>NC_136414.1:121527500-124335000 GCF_051521515.1 Lactuca serriola
GAAAGGCAGGATGTCTGTTATTGAGCTCACGGGGTAGATTGAGTTTGTAGGCTACGGGGCCGATTCTAGCAAGAATCTCGAAAGGCCCTATGTATCTTGGATTCAACTTTCCATGCTTTCCAAAGCATATCGTGCCTTTCCAGGGTGAGACTTTCAAAAGGACTCGGTCTCTTACCTAGAACTCCAAGGGTTTTCTCTGCTTATCTGCGTAGCTTTTCTGTCGGTCTCTAGTGGCTTTCAATCGTTCACGAATCTGCACTATTTTCTCGGTCGTTTCTCGAATGATCACCAGACCCGTGAGAGTGTTGTTAGGAACTCGTCCTTTAGCCAACTAAGTGCCACCCACCTCAGCCCAGCACAGAGGGGACCTGCACTTTCGGCCGTAGAGGGCTTCGAATAGAGCTGCTTTGATGCTCATGTGATAACTGTTGTCGTTGGAAATATCGACAAGGGTAAGTGGGTATCCCATGCCTTACCAAATTCGATCACACAGGCTCGCAGCATATCTTCCAGAGTTTGGATAGTCCTCTCACTTTGTCCATCGGTCTGCAGATGGTAGGCTATACTCATGTCCAACCTCGTTCCTAAGGAGCTTTGCAGTGATTGCCAGAACCTCGAAGTGAATCTGCTATCTCTATCAGAGATAATAGATATAGGTGTTGGATTAATGTCTAATTCCATAACTATAATTGGTAAAACTTGACCCGACCCGGCATGGTCCATTTGGGTTGCATGGCATCATGCATTTGGATAGACTATAATGAGAGAAATAACACTTAAGGTTTGTTACTATATTATAAGTTCTAATATATTAATAAGATTATTTAATTAGTATTGATCAAGAATTAATCTAGAACTAATTAAGTGATCAAAAGAAGACTAATTAAATATATGGGTTGATTGTGTAAATCATCCATACTTGTATAGTGGGCTAAGACTCCATGGATTATCAAGTTGGGCTAAAACCCATAGGATGCTCCATGGATGCTCCATGGTGTGTTTGAACCCATGGATCCAAGGAAATGGAAATCCATGACAATTAAAGGTTTACCCTAATTGTAACAATATATAAAGATAATATTGTTGTGAAAAATCGGTCACTATGAGTGAGTGATAGGGCTAGCCGATTTTCATGAAGTGTAGAATTCTCTCAAGTCTTTCCAAGTGCATATGATGTTGTGTGAACCATTTGAGGTGTCACACTTGGGGCACTAGGCACTCAAGCTTCATGAAGACATTCTACATCAAAGAGGTATGCATTCTATCTTGTTATATTCATTGTTTTGTATGCTAGTTAGGATGAACACCTTGGAAAGTTCATATTTGCATGTATAATAGAGAAAACATAGATCCAAGGAATTTAGGGTTGCATGTACACTTAGGAGTGTTAGAATGCTCAAAACCCAACAATAGGAACACCATGCAGTTGTACGATCTCCTTAATGTACGTTCTTATGTGTTTCTCCATCTTGTTTGTTTCTTTGATGGGCAGGAAGTGTGCGGACTTGGTCAATCTGTCGATGATGACCCGTATGGTATCAAGCCCACCTGTTTTCTTGGGTAGCTTGGTTATGAAATCCATAGTGATCCACTCCCACTTCCATTCAAGTATCTCCGGTTGCTGTAGTAGACCTGATGGCTTTTGGTATTCCACCTTGACCTTGGCGCAAGTAAGGCATTTACCCATGAAGGTAGCAATCACTGCTTTCATGTTAGGCCACCAGTATGATTTCTTGAGATCCAGATACATATTATCTGACCCTGGGTGGATGGAATATCGAGTGTTGTGTGCTTCCTTCATGACCAAGTCTCTGAAGCCACCGTGTCACGGTGTCCAGATTTGGTCCATGAGGTATAAGGCTCCATCACCCTTGACTTCCAAATTCTTATCCATTCCTCGTAGGGATTCTCCCGCCAAATTCTTATCCATTTCTCGTAGGGATACTCCCGCCTCCTTAATCTGTGCGGATAGATGTGAATGGATAGTCATTGTTAAGGACTTGACCCTTTGACCAGAATATTCTTTCCGACTTAAGGCGTCTGCTACTATATTGGCTTTTCCCGGGTGATAACGAATCTCGCAGTCGTAATCATTGAGTAGCTCGACCCACCGTCGTTGTCTCATATGGAGCTCCTTCTGGATGAATATGTGTTGGAGGTTTTTGTGGTCGGTGTATATCGTGCTCTTCGAACCGTACAGGTAGTGTCTCTAGATCTTTAGGGCAAACACAACCGCTCCTAATTCGAGGTTGTGTGTGGTGTATTGAAATTCGTGTGTCTTTAGTTGCCTTGAGGCATATGCAATGACCTTACCTCATTGCATCAAAACACAACCGAGCCCCTAATTGGACGCATCACAGTACACCACAAAATCTTCTGTCCCTTCGGGGAGGGATAGTATCGGTGCGGTGTATAAGGCTTGTTTCAGGGTTTGAAATGCTTTCTCTTGTTTCTCTCCCCAATCAAAGGCCACACTTTTCTGGATCAATGTTGTAAGGGGTTTCGCAATTCGAGAGAAGTTCTGTATGAACCTGCGGTAATAGCCAGCGAGGCCTAGAAATTGACGAATTTCTGTGGGCATCTTCGGTGTTGACCAGTTCTCAATAGCTTTAATCTTGGATGGGTCCACGCGAATCCCTTCTTCGCTAACCACGTGCCCTAAGAATTCGACTCTTCAGATCCAAAATTCGCACTTAGAGAACTTCGCGTATAGCCTCTTCGATCGTAGGGTTTCTAGGACTGGTCGTAGATGATCTCTATGTTCCTCCTTACTTTGAGAGTAGCTAAGTATGTCATCAATGAAGACGATGACGAACTGGTCCAAGTAAGGACGTCACACCCTATTCATTAAATCCATGAATACCGTGGGCGCATTGGTCAGTCTGAACGGCGTCACTACGAACTCGTAGTGTCCGTAACGAGTTCGGAAGGCTGTTATCGGGACATCCTCCTCAAGCACTTGTAACTGGTGATATCCGGACCTAAGATCAATCTTGGAAAAGTAATTGGCCCCTTGCAGTTGGTCGAATAGGTTGTCTATACGAGGAAGAGGGTAGCGATTTTTGACCGTCAGCTTGTTGAGTTTGCTGTAATCGATGCGCATATGGAATGATCCGTCCTTCTTCTTTACGAATAAGACAGCTGCTCCCCAGGGTGAGAAACTTGGTCTTATGAAGCCCTTGCTGAGCAGCTCGTTAAGTTGACCAGACAGTTCTTGCATCTCAGCAGGCGCTAGACGATAGGGTGATTTGGCTACGGGGGTAGCTCCTGGAATTAAGTCGATCCTGAACTCGACCTAACGTTGGGGAGGTAAACCTGGTAGCTCTTTTGGAAAGACGTCGGGGAAGTCGCATACTACGGGGAAGTCTTTTAGGTCTTCTTTTTCCTGGCTTGTATCGACGATGTGTGCAAGGAATGCATGATATTCCTTACGCAAGTACTTCTGGGCTTGTATACTCGAGATGATATGAAGACTCGTACAGGGCTTGTCTCCGTAGATTAATAAGGTTTCGTTATTCGGTAGATTTAGACGGATTGATTTGTCGAAACACCGAATATCGGCATGATGGAGACTCAACCAGTCCATGCCCACGATGACATCGAAACTCTTGATCGATACTGGTATAAGGTCGATTGTGAGCGAATGATTATCTAGCGTGAGGGTACAACCTATGCAAATCTCGTTAGAATTCTCTGTCTTTTCGTTAGCCATTTCTACGATGAAGGTTTCTTCTAATGGTTGCAGGGATTGTTTAAGTAAGTGTCTAAAGTTTTGGTTTACAAAGCTTCTTTCTACTCTATTATCGAATAGGACACAAGCATAAGAGTTATCGAGAAGGAACGTACTCGTGACTACTGTGGGGTTTGCTACTGCTTCATTGTGGCCAATAGCAAGTAGTCTCCATGTTCCTCCTACATTCCCAGCTTTTGGGCAGTTTTTCTTCAAATGCCCTACCTCGCCACAGCCATAACAGGTCTGGCTTACTCCCGAGTCGGGGACCTGAGAAATGGGTTTGGGTTGAGATCTGAAAAACCGGGCAGTATGGCCCTTCCGGTTGCAGTTAGTGTAGTGCAATTCATGGCAGGGGCCATTATAATGGAAGGGGCACTTGGGGCACTTGGGTAGGTTTCCAGCATAGGATTTGGCTGGTATAGGGGTGGAAGGAGTAGTGGCAGCATGGACAGCCACAATTTTTTGGTTTTTAAAAGAGGATTGAGTTGACTTGCCCTTCTTTCGGTCCCACCGTTTTCTCTTGTTGTCGGATGTCTTGGTCGGTGCAATGGCAGTTGTTGGTGTTGTTGATGGAGTGGAAAGAACTTCATGATCAATCAACCTGTGGGCCAATTCCTTGGCGCTGTCAAAGGTCGTAGGGTGTGATGCTAGAACGTTCCCTCGATACGGGGGCAATAAACCCCAGATGTATCGTTCAATTTTCTTGCTTTCAGAAGGGACCATGTTGGGACATATGGTTACCAGGTCGCAGAATCTAGTTGTATAAGGCACTATGTCTGTCCTCTTCATCTTGAGGTTCCAGACTTCTTCCTCGAGTTTCTGAACTTCACCCCTAGGACAGTACTGTTGGAAAAGGTGTCTAAGTCCATAACTATTTCTGGTAAGTACTTGACCCGGCCCGGCATGGTCCATTTGGGTTGCATGGCACCATGCAATTGGATAAACTAAATGAGAGAAATAACACATATGGTTTATTAATATATTATAAGTTCTAATATATTAATAATATTATTTAATTAGTTTTGATCAAGAATTAATTTAGAATTAATTAAGTGATCAAAAGATAACTAATTAAATATATGGGTAGATTTTGTAAATCTTCCAAATATTATATAGTGGGCTAAGAGACTCCATTGATTATCAAGTTGGGTTCCACCCATAGGATGCTCCGTGGATGCTGCATGGAGTTAACACATGGATCAAGAAATGAAGAGTCATGTTACATTAGGGTTTACCTAATGCAACACACTATATAAGCAATGTAACTCTCCCCAAAATCGGCTACACTAAGAAACAAGAGGGCTTGGCCGATTTTGCATGTGTTAGAGTATTCTCTCAAGTTTATTCTTTGCATTTTGTGTTGTGTGAAGCATTTGAGGCATCACACTTGAGGTGCTAGGCTCACAAGGTTTCAAGGAACACTTTCAACAACAAGGTATGTAGTTCTATCTTTTATACAAAGAAAATTGTTCCCCATGTATGCTAGATTGGTTCATAACCTTGGAAAACAAATTTGCATGATTATTAGACAAACATAGATCCAAGGTTATTAGGGTTGCATGTACACTTAGGAAGTGTTAGAATGATCAAAACCCATCAGTGGTATCAGAGCCTAGCCTTGCTTGTTTGATTTTTGTGCAAACTGCTTGAAAAAATCGATTTTTCTGCTTTCTGCCCATATGAACTCGCCGAGTCCATGGGGGGACTCGACGAGTCCATGACCAAATGCAAGCTACTCGTCGAGTCTGTTCATGCACTCAACGAGTAGAGGCTGCAGTTTTGCAGAATTTCGATTTTTGTTGCTGGAAATGGACTAGGAACATTACCCTAAACTTTTTTGGTGTTTTAAAACTTGTTTTAGTTGGTGTAATGTTCATGTTAATGCATTTACAATGACAATTATCAAAATTACAAGTTTTTAAGTGTAATTTTTGATTCATGAAAGTGTTCATATTCATGTTCTTGATTTTATGATGTTTAGATGATGATAGGAATTATTTGTAACCTATGTGGTAGATTAATTCATGATCATTATGTGTTTTAATGGATTCCATAACTTGTCCTCAAGTTATGGAAAACCAAAAGTCACTTTGTTTTTAAAACCATTAAAAGAACACATGGGTTATAAAAATGAAGAGTCTTCATTTTTAATACTCTAATTAACTCATAAGTTACAAGAAATGAAAAGTTTTGAAATTTTACAAAACTTGACCTCCAGTTTTGGAACAAGTAAAGTCTTGATTAAAACTTTAGTTCCAACCCTTAGAATTTTAAAAGTTAAAATTCAACCCTTATACTTTATAATATTATAAGTTAATAATATATATGTATAAGATCAATTCGGCTTACCGCTAGTACGCCGCATTCACGAAGCTGATCTATAAGGGGGGTATAAGGTTGTTGCCTATAAAATGGCAACTTAATGGGTGTTCACTCTCACCCACTGCTTCCTTGATCGGTGGAGGGTCGTTAGTCGAACGGGTAGGACAAGGACTTATAAATTCTCATTAAAAGTATAATGATAATTATAAAGTAACTAAATGTTTGTTAAATTCCCAATCTTAGTTACTTTAGGAAAATGTGAATAAGGTTCTAATCCATGAAATTACACTTTACACTTTGTTTAAGTCATTAGTGGAGCGTGTGTGGTTAACCGGCACAGTAACTTGGACTTAACAAGGTAGGTAAAGGGTGACTTAATGTTTATCATAGTATCGATGGAGCGTGTGTGGTTAACCGGCACATCGATTGAGGGGTAATACATTAAGGGTACCAAGTGATTTGCATGGTTACTTCACACCTCGTTTTGTGATCCTCGGCATCCCAGTCACAAAACTTGGAAGGCACACTCAAGATTGAAACATGCCTGTGAAAAGTTCATTGAATCTCAAAAGAATCTAGGAGTTTCTAAGCAACAAATTAAATATTTTTAATATTTCGTCTTTGGTGGAAATTGGTGAATCGTCATTCACCTACCTTTCAAATATGTTATTACTTAGATTACGTCATACCTCTTCTAAGTATAATATATTGTGATTGGGTCCTAGCCTTAATTTTAAATTTGGGTGTTTTATTAAGGACTATCTCTATATCTAAACTAAACTTTTCTTCTTTTCAGATGTCTGCAAACAATGTTGCTTCTGGCACTAATCCTATTGGCTCCTTTTCTCTAATGACCTTGTGTGGGAAAGTCACTTTTGATGGATCCAACTTTAATGAATGGATCAGAAACATCCGAATGATTACCCGCTACGAGGACAAGGAATATGTCCTCGATAAGGAGCTTAGGGAAATTGATGAGACAGTTGCTACTCCTCAAGAGATCGTTGACTTTAGGGCATATGAAAGGGATGCCACCAAGGTGGCATGCATCATGATGGCCACTATGACAGCCGACCTCCAAAAGTCCTACGAGGACTTCTACCCTTTTGAAATGCAACAAGATTTGACGGAAAGATACCATCAAAGTGCAACACAAGAGAGGTATGAAATCATCTCTTCCATGATAACAACCCGAATGAAGGATGATGAACCCATCACGGGCCACATGCAGAAAATGAAAAGATTTGTGGACTGTTTGCTGAAGCTTAATGTGAACTTCCCCGAGGAGCTTGCAATAGATATCATTTTTCACTCCTTACCATCGTGTTATGATCAATTCCACATGACATATCACATGAACAAGGAAGAGGTCGCTCTCAAAAAACTTCAAGGACTCTTAAAGACCGCGGAAAGTGGTCTTAAGAGTAAGACGGTTGTTACTACTCCTACTCCTACCAACTCCGTCCCTATCTTGGCAATCAGGAAAGAACGAAGGAAGAAGAGAAAGAGTCTTCGAAGGGTACCAAGGCTAGGACCCTTGATGGCTCTTCTTCAAGTGGAACCAAGAAAGGTTTCATCACTCCTTCTTCTGACCCAAAAGAGGCTGAATGCTTCTATTTCCATGAAAAGGCACATTGGAAGCGGAACTGCCCAAAGTACCAGCAAGATGTGAAGGATGGGAAAGTCAAACCCAACCATGCAGGTATTTACACTATCTTATCTAATAACTCACCCCATTCTAACTCATGGGTCCTTGATACCGGTTGTGGTATTCATATCTGTTCTGATGTGCAGGGACTAAGAAGAAGTGAGAATGTGGAGCATGGAAGAATAAACTTGATCATGGGAAACAGGAAAGCTTCACCTGTCACCAAGATTGGAGTTTATACTTTTTCGCTAAGTACTGGGTTTAGTTTAGATTTGAATAAATGTTGTTATTCACCAGAAATGGCAAGAAATATTATTTCCTTTCATGCATTGTATAAACAAGGTTTTACCTTTTCATTTGATAATGAAGTTGGTTCGATTAATGCTTTCTTTAATAATGTTCTTTATTTTAAAGCATTACCTTGTGATGGTTTGTATGAAACTGTATCCGTGGTTGATAACTTAGGAAATAATGTTTTGCGTATTGATTTTGTTAATAATAATAACTTGGATAAATCATCATTATGGGATTGTCGTCTTGGACGTATAAGCAAGAAACGCATAGGCCAACTCCAAAAGGATGCAGTCTTGGAGTCATTTGACCTAAATTCAGATGATAGTTGCGAATCATGCTTACTTGGAAAAATGACAAAGTCACCCTTCACAGGTTCTTGCGAGAGGGGTGAAGGTTTGCTGGATCTTGTACACACTGATGTGTGTGGACTATTCAAACATGCCACAAGGGATGCTAATCGTTATTATTTGACTTTTACTGATAATTACAGTAGATATGGATATGTCTACTTAATCAAGCATAAGTCAGAGACTTTCAAAAGGTTTAAGGAATTTAAACAGGAAGTCAAGAATCAATTGGGCATGAACATTAAGATGCTTCGATCCGATCGTGGTGGTGAGTATCTTAGTTCAGAGTTCCTCGACTATCTTAGGGAATGTGGAATTGTCTCACAATTGACACCTCCCAGGACACCGCAGTTGAATGGTGAAGCTGAGAGGCGTAATCGAACCTTACTGGATATATTTCGTTCCATGATGAGTCGAGATTCGCTACCAATCACATTCTGGGGGTATGCCTTAGAGACTGCCGCCCATATCCTTAATCTAGTCCCGACAAAGAAAGTTGCCAAAACTCCTCACGATATGTGGACCGGTAAAGTACCCAAACTTGTGACAACCCGAAATTTCCATTTGTATGAACATCATCTGTTCAATAGAAGCTAGTTCAGTTTCAGTGATTTTCATACTTTTCCAAACAAGTTTGTGTACATTAGGGTTTATGTTTTAGGAGATATCAGGAGAGTGGATGCTCCTGGATTTGTGAAATTTGAGCATTTCAAGTTTCATAATGTTACAGTCCGATATCAGGAATAAAAATATTTTCTGCCATAATATTCCAGGACTATAAATAGTTTTCTGAATTAAATTAATTTATTATTCACAATTCCAATTAGAGAAAAGCCATATTCTCTCTGACGGATCTTCGGGTTTTCATCCCATATTGTGAGTCTACTTTTCTATATGTGTTTCAATACTTGTTAGTTGCTTATTAACATCAATAGCATGCTTAGATTACAAGATCCGGGAGTTTACCGCCCACGAACGTTCTTGGGGAGTAAACTCCAAAATGGAACTTTAATGCTTTCTAGACCCATCCCCATGTTAGATAACTTATCAAGGACTTTTTGTATGATCTTTATAGGCTAGAAATCATCCAAGAAACACAAGTCATTGGAGTTTACGGCCATGGAACTTCCTTGGGCCGTAAACCCCTTTTCAAGGGCAATTAGTGCCCTAAACTTCCCCAAATGCTTAAGGACTTTAACCCTCAAATGCTTGTGCTTAATTAGGACATCAAAACCCTTCAAAATCATAATTTTGTAGGAGTTTACGGCCAAGAACCTCTCTTGGGCCGTAAACCCCTTTTTCTAGGGTAAAAAGCATTCCAAGCACACCTAAGGCCTTAAGACAACTTACCTTGAAAGCATGGGACTTGAATGGAGAGAATAACACATCATAATCACTCCTTAAAAGGAGTTTACGGCCAAGGAACATATCTTGGGCCGTAAACTCCAAGTGAAGGCACAAAAGTGTGCCTCTTGTCCCCATTAGCCTTAGATAAATTCATGGAAGCCATCCTTGATGTCTAAGTGCCTCAAAACAATTAAAAGCCATCACCCCATAGGAGTTTACGGCCGTAAACTCTAGGGTGAATGGACTTTAGGCCGTAAACTCCCCTATGGAGCATTCTAGGGCCTTAAACTACTTCATGTGTTATTCCAACAAAGCTAGGAGTGTTCTAGGACCAAGATAACACTTTAAAACACCGAAAACCACCATGTGAGGAGTTCACGGCCATAAACCCATGAGTTTACGGCCGTAAACTCCAAAGGGTGGGGTTTTTTGGGTGGTGAACTCTTATGCAAGGCCATTTGATGTTTCAAACCCTTTTGCCTTGTCCCGTAGCAACTTAGATGCAACCATTTGGACCTTAAACACTCATAAAAGTGTTTACATGTTTCCTAAGTGTCTTAACTTATTCATTTAAGTTATTATTTGTCTAATTAGTTATATATATGCTTATTATATGATAACTAGGCTCGTGCGTGTAAACCAGTCTCCGTTTGCCACCTAGCACGGTATCCGACACTGCAATTCAAACAGCTCACCACAAGTGAGTTCATACCCCTTGAATCAATCTTTGAAATGATTTTAAATGTTTTAAATACTTTATGGGGGGAATACAAGTCAAATACTTATAGTTATTGTTTCAATCACATGTGATTGCATTTAATCACATGTGATTAATAACTAGGAAAACAACGATTTTTACCACAGTTCAAACTGTTTATCAAACTGCTTTACTTTGAAATGTTTTACAAACTCTTTTACTATCCAAACTTATTTATAGACTGTGATTCAAACAAATGCTTCTTATACTTAAACTGTTTTATCAACTTATGCCTTCAAATCGTTTTATAGATCGACATCAAGTCGATCTTCTCTTGAAATTATATTTATGCTTCAAATGTTTTATGAAAACTTATTTATGCTTTTATATATTCAATTGCATGCCCATATATGTATAGATATATAAATAATGTTTAAAGGGCTTAGGAAGGCCATCCACCCTATTTCCTTTTTCTCGATTTGGATGTGGTCTGGTGGGATTTCGGGTGACCATCCGAAGGTCGTTTCCATATTACTTATATATCAAATATACATGTATAGACATAAAAGTACATATACAGATATACTAGAAACAAGTACATATACAGATGTACTAGAAACAAGTACATATACAGATATACTAGAAGCAAGTACATATACAGATATACTAGAAACAAGTACATATACAGATATACTAGAAACAAGTACATATACAGATATATTAGAAACAAGTACATATACAGTTATACTAGAAACATGAACATATACAACTATACTAGAACGAGAAACATTACATATACATAAATACGTAACAATTGTGATCCACTGTATCGGTGCATGCCTTAAATGTCATGTCCCGAGTTGTAGCCAGAATTCTCTTGGAGGGAGGGTGTGAGTTTGCATATAGATCTATACTGGATTGACTATCCTACACCTTGCTGCTAGCTACAGCCGGACATGCAGGTCTGCGGGTGCCAAACGTCATTACTTTATTACGACCATTCATTATGTCGTTGTTACCAGTCGATAGCATGGTGCAATTTATCACATTATACCTTAATATAAATCCGGTTTAAGGTAGTAGTAATTAGTACAACAGTAGCTCTTATTATACAAAACTACTGTACTACAATGATTTACCCATTACATATTTTAGTGATGACCACACGTAAGCATTAATGTACATACTATATTTTATCAAATGATAGTTACACTTGGGAAATCACATACTTTTAAAATGAGCGAGTATACAAAATATCTAAGCCTTGGTAGAAGGTTACTTTAATAGAAAATATAGGTTTTTCTGAGAGAGTCAAACTTTTACAAACACTTTCAAACATTTACTTACATTTTTACAAACTTATACATTGAGACAGGTTCAAACGTTTTTACAAGAAACATTGACACTAAAATACTTATGAACTCACCGGCTTAATGCTGATAAACTCTTTCAAAATAACTTGTATTCTCAGGTCATCAGTAGACAGGTACCGAGGCCAGCTTTTGAGAAGATGGAGTGCATTCAAGACTCATCTCATATTATTTTGTGTTACATTATTTTTGGTGTCTATAACTGTACAGAACACACTTGTATTAAAATTATATATTTAATGCAATGGATGATGTTGTTTACTTATTTACATTTACCGTGTTGTGATACTATACATGACGTCCTCCGCCCCAGAACGTTTCCGCCGTTCTTGGTTTTGGGGTGTGACAAAACTAGACCACATCAAGATTTGGGGTTGCCAGGCTTTTATGAGGCGCGAGTCTCATGATAAGCTAGAACCCCGAAGAAAGAGGTGTATTTTCATCGGCTACCCACAAAGATCCTTTGGTTTCGTCTTCTACAGACCTAGTGATAATGTGGTCTTTGTAGCAAGAAGAGGAGTCTTTCGAGAGAGAGAGTTTATAAGCCAAGGAGACAGTGGGAGGCAAATTGACCTTGAAGAACTTCAAGAGTCAAGTCGTGAAGGAACTTCAAACCCTAGCCCTCAACTCGAGGAGGAAACTCTTGTTGAGCCAATTGACGAATCTATACCTCTAAGGCGTTCCACGAGAGTTATGAATGCACCTAAGCATTACTATGGTTTCCATATTACTGCGGTTGGTGAGACACTTATTAGTGATGAGACACTAGTAAGTCTGGATGAACCTAACAGTTACGTGGAAGACATGGCAGGCCCTGAGTCTGCTAAATGGAAAGAGGCTATGGACAGTGAGATACAATCCATGTATGACAATCAAGTTTGGAACTTGGTTGAGATTGTACCAGGTCGTAAGATTGTAGGGTGCAAATGGATCTTCAAGAAGAAGACCAACATGGATGGTAATGTACACACTTATAAGGCTCGATTGGTTGCAAAGGGTTTCTCTCAAACTCCTGGAGTGGATTATGATGAGACTTTTTCTCCAGTAGCCAAGATTGAGTCTATTAGGGTTATGTTAGCCATAGTCGCATTTCATGACTATGAAATATGGCAAATGGATGTCAAAACTGCTTTCCTTAATGGAAAGTTGACTGAAGATGTTTACATGAGTCAGCCAGAAGGTTTTGTCAGTAACAAGTACCCTAATAGAGTGTGTAAGCTTGAGAAATCCATTTATGGATTAAAGCAAGCACCTCGCAGATGGAATCTTTGCTTTGATGAGAAAGTAAAGGAATTTGGCTTTTCTAGGAGTGAAGATGAATCTTGTGTGTATGTCAAGGCTGGTGGGAGTATAGTTAGCTTTTTGGTATTGTATGTGGATGACATACTACTCATAGGAAATGACATCCCAACTCTGTAGGAAGTTAAGTCTTGGCTTGGGAAGTGTTTCTCTATGAAGGACCTAGGAGAAGCTGCCTATATTCTAGGGATAAGGATTTTGAGAGACTGGAGTAAAAGACTAATTGGACTTAGTCAAAGTACCTACTTGGACAAAGTGTTGAAGAGATTTAGCATGCAGAACTCCAAGAAAGGAGAGTTACCCATCCAGAGTAATGCCAGATTGAGTAAGGATCAAAGCCCAAGTACTGAGGCTGAGATAGCAGAAATGAGTCGAGTGCCTTATGCTTCAGCAGTAGGCTCGATCATGTATGCTATGACTTGTACTCGACCTGATGTAGCCTTTGCCTTGAACATGGTTAGCAGGTATCAGGGGAACCCTGGAAAGGCTCACTGGATTGCGGTAAAGAATATCCTCAAGTACCTACGGAGGACTAAGGACTGGGTCCCTACCCTCGGTGCGATTGATGACTTGAGAGTTTTAGGGTATTGTGATGCTGGCTTCCAGACTGATAGGGATAATTTCCACTCTTAGGCGGGTTGGGTCTTCACCCTAAACGGAGGAGCAATCACTTGGAAGAGTTCCAAGCAGGAGACAGTGGCTGATTCCACTTGTGAATCAGAGTATATAGCAGCGAGCGAGGCAGCAAAGGAGGCTATATGGCTGAAGAACTTCATTGGAAACCTTGGAGTAGTACCAGCTATAAAGGAGCCCATGGAAATTTTCTGTGATAGTGAAAGTGTTGTTGCCTTAGCCAAGGAACCAAGGGATCATGGGAGATCTAGACACATCGACAGAAAATATCATTTTATCAGACATCACATAGAAGAAGGAATCTTCGTGGCAAAGAGGGTATCATCGGATGAGAACCCAGCAGATCCTCTCACGAAGGGACTGAGTAGGGTTAAGCATCTCCAACATGCTCGGAGCATAGGGCTGAAGGATGATATAAGTTTTAGTAGTTAGATAAATTATGAAATTTGTAAAGTGTAATTGACATTTGATGATGAATAAAAGTTGTGTTTATTTATGAGTAAAGTGTTACTATCTTCTTTCAATTGTTTACTATAATTTCTTTTGCATGTTTTGACTTCCAGAATAGTATGTTGTGGTTTTACATCTTATTCAAATTTTCCACAGTCAGTCATATGTTGGAAGTAGATATGAAGTAAGACTATCAAGAAGTTGGTTGTAGGTGTCAGGATATAAGACAACACTTCATGAGTTATCATAAGTTCTGAGTATTGAAATCAACCCACACTCACTGGAATCACTTCATGGAATTTATCTCGAGTGATCGTGAGACGGTAATATCATATAAGTCTTCAAACCTAGAGATATCATTTGTTGCCTATGAATTGATTATGCATTGATTGTACGAAAACGCATTCGTAACTTGATGTTATAAAACGTGCTTTTGTGTATAACTCAACTAGTACTAGAACAAATATATGAGTCGAAGTTTATTTGTTCCTTCTTGGATTAGAAGCTGATATCTGGGCCCCTCGATGATTTTATTTTGACCTATATACCAGGCCCGGTCAGAACTAAGTTGATGTGTTCAATTAAGTTCTTTGTCAAACTAATCATAAATCGGGAAACAAACTGTTGGAGAATAAGTAAGACATTATTCCATGTAATTGTCCGGCTTATATCTAGAACAGAGGATTATATGATCACTTGTCTTAAATGGCGTATCAACAACTTCTCAATTCCGAGAGACCTTGAAAGAGCTACGATTGCCGATCGGTTGCTGAAGTATTGCAGTTATAGTTATTAGACTTATCCAAGTGGGAGACTGTTCGATAAGGTGTCTAAGTCCATAACTATTTTTGGTAAGTACTTGACCCGACCCGGCATGGTCCATTTGGGTTGCATGGCACCATGCAATTGGATAAACTAAATGAGAGAAATAACACATATGGTTTATTAATATATTATAAGTTCTAATATATTAATAATATTATTTAATTAGTTTTGATCAAGAATTAATTTAGAATTAATTAAGTGATCAAAAGATAACTAATTAAATATATTGGTATATTTTGTAAATCTTCCATATCTTATATAGTGGACTAAGAGGCTCCATGGATTATCAAGTTAGGTCCTACCCATAGGATGCTCCATGGATGCTCCATGGAGTTAACCCATGGATCAAGAAATGAAGAGTCATGTTACATTAGGTTTTACCTAATGCAACACACTATATAAGCAATGTAACTCTCCCCAAAATCGGCTAAACTAAGAAACAAGAGGGCTTGGCTGATTTTGCATGTGTTAGAGTATTCTCTTAAGTTTATTCTTTGCATTTGGTGTTGTGTGAAGAATTTAAGGCATCATACTTGAGGTGTTAGGCTCACAAGGTTTTAAGGAACACTTTCAACAACAAGGTATGTAGTTCTATCTTTTATACAAAGAAAATTGTTCCCCTTGTATGCTAGATAGGTTCATAACCTTGGAAAACAACTTTGCATGATTATTAGACAAACATAGATCCAAGGTTATTAGGGTTGCATGTACACTTAGGAAGTGTTAGAATGCTCAAACCCCATCAAGTACTCCCTTCTCAGAAGGTCCTTCAATGTGTCCCAGCCCATGGCGTTGGCTATCACCAAAGAGAGTGAATTGACATGGCCATTCCACCATGTCAGGGCCCTTTCAGTGAAGGTGGCAACAACGAACTTTATTTTGCTTTCTTCGGGGCACGAGCACATTTCGAAGACGGCTTCAGTTCTTTCGATCCAATGGGACAAAGCAAGGATCCCTCCGGTCCCATTGAAGAATGCCGGTTTGCAGATCATGAAATCCTTATAGGTACACCCCTGTGCATGTGGGTGGATTTCACCATGTCTGGAGTTGATTCCCATTCCAGCTCCACTTGCATCACCGGAATTCATTTGGGCCATAGTTGCGGTTACAGATGCGGTGACGGCCGCTTGAAACACACCGCATCGAGCTGCAGAGGAGGAGGTGGTGGAAGTGGAGTTTGAGTCGCAGGTCTGCCTCTGTTCGGGCGCTTACGGGGAGGCATCTTTTACTAAAAGCTTATAGAGATGATGACAATAGTAAGAATCAATTGTAAACATGATGAGAGTGTTTCATGGACTAAATCGACATAGTACAACTATCAGATAGATTCATAGCAACAGAGTAGGGAAACACAAAAGTGTAACTTTCCCATAGAGTAGGTAACTGCCAATTTTATTGGTATTAATGATGTAATATGAGTTCGGGAAAAGTAACCTAACAGTAGACCTTACATCAAACCATAAGGGAAAATGTTGGCAGTCTAGGAGCCTAGGTAAGGTACTTTCAGAGTTAGAAATGTTTATAGACAAGTGCTCTACCGAGCATAGAAAAGACAAGGATATTCCTTAAACAAAAGAGGAAGATAAGTTGACATCTTCTACTGGAGACGGGTACCCCTTGGGCGAACCCTAAGATCATCTAGTTGGCGTACAACTTCTTGAAGATGTCGTTCCTGTGCTCTCTAACGCGCTCTTAGTTCCCTGACTTCGACTCCAGATGTAGCTAGCTGTTGTTGCAGAGCCTCATTGGTCCTCCTAGTCCTATCCATGGCTTCTTCCAACTGGCGGATACGAACAATGTTAAGGTTAGAGTTGGCATCAATTTCCACAACTATATTCATAGCTGCATGACCTCGCTCGACGTTCCTAGCAATCCTTCGGGCCATGACAGGTAGGGCTCGATCAGCCGAGCCACCCTCGCTTATGTTGTAAAAGCTTCAGTCTCTGTTGAAAGGTAAGGGCTAACCCTGTTCATCGCTCCATCGATCCAAGGTTGTTGCCCACAAGGGAGTGGGACCTTGGAATGTTGGACGGGGGTTCGGGTTTGCAGCTACAGGGGGTAGGTTGTTGACTTCTGGTTCAGAGTTGGAGCTATCCGAAAAACCTTCTGCACGATGATCATCCAAAGGGATCGGGTGATCATCTTCTGACTCTTCCTCGAGCCATCCTGCAATGCCTTGGTGGAAACCATCCATGTTATCTATGCGAGAATGGAGAAAGAAAAGTTAATACACGTACTAATCTAGGATACTTATAAGATGATCGTTGTTAGTCGGCCCAATAATTGCATAATTCATACCAATTACATGTAATCGAGACAGGATAGACCTTCGAATAACTGATTCTAACTCTAAATCCACAACCAAACAAGGAACAGGAAGTAGAGCAAAGATCACATATTCTAATTCTATAGCGTCTTAATCACATGTAACCGTAGGGTATCCACTTAGCAACTATTGTCCTACACGCAACGACCCTTTTTGTTCTCACACATCTAAATCACAGAATTGCAGAATACTCCTATAGTATTCTTGTTCTAATGTTCTTAGGGTAGTGTTGGTAAGTTTTTAGACTTGTTGCAACATCACAACCATTCTTAGGCACATGCCAGTCACTCTTAGGAAAATGTAGTTGATCAGGCTACATTCACCCAGATTTGACTATATGTCTCTAAGCCTAATTGTGTTGGTCAACAATCTTAATACTTTTGCTCTATTCTAGTATAATACTGATCCTTTGTATTAATGGATGTATATATATATATATATATATATATATATATATATATACTTAGTTAAATATTTTATTATTTAAAAGTATGTATTCTTGGTCAGAGTGTTTTAATCCCGATGTGTTTATAGTTTGTATATCTTTTATGGGTTGATATCCTTGATTCACTATAAAAAATGCTATGATATATTTTACGACAATTATCTTTTAACTATTACAATTATCTTTTAATTAGACAAGCATGATCATTACCTTATCAAAAAACACATTTCATGGTTCAAAAAATAGTTTGGGGTAATGATCCTAATCCAATTTCTGGCCAAAAGTTGAAAATTTGCCCAGTAGAGCACCAACTCGGCGAGTACATGAACTAGACTCATCGAGTTGGTCCTTTTTTCTGAGTGGACTCGGCGAGTTCACTGGTCAGAAGGCAGAAATTCGATTTCTTTCAACATTGAAAACCAATAAACATCAAGTATAACATAAAACAATCCTAGCATTTGATACCGCTGATGGGTTTTGAGCACTCTAACAATCGTAAGGTGCACATACAACCCTAAATGCTTTGGATCTATGTTTTATCTATTTATACATGCAATTTGATTTTCCAAAGCATTGTCCTAACTAGCATACAAAACTATGGGTACTTGCATAAAAAAACTAGTTGAATGACATATATTTTCTTGTAGCCTGTTAAGTTGGACCTTTAAGAGCCTAGCACCCAAAATGTGATGCAGCTTGTTATGTTGGACCTTTAAGAGCCTAGCACCCCAAATGTGATGCCTCAAATAATTCACAAAACACCACCAACAATGTAGGGCTTTGAGAAAGAATCACTTGCACACAAAATCGATTATGCCTCTTACAATGAACACTAGTGCCAATTTCATGAGCTAGGGGACTCGTTTTATATTGTGGCAAGGATTAGGGTTACATCCATGTAAACCCTAATGTGCATGACCTTTCATCTTACTTAGGATCCATGGGTTAAACCTCCATGGACTACCATATTGGTTTAGCCCATACTAAATAACCATAGGCCCACACCACAAGAATCATTGATTTACCAAATTAATCCCCTTACATTTAATTAGTCTCTTTTGATCACTAAATTAATTCCGAACTAATTCTTGATCAATACTAATTAAATAATATGATTTCATATTAATACATTAGAAGTTATAATATATTAATAAATCATAATAACCTCTTCACAAAAGTCCATCCTTACAAATTGTTCTGGTGAAATGATATCCAAATGGACCATGCTACTTTCGGGTCAAGTACACACCAAATATAGTTATGGCTATAGACACCTTATCGAACAATCGATGCATCACGAAATACTACAAAATCCTAGACTCCCTCAGGGAGTGTCAACACAGGTGCCTCACAAAGTCGCTATCTCATCATCTCGAATGTAGTCTGTTGCTTAGAGCCCGTCTGAAAAACTACCCCCTTCCTCTTCAGACGAGTGAGAGGTACCGCAATCTTGGAGAAATCTTGTATGAATCTCCAGTTGTAACCTGCCAATCCCCAAAAGCTCTAGATATCTGAGGGAGATCTCAGAACCTCCCACTGCATAACTGCCACGATATTGTCGGATCAACAAAAATCATCTCATGGTTAATGAGATGTCCAAGGAAATGAACCTCTCGTAACCAAAACTCGCACTTCGAGAACTTGGCATATAGCCGCTCTCGTCGCAAAACTCCCAATAACTCACAGAGATGCTCCTCATGCTGCTCTCTAGTCTCGGAATACACCAAGATATCATCTATGAACACAATGACCGAGCAATAGAGCATCAGTCTGCAGACCCGATTCATCATGTCCATAAATATAGTTGGCACGTTGGTGAGCCCAAACGGCATCACCATGAACTCGTAATGTTCATAACGAGTCCGGAATGTGATCTTCTCCACATCCTCCTCCCGTACCCTGACCTGATGGTATCCATACCTCAAATCTAACTTTGAGAACCAAGATGCTCCCTTGTAGCTGATCGAAGAGGTCATCAATCTGTGGTAATGGATAACGATTCTTCATCGTCAACTTGTTCAACTCCCGGTAGCCAATGCACATCCGGTGTGAACCATCCTTCTTTCTAACGAAGAGAATCGACACTCCCCACGGAGAACTGCTAGGACGGATGAACTGCTTGCCCAGCAGTTCCTGCAGCTGTGATGACAGCTCCTGAATATCTGGTGTTGCCAATTGGTATGGTGGCTTGTTTATAAGGGTCGCACCTGGAACTAGGTCGATCCTGAACTCGACCTGCCTCTTCGGAGGCATTCCGGGTAACTCCTCCAGAAACAAATCTGCGACTTATCTGATAGTCGGTACGTCCGAAACCGAAATCGAAACCTGTTCCCTGACCCGTGTATCCACGACATACGCAAAATAACCCGCATTCCCTTGATGAATGTACTGCTAAGCCTTGTCAGCTGAACAAAACCTAGATCCCAATCTCGTGCGCTCGCTGTATATAATCAGTTCTCCCCCACTTGGGGTTCGAACTTCCACTCGCTAACCCTCGTAGTCGATCATTGCACCGAAGTGAGTAAGCCAATCCATACTCACAATCACACATACATCTCCCATGGGAATCAGAATCAAGTCTATCGGAAAAGATATCCCGGATATCTCCAACATGCAGCCCCGATAGACTGAAGAAGCAGAAATCCCGTCTACGTCGGCAATAGAGACTGGCAACGAACACTCTAGCTCTCCTACTGGCAAACCAAACTCCCTACTAGACGGTCGAGATTCAAACGATCGACTCGCCCCCGAGTCGAATAATACCAATGCAGGCAAGGAGTTCACTAAAAATGTACCTAATCATTGGTACAACACATATATAACCAAAAAATAAATATAATCAACAAGATAAGGGATATAAACATACCACATCTAGTGTTGTCATGGCCTCCTCGACAGTAAGTTGGAAAGTGCATCCCCGAGCCTTCGGAGGCTCAACTCTACCCTGACTACCGTCAGTAATCCTAAGTGTAGTCGGCGCTAGAGCATGCGTCGGCCTGACAACGAGCTATAGACAGTTGGTCTTCACATGACCAATATGATCGCAGTGATAGCAAATCCTCATATCCTGAACCGAGGCTGGCTGGCGACAATCCCTCGTGATGTGCCCCTCCTTAGCATATTTGCGCCACACACTACTCAATCTACAAACTCCCAAATGACCCTTTCTGCACTTCCCACAAGTGCAGCCATGATGGCCCCCATACCTAGAATCAGTTTTCTTGGTCTGTTTCGATCCAGGCTGTGACTGCCTTCGGGCTCATGCCGCAACTGTAACTCGATCTCAAGCTCATGCCGCCTAGTGGCCTTCTATAACTCCAACAGTGTATCAGCTGGGTAGCAACAAACCGACTGATGTGAATCTTGAGCATGCTCAGATAAGTGTCATCTGAGCCTACTCGGAAGCAAACTCCAGGCAAAACATCGCCCTCTCAGTGAACATATGGGTGATCTCCGTCACCATCTCCCAACCATACCTCAAATCCAGAAACTCCTGTGCCAGCCGCTCGCTCTCAACCCGTTGAATGTAGCAAGCGCGGAACATATCCTTGAACTGCTCCTAAGTAGCTGCAGCTCTCTGATCATCAGTATACGACCCTGTCATCAACCTCCACCAGTCCTTGGCTCCGGACCTCAGTACGTTCAGAGCAAACCTGACCTTCTGGTCAGTAGGACATGAGCATGTGAAGAAACATCCCTCTACGTCAGATAGCCACCTCATGACTATGATCGGGTCCTAAACCCCAACAAAAATTGGAAGCTTTGTGTTATCGAATTCCCGGTACTAAAAAGCCCTGTTGGTCCCACCACCAGCGGCTGCTACGACACTGGAGGCTGTAACGACAGCCATCCCAGCAAGAGTCGCATAGGGCACATCAAAGTACTCCACCATAGCAACCTTGATAGACCCAAACATCTCCAAAAAATGTGCCCGAAACAGAGTAGGAACCTCGTCATGTAGGATATCTTAAATCATGGCATCCAGCTCATCCTAACTCATCTGACCAATGACCTCTGGCACTGCTGGTCCCTCCTGACCGCAATCTCCTGATACTGACCCGGATCAATTCACAAATCATCTAGTCACCGATATGTTAAAATTATTACAGGAAAATATCAGACATTCCATATAATAATCCAGGAACCAACTCCCAACAAAGCCATATTTCCATGTTATGCATATGGATCCTATGTTGTCAGTAGTACGGGCCCATACTACCTTCCACACATACCCATATTTCTGTCAAGTATCCTCAATACGCCCTAAAAGTATACATAAGCATGGCATGTACTCAACCCTCACTCCTAGAGGAAGGCTAATTATCTCATAACTGGCTGACTGACCCTACACAACTCACCTATGAAACTTTCACCAACCCTACAACACTCGTGTATGCTAGTCATACATAACGTTAGACCCTATAAACATTCGAATATCTAATCCTACCCTAAGCCCTTAATCAAACAAGAACAGGAAATAAGGCCAAACCAAACATTCTTAGGCTATACGATCTTAATTATGCACAATTATGATGCATACACTAAGAAACCACAGTAATGATGTCAGTTTCATATAAGGAAAAACCCTAGGCTATCAGGCAATTCTATCATGTAATTCCAGAAGATCCCTAGCCTAGAACTAGCATGCTATTCTAACATATCATAATGTCAAATATCCGTATCGTATTTTGGGGTCTACTTACTGGCTCCGACTGATCATACAGTCTACATCCTCCTTTAGTATTTTGGAAACCATTTGAAAATCATTTTGAAAACCTTTTCCTTAGTTTGAGGTTGGATTCACACGAGTGTTCCTCCGATTCACTTAAACTAAGGCTTTAATACCAACTTGTAACATCCATAAAATTCAAGCCAATTTAAAAAATTTTCAAACATTCAAAAACCATTATTTATTACAAAATGTTTTCAAAATAGTTTCATATCAGAGTATCCCAGAATCAGATGATAAAAATATGAGGAGGTGCACGATCACACCTTCGCCTTCCCGCGATCATCTGAAGTACCTAAAAAAAATCAACAACTGTAAGCCCGAAGCTTAGTGAGTTCCACCAAAATACCAACGCCATACAATCATAATCATATCATAGAAAATAAACAGCATGCATATAGATTCTACAGAAAGACTAGATAGCCCTCACCGGGCCTACAGTCTATCTGGCCCACTCTCAGAACCTTCACCATGTCTGGTCCGTCCATCCGGGCGTTCAGTGTGTCTGGACCATTCTCTGGGCCTTCGACCTGACTGATATGCCCTACCCAGCCTACATTCTATCCGGGCCGCCCTGGGTATGTTGACCTACAGAACAAAGCAGGTCTGCCTTAACCCACCCCCAAACATAATCAACACATAAATAATGATGCTAGCATATACAAACAGTCAGACGGATCTAACAGATAGCTAATCATAACATCATCCTATATACTAGGATACCGTCCTACGTGTCACTAACATATCATCATCCTATATACCAGGATACCGACCTAACAGGTCACTAAGAAAATCAACATGCGATAAACTCGGATATAAATCCGAAAAGGGTCGGTATTGGTGGCTTCAACCCTATTAGTATAACGATGACAACGCACCTCACAATGTCGATCAAGACTGAAATATCAAACTCCGGAAACACGGCTCCAAACACCAACACCTACAACCACCAATGATCTACTTCCATAAATACCTACATTACCAAAGTACCCTCAGAAGTCAAACTAGTCATCCCTTGGTCAAAGTAAAAGTCAACGGTCAAGGTCAACAGTCCGTGTTGACCCAACTCGTCGAGTGCAATCTATAGACTCCCTGAGTTCCTTCAGAACTCAGAAAGTCGCGAATTCCCCAGTCAACTACAACTCGTCGATTCCAAGCAATGTCCAAAATGTCAGGAAAACCCTAACCAACTCGTCAAGTGTGACATCCCCAAAATCACGACCAGAAAAGACCGATTTTGTTTATACTTTGTTTAAAAATCAGAGTAACATTTTAAATAAAAGTGTTGCGGAATTTGTCCCAAAACAAAATATGATAAAGATTTATCAAAAGCATTTCTAAAGAAATGTATTTCATTAAAAGACTTGGGATGTCATGTTCGATACAGATCAAAAGCATAAACAGTACAATATAAGCCTTACTACATTATTTAATATCTACAGACCTATATCCGTAATCCCTCATCCAAACATCACATTTATGCTCATGCGCCACTACCTGTAATACAAGAAACTGAGTGGGTCAGGATGGGGAGGCTGGTGAGCACATAGGGTTTTCATCCCACAATAAATAAGTTTATTAATTTCATCAATCAATAATAACCCGATTACCCGTTCCCGTTATCCTCACTTTACGTCCCTAAACACCTATCATAAAGGGACCTAGCCTAAGGATCATCATTTGGATGGACACTACTGCTAAGGGGATTCCTCAGCAATAAATGTCCTTAAGGCAACCAAGTGGGGGATGGAGTACACCGGTGAACACATCGTTCAAAACACCTACAGGCTGCGAGCCTGCTAGTGTTCCACTAGACAGTCTAGAAGAGTCTGTGGTCGTCATCCATACTCCGCTAGATGACAGAATCAACAACATCAACATCGAGGCCTCTTATCATTTTATCACACATCACCTATTACATTTACCCATGTTTTACCCCAACATTTTTGTAGATATAAAATACATATACAATTTAAATCATTGATAACATGTATAAAAACGTTCATCCAACAAAGATAGCAAGTATACAGATAATATGCACACATAGCACGTAATTTATATAAAATACTTCATATCTATGTGTAAGCTGAAAGTAACTATGCACTCACCTGAAAGGTGGTGACTAAGCACTCGGACAGCGCTTCGATACTCTTAGAACAATTTTCCATCGATAAAACCTAGTATCAATACCACTAGGGTTTAGTCTCACGTCAACCGCGACAAATTAATAGTCTGACTATTATTACTATTATTATTATTATATAGGCATTAAATAACACTCAATATAACTCATAATAATATCCCAAATAATTATTTTAACGACCTAATAACATTCCTATAATTATTTGAAATCTATATTAACAATTGCGTAAGCGTAGCTCACTTACAGTGGATTTTAAAGAAAATCGGAACTTTATTTGAAGCAGCGTTTCGAAACCGAAAGACCCTTTTTATCGGGACTCTGGGAGCCTCGGGGCTTCCCTAGGGTGCTAGGGGTTTTTTCTAGAGCTTAGGGGGGTTTAGGGCATTTAGAGAGAGAAAGAAGCTAGAGAGAGAAGGATTTTTGGAGTGAAAAATGAAGCTGCCTCGGCCCCCCTTTATAGCCTGCGAGGCCTCGGTACGCTGTGCGTACTCTCGCATCGTACAACACGTGTTGCGGAAGGGCTGGGTCATCGTGGCGTAATGTAGACCGAGGGAGGAACAAGACCACTGTACGTTCCGAGCCTCGTACGCGAGGCGTACTCATATGCTGGGCATCCGATGCGAACGCTGGGCATATACGAGGACTACATGTCAGCCATCCGAAGCGAGGTGTGATCAGCAAGCGACGGTCCAGATGCTGCCACGTCATCAACTTCGCACCAGATTCTTGATTTTCTACTCCGACTTCTAAAACTCATAACTCTCGCAAAAGAGCTCCGTTTTTGACGTTCTTTATATCCACGCGAAGGTGGGAACGTACTCTACAACTTTCGTTTAGACTTCGTCGGCTAATATTGGCTCTATTTCAAAATTTGTATTATTAACAGGCTGGGACAGGATTGGTCCGTTAAATTCTCATGATTTCTTCATCCAACGTCCGTTTTTGCCCATCTTTTTCTCGTTACGCTACTCTTAACGAGATCTTCGATTCTTGTTCAGGTCGTGTCGGCTAAAAACTGCTCGATCTAATATTCGAATTTCGGGCTGTACACTGCTAATCCGAAACTTCGAAAAATCATAACTTCTTCATACGAAGTCAGATTTGGGCGTTCTTTTTATCGATCTTCTTAGCTTAACATATTCTACGACTTTCGTTTAGAGCGCTAAGGCTAATTCTCGCTCTATCGTAAATTTACTATTTACCCATCCAGGTATCGTGTCGGTTCCGTCGTGAAACTTTGACAGGTCATAACTTCTTAGTTATAACTCGGATTTCGGCGTCCTTTATATCACCGGAATCCTTGTTTCGACCACTACAACTTTATATAAAGATATCGGGCTTATCTCACACTTTAATTTTGACACTTATTTTTATCTTTTATTTATTAAATATTTATAAATACATAATAAGCATAAAAATTCACATAACACTCAAATATTTCATCTTTATTACTTCAAAAAGAGTTACAATAGTTGACCTAGACTATTAAATTGTGTAAAAATGCTTAGCCCTGAAACCCAGGCGTTACAATTCTCTCCCCTTTAGGATGATTCCGTCCCGGAATCATGCATTAGCAAACAGATGTGGATAGTGACTCATCATGTCATCCTCTGTTTCCCAAGATAGATTCGTCCCATTCGAATGTTTCCTACGGACTAGCACTAAGTCGACCATCTTGCGTCGTAACTTCTTAGTCTTACGGTCAACAATTGCCTCAGTCTCTTCAATCAGCCTCTTATTCTCATCCATCCTTGACTCTAAAATTGGAATTATGTCGAGAACTTCTCCCGTGAATTTCCTCAGATAACACACATGGAAGGTGTTATGAATACCATCTGGTTCTTCGGGTAATTCGAGCTTGTAAGCTTGGTTCCCAATCTTCTGAAGAACTTTGAACGACCCAATAAACCATGGACTCAACTTCCCTCTTTTCCCGAATCTTATAAGTCCCTTCCACGGTGAGACTTTTAGCAAAACCGAATCCCCAACTTCGAAGGTCATCGGTCGTCTTTTCTTGTCATCATAGCTCTTCTGACGATCCTGAGCTGCTAACATCCTTTCCCTAATCACCTTCAACTTCTCAGCAGTCTCATGGACTATCTCGGGGCCCATAAACTGCTTCTCTCAGGTTTGAAGCCAACAAGATGTCGTATGACACTTCTGTCCATACAAGGCTTGATAAGGTGCCATCTTGATGCTCGAGTGTAAGCTGTTTTTGTAGGAGAATTCTACCAGAGGTAAGTGATCGTCCCAATTCCCTTGGAACTCAAGGGTACATGCTCTCAGCATATCTTCTAGTGTCTGAATCGTTCTTTCGCTCTGACCATCAGTTTGTGGATGGTAAGCAGAACTCAAACACAACTTTGTACCCAACTCCTCTTGTAGACTCCTCCAAAACCTCGACGTGAAACGACTATCACGATCTGATACAATCATAAGAGGAACACCGTGAAGTCTTACAATTTCCATCACGTAAGCATTTGTGAGGTTATCCATAGACCACTTCTCATTGGCTGCTATGAAGTGTGCACTCTTGGTGAAACGATCCACGACTACCTAAATCATGTCGTGTCCGTTCTTCGTCCTGGGCAGCTTAGTCACAAAATCCATTGTGATGTCTTCCCATTTTCCTATGGGTACAGGTAAAGGTTCTAAATTCTCATACGGTTTCTGATGTTGTGCCTTAACTCTTGCACATGTCACACACTCGGCCACATACTTTGCAACATCGAGCTTCATCGTTGGCCACCAGTAGTAGGGTTTTAGGTCCTTATACATTTTAGTGCTACCGGGATGAATTGAGTACATGGTCTTCCGTGCTTCTTCCAGCAGAAGGTCTCTTATTCCTCCCGTCTTAGGTACCCAAATCCGATCTTGGAATACCTTCAGTCCTCGACTGTTTATTCCGAATTCTAACGTTTTGCCCAAACGTTCCTCCTTTCGGTCATTCTTCTCTAAAACTTCTTCCTGGGCTTTCCTGATGCTTTCCACAATTGTCGAGACGACTTCAATTCTCAACGCTCTTGGCCTTTTCCTTTCAAGGTTGACTTTCCGACTGAGAGCATTAGCGACAACATTTGTTTTACAGGGGTGGTAAAGTATCTCACAGTCGTAGTCCTTGAGTAACTCTAGCCAGCGTCGTTGCCTCATGTTCAATTCTTTCTGATTAAAGAGATACTGGAGAATCTTATGATCAGTGAACAACTTGCACTTCGTGCCGTAGAGGTAATGCCTCCATATCTTTAGAGCGAAAACTACCGCTGCCAACTCCAAATCATGAGTGGGGTAGTTCTTTTCGTGCTCTTTCAATTGTCGAGATGCATATGCTATCACCTTTTCTCTCTGGGTTAGAACACAACCCAACCCGACTCCAGAAGCTTCACTATAAACCACGAAATCTTCAACTCCATCGGGTAGAGAAAGTATCGGTGCTTCACATAGCTTCTTCTTCAGCTTCTCGAACGCTTCTTCATGTTTCTCATTGCACGTATATGTAGGTCCTTTATGGGTCAAAGTTGTCAATGGAGATGCTATCGAAGAAAAGCCTTGAATAAATCTTTGGTAATATCTGGCTAATCCTAGAAAGCTTCGAATCTCCGTGGGACTCTTTGGACGTTCCCACTTTATCACAGCCTCGATCTTTGCAGGGTCAACCATTATCCCTTCTTGGTTAATCACGTGACCCAAGAACTGGACTTCTCGTATCCAAAAGTCACATTTGGAGAACATAGCGTAAAGCTTCTCCTTCTTCAATACTTCCAACACTTCTCGTAGATGCTTGCCATGCTCCTCCTGGCTTTTTGATTAGATGAGAATGTTGTCGTTGAACACTATCACGGATTTATCGAGGAATGGTTTACAAACCTTGTTCATCAAATCCATGAATGTTTCAGGAGCATTGGTTAGTCCAAATGAGATAACCAAGAACTCGTAGTGTCCATATCGAGTTCTGAATGCAGTCTTCTCAATATCCTGCTCTCTTACCTTCAGCTGATGATATCCTGACCTAAGATCGATCTTTGAGAAGTAGCTCGAACCTTGCAGCTGATCAAATAGTTCATCAATCCTCAGTAATGGATACTTGTTCTTCAACGTTTCCTTATTCAGCTCTCGGTAGTCTATACACATTCTCATACTTACGTCCGTCTTCTTCACGAATAACATCGGAGCTCCCCAGGGAGATGAACTAGGTCGAATGAAACCGTTGTCCAACAGCTCCTGAAGTTGCGTCATAAGCTCATTCATCTCAGTTGGTGCTAGTCGGTAAGGTGCTTTTGCTATCGGTGTCGTTCCTGGTAACAAGACCATACGAAACTCCACTTGCCTATTAGGTGGTAATCCGGGAAGATCTTTGGGAAAGACTTCTGGATAATCGCACACAACCGATATATTCTGCACCTCTTTCTTTTCCTTCTTAGCATCGATTACGAATGCCAAGTATGATGCACATCCTTTGGACAAACATTTCCTGGCTTTCATCAGGGAGATGATTCCAGAATTCACTCTGCGTTTGTCCCCGTACACCATAAATGATTCCTTTCTGGGTGGGTTTACCCTTACTATCTTCTTTTGGCATAATATCTCGGCATCGTTGGCACTAAGCCAATCCATACCCAAAACGATGTCGAAACCGTTTAGCTCTATGGGTAATAGCTACTCATGGAATTCGTTTCCATTTAGGTCAATGACGATGTTCCTAATACGATTACTAACATGTACGAATTTGCCGATGGCTACTTCTACAATCAAGGCATTATCATGTTTTTCTACAGGTAATGCTAATTTCCAACCAAATTTATGTGACACAAAGGAGTAGTTGGCTCCGGAATCAAATAGTATATTTGCAGGCAAACCATTTACAAGAAAGGTACCTGAAGCGACGTCTGTTGCCTCCTTCGCAGCCTCGAGCGTCATTTGGAAGGCTCTCACCTTCGGCTTCGGTGGTATGTTGGGTCTTCCTGCCTCCTTCTTCTTCGGGCAGTTCTTCAAAACATGCCCTTCTTCATTACACGCATAACAGGCCTTCTGGGTGAGGGTGCATTCATTGGCGTAGTGCCCAAGCTTTCCGCATTTTAAACAAGTGACCCCTTCATCACACTTCCCAGAGTGCTTCTTCTTGCACTTGTCACACCACTTCGCTTCTGATCCTCCTCCTCTCGAACCAGATTTCAAGAACTTACCCTTCTTATCGGACCTCGAGGATCTGTCAAATTTCCTTTTCTCTCCCACCTCCGCTCTCTCCAGACCCTTCTCTCGTATCTGGGTCTCCACATTCTTAGCAGCCCAGATGGCGGCTTTCAGAGTGATATTTTGCTTGACCATTGGACCAAAGTCCGCTGGTAATCCGAGGGCAAATTTGTTAACCTTGGAGAGTTCAGTTGGGACGAGCTGAGGAACAAGCTTCATTTTCTCAATAAAGCTTGCAGCGTATTCAGTAACGCTCATTCTTCCCTTCTTCAAATTCTGGAATTCGTTGTTGATCTCCAGAAGATCCTGTTCAGAGCAGTATTGCATCTTCAACTGTACCAGAAAATCCTCCCACGACATCTTGCTCGCTTCACCTTTGGGCATTGAATCAGCTAGTAGCTTCCACCAGCTTAGTACTCCAAATTTCAATAAAGGAACCGCGAGAGCGGTCTTCTGTTTGGTGCTACACTCGCAACTCTCAAACATCGTCTCCATCTCATAGATCCAGTTCATGACTTCCACCGGCGTTGGGCTTCCAGATAGACTCGGTGGCTTAGATGCCATGAAATCCTTGTATTTTCATCCGCGTCCATCATTACCTCCTTCCTGGTGGTTTTGCCTAACTATCGGTGGGTTGGCTTGACTAACAGTCCCACTGTAGTTTCCTTCTTCAGTCTGCCCTTCGTTCAACTCAGGCTGTTCGATCTGAATAGCCGCTCCCTCTTGATTTTGTTAGAGCAAACGTCTGGTTTCCTCCATTTGACGATCTTACATCGCCTGGATCATTACTTGCACTCCGACCATCGTTATTGACTCAGCAGCGGCTTCCACAACCGGTATTTGCTCAATCATTGGGGGTTGGTTTATGTCCCCATTTTCAATCATGTTTCCGCTACGGGTCCTTGCCATCTTGATCTATACACCGAATAAGGTGAGTTTAGATCTTTGTTTAGGATAGACGTTTAAATCATCCTTATCACTCCGAAACGTTTACATGCTAGTTCTAATATTGTAGTCGTACGTTTAGAATCCTAAACACATAACGTGTAACGACCGAAAAATACAAACAATTTTAAATTTTTCAAAGAACATCTCGATTCCATTAAATCTTTACAAAAAGGTTTTCAGTGCAAAACATTTAACGTGTTCCCAGAATCACAATACTATGAAATCATGAGGAGCGGTACGATCATGCCTTCGCCTTGCCACAGTCTCCTGAAGAACCTGAAAAACATGAAACCACAACTGTAAGCCCGAAAGCTTAGTGAGATATCCCCAAAATACCAACCACAAATACGCCCTTCCAGGCCACGACCTTCCGGTCCAAATCGTATTGCCTTCCGGCCCATAACGTATTGCCTTCCGGCCCATAACATAAAAAGCATACATAACATAACAAAAGATAGAACAGCCATGCATATCGGGTCAAACTCCAGTCTAAACAACAGTGTGCACATAACACATAATCATATAACAGTTCACAGTCAGCACATCGATCAAACAGGTCACATAACATATGATCACCCTAACTAGGATACAGACCTAGCCGATCACTAGCATAACATCACCCTACGAATCAACCAACATACTAATTACGCACATACGCCTTTCCAGGCCATGACCTTCTGGTCCATATCACAATGCCTTCCGGCCCACAACATATAATGCCTTCCGGCCCACAACATATAATACCACAATGCCTTTCGGCCCATAATATAATGTCACAATGCCTTCCGGCCCACAACATATAATGCCTTCCGGCCCATATCCTGCAATATCATAACAACAGACAACTACTCGGATTTCCATCCGATAGAGGGTCGGCCTTGGTGCCTTAAACCCCGTTAATATAGTGAGGATAACTCACCTCGAAACTGCCGAATGAACAGATAACCCAAGCTGCTCCGATCACTGATACAATCTCCCCCACTGGGCAACCACCAATGCACTGAACTCCAAACAACAATCAACAATTACCAAAATGCCCCTGAAAACCACTGGTCAACCCTTGGTCAAAGACAAGGTCAAAGTCAACCCCTGACTAACTCTACTCGTCGAGTCAACCCGATGACTCGTCGAGTCCCCATACTCAGAACTTCCCTGAATCCGCGACTTAACTTGCTGAGTCACCCCGAGACTCATCGAGTTCAACAACTCTGAGTCCACTCGCACACAACTCACCGAGTCATCCCTTGACTCCCCGATTCTCGACTCGACCAAAAAAATATTGGGACTCTTCGACAAGACTCGCCGAGTCTAAGGCTATCTTCAACCTACTCGCCGAGTTGTTCATACAACTCGCCGAGTTCCAGGCCATCTTCATCCAACTCGCTGAGTTGTTCTTCTAACTTGTCGAGTTCTAGCTTATCTTCAAGCAACTCGTCGAGTACACCCATGTGACTTGCCAGTACCACCGGTCTGAATCCATTCAGAAGCATTCCAGACCATGCAATTGCTCCAAACCATAGATCTAGCCTCCTACAACTCATCCATCACGTAAAGTGGCAAAATTTACGTGAATCCAAAGAGATCTATGCATTTTGCACATTAGGGCTAAGGTTTGGGACATGATAGCTTCATCCAACACTCAACACAGGGACTTTCATGCATTCCAACTCTTCTCCATTCCAGATCTGAGGTAGCAACCTCAGATCTAACCTCTAAACTCCAACACATCCAAATATCTAATCTCTAATACCCCCAAAATGATGCATCAAGGAAATGGCAGCTCAAAGACGAGATATTACCTCAAAAGAACGCCCCAACTGCAATGAAACTTGAATCCAAGCAAAGCCCCTTGCTCCAAGCCTCTCCTTCTCTAAGATCTCTTCAATAGCCACCTCTCCAAGCTCTAATTTGCTCAACAAAGGTACTTCTCCATGATTTTAGGGTTTCTGGGACTCAAGGGGTGATAAAGAGGCTAGGAGGAAAACATAAGGTTCTTTATATAGGGATCAACCCCGAGAATTAGGGTTTTCTCCACTCAGCGCCTACTCGCCGAGTCCACCTCATTGACTTGCCGAGTCGGCTACTTAACACGCTACCAACTCGCGACTCTACTCGCCGAGTCACTCTTTCCTAATTTACTCTTTTATCCCTTCCACTCTACTCTTGATATTTCGGGATGTTACAATTCTCCCCCACTTAAATTAGGCTTCGTCCTCGAAGCCTACAGCAATTCAAACCCAAAGATACTCCCACAACGCGCCACCTGGCCTTAACCGGGCCAAGTCCCTCAAGGCATACCCATCGAAACTCACACACCTTCTATTTCCTTACGGTGTCCTGACCACTGTCTCGAGCCGGGCACCGGCTGTACCCTCTGATAATCACACTCAACAACCGAGAATTACCCATGACGCATCACTGCCCCAAATCTCAACAATCACTCGACCCATAAGAGCTAGAAAGCCATGAAACATCGGATCCCCGATCCGAATCTCACTCTATCCATTCCGTGATGACGGAAAGACCCATTCTCAATCTTAGAGCAACTCCCGCGAGTTCTCCTCTTGCAATCACATACACATACTGAACTTGCTCCAGCACCCTTAGGTTGGGAAAACCCGATACACTGATGATATCCTCCAACATCCCCCAGGATGAACCACTAATACATATCCAATACCCTGATCAGAATCACACTAAGAGCCCAAGACTCTCTCCCTGAATCCCTCCCGAGTCTCTTGGCTCTACATCTGCGGAATTCCTCCGCAACCTCAGCAGACATCCCAAACCGGATGAGCTTCTGATCCACTGCCGCAAACACTCTTCTCAAAAACCATACTCGAATTACTCTAATCATAACTCTGCTCTGCCGCTTTCACTTTCGAGAACTTGCACTCCCTCTCGGAGTTACACACCTCTCTCACTTCCTTTTCCAAGGAATCCACTTCGCCATATTGCCACTCCAACAAGTGCCACGGTGCTCACCCAACGCTACACCACCCTTATTAGCGTATCCGCTATCCATCCAACACATATACTCTGACTCTCATCGCAGGGACTCTCAAGCCCCTGCACTATCTCCACTAATCAAGATCACTACCCGGGGCCAGACCTTCTAATGCAATCACACCGCAGCATACACAATCCATATCCTCGAACTGATCCAACAATACCTGCAGAGTCTTCAGCATGACTGGACCGCCTCACCAGGCCTTCAGTCCATCTGGACCACTCTCAGAACCTTCAGCCATTCTGGACCGCTCTCAGTGCCTTCAGTTTGGCTGGACCGTTCTCCGAGCCTTCGGCCTAACTGGTACGCCTTCCGGCCTTCATTCTATCCGGGCCACTCCACTAGCATTCAACATTCCGAGTTATCCCCCCCCCCCCCCGGAAGTCCTTCCATGCATACCGTTCTAGCCCTCAAGGGGGTTCCGAACTCTAACTCCATCATACATACTCGATCCCGGCCTACTCCCAAGCCCTCCACAATCAAATGCCCTAGGTCTGAATCCCGCCCCGCATGCCCGACACTTACCCCTATCAGCCTATACTCTGGGATGACAGAACACTTGCTGAATCCCAGCAGCTAAGCACTCTCGAATACTCATCGATCTCCCGGAGAATTCTCCGATTCTCCCCCACTTGGGCACTAACTATCAACCACCGGTCGCCATCACCGACCTCCCAGAACAACTCTTTCACAAGGAAAACACTTACACGCGAATTGCTTCCCGCAAGCATAAACAACCTCAACGAGATCTCACATCAACACTGATCAACCTACTCGAAAGAAACTCAATCTGCATCTAACTACTCCTCAGAAAGCAGATGCTACCCGGCCTGCAACCCAATGTCGGGTTTCCACTAATAACCCTCATGAATGATAACCAACGGAATTCCCAAAACAATAACCCATAGCCAAAACCACAACCCGCAAAATGACGAATACCGCATCGAAAACCACACAAAGATACCAGCACAAAACAATACACCACAATAATCACAAGATAACAAGACATCAAGAAAGAAACATACCCGCAGCTGCATCCGGCACTGACCTGACCTCCTCTGCTACAAGCTGAAAAGCACGACCCTGAGCCCTTAGGGGCTCTGCTCCACCCTGACCTCCACCTGTAATCCTCAAAGTGGCCGGTGCTGGAGCCTGTACCGGTCCTGCAACAAGCTGTGGACAGTTGACCCTCAAATGCCCAACCTGATGACAATGATAGCAAATCCTCAAATCCCGAACTGGCGCTGACTGCCGACAATCCCTCTCATAGTGCCCCTCCTTTCCGCACTTGCGGCATGCACCACCGGACCTACAAACCCCGGTGTGACCCCTCCCACACTTCCCATAAGCGTAACTGCTCAAATCCCCCATCCTAACATCAACGGTCTTGGACCGTTTCGGCGCCGGCTGCGACTACACCGGAGCCTGCCTCAGCTCACGCAACTGCAACTCAATCTCTAACTCACGCCGCCTAGCAGCCTCCTGCAACTCCAACAAGGTCTCGCACCTCTGCGCAGACACAAACTGCCTGATGTCCCTCTTGAGCATTCTCAGATATCGAGACATTTGAGCCTGCTCCGAAGCGAACTCTGGGCAAAACATCGCCCTCTCAGTGAACATCCTGGTGATCTCAGTCACCGACTCCGGATCCTGCTTCAGCCCAACGAACTCCTGAGCCAATCTCTCCCTCTCCACCTGCGGAATATAACGAGTGCTGAACATCTCTCTGAACTGATCCCATGATACCGCAGCCCTCTGCGCATCTGAATATGACCCCGTGATCAATCTCCACCAATCCTTCGCCCCGAGCCTCAACAGGTTCAGGGCACACCTCACCCTCTGATCAGCAGGGCATAAACATGTGAAGAAACACCCCTCCACGTCTGATAACCATCTCATAGCAACAATCGGGTCCTAATCTCCATCGAAGGTGGGAGGCTTCGTATTAGCGAAGTCCCGATACTGAAAACCCCGACCAGCTCCTCCCCCTGCCGCTGCTACAACCGTTGTAGCCGCCGCGGCGGCCGTCTCTGCGAGAGCCGCATAGCGCTCATCAAAATACTCAACCATGGCGGTCTTAATCGACCCAAACAGCTTCGGCAACTCAGCCCCAAACAACTCAGCAATCTCATCACGCAGGATTTCACGAATCCTCGCATCCAACTCGCACGTGCTCATCTTACCGATGACTTCGGGCGGTACCGATCCACCCGGAACTCTCTCTCCAGCTCCCGATCCTGATCCGGATCCACTCTCATCATGCCTCGGAATCTCCATACTGAAAAACACCACACAAAATCTCAAACTCTTCCCACTACCCTGGGATCCAACTCTCTCAACCCAACCCTAGAGATCATGGTTTCCTTGATACGCGTATGGGTCCTGTGCTTTCAGTAGTACGGGCCCATACTACCTTCCACACCTACCCATATTTGTATGAAGTACTACCACAACGCCCTAGAGAAACATGCATAGCAACGCTCAACCCTCACCACTAGAGGAACACTGAAAATATACCATAAGGAACCCTAGGCTACAGGCATCACAAATCAGGCAACATATCAAGAAATCCTGAAGATCCTTAGCCTATCGCTAGCATGTTGTTCTATCAAAGCTCAAAAACAAATAACATGCATGATATTTTGGGGTTACTTACTGGCTCCGGCTGATCGTACCTCCGCGTCCTCCCTTACTCATTTTGAAAACCATTTTAAATACTCTTTTGAAAACTCTCCTCGATTTGAGACTGAAGTCACACGAATGTTCCTCCAATTCACTCAAACGAAAGCTCTGATACCAACTTGTAACGACCGAAAAATACAAACAATTTTAAATTTTTCAAAGAACATCTCGATTCCATTAAATCTTTACAAAAAGGTTTACAGTGCAAAACATTTAACGTGTTCCCAGAATCACAATACTATGAAATCATGAGGAGCGGTACGATCATGCCTTCGCCTTGCCACAGTCTCCTGAAGAACCTGAAAAACATGAAACCACAACTGTAAGCCCGAAAACTTAGTGAGATATCCCCAAAATACCAACCACAAATACGCCCTTCTAGGCCATGACCTTCCGGTCCAAATCGTATTGCCTTCCGGCCCATAACATAAAAAGCATACATAACATAACAGAACATAGAACAGCCATGCATATCGGGTCAAACTCCAGTCTAAAAAATAGTGTGCACATAACACATAATCATATAACAGTTCACAGTTAGCACATCGATCAAACAGGTCACATAAGATATGATCACCCTAACTAGGATACAGACCTAGCCGATCACTAGCATAACATCACCCTACGACTCAGCCAACATACTAATTACGCACATACGCCTTTCCAGGCCATGACCTTCCGGTCCATATCACAATGCCTTCCGGCCCACAACATATAATGCCTTCCGACCCACAACATATAATGCCACAATGCCTTCCAGCCCATAACATAATGTCACAATGCCTTCTGGCCCACAACATATAATGCCTTCCGGCCCATATCCCGCAATATCATAACAACAGACAACTACCCGGATTTCCATCCGATAGAGGGTCGGCCTTGGTGCCTTAAACCCCGTTAATATAGTGAGGATAACTCACCTCGAAACTGCCGACTGAACAGATAACCCAAGCTGCTCCGATCACTGATACGATCTCCCCCATTGGACAACCACCAATGCACTAAACTCCAAACAACAATCAACAATTACCAAAATGCCCCTGAAAACCACTGGTCAACCCTTGGTCAAAGACAAGGTCAAAGTCAACCCCTGACTGACTCTACTCATCGAGTCAACCCGATGACTCGCCGAGTCCCCATACTCAGAACTTCCCTCAATCCGCGACTTAACTCGCGGAGTCACCCCGAGACTCGTCGAGTTTAACAACTCTGAGTCCACTCGCACACAACTCACCGAAGCATCCCTTGACTCCCTGATTCTCGACTCGACCAGAAAAATATTCGGACTCTTCGACAAGACTCGTCGAGCCCAAGAACAGACTCGCCGAGTCTAAGGCTATCTTCAACCTACTCGCCGAGTTGTTCATACAACTCGCCGAGTTCCAGGCCATCTTCATCCAACTTGCCGATTTGTTCTTCCAACTCGTCGAGTTCTAGCTCATCTTCAAGCAACTCGTCGAGTAAACCCATGTGACTTGCCAGTACCACCGGTCTGAATCCATTCAGAAGCATTCCAGGCCATGCAATTGCTCCAAAACATAGATCTAGCCTCCTACAACTCATCCATCACGTAAAGTGGCAAACTTTACGTGAATCCAAAGAGATCTATGCATTTTGCACATTAGGGCTAAGGTTTGGGACATGATAGCTTCATCCAACACTCAACACAGGGACTTTCATGCATTCCAACTCTTCTCCATTCCAGATCTGAGGTAGCAACCTCAGATCTAACCTCTAAACTCCAACACATCCAAATATCTAATCTCTAATACCCCCAAAATGATGCATCAAGGAAATGGCAGCTCAAAGACGAGATATTACCTCAAAAGAACGCCCCAACTGCAATGAAACTTGAATCCAAGCAAAGCCCCTTGCTCCAAGCCTCTCCTTCTCTAAGATCTCTTCAATAGCCACCTCTCCAAGCTCTAATTTGCTCAAAAAAGGTACTTATCCATGATTTTAGGGTTTCTGGGACTCAAGGGGTGATAAAGAGGCTGGGAGGAAAACATAAGGTTCTTTATATAGGGCTCAAACCCGAGAATTAGGGATTTCTCCAATCAGCGCCTACTCGCCGAGTCTACCTCATTGACTCGCCGAGTCGGCTACTTAACACGCGACCAAGTCGCGACTCTACTCGCCGAGTCCATCCATGGACTCTCTAGGTCACTCTTTCCCAATTTACTCTTTTAGCCCTTCCACTCTACTCTTGATATTTCGGGATTTTACATAACGTTTCCAGATCCAGTCGGCAACAGACCATAGATCCGAACAATTAACAACGTATCAGGCACAAAACATTTAGCACATAAAAGCATTTTAGGCATAATTCCTAAAATAAGATAGGGCTCACACCGCACAATCATCGCTTAGCATTCTAAGTTTAAGTCTAGAAATCCTACAAATTCCTAGTTCGCTTAAACTAATGCTCTGATACCAACTATGACATCCCCAAAATCACGGCCAGAAAAGACTGATTTTGTTTATGCTTTGTTTAAAAATCAGAGTAACATTTTAAATAAAAGTGTTGCGGAATTTGTCCCAAAACAAAATATGATAAAGATTTATCAAAAGCATTTCTAAAGAAATGTATTTCATTAAAAGACTTAGGATGTCATGTTCGATACAAATCAAAAGCATAAACAGTACAATATAAGCCTTACTATAATTTTACATATCTACAGGCCTATATCCGTAATCTCTCATCCAAACATCACATCTATGATCATGCGCCACTACCTGTAATACAAGAAACTGAGTGGCTCAGGCTGGGGAGCCTGGTGAGCACATAGGGTTTTCAACCCACAATAAATAAGTTTATTAATTTCATCAATCAATATTAACCTGATTATCCGTTCCCGTTATCCTCACTTTATATCCCTAAACACCTATCATAAAGGGACCTAGCCTAAGGATCATCATCGGGATGGACACTACTGTTAAGGGGATTCCTCAACAATAAATGTCCTTAAGGCAACCATGTGGGGGATGGAGTACACCGGTGAACACATCGTTTAAAACACCTACAAGTTGCGAGCCTGCTAGTGCTCCACTGGACTGTCTAGAAGAGTTTGTGGTCGTCATCCATACTCCGTTAGATGACAGAATCAACAACGTCAACATCGAGGCCTCTCATCATTATATCACACATCACCTATTACATCTACCTATGTTTTACCCCAACATTTTTGTAGATATAAAATACATATACAGTTTAAATCATTGAAAACATGTATAAAAACGTTCATCCAACATAGATAGCAAGTATTCAAATAATATGCACAGATAGCACGTAATTTATATAAAATACTTCATATCTATGTGTAAACTGAAAGTAACTATGCACTCACCTGAAAGGTGGTGACTCAGCACTTGGACAGCGCTTCGATACTCTTAGAACAATTTTCCTTCGATAAAACCTAGTATCAATACCACTAGGGTTTAGTCTCACGTCAACCGCGACAAATTAATAGTCTAACTATTATTATTATTATATAAGCGTTAAATAACACTCAATATAACTCATAATAATAGCTTAAATAATTATTTTAAGGAACTAATAACATTCCTATAATTATTTGAAAGCTATATTAACAATTGCGTAAGTGTAGCTCACTTACAGCGGATTTTAAAGAAAACCGAAACTTTATTTCGAGCAGCGTTTCGAAACCGAAAGACCTTTTTTCTCAGGACACGGGGAGCCTCGGGGCTTCCCTAGGGTGCTAAGGGTTTTATCTAGGGCTTAGGGGGGTTTAGGGCACTTACAGAGAGAAAGAAGCTAGAGAGAGAAGGATTTTTGGAGTGAAAAATGAAGCTGCCTCAGCCCCCTTTTATAGCCTGCGAGGCCTCGGTACGCTGGGCATACCTCGGACCTACGCTAGGTGTACTCTTGCATCGTACATCACGTATTGGGGAAGGGCTGGTTCATCGTGGCGTAATGTAGACCGAGGGAGGAACAAGACCACTGCGCGTTCCGAGCCTCATACGCGAGGCGTACTCATACGCTGGGCATCCGATACAAATGTTGGGCGTATGCGAGGACTACATGTCAGCCATCTAAAGCGAGGCGTGATCAGCAAGCGACGGTCCAGATGCTGCCACGTCATCAACTTCGGACCAGATTCGTGATTTTCTACTCCGACTTCTAAAAATCATAACTCTCGCATAAGAGCTTCATTTTTGACGTGCTTTATATCCACGCGAAAGTGGGAACGTAGTCTACAACTTTTGTTTAGACTGTGTCGGCTAATTTTGGTTGTATTTCAAAATTTATATTATTAACAGGCCGGGACAGGATTGGTCCGTTAAATTTTCATAACTTCTTCATCCGACGTCCGTTTTCGCCCATCTTTTTTTCGTTACGCTACTCTTAACGAGATCTTCGATTCTCATTCAGGTTGTGTCGGCTAAAAACCACTCGATCTAATATTCGAATTTCGGGTTGTAGACTTCTAATCTGAAACTTCGAAAAATCATAACTTGTTCATACGAAGTCAGATTTGGGTGTTCTTTTTATCGATATTCTTAGTTTAACATATTCTACGACTTTCCTTTAGAGCGCTAAGGCTAAATCTTGCTCTATAGTAAATTTACTATTTACGCTTCCCGGTATCGTGTCGGTTCCGTCGCGAAACTTTGACGGGTCATAACTTCTTCGTTATAACTCGGATTTCGGCGTTGTTTATATCCCCGGAATCCTTGTTTCGACCACTACAACTTTATATAAAGATATCGTGCTTATCTCACACTTTAATTTTGAAGCTTACTTTTATCTTTTATTTATTAAATATTTATAAATACATAATAAGCATAAAAATTCACATAATTCACATAACACTCAAATATTTCATGTTTATTACTTCAAAAAGAGTTACAATAGTTGACCTAGACTATTACATTGTCTAAAAATGCTTAGCCCTGAAACCCAGGCGTTACATCGAGTCATCTCGCTGACTCGACGAGTGTGTGTAAAAAGTAAAAACCAAAAACGGGCAATCTTCATCCGACTCGTCGAGTTGACCATGCAACTCGTCGAGTCCCTTCAGCCCATTTCTTATTAAGACGCTTTTAAGCAAAACCAAGGCTCCAAATTATAGATCTAGCCTCCTAGGTCATGGTTACCACAAGTTGCAAACTTTGCGTGCATGCAAGGCCTTAAATGCCAAAACCAAGCTAAGGATGAGGTTTAAGTCAAAGATAATGGCCAAAGCTTGATAAATTTGATAACTTTATGACTATGAGGACTTATAGGAGTCTAAATCTGAAGTTACAACTTCAGATCATGTTCAATACAAGAAATGACACAAAAATATGCTAAAATGGCCTTCAACCCTTGAATGAGGAGATCTAACACTAGAATGATCAAGGTAACAACTTATTACCTTAAAATGGAAGCCAAGACGAAGTAGGTACTAGATCTACAAGCTTTTCCTTGATCCAAGCTCTTGAGTCTTCAAGTTTCTTTCACTAAAACCACCTTCTAAGCTTTCACACACACAAAATGAGTAGTAATACACGATTACGGTTTTCTGAGGTCAAGAGGGGACGATAAGTACGATAGAGGGTGGATAATGAGCCATTAAATACGGTGAAAAACCATGGAAATTAGGGTTCATATTCCAGCTCCAACTCATTGAGTTGGGTCCTCCAACTCATAGAGTAGGTTCTAGAATCCACACGACTCTAACCTTCTCTATACGGCGAGTTGGGGCATCCAACTCCTCGAGTAGGTCTAAAAACATAAATATAAAACTTTAAAATTTATACCTGGGAGTCGGGGTGTTACAAGCAGTCATCTAAAAAGCTCTCCCTCTAGTAACACCGTTTTTCCCTCACCTTTTTTTGCCTATCGAGGCTCTTCACGATCATTTCGGCCGATATTTTTTTTGACACATCAGTGTTTGCCTTCAGGAAATTTGTAGCGAATTGGATGCCTTTGCCATAATTAATATGTAAATAAGCACTCGATGTACAAATTGTTGACATGTGTCCCTTTTTCCAAACTTCAAACATTTTAGAGGACTATAAACACTATCGCAAGTGCCTATGTGCTTTTTGTGGCACTTTTTCAACCATTTACTCTCATTTCTTTTAAACTCAGTAGGATACGATTTTATCGATGTTCTTTATATTTTTGAAGTCATTTTAGAATTCCCTTCCCAGTGAATTTTATCAACTCTAGTATCTCTTTCTCTCTCTCTCTCTTGATCTTGTCACTTTAAACCCAACTCTCTATCTTTTATGGCATCCACCTCTTGATGAAAGGTGGTGTACCTTGACTCCTGTATGAATTCACGTATCTCGATTTGAAGTCCCCACTTATATTTATAAATCTTTCTCTCTTATGTATCAACCAAATGTTTCACAAATCGAGATTTATCGTTAAATTCAACAATATATTCTTGAACTGATTTCAATCCCTTTGTAAGTTGCAAAAACTCATGCTCTAGTTGTTGACTCGTAGTTGGCTAACAATACTCTTCATAGACATTTATTTTGAATCTCTCACACATCAGCGTACAAACTAACTTTTCACCCACAGTACCACTAATCATTTCCACCAATTACCCTAATTTATGTATAGGTCCTAAACTAAAATTTTGTGATGATTTAGCCATTTTCTCCATGTAACATACATTTTACCAGTTTCAGTGTTGACCTGGACTTCTAGTCATTAAATGAGATGATGAGATGGATATGTTGGTTATATAATGTTATGTTTACCATTAAACTTGATCTTCATATATTGTATATTTTTTTGGAATATAAAATGCATCCAATGAAGACTGCAATAACTACATAAACTAGAAACAAAGGCATCTTGTTTTACGTTTATAAGAAATTTCAAAATGTCTATCTAACCTTGTGTAACCCAACATATCCATCTCATCAAACATTAGCCATTTTCTGCCCTTTTTTCCTAGAAACACACATTTTATTGGTTTCATTACTGACCTAGATACAAAATTATAAATGAGCTAATGAGATGGATATTAAATTTTATAGTAAATGTAGCATTATATAACTCATCTTATCCATCTTATCAACAAATTTAATGACTATGTCTCTAAATCAACAATAAAACCAATAAAATGTATGTTACACGGAGAAAATTGCTAAATCATCATTAAATTTTAGTTTGAGACTTATCGTAAATTATGATAAAATAATGAGACTTTAATGAAAAAGGTAAATAATGAAACCGTTAAATCGGGAAAATAGGGTCAAAACACTATTTTTACCTGTAATTTATGCTATTTCGTAAACAAATTTTAGATTGAGACTTTTTCGTAAATTAAGGTAAATTTTAGGACTTTTCTGAAGATTTCCTTTTAATGAAATTTTAGTTTTAAAATAATTTAATTAAATTAATTATTTTAAATATAAGTGAATTTATAAAAAAACATGACAAATCTGATAACTCACGTCATATAAATAACAAACTTTTGTAGCACCAAGACAAATATTATATGACGTCTAAATGGACTGTGACAAAAATAAACACTCCGTCCAACTTTAAAGCCTTTAACAATTCACAAATGTGATACACTGTCCCGCCTATTTATTACAACCTCTTACACTCTAGTCTGTACACTCCTACGTGTTGGATTAATGTCTAAGTCCATAACTATAATTGGTAAGACTTGACCCGATCCAGCATGGTCCATTTGGGTTGCATGGCATCGGGACAATTAGATTGACAAGATGAGGAAAAAAGGATACTATTGATTTATAATAATATATTATAAGTTGTAATATATTAATATATAATCGTATTATTTAATTAGTATTGATCAAGAATTAATTTATAATTAATTAAGTGATCAAAAGGAACAAAATTAAATATGGACTCTTAGATATATACGTGTGGTGGGCCAAGTTCATTTAGGTTGGGCTAAGCTTTCATGGATATTCCATGGAGTGTTTAACCCATGGATCATATGAAATGAAAGGTCATGGGTTTAACCCAAGTCTCCACACTATATAAAGATGTCCTTGGTTGGTGAAATTGGCACTAGTGTGGGTACACTAAGATGGCTAGCCGATTTCATTAGAGAGAACCAAAGTATCCTTATTCTCAAGGTTAGTCCAAGTGTTCATGGTGTTGTGTGAACCATTTGAGGTGTCACACTTGGGGCACTAAGCACTCAAGCTTCATGGAGTCAAGCAACAACAACAAGGTATGTATTCTATCTGTTTTATTACCCTAGTGTCAATGTTTTGGTATGCTAGTTAGGATAATACCTGGGATATTCATATTTGCATGTATAATAGAGAAAACATAAATCCAAAGTATTTATGTTTCCTTGCACACTTAGGAGTGTTAGAATGCTCAAAACCCAACAGTGGTATCAGAGCCTAGGCTTCATTTCTTGTTATACTTGCAAATTTAGCTGAAAATCGCATTTTGTTACTGTCTGCACAGTAGACTCACCGAGTCCATAAAGGGACTCGACGAGTCCAAGGAAAAATGCATCCAACTCGCCGAGTTTGTTCATTCACTCGACGAGTTGGAACCTCAGACATCATATATTCGACTGTTTTGGTTGGAATTGGACTAGGAACATTACCCTAAGCTGTTTTTGACCTTATAAACTTGTTTTTGATGTGGTAATGTTCATGCTAATCCAATTTCAAAGATAATTGCCAATAGATTCATGTTTTGTATTAGTTAAAAAGTTATTCTAATTACATGAAAAAGTTTGATATGAATTATCTTTGTTCTTATGGGTTGCTTAGATTAATAGGAAAAGTTAATTGATTATGTGTTTTCAATCCATTTTAATCTAAGAGTTGATTCTAAAATGTGTTTGTGTAACTTGTCCACAAGTTAAAAGAAAGTCCACATTTAAGTTTCTTAAAACTCATAAAAGTTGGCAAAGGTCACAAAATGAAGAGTCTTGTCCTCATTAAATTGTTTTAAGACTCCATAACTTGTCCTCGAGTTATGGAGGTTCAAGAGTCTCTTCATTGAATAATAAAAATGTCTAGCCTATTTGTTCCATAAAATACAAAAGAAGGAGAGTTACATTCTTTAATAGTTTAAAATCTTCCATAACTTGTCCTCAAGTTATGGAACTTGAAGAGTTTTTTTTAACTAAAACTACTTTAAACTCATAAGGTATGGAATTAATTAGTTTTGAATATTTTCAAAACTTGCCCTCAAGTTTTGGAATTTGAAAAGTTTTCACTTATGAATACTTTAATTCCAAGTTAATCCCTTAGAATTTTAAAAAAGTTAAAATTCAACCCTTATACTTTATAATATTATAAGTTAGTAATATTTATATATGTATAAGAGCAAGTCAGTGTTACTGTTAGTAGGCCTCATTCACGAAGCCGGTCTATAAGGTGGATATAAGGCTACTACCTATAAAATGGCAGTTTAATGGGTGTCCAATCTCACCCACCGCTTCCTTGATTGGTGGGGGTCGTTAACCGAACGGGTACGACAAGGACTATAATTCTCCCTTCATTAAAAGTATTAATGATAAATATAAAGTAACTAAATGTTTTTTATAATTCCCAATCTTAGTTACTTTAGGAAAATGTGAATAAGGTGCTAATTCATGAAATTACAGTTTGCACTTTGTTTAAGCCGGTTAGTGGAGCGTGTGTGGTTAACCGGCACACTAACTCGTATTTAACAAGGTAGGCAAAGGGTAACTTAATATTTATCATAGTATCGATGGAGCGTGTATGGTTAACCGGCACATCAATTGAGGGGTATGTATTAAGGGTACCAAGTATATTTTCATGGTTATTCACACCTTGTTTTGTGATCCTCGGCATCCCAATCACAAAAACTGAAGGGCACACTTGATATTGAAACATGCCATCGAACAGTTCAATGAATCTTAAAAGATCTAGGATTTTCAAATCCAAGTAAAACCTAATTAAATTATTTTGTTTTCATGGTGGAAATTAGTGAATCGTCATTCACCAACCTTCAAATATTTTATATCTTGGATTACAACATCCCTCTTTCGAGTTATAAAATATTGTGTTGGGTCCTAGCCTTAATATTTAATATTGGGTGTTATATTAAGGACTTAAAATCAACTATCTTGAATATCTCCCAAAATATGTATGGTTTAGACATGTATGATCTTCCCAAATCTCTTGGAACCTCACACTTCCTCCACATCCTCTAATTATTCTCCCTAACCCAAAAGTTCAAGATCACTCAAGCCCTATTGGCAAGGCAAGGTCTAGGTGTGATCGCATCTTTGAGATGAAGTCTCATATTGACAAGCCGGGAGAGTTGGGTGTCAAAGTCTTCAGAAAGTTGGTGGCTCAATTACTTTTCTAAGTCACATAGTGATTTCCTTTGGGACTCCTATGAAACAGACTATGACAAGACCCTTAATGATCTTATCTATTTGTTAAGATCAACTTCCTAAAACTTTATGGACATTGACAATGATGACACTGGAAATCCAGAAAAAGCATTCTCTTCCCAATGGAAAGGGATCGGCCATAGTTAACTCGGTTGACCAAATGGTAAAGAGAAAAGCTAATTATGTGATAGTCTCGCGTACCAGTACCAAAGGGTCCATATGTTTATATTGCCAAAGGAAGGGGCATTAGTTGCAAAGCTGCCAAATTTACCTGAAAGATCATAAGGCTGGTAAAGTCAATAAGTTTGGTTCTATTTCAGGTAAAGTCCACTATCTAATTCGGATAAGTTTCTATTCTTAGATTCTTATTATAGGATGTAGTTGGGTCACATATTCATGTTTTAAGAATCTAAGGAAAAGTGAAGGAAACTTAAAGGAAGAGTATGTTGAATCTGACTGCAAAGATGGATTTCTATCGCTTGATTGAAGATCGGATTCTTGAGCTACTCTTAGGAGTTTTGATAGATTGCTAGGAAACATGTAAGATCATAGTTGTCATTTAAAGTTTCATTGTAAGGAAATGTTTTTTCCGCTTTTTATAAATAAATAAAAGTTTGTGTTACTTTATTTTATATCTCCTTGCAATAACATTTATGAAAACTTGATGTTCATATGTGTCTAGCAATATTGAAAAATATGAATTTGCCTCTTTCATTTATGGTGATGTCTAAATTTACCAAATAAGGAAAGCTTCTCATCATCCAAGTTTTCAGTTGGATAGAAACTTGGAATCATACAAGTTGTACAGTATGATGAAGGAGAACTTTCAGCTTTGGAAAATTAAGACTAGTTCCTTGTTCACATTTATATGTGAGTCAAGTGAAGGGCTAAGGGATCGAGTACACATTCTTGTGCACTGATCAAGTCCACCACAAAAGATCTATAATACTATTCGTCATGATTTACTAAAGTTTAGTAAATATGGTTACACATACAAGTTTAAGTATAATTCTGATACATTGGAAAATTTTCGATGTATGGCAGAACGAATGAGAAGAATCAAATTAGGCAGAAGGATAAAAGTTTCTCAAATCTGAAAAGATGGGAGAGTACTTTAGTATCATGTTATACGATCATCTTAATGGTTAAGAGACCTTATCACAATTCATACTCTAAGTGCATTCGGATTGCTAAGAAAAGGAGCTATGAATTGTTGAAGTAGTCAAATCAAGAAGATGATTCATACCTCGTTACAAAAACAATTCTTAGAGTCATACTCCAAGATTGTAATTTGAGTTACATATCTTAAAGGAAGGTTTCTTAACAGTAATCAAATGTAAGAGTAAAAGTATCCTACTCTTATACATTTGAAATTGGTAAGTTGTGATGTTTTGGATAAAACAAAGACCAACTAAGACTAATTGTGTGAAGTGTTTGTCTTGATAAAGAATCCAAACTATCTCTTGAATATTTGGCAAGATACTCTTATATGTCAAGAGGACAGTGGGACTCTTAAAGATCCTGGAAGAATTTCAAGATCTAATCAAGAATAAAGACCTGTAGTTTGACACTAGCACACGACGTGAGGTTTATAACCTATCGTGTTGCCATATTTCTATTTCTATGCCCATTCCAGTTAAAGTTGGCTTTACATATGAGTTCTTAGAGTTCTTAATTGGTTGCATAACAACTTGGATGCAATGGCAGGCCCTTGAGTTGCCAGGTGGCAAGGAATTCAGATTGATTTCAGTACATATGAGTTTGGATTTGTCATTATCTTTGTCTTGTGACTATGGTTTTGACAATTCACATGGATAAGAACACATACACCATTAAATCTAAGTTTCATAAGGTTTCTCTCCGATTCATGAAAATGATGGTGAGGAAACACTTTCACTAAGTAGATTTTAACTAGATAGCAATTTTGATATTTGCATTCTTAATGTCGTTAGTGGAGTGTGTGTGGTTAACCCGCACACTAACATGGACTTGTGAGAAGTGGAAAAGGTCTAAACAATCTAGACTATGATTATGGCATCCCTTTTCATAGTTCGTAAATTTTTTAGACACACCTATGAGCTATTTAAGATAAGGTGTATGATACTGATAAAGTTTTATCAAAGCAATCTAGTATCAGAAATCTGAACTTTGGTAAAAAAGTCAATAAAGTATTGTTTTTTCTAGAAGTCCAGCTGATTTCTGAGTACATGTCAAAGCTAGTGGGAGCTTAAGTGTTATGCTAATAATCATCATGTTAGTGGGAGCATGATAATTATGATAAGTATTGCAAGTTAGCAATGTTAATTATGGAAAACAAAAGTTTCAATTCGTGAGGCTGCAGGGGTTGAAAAAGTTGTTTTGCTATAATTAAGGGAGAGGAAATTATACTTCATCTCAAATCTATAAGCTTAGATCGTGAGATTTTAATCAAATTTAGTCAAGTATATATATGAATGTTATGTTGGAATGGCTCAACATAGGAAAATTCTATATATGGGTCCATTATTTGCGTTCTAAAATTCGATTATGATTACGGCATCCCTTTTCATAATCTGAATTATGAGAACATGGCATATTGAAATGGAAATATTATAGCAAAGGACTGGTCTAGTATCATGTCTTTATGTGAGACATCATGAATCGTGTCACATATGCTTCGGATATAGGATCGATTGTATGTGCTATAATATTCATCCTTTCTAAATTTTTCCAAATGCTTGGGGCATTAAGAGGGGAAAAGGTCTAGAATTGGATATGCCTAAAAGGATTAAGCAATTGTTGAGGACAATCTAAGGTTTCCCAACGATTGGTTGCTCAGGGACAGTTGGAAATATAGTGTTATTTGTTGGAAGGACCATATTGACATATTCTGAAAATAGGCAACTCTTGTTCAGAATTGATAGTCAAAAGGGGAATATGGAAATGATCCTATAGGTGGAAGTTTTTCAATAAATCTGTGTAAGATTAGGAAACTTAATGCAAGAAGGATGTTTCCAAGGAGTTGATCTCCTTTGTAATGCTCTGTAATGTTTGTTTTCAAGTCTTTTTGTCTTTGTGCATAATCATTACAAGAGGATAAATGCATATAAGTTTAGAATCTAACAGATTTTAGTAAATGGCATGAATTTGGAATTCTTGCATTTGCAGTAAGGAATTGGGAGTGTGAAATGAGAATCATTGGAATTATGTTCAATCGATATTTTTCACAAAGTAAAGATTATAGACAAACTTAGTATGCATACTTGGTGTATGGCATGACTAGTGTTTAGGAAAAAAAACATAGTGTACATGCTTGGAGCATGGGACAACTATTGTTTTTAATTCAAGTATAAAGTTGATAGTTGAAACAGTATGCAGTGAATGATGGGTAATCAATATGGTGATAAATAAAACGTATTTTATTTATATTCATAAGTTCTAAGACCATATTGGATTCGATTATTCTTGTGTTTCACTTTGCATGTTTTGACATCCATAATAACTAGGTCTTCCTTCCTGGTTGACTAAGTTATTTAAACCATCCACAGTCGGTCATATGTTGGAAGTAGATATGAATCAAGACTGTCATGGGTTGGCTTGTAGAGGTCTAAGTTGTTGGACAAAGTGGTGTTAGAACACTCATGAGTGCTCATAAGTTATGAGTATTGGATTCAACCCGCGCTCATTGGAATCACTTCATGGATTTTATCACGAGTGATCATGAGACGATAATGTCTTATATTCTTCAAACCTAGAGATATGAGTTGTTACTATGAGTTGGTTATACATTGATTGCACGAAACTGCATTGGTAACTCGATGTCATAAAACGTGCCTTTGTGTATGACTCAACAAGTAGTAGAACAAGCCATATGAGTCAAAGTTTATCCATTCCTTTTACCTTTGGGATAAAATCGATATCTATGGGCCCCTCGATGATTTAATGCTGATACATATGAGTTCTTGGCCAAGCCAGGACTGATTTGATCTGTTCAATAAGTCAGTCACCATAAATCGGAAATCGGGAAACAACAAATGGACAGAGGGAATGATTTATAATCCATGTCTCAGTTCATATGATATCAAGAATAGAGAAATATATGATCCCTTATCTAATGGACAAGTCATTGACAAAGGTCAGAGTTCGACAAAAGCTTTTGAGAGCTACGGTTGCTAGTCGGGTTACGAAGTCATACTTGCAGTAATAGTTTTAGACTTATCTAAGTGAAAGACTGTTGGATTAATGTCTAAGTCCATAACAATAATTGGTAAGAATTTACCCGACTCAGCATGGTCCATTTGGGTTGCATGGCATCGGGACAATTGGATTGACAAGATGAGGAAAAAAAAGGATACTAGTGATTTATATTAATATATTATAAGTTCTAATATATTAATATATAATCATATTATTTAATTAGTATTGATCAAGAATTAATTTATAATTAATTAAGTGATGAAAAGGAACTAATCAAATATGGACTCTTAGATATATATGTGTGGTGGGCCAATTTCATTTAGGTTGGGCTAAGCTTTCATGGATAGTCCATGGATTGTTTAACCCATGGATCATATGAAATGAAAGGTCATGGGTTTAACCCTAGTCTCCACACTATATAAAGATGTCCTTGGTTGGTGAAATTGGCACTAGTGCGGGTACACTAAGAGGGCTAGCCGATTTCACTAGATAGAACCAAAGTATTCTTATTCTCAAGGTTAGTCCAAGTGTTCATGGTGTTGTGTGAACCATTTGAGGTGTCACACTTGGGTCACTAGGCACTCAAGCTTCATGGAGTCAAGCAACAACAACAAGGTATGTATTCTATCTGTTTTATTACCTAGTGTCAATGTTTTGGTATGCTAGTTAAAATAATACCTTGGATATTTATATTTGTATGTATAATAGAGAAAACATTGATCCAAGGTATTTATGGTTGCATGTACACTTAAGAGTGTTAGAATGCTCAAAACCCAACACTACTCTCTTGTCTATTTGGTATCATATCATAGTAAATTTGACTAAAAAGCTATTTTCTATTTTATTTATTATTATGACACTAATATAATATCTTAAATATTAAAAGAGAACCTTAAATTCTAATCTTAAGAAATCAGAACCCTTCATTACATTTCAATCCTTAGTTTCTAACCCTTAGATTATTTGCTGGCGTCTTCTTGTTGCTCATAAATCTTTACACGCTTATCTCTTCTTTCCTTCATCATCTACCCTCTTTCTCTCTCTTTCAATTTTAACCTAATAATTGAAACCTAATTTTACTTCAATCATGCAAGAATCGCCATGATCTTCTTACTTTTCTCCTTCCCCTTTTCTCTAAACCTAATCGCTTCCTTCAATCGACCCCATCGATTTCATACATCAAATCGATCCTAGATAAGTCTTCTTCCCCACTACTATGTGTTCTTCCTCGGACGATAGAATCTTGCCTGTAAGTCCTGTAATTATGGTCGTTGACGATTTTGATTCTATAACTGAATGGGTTTTTCATCTTTCATGTTTTCATTCAGAAATTGGAGTTTAATTGGAGAATTGTTATGTCAACGATAATAGGGTTCTTCGGTTCTGCTGCTACTCTACGTTTTTACTTTCTCTTTTCCGATTTTTTATCTAAGTAATGAATATTCAAATCTACAATATTTCTTGAGTTTTCTAAGTGTACGTTTTCACTTTTCAAAAATAGGTTCAGACTACGTTTTCACTTTTGTCTGCTTCAAACCTACTTGACATTGAGGTAAAGTTATTAAAGGGCTCATTTGTGTACCAAGCAAAGTTCCATCTGGTGTTCCTAGAAGGCTCTGTATCCAACTCTTATGGGATTCTGAATCTTTATACCATTGGACTGTAGTCAAGGTATATTTTTGCAAATTTCTGTTTACTTTGGAGAAAAATCTTGCATCCTAACCTTTAATTTCTTATAATTGACTTGTAGGACATGGGAAAGGTTCCTCCGGTTTATATCTTGGCTGCCTTCATCCTAGCTATTATGATAGCTGGGATCTATTTCTTTGAACTTAGCGTTGCTTCAACCTGTGATGATTATAATCTTATCAAACTTACTGATGGAATTACTCTTCATTAAAAGTGTAACACTATTCAGGTTTGTTAATTGCAATTTTATTAAAGATAATAATGAAGCGCCAATTTTCCATTATTCAGGTTTGTTAAAAGATTCAAACTGTAAATATTTCTTTACATATATCATAAAAGGATCATAAAACATATGATACAAATGTTACAAATGTTTTTTTAGTGGGAGGCTCTTGCTCTGTTGCTTATTGGAATTAGAATAAATCAAATGCAAGCTTTACCTGAGGGAAGTAGTAGAATGGGCGTGCCACTTGAAATGGGTGCATATATCTACATATTCATTTTTGTAAGTTGTATTTTTTTACCATTATTTATCTTAATTTTATATATCTACAAAAACATTAATCAATTTAACTTCTGTAAAGGTAACTGTTCCATCTTTGGCTTCTGTCTTTAATGAATATGCACTGAAAAGTCAATATGACACAAGCATATACCTTCAGGTGATCTCAATATTATATTAGTTAAAGTTTCTTTATATTTTGTGTTGTAATTTTATATCCTGTTGTTCAATTAAAAAATTTGTTTTTGTATGGATATGGTGCTATATTCAGTTTTCTTGGGATACTTGGAACAGTTGTTATCAAAGGTAATTAAAAAAAATTGTAAAGAGTAATTTGGTCTTTGAACAACAAAATAATGGGAGTGAAAGATTATGCAAAACAATTATATTATTATTTTTTAGGCCCTGAAAGCTTTGATATTTTTCATGGACGTTCAAAAGCTACTATGCTTTTGATTATAAACAATGCAGGGCAAGTAATTTTATCCTCATTTTTCTTCAAATATGCAGGTAAAGTAAAATAAATAAATTATATTTCTTTCACAAAAACCCAAAATATAATTTATTTATATGTTTTGTTTGTGTCATGCAAATACAATTTTAAAAAAGTATTCATCAACTGTTGCAACAATTTTCACAGGCTTTGCATCTGCTACTTTGTTTGGTCATACTTTGACTATAAATTTCTTGCTAGGAATTTCAATTGTTTTCATTTCAATGCACCAGGTATGTGATTCCGATGGAATTGGAATTCAAGATGCAGGTGTGAATATGTTGGTTTTTTTCATTTTTCTTTAATAAGTATTTTGAGTACTTATATATAAAATCTATAACACTTGCTTTTTTTTTTCAGGCTATTCATCGTTTAGATTCTAATGCAACACAACCACTTCTTCCTACTTAAGTCAACAGTTGACTTTTGAAATGAAAGAAGATAATTAAAAAATATGAGTTACTTGTCACGTATACGGTTTATGAGGTTTAATGTTGGTTAGTAGATTATTGTTGATATAACTTATAAGTTATGTTTTTGAAGGTGAAAAAGAGATGTTTTTAGTTTTTACATATGCTAGACTATGCTCTATTGCTCTAACTTTGTCATTTTATAAATTTGTCTTATTTTAGTCATTTGCACCTTTTGTGGGTGAACTTCAACACCCAAACTCGTGGCTCTGGCTGCTGGTTTCCATTAGCTCTAACACAAGGTTTGGGTGTTGCATTTACCTTGAGGCGTTTTATTATTTTCCATTCAAACTACATAGTTTTCAAGATTTTGTTTCGAAATAAGAAGGTTGGAATGACAAACCCAAAAAATGAAGGTCGACTTTGTTCTAGATTCGTGTTGTAATAATGGATGCCAGGTTTTATCTATGAAGCTTTCATAACTAAAGTATCTTTTTTATAGGTTAATAAGGTCTTCAGTTGGCTAAACCTTAGACTTAAGGAAAGGGAAGGTTCTTATCATATAGGGCAAAACTTCATGTGGTTTTATGTTGATTTTTTTCGCCTTATAGCATTTGCTCCATTGGACTGAATTTTTCCTCAGATAGATATGTTACTGGATGTTAGCTATTTTTCCTCAATAGGAAATGTAAAATCAGAGGTATAGTGTGTTGATCTTTATGATCATATCCCGGTTGCATATTGAAATTATGGTTATTCTTTTTTGTGTCTTTTCTTTAATAATCCTCAAATGGAACTCAATAACTTTAATAAAAATAAGAATGGAATTGAATTGAGTTCCTTTTGTCAATCACAGTGAATGGTAAAATCCATCAAATATGGAATTTAATGGAATCTTATGGAATTGAATTTTTTCCATCGGATCAGAATCAAAAACTAACACGCCTCATTATTTCCTTGGCTTTGTTGCAGGTCTGTTTTATCTATCTTCCCTTCAATGACATTAAAAAAAAACCCTTCATTTTTGCACCTGAAATTGAAGAGCTACTGTTGAACCTGTGAGCATCTTCTCATCATTTTTTTTTTGCTTTTGTTTGCTATCAATTTTGATTTTCTAGTTTAACAGGTTTGAGATTTTATATTTCAATTTCCCATCTACAAACACTTTTTGGTTACCCATCATCAAAGATAAATCATGTATAAGCCTTTTTTCATCACATGAGTTCCTTTACCTAATTTTAAATAGTAAACTTTTAAGTATTTCGGTATTTGTACAAATGTTGTTTATGCAACGACTTTTATTGTTGATGAAGCAAACATACACGCATAAAATCTCTTAATCTCAAAACATGTATGAACTCTTGATCCCCCAAGCCCTTACTTTTTATTTAAAATGTCAATTTGGTTTCTTTTCAATGGATTATAAACATCGCCAACCAGAGCCCCACCAATGAAATAACTATTAGTGTTAAATCTTTGCAACATATACTTTCAAAAGCTATAATTTTGACAATTTTAATCTTTATTGAACTGTATAATTGTCTGTTTTCATGTGGTGCAACTTATTACTCAATGATTCAACTCAGCACACCTTTATTTTAAGTTTGTGGCCTACAAAATATGATTTTTTTTTTATTGTGATTGATTTCAGATCGAGAGATTTGACAATCCATTTTATGTGGGTTAGTTTCGGTTACATTGTAAAAATATTTACCGATTGTTTTCTTTAGTTTAGATTTTTTGAGCAAACTGCATTAGATGTTAGATTGAAAGGACATATTTGTAATGAAAATGAAAGTTGGATGCTATAATTCAGCAACAATTAAAATTTTGTTGCTAATCATTAGTCATTTAGTGCTTTTTCGAGATAAATTCAAGAAATGGCAATATACTATTATTGATCTGTTCAATATAACATGCTACTTTCAAGTTTATTCGCTAGGATCTAAATAAATAATCTACATAAAGTACAAGTCCTTCATCTCCTGCACATTTTGTAAGTCCCTTTTTCTTGGTCTGTAACATTTTTTGTTGTTTTTCATTTGGTATTAGTAGATGACAAGTCATTTTCTATGCCTAACAGTGATCATATAATGAAAAATAACATGCTATTGCTGAATTATTCTTGTGGTGTCTTACAATTAACATCATGTTTATTTGGTCGGTGTGATCTGATTATTTTTTTCGCCTTCCCAAAACATTGCTTACATTTAGTATTTCTCTTTATGTTAATAATCTTTATTGCATCATAAAAGCAACTACGAATCTTTTTACTGTTGGTGTTTATTGAACAGATATTGAAAAGGGTAAAGTTGAATCAGATTAAAGCTCATTAAAGGAAATCCTGATTTAAACTCCTATCAATTTATGTTGGATTTTGCTTGTGAATCAACAATTGCTTCCAGTTTTGCAAAATAGTTTTAGAGAACCACACTATACATACATGAAGACATGCCCATTTTTGGTTATTACACTTTTGCAAAGATTATAAAATAAACTCCTATTGCAGTTTTCTAGCGGAAGTTGTAAATTGTTGGCAATAATTTTGTTATTCCATCTCCTCCCTTAAAAAGGCAAACTTTTATTTGCATAATCTAATAGAAATGTTTATTTTTCGCTTAAATACCAAAAATCTTTTAAATCGTGATTAAATAATTATTTAATCGATCGGTGCAACATAGTAAAATAGATTTAAAAATAAGTTTGTAAAAACTCTTTTTAATTTTGATGGAAACATGAAGAAATTGTAATAACAATTGAGGTAAGGTTAAATAGCTATCTTGTATAATAACATTACTTTAATTTATAAGTATGGATTTTAGTTATCTTTTTTTTTTCCAAATTTTTATTTTAGTTTAGATTATGATAAAATTAATCACTTTGGACAAATATTTTCCTGCTTAACTTGTCGTATGATTCTTTTCTTTAATTATAGTACATGAATAAATATTAATACATATAATTCCTTACAATAAATAAAAGATATAGCGTTAGCTTTGCAACCGAAAGTTTTCTTGTGACTAAATACATAATCGACTTAACGTCAAATTAAATATTTGTTTCTGAGAAAAATAATTATTTAGTATTTAAATAGCTATATTATTTTGAAACATTAATACTTGGATTTTCTCATTCCGCAACCAAATGTTTTAGTCACTTGTTAAATAAAAGATAGCAACATTTCAAAATAGAATCTATGTTTTTTTTATAAGAAATGACATTACATCATCATGTCACAAAAAAGAGCTCTCAGATAAGATAGCATTGAAGTTCCGTGACATTTAACCCCGAAGAATCGATGTGAATAAAAAAAAAAAAAAAAAAAAAAAAAAAAAAAAAAAAACTAAGATCCATTCCGCGGAGATGACGTCATTCCGTCCGCGGAGGGTCCTCCGCGGAATGTATATCTATAGTTGGAAAAATCAAATTTTATGACTAAATTTTGAAATTCACCCCCTTTTTTGTCTATTTGTGGTATTTTCCTTTGATATATACTATTGTTCCACACCATGTCCGATATCACGAATCTAATTTTGTATACTACATTTATTCCTTCCATAATCGTATTGAGAATTTGATATATACTATTTTTCTCACATGGTCAGTTATATGTAACTGTTTCTCGCGTAACAAGTAAAAAAGACTTGAAGGAACTCATATATGACGAGGAATGTCGTCTAACCAATAAAACAAAAAATGTTATCTACAAAGAGATCCTTCACAATTTTAAATAATCAAACATTTTGTTTTATTTTTTTACACATTATAATAATCCATAACACGTAGTCTCTTTATATAACTTTATCTTTTTTTTATGCGTTCCACCGCGTTTAACGTGGGTTATAATCTAGTAATATAATATACAAGAATATACAAAAGGCACACCAAAAGAAAATAGTTTATATTTTTTTGGGATAATAACTTAAAATGGTAATATGTTTTTCAATTTGTACACATTTGGTCACTGAGTTTTTTTTTCGTGCACATTTACTCCTTCAATTTTTTAAACTTTTAACAAGTACACATTTAGTCCTTATGACCGGTTACTCCAGGTTAGCCAGGAAAAATGACTCAATAGGGTAATATATTTCTCGTTTTGTACGTATTTATTCATTAATATTGTACACATTTAGTCATTAATATTTTCGTACACATTTATTCCTTAATATATTTTTTCGTTTCAAAATAAGTTATTTTTGTTTTTGTACTCTTTCAGTACTTATGAATGATTTCTTTAGGTTTTTCATACGACATCTTGCGTGGGTCAATCATTGATGAAGTGTGTGGGCTATTGATGTTTATGTGTAACGTCTCATTTTCACAACAAAAATATTTTATTTTTAAATAATGCAAAAGTCCCTAATTATAAATCCATTATTAAGAAAAACCGTTTATTCCAAAATACATTTATCGAAAATCAGAGTAATATAAGAAACGTGAAATCCTCAATATCGTTGATGAGTGTGTACAGTCATGTCTTCATCTTCCCTTGATCAACGATAGAACCTGTAAACATAAATAACTAGTAAACATAAAGTTTAGTGAGTTTTCCCAAAATACCTGATACAACAAATGTATTATCATGCATAACGGGCCACACTAATCAGATTAGAATACATTGGTCTAATCAGTCATCGAACTGGAATGTCAACATGCAACAGGTCCAATCAGTCATGGGACTAGAATATCCAGGGTTTGTCGGCATGCCACCTTAATCCAACCGCTCTTCTCGAGCCTCCGTGCCTACGGTTTACAGCCGGCCTGCACCAAGTATCTTGGTCTACAGCATATAGTAGGACCACCTCAACCTATTCCACCACCATATGACTATCCAACGTAAGATGTCGGGAGAAAAACCTAAGGAAATCATTCATAAGAATTAGTACAAAAACAAAAATGACTTATTTTGTAAGAAAAAAAATATTAAGGACTAAATATGTACAAAAATATTAAAGACTAAATGTGTACAAAGTGAGAAATATATTACCATATTAAGTCATTTTTACGAGTTAACCTGAAGTAGCCGGTCATAAGGACTAAATGTGTACAGATTAACAAGTTGAAGACGTCAATGTGGACGAAAAAAAAAGTCTGTGACTAAATGTGTACAAATCAAAAAGTATATTATCCTTTTAAGTTATTATCCTTTTTTTATTGATAATGACATCCTTAGAGTTTTGGTATTTTAAAAAAACAAGTTTACTCAAAGATATTTTAATAAAACAAAACAGTTTTTGAAAATGTTTTATTCTACAAGAATTTTCTTCAAACAAATTAAAGATATTATGGTTTTCCAAAGCGTAAAGAAAAAGTTTTTTTGTTTGCTTCTGTAAAATAAGGGATGTCACAGATACCTGTTGTTCAACTAGATACTTTTGGGCTTGTGATATTGTCATTGTAAGCTTGCTTGGATGGGAGATCCAAAGTAGAATATCTCTCATGGTATCACACCCAAGAAAACAAAGATAGAAACAAAAGAAAATAAGAAGAGAGGATGAAATTCTACAAACCCTAATGAGGGTTTAGAATTTCTTCCTTAAGTAGTGGGAGAAGGGACAACCAAAAATTCAAAGCCAAGGATGAACACAAAGGGTTTGATCCCTAGCATCCTACTTATAGGCTAGAGTTACTTAGTCCCAAAGCAACTCCAATCCCATGTGGGACAAGCTTATATTTTGTCCCTTCCTAATCTTTATGAGATTTTGGAATATTCCAATCAACTAACTTTTAATTAATTAACATTCAACCATTGAGTTAATTAATTCCCAATTAAGTCAAAAATAGTTTATGATTAATTTATCAATACATAATTGTTAAGAAATAAGATGATACTTGTCAAGACTCATAACACATCTTATGACAGTTGCCAATTTCTGATGACCCTTTTTAGGAAGTATGCGGATATCACACGAAACCAAAACCACACAAAGACATAATATTTACATGGTACCATCAAGGTGACTTACATCCATGGCCAGGAGGGGATTATTATTTATCTACACTGTTCTAAAACAGAGAATACAAGTACAACAACCATAGATTCTTACTACTCACTAAGCGACTCTTGAATTTTCGAGGCGTCCTTTCAACTTTCGGGACTTAAAGTTCCGAGGCCAACAAGTAGAACCCTCATTCACATTTAACTCCCTGGATTGCACTCCTCATTCACATTCAACTCCCCCAGAATGCACTCCTTGTTTACATTCAACTCTCCCGGTTTGTGAATCACAACCAAGATCCCTTTTCGTAACAAACGATATCACATTCTGTCACACCCCCAAACCGGAATGGCGGAAATGTTCGGGGGCGGATGATGTTATGTACAATACCACAACAATTGAATAATAGTAATCAAAGTACAACAACCATGATATTGATAATGTATAGTTTTTACATTTGTGTTCAAATCAATGTATACCTGACACCAAAACGTATAGGAAAACTAAAAGACTTAACTCTATGAAGTTCCGTCTTCTCAAAACCTATGCGGATACATGTTTACTGATTCCCTAAGAATACAAGTGGTTTTGAAAAGAGTGTAAATAATTAAGTTGGTAAGTTCATAATCATTCTTGTAATAGTAATCTCTCATTTGTTCCTTGAAAATGTAAGTTTTTTCTTCCAAAAAAATCCTATATTTTCTGTTGTAAATTAATTGTAGTCTTAATACCCTAAGACCAAAACGTGTAAATGTTGTGTACTCTGAAATAGTATGATTTAGTTTTAATTCACATAAAACTATAAAATGAATGTTTCCGAAAATTTAAGTTTCTCTGTGTTGGAAAATAGTATATTGTAGTTGTACTTGTATGAATCTCTGTGAATGTATGTGCCTGGATCCACCAGGTGTACTGTAAAATACTGTATTGTATTATAGTTTTATTATTAAATAAAACTATTTGAGATTATGTATGTATTTGTACACTAATCATATTATTCAAAACCAAATTATGAGTTATTATAAACATGCTTAATGACCTAAGATGGCCTAAATACGACGTTCTTCCGGCGTCGGAATTCGTAACACATTTGTCACCCCAGGATTGTCAATCCCATATAGATCTATACACAAGTGTCATGCTCTCCCTCTAGGAGACTCTTGCTATAATTTTAGGTCTTTTGATGGTACATAGATAAGTACTTGAAGTGTGTCTCACAAAGCTATATTGATGGTTACGTGTAGAATAATGAAAAGCCCTTTTATAATGAATAAACTGTATGTATGTCTTATAACATATACCTATTATAGTTTATATGTTTGTTTCCATATTGTATCCCGAACTAAGTGAAATAGTACGTATGTTTCATAAACTATTCCTATTATAGTTTAACCTGTATGTTCTGTTGAAATGAAAGCTTTTGTATTTTTAACCACTTTGAATGTTTTGTAATTGTAAATCCGTGATAAAAATATTCCATGAAATTTAGATGTTTTTGTACAAACGGTAATAAAATAAGTTGCGAAAATATACTTTTTGTTTAACGTGTTGAAATAATTTTTATACTTATATATATATATATATATATATATATATATATATAATTAAGATTGAAATGACAATCGAATAAATGTTTCTACCCTAAGCCCACAACCAAACAAGGAACATGAAATAAGGCGGAATCCCTAATTCTAAGTCTATAGAATCTTTTATATATATATATATATATATATATATATGTATGTATGTATGTATAAATATATATTTTAGTAAAAACAATAGTTGAAATAAATTTGAAATAGTTTTAGATATTTACACAAAATTTCTTGTGTTGTACTTGTATTCCCCTCCTAAAACAATGAAAAATCGTGAAAACATAGGGGTATGAACTCATCTTGAGTCTGATTCCGGTTAGAATCTAACTAGAAACGGTCAATAGTTCGTGATCGTCAGGCTCATGAAGCGGAACGCCTTCAGCAAACAAGAGAGAGAGAGAGAGAGAGAAAAAAAAAATTTGGTGTAAGAAGTGAAATGGTCGAAATTGCCATTTATAGGTTGATTTTTGGTCTCTCACGTCGTGATCCATACATGCTCACGTCGTGAGCTCGTTGAGTCATCCCGTAGCCTTCCCAGGTGTTTTCTAGTATCGATTAGTGTCCGTTTGACTCCTCACGCCGTGAGCAAACATGCTCACATCGTGAGCCTTAGACATAGACTTGCCATCTGCATTCTAGCCATGAAAAGTGGCGTTTTGACTCCTCACATCGTCAAAATCTATGCCCATGTCGTGACTCTAGTCAGATTACGGTTTCTGACACGTGCCATGCTCTCAGACAACTACATCTTCGGAAGGTCATAACTTTTGCATAAGAGCTCCATTTTTGATGTTCTTTATATCCACGAATAGGTATTTCCGAGTACTAAAACTTTCTTTTAGACTCAAATAGATAATTCTTAGTCTAATTTAAATTCCTCTTGCTATGAAGATTTATAGCATTAGAATTTATCATAACTTTTTCACGCGAAGTGAGATTAAGACGTTCTATAGATTTTTGGAATCATATGGACATATACTTTGAGTTGTACCATAAGGTATGTATGAACGTTCATATTTGTATTAGAATTTTCCATAAACTACAAAGTAAGTTTATCACATTACTACTTTAAGAAAATTACATTACTTGATTAACATAATCACATGTAATATTTATTGACCTTTTTCGACTGGTGTTACACATTGAACCGCAAACGATTGCGACAAACTATCATCATTCACAACTTGTCAAATCTAGTCGCAACGTCCTGCCAAAAAAATTGCTGGTTCGCCTCCCATGCTTGCATTACCTTCCATATTCACATAATACATGGATAAGGGTTAATCTCAGTGTTCAATATTATGTTTCTTGATAAAGATTTGTGACACCTACATCGGACTACTAAATTGGTCATATCAATTTTAGTTAGGGCCCGATCAAGTAACTTAGATGTCAGTACCAAATCATCGAGGGGACCATAATTAACACTTTTCCCATTAAAGATGAAGGAGCACATAAATGTTTACTATTTAGTTTTTGTCTAGTCATTATCTCACACATGGACATACCCTTTATTAATACAAGTTATGGATAGTTTTGGAGTAAACACTATATGTAACTCATTTTGATGAATAAAACATATTATCATCTTAGAATTACTTGTTACTTGATCTATGAAGTAATTTCAAATTGCAGGTTGCTCCAACACTTAAATACCCATTAAGTAATCATAAGTGTTAATCACAATCTATATGCTATGTCCAATCGATGTGGACAATCTACCAACATTCTGTGATAGCCTTCAATCACTACTTACTTCCAAGAGTATGACTGACTATGGAGGTTTAAGTAAATTAATACTCAGGAAGTGGGTTCCAAACATGCAAAATGAGAACACAATGATAAATTAATTGATATGATTGATATTCATCATATATTAAGATCTCCACTTAATAATAGCCAAATCAGATTAAGCTTAGACAATTTTAGTTCTAAAATCTAAAACAATCTAAGCTAAATGTGGTCAACACTTTTCGTTTTCAAATCTAATGTCGTTTAACATAATTGAATATCAAATTGTTTACTTGCATTGGATTAGAGAATGGATCGAAATAACTTTTCTTATATGAGTCTATTGACTATGATGTCCTTCTTTTTGACTCACTGTCAGATGCGATGGTACTTACTGAGTATATTTTATGCAATCTTATGTGACTAGGGATCCTTAATCAAGGTAATTAACCCTCATAGTTAGAAGAACCTTCAAAAGGACCATCAATTATTCACTTTTAACATTAAAGTAACTAATGAATCTCTTCCAGTTACATAGTATTCCCTTGCAAGTAAACTAGAGGAAATATTCTCTAAGATTTTTTTTGAATCCATTATGGTGTATTACTTGGTAATTTTTTAAGCTAATACTTCTCCATTCAGTTAAAATACGAATTCTGAATTCGAATAAAATCATCTTTATTAGTGTGGACCTTAACATTAGTGTAACCTTTACATTAATCTCTTCCTTACTAACAAGATCATCTCCTTTGTCCTCCTTTGTCCTCCTATGACACTAAGGAATGTTCTTGATTTTGATTTATTAATTCTTTCCAAATTGATTTTATCCAACTTGGCATCCTTAAGGCATATGAGTCATCAGATTCAATACATATCATGGCATATGTGATTGATCCCATAGTAGAAGCATGTAGGACTTGACTCATTTCCTCTGTCTTAATAGTAAAATTAGGACATTAGAATTTCCCAATGTCGTGCTATAATTTTATAAATACAGACTCTTTTAGAGTGTATCCATTCTTACACACCACACTCTTGACTAGTGGAGGGTCGTTAGCCGAACGGGTTTGATAGGACATTTAAATCCTCATCAAAAGTATGATGAAATGTAAAGTAACTAAACCTTTCATAAATTCCGAATATTAGTTACTTTAGGAAAAATGTGAATTTGATGCTAATCCATGAAATTGCACTTTGCACCTTGCCAAATCGTTAGTGGAGCGTGATTGGTTAACTGGAACACTAACTTGGACTAGTAAGGGTGGAAAAGGGTAGCTCGATGTTTATCATAGATCAATGGAGCGTGTGTGTCATACCCCTAAAACGGAACAACGGAAACGTTCGGGGGCGGAGGACGTCATGTACAATATCACAACAATTGTATCATAGTAATCAAAGCCACACAACCATTACATTTATAATATAGTGTTTACATTGTACTTGCAACATTGTTTGTATAACATCAAAAGTATAACAAAAACCAAAGACGTGACACCATGATAGCTCCGTTTTCTCAAAAACCTATAAGGTACCTGTCTACCGGTTCCCTGAGAATACAAGTGATTTTGAAAGTGTATCAACATTTAAGTTGGTGAGTTCAAAAGTATGTTTTTGAGATGCAAAACATGTCTTTGTTCTTTGAAAAACGTTACTATGTTCCTCCATAAATCCAATATTTTCTGTAGTAAATGAAATGTAATCTTAGGCCTCAAGGCCAAAATGTATGTTTGTTACTGTATTCTACAGTAGTATATGATAGTTCTATAATCAAATAAAACCCATGCAATGAATGTTTCCCACAAATCTATAATATACTATATTAAGAAAATAGTTTACTGTATTGGGAAAATAGTGTTGGATTAATGTCTAAGTCCATAACTATAATTTGTAAGACTTGACCCGACCCGGCATGGTCCATTTAGGTTGCATGGCATCATGCACTTGGATAGACTATAATGTGAGAAATAAGACACTTATGGTTATTAATATATTATAAGCTCTAGTATATTAATAATAAGAATAATAAGATTATTTAATTAGTATTGATCAAGAATTAATCTAGGATTAATTAAGTGATCAAAAGAAGACTAATTAAATATATATAGGTTGATTGTGTAAATCATCCATACTTGTATAGTGGGCTAATGCTCCATGGATAATCAAGTTGGGATAAAACCCATAGGATGGTCCATGGATGCTCCATGGTGTATTTGAACCCATGGATCCAAGGAAATGGAAATTCATGACAATTAGGGTTTACCCTAATTTTAACACTATATAAAGCTCTTATTCTTGACAAAATTGGTGGCAATAGAGTGAGTAAGAAGGGCTAGCCGATTTCATGAAATGTAGATTTCTCTCAAGTTATTACAAGTGTATTTGGTGTTGTGTGAACCATTTGAGGTGTCACACTTGGGGCACTTGGCACTCAAGCTTCATGAAGACTTTCTACATCAAAGAGGTATGTATTCTATCATGTTACATTCATTGTTTTGTATGCTAGATTAGGATAATACCTTGGAAGTTCTTATTTGCATGTATAATAGAGAAAACATAGATCCAAGGTATTTAGGGTTGCATGTACACTTAGGAGTGTTAGAATGCTCAAAACCCAACAGTGGTATCAGAGCCTAGGCTTGTTTTCTTGTTATACTTGCAAAAATAGCTGGAAAATCGAGTTTTGATGCTGTCTGCCCAGCAGACTCGCCGAGTCCATGAATGTACTCGCCGAGTCCAAGGCAAAATGCATCCAACTCGCCGATTTGGTTCGTGCACTCGACGAGTTGGACCCCCATACAGCATAAATTCGACTTTTTTGGCTGGAATTGGACTAGGAACATTACCCTAAGATGTTTTTGGACTTATAAACTTGTTTTTGATGTGGTAATGTTCATGCTAATCCAATTTCAAAGATAATTTTCAATAGATTCATGTTTTGTATTAGTTTAAGGTTTAGACTAATTACATGAAAAAGTTTGATTTGAATTATCTTGTTCTTATGAGTTGCTTAGATTAATAGAAAAGTTGAGTGAAATAGTTGTTTTCAATCCAAATTAATCTAAGAGTTGATTCTAAAATGTGTTTTTGTAACTTGTCCTCAAGTTATATGAAAAGTCACATTTAAGTTTCATAAAACTCATAAAAGTTGGCAAAGGTTACAAAATGAAGAGTCTAGTTCTAATTAAATGGTGTTATGACTCCATAATTTGTCCTCAAGTTATGGAGGACCAAGAGTCTCTTCATTAAATAATAAATTAAAAAAAAAGTGTAACCTTAATTAATTCCATAAGTTATAAAATAAAGAAAAGTTAATTCTTTTATTAGTTTAAAGTCTTCCATAACTTGTCCTCAAGTTATGGAACTTGAAGAGTTTTTGGATTAAAACTACTTTAAACACATAAGTTATGGAATTAATTAGTTTTGAATAGTTTCAAAACTTGCCCTCAAGTTTTGGAATTTGTAAAGTTTTCTCTTATGAATACTTTAATTCCAAGATAGCCCTTAGAATTTTAAAAGTTAAAATTCAACCCTTATACTTTATAACATTATAACTTAATAATATATATATGTATAAGAGTAAAGTCAATCTTACCACTAGTAGGCCTCATTCACGAAGCCAGTCTATAAGGTGGGTATAAGGTTGTTGCCTATAAAATGGCAACTTAATGGGTGTCCACTCTCACCCACCGCTTGCTTGACTGGTGAAGGGTCGTTAGCCGAAAGGGTTTGACAGGACTAGAATTCTCCCTTCATTAAAAGTATTAATGATAAATACTAAGTAACTAAACTCTTAATAATACCCAATCTTAGTTACTTAGGAAAATGTGAATAAGGTGCTAATCCATGAAATTACACTTTGCACTTTGTTTAAGTCAGTTAGTGGAGCGTGTGTGGTTAGCCGGCACACTAACTCGTATTTAACAAGGTAGGCAAAGGGTAACTTGATGTTTATCATAGTATCGATGGAGTGTGTGTGGTATTGATTGAGGGGTAAACACTTAAGGGTACCAAGTAATTTACATGGTTACTTCACACCTTGTTTTGTGATCCTCGGCATCCCAGTCACAAAACCTAAAGGGCACACTTGAGATTGAAACATCCCATTGAACAGTTTAATGAATCTCAACAGATCTAGGAGTTTCAAAACCAATTAAAACCTAATAATACATTTCGTTTATCTTGGTGGAAATTGGTGAATCGTCATTCACCTACCTTAAAATATTTTATAGCTTGGATTACGACATCCCTCTTCTAAGTTTTAAAATAGTTTGTAGGGACCTAGCCTTAATCTTTCATATTGGGTGTCATATTAAGGACTTAAGATCAACTATCTTGAATATCTCCCAAAAGATGTCTGGTTTAGACATTTATGATCTTCCCAAATCTCTTGGAACTTCACACTTCCTCCACATCCTCTAATTATTCTCCCTAACCCAAAAGTTCAAGGTCACTCAAGCCCTATTGGCAAGGCAAGGTCTAGGTGTGACCGCATCTTTGAGATGAAGTCTCATATTGACAAGCCGGGAGAGTTGGGTGTCAAAGTCTTCAGAAAGTTGGTGGCTCAATTACTTTTCTAAGTCACATAGTGATTTCCTTTGGGACTCCTATGAAACAGACTATGACAAGACCCTTAATGATCTTATCTATTTGTTAAGATCAACTTCCTAAAACTTTATGGACATTGACAATGATGACACTGGAAATCCAGAAAAAGCATTCTCTTCCCAATGGAAAGGGATCGGCCATAGTTAAATCTCTTGAAACAAGCTTTCCTAAATGAAGATGATGTCCCATGGAAATCTAAATTCTTTCGCCTCCTCCAATTATTCTCCTTAACCCACAAGTTCAAGGTCACTCAAGCTCTATTGGCAAGGCAAGGTCTAGGTGTGATCACATCTTGGAGATGTAGTCATATATTGACAAGCCGGGAGAGTTGGGTGTCAAAGTCTTGAGAAAGCTGGTGGTTCAATCACTTTCTAAGTCACATAGTGAGCTCCTTTGGGACTCCTATGAACCAGACTATGACAAGACCCTTAATGATCTTATCTAAGATCAACCTCTTAAAACTTGATGGACATTGACAATAGTGACACATGAAATCCAGAAAAGCATTCTCTTCCCAATGGAAAGGGATCGGCCATAGTCAACTCGGTTGACCAAATGGCAAAGAGAAAAGCTAAGTCTGTGATAGTCCCGTGTACCATTATCAAAGGGTCCATATGTTTATATTGCCAAGGAAAGGGGCATTAGTTGCGAAGCTGCCAAATTTACCTAAGGATGTTAAAGTCAATAAGTTTGACTCTACTTCAGGTAAAGTCCACTATCTAACTCTGCTAAGTTTCTAATCTGAGATTCTTGATACATGATGTGACTGGGTCACATGGTGATGTTTTAAAAATCAAAGAAAAGTAAAGAAACTTAAAGAAAGAATATGCTGAATTTGATCGCGCAGATGGATTTCTATCGCATAGTTTGAAGATTGGATTCTTGAGCTACTTCTTAGGAGTTATGATATTTTTTTCATAGGAATAGATAACAACTAGTTTTCATATGGATTGTAAGGATTCGTTTTTCCGCAAAGTTTTAAAATAAAAGAAAATTTTAGATTTTATTTATTTTAAAATATCCTTACAATGGCATTTGAGGAAAAATTGTTGCTTATATGATTCCATTAATAGCAAGAGTGGAAATATGAAATTGATTCTTTCATTTGTGGTAATGTCTAAATTTACCAAATAAGGAAAGATTCTCATCACCCAGTTTCAATTGGACCGGAACTTGCAATCATGCAAGTTGTATTGCATGATGAATGAGAACTTTCAATTATTGGAAAAATTAAGACTAATTACTTGTTCACATGAATGTGTGAGTCAAGTGAAGGACTAAGGGATCGAGTACACATTCTTGTGCACTAGTCAAGTCCACCACAAAAGATTGATAAGATTATTCGTCATAATTTACTAAAGCTTAGTAAATATGGTTATACTTACAAGCTAAAGTATAATTCTCAGACAATGGAAAAGTTTCAATGTAAGGTAGAGCGAATAAGAAGAATCAACTTAGGCAGAAGGATAAAAGTTTCTCAAATCTGAAAAAATGGGAGAGTACTTTAGTATTAGTTTTGTGATCATCTTAATGATTAAGAAACCATATCAAAGTTAGTTCTCTAAGGAAATCTTAGTCTATTCTTATGAATAAGAAGAGGAACTTGAATTGTTGAAATGGTTAAATAAAGAAGATGAGTCATACTTCGTTCCAATACAAGTCTTAGAGTCATACTCCAAGATTGTAACTTGAGTGACATGTCTTAAGGAAGGTTTAAAACACTTGTCAAATGTAAGAGTAAAATTTTTCTACTCTTGTACATTTGAAATTGGTAAGTTGTGATGTTTTGGATAAAACAAAGATCAACTTAGGCCAATTTTGTGAAGTGTTTGTCTTGATTAGAATCCACACTATCTATTGAATAACTGATAAGAAAGTCTTATATATCAAGAGGACAGTGGGAGTCTTAAAGGTCTTGAAAGTCTCAAGAGCTAATAAAAACCTAAAGTTCTTCACTAGCACACGACTTGAGGTTTATAACCTATCGTGTTGACATATTCTGTGCCCATTCCAGTTAAAGTTGGCTTTGCATATGAGTTCTTAGAGTTCTCAATTAGTTGCACAACAACTTGGAAGCAATGGCAGGCCCTTGAGCTGCCAGGTGGCAAGAAATTAAGATTGAGTTCAATCCATATGAGTGTGGATTTGTCATTATCCTTGTCTTGTGTCTATGGTTTTGACAATTCACATGGATAAGAACACATACACCATTAAATCTAAGTGTCATAAGTTTTCTCTCCGATTCATGAAAATGATGGTGAGGAAACACTTTCACTAAGTAGATTTTAGCTAGATAGCAATTGTGATATTTGCATTCTCAAAGTCGTTAGTGGAGCGTGTGTGGTTTACCGGCACACTAACCTGGACTTGTGAGAAGTGGCAAAAAGGTCTAACCATTATGATTACGGCATCCCTCTTCATAATTGTTTAGACACACAAGTGTGCTATCTAAGGGAAGGTGTATGATTTTGATAAAGTTTTATCAAAACAATCTAGCATCAGAAATCTGAACTTTGGTAAGAAAGTCAATGAAGTATTGATTTCTAGAAGTCCAGTTGGTTTCTGAGTACATGTCAAAGCTAGTGGGAGCATAAGTGTTATGCTAATAATCATCATGTTAGTGGGAGCATGATAATTATGATAAAGGTTGCAAGTTAGCAATGTTAATTATAGAAAACAAAAGGTTTAAATTGGGAAAAAGTTGTTTTGCTATAATTAAGGTAGAGGAAATTATACTTCATCTCAAATCTATAAGCTTAGATCGTGAGGTTTTAATCATTTAGTCAAGGATATATATATATATATATATATATATATATATATATATATATATATATATATATATATATATATATATATATATATATATATATATATATATGAATTTCATGTTGGAATGGCTCAACATAAGGAAATTTTGTATATGAGTCCATTATTTGCGTTCTAAAATTCGATTATGATTACGGCATCCCTTTTCATAATCTGAATTATGAGAACTTGGCAAATTGAAATGGAAATGTTATAGCAAAAGACTGGTTTAGTCTTTAAGTGAGACATCATGAATCGATTCCCATATGCTTCGGATATAGGATCGATTACATGTGCTATATAGTCATCCTTTCTAAAATTTTCCAAATGCTTGGGGCATTAAGAAGGGAAAAGGTTTAGAACTGGATATGACTGAAAGGGTTAAACAATTGTCGAGGACAATCTATGGTTTACCAAAGATTGGTTGCTCAAGGACAATTGGAAGTATAGTGATAATTCTAGAAGGACCATATTGACATAATATGTAAGGAGGCAACTCTTGGTCAGAAGTGATAGTCAAAATGGAATCTGGAAATGTTTCAAAGTTAGAATTTTTTTCAATCTGTTTAAGATTAGGAAACATAACGCAAGAAGGATGTTCCCAAGGAGCTGATCTCCTTTGGAATGTTCTGTAATGATTGTTGTCAAGTCTTTCTGACTTTGTGCATAATCATTACAAGAAGATCAATGCATATAAGTTTAGAATCTAACAGATTTCAGTAAATGGCATGAGTTTGGAATTCTTGCATTTGCAGTAAGGATTTGGGAGTGTGAAAAGAGAATCATTGAATTTATGTTCAATTGATCTAGTTCACAAAGTAAATATCATAGACAAACATAGTATGCATACTTGGTGTATGGCATGACTAGTGTTTAGAAAACATAGTGTACATGCTTGGAGCATGGGACAACTATTGTTTTAAATTGAAGAATAAAGTTGATAGCTGAAACAGTATACAATGAATAATGTGTAATCATATGGTGATAAATAAAAGGTGTTTTATTTATGTTCATAGGTTTTGTTACCATATTGGATTCAATTATTCTTGTGTTTCATTTTGCATGTTTTGACTTCCAGAATAAACTAGGTTATTCTTCTGGAATGACTAAGTTATTCAAACCATCCACAGTCGGTCATATGTAGGAAGTAGATATGAATTAAGACTGTCATGGGTTGGCTTGTAGAGGTCTAAGGTGTTGGACAAAGGGCTACAACACTCATGAGTGCTCATAAGTTTTGAGTATTGGATTCAACCCACACTCATTGGAATCACTTCATGGATTTTATCACGAGTGATCATGAGACGATAATATCTTATATTCTTCAAACCTAGAGATATGAGTTGTTACTATGAGTTGATAGTACATTGATCGCACGAAAACGTATTTGGTAACTCGATGCTATAAAACGTGTCTTTGTGTATGATTCAACAAGTAGTAGAACAAGCCATATGAGTCGAAGTTTATCCATTCCTTTTACCTTCGGGATAAAAGCGATATCTGTGGGCCCCTCGATGATTTGATGATGACAAATGGAAGTGCTCGACCGGGCCAGGACTAATTTGATTTGTTCAATTAGTCAGTTGTCATAAATCGGAAATCGGGAAACAATAAATGGCAGAGAGAATGATTATAATCCATGTCTCAGTCCATATGATATCTAGAATGGAGGAATATATGATCCCTTATCTAATGGACAAGTCACTGACAAAGGTCAGACTTCATCTACAAGGTCAGATTTCAACAGAAGCTTTTGAGAGCTACGATTGCCAGTCGGTTCTTGAAGTCATACGCAATAATATTTTTAGACTTATCCAAGTGGGATACTGTTGGATTAATGTCTAAGTCCATAACTATAATTGGTAAGACTTGACCCGACCCGACATGGTCCATTTGGGTTGCATGGCATCATGCACTTGGATAGACTATAATGAGAGAAATAAGACACTTATGGTTATTAATATATTATAAGTTCTAGTATATTAATAATAAGAATAATAATATTATTTAATTAGTATTGATCAAGAATTAATCTAGGATTAATTAAGTGATCAAAAGAAGACTAATTAAATATATAGGTTGATTGTGTAAATCATCCATACTTGTATTGTGGGCTAATGCTCCATGGATAATCAAGTTGGGCTAAAACCCATAGGATGGTCCATGGATGCTCCATGGTGTATTTGAACCCATGGATCCAAGGAAATGGAAAGTCATGACAATTAGGGTTTACCCTAATTGTAACACTATATAAAGATCTTATTCTTGACAAAATCGGTGGCAATAGAGTGACTAAGAAGGGCTAGACGATGTCATGAAATGTAGATTTCTCTCAAGTTATTCCAAGTTTATTTGGTGTTGTGTGAACCATTTAAGGTGTCACACTTGGGGCACTTGGCACTCAAGCTTCATGAAGACTTTCTACATCAAAGAGGTATGTATTCTATCTTGTTACATTCATTGTTTTGTATGCTAGATTAGGATAATACCTTGGAAGTTCTTATTTGCATGTATAATAGAGAAAACATAGATCCAAGGTATTTAGGGTTACATGTACACTTAGGAGTGTTAGAATGCTCAAAACCCAACAAATAGTGTATTGTATTGTATTCGTATGAAAACCCTTCTTGTATGAATACTTGGAATCCACAAGCTGTAGTGTAAATTAGTGTACTGTAGTTTCATTATTTAAAATAAAACCCTTGAAGTAGTGTTAATCCTGTAAACAATGTTTTACTTGATACTATTGTGAGTTTTTTATAATGATGCTAAAATGACTAATGGCCTCTACACGTTCTTTAGGCGTTGGAATGTTATGATATTTGTCACCCAGGCCTGCCAACCTAGCTATTGCAAGCAGCTCAGGTGTGGGATTGTCAATTTCATATAGATCTATACACAAATTCATACTCTCCCTTCACGAGACTCTGGTTATAATTCATAGGACTTGAACCTATACCCTAATACGTACAACGAAGTAGTGTCTCACAATCCTGTATTAACTAGTGTACGTATACTGTAATAGTGTTCCCTTGTACTTAAAATTGTATGTATTACCTTGTAGTAGTATACTTTTAATGCAAAATAATTATACTAAAATAATTATTTTAGTAGAGTATACTTGAAATAGTTAAATAGTATGTATGTTCCATAAACTATACCTGTTATAGTTTATATTGGTATTCCTGTATAGGGTTCTTGAACTTAGTAGAATAGCGTAGTGCTTCCCGAACTATACCTATTATAGTTTGTATGTATGTTCTTGTATCAATTCTTGAATTTAGAAAGTAGTGTAGTGTTCTCCAAACTATACCTATTATAGTTTATATGTATGTTCAGTGGGTACGAACATATTTATCAAAATGCCCATTTTGCTCAGCATGTTACAAAAGGGTGGAAGTTTATACTCACATATATAAAACCTATATAATTGTAATTAAAAGACAGTTGTACAGGGGATTTAACCTAAGCTCACAACCAAACAAGGAACATGAGTAAATGCGAAAACACCAGTCCTAAGTCTGTTGAATCACATTTATATATATATATATATATATATATATATATATATATATATATATATATATATATGTTTGAATGAAACCATAGTTGAAACAGTTGAAATAGTTCAAGTTAGTTCGTAATAGTTTAACATAGTTGGGAAATAACTTTAAATCATTTGAATGTCAACATGTGACAACCCGAAATTTTCATTAGTATAATATCCACATCCAAACACTCCAAATATTATTCAAAAATATTTTAATACATTTTTGGCCGAATTTAAGTCAATTTGGTGATTTATTTTTATTTATTTACGAGAAACAATTAAATAAGTGTTGTCGTTAATAAATTGTACCCGGGCAAAACAACCCAACACCTTAGCCAAGTGTTCACGGCCAAACAAGAGGTGTTTGGGTTGTAAACACCCTTTCCCTCATGACTCATGCTTATAGCATGAGTTTACTCCTTTTGCCCTCATTCTTACACTCCCCACACAAGAACACAAGGTTTTTCTCTCAACTATCATAAATTCATCCTTCCAAATCCACCAAAAATGTAAGTTTTCTTCCCTAAATTCGTTCATACAACACTAAATATAGTGTTTCTACATCATTTTCATCCATGGATTTTGATTTTTACTTAGATCTTCAAGCACCTTCAAATCACCAAGAACACACTAGTGTTTTTGGGTCCTAAAACACCCTTGCAAGCTTCCACTAATTAAGAATACCATTCCTATCTATCTATCTTCTTATTATGCTTACAAATCCATGGAATAAACCCAAGAATATGGGTTTACGGTTTGGGAACATCCCATAACCGTAAACACCCCAAAAGGGGGTTTTGATGCCCTAAACTCCTTCTAATGCTTGCCTAATGAACTAGGGACTTACATGAATGATCTAAGGGCCCTAAAACACGAAATGGATGGAGAAACCATGAGTTTACTGCCGTAAACTCATGGGTTTATGGTAGTAAACTCTCAATGAATGTTCAAAACTATAAACTCCAAAAAGAGTACCATTTCGAGCCCTAACCACTTCCTAAGCCCTTGAATCAATCCTAGAACCTTTCTTTGTGAAGAATGAAGCCTTAAAGCACACAAACACACCATCCCCATGAGTTTATGGCCGTAAACTCATGGGGGAAATGGTCCCTCAACCGTAAACTCACATAGGGTGGTTATTTGAGGAGTAAACTCCATAGTGAGTCCATACACTCCTTAGATGCAACCCTTAGCACTCCTAGCACTTGAAGCAAAGGGTTTTCATGCATTAGAGTTTCTTTAATTACTTAATTAGTGATTAAATGTCTAATTAGATACAATTATGTATCACTACATGTTACATAGGATCCGCGTGTGTGTTCAAGTCCTCGTTTGACACCTAGCATCCTACCCAACAATCCCATCCACTCCACTCACTACAGGTGAGTTCATACCCCTTAATTAACCTTTCAAATGATTTTAAATGCTTTTATGTGGGGGGGGGGGGGAAATACAAGTTGAATCCAACTAATTATAGTATCAATCACATGTGATTTGTAACTTGCAATAAAAAAGGATTTCTATACTTTTAACCGAGTTGACATCAAAACTGCTTTAAATATTTATCAAACTCATTCTTCATGTTAAATTGTTATAAAAACTTTTTCCAAACTCTTTTTAAACTTCTTATGTTCCCAAACTATATCTACACCAATATATTTATATAAGTAAGACTTGAAGGACTTAGGACTGATAGCTCGCCTTATTTCCTGTTCTTGTTTGATTGTGGTCTTAGGGTATATTGTTATCTGTCTGACTGTCGTTGAATTCGTAGTTATATATTGTATATATTTGTGTTGGATATAAACGTCTTCACTAAGTTCAATACCTTTGTGTATCAAAGACAGGCTACAACATGCTATTTAACTATAATAGGTATAGTTAAGGTTTACCGCACCTTACTACCATTACTATTATACTTACCATAGTTAGTACTATTATGAGTCTCTACATGTTAAGTACTATATAAGAAGAATACTATATACTACAGAAGAGAACACTAAATACATGATACCGAGGAGTACACTATGCACTAATACAAGAGAATATACTAAAACAGAATGTGACACACTATTCCTCTATATGACACTTCACTACGCCTTCGCCGTGTAATCATAGTCTCCTGGAGGGAGAGCGGGCACTACGTGTATAGATCCATACAGGACAGACACTCCCACATCTCGACTGCAAGCTATAGTCCGAGCCGACTAGGCCCAAGGATGACAAAATGTTACCACACTACGTGTGACCTGGAGGGTCTGTAGACATTCGATCGCCTATCCGCATGGTTACATATGAGTTCACATTCGGATCCCTAAATTAACAAATTAAGAAATAAAGGTAAAACAGACTCCCCGAGGTGTATTATATACTTTTCACTACCTAGAGTCTGCAGTTTATTTTTCCATTCAGACGGCAGCAACACTGGTGGAATAAAACATTATCTTCCCATTTACTTTACATGAATGAAGTCTAAAACTATATTTTTATAACTGAGGGTCTCATTGAGAAAACTTTTACACACTCAAAGGATTAAACCTACAAATAACCAATGTCTTGGCAGAAGACTACTTTTACTGGAAAATATAGGATTTTCTAGAGATTTATACTATTTTCAAACTTGATAATAACTTTTATATTACACGATTGAAAACACTTTTATACAAGCAATGACACTAACTGCTTATGAACTCACCAACTTTATGTTGAGACTCGTTTTCAAAATAACTTGTATTCTCAGGTCATCAGTAGACAGGTACAGGTGCAGCTTTTGAGAAGACGAAGTACATACAAGACTCCTCTTTGTTTTGATTATACTTTTTGGAGTCCAACAAACTGTACAGAACACGCTTGTATTACAATTACTATATTAATGCAATGGATGTTGTTGCTTGTTTTACTATTATGCATTGTTATGATACTGTACATGACGTCCTCCACCCCAGAACGTATTTCGCCGTTCTCGGTTTTGGGGTGTGACAGATTGGTATCAGAGCATTGTTTATAGTGAATCAAGTATATCAACCCATAAAAGATATACAAACTATAAACACATCGGGATTAAAACAGTCTGAGCAAGAATATATACTTTTAAATAATAAAATATTTAACTAGGTATATATATACATCCATTAATACAAAGGATCAGTATCATACTAGAACAGAACAAAAGTATTAAGATTGTTGAACAGCACAATTAGGCTTAGAGACATATATTCAAATCTGGGTGAATGTAGCCTGATCAACTACATTTTCCTAGGAGTGACTAGCATGTGCCTAAGAATGGTTGTGATGTTGCAACAAGTCTAAAAACTTACCAACACTACCCTAAGAACATTAGAACAAGAATACTACAAGAGTATTCTACAATTCTGTGATTTACATGTGTGAGAACAAAAAGGGTCGTTGCGTGTAGGACAATAGTTGCTAAGTAGATACCCTATGGTTACATGTGATTAAGACGCTATAGACTTAGAATCTGTGATCATTGCTCTACTTTCTGTTCCTTGTTTAGTTGTGACAGATTAAAACACTCTAACCAAGAATATATACTTTTAAATAATAAAATATTTAACTAAGTATATATATATATACATCCATTAATACAAAGGATCAGTATCATACTAGAACAGAACAAAAGTATTAAGATTCTTGAACAACACAATTAGGCTTAGAGACATATAGTCAAATCTGGGTGAATGTAGCCTGATCAACTACATTTTCCTAGGAGTGACTAGCATGTGCCTAAGAATGGTTGTGATGTTGCAACAAGTCTAAAAACTTACCAACACTACCCTAAGAACATTAGAACAAGAATACTATAGGAGTATTCTGCAATTCTGTGATTTACTTATGTGAGAACAAAAAGGGTCGTTGCGTGTAGGACAATAGTTGATAAGTGGATACCCTACGGTTACATGTGATTAAGACGCTATAGACTTAGAATCTGTGATCTTTGCTCTAATTCCTGTTCCTTGTCTAATTAAAAGATAATTGTCATAATTTCAAGATTTTTTTTAGTTTATATGATTAGGCTAATTTCTTGAAGATTAATGATATGAATTATCTTATTCTTATGAGTTTAACTAGATCATGTATGAATTTTTTGTTTATTATTGTGTTAATTAAAATAATGATCTAAATGCTTTTAATGGAATCCATAACTTGTGTTCAAGTTATGGAAAAATGAAAGGTTTTTATTTAAAAAGTCATTAAACTCATAAGTTATGGAAAAGAAAGGTTTTGAATAGTTTCAAAACTTGCCCTCAAGTTTTAGAATTTGTAAAGTCACACTAATGAATACTTTAATTCTAAACCCTAGAATTTTAAAACTTTAAAATTAAACCCTTATACTATTATACTATTAAAAGTTTAATTATTATATATATATATATATATGTATATATATATATATATATATATATATATATATATATATGTATGTATATATATATATGTATGTATGTATAAGACAAGTTAGTCTTACCGTTAGTAAGCCTCATTCATAAAGCCGGTCTGTAAGGGGGTATAAGGTTAGTGGCTATAAAATGGTTGTTTAATGGGTGTCCACTTTCACCCACCGCTTCCTTGACTAGTGGGGAGTCGTTAGTCGAACGGGTAGGATAGGACATTAATTCTTGTTAAACGTATAATGATAATTATAAAGTAACTAAATGTTTTATTAAATATCGAATCTTCTTACTTTAGGAAAATGTGAAATTGATGCTAATCCATGAAATTGCATGTTGCACCTTGCCAAGTCGTTGATGGAGCGTGTGTGGTTAACCGGCACATTAACTTGGACTAGTAGGGGTGGCGAAGGGTAGCTTGATGTTTATCATAGATTGGTGGAGCGTGTGTGGTTAACCGACACATCGATTAGGTGATAAATGAAATTGCACTTTGCACCATGCTGAGATGAGTCGAGTCCCATATGCTTCTGCTGTTGGCTCGATCATCTCTGCTATGACTTGTACTTGCCCGAATGTGGCCTTTGCTTTAAGCATGGTCAACAGATATCAAGGGAATCTTGGTAAGGCTCACTGGAATATAGTAAAGAAAATTCTCAAGTACTTGTGGATGACTAAGGATTGGGGCCTTACCCTTGGTGGGAGTGATGACTTGAGAGTAGTGGGATATACTGACGCCAACTTTCAAACCGACAAAGATAATTTCCGCTCTCAGCCGGGCTGGATATTTACCCTGAATGGAGGAGAAATCACTTGGAAAGGTTCCATGCAGGGGATTATAGTTGATTCAACATGCGAATCAGAGTACATAGAACCAAGCAAAGCGGCTGAAGAACTTCATCGGAGGCCTTGGAGTTGTACAAGCCATAAAGGAGCCTATGGAGATTTTTTGTGACAGCAACAGTGCGGTTGCTTTAGCCAAGGAGCCAAGGGATCATGGCAGATCCAGACACATCGACAGAAAGTATCACTTCTTAAGACATCGGATAGAAGGACTTCTCGTAGCAAAGAGGGTATTGTCAAAGGAGAACCCAACAGATCCCCTCACAAAGGGACTGAGTAGTGTTAAGCACTTACAACATGCTAGGCGCATTGGGCTAAAGGACAATATTAGTTTTAATGATTAGCTAGTATTTGAAACTTGTAATATGTAAATTGTAATTGACATTTGATGATTAAATAAAAGGTGTTTTATTCACAAGAAAAGTTACTATCTTGTGTCAATTATTTACTATTGGCTCAATTTGCATGTTTTGAATTCCAGGATAACTAAAATTATTCAAACAAGCCACAGTCCATCATACTTTGGAAGTAGGTATTGAGGAAAGACTATCATGAATCTGGCTTGTAGATGTCTGAATCGTTTAGACATATCAAAGGATCGCTACAACATTCATGAGTGCTCATAAGGTCTGAGTATCGGATTAAACCCACGCTCACTTGTATCACTTCATGGAATTTATCTCGAGTGATCGTGATACGATAATATCATATAACTCTTCAAATTAAGATATATGAGTTGTTGACTATGGGTTGGTTGTACATTGATAGTGCGAAACCGTATTAGTAACTTGATGTTATAAAACACATTATTGTGCATGATTTAACGAGTAGTTAGTACAAGCATATAATGTCGAAGTTTATCTGTTCCTTTTAGTCCTTGGAGGATTAAAAGCAATATATTGGGCCCCTCGATAATTTTGCTTTGACTTATGTGTCGGGCCCGATCAAAACTCAATTGATGTGTTCGATTAAGTTCTACGTCAAACAAATCGGAAATTGAGAAAAAAACTGTTGGACAATAAGTATGACATTGTTCCATGTATTTTTTTCGGGTGATATCTTGAAGAACAGAGGATTATATGATCCCTTATCTAAATGGCATGTTACAGCTTGACAAAGGCTTTTAAGAGCTACGATTGCTAGTCGGTTCCTGAAGTCGTACATGCAACTACAGTTATTAGACTTATCCAAGTAGGAGACTGTTGGATAAGGTATCTAAGTCCCTAACTATATTTGGTATGTACTTGACCCGAAAGTAGCATGGTCCATGTGCGTTTCATTTCACCAGAACAATTTGTAAGGATGGACTTTTGAGAAGAGGTTATTATGATTTATTAATATATTATAAGTTACAATATATTAATATGAAATCATATTATTTAGTTAGCATTGATCAAGAATTAGTTTGGAATTAATTTAGTGATCAAAAGAGACTAATTAAATGTAAGGGGATTGATTTGGTAAATTAATGATTCTTATGGTGTGGTCATATGGTTATTTAGGATAGGTTAAACCAATATAGTAGTCCATGGAGGTTTAACCCATGGATCATGATGACGTGCCTAAGCCGGCACGGAAGAGTCGTGCCTGGCCAAGGAACCTGACACGCTCGCCGAGCCAAGCTTAGCGGGCTCAGCGCCCGCCAGCGCCTCTAAGAGCAAGGTACCCCAGTGAAAGGCTCGCGCCCGCCAGGGACGCTTCAGACGCCAAGACAAAAGATACGGCCAGGCGACAAGGCAAATGGTCAGAGCATTACCGTCGGAGCCAATGGCAGCGCTCTGACGAAAAGAGGCACACAATCCTCCAATCAGCGCCTCTAACCTTGTCCCCCAAAAAGCAATCATATCTCGTACGGACGAGCAAGGTCGCTAAGTATAAAAGGGCATGAAGACGATCTCGAATGGTAAGAAATATTCTTCCAGCTACATTCATATAAGCCCTAAAACCTATCTAACTTGACCGTCAGAGCGTCTTTCCGGGAGCCTCCTCCCCGGAAACGGCTGACGGCCTTTCTTTCCTATGATCTTGTAGAAACCACTCGGATTCTGTTAGAAGATCCTGGAGAGAAGCGATAGCAAGGTCACATCATTTGGCTCCAACTGTTTATGTGACGAAGAATGAAACCAAAAGCACCGTTTAGCGAAATCAAGCGCGTCCGACGGCAAAGATGAAGCCGGAGGAGCCCAGACCATTCTCATATGGTCCATGGCACCGTTGGACGAAACACCGCCACCTGTGACGGCAATTAGAGAAACCACAGGTGAAAGAAGCTCCATAATAACTGCATCACCACTGAGGAGTCAGCAGCCACTGCCGTCGCCGCCCACATCATCAGAAACAAGCGGTGGTACTGCCACACAACCTGCACCTCAGCAGCCAAGGCCAACTCAGGTGACGATACCATTAGTCACACCCCTTCAGACATCACTAACATTCTAGCTCACGGCGACACAATCTCCGGTACCCCAAATGCCACCATTCTTCACACCGATCATGCAACATCAATTACCAATCCCCTCAACGACGTTGTCGGTAAACCAAATACCAAATGCCCAACCATCACCCCATATATCATCGCCGAAGCAGATGTTGATGGGTAGACATCCAATGCTCTCGTTACCACCACTCGCGCAAACCATGGTAACCTCATCACCCGTTTTCTACCATGCAACAGGCACATGGGGCGAACCTATCATTACCACCAACACCAGCCGGCAACAAACTCCAGCAAGGCATCCTCCAAACCACTCTCAAACCGTTCCTCCTGAATGCACGCTTCAACTGCCATTCCAGTAGCAAGCCTTCTACAGCCCAAACCTAGGTTACCATGCATTCTACGACCATCCGGAGGCGCAGCCATACAACCCATCCCACCAATATAACATGCGGGGACCACTAGCCATCCCGAACCAAGACTGTTTATCATGAAGCGTCACATCTCCATTCGCCAAGGAGTTGCTGGACTACGAAATCCCAAACACATCCAAACTCCCTAACCTAAAAACTTACAATGGCAACGGTCGATGAAAGAAGCCCTGCAGCCGCAACACAAGCACTTACATTCTCAACGCAAGACCCCAGACCAGAAAGTTGGAAAGGTTATAATCCGCTCATAATTCGAGTAGTCAGTACAAGTATATGATTCGAAGTTTATCCATTCCTTTTACCCTTAATGGGATAAAAGCGATATCTGTGGGCCCCTCGATGATTTAGTGATGGCACCCCTAAGTGCTTGACCAAGCCTGGACTGATTTGATTTGTTTAATTAGTCAGTCATCATAAATTGGAAATTAGGAAACAACAAATGGACAGATAGAATGATTATAATCCATGTCTCAGTCCATATGATATCTAGAATGGAGGAATATATGATCATTTATCTAATGGACGCATCATTGATTTGTTCAAAGTTTGGCAGCAGCTTTTAAGAGCTACGATTGTTGGTCAGGTTGTGAAGGCGTACTTGCAATAATAGTTATTAGACATATCCAAGTGGGAGACTATTGGATTAGTGTCTAAGTCCATAACTATAATTGGTATATACTTGACCCGATCCAGTATGGTCCATTTGGGTTGCATGGCATCATGCATTTGGCTAGACTAAAATGAGAGAAATAACACTTAAGGTTTATTAATATATTATACGTTCTAATATATTAATAAGATTATTTAATTAGTATTGATCAAGAATTAATCTAGAATTAATTAAGTGATCAAAAGAAGACTAATTAAATATATGGGTTGATTGTGTAAATCATCCATACTTGTATAGTGGGCTAAGACTCGATGGATTATCAAGTTGGGCTAAAACCCATAGGATACTCCATGGATGCTCCATGGTGTATTTGAATCCATGGATCCAAGGAAATGGAAAGCCATGACAATTAGGGTTTATCCTAATTGTAACAACTATATAAGTATCCTATTCTTGTGCAAAAATCGGCCACTATGTGTGTATGTAGAGGGCAAGCCAATCGCGTGAAGTGTGCATTTTCTCTCAAGTTATTCCATGTGCATTTGGTGTTGTGTGACCCATTTGAGGTGTCACACTTGGGGCACTAGGCTCTTAAGCTCCATGAAATAAAGCTACATCAAAGAGGTATGTATTCTAACTTGTTATATTACTTTGTATCAATGTTTTGGTATACTAGTTAGGATAATACGTTGGATAATCATATTTGCATGTATAATAGAGAAAACATAGATCCAAGGTATTTAGGGTTGCATGTACACTTAGGAGTGTTAGAATGCTTGATGCTATTCGCAAGAAAAAATGTTTTTTTGGAATCTGCCAGTTCACCACGACGTGGTAAAATTTACAACGAGGTGGTGACTGTTCGGTGAAAAAAATTAGTTTTTTTTGGCATGTTTTGGATTAGATCATTACCACAAAGTGTTTTTGTTCGTAAAATTTGATTTTGATGTTATGTTAATGTTTATTCTCATATAAATAAAGGATAATTATCAAGGTTTCAAGTTTTATATATGTTTATATGATTTTTGAAAAATTGTTAATATGGATTGTTCATGCTTATGAGTTTTGGTAGATCATAGGAATTATTTGGAAATGTGTTTGTTAGTTAGTTCTTGATCTAAATGTATTTTAATGGAGTCCATAATTTCCCCTCAAATTATGGATTACGAAAAGTTTTTTTTTGTGTTACCTTGTGTTATGATTTATTTCAGATCAATGAAAAAATTATGTGTCACTTGTTTTTCAATCTAAATTGATCTAAAAGTTGATCATAAAATATGTTTTTGTAACTTGTCTTCAAGTTATATGAAAAGTCATATTTATGAATCTTAAAAGTCATAATTAATGCCAAAGGTTACAAAAAAATGAAGAGCCTTTTTCATTAAATTGTTTTATGACTCCATAACTTGTCCTCAAGTTATGGACGTTTAAGAGTCACTTCTTTAAACGTGTTATTAAAGAATAAGAGGTTACATTAAAATGAAGAGTATTCATTTTAATGAACCATTAAACTCATAAATTATGAGATGAAAAGTCTTCAATAGTTTCAAAACTTGTCCTCAAGTTTTGGAATTTGTAAAGTTACCCCCTCATGTACAATTTAATTCCAAATTGAACCTTAGAATTTTAAAAGGTTTAAAATTCAACACTTATACTATTATTATAATTTTAATTATATAGATATGTATAAGATAAAGTCAATATTACCATTAGTAGGCCTCATTCACGAAGCCGGTCTATAAATGGGGGTATACGGTTACTGCCTATAAAATGACAGTTTAATGGGAGTCCACTCTCACCCACGGATTCCTTGACTGGTGGAGGGTCGTCAGCCGAATGGGTAGGAAAGGACTATAATTCTCCCTTCATTAAAATTATAATGATAAATAGTAAGTAACTAAACACTTATAAATTCCCAATCTTAGTTACTTAGGAAAATGTGAATATGTGCTAACCCATGAAATTACACTTGGTACCTTACCAAGTCGTTAGTGGAGCGTGTGTGGTTAACCGGTACACTAATAAGCACTAGTAAGAGTTGCAAAGTGTAACTTAAGTTTATCATAGATCGGTGGAGTGTGTGTGGTTAACCGGCACATCGATTAGGTGATAAATATTAACGGTACCAATTATATTTGCATGGCTATTCACACCTTGTTTGTGATCCTCGGCATCCCACTCACAAACTTGAGAGGGCACAATCGAGATTCAAACATTCCATTCAAAGTTCAATGTATCTCAAAAAATCTAGGAGTTTCAAATCGAATTAAAACTTAATTATATTTCGTTTTGATGGTGGAAATTGGTAAATCATCATTTACCTACCTTCTACTATTTTATAGCTTGGATTACGGGATCCCTCTTCTGGTTATAAATAGGTTGTTGGATCCTAGCCTTAATATTTCATATTGGGTGTTATATTAAAGACTTTATATCAACTAAAATTAAATTTCTCCCATTATGGATGTCTACTTAAGACAACTATGGTCTTCCCAAATCTTTAGGAACAAGCTTTCCTGATGAAGATGATATCCCACATGATAATCAAGGTGAAAGATTAATCCCTTTGTTGTGCATTGATGGGACTGAAATCATACTTCACTTCCTCCACCTCCTCCAATTATTCTCCCTATCCCACAAGCTTCAAGACTTGATAAGTTCTAATTCACTCAATCCCTATTGGCAAGCAAAGTTTATATCTGTTTACATCTTAGAGGTTAAGTCTCATATTGACAAGCCGGGAGAGTCGGGTGTCGAAGTCTCGAGGTAGCTGGCTGTTGACTTGGTTCTTCAGTCACTCCCTGATGACAGATCACGACATGACCCTTAATGATCTTACCTATTTGCTTAATGATGTTGAATCAGAAATGATTTGGATCATTGGTAAATCAAATTAGATTGGAAGATCTATTTCCCAAACCTATTTGGACATTGACAATGGTGACATTGGAAGTCCAGAAAACTCTCTTTCCAGTTGAAAGGGATCGGCCATGGTCAAATCGTTTGACCTAATGTTAAGGAGAAAGTCTAAGTCTGTGATAGTCCCGTATACCATTTCTAAAGAGTCCATATATTTCTTTTGCCAAGAAAAGGGACATTGGTTGCGAAGCTGCCCAATTTACCTGAAAGTTCATAAGGAAGGTAAAGTCAAAAATTTTGACTTTGCTTCGGGAAAACTCCATCATCTTACTCTATTTAAGTCTCCTTTTGAGATTCTTAATACATGATGTAATGTAATTACATTTTGATGTTTTGTAAGAATCAAAGGAAGCTTAATGTATGATTATGTTGATTCTGATCGCGAAGATGGATTTCGATCGCATGGTCCGATGATCAGAATTTTGAACTGCTGTAGAAGAGTTATGATATATATTGATTAGGAATAGACAACAAAGTGTTTTTCATATGTATTTGCATTGTAAGGATATGTATTTCCGCAAGTTTTTAAAACAAAAAAGAATTGTTTTATTTATTTTAAGTATCCTTACAATGGCATTTGTGAAAAAAAATTGTTGTTTATATGTTTCTATTGATAAGCAATATTGGTAAATAGATTTGATTCTTTCATTTGTGGTAGTATCATAATTTACCAAATAGGGAAAGATTCTCATCACCCAAGTTTCAGTTGGATAGAAACTTGGAATCATGCAACTTGTATTGTATGATGAATGAGAATTTTTCATCTTTGGTAAATTAAGACTAATTCCTTGTTCACATGTATATGTGAGTCAAGTGAAGGACAAAGGGATTGGGTACACTTGGTGTGCGCTGATTAGGTCCACCATAAAGACTATTCGTCATGATTTACTAAAGTTTAGTAAATATGGTTATGCTTACAAGTTTAAGAGTAATTCTGAAACATTGGAAAGGTTTCAATGTATGACAGAACGGATAAGAAGAATCAAATAAGGCAGAAAGATAAAAGTTTCTCCAATCTGAAGAGATGGGAGAGTACTTGAGTATCTTGTTTTATGACTATCTTAGTGATTATGAAACCATATCACAATTGATTCTCTAAGGACACCTTAGTGCATTTGTTTGACTATGGAGATGAATCATGAATTGTTGAAATGGTTAATTCAAAAGATAAATCATACTTCGTTCCAAATCAAATCTTAGAGTCATACTCCAAGATTAAGCCTTGAGTGACATAATCTTAAGAAAGATTTAAAGCAGTTGTCAAATGTAGAGTAAAATGTTTTCTTACTCTGGTACATTTGAAATTGGTAAGTTGTGATGTTTTAGATAAAATAAAGACCAACTAGGGCCAATTGTGTGAAGTGTTTGTCTTGATAAGAATCCACACTAACTCTTGAACATTTGTTTTGTCAAGGAATTGCTCTTGACAAGAGAGTCTTATATGTCAAGAGGACAGTGGGAGTCTAAAAGATCTTGAAACAATTTCAAGAACTAATCAAGAGTATTGTTAATCACTAGCCCACGACCTTCAGTCTATATGTTTTTGGATTTGCCACTGATCTTGTCTTGTGATTATGGTTATGATAAATTCACATGGATAGGAACACTTACACCACATAAAATCTAAGTGTCATAAGGTTTCTCTCCGATTCATGAAAATGATGGTGAGGAAACCCCTTCACTAAGTAGATTTTAAGTAGATAGTAATTGTGATATTTGCATTCACAAAGTCGTTAGTGGAGCGTGTGTGGTTAACCGGCACACTAACATCGACTTATGAGAAATGGCAAAGGTCTAAAGAATTGAGACTATGATTACGGCATCCCTTTTCATAGTTCTGAAATTGTTTAGACACCCATGTGTTCTATCTAGGGAAAGGTGTATGGTTTTGATAAAGTTTTATCAAAGCATCTCGTATCAGAAATCTGAACTTTGGTAAGAAAGTCAATAAAGTATTGTTTTTCTAGAAGTCCAACTGATTTCTGAGTACATGTCAAAGCTAGTGGGAGCATAAGTGTTATGCTAGTAAAATAATAATCATTATGCTAGTGGGAGCATGATGATTATGTTGCAAGTTAAAAATGTTAATTATAGAAAACAAAAGTTTCAATTCACTTTGAAAAGTTGTTTTCCTATAATTAAGTGAGAGGATTTGATACTTCATTCCAATTCTATAAGCTTAGATTGAGATTTTAATCAACTTTAGTCAAGGATATATATGAATGTTATGTTGGAATGGTTCAACATAAGGAAATTCTATATATGTTGTGTTCTCAGAAATTCGATTATGATTACGACATACCTCTTCATATTTCGAATTGTGAGAACATAGCAAATAAAAATTTTATATCATGAATCATGTCCCGTATGCTTTGGGTATAGGTTTGATTGAATGTGCTATAATATTTATCAATTCTAAATTTTCCAAATGCCTTGGACATTAGGAGGGAAAAGGGAATAGAACTGGATATGACTAAAATGATTAAGCAATCGTCGAGGACAATCTGAAGTTTACCAAAGATTGGTTGCTCATGGACAATTGGAAGTATATGGTTAGGACCATATTGACATATTCTGAAAAGCGGCAACTCTTATTCAGAAGTGATAGTCAAGAGGGTAATGTGGAATTGTTTCCATAGGTGGAAGTTATTCTTTGAATCTGTGTAAGATTAGAAAACTTAATGCAAAGAAGGATGTTCAATGGAATGTACTTTGAATTTGAGATTTCATTTCCATGGGATTGCTTTTAATTGGAATACTTTGTAATGTCTGTTGCCAAGTCTTTGTGACTTTGTGCATAGTCATTACAAGGGGATCATTGCATATAAGTTTAGAATCTAACAGATTATAGTAAATGGCAAGAGTTTGGTATTCTTACATTAACAATAAGGATTGGAATTGTGAAATAAGCATCATTGAAATGTTGTCAATCAATCTTTTTCACAAAGAGAGGACCATATGTAAACATAGTGTGCATACTTGGAGATGAACTCATCCGCTTTACTCGTAAGGGATTGCTATATATCCGAAGCTGATAAAATTTCTCACAGTAAGTTGTTCATTAACACGGTAAGATCTATTTCTAAATTAATCAACATTCTAAACTCCATTAACGGGTTGTATATGGTGTGTGGCCTTTTTGGTTTGGTTAGCATCCGATGATCTAACTTCATTACCATTTTCTCTTAAACAACATATTTGATAATTGATATGCAAAAATGGTATATAATAGTGTTTATTATGATATAATTTTAATCATCAGGTTTCATGAATAAAGATTCTCTCCGGAGGAATTATTAGGGTACAAGTTTCAGAAGCAGAGGTCAACAATATATCTGTATGTTTTCTCTGAACGTAAGAAGATCATTATTTTTCTAATTATATAATTCTTTAATTTTGAATTTTTTTAAATTTTTAACATTAACATCTATTTGTTGGTTTTAAATAATACGAGGCGATGTTTATAATTTAGAAACTGAAGAATATATGAGGCTGAAGATGATGATGTTTTTGACCGAATTGGATGTTAATCTGAAAGAGATGAGTGAAGATTTCAATTTGTTGTTTATTGAAGAAGCTAATATCGAAGTTTGCTATAAATTGAAAATGAATCAGAAAGTTAAAGTTGTGAAAGTCAAATGTCACAAAGTCAAAACTGGAGTTCGAATATTTCACGATGAACTTGCCTCTTTAAATCTCATATTTGACTTCATTTCACTTCCATTTCGACATTCAAGGGCTGTTGAATATTTCTTTCGGAATTCATGGTTGAAAATCAATTTATTTTCGAAAAAAAAAACAAATTTGGTCTTCGATAGTGAAATTTAACTTTGCTTCTATGTTGTTGTTTATCGTTCTTTCTATTGGTCTCTCAAGTGTTCTCGCAGTGATGAAGTCTCGTATTCAAACAAGGGTTTGAATCGAAACCATGGCAGTTGGAATGAAGGATTTTGAATTCGTGTTTAAGTTACCAATCGAAACAAGGACTATGAATTTGGAAAGAAGGATTTGCAAATTGAATCAATCATTCAGAACAAAAGATTCTCATAATCGGAACTTTAGGCTTCACTGTGCGCAATTGTTGTCTCGCAACATTAACATCTAATTGTTAGTTTCAAAGTTCAGTGGTGAGCTAACTACAGGTAAGACAAGGCCTGAGACGATTCTTAGGCAACTTAACACCAAAAAGGGGCAGGTATTTTAAACATGTAGCAATCAATCAACAATTACCTTTTTTTCTTTTATTAAAATTTGTTAAAAATGAAGATGCAATATCAAATCTGAAAGAACAAAATGCTATTATCAGGTATATAGTATGCTTAATTCCAGACAATTGATTGGAATAGTCTTTAGCATTGGCACATGCACAAAAGCTGAATAGCAAGTTTTACCCTTGTTTTTGTATTGTATTTCCTATTTTACCCTTCCGTTGTGTTTACCATTCTACCTTTTTTTCATTGTTATCTAATATTCTAATGTAACAAACTGTTGCAGAAAAGTCTATATAATGCATGGGTGACTACATCAAAATTGTGACAATCTTTCATCGCCAAACAAATTGAGATTCAACAGTTGAGGCATAACTTGAAGCTGCACTCTGTCCTTAAGAATTAGGCAAGAACATAATTTATCTCAATTTTTATATTTAATTATTGTATTGTAAATTGTTGGGTGATAACATTGATTTGACAAATGCATATACCATATTTGAAAGTATGGGAACAAGGCGAGAGAGATCATTCTGTTTCATTGTCTAGGTTTATTGTCTCTCTAGAATCTGCTACCCTCCCTCTTCTATTTGCTAAGGGTGCAAAGGTAATTTCATCTCATGTGTTGTTACAAACACATTAAAAGCTATCGCTATTGAATGTTGATAATAACATTTGTTACTTTTACAGGTGGATGTTCAAAGTTTAAAAGATGTTATATGCTCAATTGTTGATGTGATGCAAGCTATGGTATCATCAATAGGCTCTTTCGTAGTGAAGGTTTGTTGAAACAATTATAAATAATACTGCATTCTTTTTCTTCATGTAAAACACATACATACTTTTTAATTAAAGTCTTCATCATTTTAATGTTTATGTTTAGAAAATTTATCTTTTTACAACTAAATCTCAACAGATGGAGCATATGAATGCACTAGCATCTGAACTAGTCCTAATAAGATAAAACATAAATCAATCTCCATTAATAATGCATAGGTTCGAAAGTATGCTGATTGTTGCTCAGCTCAAGAATGTAATCAGTTATCCGGTTCCTGCATTTAAGGTATGCTTGAAAATGTTGAAGTTGAAGAGGACCATGAGCGTGTGTGTGTGTTGGTTTTAAGAGTTTTTGTAATAGCACCAAAACAATGATTTTAAGATTTTTTTGTAACAGCACCAAAGGAAGTGTCTGATCCAGTTTATTGGGATATGTTGGCTTATGTGAATCTAATGGTTACATGATTCAAATTTGCAGGTCTTGTTGATGTATATAGTCTCAACTTGTTATATTAGGTAGCTAAACTTGATTCTGTGATTAACAAAATATTTATATAACAACTCTATCAGGTAGCTAAACTTGATTGTATGATTAATAAAATCTTTTTTGTTTCATCTAATGTTCAAGTCATTACTTGCCATCCATGCCCGGTGGACAGCAGCCCAGTACACCATGTGGCAAACCAATGATATGGAGGATTTTTTTTTGACATGATATCTGAAAAAAGAAGGCGCCCCTTAATAGCAATGTAGTATTAGGTTATATAATTAAGGAAAACCTCTTAATAACAACGTATAATCAGATCCCTTTAGTATCAATGTATTACAATTTTTTGACATGATGTTATTGGCTTAAATTGATTTTTTTGTTATATATTTGTTTCTATATTTTTGTATTATGCGTAAATGAGTATCTTAAAGGCATGTCGTAAATGCATATCGTAAATGGTTGTTGAAGTTTATGACATGCAAATGTGTGTCATCTTCATTTATGACAGGGGATTTAATGATACGCAATGCGTGTTCTAAACGTGTGTTGTATGGTTACGACACGCAAATACGTGTCATCTTCTTTATGACAGGGCCTTCCTTGACACACAATGTGTGTCGTAAATGAGCGTTGTAAATGCGTGTCGTAAATAGACGACGCGCAAAAGTGAGTCGTCTTTCGTTATGACAGGGCCTTCCTTGACACGCATTTGTGTGTCGTCTGAGCGTTTTACAGCACATATTGTGTGTCGTAAATGGATATTTTTCTAGTAGTGGCCTGTTCCAGGTATCATTTAATTTTCTAAATGTTTAGGGTTTTGTGCTAGGACTCGACGAGTTGGGGAGCCCGAGTAGAGATCGATTTTGGACGTGAAATTTAGGGTCTACTCGACGAGTTGGAACTTATGGCTCATTTGTTGCCTCTTTCATCATTCTTACAGCCCAGAGAATCCCTAGTTTGAGTCTTATTCCTTCTTGAGTGTGAGAGAGATCTTTTGAGAGTCATTTTGGTGTGGTTGTGAAGGATTTTGAAGCTTGAAGAAGAAGGAGTAAAGAGAGAAGCAGTAGATCTGACATCTACTCTGTATTGGCGACCATCTTTAGGTATAAAGTCGCTATCTTGACCTTTAGTTGCTTAGATCTCATTTCATGGAAGTAAATGGTCACCTTTGATGCATAATGGTGTCAATTTTTCGATTGGACCTTGATATGAGGATAGGATTCAGATCTAGACATCCCTAGACCTCTATGGACATAAAGTTACTCACTTTATCCAGCCTTAGCCTTTCTCCATGCCCTAAACTTGGTATAAACCTTAGTTTTAAGTGTTTTAGCCTCTTATGGCCTTCTATGCACGTAAAGTTGGCTGCTTTACATGGAAACTACACCCTAGGGTGTTGGACTTGTAGTTTGGAGTCATGAATTCCACTGGAAAGGACTGAACATGAAAAGGACTGAAGGGACTCGATGAGTTGCTTAGCCAACTCGACGAGTCGGGCAAGGTTCCCTCGTATTCAGGATCCTGAGTGATCTCAGCTGATTAAGGGTTTTGGACTAGAGATCCCGGCTTAGACTTTTCAGCCCTTGGACATTGAAGAACTCCACGAATTATTGGGGTAACTCGGCAAGTTGACTCAGAATTTCAATTTTAGGGACCTTGAAGGAACTTGACAAGTTACTAGATGCACTCGACGAGTTGGGTCAACCTTGACTGTTGACCTTGACTTTGGCCAGGTTTTGCTAAGTTTGACTATGAGGGAATAGTCTAGGTCAACCTTTGTAATTTGTTTCGAAATAATCAAGATGTATTATTTGATATTATCTGTTTTATGTTTAATTACTATAATTTAATGAGTTAAGGATAAAAATAATCGTTGAAAATAAATGCTAGATAAACCTTATATCTATGAAGAAAGTTTTGTTGGTTGAAATAAGGATTCCAGAGCTATAAAGAATATCGAAATCCAAGTTATAACGAAGAATTTATGATCTGTTGAAGTTTTGCGACAGTACTGGCACGACGTTGTGTGACGTAAAAAGTGAGTTTATGATAAAGTGCTTTTTTAGCCTTAGTGATCTAAATGAAAGTCGTAGTGTTTGTTAAACCAAGAGCGTACATAAAAAGAACGCCCAAATCTGACTTCTTATGAGGAAGTTAAGAGTTTTCTAAGTTTCAGCTTAGTTGTATGCAAGCCGAAACTCGGATTTTTGATCGGGTAGTTTTTACAATCTAAACGAGAATCGAAGGTCTCATGAATAGTAGTACAACGGTAAAAAGGCAGACGAAAACGGACGTCAGATGAAGAAGTTATGAATTTTTAACGGATTTTCCTGTCCCGGACTGTTAAAAATAATAATATTAAAAATAAATTCAAAACTGAAAGACCCTAACTTTCGGATTTCTAAAAGACCCAAACTTTCATACTTTACAGTATAGTTACTCCAAGTTACTCCAAAACATGCTACATGCATATTTATAAATAATATTTACATTGATAGTTTGATTACAAAAGACTGGATACAAACCGACTAAGTTTTAGTATATTACATAACTACCCAGGATATTATAGTTTTATACATACATAAACCCAAGTACAAAAGTAATAGTATAAACTATTTTAAATCTTCCACCAGTATATGACTATACTGGATTCTCATCACCTACAATTATTAAACACAGAGAAGGGTAAGCGTAACACTTAGTGAGTTCAATAATAGATACAATATAACGTTATGCCATATATATACTTCAATATGGTAGAAGCAAAGGGAACAAGGAACAACAAATACATATGTGAATCATACAACAAGCTTTCCATATCAATCAATCATTTGCTTCAAAGATATACAATCACTGAGACATAACAATTTCAACTACTTGATATATATCAATAACACTTCGGCCCAAATGGCACAACAAATACAATTTCGGATTATCATTTTGCTAGAATATACAAGCTTTAAGCCCTACATAGCCCTATGTCAATACCAGAAGTTATACGAGCCATGCTCCACATGCATATTTATAAACAATATTTACATTGATAGTTTGATTACAAAAGACTGGATACAAACCGACTAAGTTTTAGTATATTACATAACTACCCAGGATATTATAGTTTTATACATACATAAACCCAGGTACAAAAGTAATAGTTTTGTTGGGCTTTGCTTTCTATATATAGTTACTGAAACTTACATTATGTTGGGCGTAAATTATGAATACGATGCGCATACTGCTCTAATAGCCACTACGTTGGGCGTACAACTTGTTATGTTGGGCATACCCTGATGAGTGGCATCATACGTTTCAAACCTATGTGACACATGTAATATCCGACGAAGGTGTTCACGTGGCTGGCTCCTGATCACAAACATGAGTATCGCTGGGCGTACACAGATTTTCCAAACTTCTAAAATCCATATCTTTTGCATATGAGCTCTATTTTTGACGTTCTTTATATCCACGCGTAGGTGAGATTATACTCTACAATTTTCATTTAGACTTCATTGGTTAATTCTAATTTTATTTTTAAACTTATATTTTTAACAGGCCGGGACAGGAAAATCCGTCAAAAATTTATAACTACTTCATATGTGTGACAACCGGAAATTTATCCCGTCATTTTTAACCTCATCATCCGTTAACCTTTTGGATTAGGTTAATTAAATAGGAACTTTATTATGACTTCGTAAGGGTTGGAACAAATTAGAAACACCCTCAATATTCCCTTGAAAAAGTATTAGTTTCAACCAAGTCAAATTACGACCATTTAATCGGGTGCGACCAAAAGCCCCGTTTAACATGAGTATCAGGTAGATTTCCACCAAGCCACAAACTCAAACCCCTATATAAGGGTGAGTTAACCTCATTTACACCCTTTTCACTCTCTCTCTACTCTCTCTCTCTCTCTACAAGTTGCTTTCGATCCAAAAACCGCCCATTTCGAGCCCCAAACTAGTAAGTGATCTACCCTAACTTGTTGTTTAGCTCATTTAACATGCAAATTCGTGTTTAAGACATCCAATAGGGGCCAAATCATGTGTTTACGGCCCAAGAACACTCTTGGACCGTAAACACCCATAATTGGGGTTTTGAAGCCACAAAACCCTTCTAAATCACTCCTAGGACTTAGATATGACTTGTGGACTTACACATACGAGCTTAGAACACCAAAACCTTGCATTTTGAGGAGTAAACATGAGTTTACGGCCCAAGAACACTCTTGGACTGTAAACCCCTCTTCATGGGCCGTGAACACCTTTTAAGGTGTTAGAATTGCCCTCAAACACCTCCTATGGCTTGGGTAAATGTCCAGAAGCAAGATCCATTGAAGTAAGGGCATTAAACATCAAAGAAACTAGGGACATAGGACTTTACAGCCATAAACCCCCCAAGGATTGGTCCATGGTCCGTAAACTCCCCAAAAGAGGCCAAATGATGCCCTAACTTCCCTATATGGCTTGGAAAAATGCATAGAATTTTATACCCTTCTATTTAAGACCTTAATACACAAAAGGAAAGGGGAATGTAAGAGTTTACGGCCGTAAACTCCTTGTTTACAACCGTAAACTCCTTAAATTGGTCCATTTGATGATTAAACCACTTCCTATGCCCTAGATTTGAACCTAGCCTAATTCCACAAGTGATATAAGACCTTTAAGCATCCAAGAGCACACCACCCATGAGTTTACGGCCGTAAACTCATGGGGATATGGTATTAGGGCCGAAAACTCTATAAAGAGTTTATTCTTGAAGAGTAAACTCCCTATCTAGGCCATACACTCCCTTATTGCAACCCATTAGCCTCCTAGCACTTGACCAAAGTGTTTTCTGCACATTAGGATGCTTATACGTGTTTAATTGGTATTATAAACACTAATTATATGTAAACATATGCCTTCATATGTTACTAGTGTTGGGTTTTGGTATAATACAACATCCTATGGTGCACATACAACCCTAAATACCTTGGATCTATGTTTTCACTAATTATACATGCAAATGGTTTCCAAGGCATTAAACCTATAACTAGCATGCATTTGACATAAACCATATAATATACTAGTTAGGGAAACATACCTTTTATTTAGCTTGAAGTCTTGATGTATTTGGCCTTAAGAGCTTAGCACTAATAGTATGAAATGCCTCAAATGGAATCACAACACACCTAGGACAAAGGTGGCTCTTGAGAGAGAATTCCATGCACCAAAACACCTCCATATTTCTCTAAGAAAAGAAGTGGTGATTTTGGCTATGGAGTAACCTATTTATATGTAGGATTCCAAGGGTCATGGGTATAACCCATAATCCATACCCATGGGTTTTATGATCCATGGTTCATGTGGCCCAACTCTTTATGTATCCATACATAAACTTGGTCCAACATGGGTCATAAGCCCAACACATATAAATATAACTAATTATCATAATTAGTCTCCATAGATTTAATTAGTCTCTTTTGATCACTAAATTAATTCCAAATTAATTCTTGATCGATACTAATTAAAACATATGATTTCATATTAATATATTATAACTTACAATATATTAATAAACCATAAATAACCTTCTCTCAAAAGTCCATCCTAAAAAATTGTCCTGATGATATGCAACCCAAATGGACCATGCTACTCTCGGTTCAAGTACATACCAATAATAGTTATGGGCTTAGACATCTAATCCAACAGTCTCCCACTTGGATAAGTCTAAAGCTATTATTGCAAGTACGACTTCATAACCCGACTAGCAATCGTAGCTCTTAAAGCCGATGTCGAACTCTAAACAAATCAATGACGCATCCATTAGATAAGGGATCATACATTCCTCCATTCTAGATATCATATGGACTGAGACATGGATTATAATCATTCTCTCTGTCCATTTATTGTTTCCCGATTTCCTATTTATGACGACTGACTAATTAAACAAATCAAATCAGTCCTGGCCCGGCCGAGCACTTCCATTTGTTATCATCAAATCATCGAGGGGCCCACAGATATCGCTTTTATCCTGAAGGTAAAAGGAATGGATAAACTTCGACTCATATGGCTTGTTCTACTACTTGTTGAATCATACACAAAGGCACGTTTTATAACATCAAGTTACCAATGTTTTTTCGTGCAATCAATGTATAACCAACTTATAGTAACAACTCATTTTTCTAGGTTTGAAGAATATAAGATATTATCGTCTCATGATCACTCGTGATAAAATCCATGAAGTGATTCCAATGAGTGCGGGTTGAATCCAATACTCAGAACTTATGAGCACTCATGAGTGTTGTAGCACCACCTTGTCCAACATCTTAGACCTCTAAAAACCCAACCCATGACAATCTTGATTCATATCTACTTCCAACATATGATCGACTGTGGATGGTTTGAATAACTTAGTCAATCAGAACAATGACCTAGTTATTCTGGAAGTCAAAACATGCAAAGTGAAACACAATAATAATCGAATCCAATATGGTCTCAGAACTTATGAATATAAATAAAACAGCTTTTATTTATCACCATATGATTACACATTATTCATTGTATATTGTTTCAGCTATCAACTTTATTCTTGAATTAAAACAATAGTTGTCCCATGCTCCAAGCATGTACACTGTGTTTTTCTAAACACTAGTCATGCCAGACACCAAGTATGCATACTATGTTTTTCTATGATCTTTACTTTGTGAAATAGATCAATTGAACATAACTCCAATGATTCTCATTTCACAGTCCCAAATCTTACTACAAATGCAAGAATTCCAAATTCATGCCGTTTACTGAAATCTGTTAGATTCTAAACTTATATGCATTGATCCTCTTGTAATGATTATGCACAAATTCACAAAGACTTGGCAAAAATCATTACAGAGTATTCCAAAGGAGATCAACTCCTTGGAAACATCCTTCTTGCATTAAGTTTCCTAATCATACAGATTGAATACTTTCTAACTTTGAAGCATTTCCATATTCCATTTTCACTATCACTTCTGAACAAGAGTTTCCGCCTTACAGATTATGTCAATATGGTCCTTCCAGAATTAATACTATACTTCCAACTGTCCTTGAGCAACCAATCTTTGGTAAACCTTAGATTGTCCTCAACAATTGCTTAATCATTTTAGTCATATCAATTTCTAGACCATTTTCTCTTCTTCATGCCCCAGGCATTTGGAAAAACTTAGAAAGAGTGAATATAGCACATGTAATCGATCCTATATCCGAAGGATATGGGACACGATTCATGATGTCTCACATTAAGACTAAACCAGTCTTTTGCTATAATGTTTCCATTTCTATTTGCCAAGGTCTCATAATTCAGATTATGAAAAGGGATGTCGTAATCATAATCGAATTTTAGAACGCAAATAATGAACCTATATATAGAATTTCCTTATGTTGAGCCATCCCAACATGAAATTCATATATATTCTTGACTAAATACGATTAAGACCTCAATCTAAGCTTTTAGATTTGAGATGAAGTATAATTTCATCTCCCTTAATTATAGCAAAACAACTTTTTCAACCCCTGGAACCTCAAGAATTGAAACTTTTGTTTTCTATAATTAACATTGCTAACTTTCAATACTTATCATAATTATCATGCTCCCACTAACATGATAATTATTAGCATAACACTTATGCTCCCACTAGCTTTAACATGTACCCAGAAATCAACTGAACTTCTAGAAATCAATACTTTATTGACTTTCTTACCAAAGTTCAGATTTCTGATACTAGATTGCCTTGATAAGACTTTATCAATATCATACACCTCTCTTAGAGAGCTCACATGTGTGTCTAAACAATTATGCAGAGGGATGTCGTAATTATAATGTTTAGACCTTTTGTCATTCCCACAATTGCTATCTACTCAAAATCTACTTAGTGAAAGAGTTTCCTTACCATCATTTTCATGAATCGAAGAGAAACGTTATGACACTTAGATTTAATGATGTATGTGTTCTTATCCATGTGAATTGTCAAAACCATAGTCACAAGACAAGTATAATGACAAATCCAAACTCATATGGATTGAACTTGTGCAATCTTAACTTCTTGCCACCTGGCAGCTCAAGGGCCTGCCATTGCTTCCAAGTAGTTATGAAAACAATTGAGAACATGTATAAATCAAATGTATAGCCAACTTAACTGGAATGGGCACAAAAATGTCAGTACGATAGGTTATAAACATCTACTTGTGTGCTAGCGATGAAATACAGGTTTTATTCTTGATTACTTCTTGAAACCTTTTTCAGGATCTTTTAGACTCCCACTGTCTCCTTGACCTATACAACTTTCTTTCCAAATATTCAAGAGATGGTGTGGATTCTAATCAAGACAGACACTTAACACAATTAGCCTTAGTTGGTCTTTGTTTTATCCAAAACATCACAACTTACCAATTTCAAATGTACAAGAGTAGAAAACTTTTACTCTTACATTTGACAAGTGTTTTAAACCTTCTTTAAGACATGTCACTCAAGTTATAATCTTAGAGTATAACTATATGAATTGTTTTGGAATAAAGTATGAATCATCTTCTTGATTTAACCACTTCAACAATTCATAACTCCTCTTCTTAACTATCAGAATGTACTTAGAGGATGAATTATGATAAGGTCTCAAAATCATTAAGATAACCTTAAAACATGATACTAAAGTACTCTCCCATCTTTTCAGATTTGAGAAACTTTTATCCTTCTATCTAATTTGATTCTTCTTATTCGTTCTGTCATACATTGAAAATTTTCCAATGTTTCAGAATTATACTTAAGCTTGTCAGTATAAACATATTTACTAAACCTTAGTAAATCATGACGAATAGTCTTATCCATCTTTTTTGGTGGACTTTGACAAGTGTACAAGAAAGTGTACTTGATCCCTTAGTCCTTCTCTTGACTCACACATCCATGTGAACAAGTAGTTAGTCTTAATTTTTCCAATGCTCGAAAGTTCTCATTCATCATACTATACAACTTGCATGATTCCAAGTTTCGGTCCAATTGAAACTTGGGTGATGACAATCTTTCCTTATTTGGTAAATTTAGACACTACCACAAATGAACGAATCAAATTCATATTTCCAATATTGCTATAAACATACAAACATCAAGTTTTCATGAATGCCATTGTAAGGAGATAAAAATAAAGTAAAACAAACTTTTATTTATTTTAAAATGCAGAAAAAACTTTTTCCTTACAATGTAACTTGAAATGAAAACTATGTTATTACTTATTTCCTAGCAATCTATCATAACTCCTAAGAGTAACTCAAGAATCCAATCTTCAATCAAGCAATAGAAATCCATCTTCGCGATCAGATTCAACATACTCTTTCTTTAAGTTTCCTTCACTTTTCCTTTGATTCTTAAACATCAACATGTGACCCAGTCACATCTTGTAATAAGAATCTCATAATAGAAACTTAACCGAGTTCGATAGTGGACCTTACCTGAAATAGAGTCAAACTTATTGACTTTACTATACTTATGATCTTTCAGGTAAAATTGACAGCTTCGCAACCAATGCCCTTTCCTTTTGGCAATAGGACCATATGGACCCTTAGGTAATAGTACATGGGACTATCTCAAACTTAGCCTTTCTCTTTACCATTCGGTCAACCGAGTTTACTATAGTCGATCCCTTTCCATTGGGAAGAGAATGCTTTTCTGGATTTCCTATGTCACTATTGTCCCTGTCCATAAAGTTTTGGGAAGTTGATCTCCTAATCAAATTTGCTTTACTAGTACACTAAATCATTTCTGATTTAGCAGCACCAAGCAAATAGATAAGATCATTAAGGGTCTTGTCATAGTCTCTTTCATAGGAGTCCCAAGGAACACACTATGTGACTTAGAAAGTGATTAAACCACTAACTTTCTTAAGACTTTGACACCCAACTCTCCCGGCTTGTCAGTATGTGACTTCATCTCCAAGATGTGACCACACCTAGACCTTGCCTTGCCAATAGGGCTTGAGTGACCTTGAACTTGTGGGTTAGGGAGAATAATTGGAGGAGGTGGAGGAAGTGAAGTTCCAAGATATTTGGGAAGATCATAGATGTCTGAACTAGACATATTTTGGGAGATATTCAAGATAGTTGATTTAAAGTCCTTAATATAACACCTAATATGAAATATTAAGGCTAGGACCCAACAAACTATTTTATAACTTGGAAGAGGGATGCCATAATCCAACCTATAGAATATTTGAAGGTAGATGAATAACGATTCACCAATTTCCACTATGAAAAACGAAATAATTTATTAGGTTTTAATTAGATTTGAAACTCCTAGATCTTTTGAGATTCATTGAACTTTTCAATGGCATGTTTCAATCTCGAGTGTGCCCTTCATGTTTTGTGACTGGGATGTCAAGGATCACAAAACAAGGTGTGAAGTAACCATGCAAATTACTTGGCACCCTTAAGTGTTTACCCCTCAATCGATGTGCCAATTAACCACACACGCTCCATCGATACTATGATAAACATTAAGTTACCCTTTTCCTACCTTGTTAAATACGAGTTAGTGTGCCGGTTAACCACACACGCTCCACTGACCGACTTAAACAAAGTGCAAAGTGTAATTTCATGGATTAGCACCTTATTCACATTTTCCTAAGTAACTAAGATTAGGTATTTATAAAAGGTTTAGTTACTTAGTATTTATCATTAATACTTTTAATGAAGGGAGAATTATATTCCTTGTCCTACCCGTTCGGCTAACGACCCTCCACCGGTCAAGGAAGCGGTGGGTGAGAGTGGACACCCATTAAACTTCCATTTTATAGGTAGTAACCTTATCCCTCCCCCCCCCCCCCCCCCTTATAGACCGGCTTCGTGAATGAGGCCTACTAACGGTAAGACTGACTTTACTCTTATACACATATATATATATATATATATATATATATATATATATATATATATATATAAATATTATTAACTTATAATATTATAAAGTATAAGGGTTGAATTTTAACTTTTAAAATTCTAAGGTCTAGTTTGGAATTAAAGTATACATGGGGGGTAACTTTACAAATTCCAAAACTTGGGCACAAGTTTTGAAATCTTTCAAAACTCTTGGCTTTTTCATAACTTATGAGTTTAATTAAGGTTTAATGAAAGAAAAAAAATGGTTATGGAAGACATTAAAGCATTTAATGATGACATTAAAAATAGAGACTCTTCTATTTTCATAACCTATGAGACTTAATGTCACTTTAAAAAGAAAAACTCTTCACTTTCCATAACTTGAGGACAAGTTATGGAGTTCATAAAAAACATTAAGATCAAATATTCCAATTAACACAATAATCAAATAATTTTTCTATGATCTAGATCAAACTCATAAGTAAAGATAATTCACATCAACAATTTTTAAGAAATTAGATAATCATATAAACTAATACAAATCTTGAAACTTTGACAATTATCCTTTGAAGACTCTTGGACTTCATAACCTAAAGAGTTAATAAATGAAACATTTCACATCCATAACTTATGGAGGTTTCAAAACTCTTAAGATCATAACTTTAAAAAAACCTTTTGAGTTCCAAAATTTTATGACAAAATTTGTAACTCCTTAAAACCACTTAGATCAAACTTTTAAAAAAAATAAAATAATCATATCATTCTATCTTTTAATAAATTGTCCTAATTCAACTCTTGTAGTAAAGTGACTCAAATTTTACAAATAATTAGTTTTTCATAAAATCAAGTAATTATCATAAAATTTGACAAACTTCATGTTTTTTTTTCTTTTTTTTTTCATCAATTTGAAAAAAAAATACATTTGCATCAAATATAGTAGAAAACAACCCATGACTCTGATACCACTGTTGGGTTTTGGTATAATACAACATCCTATGGTGCACATACAACCCTAAATACCTTGGATCTATGTTTTCACTAATTATACATGCAAATGGTGTCCAAGGCATTAAACCTATAACTAGCATGCATTTGACATAAACAATATAATATACTAGTTAGGGAAACATACCTTTTATGTGGCTTGAAGTCTTGATGTATTTGGCCTTAAGAACTTAGCACCAATAGTATGAAATGCCTCAAATGGAATCACAACACACCTAGGACAAAGGTGGCTCTTGAGAGAGAATTCTATGCACCAAAACACCTCCATATTTATCTAAGAAAAGAAGTGGTGATTTTCGCTATGGAGTAACCTATTTATATGTAGGATTCCAAGGGTCATGGGTATAACCCATAATCCATACCCATGGGTTTTATGATCCATGGTTCATGTGGCCCAACTCTTTATGTATCCATACATAAACTTGGTCCAACATGGGTCATAAGCCCAACACATATAAATATAACTAATTATCATAATTAGTCCCCATAGATTTAACTAGTCTCTTTTGATCACTAAGTTAATTTCAAATTAATTCTTGATCGATACTAATTAAAACATATGATTTCATATTAATATATTATAACTCATAATATATTAATAAACCATAAATAACCTGCTCTCAAAAGTCCATCCTAACAAATTGTCCTGATGATATGCAACCCAAATGGACCATGTTACTCTTGGGTCAAGTACATACCAATAATAGTTATGGGATTAGACATCTAATCCAACAACTAGGTCACTAAGTGTGTCCAAGTCTTCACTTGACACCGAGCACCCAACCGGCACCTCCATCCGATCCACTTACAACAAGTGAGTTCATACCCCTGAATGAACCTTTTAATGATTTTAACTGCTTTTATAGGGGGGAATACAAGTTGATCTATACAGTTATTATATAAATCACATGTGATTGATAACTGTATAGCAAAATGGATTTTCGCATGTTATACTGTTTTATCCAGCTTAAGATTTTCCAATCTCGCTTGCAACTCTTGTTAACGGTTTTTCCAAAGGTTTTTCTTCACTTAATCTGTTTTATACAAATCATTTTCAAAGTTGTTATGAAAGGTTTTTCAAAGGATTCCAAAGATTTTCAAACTTGTTGTACAAACTGACATCAAGTCGTAAATTTCTTATGTGTAAAGGTTTTCCAAAGTTTTCATCAAAGTCTTCTTCTATGCTTTTACTTCATTAAATGCATGCCTGTATTTGTATAGTTATATAAATAATGTTTAAAAGACTTAGGAAGGCTAGTTCGCCCTATTTCCTTTTCCTTGTTTGGATGTGGTCTGGTGGGTATCAGTTATCCGTCCGAAGGTCGTTTAAACATTAGTTATATATCATGTATACATATATGGACATAAATGTTTCAATCGACCAGTTCATTTCCCTTGGGTAGCAAGGGCATCCTTCCAGTCATCGTTTATAGACCAGAGACACTAGTAACTATTATAGGAATAGTTAGGAAGTTCTATTTACTCTTTCTAGTATGAGAATTCCAAAGGAGTCAGTTCATTCGTGAGTCTCTATCATTAATCCAGTACCTATATTAGAATTCAGTATATGAGATGCATCTTCAGGACACGGATTTCCCCGTTGTCAAGTTGGTAACCAGAGTCTCCTGTAGGGAGAGAGGGCATTGTGTGTATAGATCTATACGGGACTGACACTGCCACACCCTGACTGCTAGCTACAGTCCCCGGCCTACCAAGCCAAGGGATGACAAATGTCACATTCATTCTGACGCTTGCAGGGCATCAAGTTCTCTACTGTCAATCAGTATGGTTACGAGTATCTCCATGTTTACCTTATAATTCATGGCCTTAAGGTAACAAGATTTATCACTGTATTTCCTTGTTTTAGACTTTGCTAGCTGTGTCGTTCATTTGACACTGTCTGGAGTCTGTATTCTCTTGTTTTATACTTTGCTAGTTGTGTCGTTCATTTGACACTGTCTGGAGTCTGTATTCTCTTGTTTTAGACTTTGCTAGCTGTGTCGTTCATTTGACATTGTCTGGAGTCTGTATTTCTTTGTTTTAGACCTTTTTAGTTGTATCGTTCATTTGATACCGTCTGGGGTCTGTGTTTCCTTTTGTTAGACTGAGCCAGACGTATCATTCATTCAATACTCTCCTGGAGTCTATGATTTCTTTTGCCTTAGTCAGCAGTATTTCTGCTGCGGCATATGTTATTTTCCCCTAGTATTTTACTAGTGATATTCTCCTACTTTCTTTAAAGTCAAATACCGTATTTTCGTAATGATAGTATTTACGGGAAAATTACTCTTTAAAACATAACTCTGTCGAGTCTTGGTAGAAGACTGTTTTATTTAGAAAATATAGGATTTTCTGGAAAGGACGCTAATACATCGTAGATTCTAAACTACTACTTTTCATAAAGTTATTTTGAATAAAATGCTTATTTACACAAATGACACTAAATACTTATGAACTCACTAGCATTTATAAAAATGCTGATACTCGCTTTCAAAATAACTTGTATTCTCAGGTCAGCAATAGACAGGTACACCCGGGAGCTTTTGGTGAAGCCAGCCTAGAACCGAGTTGCATCTATACTAGTTTCTGTATTACTTTAATGTCTCTATGAAATGTAACCCATGTAAAACTATTACTATTAATGCAATGGTTGTTGTACTTTGATTACTATATTGCATATGTTGTGATACTTGACATGACGTCATCCACCCCAGAAAGTTTCTACTATTCCGGTTTTGGGGTGTGACAATATGACGTCCGTTTTCGTCTATCTTTTTACTATTATACTACTATTGATGAGACCTTCTATTCTCGTTTAGGTTGCGTAGGCTAAAAATCACTCGATCTTTATTTTGTGTTTTTAGTTGTCTACTGCTATTCCGAAACTTAGAAAAGATCATAACTTCCTCGTATAAAGTCAGATTTGGATGTTCTTTTTATGAAAATTCCCGGTTTAACGAATACTACGACTTTTCTTTAGATTACTAAAGCTAAAAAGTAGTTTACCGAAAACTCGCTTTTTACGTCATACGGCGTCGTGCCGGTTCTGTCACGAAACTTCAATAAGTCATAACATCTTTGTTATAACTCGGATTTCGATGAGGTTTTCGCCTAAATGTTTCAAACGAGATTCTTTACAACTTTCAATAATAAAAATTTTACTTATTTTCAACTTCATATTTTCGTTAATTTCAATAACTAACATTTGATTGGAATCTCATAAGACTTCCAATACATTTCGAATGATTCTAAATATAGTTTTACTTCAATTCTTGTAAAAACTATCTGTTAGAACTCAACGCTCAAATTCGTATAATATTTCATTATATTATGAACTTTTAAAAATTTTATAACATGATAACTGAGCGTGTATGTTAAAAATACCTCCTCCTTTTGAGGATTTCGTCCCCGAAATCACAACGATTTAAATAACTGGAGATATTCCGCTCTTATTTCATTCTTATATTCCCAAGTATAATTTGGGCCTCGATTTTAATCTCTAAGTTAAAGAGAATTCAGTTCTCATTACATACTCTTACTCCTTCATGAATTTGGGTTATAGACTCAACCCAAGATAAAGTCTTCACTTTTGCTACAACAACAATTCGAATGGTCATATGCTAAGGACCTTTGATTTCGTAACACAAAAGACATACAACAAATCATACTCTTATTTCTATTAGTCAAACACTATCATAGAAGAAAACTTCCTTCATGTTCTAATGTGATATAATATCTTCATAACTACTAGCATTTCTAGCTAATAGTTGCTTAATCTTTAATGAAAGTTGTTATACTTTTATCGACTACCTCGACCATCTCCTTTTTCAATCTTCCAACCGAAGTTTTGTCGCTACACAAGACATGGTTCACTAAACCAATCAATTCACTTCTCAAATCTATATTAGTCGGACTCGATTCTTTATGACCACTAAGGTCTGAACGAAAATCATTTTCTTAGTCATCACCGAAACGAAGGTAATGACATACTTGAACAAAAACGTAATTAATTTATAGTTTCTTGGTAACCTTGTGACTTTCTTGATCCAAGTGTGAGTCTTGTTCTTCCAATAGTATAGGCCTCTACTACTATTCACACCTACTCATACTCGTCCCAAGTATTATCTCGCAGTTCCCAAGTCACCATTCAAAATTTTTCACAAAGTAACTTTTCACACCTGAGTGTGTTCAAACAAGTACATACAACAATTTCTCCTAAACTCAGCTAGGGATTTCACATTTCTATCAAACATATATTGGATTTCTTAAATTCATTTTCTAGAATTCTTTTTACGTATATGCTTGATCTAGCATATCCTAATACTTTTCCTAGATCAATAGGAAATTCACTTCCATGTTCTTCATATAAATTCTTCCTCGGGTAGTGTCTACTCTGCTAGACACACTACACCAAAATTTATTCTAACAGTGTTGAGACAAACGATTTCCAACTACCTTTATCATCTTCTAACTCATGCAAGTCATCATGCATATTTGTTTATTTCATTAGCCTTCTATGACATTGTCATTCCTGTATATGAGTAAGTCTTCTTCTCATGGTTGTATATTTTAAGTCTTCTTCATAGGAGTCTATCCAAAGAAGTCCGCATTATAGCTGCATTTCAGCATGTTCTACTAGCTTCAACTTGGTTCTGTGTCATTCTTAACTGCAACATCTCTTCTCATACAATACTATAGGTGTATTGCTTCTTCAACTAAGAATTCTACCTTACTTAGACAAGTAATTTACTTAGCCAAGTAATTTACTTAGCCTTTTACCATTAAATGACTAATTCACCATCCTAATCATGTATGTTAAAGTCGGCTTAACACACAATATAACTTCCATAAGGATGTGATAGAAGTCAATCGTCACTCAATATTATTAAATACTAAGTCTGAACATCATGTATAGGGTTACTAATTGAACTACAAACTACATCAAAATGTTTAGGCAAAGTCTTGGCCTATTAAGTCAGAAACTTCATTAGCCTTTCCTTTGATCTTCATTTAATTCTTCTAAATCTTGCACAACATCAAATGCGACACTACCGAAGTATTGATCACCATCTTTGGTTCTTCTGATTCTATAAACAATCGATGCTTCAATCTGGACAGTGGTGGAACAACTTCATAGATTGCACCAACACATTTATCTCGTCCAAATGTGTTTCAAACGCACATCATTCTTCCAAAGATGTTATTATTTTATCAAACATACTTTAAATGTACAATACCACTCTATAGGTATTAATACATTATTTACAATAACACTTCATAAATATTATTTTACGATATCCCTCGATCGTTTATCTATAAAATTATCGATGTCAATTATCATAAGTCTCTTTATCACTTCAAAAAGTTTCTTATCAGTTATAAAACGAAAATTTTAGAATCTGGAATACTTAAAATTTCTTCTTCCATACCAAGGTCGGCAACAGACCTTAAACTTTCTCAAGTAATAGCAATATAAGCAAGCAACCTAAGGCACGCAATATTCAATTATCATTTAGCACATATTAGAATATAAGGCATATCTCCTCTAATATTCTAGTGCTTGTGTCCATTGAGGTATTCAACCTAAAATATACTAGATACACATCCTATCATCATCCCTTAGTAATACATGTTTAATTCTAGAAATTCTCAAAATTCCTAGTTCACTTAAACTAATTCTCTGAAAAATTTGAAACAGTTTAATATCCTAAAATACTAGGGTTTATCACTATCACTATCCAATACCCCACTTAAATCATTCCTATGGTTTGTATCCACATACTTACAATGATTTCGTTCATATATTGAACTTCCAACGATTTAAGTCTAAATACCAATCTGTGGTATTTAGTTCACTTAAACTGCAGCTCTGATACCATTTATTTTAAAGACCCTAACTTTCATATTTCTGAAAGACCCAAATTTGATACTTCACAATACAGTTACTCCAAGTTACTCCAAAACATGCTACATGCATATTTATAAACAATATTTACATTGATAGTTTGATTACAAAAGCCTGGATACAAACAGAATAAGTTTTAGTATATTACATAACTACCCATGATATTATAGTTTTATACATACATAAACCCAAGCACAAAAGTAATAGTATAAACTTTTCTAAATCTTCCAACAATATATGACTATACTGGATTTTCATTACCTGCAATTATTAAACACTAAGAGGAGTAAGCGGTGACGCTTAGTGAGTTCACTAATAGATACAATCTAACGTTATGCCATATATATACACTTCAATATGGCAGAAGCAAAGGGAACAAGGAACAACAAAGGCATATGTGAATCATACGACAAGCTTTCCATATCAATTAATGATTTGATTCAAAGATATATAATCACTGAGACATAAGAATTTCATATACTTGTATACATCAATAACACTTCGGCCCAAATGGCACAGAAATACAATTTCGGATTATCATTTTGCTAGAATATATAGGCTTTCAGCCCTACATAACACTATGCCAATACCAGAAGTTATATGAGTCATGCTCTACATGGCTAAAGGCACAAAGCCAATACCAGAAGTTATACAAGTCATGCTCTACATGGCCAAATGCATAAATTTGATACCAGAATAATACGAGAAATAAAATTTCTGATTTAAACATTTTGGTAAATTTCAGGCTTTCAGCCCTATCTATCATTCTGCCAATGCTATAGGGGTAGAAGTCATTCTCTTGTGAGACATGCTCTACACGGACAGATGCTACATACAAATATCACTATGAATCTAAGTCCTTTCACTGATCACATGGCCAAAGGTACAGCTTTGCTATCAAAATAGCAGAAATAATAACACAAGATGATAAGACGGAAAAGCACATACCACATATAACACAAGACACGGGTTGCCACACTTGTCATGCTAAATATATATTTTCTTTAATTAATTTAGAAAATAAATATTGAAATATATTATTTTTTGAAAACTTAAATTACATTAAAACAAACATATAAATAAAAAACATTACATTAGAAATTCAAAAAAAAAACATAGAAATTAAAAAGTATCACAAGAACACTATAAATTCATAAATATCACACTTGAAATTCAAACGCACAACCCACTAAAAATTAGAAAACAAAGACTTCAAATTTAACGTCATTTAGGGTTGTGCCTCACAATTTGCCAAAACTCAACAAGCTTGAAATCAACACGGTAAGCTTCAAGAGCATTCTGTAGCAAAGTATTTTTGTTTTCACCATTTCCGGCATCATGCATCACCCTACGAAAACACAATAGTAAACCGAGTTGCGAGTATGTTTGAGTTTCTCCATTTAGCGTAGAGTAGATCTTTTCTTCGTGGTTAAAGGACTTGGCGGTTGTATATGTCGGCGACTCTACTCCAAAAAGTAGTCGGAGGGTAGTCACTGTGGTGTAGATCTTCTGCTACATCAATCTATAAATGAACGAATAAGATATCTTCTTCGATTGACCAAACAATAGTCACTTTTTGTGATAAGCTATAGAAAAGAATGGGAAAATAAGAAAGTTAACAATATAGAATTAAGGAGATTTGAATAGTGTGAAGAATAAATAAGGATAATGGTATTTATAGTTGAAAATTGAGGGTTTAAAATTTGAAATTTTGAAGAAAAAAAACGGTTATATTTTTGAAATTAGGCATTTTTTGGAAAGAAGGTAATTTTTGAAAAAAAAAAAGATATAAGTAATAAATGAAAAAAAAATTAAAACTCTCTCATCGGTTCATCCTCGTCGAGTTGCCGAGCCGAGCTCGGAATGCCGAGGCCTCGACCCGATGTTCACTGAGCTCACCGAGTACAAGCCAAATGTCAAACCCATTAGCCTTAACAAAAAATAAGGCCGGAGGGAATGGTGCCGTACTCACTCATGAAATCACGGTGACACGTAATCGCCATCTTACCCATTACGATAAAAATGTGATTTCATACCACACACAAGGAGTGAAATGGTACCACACTTGGATATTTTTTTAATAAATAAAAGAGATCAATCAAAAAGAAATAAAAAAAAGAAATCAATCATATTGTTTGAATTAGTGTTCTTTTAAAAGGCCATACTCCCCCTCTACCACACCAAAAAAAGACATATGTTTGTGTTTATGTGGCAAAGAGAGGCGATCACCCACTCCCGGTCTAAGAAAAACAAAAGGACAACCTTAATGGGCGCACACCACTCCTATCCTTCGTGTTCAGTTCCACTCTGCACGTGTCACTTTCTTCTTTCTTCTTAATAGATAGTTAAAATCAAGACTAGCCTTTGACTATTTAATTCTCTTTATATATTTATCATAAATCATAATTTACTTTTATCCTGTCAGATTTATAATCATGGTACCAGATAGATTATTATATACAATAATTGTGATTACTAAATAAATTGAAAGATTCTAGTGCACAAATTTCGGGTTTCAATATAAGATTCGAACATAAAGAAGGTTTTAAAAGAATGGCATCAGGACATTTGAACATGAATGGTGATGTTGTTTGTGGATTTACAAATGGGGCAAATGTTGACAGAAGACGCGCACACTGTACAAAGGCAGAGATGCCTGCAGGGAAGCAACAACACACGTGACTCTATTTTCCGACAATTTTTGCACATCATCATCATCATATTACTGTTACTGCTATCCTGTTCCGCTAACGTGCGCATTTCCTCGTTGTTGCTTTCACAGCACGATTGAGCATCGTCCGCCACTTTGTCCTCACCTGCCGCCGTGTTACGGTTTCGGAAATCGTCGTTGACAACCTGCTCGAGAACTTGTTTCAAGTTACTGCGTAATGCGTTTGCTGTCGCTTCGTTTGTTTGCGCCAATTCACGCCAGATTTGATTCTCCATACACAGAGATTTGATTTTCTCTTCCAACGCCCAATTTAACTTTGCCATTTTAACAATTTCCTCTTCTTTTTCCCTCAACCTCTGCGTCATACCTTCTTCTAATGCTGGCTATGATTGTCCTTGAATTTTTCTTTCGTCTCTCTTCGATCTGCACTCTGATTTTTTCCGTCTGAATAAATTAAAAGCGGACTTTACTTTAGCAAACAATAACGTAAATTTGATTGGATGAAAATTAAGAGGAATGTTATAGAAGAGATGAGAGATATGATGATTACATGAAAAGCAAGGAATCGATCGATCTCCAGGTGCTGATGTTGGATCTGAGTCGAGATGTCTTGGCCAAGAAACGTTGAAGTTGATTGAATTACATTCTGATTCATGTTTGGAGCGTTAAAGAAGGGATACGTATCTCTAGACCGCTTTCTAGAAATCGGAAGACTGTAAGTAAGGCCGCTGTCTGCCTTGAAGAAATCAAGATTAGTCGTGGTCTCGTACATTACAGGAAGGAGAGTCTCGGTGGTGGTGCCGGAGAGAGGATGTGCGAAACCGTGGTGTAACTGAAAGTTGTAAGGGTGGTTACCAATGGAGTGGTTATCGGTGATCATCATGAATTGCATGTTGAATTGGAGATTTGGAGGTTCCAACGGCCATGAAAAGCGTATGAAGTATCAAATGCGGATGGAATGTGGAGGAAAAACAGAAATAAGTGGGTGGTGGATTTTATTGGGGTTTGGGACAGAAGATGATTTTGTTTGGTAGCATATTGATGAGATTCAGTTGCCAAATACTCTCTCTCTCTCTCTCTCTCTCTCTCTCTCTCTCTCTCTCTCTCTCTCTCTCTCTCTCTCTCTCTCTCTCTCTCTCTCTCTCTCTCTCTCTCTCTCTCTCTCTCTCTCTCTCTCTCTCTCTCTCTCTCTCTCTCTCTCTCTCTCTCTCTCTCTCTCTCTCTCTCTCTCTCTCTCTCTCTCTCTCTCTCTCTCTCTCTCCATTTTGAGCTTTCACCTCCATCCACACGTCACCTTTAACATTTTATTTTTTTCGATTATTCGTTGGCGATATTTGTATTTTGTATAAAATAAAAGTTTATAGTTATTTTATATATATATTAAATAAATAAGATATTAAGTTGATATAAATAAATTTGTAATTATTTTAAACCATATTATATATTAATAATATGCATATCATAATTATATTATTAAGGATAATTTTATATATAATTTATTCGATTTAAACTTTAAATATCATATTCATCCTTTTTAATGTTTTAAAATATCATATTTGTCAAAATCTATTTTTAAACAGTTCTTTTCATTTAATAATTTTTTTATATTTAAAAATCGTTAAAAATAAAAAAATCTAAATGGACCATAATATTCTTGTCTTTTAAATGACACATATTAATAATATCTATATCATAATTATATTATTAAGGATAATTTTATATATATCTATACTAGTTGTGAGACCCGTATATTATACGGGTTGATTAAAACAAAATGTTAAATAGAAACGATTAAATGAGAAGTTTAATTGAATTCGAAATTTGAAATAAATAAAAATTATGAGAAAAAAACATGCAAAAAATAAATAAATTAAAATTATTGTTTAGTTATCAGACCCATATACTAAACATGTTAATTATAACAAAATGTTAAACACAAAGGTTTAAACTGTAAATTTATTTGAAATTGAATTTGAAATTTAAAATTTGAAATTAATATAATTATGGTAGGTTTAATTTATGGAAACTAATTAATAATATATTAGAAATGGAAAATGAAATAAATGACAAGTGGAAAATAAATATATCTCTAAATTATGACAAAATGATATGTGGTAAATTGAATGAGAGAAGAACATGTGGCAAAATCATTTTCATTTATTAGGGTAGATTAAACATATAAAAAAAACTTAGTAGCCAACTTATTGTGCAACTAAATGATAACCTTGCATTTTTTTTCCTTTCTTTTTCTCGTTGCGTCTTTTTTTTTATTGCCTTCTTCTAGCTATATGTTTGTTGCAATTAACTATTATCAGGTAAATTTATGTTTTTGTTTGTTAAATGAATATTTAATTTTGTTATGAGAAGCAGGGATAACTTCAAAAAATTTGAGAATGAGTCTTCAAAATGAATTTGGAATCGGTTACAATCATCAAATTATTTATTGGCTTTCTTTGTAAATAAACGATTGATTCATTGAATGTATGATTACAACTAATGAACTAATATGTAATAAGAATTCTTTTTTGTTATTATTGGTTCAAAGATAAAAGTTCATTATTATTTATGTCTTATGACCCAAAGTTTAATGTTTTTTTGTGGGTGTTGTTATCCGATGCATTCTTAGAAATTTTCATCCATTGAACAACCATAAACAACTAATTATGTATTGAGATTGATATGTATTGAATAAGAGAAAAATTGACTCTGACAATTCCAATTACATGATTTCGCTTGTTTCCTTTTCTTCCTGTAGAGACGATGCAAACCAATGTTGGAAGATCATTCTCATCCAGCAGATATTACCCATGCTGACACCTCGAAATCAATATTCAAAAGCAGGGTTGCGACTCTAATAATTATTATGTTTAAGCGGATATCTTAATTTTTTATTTATAGACTTAAAAATCATGAATAAGTGTTGATTGTTTAGATTTTTGGATATTCAAAATTGATTCATAGACTAGAAATGATGGGAATATTGATTTGTTATTAAAAGACAATTATGAGTTTTCTTCTAAATTTTGTAGTTTGTCAAAAGTTGATATAAAAGATATTATATATGATGAAAATGAGTTTGATAACGATTCTGAGGATGAAGTGTCAAAATGTGTTATCGAAGATTGTGTGTTTGGAGATTCAAAAGAATACAACAAGGTTTTGAATGAAAAGGGGAAACATTATCTTGAAAAGTTCAAATATTTTCCAAATCAAATATTTTTCATAAAAGAAATTTTAAATAAGATTGATTAATGACTAATATTAATAGTCAAAGAAAACAATTTGAAAGTAACTAATGATAGTTTTTATTCAATAGAAAATATGGAATAAAACAATTGGAATGATAAACATTAAGTTTTTGTAAATAGTCGATGGAAGGAAGTAAACACAATCTTCGATCATTCAAGGACAGAAAAATCGGGTTTGGATGATTATAAGAACAAAAACACCTTCAAAAGTGATATCAAAACATGAATTAAAATCTTCAAACCTTGTGACACCTCTAAAACCTTTTGATTCGAGAAAAGTTTTTCAAAACAATAAATTTGTTCCTTTAAAACAAAATTTTCTTAATAATAAAATAATGAACTATTTTCGACATACTCAATAAGAAAAACAATCATTTTCAAACCCTAGAGTGAAATTTACTCCATAAAGTCTAAATTTTCCAAATCCAAAATTAAACCAGATTGCAAAAGTGACATACTTGAAAGGAGCAAATGAAGTCAAAACTTTGAATAATTAGTTGGATAAGAAATGTTCATTTTTCAAAACTAAATCTATTTCAAATGATAAAATGAAAGAAGCTTATGAGAAATATTTTTCTGAATCTACACAACGAAGTATATCTATTAAAAGAAAAAACTTCAAAAGTTAAGAAATAGATTCCAATGAAATCAAATTTCGAGAAAGAACAATTTAAAAAAAAAAATTAAATTTTTTTATCGAAGAAATATGACCATTATCCATAAAGATTTGAATTATCTTTGATTAATCATACAAGACTGAAAGAAGTTAAAAATTGGATATATAATTTTGTAACGTCCCGAAAATCCAAGGTAAAATTTTCATTTTATAAAAAATAAATAATCATACAACGAGTTGTTCCAAAACCGATCAAAGTGAATATATTATTAAAACATCAGAGAAATATCATTAATTGTCAATACATAAAAACTTTGGGGGATACTGTACAGTCACGCTGAACCCTTCCCTTTTGAACCAAAAGTAGCTGAAACCATAAATATGAAACCGTAATCACAAAGCTTATACCACACACACACACACACACACATATATATATATATATATATATATATATATATACATATATAACAACACGTGGCTGTGTCGGGTCCGTATAAACCCTATGTCCATAATGACACTATATAACAACTTATAGTTGTGTCAGGTCCGAATCAACCCTGAGTCAGTAATGACTCCGAGACCATATAACACAGTATATAAATCATTCAAGCATATAAGCATGATTCACAAAGACAACAAGCACGTACATGCATATCAGCAAGTGTCACAAAGACAACAATCATCCTACAAACATAATCCAGTGGGCCGACATTAGTGTCTTCGACCCACAAGTATAGGGAAGAGACTCACCTCATAGTATGAAAGAATAGCTACATTGATCACTGCTCTAAAAGCAGTCTCTACCGGTCACCTATACAATTTGTTGGATTGGGTGTCTAAGATCATAACTATAATTGGTATGTACTTGACCTGAGAGTAGAATGGTCCATTTCGGGTTGCCTTCACCAGAACAATTTGATAGGATAAATATTTAAGAAAGAGGTTATTTGTGATTTATTAATATATTATATATATATATATATAATATATTAATTGAGAAATCATATTATTTAATTAGTATTGATCAAGAATTAATTTGGAATTAATTTAGTGATCAAAAGAGACTAATTAAATTAATGGGGACTGATTATGTAAATCAGTGATACATATGGTTTGGGCTATTGATACATATGTGGACTGATTAAGAGTTTGCATATGACTTTTGGAATTCTACAGTATATATGTATTCCTTAAACCCTAAAATCAGGACTTGGGTATTCCATGAAAGTATAGTCGATTTTTGGTGTGCCTAACCTATCTCTCATTATCCTCCACTTGTTCATGGTTTTTGTGACTTGTTTGAAGCATCACACTTGGGGTGCTAAGCTCTTGAAAGGCCAAAACTCCACAAGCGAAGGGCCACAGACTAACTATACTTGTCAACTTGGTTGGGGGTACTCCTTGCGCCGGCGAGAAGGTCTGGTAATCCACACATGTCCGAGCTAGTTCGACGGCATCTCGATGTATGTCCGGCTAGTAGATCCTCATGTGTAGTACTTTGTTGCAATATTAAAGTTGTATGCTAGTTATAGGTTTCATGCTTTGGATGATTTTGTTGCATGTATAACTAGATAAAACTTAGATCCAAAGCATTAGGGTTGTATGTGTACCATAGTAGTGTTATAGTACATAAAGACCAACAGTGGTATCAAAGCCATCAATGTTTTCTGTTATATAGATGCATTGTTTAATTGTTCAAAGCTAAAAAAATGGAAATCTGCCTTCTGTCAGGGTGAACTCAACGAGTTCATGATGAACTCGACGAGTTCAATAGTCTGTTGGCAGATTTTTGGGTTTTTTGGCCAGAAATGGATTAGGATCATTACCATTAACTTTTTATATCATAAAATCTGTTTTTTTATATGGTAGTGATCAACCTCATCCAATTAAAAGATAAATGTCAAATGTTAAGATAATTACAAATTATATGATAAGCTAATTATTTGTATTATTTGATTTATCTACATGAATTGTAATTAGGTCAAATTGGTAAAAGATAATATGATTATTTTATTGGTTAAAATATGATATAAATGTTTTTGAAGAGTTACAAAACTTGCCATCAAGTTTTGGAACTCAAAAAGATTTTTTAAAGAGTTACAAAATTTGCCATCAAGTTTGGAATTCTAAAGGTTTTCAGAGTTACAAAACGTGTCCTCAAGTTTTGCAAATTAAAAAGTCTCATTTATGAAACATTCTAAAAAGAAACTAGTATTTTGAAAAGGTGCAACTCTTGGGTTCATAACTTAAAAAAATTAATTAAATAGTTTTGATTTTGAATTTTGTATTTAGAGCCTTGATGTTTCCTTTAATAGTTCAAATTACACTCTTATGGACTTTATTAAATTGATTAAATATTTAATTAAAAGATAAAGTTAGTAAATCCATAACCATATGGTTTAAAGTTAATTAAATTAAAAGTTTAATTTATTAATACATTAAACCACATAGTATTTTAAATGTTTAAAATACACCCTTATACTATATAAAATTAAAAGTTTAATATATTATATATGTATAAGTAAAAAGTTACTCTTACCGTTAGTAGGCCTCATTCACGAAGTTGGTCTATACGGGTTGTTTAAGGAAGCAGCCTGTAATATGACCGCCATTGGGTATCCACTCTTACCCACCGCACCCTTGACCAGTGGAGGGTCGTTAGCCGAATGGGTTTGATAGGAAACTTAAATCCTCATTAAAAGTATAATGAAATACAAAGTAACTAAACTTTTTATAAATTCCAAATCTTAGTTACTTTAGAAAAAATGTGAATTTGATGCTAACCCATGAAATTGCACATTGCAGTTTATTGGTCAGCTAGTGGAGCGTTTGTGGTTAACCAGCACACTAATGTGGACTAATGAAGGATGGCAATGGGTTTCTCGTAAATTATCATTGATTAATGGAGCGTGTGTGGTTAACCGGGACATTGATTATGTGATTAATGACATTGAGAGTATCAAGCTAATTTGCATGGTTATTCACACCTTGTTTGTGATCCTTGGTATCCTAATCACAGACTTGAAGGGCATAATCGAGATTAAACATGCCATTGAAATTTCGATGAATCTCAAAAGAATCTAGGAATTTCAATTCATTTAAAACCTAATATTCATTTTCGTTTTTCATGGTGGAAATTGGTAAATCGCCATTTACCTACCTTCAAATATTTCGCAATTGGATTACGGCATCCCTCTTTTGAATTGTAGAATATTGTGTTGGGTCCTAGCCTTAATATTTCATTTGGGGTTATATTAAGGACTTAAATCAATTAAATAGAATTTCTCCTTTGTAGATGTCTAGTTCTGACAACTATGATCTTCCAAAATCTTTTGGAAAAAGCTTTCCTCATGATGTAACATCCCAAAATTCAACGCCAAAATTTTCATTTTAAATGAGTTATTACATAAATTCAAAAGTGTTAATAATCAAAATATGATATCATGAAACCATATCAGAGTATAATCCTATGGATCTCGTGTGCGGAAAACATAGTGTGATGCACTGCGACCAAGCTAACTCCTTTCCTTTGAAAACAAAGCACCTGAAACCAAAACTATAAATCGTAAGCATGAAGCTTAGTGAGTTCCACCATCATACCACATACCACACAATACCATCAGTATCTTTCAACTGGTAACTGCCATCGGTATCTTTCAACCGGTAACCGGGGACTATTTCACCCCTACCACTATCACATAATAATATATCATAAACATATTGATCACGTACTAACATCATAAACATGCCAATCATACTAACATATCATAAACAAACAGATAAGAATTGCATAGGTTCTGTGTACCCCTTCGGTATCTTTCAAATGCTAACTGCCATCAGTATCTTTCAACCGGTATTTGTCATCGGTATCTTTCAACCGGTATCTGCCATCGGTATCTTTCAACCGGTATCCGCCATCAGTACCGGGGGCTATTTTACCCCTACCACTATCATATAATAACATGATATAATCATACAGTCAGGCATATCTGGGGTACTGACCTTCCCTTCGATCCTAACGACCGAGTCAGGGAAGAACTATTCCCTGCTACTACCACTGACACACGTATCATATCACATAAGCATATCTCATAAGCATATCACATCAGCATACCAAGATAATTATCACAAAGACAATTATCTACCAACTACCTATGTTGGTGGGCCGACATTGTGGCCTTAGACCCACCCCTACTGGAAGGTAACTCACCTCACACTGCTGAAGTCCCGTAGACTCAACCCCACACTGCTGAAGTCCCGTAGACTCAACCCCAACTGCTGGATAACAGAATCCCGAACTGTCAATACTAAAATAACACCCAATTAATAATTGGGTTCCATTACATAATAATAAGTATATACTTTGGGTAATTACTACCTTACCCCTAGCTTGGCTTATTCAAGCCCAAGACCCAATCCATAGGCCCAAAGTCAATTAGAAATCAAAGCTTAACATATGGCCCAATTTTCCAAATTGGGCCCAAGCCTATACATGGTCTTATTCTAAGGCCCATCCTCGTAGAATCATTAAGGCCCAAACTGTGGCCCAACTATGGCCCAATTTTCCAAATTGGGCCTAAATCCCTTACATGGGACTTACCCTAGGCCCATTAAATTATTTTAGTCCATATAATTATTCTTGGATGGCCCATTAATAATCCAATGATCAAGGCCCAATAAAAAGGCCCAACAATAAACCCAAGTGAAGTTAGGGTTTCACATAAAATGCCGATTAGGGTTAAGTTTCCTACTTAACCCATTAAGGAATTATTCCTCTAAGGACTTAATCCATTAAGTCCAATATCGCTTAGATTAATCTCGCCAATGTTTATTATTTAATATTCCAAGTCAATAATAAGTCATGTGTGTTCGATTAATTCCCCAAAATTAGGGGTTTGATGGCATTAGGGTTTTCCAAATCCTAATTTGGGTTTCCAACCCAAATACTAGCCCATGTATTAATTTGTTGGGCTTTTAGATCAATTAGGGCATAATTGGGACTATTAAGCCCACTAAAATATTATTAAGCCCATTAGGGTTTTATTGGGTCCATTAGAGTCCATTAAGCTTCATTGGGCCCATTTGAGCTTCTTTGGGTCCATTAGGGTTTCAAGCATCCCAAACGAATCAACACCACGAGGCAAAGCACACCGCCACCCGACACGACGGCCGGTGGCGGCAGCCACCACCCTAGGGTGGTGGTTTCTAATTTCTTTCCATTATTTCGCTTTTGAGTTACAATTACAACGGAAATACCAAAGCAACAGACACACACTAACTAAGCTAAACATACACACACAAACCACTTTTATGTGGTCGGCGGCAGCCACCACCTTGTGGTGTTGGTGATGCCTTTTCCGACCAAATAAACACCCACACACATGCTTTCTTGAAAACGGATCCTTCCATCGATCTATCGGCGTACGACGGCGGCAGTAGGCAGCGTATTGCGATGACAGCCACCATGGCTAGCTGCCATGGTGGTTCTCTACGACCCTACTCGACAGGACTTCCCCCACATCGCACCCACGTCGCACATGATCCTTGAACCAAACCATCACCCACCGGGGATAATAGGAAACGCCATGAGTTCCTCTACCCATAAGGCGGCAGGCGACAAGATGAATAGAAGAACAACAACAACAATAGCAGTGATTTGGAACAGTTACAACAACCATGGTGGTTGATTTGTGATCTCATCAACAACGATGGCACCGGAAGAAAGCAAGATTGAGACTTCGTCGATCATTACACCCACCGGCGGCGAAAGTTAAGGTTGCTTGGCAGTTGGCTCGCGACTCCAACCATGGCTACAAGGCAGCCGATCGGTCCTTGGCATGCTTCAGGTTCGTCGACACCCGTCAGGGGGAAACATCTCTGGTGGCACACAACTTGGTCGAGGGGAGGTGTGGCAGCGCCGACTAAGGGTTCATAAGGATGGCGGTTGGTGAAGAAACGATTAGGGTTAGGGTTTTGGGAGGCCAGTGCATGGTGATGGGTTAAATACCCGCATCCCATATAAACTTTCTACAGATTTGTCACAGCCAGCCTCTCCTTACCATATCTTTTCCAAACTAAGCCCAAATTTTACCTTTTCTACCCCAGCTTAGGAAATTCCTTTCAAATTTGATACCTGATTTACCAAACTGCCCTTAGGCCTCCAAAATCTCTTCAATGAAGTCCCAATAATTACCCTTTAGTCTCTGCCTTCCATAAGACTTACAAATTAAGTCCGGATTTTACACTTTTAACCCCCAGACTCTTAAAGCGTGGCAATTAGCTCTACGAGACCATCATTTGATATATATAGTTATTTATTGTAGGGCTTCTATTCATTCATTAATTTATTTATTTAACTAATAAATAAATGGGTGTTACATATGAAGATGATGTTCCACGATTGGATCGTGGAAATGAAAATCACGCTTCACTTCCTCCACCTCCTCTAATAGTTCTCCATAACCCACATGTTCGTCGACTTGAAAAGTTCAAGGTCACTCAAACCCTATTGGCAAGCAAACACCAAGATGGAAGGTTTGTGTGTGCACATGTCTTAGAGATGAAGTCACACATTGACAGGTTGGGGATGTTGGGAGTCGATGTCTCGAGGAAGTTGGTTGTTGACTTGGTTCTTCAATCACTTCCTAAGTCATATAGTGAGTTCATTAGAGATTACTATATGACAGACCACAACGTGACCCTTATCAATCTTATCTATTTGCTAATTGCTGCTAAATCAGCAATGATTTGGTGCACTGGTAATGCAAATTTGAATGGAAGATCTACTTCCCAAACATCCATGGACATTGACAATTGAAACATTGGAAGCCTAGAAAATATTTCTCTTCCCAAAGGAAAGGGAAAGGCCAAGTCCGAGATTGTCCCGTGTGCCATTCCGAAAGAGTCTGTTTGCTTCTATTGCCAAGAGAAGGGGCATTGGTTGCGAAGCTGCCTTATCTACCTGAAGTATCATAAGGATTGTAAAGTCAGAGTTTATGACTCTGCTTCAGGAAAGTCCACTATCTAACTTTATTAAGTTCCTATTTGTAGACTCTTAATACATGATGTGATGAGATCACATTTTCATGTTTTGTAGGTTCGAAGAAGAGAAAGGGAGCTTAAAGGAAGAGTGAGTTGAGTCTGATCGTGAAGAGATGGATTTCAATCACATGGTTCGATGATCGGATTTTTCAGCTGCTACTTAAGAGTTATGATAGACTTCTTAGAAATATGTAGTGACATAGTTTTCATTTGTGATTAAATTGTAAGGACAGGTTTTTCCGTAATTTTTATAAATAAAGAAACTTTTTAATTTTATCTTATTTTATATTTCCTTAAAATGGCATTTGTGAAAATTGATGTTTGTATGTATGTATTCTTTAGCAATAAAATGGATTTGATTCTATCGTTTTTGGTAGTGTCAGAAATTTACCAAATAAGGAAAGACTCTCATCGCCCAAGTTTCAATTGGACAAAAACTTGGAGTCATGCAACTCGTATTGTGTGATGAGTGAGAACCTTCGTCTTTGGGAAATTCAGACTAATTCCTTGTTCACATATGGATGTGAGTCAAGTGAAGGACTAGGGGATCTAGTACACTTTGTTGTGCACTGGCCAGGTCCACCACAAAGATCGATAAGACTATTCGTCATGATTTACTAAAAGTTTAGTAAATATAGTTATGATTACAAGTTTAAGTGTAATTCTGAAACATTGAAAAAGTTTCAAGGTATAGCAGAACGAATAAGAAGAATCAAATTAGGCAGAAAGATACAAAGTTGCTCCAATCTGAAAGGAAAGGAGAGTACTTTAGTATCATGTTTTAGGATCATCTTAATGGTTATGAAAACCATATCACAATTGATCCTCTAAGGACACCTTAGTGCATTTGTATGGCTAAGAAGAGGAATCTGGAATTGTTCAAATGGTTATACTAGTGGGAGCATAAATGTTATGCTAGTAACAAATTAATTTTTATGCTAGTGGGAGCATAATTATTATGGTAAGTGTTGCGAGTTAGCAATACTATTTATAGGAAACAAACTTCTAATTTGCAAAGTTGCAAAGGTTGAAAAGTTGTTTCGCTATAGTAAGGGAGAGGGTACTTATACTTTATTTCGAATCTAAAAGTTAAGATTGAAGTATTAATCAAACTTGGTCATGGATATATATAAATACCATGTTGAAATATTTCAACATTGGAAATTCTATATATGGAAATATTATAGCAAAAGACTGGTCAAGTGTCATGTCTTTATGTAAGACATTATGAATCATGTCCCATATGCTTCAAATATAGGACCGATTGAATATGCGATAATATTCACGTGTTTTAATTTTCCAAATGCCTAGGGAATTAAGAAGGAAAAGGACTAGAATCGAATATGACTAAAGTGGTAGAACAACTGTCAAAGACAATCTAAGGTTCGCTAATTATTGGTTGCTTAATGACAGTTGCAAGTATAGTAATGGATGGACCATATTGACATTATTATGAATAGACAAAATTCTATTAATAATGCATTGTCATATGGAAAATATGGAAATATTTTCATAATGGAAGTTGGATATTAAGAATCTATGTGTAGGTTATATACCTTTATGCAAGAAGGATGTTCAAAGGAATTTACTTTGAATTTGAGACTTCGCTTCCTTGGAATTGTTTTGTTATCAATCTCTAGTGGAAAGTTTTGTAATATCGTTGGAAAGTTCTTTGTGACTTTGGTACCTTGACATTACAAAAGATACATTGCATGATAATATAGAATCTAACACATTCTTATAGTGGCAAGAATTAGGTATTCTTACACCAAGTGAAAAGGATTTGGAATTATGAAATGAGCATCATTGAAATGTTTTGAATTGATCTATTTCACAAAGTAAGGACCATATATAAACATAGTGTGCATGCTTGGAGCATGGGATAACTATTGTTTTAATTCAAGTATTAAGTTGATTAATCGAAACGTTATAAAATGAATAATGTGTAATCAATATGGTGATTAAATAAAAGATGTTTTATTTATATTCAAAAGTTTTGAGACAATATTGAATTCGATTATTCTTGTGTTTCACTATGCATGTTTTGACTTCCCGAATAATAAGATTATTCAAACTATCCACAGTCGATTATACTTTGGAAGTAGGTAATGAGGTAAGACTATCATGAATCCGTCTGTAGATTGTCTAAAGTGTTTAGACATAACACAAGTTTGTTGTAGTGTTCATGAGTACTCCTGTAATAAGATTTGAGTATTGGGTTAAACCCACGCTCATCTGAATCAATTCATGGATTTTATCACGAGTGATTAGTGAGACGATAATATCTTATGTTCTTGAAACGGAGACATATTGTTGCAATTTACAAGTCGATTGCACATTGATGATGTGTAAACGCACCAGTAACTTGGTGTTATAAAACACATTATTGTGTGTGATTTGATGAGTAAATAGAGCAAGCATATGAGTCGAAGTTTATCTATTCCTTTTACCCTAAGAGGGATAAAAGCAATATATGTGGGCCCCTCGATGATTTAGTGATGACACCCTAAGCACTTGGCCAAGCCTGGACTGATTTGATTTTTACAATTAGTCATTCGTCATAAATCGGAAGTCGGGAAACAACACATGAACAGAGAGAATGATTATAATCCATGTTTCAGCTCATACGATATCTTGTAGAACGGAGGAATATTTGATCCCTTATCTAATGGACGTGTCAGAGTTCGACAGTGGCTTTTTGAGAGCTACAATTGCTAGACAGTTTTTTAAGTTGTATATTCAGTTATAGTTATTAGACTTATCCAAGTAGGAGATTGTTGGATTAGCTGTCTAAGCCCATAACTATAATTGGTATGTACTTGACCCGAGAGTAGCATGGTCCATTTCGGGTTGCCTTCACAAGAACAATTTGATAGGATGGATATTAGAGAAAGAGGTTATTTGTGATTTATTAATATATTATAAGTATAATATATTAATTGAGAAATCATATTATTTAATTAGTATTGATCAAGAATTAATTTGGAATTAATTTAGTGATCAAAAGAGACTAATTAAATTAACGGGGACTAATTATGTAAATCAGTGATACATATGGTTTGGGCTATTGATCCATGATGGACTAAGTTTGTATGGGAGTCCATGAATAGTTAGTCCATATGAGTTATTGGATCATAAGCCTAAGTGTAAGAATTAGTGTTTGCATATGACTCTAGGAATTTTACACTATATATGTACTCCTTAAACCCTAAAATCGGGACTTGGGTATTCCATGAAGAGTATAGCCGATTTTTAGTGTGCCTAGCCTCTCTCTCTCTCTCTCATTATCCTCCACTTGCTTATTGTGTTTGTGACTTGTTTGAGGCATCACACATGGGGTGCTAAGCTCTTGAAAGGCCAAAACTCCACAAGCTACAACAAAGAGGTAATAACTTAACTTGTTTTTATGTTACAATATTAAATTTGTATGCTAGTTATAGGTTTCATGCTTTGGATGATTTTGTTGCATGTATAACTAGAGAAAACTTAGATCTAAAGCATTAGGGTTATATGTGCACCATAGGAGTGTTATAGTACATAAAGACCAACACAATTAATAGGAACCCAAATTTTAAACTATAAATCAAATTACCCAAAAGGCCCTTAGGTAAAACTTGGTCAACCCGGATCAAAGTCAAAGTCAACAGTCAAGGTCCAAAAGTCAATATTTCTTCCCTGCAGAGTACACCCTACGTACCAAGAGAGTACACCCAGCATACTCTGATGTTGACTAAAAGCGAGGTGTTGACCGTGTACACTGAACGTACCACCAGGTACGCCCAACATACACAACCCAATCTTAAACTCCATTAAGCCCTTATGTCCAAAACTCAGATCCAAGCCCAATATGTTGTCCTAAGTGATAAAGTTTCCAACATTATGACTTTGTATGGTTATAAAGTGCTTAATGTCCAAAACCCTAAGTTCTTAACCCAATAAGACATCACAACTCTTTTATTGAAGGGCTATAAGGGTTAACATCACATTTTTATGGTTCATAATAGCTCTATAATGAATAAAGTTTCCAACTTTATCCATTAGAATGGTCCCAACAAAAAAGATCAAGTCTTTAAATCTCAAAGGGGCCCAAAAGTGTATCTTTTTGAACTTAATCCATTAAGTCCAAGTCTCCAACCTTTAGACCTGAATCAAAATGATGTTTAGATGGATAAAGTTTCCAACTTTAACCATAACAAGGTCATAAACTTTCAAGATCTAAAATTTATGCACTTAAAGTGACCAAAAGCTTATAACACCCAAAACTAGAACAAATTCTTGGTCCTAAGTTAATTGTCTTGACAAGAACACGATTAAGAGCAAGCAACGAAGTTCTTAACATCAATCAAGAATTTTTCATGTTTCATGTTTTCATTTTGAAAATCGAACCAAAGATTGTTAAGGTTGTATCAGAACACCCTGATTGGGTTATTGCTATGCAAGTTAACTGGCTCAATTCGACAGAAAAAAAGTGTAGAGGTTAATTCCTAAACCTAAAAAAAATTTGGTTGTTGGACTTAAATAGGTTTTAAAAAATAAGGTTGATAAAGAAGGACATGTTATTCGTAATAAGCAAGACTTTTTGTTAAAGGGTATTGTCAATGGGAAGGTATTGATTATGATGAAAATTTAGCTCATGTCGTGAGACTCAAAGCTGTTCAGATTTTTCTTGCTTATGTAGCTCATAAGAACTTCAATGTTTATCAAATGGATGTAAAGTGTACTTTTCTAAATGGAGTACTCGAAGAAACAGTGTGTATGGAACAACCACCTGGTTTTGCAAATGATAAGTTTCCTAATTATTTTTATATTCTCGATAAATTTGTTTATGGATTAAAACAAGAAACAAGGGCATGATATGCAGGTTTAACCAACTTTTTTAAAATATATAAATTTAATGAATGATCAGGTGATCCTACTTTATTTCGAAAGAAAGTGGGGGATCATTTAATGCTTGTTCAAATTTATGTCGATGATATTATTTTTGCTTCTACTGGACCTGCTTTATCGAAGGAATTTGAGGATTTAATGTGCAATCAATTTGAAATGAGCATGATGGGGAAGATCAACTACTTCTTGGGGTTAAATATTCGACATAGTAGCGAAGGGATTTATATTAAACACAAATATTGTAACCCTTGGATGTTGGTATGTTCTTATTTTCCCTTTATGATAAAATTGTTGCAATAATGTTCCTTAGAGTAGTTCGTCGGGCGTACCACATGGTACGCTTAGCGTACTAGCTGGAAGCTAGTATGTGGGGCGTACCACATGGTACGCTTAGCGTACTAAAGGGTGCTGGTCACAAATGCGAGATCTCGTACGCTGGGCGTACGAGGGTTATGCATACCCAGAGTTTAAGAAACCCTAATTTTAGGGTGTTGTACCCTATATAAAGACCTTAAGTCCCTAAGGCTGGCCTCTTTACCAGCCCCATATCTTTTAAACTCTAATATCAACCTTAAGCCTCCATTCTTGGGTCTTTGAGCCTTTGAGAAGGAATTAGTGCTTATTTTTCTCATCTTGAAGGATTTGAAGAAAGGTGAAGGTGCTTTGCTTGGTGGGAGGTTTAGAGATCCAGAATCATCACTCATTTTGCAAGCTTCTATAGGTATCAAGTTCAAACCTTGTCTTTTCCATGTTTAGATATCTTTATGACTTAGTTTTTATGCTTTTGGTACCTTTTTTTGGGTTGGTTTGATGAGTTAGGACGTTTGAAGGGCTTATTCCTTTAGATCTGAGCTTATTTGGAGTTTCTTATACATAAAGGTGCAAATTTTATGGGGTTTTTTGAGCTCATGCATGCAATAAGTCATCCATTAAGTCCTTTTGAGCTTTAAGAGCTTCATTTAGCCATACATGAATGTAAAGTTAGCAACTTTACGTGATAATCCAGCTTAAGGAAGTCAACTCTACGTTTTAGAGCAATGTCTTAATGGATTAAGGGTTGAAAATGGAAGATGGCTGAATGGGGAATTACATTGGGCGTACAAGCCAGTACATGCTGCGTACAAGCCCTAAAGCGTGTATGCTTAGCGTACGGCTAAGTACGCCCCGCGTACTCAGTTAGTGGGCTTTAGACATTTTAGGATTCGGTTTGGGCCATTCTTTTGGGCTTAGATGCTTGGGGATTTGTTGGGCCATCTGAATACAAGTGTCTTGGACTAAGAATATTTTTGGTCCTTGAGGTAAGGCCCATGTAAGAGTTTGGACCCAATTTCAAAAATTGGGCCATGAATGGGCCTTGGATGATTATTTTGGTAAATAGGCCTTTGGATTGTAGGTTTCGGTCTTAGTCTTGGACCAAACAAGGTAAGGGGTAAAATGGTCTTTTTACCCTATTTAGGGACTGTTGGTTATGGATTTGAAATCCAAATATTTGTGGGACGTTATTTGGTATTGATAGCTCGAGGATTTTTCGGACCAGCAGCCATAAATCTTTTGGTTTGATTCAATTGTTGTAGGTGAGTCTCTCACTATACCAATGCATCGAAGGCACCAATGTCGGCCCATTACTTGACATCAGGAAATGATAGTTGTTTATATGTTTACTTGTCTAAAGACCCGGGGGTAGCCTGTGACACTTATATGGAAGACCATGGGGGTAGCCTATGGCATGGAAGACCATGGGGGTAGCCCATGACACTTGGATATTAGACCACCAGGGTAGCCCATGACATTCCATAGGAAAGACCACGGGGGTAGCCCATGGAAATCTTATGTATGTTGCATGGTATTTTGTGATTGTATGTTATGTGGTATTTTGGGAACTCATTAAGCTTTTGCTTACAGTTTGATATATGATTTCAGGTACTTTCAATACTAAAGGGAAGGGCCGACTTGATGGCGCAACATTTACTCTCCACTATTTTCTGCAATTATTGATATTATTACTTTGATAATTGAACATGTTTAAGGTGTAATGGATTTTGGACACAATTTATGGATTTAAATTCCTTTTTGAAAGTGAAAAGTTTTATTTGGATTTTGGGTTGTTACAAATATTACACAAAGAACTTACTTGAACGATTTGGCTTGATGCAATGCACAGATGCAAAAGTACCAATGGCATTTGGCACGAGATTAAGTCCATCACTAGATAAACCAGCTGATGATCTTAAAACATATCGAAGCATGATTGGTTCATTATTATATCAGACATAAAGTAGACTTGGTATCATGTTTTTTGTGTGTAATTGTGTTGGGTGTCAAGTTAATCCAAGGGAACCACATCTTACTTCTGTGAAGAATATCTTTCAATATCTTCATTAAACTCCTATAGTTGGTATTTGGTATCCTGCTCACAATGGTTTTTTGTTCAAGCTTATTTAGATGTTGATTTGGTTGATTGTCAACTTGATCACAAGAGTACATGTAACACCCCGTTTACTTAAATAAATTAGTAAAATGTGAGTCCCGGACTAATTTGTGAAGAATTTTAGAAGTCAGGGGTTAAAGGAGTAAGTTTGGGATTAAATTGAATAGAATTTCGGAGGTCAGGGTGTGTTTGGTAATTTATGGACTTAAATTGAAAAGATTTGAAGGCTGAAGGGTTTATTGATAATTTAGGGATCTATTATGAAAGAAATTTATGGGATCAGGGCTTAAAATGTAAGTTTTGGATTCAGTTTGTAAAGATTCTGAAGGTAGGGTTAAAAGTGTAAAATATGAACTTATTTTGAAAGAAAAGAGGGAAAGGAGGGGCCGATTATGTCATTATGGATAGGAGTTTAGAGGGCCACCGGGTATATAACGCTTGCGGGAACCCTAACCCAAACGACAGAGTTCAGCCGCCATGTGTGGAGTTAGCCGCCCCCTCCATTCGTTCATTGTTCCGATCAGTGAGGCTGCCGCTCCTTCGCCATCCGAACACCATAATAGCGCCACTCTCGTAGACCAGTCGAAGTCGTGAGCCACCTGAAATGTTCCCCGACGAGTGCCGATGAATCTTAGACATGCTGAGACCGACGCTGCTCTTGGGAAGGATCGATCGAAGGGCTGCGATTGGGTCTTGGTGTTGTAACCGCTGCCACACGACTGTTTCATCAAGGGTGTCGCCGCTCTGCTGCCGATCTCAAGCTGAAGACCACCGTGCACTCAATCCATTGAAGATGGGGGCTGTTTCTGGACATCAGGGTTGTAGGGGAGCACAATGTATTGCTGCTACCATTCGCCAGTTGGGATCCCAAGCCTTAGCCGTCATCCCCGCTGTTGGGGGGTGGGGGTTTCCGTTCGATGAGCACCACCAGGTGGGTGGCTGCCACCGGATCTCGATAATGGTGTGTGTGTGGTCGCTATCTCACTGTCGCCGCTATCTTCTGCCGCTTCTCTGTCGTGAGTGTCGGTTCTACCTTATTCTGCCGCAACTAGCCACCATGAGAGGTGGCTGTGGATGTATTTATCGGTGTGTGTTCATGTGTTATTACTATTTCAGGTTGTTATGAGATTGTGTGACAACCCGAAATTTCGATTCTGAACAAACAATATCACTTCAATAGAAGTTATAACAGTCACAATAAATTTTCAGACTTTTCGGATAAGTTTGAGTAATTCATGGTTTACACTTCAGGAGATATCAGGAGAGTGGATGCACTAGGGTTTCGTGCAACACTGTTATTCCAACACTCTGTCATATTAGAAATCATTTTGGGAATAATAATATTTTCTGCCAAAAATATCTCAGGACTATAAATAGAATTCTGAACCAAATTCATTCATTATTCGCATTTCCAACTAGAGAAAAGTCGTTTTCTCTCTCACGGATCTTCGGGTGTTTATCCCAAATCGTGAGTACTTCAATCTAGTTGTATTATATAGCTTAGATTGTGCTTAATAACATCAAAATCACGACAGAACAACAAGATCTGTGAGTTTACTCCCCAAGAACATCTTGGAGAGTAAACTCCTTTTCAAGAGCCAAATGGTGCCTAGTCTTTCCTTAAGCCATGAAACTAGTTTGGACTTGTACACAAATGAGTTTAGGAACAGAAAACAAACTCAAAACAAAAAGTTTTGAGAGTTTACTCCCTAAGAACATCTTGGAGAGTAAACTCCATTTGGAGACTAAAATCCATTTGGAGAGTAAACTCCGTTTTAAGGGCCAATAGTGTCCCAATGACCCTCAAAGCCTTGAAACTCAAACTAGGACCTACCATTACATGTTTAGACCACCGAAACAATTAAGAATCAAGATTGAAAGTGAGTTCACGGCCAAGGAAGTTCTTGGGCCGTGAACTCCATTTTAGGGTGTCAAAGTGCCCTAAATGCCACCCTTAAGCCAAGAGACCAGCATAGCTCTTTACCTTGATGTTTCTAAGACCCAAAACAACCAAAATACCAACACCCACAAGTGTTTAAGGCCGCAAACACATGACCAAATGGTCTATGGGCCGAAAACTCAAGTTAGGGGTGTTTTGGTGCCACAAACACTTACTAAGGCTTAGGCATGAATTTAGAATGCTTCCTTATGACCTTTAAGACCCTCATAAACATATTTGGACATGAGTTTACGGTTGTAAAATCATTTAGGCCGTGAACACCCCAAAAGTGCCAAAAGAAGTGGTCTTTCTCATCCTAGGCTAAAGCTAATGTCCCTAAATCATTCCCTAGCTTTCATACTTGCACTAACCCATGAGTAACCATGAGTTTACGGCCGTAAACTCCCTTGGGCCGTGAACTCATGGTAGTAAACTCATTTGTGTGCCTTATACCTTCCTATGTTTGAATCACATGTGATTCCAACACTTGGTCAAGGTGTTTCCTAGTCCCGGAAGGTGTTATCTTTCATATAGTTGTTATAAACACTATATTCATGTCATTATGTGTCCCTAAATATCATTTAGGACTTATTGTGTCTCGGGACTTCATTCGTGGAACTTCTCATCCCTATACGCGTACCCGCTAGAACCCCTCACAACAGGTGAGTTCATACCCCTAATCAATGTTTTAAATGATTTTAAATGCTTCAATGGGGGGGGGGGAATACAACTAGAAAATAGCATGTTATTAAATCATCTATATGTATTTTATAACTGTGTTTTCATTCAATAGATTTCACATACTACAAAATGTGATGCATGAAATGGTTCTATCTTTAAAATACTTTGTTATCAAATGTATTACTTTTGAAATGTTTATCCAAATGACATCAAGTCACTTTTATATTTATTCAAAACCCTTAGATGACTTACAAAACCATTTTACATTCTTGAACTAAACTATGCGTATACACTTATATTCTTATATATATATATATATATATATATATATATATATATATATATATATATATATATATATATTTATGATATAGTTTACATCTTTCATTTAGTTTCCCACACCCTTGAGTAGTAAGAGTGTATAAACCTACTTGAATAACCAATTACCTTTCAGTAAATTATCATAGGGATAATTTGTAGATACCAAACATTATTCCTATTACAAGGAATCACACAAGAGTCAGTTCATTCATGAGTCTATACCAGTACATTACCTGATACATGAGTACATTTACATATGCTTACATGATACATGAATACGCTTACATGAACACATTACATGAGTACCTTTACATAGATACATTTACCTGTTTATATTAACATGATGACTTGTATCTCGAATAGCGTGGATGATTTATTAGTGCCTTCTATGTAAATCTTCCTGCCTATCCCTAGTACCTCGGGATATCTAGACAGGACCTTATCCCTAGTACCTCGGGATATCTAGAAAGGACCTTATCCCTAGTACCTCGGGATATCTAGACGGGACCCTATCCCTAGTACCTTGGGATATATGGACGGGACTAACCATTCCGGAACCCAGCTGTAAGCAACAGTGGGTGATGAACATCTACGGATGTCTAAGGTTATTACTTATACTAGGAGTACCTTTACGGGACTAACCCTTCCTCCGCCCTGCTGCTGCTACAGAGGACAATTGGACAATCTTCGGATGTTCATTAGGTTATACGTTTCGATTTACGCGATGGCGTGTTAGCCCTAGTACCTCGGGATAACACTTACATTAGTACCTTTTCCTATTTACTTATTTTGTGATAACTTATACGTTTCGCTTTACGCGATGGCGTGTTAGCCCTAGTACCTCGGGATAACACTTACATTAGTACTTTTTCCTATTTACTTATTTTGTGATAGGTTATACGTTTCGCTTTACGCGATGACGTGTTAGCCCTAGTACCTCGAGATTACACTTACATTAGTACTTTTTCCTATTTACTTTATTTTGTGATAGGTGATACGTTTCGCTTTACGTGATGGCGTGTTAGCCCTAGTACCTCGGGATAACTCTTAGATTAGTACTTTTTCCTATTTACTTATTTTTGTGATAGGTTATACGTTTCGCTTTACGCGATGGCATGTTAGCCCTAGTACCTCGGGATAACACTTACATTAGTACTTTTTCCTATTTACTTATTTTGCGATAGGTTATACGTTTCGCTTTACGCGATGGCGTGTTAGCCCTAATACCTCGGGATAACACTTACATTAGTACCTTTTTCCTGTTTACTTTATTTTGTGATACTTTCACCTAAACAAAGAGTTAGACTAAGTACTTTTAGTACTAGTCAATAGAAAGGAAAAACTATCATTTTACTTAAAAAACATTCGGGTCTTGGTAGAAGACTACATTATCATAACAAAACATTCGGGTCTTGGTAGAAGACTACATTATCATAACAAAACATTCTGGTCTTGGTAGAAGACTACATTATCATAACAAAACATTCGGATCTTGGTAGAAGACTACATTATTATTACAAAACATTCGGGTCTTGGTAGAAGACTACATTATCATAACAAAACATTCGGGTCTTGGTAGAAGACTACATTATCATAACAAAACATTCGGGTCTTGGTAGAAGACTACATTGTCATAACAAAACATTCGGGTCTTGGTAAAAGACTACATTGTCATAACAAAACATTCGAGTCTTGGTAGAAGACTACATCTCAAACTAATAGAAAATAAGGGATTTTCTAGGGTTTTTCATACTTACATCAACATTTTCATTTAAAGGTTTACATGACTTTTAAAACAGCTTTTAGTAAGCAAGACAATGACACTTAAATACTTATGAATTCACCAGCTTTAAAGCTGATACTCGCTTTCAAAATAACTTGTATTGTTAGGTTTTTGAGAAGATGGAGCACAGACAAGACTCGCCTTATTTTGATTATTCATTTTATTTTTGTACATTATGAAAGAACACACATGTATTAAAATTTACTTTTAATGCAATGGATGATGTTGTTTCTTGTTTACTACTTTACACTGTTATGATACTTCACATGACGTCCTCCACCCCGGAACGTTTCCGTCGTTCTTGGTTTTGGGGTGTGACAGATTGGTATCAGAGCATTGTTTATAGTGAATTAAGTATATCAACCCATAAAAGATATACTAACTATAAATACATAGGGATTAAAACACTCTGTCTAAGAGAATATACTTTTAAATTATAAAATATTTAACAAAGTATACGTGCCTGCATTCATACTAAAATCAGTGTCACAATGACAAGAACAAAAGTATTACGATTGTTGAATATCACAGGTAAGCTCAGGGATGTTTGGTTAGTCTTGGGAGTGGCAAAGCCTGATCAACTATGCTGTTCTAAAGAGTGATTAGCACATGCCCAAGAATGGTTGTGATATGACAACAAGTCTAAAAACTTACCAACATCACCACAATGAGAACATTATAACAGAACCTAAGTCTAAAATACCATAGGGGTGTTTTGTGTTACTATAAGTACTTTATACTTGAGAACTAAAATGGAATCTTAATTCCTAAGTTGATAATTGCTAAGTGGATATGCTAAAGTTATATGTAACTAGGATGTTATAGACTTAGAATCGGTGAAATTTTTGCTTTACCCTTATTCCTTGTGAATTTGGAGTTAAGGTCACTTATTCGAAGGCCTATCCTGTGTTGATTACATATAATTGGTATGCACTTTACAAATAGCGATGGAACTAATGAAGATTTCCTAAATTATTAGCTAGATAGTTCGTCTAATAATTATTTTCTTACCCCAAATTCTCGCGTAGATAACATGGTTGGATTCCATCCCCACGACAACTTGTTCCTTCCGAACGCGGTTATTGTTGGATGGTTTGGAGAAGAACCAGTTAATGATCATCCAATCCCTCTGAATGATCACCATGTTGAAGACCTTTCAGACGATTCCATCTCCGAGTCCGAGGTTGAGAGCCTACCTCAGGCAGCTCCCTTTCCGATTCCTAACCCTCGTCCGGTTTTTCATGGCTCGACGCCTGAGTGGGTGGAATGTTTGGAAACATGGAGCCAAGGACAAGATCAGCCCATGCCATTTAATGGTGACCGAAGCTTCTATGACCTGAGCAATGGGGGCTCAGCAGACATAATCATGCCAATTCTGATCCGAAGAGTTGCCCGAAACGAAGTTTAGGGTAGGACAGCTCTACAACGTATCGCAGAAGTTGATACAAATGGAGGAATGTATATGCTTTGCACCAGTCGCCTTGAACATGCTCGTGAGAGGTATAAGAGAGACCATGAAACCCTGATGCAAGCACTGGTTGAATCATGAGCCGAAGTCATGGAACTTCGAGTACGCCAGAGAGTATACGAAAGACACCTACTTGATGTGGAACGGCAACTGGCTGAACTGAGAGTTCACCAGAGGGGTGACCGTCGCTAGTAGTAGATACTTTACTTTATTTTTCCTTGTTAGAAAGGAATCGTCTTTCTGTCTATGCCCGATGTGGTATTTTCTATGAAACTATCTTGTAGTGTAAGTACTTTAGTTAGGCCCTTTATGCTGTTAAGAACTATCTTCTCTGGATATGATGTAAGACCTTTTACAAGGTCATTTTCCCGAACCTGTACGTCATGAATATCAAAGATATTGATAGTCGGCTAACTCCTGTGTCATTCTTTATTCGAATACTCTTATCATACTTTCGCTTTACGCGATGGCGTGTTAGCCCTAGTACCTCAGGATAATACTTACATTAGTACTTTTTCCTATTTACTTATTTTGTGATAGGTTATACGTTTCGCTTTACATGATGGTGTGTTAGCCCTAGTACCTCGGGATAACACTTACATTAGTACTTTTTCCTATTTACTTTATTTTGTGATAGGTTATACGTTTCGCTTTACGCGATGGCGTGTTAGCCCTAGTACCTCGGGATAACACTTACATTAGTACTTTTTCCTATTTACTTTATTTTGTGATAGGTTATACGTTTCGCTTTACGCGATGGCGTGTTAGCCCTAGTACCTTGGGATAACACTTACATTAGTACTTTTTCCTATTTACTTATTTTGTGATAGGTTATACGTTTCGCTTTACGCGATGGCGTGTTAGCCCTAGTACCTCGGGATAACACATACATTAGTACTTTTTCCTGTTTACTTTATTTTGTGATACTTTCACCTAAACAAAGAGTTAGACTAAGTACTTTTAGTACCAGTCAATAGAAAGGAAACACTATCATTTTACTTACAAAACATTCGGGTCTTGGTAGAAGACTACATTATCATAACAAAACATTCGGGTCTTGGTAGAAGACTACATTATCATAACAAAACATTCGGGTCTTGGTAGAAGACTACATTATCATAACAAAACATTCGGGTCTTGGTAGAAGACTACATTATCATAACAAAACATTTGGGTCTTGGTAGAAGACTACATTGTCATAACAAAACATTCGGGTCTTGGTAAAAGACTACATTGTCATAAGAAAACATTCGGGTCTTGGTAGAAGACTACATCTCAAACTAATAGAAAATAAGGGATTTTCTAGGGTTTTTCATACTTACATCAGCATTTTAATTTAAAGGTTTACATGACTTTTAAAACAGCTTTTAGTAAGCAAGACAATGACACTTAAATACTTATGAATTCACCAGCTTTAAAGCTGATACTCGCTTTCAAAATAACTTGTATTCTCAGGTCATCAGTTAGACAGGTGCGATGGCCAGGTTTTTGAGAAGATTGAGCATAGACAAGACTCGCCTTATTTTGATTATTCATTTTATTGTTGTACATTATGAAAGAACACACATGTATTAAAACTTTACTTTTAATGCAATGGATGATGTTGTTGCTTGTTTACTACTTTACACTGTTATGATACTTCAGATGACGTCCTCCACCCCGGAACGTTTCCACCGTTCTTGGTTTTGGGGTGTGACAGGTTGTATGTGGGATCTATTTAGCCAAGGTTCCCGGAAAATCCACCGCCACCACCGTGAGGTGGTGGCTGCCACCTTCTACCACCACCGGCCACCATAAGGTGGTTGTGTGTGTTTATGTTGTTAAGTGTGTGTGTGTTTATTTTTAGTTTCAGCATTGTAAAGTGTAAATTACAAATTGAATAATGAAAGGAAACCTGAAAACCACCACCGTGAGGTGGTGGTTTCCACCTCCTACCGCCATCGGCCGCCGTGTCGGGTAGCGGTGTGCTTTGATGGTGTTTTGACTCGTTTGGATGGTTGAACTATGGGACTAAGAAACCCTAATGGGCCCTATGAGGCTTAATGGGCTTAATAAACCTTAATGGGCCCAATAAAGCTTAATGGACCTAAAAGCCCAAATAGATGACTAATGGGCCTAGTGAAACCTTAATGAGTCTAATGAACCTTAATTAATCATAAGACATATCAATTGGGCCTATTCGGCTAAGATGGTGTTGGAAACCCTAATTAGGGTTTAGAAAACCCTAATATTGGATTTATATGCTTGGGTTTATTATTGGGCCTTTCTATTGGGCCTCGATGATTGGATTATTGATGGGCCATCCAAGATCAAGCAAATGGATTAGAATAATTAATGGACTTTGAGGTAAGGCCCATATGAGGAGCTGGGCACAACTTTGAAAATTGGGCCATAGTTTGGGCCTTTATGATTATATGATATTGGGCCATTAGAATGCTAAATATTGGACTGAACCAAATGGTTTGGTCGTTGGGCTTGAATAAACCCAACCTTGGGGTAATGTAGTAATTATCCAAGTATGTATTTGTGGTTATGTGTTGGGACCCAATTATTAATTGGGTGTTATTTTGGTGTTGACAGTTCGGGAATCTGTCATCCAGCAACTGGGGTTGAGTCTGCGGGACTTCAGCAATGTAGGGTTATGTCTACGGGACTTCAGCAGTGTGAGGTGAGTTTTCTTCCAGTAGGAATGGGTCTACGGCCACAATGTCGACCCGTTTAGTTAGCATTAGTTACGGACTACGGTCTGATGCAGTAGTTAGAGTGCTTGATGTCTTTGTGATTCAAGCATGTTTTGTGTTACGTGTTCCGGACTCTGGTCCAATGCAGTATGCAGTGTATGTGTTCATGCTAGTTGATATGTTTATGCTATGGTCGGTCAGTTTCTGGACTTTGGTCCGATGCAGGGGACGGGGTCCCAGTCAGTTCCGGACTTCGGTCCTATGCAGTTTCCGGACTTCGGTCCGATGTAGTGGGAAAGGCCCAATATGTGTTTATATGTTATTGTATGGTATGTGGTAGTTTGGGGGAGCTCACTAAGCTTCGTGCTTACAGTTTCAGTTTTGGTTTCAGGTACTCAGTTTTCAAAAGAGGAGCACGTGAAGGTTGTAGTGCACACACCATTTGTTCAGCCTAGGATGTTTATACTCTGATACACATGATAGTTGTTATAATATTTGAGATATATTGCTTATGATTTTTATATGAGGTTTATCAACTCTGGTTTTTATTATAAAATTAAACGAAATTTTCAGACTGTGTTTTTGGGACGTTTCAAGTTGGTATCAGAGCCTTGGTTTGAGGAATTCGGGCACACTTCTGGGTGTGTCTGAACTCAAACTAAGGAAGTGGTATAAAGTTTATAAGAGAAAAACCATGTTTACAAAAGGATTTTGAGAAAAGAAAACAATTTTAGAAAAAAGTATAAAGAAAAGAGTTTTAGAAAAACCGAAAAGAATTTTGAAAAGAGAAAAGGGTGTGGTGCATGCAATCATCCGAGCTAAAGTAAGTACTCCCAAATTACCCATACAAGTTCATATTATGATATGTGTATTAGCTTTATGAGAACCGCATGCTAGATTAGAACGAAGGATCTAGGAATGATGCCTTATGTGCCTATTATATGTGTACCAGCTTATTGAGAACTGCATGCTAGTACAGATTAGTTAGTATGATAGCTAGAGTAGTATATGCTTGATTATGTGTACTCAACGCCCGAATGCTGCTTGCTTTGTGATTTTTGGAGTTCTAGATGTCTTCCAATAACTATAAACAAATATGTTAAGCTACATATTGCAAGGACTAAGTAATTTCAGAAGGTTAGTTCTAGCTTTATTGCACAACACTTGTTTGAGTCCAACCGTTGTAGGGTAGGATCTGTCATTTGAAGAATTATCTATTCTAAGTAATATGTGATAGTATTCGCGAGCTAGTTAGGGAAATAAAGTAGGGACTTCTTATGCAGCTGATGGCGGAGAGTGGGTTGGTGATTACCCTAGGCCAAGCCTCGGATGAGATTAGCAAGAGATCAGCAGTAGTAGTAGAAGGGACTTGGTGGAGTTGAGGCAGTACTTGAGGATAGTACGGATAGATGTGGAAGGTAGTAGGGGCCCATACTACTGAAAGCAGAGGATCTGTACTCGAATCAAGGAAGGCTGAGATAAGACCAGAGAACTTGTAGTGTGTGAGATCCCTCAAGTTTTGATGAGTATTATGATGATCGTGATGGACCAGATGGTAGTTCTGGTGTCGACGAGGGATCAGCCTCGGACTCTGGAGTCGGGCAAATTAATGATCAGATGAGGGAGTGCATTCCATCTGAGAATTACGCGTAGTATCATTGACCAGACTCTTGTGATCCTCAGTGTCATCAAGGAGGGCATTATAGAGATTTGTGATGAGAGGTCGAGTGCATTATGCACTGTTATAGTAGTCATGATAAAGACCCGTACGTTGATGTTTCGGGAATTCAGAGTTTGTGAGGCTTTAGATTGTCATGGGGATTAGGGACCCCATTGTTAGCAGCAGATGGTTGGCAGATGTCACCAACACTTTTAGTACCAAACGTTGTCTCGAAAGGAGACACGATCTGACTTACTTCCTGTCTCTTGAGGGATAGAGCACGAGATTGATAGGAAGAGGTTGGTAGTGAGTAGAGTGATGATGCAGTTGATGTGATGTCATGGTATGAATTGTAAACTAGATTATGGGCAGATTGTGCCCAGGCGATTGAGGTGCATCAGATGGCGCAAGAGTTGTTAGATCTCCACCAGACGACTGAGACTGTGGCAGAGCTCACTACCAAGTCTCGGGAAAGAGCTTAGAAGGTACCACAGTATGTAGCAAATGAGGAAATAAAGAAGGTAAGTTATCAAAACATATTGTAGAGTGATAGCAGGGAGATCGTGAGTATCTTGGGGTGCAAGACCCTGAATGATATGACTTCTAGAGCTTGAGAACGAGATATGGACTTGGAGCGCATTGGTAAGAGGGAATTAGATTAGTTGCTTATATTGAGGTGTCTCGGGAGAAGACCCCAGAGTTTGGATCAGCTTTTGAGAGACCAACAGGGTTAGATTCATTACAACTCATGCGGGAAACTGCACGATAGTCTTTCGTTCCAAGGGTTTGAGTAAGTGTGACTCTGGGTTATCCTCTATTTGTGTTTGAATTATACTTCCAGAAATGGCATATGCCAATTGCATACTGATAATTATTAGCGGATAGCGAAAGATCATATCCCAAATCGTGGGATTGGGAGAGTACAGCATCATATCGGTTTATTCCAAGACTGAGGAGCAGCACGAGAAGCACCTAAGGGAGGTGCTAAAGACTTTGAGGAGGGAGAGACTTTTTGCAAGGTAATCCAAATATGAGTTCTAGTTGCGCGAGGTGCAATTTCTGGGACACCTTGTCAATCAAAAGGTTATTCTAGTCGAACCGGCCAAGATAGAGGCCGTGATGCAGTGGGAGATTCCGAGGTCTCCAATTGAGATTTGAAGCTTCCTGGGTCTAGCGAGCTATTACCGAAGATTTATTCGGGTTCTTGGAGGTGGTGTGATCTTTTGGACTGGCTAGTATTGAAACACTAGCAATGGTAAGCGTGGTTTGCAGCAGATTGGGCATAAACTGGTAAGAAGGATTAATAATCCTTCCAGTATTGTGTGATGTAAGACGTTAGTTGAATCAAAGTGGGGGAGAATCATCCAAGGATTCAGAAGTATGAGCAATCATGAAACTGGGATAAGTTTTGCATCCTTGTTCGGAAGGAAGACAACCCAAGCGACTGTATGGTTTGCGGATAGTGTGAGATGGAAGTTCGGAAAAACTTGCCAATAAGGAAACCGCGTTCCCGCGATGTTTGCTAGCAAGCCTTAGGGAATCAGGTTGGGGATTCCAGTTAGGACAGGAGTTCAGTTGAGTGCGGGTCAAGCGCGTGTTCGATCCAGTATGGAGAGTGTTGTAAGTCTGCGGGTGTAGCCGTAACATTCACTAGCAGTCAGATAGTATTAGAGTGTTGTAAGTCTGCAGGTGTAGTCGTAGCATTCACTAGCATCTAGATAGTGTTAGAGTGTTGTAAGTATGCGGGAGTAGGCGTAGCATTCCCTAGCAGCCAGACAGTGATAGAGTGTTGTAAGTCTGTGGGTGTAGCCGTAGCATTCACTAGGTTGGTAGATAGCGTGATTGCGTTGTTAGGATGCGGAAAGAACAGTAGTACCCACCAGTTCGGGTGTAGCAGTGAGGATATCCACAGATTGGATTTCGGAATTACCCAGACGGATTAGACCTGGTTAAGCCAGCGATAAGACTGTAGGAGCGCCAATATAGTTATGGGATTAGAAAATGTATGGACCATGTGAGGTCGTTTGTGATTTAAGGCTACCTTTGGTCATGTATCAATCACTTTTAGTCTTGGATTTGATGACGTCAGGATTCGACGCATGGAACCAATCGGTCAGATCAGAAGGCCGTTAGGGCCATAGTGACAAGATAATTAGTAGCAACTAGTTCCAGAGAAGGATTCTGTTTAGAAGTCGTGTGAGGCGACTAAGTAGGGGGTCCTTCGGCTCCACAGTCGGGCTGGAACCCAGTATTTCAGATGAACCAGGTAGGTCTCAATAGATGTTGGGAAGCAGCCATGTGGTAGTTTAGTGTGTTAGGCAGTTTAGTGTTCAGGTAGTTCAGTGTTTCAGACAGTTAGTGTCTCAAGCAGTTCAGTGTTTCAGACACTTTTGGGTTTCCAGCAGTAATGGTATTTGAGGACCTCATGTATGATAAGCGTAACAGATTGCTGAGTAATGCTTAGTCACCCACCGTGGGGTTCATCTATAATGATTTAGTATGAGTGGTCTGTTAAGGATTCAGATCATCTAGAGACAACAAATTTCAGACAGAGTACATGTGATCTTGTTACGAGGAATTCGTTCACCGCATATTTTAGGGCTTTACGAGGATTGGTCATGGCTGACCTGGGAAGGCTAAGATGTGCCCAGGATGGTGCCTATTTTACTAGAATGGGCGGGCATGTAAGGAATGGTAAGAAAGGATTTCGAGGACGAAATCTAATTTAAGTGGGGGAGAGTTGTAACACCCCGATTATTTAAATAAATTAGTAAAATGTGAGTCCCGGACTAATTTGTGAAGAATTTTAGAAGTCGGGGGTTAAAGGAGTAAGTTTGGGATTAAATTGAATAGAATTTCGGAGGTCAGGGTGCGTTTGGTAATTTATGGACTTAAATTGAAAAGATTTGAAGGCTGAAGGGTTTATTGATAATTTAGGGATCTATTATGAAAGAAATTTATGGGATCAGGGCTTAAAATGTAAGTTTTGGATTCAGTTTGTAAAGATTCTGAAGGCAGGGTTAAAAGTGTAAAATATGAACTTATTTTGAAAGAAAAGAGGAAAAAGAGGGGCCAATTATGTCATTATGGAAAGGAGTTTAGAGGGCCACCGGGTATATAACGCTTGCGGGAACCCTAACCCTAATGAGAGAGTTCAGCCGCCATGTGTGGAGTTAGTCGCCTCCTCTATTCGTTCGTTGTTCCGATCAGTGAGGATAGCCATTGCTGCCGCTCCTTCGCCATCCAAACACCACAATAGCGCCACTCTCGTAGACTAGTCGAAGTCGTGAGCCACCAGAAATGTTCCCCAACGAGTGCCGATGAATCTGAGACATGCTGAGACCGACGCTGCTCTTGGGAAGGATCGATCGAAGGGCTGTGATTGGGTCTCGGTGTTGTAACCGCTTCCGCGCGACTGTGTCATCAAGGGTGTCGCCGCTCTGCTACCGATCTCAAGCTGAGGACCACCATGCACTCAATTCATTGAAGATGGGGGCTATTTCTGGACATCAGGGCTGTAGGGGAGCACAATGTATTGCTGCTACCGTTCGCCAGTTGGGATCCCAATCCCTAGCCGTCATCCCCGCTGTTGGGGGGTGGGGGTTTCCGTTCGATGAGCACCACCAGGTGGGTGGCTTCCTCCGGATCTCGAGAATGGTGTGTGTGTGGTCGCTATCTCACTGTCGCTGCTATCTTCCGCCGCTTCTTTGTCGTGAGTGTCGTTTCTACCTTATTCTGCCGCAACTAGCCACCATGAGAGGTGGTTGTGGATGTATTTATGGGTGTGTGTTCATGTGTTATTACTATTTCAGGTTGTTATGAGATTGTATGTGGGCTCTTTTTAGCCGAGTTTCCCGGAAAAGCCACCGCCACCACCGTAAGGTGGTGGCTGGCACCTTCTACCACCACCAGCCACCATAGGGTGGCTGTGTGTGTGTTTATGTTGTTAAGTGTGTGTGTTTATTTTGAGTTTCAGCATTGTAAAGTGTAAATTACAAATTGAATAATGAAAGGAAACCTGAAAACCACCACCGTGAGGTGGTGGTTGCCACCTCCTACCGCCATCGGCCGCCGTGTCAGTAGCGGTGTGCTTTGATGGTGTTTTGACTAGTTTGGATGGTTGGACTATGGGACTAAGAAACCCTAATGGGCCCTATGACGCTTAATGGGCTTAATAAACCTTAATGGGCCCAATAAAGCTTAATGGACCTAAAAGCCCAAATAGATGACTAATGGGCCTAGTGAAACCTTAATGAGTCTAATGAACCTTAATTAATCATAAGACATATTAATTGGGCCTATTGGGCTAATATGGTGTTGGAAACCCTAATTAGGGTTTAGAAAACCCTAATATTGGATTTATGGGCTTGGGTTTATTATGGGGCCTTTCTATTGGGCCTCGACGATTGGATTATTGATGGACCATCCAAGATCAAACAAATGGATTAGAATAATTAATGGGCTTTGAGGTAAGGCCCGTATGAGGAGCTGAACCCAATTTTGAAGATTAGGCCATAGATAGGCCATAGTTTGGGCCTTTATGATTATATGATATTGGGCCATCAGAATGCTGAATATTGGACTGAACCAAACGGTTTGGCATTGGGCTTGAATAAAGCCAACCTTGGGGTAATGTAGTAATTATCCAAGTATGTATTTATGGTTATGTGTTGGGACCCAATTATTAATTGGATGTTATTTTGGTGTTGACAGTTCGGGAATCTGTCATCCAGCAGCTGGGGTTGAGTCTGCGGGACTTCAGCAATGTCGGGTTATGTCTACGGGACTTCAGCAGTGTGAGGTGAGTTTTCTTCCAGTAGGAACGGGTCTACGGCCACAATGCCGACCCGTTTAGTTAGCAGTAGTTACGGACTACAGTCCGATGCAGTAGTTAGAGTGCTTGATGTCTTTGTGATTCAAGCATATTTTGTGTTATGTGTTCCAGACTCTGGTCCGGTGCTGTATTCAGTGTATGTGTTCATGCTAGTTGATATGTTTATGCTATGTTCAGTCAGTTTTCGGACTTCGGTCCGATGCAGGGGATGGGGTCCCTGTCAGTTCCGGACTTCGGTCCGATGCCGTTAGTTCCGGACTTTGGTCCGATGCTGGGTACGGGGTCCTAGTCAGGTCCGAACTTCGGTCCGATGCAGTGGGCAAGGCCCAATATGTGTTTATATGTTATTGTATGGTATGTGGTAGTTTGGGGGAGCTCATAAGCTTCGTGCTTACAGTTTCAGTTTTGGTTTCAGGTACTCAGTTTTCAAAAGAGGAGCTCGGGAAGATTGCAGTGCACACACCATTTGTTCAGTCTGGGATGTTTATACTCTGATATACATGACAGTTATTATAATATTTGAGATACATTGCTTATGATTTTTATATGAGGTTTATCGACTATGGTTTTTATTATTAAATTAAACGAATTTTTCAGACTGTGTTTTTGGGACGTTTTAGTACAACTTATGGTTTTCAATTTCTTAATGGGAAGTTAGTGAGTTTGCATTCAAAGAAGCAAACTATAGTTTTGATATCGATAGCAGCAGCAATGTATGTTGTTGTTACTGCATGTACCTCTTAGGTGATATGGATTGAAAGTCAACTTTGTGACTACACTATCAACCTGAAGAAAATATCATTGTTTTGTGATTCTCAAAGTGCAACTCGCATTTTTCATAATCAAGTTCAACATTCCAAGACTAAACACATTTCTCTTCGATATCGCTCTAGCAAAGATCATATCGAAGATTGTATGCATTTTTTCCAAACAACATATCAACTTACAAATATTTTCATAAAAGCGCTTAATAAAAAATCCTTTCTAGCTATCTTAAATGGCTTGGGAATGATGGAGGCATGTTATGTTCCAACGTCAAGCTAATTTTTATGCCTTTGGTATTGAAGCCACTTTGATTGTTGGGACTTCGATACTCTTTGAAGTTCGACATTGGAACTGAATCATTCACCAGTTACTGTTCATGGTTTAGACTTCGATACTCTTCGTATTTGATATTTATATCGAAAATTATTTTTATGATCAAATATGTTGTCACCATGGATTTGTGAGAAACTCGTTTTCCATCTTCTTATCTCACTTTCTTATACAATTCACACACATAGACGCAAAACCCATTAGATCTTTAGTTGAAACCAACTAGAATCACAGTCTTGCCAAAACTCTTTTTTTATGATATTGAATTCATTGTCACCATGATTTCAGTGAAACCCACAAAACAATACCTTTAATGAATTGACGTTGAACAATTTATTATTCTAGATTTTAACCATGTAATTGATGGAATAAACTTATTATGTTTCACTATGCCGTTGCATAATGTTCAAATTTTCATATTTCATTTCTTTGCGAGATCATAATGAAATTGACTTCTTCCATGTCATTTCTTCCTAAGAGATCCATGTTTTCTTTCATGATATGTGTTGGGTGCAAAGCTCTCCATTTGGTGATCACTTGAAGGTTTCACCCCTTTTATGACATGTGTGGAATTTAAGCCTTATGACTTATTGATTGAGCATTCATATATTTATTAGTTTAATATTCTTTGTAGGTTGAGAGAGCTCCTATTTTGTATAAATGAGTAGATTAGTTTGAGAGAGAGTATTATAGGAGCAAGCACATCCTACTATAAATTTTGTTCTATTCCATTTTATCTATACAATTGTGTTTAAATGTTAATTCGTTTCTTTAGATTCTGCACTTCTACATTCCGTAACGTCAAATCAAGCTTCACGTTCTAACAAGTGGTATTAGAGCCAAACCATGAAGATTCAAATGATCAATTCATGGAACGATTCCAGATTTGACAAAATTTTTGCATAATCAATTCTAGATTCAAAATCATTTGGTGAGTCTCTCCGATTTTTAAAATTGTGTACATTTTTCTTTGAATTTTTTGCGTCTTGCGATTTTGGTTGGAACTATTTTGTTTCAAGCCCAGTTTGTTGATCAATCCTTTTTCTTTCATCAATTTAGCCGAAACCAATTAAAATCGTTTTGATTTACTTCAATTCATTCAAAAGTCCAATTGATATTCTTGATCTGATACTATTCATTTGATCCATTTTTTAAAACCCAAATATATTGATCAATACATCTTGAGTCCAAATATAAGCATCTGATACTCTTCGTATTTAATTGAGAAGCCCAAGATATATTTATAATTGATTCAGCTGATGTGTTCATCTTGTTCACATATTCTATTCACTAGGTGTGAGCCCCATGTATTATATGGGTGTATTTAAAACAATTAAATATGTATAAACATTTGAGAAATTTAAATTTATAAAAAAAATAAAAAATATTGAATTACTAAAATTAAAATGTTTTTTCTCTTTTAAATTTAAACAAATCATTTAGATAAAATAATCAAATCAAATTAATCACATTTTATTTTAAAAATTTGAAATTATAAGGAAAGTCCATTAATGAAATTGATATGTATTTATTATTAAATTTAAATACCATGTGGAGTTTAATAAAATAGGAAAACCACAAAATTAATAATTTGAAATAAAAATTAATTCAAAATAACCACAAAATGACATGTGGCAAAATGAATGAGAGTATGACAAGTGGCAAAAAAAACCTTCATTTATTAGAGAAGATATCATTCAATCAAGATCGTACTTCATGATTATTCAGATTAATTGCTATATCCCACAATTTCTATCCACTTCGTGTTTCTCGATCGTATCATCCTTGAATTAATTTCTCTATCGACAATATCTTTGAACTAGAGGTTTATGTCCAATTTGACATCTAATTCTCCTCATTTTTCTGTCAATTTGATTCACGATATTTTGGTTATTCACTCACAAATCCTTCAATTGGTAAATTGAAATTCATGAAATTGATTTGTCAATGATATTTTTATCTTGGATTGAGAATCCATTTTACATTTGGGTTGATCGCTTCTTCTTCATCATGAATATTAATCACGAAATATTATGAGGTTATTTGCAGATAATTGTTTCACAAATCCACTTGTGAATTGGTCCAGAGTATTATTGATATGTGAAAGGAAACTTATTAGCTCTGATGATTCAATTCTTGTACCAATTTTGAATTGATACAAGAAATTCTCAAGAACATATGAATCGGTGTTTGATCTGAAAAAGTTTGGAATAGAAAAAATTATGATTTTCATAAAAGAATTGATGTATTTGCTGATTAGAGATATCGAAGTGAGTGCAAGAAAGAGTTGAATTGCATTCGATGGACAAAGAAGCATTTATTTGGAAGTCAAAATGGGTGAAATCATTAGCTTTGTTTGGCTTAAATGATTGATTGGTTTGAACTAATTCAAGAATCAAGATTGAAGATCAGATGAATGGTTAGTGAATTACTAACGAATGGTCAGATCATAGATTGAAAAGTCAAACTTTCTTTTCAATCTTCGAGTACTTTTGGTTAAATAGAATCGAAGTGAAAGTCAAATTTGGTGTTCAAATGTCTGATACAGTTTGAACTTTGAAGAGTCTTTCTTGGCTTTATCATTTTATTTAATGGTTGTGTGGCAACGAGTAGATCTGAGTTGGATTCAGGTTCAATCTATTTAATACTAGGTGTGAGATCCATGTATCACATGGAAAGGTACATGGTTCGACCTAAAAGGAATAAGCATACAATTAAAAAATAAATGTTGGATTAGTGGGTACTTAAGTAGTGATGAGAGAAAGTGAATGGGTGGAGGTCCGCCGGAAAAAAAAATTCGGCAAACATACCAACAGAGGAGATCACCTACTTTGCAACAAACATCCCAGGAGATGTAACCAAGAGCGAAATTTGGAAAACCTTCGAGAGATTTGGGAGGCTATCAGACATATACATGGGTCAAAATCTGGGGAAAAACGGCAAGCACTACGCGTTTCTCCGATTCAAAGGAGTTGGGAATATGAAAGAGTTGGAGATGAGATTGAATGGAGTTAAACTCAGAGGGAAGACTATAACTGTAAACCTCGCCCTGCACAAAAGAAAGGACCGGCCAAATCACCAGACCTATCAGGTATTGGAAGGAAGAACGAAGGGTGGCATAAGGGAGACAACACACGATAACAGAAGTACTCTGGGAGCTAGCTTATGAAACCTCCAAGCACAACAAACATAACTAAGTTAACGATCTCAACCCCACCTGGCCCACCACTCCCACTCCCAATTATCCTGCAACGTGAACCCTCTACCACTAGTTGGCTAAGGAAGACGACACTTGTGGGGGAAGCAGTCTCATTAGATCACCTAGGACATCTCCCTAAACTTATCCTATCCAATGGCGAAAGTGATACTACGATAAAATACATTGGTGGTCTAAAGGTTCTTATCCTCTTTGATCATTCAGGGGCCGCTAAGGAGTTTATGGAGGATGACAAGAGATGGAAAGAACACATAAAATGGTTGAGATGGGCAGATAATATAGAGACCCATGCAGACAGGGTGGCATGGATCATAATTGTGGGTCTTCCTCTCTTCCTATGGGGCCAACGCAATTTCGAGAAGATCACAGGAACATTTGGGAAAATCATAGCTCCGTTCGATGATATTCCAAATCGAATTGACCTCTCCCATGTCAAGATTGGCATTCTTACCACTAGAAAGGCTCGCATAAACGAGGAGATCCATATTTCATATGATGGGAAGGTGACTAGGCTAGGAATTGTTGAATTTGACGAAGATTGGTTCCCGTTCAGATTTGACCCGTCAGAAGATTACTACGAAGTTAGTCGTCCCCCGGAAGATAATGGGACCCCCGTTTGGGAGATAGCTAAGGATGGCAATGAAACCCAAACGAAGGAATTGAACGAGGAACGAGAAGAAGGCAAAATCTGGATTGAAACACAAAAATTTGGAGAAGATGAGAGGTTAAACGAGGAACCACCTATGCCGGAAAACTCGAGGGCTCCGGCGACATGCTCTAGCATGCAGATCACAGGAGATGAACAGTTGCATGGGAAAGATGCACAGATGACAGAAGCATTGATGACAGCTATCCAAACGACCCCTCGAAACCCGGAAAAGTTTTCAACCGTCGATCCAATTCAACCATATCCCCACGTGCCCTCTGAATCAGATGATACGACCCCAATTCCCTTGAGGCCAATCAGTGGGTCGCTTAATGGGCTCCCCCCTGACACTTGCTTTGGACCTTTTACATCCCATACACCCCCAATAACAGCCCAAATGTTTAAACCTGGTGAATCGTTAGGTAAGTGACAAAGATTAATTAATACATCCCAAAACCTCACTACCCCTATCATCAATCCGATGGCGGACCTCTCCGACGTTCACCCACTCCCCCACTCAACGCCCCTCCCGGAGTCCCCATCTGGCTTAATTGACCTCAACACACCTCCTATAGTGCAATCTTCGACCGTGGAAGAACCTAGCGAAAGGCCGGTGACCCCAAAAATTGTAAAGACTGTGCGAATCGGTAGGGAATTAGGATTCGACATCGAACCTAATAACCCTATACTATGCAAAGTCATTGGAGATGAAGGAGATAACAGGATCCCCCAATGACTTGTCTTAGCCTGAATGTTAGGGGAATTGGCGAAGGAAGCAAGGTTAGCTGGGTGAAGCGTCTCAAGATCCAAAACATAATTTCTTTCTTGGGACTGCAAGAGACTCAATTGATGGATACAAGCGCTATTGATGTAGCTGGGTGTTGGGACTCTGATGAATTTGGCTTCGCTGTAAGCCCAACAGTAGGAAGATCAGGTGGTCTCTTAAGTATGTGGGACTCAAACACTTTCAATGTTGTTGATATTGTCAGAACAAGGTACTTCCTGATCACATGTGGTACTTGGGATGGAATTCCTGGTACTACTAACCTTGTCAATGTGTACGGGCCCCATGATCCATCTGAAAAGAGAAGACTATGGGAGCAACTTGGTCAAATAAAAGGAGAAATGGCAGGTACCTGGATAATCTTCGGCGATTTTAACACTGTCCGTAGACGGGAGGAGCGACTAAATTCCCAATTTTGCCCATCATCTGCATTTCACTTTAATCGGTTTATATCTGAAACCGGATTGCATGATCTTCGAATGGGAGGCCACAGATTCACCTTCCTATGCCAAACTGATTTCAAACTGAGCAAACTTGACAGATTCTTGGTCTGTAATAACTTCATCCACTTATTCCCCTCCACCTCCACTACAGCTCTCCCTAGAGATTTATCTGACCATTGCCCCGTTATCTTACAAACATCCCTCCCTGACTATGGGAAACCTCCATTCCGGCTATTCAATTCATGGCTAGATCGTGAGGGGTTTGAAAAAATTGTAAAGAATGCATGGGTAGAATTTAGGGGATTTGGCACCCCTGACATGTACCTGAAGTCCAAACTAAAATTCTTGAAGGATGAAATAAGGAAATGGCGGGCCACAGACTACCTAAAGGAGCTACAAGAATTGCAAGAAACAAAAAGGAGAGTACATGAACTCGAATTAGCAGCAGAGGAACGTACTCTTAGTGATACAAAGATTACCGAAAGAAGGGCTGGTTTTAAAAAAATAGCTGAACTGGAAAAGTACGCGGTCTCAGACATTAAACAGAGGGCAAAAGTCAAATAGGCAGTCGATGGGGATGAAAACTCATCCTTTTTCCATGGATTCGTTAATAACAAAAAGAGAGAAAACAATATTGCAGGGTTACTAATTGATGGGGTATGGATTACGGAGGCAGAAACTATCAAATCAGAGATCTTCAGGTTTTATCAGATTAAGTTCCAAAAGGAGTGGCCCTCAAGACCCAAGTTCTTCAACCCTAACTTCTCCTCTCTGGATCCTCCATCAAGTGCAAGTCTTGAAGTCCCATTCACTGTCAAGGAGATAAAAGGAGCTATATGGTCGTGTGGTAGTGAGAAATCCCCCGGTCCCGATGGCTTCTCATTCAAATTCATAAAGAGATATTGGGAGTTATTAAAAGACGATATAGTTAGCGCTGTCAAACACTTCGAGAGTACTGGAAGGATAGAAAAGGGTTGCAATGCCTCATTCCTCACCCTTGTCCCTAAGACAAAAGACCCGCTTACAGTTGGCGACTTCCGTCCCATAAGCCTAATTGGTAGCATATATAAGATAATTGCAAAAGCCCTATCCGTTAGACTGAAGAAGGTGATTGGTGCGTGTATTGGCGATGTTCAGACAGCGTTCATTGAGGGCAGGAATATCCTGGACGGGCCCCTAATAATCAATGAACTTTGTTCATGGGCTAAGAAGACGAAAGAAAAGATGTTGTTGTTTAAGGTAGATCTTAACAAAGCCTTTGATTCAGTTAACTGGGGTTTTCTTGACCATATTCAGATGCAAATGGGATTCGGTGAAAAATGGAGAGGTTGGATTCAAGGCTGCCTAAGATCATCACGGGCTTCGATTCTCGTCAACGGTTCCCCAACAAACGAATTTGGATTTAGTCAGTGAATTAGACAAGGCGATCCCTTATCGCCATTCCTGTTCATAATAGCAATGGAGGGCCTAAATATTGCTATGAAAGAGGCATGCGGAAAAGGTATCTTCAGGGGAAAAAAAAATACCGAACAGTGACTTGACTGTGTCACATCTGTTCTACGCAGACGATGCACTCTTCGTGGGCGATTGGAGTCAAGAGAACATCAAGAACCTTGCTGGAATACTTCGATGCTTCCATGTATCATCTGGGCTCAAAGTCAACTTTAAAAAGTCACAAGTTTTTGGAATTGGAGTTGACTCGCAAGAAGTCCTATCTCTTGCTAGACCTCTAGGATGTGAACCTGCAAATCTTCCTTTCACTTACTTGGGGGTTCCAGTTGGGGCGAACATGAAGTTAAAAAAATATTGGAAACCAGTGATTGAAAATTTTCAATTAAGACTAAGCGCTTGGAAATCAAAAAATCTGTCCCTAGGGGGGCGTCTAACTCTTACTAAATCTGTCATTGGTAGCCTCCCAACATTCTATTTCTCTCTGTTTATTGCTCCCGCAGGTATCCTAAAGGCTCTGGAAAAAATAAGAAGACGATTTCTATGGGGTGGGTCGGAGGATTCAAGGAAGATCAATTGGGTCTCATGGGGAAAGGTGACAGCACCTAAAGAAAATGGCGGTCTGGGATTGGGTTCGTTAAAGGCTCTCAACCTTTCTCTAATAATGAAATGGTGGTGGAGGCTGAGAGTTGAAAACACGTGCCTATGGAGTAAAGTCATTGAAGGTATCCATAATCTTAAAAATAAGCCAATAGACTATATGTCTAAGCAATCAATTACGGGGGTATGGAAGAACATAACTCAAGCCGAGGAGAGCTGATGAAAGTTGGAATTAATATAGAAGATGTAATTCTAAAGGAGGTTGGTACAGGAGAAAAAACAATGTTTTGGCATGACAGGTGGACTGGAAATATGACCTTAAAAGCTTCCTTCCCTGAAATGTACAAACTGGAGCGACACAAACACTGCATGGTCAACGAAAGGATTCGCCCTGGAGGCTTGGTTTGGAACTGGAAGGCTTCTATCACCTCACTTGAGCAGATTCGTGAAGCCGAATTGCTTCTTAATAGGGTGAGTAATATTCAATTAGGTACAAGAAATGATAAGTAGGTTTGTAAGCTCTCCAATGATGGATTATTTCATGTGGAAGACCTTAGACTGCGAATCGACTGGAGAGACATGCAACCTGGTGAAGTAGCAATAACCTGGACACACGACGTACCCTTAAAGGTTAATTGCTTTATGTGGAGAGCCTACCTTGATCAAATCCCAACTGCTTGCACCTTAATCAAAAGGGGTATTCAAGTCACATCCCCCATGTGTACCTTCTGTGAAGATAAAGATGAAGATGTTGCTCATGTCCTTCTTCAATGCCCAATGGCAGCCAAAGTCTGGGAATGGGTATTCCAATGGTGTGGCATACCTGGTTACTAATTTTGCAACATGCATGATTTGGTGAAATTCACAGCCCAATGGAGATCGTGTCCAAAGAAAAGGAGATGCTTAATCAACATTTGTTATGGAACCATATGGCATATTTGGAAGGCTAGATGCGACTGGATTTTCAAGAAGATTAGGCCCTCGCCAACCAAATTCGTTGATCTGATAAAATCTAATGTATTCATATGGTCTAAGTATAAGAGGAGTCTATGCTCTATGCAGTGGATAGAATGGTGTGTTAACCCCATATGTTGTTTGTAATTCTTCCTTTACTATGTACTCTCGCCCCCCTAGCACCTTGCTAGGCGGGGTCTTTTTATAATAAATATTTGCCGGTTCCAAAAAAAAAAACATGGGTTTATTTAAAAAAATTAATATAAAATTTAAAATATTTGAGAAGTTTGAATTTATAAGAAAAGTGTGAAAAATATTGAATTATATAAATGAAAGTGTTTTTTTTTTTCTTTTAAATTTAAACAAATAATTTAAATAAATAAATAAAGGAAATTAATGAAACTTTAATTTAGTAATTTTGAAATTAGAAGGAAAGTCCATTAATAAATTGATATGCATTTATTATTATATTTAAATTAAATAATATTTGACATTTAATAAAATAGAAAAACCATAAAATGACAAGTGGAATAAAAATTAATTTAAAACTACCATAAAATTACATGTGGCAAATTGAATGAGAGTATGACAAGTGGTAAAAAAAACCCTTCATTTATTAGGGTAGATTTTGGTTGAAAATTTCAACTCAATTCAATCTGTTTATTTAAATGAGTTGATATTTCCAACCCAACTTAATCTTTTAGATAAATAGGTTGTCACGGGATTGACGTGTTTATGTAGTTTCTGACCCAAACTATTAAATAAATGGGTTAAACTTGTGTTAACCCATTCAAAATCATATAAATATATTATATAATTAAATATTAACCACATAAATCATAAAACATTGTTGGGTAGCAGATTCGTTTATGTATTGCGTCATTGGGCTCGGTTATTAGTCCAATATTTTGATCTCCGGTTTGGGCCTGTCCAACCATGAGCTGATAGCGTTAGTATATAATAATGTGCTAGCATGCATATTAGGTTAACATTTGATAGATCGATTGATAGCATTACGATAGATCACAGAATACTTTCTTTCATCGTTCTTGTAAACCCTTTAATCCTCTACAGTAGAAGTTCTTTATCGAGCTCTTCTGAGGATTGTTATATAATCATTCGACACGTTTGATCCATTTGAGTGTTCTTGCTGTTTACTTATTTATTTCTTTACCTGTTTTATAGATCTAATCGATCTTCAAGTTTAGTTTTAAACTTATCAATTGGTATCAGAGCAGGAGGCTGTGTAATCGATACACTTCTTTTCTGTGAAAAAGGTTTCGATTAGGGTTATTCCACAATTACTGATATTTATTGAGCCGTCATCTCATTATTGACGTATCTCGATATTTATTGTTTTGCCCTAATTTGATTTATTACAAGTCTGATCTTTGAACAGGTTATTCGATCATTATGGACGAGTCGCAATCGAATCCCATCAATATTTCGAACAACATTGGATCAACCACGAAGATTCCCATCCTATACACCCATGATTATGAAGTCTGGGCGCATCACTTTGAAGATTATGTTATAGGATCTGAGGATAATAGATACCTCATCTGGGAAGCAATTGTTTCTGGACCGTTTTCTCATTCTGCAACTTCAAGGATTATTAAAACTCAAAAGGAGTACAATGATCTTCTGAAAGATGTTAAAGATATTGCGCAAGATGAAAAAGATAAATTTCAGTGCAATATCAAGGCGTTAAGATTGATCAGATTCGCCCTTCAGTCCGATACATTCAGGCTGGTAAGTTCATGCACGACAGCAAAAGAGATTTGGGACAGGCTACGTGAATTGTACTCTACAGACGAAGATCTTGAACACTCCATTCAAACCTTACTCTTGTCTGAGTTTGGTGAATTCAAGCAAGGATACGAAGAAACTGTGACCCAAACGTTCGATCGCTTCAATCATCTTCTTAGCAAGATGATCAAACATGATATCGAAAGGAAGCTTATTGAGCAGAAGGTTACGTTTTTGAACGGTCTCAGATCAGAGTGGAGAGCAGTTGTGTCCACAGTTAAAGCCCACGAGCAATTTAAATCATATTCCTTGGCGAAACTGGTGGGCATTCTCAAATCTCAGGAGAAAATTGTGTTGCAGGAGAAGAATGTGGTTTCAAGCCTAGGTTCGTTAGCCCTCCTATCCAAAAGTAAAGCTGTGATGGATGAAGAAGACCTCAACTTGGAGGACTATGACCTCACCTCTGAGGACTTTGCAATGATGGTGTCTAACCCCAAGAGGTTCATCAAAAAGAGATTCCCCACCAACAAAAACCGAAACTGGCAGGGGAGTTATAGTTCTGAAAAGGTTAAAGATGAACCGAAGGCTGAAGAGTCAAAGAAGGAACCGAAGGCAGAAGGTGATTCTGGAGTAAGCTGCTACTATTGTGGAGGAAAGAACCACTATGCAAAGGATTGTGTCCTAAAAAAGATGGCTGAAAAAGATGAGGAAAAGGATGAAGAAGCTTTGCTGCAGAAAAAGCTCGATGAGATTAGAAAGAAGAAATCTACCGCTAACCCTTCTATGAATGATCTAATTGTGCAGGGTTCGGTTGCTGATGACGAGTTCGGTGGCGTGGAGGTTTGGTCAACCGACTCTGAAGATGATGAAGTGAGGAAGCCTTCTCATGGAAAGACTTGTGTGGCAAAAGAAGAAAGCAGTGGAGGAAGGTGCTTGATGGTGTCTGACGTATCTCAGATGAGGGGATACAACACTGATGGTGGGAGTAATGAACCGAAGGAGCAACAGGATATGTGCTTTACAGCCAAACCACTCAGCGTGCAGTTCAATGAGCTCGATGAACTGATTAAGAAGGTACAATCGGTTTTTGTCTCATTTAAAGTCCCACAATGCTCATATGAAAAAGAACTAAAAAGTGTTAATTCAAGAATCGCTCATCTAGATAGTAGTTTAACTCAAACTCGAGTCATCAATTCTAACCTAAGTGATCAATTAAGCAGGGTGTCTTCGAAGAGTGAGGAACGGCGCATGTGGATCGAATTGAAGGAGTCGGAATTAATCAAAATAAAAGATGAAAACATTTATTTACAAAGAGACAATTTAAAGCTTTTGAAACAGCAAAATGTGTTTTGTCTGATTGCTAAACGTCTTTACTCTAATATTACTCAACTTCATTTGGATTGTGAAATAGGACAAAAGATTCATCGCATGATTTTACCCTTCCTTGAGTTTAAGGAGGATGAAATTGATGCCGAAGCGTATAATTGTGAGAGTGTGATATCATCTGAGGACGTTAATCCGACCTATATGTATGGACTGGACAAAATAGAATCTTTCATTAAATCCAAGGACCATAAGGACATGCTTAAAAACCTTTTGGATGAAAATGATAAACTGAAACTGAGAACCGAAACCATACAAAAATTTGACTCTTTACACTCCAACTTGAGCTCAGAAAATAAAATTGATGTTGAAAATGCATCTAAGCTTAATGAGGATGACAATATGAGTGAAATTTCTGTAGAGGACACGGTTGACTGTTCAGAATTTGTAAAAAGCGAACCTGAAAACCACAAGAATCTAATTTCAGAAAATTCAGTGGAATTCGCTCGTTTGTCCCAACAAAAGTACCCGATTCTTGCAGAGAAGGCCGTAGTATATCAAAAGGTTAGAACTACTCCAAATCAGGTATACAAGGTCACAGGCGTAACCGAACATCAGACTGCTGAACTCACAGCTATTGTAAACGAAGACAATGCTGATGGATGCGATGAGTTCTTCTGGTCAGCTCCAATCGATAATGCTGATGAAACAGTAGGTTTGTCTGAAAGAACCTCATGGAAAAGCAAAGGCAGATACGTACCAGAACTCTTGAATAAGCCTGATAACTTTGATGAGCCAAGTACTCGTGGTACGAAAGACATTCCTCAAGAAAAAGGAAGCCCAGCAAAAGAAGTCACATCTTCAAGCCAACATCCATCATCAACTGAAAGCCAAAGTGAACCAGCTGTAGAAAAACCGAAACCGAAAGCTAACATCCATCATCAACCGAAGCAAATGAGAAATCAAAAACGTCAAAGGAATCAGAGATATAGGAAGAATCTCTCTGAAAGAAAACAGTTCTGGCAATCCCAGAATGCTTATTTCTCACATCAAGACAAGAACCTAAAGTCTAAGAAAAATCCTGTCGAATCGCAAGAGAATTGCAACAACCGAAAGCAGCGGTTCGGTTCGGAGAAAAACATCAACCGAAAGCAAAGGTTCGGTTCAGAAAATGATTCCAACCGAAAGCAAAGGTTCGGTTCTGAGAATGACTCTAACCGAAAGCAGAAGTTCGGTTCAGAGAACGAAACCAACCGAAAGCAAAGGTTCGGTTCTGAAATCAAAAGAGATCAAAACTGAAAGGTTAGTCCCACCGATGATCAAAAGCAAAAGGGTCACCTAGAGTCTCCAGCCAAGAAGTCATCTCAATCTAAGCCCTCTCATTCTCACTCATCTAATTCTTCCAATTCCTCTCCACCTCGTTCTAAATTCCATTCTGCTCCTTCTCAAAAATCCCAATCATCAGCAGAACAAAAGGGAAACAGAAGGTTTCAGTGGTTGAACCAGAGTCAAAACCGAAAGCACCTAATTCTAATAAAATTAAAGTTTTTACCATCAAAAAGAAAGATGAAACAACATTAATAAAATGAACACACCTTGTTGACATCTCTCTTACTATTCCTGTACCTGTGAAAGGCTCACGTGGACCCAAGAAACTTTGGGTTCCTAAATCTGCTTAATTTTTGCAGGTTATTAGTGACGAGCAGTTTGACGAAGAATGGTATATTGATAGTGGCTGCTCGCGTCACATGACATGGAGGAAAGAAGAGCTGAGGGAATACAGGTCTCTTTCAAATGGTGGAAACGTCAAGTTTGGAAACAACTCCTTCGGTACCATAAAAGGCTATGGAATGATTGCTAATGGTGATTTCACGATAAGGAAGGTGGCATACGTGGAAGGGCTACAACACAACCTCATCAGTGTATCTCAGCTTGTTGGAGGTACCGGTCTCAAAGTCTCATTCGACGATGAGGGTTCTGAAATTATTGAGAAGAAGACGAAAAGAGTTATTCTCAAATCTAAACGTAAAGGTGAAATGTTTCCTCTAAACCTCAAACCCATCAAAGGAAACCCAGCTATCTGCTTGTTATCAAAAGCACAATCTGACGAAAGCTGGTTATGGCACCGAAGGCTCTCTCATCTTAACTTTAAGGACATCAACAAACTTGTCACTGGAGGTCATGTTCGAGGTCTTCCACTGCTCAAGTTCGATAGAGATCATTTGTGTGCTGCATGCGAAATGGGGAAGCAAAGTCGTCAAGGTCATCCATCTATAATAAACACTAAAGTTGTTGAACCACTAGAATTACTTCATATTGATTTATGTGGTCCATCATCTATCGAAAGCATCGGTGGTAGCAAGTATATTCTTGTTATTGTTGATGACTTTTCGCGTTTTACATGGGTGTTCTTTTTGAAGCTTAAATCTGAAGCGACTCAAAAGCTAAAGGTGTTCATCAAGCAGATTGAAGTACAACTGAAGAAGGTCGTTCGCAACATCAGGAGCGACAATGGTCTGGAATTCAAAAATAGAGAATTCGAAGAATTCCTAGCAGAAAAGGGAATAAGTCACAACTTCTCAGCTCCCTACACACCTCAACAGAACGGAATTGTCGAAAGACGAAACCGATCTTTGTGTGAAGCTGCCCGAACCATGCTAAGTTTTGCTTCCTTACCTCTTTATTTTTGGGCTGATGCTAGTTCTGCTGCTTGTTTTACACAGAACAAGTCTTATCTCAACAAGCGATTCACGCTCACACCTTATGAGATTCTCAACAACAGGAAGCCCAATGTGAAATTTTTCCATGTGTTCGGCTCACGGTGTTTCATCTTTAACTCTAAGGAACACTGCAACAAGTTCGATGTCAAAGCCGACGAGGGAATATTTCTAGGCTATTCTCTCACTTCCAAAGCGTACAGGGTATTAAACAAGCGTTCGAGGAAAATCGAAGAGACTTATTACGTGACTTTCGATGATAGCTATGTCAAAAAGCTACAGGCCAAAGAAGACACAGCTGGGGAAATCTTTCCTCAAACTGGCCAAGTCACAGTCTCGATCGCTAATCTATTCGAGAAGTTCATGGAGCTTTTTGATGAACCTGAGAAAGCCACTCTCTCAGAAGCAGGTGCAGCAGACAATAAGGTAGATCACATGAAACAAATTGTTGAAGATGCTGCAAGGAGAATGAATGAAGGAGGATCAAGTTCTAATGAACCTCCACCACATAATGCTTCAGTCGAGGGGGACGATCAACCGTCATCAACTCAGCCGACCTCACATGTCGAGGGGGAGCCAAAGTCTCCAACTGCTCCCGAAAGCACTTCATCAACCGAAAGTGCTTCACCATCCGGAGGTGCATCAACGCCCGTAAGCTCAGCACCACAAGAAACCTCTGAAGGTCAAGATTCGCAAAGCATTCCTGAAAGCTCATCTATCGAGGGGGAGCAAGCTGATATGTCATACGACTATGAAAGCCAGTCCGAACCAGAAGAAATGATAAATGCTGAACTGGATCCAACCTTTGATCCAAACTACCCTCCTCTCACCAAATGGACCAGAGATCATCCTGTCTCTCAAGTCGTTGGTGATGTGTCTGAAAAGGTTCTGACCCGATCACAACTCAAGGCAAAACAGACATCCTTATTTTCCAAAGTTGAATTCTGCATGTTTAACTCATTCGTATCAAAAGTTGAACTGAAGACAGTTAACACTGCTCTTGATCACTCTGATTGGGTTCAAGCTATGCAAGATGAACTGAACGAATTCGCGAGGAACAAAGTCTGGCGTCTTATTCCAACTCCTCCAGATGCCTCGGTTGTTGGTCTTAAATGGGTCTTTAGGAACAAAATGGACAAGGAAGGAAACGTAATTCGAAACAAAGCTCGTCTAGTAGTGAAAGGATACTTTCAGGAGGAAGGGATTGATTATGAAGAGACTTTCGCTCCTGTAGCTAGGCTGGAATCTGTAAGAATATTTCTAGCTTATGCTGCCCACAAAAACTTTGAGGTTTTCCAAATGGACGTCAAGTGTGCATTTCTCAATGGAGAACTCGAAGAAACTGTGTATGTGGAGCAACCTCCTGGATTCGTGAACGAAAAGTATCCAAATCATTGCTACATTCTAGATAAAGCTGTGTATGGACTGAAACAAGCTCCGAGAGCCTGGTATGAAACGATGACTAAATTTCTAAAGATGTCCAAATTTAAACAAGGTTCGGTTGACCCAACCTTCTTTCGCAAAAAGGAAGGTAACCACCTTATGATCGTTCAAATTTATGTCGATGATATCATCTTTGGCTCAACGAATCCTAGCCTAACAGCCGAATTCAGAAAGCTGATGGAGACTAAATTTGAAATGAGCTCAATGGGTCCTATTAACTTTTTCCTTGGTTTAAATATTAGACAGGGAACCGAAGGCATCTTTATTAATCAAGAAGCTTACACGAAGACTCTCCTAGCAAAATTTGGCATGATGGGAGATTCCAAAGTCAAAGTTCCAATGGCGTTCGGCAAACCCACGCGAACCTCACATGCTTGCAGTGAAGAACATTCTACGATATCTCAAGCGAACTGCCTCTTTAGGTCTATGGTATCCTTCCAACTCAGGTTTCTTCGTTCAAGCCTACTCAGATGCAGACCTTGGAGGATGTGGACTCGACAGAAAAAGCACCACTGGTGGCTACCAATTCCTTGACGGGAAGTTGGTTAGCTGGCAATCAAAGAAACAAACGTGCGTGTCGTTGTCTACAGCCAAAGCTGAATACATAGCAGCTGCATCCTGCACCTCTTAAGTGATTTGGATCCAGAGTCAACTTCGAGACTATGGACTCAATATGAAGAAGATCCCACTATACTGTGACTCTGAAAGTGCAATTAGGATCTGTCATAACCCAGTGCAACACTCCAAAACCAAACACATAGCACTGAGGTATCACTTCATCAAAGATCATGTGGAAGATGGAAACGTTGAAGTACACTTTGTTAGAACCACTGATCAAGTGGCTGACGTCTTTACCAAAGCTCTTCCTGAAGCGTCATTCAACAGAATTTTACAAGGGCTAGGTATGATGGAATCAGAGTCAGTACCACAAACTACCTCTCAACCTCAAACGTAAGAAGCGAAATTGACCGAACGTTCAGGTTCGGTTGAATCATCTGCACTCGCTTATCACTTCAAAGGTAGTTTTCTTGGTTGTAAATGTCATGTACAAAGTTGTTTATCTTATTGTTCAAAGTATTTTCTTTTTGCAAGCCTAAATTCCTTGGTTTTCTAAAGTTTTTCAAAACCGAAACCTACCGAAGGTTCAGGTTCGGTTTTCCAAAATTTTTCAAAACCGAAACCTACCGAAGGTTCGGGTTCGGTTTTCCAAAATTTTCCAAAACCGAAACCAACTGAACGCTCGGGTTCGGTTTTCCAAAATTTTTCAAAACCGAAACCAACCGAACGCTCAGGTTCGGTTTTCCAAAATTTTTCAAAACCGAAACCAACCGAACACTCGGGTTCGGTTTTCCAAAATTTTTCAAAACCGAAACCGAACGCTCGGGTTCGGTTTTCCAAAATTTTTCAAAACTGAAACCAACCAAACGCTCGGGTTCGGTTTTCCAAACTTTTCCAAAACCGAAACCAACCGAACGCTCGGGTTCGGTTTTTAAAAATTTTTCTCAACCGAAACCAACCGAACGTTCGCGTTCGGTTACAAAATTTTCCAAAGTTTTTTTTTCCAATGTTTTTCTTTTCATTTTCAAAGTTTTTTATTTTTATTTTTTCTAAGTCTTATTTTTTTTTTACTTTCTTATTTTTATTTTTTTATATATATATATCAAAAACTCCAAAAATATTTTTTTTCTTATCTTTCATTTTATTTGTGTGTTCGTTCGTTTATGGGGATAAAATTGTTGGATTAGTTAAGTGTCCCTAGAAGCATGTTGCTGTATGTGTCCCAAGCCTCATAAGATTCTGAATAATAGCCTTAATGACTTGGTATAAACAAACATTGTCTTCCCAATTAGGCTACCAAATTTATTCTAATCGTGAGCTACCTAACTCTCTTCTCACATGAGATAAGAGTTTTCTGCTTGGTCCTTATTTTCACAGCAGAGGTACTTTAATTTCTTACACCATCTCCATTACAATTCTCCATTACATTCATTTCATCAACATAACCTTTGAGACTCTCAGAAATTACCACTGAGGTTTATGGTTACTCAAACACTGTGTTTATGATCTTAGATTCGTGCCACTACGAACTGAGTGAAATCCAAAATTCAATACCAAATCTGAATTGACGGTGAAAAATTAATTTGCTCAAGTTTTCACCAAAGAATTGACGGATGTGTCTTAATGAAATCTCAAATTTTTTACTTTGTGTGATTCCTATGAAATTGTTAAACACCATAACATTTCTTCCCTTGGGATCCAGTTTTTAATTTTTTGTTGAGATTTTATATTTTCCAAGCCACTTTAAAATTCATTCCTACCTACTTGTTCAACAGACTACACCGGTTTCACAAGTACTTTGTTCACTTTCTATCTTATTTCAAGATTAGGACTGTTGAATCAAAGCTAAAGCCACCCTAAGGAGCCTAATTAAAAGAATCCTTTCAACACTTATTAATAAGTGTTTGATCGTCATTCAACGGGAAACCACATTAACACTTTAAGGTCTATCTTGACTTTGAAGGAAGAGATTTGTGCCCGGGATCATTTGTTTCGTGTCTTTATTGACATCACATTTATTCCTAAAAAGATTTGCTTTATTTCTTTTCTTTTTACACTCTTAGCACGAAAATCTTTGATTTTCCAAAATTCTGGTACTAATAATTACAGGCTGTTTTACTGAATTGGTGGTTACTTAAAAGATGTGGTCAAAAATCATCCACGTGGGAGTTTTATTCAAAAGATGCCGTTACAAGGATAAGATGAAGGGTTGCTGACTCAGGCGGGAGTCTAAATAATTCGATTTCAAACGGCGGTAAAAAGGGAACGCATGCGAATTTGAAACGTCCAATCTCCATATGACGTCGCAAACGCGTGTACGAAGTTGAAACGGTTCATCTCTAAAAAGCACAGAAAAGCGCGTGTGGATTTGAAACGGTTTATCAGAAACGGCGCTTGATGGGAGGCGTGTTCCAAGGAATCTGACACTCTCTCTCATGCGTGATCATCGCTTACCTTAACTGTCACGCCTCAGTCTTTCCGGAAAACCCTTGGTATTTCGATACAAGATTTGTGCAGATTTTTCTCTCTGCTAAAACCCACTATAAAAAGAGACGTCTTCTCCCATTTACCTCTTTACTGCATCCAAATTCCCAAGAGAGCAAAAATTCCCTAAAACCCTTACTGTTCATCATCTTCTTCCCAACTTCAACAATGGCAGATTCATCGTCCGTTCATGCTACCTCTCACATCCTTCCCATTCGCCCTCAACAGTGTTTGGTGATTGATTTAACCCCTCAGGCATACGACTCTTACATGTTCCCGATCATCGAGTGCCTGAAGTATTCGCCTATAGCCCCTGCACTTTCTAGGGTGGAATCTGTACCCATGGAGCTCTTATCGCAGATCTATGCGACTGCACATTATGATAAAGCAGTCGATAGAATCTTCTTCGAGGTTTCTGATCACAAAGCCTCGATTTCTAAACAACGATTTGGCGCATTGCTAGGGTTTGCAGCTGACCCTTCAAGGGTTAATCCGGAGACGATTCCGATTGGGCATCTCTACAGTATGTTCTACAATATGGGGTACACGGAGGCGCTCTCCTCTGTCGCGAAGTTTAAAAAGTCATGTTTGCCGCCACAGTGGAACGGTATGTTCATTGTACTTTTCAAGGGTCTATCAGAAAGGAGCTCAGGATCAGACGGCTCCAATCGACTCTTCTTGTCGATCATGTACGACGTCTACAACGGAATCAACGTCGACTATGGGTTGGTTCTCTGGCAACAACTCATCCAAAGCCTCTCTTCTTCTTCACGACATTCTGAGGTGTCGTATGCAAGGTTTTGGACTCTCATCACTAAGTGGGCGATGGATAAGTTCGATGTCCCCACTGTTGCCGGTGCATCAATGTCTTCGATCGGTACATTCCATACCACGAAGATTATCGTCTCAGATGCATCGAAATTCCCTTTTATTGGTTCCATTCCGGAGACCATGTATGCTGATGTCCCAGCAGACAGCAGAATCATCCGGACTATCAAGGAGTTCAAGCAGTCTGGACCGAGGGATCTCACGCCGGAGATGCTCAAGTCCATTCATGATGCCGATAAGCCTGTTTCGAGAGGCAAAAAGGCAGATAAAGGCAAGCAGGTGGCCAAAGGGGCTAAAGGTCCTTCTCCCAGGAAGAGGAAATCAACGAAAGCTGCACAGTCCCCGCAGCAGAAGAGGCGCAAGACTATGCCGAAGCGAAAGCTCATTATCGCTTCCTCTTCGAGTGAATCTGATGGTGAGAGTTCGGATTCGGATGGCTCTCAAAGAGGCGAAACCCCTCCAAGAGGCAACACCCCACCCCGATCACCTACCCCTGATATGGAAATCCATATCTCACCAATTCCCTCTCCCACTCAAACAATTCCTACTTCCCTTCCCACCATAAACCCCTTTACCACAATTCCTAAAACCTCTTTCCCTATACCACCACCCATTTTCACCGATGCAACAACAACCTCAACTGCAAAGGTTACAACCAACGTATCTGATACAGGGGTTCATACCGATGCAACCGAACCACCACCTGTAACCGAACCTATAAACACAACCGAAACCCAACCACCACCCGAACCTACCCACACTCAACAACCACCCGAATCTACCCCCACTCACACTCAACCTGAACCTACTTATACCACAACACCCCCAGCTTCACCACCACCACCATCTCCAGGTCATGCCTCTGATGGAGATAACCCTTTCCTTGGAGGGGAAAATATGACCTTCGATTCGGTCTACTACAGTCCGTTTCAGGTCCAAAGCGACGACGATGAGGAAGCTCCAGTAACAAAGAAGCATCTTAAGGAGCTGCATGAGAAGGTTGACTTGCTTATTGCTTCATCCTCCAATTCTCAATCCTCTCTCTCTGAAGCTGCTCTTCAGAAGATTGTTGATGCCTTCTCCAGGGCTCAGCACGATTCCGTCGCTTCTGCCACTGCAGCCATTGACGCCTCCACGAAAGCTTGTGAGGCTGCGACCGAAAAAGTCGATAAACTATTCTCAGACGCCTCTGCCCTGTTACAATCTTTACAGGAGAGTGCTGCTGCAACCAAGACAACGTTGGAACCAATTGTTCAACAGTTGGCCACGTTCGTCTCCACAGAGTTGAAGTCATTCGCCACCCTTCGTCAAACTTTGACAGACGACAACTCTGCCCTTCGGACATCTATCGACGAGCGCCTCTCTAAACTCCAAGAGGATCTTGCCTATGATAACTCGTTGATGGACGCTCTAGCAAGGAAGACCACTGCCCTCAAGGTCAAGAGTGCTCAACTTTCAAGTTCTCAACAACAACTTGACGCTCTTCGATCCGAACGGGAGGTAATTAGGACGTGTGTTTCAGATGTATCCCAGCAATATCCAACATCCTGGAAGCGCACGATCCCATTCTGAACCACTCTGTGAGGCGAACCCTTGCAGAAAAACTCGCCCCTGCCCTGGATCTGCTCAGTAAAATTGAAGGGCTACCTAGTTTCGTGTCCACTCCGAAACAAGGGGGGAGAAAAGGAATCCGGATCTCAACCTCCTCACTTCTCGAAAGCTGCTCACACAACCGAACCTCCTCCTACAGGCCAAGCCTCTGGTTCGGGTGTGAAGGACAAAGGCAAGAATCTTGCAGATGATGAAGAGGAAGAAGATCAGGAAACTATTTCCGACTTGCTGAAACGCAAAAGTCGTCGCAATACTAAGGATGATAACATTCGTGTGGCGTGGGAAGCTGAAGAAGCTGAACGCAAGCAAAAAGAAGCCCACGACCTACTCGAGAGCAGGAAGACTCTTTTCCCTGCTTGGACACTCGAGAAGATGATCAAGGAGGCAATCGATACTTCGAGTATCTTATGGCTCGAACCGGTAATCTCCTTCGACTGCTACAACTCTGTCGACTCTCAGTTCGACATGCCCTTAACCCGAAAGGCGTTCATCTTTCACGCCTTCGCCAACGTTGCTGAAGTTCCTCATCCTCATCCTGAGGTTGATCGTGAATTGATCGAGTTCTATCTGAAGGCTGCTCAACCCCAGTACCAAACCTGGAGCGCTCATCAGATAATTAACGTTCGGGTTTTGAAGCCATACACTGTTGGGAGATTTATCAACGTTCGGTTCAAAGTGCTCAGAGGGTCTGCTAAAACCGAACATGCCATATCCTTAGCAGATCTACCGAACCTCAACCCCCATGACTGGATCATTCTGCACAACATCCTCTTGACGAATGAAGCTAAATATGGTCCGATAATTGACCATCTCAAAAGGATGTTGGTGTGCTATATCATGGAGGTCGCCTTGATGGATCAGGAGATTGCCAATGTCTTCAAGAAGAAACCAAAGATCTCTCCTGTTGGCTCGGCCAGTGATCTCAACCAGATGAAGATGGGAAAGATTGACCCAAGGTGAAATTCGGTCATGTTCACTAGGGCTGAAGGACAGAAATGTCTCTTTGCCTTAGCGGATAAACATCTTTATACCACTGCTTGTCTTGAGCACGTGCTGGGGATCATCCATCGGTGTAAAGAGAATACAGCGGATGATATCAAAAACTTCGATGATATGATACAGTGGTACATCCGATTCAGACAGACAATACTTGCTCTCATTTCGCGTCTGTTTGATACTGTAAAGAAGAAGGTTCCTGCTGCTGCTGGCCCAAGTAAGAAGACAAAGTGATCTCGCTCCAATTGACGCAAAGGGGGAGATTGTTGGGTAGCAGATTCGTTTATGTATTGCGTCATTGGGCTCGGTTATTAGTCCAATATTTTGATCTCCGGTTTGGGCTTGTCCAACCGTGAGCTGATAGCGTTAGTATATAATAATGTGCTTGCATGCATATTAGGTTAACGTTTGATAGATCGATTGATAGCATTACGATAGATCACATAATACTTTCTTTCATCATTCTTGTAAACCCTTTAATCCTCTACAATAGAAGTTCTTTATCGAGCTCTTCTGAGGATTGTTTTATAATCATTCGACACGTTTGATCCATTTGAGTGTTCTTGCTGTTTACTTATTTATTTCTTTACCTGTTTTATAGATCTAATCGATCTTCAAGTTTAGTTTTAAACTTATCAAACATAAATAAAACTTTATAATTATGTCAAAAGCACAATCTTAATTCATAAATACAAATAAATTGTTCAAATAACATTAAAAATGTTTAGTTTCACAAGATTTTAGAAAGTGACTATTATTATCGGCGCTAAAAAATGATGAAAATTAAGTTTGAATTTTATTAAACGTAGATAATAATAGGGCAAAATTATAATATACAAATTAATACTTTGATTAATACATGATAATATTCATATAATATTAAATTAAATATATATATTAAAATTAAATGGGTTGATAATTTGTACCCAACCCAACCTATTTAATTAAATGGGCTAGACAGGTTGATCCATTTAAGTTAAATAGCTTGAAAATCTCAACTCAACCCGCTAATTTTGGGTTCGGTTCGCGGGTTGGGTCGATTTTTGCCAACTCTATTTGTCAATGGTGGAATAATGAAATCATATGGGTGTCGAAGTGCTTTGTGATTTCAAAGGTTAAAATGAAAAGTCAAAGTTGGTTTTCGATATCAAGATATGAACCATAAGTTATTCTTGCTATCTATATTCTGAACTAGAATGGACTGTATGATTTTGCTTTCGAAATCTATGGAAGTTGCTAATATGTTCGATGGTTGTGCGACGAACCAAAGATGGATGAAAAATGGTTTTGTGAATCGTATGGTCGAAGTACATCAACCATATGGTCGAATAGAGCTCTTCAATGTGTCTTCAATGTTGGACTTCAATGAATGAAGGTTTTAGTCTAAATCAATTTTGGGAATATGAAATGGTACGACATGAAAGGAAATAGTTTTCAATGGAGCTTCGATTCGAAGGTCGAACTCCATAGAGGTAATAGGTTGTATATTGAAGGTTTGATTGTAGAAGAATTGGACTTCAATAGTGGAGAATTCTGTTCGAGTCGAAGATTGAATGGTCGAAGGATGAGCATTGAATTTTTGGGTGTGTCTCTGATGCTTCGTTTTCTTTTATCAGGAAATGAAAATTGTGGAAGAAGATAATCAAAGTAACACATTTGGTCCTCATTTCTCAGCAAATTAGCATTTTTCATCCAAAAACAGAAACCTTTGCTAATTTTGGAGAAAAGTTCTCGGGATTTCAAAATATATTTGCGATTTGTTTCTATAAATATGAACAAATTTGTTCCGGTTCAAGTCCAAGGCAATACAAAAATCAAAATCACAAATTTTGACTAAAAATGTCAAATTTATTGATTTTTCTGGATTTGAAGCAAAAAGTTTATTCCACTTGTCAAGGAGGAGTTTAGCATTGATAAATCTAATTTGAGTACATTCTCATTCCTACTTTGGGGTTTTATAATCATATTTATCTTATAAAAGGGGGAGAATTTGGTATGGGTGTTCGAAAGTAGTTTTTGGATATTCATATTTTTAGTGAATGATCTTACATGTTAGATCTTGAAGACTGGTGTGATTTTGAGGGGGGAGTTGTTATTGATTATGAATTGATTAAGATTTGATATTCCGAAGTAGGTTTTTATGATGGGTTTCGATTTCTTGATTATTTTTGGGATGTACTTTATGCTCCTGGATGGGTATTTTTTCTTCGAGTTTTGGATGCTCAAGGTTGAAGTTTCCACTTGTAGGTTTGGATTGCAATGTCTCACATCCAAGAACCCAGATTAGAAGACTATAGAAGATTTGAAGATTTTATGATTACTTCTATATTCTTGTCACGATTGAGGTCTTAATTTGCTAGTCGCTCTTTTGGAACTAGAAGTTAAGTCATCCATTCCAAGATTTGAGTGGGAAAATCTTAAGGTGCAAAGCTCTCCATTTCATGATGACTTGAATGCTTCACCCCTTTTGTGACCTGTGTGGAATTCAATCCTGGTTGATTTATGGGTTGAGCTTCCCTATATATACTAGTTTAGTATTCTTTATAGGTTGAGAGAGCTCCCATTTTGTATATATGAGTAGCTTAGTTTGAGAGAGATTATTGTAGGAGAAAGCACATGCTACTATAAATTTTGCCATGCTCTATTTTATATATACAATTTTGTTTAAACGTTAATTTGTTTCTTTCGATTATGAACTCCTACATACCATAATTTCAAATCAAGCTTCATGTTCTAACAATATGAGATTTCAATTTAAACCTTTTCAATCCTTTTGTCATTTAAATCAAACTCATGCTTACTTGCAGACGATTATACTGATCACTCAAGGATTTTCATACATATCACTGCTCTTATGTTGAGTTGTATCTATATCTGAAAACAAACCTACGCTCAATACTTATGAAAAGAGGCTATTTGATACTTCTCTATAAGTATTCGGTTGTAACTCAAGGGAAACCATATAAGCACTGCAATATCTCTATTGACGTTGAAGGAAGAAAATATTTGCATGGGATCATATTGGTTTTATATCAAATTCTATTTGATATCGTGACTTTCCAAAAAAATTAATTTTGATTCTCTCTTTTTCATTTGGCACACTATTGCACTAGAATCCGTGAGTTTGCAAGTAATTACCAACTTTACCTAAGATTCTACAAAGTCTGGTTTATGATTTCATTTATTATTCCAGTAACTGGGTGAGACCCTACCTTTTTTTTTCATATGATGCAAGTCATGATGATAATTGATGATACAACAAGTGATGTTCAATAATTGTAACATATCATAGTAATCCTTTCATGAATAATGTCAACTTACTGTTGCTTTATCTTCTTTCGAGGGAAAACACTTATTACTTTTACACGTGGAAGATAATGACGATGTCTCTTCGGTTACCTAATTTCCACGTGGCATTTTTCTATTGGATATTGATTCAAAATCAAATTTGACCCCATAAAAAGGGAATGATAGTTCTATTTCTCTTTTCTATTTCCACAATTTCCTCTCAAGAAATTTAACTCTAATTTCTTTAATCTTCTAAAAAATTAGCTTGAACATTTTCAATCATGTCGCATGTTGATTTGTACACCACTATTGATGAAGATTCCTCCATTCCACAAATGAAGATTTAATCCAATAACATCTAGTTTAATCCCAACATCAATTCTTATTATGAAGGTCTTCAAATACTCATTCAACACGTGAATGACTCTGTTATACATCATGATATTTCTACATCATTTCCAATGTAGTGGTTGTCACTTGCTTGTTCCACTGTTGTTTGCAACAAGAGTAAGGAAGTGATTACATTTCAAATGGAATAAAAGGTGAAGACAAATCTAATATGCAGTTTTCTCAAATTCTCCAATTAGAAGTTGATGCTACATTTGTTGTTCCATCTTCTGAACAAATTCTAGCTATGTTGAATGAGATGGGGTATTCTCCTTCAGTTACATTAACCATGGATTTGTTGAAGTCAAAATTACCATCGATGTGAATTTTTTATGTGGAGTTATTATACGATGTTTAACAGGTTAAGTCCAAGCTTTGGTTATATTATATTTTGGTAGGTCTATACTACAATATCAAGGTCGATAATGCTTCAATGCTTTGGGATGAGTTCACTACGTATATTAATCATTTCAAGAAGGCGACGAAGATTACGAGTGTAAGGTTTTGGAGTTTGATTTTGAATGAGCTATGTCAACAAGCAGGAATTCTGGTTACAACAGATGTAGAAGTTGTTGATGATGGGTTTTGAGCACTATAACATCCCTATGGTGCACATACAAACCTATTGTTTTGGATCTAAGTTTTATCTATTTATACATGCAGTTTTCATTTTCCAAAGCATGAAGCCTAACTAACATTCAAACATTGATATTTAAAACATAAATACAAGTTAGGTGATTACCTCTTTGTTGTAGGTTGTTGAACTTGGCCTTACATGAGCTTAGCACCTCAAGTGTAATGCCTCAAATGTTTCACAAAACACCAAGAACAACCGGAGGGTTATGAGAGAGGTTTAGGAGGCACCCAAAATCGTCTATACTCTTCTTACAATACTTGTGTCTCCGATCTAGGGCTTAGGGGTTACATATATAGTGTAGAATTCCAAGAGTCACTTGTAAACCCTAATCCATCCACTTAGGCTTTTGATCCAATAATTCATTTGGACTAATCACTTCATGGACTCTGACATAAGCTTAGTCCATCACTAATTAATCGTGGATCATTAGCCCAAACTATATGTATCACTGATTTATGTAATCAGCCCATGTTAATTTAATTAGTCTCTTTTGATCACTAAATTAATTCCAAATTAATTCTTGATCAATACCAATTAAATAATATGATTTCTCAATTAATATATATTATTCTTATAATATATTAATAAATCACAAATAACCTCTTTCTAAAATATCCTTCCTATCAAATTGTTTTGATGACCCAAATGGACCATGCTACTATCGGGGCAAGTACATACCGATTATAGTTATGGGCTTAGACACCTAATCCAATAGTCTGCCACTTGGATAAGTCTAATAACTATAATTGCAAGTATGACTTCAAAAACCGACTAGCAATCATACCTCTCAAAAGTCATTGTCAACTCTGATCAATAACGTGTCCTTCAGATAAGGGATCATATAAACCTCTGTTCTTCAAGATATCGTGTGGACAAATACATGGAACATAGTCATACTTATTGTCCAACAGTTTCTTTCCCGATTTCTAATATGTTTGACATAGAACTTAATCGAACACATCAATTGAGTCCCGAACGGGCCTGACACATAAATCAAAACAAAATCATTGAGGGGCCCAAGATATCGCTTTTAATCCTCTTAGGATAAAAGGAACAGATAAACTTCAACTTATATGCTTGTACTAATTACTTGTTAAATTATACACAACAACACGTTTTATAACATCATGTTACTGATGCGTTTTCGTACTATCAATTCACAACCCACTCGCAATCAACAACTCATGTATCTTCGTTTAAAGACTATATGATATTATCGTCTCACAATCACTTGGGATAAATTCCATGAAGTGATTCATGTGAGCGTGGGTTTAATCCAATACTCAAATTCTTATTTCAAGAGTACTCATGAACGTTGCAACAAATCTTTGCTATGTCTAAACACTTTAGACAATCTAGAAACCTATTCATGTTAGTCTAACTTCATAACCTACTTCCAAAGTATGATCGATTGTGGAAAAATTGAATAATCTTATTATTCTGGAAGTCAAAACATGCAAAATGAAACAATAGTAAACGACTGACACAAGATACTAACTTTACTCAAAAATAAAACTCCTTTTATTTAATCATCAAATGTCAATTACATTTTATCTATTACAAGTTTCTAAATAGCTATTTAATCATTAAAACTAATATCGTCCTTCAGCCCAATACTCCTAGCATGCTGCAAGTGCTTAACCTTACTCAATCCCTTCATAAGGGGATCTGCTGGGTTCTCCTCTAACGATACCCTCTTTACTACGAGCAGTCATTCTTCTATCCGATGTCTTATGAAGTAATATTTTCTGTCGATGTGCCTGGATCTGCCATGATCTCTTGGTTCCTTAGTTAAGGCGACCGTACTCTCGCTGTCCTAGAAAATCTACATAGGCTCCTTTATAGCTGGTACAACTCCAAGGTCTCCGATGAAGTTCTTTAGCCATATCGCCTCCTTCGACGCTTCACTTGTTGCTATGTACTCTGATTCACACGTTGAATTAGCTACAGTATCATGTTTGGAACTTTTCCAAGTTACTGCTCCTCCTTTTAGGGTAAATACCCAACCCGACCGAGAGCGGAAATTATCTTTTTCGGTCTGAAAGTTGGCGTCACTATACGTTGTTACTCTCAAGTCATCACTCCCACCGAGGGTAAGGACCTAGTCATTGGTCCTCTGTAGGTACTTAAGAATTTTCTTTACATCATTCTAGTGAGCTCTACCAGGATTCCCTTGATATCTGCTGACCATGCTCAAAGCAAAGGCCAGATCAGGGCAAGTACATATCATAGCATACATGATCGAGCCAACTGCGGAAGCTTATGGTATTCGACTCATTTATACTATTTTGGCGTCGATACTTGGGCTCTGAGTCTTACTCAGTTTGGTATTGCTCTAGATAGGCAATTCTCCTTTCTTGGAATTCTCCATGTCGAAAAGCTTCAACACCTTGTCCAAGTAGGTAATTTGACTAAGTCCTATTAGTCTTTTACTCATATTTCTCAATATCCTTATCCCTAGAATGTAAGCAACTTCCCCGAGGTCCTTCATAGCAAAACACTTCCCAAGCCAGGACTTAACCTCCTGCAAGGTTGGGACGTCGTTTCCTATGAGTAGTATGTCATCCACATACAATACCAGAAAGCTAACTACACTCCCACTAGCCTTGACATACACACAGGACTCATCTTCGCTTCTTAAAAAACCAAACTCTTTGAGTTTCTCATCGAAACTAAGATTTCATATGCGAGATGCTTGTTTCAATCCATAAATGGATTTCTCAAGCTTACACACTCTATCAGGGTACTTCGCATCAACAAAACCCTCTGGTTGACTCATGTAAACATCTTCAGCCAACTTTCCATTATGGAAAGCTATTTTGACATCCATCTGCCATATTTCATTATCATGAAACACAATTATCGCTAGCATAACCCTTATAGTTTTGATCCTTGCTACTGCTGAGAAGGTCTCGTCATAGTCAACTTCAGGAGTTTGAGTAAAGCCCTTTGCAACCAATCACACCTTATATGTGTGTACTTTCCCATCCATGTCGGTCTTCTTCTTGAAGATCCATTTGCACACGACTGTCTTACGACCATGTACATTGCCAACCAAGTTCCAAACTTTATTGTCATACATGGACTGAATCTCGTTGTCCATAGCCTCTTTCCATTTTTCGGAATCGGGGCCTGCCATGGCTTCCTTATTGTTAGATGGCTCATCCAAATTTATGAGTGTACTATCACTGATAAACGTATCACCTTCCGTAGTAATATGAAAACCATAAAACTCCGGTGCCATCCTAGCTCTACTGGAACGTCTCAGAGGTAAGGACTCGACAACTAGTTCAACAGGAGTTTACTCCTCAGGTTGAGCACTAGTGTTTGAGGTTCCTTCATCACTTAACTCTTGAAGCTCTTCAAGGTCAATTTGTCTCCTATTGTCCTCTTGTCATATGAGTTCTCTGTCACGGAAGACCCAATTTCAAAATATTTGTAGGTAGGTAAATGACGATTTACCAATTTCCACCATGAAAAACGTAAAAGAGTATTAAGTTTTAAATGAATTGAAATTCCTAGATCTTTGAGATACATTGAACTTTTCAATGGCATGTTTAAATCTCTATTATGCCCTTCAAGTTTGTGACTGGGATACCGAGGATCACAAACAAGGTGTGAATAACCATGAAAATGTGCATGGTACTCTCGATGTCATTTATCACCTAATCAATGTGTCGGTTAACCACAGATTCTCTATTGATCTATGATAAACATCAAGCTACCCTTTGCCACCCTTGCAAGTCCAAGCTAGTGTGTTGGTTAACCACACACGCTTCACTAATGACTTGGCAATGTGCAAAGTGCAATTTCATGGAATAGCACCAATTTCACATTTTTCCTAAAGTAACTAAGATTGGGAATTTATAAAAAAATCATTTAGTTACTTTTATAATCATCATTATAATTTTTGTTGAGAATTAATGTCCTATCCTACCCGTTCGGCTAACGACCCTCCACCAATCAAGGAAGAGGTGGGTGAGAGTGGACACCCATTCAATCGCCATTTTGATAGAAAATTTCCTTATACCCCCTTATAGACCAGCTTCGTGCATCAGGCCTACTAGCGGTAAGACTGACTTGTCTTATACATATATAAGTATTAATCCTTTAATATTATAATAGTATAAGGGTTGAATTTTAAACTTTCAAAATCTTAGGGTTTAGAATTTATTATTTCATAAATGAGACTTTTCAAATTCCAAAACTTGAGGACAAGTTTTGAAACTCTTCGAAACCTCTTGAATTTTAGAATTGAATGTTTCATAAATGAGACTTTCTGAAAATCCATAACTTGAGGTCAAGTTATGAAACTCTTCAAAACCCTTTGGGTTCCAAAACTTGATGGCAAGTTTTGTAACTCTTCAAGACCTTTTGAATTTAAAAACTTGATGACAAGTTTTGTAACTTTTCAAAGCCATTTAGATCAAATTTTAACAAGTAAAATAATCACATATTTTATGTCTTATTAAGTTGACCTAATTCAACTCACATAGCAAGGTAATTCAAATAAAATAATACAAATAATCAGCTTATTATCCTAAAATTTGATAATTGTCTTTTAATTGGATGAGGATAATCATCATCATATCAGAAAAAACAAGTTTTATGATACTAAACAGTTTGTGGTAATGATCCTAATCCAATTCTGGCCAAAAAAACTCGAAAAACTGCAAACAGGGGATCCTACTCGTCGAGTTCATGGCATTGACTCAACGAGTTCATCTCATATGATCCAACTTGTCAGTGGCCAAAAATGATAATTTTTCAGCGTTGAAAATCAAACAATTGCATCAATATAACATAAAACACCCTAGTCTCTAATACCACTGATGGGTTTTGAGCACTATAACATCCATATGGTGCACATACAACCCTAATGCTTTGGATCTAAGTTTTATCTAGTTATATATGCAAATTTCATTTTCCAAATCATGAAGCCTAACTAGCATACAACATTGATATGTAAAACATAAAAAAAAGTTAAGTGATTACCTCTTTGTTGTAGCTTGTAGAACTTGGCTTTACAAGAGCTTATCACCTCAAGTGCAATGCCTCAAATGTTTCACAAAACACCAAGAAAAATGGAGGATTATGAGAGAGGTTTAGGAGGCACCCAAAATCTTCTATACACTTCTTAGAATACTTGTGTCTCCGATTTTAGGGCTTAGGGGTTATATATATAGTGTAGAATTCCAAGGGTCACTTGTAAACCCTAATCCATCCACTTAGGCTTTTGATCCAATAATTCATTTGGACTAATCACTTCATGGACTCTCACATAAGCTTAGTCCATCACTAACTAATCATAAATCATGAGCCAAAACTATATGTATCATTGATTTACATAATCAGCCCCTGTTAATTTAATCAGTCTCTTTTGATCACTAAATTAATTCTTGATCAATGCCAATTAAATAATATGATTTATCAATTAATATATTATTCTTATAATATATTAATAAGTCACAAATAACCTCTTTCTCAAATATCCTTCCTATCAAATTGCTCCGGTGAATGCAACCCAAATGGACAATGCTACTATCGGGTCAAGTACATACCAATTATAATTATGGGCTTAGACACCTAATCCAACAGTTGAGTACTCTACACTTTAAATTCCTAAGACAGTGATTGATAATCCAACTGATTTTCCTTCTATCAGAAGGATTCCTGAAGCTATGTTAAGTTTGGTTCTCATATCAAACCTGATGTTAATTTGCTATTGAGAGTCCTTAGTTGATGTTTCTTAGGTTATTACTCCAAAGAAGTATAAGACAAGTTCAACGAGAGTGGTTATTCAAGAACCAACTGGTGACGATCAACCATATGGGAAGAGAAAAGGAGTTATGATGTTAAAAACTTTTTCACGTAAAATGTTTGCACCCAAACCATTACCTCGGAGACTCAAGAGGATGGTTTTTGAACCAGAATATGTAATTAATGCTGCTACAGATAAGAATGAGGAAACTGATACAGAGGACATTGCTCAAGGTCAATCTTCATAGTATATTTGAGAGGCAGATGTAGATGATATGGATCAATTGGTCAATGACGTATTTCATATTGATTATTTTGAAGGTTCACTACAAAGCCTTACCACTATTGAATCTTATAAAGATGAGACATGTAATATGGATATCAATGTGGACACATCTAGTGTGCACACACATATCATAACTATTGAAACAACTTCGACATTAGTTCCTATGTCAACAAATGTTACTCTACCACAGGTTTCTACTATCGAATCCAATACAAAAGAGAATATGAATCTAGACATAATTGAGAACACACTTAATGCAAACTCAAATGTCAACACTAGTGTCATCCCTTCCATTGATCCTTTGATATTACTTCCACCATCCATTTCACCAATTATCACTTATCTCATTCAAACCACTAATGTTCGATATAACTTACCTACCTTTAATGGAATTCTTCGACAACCCATTGCAACCTTGTTTTCATCTCAATCCACTAATCCTTCGCATGATCATAAGATTGATGTTTCTCATCATATAGATGATAAAGATGACGGTTTAAATTTGGTCTTCTTACTTTTGATCCTAATGAAGAAGATGTAGAGGATGAAGATATAATATTTGGGAAACAATACATAATTTTAAATTACAATATGAATTTGATTTTATAGTTTCTAAATGATTCATCTGCAAATTCTTCTTTATCTTTTAGAAAAGAAGAGGTGGATTCGGTGTTTCCGACACAAGAAACTAAGTTCAAGGGTATGGTGGAAGAATCTATGATGAATATCCATTCCATACTTGATGATAACTTGAGTTCATTCAAGTATGACGTAGGAGAAGACAAGAATGTTCCGGGGAGCAACATGGGTTAGTTAAAAAGGGATAATCAACTTTTAAGGAGTCGATTGAATTAATGATTCAAGGTGTCTATGATTTTTTTTCATCAGAAGTCAAGAAGATTTGTGATTTATTTTTTAGTGTTCAAAGGAATGTTGATAATTTGTTATCAACTGTGAAGGCTTTACTGTAGGATGTACGAGCCTTCAATGTCAAATATAAGGCTGAGTTGGGCAAGAAGGATGTGTCTGATACTGCACATTTCAAAGGATTTGAGAATTCTCTCAGTTCTTTTCAAGAACAACTTTCTAAGGTGGTTCTTCGATAGTTAAGAAAACTAGTGTAGTGGTTAAAGACAAAGGCAAGGGCAAAGAATTGAATTATGAGAGAAGAAAAGGTTGAAATAGTTAGAGATTGAGAAGTTAAAACAATTAAATAACTTCTTAAGAAAAAAAGAAAATGTTCCACCAGGTTTGAATAAGGGCAATTTCAACAAAACTTAGAATTATGAGAAAATTAAATCAGTGGTGTTTGGGAAGCTGATAGATTTATGTAAATGCCAAAGGATAGTTTTGATGTTGAGAATTCATTATTACAACAACTTAATTTTTTTATCCTTCGATTATTACCTTTCCTCAATTTAAGCTTCCTAACAACTTTCAAGATGATGAAGCTTACAAAATTGTCAAAATAAGGTTTCAAGTGGTTCTTGGAAAAAAAAGAGGAAGAACTTTAGTCTTTGAAAAAAATTGTTAGGCTAATCTCAATATCGAAGGATGTGAAGTTTGAGAATCTTCTCTAGAATTGTCGATACAAGATGATTAGAGCTGATAACAGTGTTTGTGACTTTACTATTGCAGGTTGCCTCTATTGAATCTGGATGATCATATCAACTTAGCATATCTTATCAATAGTCTTGATGATAAGCAAGTTATTGATAAGAGGAGATACATTTTGGGATATGCTTATGTTATGAACTTCATCTATTGCTATCCTCCTCCTCTAGGATTGACTGATTTTGATATAGAAAAAGCATAAAAACAAAGTTGGAAAGAATCTAAATGCTAAATTGGATGATGTTGATATCGTGTTGTATGATGATGGTGAGATTGTGTTAAAACCGTTAAGTGTAGTATTTCAAGGGAAAAAGGTGAAAGGTGTTGAAAAGAAGCATTTCTTTTTCACTGATTTGAAAGATATGTATCGAACTACAAACTTGATAAACATTGTTCTCAGAATAATGAAGTTTAAGAAGAAAAGGATATTGGATGGAGATAAGAAAAGTTGTATGTTGGTATTTGGAAATTTGAAAGATGTTTATGGAAGTTGTAAAGACATTGTTTGATGTTTGGAGACTCGAGTATTCTTAATAATGGGGGAGAATGTAGAGTATAAGTTGTTGTGAAGTTATTCAATATCGAAGTCTTTGTGTCTTAGTGTATATATCGTATAGTTGGTTTGTACTCTATATTGAAGGTTACGCACCTTCGATAAATCTATGTATTTCAGAGAGCACATATGTACTCATACTTTAATGTAGAAGTATCTCTATATATTTTGTAGAGTGTTGAGGGAACAATAAATAGTGTTGTGGTTTAGGTTACTAGTGCACTTTTCTAGAACTCATTTTGATATCTTGTAACCTCGATTGCATCGGTACTAATCAGAGCTGAAACAAAATTGTTTACTTCTCATGTTCTATTACATTTAATGAAATTATTACTTGGTTGAATTCATAGCTCAACATAAAGTGAGACACAACATGCACTTGATGTTGGTTATTATCTATCTATCTAATATTTAATGAAACATCACCATCCCCTGATGTCTAGGAACATTTGTATTAATAACATACAATGCGTGAGGCATTGATCAACCTATAATTTCAATGATCCTAACTATTTTCAAAATAGTTGTAGTGAGACATAAAATATCTTTTCATGTAACAAATGAATTAATGGAGAACTATTGTTTTCGTTTGTAACTAAAATCTCACACTTTGAACTATTGATGGTGTTAAACTCTCAGAAGTTGTTTCCTTCCTACCTTGTTGAGCTAATAATGTCAACAAATAGGATAAATGTAATTATAGAGTACTTATCCAAGTAGGAGAACATGTAATTATGCAATTAGATTACTTTCAATAAAAATTTATTCAACTAAGGAGGAGTAAGTAAAAGAATAATCATCGTCACCATCATCTGATGAAGTTTTTTATAATGAATATTTGTATATTTTGTTCATTTTTTTTACTTTTTTGTACATTATAAAGAAATAATATTTTTAGTAGTTAGTATTTACATTATCAAATAGGGGAAGATTATTTGGACACATATTTGACTTGATAAGTTAAATCTTGTCTGTCAGCGATTGCATCGTTATAACAGATGGTTATCAAAGGTTGCATCCCTTTATGACATCATCAAAATTCATAAAAATTCCACGCCCTGAAGATTGAATATGTGTCAAGCATTTCTAAGACACATGGTTACCATAATATAATACTCCCTCTTTGTAGGAAATTCATTTCCATGTTTATCTATCATGTATGTTAGGATAGATGATTAGGACTTTGGTGTTATATATATATATACATATATATATATACATATATATATATATATATATATATATATATATATATATATACATATATATATATATATATATATATATATATATATATATATATATATATATATATATATATATATATATATATCGATTCCCTTTTGTATAAGGGGTTATCGATCAAGAGTATGTACGTAATTCAGAGTATATTCCCTGATTACCTCTTGACCATTAAAACCATCTAATATATAATATTTTGTTTTCGTATTCATTCTTGTAATTGTTCAATTCATATCATTGCTTTCTAAATCTATTGGTAAGGGACCAATAAATCTTTTAAGAGGATGAGGAGAGGAAATACAATGAATAATGTAATTCATTCGAAGTGTTTTAATCATTTATGATTGGAAACTATTTACTCTTATATAAATATATAATCATAACTATTGTTTATTCATTTTTAGTTATGACTATATTAATATTTTATTATTTTTATATGATTACAATTGTTGTTTATTCAGTTATTATTACAACTGTATTAAATATTTTTCTATAAAAAATTTGTATTCATTTACGATTATAACTATAGTAAAATAGCTGAGAAATTTATTCCTAGACAAATTAGCTGTAAAATTTCCAATATATATATATATATATATATATATATATATATATATATATATATATATATATATATATATATATATATGATTAACTTTGAAATGTAATAGAAAGACGGATTGATCAAAGCAGGTAATTAATTTTTATATTCTATGTCATTCGAATGATGAAAATTTTAAAAAGAAAAAAAAAACAAAATCATTAATTCTATAATTTTTGGAAAGAAAAAAAAACAAAAATTATTTAATTTCTTATTTGGATAACTATACTTATTATAACTAGTTTTTAGAAAACTGTGATTTAAATTAAATATCTTACAATTTAATATAAATATAATATTTTTAATTTACCTTTATAAAATGATTGGTCTTGAATTGTTTTCGTGTTCTCAACATTTTCATGTATCATTATCACCTTTCCACACACACACGCACACCCATATATATATATATATATATATATATATATATATGTATCATTATCACCTTTCCATACACACACACGCACACCCATATATATATATATATATATATATATATATATATATATATATATATATATATATGAAATATGTAGTATGCAAAAGAGTTGTATTAAAGTGATAGTGCTAATTAACATATGATACTAATAGGTCACACTAACAACAACATGATATAATTGATTATTTATTGGAAATTGATTTTAATAAATATTCAATAAACTCTTATAATTAAATTGGAAATTATTTATTCCATGAAAGTATTAATTTTCATTTGCATGTAACATTACATAATTCATATGGTATGAATTATTAAGTCATGCACAACATTTTTCATCGTCACCATCATCTGATGAAGTTTTGTGTAATGAATATTTGTATATTTTGTTCAATTTCTTTTTTACTTTTTTGTACATAATAAAAAAATAGTATTGTTAGTAGTTAGTATTGATATTATCAAATAGGGGAAGATTATTTGGACCCATGTTTGACTTGATAAGTTAAAAGTTGTTTGTCAGCGATAGCATCGGTATAATAGATGCTCAACAGGGGTTGCACCCCTTTATGACATCATGAAAATTCATAAAAATTCCACGCCCTGAAGATTAAATATGTGTCAAGCATTTCTAAGAGACATGGTTACCATAATATAATACTCCCTCTTTGTAGGAAATTCATTTCCAAGTTTATCTATCATGTATGTTAGGATAGATGATTAGGACTTTTGTGTAATATATATATATATATATATATATATATATATATATATATATATATATATATATATATATATATATATCGATTCCGTTTTGTATAAGGGGTTATCGATCAAGAGTATGTACGTAATTCAGAGTCTAGTCTCTGATTACCTCTTGACCATTAAAACCTTCTAATATATAATATTTTATTTTTCGTATTCATTCTTGTAGTTGTTCATATTCATATCATTGCTTTCTGAATCTATTGGTAAGGGACCAATAAAATCTTTTAAGAGGATGAGCAGAGGAAATACATTGAATAATGTAATTCATTCGAAGTGTTTTAATCATTTATGATTGAAAACTATTTACTCTTATATAAACATATAATCATAGCTATTGTTTATTAATTTTTTGTTATGACTATATTAATTTTTTTATATGATTACAACTATTGTTTATTCAGCTATTATTACAATTTTATTAAATATTTTTCTATAAAAATTTTGTATTCATTTACGATTATGACTATAGTATGAAGTTTTCTTCACAAAATAGGTGAGAAATGTATTCCTAGACAAATTAGTTGTAAAATTTCCATTCATATATATATATATATATATATATATATATATATATATATATATATGATTAACTCTGAAATGTAATAGAAAGACCGATTGATTAAAGTAGGTTATTAATTTTTAAATTCTATGTCATTCGAATGATGAAAATTTTAAAAAGAAAAAAAACAAAATTATTAATTCTATAATTTTTTGAAAGAAAAATAAAAAATAAAAATTATTTAATTTCTTTTTTGGATAACTATACTTATCATAACTAGTTTTTAGAAAACTATGATTTAAATTTAATATTTTACAATTTAATATAAATATAAAATTATTAATTTACCTTTATTATAAAATGATTGGTCTTGAATTGTTTTCGTGTTTTCAACATTTTCATGTATCATTATAACCTTCCCCCCCTCCCCCGACACACACACACACACACACACACACACACACACATATATATATATATATATATATATATATATATATATATATATATGAAATATGTAGTACGCACAAGAGTTATATTAAAGTGATAGTGCTAATTAACATATGATACTAATAGGTCACACTAACAACAACATGATGTATATTTACTGGAAATTGATTTTAATAAATATTCAATAAACTCTTATAATTAAATTGGAAATTATTTATTCCATGAAAGTATTAATTTTCATTAGCATGTAACATTGCATAGTTTATATGGTATGAATTATGATGTATTGCACAACATTTTTGACAAGATAAATCCGTTTGTCTTGTACCATAAAGTTAAAGTTATATTTTATAAACTAGCTTATAAAATTTATAAAACTTGTCTTGTTTTTGCATCTTATTTTGGAAAATGAAGAGGGAAAAAGAAAGCATGGCATTCATGTTTGTTTTATCAAAAGAATTGAAAGCATGGCTAGTCTTAGCAAGCATGAGAGATATGTTTGTCTAAAGTGATAAATTGATTAATGGTTAAGGACTTATGGGATTTTCTTGATGCTTGAAAGACTAGCTTGTAGGTCTCGATCTATAGATCCAAATCAGTAATCAATGTATTGAAAACAATCAAGCAGAGTGTAGAAGGAGTAGAAGTAGAATTAAACAAAGCATGCACACATCTATATCGCATAAATGTCAGGTACACCTTGAAAACACGCACACATACGTCTCACATTCTGACACACATACACAACCTATTTATAATACACAAAGCAGCACACAAGTGTCTAGCTGCACACACGTGTATGGCCGCACACAGCGTGTGTGGCCGCACACACGTGTATGGCCGAACACACCTACTAACATACTACAACCACCACAACACACTCTAAGAACCTACCAAGACCTATTCATGAGAATGCCTACCAAGACCTATTCATTCACTAGGATTTTCGAACAACTTCAGGTTGGATTTTCCCATGGATCCCATCCATAGCTTTCCATTGATGATTGTGGCGACCATTCCTGTGAGTTCGTTGACAGGAGCCTCCATGACCTCTTTTCTGCAAATGATTTGGTGACGAGCCATGGTACGAATGTCTCTTTCTCTGAATCTGAGAAGATCTTTTGCACTAATAAGCCTCATAACTTCTTCTTTGCTTTTGAACTTGATGGCAACGGTTGCAGTTTCATCATCATAAGCCCAAAATTCCATGTTGTCAAGATATCCCTCGTGAAAGTGTTGAGGGATAGGAATTTATTTCAGTTGTTTTGTTGCTGGCCACAATATGATCTTCATTGGCTCACCAGATTCTGGATCAATAACATCCGAATCTTTTCTGTACAAGGCTTTTGCAGTTTTCATCTTTGAGAAGTTTTCCCTGACCTGCCTGTCTAGAAATCGTTTGAAGTTGGACACACTGGGATCTTGTGAAGGATTGTGAAATTGGGCCCTTGAGAGTTCGGCAAGATCAACTTTTGTCCATGAGTTGAAGTCATGGATGCTCTGGTAGTATTCAGGAATTCCAGAATTTCTCTTTACAACCCACATGTTTACCTCATGATCAAAGGCCCACATTTTGATCCCTGAGCGATTACCATACTCATCACCAAACTTTCTCTTTTTAAGATCTGTCACTGTCAATACAGGATCTTTTGTTTTGCGATTTTCGTTTGAGTTCTTCATGAAAAGTAATCCTTCAATTTTATTAGCAGTGACGGTCCTTTTCCCATGCTTGATCGTGATATGTGATCTTGCATTATTAGGCTCTTGAGGACTGGGTGGGAGCCATAGGAGGATCTTCAATCCCATGAGGTTGTTGAAAAAGAGACTGGAACTTATCGCCAAACGCTTCAAACAACTTATTATTTAACCCAAAATAAAAGGCAGTTAAAGAACCAAGATCGGTTTGCAGATCAGTAATCTGTTTTGTCTTTAGTTCATCTCTTGCTCGAAGCTCAACGATATAGGTATCATGTTGATCAAGAAAGATGTTCTTTTCAATGACTTCTTGTCTAAAAATTCCAATTTCTTCTCGAAGCTTAGACACTAAGGTCTTATCAACCCTTGAACGTTCTTCCTCAAAAGATATGCCTTTTGCTAGGGAGGAAGAATCTGGACTGTTCTGAGCCAAGTGCCTAGCTAGCCTGATAGAAGCTTCATCTAGCGCAGGCCTTATGGGGGAATATTCCAGAATAGTAGACGATCCACCTGCTTCATACACGGTGCTTGGACCTTATTCAGTTGGTAGTGGTGGTGTAGAGATAGTTGTGGTGGTGACAATAGATGAAACTGGTGGTGCTTGGCTTTGAATGAACACTCCCTGCCTCGGATTCAATCGCCTTCCTTTTAGAGAAGACAGGGAGGTTTGAGGCTGTGTCGGTTCACTCAGAGATGGAACAGAAGTAGATACATTAACATTAAGGGGAGGAATCCCTAAAACCACATCTCTTAGTCTTGAAGGATCTTCCATTGGTTTTGAAGAAGAAAGCAAAATCTTGAGAGCGTTTACATCATCCCTAGTCTTAGTTGCTGGTTGAGCAGCTTCATTGACCATTCTAAAGGGCATGTCATCGAATCCCGGTAATGGACCAAAATCGTCATCGTCTAGATTAAGGTCAACACTCGAAGGAATGTCGTCGTTGTTGATACCAGTAAAATCCAGATCTCTTAGGAAATCATCATCTCCAATGAAATCCTCATCACCTCCCTCTTGATAAAAATGTCCGTCAACCTCCACATTATGTAGCTGGTCATGTTCCTCGGTCACAATTGCCACAGGAGAAATATTGACCTTCTTCATTCTCATGATCTGAATCCGAGATTACGACATCCTCGGTTTCTGTGGGATTAGAGAGATTGTCAGATCCTGATTGGTCACTATCATCAGCAGAGATCCCAAATTTTATCAAAGGGAACTTCCCTTCAAAGACAAATTTTCCAGATCGATTTTGTTTCATTAAACCGAACGCGCTGGGACCGATAGACTTGAGATCCAAAGTTTCATTTCCTCTCTCAATCTCGGGGTGCATGACATTAAAGATGATTTGCAAAAACCTAGGGAACATTAAGAACTTGTCCCGCTTGTTTCCCTCAATGTTTAGAATCAGTTCATGCAGAATGAACTTTGAAAAGTTGAACTCAATTCCCGATGGTAAAGCTGCAATGGCTCTAGTGTTGAAGAGGGAGATCTCATTAGGTCCTGATCTCCTCCCAAAAATACAACTCACAAACACATGAGCTAGATACTTCCAGCAAGGAGGTAACAACTTCTTGATAGTAGGAGGAAATGTTCCTTCATAACCCATATGATCCAATATTTCTTGGGTTTGCTCCAGATCAATCTCCATTGAAAATTCAGGCTTGTCATTAACCTGCAACGATTCTTGAATGATTTGTTCGGTAATCAGGACTTTCTTTCCTTGCACAGTGGCCTCAAGATATTTCTCATCGTTGTCATTTATTTCCACAGATGCGGTTCTCCAAAATTCTTTAATCAATCTTTGATAAATCACTGGACTAGTGGTGAAAGCAGGACCAAGAAACATTTCCTTAGACCGTCGACAATGAATTTGAGATCATTATGGGCCGCCGGAGGATCTTCAAGAAAAAATGGCTGAATTGTGCACTTTTGCGAACTCAAGATCTCCCATGATATTCTGAAAAATACAAGCATAAATTAAAGCATTAGAAAAATTAAGAGATTTCCCATTAAACAAAATTTATGTCAATTTTAGGTGTACAGCCATACACCTAGATCCAGCCACACACAATGTGTGCAACTGCACACGGTGTACAACTGTACACAGGTTCAAACTGCACATAGTGCCAGCCGTAGACGAGTCCAGCCGCACACGGCGTGTGCGGCCGCACACGCACAGTCGATACCGAAATCCTCAATTGACCATCGATTCAATATCGTTTTTGCTTAAAAATTGCATTATGGGAGTCGATTTCATGGATATTACGATTACGAGGTTTCAATTTCACGAAAAATGAGGGTTTTTTTGAAGTTTTTAGAGAGAGAGAGAGAGATGGGAGCAGTGTGCGGCCGAACTCAAAAGGAGGAAAAAGTGAGGGTTTGACCGCACACCCCCTTTTTATACCTTCCTTAATATGATAAAGGGCTGCCATTCACCACTCTTAAAAACAGAAGCCCAATACCTAAAACTATTTTAAAAATAAAACTTTTTGAGGATTAATTAAAAATAAAAATAAAAATAAAAATAAAAATAAAAATAAAAATAAAATATTTTCTAAAATTTACCAATCCTAAAATGAAAATAAAATAAAATTAAAACAAAAATAAAAATAAAATAAAATCATACTAAAAATTTGAATTTAACCTAAATTTCGCCTTTATCTGAAATTAATAACCTTTTGAGATGTGGGATCAAAGTTGTTGGACAATCATTCTCCATTTGTCAGTACCTCTCCTTTCATGAATAGATCTGGTCGATCGCCGGTATTGTGGTCAACTTAAGCACGAAAAATTATGACAATTTTTAGGTATGCTATCAGTGACTAGACAAATTGATCCTAGGTTACTAGATAAAATTCCTAAGGACAATTTATCTGACGACAACCAAGGATGTTGTTATCCACCTAAATTGAGCAGCGAGGTCTACAGACAATCTATAATTATTCAATTTTAGTTGTACTAGAACGTGTTTCCCACTTCCTTATATTCCCTAATAATCAAGAACTTCTGAGATACTCCTTACTTTAAGTGAGCAGCCAATTATTAGGAGAGAGAATTGATTTAGAATGCATATGTTGTACACCTAGTTCGGATCTCTTCCAATCATGTAGAGGGTGAAACATATGACTAACTAGCGTTTTAGAGGGATTGAGAAGTAGAAGGTTGCATATGTGTAACAACCCGGATTTCCAGGTATCTTTTATGCTTATATTTTTGGAGTTTTGTGAGGGGACTCGGCGAGTTGGAGCTCAAACTTGCCGAGTAGGATCGCGGTTCAGAACGCGGGTTCGCGCCTGGACTCAGCGAGTCCAAGGAATGGACTCGGCGAGTCCTCGCTGTTTAATGAAACCCTAATTTCCCGGTCCTAAGCCCTATTTAAAGGACCTTATGGACCTTCATTGCGGCTACCTTGATCTGGAGAGCACCAAAGCAGCTGAGGGTTCTTGTGAGTGAGATAAGAGGCCATTGTTCACCAAATTTGTGTGTTTTTGCAAGAAAGGAAGAGGAAAGTCAAGCTAGAAGAGTTAGGGAGCTTGGATCTACTTTCATTTCATCAGAGGAGGCTTCTTGAGGTATCATTCAGAGCTTATTTCCGTATTTTTGTTGATATGGTTAAATCTAGGGTTTCTTCATGCCTTATTTGCTTTGTATTTGAAGTGTGAGAGGTCCCATGGGGATATGGTGCTTAGATCTGGACCTTAGTCGGTCTAGAGAGTCCCTAATGTCATGCTTTATGTCCTTCCTTTTTGGGTTGGAGGCTAGGGTTGCCATTTTAGAGGTCATTTCTCCAAAAAGAGCCTTGTAGGTGTTGTATGGTAACCAAGACATGAACTTTACGTGATGAATGAGCTGAGGAGGGCCAGATCTATGAGTGGATGGAGCGGATCTGACCTCAGAAGCTAGTTTGAGTTGATGCATTCCATGGACTCGCCGAGTCTGAAGAACAGACTCGGCGAGTACCATGAAGATTGTCCTTAACCACTCAGCGAGTGGTCCTGCCGAGTTATGGGTTGACTCAGTGAGTCAGGGAGAGTTAGAGAGGGTTGACAGATGGACTGAGTCGAGCTGGAACTCGCCGAGTTGTTCTTGAGACTCGACGAGTTGAGTCGTGGTGGCCCTGCGATTCATGCCAGGTGGAACTCGTCGAGTCAGGGGAGTACTCGACATGTCAAAAGAGAATCCTAGAGAGTTGGTGAATACGTATAGACTCACCGAGTCGCCCTAGTGCACTCGCCGAGTCCGGTCAAAATTGACTGTTGACCGTTGACCAGAGTTGACCAGTGTTGACTTGATGGGGGTAGTCAACCTTAGTGGTAAAAGTGTTAATTAGAGATGTATGATGTTATAGGAGGATTATAGCTCGGAGGATCTAGCACGAGTGATTTCCAGGATTCGTGAGTTATCGAGATATACGAGGTGAGTCTTCTCACTATACGTTACCTTGAGTAGGTAATCAGAGTTATGTAACAGAGTATGTGTATGTTATGTGTTGTACTGCATGATGTCTATATGATTTATGTTGTGCATGTTTATAGAGTTGGAACCGGAAGGTTCCCAGAGTTAGAACCAGTAGGTTCACAGAGTAGGGTCTACGGACCCATAGAGTTATAGCCTCGAGTGGCTAATATGCGTTATGTGTGGTATTTTGGGGAACTCACTAAGCTTTGTGCTTACAGTGTTAGTGTTGTTTGTTTCAGGTACTAGTGATGACCGTGGGAAGGCGCCGGCTTGATTTGTACACACGCAAGGGATTTTTATGTGATATGATATTTGGATTTTGTATGATGTGAATTGAAGATTTAAACTTGATGTTTTATGAAAATTAAATGAAAAATGTTTTTATATTTTGCGAAAAATTATTTTGAAATTCACGGTGTTACAATATGCTGTGTACCAGGTCGGATTATTAATCACGTAAAGGAGACAACATATGACTAACAGACAGAAAGAATAGCATAGATAGAAGATGCAGAGAGTCAGAGTTGCATATGTTGCAGTCCAGGTCAGATCTTTCGATCACACAAAGGAGGCAACATACGACTAACAGTAGGAAAGAATGAAAATAACTTTCTACAGACCTAATTTATCGGAATTCCCCAGTCGCCCCATCAATATCGAAATTAAGGACAGAATCCGTACACCGAGGAAAAGTTAATCCACAGTTCTAGATACGGGTTTCTTTAATGTGACTGGTGGATTCTCATGTGTATCTCCCTGCTCAACCTACCCAAGCGTCATATTGTCAGGCTAAACGGAACTATCTAGGTCAAGATTGATAAAGTCTCTAGATTCCTTAAGTTCATATGTACCTAGTCAAGTACATTAAACTTTTCGTGCCTACCATCGAACACAGAGCCTAGACAATTCAGTTTTGGTACCTTACATAGTTTCAGATTGCCTGTTATCACTTGTTGATATCACTTCCCCTATATTTGTTACACAAAAGAAATATCTCAGAAATATTTTTGGCTTTTCTGATTTTCTAATTTTTTGTTTGGTTTTTGTTTATTTCTCACCCTAAATTTGTGCATGGGTGAGAAAGAAATATAAATGCGCAAATTTAAACTAACCTAAACAAAAATTAATCCTCAAAACGAATCATTTTCAAAAAGTTTACCAACACATCGAATCGAGCTTTGTTAAACGGCTTTGTCAACAAATACGCCACATTATTAGCAGTGGGAACCTGTTCTAGCCAAATGAGCGAGCGCTCATAACAATCTCTGATAAAATGAATTTGATGTCGATGTGTTTGGTTTTTGAGTGTTGGACCAGATTTTTAGCAATTAGGATCGCAGCCTCATTATCACAGAAGATAGGGGTTTCTTGAAAATTCAAACCGTAATCCAACAGCTGAAGTTGGATCCATATGACTTGAGAGCAACAAGCAGACACAACCACGTATTCCACTTCTGCTGTTGAGGTTGAGACAGTGTTTTGTTTCTTGCACTGCCAGGACACCAGTCAATTGCCTAGAAACTGACAAACGCCTGAAGTCGATTTTCTTTCAAGCTCGCAGCCTCCATAATTGCAGCAAAAGCATACAGATCAAATTCAGAATTTTTCGGATACCAAAGACCCAGTTTTGGGCTGGCTTTGAGGTACCGAAAAATCCTTTTGACAGCAGTAAGATGAGAAAGTTTAGGATTAGCCTGATAACGCGCGCATTGACAGACCGCAAACATAATGTCTGGGCGACTTGTAGTTAGATACATCAGCGAACCGATCATTGATCTGTAGTATGTTTGATCTACGGTTCGCCTTCAATATCAGGGGTCAGCAGGGGTCTCTCCGCCATGGGTGTCAAGGCAGGTTTGGCGTCTCTGAACCCAAACTTCTCAAGCATATCCTCCACAAATTTGGCTTGATGGAGTAGGATTCAAGCAGAACGTTGTTGGACCTGAAGCCACAAAGACATTGTCATTTCGCCCAACGAACTCATCTAGAATCTCTTTTTCATAACGTCCTTGAATTCCTTGCATAACTGTGGACTCGTTGACCCGAAAATGATGTCGTCTACATAGATTTGTACAAGAATCTGATCCACACCGACATGCTTTATGAATAGGGTCTGATCGATAGTGACACGTAAGTAGCCATGATTGAGCAAGTGCTCTGTGAGAGTAGCATATCGGGGTTTAGGAGCTTGATGCAACCAATACAGAGCCTTGTCAAACTTGTAGACATCGTTGGGAAATTTCGACCCGACAAACCTAGGAGGTTGATCACCATAGATCTCTTCCTCCACCTTGTCGTACAACAAAGCCGTCTTGACGTCCATTTGATAGACAATGAAGTTCATGTAGGAGGCATAAGCTAGGAAGATACAAATAGCCTCCAAGCGAGCCACCGTAGCATATACTTCTATATAATCAAGACCCTCCACCTGTCTGAACCCACAGACAACCAATCTCGCCTTATTTCTTAAAATTACAATCGAATCGTCCTGCTTATTCCAAAATACCCATCTTGTGTCGAGAGAATTCTTGCCTTTATGCAATTCCACCAATGTCCAAACCCCAAGCTTTTCGAACTGATTTAGCTCGTCATGCATTGCATCCACCCAGCTGGGCTCATTCAAAGCCATTTCTAAATTCTTGGGCTCTATTTGAGAGATAAAGCAAGAATAGAGACATGTGTTGACGTCTCGACTCTGACTTCTAGTTCTAACGTCGTTGCCCAGCTGGCCAATGACATTCTCGTTCGGGTGATTTTGATGTATACAAGAGGGTATATCTTGACTGATGTGATTGAGTGAAACAGGAAGTGTATGAATATTAATAGCTCTGTCATTTGCTTAAGAATCCACGGTAGATGAAACCGTGTCGATTGGTGGATTTGCTACAAACTCATCAGTGATTTATTCGGGAAAGAGAAGATCCATTAGATTTTGAGTGACAGTAGAAGCATCTTGGTTCATGAACTCTCTTTCAACTATAGTTAGTGGAGTAGCATCAGCATCTAGAGCAGACTGTTGTGTTGGGGACTCTGAAGAAACAATTGGAACAGATGACTCCACCGGGGGATCAGTAGCAGAAACCAAAGGCGGTCTGTAAACAACCTCTTCCTCATCGTCTTCAATGATATTCTTCGAGCCAGAAGTAGACCTAGATTGGTTATCAGACGACACACTAAAGGATTTAAATAGTAATGTATAGTCAAACAGCCAATCAGGACCCACTCTAGCGTCCGTTTCATTCTCTTCCAACCAGCGTACATCAAAAGATTCCACTATTTGCTTTGTCTTCTTATTGTATACCCTGTAAGCAGTACGAGCAACGTATCCGACGAAATAGCAGTCATCAGCTTTTGCATTGAATTTTGGGTTGGACTCCAAGTGAAGAAGGGTGCAAGGGCAACTAAATACTCTGAAATGGATGCCAGATGGCTTGTGTCCATAGAGAATCTCATACAGAGTTTTCATATGGGCTTTGTTGATCAGGACATGATTTTGAACGTAGCAGGCAGTGTTGATCGCCTCTGCCCAAAAGAAAACTAGAAGTTTAGAATCACATAGCATCATCCTCGTTGCGTCTTGTAACATTCGATTCCTCCGTTCAGCAACACCGTTTTGTTGTGGTGTCCGAACATAACTACACTGACTCAGTGGTTGGTTTGGTTCTCAATCATTACAATGAACTTCTTGATAAGGCCAATGATCCCAGCTTTGTTGGATAGAAAGAAAACCTTCGTGAAGCGAGAGAAGTCATCTATCACAACGAGACAGTATGAATTTTGGTTGATGCTAAGGACGTTGACCGGACCAAACAAATCCATGTGCAACAATTGGAGCACCTGGATGATGGAGTTGACCTACTTTGGCAGATGTGGATTTCGATGATGTTTGCCTTGTGCACATGACAAACATTTTTCAAAAGTGATGAAGTCTCTGACGGGTAGACCACGGACCATTTCGTTTTTGGCAAGACGGTTTAGATTCTTTGCATTAGCATGGCCAAGTCGATGATGCCACAACATAGCGTTTTGTTCTGAAACCTTTGAAAAGAGACAAGTGACTTCATCGAGTATGTTGTTGTTCATGTCAATAATGTAGGCATTCCCATCCCGCTTTGATTTGATGAGAATCCACTCCTTTGCGATGAAAATGCCAGACTTTAAGATTAGACATTCTTTATCGGTGAAGTGTGTCAAATAACCCTTGTCGTAGATTTGAGAAACACTCAACAAGCTATGCTTTAACTCGGGAGCATAGTTAACGTTCTCAAAACTTAGCACTCCATTGGAAACGGTTCCTTTCTGAGTGATATTTCCACCTTCTCTGCCCGCAAAGGAAACATAGTCCCCATTAAAAGATTGAATGTTGCTCAATTGGAAGATGTCTCCTGTCATGTGTCGGGAACAGCCGCTGTCGACATACTAGGGTCTGACGACATTCCTCTGCAACTGTCCCTGTACGATGAGCATAATCATTTAGATTTGGGGACCCAGGTCATTACAGTCATGGGTTGACCTTTAATGTTCACAGATTTATCTTTTGGTTTTCCTCAATTTGAATTCTCATTTACAACAGATACAGAGGATGATGATGACTGATTAGACTTTAATTTTGGCATCCATGGATATTTAGGTTTTGAAACAATTTTCTTTTCAGTTTGCTTTGAGCAGGTGGATTTTCTACTAGAAGAAGTTGAAGACCCAGACCAACATTTTGACGAAATCGACTTCGGCTTAGCTTTGATCGATTTTGGCAAACTGTTTCGATTTTTATTAAAAACCTGTTTGTTCTTATGAAGAACTGCCATTTTCTTGTTTTGATTTTCTTTCCAGTCATCATCTCGAGAGTGAGTTCTTGAGGACTTTCTAATTAAAGACCGTCCTCTAGACTCATTCTCTCCATTTTGTGATAAGTAATGCACAAACATCCGATTGAGACAGTTTCTGGCAATATGACCAACAGTACCACAATTGAAGCAAATTTGCTTATGATCATTGGACTTGGTACTGCTTTTGTCAGATATCTGCCTTTTATTGTCGTTTCTAGCAGTTTCACATTTTCCAGAACAAGTACTAGATTGTGTAGCAAACGTAAAAGATGTAGAAGCACTCAAATAAAATTTAGCAACTTTATCAGAAAAAACACCATTATTTTCAAAATTATCAGTCTGAAACAACACGACCAGAAACAAAAACATTAGTGTTTGAGTTTAACACAGATCCATCATAAAATTCAACACCAAATTTAGACACAAAATCATTCGACTCAGACTTTTCAACTTCTTGCTCCCCCTGAACTACTGACATATCTGCACTTGAGGTAGAAATGTTAGTATCCAAAATTTTATCATTAGGCCGTGTTGCTTGTTCAGAAGCTGATTTCCCATAAACCATGAAAGGTTCTCTGTCAATTTCTTCTTGAGATAGAAGAATAGCAGTGTAATTATGATTGAAGGGAGGGGGGACACTCTCAAATCCTAATCCTACTTTTATTTGGTTACCACAAGTATTGTCCTTCCACTGCAATTGTTTCGCGATCATTTTTGCAACTACTTAACTTGGCCCATCGAATTTTTTAAAATTAAATTCAGCATTTTCAAATCGGTTTTTCAATGCGTCAAGTTCAGTGGTTACAACAGCAAGTTTTCTTTTGAGATGATCATAATTCTCACACTTGTTGTTGTAATCCTCTTGCAATTTCTTAAAATCGTTTGTTTTGTTCTCTAATTGAGTTTTCAAAGGATTTTGATTTTTCATAAGTATATAGCCTTCATACATAAGGTCCTCATTCTCTCTCTTGATTAATTCAATTTGGTCACGTAAGAATTTAACAGTTTTCATACAAGATTGAGAACAACCAATTTCACTGACCTTAGATTTGGCAGGCTCTGGAGTGGTTTGCACCATGAATGCAAATTGAAGATTCATCATTTCCTCTTTAGGATCATTCTCTGCTTCTTCTTCCACACCATCCTTGATCTGGGCAAGATGTGCATTTTTAGGTCCTCAAATATTCAGAGCCTGAATCTGGTCTTCCCAATCAAAGGATTGAGCCACCATAGCCAAGTTTGCAGGCTGATTGTTTGAAGAGGACCCCTTGTTGTTGTTCACCGGCACCATAGCTCGCTCAGAATTCTCTCTTCGGTCTGGTTTTGGACATTCTCCGGCAAAGTGTCCAGGTTCATGACAATTATAACACCTCAACTTTCCTTTGTTGAACCCTACTTTCTTGTCAGAGTTTACACTGCAATCGTTCTTCCCAGTTTTCTTGGAGAATTGTTTTGCCCTAAAAACAGCCATAGCCATTTGCCATGTGATGTCCATCTCCTCCACATCCTCCAGATGGATTTGATCTAGGTCAGTAAATGATAATTGTGGGGAAAGTTCTTCGGCCACAAAAGCATTGTAACAATTCACTAGACCAGTGGCGAGGGCCAGATTTTCTTCTTTTTCTTTCAGTTATGAAGATTGAGGATTATTTCCATGAGCCTGAATGGGTGCATTTGAGGATGAACCAACAACAGAAACAGCTTGTTGAAGCGAAGATTGAGGTTGAGAAACTTGAATGCTTTGCATTGATGGGAAAACGTATGAAGTGAGCTGATGAGTCACATAGGGTTGAACTTGAGGAACATGAGATACTTGTGAAACTTGAGGAGTAGAGAAACTTAACAACGTGGTGTTGTCGGTGGTTTGGATTCCAAGATTTGTAAAGGAGTACGAATTAACATGATTAATCTCTCTTCGCTTATCATCGGGATCCGCAAGCCTTAATGATCGCCATCATTTCAGCCAAACTCAAACGGTTCAAATCTTTGGTCTTCTTTATCACTGAGACATTCATATCCCAAGATTTCGGTAAAGAATTCAAAAGCTTCTTGTTGATCTTAGATTTTGTAACCATAACACCATCAGAACTCATCTCGGTTGTGAGTGTGATAAACCTTTGCATTTGATTCTCAAGAGTTTCCCCCAAGACATAGTTAAACATGTTGAACTTTTGTCGCAATATGTCTTGGCGACTTTGTTTCATGTCGTCATTTCCTTCATATACTTTGATCAATGCTTCCCATAATGCCTTTGCTGAAGTGTACTCACGGAAACCTTGAGCAATTTGTGGGGATAATGCCATAGTGAGTGTGGAAAAAGCTTTTTCTTGTTCCTCGACTCTCTTGAAATCATCATCGGTGTAGTTTTCAACTTGCTTATCAATTATAGTGCCATCTTCCAATGTTGATGTGATATGGATTGGACCTCTCAGAATACTTCTCCAAATTTTAAAATCCTTCATTTTGATGTATTTCTCAATCCGATATTTCCATTAAGGATATCCTTCTGTGGACAACAATCGGGGAATGCGAGAAGTGGTACCCATAATAGCATCCAATTCATGATGAGTAGACATGCTTTGAGATTCCATTTATTTTAATGAACAACAAAAATTTCATTAAATAAGATGAGTGCGGCCGCACACTCCACCGCACATGTCAACTGCACACTCCAACCGCACACGTCAACAACACACACCAACCGCACATGTCAATCGCACACACCAACCGCACACCTTCAAGAACCTAACCGCACACCTTCAAGAACCTAACCACACACCTTCAAAGACCTAACCGCACATATTCAAAGACCTAACCACACACCTTCAAAGTTCGACCGCACACCCAAAAATACTAGATTTTTTGAACGAATTTTGATTCCAAACTAGTAAAAACGATGATTCGTAGCAGTTTCTCAATCAAAGAGTATGAATTCACCTCAAAAGCTATAACTATCTTCAACCGCACACTCTATGATTCTTAAAATTGACACTAAATTGGCTCTGATACCAATTGTAAGTCCCGATTTATAGATCCAAATCAGTAATCAATGTATTGCAAACAATCAAGCAGAGTGTAGAAGGTGTAGAAGTAGAATTAAACCAAGCATGCACACATCTATATCGCATAAATGTCAAGTACACCTTGAAAACACGCACACATACGTCACACATTCTGACACGTAGACACAACCTATTTATACCACACAAAGTAGCACACCAGTGTGCAGCCGCACACACGTCTACGGCCGCACATAACATGTGTGGCCGCACACACGTGTATGGCCGCACACACCCACTAACATACTACAACCACCACAACACACTCTAACAACCTACTAAGACCTATACATGAGAATGCCTAACCCAAACCACAAAATTATAGCCTATCATAGCTTCATGGGGCTTTCATTTTGGTTCTTCCTTTAGCACAAAATCGTAAGTGTGTAAGGGATACACACTCTGTCTCACTTTTTTTATTCTTCTTCTTTGGTGTTTGTTTTATTTCTAGACTTTACAAGAAGATCCATGGTTGGTTATAACTAGCTTATAATTGTTATTAAATATTAAAGTCTTCCGTTGCTAAAGTCTTGTTTTTGAAACTAACTTTTTGAATAAAACCCAAATATATATATATATATATATATATATATATACACATATATGTGTGTGTATACATACATACATACATACATACACACACACACACACACACACATATATATATATATATATATATATATATATATATATATATATATATATCAAGTAGTTTCCGATTAATCTCTGATTAGTCCCAAGCTCTACTCGACCAACTAGAATGCGTTGAACGATTAATTTATGCCTACACAATGAGCAAAACAGTAGCAAATGTCTGCTCCACGTTCTTCCTTAGAGCTTCTTGTGCTAAGTTGAAAATTTTTCATTTTTCATTAGCTGGATATGAGTATGAGCTAACAAATGTAACGTACTGTGGATATATCTCATTACCAATGTAATACCTATAATTATATTCATGTCCATTCACAACGTATGTCATGTTTAGTGCTTTACCCTGAAAAATTTCGGTACATAGCGGAGACGGTCCAAGCACATTGAGGTCGTTGTTCGAGCCCGCCATACCAAAGAATGCATGCCAAAACCATATGTCCTATGAAACAACTACTTCTAATGTACTAGTCGGCATGTTGTGAACACCTCGCGTGAGTTAACCTCGCAATGCACTGGGAATATTTCCCCACAGCCAATGTGTACAGTCAAGGCTACCAAACATTTCTGGAAAACCATGTTTAGGTTGATGTGTGGCATACAACTGTTCAACATCACTTCTAGTCGGATTTCATAAGTGTATGTCACCGTAAAGCTCTATAACATACTCACAAAACAAATATGTACATTCTCGACCTGTCCTATCAGAAATTTTTTAATACTCATCTACTGTGTCTGCGGCTATGCCATATGCCAATTGTCAAAGAGTTGCTGTACATTTTTTAATTGTAGTAAAACCACATTTAATTCTACAATCTCATCTCAACTGAAAAAACTCTTAATTGTTTGGGAACTCTCTAGCTATATGTAAGAATAAATTTCTACTAATATGAAACGATCTTCGAATTTCGATAGTTTGTATAAACTATTAGGGGCGAAGTAATCTCATACCAAAAGTTTGTTTGCCCCGATATGATTCCTTTTGATCAAAGTTCTACGCATCCTCTTGACATTTGAACGTTCGACTCTTTGACGCACCCTGTCACATGTTGTTGATAACGTGTGCAAAACCAGCTCGTCATTAAATCATCATCATCAGAACAAAAGGAAGAAATTGAAGCAAAAAAATTATTCATATTGTTGAGAAAGTGTGTTTGAAGGATGTAAACATATGTTTAAGTGTTTATATATATATATATATATATATGTATATATATATATATGTGTGTGTGTGTGTGTGTGTGTCTGTGTGTGTATGTGTGTGTGTTAAGTTTTAAATTTAATTTTTTTAATTCATCCAACGTACACAAAAAACGTTCAAATGACATTAACCAATCAACTCCTTCATATTCGCTCATAGACGGAGTCACATCACACAACCATTTACACACCTTTGAGGTGGTGTTCACGTGTGTACATCGCCTCCATGTCAGTCTTCACACACGGATATATCAACCATACCGAAGCCTAAGCAAACTTATCATTTATCATTCATCTTATACTTTTACAGCTAACTTTACTCAGTTTAGAAATTTCAAGTCAATCATATATGACCACAATTTATATGGTAAATATGACCACAAGCTAAATGTTGTATTAATAGTGATTGACCTCTAAAATTTAGTAACGCGATAAGATTTGAAAACAGATTTTTATGCGACCATCTCTAGCTTATATATACACTATATCTTTTTCTTAGTTTTGTAGTATTTCAACATAATTGCATGCTATGACATCCTGAAATTTAGGTCATAGACTACAAACGACTAAGCTAAAATAAATAAAGATATATATATATATATATATATATATATATATATATATATATATTTAACTCATTCAGTTGTAGTGCATCTAATGTAAAATAAATGAGTTCATTTCAAATAATATAATATGTCGACTGATACCTTACTTCCAAATGTGTAACTTGTCAAATAAATCAAACAACTCAAATTGCAACAATGGTTAATGCGTTTGAAAAACTGAAAAAATTGTATTAAGTAGTTATGAGCCAGGAGAACATTAATACCTTATAATACAAGTTTCCTTGTTTCTGAAAATATAAAGAACGTCTAAAACGGAGTTCGTGTGCAGAAGATACGATAGTTTTAAGAAAACATTGGTTTTCTTTAATCGCGTAAACTGAATCGATCCATTGAGACACTTACATACCTCCGATGACAATTCTGAGAGCGTTTTTGGACTCAGACTATAGCCTAATATTTAATTTCATACTCAAAATATTTTTAGCAAAAATATGTGCGAAAATTGAAAAATCGAGCGTTATGGGCTATTTAGATGTGAAACTTTAAACGTGATTTCCCAGACTTTCGTAACTCGAGAAATTAATCCCTTTGAGTTTTTGGAATCCTTAAATTTAACTATATCCATCGGCATGTTCGAAAAAATTTCTCGACATTCGGATCCCGATGCACCCGATTAGGTGTTTTTAGGCACTTAATGAGGGTGTAACCTCTTTCTTCTTCCCTTGCTACAAATGCATATGACCATGCCTCTTCTTTCTTCCTCATTGAAGTGTATACATGTACATAATGGTACACAACACTTGATTTAGTGATGGCTTCTCTCTAAACTCACTAGCACCCTCTTCAACTATAAATATGGGGGGAAAGTACTAATCTAGCCATAATGGTTAATTACTTATCAAAAAATAGCAAAAAATTTGATCTTATTCAAAAATAGCCCACAAAATAGTATTCAACATAGACATGACTACGATCGACAGCGTTGACTACGGTCAACCCTATGTTGACTACTATTTTGTGGTAATGGTCTACTATTTTACGATCCATTTACTTTTTCGTGACCCATTTTCCCAATGGTATATAATGTGTAATTTTTTCAGATTAGGTCATTTTCCACTTTAGTTTTTTGGGTTTGGCTACTTTTTTCTCTCAATGGAGGAACCAAAGAACAACCATGTTTGTTTATTTTTTTCATCAAAATTTTACCGTGTTCGTGATTAGAAGTAGGTTTTGTATATATGGTTAAGTTTTTTTTTTTGAAAAAAATCGAAAAAAATAAAATAAAACCTTAGGTTTCATACGAAACCTACGGTATACATGTGAACAATGCACAAATTGTGCAGTGTCGACTTGTACACCTACGATTTCGTATGAACCGAACAGAAAAATATTTTTTTTTTGTTTTCTTTTTTGAATTTGATACTACACGATCGGAATTGTATATATGTAATATATTGATGATTTTTTTTTTCTTCATAAAACTCAAAAAAAAATAGCGAAACCGTAGGTTTTCTGGAAACCTACGGTGTACAACCATTTAATGCACAGTTTGTGCACTAAGGGTTGTACACCGTAGGTTTCCAAAAAGCCTATATTTTTTTTAGGGTTTTTAATAAAAAAAATTTATAACCAATAAACACTTGTTTATATTATCGATTCGGTGATTTTTTTTAGAATTTTTTTTGAAACCGTAGGTTTCCTAAAACCTAGTGTTTTCTATTCTTTTTTCATTTTTTCATAAAAATAATGTTTTTGCGTATTTTTAACGATTGTGTATATGTTATGATTCCATGTTTTCATTTTATCATAAAGTATGTTTATAACGGGAAGACTTTTTAAGGTATAATGTACTGATAAAATAACATTGTGTTTTGATAGTTTTAGGTTTGTTACAAAATATGTTATTATCACACCATTTTCAAAGTACAATGCTATATTTGGTATACTATTAGTATAGAAAATACAAAAAGTGTTGTTAATTAATTTCCTTTGGTATTTTATACAAAGTAAATAGAATATATGAAATAATTAAGTCTGATATTGTGTGCTTTCTCTAATTGTTTATCACTATTTTTCTTTTATAAAACTTTATTTAACCGTAATGTTTATTTAATTTTGTAGCTTCCAAACAAAAGGATGATGGGTGTCACACCCCAAAACCACGAACGGCGGAAACGTTCAGGGGTGGAGGACGTCATGTACAGTATCACAACAGTGTAACATAATAAACAAGCAACAACATTATCCATTGCATTATAAGTAAAGTTTAATACATGTGTGTTCTTTCATTATAATAAGACACCAAAAATATACAATCAAAATAAAAGACGAGACTTGTCTGCTCCGTCTTCTCAAAACCTGGCCTCTGTACCTGTCTACTGATGACCTGAGAATACAAGTTATTTTGAAAGCGAGTATCAACTTTAAAGCTGGTGAATTCATAAGTATTTAAGTGCCATTGTCTTTCTTATGAAAATCTGTTATGAAGGCCATGTAAAACGTTAAGTGAGAATGTTGATGTAAGTATGAAAAACCCTAGAAAAAAACCCTTATTTTCTATAAGTATGAAGTATAGTCTTTTACCAAGACCTGAATGTTTTGTGAGTATAATGATTGTTTTCCTTTAATTGTTTAGTACTAAAGTACTTATTCTAACTCATCGTTTATGTGAAAGTATCACAAAATAAAGTAAACAGGAAAAGGTACTACTGTAAGTGTTGTCACTGGGTACTAGGACTAACACAACATATGTAACTGTTATCCCGAGGTACTAGGGTTAACACGACCTATATAACCTAATGAACATCCGAAGATTGTCCAATTGTCCTCTGTAGCAGCAGCAGGGCGGAGGAATGGTTAGTCCTTGTAAAGGTACTCCTAGTATAAGTAATAACCGTAGGCATCCGTAGATGTTCATCACCCACTGTTGCTAACAGATGGGTTCCGGAATGGTTAGTCCCGTCCATATATCCCGAGGTACTAGGGATAGAGACCCATCTAGGTATCCCGAGGTACTAGGGATAGGGTCTTGTCTAGATATCCCGAGGTACTAGGGATCTGCAGGAAGATTTACACAGAAGGCACTAGTAAATCTCCTCGCAATTCGAGATACAAATATTCAAATAAGTATACACAGGTAAAGGTATCTACGCAAAGGTACTCTTGTAATGTGTTCATGTATCATGTAAGCATATGTAAAGGTACTCAAGTATCAGGTAAGGTACTTAGCAAAGACTCATGAATGAACTGACTCTTGTGTGATTCCTTGTAATAGAAGTAATGTTTGATATCTTCAAACTATCCCTATGATAATTAACTGGAAAGTAAGTGTTTGTTCAAGTAGATTTATGCACCCTCGATACACCAGGGTGTGGGAAACTGAACGAAGGATGAAAACTATAATCTCTATCATATAAATGAACATATATGCATATGTATAATTTGATTCAACAAGGTAAAACAATGGTTTTGCAAGATATCTAGGACTTTTGAACAATAATTAAAAATGACTTGATGTCATTTTAAATAAACATATCAAAACTAATACTTTTGTTATCAATGTATTTTAAGATAGAAAGCCACTTCATTTGTCACCTTTTGAAACATGTGAAATCTACTAAGTGAAAACATAGTTATAAAATACATAAGATTAAATTAAATAACATATTTTTTTCTCCTTGTATTCCCCCCCCCATTAAAGCATTTAAAATCATTTAAAACATTAATTAAGGGGTATGAACTCACCTGTAGTTGGTGATTGGGATGAACTGAAGGGTATAGGATGGCTAAGTGTCAAGCGAGGACTTGTACACACACTACGATCCTAATGAACATATAATCACACATATATGCATTCAATTAGTCTTAAATCACTAATTGATAAAGTTAAGACATCCTAGACATAATAAACATTTTATATAAGTGTTTTAAGCCCTAAGGATTGCATCTAAGCTATTGTGGGACAAGGTATTTGTGTTTAGGGTTCCAAAGGACCTTATATGAGAGTTTCCTCCCCATGAACCATTACACATGGAGTTTACGGTTGTAAACTCTTGAGTTTACGGCCGTAAGCTCCCAAACATGTGTGTTTGGTGTGTTTTGAAGTCCCAAATGCTTTCTAGAATTATTCTAACTTGGTGGCTAAGTCCTTGGAAGGGTTTAGGGTCTAGAAACACTCCATTTAGGAGTTTACGGCCCTGAGGCCAATCCCCTTAGAGTTTACGGTCGTAAACTCTAAGTATTGGGTGTTTTTTTGTTGTTTTCAAGCCTCTTGCTTTTGAAGGACATGTTCTAGACAATTGTTTAAGGCAACTGAGGACCCTAGGCACACTTTGGTGCCATTCTTTCATGTTTACGGCCCAAGAGCATTCTCTTGGCCGTAAAATCACTTTGCTAAGTGATTTGGATGAGTTTTGGTCCTTCAATGAAGTGGAAACAATTCCTTGTAAAGGTCTAGGGCTTTAGGTGTCATAAAAACACCCCTTTTGTCCATTTCAATGGAGTTTACGGCCTAAGATACACTTGGGCCGTAAACTCTCCTTTGTTTGTGTTCTTTGATGTGTTTAATGCCCTAGATTTAATAGGAACAAGTCTAGGTAATTGTCTAAGGCTTTAGGAGCCTTAAAAGTACCATTTAGTGTTTGAAATTGGAGTTTACGGCCTATGATAATCTTAGGCCGTAAACTCCCAATCTTGGGTGGATTTTTGGTTGTTTTCTTGTCCCTAACATGCATACATATGAGTCTAAGGCTTTAGCATAACACAAGGGTCGGTTTTGGCTTCGTTTCGGGAGTTTACCGCTCAAGAACACCTTGGGGAGTAAACTCCTAGATCAAATGATTTAGCCATCTAAATCATGTTATAAGCATTCTAATCACTACTAGAAAGAGTTACTCACGTTTTGGTATAAAAACCCGAAGATCCGTGAGAGAGAAAATGGCTTTTCTTTACTTGGAAATGTGAATAATGAATGAATTTGGTTCAGAAATCTATTTATAGTCCTGAAATATTTTTGGCAGAAAATATTTTTATTCCTGAAATGATCTGTAATATAATAGAGTGTTGGAATAACAGTGTTACACAAAACCCTAGTGCACCCACTCTCCTGATATTTCCTGAAGTGTAAACCTTGAATTACTCAAACTTATGTGAAAAAGTCTGAAAATTAATAGTGACCACTATAACTTCTATTGAAGTGATATAGATTGTACAGAATGGAAATTTCGGGTTGTCACATCCTCCCCCCGTTAGTAGGAATTTCCTCCCGAAATTAGAATTTAAGCAAGTAAGAAATTACAAATAACTAAGCAAAAAGGTGAGGGTATTTCAGTTTCATCTGATCCTCACGTTCCCAAGTGAATTCCGGTCCACGCTTTGCGTTCCAGCACACCTTCACTATCGGGATACGACTCTACTTTGTTTGCTTGACCTCTCGGTCCACGATCTCTACTGGTTCCTCCACGAAGTTGAGGCTCTCGTTGATCTCGATCTCGTCGAGTGGAACAACAAGAGTCTCGTCGGATAGACACTTTTTCAAGTTTGACACGTGGAAGGTAGGATGTACGTTACTGAGTTCTTTCGGTAGATTGAGCTTGTAAGCCACAGGGCCGATTCTTGCGAGAATCCCGAAAGGCCCTATGTATCTTCGATTGAGCTTCCCACGCTTTCCAAAGCGTATTAAGCCCATCCAGGGTGAGACCTTCAGTAGGACTCGGTCGACCACCTGGAACTCCAATGGTTACCTACGCTTGTCAGCGTAGCTTTTCTGTCGGTCTCTAGAGGCTTTTAATCGTTCACGAATTTGAACGATCTTCTCTATCGTTTCCCGAATGATCTCCGGACCCGTGAGAGTGCTTTCGAGAACTCATCCCTTAGCTAACTGGGTATCACCTACTTCAGCCCAGCACAGAGGGGATCTGCACTTTCGGCCATAGAGGGCCTCGAATGGAGCTGCCTTTATGCTTGTATGATAACTGTTGTTGTAGGAAAATTCAACAAGGGGTAAATGAGTATCCCAAGCTTTTCCAAAGTCAATCACACAGGCACGCAACATATCTTCTAAGGTTTGGATAGTTCTCTCACTTTGTCCGCGGTCTGTGGATGGTAGGCTGTACTCATGTCCAGCCTAGTTCCTAGGGAACTTTGTAATGACAGCCAGAACCTCGAAGTGAATCTACTATCTCGGTCCGAGATGATAGATAAAGGAACACCGTGAAGCCTTACAATCTCCCTAATATAAGTTCTGGTAAGTTTCTCCATCTTGTCTGTTTCTTTGATCGGTAGGAAGTTTGAAGACTTGGTCATTCTATCGACGATGACCCATATGGAATCAAGTCCACCCGTTGTCTTGGGCAACTTGGTTATGAAGTCCATAGTGATCCGCTCCCACTTCCATTATGGTATCTCTGGTTGTTGTAGAAGACTGGAGGGTTTCTGGTATTCGACCTTGACCTTTGCGCAAGTAAGGCATTTACTCACGAAGGTAGCAATATCTGCTTTCATGTTAGGCCACCAGTATAACTTTTTAAGATCCAAATACATCTTATCTGAACCCGGGTGGACGGAATAACGAGTATTGTGAGCTTCGGTCATGACCAAGTCTCTGAAGCCACCGTGTTTCAGTGTCCAGATCCGATTCATGAGGTATAAGGCTCCGCCACCCTTGACTTCCAAGTTCTTATCCATCCCTCTAAAGGATTCACCCGCCACGTTTTCAGGTTTCAAAGCGTCGAGCTGAGCCTCCTTTATTTGCATGGACAAGTGTGAATGGATAGTTAGAGTCAACGATTTGACTCTACGACCAGTATATTCTTTCCGACTTAGGGCGTCGGCTACTACATTGGCTTTACCCAGATGATAACGAATTTCGCATTTGTAATCACTAAGTAGCTCGACCCACCATCGTTGTCTCATGTTGAGCTCTTTCTGGTCGAAAATGTGTTGTAGACTCTTATGGTCTGTAAAGATCGTGCTTTTTGTACCGTACATGTAATGTCGCCAGATCTTCAGAGCAAACACAACTGCTACTAGTTCGAGATCGTGGGTTGTGTAGTTAACCTCATGTGTCTTCAGTTGTCTCGAGGCATAGGCTAAGACTTTACCTCGCTGCATCAGAACACATCCGAGTCCTTGATTGGATGCATCGCAATAGACAATGAAGTCTTCTATCCCTTCGGGAAGGGATAGTACCGGGGCGGTGCACAAGGCTCGTTTGAGCGTCTGGAACGCTCTTTCCTGTTTCTCTTCCCAGTCAAAGGCCACGCCTTTCTGGGTCAGGGTTGTAAGAGGTTTCGCTATGCTGGAGAAGTTCTGAATGAACCTGCGATAGTAGCCAGCTAGACCTAGAAATTGACGAATTTCAGTAGGTGTCTTTGGTGCTGACCAGTTCTCGATGGCCTTAATTTTGGAAGGGTCCACGTGTATACCTTCTTCGCTAACCACATGTCCCAGAAATTCGACTCGCCGAATCCAAAATTCGCACTTTGAGAACTTCGCGTAGAGCTTCTCCGATCGCAATGTTTCTAAGATTTTACGGAGATGTTGACTATGCTCCTCCTTACTTCGAGAGTAGATGAGTATGTCATCAATGAAGACGATGACGAACTGATCCAAGTAAGGACGACACACCCTATTCATCAGATCCATGAATACTGCGGGCGCGTTAGTTAATCCGAATGGCATCACTACAAACTCGTAGTGTCCATAACGAGTTCGGAAGGCTGTCTTGGGAACATCCTCCTCTAACACTCGTAGTTGGTGATATCCGGATCGCAGATCTATCTTCGAGAAGTAGTTGGCTCCTTGAAGTTGATCAAACAAATCGTCAATGCGGGGAAAGGGATAACGATTTTTAATGGTAAGTTTGTTGAGTTCTCTATAGTCGATGCACATGCGAAACGATCCATCTTTCTTCTTGACAAACAAGACCGGTGCTCCCCATGGTGAGAAGCTTGGTCGAATGAATCCTTTCTTGAGAAGTTCGTTAAGTTGACTGGAAAGTTCCTGCATTTCAGCCGGTGCCAGACGATAAGGAGATTTGGCTACGAGGGTAGCCCCTAGCACTAAGTCGATTTTGAATTCGACTTGGCGTTGTGGTGGTAAACCGGGAAGTTCTTCTGGGAATATGTCGGGAAAGTCACGTACTTCTGGGATTTTCTGGATGTCTTTCAGTTCTTGACTGGTATCGACGACGTGTGCGAGGAATGCATGGTACTCCTTTCGCAAACACTTCTGAGCTTGAATGCACGAAATGATGCAAAGGCTCGTACTAGGTTTGTCGCCGTAGATAATTAAAGTTTCGTTGTTAGGAAGGTTAAGACGAACTGCTTTTTCGAAGCACATAATGTTGGCACGAAGAAGACTCAACCAATCCATACCGATGATAACGTCGAAACATTTAATTGGGACTGGCATGAGATCTATCTTGAAAGTATGGCCATCTAAAGTTAAAGTACAACCTACGTATATGCAGTTTGTGCTCTCTGTTTTCCCGTTAGCCATTTCTACCGTGAATGAACTATCTAATGCACATGGTTTTTGTTTAAGCAGGTGTGCAAATTTGTGACTTACAAAACTTTTCTCGGCTCCACTATCGAAAAGTATGCAAGCATATGAGTTATCGAGGAGGAACGTACCAGTAACTATCGTAGGATCAACTACTGCTTCCTCATGGCCTAGGTCCATAACTCTTCCTACTCCTCCAGCCATCCCCGCTTTAGGGCAATTCCTCTTGTAGTGGCCCACTTCGTCACAACCGTAGCAAGCTTGGCCCATACCGGCGTTAGGAACTTGGGCAGCTTGAGTTGTTGGAGCCTTGCAGAAACGGGCGGTGTGCCCCTTCCTGTTGCAGTTTGAGCAGAACATCTCCTTGTAAGGTCCGTGGTAGTGGAAGCTGCACTTGTTGCACTTCGGAAGAGTTCCATCATAAGTTTTTGTTGGTAAGGGGTTCGTAGGGGCAACAGGAGTCACTGTGGCAGCATTGATCGCCACAAGTTGTTGCTTATTGGAGGATCCTGGCGGAGCCCCTCTTTTCCTCTTATTCCACCCCTTCTTGTGGTAGTCGGGGTTGGACTTTTGTGGTACAGGTGTCGGGATTGTTTTGTTCTGAGGTTTCCGGTGATCGATAAGAGATTGTGCCAGTTCCTTGGCACTATCAAAGGTAATAGGTCTGGAAGCGATCACACTTGACTGGATCTGGGGCGACAGTCCCCAGATATATCTCTCGATCTTTTTGCTCTGGAGAGAAACCATATCAGGGCATAAGTTTGCCAAATCACAGAACCTATTTGTGTAGGTAGTGATGTCGGATCCAACCATTTGTAGACCCCATAATTCTTGCTCGAGTTTTTGTATTTCACCTCAAGGACAGTATTCTTTCATCAGCATGTCTTTCAACTTTTCCCAGCCGATGGAATACGCCACCACCAATGTTAGATAGTTAAGATGGTTGTTCCACCATGTTAGCGCTCGGTCAGAGAAGGTACAAGCTGCGAACTTGACCTTGTTGCCCTCCTGGCAAGCACAGATTTCAAAGATAGATTCCATCTTTTCAATCCATTGTCTCAACACCATTACACCCCCAGTTCCATTGAAGCTGCGGGGTTTGGCGTTAGTGAAGTCCTTGTAGGTGCATTCCCGAGGGTGTCCATGGCTTTCGTCGTGGTTCGAGGGTGGTGCACCTGTTCCTGATCCACTAGGCGCAGGAGCGTTGATTGCTGACACAGCAACTGCAACTGCTGTTGTGAAAGCTGCCTGGAACATGTTGGCATTGAAAGGATTTGGTGGTTGAAGAGTTTCAGGTGGTGGTGGAGGTGGTGGTATTGGTGCTTCGTTGTTTGGGTTTCGCCTTGGATTCCTGCGTGGCGGCATCTTTAACTGTAGTTTAAAAGATGACGACATAGATTAGAATAAATGATAAATGAATGTGTCTCATGGACTAAATCCCCATAGTCCAAAAACAGAAGGAATAGTATGACTAACTGAAGAAGATAGCATTTGGATAATAATTTCCATAAGATTAGATATCTGTCAATAATACTGGAATTACAGATGTAACAAGTTCGGGAAAAATGGCCTAGAAGTAGGCCTTACATCAACCAAGATGGAACATTTTGACAGGATTAAGACTAGATCAAGACCTAACAGGTCTAAGATTTATACAGATAGGAAATTAGACCAAAGTTTTACATAAACTAGGTTATATCCAAAAGATGAGTCGACGAGATTCTATCGGTGATGAGAACTACTAGCATGAGTCCTCGATCCCGACAGTAGATGTTCAATGTCTCTTATACGCCTGTCCGATCTTGCTTGCTGAGCTCGAAGTTCTCTAACTTCCGCTTGAGTTTCAGCAAGTTCCCTCTGCAGATTTGCATTGCGGACCAGAGTCCGTTCATGAGCAGACTCTAGTTGGCGAATGTGGACAATGTTAACACCAGAGTTGGCGTCAACTTCCAAGACTTGATTGATAGTCGCCTGAGCTATTATCGAGTTCCGAGAAATCCTACGCACCATGATTGGTAGGACTCTATCAGAAGAACCTCCTTCAGTGAGGTCGTAGAAACTTCGGTCTCCATTGTAAGGAATGGGCTGACCCTGTTCATGAATCCATGTAATCAAGTTAGTGGCCCACAGAGGTGTGGGTCCTTGAAACACAAGGCGGGGGTTCAGGTTTGGGTTTTCAGCATTTGGGGGTAGGTTGTTGACTTCTGGCTCCGAGTCAGAACTATCAGAAAAACCTTCAGCATGGTGATCATCCAAAGGAATTGGGTGACCGTCTTCTGGTTCAGCCTCTAGCCAACCAGCATTGCCTTGGTTTGGGAAGTACGGATCGCCATGGTGAAATCCAGCCATTTTAATCTACGCGAGAAAAGGGATTATAAGAAATAGCTAAATAGACGAACTGACTAAGATAATTACAGTAAGACCAAATACCCATATGGTATTTCTTTATGGTTGTGTTGGTAAGTTTTTAGACTTGTTGCCATATCACAACCATTCTTGAGCATATTCTAATCACTCCTCGGACCAGCATAGTTGATCAGGCTATGCCATTCCCAAGACTGACCATATATCCCCAGGCTTACTTGTGATATTCAACAATCGTAATACTTTTGTTCTTGTCGTTGTGACACTGATTTTAGTATGAATGCAGGGACGTATACTTACTTAAATATTTTATTATTTAAAAGTATAACTCTGAGATAGAGTGTTTTAATCCCATGTATTTATAGTTAGTATATCTTTTATGGGTTGATATACTTAATTCACTATAAACAATGCTCTGATACCAATCTGTCACACCCCAAAACCACGAACGGCGGAAACGTTCAGGGGTGGAGGACGTCATGTACAGTATCACAACAGTGTAATATAATAAACAAGCAACAACATCATCCATTGCATTATAAGTAAAGTTTAATACATGTGTGTTCTTTCATTGTAATAAGACACCAAAAATATACAATCAAAATAAAAGACGAGACTTGTCTGCTCCGTCTTCTCAAAACCTGGCCTCCGTACCTGTCTACTGATGACCTGAGAATACAAGTTATTTTGAAAGCGAGTATCAGCTTTAAAGCTGGTGAATTCATAAGTATTTAAGTGCCATTGTCTTTCTTATGAAAATCTGTTATGAAGGCCATGTAAACCGTTAAGTGAGAATGTTGATGTAAGTATGAAAAACCCTAGAAAAAAACCCTTATTTTCTATAAGTATGAAGTTTAGTCTTCTACCAAGACCCGAATGTTTTGTGAGTATAATGATAGTTTTCCTTTAATTGTTTAGTACTAAAGTACTTATTCTAACTCATCGTTTATGTGAAAGTATCACAAAATAAAGTAAACAGGAAAAGGTACTACTGTAAGTGTTGTCACTGGGTACTAGGACTAACACATCATATGTAACTGTTATCCCGAGGTACTAGGGTTAACACGACCTATATAACCTAATGAAGATCCGAAGATTGTCCAATTGTCCTCTGTAGCAGCAGCAGGGCGGAGGAATGGTTAGTCCCTGTAAAGGTACTCCTAGTATAAGTAATAACCGTAGGCATCCGTAGATGTTCATCACCCACTGTTGCTAACAGATGGGTTCCGGAATGGTTAGTCCTGTCCATATATCCCGAGGTACAAGGGATAGAGACCCATCTAGGTATCCCGAGGTACTAGGGATAGGGTCTTGTCTAGATATCCCGAGGTACTAGGGATATGCAGGAAGATTTACACAGAAGGTACTAGTAAATCATCCTCGCAATTCGAGATACAAATATTCAAATAAGTATACACAGGTAAAGGTATCTACGCAAAGGTACTCTTGTAATGTGTTCATGTATCATGTAAGCATATGTAAAGGTACTCAAGTATCAGGTAAGGTACTTAGTAAAGACTCATGAATGAACTGACTCTTGTGTGATTCCTTGTAATAGAAGTAATGTTTGATATCTTCAAACTATCCCTATGATAATTAACTGGAAAGTAAGTGTTTGTTCAAGTAGATTTATGCACCCTCGATACACTAGGGAGTGGGAAACTGAACGAAGGATGAAAACTATAATCTCTATCATATAAATGAACATATATGCATATGTATAATTTGATTCAACAAGGTAAAACAATGGTTTTGAAAGATATCTAGGAGTTTTGAACAATAATTAAAAATGACTTGATGTCATTTTAAATAAACATTTTAAAACTAATACTTTTGTTATCAATGTATTTTAAGATAGAAAACCACTTCATTTGTCACCTTTTGAAACATGTGAAATCTACTGAGTGAAAACATAGTTATAAAATACATAACATTGAATTAAATAACATATTGTTTTCTCCTTGTATCCCCCCCGCATTAAAGCATTTAAAATCATTTAAAACATTGATTAAGGGGTATGAACTCACCTGTAGTTGGTGATTGGGATGAACTGAACGGTATAGGATGGCTAGGTGTCAAGCGAGGACTTGTACACACACTACGATCCTAATGAACATATAATCACACATATATGCATTCATTTAGTCTTAAATCACTAATTGATAAAGTTAAGACATCCTAGACATAATAAACACTTTATATAAGTGTTTTAAGCCCTAAGGATTGCATCTAAGCTATTATGGGACAAGGTATTTGTGTTTAGCGTTCCAAAGGACCTTATATGAGAGTTTACTCCCCATAAACCATTACACATGGAGTTTACGGTTGTAAACTCTTGAGTTTATGGCCGTAAACTCCCAAACATGTGTGTTTGGTGTGTTTTGAAGTCCCAAATGCTTTCTAGAATTATTCTAACTTGGTGGCTAAGTCCTTGGAAGCGTTTAAGATCTAGAAACACTCCATTTAGGAGTTTACGGCCCTAAGGCCAATCCCCTTAGAGTTTACAGCCGTAAACTCTAAGTATTGGGTGTTTTTGTTGTTTTCAAGCCTCTTGCTTTTGAAGGACATGTTCTAGACAATTGTTTAAGGCAAATGAGGACCTTAGGCACACTTTGGTGCCATTCTTTCATGTTTACGGCCCAAGAGCATTCTCTTGGCCATAAACTCACTTTGCTAAGTGATTTGGATGAGTTTTGGTCCTTCAATGAAGTGGAAACAATTCCTTGTAAAGGTATAGGGCTTTAGGTGTCATAAAAACACCCCTTTTGTCCATTTCAATGGAGTTTACGGCCTAAGATACACTTGGGCCGTAAACTCTCCTTTGTTTGTGTTCTTTGATGTGTTTAATGCCCTAGATTTAATAGGAACAAGTCTAGGTAATTGTCTAAGGCTTTAGGAGCCTTAAAAGTACCATTTAGTGTTTGAAATTGGAGTTTACGGCCTATGATAATCTTGGGCCGTAAACTCCCAATCTTGGGTGGATTTTTTGTTGTTTTCTTGTCCCTAACATGCATACATATGAGTCTAAGGCTTTAGCATAACACAAGGGTCGGTTTTGGCTTCGTTTCGGGAGTTTACCGCCCAAGAACACCTTGGGGAGTAAACTCCTAGATCTAATGATTTAGCCATCTAAATCATGTTATAAGCATCTAATAAGCATTCTAATCACTACTACAAAGACTTACTCACGTTTTGGTATAAAAACCCGAAGATCCGTGAGAGAGAAAATGGCTTTTCTCTAGTTGGAAATGTGAATAATGAATGAATTTGGTTCAGAAATCTATTTATAGTCCTGAAATATTTTTGGCAGAAAATATTTTTATTCCTGAAATGATCTCTAATATAATAGAGTGTTGGAATAACAGTGTTGCACAAAACCCTTGTGCGCCCACTCTCCTGATATTTCCTGAAGTGTAAACCTTGAATTACTCAAACTTATGTGAAAAAGTCTGAAAATTAACAGTGACCACTATAACTTCTATTGAAGTGATATAGATTGTACAGAATGGAAATTTCGGGTTGTCACAATGGGTCACTTATCTGTCAAAGCTTCATCTCATAAGTTGCATGAAGTTTTGAGTGGCTTGAACGGACCCGTGCAAAATATTTTTTCAACAACTAGCTTCGGTTACTTGTTGGATCTACCAGCTCAGTCCGGATACGGACATCTTATTCATGGGTTGTTATTGCATATGTTGTGTCCTACTGCTGAAACGGACGCAACTGAGCGTCTACATTTTAGGTTTTCTAGACATACACTGTCATTTGGGCCCGAGTAGTTTTGTCTTGTGACCGGACTTTACATGGATGGTGTCTTAGATCAAGGATCAAATTTTCAACTATGTATAAATACGGATATGTTGAAAATGAATTTTGGTCCAGAGTCTTCCAATATCGCACAGACACTTCTTTACTTGTAGAAGATTTAGATCTCGTTATCTTGAATTAAAGGGTTAATGATATATCGGCTCACGCCGGTGTTCGTGCCATTTTGCTATATATCCTCAATCAAGGTTTTTTGGGAATTGAGTTCAATGATAAAGCCACCAAAGAATATTTGTGGGTGGTGGAGAACCTGGATCAATGAAATAGGTATTTGTCAATTTAATATTTATAATAAAATACTAATTTTTATACGTTTAACTAATACTTTTGCATATAATATAGGTTCTCATGAGGGAGTTATCAATGGACTAAAACATACCCTAGATTGTCGGGTATGTTTATGAAATTTGAAGATCCTATGTCCAAACATCCAACAAAAACGATTGTGTATCCCGGACTCGACAAGTAGGCTCTGACCGGACAAAAACCCTAATCTGAATGTTTGCACGCTATTTAATCATCTCATTCAACCACCACTCGTCCCTAATGCTCCCAGAAACCCTCTATAGTAAACCATAAGTGTTTTGGTGCAAGATCTAAGACTTTTGAATAATTTTTGTGGGTTTTGACATCAAGAAAGAAGGAAGAACATAGAAGGATCTGTTGGATATAGTGTCTAAGTCCATAACTTTATTTGGTATGTACTTGATCCGACCCGGCATGGTCCATTTGGGTTGCATGGCATTGCAATACTTGGATAGACTAAATGAGAGAATATGGCACTTATGATTATTAATATATTATAAGTTCTAATATATTAATAATAGTGTTATTTAATTAGTATTGATCAAGTATTAATCTAGTATTAATTTGGTGATCAAAGTGAGACTAATTAAATAGATAGGGTTGATTATGACAATCATCAATTCTTTTATGGTGGATTAATGATCCATGGTTTATGGGTTATGGATGTAACCATTTGGAGCTCCATGGATAGTCCATGGGAGTTACAAACCCATGGGTCATGAGAAATGAAGAGTCATGACACTTATGGGTCTTCTTAATGAAACCCTAAATGTGACACCACTATAAAAGGAATCCTTTGGCTAGAAAAATCGTGACCTAGTGTTACTAGAGAGGGCATAACCGATTTTGAGTGCTAGAAGTATTCTCTCAAGTTATTCCAAGTGTTGTGGTGTTGTGTGAAGCATTTGAGGCACAACATTTGGGGTGCTAGGCTCACAAAGTCTTGAAGGAATCCAAGCAACAACAAGGTATGTATTTCTACTAGTTTTTATGTTTCATATATTCCCCATGCCATGCTAGTTAGGAAATAACCTTGAAAAGAAATTTGCATGTATATAGAGAAAACATAGATTCAAGGTTATTATGGTTGCATGTACACTTAGGAAGTGTTAGAATGCTCAAAACTCATTAGTGGTATCAGAGCCTAGGATTGTTTTCTGTATACTTGATGCAAAACTGCTTGAAAATCGAAAATTCTGCTCACTGTCGACTGGACTCGCCGAGTTCATGAGGAGGACTCGCCGAGTCCATGTACAAATTCGTCCTACTCGTCGAGTAGGATCATGCACTCGACGAGTAGGTGCGTGTTGGGTAGTCTTTTCGTGTTTTGTTGCTGGAAATGGATTAAAATCATTATCCCAATCTGTTTTGGATTTGTAAAAACTATTTTTCAAAATGATAATGATTATGTTAACCCATGCTCACATGACTTTTATCAAATTTCAAGAATTGTATATGTTAATATGATTCATGAAATTGCTTGGCATGAATTTGTGTTCTTATGAGTTTTTAGAAGATCATAGGAATTATGTGTAACCTCCATGTGTGTTTAATTCATGATCTTAATTGTAATGATGATGTTCATAACTTGTCCTCAAGTTATGGATAACTAAAAGTCACTTCTTTAAATTATGATTAAAGAACTAAAGAGGTTTCATAAAATGAAGAGTCTTCATTTTTTTGAACCATTAAAACTCATAAGTTACAAATTGAAGAGACTTGGAATAGTTTCAATTCTTGCCCTCAAGTTTTGGAATTTGAAAAGTCTTACACTCTAATACTTTAATTCCAAATTAAACCTTAGATTTTTAAAAAGTTTAAAAATCAACACTTATATTATTATTATAATTTTATTATATAGATATGTATAAGAATATGTCGTTCTTACCGTTAGTAGGCCTCATTCACGAAGCCGGTCTATAAGGGGAGTATAAGGTTGTTGCCTATAAAATGGTGACTTAATGGGTGTCCACTCTCACCCACCGCTTCCTTGAGCGGTGGAGGGTCGTTAGCCAAACGGGTAGGATATGACTTTAAATTCTCATTAAAAGTATAATGAATTATAAAGTAACTATACATTATAAATTCCCAATCTTAGTTACTTTAGGAAAATGTGAATTTGGTGCTAGCCCATAAAATTACACTTTGTACCTTACCAAGTCGTTACTGGAGCGTATGTGGTTAACCGGCACACTAACATGGACTAGTAAGAGTGGCAAAGGGTAACTTGACTTTATTATAGATCGGTGGAGCGTGTGTGGTTAACCGGCACATCGATTAGGTAATATTGTTAAGGGTACCAAGTCAATTTGTATGGTTATTCATACCTTGTTTGTGATCCTCGGCATCCCTGTCACAAACTTGAGAGGGCACATTCGAGATTCAAACATGCCATAGAAAAGTTCAATGTATCTCAAAAGATCTAGGAGTTTCAAAACCAATAAAACCTAATAATAAAATATTTTGTCGTTTGTTGGAAATTGGTAAATCGTCATTTACCTACCTTCAAATATTTTATAGTGTGGATTACGGCATCCCTCTTCCACCTATAAATAGTTTGTTGGATCCTAGCGTTAATATTTCATTTGCGTGACTTATTAAGGACTCTTAATCTAATGAAACTTATCTTCCTTTTATTCCAGATGTCTTCCAATAACGCTGCTGGCTCAAACCCGACAGGCTCCTTTTCCCTAATGAACTTGTGTGGTAAGGTCATCTTTGATGGATCCAACTTTAATGAGTGGATCAGAAACATCAGGATGATTACCCGCTATGAGGACAAAGAATATGTCTTTGACAGGGAGCTTAAGGTTGTTAATGAAGCCACTGCTACTCCAGAAGAGCTTGCGGAGTTCATTGCACATGAAAAGGATGCCACCAATGTGTCCTGCATCATGATGGCCACAATGACTCCGGAACTCCAAAAATCTTATGAAGATTTCTACCCCTATGAGATGCACCTAGATCTGATGGAAAGGTACCATCGGAGCGCGCGTCAAGAGAGGTATGAAATCATTTCCTCCATGATAACCGCAAGGATGAAGGATGGTGAACCCATCACCAGTCACTTGCAGAAGATGCAAAGGTTCGTTGACCGGTTGCTAAAGCTTAATGTTGACTTCCCTAAGGAATTGGCAATTGACATCATTCTCCATTCCTTACCTCAAAGTTATGATCAGTTTCGTATGACTTATCATATGAACAAGGAGGAAGTCACACTTAGCAAACTTCAAGGACTCTTAAGGACAGCTGAAAATGGCCTTAAGGGTAAAGCGGTTGCTACTTCTACTCCTTTAACAGCCCCTGTTCTTGCAATTGGGCAAGGGAAGGGTAAGAAGAGGAAAAGCCCTTCAAAGGGTACCAAGGGTAAGACTCTTGATGGTTCCTCTTCAAGTGGGACAAAGAAAGGTCCCATTACTCCTTCTTCGAACCCAAAGGAAGAACAGTGCTTCTATTGCCAAGATAAGGGACACTTCAAGCGAAGTTGCGCCAAATATCTGCAAGATGTAAAGGATGGGAAGGTTAAACCCACCCATGCAGGTATTTACACAATATTGTCTAACAACTCATCTAATGCTAATTCTTGGGTGCTTGATACAGGGTGTGGTATTCACATTTGTACTGATTTGCAGGCACTAAGAAGAAGTGAGCAAGTGGAGCACGGGAAGATAAACTTAGTCATGGGCAACAGGAAAGCATCACCTATTACCAAGATAGGATTTTTTTCTTTATTGCTTAATAATGGGTTAATGTTAGATTTGAATAAGTGTTGTTACTCGCCCGAAATGGCGAGAAATATTATTTCTTTTCATGGCTTGTACAAACAAGGCTTTACATTTTCATTTGATAATAAAAACGGTGCTATTAATGTTTATTACAATGATGTATTTTACTTTAAAGCAATACCTTGTGATGGTGTATATGAAGCTGTGAATGTTGTAGACAATTTAGGAAATAATGTGTTGTAAATTGATTCTTCTGATAGCTTGGACAAAGAATCCTTGTGGCATTGTCATCTTGGACATGTTAACAAGAAGCGCATAGGCCAACTCCAAAAGGCTGGAGTCTTGGAGTCATTTGACATCAAGTCAGATGATAGTTGCGAGTCTTGTTTACTTGGAAAAATGACAAAGTCACCCTTCACAGGTACTTGTGATAGGGGTGAAGGTTTGTTGGACCTTGTACACACGGATGTGTGTGGGCCCTTCAGAGTTGCTACAAGGGATGCTAATCGTTATTATGTGACTTTTACCGATGATTACAGTAGATATGGATATATTTACTTAATCAAGCATAAGTCAGAAACCTTTGAAAAGTTCAAAGAGTTTAAGCAGGAAGTTGAGAATCGATTGGGCAGGAACATCAAAATGCTCCGATCCGATCGGGGGAGAGTATCTTAGCATTGAGTTCCTTGACTATCTTAAGGAATGTGGGATTGTCTCACAATTGACACCTCCCAGGACACCACAGTTGAATGGTGTAGCTCAGAGGCGCAATCGAACCCTGTTGGATATGGTTCGTGCCATGATGAGTCGATCTTCATTACCAATCTCTTTCTGGGGGTATGCCTTAGAGACTGCTGCCCATATCCTTAATCTAGTCCCTACTAAAAAGTTTGCCAAAACACCTCACGAGATGTGGACTGGGAAAGTGCCCAATTTGGACCACATCAAGATTTGGGGTTGTGAAACTTTTATGAGGCGTGAGACAAATGACAAGCTTGAGCCCCGAAACGAGAGGTGTCTTTTCATCGGCTACCCACAGAGATCCTTTGGTTACCTCTTCTATAGACCCAGTGACAATGTGGTCTTTGTAGCAAGAAGAGGAGTCTTTCGTGAGAGAGAATTCATAAGCCAAGGGGACAGTGGGAGGCAAATTGACCTTGAAGAGCTTCAAGAGTCAAGTGGTGAAGGAACCTCAAATGCTGTCAGCCAACCTGAGGAGGAAACTCCTGTTGAGCCGATAGATGAGTCTGTACCTCCAAGACATTCCACTAGGGTGAGGAACACACCTGAATTTTATTATGGTTATCACATCACCACTGAAGGTGATACATTTATCAGTCATAGTACACTGATAGATTTGGATGAACCTAAGAATTATAAGGAAGCCATGGCAGGCCCTGAGTCTACGAAATGGAAGGAGGCTATGGACAGCGAGATTCAGTCCATGTATGACAATCAAGTTTGGAACTTGGTTGACAATGTACCAGGTCGTAAGACAGTTGGGTGCAAATGGATCTTCAAGAAGAAGACCGACATGAATGGGAAAGTACACACTTATAAAGCGCGACTGGTTGCGAAGGGCTTTACTCAAACTCCGGGAGTTGACTATGATGAGACCTTCTCACCAGTAGCTAAGATTAAGTCTATTAGAGTGTTGTTAGCCATAGCTGCATTTCATGACTGTGGAATATGGCAAATGGATGTCAAAATCGCTTTCCTTAATGGGAAGTTGGCTGAGGATGTTTACATGGCTCAGCCAGAGGGTTTTGTCGATCCAAAATACTCTAATAGAGTTTGTAAGCTTGAAAAATCCATTTATGGATTGAAACAAGCATCTCGCAGGTGGAATCTTTGCTTTGATGAGAAAGTCAAAGAGTTTGGCTTTTCTAGGAGTGAGGATGAGTCTTGTGTGTATGTCAGGGCTAGTGGGAGCATAATTAGCTTCTTGGTGCTGTATGTGGATGACATACTTCTCATAGGAAACGATATCCCAACTTTGCAGGAGGTTAAGGCCTGGCTTGGGAAGTGTTTTGCTATGAAGGACCTTGGGGAAGTTGCCTATATCCTAGGGATAAGGATATTGAGAGATAGGAGTAAGAGACTAATTGGACTTAGTCAAAGTACTTATGTGGATAAGATACTGAAAAGGTTCAGTATGCAAGATTCCAAGAAAGGAGAGTTACCAATCCAGAGTAATGCCAAGCTAAGTAAGACTCAGAGTCCAAGTACAGAGGCTGAGATTGTTGAGATGAGTCAGATACCATATGCTTCTGCTGTGGGCTCGATCATGTATGTTATGACCTGTACTCGCCCTGATGTGGCCTTTGCTTTGAGCATGGTCAGTAGATATCAAGGGAACCCTGGCAAGGCACACTGGACAACGGTAAAGAACATTCTCAAGTATTTGCGGAGGACTAAGGACTGGGTCCTTACCCTCGGAGGCAGTGATGACTTGAGAGTGGAAGGATATAGTGATGCTAGCTTTCAAACTGATAGGGATAATTTCCGCTCTCAGTCAGGCTGGGTCTTTATCCTAAATGGAGGAGCAACTACTTGGAAAAGTTCCAAGCAGGAGACAGTAGCTGATTCGACTTGTGAAGCAGAGTACATAGCAGCAAGCGAGGCAGCAAAAGAGGCTATATGGCTAAATAACTTCATCGGAGACCTTGGAGTTGTGCCAGCTATAAAGGAGCCAATGGAAATTTTCTGTGACAGTGAAAGTGCGGTTGCTTTGGCGAAAGAACCAAGAGATCACGGGAGATCTAGGCACATTGACAGAAAATACCATTTCATCAGACATAGAATAGAAGAAGGACTACTCGTGGCAAAGAGGGTATCATCAGATGAGAACCCGACATATCCCCTCACGAAGGGTCTGAGCCGGGTTAAGCATTTACAGCATGCAAGGCGCATTGGGCTGAAAGATGATATTAGTTTCAATAATTAGATTCCTGAAACTCGTAAAATGTAATTGACATTTGATGATAAATAAAAGTTGTTATTTATTTATGAGTAAGGTGTTACTATCTTGTGTTGATTGTTTACTATGTTTCAATTTTGCATGTTTTTACTTCCAGAATAATCATGTTATTATTCAAACCATCCACAATCGGTCAAACTTTGGAAGTAAGTATTGATTCATGAGTACTCATAAGGGTTGAGTATTGGATTTAACCCACGCTCACTTGCATCACTTCATGGAATTTATCTCGAGTGATCGTGAGACGGTAATATCATATAAATCTTCAAACCTAGAGATATGAGTTGTTGACTATGAGTTGGTTATTCATTGATTGTACGAAAACGCATTGCTAACTCGATGTTATAAAACGTGCCTTTGTGAGTAATTCAACGAGTAGTTAGTACAAGCATATCATTCGAAGTTTATATGTTCCTTCTAGACATAGAAGCGATATCTGGGCCCCTCGATGATTGGTTTTGACCTATGTACCGGGCCCGGTCAGAACCTAATTGATGTGTTCAATTTAGTTCTAAGTCGGAACAACTCGGAGATCGAGAAACAAATGCTGGACAATAAGTAAGACCATGTTCCATGTGTTTGTCCAGCTGATATCATGAGAGCAGAGGATTATATGATCACTTATCTTAAATGGCGTATCATCATCATCTCAGTTCCAAGAGACTTTGAAAGAGCTATGATTACTAGTCGGATTTTGAAGTCATATTTGCAAATATAGTTATTAGACTTATCCAAGTGGGAGACTGTTGGATATAGTGTCTAAGTCCATAACTTTATTTGGTATGTACTTGATCCGACCCGACATGGTCCATTTGGGTTACATGGCATTGCAATACTTGGATAGACTAAATGAGAGAATATGGAACTTATGATTATTAATATATTAAAAGTTCTAATATATTAATAATAGTGTTATTTAATTAGTATTGATCAAGTATTAATCTAGTATTAATTTGGTGATCAAAGTGAGACTAATTAAATAGATAAGGTTGATTATGACAATCATCAATTCTTTTATGGTGGATTAATGATCCATGGTTTATGGGTTATGGATGTAACCATTTGGAGCTCCATGGATAGTCCACGGGAGTTACAAACCCATGGGTCATGAGAAATGAAGAGTCATGACACTTATGGGTCTTCTTAATGAAACCCTAAATGTGACACCACTATAAAAGGAATCCTTTGGCTAGAAAAATCGTGACCTAGTGTTACTAGAGAGGGCATAACCGATTTTGAGTGCTAGAAGTATTCTCTCAAGTTATTCCAAGTTTTGTGGTGTTGTGTGAAGCATTTGAGGCACAACATTTGGGGTGCTAGGCTCACAAAGTCTTGAAGGAACCCAAGTAACATCAAGTTATGTATTTCTACTAGTTTTTATGTTTCATATATTCCCCATGCCATGCTAGTTAGGAAATAACCTAGAAAAAGAAATTTGCATGTATATAGAGAAAACATAGATTCAAGGTTAATAGGGTTGCATGTACACTTAGGAAGTTTTAGAATGCTCAAAACCCATCAAAATATTCATCACATCCATCTTTATTGTCTTCTTCGACTAGGGACGTTAGTTCTACAGTCTGATTTTTATTCAGTCCCTTGGTTGCGAAAACCTGATTAGGAACAGTTTGAACCTTTTGGAAAACAGTTGCTTTTACTTTTAAAACTTTTGATTTATTTCAGAAACACGTGCAAACTCAACTAAATTTTCAGAAATTAAGACTTTCGCAGGTTCAGGTTCACTTTTAACAAATTCTGAGCAATCAATCTCATTCTCCACAAAGATTTCACTCATATCACTATCATCATCGAATTCAAATGTATTTTCACCATTAAGTTTATTTTTTGAACTCAATTTAGTTTTTAATGAGTCAAACTTCTATATAGTATCAGATTTAATTTTCTCTTTGTCATTTTAATCAAAAAAGTTATTTCAACATATTTTTGTGATCTTTGGACTGTATGAAGGATTCAATTTTGTCCTGTCCTATTCTGTAAGCATTTGAGACTTTGTCAGATGACATGATGATTTTCACCTGTAACAATCTGCATTGATTTCGTCCTCTTTCAATTCAAGAAAGGACAAAATCATCTTTACGAATTTTCTTTCCAATTTCACAATGAAAAACCCATTCTCTAAAATTTACCATATAATTACTCAAAACATGCTACATGCATATTCATAAACATATTTCACATATATGGTCTTATTACAAAAGAATGGATACAAACTGACTAATGAGGTTTTTACAAAGTTTTATATATTACATAACTTCCCAGGAATTTATACACTAAATACAAACGTTATAATATTATCTATTCTACGTCTTCTAACAGTACATAAATATACTCGATGCTTATCACCTGCAATAATTAAACACTGAGAGGGTTAAGCGAGTGACGCTTAGTGAGTTCAATAACAGTTACAATATAACACTATGCTATATATATATATATATATATATATATATATATATATATATAACCAAAACAAAGAGGGACAAATAATTACAAAGGTAGATGAGTATTATATATATATATATATATATATATATATATATATATATATATATATATATGACTAAAACAAAGACATACAAAGAACAACAAAGGTAGATGAGTATCATATGACAGACTTCAACCCATGTGGAATACAACAATTTCAACATGATATACATCAATAAGACTTCAACCCATGTGGAATAGAAAATACAATTTTGAATTATCATTTTGCTAGTATTTACATGCTTTCAACCCTACCTAGCCTTCTGCCAATACCAAAGTGATACAAGTCATTCTATACATGACCAAAGGCACAAAGCCAATACCAAAGTGATACGAGACATGCTCTACATGGCCAAAGGCTTCATACCAATACCAAAGTGATGCTTAGTCATTCACTACATGGTCAAAGGTATAACTCCATTATCATAAAAACAAGGGAAAGCACATTGCACATCTAACACATAACACACAATTTCCCTATATTGAACTCACCTTGAAATAACTGAATGGTAAATTGATAATTTGGGCAGCATTTCGTCTCTAAAAATGACTTTTTTTGACGAAACCGGGGATTGTTGTTGAAAACCGGGCCTTGTGCGGGCAGATTTTCAACATGAAAAGTTTATTTTCTCGGGTCTTCAGTGCGTCGGGACTTGCCTCGGGTGTCGGGGGTGATTTTCTATGCTTCAGGGGTGTTAGGGTAATTTGAAAGAGAGTAGAAGGTAAAAGAGAGTTAAAGAATATGAGAATTTGTAAACAAAATTCGGAAGGCTCGCTTTCTATTTATAGTAGTCCGAAGACTCTCTGTACGTTGGGTGTAACTCCATTATGTTGGGCGTACGCGTACGCAAGGCATAATCCTCGTCCGTTGGGCGTACCTGCTATGTGGCACTAGTTCGGTTCTCGGGCCTCGGACGTATCGCAACTACATGATACGTTTCCTTCGTCCGTAGTATGCTGGGCGTACGTATGAAGTAAGATGGGCGTACGACTTCGGATAAGTCTCGAATTTTTTTGTATAAAACTTCAAAAATTCATATCTTTTACATACTGGCTCTGTTTTTTATGTTCTTTATATCCACACGTAGGTGAAATTATACTCTACAACTTTCATTTAGACTCCATCGGCTAATTTTGACTTCATTTTTAATATTATATTTTTAGCAGGCCGGGACAGGAAACTGTGACAACCCGAAATTTTCCATTCAAATCAAACCACATCAATCCAATGGAAGTAGAGCAGTTTCAGTGAAAATTCAAACTTTTGGAATAAGTTTGGCAGTTTTAGGGTTTTACACCTAAGGAGTTATTAGGAGAGTGGGTGCACTAGGATTTTGTGCAACACTGTAATTCCATTACTCTAGGTCATTAGAATCCATTCCGAGAATAGAAATATTTTCTGCCAAAAATCTCTGGACTATAAATAGAATTCTGAACCAAATTGGTTCATTATTTGATTTCCAATTAGAGAAAAGCCAAATACTCTCTCACGGATCTTCGGGTTTTCATCCCAGATTGTGAGTCTACTTCCCTAAATGTGTTTTAATACTTGTTATATGCTTTATAACATTGTTTACATGTCCAAAACACAAGATCCGGGAGTTTACCGCCCAAGAACGTTCTTGGGGAGTAAACTCCAAAATCAAGCCTAAAGGCCACCTAGTCCCATTTCCGTGTTAGGAATCTAACTAAGGACTTAGTGTATGATCATTAGAGGCTAGAAACAAATCAAAATCACTTAGTTTGAGGAGTTTACGGCCAAGGAACCACCTCTTGGGCCGTAAACTCCAAGTAAAGGGCACAAATGAGTGCCTAGTGATCCTTTAGCCTTAGAACAAGAACCTAGAAGCCTTAAGCAAGTGTTTTAGACCAACAAAACAATTAGAAACCAACTTTGGGAAGGAGTTTACGGCCAAGATGCTCCTTAGGCCGTAAACTCCAAGATTTAGTGCCAAAAACCACTTCAAACTCTTCCTAAGGCTTAGTCTTCATTTTTGGCAAGTACCTTAATGTGTTTAGGACCTAGATAACACATGAAAAACATAAGTGTTGAAGAGTTTACGGCCAAGAGTATTTCTTGGGCCGTAAACTCCTTTAATGGGGTCAAAGGACACCCTAGACACTTCCTTAGGCCAAGAGACTTTTAGGGCAAGTACCTAGATGAGATATGGACTAGTTAAAATTCTTAGGACCTCATGTGTGAGGGAGTTTATGGCCCAAAGAGTTCTATGACCGTAAACTCCATCAAATGGTCCCATTTAGTGCCATAAATCTTCCTTAATCCAAGTATTGAAGCCTAGACTTGTTCCTAGAAATGTTAGAGACTTGAAAGGACAATAAGAACCCTCCCAAGGGAGTTTACGACCATAAACTCCGAGGGAAAAGGGTCTTTGGGCCGTAAACTCCCCAAAGGAGTCAATGTGGTGCCCAAACACTTGTATAGCCTTGAAACAATTCCCCTCTAAGGTTGTAGTACTTCTAAACTCCATTTCATGACTTGTTTGAGAGTTTACGGCCAGGAGCTTACTCCCCTGGGCCGTAAACTCTAATGAATATGGTCTTTTGACCTTAAACTTCCATTAGGGGCATTGCACTTCTTTGTTGCAACCCATTAGCCTCCTAGCACTTGACCAAAAGTGTTGTCCTCGCGCTTAAATGTTATACTTGTATAGTTAGTGATTAAATCTCTAATTATTTATATACATATGTCTTCATATGTATTTAGGATCATTGTGTGTGTCCAAGTCTTCACTTGACACCAAGCATTTGTCCGATCCTTCCGTACGATAACAGCCCGTTCAATTCCAGTCACTTACTGCAGGTGAGTTCATACCCCTTAACTAATGTTTTAAACTGTTTTAAATGTTTTATGGGGGGGATACAAGTAGAATCATGCTACTTTTTATGTCAATCACATGTGATTAGTGTCACACCCCCAAACCTGAACGGCGGAAACGTTCGGGGGCGGATGACTTCATGTGGTAACGTAACAAATGAATACATAGTAAAGAAAGCAATACAACCATCATATATATAATTGAAAGTTTACATTTGTCAAAAGTTACATGTTCAAAACTCAATTACAATATGATGTCAAAAATACGAGATTAAACTGGCGCCGCAGCATCCCTTCATCAAAAGCGTAATGAATACCTGAAATTACTGATTTCCTGGGACATACAAGAAATTTTGAAAGAGTAGATCAGCATTTAAGCTGGTGAATTTCATAAGTATTTAAGTGACAATGTTTGAATGAAATGAAATGTTTTGTCTTTGTTTGTTTGTGTTTAGAAAATCCTATATTTTCTACTAGTATAAAAGTAGCCTTCACTCAAGACCAATGTTTGTCTCCAAAATGTATGTAAGTGTAAAATAACCAATGAGTTTGAAAACCTTGTAAATCAATGCATTTTTAATACCCCTTGTGAGTTTTATAACCATACTATTGACTCGGAATGCCTATACACAACGTTCTTCAGGCGTTGGAATGTTATGACGTTTGTCACCCCAAACGGTGGACTGCAACTAACAGTCAGGGCGCGGGTTGTCAAGCCCGTATAGATCTATACACAAACACCATGCTCCCCCTCCAAGGGATTCTGGTATATAATACAGGACTTGAAATGTGTACTCGAACGTACATGAAGTTAGTGTCTCACAAAACCGTGGTATAAAAACAGATCTACTTGTTAAAATGTTACGTTTGTTCTTGTATATGAAAGTAAACTTCTTGAAATTCATGTTTCTAGTACATAAGAGTTAGAAATTTGTTCGTAAAACTATACCTATTATAGTTTTCTAAAAGTGTGTCTTGTTTGTTTAGAAATACCTAGAAAAGGAATCACTTGTTTATGAAAGCATAGATTTTTGGCGTAGAGTCTAAGATAGACAAGAATAATCTATGAAAAGTTTAGTTTATACATGTATTACAACGAATTTATATTTCAAAAGATAGAATACTATTTTAACATATATTATGTATATATAAAAGTTCCTTAACTGTTTATAAATCGCATGTGATTTGGATATATAACAGCATATAAAAGAGTTTCTTTATGTAACACACGATAATACTCGTGTGTTTTACTTGTAATCCCCCCCTTGAAAGCATATAAAAGCATTTAGAATATTTAAAAAGGTTGATTAAGGGGGTATGAAACTCACTTGAAAGTTTTGGAGATAGCGAGGTGGAAAACCGGGCAGAGTTTCGTCTCGGGAAACGGATTTTCCTCGGGATTCTCGGGAATCTCGGGAGTAAAATCGACCCTCGGGACTTGAGCCAAAAAGACCAGAGCTTCGGGTTTGAACGGACACGGAAAACGAGGCAAGATTGTGAGAGAGAGGAGAGAATTGAGCCCTTTTCTCGGAAGCCCTCGCATCCTATTTATAGTAAGGCTGAACTGCCTCGGTACGCGGGGCGTACGCTCGTACGCAGCGCGTACGCGTATGTCATGCATGACCGAAGCCTCGTCTGCCTCGGCTTCGGATGGGACGGGTCGCTGGGGAGGCGGGTTGGAGGGGACAGCGGGTCGGACGGGACAGCGGGTCGGACGGGTCGGCGCTTCGGACGGGTCGGACGGGTCGGATTCCTCGGATAGGGCGACGTGGACGATCAGAGGCCAAGTCCCTCGGGTACGCTGGGCGTACAGGGGTACACAGCGCGTACCTCAGATGAGGACGCTGACTCCCCTTCGGATAATGTCCGAATTTTGATTTAAATAAATAATTAATTTATTTAATAAACTTCAAAAATTCATATCTTCTTCATACGGACTCCGTTTTCGATGGTCTTTATATCCACGTGTAGGTGAGACTACACTCTACAACTTTCGTTTAGACTCCGTCGGTAATTTCCGAAATTATTTTTTTATTATTTATTATAAATTCATCGTGTTTAAGGAATTTCTTTGAAAATTCATAACTTCTTTATCTGATGTCGGTTTTTGCCAGACTTTTTACCGCTGGAATACCATTGTCGAGACCTTCGATTCTCGTTTAGGTCATTCCGGCCAAAAGTCGCTCGATCTCCGATTCGAGTTTTTAGCTGTCTGTTGCTAAGCCGAACTTGGAAAAATCATAACTTCGCTATATGAAGTCGGATTTGGGCGTTCTTTTCACGTACGATCATGGTTCAAAGACATTTAAACATAGAAGGAAATTAAATAGAACTATTTGTACATTTATTTATGAAAGTAAATTTTATTAACTCAAAAGTGGTTACAATACTTGACCCTTTTTGGTCATTACAAAGAGTTGAAATATCGGGTTGTCACAATTAGTAAGTAGGATTATATTACTTATTACATCAATCACATGTGATTAATATACAGCATTCAAAAGATTTGGCTACTCATTAGCCGTTTTACCAAACAGTTTCATTCAAATGATTTTTATAAACATTTTATATGTTTCAAACTACTTATTACACTGTACTTCTTACTCTGTTTATCATACTTCAAACTTATTTACAACTGTGTTTCAAACAAATGTTTCTTTATACTCAAAATTGTTTTATTATACTTATGCCTTCAAATTGTTTTATAGATTGACATCAAGTGGATCTTCTCTTAAAATAATATTTCTGTTTCAAATGTTTTACAAAACTTATTCAAGCTTTTATATTATAAATTGCATGCCTCTATATGTATAGTTATATAAGAAATGTTTAAAAGACTTAGGAAGACTATCCACCCTATTTCCTTTTCGCGCCTTGAGATGTGGTCTGGTGGGACATTGGGTATTCGTCCAAAAGTCGTTTAAAGATTTGTTATATATCATGTGTACATATATAGTCATAAAAGGTCCTTCCAATTCATCCTATGCCCTTGGGTAGCAAGGGTATACATCCACGTCCATACGTACTACTTAGATTACTAATAAGCTACCATATGGGTAGTTCAGGAAGATACTAGAACCATTACTAGAACGCGATATCATACAATGAGTCAGTTCATTCATGAGTCAATACTTTCTAGAACATTACATATACGACTACCCTAGGACGAGAACATATACGACTATACTAGAACGTTTACATTACTATACTTGCTAGATAGAGAGAACACACATTACAGCTAGCACACGTTGAACATTACAGTACAATTACTATACTTGCTAGATAGAGAGAACACACATTACAGCTAGCACAAGTTGAACATTACAGTACAATTACTATACTTGCTAGATAGGGAGAACACACATTACAGCTAGCACACGTTGAACATTACAGTACAATTACTATACTTGCTAGATAGGGAGAACACACATTACAGCTAGCACACGTAGAACCTTACAGTACTCTACTATATTACTTACATGATAACACTTATAGGAGTACTTTTGCATAGATATATCAGGAGGAGTCCTATTACATTTTATATGTATCGACTCCGCTATTAAAATCCGTGTTCTTACCTCTACCTTGTGATAAAATCACATAATCGACGAGATAGAATGAATTATTATCCTAGTACCAGAGGATACGTATTGAGGGATTGACCATTCCTAGAATCTCTGTTAGCTACAGAGGTAAAAGTACATCCACGGATGTCAAACGGTTGGTACCATTACAGGTGCACAATTAAGGGATTAACTATTCCTATACCCAGCTGTTAGCAACAGAGGTAAGAGTACGTCTACGGATGGCTTAAAGTTAACATTAACAGTTACCCTAGTACCAAAGGGTATGATTCAAGTTAGTTATATTATTACCTATATTTGTGACTCATTCACATAACCAATGAGGTAAAATTATATTTAGGTATCCTAGTACCAAAGGATACAATTTCTTATAATGATAATAATATTAACACAATTAGGTCTTGGTAGAAGACTACAAAGAGCACAGTTAAGTCTTGGTAGAAGACTCCTTTTGTTACTAATAGGACTCATAGGGATTCTAGGGTTTTTCAAACATTTACAGCTGATCTACAAACATTTTCATACTTATATGAGCTTTCTTTCAAAACAATGTCAAGTCTTAAAAATTATAAGTTTTACAAATTAAGACACATTAATACTTATGATCTCACCAGCTTTAAAGCTGATACTCGCTTTCAAAATTACTTGTATCCTCAGGTCATCATAGACAGGTACCGATTCAAGGAGAAAGGAAGATGGAGCTTATTCAAGACTTATCTTTCATTTTGATTTATGCTGTAGTGTTTATCAAAATTTGACAGAATACAATTGTATAATAATTATTTTATTAATGCAATGGATGATGTTGTTGCTTGTTTACTACTTTACATTGTTGTTGATATTATACATGACGTCCTCCACCCCAGAACGTTTCCGCCGTTCTTGGTTTTGGGGTGTGACAGATTGGTATCAGAGCATTGTTTATAGTGAATTAAGTATATCAACCCATAAAAGATATACTAACTATAAATACATAAGGGATTAAAAATACTCTGACCAAGAGTTTATACTTTAAATAATAAAATATTTAAGTAAGTATACGTGCCTGCATTCATACTAAAATCAGTGTCACTAGGATATTACAAAAGAATTACGATTGTTGGGCAACACAAGTGGGCTTAGAAACATATGGTCAAAACTGGGAAGATATAGCCTGATCACCTATATTATCCGAGGGTTGACTAGCATGTGCCTAAGTTTAAGTGTGTGGTTGCAACAATGCTAAAATCTTACCAACCCTACCACAATGAGAACAATAGAACATAACAATAAATTTAAAATACTATAGGTGTATTTTGGTGCCACTGTAAGTACTTTATACTTGAGAATTAAAACGGGATCTTCATTACTAAGTTGATAGTTGCTAAGTGGATACTCTGAGGCTACATGTAATTAGGATGTTATAGACTCAGAATCTGTGATAATTTTACCTTACCCCTATTCTGTGTGAATAAGGGATTAAGGTCACTTATTCGAAGGTCTATCCTGTTTAGATTACACATAGCTGGTATGCACTTCACAAATAGCGATGTAACTAATGAAGGTTTTCTAAATAATTATCTAGATAGTTCGTCTAATAATTATCTTCTTACCCTAAATTCTCGCATAGAAATCATAGTTGGACTCCATCCCCTTGACAACCAGTATCTTCCGAATGAAGTCATAGCTGGTTGGTTTGGAGAAGAACCAGAGAATGATCATCCTATTCCCTGGATGATCACCATGATGAAGACCTTTCGTATGATACTAACCTCGAGCCAGAGGTTGAGAACCTACCCCGAGCAGCTCCCGTTTCGATTCCTAACCCTCTTCCGGCTTTTCATGGCCCGACCCTGAGTGAGTGGAATGCTTGGAAACAGGGAGCCAAGGACAAGATCAGTTTATGCTATTTAATGGCGACAGAAGCTCTTACGACTTGAGCAATGAGGGCTTAGCAGATATAGTCTTGCCAATCTTGGTCCGCAGAGTGGCCTGAATTGAGATTCAAGACAGGACAGCCCTACATCAGATTTCAGGAGTAGTCGCCTATGCTAGAATGCATACCCTCTACACCAATCATCTAGCATATACTCACGAGAGATCAGAGAGAAACCATGAAACCCTGTTGCAAGCACTGGCTGAATCGCGAGCCGAAGTCATAGAGCTCCGAGTACGTCAGATGATGTGCGAAAGACACCAACTTGACATGGAACGTCAATTGGTTGAACTAAGAGTTCACCAGAGGGATGACCGTCGCCAATAGTAGACGCTTTACTTTATTTCCCTTATAAAAATAAATCGTGTTTTCTGTCTATGCCCGATGTGGTATTTTCCATGAAATTAATTTTTACCGTAAGTACTTTAGTTAGATCTTTATGCTGTCAGGCACTATCTTCTGTGGATATGATGTGAGACCTTTAAAAGGTCGTTTTCCAAAATCCTTACATCGTTAATATCAAAGATATTGACAGTCGGCTAACTTTTGCGTCATTCTTCATCCAAGTACTTTTATCCTATTTTCATTGGAGTCTATCTGAATCATACTTTAGTCAAGTCATTGGACTATGGTGATTTATCTCCAGAGACATTTCCAAGTCTCTTTCGGTGGTTGGATATTGTTATTCACCAACCCACGATACCTCAGCCCGAACGACAAATGTCTTGAAACCATTCTACGAACATACTTCCATTCCGTGCTAGGACTGCATTATGGAGATGTAGGTCAAACCTTCGCAAACATACTTTCATTCTTTAACTAGGACTGCATCATAGAGATGTAGGTAAAACTTTCGAGAACATACTCTTACTTTTAGCGTGAACAATCTAAGTACATCAGAGTCAACCAGAATCGCTCACAAAACCCTTATCTTTAGTGTTACAGGATCATGTCGTCATCCGGAAACAACCAGCCAAGCAACGAGACCTCTACTTTTACTATCGACGCCGCTACATTACAAGCTGCAGTAGCAGCTGCGGTGACAACTTTCCTTACACACATCAACACAGGCAACACGAACAAGACTGAAAAAGGAGTCGAGAGTTCCGATGATAGTACAAAACGGGGAAACCGACAAATGGCAACAGTCATGGACTTGCGAAGCCTAAAGACCGAAAGGAAGAGACGATATCGTAAAGCCCTAAGGGAGTGCAAGAGAGCTCAAAGACTTGCCATGCCACCACCACCAGTGGCAACTCCGGCAGAACGCTTTAGAAAGCAATTTCCAAGGTGGAGTAATGAGGAAGGCACTCGTGTCCACATAACACTGGCTAAACACGAAATCCCGTCACCAAGGCTAGTACTAGCCAGTCATGCCACCAATGCGGTGAGATAGGGCACTTCAAGAAGGATTGCCCGATAACGCAGAACTTTGGCGCAGACGGGAGGATTCTCAGGATCACAGCTGCAGGAGAGCCTGCTCAGGAACCACGTTAATGTAATTAATGTTGGAATAGTGTCTAAGGCTGTAACTATATCCGGTTGTGCATGGTCCTTTTGGGTTGCCTTCACCATAGCAACTTGATAGGATGATTTATTAAGAGAGAATAAATATTATTAATATATTATGGGAATAATATAATGAATAATATATATTGTTATTTGATTAAAGTCATAGAATTAATAAGAATTAATTTGGTGACTTAAAGAGATTAATTAAATAAAGGGGTATAAACTGTCAATTGTTTGATAGTTAAGCTTTAGACTGTAAATCCATTTGGATATACTATGGACGAATTCTAAGAGGATTAGGATAGCTAAAATCGTCCATTAGAGTTATCTAGGAATGGATTTGGATAGCCTTAAGAGAAGATTATCCAATTAGGGTTTAGGTTGTAACCCTTAAGGAGTCTACAAGTATAAATAGACCCCATGGCATAGGGAATTCGACACCTCTGATTAAGTAAGAGAACTCTGGTCGAATTCCATCCCCTCTCCTCTCTCCTAAATCATCTTGCTTGCTATTGGTGTTTGTGAACCATCAGAGGAGTGACATTTGTGACTCTAGAAGCTCCAAGACCTCAAGATCAACAAGGAACTCAAAGGTATGATTCTAGATCTGTTTTAATGTTGTTATTTAACCTAATTAGTAATTAGAAGTCTTGGATTCAAAGCATGTTTATTAGAAAGCCTAGATCCAAGCATTAGGGTTTTGCATGCGCACATAGGAAAGTTCTTATGGCTAAAACCCATCAGTGGTATCAGAGCCTAGCTTGGTTTTCTGTAAATTGTTGCTTAATTAACTGAAACAAACCTGCAAAATTCGATTTTTGGTTTCTGAGTCATGGACTCGGCGAGTCTCAAAGTGGACTCGGCGAGTAGGCCTGACTCGGCGAGTCCCTTTGTGCACTCGGCGAGTCCAGGCGTCAGGAATGGCCAGATTCGGGATTTCTTTGTGTTTATCTTATCTTAACTTACCATAAACTAATTAGATCAATATTAATTCGTATTTCTGATAAATATAACTATTATCTTGATCTAGTTAAAGGTAATTATCAACTAATTAAATATTTAATTTCCTTATATGATAATTAATTGATTATTTTGATTATTTTGGTAATTATCTTAAAAAGAAATCTTGAATAAATCAAATATAGATAATTAGGATATTAATTGTTAATTGGAATTATTTGTTATTTGATCCTCCATGTTTTAAATGTTTAAAACCTACCCTCATGTTTTGAAATTTACTTTTGTGATTAAAAGCTTTAATTTAGACAACTTAAATTTCAAGCCCTAGATTTTAAAAGTTTTAAAATACAACCCTATACTAATATGATATTACTAGAATAATATATATATGCATAACTAAATGCTAGTCTTACCGTTAGTAGGCCTCATTCACGAAGCCGATCTATAAGGTGGGTATAAGGTTGCGGCCTATAAAATGGCGCTTAATGGGTGTACACTCACACCCACCGCTTGCTTGATTGGTGGAGGGTCGTTAGCCGAACGGGTAGGATAGGGCAACCTCATCCTCTCATTAAAAGTATAATAAGAAATACAAAGTAACTACACATATTTTAAAATTTCCCAATCCTAGTTACTTTAGGAAAAGTGAATTGATGCAATCCCATGAAATTACACTTTGCACCTTGCTAAGAAGTTAGTGGAGCGTGTGTGGTTTACCGGCACACTAATTGGTTCTAAGCGAAGGTGGCAAAGGGTGATTCATTGTATATCATAGTTCGATGGAGCGTGTGTGGTTTACCGGCACATCGAATAGGTGATCGTTACAATGAAGGCACTATGTAAATTTGCATGGTTATTCACACCCGCTTTGTGATCCTCGGTATCCCAGTCACAAACAAGAGGGGCATATCGAGATTTAAACATGCCATTGAATAGTTTCAATGAATCTCATCCGAACCTAGGAATTCTCAAAAACACTTAGGACTAATAGTTTAAGTTTTGTGATGGAGAATTAGTGAATCGTCATTCACTTACCTTCAATGTATTTGCATGTTAGATTACGGCATCCCTTTTCTAATATGTAAATGTCATTGTTGGATCCTAGCCCTAATTTTTCTTATTGGGTGATGATTAGGGATTTATATTCTAATCTATCTTTGTCCTTTTCTAATTATAGATGTCGAACGCAAACAACGCTGCTGCTAGTTCTTTCACGTTGATGAGCCTTTGCCAAAAGGTCACCTTCGATGGAACGAACTTTAGCGAATGGATAAGATACATTCTCACCATTGCTCGCTATGAGGACAAAGAGTATGTCCTTGATGAGAAGCTCGAGAAAATCAACACCGAAATCGCTACTCCAGCCGAAATCACCGCCTTTGAAACTCATGAGCGAGATGCAACGAAGGTACATTGCATCATGATCGCTACCATGAACTCCGAATTCCAAAAGTCCTACGAGGACATGTACCCGTACGAGATGCACCAAGACTTATTGGAGAGGTACCACCAAAACGCGAGACAAGAGAGGTACGAGATTTTCACTAACATGATTTCCGCGAAGATGGGTCATGGAGAATCTCTTACCGTGCACTTGCAAAAGATGCAAAGGTATGTCGACCGCCTTCGCAAGTTAAATGTTGACTTCGGGGAAGACTTGGCGATCGACATGGTGCTTCACTCTTTACCTCCGATGTACAACCAATTTAGGATGACCTACCACATGAACAAAGAGGAGGTCACCCTAAGCAAACTCCAAGGTCTCTTGAGAGTCGCTGAGAGCAACTTCAAGGACAAGTCTGTTGCACCTACTCCCAATCCGCCCGCTGCTCCTGTCTTGGCTATTGGACAAGGGAAGGGAAAGAAGAGGAAAGCTTCATCGAAGAACTATCGCAAGGTGAAAGCCCGAGATGGTGCCTCTTCTAGTGGGACCAAAGTTGATCCCGCCAAGCCCTGCTCTAACCCGAAGGAGGCAGAGTGCCACCACTGCCACAAGATAGGACATTGGAAGAGAAGCTGCCCGGATTACCTGCAAGCAATCAAAGAAGGAAAGATCAAGCCATCTTTCGCAGGTATATATACAATCAAATCTAACGATTCTAATCATGCTATTTCTTGGGTTCTTGATACCGGTTGTGGTTATCACATTTGTTCTAATTTGCAGGGACTAAGAAGAAGTAGGGATGTGGAGCAAGGAAGGATCAATCTAATCATGGGGAACAGAAGATCGTCGCCTGTAACCAAGATTGGAGTGTATTCCTTAGTGCTTAGGAATAGTTTAGTTTTAGATTTGAACAATTGTTGCTATTCGCCAGAAATGGCAAGAAACATCATTTCATTTCATGGATTATTTAGACAAGGATTTAGATTTTCTTTTAATAATGAGAATGGTTCTATTTTGGCTTATCTAAATGGTGTCTTTTACTTTGAAGCTATACCATGTAATGGAATATATGAAACTGTTATGATTGTTGATGACTTTGGAAATGATGTTTTGAATATTGATTCTTCCACTAGTATGGATAAAGCATCCTTGTGGCATTGTCGTCTTGGACATGTCAACAAGAAACGCATAGCCCAACTCCAAAAGGATGGAGTGTTGGAGTCATTCGACCTTAGGGAAGATGACACATGCGAGTCTTGTTTGCTTGGAAAGATGACTAAGTCGCCCTTCACGAGTACTTGTGAAAGGGGCGATGGTCTATTGGACTTAAGACATACCGATGTATGTGGACCGTTTAGATCAACCACGAAGGATGGGAACCGCTTCTATGTGACTTTTACCGATGACTATAGTAGATATGGGTATATCTACTTAATCAAGCAAAAGTCAGACACCTTTGAAAAGTTCAAAGAGTTCAAGAATGAAGTGGAGAATCAATTGGGCAGGAAAATCAAGATGCTTCGATCCGATCGAGGAGGAGAGTACCTAAGTCTTGAATTCCACGATTATCTCAAGGAGTGTGGAATAGTTTCGCAATTGACGCCTCCTAGGACACCGCAGTTGAATGGTGTGGCAGAAAGGCGTAATCGAACCTTATTGGATATGGTTCGCTCTATGATGAGTCGTGCTTCACTACCAATCTCTTTTTGGGGGTATGCCTTAGAGACTGCCGCCCATATCCTTAACCGAGTCCCTACTAAGAAGGTTGCCAAAACACCTCACGAGATGTGGACAGGGAAAGCTCCCTCGTTGGCACATATCAAGGTTTGGGGTTGCGAGGCTTTCGTAAGACGAGATACTCACGACAAGCTTGAACCTCGAAGTGAGCGATGTATTTTCATCGGCTACCCGCAGACATCCTTTGGATATCTCTTCTATAGACCGAAGGACAATGTTGTCTTCGTTGCGAGGAGAGGAGTTTTCCGAGAGCGAGAACTCATAAGCCAAGGAGACAGTGGGAGGCAAATCGAGCTTGAAGAGATTCAAGAGTCGATAGATGAAGGAACCTCTACCACTGGCACTCAACCCGAGGAGGAAACTCCGGTTGAACCAATTGACGAATCCTTACCTCTTAGACGTTCCGATAGAGTTAGAGTTCATCCCCAGTTTTATGGCTTTCATATTACTACCGAAGGGGACACGTATATTAGTGATGGTACACTAGTAAATCTTGATGAACCTAATAGCTACAAGGAAGCCATGGCAGGCCCGGAGTCTTTAAAGTGGAAAGAGGCAATGGATAGCGAGATCCAATCCATGTATGATAACCAAGTTTGGAATTTGGTTGATTACGTGCCCGGACGTAAGACCGTTGGGTGCAAATGGATCTTCAAGAAGAAGACCGACGTGGATGGGAACGTACACACATATAAAGCGCGATTGGTCGCGAAGGGCTTTACTCAAACTCCCGGAGTAGACTATGATGAGACCTTCTCACCAATTGCGAAGATTAAATCTATTAGAGTGATGTTAGCAATTGCCGCATTTCATGATTATGAGATTTGGCAAATGGATGTCAAGACCGCTTTCCTTAACGGAAAGTTGGCTGAGGATGTTTACATGGCTCAGCCAGAGGGGTTTGTGGATCCGAAGCATCCGGATAGAGTGTGTAAGCTTGAGAAGTCCATTTATGGACTTAAGCAAGCATCTCGCAGATGGAATCTTTGTTTCGATGAGAAAGTCAAAGAGTTTGGATTTGTACGAAGCGAAGACGAATCTAGTGTATATGTCAAAGCCAGTGGGAGTATAGTAAGCTTCCTCGTTCTATATGTCGATGACATATTACTCATAGGAAACGACATTCCGACTCTGCAGGAGGTAAAGTCCTGGCTCGGGAAGTGTTTCGCTATGAAGGACCTCGGAGAGGCTTCTTACATTTTGGGAATTAGGATAATAAGAGAAAGAAGTAAGAGACTAATTGGACTTAGTCAGAATACTTACTTAGAGAAGGTACTAAAACGTTTTAGTATGGAAAACTCAAAGAAGGGAGAACTACCGATACAAAGTAAAGCCAAGTTGAGTAAGACTCAAAGTCCGAGTACCGAAGCTGAGATAGCAGAAATGAGCCGAGTACCATACGCTTCCGCAGTTGGCTCAATCATGTACGCTATGACTTGTACTCGACCTGATGTAGCCTTCGCTTTGAGCATGGTTAGCAGATATCAAGGGAATCCTGGCAAAGCACATTGGATTGCGGTGAAGAATATCCTTAAGTACCTTCGGAGGACGAAGGAATGGTTCTTAGTCCTCGGAGGAAGTGATGACTTGAAGGTGCGAGGGTATAGTGACGCCAGTTTTCAAACCGACAGGGACAACTACCGTTCACAGTCGGGTTGGGTCTTTACCCTAAATGGAGGAGCAGTGACATGGAAAAGTTCCAAGCAGGAAACCGTAGCTGATTCAACGTGCGAATCAGAGTACATTGCAGCGAGCGAAGCGTCGAAGGAGGCAATATGGCTAAAGAACTTCATCGGTGATCTTGGAGTCGTACCTGCCATAAAGGAGCCAATGGAGATTTTCTGTGATAACGAAGGTGCGGTTGCCTTAACCAAGGAACCGAGGGATCATGGTAGATCAAGACATATCGACAGAAAGTATCACTTTATTAGACATCGTGTAGAAGAAGGACAACTCGTAGTTAAGAGGATATCATCAGAAGATAACCCAGCAGATCCGCTTACGAAGGGACTGAGTAGGGTTAAGCACTTGCAGCATGCTAGGAGTATTGGGCTGAAGGATGATATTAGCATAGATTAGATAGTATTAGAAACGTGTAATAGATAAATGTAATTGACATTTGATGATTAAATAAAGGAGTTTTATTTATGAGTAATGTTACTATCTTATGTTAATTGTTTAGCTATTGTTTCACTTTGCATGTTTTGACTTCCAGAATAATTGAAATTATTAGGAATAATAGAATTGTTCAAATGGTCCACAATCATTCATATATTGGAAGTAGATATGAAAGAAGATTGTCATGAATTGGTGTGTAGAATGTCTAAATGGTGTTAGACATAGCAAATGATTGCTGCAACGTTCATGAGTGCTTATGAACTAGTTTTGAGCATTGGAATAAACCCGCGCTTGCTGGAATCACCTTATGGAATAAGATATAAAAGGTGATCGCAAGACGATAATATCATATAGTCTTAAAACCTAGATATATGGTTTATTATTTGTTAATTGATTGTACATTGATAATACGAAAACGCATCAGTAACTTGATGTTATAAAACGTATTGTTGTGTATAGTTGGTAAATGAATAAGTAAATGCATATAAGTCGAAGTTTATCTGTAACTTTTATCTAAGAAGGTAAAAGCGATATCTCGGCCGCTCGATGATTTGATTTGACTTATGTGTCGGGCCCGGTCAGAACTGAATTGATGTGTTCGATTAAGTTCTATGTCAAATAAATCAGAGATCGAGAAACCTAAATGCTTGACTAACCATTCCATAGGATTGTCAGCATGATATCTAACAGAGGACTGTACGTTCCCTTATCTAAAGGACAAGATTGATTAGATCAGAGTTGACAGCGTCTTTGAGAGCTACGATTGCAAACCGAATTGTACTTGTATAGTTACTAGACTTATCCAAGTGGGAGACTGTTGGAATAGTGTCTAAGGCTGTAACTATATCCGGTTGTGCATGGTCCTTTTGGGTTGCCTTCACCATAGCAACTTGATAGGATGATTTATTAAGAGAGAATAAATATTATTAATATATTATGGGAATAATATAATGAATAATATATATTGTTATTTGATTAATATAAGTCATAGAATTAATTAGAATTAATTTGGTGACTTAAAGAGATTAATTAAATAAAGGGGTATAAACTGTCAATTGTTTGATAGTTAAGCTTTAGACTGTAAATCCATTTGGATATACTATGGACGAATTCTAAGAGGATTAGGATAGCTAAAATCGTCCATTAGAGTTATCTAGGAATGGATTTGGATAGCCTTAAGAGAAGATTATCCAATTAGGGTTTAGGTTGTAACCCTTAAGGAGTCTACAAGTATAAATAGACCCCATGGCATAGGGAATTCGACACCTCTGATTAAGTAAGAGAACTCTGGTCGAATTCCATCCCCTCTCCTCTCTCCTAAATCATCTTGCTTGCTATTGGTGTTTGTGAACCATCAGAGGAGTGACATTTGTGACTCTAGAAGCTCCAAGACCTCAAGATCAACAAGGAACTCAAAGGTATGATTCTAGATCTGTTTTAATGTTGTTATTTAACCTAATTAGTAATTAGAAGTCTTGGATTCAAAGCATGTTTATTAGAAAGCCTAGATCCAAGCATTAGGGTTTTGCATGCGCACATAGGAAAGTTCTTATGGCTAAAACCCATCAGTGGTATCAGAGCCTAGCTTGGTTTTCTGTAAATTGTTGCTTAATTAACTGAAACAAACCTGCAAAATTCGATTTTTGGTTTCTGAGTCATGGACTCGGCGAGTCTCAAAGTGGACTCGGCGAGTAGGCCTGACTCGGCGAGTCCCTTTGTGCACTCGGCTTAGAATTGATGATTCCACTTTAACTTCTTTTTCCCCGATGGGATGTGAGCTTAAAGAAGAATCAGTTATTCGACTACCTTTTCAACCTTAATTATATGCAACTCGTATACCCGAAATTGTGATGGTGATACCATGTATGAATTCTAATATGAACTTCAGGACGGAGAAACTGCCTAAGCATACGAGTAATCACATCGTCATGTGAATAAACTTAGAACCCAGTACGACTCCCGAAAACAGATCACCCTATAGTTTAAACACCCACGGAGATGCCAGAACAGTGCAGACAACTAAGAGAACCACACAGAAATAGAATTAGAAGACCAGGTTTCTCACCCTAGAGAACCCCGGTCAGATTCTTCCAGAGATCGATGGATCGCATCGTATGTGCCTCGGATATCGAGGAATCCGTCAAGATTTTCATAGAAATCGTTATCTCTGCCTCACATAGACAAGATGGTTGAGCAAACGTAAGGAAAGAAACTACTTCCAGGAATAGACCTGAGATCCGAATATCACCAGTTCGATGTGTTAGGGAAGGATGTCCGAAAGACTATCCCCTGAACTCGATACGGACACTTCGAGTTCGTAGTGATACCTTTCGGATAGGACCAGTACACCCATGGTTTTCATGAGATAAATGATTAGGGTTACATCTTTCTTACTTGGATCGATTCGTTATTTCTCCATGAAATGACTTACTTATCTACCCTCGTAGTAAGAAGAAAACCCATGAAAACAATTCCTACAGAGGAACTTTTAGCAAAGTTCTCTAAGCACAAGATTTGGAAATTGAAGAGTCAAATTTCTAGGACACACTGTTAGTAATGTGGGAAATTTTGAGTACTCTTTCGATTTGCCAAAACATTTGAGTATTCATCGACACCAGAGAAGCCGACAGCTTTCGCCAAATTCTAGGTCTTACCGACCTATCGCCTTAGTTCATTCAGAACTCCTCGCAAGCTACAGAAACTCGTACGACTTCGACCCAGCAAGGGGTGGCCTTTGACTGGGAAGTTACGCAAGAAAAGGAACCTTCGAGATTCCGAGTGAATGACCAAGTTCTTTGGGATAACTCACTCTGATAATGGCTTAATACGCTTCGTAAAGCGTGGAAAGCTAAATCCAAGTTAGACAGGACCTCCGAGATTCTTATCAGAATGTGTCCTGTGCCTCGCACAAACTAGACCTACTCCGTGAACTCAGTAACGTACTTTCTACTCTTCGCATCTCAATCGTGAAACCATACCTTTCCGGTTGGACTCTTACAAGTCCAGTCGTCGAGATCCTCGCCTTCGTATTAGAACCGTGGTGACCCTCGACCGAGAGGTCAAGCGGACGAAGCAACACCGTCGCCAGTTAGTGAAGGTTCATTGGGATACCAACCGAGAGCCCGATTTCACTTAAGTGCGCTTGAACCAATCGATTAGGAAGTTTCCTTCTCACGTCTTGATCATTCGTGCATACTTCCTTGCCTAAATTCTAATTTCGGGACGAAATTCCCTTTAACAGGGGGATGATGTGACAACCCGAAATTTTCCATTCAAATCAAACCACATCAATCCAATGGAAGTAGACCCGTTTCAGTGAAAATTCAAACTTTTGGAATAAGTTTGGCAGTTTTAGGGTTTTACACCTAAGGAGTTATTAGGAGAGTGGGTGCACTAGGATTTTGTGCAACACTGTAATTCCATTACTCTAGGTCATTATAATCCATTCCGAGAATAGAAATATTTTCTGCCAAAAATCTCTGGACTATAAATAGAATTCTGAACCAAATTGGTTCATTATTTGATTTCCAATTAGAGAAAAGCCAAATACTCTCTCACGGATCTTCGGGTTTTCATCCCAGATTGTGAGTCTACTTCCCTAAATGTGTTTTAATACTTGTTATATGCTTTATAACATTGTTTACATGTCCAAAACACAAGATCCGGGAGTTTACCGCCCAAGAACGTTCTTGGGGAGTAAACTCCAAAATCAAGCCTAAAGGCCACCTAGTCCCATTTCCGTGTTAGGAATCTAACTAAGGACTTAGTGTATGATCATTAGAGGCTAGAAACAAATCAAAATCACTTAGTTTGAGGAGTTTACAGCCAAGGAACCACCTCTTGGGTCGTAAACTCCAAGTAAAGGGCACAAATGAGTGCCTAGTGATCCTTTAGCCTTAGAACAAGAACCTAGAAGCCTTAAGCAAGTGTTTTAGACCAACAAAACAATTAGCAACCAACTTTGGAAAGGAGTTTATGGCCAAGATGCTCCTTAGGCCGTAAACTCCAAGATTTAGTGCCAAAAACCACTTCAAACTCTTCCTAAGGCTTAGTCTTCATTTTTGGCAAGTACCTTAATGTGTTTAGGACCTAGATAACACATGAAAAACATAAGTGTTGAAGAGTTTACGGCCAAGAGTATTTCTTGGGCCGTAAACTCCTTTAATGGGGTCAAAGGACACCCTAGACACTTCCTTAGGCCAAGAGACTTTTAGGGCAAGTACCTAGATGAGATATGGACTAGTTAAAATTCTTAGGACCTCATGTGTGAGGGATTTTACGGCCCAAAGAGTTCTATGGCCGTAAACTCCATCAAATGGTCCCATTTAGTGCCATAAATCTTCCTTAATCCAAGTATTGAAGCCTAGACTTGTTCCTAGAAATGTTAGAGACTTGAAAGGACAATAAGAACCCTCCCAAGGGATTATACGGCCGTAAACTCCGAGGGAAAAGGGTCTTTGGGCCGTAAACTCCCCAAAGGAGTCAATGTGGTGCCCAAACACTTGTATAGCCTTGAAACAATTCCCCTCTAAGGTTGTAGTACTTCTAAACTCCATTTCATGACTTGTTTGAGAGTTTACGGCCAGGAGCTTACTCCCCTGGGCCGTAAACTCTAATGAATATGGTCTTTTGACCTTAAACTTCCATTAGGGGCATTGCACTTCTTTGTTGCAACCCATTAGCCTCCTAGCACTTGACCAAAAGTGTTGTCCTCGCGCTTAAATGTTATACTTGTATAGTTAGTGATTAAATCTCTAATTATTTATATACATATGTCTTCATATGTATTTAGGATCATTGTGTGTGTCTAAGTCTTCACCTGACACCAAGCATTTGTCCGATCCTTCCGTACGATAACAACCCGTTCAATTCCAGTCACTTACTGCAGGTGAGTTCATACCCCTTAATTAATGTTTTAAACTGTTTTAAATGTTTTATGGGGGGGGATAAAAGTAGAATCATGCTACTTTTTATGTCAATCACATGTGATTAGTAAGTAGGATTATATTAGTTATTACATCAATCACATGTGATTAATATACAGCATTGAAAAGATTTGGCTACTCATTAGCCGTTTTACCAAACAGTTTCCTTCAAATGATTTTTATAAACATTTTATATGTTTCAAACTACTTATTACACTGTACTTCTTACTCTGTTTATCATACTTCAAACTTATTTACAACTGTGTTTCAAACAAATGTTTCTTTATACTCAAAATTGTTTTATTATACTTATGCCTTCAAATTGTTTTATAGATTGATATCAAGTCGATCTTCTCTTAAAATAATATTTCTGTTTCAAATGTTTTACAAAACTTATTCAAGCTTTTATATTATAAATTGCATGCCTCTATATGTATAGTTATATAAGAAATGTTTAAAAGACTTAGGAAGACTATCCACCCTATTTCCTTTTCGCGCCTTGAGATGTGGTCTGGTGGGACATTGGGTATTCGTCCGAAAGTCGTTTAAAGATTTGTTATATATCATGTGTACATATATAGTCATAAAAGGTCCTTCCAATTCATCCTATGCCCTTGGGTAGCAAGGGTATACATCCACGTCCATACGTACTACTTAGATTACTAATAAGCTACCATATGGGTAGTTCAGGAAGATACTAGAACCATTACTAGAACGCGATATCATACAATGAGTCAGTTCATTCATGAGTCAATACTTTCTAGAACATTACATATACGACTACACTAGGACGAGAAAATATACGACTATACTAGAACGTTTACATTACTATACTTGCTAGATAGAGAGAACACACATTACAGCTAGCACACGTTGAACATTACAGTACAATTACTATACTTGCTAGATAGAGAGAACACACATTACAGCTAGCACAAGTTGAACATTACAGTACAATTACTATACTTGCTAGATAGGGAGAACACACATTACAGCTAGCACACGTTGAACATTACAGTACAATTACTATACTTGCTAGATAGGGAGAACACACATTACAGCTAGCACACGTAGAACCTTACAGTACTCTACTATATTACTTACATGATAACACTTATAGGAGTACTTTTGCATAGATATATCAGGAGGAGTCCTATTACATTTTATATGTATCGACTCCACTATTAAAATCCGTGTTCTTACCTCTACCTTGTGATAAAATCACATAATCGACGAGATAGAATGGATTATTATCCTAGTACCAGAGGATACGTATTGAGGGATTGACCATTCCTAGAATCTCTGTTAGCTACAGAGGTAAAAGTACATCCACGGATGTCAAACGGTTGGTACCATTATAGGTGCACAATTAAGGGATTAACTATTCCTATACCCAGCTGTTCGCAACAGAGGTAAGAGTACGTCTACGGATGGCTTAAAGTTAACGTTAACAGTTACCCTATTACCAAAGGGTATGATTCAAGTTAGTTATATTATTACCTATATTTGTGACTCATTCACATAACCAATGAGGTAAAATTATATTTAGGTATCCTAGTACCAAAGGATACAATTTCTTATAATGATAATAATATTAACACAATTAGGTCTTGGTAGAAGACTACAAAGAGCACAGTTAAGTCTTGGTAGAAGACTCCTTTTGTTACTAATAGGACTCATAGGGATTCTAGGGTTTTTCAAACATTTACAGCTGATCTACAAACATTTTCATACTTATATGAGCTTTCTTTCAAAACAATGTCAAGTCTTAAAAATTATAAGTTTTACAAATTAAGACACATTAATACTTATGATCTCACCAGCTTTAAAGCTGATACTCGCTTTCAAAATTACTTGTATCCTCAGGTCATCATAGACAGGTACCGATGCAAGGAGAAAGGAAGATGGAGCTTATTCAAGACTTATCTTTCATTTTGATTTATGCTGTAGTGTTTATCAAAATTTGACAGAATACAATTGTATAATAATTATTTTATTAATGCAATGGATGATGTTGTTGCTTGTTTACTACTTTACATTGTTGTTGATATTATACATGACGTCCTCCGCCCCAGAACGTTTCCGCCGTTCTTGGTTTTGGGGTGTGACAGAAACGTTCGTTAAAAATTCATAACTTCTTCATCTGACGTCCATTTTCGTCTTTCTTTTACTGTTGAACTACTATTGAAGAGATCTTTGATTCTCGTTAAGGTTGTGTCAGCTAAAAATTGTTCGATCTATAATTCGAATTTCGAACTACACACTACTATGCTGAATTTTAGAAAAATCGTAACTTCTTCATACGAAGTGAAATTTGGACAGTCTTTTTATGAAGCTCTCAGTTTGATGAATACTACGGCTTTCATTAAGATCACTAAATCTAAAAAATAGTTTATCATAAACTCACTTTTTACGTCATATGGCGTCGTGCCGGTTTTGTCGCGAAACTTTGATAAGTCATAACTTCTTCGTTATAACTCGGATTTCAGTGAGGTTTTCACCTAAATGTTTCTAACGAGATAATTTACAACTTTGAATAACATTAGTTTTACTTATTTGCAACTTAAATTTTATATTTTCGTTAATTTTTATAATTGACTTTTGATCGGAATCTTATAAGACTTCCAATACTTCCCGAATGATTCTAAACATAGTTTTGCTTCAAATCTCATAAAATTATCTTGTTAGAACTCAATGCTCAAAACCGTATAATATTTAATAATATTCATTTTTAAACTAAAAAAACATGATAACTGAACGTGTATGTTACATAAAATCAAGATGTATCAGGGTAATATTAAAGTACAGTCTTTTAGCAATTCAAAAAATATGTTTCGCTGTTTTAAAAGCCCCAAATTATCTCTTTCCAAATAAATCAACTCATCCCTAGACCTAGACAAATCCAACTCCAACTTTTCAATCCATAAGTGCCTCTCTTCAATTTTTATTGAAACTTTGCCGAGTTGATCGGTTAAGTTAGAATTATTCAAACGGGTTCTTTTTAAACTTTCACTGAAACTAGAGATTGTATATTTTAGATCATCTAATTCAGTTTTATATTGAGATACAAGAATATTTTAAGAATAGTTTGTACCTTGTTTATCACCTTCTCACACTCACTGATCTGCTCAGGTACAAGTTTCGCAGTTAAACAACTATTGGAGACATGGCTGCCTTCAATAGTGTATCCTCTAAGCTCCAAAACTGCATTGGTCACCATCAAGCACCTTCCACTAAACTGCGAAACATCATCTTTTTCCACGAAGCTTCTCCCGTGAGTTGGCATACAAACCTCTTCATCCTCAGAGTCAGTCAACCACACTTTGACTCTACCAAACTCATCATCCTGTTCCTACACAATTAAAGCAGGTTTAGCATCATCAACATTTTTCTTCTTCTTGATTTCCTCCATCTTTCTGAGGAAATAAGACTCATCATCCTCTTCTTCTTTCTTATCATTCATTCCCCTCAACATTCACTCCTTTGCTAGATGATTTTTGTCATGACAATAATTACATTCATAGTCGGAGTCACCTACAAGCTTCTTTTCTTTCTTCGCTTCTTCGTTTTGAGAGTTGTTTGCATTCTCATCCTTCACCTTTTCAGAATTATAACTACCCTGCCAGTTTCGGTTTTTGTTGCGACCGAAATTCTTCTTTGCGAACCTCTTAGGGTTGGACACCATCATGGAATACTCTTCCTTTGAGAGTTCACAATCGAAAACATCTGACTCCGAACCATCATCAGCAATCTTCTTACCTTTTGCTACAAGAGCCAAAGAACCCATTCCTGAAACAACCTTTCCCTTACTTGTCACTTCGTCCTCGTGTGACCTTAGAATACCAACGAACTTTGCCAAGTAGTAATTTTTGAACTACTTGTATGCTTTAACCGTCAACACCACGGCTTTCCACTCAGATCTTAACCCATTCATGAACGTGACCTTCTGCTCTATCAGTTGATGTTTGATCTTGTGCTTCACCATCCTACTTAATAGATGGTTGTAACGATTGAACGTTTGGTCCAATTCCTCCTTAGGCTTTTGGACAAAATCTACAAACTCCGAAAGTAACAGAGTCTGAATAGAATGCTCAAGATCAGCGTCACTTGAGTAGAGTTTCATAAGCCTATCCCATATTCCTGTTGCAATTTCACAGGAGCTCACTAAGAGAAACATTTTGGCTGGAAAAGCAAAGCAAATGATCCTCATAGCCTTGACATTGCTGATTAGCAGCTTGAGTTTTAATAACACTTTTTGTACCTATGTGAGCAAACGTTTCCTTGGTTATTGCATCCCATATCAATGAACCATTATCTTCAAGACCTAGAACGTAATCCTCAAAGTGCATTGCCCACACTTCATAACCATTTGGAAAGAGTTTAAGGATCCCTTTTGTAGATCCAATACTGCTTGAGAGATTGATTGAGTTAACTTGAGAATCGCCAGGCTGCATGTTGTCGATTTAATTAAAAACTTGTATAAATCAGATGTGTAAACATAAAATTGAGTTAAGCTAAAACTAAGATCAAGATTCAACGTCTGTAATAGATGAAAACTAAGAAGACGACAAACTCTAGATCCTATTAAAGCGGAAACCCTAATAGCTCTTTAACAGAAGAGATGCGTATGGATTACACAGTCTTCTGTTCTGATACCAATTGATAAGAATAAAACTTTAATGATCGATTAGATTCAAATAGGTAAAAGAATCAAAACACAGAAAGAAGATCAAAGTTGTGTTGAATGAATAATAATTACAGTGTTAGAAGAGCTCTATGAAGAACTGCTACTATAAAGGCTGTTTAGGGTTTACAAGATTTACGATTGCAAGATGTGATGCATGTGTGCACTTTAAATAGTAAAACCCTAATAATAAATAAACTGGTGGACAGGCCCAACCTGCTATACAAAATGGACAAAACAATAAATACACAATGACGTAACCCATATGACCCAACACTAGGTCATAAAGTTGGAGACTTGATGACTCCTAAGAGGGTTTTATCCATGGATTTGAAGTTTGGACGTAAGAGCTTAATCCATTAAGCTCTTAAGGGAATTTGTGGTCTTGCGAGGGTACGCCCCACGTACTTGGAGTACGCCCTGTCGACGAGGTCAACCACCCCGATGGTGTTCAACCTACGCGGCTTCGTGTACGCCCAATATGCCTCATGATTACGCCTTATGTATGCACCTTGAGTTGACTCGGTTAGGTTGACTCGGTTGAACGAGTTTGACCAAGTTTGACCTTGAGGGTATTTTGGGATGTAGATGGAAATTGGTCATTGATGGGAATAGGTTTCGGTTAGAGTGCTGAGGTTCGTAATCGGAACTGTTGCATATATAGTGTCTAAGTCCATAACTATATTTGGTATGTACTTGACCCGACCCGGCATGGTCCATTTGGGTTGCACTTTACTCGAACAATTTATGGATAATCTTTTGAGAATAGTATAAGTTATGATTTATTAATATATTATAAGTTCAAATATATTAATATAAAATCATATTATTCAATTAGTATTGATCTATAATTAATCTAGAATTAATTTAGAGATCAAAAGTATGACTAATTAAATATGGGTTCTTGTATTTATATAGTGTGGGCTAATGCTTATTTAGAATGGGCTAGGCTTGCATGGAAAGTCCATGGGTATTAGGGTTTACATGGATGTAACCCTAATCCACCACACTATATAAAGGAGACTTTGGTTCTTGAAATCACACTAGTTGTGGTAAGTAAAGTAAGAGGGCCGATTTCAAGAAAGTTGATTACTATTCTCTCAAAGTTCCAAGTTTGTGGTGATTTGTGATTCCCATTTGAGGCATCCACACTATTGGTGCTAGGCTCTAAAACTCCAAGCAATCAACTACAACTACAAGGTAAGTAATTCTACTAGCTTTATTTGATTCAAGTTCCCCATGCCATGCTAGATAGGATAAGAACCTTGGAAAAATGATTATTTTCATTTATCTTAGTCAAACATAGATCCAAGGTTTCTAGGGTTGCATGTACACCATAGGAGTGTTAGAATGCTCAAAACCCATCAATGGTATCAGAGCCTAGGATTGTTTACTTGATACTTGATGCAAATAGCTTAAAAATTGAATTTTTTTGTTCACTACCATATGAACTCGCCGAGTCCATGGGGGGGGGGGGGCTTGATGAGTCCGTGAAGAAATGCATGCTACTCGTCGAGTCTGTTCATGCACTCGACGAGTAGATGCTGCAGTGTCCAACTGTTCGCGTTTTGCTACTGGAAATGGACTAGAAACATTACCCCTAACTGTTTTTGTGTTATAAAACTTGTTTTAGATGGTGTAATGTTTATGCTAATCCATTTACAATGGCTATTATAAAAAATTACAAGTTTTATGAGTAATTTATGATTCTTGAAATGTTCATATTCATGTTCTTGAACTTATGAAGATTAGATGATCATAGGAATTGTGTGTAACCTACTTGGTAGTTTAATTCACGGTCATTATGTGTTTTAATGGAGTCCATAACTTCTCCTCAAGTTATGGAAAACCAAAGGTCACACTTTAATAAAAAACCATTAAAAGAACACAAGAGTTAGCAAAATGAAGACTCTTCATTTTAATACTCAATTAAATTCATAAGTTATAAGAAATGAAAAGTTTTGAAAGTTTACAAAACTTGCCCTCAAGTTTTGGAAGAAGTAAAGTCATGATTAAAACTTTAGTTCCAAACCTTAGAATTTTAAAAGTTAAAATTCAACCCTTATACTTTATAATATTATAAATTAATATATATATATATATATATATATATATATATATATATATATGTATGTATGTATAAGATCAAGTCGTCTTACCACTAGTACGCCTCATTCACGAAGCCGGTCTATAAGGGGGTATAAGGTTGTTTCCTATAACATGGCAACTTAATGGGTGTCCACTCTCACCCACCGCTTCCTTGATCGGTGGAGGGTCGTTAGCCGAACGGGTAGGACAAGGACTTATAAATTCTCATTAAGAGTATAATGATAATACTAAAGTAACTAAACCTTATTAAATTCCCAATCTTAGTTATTTTAGGAAAATGTGAATAAGGTGCTAATCCATGAAGTTACACTTTACACTTTGTTTAAGTCGTTAGTGGAGCATGTGTGGTCAACCGACAAACTAACTTGAACTTAACAAGGTAGGTAAAGGGTGACTTAATGTTTATCATAGTATCGATGGAGCGTGTGTGGTTAACTGGCACATCGATTGAGGGGTAATACATTAAGGGTACACTCGAGATTGAAACATGCCATTGAAGAAAGTTCAATGAATCTCAAAGAATCTAGGGGTTTCTAAACCAATTAAAATCTAATTAAATATTTCATTTTTCATGGTGGAAATTAGTGAATCGTCATTCACCTACCTTCAAATATCTTATAGCTTAGATTACGGCATCCCTCTTCTAAGTTATAAAATATTGTATTGGGTCCTAGCCTTAATACTACATTTGGGTGTTTTATTAAGGACTATCTCTAAATCTAATCTAATCTATTCCCTCTTCTTTTCAGATGTCTTCCAATAACAATGCTTCTGGCTCAAACCCTACTAGCTCCTTCTTTCTCACGAATCTTTGCGGGAGAGTCATATTTGATGGGTCCAACTTTACAGATTGGATCAAAAACATCAAGATGGTCACTCGGTATGAGAAAAAAGAATATGTTCTCGACAAGGAGCTAAAGGTACCCGAGCAAACTGCTACTCCTGAAGAGATTGTTGAATATGAGGTACATGAAAGAGATGCTACAAAAGTGGCATGCATCATGATGGCCACCATGAAAACCGAGCTCCGAAAGTCCTATGAGGACGATTATCCTTTTGAGATGCACCAGGACTTGATGGACCGCTACCATCAAAGTGCTCATCAAGAGCGATATGAAATAATCTCCTCCATGATAACAACCCGAATAAAGGATGGTGAACCCATCACGGGCCACATGCAGAAAATGCAAAGGTATGTTGATCGTTTACTGAAGCTGAATGTGAACTTCCCCGAGGAGTTAGCAATAGACATCATTTTTCACTCCTTATCATCGTGTTATGATCAATTCCGCATGATATATCACATGAACAAGGAAGAAGTCACCCTCAGCAAACTTCAAGGACTCTTGAAGACCGCCAAAAGTGGTCTAAAGGGTAAGCCAGTTGTTACTACTCCTACTCCTACTCCAACTGCGGCGAATGTATTGGCAATTGGGCATGGCAAAGCGAAGAAGAGAAAGAACCCTTCTAAAGGTACCAAGGGTAAGACCCTTGAAGGCTCCTCTTCAAGCAAAACCATGAAAGGTTTTGTCACTCCTTCTGCTAACCCTAATGAGGCTGAATGCTTCTATTTTCATGAAAAGTCGTACTGGAAGAGAAACTGTCCAAAGTACTAGCTAGATTTGAAGGATGGGAAAGTAAAACCCAACCATGCAAGTATATACACTATATTGTCTAATAACTCACCTCAATCTAAGTCTTGGGTCCTTGATATATGTAACAGCTCGGAATCTCAGGTATTATTAAATTATGTTTTTGGGGTGATTTAAGAGGGGACTCGGCGAGTTGGAGCCTAGAGTCGCCGAGTAGGATCGCAGACTTGGTCGCGGGATCGCGACTGGACTCGACGAGTCCAGATATGGACTCGGCGAGTCGACGCTGTTTAGCGAAAACCCTAACCGTTCAGGTTTGGGTCGTATATAACGCATTATATGCCGTCATTGTTCGTCTTTTAGTCGATTGAGAAGAACCCTAAGCGGTTGTGGGCATCTAGAGCAAGATTTAAGGCCATTGGTGACTTGAAGAAGTTGTGGTGCAAGGAGGGGAAGAGTTTGGCTAAAGGAACTGCAAGGGATTCGAGTTCTGAGGTTTGGGGACGCAGAGGGTGCGTTATTCAGGTAACATTTCGGATCATTTCTGTTATTTTGATGTGTGCATGGATCTAGGGTTTATGGAACCCATTTGGTGATTAGATGGATTATTACCTTGTTACCCAATCGACTATAACCCTTTATTAGGACCTTTAGAGGTCCAGAAGGTCCCATGCTTGTGTATTTCGGGACAAAACTTATCTCAGGAAGCAGTTTGATCGACTGCATGGCGTGGACTCGCCGAGTCCGATGAACAGATTCGGCGAGTAGCTTGGAGATTTACTGGAACTCGTCGAGCTGTTTTTCAGACTCGGCGAGTGGAGTCGGGGTGGCCCCGCGATTCTTCCACGAGGATCTTGCCGAGCCAAGAGGGATACTCGATGAGTAGAAAGGGAACATCAGGGGAAGTTGGGGAGGACGTCCAAACTCGCCGAGTCGCCATGGCACTCGCCGAGTCCGGTCGAGTTGACCGTTGACCGTTGACCGTTGACCGTTGACCAGAGTTGACCTAAGTCTGACTTCTTAGGGATAGTCACACTTAGAAGATATAAGTGTTAATGAGGGATATGTGATGTTATAGGGGGGGTTGTGGCTCGTCAGATTGTGCACGAGTGATTTCAGGATTTGCTAGCTTTCAGCATTCACGAGGTGAGTCTTCTCACTATACTGTACCCGGAAGGGTTTGACTGTGTGACCGGAAGGTCGGATATGATATGTGATATGAATGCTATATGTGGTAAGTTATTTGTTATATGTGTTATGTATGTTATGGGCCGGAAGGCGAATATATTATGGGCCGGAAGGCAATATGTTATGGGCCGGAAGGCGATATGTTGTGTGATGGACCGGAAGGTCGGCATGGGTAGGACCGGAAGGTTTACCCAGCAGGGACGGAAGTCCCCTGAGACACATGGACCGGAAGGTCAGGGCCTGGAAAGGCGTATGTGCGTAAGTTGTATATTGGGGAACTCAATAAGCATTTATGCTTACAGTTGTTGTGCATGTATTTCAGGTACTAGCGAGGACCGTGGGAAGGCGCCGGCGTGATCGATACACACTGAAGAATGCTTTTATGATCTTGGGATTTTGATTATTTGTATTTGACAGAATACTTAAACTATTTATGCCTTGTTTTGAATGGAAATAAATATATTTTTAAAATGAAAAATTTGTTTGAAAATTTGCGTTGTTACAATTGGTATCAGAGCCTTGGTTTGAGGGATTCGGGTGCACCTTCGGGAGTAGCTGAACTCAAACCGAGGATTTGAGGAAAACTTTTTAAATAAAGGCATAAACTTTTGTAAATGGTTTTGTGGTAAGCAAGAAAGAAGCAGTGTGTACGATCAGTCAGCGCCCGAACAGTAAAGATCCCCAAAATACCTTACAATATTATATGATATGAATTGTTATGCATGCTAGAAGACTAGGTATTCATGATAGGACTAGAGTGGCCTGATTTGTGATGCCTTAGTCTAGGGAAGTTTGCCTATATGAGATGCGTTGCTAGTATGCGGGTAGATAGTGCATATCAGAAGTAGAGTACTCACTATCCGGAGTTTGGGGAGGAAGACTTGGGATGAACGCTGATGCGGTGTGGTCGGTAGTATTGGGCCCGTACTACCGAGGACACCGGGTCAGTGGGAGACCCAAGTAAGAATCCCTGGATATCGAGGACTGAGTAGGGTTGCGTATCGAGTATGATTATACTCGATGGAGTCTCTGATGGTTTTATGTTGTATTTCAGAGACATCATGGTTAGACCACGCCACGGAGCGAGTACGAGCGGTGTGAGTGACGAGGAGATTCGTCAGATGATTCACGAGGAAGTAGCGGCGGCGATCCGGGCTGAGATCCCGGAGATGTTTGGGTCTATTAAGACCACCCTGATGGAGACGTTTGATGAGCGGTACGCCGCATTGACTGAGGCTGCAACCGCTGCAGCTACCGCAGCTGTGGCCGCTGCTAGGCCACAGGGGGGTGACTCGTTGCCGTTCCGAGAGTTCAGCAACACGAAGCCACCAGAGTTCGATGGGACGCAGGATCCGATTGCTGCGATGAGGTGGAACGCGGATATAGAGGGGTGCTTCTACACTTGTTCATGCCCGGAGCACCTGAGGGTACGGTTCGCATTGAACCAGCTCCGTCTGGGAGCGAAGGACTGGTGGAAGTTCGTGACGGCGAACTTCACTTTGGCAGAGACTACAGCAGTAACATGGGAGGGGTTTACTGCCATGTTCAGAGATGAGTACGTTCCCCCGATGGAGAGGGAACGATTGGTTCAGGAGTTCTTAACCCTCAAGCAGGGTACTGATTCTGTTGCGGTGATCACGCGAAAGTTTCATGAGAGGGCGATGTTCTGCCCCGAGCTGGTGTCCACTGATCAGGCTCGGATGAGCCGGTACTTGGGAGTGTTGAGGAGGGATATCCGGGAGTTTGTGTCAAACTCCACTTACCATACTTTTGCTGAGCTTCAGGCGAATGCCAGGAAGCGCGAGATCGAGTTGGAGACCCAGGCCAGGGAGGAGGCCGAGTCTCAGCGGGTGAACCGGCGACCGGCTCAGTTCCAGCCGGCAGCCAAGCGGATAAAGTCCGCCGATGCGAGCAAAGGAGGTTCGAAGGGCCGCACTTGCGGAAAGTGCGGCAAGGGTCATGAGGGGGCGTGTCGATCTGGTGCTTGCTACAAGTGTGGCAAGGAGGGGCACATTGCTAGGGAGTGTCCCAAGGGATTTACGGTTTGCTTTCATTGCAACCAGACAGGCCATAGGAAGGCCGAGTGCCCTCAGCTTCTTCAGGGATCTGCATCTGCTGCCGGAACTACTGCGACTCGACCGGTGAAGGCCGAGGCCCCGAGGGCTCGGGGAAGAGCCTTTCAGCTGACTGCGGAGGAGGTCTGCGCTGCGCCCGATGTCGTGGCAGGTATGTTGTAATTCATGTATTTATTTTAAATGTCGAGATATTATGCTTATGTTATTATATGCGTAGGTACTTTCCTTGTGAACTCTGTGCCTGCCTTAGTGTTATTTGACTCGGGTGCGAGTAGGTCCTTTGTGTCCTTAGCCTTTAGTCAGCATATCAGCGTTAGTCGTGAGTCGTTGAGTCGACCTTTGAGAGTTTCTATAGCTGACGAGAAAGTGATTTGTGCCACGGAGGTTCTTCGGGGATGTGTACTAGAGATTTTCGGGGTTGAATTCCCGATTGACCTGATTCCTATTGCGATGGGTGATGTCTGTGTCATCGTGGGCATGGACTGGTTGAGCCGATTCGGCGCTGTCATCGACTGTGAGCATCAGTTGGTGACTATACGAGACCATAGTGGGGGAGTTCTTTCGGTGTACGGCGAGGGTACCCGTTCGGGATCAGCTTTTTGTTCAGCCTCTAGGGCGAGGCAGTGTCTACAGCAGGGCTGTAAGGGTTTTGTGGCGTATGTGATGGATACGCGGGAGGTTTCCAAGAGACCGAAATCAGTTGAGGAGGTCCCTGTGGTGCGCGAGTTTCCAGATGTTTTCCCCGAGGAGCTGCCGGGAGTACCTCCTGTGAGGCAAGTAGAGTTTGGTGTCGATCTGGTTCCGGGGGCCGCGCCTATTGCTAAGGTGCCTTATCGTCTTGCACCTCCAGAGATGCAAGAGTTGTCCTCGCAGCTCCAGGAGTTGCTGGGGAAGGGATTCATTCGGCCGAGCAGCTCGCCGTGGGGAGCACCTATTCTGTTCGTCAAGAAGAAGGATGGTTCACACCGGATGTGTATTGATTACCGGGAGTTGAACAAGTTGACGGTCAAGAACCGTTACCCGTTACCGAGGATCGATGATTTATTCGATCAGTTGCAGGGAGCGTCTTGGTTTTCCAAGATCGATCTGAGGTCAGGGTACCATCAGGTGAGAGTACGGGATGGGGATGTCCAGAAGACAGCGTTTAGGACGCGATATGGGCATTATGAGTTTGTGGTGATGCCTTTCAGGCTCACCAATGCCCCGGCTGTGTTCATGGATCTCATGAATAGGGTATGCAGACCGATGTTGGATCGGTCAGTGATTGTATTTATCGACGGCATTCTGGTGTATTCTAGATCTAGAGAGCAGCATGAGGAGCATTTGAGGGAGGTCCTCGAGGTATTGAGGTCGGAGAAGCTTTATGCAAAGTTCTCCAAATGTGACTTCTGGCTGCGGGAGGTCCAATTTCTAGGAAATGTTGTCAATCAGAAAGGGATATTGGTCGATCCGGCCAAGGTTGAGGCGGTGATGAGTTGGGAGGTGCCGAAGTCACCTTCTGAGATCAGGAGCTTCCTTGGGTTGGCAGGGTATTATCGGAGATTCATCAAGGATTTCTCCAAGATCGCAGTGCCACTCACCAGATTGACCCGGAAGGGTGTTGCATTCTCATGGGGGCCCGAGCAGCAGACCTCCTTTGAGACACTTCGCCAGAGGTTGTGCGAAGCCCCGGTATTAGCTCTCCCAGAAGGGATGGAAGATTTTGTGGTATATTGCGACGCATCGATTTCGGGACTGGGTGCAGTGTTGATGCAGAGGGGTCATGTGATAGCTTATGCGTCAAGGCAGCTGAAGCCTCATGAGGCGAGATACCCCACGCATGATTTAGAGTTGGGAGCAGTAGTGTTCGCTCTCAAGATTTGGCGTCACTACCTGTATGGGGTTCGATGTACGATCTATACGGACCATAAAAGCTTGAAGTATTTGATGGATCAGCCCAACCTAAATATGCGTCAGAGGAGGTGGCTGGATGTGGTCAAGGATTATGATTGTGAGATCCTGTACCACCCAGGTAAGGCTAATGTGGTAGCCGACGCGTTGAGCCGCAAGGCGGAGAGCACTCCATTGCGAGATGTATGCTTGAGACTGACTGTGATGACTCCTGTATTGGATGCTATTCGTGGGGCACAGGCCGAAGCGGTGCGACCAGAAATGCAGAAGAAAGAGCGGGTTGTGGGGTTAATTTCAGAGTTCGTTCAGGATGGTCGAGGGCTTATGACGTTTCAGGGCCGGATTTGGGTACCATTCGTGGGCGGTACACATATTACTTTGATGGAAGAGGCTCATAGATCGAAATTCTCGATCCATCCCGGTGCTACGAAGATGTATTTGGACTTGAGGAAAGAGTATTGGTGGCCCTGTATGAAGAGGGACGTCGCATGGTTCGTTGAGAGGTGCTTGACCTGTCGTAGGGTTAAGGCCGAGCACCAGAGACCGCATGGCAAGTTACAGCCATTGGAGATCCCCGAGTGGAAGTGGGAACAAATCACTATGGATTTCATCACCAAATTGCCGAGGACTGCCAGGGGAGTTGATGCAATTTGGGTGATTGTGGATAGGTTGACGAAGAGTGCACACTTCCTTGCCATCAGTGAGAGTTCTTCAGCGGAGAAGTTGGCGGAGATATATGTGAGAGAGGTGGTATCTCGGCATGGGGTGCCGATCTCGATTGTTTCAGACCGTGATGTGCGTTTCACTTCCAGGTTCTGGAAGAAATTTCATGAGGAGCTGGGTACCAAATTGCATTTTAGTACCGCATACCATCCCCAGACAGACGGTCAGAGCGAGCGGACGATTCAGACGCTGGAGGACATGCTTCGAGCGTGTGTGTTAGACTTCGGGGGTAGCTGGGATGCATATTTACCCTTAGCAGAGTTTTCCTACAACAACAGCCATTATTCGAGCATTGGTATGCCACCTTTTGAGCTGTTGTATGGTAGGAGGTGTCGGACCCCCATTTGCTGGGGAGAGGTGGGACAGAGAGTGATGGGCAGCACGGAGATCGTGCTTCAGACGACAGAGCATATTCAGCAAGTTAGACAGAGGTTATTGACCGCCCATAGCCAGCAGAAGAGTTATGCAGACAGGCGCCGATCCGAGCTTGAATTTCAGGTCGGCGACTTCGTTCTCCTGAAGGTCTCTCCTTGGAAAGGAGTGATTCGATTCAGGAAGAGGGGCAAGTTGGGGCCCCGGTATATTGGGCCATTTCGTGTGATTGCAAGGATAGGCCGGGTAGCCTATCGGTTGGAGTTGCCAGCGGAGTTGGGACAGATCCACGACACCTTTCATGTGTCGCAATTGAGGAAGTGCATAGCCGATGAGTCGGCGGTGGTTCCATTAGAGGATATTCAGGTGGATGCGAGCCTGAATTATGCTGAGAGACCAGTGGCTATCAGGGATCGGAAGATCAAGGTTCTGAGGAACAAGGAGGTACCCCTGGTGTTGGTTCAGTGGCAACACCGTAAGGGATCGGAAATGACTTGGGAGCCGGAACGTGAGATGCGGGAGCAGCATCCGGATCTATTTTCAGAATGAGACTTCGAGGACGAAGTCTAATCCTAGCGGGGGAGAGTTGTAACAGCCCGGAATCTCAGGTATTATTAAATTATGTTTTTGGGGTGATTTAAGAGGGGACTCGGCGAGTTGGAGCCTAGAGTCGCCGAGTAGGATCGCAGACTTGGTCACGGGATCGCGACTGGACTCGACGAGTCCAGATATGGACTCGGCGAGTCGACGCTGTTTAGCGAAAACCCTAACCGTTCAGGTTTGGGTCGTATATAATGCATTATATGCCGTCATTGTTCGTCTTTTAGTCGATTGAGAAGAACCCTAAGCGGCTGTGGGCATCTAGAGCAAGATTTAAGGCCATTGGTGACTTGAAGAAGTTGTGGTGCAAGGAGGGGAAGAGTTTGGCTAAAGGAACTGCAAGGGATTCGAGTTCTGAGGTTTGGGGACGCAGAGGGTGCGTTATTCAGGTAACATTTCGGATCATTTCTGTTATTTTGATGTGTGCATGGATCTAGGGTTTATGGAACCCATTTGGTGATTAGATGGATTATTACCTTGTTACCCAATCGACTATAACCCTGTATTAGGACCTTTAGAGGTCCAGAAGGTCCCATGCTTGTGTATTTCGGGACAAAACTTATCTCATGAAGCAGTTTGATCGATTGCATGGCGTGGACTCGCCGAGTCCGATGAACAGACTCGGCGAGTAGCTTGGAGATTTACTGGAACTCGTCGAGCTGTTCTTCAGACTCGGCGAGTGGAGTCGGGGTGGCCTCGCGATTCTTCCACGAGGATATCGTCGAGCCAAGAGGGATACTCGACGAGTAGAAAGGGAACATCAGAGGAAGTTGGGGAGGACGTCCAGACTCGCCGAGTCGCCATGGCACTCGCCGAGTCCGGTCGAGTTGACCGTTGACCGTTGACCGTTGACCAGAGTTGACCTAAGTCTGACTTCTTAGGGATAGTCACACTTAGAAGATACAAGTGTTAATGAGGGATATGTGATGTTATAGGGGGGGTTGTGGCTCGTCGGATTGTGCACGAGTGATTTCAGGATTTGCTAGCTTTCAGCATTCACGAGGTGAGTCTTCTCACTATACTGTACCCGAAAGGGTTTGACTGTGTGACCGGAAGGTCGGATATGATATGTGATATGAATGCTATATGTGGTAAGTTATTTTTTATATGTGCTATGTATGTTATGGGCCGGAAGGCGAATATATTATGGGCCGGAAGGCAATATGTTATGGGCCGGAAGGCGATATGTTGTGTGATGGACCGGAAGGTCGGCGTGGGTAGGACCGGAAGGTTTACCCAGCAGGGACGGAAGTCCCCTGAGACACATGGACCGGAAGGTCAGGGCCTGGAAAGGCGTATGTGCGTAAGTTGTATATTGGGGAACTCACTAAGCATTTATGCTTACAGTTGTTGTGCATGTATTTCAGGTACTAGCGAGGACTGTGGGAAGGCGCCGGCGTGATCGATACACACTGAAGAATGCTTTTATGATCTTGGGATTTTGATTATTTGTATTTGACAGAATACTTAAACTATTTATGCCTTGTTTTGAATGGAAATAAATATATTTTTAAAATGAAAATTTTGTTTGAAAATTTGCGTTGTTACAATATAGGTTGTGGTATTCACATATGTTGTGATTTGCAGGGAGTAAGAAGAAGTGAGAATGTGGAGCAGGGAAAGATAAACTTGATCATGGGAAATAGGAAAGCTTCACCTGTCACCAAGATAGGAGTTTATTCCATAGTGCTAAATAGTGGGTTTACATTAGATTTAAATAAATGTTTTTATTCGCCAGAAATGGCAAGAAATGTTATCTCCTTTCATGCATTGTATAAACAAGGTTTTACCTTTTATTTTGATAATAATAATGGTAGTATTGATGGTTTCTTTAATAATGTTCTTTATTTTAAAGCATTACCTTGTGATGGAGTGTATGAAACTGTATCTGTTGTAGATAATCTAGGAAATAATGTATTGTGTATTGACTCTTCCACTAGCTTAGATAAAACATCATTATGGCATTGTCATCTGGGACATGTAAGAAAGAAACGCATAGGCCAACTCCAAAAGGATGGAGTTTTGGAGTCATTTGACCAAAAGTCAGATGATAGTTGTGAATCTTGTTTGCTTGGTAAAATGACAAAGTCACCTTTTACTGGTACTTGTGCTAGGGGTGATGGTTTGTTGGACCTCATACACACGGATGTGTGTGGACCCTTCAGAACCGCCACAAGAGATGCTAGTTGCTTCTATGTGACTTTTACTGATGATTTTAGTAGATATGGATATGTCTACTTAATCAAGCATAAGTCAGAAACCTTTGAGAAATTCAAAGAGTTTAAGCAAGAAGTAGAGAATCAGTTGGGCAGGAACATTAAGATTCTTCGATCCGATTGTGGTGGTGAGTATCTTAGTACTGAGTTCCTTGAATATCTTAAGGAATGTGGGATTGTCTCACAACTGACACCTCTTAGGACACCACAATTGAATGGTGTAGTTGAGAGGCGGAATCAGACCTTGTTGGACATGGTTTGTTCGATGATGAGTCGAGCTTCGCTACCAATCTCATTTTGGGGGTATTCCTTAGAGACGGCCGCCCATATCCTTAATCTAGTCCTTACAAAGAAGGTTGCCAAAACACCTCACAAGATGTGGAATGGAAAAGTTCCCAATCTAGACCACATCAACATGTGGGGTTCCAAGGCTTTCGTGAGATGCTTGACTCACGATAAGCTCGAACCCCGAAGCGAAAGGTGTATTTTCATCGGCTATCCACATAAATCCTTTGGCTACATCTTCTACAGACCTAGTGATAATGTGGTCCCTGTAGCAAGAAGAGGATTCTTTCGAGAGAGAATTCATGAGTCAAGGAGATAGTGGGAGGCAAATTGACCTTGATGAAATTCAAGAGTCAAGTGGTGAAGGAACCTCAAACCCGATCCCTCAACCTGAGGAGCAAACTCCTGTTGAGCCGACTGAAGAATCTATACCTCTGAGGCGTTCCTCCAGAGTTAGGAATGCACCTGAGCATTATTATGGTTTTCATATTACTACAGAAGGTGAGACACTTATCAGTGATAACACACTAGTAAATCTAGATGAACCTAATAGCTACACGGAAGCAATGGACGGCCCTGAGGCTGCTAAATGGAAAGAGGCTATGGATAGCGAGATACAGTCCATGTATGACAATCAAGTTTGGAACTTGGTTGACAATGTACCAGATCGTAAGATAGTTGGGTGCAAATGGATCTTCAAAAAGAAGACCTACATGGATGGTAATGTACACACTTATAAGGTAAGACTGGTTGCAAAGGGTTATTCTCAAACTCCAGGAGTTGATTATGATGAGACCTTTTCACTAGTCGCCAAGATTAAATTTATCAGGGTTTTGTTGGCCATCGCTGCATTTCATGACTATGAAATATGGCAAATGGATGTCAAAACCGCTTTCCTTAATGGAAAGTTGGCTGAAGATGTTTACATGGTTCAGCCAGAGGGTTTTGTCAGTACAGAGTACCCCAATAGAGTGTGTAAGCTCGAGAAATCCATTTATGGATTGAAACAGGCACCTCGCAGATGGAATCTTTGCTTCAATGAGAAAGTCAAAGAATTTGGATTTTCAAGGAGTGAAGATGAATCTTGTGTCTATATCAAGGCTAGTGGGAGTATAGTCAGCTTTCTGGCGTTGTATGTGGATGACATACTACTCATAGGAAATGACATCCCAACCCTGCAGGAAGTAAAGATTGGCTTGGGAAGTGTTTCTTTATGAAGGACCTTGGTGAAGCTGCCTATATCCTAGGGATAAGGATTTTGAGAAACAGGAGTAAAAGACTAATTGGACTTAATCAAAGCACCTATGTGGACAAAATGTTGAAAAGTTTCAACATGCATAACTCCAAGAAGGAGAGTTACCCATCCAGAGTAACACCAGATTGAGTAAGACACAAAGCCCTAGTACTGAGGCTGAGATAGCAGAAATGAGTCGAATACCTTATGCTTCTGCTGTAGGCTCGATCAGGTATGCTATGACTTGTACTCGCCCCAATGTTGCCTTTGCTTTGAGCATGGTCAGCAGATATCAGGGGAATCCTGGCAAGGCTCACTGGGCAGCAGTAAGGAATATTCTCAAGTACCTGCGAAGGACTAAGGACTGGGTCCTTACCCTTGGTGGGAGTGATGACTTGAGAGTTTTAGGGTATAGTGATGCTAGCTTTCAGACTGATAGGGATAATTTCCGCTCTCAGTCGGGCTAGGTCTTTACCCTAAACAGAGGAGCAATTACTTAGAAAAGTTCCAAGCAGGAGACAGTGGTTGATTCCACTTGTGAATCAGAGTATATAGCAGCAAGTGAGGCAGCAAAGGAGCTATATGGCTAAAGAACTTCATCGGAGACCTTAGAGTTGTACCAGCTATAAAGGAGCCAATGGAGATTTTCTGTCACAGCAATAGTGCGGTTGCCTTAGCCAAGGAACCAAGAGGTCATGGGAGATCCAGACACATTGACATAAAATATCACTTTATTAGAAATCGAATAGAAGAAGGAATCCTCATGGCAAAGAGGGTATCATCGGATGAGAACCCAGCAGATCCCCTCACGAAGGGACTGACTCGGGTTAAGCATCTTCAGCATGCTCGGGGCATAGGGCTGAAGGATGATATTAGTTTTAGTAGTTAGATAATCTTGAAATTTGTAAAATGTAATTGACATTTGATGATAAATAAAAGTTGTTATTTATGAGTAAAGTGTTGCTATCTCTTGTCAATCGTTTACTATTATTTCTTTTTGCATGTTTTGACTTCCAGAATAATTATGTTATGGTTTATATCATATTATTCAAACTCTCCACAGTTGGTCATATGTTGGAAGTAGATATGAATCAAGACTGTCATGGGTTGGCTTGTAAAGGTCTAAGATGTTAGACAAAGCAGGGCTACAACACTCATGAGTGCTCATAAGTTCTGAGTATTGGATTCAACCCACGCTCACTTGTATCACTTCATGGAATTTATCTCGAGTGATCGTGAAACGGTAATATCATATAAGTCTTCAAACCTAGAGATATGATTTGTTGCCTATGATTTGGTTATGCATTGATTGCACGAAAACAAATTGGTAACTCGATGTTATAAACCGTGCTTTTGTGTGTAATTCAACAAGTAGTAGAGCAAACATATGAGTCGAAGTTTATTTGTTCCTTCTAGGATTAGAGGCGATATCTGGGCCCCTCGATGATTTTGTTTTGACTTATGTACCGGGCCCGGTCAGAACTAAATTGATGTGTTCAGTTAAGTTCTATGTCAAACAAATCGGAAATCGGGAAACAAATGTTGGAAAATAAGCAAGACCATGTTCCATGTATTTGTCTGGTTGATATCTAGAACAGAGGATTATATGATCACTTATCTAAAATGGCGCTTCATAGTTCAACAGATTTTAAAGAGCTACGATTGTTGATCGGTTCCTAAAGTCATACTTGCAACTATAGGTATTAGACTTATCCAAGTGCGAGACTTGTTGGATATAGTGTCTAAGTCCATAACTATATTTGGTATGTACTTGACCTGACCTGGCATGATCCATTTGGGTTGCACTTCACTCGAACAATTTATGGATAATCTTTTGAGAATAGTAGAAGTTATGATTTATTAATATATTATAAGTTCTAATATATTAAAATAAAATCATATTATTTAATTAGTATTGATCTATAATTAATCTAAAATTAATTTAGAGATCAAAAGTATGACTAATGAAATATGGGCTCTTGTATTTATATAGTGTGGGCTAATGCTTATTTGGAATGGGCTAGGCTTGCATGGAATGTCCATGGATACTCCATGGAGCTTTAACCCATGGATCTCATGGAAATGAAATGACATGGGTATCAGGGTTTACATGGATGTAACCCTAATCCACCACACTATATAAAGGAGACTTTGGTTCTTGAAATCACACTAGTTGTGGTGAGTAAAGTAAGAGGGCCGATTTCAAAAAAGGTGATTACTATTCACTAAAAGTTCCAAGTTTATGGTGATTTGTGATTTCCATTTGAGGCATCCACACTATTGGTGCTAGGCTATAAAACTCCAAGCAATCAACTACAACTACAAGGTAAGTAATTCTACTAGCTTTATTTGATTCAAGTTCCCCATGCCATGCTAGATAGGATAAGAACCTTGGAAAATGATTATTTTCATGTATCTTAGTCAAACATAGATCCAGGGTTTCTAAGGTTGCATGTACACCATAGGAGTGTTAGAATGCTCAAAACCCATCAGGAATCTCATCAGCTTCTGTTCACTTTGTAAGGTGAGTTTTCCCCACTGAACTTGCGGGTCGAAGGCACCAAGGTCGGCTCTTTGGATTTGATATCCTGTTATGCATGATATAGTATTGTAGTGATATGTTACATCGGTATCCTGATATATAGGATGATGTTATGCTTAGTGATCAATGGATCTGTCTAACTAACTATAGACTGTTATATGATTATCTGTTATATGTGCATATATTTGGTTGGTGGTTGAGGCTTTATTGCTTTGTGCGTGAGCCGACAAACCGAGGGTATTCCAACCCGATGATTGAGTGGGCCCGAGGGTATTCCATCCCGAGGACGACATGACCTGTTGTCTGTTGGCATTCCAACCCGATGGTTGAAGGGCTTGGGGTATTCCAACCCGATGGTTGACTGGACCCATAATGTATTGGCATTCCAACCCGATGGTTGAGGGACCTTGGGTATTCCAACTTGGTGGTTCATTGGACCTGACAGGTTGTTATTGTATATATGTTATTTGGTTATGTGTTGATATTTTAGGGGAACTCCCTATGCATTGGCTTACAGTTTTGGGTTATGTTTCAGGTACTTCGGATGACTGCGGAAAGGCGAAGGCATGACCGTACACATCCTCTTGTTATGATCTATGATTTTAGGAAAATTTTGATGTTGGAAATGTTTTGTAAACACTTTATGGTTTTGGGTTGTATTTAAAAATTTTAAATTTATCATGAATTTTTATGGGTGTTACATTTATGCCTTTAAGTGAAGGGTATTTTCGTCATTCTACTACCCAGGAACCATTTATTAAGTTTTTCCTTATTTAAAAAAAAGAAAAAAGAAAATATAATTATTTAATATAAAGGGGTCCTCACTCTCTCTCTCTCTCTCTCTCTCTCTCTTTCTCTCTTCATCATCCTTCTTTATTCACTCATTCAATCTCCACCACGTATCACCACCGCTACCACCACCATTATACTCCAAAAATTCACTTTACTCGATTTTTCATATAAGTTATCAAGGAAACTCTCTAAAGGAAATATATTTTTTGGTCACTATAAAGGAAATGCATATTTATTTCAATGGAGGGTGATAAACACACATACACACATACAATTGTTTGTGTATACAAATTTGTAACGTCCTGTTTTGAATCGTTTCCCATTGCGAGGTGGTGATCAAGGAGTAGGTATTAGCAGACTTAGAATCCTTGAAGAATTGAGTTTGGGCTCATTTGGAGGTGGATGTTGTTGAGAGAAAAACTTTGAGACACACTTGAACAAATCGTTAGAACAAGTATATAGCAGAATAGTTAATCTCGAAGGATCTGTTAGCTCAACAATAATATTAAGTGTTAGAAGTTAGTGAGTTAGATGCGGAAAAGTAAGGAAATGTAAATGACAACAATTGTTATATCAAGTATACACAAAAGCAGATTCATAACAGGGAATGCATTCAAACAAAGTTAATAAATGAGATCTAGCTTAGTGATTAAGTCACAAGTGACTTGCTCTTTAAAAGAGATAGTAATCGATTATGAGAGTAAGAAGGTTTGATAAGTAAGATAGAATGAGAACTGATGTGTATTAGAATTTGAGGAGAGATTCACATCGGTAAAGATTACATGAGAAATGAACTCTATTTATAGAGACAATTTTACAACTCTAAAAGTAGCCATGCAAGGTATACTGGACATTAGAGTGTTTTACAGAAAAGACAAATAAACTAAGTAAAGATAAGGACTGCGGTGCAGTCAACTTCAGATGGCCAGATGATAAGATCGATTGACTGCGGTTTCTTGGAGGCTGCGGTAGCTGAAGTTCAAGAGAGTCACTTTTTTTATTCAACAATTTCCCCCTAAGTGACCTCTTTAACTTTGATCAGTTATCAAGTTTAAGGAACTTGATCAGGATCCACCAAAACTTCCTGACATTCTCTAACCAGTTGATTCTTGTTAGTATTTCAAACTTGACCTCTACGGTGGTATGTTTGGATTTTTTAACTGCGTTGCGGTAGATCTCAAGTTGTTTTCTGGTGAGACGGTGCGTAGTAGTCATAGGAATAAAATATTAGACGTTGTCAGTCTTCCTCTTGAAAATGACTCCTAGCTCAGGGTAGTTGGTTGCTCCTAATGATCTTTCTTCATAGCCTTCGGTAGGCATGGGTGCGGGGTCAAGTGGTGGCAAGTCAACAATCTTGGAAATGATGGGATGAATGTCTGCATCTATTTTGGCGAAATCACAGATTGTTTCCTTAAGAAATGTGCTAGCCCTTTCAAGTGCGATCTTCATCTTCGGATGATTCTCAGACTTATGCTGAAAGACCTTGGCAATGAGAAACACTTCTTCTTGTTTCATACATGGAAAATCACCTTGGGTGCGGATGTAGTCGTGCTCCCTCCTGGTCAGGGTGTACTGGATGAATTCAGCCTTCATGAACTTCCGGATCTTGTAATTTTTGATGGCTGATGGTTTATCGTTAGACCATATGTGTTTAACTGGAGAGGCATGCTTAGCATAGAATTGACTAAGTCTCTCGAACTCCATTGGAAGTCTTTTCTCCTTGGGAAGGCTGCGGTCGAACTGCTCAAATACAGTGAAGTATCTGGCATTCGGCGAGATTGGGACATCCCAATAACCATCTGAGGGGGGTTCTGCATAGCTAAGATGTGGGACATAGTCATCATCAAGAAGCCTTCTGTGGGGATTGAAACAAGAGTTTATTAGGGACTCATCCATAACCGAGTCGAATCCGCAAAGTTTCCAAATTTCTTCAGCAAGCTTGGCTACTCTTCAATCACTTTTCTTTTGATCAGTGGCAAGAGAGTTGTTTGTGCTGGGAGAGGACATATACTCCACCAGATTCTTGAAGTGCGGGGGAGTCTCTGGTTTTTCAGGAGTTATGTCAATTTGAGGAGGAGAGTTGTGAGGAGGGGTGTGATGAGATGGTTGTAGTGAAGGTTGTGGAGTGGGGTTTTTCCAGTAGAGGCTGGGGGAGTTTGATGGTGTTGGAGGGATTGGTTGGAATGATGGACTTGATGGACTTCTTCACTTCCCCCTCTTGATGAGTTCAGACCCGGAGCCTCCTCAAGCCATTAACGAAGGCCATCAACCTTGTCAAAAACAGTTTGAAATTGTGCTTTGAGGGCGTCTGCCAACTGTTAATTGTTGGGAATGGAGGGATTGAAGAGAAGTTGATGAATCTCCTTGGTGAGTTGGAGAATTTTCGGCCCATGGAAGTTGGCTGATAGGGATCTTTGCATTCTGTTGATAGTTGTTTGGAGAACGAAGATTGCGGACTCATAGGCAGTATGAGTTTCAGCAATCAACTTCTCAGAATATGAAGCTTGGTCCGCAATGGCTGCTTGAAGGTCAGATTTGATTGCAGTGACCTCAGAGATGAGGCGTTCTGCAGCTAAGATTTGATCAACCTTTGCCTGAAGACCGAGGAATTCTTTTCTTGTGACCGCTTGCTTTTTCTTCTTCTTCTTTTCTTTTGGCTTAGAAGTGGAGTGGTGTGAACCACTGGATTCGTCATCTTCATCAAACATCATTAGGTCATCATTTGAAGGGGAGGGTTTGTTTACCTCTTGAGGTTCATCATCACCGAAGCTAAAAATTGGAGCAGAGCTCACTTCGATTTCAGGTTCTTCATCTTGTGAACCTGCAACAGGGGGTGGTTGAGAAACATGCTGATCAGCAGCAGTTTGTTGAGCTTGTTGAACTTTGTCTGCCATTTCGGACATCCATTCTTGGACCTTCAGGATGGTGGCCACGGTATTGGCATTGTTTATGGCGTCTGCCCAATACTTGGCCACAGCTTGAGTTTCCTGTTCCTTGAGTTGTTGTTGGTTGATTTGCTGATCCTTGCGAGCTTGAAATGCCCTACGGAAAGTGGCATATTTCTTGGCGTCGGCCTCGTTAAAGGGTTGATATCTGCTCCAAGAATTATTGGAATCTTCTCCGTCGATTCCTGTAAATCGCACCAAGGTGTCCCTTGGGTTCATGGATCCTTGCACATTTGTGCTCACCGTGCTTAAACCACCTGATTGTAAGGTAAGCAGAGTAGGATTTCTTGAGCTTCCTTGGTCTCCTTGACCCATGGTCATATTTGGCCTCGGCTCAGTTCTGGCAAAGGCGGAAGAAGTGCCCTACGGATGGGATTGTGTTTGGAGTGTATGGGTGACATTCAACAGGATGGAGTTCAACTCCTCAGAAGAACAAATATACAGTCGGGAAGCCCTGGAGACTTTAGGGCGAGAACCAGTATTATCCCTTTGGGAATGTACTGGTGGGGAGTCTCCTCTTTGTTGTGATTCAGACTCACTTTCTGAGTCTGAAAGGAAAACGAGAGTGTTATCAAACGGATGTGCAGGCATCCCAAGGACTACCGGAGCCTGTAGAGAGGCTGAGGTATCGGTCCGGTCATGCATTTGGCTAGTGGAATCATCTTTTCGTTTCTTGAGGATAGAGATGGGTTGGTTATCCTCTTCAGAGTCACTACCGGAGTCATGGTGACTCGGTTCAACAGTTGTGATTACGGGTGGTGTTTTTCTCTTCTTTGATGGTTTGGATGGTTTAGGGGCATCCTTCTTGGGAGTGTTAGATTTCTTTGAGGTGCGGGGACCATGGAGAGAAGAAACCTTATCTTTACGTCTTTGAGAGACGTTAGAAAGAGTAGTGGAAGAAGGGACTGCGGTACCTTCAGGGTTTAAGTCTGCAGATGGGAGAGGCGGGGTAGGAAGGTATGGGTCAATACCTTCCGTAGCCTCTATGTGATTTGAGACATAAGTAGTCTCGAGACCAAGTGAAAAAAGAATGTGTGTCGGGAGCCTGTGGATGGGACTAAAAATAGTTTGAACCGATGAAGGATTGTACCTTTTTAAGTCTTTGGTGACGAAGAAATTGATGTCATCACCCATGTCAATCTTTGCATCCACATGTAAGTCAGATATGCACAGAGAACAAAATCGTGCAAAGGTAAGCTTGGATGGGTTCTGCCTTGGGCTCTCCTTGGGAATGTATTGGAGAAAATCATCCCAAAGAACATGACCGTAGTTCATGTCGTGACCTGTGAAGATGCTCCAAACTAATTCTAACAACTTTAAGCCCATATTGTCTGTGCCTCCGGTTCTGCCAGACAGACTGGGGATGATGAAGTGACAGAAAAACTGCCATACCGCAGGCAATTGATTTTTCTTGAACTCATCAATCCCTTTGATCGGCTTTTGATATCCCATTTGATATAGTGCAGTGGTGATGTCCGTCATTTGTGGTGTGAAAACTTGACGGAAGGATGAATCAGAAGGTTAATGGTTGAAAGGAACTTTTCTTTGGTCAGGATGACCAAGGAATCATTAAAAAGGTTTAGGTGAACTTCTTGAGGGCTATCGACCGGGCGATATGCAGAAAAGGCACACTTGTAGAGGGTGGAGATTAGAACAATGTCTGTAAATGCATCAAAAGGTCCAGACAGGGGATGATTCCTCAAGAACTTGATCATCAATTTGGTTGGTGCATTGTAAGTGGGATGATCGTCGAACACTGCTCTGAAATTGCTCGAGCAATTTTCGGAGAATCTGAGCCAGTTGGGTTCACTGATCCAGAGGCTTTTGTTTGTTTCTTGGAAGCACCGGATTTCACCATTGTTTAGTTTGACAGCTTGAAGAATGCAGAGAGGGATCAAGGGTTTTGAGAGCGTAAAAAGTTCTTTGTGGAGAAGAAAAGGGTTTTATAGTGGTTTATTGCAGCGGGAAACGTTTATGTTTTTGACCTTGGTGAAATTGGGTAAAAATGTTTGGGTTTAACTTAGGATAAGAATCTTTTAATATTGACCACAAATTGACAAAAAAGGGGTAAAGATTGAAATTGGGATTAACCAGAAAGAGAACTTTGCAATTAATGAAATGTTAGAGGTAAAATCATGTCTTGAGAATGTGGAAGGGGTGAGAAAAATATGTTGGATAAAGCAGAAGTTGTAACGGATGTGATGGTTTGGGGTAAGAGGAAAAGACATATTAGAGGATTTGATTTGGAAAATCTTTTATTTTGTCATCATACCTAAAATAGGTCTGACACGAGGTTTTTGGAAGAAAAGAATGTGACGGTTTCTCAAAGGAATGTTTTTATTTAATGTTTTATTTAATGAAGAATCATTAAATAGCACACTATTTGTTTGTTTTTCAAAAAGAAATGAACCGTCTCTAAAATAATTAATGTGACTGAGGACGAGCACATCATTGCGAATGGTTTTCTTGGAATTGCGGATGACTGCAGTGGGAGAAACTGAGAAGAGCACTTGTACAAAAATTAGTAACATCAAACAAGAAAGACCCATGAAAGATAGATATAACATATGGTTACGGTACATTGACTGCGGTACATAGAATGTACCAAAACCATCTGTTATAAGTGTCTTTCATCTAGAACCGCAATGGAGATCAAGAAGGTCTGCGGTACCTATCAATTCAAGAAGAATTAGGGGTCCGGATTCATCATCCCTAACATTTGTAATAACGCATTGAGTTTGGTAGAGTCAAGTGCTTTTGTAAAGACATCAGCAATCTCTTCATGAGTAGGGACAAAGATGAGTTCGATGTTACCTTTAACAATGTGGTCTTTGATGAAATGATACCGTAGTTCAATATGTTTAGTCTTGGAGTGTTGAATAGGATTATGAGAAATCACTATGGTACTTTCAGAATCACAGTAGATTGGTATCCGCAGTATTCTGTAACCATAGTCTAATAGTTGAGTCTTCATCCATAGAACTTGAGAACAACAACTGGCTGCGGCCACATATTCTACTTCTGCGGTAGACAAAGAAACACAACTTTGTTTTCTAGAGGACCAGCTGACAAGTCTACCTCCCAAAAATTGACATCCACCAGATGTACTTTTTCGATCACGTTTGCATCCAACATGATCCGCATCGGTAAACGCTTGAAGACTGAAATCATTGCCTGCAGGGTACCATAGACCAAGAGATTTGCTCCCTTTCAGGTACCGGAGAATTTGTTTGTCTGCAGTCATGTGTGACACTTTTCGGTCAGCCTGATACCTTGCACATACACCAGCAGCAAAGACAATGTCCAGTCGGCTTACGATGAGGTACATAAGAGAGCCAATGATACCTCTATAAGTCTTGTGATCCACAGATTCACCAGAAGGATCAGCAGATATCTTATATCCGAAGGCCATGGGAACCTTAGCCGAGGAGCAGTTGTCCATAGAGTATTTCTTCAAAAGTTCAGTGGTGTATTTCTCTTGATGAATGAATATCCCTTGTTGAATTTTTTTGACTTGAAGACCTAGAAAGAAATTAATCTCTCCATTCATGCTCATTTGGAATTTGTTTGTCATGAGCTTAGCAAATTCATCCACTATTCCTTGATCAGACGATCCGAAGATGATATCATCCACGTATATTTGTACAAACACAATATGAGAACCATTTTCTTTTCTAAATAGCATGGGATCAATCACTTCCCTTTTATAGCCTGAAGAGACTAAGAATTCAGAAAGAGTCTCATACCAAACTCTTGGAGCTTACTTCAGACCGTAGACTGCCTTTTGAAGCTTGTAGCAGTGGTCAGGGAATTCAATATTTTCAAACTCGGGAGTTTGTTGCAAATAAACCTCTTCTTTCAATTCCCCATTGAGAAAGGCACTTTTGACATCCATTTGATGTAACTTGATGTTTTTGTGGCCAGCATATGCTAAAAACATTCGAATTGCTTCCATTCTTACCACCGGAGCATATGTTTCATCGTAGTCAACAGCTTCTAGTTGAGTATACCCTTTTGCAACTAACCGTGCTTTATTTCGGATAACCTCACCAGATTCATCTAACTTGTTTTTGAACACCCATCTTGTACCAACAATAGTATGGCCTTGTGGGATGGGAACAAGTTGCCACACTTTGTTTCTTTCAAATTCTTCCAGTTCTTCTTGCATTGCAGAAATCCAATCAGGTTCCAATAATGCTTCATTGATAGATCGAGGCTCGACTGCGGACATGAATGTTGCATAGTGACAATGATCAGATAGATCTTCGGCAGATCGAGTTTGGATACCTGCGGATGGGTTTCCAATAATTTGACCTGGTGGGTGATCTTTCGTCCGTACGTGTAGATGAGGCATCAGATGGTCAGCAGCTGTGGTAGAAGGAATGTTTTCAATATCAGAGCTTGCTTTGGATGGAGAAGGAAGTTCCCCCTGGATTTGTGAACAGCCTGCGGAATCATCTTGACTTGTTGCTGAAAAATGACATTTTCTTGAGTAGTTTGGAGAGGTTCCCCCTGGATTGCTGATGGGAGTTCCTCTGGAACCTGAGAAGGTTCCCCCTGGACTACTGATGGGAGAGAAATGATCCTTGAGTTGGTTCGAGTATCAGTGGTCTCTATGATTTCATCATCCGAATCTGAAGATACGTTTGATGGTAGTGATCTTTTAGGAAGAGGAACTTGAGCATCATCAAATACTAGAACCTCGATGGTTGTTGCTTGATCCGGCGTAGAGCTTTCCCCCTCAACCGGAGAGGTGAAAGTATTAAGAGATCCTACTTCGGATAGAGATGGACCAGAAACATCAGAGTGTTGTTGTTGAGCAGTTGGTGACACAAGAACTTCAGATAGTTTTGCAGTTTCAACAGGGTCGAAAAGATCATCATAATTGACTTTAACCAGGTTTAGAGGACCTGAAGAAGCAGGAATGTCACTTTCCATGATGGCAGTGGTTTCAATAGATGGAGGGATGTTGTAGATGTAAGAGTCATCGAACTTCAAATCGAAACTTTCAATGATAAGCCTCGTTCGTCTGATAAGAACCCGATAAGCAACCTTGTTTGTGGAGTAGCCAAGAAAAATGCCTTCATCGGACTTCGGTGCAAATTTTTTAAGCTGATCTCTGTTATTGATCACAAAACATCTACACCAAAAGATGTGAAAGAAACGAACATTTGGTTTCTGGTAGTTGAGACCCTCATATGGTGTTTTATTGAGGCGTTTGCACACTATGCTTCGGTTTTGAACAAAACATGCAGTTGCTACAGCTTCAGCCAAGAAGTAAAGAGGAAGGTGTGCGAAGTTGAGCATGGATCTGGCTGCTTCCACTAGAGTACGGTTCCTCCTTTCTACTACACCATTTTGTTGAGGTGTATATGGAGCTGAAAAATTATGAGAGATACCTTTTGTCACGAAGAAGTTGTTGAGAGGATGATTAGTGATTTCAGTGCCATTATCATTGCGGATGCGTCTTACAGGCAGCTTGATCTGAAGTTCTATCTCTTTTATGATGTTGATTAGAATCTGCAGTATTTCGGATTTAAGTCTGAGGAAGAATACCCATGTGAAGCGAGTGAAGTCATCGACTATAACCAGTATGTACTTTTTGTGATGAAGACTGGCTACGGTTGATGGACCGCAGAGATCAATGTGTAGAAGTTCAAGTTGTTCAGAAATTGAAGAATCAATCACCTTGGGGTGACTTGCTTTGGACTGCTTACCACATTCCCAAGTAGGACATAGAGTGTCATTGTTAAACTTGAGAATGGGTAATCCTCTGACCAGCTCTCTAGTAACGAAGGTGTTGATATACTTGAAGTTGAGATGAGCGAGCTTGCGATACCATAACCATCTAACTTCAGAGACAACTTTGGAGAGAAAACACAACTGCGGTTTTCCAATGATGAGAGAGACATCCAAAGGATACATGGTACCCTTGGATCGTGGCTTGATAAAGCAGGTATTTCTATCACTCGTCATAATGTAACAAAATTGATCATCAAACTCAACTCGATGGCCTGCCTTACATAGTTGGCCAACACTGATAAGATTGTGGTTAAGGCTTTCTACATAAGCAACCTTCTGTATTGAAAAGTTCCCCGTAGTGAGTACACCGTAACCTCGGATGATTCCATTCGCATTGTTGCTGAATGTAACAATTCCACCATTGCATATAGGCCTGAAATCCCGAAGGTATTCTAACCTTCCGGTCATGTGAAAGGAGTAGGCACTGTCGATCAACCATTCTTCTTCTTGTTCCTCCTTGCACAATGCCTACAGAAATTAAGTGGTTAATTTGGGCACCCAAGCGAGTTTGGAGCCAAGAGTCACATACGAGGTATTAATCAATGCATAATGTGAGGTGACAGGGACATGTTTTAAGTCAACTTTCAAGCCTAGTCCTAGGTGTTTGAGATTTTTTGGAGCTTTGTCAGATTGTGGATAGTTACGAGTCTTTTGAGAATGATGATATTTTTCAAGAGAGAATATCTTCTGACATTGACATTGACACGTGAACCTTTTATCATTTACCCAGATATTTGGCTTAGACTATTGTTTTGAAGAAAAAGTATGCTTTTGTCCAGTCTGAGGATTGTAAGATTTGACCCTTTTGTCTATGTGTTTTGAAAAGGTGTTTTTTGCAGGTCTCGCAGGTGTGTAGACACGTGCAGGCATTTTGTGATGTGATTGCATAAACTCTTCAGGTGACCTTTTGAATGTCGGGGTTGGCAAAATTCCTTTCCATTTTTTAGTTTTTGAAAGTGACTTTGGAAGAATCGGAGTGGGTAGAATACCTTTCCATTTTGGATTGTCTAATAAATAGACTTGAAAACCATTTGATCGAAAAGACTTATCCTTAGAGTCGAGTGTTTTTTGAGTAATGTCAGAAACAGTAAACTCCCTCTTTTCTGTTCTCTTGGAAACAGTTGATTTGAAATGATAATTTGAGAAAACAAGTTTTTCTGGACTCTTTGACTTGGTATATTTCACATATTTCTTTCGTTTTGAATGAATTTCCCATTGCTTCCCACGGGAACGAAATTCTTCTTTAAAAGCTCTTTTTGCTTCGGTCTTAGGAGAACCGTAGTCAGTAACATTTAATTGCGGTTTCCTTAAATCTTTTGGAGATTTTGAAAAACAGGGACTTGATTAATCCGAACTGGAGAAGTCAGGATTTTGAGAACATTGACCAAATTCAAAATTTTCGATTGGTAATTAATGATTAATTGGTTCAATAGTCACAGAACTTTTGACTATGGTCTGCGGTGTAGTGCTTTGGACAACCGCAGAGTAAGTCTTAGTGGACACTTTAGTGGGACAATTGTTACTGGGTAATGGGACGGTTTGCAGTTCATGACAGCGGTTAGGAATACTGCAGTCAGACTGTAGAGATGGGAAGTCTAATCTGACTTTAGGACATTCTACACAATTTCCTCATCGACTACGGATGATGTCTGAGAATCAGAGTGATCTATGTTTTCAACGTGATTAGAAAATTCAAGGAGAATTTCCTCGATAACATAGTTATTACTTAGATCATGAAGTTTACCAAAGTGAGCTTGGATATCCTCAGGAAATGTTTTGTCATTGACTGGAAATAAGAAGTTGCGGTCTGTAGGGACATAGCGACGTTCCGGTGTGAACCGAGGTGAGGAGTCTGTTGTGGTTGGATATCCATTGGACCAAACCCAATTAAAAGTGTTATCAACATTCCCATTATTCACAAGATTCTCAATGGCCTCAGTTTCATTAAAAAGCTCTTCTTTAGCTTGGTTGAGTCGTCTTCATCAGCAGTTGCCATCATACATATCTTGCCTTCTCCTTTACTGCGGTCGTCTTCATCTTCGTCTCCGGATGACCCACTTGATGATTCCTTTTCACTTGAGCAACGTAGGCTTTTCCCTTTTCTTTGTCCTCCAGCTCTTGAGCCATTCTGAGATAGATGGCTCTATCTTTCACTACGTTTTCCTTGCAATCCCTGGAAAAATGGTTTTCCTTGTTGCACTTGTGACATATAATAATGTCACTTTTGTCTTCTAAAGAGGTACCAGAGTCAGTTGATTGAGGTTGTGGTGGTATGTCTTTAGATTGTGTTTGCTAAGGCTACGGTGGAGGGAGAGGATTCTTGGTGGAACGAAAGTGATTATTTTGAAAGTTGCGGTTGAAAGGTGGTCGGTTGTACTGTTGATTTTTACGAAATGAAGAGGTAAGCGATTGAATTTTTTACTGACAAGGGCAATGGCATTTTGAAACTCTTCTTCGTCGTCATATTCTGAGTATGCTTCACATGACTGCGGTGATTAGTCATACGAAGTGGGATAAGTTTGAGTGTGGGTGATTGCGCTACAAGAGCAAGTGGACCTCCGAAGTCTGAGGAGTCATTAAGTACAGTGGACTCTTGAGCTTGCAATTCACCATAGAGCTTATAGAGGGACAACGAGTGAATCTTCCTGTCTCCTTGAACAATCATTTTGGTTGTTGTCCAACGTCTTCCCAAGCCATTAAGGAATTGTAGGTTTGTTTCATGATTGCTGCGGACGGTGCCCGTATTGGACAGTTTTGTGACAATCAAGTTGAATCTCTTAAAAGAGTCTTCCAAACTTTCACCGGAGTGAGCTTTGAAGTTGTTGAATTCGTTGATGGCCGTAGTGAGCTTCTTGTCTTGAGCCTGCTCTGAACCTTCATACAAGTTTTTGGGAACATCCCAAATTTCCTTTGCTAATTTGCAGTTTATGATGATGTCGAAGTTGTCAGGAGCAACTCCACAAGAGATTTCATAAAAGGCAATAGCATCATTTTCCATCTTTTCGAGATCAACTTTGGTGGGACGGTTCAAAGATGGTTGACCTCCTCCTAGCCTTGCACTCTTGTAGTGGTTCCATCAGTTTGGACTGGTGTGAGGACTAGAACATGTGGTCCTTCCTCTATAGATCGCCAAACATCTCTACCAAGTCTTCTGAGATATCTTTCCATCCTTTGAGACCAGTGATGGTACTCATTTGCAACTAGTATTGGGGCTCAATTAGAACCACCAACACTGTTGGAGACATTTAGTGATAATGATTGTGCCATTTTGAAGAATTTTTGTGTTGAAGAAAGGAGCTTTAGTGGTATAGAAAGCTCTTCGAAAAATCAGAGTTCTGATTTTCAAAAAGCAACCATTATGGCTCTGATACCAATTGTTGAGAGAAAAACTTTGAGACACACTTGAACAAATCGTTAGAACAAGTATATAGCGGAATAGTTAATCTCGAAGGATCTGTTAGCTCAACAATAATATTAAGTGTTCGAAGTTAGTGAGTTAGATGCGGAAAAGTAAGGAAATGTAAATGCCAAAAATTGTTATATCAAGTATACACAAAAGCAGATTCATAATAGGGAATACATTCAAACCAAGTTAGTAAATGAGATCTAGCTTAGTGATTAAGTCACAAGTGACTTGCTCTTTAAAAGAGATAGTAATCAATTATGAGAGTAAGAAGGTTTGATAAGTAAGATAGAATGAGAACTGATGTGTATTAGAATTTGAGGAGAGATTCACATCGGTAAAGATTACATGAGAAATGAACTCTATATATAGAGACAACTTTACAACTCTAAAAGTAGCCATGCAAGGCATACTGGACATTAAAGTGTTTTACAGAAAAGACAAATAAACTAAGTAAAGATAAGGATTGCGGTGCAAACGACTTCGGATGGCCAGTTGATAAGATCGCTTGACTGCGGTTGCTTAGAGGTTGCGGTAGCTGAAATTTAAGAGAGTCACTTTTTTAATTCAACAGATGCGTAGTTTGGATGATCCGAGTTTTTGGTTTCTGTTTTAGAGCCCAAGGGTATCGGTAAAGGTGTTGGTTTGGGCCTTTTATGAATTTTAGATTTAATTTCGGTTGGTTTTCAGACTAAGTAAAGTTTATAGAAGTGTAGGGATTCTCGTTACCTTTTTGGTGATAAAAAGAACGTCAAAAACGGATAAGGGATGCAAACGTTATGACCATTTGAAGTTAAAGGGGTGTTGGGCCAAAACGGGTACGCATGGTGTGCCAGGTAGGAACACATGGCATTCAAAAAGGAATTTGGATGCGGGAGCATTTGGGAACGCCCTATATTCCCCAAGGGAACGCATTGAGTTCGTCAATTCAGATGGAAACCCTAATTTAGGGTCTTAGACCCTATTTAAACACCTTAACTTACCTCCAACCCTCATTTCCTTCAGTCTCCATCCTCTCTAAACCTGTCACACCCCAAAACCAAGAACGGCGGAAACGTTCTGGGGCGGAGGACGTCATGTACAGTATCATAACAATGAAAAGTAGTAAACAAGAAACAACATCATCCATTGCATTAATAATATAATTATTAAACAAGTGTTCTGTCAAATTTTGATAAACACTAAAGCATAAATCAAAATGAAAGATGAGTCTTGAACAAGCTCCATCTTCCTTTCTCCTTGCATCGGTACCTGTCTATGATGACCTGAGGATACAAGTAATTTTGAAAGCGAGTATCAGCTTTAAAGCTGGTGAGATCATAAGTATTTAGTGTCTTAAATTGTATGTAAGAATTTGTAAGTAAATGAATTGTAAGTATTGAAAATGTATATGAACTGTAAGTATGAAAATGTTTGTAAAACAACTGTAAATGTTTGAAAAACTCTAGAAATCCCAATGATTCCTACTATTATATAAGGGTGTCTTCTACCAAGACCTAACTGTTCTCAATGCAGTCTTCTACCAAGACTTAACTGTTCTAAATGTTCGTGTCATGTAAAAGTGTGTAATTTTCCCAAGTGTAACTATTATTAACAAAATATAGTTTTTGCATTTATAGTTTAAATGAAAAGATCACTAAATATATGTACAGGGAAAATTAATGTAGTACTAAAACGTAGCGCTATAAGAACTACTGCTGTACTAACTACCTTAAACCGGATTTATATTAAGGCATCATGTGATTAATTGCACCATACTATCGACTGGTAACAACGACAAGGTATAGTCGTAAAAAGGTATGACGTTTCCCGCTGTAGCTAGCAGCAAGGTGTAGGATAGTCAATCCAGTATAGATTTATACACAAACTAACGCTCTCCCTTCAAGAGACTCTGGCTACAACTCGGGCCATGACATTTAAGGCATGCTCTGATACAGTGGATCACAATTTTATGAACATATTAATGTAAGTGTAATGTACAGAAATGTTCGACGTGTGCTAGCTGTAATGTGTGTTCTTTCTCTATCTAGCAAGTATAGTAATGTAATCGTTCTAGTATCGTCGTATATGTTCTGTTCCTAGTATCGTAGTATATGTAATGTACTGTAATGTTCTAGAAAGTATTGACTCATGAATGAACTGACACATTGTATGATATCGCATTCTAGTAATTGTTCTAGTATCTTCCTAAACTACCCATATGGTAGTTTACTAGTAATCTAACTGGTACGTATGGACATGGATGTATACCCTTGCTACCCAAGGGCATGGGATGAACTGGAAGGACCTTTTATGACTATCTATGTACACATGATATATAACTAATATTTAAACGACCTTCGGACGAGTACCCGATATCCCACCAGACCACATCTCAAGCGCGAAAAGGAAATAGGGTGGATAGCCTTCCAAAGTCTTTTAAACATTTCTTATATAACTATACATATAGAGGCATGCAATTTATAATATAAAAGCATAAATAAGTTTTGTAAAACATTTGAACATAATTATTATTTTCAGAAAAGATCGACTTGATGTCAACCAATAAAACAGTTTGAAGGCATAGGTTTGATAAAACAGTTTAAGTATAAGAAAACATTTGTTTGGAACACAATTGTAAATAATTTTGAAATGTGATACATAGAGTAAAATGTACAGTGTAATAAGGAGTTTAAAACATATAAAATGTTTATAAAAATCATTTGAAGGAAACTGTTTGGTAAAACGGCTAATGTGTAGTAAATCATTTGAATGTTGCATATTAATCACATGTGATTGATATAATAACTAGCATAATTCTACTTATTAATCACATGTGATTGATACAATAACTAGCATAATTCTACTTGTAACCCCCCCCCCTAAAACATTTAAAATAGTTTAAAACATTGTTTAAGGGGTATGAACTCACCTGTTGTGGGTGATACGGATGAACTGAAGAGGTAGGACTGCTAGGTGTCAAGTGAAGTCTTGAACACACTTATGATCCTAGTCAACATATAATTTCACATATGTGTAAAAAATTAGTCTATAAACAACTAATAAACAAGTCAAGACACCCTAGGACATGCTAAACACCTTTATCAAGTGTTATTAGCCTCTAAGATTGCATCTAAGTGTTTGTAGGCGAAGCTATTGTGTGTAGGGCTCAAGGAAAACTCCACCATGAAGTTCACGGCCCTATTAACACTACCAAATGAGTTTACGGTCATAAACTCATGAGTTTACGGCCGTGAACTCATACCTATGTGTCCATTTGATGTTTGTTGCTCTATAAGGCCCTATTAAGCATTTTTACTTAATTGCTTGGTCTATGGAAGAGTTTAGGGCATAATATAACTCCTTTTAGGAGTTTACGGCCCTGGGACCATATTCCCTTGGATTTTACGGCTGTAAACTCCCTTGGGAGGATGTTTAAGGTGTTTTCAAGTCCCTAAATTAACTAGGAACTAAACTAGGCTATTGTACAAGGCTTTGGAAGAGTTTATGGCAACTTTTGGCACCATTTTATGGATTTCACGGCCCTAGAACCTTTTGGGCCGTGAACTCTCTTTCTCCCTTGAATCCTAATTGTTTTGGTGGTCTAAACATGTAATGTAGGCTTCTAGTTTGAGATCCGAGGCTTTGAGGAGCATTGGGACACTTTTGGCCCTTATAATGGAGTTTACTCCCCAAGTGTTCTTGGGCGGTAAAATCCCAAATCTTGTGGTTTTGGATTGTTTTCTAGTCCTAAATACATTTATAAATAAGCCTAAGTTCGATACTTATCATGGGGAAAAGACTAGGTAGCATTTAAGCCTCATTTTGGAGTTTACTCTCCAAGAACGTTCTTGGGCGGTAAACTCCCGAATCTCACAGATTTGATACGTAATCTAAGTTATCAAGCACATAATAAGCATTATAAGACAACTAGAGAAGTGTACTCACGATTTGGGATAAAAACCCGAAGATCCGTGATAGAGAAAATGGCTTTTCTCTAGTTGGAAATGCGAATAATGAATGAATTTGGTTCAGAATTCTATTTATAGTCCTGAGATATTTTTGGCAGAAAATATTTTTATTCCTGGAATGGACTCTACTATCCTAGAGTTTTGGAATAACAGTGTTGCACAAAACCCTAGTGCATCCACTCTCCTGATATCTCCTTAAGTGTAAATCCTGAAAAACTGCCAAACTTATACTCGAAGTCTGTAATTTCACGGTAACTGTTCTAACTTCTATTGGCTTCAAATGGTTTGTACAGAATGGAAATTTCGGGTTGTCACATCATCCCCCTGTTGAAGGGAATTTCGTCCCAAAATTAGAATTTAGGCAAGGAAGTAGGTACGAATGATCGAGTCGTGAGGAGGAAACTTCCTAATCGATTGGTTCTAGCACACCTAAGTGAATCGGGTTCTCGGTTGGCATTCCAACGAACCTTCACTAACTGGCGACGGCGTTGCTTCGTCCGCTTGACCTCTCGGTCGAGGGTCACTACGGTTCTAATACGAAGGTGAGGATCTCGACGAGTGGACTTACAAGAGTCCTAACGGAAAGGTATGGTTTCATGATCGAGACGCTAAGAGTATAATGTACGTTACTAAGTTCGCGGAGTAGGTCTAGTTTGTGCGAGGCACAGGACCGATTCTGATAAGAATCTCGGAGGTCCTAACTATATTGGATTTAGCTTTCCACGCAATACGAAGCGTATTAAGCCATTCCCAGAGTGATTTCTCCTAAAGAACTTGGTCACTCCCTTGGAATTCCAAAGGATCCTTTTCTTGCTTAACTTCCCAGTCAAAGGCCACCCCTTGCTGGGTCAGAGTCGTACGGGTTTCTGTAATTTGCGAGGAGTTCTGAATGAACTATGTCAGTAGGTCGGTATGACCTAGAATTTGGCAAATGGCTGTCGGCGTCTCTGGTGTCGACAAATGCCCAACAGTTTTGACAATTTGAAAAAGTACTCAAAACTTCCCACATTACTAACAGTGTGTCTTAGAAATTCGACTCTTCAATTTAAAAACTCGTGCCTAGAGAACTTCGCTAAAAGTTCCTCTATAGGAAATGTTTCCAAGGGTTTTCTTCTTTCCACGAGGGTAGATAAGTAAGTCATTACATGGAGAAATGACGAACTGATCCAAGTAAGAAAGACGTACCCTACTCGTTTAGCTCATGAAAGCTATGGGCGTATTGGTCCTATCCGAAGGGTATCACTACGGACTCGAAGTGTCCGCATCGAATTCAGAAGATAGTCTTTCGGACATCCTTCCCTAACACCCGAACTGGTGATATTCGGATCTCAGATCCATATCTGAAAGAAATTCTTTCCTTGCATTTGCTCAACCATTTCATTTATGCGAGGCAGAGATAATGATTCCTAATGAAAAATCTTGACGGGGTCCTCGATAACCGAGGTACATACAATGCGATCCATCGATCTCTGGAAGAATATGACCGGGGTTCTCTAGGGTGAGAAACCTAGTCTTCTAATTCTATTTCTGTGTAGTCCGCTAAGTTGTCCGCACTGTTCTTGTATCTCCGTAGGTGTTTAAACTATACGGCAATCTGTTTACACGAGTCGTACTGGGTTCTAAGTTTGTTCACATGAAGATGCGATTTCTCGTAGGCTTAGGCAGTTCTTCGTCCTGAAGTTCATATTAGAATTCATACCTGGTTTCACAATCACTTTTTCGTGTATACGAGTCGTATATAATTAAGATTGAAAAGGTAGTCGAATAACTAATTCTTCTTTAAGCTCACATCCCCTGGGGGGAAAAAGAAGTTAAAGTGGAATCATCAATTCTAAACCTGTAGAACCTTGATTATATATCACTCTTATGCATACATTCCTCAGTGATATATCAATCGTATAAATCCTTGGATTCAACTTGACGTACTGCACGAGTGGTACTTCGGGGGTTTCTTTGGAAAAATAACTAAGAGGTACTCCTGGCATGAGTACTTCGATGTTCTGATATGACGGCTTCACTGGAAAAGTGATCTAGAAGAAAGAGATGTACGTAAAAAGCTGTTTTTGTGAGGATCAAATTGAATCGATTCGTATGATAATGTCAGAATCATACTGAAACTTAAAGACATTAGATTTGAACATAAGACGTTTACAGACCAAACACAACCGTGCAACCATGAACAGAGTTACAGTACTTTATATTTACCACATGACTATTGCTGCGAATAAGATATACTATAAAAGACAAGTATGCGCAGCACGAGAATCCCTATACAGACAAGATCTCGCAAAGGTAAGACTCTAGTTGCACTAGTCCTGGATAGTTTATAAGTCTGTTACAACAACACGCCTAAGTTACATTAACGAGGGTTCCGGAGTAGGCTCTCCTGCAGCTGTGTTCCTGAGAATTTTCCCATCTGCGCCAGAGTTCTTTGCTATAGGGAAATCCTTCTTGACGTGCCCTATCTCACCGTATTGGTGGCATGACTGGCTAGTACTAGCTTTGGTGACGGGATTGCGGTGTTTAGCCAATGTTATGTGGACACGAGTGCCTTCCTCGTTACTCCACTTTGAAAATTGCTTCCTAAAGCGTTCGGCGTTATAACTACTCTCGTGTGTAGGGTTAGTCCCGATGAAAGGGACTTGAGTGATGGGTCGTGCCGGTACTCCACAGCCACGAGCATGATGCCCTATGTTTAGGCAATTGAAACATTGCATCTCATGGCAAGCCCCATGATGATGGTAACTACACTTATCACACTTCGGGAGTTTTCCCTCGTATGGCCTGCTCGGTACGGAAACGGCAGGGGTTTCCACTTGCTGTTGTTGTATAGCCAGCCTTTGGGATCTCTTGCGTTCTTTCTGGGCTTGACGCTTTCGTTTCTTGTTCTCTGCTTTTCGGCTTTGCGAGCCTGTGACTGTTACTGTTTGGCGACTTCCTGGATGGATACCACGATTTGAAACTTCATTCCCATCAGCAGCAATGATTGTGCTGATAGCGCTACGGTGCGCAAGGACCGCAGTTACGGCAACCACCACAGCAGCTGTAACTGTTGTTTGAAAGGTAGCGGTGTCCATAGGAAAAGCGGAGGTTTTGCTATTCGACTGATTGCTTCCGGATGACGACATGATTCTGTAACACGAAGCATAAGGATTTGTGAGCGATTCGGGTTGACCCTAGATGTACTTAGATTGCTCAAGAAAAGAGTAAGAGTATGTTCTCGAAAGTTTGACCTACATCCCTATGATGCAGTCCTAGCACGGAATGGAAGTATGTTCGCGAAGGTTCACCTACATCCCTATGATGCAGTACTAGTAATGGGTAGAAGTGCGTTCGAAGAATGGTCTCAAGACATTTGTCGTTCAAGCCAAGGTATCGTGGGTTGGTGAATAACAGGATCCAACCATTGAAAGAGACTTGGAAATGTCTCCGGAGATAAATCACTATAGTCCAATGACTTGACTAAAGCATGTTTCAGATAGACCCCAATGAAAGTATGATAAGAGTACTTGAATAAAGAATGACACAGAAGTTAGCTAGCTGTCAATATCTTTGATATTCACGACGTAAAGATTCAGGAAAAATGACCTTGTAAAGGTCTTACATCATATCCCGAGAAGATAGTTCTTGACAGCATAAGGACCTAACCTAAAGTACTTACAGTACAAGGTAATTTCATATAAAGTGCCACATCAGGCAAAGACAGAAAACGATTACTTTCTAACAAGGGAAGCAAACTAAAGAGTCTACTACTGACGACGGTCACCCCTCTGGTGAACTCTCAGTTCAGCCAGTTGACGTTCTACATCAAGTAGGTGTCTTTCGTACACCCTTTGGCGTACTCGGAGCTCTATGACTTCGGCTCGAGTTTCAGCTAGTGCTTGCAGCAGGGTTTCATGGTTTCTCTCTTGTCTCACGCGAGCATCTTCTAGACTAATGGTGCGGAGGGCATGTATTCTCGTATCGGTGACATCTTCGGAAATCTGATGTAGGGCTGTCCTGCCTTGAATCTCATTTCGGCCACTCTACAGACCAAGATTGGCAAGACTCTATCTGCTGAGCCCCCATTGCTCAAGTTGTAAAAGCTTCGGTCGCCATTAAATGGCATGGGTTGATCTTGTCCTTGGCTCCATGTTTCCAAGCATTCCACTCACTCAGGGTCGGGCCATAAAAAGTCGGACGAGGGTTAGGAATTGGAAAGGGAGCTGCATGGGGTAGGTTCTCAACCTCTGGTTCGGAGTTAGCATCATACAAAAGGTCTTCATCATGGTGATCATTCAAGGGGATAGGATGATCATTCTCTGGTTCTTCTCCAAACCAACCAGCTATGAATTCGTTCGGAAGATACTGGTTGCCGTGGGGATGGAGTCCAGCTATGTTTTTTTATGCGAGAATTCAGGGTAAGAGAATAATTATTAGACGAACTATCTAGATAATTATTTAGAAAACCTTCATTAGTTACATCGCTATTTGTGAAGTGCATACCAGCTATTTGTAATCTAAACAGGATAGACCTTCGAATAAGTGACCTTAACTCCGTATTCACATAGAATAGGGGTGAAGTAAAATTTCCACAGATTCTAAGTCTATAACATCCTAATTACATATAGCCTTAGTGTATCCACTTAGCAACTATCAACTTAGTAATGAAGATCCCGTTTTAGTTCTCAAGTATAAAGTACTTATAGTAACACCAAATACTCCTATAGTATTATAATTTTAATGTTATGTTCTATTGTTCTCATTGTGGTAGGGTTGGTAAGATTTTAGCATTATTGCAACCACACAATTAAACTTAGGCACATGCTAGTCAACCCTCGGATAATATAGGTGATCAGGCTATATCTTCCCAGTTTTGACCATATGCCTCTAAGCCCACTTGTGTTGCCAAACAATCGTAATTCTTTTGTAATATCCTAGTGACACTGATTTTAGTATGAATGCAGGCACGTATACTTACTTAAATATTTTATTATTTAAAGTATAAACTCTTGGTCAGAGTATTTTTAATCCCTTGTGTATTTATAGTTAGTATATCTTTTATGGGTCGATATACTTAATTCACTATAAACAATGCTTTGATACCAATCTGTCACACCCCAAAACCAAGAACGGCGGAAATGTTCTGGGGCGGAGGACGTCATGTACAGTATCACAACAATGAAAAGTAGTAAACAAGAAACAACATCATCCATTGCATTAATAATATAATTATTAAACAAGTGTTCTGTCAAATTTTGATAAACACTAAAGCATAAATCAAACTGAAAGATGAGTCTTGAAAAAGCTCCATCTTCCTTTCTCCTTGCATCGGTACCTGTCTATGATGACCTGAGGATACAAGTAATTTTGAAAGCGAGTATCAGCTTTAAAGCTGGTGAGATCATAAGTATTTAGTGTCTTAAATTGTATGTAAGAATTTGTAAGTAAATGAATTGTAAGTATTGAAAATGTATATGAACTGTAAGTATGAAAATGTTTGTAAAACAACTGTAAATGTTTGAAAAACTTTAGAAATCCGTATGATTCCTACTATTATATAAGGGTGTCTTCTACCAAGACCTAACTGTTCTCAATGCAGTCTTCTACCAAGACTTAACTGTTCTAAATGTTCGTGTTATGTAAAAGTGTGTAATTTTCCCAAGTGTAACTATTATTAACAAAATATAGTTTTTACATTTATAGTTTAAATGAAAAGATCACTAAATATATGTATAGGGAAAATTAATGTAGTACTAAAACGTAGCGCTATAAGAACTACTACTGTACTAACTACCTTAAACCGGATTTATATTAAGGCATCATGTGATTAATTGCACCATACTATCGACTGGTAACAACGATAAGGTATAGTCGTAAAAAGGTATGACGTTTGGCACCCGCAGACCTGCAGGTCCCGTTGTAGCTAGCAGCAAGGTGTAGGATAGTCAATCCAGTATAGATTTATACACAAACTCACGCTTTCCCTTCAAGAGACTCTGGCTACAACTCGGGCCATGACATTTAAGGCATGCTATGATACAGTGGATCACAATTTTATGAACGTATTAATGTAAGTGTAATGTACGGAAATGTTCGACGTGTGCTAGTTGTAATGTGTGTTCTTTCTCTATCTAGCAAGTATAGTAATGTAATCGTTCTAGTATCGTCGTATATGTTCTGTTCCTAGTATCGTAGTATATGTAATGTACTGTAATGTTCTAGAAAGTATTGACTCATGAATGAACTGACTCATTGTATGATATCGCGTTCTAGTAATTGTTCTAGTATCTTCCTAAACTACCCATATGGTAGTTTACTAGTAATCTAACTGGTACGTATGGACATGGATGTATACCCTTGCTACCCAAGGGCATGGGATGAACTGGAAGGACCTTTTATGACTATCTATGTACACATGATATATAACTAATATTTAAACGACCTTCGGACGAGTACCCGATATCCCACCAGACCACATCTCAAGCGCGAAAAGGAAATAGGGTGGATAGCCTTCCGAAGTCTTTTAAACATTTCTTATATAACTATACATATAGAGGCATGCAATTTATAATATAAAAGCATAAATAAGTTTTGTAAAACATTTGAACATAATTATTATTTTCAGAAAAGATCGACTTGATGTCAACCAATAAAACAGTTTGAAGGCATAGGTTTGATAAAACAGTTTAAGTATAAGGAAACATTTGTTTGGAACACAATTGTAAATAATTTTGAAATGTGATATACAGAGTAAAATGTACAGTGTAATAAGGAGTTTAAAACATATAAAATGTTTATAAAAATCATTTGAAGGAAACTGTTTGGTAAAACGGCTAATGTGTAGTAAATCATTTGAATGTTGCATATTAATCACATGTGATTGATATAATAACTAGCATAATTCTACTTATTAATCACATGTGATTGATATAATAACTAGCATAATTCTACTTGTATCCCCCCCCCCATAAAACATTTAAAATAGTTTAAAACATTATTTAAGGGGTATGAACTCACCTGTTGTGGGTGATACGGATGAACTGAAGAGGTAGGACTGCTAGGTGTCAAGTGAAGTCTTGAACACACTTATGATCCTAGTAAACATATAATTTCACATATGTGTAACAAATTAGTCTATAAACAACTAATAAACAAGTCAAGACACCCTAGGACATGCTAAACACCTTTATCAAGTGTTATTAGCCTCTAGGATTGCATCTAAGTGTTTGTAGGGGAAGCTATTGTGTATAGGGATCAAGGAAAACTCCACCATGAAGTTCACAGCCCTATTAACACTAGCAAATGAGTTTAGGGTTGTAAACTCATGATTTTACGGCCATGAACTCATACCTATGTGTCCATTTGATGTTTGTTGCTCTATAAGGCCCTATTAAGCATTTCTACTTAATGGCTTGGTCTATGGAAGAGTTTAGGGCATAATATAACTCCTTTTAGGATTTTACGGCCCTGGGACCATATTCCCTTGGAGTTTACGGCCGTAAACTCCCTTGGGAGGATGTTTAAGGTGTTTTCAAGTCCCTAAATTAACTAGGAACTAAACTAGGCTATTGTACAAGGCTTTGGAAGAGTTTATGGCAACTTTTTGCACCATTTTATGGAGTTCACGGCCCTAGAACCTTTTGGGCCCTGAACTCTCTTTCTCCCTTGAATCCTAATTGTTTTGGTGGTCTAAACATGTAATGTAGGCTTCTAGTTTGAGATTCGAGGCTTTGAGGAGCATTGGGACACTTTTGGCCCTTATAATGGAGTTTACTCCCCGGGTGTTCTTGGGCGGTAAACTCCCAAATCTTGGGGTTTTGGATTGTTTTGTAGTCCTAAATACATTTATAAATAAGCCTAAGTTCGTTACTTATCATGGGGAAAAGACTAGGTAGCATTTAAGCCTCATTTTGGAGTTTACTCTCCAAGAACGTTCTTGGGCGGTAAACTCCCGAATCTCACAGACTTGATATGTAATCTAAGTTATCAAGCACATAATAAGTATTATAAGACAACTAGAGAAGTGTACTCACGATTTGGGATAAAAACCCGAAGATCCGTGAGAGAGAAAATGGCTTTTCTCTAGTTGGAAATGCGAATAATGAATGAATTTGGTTCAGAATTCTATTTATAGTCCTGAGATATTTTTGGCAGAAAATATTTTTATTCCTGGAATGGACTCTACTATCCTAGAGTTTTGGAATAACAGTGTTGCACAAAACCCTAGTGCATCCACTCTCCTGATATCTCCTTAAGTGTAAATCCTGAAAAACTGCCAAACTTATACTCGAAGTCTGTAATTTCACTGTAACTGTTCTAACTTCTATTGGCTTCAAATGGTTTGTACAGAATGGAAATTTCGGGTTGTCACAAAACCTAAGAATAAAACCCTATCCTCCATTTGAGTGATTCTTGAGCTTCAAAAGTGATTTATTAGTATTTTGTTGCTTGAGGAGGAAGAAGGAACTTCTTGAAGAGTCATTGCTTAACTTGGAGCTTTTAGATCCAAGCTTTATGCACCTAGATCTATCTTTTGGAGGTATAAAGTCTCAACATTGACAAATCTTTCATGTAGATCTAGCTAAGTGGTATCTTGTTATGGTTTTGGTCCCTTTGAGGTGGATCTTATAAGTAGAAGTTGCTCCAAAACCCTTGAGCTTCATATTAGGTCCTTGTTGAGGTTATGGAGTTATTAAGTTTATATCTTAATGGGTATTAACCTTCCATGCATGATTTGGTAGTCATTTGATGATGTTTGGGACTTAGGGTTTTGATTTGGGTCCCATTGAGTTATGCTAAGTCATAAATTTGGAAACTTTTGACTTAAGAAGTCCCTTGAAACCAGATCTGGAATTTTGGATTTAGGTATTAAGGCATTAAGAAGTTTTTTAGACATTTTAAAGTGATTTTGACCTTTGAAGTTCATCTTTGGTGTTGGGCTTCATTAAGCCATGCAAAGGCTTAAAGCCTTTGACTTTATGGATTAATTCAATGATATGAAGCTATTTTGAGGATTTGGACATTGTACTTAAGGTATTAAGTCATTGGTGTGATTTTTGGTAAATGGCCGGGAACGTCATGCATTCATCTTGAGAATGCAGCGCGTTCAAGCAAGGGGTGCCGATCTGTGGTCTAGCAACAAATGCCCTACACTCCACCAGGGAACGCCATGCATTCATATCGGGGACCCGATGCGTTCAGTTCATCAGTGGGCTTTTTGGGCTTTTGGTTATGGGCTTGTTTTTGGGTTTGTTTCGTTTTGAACTTGCTATTTGGGCCTTTGGGCCATCTAAGATTCATTATTGGAAAATGATTTATTGGGCTTTAGGATAAGGTCCATACCGGTTGGGCCCAATTTGGAAAAATTAGGCCATTAGTGGGCTTATGGATCTTATAGTTTTGGGAATTTTGATTTTGGGCTTAGGCCTCAGTTTTGGTTCATGTTGGGTTAGGGGTAAAATGGTCATTTTACCCAAGTATGGATTATGGATCATAGTTTGGAACCCCAATTGCTAATTGGATGTTATTTTGGTATTGATAGCTCGGGAAGTCATCAGAGCAGCAACTATGAATTTATTTCAGTGAGCTTTTGCATTCAAGGTGAGTTTCCTCACTGGTTTAGCAGGTCTAAGGCACTAAGGGCGACCCCAGATTGATTATGTTATTATACTTGATGTCTATGTGATACTTGGATGTACTTATATATATATATATATATATATATATATATATATTTATTGGGCGAGGCCCGTTATGTGAGTGTGGGCGGGGACCATATTTCACTATTACCTAAGTATGGGCGGGGCCCATATCTCATTGGTCGGGGCCCGTTATTCGAGTTTGGGCGGGGCCCATATCTCACTATTATTCGATTGTGGGTGGGGCACGTATCTCAATTGGACGGGGCCCGTTATATGATATGTCAAGATTGTGGTATTTGCGGAACTCTCTAAGCTTTGTGCTTATAGTTTGTGGTTTATGGTTTCAGGTACTTCCGGTTCGAAAGGTAAGGGCCCGACTTGATCGCAACGCATACACCCATGTTTTCCACAATATGTGATCCTTGGGAATGAACTCTGATAATTGTTTTATTTTGAAATGCTTTTAAATGTTTGGATAAAGTTACAATGGTGTTTTGACTATACTAAAAATGAAAATTTTACCCTTGTTTTTCGGGATGTTACAAAATTTGACAATGAAATACGAATATGTAATCACAAACCTGTTTTATCCTCTCACCCCCATGCGTTCTCTCTCCAGGATAGTGGTTAATCATTTTGCTAAAATCCAACCAGAAACATATCTTAAAATCTCCAAATTAATGGCGATGGTGGAAAGAAAGAACTCAGTTGAGGTTCAAGATGAACTAAACTAAAATTTGATGAACTGAAATGTGAAATTAGAAACAAACCTAACATTGATAACGATTTTTCACCTATATGGTTGCAGTAATGGTTTAGTAGTGACGATGATGCATCATTATGAATCATTCAACTTGTACCTATTACCAAGAAAAGCATGAAGTTGAATGGTTGTTATTTCCTCTTCCAAACTGAACTTTCAAATCCAATAGGAAACCAAATCCAAGTTACTCGCGAAGTAAATCTATTTACTTTCGATTTCCATATCTACTAACAATTTGATGTCGTGTATTTGGTGTTCTCAGATAATGTAAGGTTATAAAGAGAGAGGGGTGTGTTGGAGGTTGTGTGTTTAGCTCGACTGCTACACATAATGAATCCAAAATTAAAATCATTGCTACAAATTCTTCATCAAGGTATGTGAGCACGAATCAAATCCAGTCGTTCATGTAAAGAACAAAATCAGAATCAAAACCATAAATTACGATGGTGGATTTCATAGAAGGGGGAGAGGAGGAGAAAAATAAGAGACAACAACCCATTTAAATTCGATTTCCAGGCCTACAAATGGCATTTGAGGATAAGTGTGTAGGTGTGGTGGTTGTGCAGGGTTGTTTTGCAGTGTACTGCCGGTGGATGGTGACGTTTATAGCAGGGGAGATTAATGGTGTTACATTGACGGTGGTTTGGAGTTACCTCTCGCTGGAAACCATTTCCGCCGTAGGACCTCTGGCGAAAAGTTCAATCCCTCTTCTTTCCTTCCCCAGTGGTAACGATCATAGCCTCTTTTCTCCCCTGTAAATATTTTATACCCAATATACCCAAAATAGTGGTCGAACAGGGCTTTTGCCGAGGTGGACCAGAGGTAGTGATATTAGATTGTAGGTGGTGGTGACGACGACACAAATAAACGGTTATTAGGTTCAGATTAGGAGTCGTTGAAGGAGATTGAAGGAGGAGAAACATTGACTTTTTCAGTCAAACATTGTTTGAGAGAGAGACCCATTGCATATTAAATTTCATTCTATTTTTAGTTAAGAGAAAACTTGATAAATGGTTCATGAATAGTGAAATGATGAAAATGTCCTTTACTTAACGGATAAATACTGACAGGGTGAGCCATAAAAACTAAACATTAAAAGTTTTGAAACGACATTACTGTTGGTGAGGTTTTTAAAATTAGAAACGAAACTTCAGATATTATAAAACCACATGGACCATTTAGGAAGTTTGTCTAGAAAAAAATATATATATATAAAAAAAAACAGATTTCTAACTGGTGCAATTTTCAAAACGACGTAACCCATCTCTCCTCCATCCTTGTTTAGCATAAAACCAAATCTGTCCCATGCTATCTTTTCCCTTCCCAAGCAGTTAAATATTTTTATCTTTTCAGTCTTGTAACCTGTACGATAGGAGGGCCTCCATTTGTTCACATCCAGCAAGCAAATCAGAAACACAGTCACAGTCAAGAGAAGGTACAAATAATAATAAAATGACCCCCACACCCCCCACTTAATTAACGTGCACACACCCACACTATCATCGTGGTCTGTTCCCCCTCTTATCTTTTTTGCACTCCTACTAAAGAGACCGACAGTTTAGACTTGATGTAAGATACGCAATTATGCCCCTCAAAATACGCTATCCACATTCGACACTTTGCAATTTTGCAGGGGTTTGGCCCTTTGATTTCACCCTCTTTCTCTTCATTAAATATAAAGCCGTGAACACCGCTTCAATCCCTCGTGACCCTTTTCTTTTTTTAACCACTATCGTGTTCCTATCTAGTAACTAATACTGGGAATCAGTGTCGCTATCTGGCAACCAATACTGGAAACTAAATAAACAATTTGATTCTTCAGAATCATGAAAAGAAGATTTATTCACAATTAATTCATGTTCACATGAACACCGGCAGATTTTTTTGATTTACAGACGGGGCAAATGCTGATACTAGAGGCACAGATGGTACACATGCACAGATGCCTGCAAGGAAGCAGCAACACGCATGACTCTTCCTTCCCACAATTTCGGCATCGCCTGTTCATTCCGCCGTATCTGCTACTATTCTTTCTCTCTCCTCCACTTTCCTCCGCTAACATGCGATCCAGTTCATGGTTGCTTCCGCAGTGTGATTGAGCGTCATCGATTGAGGCACAATTGTTATTGAAATCGAGACTGTAATGCTGTTGTAGCTGAAGCTGTTCTTGGACTTGTTGGAGATTGTTTCGTAGGGCGTTGGCTGTTGCCTCGTTGGTTTCAGCTAATTCTCTCCATATTTGATTTTCGACGTTTAGAGATTTCACTTTTTCTTCTAAAGACCAATTCATCTGTCCGATCTTCACGATTTCATCTTCTTTGGCTTTCAGTCTCTTCATTATCCCTTCCTGGGCTGCTGCTATTAATCTCCTCGAGTTTCTCTTTCGCATCTCCTGGATCTCCGTCCTCACCTTCTCAGTCTGCAATTTGAAAAAAAATATCAGTATACGAGAGACTGTATCTATGAAACTGAAATAGAATTATTGGTTCTTACATGATGAGAAACGAAACGATCAATCTCTAATTGCTGTTGATAGATGTGCGATGCGATATCTTCACCGAAAAACGCGAATGTGCCATGTTCGTTTTGATTAACCATCGGAGCGTTTGGAAGGGAGAAGGGTGGAGTAAAAGAAGAAACGTGAGCTTCATGGCGTGGTCGTTTCCTTGGAAGGCTGGAGGTAAGTCCGCTGTCTGCCTTGAAAGCAGGCGTCGGAAAGGAATCCGTCATTCCGGCACCATACATCGGAATCATGGGAAGCGGAGCAATTCCATATGTTACTGCGTTGGGTTGATGATCAATCATGTCCCTGTAATCACAAATTAAAGTTGGATGAATATTAAAGTTGAATGAACTGAATGTAAATGATAGATGAAGATGAAGTGCAAAAATAGAAGACCTGTTTGGAAGAAATTGAGAAGGGTTGAGGGTCATATGTGGAGCTTCAACTGCCATTGGTAATTGATATTTGCGTTTCTTCTTGTGAGAGAAAGAGAAGGAATAACATGCGAATGAAGGATACAATATGCAAAGGCCATATGAGTGGGGTTTATTTAGGGTTCTGTTTGTTTGGGATTGGAACAAGAGTTAAAACGGGAAAAATGTTGTTTTCTTTTTCTTTTCTTTATTATAAATTAAAGAAAAAGTGTAATGTGTGTTTATTATGTGGGACTAAAAGAAAGGCACCAAATCTAATTCAGTGACTTGACTAATATGTTAGAAAAATTAGTCAATTCCGCAATATGAGGGTTGTAGCGGTTTAAACTTTAAAATATTAAAGTGTACTCGGTGGGACCTTGTTTGTCGTATAGGAGAAGGCTTTCTATTCGTCCTCACTCCACAATCCTCATGTGTCTTTCCCCAAGTTTTCTTTTTTATTGGTATAACTAAAAGAATTTATTACTTTCGTTTGCTTAGAATCCATAGTAAAGAATAGGGGGAATATCATTTTATCTTTATAAATTTTTTGTGTTTGTTTTAAAAATTCTCTTATATTTTTTTTTTAGTTTAGGTCTGGAACTCGATTTTTATGGGTTAAAAACATTCTTATTGTAAAAACGAACACATAATCCGTTTACATCTTGAATAGAACAATCATATTTTCACCTTCTCCACCCAAATAATGCATAGTAAAAAATAAGGGGAATATCATTTTAGCGTTAAATTTTTTTTATGTTTGTTTTAAAAATTCTCTTATGTTTTTTGTTTAGTTTAGGTCTTAAACTCAATTTTCATTCTTATTATAAAAGCGAACATATAATCTGGTTACATCTTGAATACAACAATCATATTTTCACCGTCTCCTCCAAAATCCACCTGCAGCTGCCTTAGGTTTCAATCCATCCGAAAAATACTTCATGATCTTGTACACATTAGAAAAGAAGAATATCATGCCATGTCAATAGTTATGGGCAATCATCAAATATTACCCGAATTTTCTTTTTTTGGTAAAAACAAAAAATAAAGATTTTTCTGTTTGCAAACAGTCTGAACCTACATTTTTATTGTAGTTTTTTACCGATCAGTTGGTTACCCAAATTAAATCTTCTACGCAAAACCCCATTCATCCCTTCTACTACTTACATAAATTTTAATCAAAACAATAGATCCTCGACTGATAATTTAGTATCCATAAATTCGATTAAGTAATACAGATCCTTGAAACTTTATAAGTTGGTGATAAAGTTGGTTTTCAATTACATGTTTGTGAAGAACTAATTAGGTAATATATTTTAAGGATAAGATGCTACTTATTCACAAATGAATTTAGTCTCAATGAACACAAAAGAATTAAGAATTCAAATCAAGGTGGAGTGGATTTTCAATCTGAAAAGGAAGTACAACATAAAATTCATGGTTCTTCAAGATCACAATTCGAAAATCTAAAATCTAGGTATCGTGTGTTTACAAACATATAATGGTAATCATTTTAGTTGTGTAATTGTAAATGCATCCGGAAGATCTGAAGGGTTTAATTTCGCTTTATGATACCCGTACTTTCCAAAAGAAACAAAAAGGTGTCAAAGATAGGAATTCTTTAGTAGTTATAGGCAATTGGGTAAAGATGGGAAAAACTACTTGTTTGGTAAATGTTTTATAGCCCTCTTCTTTTCTCTACAAAATTTAAAAATAAGGTAAAATGGAGGTGAGCGTTTGAGAAGGTAGAAATGAAGGTGGGTCATGAAACAACTTTTATGTAAGGGATAATGACTTAAAAATGTAATATATTTTTTGATTTGTGCATATTTAGTAACTAAGTTTTTTTTTTCGTCTACATTTATCCTTTCAACTTGTTAAGCTATATACATTCAGTTCTTATGACCGCTTACTTCAGGTTAGCCGACAAAAATGACTTAATAGGGTAATATATTTCTCATTTTGTACATATTTAGTCCTTAATATTTTTGTACGTATTTAGTCGTTAATATATATATATATATATATATATATATATATATATATATATATATATATATATATATATTTGTTTCAAAATATGTCATTTTTGTTTTTGCAACAAAAAAATATTAAGGACTAAATATGTACAAAAATATTAATAACTAAATATGTACAAAATGAGAAATATATTACCCTATTAAGTCATTTTTGTCGGCTAACCTAAAATAGCTGATCATAAGGACTGAATGTATACAAATTAAAAAATCTATTACCTTTTTAAATCATTATCCCTTTATGTAACGATATTATGCACACATCATATAGCCTAAGAGTGAGAATTTTAATTTTGATTTTAGTTTAGTTATTTGGGAAAATTTCATTTATATCCTTACAAACTTCAAATATTACTTCGATATCCTTACAAAATTGAAAATTACATATATATCATTCTCAAACTATAAAACTCACATTTATATCCAGATTTATAATTTAATTTGGATTATTTATTTAAAATTCAAAATTCCATATGAGTTTACTAAAATACCCTCCCAAAATTAATCATATTATACCAAATACATGAGATCAGTGCAACGTTACAATTGATATAACCTCTTAGAGTCTTGATACTATAAGCACACTTGCATATGAAGGCACCAATTTTGGGGTATTGTCGTATTGTTCCATGGATGTCGATACTTGAAAGGTCCATGAAACTCATGTCTAGCCAAATTGACCTGCATTTGTTGTGCTTTTTTATATTACTGTGCTTAGTGGTTTTTTATACTATGACTAGGATTTTTTCTTGTAATATGGATCTTATGAAAAGGATCTATTTTGAATTTTTTTTTTTTTTTAATTTTGGATTTAGTATTTATACAAGAGCAGGTACGTAGCAGGTAAATTCTTCAAGTTTTGAAAATTTTGGTTGAAGTTTTTGTAGTACAGTAGTACTGCTTGGAACGCTTGATCCCATGATCATTAGGTCAATGTGTTTATCTCATCTTTTGTGCTTCTTTATTATTATTATTATTATTTTTTTTTGTATTTGATTTGAGTTGTTTGTTTTGATTTACATATAGAAAAGAAGCAAAAGTCACTGTCTAAAGTTCTTAAAAGGTATAATTTACCTATTCGTTTGTTCCCTAAATATGCAAAAAAAAAAATAAGAATAAAAAAAAATGTTAGATGAAGGGAAAAAAAGCTAACAGTGAATATGTCTTCAAATTGTGAAGTGAGTTACATAGACTAATCTATTTTGAGGTTTTCAACGAGTGTTACAGGTTATATTCAGAATGGAAAAGTAATATAGCATGAACTCAAAACTAAAGCGATTAGGAGAATGAGACATGTATCACGCCTAATCTTTAATTTTTGATTTAACGTAGGTAGGGTATTTTGGTAAACTTATATGGTATTTTGTATTTTAGATAATTTTTTTAATATAAATTGATATAATCCAAATTAAATTATAAGTTTGGATATAAATGTAAATTTTATTGTTTGAGAATGATATATATGTAATTTTTAAATTTATAAGGATATTGAAGTAATATTTAAAGTTTGTAAGGATATATATGAAATTCTCCCTAGTTATTTAAATGTACCGGACACCACATGTCCACGTCAATGCCAATGCATAAACAATTAAAATTCTTCCGAGACATGATGACATGGCCAACTCAAAGCTTACGAGAAGAATAGCCTCTTGTAGAAAAAGGTATTTACATAACGCATATTAACTATAAATAGTCACCAAAGTAATGAATATAAAACATATTCTAGTTAAGTGTTATATATTTTTTGTTGTGTTGTACGTAGTAAAGTTAAGACCATTGTTACAAAAGAAACTTAAAGAAGAAAAAGTAATCTAGAAATGTGTAGAGGGAGGTATTTTGAAACGAAGGAAAAGATGAGTGAGTGGGTCACACAACTCTTCAAAACCTCCATCTCCATGGGTTGGAAAGAGATAGTGTCTCGGTGTCGCTGTTTCGCACCCGTTTCATGTTTAATTTCATTTTTTTTTCTTTTTAGTTAAACAAACTTAAACTAAACAATTGATCAAAGCTCTTTCAATTTTAATGGATGTTTTGTTTTATTTAAGAGACTAAGGTTGCCGTTTGTTTTTTTGAAACGAAAATATCTGAAGTCTGCGAACCACCTCTGCAACCCTCTGTAACAAAAGAATGGAACAAACGGCTGCAATATGTAATAAAAAGTTTGTTTGTTTTTTTAACATCTACATTGCTGCAATAAGTTAAAGTAAAGTGTGAAAAAGTTTGAAACAGATGGTCAAGTGTTGTGTCACGCAACACACGCGCAACAATTTTTAAGTCATAAATATTCTGAAAAACAAGCGGTTGCAAAAGGACAAATGTTGCGCGGCGCAACAATAACTGGTCAGAAGTGGTTTAAAAAAAAAACAACACCTAAATCAATATACAAATAGATTTGGACATATATAAGTGTTTTTTTAGAAATCTAACTAAATAAAAATATTTTAATTTAATATTAAATAAAAAATCTATTTGTTTTTTCTTTAAATGGCCAACAAGTCCGGAATGGATCATTCCGAACATCATAAAAGTAATTTTTATGACAAAAAAGTTACATTTTCTACTGTGATTTTTTTGATTTTGGTTTGCAATTCTGGACCGAAATTTCGGAATCCAAAAAACAAAAATTTGAGACTTTAAGTACAAATTCAAAATCCAATGAATAATTAATAAATTTTAAGTAAATACTCCGTTTTTATTAAAGTTCAATGTTGTAAAATCAATCTAGGTGTCAATTAATCAGCGCCTAAAAGCTCGACGATTTCCAACCACTTACGATTAATGATAGTCGATCACATTAATCAGCCTTAGTCCTAATCAATCCTAACCGGTCTTAATCAGCCTCATCGGTCAACATAATTAAATGTCAAAATATATAAAATTGTTAAAAAAGAGTAAAAAAAAGTCAAGATGTAACACTCAAATCCAGGTATCCCATTTTTACCCTCAAAGTATTTCATTTTTTGGGCACAGAAGGACCCTTAGTGCGCTGGGCGTACATATGAGTACGCTTAGCATACGCTTTTGCATGCATCGGGTGGTTGAGGTTCATACGCGGGGTGTACGAGGACAATGACCAAAACCCTAATTTCTTGGCTTGGACCTTATTTAAACACACTTATATCATTTGGAACAAACCCTAATCAGCATCCATAGCCTCTTTTCGTCCTTAAACCTTATTTTTGCAAGAGAGTGTGTGTTTTGAGGCTAAATGTGATTTTGGTGGCCATTCCAGTGGATTTGCAAGAAGAAGGAGGTGGTATTCAAGTATTGAACGTGGGAAGTGTTTGATTAGTGTCTAAGTCCATAACTATATTTGGTATGTACTTGACCCGATTGGCATGGTCCATTTAGGTTGCATGACATCATGCATTTGGATAGACTAAAATAAGAGAAATAACACCTAAGGTTTATTAATATATTATAAGTTCTAATATATTAATAAGATTATTTAATTAGTATTGATCAAGAATTAGTTTGGAACTAATTAAGTGATCAAAAGGAGACTAATTAAATATATGGGTTGATTGTGTAAATCATCCATACTTGTATAGTGGGCTAATGATCCATGGATTATCAAGTTGGGCTAAAACCCATAGGATGCTCCATGGTGTTTTTGTACCCATGGATCATGGAAATGAAAGTCCATGACAATTAGGGTTTACATGGTGTAACTCTAATTGTGACACACTATATAAACATCTTATTCTTCCTAAAATCGGGGACTATGAAGGAATAGTGAGGGCTAGCCGATTTCATGAAGTGTCTCATTTCTCTCAAGTTATTCTAAGTGTATTTGATGTTGTGTGAACCATTTGAGGTGTCACACTTGGGGCACTAGGCTCTTGAGCTCCATGGAATCAAGCTACATAAAAAAGGTACGTATTCTATCTATTTTTTGTTATACTAGTACTTATGATTGTGTGCTAGTTAGGGTAATACCTTGGAATATCATATTTGCATGTATAATAGAGAAAACATAGATCCAAGGTATTTAGGGTTGCATGTACACTTAGGAGTTAGGAGTGTTAGAATGCTTATAACCCAACAGTGGTATCAGAGCCTAGGCTTGTTTTCTTGTTATACTTGCAAAAATTGGCTGAAAAATCGAAGTTTGTTGTTGTCTGCTCAGCAGACTCGCCGAGTCGAAGGATAAATTCATCCAACTCGCCGAGTTGGTTTATGCACTCGACAAGTTGGACCCCCAGACAACATACCTTCGATTGTTTTGGCTGAAATTGGACTAGGAACATTACCCTAAGCTGTTTTTCAACTTATAAACCTGTTTTTGGTGTGGTAATGTTCATGCTATTCCAATTTCAAAGATAATTATCAATAGATTCATGTTTTGTATTAGTTTAATGGTTAGGCTAATTACATGAAAAAGTTTGATTGAATTATCTTGTTCTTATGAGTTGCTTAGATTAATAGAAAAGTTATGTGAAATTGTTGTTTTCAATCCAAATTAATCTAAGAGTTGGTTCTAAAATGTGTTTTTGTAACTCGTCATCAAGTTATATGAAAAGTCACATTTAAGATTCATAAAACTCATAAATATTTCCATAGGTTATGAATAAAGAAAAGTCATATTCTTTTAATAGTTTAAAGTCTTCCATAACTTGTCCTCAAGTTATGGAACTTGAAGAGTTTTGTAACACCGAAAATTTAAAAAATATAAAAAAACATTTCTCATTAATTTTCATAAAAACATCAGATTTAAATCTCAATTCACATTAAACAAAATCCCAAGATCAATGTAAATATATCAAAGTCCCCTGCGTGTGTACAGATCAAGCCGGCGCCTTCCCACGGTCATCGCTAGTACCTGAAACAACAACACTAACACTGTAAGCACAAAGCTTAGTGAGTTCCCCAAAATACCACATAAACACATATTAGCCACTCGAGGCTATCACTCTATGGGTCCGTGCACCCAACTCTATGAACCCTCAGGTTCTAACTCTAGGAACCTTCCGATTCCAACTCTGTAATCATGCACAGCATAAATCACATAGAAATAATGCAGTACAACACATAACATACACATAACATACATACACTAACACATAACTCTGATTACCTACTCAAGGTAAAGTATAGTGAGAAGACTCACCTCGCGGATCTCGATGACTCACAAATCCTGAATCCCTCGTGCCCGATCCTCCGAGCTATAATCCTCCTATAACATCATATGTCTCTAATTAACACTTTTTATCTCTAAGGTTGACTATCCTTAAGAAGTCAACACAGGTCAACTCTGGTCAACGGTCAACGGTCAACTTTGACCGGACTCGGCGAGTGCACGAGGGCAACTCGGCGAGTCTAGACGTTTTCACCAACTCTCTAGGATTCCCTCCTTACACGTCGAGTACTCCCCCTGACTCGACGAGTTCCACCTGGAAGAATCGCGGGGCCACCCTGACTCAACTCGCCGAGTCTCAAGAACGACTCGGCGAGTCCCAGCTCGACTCAGACCACTTGACAACCCTCTCTAACTCGCCCTGACTCACTGGGTCAATCCATGACTCGACTGGACCACTCACTGGTCGGTCCAAGGCAATCTTCAAGCTACTCGCCGAGTCTGCTCATCGGACTCGGCGAGTCCATGCCATGCAATCATTCAAACTTGCTTCTAAGGTCAGATCTATTCCAACAATTCATAGATCTGGCCTTCCTAGAATGATTCACCACGTAAAGCTCCAGACTTTGTGCATAAACAACCTCTATATGACCATATATGAAGAATCATCAACAAATCTCACTACTCAAGGTCATAACCTCCATTGTTCTATATAAAGCTTGATGAATGAGGCTCTCTGGACCTCTATGGATCCAGATCCGAAGTCTCATCACTAGCAAGGGGCTATTTGGCCGTCCAATCAACTCAACAAGGTCACAAGAAACCCTAAAATCAAATATACTTCACACAACAGGAGATGAGCCGAAATCATACCTTTAGATTGAAGGGCTAAGCTTCAAATCCACCGAATAGCAGTCCCCTTTGCCTCCTCTTGGCTAGAGCCTCCCTCTTCTTTGCTAAACAACACACAAATGTCAAGAAATGCTTCCTTTCTCTCTCAAATCGCTAAAGCACTCAAGGGTTTCTCTCTATGGACTGTTGGGTGCAAATGACGGCCATAAGGCCCTTTAAATAGGTCCCAAACCCGAGAAATTAGGGTTTCATTAAACAGCGTGGACTCGCCGAGTCCATATCCTGAACTCGCCGAGTCCAGACGAATCCCGCGTCCAGAATCGCGACCCTACTCGGCGAGTCTGAGCTCCAACTCGCCGAGTCCCCTCTCAAAACACCAAAAATACAAAACAATAAAATACCTGGAAATCCAGGCTGTTACAACTCTCCCCCACTAGAACTAGACTTCGCCCTCGAAGTCTCGCTCTGAAAATAGCTCCGGATGCTGCTCCCGCATCTCGCGCTCCGGCTCCCAGGTCATCTCTGATCCCTTCCGGTGTTGCCATTGAATCAACACCAGAGGTACCTGCTTGTTCCTCAGTACCTTGATCTTCCGATCTCGGATGGCTACTGGTCTCTCGGCATAATTCAGGCTCGCATCCACCTGAATATCCTCTAATGGAACTACTGCCGACTCATCGGCAATACATATCCTCAATTGCGACACATGAAAAGTGTCGTGGATTTGCCCCAACTCTGCTGGCAATTCCAAACGATAGGCTACCCGGCCTACCCTTGCAATCACGCGAAATGGCCCAATATACCGGGGCCCCAACTTGCCCCTCTTCCTGAATCGAATCACTCCTTTCCAAGGAGAGACCTTCAGGAGAACGAAGTCGCCGACCTGAAACTCAAGCTCGGATCGGCGTCTGTCTGCGTAACTCTTCTGTCGGCTCTGGGCGGTCAATAACCTCTGTCTGACCTGCTGAATCTGCTCTGTCGTCTGAAGCACGATCTCTGTACTGCCCATCACTCTCTGCCCAACCTCTCCCCAGCAAATGGGGGTCCGACACCTCCTACCATACAACAGCTCAAAGGGTGGCATACCAATGCTCGAATGATGACTGTTGTTGTAGGAAAACTCTGCCAAGGGTAAATACGCATCCCAGCTACCCCCGAAATCCAACACACATGCTCGAAGCATGTCCTCAAGCGTCTGAATCGTCCGCTCACTCTGACCGTCTGTCTGGGGATGATATGCGGTACTAAAATGCAATCTAGTACCCAACTCCTCATGAAATTTCTTCCAGAATCTGGAAGTGAAGCGCACATCACGGTCTGAAACAATCGAGATCGGCACCCCATGCCGAGATATCACTTCTCTCACATATAACTCCGCCAACTTCTCCGCTGAAGAACTCTCACTGATGGCAAGAAAGTGAGCGCTCTTCGTCAACCTATCCACAATCACCCAAATTGCATCAACTCCTCTGGCCGTCCTCGGCAATTTGGTGATGAAATCCATAGTGATCTGTTCCCACTTCCATTCGGGAACCTCCAATGGCTGCAACTTGCCATGCGGCCTCTGGTGCTCGGCCTTAACCCTACGGCAGGTCAAGCACCTCTCAAAGAACCATGTGACGTCTCTCTTCATACAGGGCCACCAATACTCTTTCCTCAAATCCAAATACATCTTCGTGGCCCCGGATGGATCGAAAATTTCGACCGATGAGCCTCCTCCATCAAAGAAGTGCGCGTACCACCCACAAACGGTACCCAAATCCGACCCTGAAAAGTCATAAGCCCTCGCCCATCCGTAACGAATTCTGAAACCAAACCAACGACCCGTTCCCTCTTCTGCATCTCCGGCTGCACAGCCTCGGCCTGTGCCCCACGAATGGCATCCAACACCGGAGCTATCATGGTCAATCTCAAACATACATCTCGCAATGGAGTGCTCTCCGCCCTGCGGCTCAACGCATCGGCCACCACGTTGGCCTTGCCCGGGTGGTACAGGATCTCACAATCATAATCCTTGACCACATCTAACCACCTCCTCTGACGCATATTTAGATTGGGCTGATCCATCAAGTACTTCAAGCTCTTATGGTCCGTGTATATCGTACATCGAACCCCATATAAGTAGTGGCGCCAAATCTTGAGGGCGAACACTACTGCCCCCAACTCTAGATCATGCGTGGGATATCTCGTCTCATGAGGCTTCAACTGCCTCGATGCATATGCTATCACATGACCCCTCTGCATCAACACCGCACCCAACCCCAAAATCGATGCATCACAATATACTACAAAATCCTCCATCCCTTCCGGGAGAGCTAATACCGGGGCTTCGCACAACCTCTGGCGAAGTGTCTCAAAGGAGGTCTGCTGCTCGGGACCCCATGAGAATGCAACACCCTTCCGGGTCAATCTGGTGAGCGGCACTGCGATCTTGGAGAAATCCTTGATAAATCTCCGATAATACCCTGCTAGACCAAGGAAGCTCCTGATCTCAGAGGGTGACTTTGGCACCTCCCAGCTCATCACCGCCTCAACCTTGGCCGGATCGACCAGAATCCCTTCCTGGTTAACGAGATGTCCTAGAAACTGGACCTCCCGTAACCAGAAATCACACTTGGAGAACTTTGCATAAAGCTTCTCCGATCTCAATACCCCAAGGACCTCCCTCAAATGCTCCTCATGCTGCTCTCTAGATCTCGAATACACCAGAATATCATCGATAAATACAATCACCGACCGATCCAACATCGGCCTGCATACCCTGTTCATGAGATCCATGAACACCGCTGGGGCATTGGTGAGCCCAAAAGGCATTACCACAAACTCATAATGCCCATATCGCGTCCTGAATGCTGTCTTCTGGACATCCTCATTCCGCACTCTCACCTGATGATATCCCGACCTCAAGTCGATCTTGGAAAACCAAGAGGCTCCCTGCAACTGATCAAATAAATCGTCGATCCTCGGCAACGGGTAATGGTTCTTGACCGTCAGCTTGTTCAACTCCCGGTAATCAATACACATCTGGTGTGAACCATCCTTCTTCTTGACGAACAGAATAGGTGCTCCCCACGGCGAGCTGCTCGGCCGAATGAATCCCTTCCCCAGCAACTCCTGAAGCTGCGAGGATAACTCTTGCATCTCTGGAGGTGCAATACGATAAGGCACCTTAGCTATAGGCGCAGCCCCCGGAACCAAATCAATACCAAACTCCACTTGCCTCACAGGAGGTACTCCCGACAGCTCCTCGGGAAAGACATCTGGAAACTCACGCACCACCGGTACCTCCCCAACTGAACTCGGTCTCTCGGAAGTCGCTCGCGTATCCATCACATACGCCACAAAACCCTTACAGCCCTGCTGTAGACACTGCCTCGCCCTAGCGGCCGAACAAAAGGCTGATCCCGAACGGGTACCCTCGCCGTACACCGAAAGAACTCCCCCACTAGGGTCTCGTATAGTCACCAGCTGACGCTCACAGTCGATAACCGCGCCGAATCGGCTCAACCAGTCCATGCCCACAATGACACAAACATCACCCATCGCAATAGGAATCAGATCAATCGGAAACTCAACCCCGAAAATCTCTAACACACATCCCCGGAAAACCTCTGTGGCACAAATCACTCTATCGTCAGCTATGGAAACTCTCAGAGGCCGACTCAATGCCTCACGACTAACACTGATATGCTGACCAAAGGCCAAAGATACAAAAGACCGACTCGCACCCGAGTCAAATAACACTAAAGCAAGTACGGAGTTCACAAGAAAGGTACCTACGCATAACATAATATAAGCATAACATCATATATCAAAAATAAATACACGAAAGGAAACATACCAGCCACAACATCGGGCGCAGCGCGGACCTCCTCCGCAGTCAACTGGAAGGCTCTCCCTCGAGCTCTCGGCGCCTCGGCCTTCACAGGCCGACCCTCTGTAGCTCTGATGGCGGCAGGAGCAGACCCCTGAGATGCTCCGTGCAACTGCGGACACTCGGCCTTCCGGTGTCCGGTCTGGTTGCAGTGAAAGCACACTGCAAACCCCTTGGGGCAATTCTTGGCCATGTGCCCCTCCTTGCCACATTTGTAGCAAGACCCCGCTCGGCAAACTCCGTCATGACCCTTGCCGCACTTTCCGCAAGTGCGGCCCTTCTGGCTCCCTGGTCTGGGATCAGCAGGCTTGGCCCGCTTGGCGGCCGGCTGCGACAGTGCCGGTCGCCGATCCCTCCCCTGAGACTCCGCCTCCTCCCTGGCCTGAGTCTCAAGCTCAATCTCCCTCTTCCGGGCATTTGCCTGAAGCTCGGCAAATTTCCGGTACGAGGAGTTCGCAGCGAACTCCCGAATATCCCGCCTCAAGATACTCAAGTAGCGGCTCATACGTGCCTGCTCAGTGGACACGTGCTCAGGGCAGAACATCACCCTCTCGTGGAACATCCTCGTGATCGCTGTAACAGACTCAGTACCCTGCTTGAGGGTCAGAAACTCCTGTGCTAAATGCTCCCTCTCCACCTGGGGAACGTACTCATCCCGAAACATGGTGGTGAACCTCTCCCAGGTCACCGCAGAAAGCTCAGCAGGCGTATAATGCGCCGTCACAAACTTCCACCAGTCCTTCGCTCCCAAGCGAAGCTGGTTCAGCGCGAACCGGACCTTCAAATGCTCAGGAGACGAGCAAGTGAAGAAACACCCCTCAATATCAGATATCCACCTCATAGCTGCCACCGGATCCTGAGTACCATCAAACTCTGGTGGTTTTGTGTTGCTGAACTCACGGAACAGCAACGCATCCCCACCCTGCGGCCTCGCAGCAGCAATCGTTGCGGTAGCCGCTGCAGCAGCAGCCTCAGAAAGAGCGGCATAACGCTCATCAAACGTCTCAATCAATGTGGTCTTTATAGACCCAAACATCTCCGGTATCTCTGCCCTGATGGTCGCAGCCACCTCCTCCTGAATGATCCGACGGATCTCCTCCTCACTGGTACCACTGCTCTCGGGCATCAACCGTGTCCTCACCATGATCTACCTCTGAAATACAACATACGATAAATTAGAATCCACACGAGTATGCTCACACTCGTCAACTCTTTCCTCCTCGATTCTTGGCATTCCAAAGATTCTGACTTGGGCTGCACACCGCCCCGGTGCTTCCTGTAGTACGGGCCCAATACTACTGTCCGCACCGCACCGGAATACACTCCAAGTCCTTCTCTTTGGATCCCAGGTCTCAAGTACTCTATCATGCATAGACCACTCTCTAATAGATCTCTCATAAGCCCCTCGCTGCTACCTACTCACTCTCAAGCATCTCATAGCAGCTCACATCTCCCTAGGCTAAGGCATCACAAATAAGGCCACCCTAGTCCTAATAGCAATACCTAGCCTACTCTAGCATGCGGATACATCATATCAATATCACATAATATATAAAGGTATTTTGGGAAATCACCGTCTGGGCGCTGACTGATCGTACACACATCTCTTGCTCTGCGTTTTTCAAAAAAAAAAAAATCTTTTACTCTTTTTGAAAATACATTTTAAATCCTCAGTTTGAGTTCAAATACGCCCGAAGGTGTACTCGAATCCCTCAAACCAAGACTCTGATACCAACTTGTAACACCGAAAATTTAAAAAATATAAAAAAAACATTTCTCATTAATTTTCATAAAAACATCAGATTTAAATCTCAATTCACATTAAACAAAATCCCAAGATCAATGTAAATATATCAAAGTCCCCTGCGTGTGTACAGATCAAGCCGGCGCCTTCCCACGGTCATCGCTAGTACCTGAAACAACAACACTAACACTGTAAGCACAAAGCTTAGTGAGTTCCCCAAAATACCACATAAACACATATTAGCCACTCGAGGCTATCACTCTATGGGTCCGTGCACCCAACTCTATGAACCCTCAGGTTCTAACTCTAGGAACCTTCCGATTCCAACTCTGTAATCATGCACAGCATAAATCACATAGAAATAATGCAGTACAACACATAACATACACATAACATACATACACTAACACATAACTCTGATTACCTACTCAAGGTAAAGTATAGTGAGAAGACTCACCTCGCGGATCTCGATGACTCACAAATCCTGAATCCCTCGTGCCCGATCCTCCGAGCTATAATCCTCCTATAACATCATATGTCTCTAATTAACACTTTTTATCTCTAAGGTTGACTATCCTTAAGAAGTCAACACAGGTCAACTCTGGTCAACGGTCAACGGTCAACTTTGACCGGACTCGGCGAGTGCACGAGGGCAACTCGGCGAGTCTAGACGTTTTCACCAACTCTCTAGGATTCCCTCCTTACACATCGAGTACTCCCCCTGACTCGACGAGTTCCACCTGGAAGAATCGCGGGGCCACCCTGACTCAACTCGCCGAGTCTCAAGAACGACTCGGCGAGTCCCAGCTCGACTCAGACCACTTGACAACCCTCTCTAACTCGACTGGACCACTCACTGGTCGGTCCAAGGCAATCTTCAAGCTACTCGCCGAGTCTGCTCATCGGACTCGGCGAGTCCATGCCATGCAATCATTCAAACTTGCTTCTAAGGTCAGATCTATTCCAACAATTCATAGATCTGGCCTTCCTAGAATGATTCACCACGTAAAGCTCCAGACTTTGTGCATAAACAACCTCTATATGACCATATATGAAGAATCATCAACAAATCTCACTACTCAAGGTCATAACCTCCATTGTTCTATATAAAGCTTGATGAATGAGGCTCTCTGGACCTCTATGGATCCAGATCCGAAGTCTCATCACTAGCAAGGGGCTATTTGGCCGTCCAATCAACTCAACAAGGTCACAAGAAACCCTAAAATCAAATATACTTCACAAAACAGGAGATGAGCCGAAATCATACCTTTAGATTGAAGGGCTAAGCTTCAAATCCACCGAATAGCAGTCCCCTTTGCCTCCTCTTGGCTAGAGCCTCCCTCTTCTTTGCTAAACAACACATAAATGTCAAGAAATGCTTCCTTTCTCTCTCAAATCGCTAAAGCACTCAAGGGTTTCTCTCTATGGACTGTTGGGTGCAAATGACGGCCATAAGGCCCTTTAAATAGGTCCCAAACCCGAGAAATTAGGGTTTCATTAAACAGCGTGGACTCGCCGAGTCCATATCCTGAACTCGCCGAGTCCAGACGAATCCCGCGTCCAGAATCGCGACCCTACTCGGCGAGTCTGAGCTCCAACTCGCCGAGTCCCCTCTCAAAACACCAAAAGTACAAAACAATAAAATACCTGGAAATCTGGGCTGTTACAAGTTTTTTGAATTAAAACTACTTTAAACACATAAGTTATGGAATTTAGTAGTTTTGAATAGTTTCAAAACTTGCCCTCAAGTTTTTGAATTTGTAAAGTTTTCCTTTATGAATACTTTAATTCCAAGTTAAGCCCTTAGAATTTTAAAAGTTAAAATTCAACCCTTATACTTTATAGTATTATAAGTTAATTATATATATATATATATATATATATATATATATATATATGTGTGTGTGTGTGTGTGTGTGTGTGTGTAAGAGCAAGTCAGTTTTACCGTTAGTAGGCCTCATTTACGAAGTCGGTCTATAAGGGGGGTATAAGGTTACTGCCTATAAAATGGTAGTTTAATGGGTGTCCACTCTCACCCACCACTTCCTTGACTGGTGGAGGGTCGTTAGCCGAACGGGTAGGACAAGGACTAGAATTCCCCCTTCATTAAAAGTATTAATGATAAATATAAAGTAACTAAACCTTTTATAAATTCCCAATCTTAATTACTTTAGGAAAATGTGAATTTGGTGCTAACCCATGAAATTACACTTTGCATTTTGCTTAAGTCGGTTAGTGGAGCGCGTGTGGGTAACTGGCACACTAACCTGGATTTAACAAGGTAGGCAAAGGGTAACTTAATGTTTATCATAGTATCGGTGGATCGCATGTTGTTAACCGGCACATCGATTGAGGGGTAAATCATTAAGGGTACCAAGTATATTTGCATGGTTATTCACACCTTGTTTTGTGATCCTCGGCATCCCAGTCACAAAATTTGAGAGGCCACAATCGAGATTGAAACATGCCATTAAACAGTTCAATGAATCTCAAAAGATCTAGGAGTTTCAAATCCAAGTAAAACCTAATTAAATTATTTCGTTTTCATGGTGGAAATTGGTTAATCGTCATTCGCCTACCTTCAAATATTTTATAGCTTGGATTATAACATCCCTCTTCCAAGTTATAAAAGTATTGTGTTGGGTCCTAGCCTTAATATTTCATATTGGGTGTTATATTAAGGACTTTAGATCAACTATCTTGAATATCTCCCAAAAGATGTCTGGTTCAGACATCTATGATCTTCCCAAATCTCTTGGAACTTCACTTCCTCCACCTCCTCCAATTATTCTCCCTATCCCACAAGTTCTTGAATAGTTCAAAGTCACTTAAACCTTATTGGCCAACAAGTTCTATGTGTGCTCACATATTAACAAGTCGGGAGAGTTAGGTTTCAAAGTCTTGAGAAAGTTGGTTGTCCAATCACTTTCTAAGTCTCATAATGAGTGTCCTTTGGGACTACTATGTAGAAGACTACGGCATGACCTTTAATGATCTTATCTATTTGCTTGGTGCTGCTGAATCAACAATGATGTGAAGAACTGGTAAAGCAAATTTGATTAGGAGATCAGCTTCCCAATGGACTTTGACAATGATTACATTGGATATCTAGGAAAGACTTTCTCTTCCCAAGGAAAGGGTTTGACCATAGTCAAATCGGTTGATTAAATGGTAAAGAAAAAAGGCAAGTTTGCGATAGTCCCATGTACCATTCCCAAAGAGTCCATATGTTTCTCTTGCCAAAGGAAGGGGCATTGATTGCAAAGCTACCTATTTACCTGAAAAATCATAAGGTTGATCAAGTCAAGAAGTTTGACTCTACTTCAGGTAAAGTCCACTATCTAACTCTGTTAAGTTTCTATTATGAGATTCTTATTACGTGATGTGACTGGGTCACATGTTGTTGTTTTAAGAATAAAAAAATGAAGAAACTTAAAGGAAGTATATGTTGATTCTGATCGCGAAGATGGATTTCGATCGCATGGTTTGGTGATCATAATTTTGAGCTGTTGCTTAGGAGTTATGATAGGTTGCTAGGAAATATGGAATAGCATAGTTTCCATTCAAAGTTGCATTATAAGGAAAGTCTTTCCGCATTTGATAAATAAATAAAATTTTGTTTTATTTTATATGTCCTTGCAATGGCACTTATGGAAAATTGATGTTTGTATATTTCTGGCAATAATGGAAATATGAATTTGATTCTTTCAGTTGTGGTAGTGTCTAAATTTACCAAATAAGGAAAGATTCTCATCACCCAAGTTTTTAGTTGGATAGAAACTTGGAATCATACGAGTTGTATAGTATGATGAATGAGAATTTTTCATCTTTAGAAAACTAAGACTAATTTCTTGTTCACATGTATGTGTGAGTCAAGTGAAGGACTAAGGGATCGATTACACATTCTTGTGCACTGGTCAAGTCCACCACAAAAGATCGATAAGACTATTCGTCATGATTTACTAATGTTTAGTAAATATGGTTATACTTACAAGTTTAAGTATAATTCTAAAACATTGGAAAAGTTTTGATATATGGCAGAACGAATGAGAAAAATCAAATTAGGCAGAAGGATAAAAGTTTCTCAAATTTGAAAAGATGGGAGAGTACTTTAGTGTCAAGTTTTGTGATCATCTCAATGATTAAGAAACCATATCACAATTGGTCCTCTAAGGACATCTTAGTGCATTCTTATGACTAAGAAGAGGAATCTTGAATTGTTGAAATGGTTAAATCAAGAAGATGAGTCATACTTCGTTCCAAAACAAGTCTTAGAGTCATACTCCAAGACTATAAGTTGAGTGACATATCTTAAAGAAAGATTTATAACAGTTGTCAAATGTAAGAGTAAAATGGTTTCTACTCTTGTACATTTGAAGTTGGTAAGTTGTGATGTTTTGGATAAAATAAAGACCAACTAAGGCCAATTGTGTGAAGTGTTTATCTTGATAAAGAAGTACACTATCTCTTGAATATTTGGCAAGATAGTCTTATATGTCAAGGGGACAGTGGGAATCTTAAAGATCCTTAAAGATTTTCAAGATCTAATCAAGAAACAAAACCTGAAGTTTGACACTAGCATACGACGTGAGGTTTATAACCTATCGTGTTGACATATTTCTACTTCTATGCCCATTCCAATTAAAGTCGGCTTTGCATATGAGTTCTGAGAGCTCTCAATTGGTTGCATAACAACTTGGAAGCAATGACAAGCCCTTTAAATGCCAGGTGGCAAGAAGTTAAGACTGCACAAGTTCAATCCATAAGAGTTTGGATTTGTCACTTACCTTATCTTGTGATTATGGTTTTGACAAATTCACATGGATAAGAACACATACACCATAAAATCTAAGTGTCATAAGGTTTCTCTCTGATTCATGAAAATGATGGTGAGGAAACACTTTCACTAAGTAGATTTTAAGTAGATAACGTTTGTGATATTTGCATTCTCAAAGTCATTAGTGGAGCGTGTGTGGTTAACCGGCACACTAACATGGACTTGTGAGAAATGGCAAAAGGCCTAAACAATTGAGACTATGATTACAACATCCCTTTTCATAGTTTTGAAATTGTTTAGACACACATGTGTGCTATCTAAGGAAAGGTGTATGATTTTGATTAAGTTTTTATCAAAGCATCTCGTATTAGAAGTCTGAACTTTGGTAAGAAAGTCAATAAATTATTGATTTCTAGAAGTCCAACTAATTTCTAAAGTACATGTCAAAGCTAGTAAGAGCATAAGTGTTATGCTAATAATCATCACATTAGTGGGAGAATGATAATTATTATTAGTATTTCAAGATAGCAATGTGAATTATAGATAACAAAAGGTTTCAATTGGGAAAAAGTTGTTTTACTATAATTAAGGGAGAGGAAATAATACTTCATCTCAAATCTATAAGCTTAGATCGTGAGATTTTAATCAAATTTAGTCAAGTATGTATATGAATGTTATGTTGGAATGGCTCAACATAAGAGAGTTCTATATATGGGTACATTATTTGCGTTCTAAAATTCGATTATGATTACGACATTCCTTTTCATAATCTGAATTATGAGAACTTGGCAAATAGAAATATTGTAGCAAAAGGACTGGTCTAGTATCATGTCTTTATGTGAGACATCATGAATCGTGTACCATATGCTTCAGATATAGGATCGATTGCATGTGCTATAATATTCATCCTTCTAAAATTTTCCAAATGCCTAGGGCATTAAGAAGGGAAAAGGTCTAGAATTGGATATGACTAAAATGATTAAGCAATTGTCGAGGACAATCTAAGGTTTACCAAAGATTGGTTGCTTAGGGACAGTTGGATGTATAATGTTAATTTTGGAAGGACCATACTGACACATTCTAAAAAGAGGCAACTCTTGTTTAGAAATGATAGTCAAAATGAGAATATGGAAATATTCCCATAAGTGGGAGTTATTCCTTAAATTTGTGTAAGATTGGGAAACTTAATGCAAGAAGAATGTTGAAAGGCAATGAACTTTGAATATGAGATTTTGGTTCCATGGAGTTGGTCTCCATTAGAATACTCTGTAATGTCTGTTGACAAGTCTATGTGACTTTGTGCATAATCATTACAAGAGGATCAATGCATATAAGTTTAGAATCTAACAGATTTAGGTAATGGTAGGATTTGGAATTCTTGCATTTGCGGTAAGGAATTAGGATTATGAAAAATGAGAAACATTGGAATTATGTTCAATCGATCTATTTCACAAAGTAAAGATCATAGACAAACTTAGTGTGCTTACTTGGTGTATGGATTAACTGATGTTTGAAAAAAAAACATAGTGTGCATACTTGGTGTAGGGCATGACTAGTGTTTAGAAAAACATAGTGTACATGCTTGGAGCATGGGACAACTGGTGATTTTAATTCAAGTATAAAGTTGATAGTTTGAAAAAGTATGCAATGAATGATGGGTAATCAATATGGTGATAAATAAAAGGTGTCTTATTTATATTCATAAGTTCTGAGACCATATGAGATTCGATTATTCTTGTGTTTCACTTTGCATGTTTTGACTTCCAGAATAACTAGGTCATTCTTTCTGAATGACTAAGTTAATCAAACTATCCACATTCGGTCATATGTTGGAAGTAGATATGAATCAAGACTGCCATGAAGCTGGATTGTAGATGTCCAAGGTATGAGACATAGCAAGTGGTGCTTCAACATTCATGAGTACTCATAAGTTCTGAGTATTGGATTCAACCCACGCTCATTGGAATCACTTCATGGATTTTATCACGAGTGATCATGAGACGATAATATCTTATATTCTTCAAACCTAGAGATATGAGTTGTTACTATGAGTTGGTTATACATTGATTGCACGAAAACGCATTGGTAACTCGATGTTATAAAACGTCTCTTTGTGTATGGTTCCACAAGTAGTATGTAACACCGTAAATTTCAAAACAATTTTTCACATTTTATAAAAACATAATTCATTTAATATTCATTAAAACATCAATGTTTGAAACTCAATCCATGCCATATAAAAATCCCAAGATCTCATAACATAAAAATCCCGTGTGTGTGTACTGATCAAGTCGGCGCCTTCCCACGGTCATCACTAGTACCTGAAACAAATAACACCAAACACTGTAAGCACAAAGCTTAGTGAGTTCCCCAAAATACCACACATAACACATATTAGCCACTCGAGGCTATAAATCTGTGGGTCCGTTGACCCTACTCTGTCAACCCTCTGGTTCTATCTCTGTGAACCTTCCGGTTCCAACTCTATAAACATACACAACATAAATCACATAGAAATAATGCAGTACAACACATAACATACATATAGCATACAAACACTCTGTCACATAACTCTGATTACCTACTCAAGGTAAAATATAGTGAGAAGACTCACCTCGCGTATCTCGATAATTCGCAAATCTCGGAAATCACTCGCGCTCGATTCCCCGAGCTATAATCCTCCTATAGCACAATATATCTCTAATTAACATTTTCACAACTAAGGTTGACTAACTCTATCAAGTCAACACTGGTCAACTCTGGTCAATGGTCAACGATCAACTTTGACTGGACTCGGCGAGTGCACTAGAGCGACTCGACGAGTCTATACGTGTTCACTGACTCCCTCGGATCCTCTCTTGACACGTCGAGTACTTCCCTAACTCGACGAGTTCCACCTGGCATGAATCGCGGGGCCACCACGACTCAACTCGCCGAGTCTCAAGAACAACTCGGCGAGTTCCGGCTTGACTCAGCCCCCTATTGACTCTCCCTGACTCATTGGGTCATCCCCCAACCCGGCGAGTCTACTCGCTGAACAATTTATGTGAAACCCCAACCCTACTCGCTGAGTCTCAAGAACAACTCGGCGAGTTCATGCCATGCACAAACTCTATTGACCTTCTAAGGTCAGATCTGCTTCCCTAAACCATAGATCTGGCCTTCCCAAGCATGAATGTCACGTAAAGTTCAAAACTTGATGCTTGTATAACCCCCACAAGGCATTAAAAGGAGATTTGGTCCCAAAAATGACAACCTAGGTCCAATAACTCCATAATAACCCAAAAAGCTCCAAGGGTTAAGGTCTCTGGACCTCTTTGAGTCCAGATCCAAGGCACAAACTCGAAGAGGGACCATTTGCTTCACATAATCACTCTCCAAAGGGGGTTAGAAAACGCTAACTCTAAAGATCAACCCTAAAACTAAAGGAGGTTCGAACTATTACCTCAAAATGAAGCCTCTGGACTCTAGATTTGCTGGAATCTCACCTCCTCCTTGCTCTTGCCACCTTCGTCTTGCTAAACAAGGAATGCAAAGGCCCAAACCCGGGGAATTAGGGTTTTATTAAACAGCATGGACTCGACGAGTCCATACGTGAACCCGTGCCCATAGCCGCGATCATACTCGGCGAGTTTGGGCTCCAACTCGCCGAGTCTCCTCACAAATCACCAAAATATAAGAATGAATAATACTTGGGAATCCGGGCTGTTATAATTCTCCCCAACTAGAACTAGACTTCGCCCTCGAAGTGTCGCTCTGCAAATAACTCCGGATGCTGCTCACGCATCTCACGCTCCGGCTCCCAAGTCATCTCGGACCCCTTCCGATGCTGCCACTGAACCAAAACCAAGGGTACCTCCTTGTTCCCCAGAACCTTGATTTTCCGATCTCTGATTGCCACTGGTCTCTCAGCATAATTCAGGCTCGCATCCACCTGAATATCCTCTAATGGAACCACTGCCGACTCATCGGCTATACACTTCCGCAATTGCGACACGTGGAAAGTGTCGTGAATCTGCCCCAACTCTACTGGCAATTCCAAGCGATAGGCTACCCTGCCTACCCTCGCGACCACCCGGAATGGACCAATATATCGGGGCCCCAACTTGCCCCTCTTCCTGAATCGAATCACTCCTTTCCAAGGAGAGACCTTCAGGAGCACAAAATCGCCAACCTGAAACTCAAGCTCGGACCAGCGTCTGTCCGCATAACTCTTCTGACGACTCTAAGCGGTCAACAACCTCTGTCTAACCTGTTGGATCTACTCTGTCGTCTAAAGCACGATCTCTGTACTGCCCATCACACGCTGTCCGAGCTCTCCCCAGCAAATGGGGGTCCAACACCTCCTCCCATACAACAGCTCAAAGGGCGGCATACCAATGCTCGAATGATGGCTGTTGTTGTAGGAAAACTCTGCCAAGGGAAAGTACATATCCCAACTCCCCCCGAAATCCAACACACATGCCCGGAGCATGTCCTCGAGCGTCTGAATCATCCGCTCACTCTGTCCATCTGTCTGGGGGTGATATGCGGTACTAAAATGTAGCCTAGTACCCAACTCCTCATGAAACTTCTTCCAGAATCTGGAAGTGAAACGTACATCCTGGTCTGAGACAATCGAGATCGGCACCCCATGCCGAGATACCACTTCCCTCACGTACATCTCTGCTAACTTCTCTGCGGAGGAGCTCTCACTAATAGCAAGGAAGTGGGCGCTCTTCGTCAACCTGTCCACAATCACCCAAATTGCATCGACTCCCCTAGCAGTCCTTGGCAATTTGGTAATAAAATCCATGGTGATCTGATCCCACTTCCATTCGGGAACCTCCAATGGCTGCAACTTACCATGTGGTCTCTGGTGCTCGGCCTTAACCCTACGGCAGGTTAAGCTCCTCTCAACAAACCACGCAATATCCCTCTTCATACAGGGCCACCAATACTCCCTCCTCAGGTCCAAATACATCTTAGTAGCCCCAGGATGGATCGAGAATTTCGACCGATGAGCCTCTTCCATCAAAATGGTACGCGCCCCTCCCACAAACGGTACCCATATACGCCCCTGGAAAGTCATAAGCCCCCGACCATCGGTAACAAACTCCGATACCATCCCAATAACTCGCTCCCTCTTCTGGTTCTCCGATCTCACGGCCTCAGCCTGCGCTCCACGAATGGTGTCAAACACCGGAGCCATCACGGTCAATCGCAAACATACACCTCGCAATGGGGCGCTCTCCGCCCTGCGACTCAGGGCGTCGGCTACCACATTAGCCTTGCCCGGATGGTACATAATCTCACAATTATAATCCTTGACCACATCCAACCACCTCCTCTGCCGCATATTTAGGTTGGGTTGATCCATCAAATACTTCAGGCTCTTATGGTCCGTATATATCGTACACCGAACCCCATACAGATAGTGACGCCAAATCTTGAGGGCGAACACCACTGCCCCCAACTCTAGATCATGGGTGGGATACCTCGTCTCATGAGGTTTCAGCTGCCTCGATGCGTATGCTATCACATGCCCTCTCTGCATCAGCACCGCTCCCAACCCCAAGATCGATGCATCATAGTATACCACAAAGTCCTCCATCCCCTCCGGGAGGGCTAACACCGGGGCTTCGCATAACCTTTGGTGAAGCGTCTCAAAGGAGACCTACTGCTCGGGGCCCCATGAAAAAGCGACACCCTTCCGGGTCTACCTGGTGAGTGGTACTGCGATCTTAGAGAAATCCTTGATAAATCTCCGATAATAACCTGCCAACCCTAGGAAACTCCTGATCTCAGAGGGTGACCTCGGCACCTCCCAACTCATCACCGCCTCAACTTTGGCCGGGTCGACCAACATCCCTTTCTGGTTAACGAGATGACCTAGGAACTGGACCTCTCGCAACCAGAAATCACACTTGGAGAATTTGGCATAAAGCCTCTCCGATCTCAGAACTCCGAGGATCTCCCTCAAATGCTCCTCATGCTGCTCTCTAGATCTCGAATATACCAAAATGTCATCGATGAATACAATCACCGACTGATCCAGCATCAGCCTGCACACTCGGTTCATGAGATCCATGAACACTGCCGGGGCATTGGTGAGTCCGAAAGGCATCACCACAAACTCGTAATGCCCATAACACATCCTGAACGCTATCTTCTGGATGTCCTCATCTCGCACCCTCACCTGATGATATCCAGACCTCAAATCGATCTTGGAGAACCAAGATGCTCCCTGTAACTGATCGAACAAATCGTCGATCCTCGGCAACGGGTAACGGTTCTTGACCGTCAGCTTGTTCAACTCCCGGTAATCAATGCACATCCGGTGTGAACCATCCTTCTTCTTGACAAACAGGATAGGCACTCCCCACGGCGAGCTTCTCGGCCGAATAAACCCCTTTCCCAGCAGCTCCTAAAGCTGCAAGGATAACTCTTGCATCTCTGGAGGTGCAAGGCGATAAGGCACCTTAGCGATAGGCACGGCCCCTGGAACCAAATCGATACCGAACTCCACTTGCCTCACAGGAGGCACACCCGATAACTCCTCTGGAAATACATCCGGGAACTCACGCACTATCGGAACCTCCTCAACTGACCTCGGCCTCTTGGAATCCACTCGTGTATCCATCACATACACCACAAAACCCTTACAACCCTGCTGAAGACACTGCCTCACCCTAGCGGCCGAACAAAACGCTGACCCAGAACGTGTACCCTTGTCGTACACCGTAAGGACTCCCCCACTAGGGTCTCGTATGGTCATTAGTTGTCGCTCGCAGTCGATAACCGCACCGAATTTGCTCATCCAGTCCATGCCCACAATGACACAGACATCACCCATCGCAATAAGAACCAAATCAATCGGGAACTCAACACCGAAAATCTCGAATACGCACCCCCGAAGAACCTCCGTGGCATATATCACCCTCTCGTCAGCTATGGAAACTCTCAGAGGCCGAATCAACGCCTCACGACTAACACTGATATGCTGACTAAAAGCCAAAGATACAAAAGACCGACTCACACCCGAGTCAAATAACACCAAGGCAGGTACATAATTCACAAGAAAAGTACCTACGCATAACATAAGATAAGCATAATATCTCAACATCAAAATAAATACACGAAAGAATACATACCGGCCACGACAACGGGCGCTGCGCGGACCTCCTCCGTGGTCAACTGAAAGGCTCTCCCTCGTGCCCTCGGCGCCTCGGCCTTCACTGGCCGACTCTCGGTAGCTCTGATAGCGGCAGGGGCAGATCCCTGAGGTGCTCCCTGAGCTGATCCCCGCAACTGCGGACACTCCACCTTCCGGTGTCTGGTCTGGGTGCAGTGGAAACACACTGCAAACCCCTTGGGGCAGTCCTTGACCATATGCCCCTCCTTGCCACACTTGTAGCAAGATCCAGCTCTACATACTCCATCATGACCCTTGCCGCACATTCCATAAGTGCGCCCCTTCTGGCTCCCCGCTTTGGGATCAGCGGGCTTGGCCCGCTTGGCTACCGGCTGGGACTGTTCCGGTCGCCGATCCCTCCCCTGAGACTCCGCCTCCTCCCTTGCCTGAGTCTCTTGCTCAATCTCCCTCTTCTGGGCATTTGCCTGAAGCTCGACAAATGTCCGGTATGAGGAGTTCGCCACGAACTCCCGAATGTCTCGCCTCAAAATACTCAAATATCGGCTCATACGTGCCTGCTCAGTGGACACGTGCTCAGGGCAGAACATCGCCCTCTCGTGGAACATCCTGGTAATCACCGTAACAGACTCAGTACCTTGCTTGAGGGTTAGAAACTCCTGGGCCAAACGCTCCCTCTCCACCTGGGGAACGTACTCATCTCGGAACATGGCGGTGAACCTCTCCCAGGTCACTGCCGCAAGCTCAGCAGGCGTAAAGTGAGCCGTCACAAACTTCCACCAGTCCTTCGCTCCAAAGCAAAGCTGGTTCAGCGCGAACCAAACTCTCAAATGCTCAGGAGATGAGCAAGTGAAGAAACACCCTTCTATGTCAGAAATCCATCTCATAGCCGCCACTAGGTCCTAGGTCCCATCAAACTCCGGCGGTTTTGTGTTGCTGAACTCTCTGAATAGCAACGCATCAGCACCCTACGGCCTCGCGGCAGCAACAGCTGCGGTGGCCGCTGCAACAGCAGCCTCAGAAAGAGCAGCATAACGCTCGTCGAAAGTCTCGATCAACGTGGTCTTAATAGACCCGGACATCTCTGGTATCTCTGCCCTGATGGCTGCAGCCACCTCCTCATGGATGATCTGGCGGGTCTCCTCATCACTGGCCCCATTGCTCTCAGGCATAAGACGTGTCCTCACCATGATCTACCTCTGAAATACAACATACGATAAATTAGAATCCATTCGAGCATACTCACACTCGACAACTCATTCCTCCTTGATCCTTGGCATTCCAAAGATTCTTACTTGGCCTGTACACCGCCCCGGTGCTTTCAGTAGTACGGGCCCAATACTACTGTCCGCACCGTATAAGAATACACCCCAAGTCCTCCTCTTTGGATCCCAAATTCCAAGTACTCTATTATGCATAATCCACTCTCTAACAGATCTCTCATAAGTCCCTCGCTGCTACCTACTCACTCTCAAGCATCTCATAGCAGCTCACCTCTCCCTAGGCTAAGGCATCACAAATCAGGCCATTCTAGTCCTAATAGGGGTACCTAGCTTACTCTAGCATGAGAATACATCATATCCATATCAATATCACATAACATGAGGGTATTTTGGGAAATCACCGTTCAGGCGCGGACTGATCATACACACAACTATGATCTGCGTTTTTCCAAAAATCTTTTACTCTTTTTGAAAATACTTCTCAAATCCTCAGTTTGAGTTCAAATACGCCCGAAGGTGTACTCGAATCCCTCAAACCAAGGCTCTGATACCAACTTGTAACACCGTAAATTTCAAAACAATTTTTCGCATTTTATAAAAACATAATTCATTTAATATTCATTAAAAAATCATTGTTTGAAACTCAATCCATGCCATATAAAAATCCCAAGATCTCATAACATAAAAATCTCGTGTGTGTGTACTGATCAAGCCGGCGCCTTCCCACGGTCATCACTGGTACCTGAAACAAATAACACCAAACACCGTAAGCATAAAGATTAGTGAGTTCCTCAAAATACCACACATAACACATATTAGCCACTCGAGGCTATAAATCTGTGGGTCCGTGGACCCTACTCTGTCAACCCTCTGGTTCTATCTCTGTGAACCTTCCGGTTCCAACTCTATAAACATACACAACATAAATCACATAGAAATAATGCAGTACAACACATAACATACATATAGCATACAAACACTCTGTCACATAACTCTGATTACCTACTCAAGGTAAAATATAGTGAGAAGACTCACCTCGCGTATCTCGATAACTCGCAAATCTCGGAAATCACTCGCGCTCGATTCCCCGAGCTATAATCCTCCTATATCACAATATATCTCTAATTAACATTTTCACAACTAAGGTTGACTAACTCTATCAAGTCAACACTGGTCAACTCTGGTCAATGGTCAACGATCAACTTTGACTGGACTCGGCGAGTGCACTAGAGCGACTCGACGAGTCTATACGTGTTCACTGACTCCCTCGGATCCTCTCTTGACACGTCGAGTACTTCCCTAACTCGACGAGTTCCACCTGGCATGAATCGCGGGGCCACCACGACTCAACTCGCCGAGTCTCAAGAACAACTTGGCGTGTTCCGGCTTGACTCAGCCCCCTATTGACTCTCCCTGACTCATTGGGTCATCCCCCAACCCGGCGAGTCTACTCGCTGAACAATTTATGTGAAACCCCAACCCTACTCGCCGAGTCTCAAGAACAACTCGGCGAGTTCATGCCATGCACAAACTCTATTGACCTTCTGAGGTCAGATCTGCTTCCCTAAACCATAGATCTAGCCTTCCCAAGCATGAATGTCACGTAAAGTTCGAAACTTGATGCTTGTATAACCCCCACAAGGCATTAAAAGGAGATTTGGTCCCAAAAATGACAACCTAGGTCCAATAACTCCATAATAACCCAAAAAGATCCAAGGGTTAAGGTCTCTGCATCTCTTTGAGTCCAGATCCAAGGCATAAACTCGAAGAGGGACCATTTGCTTCACATAATCACTCTCCAAAGGGGGTTAGAAATTCCTAACTCTAAAGATCAACCCTAAAACTGAAGGAGGTTTGAACTATTACCTCAAAATGAAGCCTTTGGACTCTGGATCTGTTGGAATCTCACATCCTCCTTGCTCTTGCCACCTTCTTCTTGCTAAACAAGGAATGCAAAGGCCCAAAATTGACTTCCTCTCTCCCAAAACGATTTAGCTCTCTTAGGGTTCTCTCAAGGGACTGGTAGCCGCAATGGGAGGCTATAAGTGCCCTTAAATAGGCTCCAAACCCGGGGAATTAGGGTTTCATTAAACAGCGTGGACTCGCTGAGTTCACTTTTGGACTTGCCGAGTCCATACGCGAACCCGTGCCCATAGCCGCGATCATACTCGGCGAGTTTGGGCTCCAACTCGCCGAGTCTCCTCACAAATCACCAAAATATAAGAATGAATAATACTTGGGAATCCGGGCTGTTACATAGTAGAACAATCCATATTAGTCGAAGTCTAACTATTCCTTTTACCTTCGGGATAAAAGCGATATCTGTGGGCCCCTCGATGATTTAGTGATGATACCCCGAAGTGCTTGGCAAAGCCAGGACTAATGTGATTTGTTCAATTAGTCGGTCGTCATAAATCGAAAATTGGGAAACAACAAATGGATAGAGAGAATGATTATAATCCATGACTCAGTCCATATGATATCTAGAATGGAGGAGTATATGATCCCTTATATGATGGACGCGTCATTGATTTGTTCAGAGTTCGACGACAGCAACTTTTAAGACTATGATTGCTAGTTGGGTTTTGAAGTCATACACAATAATAGTTTTAGACGTATCCAAGTGGGTGACTGTTGGATTAGTGTCTAAGTCGATAACTATATTTGGTATGTACTTGACCCAATTGGCATGATCCATTTAGGTTGCATGGAATCATGCATTTGGATAGACTAAAATGAGAGAAATAACACTTAAGGTTTATTAATATATTATAAGTTCTAATATATTAATAAGATTATTTAATTAGTGTTTATCAAGAATTAGTTTAGAATTAATTAAGTGATCAAAAGGAGACTAATTAAATATATGGTTTGATTGTGTAAATCATCCATACTTGTATAGTGGGCTAATGCTCCATGGATTATCAAGTTGGGCTAAAACCCATAAGATGCTCGATGGATTCTCCATGGTGTTTTTGTACCCATGGATCATGGAAATGAAACTCCATGACAATTAGGGTTTACATGGTGTGTAACCCTAATTGTGACACACTATATAAGAATCTTATTCTTCCCAAAATCGGGGACTATGAAGGAATGGTGAGGGCTAGCCGATTTCATGAAGTGCCTCATTTCTCTCAAGTTATTCTAAGTGTATTTGATGTTGTGTGAACCATTTGAGGTGTCACACTTGGGGCACTAGGCTCTTGAGCTCCATGGAATCAAGCTACATCAAAAAGGTATGTATTCTATCTAGTTTTTTTTGTTATACTAGTACTTATGATTGTATGCTAGTTAGGGTAATACCTTGGAATATCATATTTACATGTATAATAAAGAAAACATAGATCCAAGGTATTTAGGGTTGCATGTACACGTAGGAGTGTTAGAATGCTCAAAACCCAACAGGAAGAGCTTGAGATTTCTACATCTTGAGTATCTCGGAGAGCTTTTGAAGGTAAAAAGCTTCCAACTTGCTTATCCTTTTTTCTTCTTGAGTTAGGGTTTCTAGAAGTCCACTTTTGAGTCCTTAAGTCCTCTCTTGGGAGTTGGAGTGACTCTAGAGGTTTGAAATGTTAGATCTAAGCTCCTTGAGCATGCTTGATGCATAAAAATGTTAGCTTGATGATTATTATGACTCCATGCATGAGTTTAGGGTCTTAAAAGGGGTCTTAATGGGTTAAATGAGGTGTTAGGTTCCCATGGGGCATGCAAGTGCATAAAGGCGCCAACTTTATGCCTTAGGACTTCTTAATCGACTTAGATCTAGTTTTGGACGTTGAGTTTCCTCGTATTAAGCACTTAATGGATTTTGGTGCATAAACTGTTTGTACGCTACGCGTACTACCTAGTACGCTGTGCATACAACCTCATAATCGAGTACACTAAGAGTACTAAGGCTGTACATTAGGTGTACGCCTTCAGTGGGTTTTAGGCTTATGGTGGGCTTTTGAGCCATTTGGTCCTTTCTTAGTCTTGGGCTAAGATCGATTAGGGTATTTGGACTTTGGACATTATTTTTGGGCGATGGGAGTCAAGGATGGGCCTACTGGGACTTATGGCCCATTATTGTTTTGGACCTTGAATGTGGGCCTATTTAGGAAGTAAGTTATATGGGCCTTACTAAACAATCATGGACTTAGGATTTTAGGCTTTTGGCTAGGTTGGGTCATAATCCTAATTATGGAAATTTGTATGTTTATTGATCTTTGGATTGGTAGACGGGCAATTATTGTTTCAGCAGACTGAGGTGTAACGCTCGCAGATTCGGGCTAGTCAATTTAGAGATAATGAGCGTTAAAAATGACTTTTTGATAGACGATTATTTATGTCACACCCCCAAACCAGGCGGCGGAAATGTTCGGGGGCTGTCGTGACTCAATTGAATACCATAACATTGAATATATATGAAACGTAACAACATTCGTCACCATGCATTAATATAGTACAACCAGTAGAGTTTACATGAAATACATTGTTTAAACATTACATTCCCAAAATAGATTGTTCGATTCGTACATAAATAAACTGCAAGCCATCACTGAATATGATTTCCTTTGATTCACTGGTTCCCTGAGAATACAAGTATTTTGAAAAACGTCAACATATGAAATGTTGGTGAGTTCATAAGTTGTATTTGAAAAACAATGTTTCGTATCGTTTGAAAACCACCAGAAAATCCGATATTTTCTGAAAAGAGAAGCTTGTGAAAACGTTTGTGAAGATCCATAAGTATGCTTGTTTGTTTCTATACTTGTAAAAATTGTGCATTGAAGTTGTATGTATTTCGAATCTGTATGTATTGAAAAACCCTAGGAAAACCCGATGTTTTCCTAATTCTTTGAATTCCATGAATTTACATTGAAACCATTGCAACGCATGAAGTTATCATTACCAGACGACATTGGATTATGATTATCTGCTACAAACACGCGTTACACAAACGACTCGTCTATAGCAATACTAACGATCCCGTAGGCGTCGTCCGTACTAATCACGTTATCCAACCGCCCTGACTACGTGTAGTCCCACATCCGAAGAGAAAGAGGACACGAAGGCCTCGATGACTCCATTAGCCGGTTGGGGATAAAAAGGTACAAGGTGTCCCAGACCCGCCTCGCATAAAAGGCAGACTCTACTAGCGACACTAAAGGACCCTTGGGGACCAGTAGTCTACAAGCCATTGAAAGTCCGGTTACGTCGTGTCGGATCGGTAAAACCCAACACTTCGTAAGATTGAAGTCTTTGGGCCTTAAGATCAGGTCGTCGGGCTAGCTAGGCTCAACGAACAAGATTTTACACTTGTGGGGCCCAAAGATAGTGCGTAGACGTCTGTGCACATTCGCATGTATAATGAATTCCAAATCGTTAGTTGTATGAATCGTAGTGTTGTAGTATCGTAGTGTCGTCGTGTTAGTAGTTTCAGATTTTTATTGGTTCGAGACCGAACCAATTCGTTTAACAACGACTTTTGGTGTTGTAATGTATTGTATTTTGTCGATAGTCGTGGTACCATTATTTGGTCAAATTGCATGTATTGAATTAGTCTTGAAAATTTTCTGTTTTCAGCCCCTCCTTGTTTGTAAAATTTACTTTTTCAACCCTTTATTCAAATACTTTCCGGTTTGGTCCTTAAATCAATTTTCTTGACATTTTAACACCAAAATTTTTTGAAATAAATATTTTCCAGCATATTTTTCATAGAAAACAGCTTAAGTCCCTGAAATTTCAGTTTTCTCGGTTCTAACCCTTCTTTTTCGCAAGTTTGACAATTTTGGCCCAAATTGTAAAATTTTTGCAACTTTGGTCCTTTTTAATTTAAAAAGCATTTTAAACCTTTGAAAAGGACTTGGATCACTTATGGTCCACTGTTTTACAGAAAATCACAGTTTTGGCCCTCCAAAACAGAAAAATTCGCATAATGGGCCTCATTGGGCCGAAATTGTCATTTTTAGCCCATTAAGCTTGAAATTTATATTTTTAATCCTCTAAATGAGTATATTTCCAGAAATTGTTTTATTGAAACTGTTTTGACACACTTCATCCCTCAGAATTCGTGATATGTCAATTTGGGCCCTTAATTTTGTATTTTTCACATTTTAGGCCCAAAATTTGTGTTTTTAGCCCAAAGAAAATTGTTACTAAACCACTTAGCTATTTTTCTTGAAACACTTGGTATGTAGAAATACATTTGAAGCTAAAATCATTTAACATAAGATATATCTCGGTTTTGAGGGGTTTTATGGCTAGATCCAACATTATAGCACACAAAAGCATACATGTAAGCATGGAAATCATACAAGGCATACAAAACACATATAGATCTACACTTTCACTTGTATTCCCCCCCCCCCCCCGCCCACAAAACTCATGAAAACAGAAAATAGGGGTATGAAGCTCACCTTGGGTGTGGGGGCTCGGTTTTGCAAAGAAAATGGAAGGAAAATGAAGTGATTTTCGGCCTTAGCACCCTTCCTTGGTAGATCTCGAGTTTGGTGACTTCTAAGGTGTATGATCACAATTTGGAATAGATTTAGAAGAGGTTTTTGGATGGAATGAAATAGCTAGATCATATATATAAGTAAAAACTTACCTAAGATGATGATTAACTTGCAAGATCCTCTTGAAAGCTCCTAATTTTCGAGATTTTTGGAGTGGGGAGGAAGGAGTGTTCTTGAGTGATCTAGAGAGAATTTGTGAGAGATTTGTGAATGTGTGTGTGTGTGTGTTTCGGCCGAGAGTGAGAGGGAGGAGAGAAGAGAAGTGATTTTGAAGTGATGTGCATGGAGGTATGTGAGATATTTTGCATGGAAGTCCTTTGGATAACAATGATGTGGCACAACAAGTCAACTCTTCCATCCTCTTGGGCTTGTGCATGCTTGGAGCATGGGACAACTATTTTTATAATTCAAGTAATGAGTTGATTTTCCAAACTATTATACAATGAATAATGTGTAATCGATATGGTGATTAAATAAAAGGTGTTTTGTTTATACTCCAAAGTTTAAGACCCTATTGGATTCGATTATTCTTGTGTTTCACTTTGCATGTATTGACTTCCAGAATAACTAGGTTATTCAAACCATCCATAGTCGATCATACTTTGGAAGTAGGTAATGAGGTAAGACTTTCATGAATCCGACTGTAGATTATCTAAAACATTTTAGACATAGCAAAAGTTTGCTGTAGTGTTCATGATTACTCTTGAAATAAGATTTGAGTATTGGATTAAACCCACGCTCACTTTAATCACTTCATGGATTTTATCAAGGGTGATTAGTGAGATGATAATATCTTATTTTATTGAAACCGAGACATGTGAGATGTAATTTACAAGTCGGTTGCACATTGATAATATGTAAACGCACCAGTAACTTGGTGTTATTAAACATATTATTGTGTGTGATTTGATGAGTAGGTACAAGCAAGCATTTGAGTCAAAGTTTATCTGTTCCTTTTACCCAAAGTGGATAAAAGCGATATATGTGGGACCCTCGATGATTTGGTGATGACACCCTAAGCGCTTGGCCAAGCCTGGACTAAGTTGATTTGTTCAACTGTAGTCTATTGTCAGTCGTCATAAATCCGAAATCGGGAAAAAACACATAGACTGAGAGAATGATTATAATCCATGTCTCATGTTTATACGATATCTAGAATGGAGGAATATATGATCCCTTATCTAAAGGACGCTTACTGATAAGTTTAGAGTAGACAGCGGATTTTGAAAGCTACGATTGCTAATCAGGTTCTGAAGTCGTACTTACAAAATAGTTATTAGACTTATCCATGTGGGAGATTGTTGGATTAAGTGTCTAACCCCATAACTATTTTGGTATGTACTTGACCCGATTATGAGCATGGTCATTTTGGGTTGCCTTCACCTTAGCAACTCATAGGATGAATTAAGGAGAAAGAGGATTTATTATGATTTATTAATATATTATGTGAATAATATGTTAAAAGAGAAATCATATTGTTTAATAAATACTGATCAAGAATTAATCTTGACTTAATTTTGTGGTCAAAAGAGATTAATTAAATAAAGGGGACCGATACTATAATTGTAAGATTGTTGCAATGTTAGGCTTAGGATCCATCAGGAGGCAGTGGAAGAATTCTATATGAGAGTCCATATAGAAATCGTCCAAGGGGCCTTATGGAAGGATCATTGGGCTGCTTAAGGACTAAGCAACTGGATTAAGGTTTCCTTGTTGATAACCCTATAAGCCTAACTATAAACGGAACCCTAAAGGCACCTAAAATCGTCCCTAACCTTTATTGAAGTACCTTGGAGGATTTTTGTGCCTCCGCCTCCCTCTCCTAAGTCATGTTGTTGCTAGTGGTGTTTGTGACTCCATTAGAGGTGCAACATTTGAGGCACTAGGCTTTTAGAAGTCAAGATCAAGGAGGTTTTTGATTGTTATTGTTACATAACAATAAAGGTAATATTCCTAACCCTATTGATATGTTAATTTCGATTATAGTATGCTAGATCTAGGGTTTATGAGTTTTGGATGCTTATTGCATGTACAAATAGATAAACTAGATCCAAAGCTTTAGGGTTTGCATGTGCACCATAGGATTGATGTAATGCTCAAAACCCATCACTATATGGGATTGACAATCCCACACTCATATTGTTCGCTACATTTGGGCTTGTATGCCTATGAGTGACAAATGTCGTTACAGTTCTGGCGCCTAGAAAGTGTCATATCAGGCCAACTAGTCATAGCATGGTTATAAAAACTCACAAAAAGATATGAACAAATACGATTAGTGTATAAATAATTAAACCAAAGAGTAAGAATACAAAGTACTGGTTTTACAATAATACGATTTACAGTATTACATTACGATTTACAATTATAGCTGGTGGAGCCAGGCATACTCACTTTTATAGGGTTTTCAAAGAGTACAATTATAGAACTTGGAAAACATAAACAATATAGAAAACATACTTTTTTATTGTTTTATTATGAATTAAAACTATGTTACACTACTTTATAGTACAACAACACTTATACAGAATGGTTTTATGGCATTAAAATCTACATGGAAAGACTATCGATGTAACTTTCTCTTCATTCATATTGAGGGCATGCCTGATTGTGATTGAGGGTCATCTTAATCTATTTGGAAGTTCAACACATATGTAACATCATTAAACATAACTTTCTTTCAAATACTCTACGGATTAAGAATACTTATCTAGTTCTCGCAACTACTTTAGAATGTCCCTATAAGTCACACCATGACTTTTTCTCGGATTACACTGGTATCATTCAGCATACTCTATGCACACGAATTACCTGTCCTTCATGTATAATCATGAAATATATAATTAATCCAATTGCAGCAACATATGAAATACAATTATAATGTCTAGTTCAAAAACATTATACTAGGATTTTGAGCAGTGCTCAAAATCATGTCGTGTAGTATTAGACAAGATAAAATCTCTTAAAGTCTTATATCTTAAGCTCTTTAATATCCTTGACAATCAATGTAATTTTACTTAATCCTTTAAGTTTCCATGATTTTATCTATCTAGATCTTTATTCCAAGAATTTGTATGTCGACTAAATATAAGACTAGGAATGTCACTGCGCTCCCACAAGCTTTGTAAAAACACAAGAGTCTTATTGATTTATAATTAAATTACACTATGTAATTATCTTATGTGACAACCCAAAAGTTTCAATTCTGTAAAACCATCCACAGCAATCGAAGTAAAATCCGTTATGCTAACTTTCCAACTTTTGGGATAAGTTTGAGTATTTCAGGATTTACACTTAAAGAGATATCAGGAGAGAGGTTGCACTAGGGTATTGTGCAACTCTGATTATCCAAAACTCGTTGATATTAGAGTTCAATGCCTAAATAAAATATTTTCTGCCAAAAACCCTAGGGGTATATATATGGTTCTTAACCATATTTATTCATTAGTTACATTTCCATCTAGAGAAAAGTCGATTTCTCTCTCAAGGATCTTCACCCGATCACCCCGGATTGTAAGTACTTCAATCTCCCATGTATTAAAGTGTAATATACGCCTATATAACATGAAAATCAGCCAAAAACAACAAGGAAATGGTGTTCACGGCCCAAGATCTTCTTGGACTATGAACACTAAATTTGAGGGCCAAAGTGTGCCCAATGACCATCCAAACCTTGGAACTGAACCTAGAGACTACCCATGACTTGTTTAGACCACAAAATCATTAGGAAACAAGGGCTAGAAGTGAGTTCACGGCCAAGGATGTTCTTGGGCCGTCAACTCCATTTTATGGTGCCAAAATGCCCTAAATGCCTTCCTTAAGCCAAGAGACTAGCCTAGCACTTTACCTTGATGTGTTTAGGACTCAAAGCAACCTAAATACCAACACCCATAGGTGTTTACGGCCACAAACACTTGTCAAAGTGGTTCATGGGCCGTAACTTAGTAAAGAGATGAGTCATTTCAGTAACAATCCAAGTAGAGCATTAGTAAACTATTATAGGTATAGTTTAGGAGAATGATATTCATTACTTCTAGTACAATGAAGCACACAAGGAATCAATACCAGAATAGAACAAATAGTAAAGAGAATCAAACAATACCAGAATAGAACATAACAAACAAGTTAGGTTGCTATAGCATGATAACACACAGACAGGATCTAATTATACCAATGAATCACTAACGCGTTAGCGATAGTTATATTGGGTATACATGATCATATAAATTTAATGTGAATTACACAGCTTGCAAGTAATTGTTGGGGTCGCGTTGGGTTCCCTCAATCTCTTTACATTGAGAGCGGTTAGTAGGGGTTCTAGCTTTCACATTATGACCGTAATATAACAATTATGTTTTTAGGTTATTAGTACATCCGGAGGTCATTATAAACGACACCTGTGTAATTACTTCTCCCATTACTTTCATAAAGTGTTGGTAACACTTGAAAGTGTTGGATTAATGTCTAAGTCCATAACTATAATTGGTAAGACTTGACCCGACCCGGCATGGTCCATTTGGGTTGCATACCATCATGCACTTGGATAGACTATAATGAGAGAAATAAGACACTTATGGTTATTAATATATTATAAGTTCTAGTATATTAATAAAAAGAATAATAAGATTATTTAATTAGTATTGATCAAGAATTAATCTAGGATTAATTAAGTGATCAAAAGAAGACTAATTAAATATATGGGTTGATTGTGTAAATCATCCATACTTGTATAGTGGGCTAATGCTCCATGGATAATCAAGTTGGGATAAAACCAATAGGATGGTCCATGGATGCTCCATGGTGTATTTGTACCCATGGATCATGGAAATGAAAGGCCATGTTAATTAGGGTTTACATGGTGTAACCCTAACTATATAAGCATCTTATTCTTGACCAAATTGGAGACTAGTATCACACTAGAGTGTGAAAAGAAAGGGCTAGCCGATTTCATGAGTTGTAGAATTCTCTCAAGTTATTCTAAGTGTTTTGGTGATTGTGATTCCATTTGAGGTGTCACACTTGGGGCACTAGGCACTCAAGCTTCACGAAGACTTCCTACATCAAAAAGGTATGTATTCTATCTTGTTAAACTCATTGTTTTGTATGCTAGATTAGGATAATACATTGGAAGTTCTTATTTGCATGTATAATAGAGAAAACATAGATCCAAGGTATTTAGGGTTGTATGTACACTTAGGAGTGTTAGAATGCTCATAACCCAACAGTGGTATCAGAGCCTAGGCTTGTTTTCTTGTTATACTTGCAAAACTGCTTAAAAAATCGAATTTCTTGTTGTCTGGTCATCAGACTCGGCGAGTCCATCAGGAGACTCGATGAGTCCATGCCTAAAAAGTGATGAATTCGATCCAACTCGCCGAGTTGGTTCATGCACTCGACGAGTTGGACCCCCAGACAGCATAAACTCGACTTTTTTGGCTAGAAATGGACTAGGAACATTACCGTAAGTTGTTTGTGAACCTATAAACTTGTTTTTGATGTGGTAATGTTCATGCTAATCCAATTTCAAAGATAATTATCAATAGATTCATGTTTTGAATTAGTTTAGTGATTAGGCTAATTACATGAAAAAGTTTGATTTGGATTATCTTGTTCTTATGAGTTGCTTAGATTAATAGAAAAGTTAATTGAAATAGTTGTTTTCAATCCATTTTAATCTAAGAGTTGAGTATAAAATGTGTTTGTGTAACTTGTCCTCAAGTTACATGAAGAGTCACATTAAAGACTCATAAAATTCATAAGAGTTGGCAATGGTTACAAAATGAAGAGTCTTGTGTCATTGAATAATTTTTATGACTCCATAACTTGTCCTCAAGTTATGGAAGTTCAAGAGTCACTTCATTAAAAGAAAAATATGTAACCATAATTAAATCCATAAGTTATAAAATAAAGAAAAAGTTATTTATTTTATTAGTTTAAAGTCTTCCATAACTTGTCCTCAAGTTAGGGAACTTGAAGAGTTTTTGGATTAAAACTACTTTAAACACATAAGTTATGGAATTAATTAGTTTTGAATAGTTTCAAAACTTGCCCTCAAGTTTTGGAATTTGTAAAGTTTTCACTTATGAATACTTTAATTCCAAGTTAGCCCTTAGAATTTTAAAAGTTAAAATTCAACCCTTATACTTTATAATATTATAAGTTAATAATATATATATGTATAAGAGTAAAGTCAGTCTTACCGCTAGTACGCCTCATTCACGAAGCCGGTCTATAAGGTGGGTATAAGGTTGTTGCCTATAAAATGGCAACTTAATGGGTGTCCACTCTCACCCACCGCTTGCTTGACCGGTGGAGGGTCGTTAGCCGAACGGGTTTGACAGGACTAGAATTCTCCCTTCATTAAAAGTATTAATGATAATACTAAGTAACTAAACTCTTAATAATACCCAATCTTAGTTACTTAGGAAAAATGTGAATAAGGTGCTAACCCATGAAATTACACTTTACACTTTGTCTAAGTCGTTAGTGGAGCGTGTGTGGTTAACCGGCACACTAACTTGGACTTAACAAGGTAGGTAAAGGGTGACTTAATATTTATCATAGTATCGATGGAGCGTGTGTGGTTAACCGGCACATCGATTGAGGGGTAATTTATTAAGGGTACCAAGTAATTTGCATGGTTACTTCACACCTTGTTTTGTGATCCTCGGCATCCCAGTCACAAAACCTGAAGGGCACACTCGAGATTGAAACATGCCTTTGAAAAGTTCAATGAATCTCAAAGATCTAGGAGTTTCAAAAACCAATTAAAACCTAATAATACATTTCGTTTATCTTGGTGGAAATTGGTGAATCGTCATTCACCTACCTTCAAATATTTTATAGCTTGGATTACGACATCCCTCTTCTAAGTTATAAAATAGTTTGTTGGGTCCTAGCCTTAATATTTCATATTGGGTGTCATATTAAGGACTTAAAATCAACTATCTTGAATATCTCCCAAAAGATGTCTGGTTTAGACACCTATGATCTTCCCAAATCTTTTGAAACAAGGTTTCCTAATGAAGATGATGTCCCATGGATATCATACTTATTTTTCCTCCTCCAATTATTCTCCCCAACCCACAAGTTCTTGAAAAAAGTTTAAGGTCACTCAGGCCCTATTGGCAAGGCAAGGTCTAGGTGTGGTCACGTCTTGGAGATGTAGTCACATATTGACAAGCCGGGAGAGTTGGGTGTCAAAGTCTTGAGAAAGTTGGTGGTTCAATCACTTTCTAAGTCACATAGTAAGTTCCTTGGGGACACCTATGAAACAGACTATGACAAGACCCTTAATGATCTTATCTATTTGCTAAGATCAACTTCCTAAAACTTTATGGACATTGACAATGATGACATTGGATATCTAGTAAAGCTCTCTCTTCCCAGTGGATAGGGATCGGCCATAGTCAACTCGGTTGACCAAATGGTAAAGAGAAAAGCTAAGTCTGTGATAGTCTCGTGTACCATTATCAAAGGGTCCATATGTTTATATTGCAAAAGGAAGGAGCATTGGTTGCGAAGCTGCCAAAATTTACCTAAGGATGTTAAAGTCAATAAGTTTGACTCTACTTCAGGTAAAGTCCACTATCTAACTCTGTTAAGTTTCTATTCTGAGATTCTTGATACATGATGTGACTGGGTCACATGGTGATGTTTAAGAATCAAAGAAAAGTGAAGAAACTTAAAGAAAGAATATGCTGAATCTGATCGCGTAGATGGATTTCTATCGCATAGTTTGAAGATCGGATTCCTGAGCTACTTCTTAGGAGTTAAGAGATATTGCCTAGGAATAGATAACAACAAGTTTTCATATGGATTGTAAGGATAAGTTTTTTCGCAAAGTTTTAAAATAAAAGGAAAATTTTTGATTTTATTTATTTTAAAATATCCTTACAATGGCATTTGAGGAAAAATTGTTGCTTATATGATTCCATTAAGAGCAAGAGTGGAAATATGAAATTGATTCTTTCATTTGTGGTAATGTCTAGATTTACCAAATAAGGAAAGACTTTCATCACCCAAGTTTCAATTGGACCGGAACTTGGAATCATGCAAGTTGTATAGCATGCTGAATGAGAACTTTCAAGTTTTGGAAAATTAAGACTAATTACTCGTTCACATGGATGTGTGTGTCAAGTAATGGACTAAGGGATCAAGTACACATTCTTGTGCACTGGTCAAGTCCACCACAAAAAGTTTGATAAGACTATTCGTCATAGTCTACTAAAGCTCAGTAAATATGATTATACTTACATGCTTAAGTGTAACTCTGAGACATTGGAAAAAAGGTTCCAATGTAAGGCAGAGCGAATAACAAGAATCAAATTAGGCAGAAGGATAAAAGTTTCTCAAATCTGAAAAGATGGGAGAGTACTTTAGTATCAATTTTGTGATCATCTTAATGATTAAGAAACCATATCAAAATTAGTTCTCTAAGGGAATCTTAGTGCATTCTTATGACTAAGAAGAGGAACTTGAATTGTTGAAATGGTTAAATCAAGAAGATGAGTCATACTTCGTTCCAATACAAGTCTTAGAGTCATACTCCAAGATTGTAATTTGAGTGACATGTCTTAAAGAAGGTTTAAAACACTTGTCAAATGTAAGAGTAAAAGTTTTCTACTCTTGTACATTTGAAATTGGTAAGTTGTGATGTTTTGGATAAAACAAAGACCAACTTAGGCCAATTGTGTGAAGTGTTTGTCTTGATTAGAATCCACACTGTCTCTTGGATATTTGACAAGGAAGTCTTATAGGTCAAGAGGACAGTGGGAGTCTTAAAGGTCTTGAAAGTCTCAAGAACTAATCAAGAATAGAACCTGAAGTTCTTCACTAGCACACGACTTGAGGTTTATAACCTATCGTGTTGACATATTCTGTGCCCATTCTAGTTAAAGTTGGCTTTGCATATGAGTTCTTAGAGTTCTCAATTTGTTGCATAACAACTTGGAAGCAATGGCAGGCCCTTGAGCTGCCAGGTGGCAAGAAATTAAGATTGAGTTCAATCCATATGGTTTTGGATTTGTCATTATCTTTGTCTTGTGACTATGGTTTTGACAATTCCCATGGATAAGGACACATACACCATTAAATCTAAGTGTCATAAGGTTTCTCTCCGATTCATGAAAATGATGGCGAGGAAACACTTTCACTAAGTAGATTTTATCTAGATAGCAATTGTGATATTTGCATTCTCAAAGTCGTTAGTGGAGCGCGTGTGGTTAACTGGCACACTAATATGGACTTGTGAGAAGTGGCAAAAAGGTCTAACCATTATGATTACGGCATACCTCTTCATAATTGTTTAGACACACAAGTGTGCTATCTAAGGGAAGGTGTATGATTTTGATAAAGTCTTATCAGAACAATCTAGTATCAGAAATCTGAATGTTGGTAAGAAAGTCAATGAAGTATTGATTTCTAGAAGTCCAGCTGATTTCTGGGTACATGTCAAAGCTAGTGGGAGCATAAGTGTTATGCTAATAATCATCATGTTAGTGGGAGCATGATAATTATGATAAGTATTGCAAGTTAGCAATGTTAATTATAGAAAACAAAAGTTTCTTTTGGTGTTTTGCTATAATTAAGGGAGAGGAAATTATACTTCAACTCAAATCTATAAGATTAGATCGTGAGGTTTTAATCATTTAGTCAAGGATATATATGAATTTTATGTTGGAATGGCTCAACATAAGGAAATTCTGTATATGGGTCCATTATTTGCGTTCTAAAATTCGATTATGATTACGGCATCCCTTTTCATAATCTGAATTATGAGAACTTGGCAAATAAAAATGGAAATGTTATAGCAGAAGACTGGTTTTGTCTTTATGTGAGACATCATGAATCGTGTCCCATATGCTTTGGATATAGGATCGATTACATGTGCTATATTCATCCTTTCTAAGATTTTCCAAATGCCTGGGGCATTAAGAAGGGAAAAGGTTTAGAACTGGATATGACTAAAAGGATTAAACAATTGTTGAGGAAAATCTAAGGTTTACCAAAGATTGGTTACTCAAGGACAATTAGAAGTATAGTGATAATTCTGGAAGGACCATATTGACATGATCTGTAAGGAGGCAACTCCTGTTCAGAAGTGATAGTCAAAATGGAATCTGGAAATGTTTCAAAGTTAGAATTTTCAATCTATGTAAGATTAAGGAAACTTAATGCAAGAAGGATATTTCCAAGGAGTTGATCTCCTTTGGATTACTCTGTAATGATTGTTGCCAAGTCTTTGTGAGTTTGTGCATAATCGTTACAAGAGTATCAATGCATATAAGTTTAGAATCTAACAGATTTCAGTAAATGGCATGAATTTGGAATTCTTGCATTTGCGGTAAGGATTTGGGAGTGTGAAAAGAGAATCATTGAAGTTATGTTCAATTGATCTAGTTCACAAAGTAAAGATCATAGACAAACATAGTATGCATACTTGGTGTGTGGCATGACTAGTGTTTAGAGAAAACATAGTGTACATGCTTGGAGCATGGGACAACTATTGTTTTAAATTCAAGAATAAAGTTGATAGCTAAAACAGTATACAATGAATAATGTGTAATCGTATGGTGATAAATAAAAGGTGTTTTATTTATGTTCAAAGGTTTGATACCATATTGGATTCAATTATTATTGTGTTTCACTTTTCATGTTTTGACTTCCCGAATAAACTGGGTTATTCTCTCGGAATGACTAAGTTATTCAAACCATCCACAGTCGGTCATATGTTGGAAGTAAATATGAATTAAGACTGTCATGGGTTGGCTTGTAGAGGTCTAAGGTGTTGGACAAAGGGCTACAACACTCATGAGTGCTCATAAGTTCTGAGTATTGGATTCAACCCGCGCTCATTGGAATCACTTCATGGATTTTATCACGAGTGATCATGAGATGATAATATCTTATATTCTTCAAACCTAGAGATATGAGTTGTTACTATGAGTTGATAGTACATTGAATGCACGAAATCGCATTTGGTAACTCGGTGCTATAAAACGTGCCTTTGTGTATGATTCAACAAGTAGTAGAACAAGTCATATGAGTCGAAGTTTATCCGTTCCTTTTACCTTCGGGATAAAAGCAATATCTGTGGGCCCCTGGATGATTTGATGATGACAAATGGAAGTGCTCGGCCGGGCTAGGACTGATTTGATTTGTTCAATTAGTCAGTCGTCATAAATCGGAAATCGGGAAACAACAAATGGACAGAGAGAATGATTATAATCCATGTCTCAGTCCATATGATATCTAGAATGGAGGAATATATGATCACTTATCTAATGGACAAGTTATTGACAAAGGTCAGAGTTCATCTACAAGGTCAGAGTTCGACAAAAGCTTTTGAGAGCAACGATTGCAAGTTGGTTCCTGAAGTCATACGCAATAATAGTTTTAGACTTATCCAAGTGGGAGACTGTTGGATTAATGTCTAAGTCCATAACTATAATTGGTAAGACTTGACCCGACCCGGCATGGTCCATTTGGGTTGCATACCATCATGCACTTGGATAGACTATAATGAGAGAAATAAGACACTTATGGTTATTAATATATTATAAGTTCTAGTATATTAATAAAAAGAATAATAAGATTATTTAATTAGTATTGATCAAGAATTAATCTAGGATTAATTAAGTGATCAAAAGAAGACTAATTAAATATATGGGTTGATTGTGTAAATCATCCATACTTGTATAGTGGGCTAATGCTCCATGGATAATCAAGTTGGGATAAAACCCATAGAATGGTCCATGGATGCTCCATGGTGTATTTGTACCCATGGATCATGGAAATGAAAGGCCATGTTAATTAGGGTTTACACGGTGTAACCCTAACTATATAAGCATCTTATTCTTGACCAAATCGGAGACTAGTATCACACTAGAGTGTGAAAAGAAAGGGCTAGCCGATTTCATGAGTTGTAGAATTCTCTCAAGTTATTCTAAGTGTTTTGGTGATTGTGATTCCATTTGAGGTGTCACACTTGGGGCACTAGGCACTCAAGCTTCATGAAGACTTCCTACATTAAAGAGGTATGTATTATATCTTGTTAAACTCATTGTTTTGTATGCTAGATTAGGATAATACCTTGGAAGTTCTTATTTGCATGTATAATAGAGAAAACATAGATCCAAGGTATTTAGGGTTGTATGTACACTTAGGAGTGTTAGAATGCTCATAACCCAACAGAAAGTTGATATATTTCCTAGTCGAGATAGTTATAAACTAGGGAGAATATACTTCTACATTTGACAAAGGAACAATGGGGTTTAACTCAGAACAGAAGATGCCTTAGTAGAAGGCTACGATTAAAGGTTAGGATCATGATGCTAACTTTATGATTCCCTAATGTATACGCTATAGGATACATATATGCTAGTAGATTCCAACAGCTAATAGGATGTGTGCTCTTCACTGTAATTCCTATTCCCGTTGGATGTGGGCTTCCACCGAGGTCACCCAATCTATTATGTACCCGAATCTATATATATATATATATATATATATATATATATATATATATATATGCTTAGTACACATTAAGTCATCATAAGGGTACCAGGTATGGATCAGGTCATAGGATACAGAGTCAACGCACAGTTATTCTAGTACAAAACTTACTTATCAAAGTCAGTATTTTTGGTAGACAAAACTAGAGATTTCCCTGAAAAGGGCTTAATCCATTTTATTAAGCTAGTACGGTTTTAGAGACTTTAAGTGAGTTAACTCTATAACACCTTAGTTTATACACCATGTTTGTATATAAAACTAATATCCGATAGATAGCTAAATGTGTGTTTTCCCCCGACGTCCTGTTCCCGTTGGATGTGGGCTTAGGGCAGATTCCCCCAATTAACTATCTACCCGATATCAGATTATATATAGCAGTATAAACAAAGCTATTATAAAAGTAATCACCGTAGTCAATATTTTACTATAAGAAATATAGGTTTTCTTAAAAGAACTCTCCATTAGATATAAAGGAACCATTACAAATAACTCCATGAGTAACAAGTGAATACACCAAGGTTATATATGACAACGATCTAACAACCAATGGAATGTGTGCTATCCGCCTTATTTGTTGTTCCCCTTTGGGTTGTGAGTTTAGGGCAGATGCGCACAATCGATTGTTTATTTACTCGAAGTATATATAAGTTGTACCCACTTAGTATGCATAGAAAGGCTTGTAGTGTCATTTTACTTAACTTCCATTAAAGTAGGAAATATAGGATTTTCTAGAGGAACAGGCGAACATTTCAAAACAGAACTTACAACTTACATCACTTGTGTATATACATTTTCAACCACATTTTACAGCTTACTCACATCACTAAAATCTTATGAACTAACCAGCTTAATTGCTGATCAACTCCTTCAAATAACTTGTATTCTCAGGAGACTATTAGACAGGTGCTCGTGTTAGGACTTCAGAAGATGGAGCATTACAACTTCAAGTCTTGTTTTGTTATTTGTTTATGACTTCTATGTTTTGTCAACACATACATTGTAAACACTTTCTTTCTAAATGAAATGGTTGTAAATTACTTTCTTACCATATACATTTCTCGTGATACTTGACATGACGTCCTCTACCGCCAAACGTTTCCATCGTTCCGGTTTTGGGGTGTGACAGATTGGTATCAGAGCATTGTTTATAGTGAACTAAGTATATCAACCGATAAAAGATATATCTCTATAAATACAATGGGGCTGAAGTGCTCTAGATAACGATATATTTTAGAGTATAACTACAAGTTATAAAAATATACCTGATTGCTCATACATGTACATAATAGAACTAGGGTCACGAGGAGAACAGAACTAAAAGTATTTAAAGGTTGGGCACTGTCGTCAACCCGAACAGTTATGTAATCATAGCTAGGATCAATATAGCCTGATCAACTATATTCATTCGAGATGTGACCAACATGTGTTTGAGAATGATGTGGTGTTGCAACAGGGTTAAAACTTACCAGAACACCAGTCAAGAGAACGCCAGAACAAGTACAGTTAGAGTTAGAGTACTATGGGAGTATTTTATGGTACGATAGCGCAATAACTAGTTTAGAACATACCAAGTACATTACGTTAGGATACTCTAGTAGTATTTTAGTCCAAATAAATAACTTATGTGATAACTTAAAAGACCCTTGCGGATAGGTCTATAATCTTACAGGGTATATTCATAAAGTTTTATATATAATCAAGATCTTATAGGCATACAATCTGTGACCGACGCTTCGCTATCCATTCCTTTTAAGGAAGTAGTGTTGAGGTGGGATCAATTATTCAAAGGTCTATTTGATCTTCAATTATACACAATAAAAATTGGTGTACCTTGTACAATTATAGGAGGATTCTTTAAGGATCACCCCATAAAGTTACCTTAAAGCTCATAGGTTCTTTAGTCACCTTCATTCTCGCACGACAAGCCCAGATAAACGTAACCACTTCCTCATAGTAGACAACAGAAGAGTTCAGGACAAACAAGGACAAATTCAAGGAAAGATCAGCCGAAGTAACCAAAACGTCTTACGTGTCACACTAATAAATATTAACTAGGTTAATTTCTCAAGCGAGTGGAAACACTGCTCACATTACATGTGTTAGAATTATTTTCTTACATGCAGGTGGTAACAGTTATTCAGGAAACATATATTCATTCGAGGATAGTTATTGCAAATTCATAGAGTTTATTTGGTATAGACTCATTTATGGATTGTTCCTAGAACCCTGTGGAAGTCAGGACCCGATACATCCAGAACTAGGATAACCTTGTCTTTTCAGCTTTTGGCTTGTGTCCGTTGCTATAGACTTATTCCGTCTCATCTTTGTTTTCTTTTAGCAAAGATGCCTCCTCGCAGATCACCCAGACACACTACTCTACTAACTTCAAGACCTTCTCCACAAATCGATGCAGTAACTCTGAACGCTGCAGTGGCCACAGCTATGGCAACATCCATGGCTCAATATCACCCCATCAGTACAGGTGGAGGTGAAACGCCTACTGATTCTACTCAAAGTGAGGTCCCTGTACGCCTGGGAGAGTTCTCCTACAAGGACTTCACTAGATGCCTACCACTGTCCTTTAAAGGAACTGAAGGAGTCATTGCCCTCCTACAATGGTTTGAGAAAACAGAGTCAGTTTTCGAAATCTGTTTATGCCCAGAAGGAAGCAAAGTGAAGTTTGCTACCTGCACCTTCGATGGCAAGGCCCTAACATGGTGGAACAGCCATATTAAGTCATTGGCCCTATCAGTGGCAAACTTAATAGGTTGGGAAAACCTAAAAGAGTTAATGCGGGAAGAATATTGCCCGTTAGGCAAGATTCAAAAGCTGGAACAAGAGCTGTGGGATCTCACTATGGTTAGCTCAGACATAGTGACCTACACGGACCGGTTCAGCGAACTAGCAGCTCTATGCCCCGAGATGATTACCTAGTAAAGCAAGAAGATAGAAAGATACATTTGGGGTATGACTGCTCCGACCCAAGGAAATGTGTTGTCTTCTAACCCAGCCACGTTCGCTAGTGCTAAACGCTTGGCTCAACGACTCATCGATCATGGAGTCCGCCACAGCATAAAAGTCCCTATTCCCGAGTCATCAAGGGAAGAGGAATATAATTAGAAGTCGGGGAACAAGATAAAGAATAAGCGACAAACACAAGACACCCCGCAAGAGCAACAGGCGAGTACTATGTACGCCGCAACGACGCTTACTGCTTCAGCACCTGCCAGTCATTATGCTGGAAACCTTCCGAAGTGTGGAAAGTGCAACTTTCACCACACCGGAGTATGCCGGGAAATGCAGTGTCTAAACTGCAACAGAAAAGGACACACAGTCCGTTACTACAGGGTACCGGCTCAACCGATCTCCCAATTCCTAGGAGCTGAAGAAAACCAAGCCTGCTACGGCTGTGGTGAGAATGGACACAATCAGAGGGACTGTCTGATAAGCAGGAGCTCAGGCGTGGATGGACGTATTCTGATGATCACCGCAGGAGAATCTACCCCGGAGTCGTCGACGAGTAGTGGTACGTTTTCAAAATAGTATTTACTTTTAAAATTAATTTATATTCAAATAAGATTAAAATTTGGGGATGACACTTACAAGTAACTATAACAACTCACATGTTGAAATAGGTCGTAATACTCAAGAGATTTAAAAGATCCCTTAGAGAAGCTATTATGACTCACCATATGCATCAAGGTTGTGAGCAACTGAGATGTTGCAGACTTAGAGTGAGTGACTCCGCTTAGGTCCCTTTTCCTTAATTGGTTGAGGATTTAAGGCAGAGATGCTCAGACGTTTCTTTCATTTGACCAAAACTTTGTTCAGTATAGAGTCCGTTGTTTTCTTTCGTCATGAGTTGGCATGGTCCTCACCATACTGAGTTCATATGATTCTATCGCCTCGATCGGCAAGTTCTCAAAACTTTCGTCATTCGTATCGAAAGTCCTACCTGAATCAAAAATTTTATCTTTCGCATTCTTAACCCCCGAAGTACTCGTGCGAAGAGTACTTTGTCCTCCGAAGCCTTATCATCAGACGTCCGCAGACTGTCACGAAATACCACTCGTCCAGCAGACAAAGTTCGAGCATAAAGGCTATGGACGAATACAGTCCGCCTATTATTTTTGAATATATACGCAAGGGTGGTATATGAGTATGATTACGCAGATCTAGTATGTGTGTTTCCGCCCTATCTCCTATTTCCCGATGGGTTGTGGACCTGGGGCAGAGTCGCACATCCGACAATCCTACTAATCTTAATCATATATAGCTTGTATACGCGAGGTAATGATAGATGGACCAAGTATGAATCCTATCAAGAACACCAGGGCAAAGTTGCCAGGTCTACGAGTGAGTATTCTACAAAGCATAAGAGCTCAACCCCGGTAGTAACGTTAAGAGAGCTAATTTCGGGACGAAATTCATTCTAACGGGGGGATGATGTGACAACCCAAAAGTTTCCATTCTGTTAAACCATCCACAACAATCGAAGTCAAATCCGTTATGCTAACTTTCAAACTTTTGGGATAAGTTTGAGTATTTAAGGACTTACACTTAAAGAGATATCAGGAGAGAGGTTGCACTAGGGTATTGTGTAACTCTGATTTTCCAAAACTCGTTGATATTAGAGTTCAATGGCTGAATAAAATATTTTCTGCGAAAAACCCTAGGGGTATATATATGGTTCTTAACCATATTTATTTATTAGTTACATTTCCAACTAGAGAAAAGCCAATTTTTCTCTCAAGGATCTTGACCCGATCACCCCGGATTGTAAGTACTTCAACCTAGCGTGTATTAAAGTGTAATATATGCCTATATAACATGAAACTCAGCCAAACACACCAAGGAAATGGTGCTCACGGCCCAAGATCTTCTTGGACCGTGAACACTAAATTTGAGGGCCAAAGTGTGCCCAATGGCCCTCCAAACCTTGGAACTGAACCTAGAGACTACCCATTACTTGTTTAGACCTCAAAATCATTAAGAAACAAGGGCTAGAAGTGAGTTCACGGCCAAGGATGTTCTCGAGCCGTCAACTCCATTTTATGGTGCCAAAATGCCCTAAATGCCTTCCTTCAGCCAAGAAACTAGCCTAGCACTTTACCTTGATGTGTTTAGGACTCAAAGCAACCAAAATACCAACACCCATAGGTGTTTACGGCCGCAAACACTTGTCAAAGTGGTCCATGGGCCGTAAACTCAAGTTAGGGGTGTTTTGATGCCACTAACAATTCCTAAGGCTTATACTTGAATTTAGGATGCTTCCTTTTGACCTTTAGGGCACTCATAAACATAAATGGCCATGAGTTTACGGTTGTAAACTCATTTGGGCTGTGAACTCCTCAAAAACTCCAAAGAATGTGGTTTTTCCTCATCCTAGGGTAGAGCTAAGGTCCCTAAATCATTCCCTATCCATCAAACATCCACTTACACATGAGTAGCCATGAGTTTACGGCCGTAAACTCCCTTGGGCTATAAACCCATGGTAGTAAACGCATGGGAGTGCCATTCTACCTTCCTTTGTTGAATCACATGTGATTCCAACACTTGGTAAAGGTCTTTCCTAGTCCCGGAAGGTCTTATCTTTCATATAGTTGTTTATAAACACTATATTCTTGTCAATATGTGTCCTTATATATCATTTAGGACTTATTGTGTATCGGGACTTCATTCGTGGAACTTCTCATCCTTACACGCATACCCGTTAGAATCACCCACATCAGGTGAGTTCGTACCCCATAATGAATCATTTAACTATTTTATTTGTTTTAAGGGGGGAATACAGGTTGAACACAATGATAATTGTGTAAATATTTGTTGTTAAACATTCTTCTAAATGTTACTTTTGTTATTTATAAGTTGTCAACACATTTCAAACTTGTTTTAAAGTTATGTTACTATATAGTTATACAAATCTCCGTTATTAAAGTAAAAGCATAACTTAGTAGAGAGATGAGTCATTTCAGTAACAGTCCAAGTAGAGCATTAGTAAACTATTATAGGTATAGTTTTGGAGAATGCTATTCATTACTTCTAGTACAATGAAGCACTCAAGGAATCAATACCAGAACAGAACAAACAGTGAAGATAATCAAACAATACCATAATAGAACATAACCAACAAGTTAGGTAGCTATAGCATGATAACACACAGACAGGATCTAATTATACCAATGAATCACTAACGCATTAGTGATAGTTATATTGGGTATACATGATCATATAACTTTAATGTGAATTACACGGCTTGCAAGTAATTGTTCGGGTTGCGTTGGGTTCCCTCAATCTCTTTACATTGAGAGCATTTAGTAGGGGTTCTAGCTTTCACATTATGACCGTAATAAAACAATTATGTTTTTAGGTTATTAGTACATCCGCAAGTCATTATAAACGACATCTGTGTACTTACTTCTCCCATTACTTTCATAAAGTGTCGGTAACACTTGAAAGTTGATCTATTTCCTAGTCGAGATAGTTATAAACTAGGGAGAATATACTTCTACATTTGACAAATGAACAGTCGGGTTTAACTCAGAACAGAAGATGCCTTGGTAGAAGGCTATGATTAAAGTTTAGGATCATGATGCTAACTTTATGATTCCCAAATATATACGCTATAGGATACATATATGCTAGTAGATTCCGACAGCTAATTGGATGTGTGCTCTTTGCTGTAATTCCTATTCCCGTTGGATGTGGGCTTCCACCGAGGTCACCCAATCTATTATGTACCCGAATCTATATATATCTATGCTTAGTACACGTTAAGTCATCATAAGGGCACAAGGTATGGATCAGGTCATAGGATATAGAGTCAACGCACAGTTATTCAAGTACAAAACTTACTTATCAAAGTCAATATTTTTGGTAGACAAAACTAGAGAGTTCCCAGAAAAGGGCTTAATCCATTTTATTAAGCTAGTACGGTTTTAGAGACTTTAAGTGAGTTAACTCTATAACACCTTAGTTTATACACCATGTTTATATATAAAACTAATATCCGATAGATAGCTAAATGTGTGTTTTCCCCCGACGTCCTGTTCCCGTTGGATGTGGGCTTAGGGCAGATTCCCCCAATTAACTATCTACCCGATATCAGATTATATATAGCAGTATAAACAAAGCTATTATAAAGTAATCACCGTAGCCAATATTTTACTATAAGAAATATAGGTTTTCTTAAAAGAACTCTCCATTAGATATAAAGGAACCATTTCAAATAACTCCATAAGTAACAAGTGAATACACCAAGGTTATATATGACAACGATCTAACAACCAACGGAATGTGTGCTATCCGCCTTATTTGTTGTTCCCCTTTGGGTTGTGAGTGTAGGGCAGATGTGCACAATCGATTGTTTATTTACTCAAAGTATATATATAACTTGTACCCACTTAGTATGCATAGAAAGGCTTGTAGTGTCATTTTACTTAACTTCCATTAAAGTAGGAAATATAGGATTGTCTAGAGGAACAAGCGAACATTTCAAAACAGAACTTACAACTTACATCACTTGTGTATATACATTTTCAACCACATTTTACAGCTTACTCACATCACTAAAATCTTATGAACTGACCAGCTTAATTACTGATCAACTCCTTCAAATAACTTGTATTCTCAGGAGACTATTAGACAGGTGCTCGTGCTGGGACTTCAAAAGATGGAGCATTACAGCTTCAAGTCTTGTTTTGTTATTTGTTTATGACTTCTATGTTTTGTGAACACATACATTATAAACACTTTCTTTCTAAATGAAATGGTTGTTCATTACTTTCTTACCATATACATATCTCGTGATACTTGACATGACGTCCTCCACCCCCGAACGTTTCTGCCGTTCCGGTTTTGGGGTGTGACGTCTTATAAGAACTAAGATTCTGACTTTAAGATGTTAACTTCAATCTATGCATTTTATTAGTTTCTGATCAACTATTGATCAGATTCAACAACAGTTGAAAACTTGCTAGTCACAAACTATGATGAATTTAGCTTATGGATCTTTATCTCTTCAAGTTCCAAATTGCCCCCACTAAGAAAACGAACTTTCTAAGCACTTGCCTCATGGAATGACAATTAGTAGGACTAGTAGAAACTTCATCCTAAACAATCATTTAGGATAATCCACATAAATGGAATTAGTTAATGCTATAGTGGTTAAGGTTATTGTCTAACATAAGATCTACAACTCTATAACTTTTAGATAATGATAAACCACTTCGTCTATAGTCTAATAAAAGTATTTAATCCACTTGTTTGGTTGGAAATATATATTTGTTGCAGCGAAGATATTTCCAAAAAATTTTAGAAAATAAATAGTTCTTTTAAAAATATAATATAGTAGAATGCAAGTTGTATGGATTATTCTCTCCAAAAACTTGTACTATTGTCATTTAACTAGTGGCCAGGTGACCCGATTCGACTAAAGAATGCGAACGCTACCTCGAACATCAAAAGATAGATCCAAGTGACCAGGTTATCCCTACCCCCACAAGAACCATACTAATAAAGAGTGAGTGTTTTTGACGGAATGAGTTGTGAATCAATTCCACAACTCCTAAGATGCTCCAAGAGGACTTGGTTTACGAAACTCAATTTCTTTATTACAACGAAAGGTTAATGACAATCTCATTACATTGTATTTCAATCTTTAGTATGAAACCATTTGAGCTAATCAAAAGTTTCAACAATGACGAATAAACGTCATCAGTTAAATTGACTAAGTATCTATCACCAAATATATTCATGTTTTGAAAGGATTACATACATTAGTTATGTATATTTCCTTGTCAAGTCTTTAATTCTCTAACTACTAATAGATAAAGACACTTATGAATCATCTTCCTATATAAATAGGATTTACGTATATCAAATGAATCAAGCTCATTTTCCTTCAAAAATTCCATCCTTTTGAATTTGGTACATATGTTTCATGTTCATATAGTCATGACGATTATGACATAGATAAATCTGAACAACATATCATTTGATTATTTAGGTGCTATGATCAAAACTATCAATTTAATGAGAGTTTATAGATTTACTTCATAAATGACATTATGAGAAAATATTCTTTGACAAAGAATACATCATTTCAGAACATCAATTTGAACATCCAAAAAACGATAAGTAAATCTAGATTTATTCATAAATTTAAAGTTCTTACATGTTATTATAAGAATAGGTACAATACATCTATTGCTTAAATAAAGAATATAAAAACATTTGTTATATCTTCAAAATGAAATGTCATTCTTTTGTAATTAGTTGATTATTTTTTCAAATCATCAGCACATAATATAAATTAGTAGTGTCACCAGAAGTATAGCATACTCAAGTGAATGATGGAAAAATAAGTAGTTCTATCATTTTGTCTTTCAATGTCCAGTTTCTTCAACAACAGAAACAACATTAATCATTTGGTCCTTTCTTGACTTTTCGGTTTATGTTGTATTTCCTTTAACTGAACTATAAGTTTATTTGAGTACACAATCTCATAGACTTCCATTTTTCAATGCTTGAACGGGCTTGAAGCACTTTCTGTTGTTCTGATTGAATATATGCTTTACTTGATTGTACATTTTATCTGTTTCATAATTATCCAAGACTTTATGCAAATCAAGGTTAATTACCCCAGCATGATGTGAGCCACATCAATATCATCATAATAATACTTCCATCAAAGTATCATGATCAGACAGTCTCGTTTGCAGAGGTTATTCAGTTATGGGATCTTTCAGTGTGTGTGTGTGTGTGTGTATATATATATATATATATATATATATATATATATATAATTTCTATTTATCCTTTAGGTGGAACCTCAAGGTATTATACCAGTTATAGAAATTATAATCATCAAATGTTATTGTCTCTTGAAACTCAACAAGAGAGAGAGATTTTACAAGGCGTAAGAATATTAATAGTAATTAACATAATTTAACAAAGTTTCATTTAGTATTTTCAATATTTAGTCTTTAAAAATTAATACCTTTTATTTTTTCTTAAAATATTAATTTATTAAAGTCTAGGATCCAAGTAACTAAACAAGTAAATGGTTATGTGACCTTTATCCCGAAAACTTACTCAAACTCGGTAGGTAGCGATTACCAATTGCATACAATATGTAACTCCTAGATTATGGGATCCTAAGCAACTATTGTTTAAATTGGCATGTTTATCATATATATATATATGCCTCAAACCTCTCATGCTTAGGTGACCTTTATCACATAAGATTATGATCAAGTCATCATACTTTAAACAACTTGTAGTATTGTAACTAACCAGTGACAAGGTGGTTCTTTAGAAACCAGAAACTACAAAACTAACCCGAACACCATAAGACAATCCTAGTGAACAGGTGACCCTGTGTCAACTAATACCGTACAAATGATGTCGAGTGTTTTTCAAAAGGATTTCAAGGACTTTCCTTTTTAGAAAAGGTTTTTATCTATGTTTTATAATTATAATTTATAAAAATATGGTCTCATGAATATTGCATGCATCAAACAACTCATGTACCCTTTTTGAAAATCCATATCACTTATTGTGAGGTTATTTAGATGCTAGATAAAACTTCATTTTATTTGACATTAGCAGTAATCAATTATAATCTACAATCCAGTATTTAAAGTTTAGTCATAAATCGGTTTTAAGAACCGCTAATAGTCTTAATAAAACTTCGTTTTATATTTAACACTTGGAGTTTTGGATGAGTTCTAAAATCACAATTTTAAATCTTCTTTTAACAATCAAAATCTTATGACTTCATGAATTTGTTGAATAAACTGATTTTATTTTATACACTCAATTTTATGCATCTTACGATAAAAGTCATATTTTGATAAACCAAAACTTGGGTGATGATACTTATGTTTTAAATCTCATTTGGCATGCATAAAACATAATGCCTAACATGTTTTGTTATGTTTAAAACACTAATATCATATATTAGGTTTTAAAGCAAAAAATAATATTAAGTTTTAAAGAAAAAAATAATCACTAGTTTTATTATTTGCCGTTATAATGCTATAATCCGATTTTAGTCTTTTTAATAAAAACTCCTTATTTATTATAAAGACATGGAGTTTATGTGAGAACCCGATATTTCAACTCTTTGTAACGACCAAAATGGGTCAAGTATTGTAACCACTTCTGAATAATAAAAGTTACTTTCATAATAAAATATATAAATAAGTTCTACTTAAATTCCTTCTATGATTAAATTTCTTTGAACCATGATCGTACGTGAAAAGAACGCCCAAATCCGACTTCATATAGCGAAGTTATGATTTTTCCAAGTTCGGCTTAGCAACAGACAGCTAAAAACTCGAATCGGTAATCGAGCAACTTTTGGCCGGAATGACCTAAACGAGAATCGAAGGTCTCGACAATGGTATTCCAGCGGTAAAAAGTCTGGCAAAAACCGACATCAGATAAAGAAGTTATGAATTTTCTAAGAAATTCCTTAAACACGATGGATTTTTAATAAATAATAAAAATATAATTTTGGAATTTGCCGACGGAGTCTAAACGAAAGTTGTAGAGCGTAGTCTCACCTACGCGAGGATATAAAGACCATCGAAAACGGAGTTCGTATGAAGAAGATATGAATTTTTGAAGTTTATTAAATAAATTAATTATTTATTTAATTCAAAATTCGGATATTATCCGAAGGGGAGTCAGCATCCTCCTCCGAAGTACGCGCTGCGTACTCCTGTACGCCCCGCGTAACCGAGGGGATTGGCCTCTGATCGTCCACGTCGCGCTATCCGAAGAAACCGACCCATCCGACCCGTCCGAAGCCCCGACCCGTCCGACCCGACGTCCCATCCGACCCGGCGTCCCATCCGACCCGCGTACCCAGCAACCCGTCCCATCCGAACCGAGGCAGTCGAGGCTTCGGTCATGCATGACGTACGCGTACGCGCTGCGTACGAGCGTACGCCCCGCGTACCGAGGCAGACCAGCCTTACTATAAATAGGATGCGAGGGTTTCCAAAGAAAGGGTTCATTTCTCTTCTCTCTCTCTCAACTTTGCCTCGTTTTCCGTGTCCGTTCAAACCCGAAGCTCTGGTCTTTTTGGCTCAAGTCCTGAAGGTCTATTTTACTCCCGAGATTCCCGAGAATCCCGAGGAAAATCCGTTTCCCGAGACGAAACTCTGCCCGGTTTTTCATCTCGCTATCTCCAAAACTTTCAAGTGAGTTTCATACCCCTTAATCAACCTTTTTAATTATTCTAAATACTTTTATATGCTTTCAAGGGGGGGATTACAAGTAAAACACACGAGTATTATCGTGTGTTACATAAAGAAACTCTTTTATATACTGTTATATATTCAAATCACATGCGATTTATAAACATTTAAAGGAACTTTTGTATATATATAACATATGTCACAATAGCATTTTACCTTTTAAAATAAAATGTTGTTGTAATGCATGTATAAACTAAACTGTTCTTAGATTTTTCTTGTCTATCCTAGACTCTACACCAAAAATCTATACTTTCATAAACAAGTGATTCCTTTTCTCAATATTTCTAAACAAACAAGACACGCTTTTTGGAAACTATAATAGGTATAGTTTTACGAACAGATTTCTAACTCTTATGTACTAGAATCACATATTTCAAGAAGCTCATTTTCGTATACAAGAACAAACGTAACATTTTAACAAGTAGATCTGTTTTTATACCACGGATTTGTGAGACACTAACTTCATGTACGTTCGAGTACACATTTCAAGTCCTGTATTATATACCAGAATCCCTTGGAGGGGGAGCATGCTGTTTGTGTATAGATCTATACGGGCTTGACAACCCGCGCCATGACTGTTAGCTGCAGTCCACCGTTTGGGGTGACAAACGTCATAACATTTCAACGCCTGAAGAACGTTGTGTATAGGCATTCAGAGTCAATAGTATGGTTATAAAACTCACAAGGGGTATTAAAAATGCATTGATTTACAAGGTTTTCAAACTCATTGGTTATTTTACATTTACATACATCTTTGGAAACAAACATTGGTCTTGAGTGAAGGCTACTTTTATACTAGTAGAAAATATAGGATTTTCTAAACACAAACAAACAAAGATAAAACATTTCATTTCATTCAAACATTGTCACTTAAATACTTATGAAATTCACCAGCTTAAATGCTGATCTACTCTTTCAAAATTTCTTGTATTCCCAGGAAATCAGTAATTTCAGGTATTCATTTCGCTTTTGTTGAAGGGATGCTGCGGCGCCAGTTTAATCTCGTATTTTTGACATCATATTATAATTGAGTTTTGAACATGTAACTTTTGACAAATGTAAACTTTCAATTATATATATGATGGTTGTATTGCTTTCTTTACTATGTATTCATTTGTTACGTTACCACATGAAGTCATCCGCCCCCGAACGTTTCCGCCGTTCAGGTTTGGGGGTGTGACAGATTGGTATCAGAGCAATGTTTATAGTGAACTAAGTATATCGAACCACATAAGATATACAAACTATAAATGCTTAAGGGACTAATACTCTCTGACAAAACAAATTTTCTTTTTACACTTAAACAACATTTCGTTCAACTTAAATTGATAGTTCATTTAAGTACAATTACATGCATACCACAAACTATTTTCATGATTATACAACTATACAAGTATTTAGACAAGTTGACACTACGATTGAGACTCGATATATGTAATCAGATTTTGGACAAATATAGCATGATCAACTATATTTGCCCAAGATTGGACCAACGTATATCAAGGAATGATCGTAGTAAGCAACAAGTCAAAACTTACCAAACCATTACAAGAATCAATCACAAGAATTTAAATACTATAGGAGTATTTGCTACCTAAACTAGTCTAACTTACATGTTTTGCACGTTTCAACTTTATTCAAATCTTATAACCCTATTTCTCGTACAGTCAAATGGCTGGATTTCACCACCCCGGCGACCCCTACTTTCCCAACCAAGGCAATGGAGGATGGGTCGAAGATGATCCCGAAGAGGACGAGGAACCCATAGAAGTGGGTGATGACTCCGGTACCGACTCAGAGCCGGAAGTTATCGATCCACCACCCATTCAACCTCCCGTCTTCGTAAGGAACTTTCAAGGACCGACTCCCGTCTGGGGAAGTCACCTCCACCATTGGAGCCAACAGCAAAACCTACGCCCTCCCTACGGCATGTGTCGGGACTTCTATGATGTCCGCGGCAGAGGTTCGGCTGATCGAGCACTCCCGGTAATGGTGGGTAAGTTAGCCAATCAGTCCTATCAGTCTGGAGTACAAGCTAGTCGACTCCGGGATATCAACGTGGAAGTGCAGGTTCACACTTCTGACATCCGTAGGCTGGACAAGATGCAAGACAACGCCCAATTCCAAGCTGAATCGTTTCAAGCGCAAATGATTGCAGCCCTCGCCGAACTAAGGGAACAACAAGCCGCTTTCGATAGGCGTCTAATGGAGTCAAAGCAATCAGATACGGAGTCAAGCTCCAAGCGCAACCTTCGACGCAAGTAGTGCTTGTCAACGACTCAAATTTTTTTATAGCTTAGGACCTCGGCTAAAAGTCTTTAAATTTCTCGAACTTTGTAATCGGAGACCCTTATAGGGGTCAAATTTTCATGATCGTTGTAACAACTTTTATATTAATATAAGTGGCACTATTACTACTATGTTGAGTATTTTGTTCGAACCTTGAATGGTCTTTGTGAACCCAAATACTTGTTTCATACCTTCAGTCTTACAAATAACTTTCATTCTTCTATTTTAAGATTCATACTATCATCTGTTGTTGAACTATAGCGATTTAGTTCATGAGACACATACATTTTCCATTCTATGAAATTCTTATCCTTGTCTTTGCAATCTATAGTTGAAGGATGCCTCCGCGTAGGAATCCAAGGAGAAACAATGGTGAGGAAGCACCTATACCACCACCACCTCCACCACCTCAATTTGATGCTGTAATGTTTCAAGCAGCAGTCACCGCAGCGGTGGCAGCTGCCATGTCACAGATCAATAACTCAAGTGCTAATGGCTCGGGATCTGGCACACACCCATCCAACCATGGCGAGAGTCATGGACCACCTCGAGAATGCACCTATAAGGACTTCACTAATGCCAAGCCCCGGATGTTTTATGGTACTGGTGGTGTGATGGCCCTGAGGCAGTGGATTGAAAGGACGGAGGCAGTCTTTGAAATTTGCTCCTGCCCCGAGCACAGCAAGGTCAAATTTGCAACTTTCACCCTTCTCGATAAAGCTTTAACTTGGTGGAATGGCCACGTTAAAGTACTTACCCTAATCGTGGAAAACTCCATAAGCTGGGAGAGCTTGAAGGCCATGATGATGAGAGAATACTGCCCACGGGGAGAAATTCAAAAGCTTGAACACGAGCTATGGACTCTCGGAATGGTGGGTACCGACATCACTACTTATACCAACAGATTCTGCGAACTGGCAATCCTTTGTCCAGATATGATTGCTCCCGAGAGCAAGAAGATATAAAGGTACATCTGGGGACTGACGCCCCAAATGCGGTCAAGCGTGTTAGCTTCTAAACCTAACACCTTTGAAAGTGCTAAGGAACTGGCACAATCTCTGATCGACTACGGAGGTCATCAGAACTCAACCACTTCTGCACCAGCGCCACAGAAAGGAAACAACGACAACAACAACAACAACAACAACAACCATGGCAGGAAGAGAGCGTGGATTAAAGGGAAGGGTGGGTCTTCCCATGAATCCGCAAAGAAACAACTGGTTTCAGTAAATGCTGCCATTGTACCTGTTACAGCCCCTACAAATACCTACCCAACAAAGCCTTATATAGGCAACCTCCCAAAATGCACCAAATGCAATTACCACCACCATGGACCTTGTCGAGATATGCAGTGCGCCAACTGCAGCAGGAAAGGGCACACAGCCCGTTTCTGCAAGGAACCCGCAAAGCCGATCACTCAAGTTCCCGGTGCGGGTGTAGGGCAGGCTTGCTACGGTTGTGGCGAGGTGGGCCACTACAAGAGAAACTGTCCTAAGGCAGCAGGCACCGGAGGTGTGGGACGAGTTTTGGCAATAGGCCACGACGAAGCTGTAGCTGACCCAACTATAGTTGCTGGTACGTTCCTTCTCGATAATTCATACGCATGCATATTATTCGATAGTGGAGCGGAGAGAAGCTTCGTGAGTCAAAACTTTACTCATTTACTTAACCCTAAACCTAGCAAGTTAGAAAATTCATTCACTGTAGAGATGGCCAATGGAAAAACCGAAAACACAAATTGCATATACATGGGCTGTACGTTAACATTAGACGGCCATTCTTTCCCAATCAATCTCATGCCAGTTCAAATTAAAAGTTTCGACGTCATAGTCGGCATGGATTGGTTGAGTCTTCTTCGCGCCGACATCATGTGCTTTGAGAAAGCAGTCCGTCTTAACCTCCCAAACAATGAAACATTAGTTATCTACGGCGACAAATCTAGTGCAAATCTTCGCATCATTTCGTGCATCCAAGCTCGAAAGTGCTTGCGGAAGGATTGTCGAGCATTCCTAGCGCACATCGTTGATACAAGTCAAGAACTGAAGGACATCAAGAGCATCTCGGTAGTACGCGACTTTCCCGATATCTTTCCAGAAGAACTACCAGGATTACCACCGCAACGCCAAGTCGAGTTCAGAATCGACTTAATTCCAGGAGCTACCCCAGTAGCGAAGTCGCCTTATCGTCTTGCACCAGCAGAGATGCAGGAACTTTCCAGTCAACTTAATGAACTCCTTCACAAAGGATTCATAAGAGCAAGTTTCTCACCTTGGGGAGCACCGGTCTTGTTTGTAAAGAAGAAAGACGGATCGTTCCGTATGTGCATCGACTACAGAGAGCTGAACAAACTTACTGTCAAGAACCGTTATCCTCTACCCCGTATTGACGACATATTCGATCAACTTCAAGGGGCGAACTACTTCTCCAAAATAGATCTAAGATCCGGATATCACCAATTACGAGTTCTAGAGGGGGACATTCCAAAGACAACTTTCCGAACTCGTTATGGACACTATGAATTCGTGGTGATGCCGTTCGGATTAACCAATGCACCAGCAGTATTTATGGACCTAATGAATAGGGTATGCCGCCCTTACTTGGATCAGTTCGTCATCGTCTTTATCGATGATATACTTATCTACACTCGAAGTGAGGAAGAGCATAGTCAACACCTACGAAAAGTCCTAGAAACACTGCGAACGGAGAAACTCTATGCGAAGTTCTCTAAATGCGAATTTTGAATTCGAAGAGTCGAATTTTTAGGTCACGTTGTTAGCGAAAAAGGTATACACGTGGACCCCTCCAAAATTAAGGCTATTGAGAACTGGTCGGCACCAAAGACACCTACAGAAATTCGTCAATTTCTAGGTCTAGCTGGCTACTATCGCAGATTCATAAAGAACTTTTCGAGCATTGCGAAACCTCTTACTTCATTAACCCAGAAAGGTGTGGCCTTTGACTGGGAAGCGAAACAAGAGAAGGCATTCCAGACACTAAAGCAGGCCTTGTGCACCGCACCGATACTATCCCTCCCAGAAGGGATAGAAGACTTCGTAGTGTATTGCGACGCTTCAAATCAAGGACTTGGTTGTGTTCTGATGCAGAGAGGGAAGGTTATCGCTTATGCCTCCCGACAGCTTAAGACACACGAAGTGAACTATACGACACACGACCTCGAGTTAGGAGCAGTGGTATTTGCTCTGAAGATCTAGAGGCACTACTTATACGGAACAAAGAGTACTATATTCACCGATCACAAGAGCCTTCAACACATTTTCGATCAGAAGGAACTCAACATGCGACAACGACGATGGGTCGAGTTACTGAATGACTACGAATGCGAAATTCGTTATCATCCTGGCAAGGCCAACGTAGTAGCCGACGCCCTCAGTCGAAAGGAATACACTGGTCGGAGGGTCAAATCTCTGACCATGACTATCCATTCCCACCTATCCACACAAATTAAGGAAGCGCAAATGGAAGCTTTGCAACCTGAAAATATGGCGGGTGAATCCCTGCGAGGAATGGAGAAGAATTTTGAAGTCAAGGGTGGCGGAGCCTACTATCTCATGGACCGAATCTGGACCCCAAAACATGGTAGTTTCAGAAACGTAGTCATGACTGAGGCTCACAACTCAAGATATTCCGTTCACCCGGGTTCAGATAAAATGTATCTGGATCTTAAGAAACTGTACTGGTGGCCTAACATGAAAGCAGAAATTGCTACCTTCGTGAGTAAATGTCTTACTTGCGCTAAGGTTAAGGTCGAGTATCAGAAACCGTTAGGACTACTACAACAACCAGAGATACCGGAATGGAAATGGGAGCGGATTACTATGGACTTCATAACCAAATTACCCAAGACGACAAGTGGACTCGATACCATATGGGTCATTGTCGACAGATTGACCAAATCCGCACATTTCCTACCCATCAAGGATACTGACAAAATGGAGAAGCTTACAAGAACTTACTTAAGGGAAGTAGTGCGACTGCATGGTGTTCCGATATCTATTATCTCCGATCGAGATAGTAGATTCACTTCAAGATTCTGGCAGTCACTACAAAGTTCCCTGGGAACTAGGCTAGACATGAGTACAGCCTACCACCCACAGACAGACGGACAAAGTGAGAGGACAATACAAACTTTAGAAGACATGCTGAGAGCCTGCGTGATTGACTTTGGAAAGGCATGGGATATTCATTTACCCCTTGTCGAATTTTCATACAACAATAGTTATCATACAAGCATAAAGGCTGCTCCGTTTGAAGCCCTCTATGGTCGAAAGTGCAGATCCCCTCTGTGCTGGACTGAAGTTGGCGATACCCAGTTAGCTAGAGGAAGAGTTCCTGAAAGCACTCTCACCGGTCCAGAGATCATACGTGAAACAACAGAGAAGATCGTTCAGATTCGTGAACGATTGAAAGCCTCAAGAGACCGACAGAAAAGCTACGCAGACCAAAGGAGGAAACCTTTGGAATTCCAGGTAGGAGACCACGTCTTATTAAAGGTCTCACCGTGGAAGGGTTTAATACGATTTGGAAAGCGTGGGAAACTAAATCCAAGATACATAGGGCCTTTCGAGATTCTTGCCAGAATCGGCCCTGTGGCTTACAAGCTTAACCTACCGCGCGAACTTAGTAACATCCATCCAACCTTCCACGTCTCAAACTTGAAAAAGTGTCTGTCCGACGAGACTCTTGTTATTCCACTCGACGAGATCGAGATCAACGAGAGCCTCAACTTTGTGGAAGAACCAGTAGAAATCATGGACCGAGAGGTCAAACAAACAAAACAAAGTCGCATACCCATCGTGAAGGTTCGTTGGAACGCCAAACGGGGACTCGAATTCACATGGGAACGCGAAGATAAGATGAAACAAAAGTACCCTCATCTCTTTCATGTTCACTAGTATCTTTACTACTTTAAATTTCGGGACGAAATTCTCTCTAATGGGGGGATGATGTGAGAACCCGATATTTCAACTCTTTGTAACGACCAAAATGGGTCAAGTATTGTAACCACTTCTGAATAATAAAAAGTTACTTTCATAATAAAATATATAAATAAGTTCTACTTAAATTCCTTCTATGATTAAATTTCTTTGAACCATGATCGTACGTGAAAAGAACGCCCAAATCCGACTTCATATAGCGAAGTTATGATTTTTCCAAGTTCGGCTTAGCAACAGACAGCTAAAAACTCGAATCGGTAATCGAGCAACTTTTGGCCGGAATGACCTAAACGAGAATCGAAGGTCTCGACAATGGTATTCCAGCGGTAAAAAGTCTGGCAAAAACCGACATCAGATAAAGAAGTTATGAATTTTCTAAGAAATTCCTTAAACACGATGGATTTTTAATAAATAATAAAAATATAATTTTGGAATTTGCCGACGGAGTCTAAACGAAAGTTGTAGAGCGTAGTCTCACCTACGCGAGGATATAAAGACCATCGAAAACGGAGTTCGTATGAAGAAGATATGAATTTTTGAAGTTTATTAAATAAATTAATTATTTATTTAATTCAAAATTCGGATATTATCCGAAGGGGAGTCAGCATCCTCCTCCGAAGTACGCGCTGCGTACTCCTGTACGCCCCGCGTAACCGAGGGGATTGGCCTCTGATCGTCCACGTCGCGCTATCCGAAGAAACCGACCCATCCGACCCGTCCGAAGCCCCGACCCGTCCGACCCGACGTCCCATCCGACCCGGCGTCCCATCCGACCCGCGTACCCAGCAACCCGTCCCATCCGAACCGAGGCAGTCGAGGCTTCGGTCATGCATGACGTACGCGTACGCGCTGCGTACGAGCGTACGCCCCGCGTACCGAGGCAGACCAGCCTTACTATAAATAGGATGCGAGGGTTTCCAAAGAAAGGGTTCATTTCTCTTCTCTCTCTCTCAACTTTGCCTCGTTTTCCGTGTCCGTTCAAACCCGAAGCTCTGGTCTTTTTGGCTCAAGTCCTGAAGGTCTATTTTACTCCCGAGATTCCCGAGAATCCCGAGGAAAATCCGTTTCCCGAGACGAAACTCTGCCCGGTTTTTCATCTCGCTATCTCCAAAACTTTCAAGTGAGTTTCATACCCCTTAATCAACCTTTTTAATTATTCTAAATACTTTTATATGCTTTCAAGGGGGGGATTACAAGTAAAACACACGAGTATTATCGTGTGTTACATAAAGAAACTCTTTTATATACTGTTATATATTCAAATCACATGCGATTTATAAACATTTAAAGGAACTTTTGTATATATATAACATATGTCACAATAGCATTTTACCTTTTAAAATAAAATGTTGTTGTAATGCATGTATAAACTAAACTGTTCTTAGATTTTTCTTGTCTATCCTAGACTCTACACCAAAAATCTATACTTTCATAAACAAGTGATTCCTTTTCTCAATATTTCTAAACAAACAAGACACGCTTTTTGGAAACTATAATAGGTATAGTTTTACGAACAGATTTCTAACTCTTATGTACTAGAATCACATATTTCAAGAAGCTCATTTTCGTATACAAGAACAAACGTAACATTTTAACAAGTAGATCTGTTTTTATACCACGGATTTGTGAGACACTAACTTCATGTACGTTCGAGTACACATTTCAAGTCCTGTATTATATACCAGAATCCCTTGGAGGGGGAGCATGCTGTTTGTGTATAGATCTATACGGGCTTGACAACCCGCGCCATGACTGTTAGCTGCAGTCCACCGTTTGGGGTGACAAACGTCATAACATTTCAACGCCTGAAGAACGTTGTGTATAGGCATTCAGAGTCAATAGTATGGTTATAAAACTCACAAGGGGTATTAAAAATGCATTGATTTACAAGGTTTTCAAACTCATTGGTTATTTTACATTTACATACATCTTTGGAAACAAACATTGGTCTTGAGTGAAGGCTACTTTTATACTAGTAGAAAATATAGGATTTTCTAAACACAAACAAACAAAGATAAAACATTTCATTTCATTCAAACATTGTCACTTAAATACTTATGAAATTCACCAGCTTAAATGCTGATCTACTCTTTCAAAATTTCTTGTATTCCCAGGAAATCAGTAATTTCAGGTATTCATTTCGCTTTTGTTGAAGGGATGCTGCGGCGCCAGTTTAATCTCGTATTTTTGACATCATATTATAATTGAGTTTTGAACATGTAACTTTTGACAAATGTAAACTTTCAATTATATATATGATGGTTGTATTGCTTTCTTTACTATGTATTCATTTGTTACGTTACCACATGAAGTCATCCGCCCCCGAACGTTTCCGCCGTTCAGGTTTGGGGGTGTGACAGTTTATATAATGTTAATAGAAGAACTTAATGATAGATTTTCGGAAATATTAATTAATCTAAATGGATATTTGATAAGCTCTACAATGATGAAATATGCGGAATAATAAGGATAAATATAATAACAAGATTAATCAGTAAATATAAGAAAGCATAAATACTTAGTTTAATTGTAATAAGGTTTGCATTCAAACACAAGTTAGTACGTGATGAACAGTATTAGCAACAAATGAAGATAATGAAGACTTATATTCAATAAAGTGAAATATAGGGAAAGTCTTGGAGAAGTGGTGATTAGATTGATCACCATGATCACCTATAAATAGCCAAATAAGTTACTTCAAATACAATAAAATAATGTAACGTAAGATGGACATGCTTTGACTGACATTACATAAAATACTACTCAATGTCAGAAAAGGTGAACATTACTTTTATGACATATATGATTACAAAATTCAAAGTAATTACTCTTCGGTCAATCTTCCCTATATCTGGTCTTCGGTGATAATTCGCAAGTCTTCTTAAAACAAATGGCTACCACAATATAAATTCAGGTCTTGAATACTTCTTAGTTGTAATGGGTCACTTCATGATTCAACAATTTCCCCTAAGTGACCTCGAAGCTAACCCTTTCAATTATTAAATTTGAGAAACTTAATAATGACCCACCAAAATCATATAACGTCAATAAACCACTTTATTTTTCTATAGATCTAGAACTTCACTTCTTTAGCGGTGTACTTAGACGTTTGAGCCATTACAAGAGTTCCTTCTAGCTGTTTACAGAAGTTTGTTGCTCTGAGGCTCATTTCTTGAATCCTTCGATAATGTATTCAAGGATTTCAAAAGGAGGGAAGTTCATTTTCTCTGCAAGTACTGAATAAATTTCAGCATCAATTCTCAAAAAGTCGCATACAAGGGCTTGGAGAAAATTAGCAACCTTGGGATATGCCTCTTCTATCTTGGTATATTTGTAAGATTTGATCTTGAAGAATCTTGTAATTTCAAATATTTCTTTGGGGTTCATGAAGACGAAATATGCTTGGGTTTGATGGTATTCTCTACTGAGGTGAGAGATGGTGTATTGGTAGTGTGATTCACCTTGAAAGGACCTTAGATAGAAAGTTGTTACAACTTCTGGAATGTCATTTGACCAGATTTCTTTGCCGATTTCCCATACTTGTTATGGAACAAATTCAGTTTCTCAAACTCCATGACCATTCTTTTTGCTTCAGGAATACTTTGGTCAAAGGGAATATATACTGGGAAGTATTTAGCATTAGGAGAACATCCCAATATGCCGTAGAGGGAGGTTCAGAGTATGTGAGATGAGGAACTAGTCTGAATCCAGGAGTCTTCGGATTGGATTAACCCAGGAGGTGAGTAGAGGCACATTTATGCTTGTGTCAAAACCTTGGGTCTAACAAATGTGTTCAACAAGCTTGTCTTCCCTCTAGCCCACCTTCTTTTGCTTTGTCTTGGGGGGAATCATTAGATTTGTCATCGGACATGGAAGGATCCGGATCAATTTCTTTGACAGGTGATGGTTTCTTTGGGGAGGTTGTAGGAGTTTGAGTTTTTTTCTTTTGAGGAGATTGTTGTTGAGTTTACTAAGGAGGGGTTTTATCTTTTGGAGTAAGAGCAGGATTTGTAATCTTTCGAGGAGGATACTTTGAGTTTTTTGGAGTCAGAAGAGGAGCTTGTGCTTTTGGAGACTTGAAAAGCCATATCTTTCCTCCTTTTGAGGAAGAATGTCTCCTCTTCTCCTCAAACAATTTCTTTATCTCATTCAGCTTTTCGAAAGCTTTTGTTGAATTGAATTAACATTTGAAAATTAAGATCATTGATGGTTGGCATTTTAGGATTGAAAACATGATTGTATACATCCTTTGAGATTTTGAGGAATTCTTCAATGGCTTTCTTGGCAAATACTGATAGGTGAAGAGTGCGGATGGTATTTTGAAGTTCAGTAAAACCGACTTCATATGCCTTGTGTGCTTCGTCGAGCCAGAATTTCAATTTTCATCTTGTTCATTTGTGATTTTCACAAGCTGATCCTTCAACTCCTTACCCTCAAAAATAAGGTCTTCTGTTTTCTTCATGAATTGTTTGTGTTCTTCTTGTCTTTGTTGATCGAGTTGTCGGATCCCCATCTCAACTCGAAGGACAATCCTACCTGCAACCCACTTTTCTCGTTATTCAATGTACGTGAGTCTTTTGTCGAGGGACTAAGGACTTTGAGTAGAAGGTATCTACAGTGGTTTTTCACAAGTCACTGCAGTATGAATTTGATCGATCTTGTTTTTGAGATCGAGAAATTCTTTCCTTGAGACCGTAGCTTTCATTTTCTTCTTCAGCTTTGGTTTGGAAGTGGAGTGTTAAGATCAAATTGAATCTTCATTCTCAAAGAACATGTCAAAGTCTTCGAATATACCTTGTTGAACTTCCTCCTCTTCAATAAGAACAAAGTTAAAACCTGGTTCCTGAATGATATGTACTTCAGTTCCTACATCATTTAAATCACCAACAAAGATTGGTGAAGGAACGGGCTTTGATGCTCTGTCCAAGATACCCTTAGCTTCTTGAGCTTTGCACATCATTTATTCCTTACCATCAACCCATTCTTGCACAGACTAAAGATTATAAATGGTCTTCAAGTTGTTGATCCAATTAGCCCAATGTGTCGTTAGAAATATGAGTTCTTCTTTCTTGTATTGAAGCACAAATTGTTATGCTAAAGCCTTTTTGAAGGTTGCAAATATTTGTTTTTTAGATTCCGAGGAGGACTAGTAGTTGATCCAGCTATCATCTGCAATCACAAACTGTTTAGTCACCATCGGGGTGTCCCCTGGGTTCATGCATCCTTGCATATTTGTGCTCACCATGCCTATTTTGCTTGGTCTTAATGTCGATGGTGAAGGATTTCTAGGGCTTCCACGATTTCATTGGTCTAAAATCAAGTTTCTCCTTGGCATTGTTCTGGTAAGGGTCTCAAAAAAGGAACCTACGGTGCATAATGTGTTTGTGGTGTATGTTTTAAAGAAAGAAAAATGGAGTGTACCTCCTCAGGAGTAAAGACGTGAAAGTGAGTTCTCTTAGAGACCTTATGCGTTTTATCGACATTAGGATCTACATGGAATCCTGATTGGGCTATATCTCCACGAATGTCATATGAAATGGTTACACTTTTTCTAGTGGAGTGGAGGGATGGGGTTTTTGTAGGTGACTCAGCGTTGAATCGAATATCTACCGGAGACTTTTAAGGGTCTTCGATATTCGATATACGATGCTTTTGGCTAGGTGGGGTATGCAGTTTTAGTTTTTTTTACGAAACAAGTCTTTAGATATATGAGTTTCTTTAGCTTCTTCTTCAAGGGTGTTAACAGGCTCTTCGGTATGAATTTGGTCATCAGTCACTATGGGGTCCTCAGTAACAATCTTTCTTTTCTTGGAGGCTCCAGCTCATTTGGATGTAGTCTTTACTAGATTCGGTCTTTTGGATACACTGTTGACCTTTTTAGATTTGGATTCTGGGACTGGACCAGTGGTCTACGGTGTGGGGCTAGGCAGGTTAGAATGAGATGGTGTTATATCATTCGTAGCATCAATGTGATCAATGACCACAGAGTCAAAAAAATACAAGTGTGGTCAAGATATGCATGGCAATTGTCTTACAAGACCGAAGACAAATTGGTCTTTTGGAAGAGAGTACCTTTTAAGATCTTAGCATGAGAAATAGTTAAGTTCATCTCCTAAACTGATGTCAACTTCTTTGCACTAGGCATAGAGACCAAAATCTAGCAGAAGTAAGCTCAGTCTGTCCTTCCATGGGTGATCCATTTCCAATATATTGAGTGAAGTAATCCCAAAGAATGGTTTCATCGTCTACCACCTCTCTAGTGAAGATGCTCCACACAATGTCTAACAGTTTCTTCCACATCTTGTGAATCACGTAGCAACAGATGTACTACCACATGGATGGATGTTTCTAATTCTTAAATTATGTGACACCTTTGAGCTTAGCTGGATATCCCAATTTGTAGAGTGCTTTGAAGAAATCATAGTTACTGGGATTATTGAAGGTGGTGGAAGGAGGAAAATAGTGATTGAGAGCTTTAAGAAATTTGGTTTTATGAGAACCACCATTGATTCATTTGCTAGCTTGAGAGGAACTTCATCTAGTTTGTTAAATGGTATGAAGGAAAAAAGGCAGAGGTGAACAACACAGACTGGAGAAGAACACCTGCAACTGCATCAAAAGGTCCAAACAATGGATGTTTGGGCAAGAATTAGATCATCAACTCAATGCCAACATCGTAAAGGTCATGATCATTGAAGATCACATGCTAATTACTTGCTGCAATTGATGAACTTGTCTTTTTGGTGTTGATGTTGAACTAGTGGGTTTGGATTGCTTCTTCGAGACACCAGATTTCGACATTTTGATTCGAAAACGTTTTTCAGAAACTTGCATAAAAGGGTTTTGGCATGATGAGAAAGAAAAGATCTTCGATTTAGGGTTCTAAAAGCATAAAGCTTTCTTGGGAAGAAAAAGGGGTTTTATACCTCCGAATTTGAAAGCGGAATCCAAATGAGAAACGTTTTTTAACAGCTATACAAACCAAGGTTTTCTACCGTTTAGACTAATTTCCCTTTTTTTTAAAGTGTTCCGGAAATGACTCGCATTAAATGTAGTTATGGGGCACATTTAATGAAAATGACGATTAAATGGGTAAACGTGACGTGATGGTTGACATAACTATAAGAAATAATGGTTTTAGTGGTTAACATTTCGTCTGACGGTTAGGTTAAGATCAATCACCTCACAAAATGGTTGGAAAACACCTTTATTAAAAAGACAAAACTTCATTTTATTATTATTAAGAAAAAATAGTATGGTTTTTGAAAATATGCCCTGCAAAAAGTGCAAGCATATTTAATGAAAGGAATAAAAAAAATTCTAAAGGTTTTCCAATTCATTAAATAGCACAAATTTGAAAAACTTTATTTATTTCCAAACAAGAAAAGAAGACTTCATGTTCTTGAAGGAAAAGGACTGCAGTATGACAGTTGAGTGGGACTACGGAATCTTGGGCACTATAGAGAGACTTGACCATGAGGTTAAACATAAAATGAATAAATTGACTTGGAGAGTACATAAATCATAAATAGTCTTCGGTAATCATAGAATAATGAGGAGGCATTTATGAAATCTATGCTAAATAATTAAACATAAAGGAAGTAAAATTTACACCATGGACAAATATATGTGCTTCAAATATCAGATGATAAGATGAGTGAAGCATATCTCTTTGTTAGATGCGAAGACCTGAAGTCTTTACAATTTATCCTTTCAAGAAGAACTGAGGATCAGGATTCATCGTTCCTAACATTTCTAAGAATCCATTAAGTTTTGTTTAATCAAGTGCTTTTGTAAAAACATCTGCAATTTGTTCATGGGATGGAATAAAAACGAGTTCAATATTACCATTCAAGATATGATCTTTGAGGAAATAATATCGTAGTTCAATGTGATTCGTCTTTGAGTGTTGAATTGGATTGTGTTAAATAGAAATTTCACTCTCTGAATCACAATAAATAGGTATTCGTAACATTCTATAACCATAATCTATGAGTTGAGTTTTCACCCAGAGGACCTAAAAACATCAGCTTGTTACGGCAACGTATTCCGCCTCTGCGGTGGTGAGCGAGACACAATTTTGTTTTCTTGAAGACCAAATCACCAATCTTCCACCCAAAAATTGACATCCTCCGGAAGTGCTCTCTCGGTGTAATCGACAACCAACATGGTCTAATTCTGTAAAGGCTTGCAGACTGAAGTCATTTCTTGATGGGTACCAAAGACCTAAAACTTTAGTCTCTTTGAGGTATCTGAAACTCTGTTTGACTTCATTCATATGTGACACCTTAGGATCAACTTGATATCTAGAACATAAACCCGTTATGAAGAAAATATGTTGTCTACTTGCGGTCCGGTACAATAGAGAACCAATCATTCCTCGGTATACTATTGGATAAACTGACTCTCTGGTGGAATCTGCGGTGATCTTGTAACTAAAGGTCATAGGAACCTTTACCAAGGAGCTGTTATCCATTAAATATTTCTTTAACAATTCAATGGTATACTTTTCTTGATCAATGAAGATTCCTTTAGGAACTTGCTTGACATGAAGACCAAGAAAGAAGATAATCCCTCTAATCATGCTCATTTGAAATTTACTAGTCATAAGCTTGGTGAAGTCATCTACCATGACTTAATCAGTTGAACCGAAAATTATGTCATCTATGTAGATTTGTCCAAGAATTTGATAATTTTCACTTGAACGTCAAAAGAGGGTAGGATCAATGACCCCACACTTGTCACACCCCAAAACCGAGAACGGCGGAAACGTTCTGGGGCGGAGGACGTCATGTAAAGTATCACAACACAGTAAAAGTAAACAAGCAAACAACATCATCCATTGCATTAAATATATAATTTTAATACAAGAGTGTTTTGTATAGTTATAGACACCAAAAATAATGTAATTCAAAATAAAGAGATGAGTCCTGAATGTGCTCCATCTTCTCAAAAGCTGGTCTCGTAGCTACGAGTTGAGCCGCCTGAATTTGTTTAGACAAGTGAGAATGGATAGTCATCGTCAACGACTTGACTCTTCGACCAGAATATTCCTTCCGACTTAGGGCGTCTGCTACTACGTTGGCTTTACCTGGATGATAACGAATGTCGCATCCGTAGTCGTTGAGTAGCTCGACCCATCGTCGTTGTCTCATGTTGAGCTCCTTCTGATCGAATATGTGTTGTAAACTCTTGTGGTCGGTAAAAATAATGCTTTTTGTGCCATACAAGTAGTGTCTCCAGATCTTTAGGGCAAACACAACTGCCCCCAGCTCAAGATCATGGGTGGTGTAGTTGACTTCGTGTGTCTTCAGCTGTCTCGAGGCGTAGGCGATGAAGTTACCCCGTTGCATCAGAACACAACCGAGCCCTTGGTTAGACGCATCGCAATAGACCACAAAGTCTTCTATCCCTTCGGGTAGGGATAGTATTGGTGCGGTGCACAAGGCTCGCTTGAGCGTTTGAAATGCTCTCTCTTGCTTCTCTTCCCAGTCGAAGGCCACGTCCTTCTGGGTCAGTGTTGTAAGAGGTTTCGCAATACTGGAGAAGTTCCATATGAATCTGCGGTAGTAGCCAGCAAGGCCTAGAAATTGACGAATTTCTGTAGGCGTCTTTGGTGCTGACCAGTTCTCAATAGCCTTAATTTTGGATGGATCCACGTGGATTCCCTCTTCGCTTACCACATATCCTAAGAATTCGACTCTTCGGATCCAAAATTCATATTTCGAGAACTTCGCATAGAGCTTCTCCGTTCGTAAAGTTTTTAAGACCTGTCGTAGGTGATTGCCATGATCTTCCTTACTCCGGGAGTAGATCAGAATGTCATCGATGAATACAATTACGAACTGATCCAAGTAAGGTCGGCATACTCGATTCATCAGATCCATGAAAACTGCAGGCTCATTGGTCAATCCGAATGGCATCACCGCGAACTCGTAGTGTCCGTAACGAGTTCGGAAGGATGTCTTCGGCACATCCTCCTCAAGAACTCGTAACTGATGATATCTGTATCTCATATCAATTTTGGAAAAGTAGTTCGCCCCTTGCAGTTGGTCAAATAGATTGTCTATGCGAGGCAGAGGGTAACGATTTTTGACCGTCAGTTTGTTGAGTTCCCTGTAGTCGATACACATACGGAATGATCCGTCTTTCTTCTTAACAAACAAGACTGGTCCTCCCCAAGGCGAGAAGCTTGGTCTTATGAAGCCCTTGCTGAGCAGTTCGTTAAGTTGACCAGATAATTCCTGCACCTCTGCTGGTGCTAATCGGTATGGCGAGTTAGCTACTTGGGTAGCTCCTGGAATTAAGTCGATTCTGAACTCGACCTGTCGTTGCGGAGGTAAACCTGCTAGCTCTTCTGGGAAAATGTCGGGGAAGTCGCTCACTACTGGTATGTTCTTTAGTTCTTTCGTTTCGAGGCTTGTATCGACAACGTGAGCAAGGAACACGCGATATTCCTTACGTAGGTATTTTTGTGCTTGGATACTGGAGATAATATGAAGACTTGTACTGGGTTTGTCACCGTAGACTATGAGAGTTTCGTTAGACGGGAGGTTTAGACGGATTGCTTTCTCGAAGCACATGATGTCGGCGCGATGAAGACTCAACCAATCCATGCCGATGATAACGTCGAAACTTTTAATGGAAACCGGCATGAGGTCGATTGGAAATGAATGGTTATCTAGAGTTAAGGTACAACTTAAGTATATGCTCTTGGTGCTTTTAGTTTTCCCATTAGCCATTTCTATCGTGAATTGTTCTTTAAGTGCGTGTGGTTGATGTTTAAGTATGTGAGCAAATTTATGGTACACGAAGCTTCGCTCTGCTCCACTATCGAACAGAATGCATGCATACGAGTTATCGAGAAGGAACGTACCAGTCACCACCGTCGGGTCAGCAACCGCTTCCCCATGGCTTATTGCCAGTACTCTCCCCGATCCACCTGCATTCTTTGTTTTGGGGCAGTCCCTCTTGTAGTGGCCTGCTTCACCACATCCATAGCAGGTTGGGCTCGCGCCTGAGCCAGGGACTTGAGTGATCGGTTTTGCCGGAGACCTATAGAAACGGACAGTGTGTCCTTTCTTGTCGCAGTTGGAACACTGCATTTCACGGCAGGGGCCGTTGTGGTGGAAATTGCATTTGTTGCACTTAGGCAAACTTCCAGCATACTGCTTCACCGGAGCAATAGCAGCAGTAGGGGTTATTGCAGCATGTACAGTCACAATTTGCTGCTTTTTGGCAGCTCGCTGCTTCCTCTTGTCATCCCAGGACTTCCGCTTAGATTTAGCGGGTTTGGAGGGTTCCGGGATGGCTAGTGTTGTTGTCGCTGTTGGGGATTGGATTCCATGGTCGATGAGTCGTTGTGCCAGCCATTTGGCACTGTCGAAAGTAGTGGGGTTTGATGATAGAACGTTTCCTTGGTACGGAGGTACCAGCCCCCAAATTTACCTTTTGATCTTTTTCCCTTCAGTGGGAACCATATTGGGGCAGAGAGCCACCAGTTCGCTAAATCTGGCGATGTAAGCGACCACGTCGGTGCCCTTCATGGTCAGGTTCCAAAGTTCCTGTTCCAATTTCTGGATTTCGCCCCTCGGGCAATACTCCTCAATAATGAGGTCTTTCATTGTTTCCCAGCCCATGTCGTTGGCTACAACGAGAGTTAGAGCTTTAACGTGGCCGTTCCACCACGTTAGGGCTTTTCCTTCAAAGGTGCATGCGACATATTTGACTTTGCTCGCAGCAGGGCATGAACAAATTTCGAAGACCGATTCAGTCTTCTTGAACCATTGCGAGAGGGCAATGACTCCGCCAGTTCCATAAAAGGACTTTGGCTTATAGTTGTTGAAATCCTTGTAGGAGCATTCTCTCGTGCGCACATGGATCTCAGCATGGGTAGATTCAACAGGGTTTCCACCTTGGCTGTTATTAGTTGAGTGATATTGAGCCATGGCAGTTGCCACTGCCGCAGCTACTGCAACATTTAGAGCCGCGGTATCGATGATAGGAGGAGGAGGTGGTGGAGGTGTAGGGTTATTCCGAGGAGATTTGCGAGGAGGCATCTTTCAGCTATAAGTTTATAAAGACAGATACAGTGGTAAGAATCAATTGTAAGCAAGTTGAGAGTGACACATGGACTAAATAGCCATAGTCCAACAGTTGAATGAGTGTACGAATTGAATTCACAATAGGGAAGAATAGTAGGAAAACGTAAGTATAAAGATTTTCTCACAGATTAGCTAGCTGTCAATATTACTAGTATTATTGATGTAACGGGTTCAAGGAAAAATCAACCTAACAGTAGGTCTTACATCATACCATATGGAAAAGTTTGACAGTTACTAGATTCCTTGTTAGCGTACTGAGAGTTAGGAATATATTTACAGACAAGCGTTACCAAAAGTCCAGATACTAAAGGCTATTCCTTAATCAAAAGACAAAGATGTACTAGACATCTTCTAACAACGACGAGAATTCCTAATGCGAATCCTCATATCTGCCAGTTGGCGAACCACTTCTTGAAGGTGTCGTTCGTGAGCTCTTTGGCGAACTCGAAGTTCTGCGATTTCGGTGGTTTGTTGTTGTTGCAGTGCGTCATTGGTTCTCCTCGTCCCTTCGAGTGCTTCTTCTAGATGTCGAATGCGGACGGTATTAACGCCTGAGTTGGCATCAATTTCCATGACTCGGTCGATGGCTGCTCGATCTTGCTCAACATTTCGAGCAATTCTACGCACCATGACAGGCAGAGCTCTATCCGTAGAACCACCTTCGCTAATGTTGTAAAAGGTTCGGTCCCCAAAGTAAGGTAAAGGTTGACCCTGCTCGTCGCTCCAGCGATTCAAGTTGTTTACCCACAAAGGAGTGGGACCTGGAAATGCTGGTCGAGGATCGTTGTTTGGGGCTTGACCTATGGGAGGTAGATTGTTGACTTCCGGCTCGGAGTCGGATCCGTCAGAAAAGCCTTCTGCGAGGTGATCATCCAAAGGGATTGGTTGCTCATCTTCGGGCTCTTCTTCGATCCACCCTGATTTGTCTTCATTTGGAATGTACGGGTCGCCGTGATGGAATCCAGCCATTTAAATCTACGCGAGAGGAGAGGTATAAGAATATAGTATATATGTAGCTAGTAGTACAAAATACACCTATAGTATTTTAAGTTTAGGCTCTACTGATCTTCTTGTGGTATTGTTGGTAAGTTTTTAGACTTGTTAACACATCACAACCATTCTAGGGCATATGCTAATCACTCCTCGGACCAGCATAGTTGATCAGACTATACCATTCCCAAGACTGACCATACATCCCCGAGCTCACCTGTGATATTTAACAATCGTAATACTTTTGTTCTTGTTGTTGTGACAGTGATTTTAGTATGAATGCAGTCTAGTGTACTTAATTAAATATTTTAGTATTTAATGTATAGACTCTTGGTCAGAGTGCTTTAATCCCAAATGGGTTTATAGTTTAGTATATGTTTTATGGGTTGATATACTTAATTCACTATAAACAATGCTCTGGTACCAATCTGTCACACCCCAAAACCGAGAACGGCGGAAACGTTCTGGGGCGGAGGACGTCATGTAAAGTATCACAACACAGTAAAAGTAAACAAGCAAACAACATCATCCATTGCATTAAATATATAATTTTAATACAAGAGTGTTCTATACAGTTATAGACACCAAAAATAATGTAAGTCAAAATAAAGAGATGAGTCCTGAATGTGCTCCATCTTCTCAAAAGGTGGTCTCGATACCTGTCTACTAATGACCTGAGAATACAAGTTATTTTGAAAGAGTTTATCAGCATTAAGTTGGTGTGTTCATAAGTATTTTAGTGTCGGTGTTTGCTATCAAAACGTTTGAACATGTCTCAAGTGTAAGTTTGTAAAATGTACGTAAATGTTTGTAAGTGTTTGTAAAAGTTTGAATCTCTCATAAAAACCTATATTTTCTATTAAAGGTAGCCTTCAACCAAGGCGTAACTGTTTTGTATGTTTGTTTATCGTAAAATTGGGTAATTTTCCAAGTGTAACTATCATTATCAAAATATAGTTTATACATTATTATTTTAGTGAAATAGTCACTAAATGTATTAAAAGGATAAATTACTGTAGTACTTGTAGTATTGTATTATAATAACTACTATTGTACTATCTACCTTAAACCGGATTTATATTAAGGTATCATGTGATTAGTTGTACCATACTATCGACTGAGTAACAACGACAAATGTAGGTCATAAAAAGGTATGACGTTTGGCACCCGCAGACCTGCAGGTCCGGCTGTAGCTAGCAGCAAGGTGTAGGATAGTCAATCCAGTATAGATCTATACGCAAACTCACGCTCTCCCTCCAAGAGACTCTGGTTACAACTCGGGCCATGACATTTAAGGCATGCTCCGATACAGTGGATCACATTTATGTAAGTGTATGTATGTATATGTATATGTATTGTTCCTGTTCTAGTATCGTTGTATATGTTCTCTTTCTAGTATAGTTGTATATGTTTTCCTTCTAGTATAGTTGTATTTGTTCTCATAATAATATCATGTAAATGTTCTCGTAGTAATGTAATGTATATGTTCTCGTAGTAATGCAATGTATATGTTCTCGTAGTAATAAGTATTGACTCGCGAATGAACTGACTCGTTGATCTAGCAAAAGTATAAGTGTAAACCTATGTTACCCCGATGGTAACTTACTAATGATGTAACTGATACGCATGAAGATGGAAGTACTTTTATGTCTATATATGCACATATGATATATAATTAATATTGAAACGACCCTCGGACGGCTACCCGACATCCCAGCAGACCACATCCAAATCGAGGAAAAGGAAATAGGGCTGATGGCCTTCCTAAGTCTTTCAAACATTTCTTATATATATGCATATATGGCCATGCAATTTATAAGAAGTATAATAAAGTTTAAATAAAAGTATTTGATAAGTAAAAGAGTTTGTAAAACATTTTGAAGTAAAGCAGTTTGATAAACATTTTGAAACAGTGATGAAATCATTGGTTTGGTAGTTATTAATCACATGTGATTCATGTAATAACTATAATTATTCAACTTGTATTCCCCCCCATAAAAGCATTTAAAACATTCAAAAGTATTTCAAAGGTTAATTAAAGGGGTATAAACTCACCTGTAGTGAGTGGTTCTGATGACAATGTTGGATTTGGTGCTAGGTGTCAAGTGGTGACTTGAGAACATGCGCGAATACTATTTAGCATATATAGGCACATATATGGATTTAATTAGTGTTATGAATAACTAATTGATGATTTTGGGACCACCTTAGGGACTAGTAAACACTTATAATGAAGTGTTATAATCATATATGATTGTATGAGGGTTTATAAGGCTATACAAGAGGGTGTATGGCCAAGATACACACTATATGTGTGTGTGCGGCCAGGTGTGCGGCCTAGTGTGCTGCCAGCACTTGTGTGCGGCCCTGTGTGCTGCCAGGTGGTGTGTGCTGCAATGTGTGCGGCCAGATGAAGATCTTGGTGTTCTTGGTGTTCTTGGTGTTCTTGGTACCTTTTATGAAGATCTTCAAGGAGAATGGATGATACTTGAGAGGATTTTCGTGTTCTATGCTTGAAGAAGTGAAGGAAGGGTTCAAGAATGATCTAAGTGTGGCATATATAGGTGGAGTGTGCGGTTGGGAAGGTGTGAGGCCGCAAACAAGGGTGTGTGGCCGCACACTCAAGTGTGTGGTCGCACACTCCATGTGTTGGAGTGTTTGGCCCGGTTTTGATTCCTACACTTCGAGTTAACCCTTTTTAACACTCCTACCTTAATTATATCACATTTAGAGCGCTTCATTAGACTCTAAAGGGTACTACCATATGGTAAAATAAGTCTAATATTGGAAAGAATTGAAGAGTGCATGCAAGAAGTTTTTCGGGTTGTCACAACACTTGTATCCATACTCAATAAGAAACCTAGAGAGAGTTTCATACCAAGCTCTTGGTGCCTGCTTCAAGCCATACACACTTTTCTCCATTTTCTAGTAGTGATGAGGAAAATAAAGATTGTCAAAACCTAGAGGTTGTTGTAAGTAAACCCCTTCTTTCAGTTCACTATTGAGGTAGGAACGTTTTACATACAGTTGGTGTACTTTGACATTTTTGTGCGCTCCATATGCCAGAAAGATGCGTATGGCCTCTAGCCTTGAAACTGGAGCATATGCTTCATCATATTCAATGCCTTCCAATTGACTATGACCCTTTGATACAAGTTAGGCTTTGTTTCTGATAACTACACCGGAGTCATCCATTTTTTTACGAAATACCCAATGAGTTCCAACTATGGTATGTCCTTTTGGTTTGGGGACTAGTTTGCACACCTTGTTTCTTTCAAATTCAGAAAGCTCTTCTTGCATTGCAATAATCCATTCATGGTCCAGAAGTGTATCTTTGATGGTTCTGGGGTCCATAGAAGACATGAAAGGTGCATAATGACAATGTTTATTTAAATCATTAGAAGAGCGAATGTGTGTACATGCAGAAGGACTTCCTATTATCTGGCTAGGTGGATTACCTCTTGTCCAAATGTATAGACATGATAGATGGTGTTCAACATCTACATTTAATGGAATATCCTCTACTTTGGGAGGACTTTCTCTTTGAATATCTTGAACTTTTCCCCCTTCGGCATGAGAACATCATACAAATTGATCTTTATTTGGTTTCTCTGTGAAGGTGAAGGTTCCCCCTGTGAAGTTGATGGTTCCCCTTGTACTGAAGCATTGCGACTAATGGGAACTATGGGAACTTCAGTAGTTATTATCTCTTCAACATCTTCTTCTAAGTCTTTGGATTCTTCTGGATTCCTTGAGATATTGTTGTTGACAACTAGGATTGTTTCATCTATGGCTAGAACCTCAATGGTTATGATTGTTAAAGGGATTGAGGGATTGCTTCCCCCCTCAATCGGTGAATTGGAAGTCATGTGTAAAGAGTATTCAGATAATGAAGGGCCACAGTCTTCGGTATGTTGTAATTGCACAGAAAGGGAGTTTAAGACTTCGTAAAGTCTTGTAGTTTTTGGAAGATTGAAGAATGCTTCATAGTCGACTTCTATGATGTTGAGAGGTCCAGATTCGATTGGAATATCGTTTTCTACGGTGAACTTTGTTTCATTGTGAGGGCGGTCTTCCGGAGATAGAAATCATCAAATTTCACGTCAAATCTTTCTTCTATGATTCTTGTTCTTCAGATCGGAACTCTATATGCTACCTAGTTTGTAGAACATCCCAAAAATATTCCTTCTTCTAATTTAGGTGAAAATTTGCTCAGATGCTCTTTGTTATTGACTAAAAAACACCTGCAACCAAAAATGTGAAAGAAACGTACATTTGGTTTTCGATTGTTCAAACCTTCAAATGGAGTCTTATTGAGGAGTTTACCGATGATGCTTCGGTTTTGTAAAAATCATGGTGTTAAGAATACTTCTGCTTAGAAACAAAGAGGCATATTTGTGAAGTTGAGCATTGACCTGGCAGCTTTTACTAGAGTTATATTTCTTCTTTCTACCACCTCATTCTGTTATGGAGTGTAAGGAGCTGAGAAGTTGTGATCAATTCCTTTTAATACTAGGAAGTCATTAAGCAACCGATTTGTAAATTCATTTCCGTTGTCACTTCAAATTCATTGGATAGGAAGCTTGATTTCTAACTCAGTTTCCTTGACGAAGTTGATCAAAATATATGGTGTGTCTGATTTAAGTCTCAAGAAAAACACCCATGTGGAATGAGTGAAATCATCGGCTATGACCAGAATATACTTCTTACTATGTATGCTTGAAACCGTTAAGGGACCATAGAAATCAATATGAAGCAACTCCAAAGGTTCAGTGATGGATGAATCAAGTATCAACATATGATTTCCTTTTGTTTGCTTACCACATTCGAAAGCAGGGCATAAAGTGACATTGTCAAATTTGAATAGAGGCAATCCTCTTACCATCTCTCCGGTAACCAAATTGTTGATGTACATAAATTTGAGGTGAGCAAGCTTCCTGTACCATAGCGAGTTGACCATGGAGACGGATTTTGACAAAAAAAACACAGTTGTGGTTTACCGATGATTAAAGATATATCTAATGGGAACATTATTCCAGCAACCTTTGTTTTCATTATACATCTTGATCCTTCTTTTGTCATTATGAAGTTGTATTCATCATCAAATTCAACACGATGACTAGCATTGTAGAGTTGCCTAACACTAATGAGATTGTTTTTTAACCCTTCAACATAGGCAACTCTTTGTATTGAGAAGTTTCCATTTGTTAGGACACCATATACTCGAATGGTTCCGTTTGCATCATTTCCAAAAGTTGTGTGACCACTATTTGTGATGGCCTTAAAGTCACGAAGTTATTCCAACCTTCCTGTCATGTGAAGGGAGCAGCTGCTATTGATTAACTATTATGTTTCATGATCCTTCTCGCACATTGCCTATAATATTAGTTAGTTAATTTGGGCACCCAAACTTGTTTGGGGCCCATAACAACATAATACGATTTAAAATATGCACTGTATGGTTTAGTTGTGATTTTTGATAATGTGTTGTTCTTTCTCTCCTTTTTAATCCAAATCTTTTTTCAGATAAAGTCCTTTTGGGGTTTCATGGCAGACTTCTTAATGGGTGGATAAGAACTAAAAGTCAATTTCTTTTCATTTATCCAGATGGTTTGCCTAAGTGTTGACCTATGTATATAGTCAATGTGTTTAATGAGATTCAGCTTCAGTTCAACATTTTCTTTGTCCTTTTGATTGATAAGAAGATTGTCATCAAGCAACATTGACTTTATTTTTTGGTCAAGCTTCTTGTTCGGAGGAGTGACAACCGCAATATTATTGCTTTGGGCAATTTTGGGAGTTTGAGTTCTTTTGGGACATGGTGAGCTGTTGGGACTTTTGAATTTTCGTTATCGGTTTAACTTTCGCGAAGATTTAGATTTTTCAAAATGTTTTTGCATAGATTTTTTTTAAATGTATTTGTCACCTACAGAGTCATTTGAATTTGTTGTCTTTGAAAATGGTGACCTTTTGTTTTTAGTAACCTTAATATTTGACTTAGCTTTCCTATTCTGAATGCAAGATTCGATTTCAACTTTCAAGGCTTGCTTTGCTTCATGTTTTGGTGACAAAATATCAGATTTATATAGTTTTGGTCTTTTTCTTTTAAAGAGTATGGACTTGGTTATGGGTCTAGGATAGGTGTCATCAAAATTATAGAGTTCTTCACATTTTGAGCATTATTCTCTCTCGAATTTGTCTGTTCTTACTCCTTGAGAGAGAACTTGAATCGTAGTAGTGGATTTAACAAAAGTCTGCGGTGAGCTTGTGTTGAGTGAGATACCGTAGTGGATGCAATATTCACTTTTTCTAGGACATTTGACTTTGGGGGCATTTTTGGTTATTCCATAGTGATATTTGTTGGATTAATGTCTAAGTCCATAACTATAATTGGTAAGACTTGACCCGACCCAACATGGTCCATTTGGGTTGCATGGCATCATGCATTTGGATAGACTATAATGAGAGAAATAACACTTAAGGTTTGTTAATATATTATAAGTTATAATATATTAACAAGATTATTTAATTAGTATTGATCAAGAATTAATCTAGAATTAATTAAGTGATCAAAATAAGACTAATTAAATATATGTGTTGATTGTGTAAATCATCCATAGTTGTATAGTGGGCTAATGTTCCATGGGTTATCAAGTTGGCCTAAAACCCATAGGATGCTCCATGGATGCTCTATGATGTATTTGAACCCATAAATCCAAGGAAATGGAAATCCATGAAAATTAGGGTTTACCCTAATTGTAACAACTATATAAGATCATATTCTTTAACAAAATCAGCCACTAAGTTAAGAAGAGAAGGGCTAGCCGATTTTGGAAGCGTTCAAGTTTTTCTCAAGTTATTCCAAGTGTATTTGGTGTTGTGTGAACCATTTGAGGTGTCACACTTGGGGCACTAGGCACTCAAGCTTCATAAAGTCATTCTACATCAAAACAGGTATGTATTCTAACTTGTTGTATTTCATATGAATCAAAGCTTTTGTATGCTAGTTAGTATAATACTTTGGATGTTCATATTTGCATGTATAACAGAGAAAACATAGATCCAAGGTATTTAGGGTTGCATGTACACTTAGGAGTGTTAGAATGCTCAAAACCCAACAGTGGTATCAGAGACAAGGCTTGTTTTCAATTATACTTGATCCAAATTGCTGAAAAATGCTGAAAAGGTCGAATTTCGGGCATTCTGGGCACTAGACTCGTCGATTCCACTGATGAACTCGCCGAGTCCAAGGCAAAATGCATCCAACTCGCCGAGTTTGTCCGTGCACTCGATGAGTTGGACCCCCAGACAACATATATTCGACTGTTTTGGCCGGAATTGGATTAGAAACATTACCCTAAGCTGTTTTTGGACTAATAAACTTGTTTTTGATGTGGTAATGTTCATACTAATCCAATTTCAAAGATAATTGTCAATAGATTCATGTTTTGTATTAGTTTAAGTGTTATGCTAATTACATGAAAAAGTTTGATTCCAATTATAATGTTCATATGAGTTGCTTAAATTAATAGAAAAGGTTGATTGAATATGTGTCTTTGATCCATTTTAATCTAAGAATTGATTCTAAAATGTGTTTTTGTAACTTGTCCTCAAGTTATATGAAAATTCACATTAAAGTTTCTTAAAACTCATAAAAGTTGGCAATGGTTACAAATATGAAGAGTCTTGTTCTCATTAAATGGTTTTATGACTCCATAACTTGTCCTCAAGATATGGAGGTTCAAGAGTCACTTCATTAAGTAATAAAATGTGTAACCTTAATTAATTCCATAAGTTATAAAATAAAGAAAAGTTACATTCTTTTATTAGTTTGAAGTCTTCCATAACTTGTCCTCAAGTTATGGAACTTGAAGATTCTTCTAATTAAAACTACTTTAAACACATAAGTTATGGAATTAATTAGTTTTGAATAGTTTCAAAAACTTGCCCTCAAGTTTTGGAATTTGAAAAATTTTCACTTATGAATACTTTAATTCCAAGTTAGCCCTTAGAGTTTTAAAAGTTAAAATTCAACCCTTATACTTTATAATATTATAAGTTAATAATATTTATATATAGGTATAAGAGTAAAGTCAGTCTTACCGTTAGTAGGCCTCATTCATGAAGTCGGTCTATAAGGGGGTATAAGGTTACTGCCTATAAAATGGCAGTTTAATGGGTGTCCACTCTCACCCACCGCTTCCTTGACTGGTGGAGGGTCGTTAGCCGAACGGGTAGGACAAGGACTATAATTCTCCCTTCATTAAAAGTATTAATGATAAATACTAAGTAACTAAATACTTATAATTCCCAATCTTAGTTACTTAGGAAAATGTGAATAAGGTGCTAACCCATGAAATTACACTTTGCACTTTGCTTAAGTCGGTTGGTGGAGCGTGTGTGGTTTACCGGCACACTGGCTTGACTTAACAAGGTAGGCAAAGGGTTTTTCTTAAAGTTTATCAAGGGTTGGTGGAGTGTGTGTGGTTTACCGGCACATTGGTTGGGTGATAAACATTTAAGAGTACCAAGTAATTTGCATGGTTACTTCACACCTTGTTTTATGATCCTTGGCATCCCAGTCACAAAACCTGAAGGGCACACTCGATATTGAAACATGCCATTGAAAAGTTAAATGAATTTCAAAAGATCTAAGAGTTTAAAATTCAATTAAAACTTAATTATATTTCGTTTTTCATGGTGGGAATTGGTAAATCGTTATTTATCTACCTTCAACTATTTTATAACTTGTATTACAACATCCCTCTTCCAATTATAAATAGGTTGTTGGGTCCCAACCTTAATATCTCATATTGGGTGTTATATTAAGGACTTTAAATCAACTAAACTTGAATATCTCCCAAAAGATGTCTAGTTCAAACATCTATGATCTTCCCAATTCTCTTGGAACTTCACTTCCTCCACCTCCTCCAATTATTCTCCCTAACCCACAAGTTCTAGGTCACTCAAGCCCTATTGGAAAGGCAATGTCTAGGTATGATCACATCTTGGAGATGAAGTCACATATTGACAAGCCGAGAGAGTTGGGTGTCAAAGTCTTGAGAAAGTTGGTGGTTCAATCACTTTCTAAGTCACATAGTGAGTTCCTTTGGGACTCCTATGAAACAGACTATGACAAGACCCTTAATGATCTTATCTATTTGCTTGGTACTACTAAATCAGCAATGATTTGAAAGGCTACTAAATAAAATTCGATTAGAAGATCGACTTCCCAAAACTTTATGAACATTGACAATGATGACACTAGAAATCTAGAAAAAGCATTCTCTTCCCAATGGAAAAGGGTCGGCCATAGTCAACTCGGTTGACCAAATGGTAAAGAGAAAAGCTAAGTCTGTGATTGTCCCATGTACTATTACCTAAGGGTCCATATGTTTCTATTGCCAAAGGAAGGGGCTTTGGTTACAAAGCTGCCAAACTTACCTAAGGATGGTAAAGTCAATGAGTTTGACTTTATGTCAGGTAAGTCCATTGTCTAACTCTATTAAGTTCCTATTTGGAGATTCTTATTACATGATTTGACTGTGTCATATCTTGGTGTTTTAAGAATCATAGAAAAGTAAAGAAACTTAAAGAAAGTATATGTTGAATCTGATCACATAGATGGATTTCTATCGCATAGTTTGAAGATTGGATTCTTGAGCTACTTCTTAGGAGTTATGAGATATTGCTTAGGAATAGATAACAACAAGTTTCATATGGATTGTAACGATAAGTTCTTCCGCAAAGTTTTTAAAATAAAAGGAAATTTTTTGATTTTATTTAGTTTAAGTATCCTTACAATGGCATTTGTGAAAGAAATTGTTGATTATATGATTCCATTGATAGCAATAATGGAAAATGGTTTTGATTCTTTCATTTGTGGTAGTGTCTAAATTTACCAAATAAAGAAAGTTTCTCATCACCCAAGTTTCAATTGGACCGAAACTTGGAATCATGCAAGTTGTATAGTATGATGAATGAGAACTTTCAAGCATTGGAAAAATTAAGACTAATTACTTGTTCACATGGATGTGTGGGTCAACTGAAGGGCTAAGGGATCGAGTACATAGTCATGTGCACTGATCAAGCCCACCACAAATAATCGATAAGACTATTCGTCATGATTTACTAAAGTTTAGTAAATATGGTTATACTTAAAGGCTTAAGCGTAATTCTGATACATTGGAAAATTTTTGATGTATGGCAGAACGAATGAGAAGAATCAAATTAGGCAGAAGGATAAAAGTTTCTCAAATCTGAAAAGATGGGAGAGTACTTTAGTATCATGTTATATGATCATCTTAATGATTAAGAGACCTTATCACAGTTCATCCTGTAAGTGCATTTTGATAGCTAAGAAGAGGAGTTATGAATTGTTGAAGTGGTCAAATCAAGAAGATGAGTCATACTTCGTTCCAAAAGAATTCTTAGATTCATACTCCATACACATGAAAACTCTAATTTATTTCTTACCCTCTCTGTGGTGCTTTCGAGCTGTTGTGAAGCTTTAGGTGGGTGTTTTGCATCTTGAAGTGGTAGAAGAAGAAACTTGAAGACTCATTCTTTGGAGGAGAGCCTTGAGATCCAACTTTAGCACATTCATTTCATGGATTTTGAGGTATAAAATTCAAAGCTTTTCATCTCATTTCATAGATCTATTCTTTGGTTTGTTTTTGGTCATTTCGGGTCCCTTTGGTTGGTGGTTGTGAGCTAATATGGTTTTTGGAGCTTATCGTTGTAGATCTGGTCATACTATGGGTTTCTTGAGCATAAAGGTGAAAACTTTATGGTGGTTTTGGATCTCATGCATGTGTTAAGTCATTTATTAAGCTCTTTTGAGATCTAAAGCCCTAGTAAGCCATGCATACACATAAATTTGGCAACCTTACATGATAAACCAGCTTAAGGAAGTCAGATTTGAGTTTGGGTTGAAGTCTTAATTGGTTAAGTGCTGAAAAAGGAAAGTTAGCCAAGTTGGTGGAGTGTGTTGGGCGTGCAAGCAGGTACGTTGTTCGTACAAGCCCTAAAGCGAGTACACTGAGAGCATAAGTAGAGTATGCGAATTGGGATTCAGTCTATTTGGGCTCTCGGTATTGCGCCATGTTGGACTTTGGTTGTCCTGTGCCTTGTTGGGCCATCTGAATCCTATTCTTGGGCTGTTAAGATTTTAGTGGACTCTCTTGGATGAAGGCCCATGAAAGGGATTGTAACATCCCGAAAATCAACAGTAAAAATTTTATTTTTAATGTATATATTCAAGCATTCCTTTATCTTTATCCAAAAGATTAAAAGTATTCCAGAGTAAAACAATTATCAGAATAAATACCAAAATCATGAATTGCAGAAAAACACGAGTGTATGTGTTGCGATCAAGCCGGGCCCTTCCCTTTCGAACCAGAAGTACCTGAAACCATAAACCACAAATTGTAAGTACAAACCTTAGTGTGTTCCCCAAATACCACACACCATACATATCAAACGAGCCATACATATCATACATATCCGGTAATCAATAAAAAGTGCTATGTGCCAACCATAGTCTTGCCATTATGCCACGATCTGTATCATGGTCTTCCTTGACAGGCCGGGGGCCAAAACCCTGGGTCTTCTACACAAGTGCCATGATTCACCTTATGGTCTTCCATTCAAGCATCACAAAGGCAACTAGCATACAATCTATAACTACTTAAGTAATTAACTGCTAGAGTTCAGACTCTGGTCTTGGATACAAATTTCCAGGAGCCACCTCCTAGTATTTCATAAAAATGCCAAGGTCTACCCCCGGGTCTTCCTATAATATTTAAACCAAATGGGCCAGCATTGGTGCCTTTGACCCATAGAATAGTGAGGAGACTCACCTCGAATGCTGAAGCTCACTGAAAGAAATCCCTAGCTGCTACCCTATCGACTCCCCGAGCTATCAGTACAAAATAACACCCAATTAGCAATCGAGTTCCATTCTATGGCCCACAATCCATACTTGGGGTAAAATAACCATTTTAGCCCTAGCCCAACATGAACCAAAACTAAGGCCCAAATCCAATAACCAAAAAGGCCCAAAACCAAAAGATCCGCAAAGACCCACTAATGGCCCAATTTTCCAAATTGGGCCTAACCCCATATGAACCTTATCCTAAGCCCAATAATTTCCTTAGTCCAAAAAGTCGATCTCAGATGGCCCAAAAGGCCCAAAGAAACAAGGTGGCCCAAAGATGTGAAACCCAAAACACAACAAATCCAAAGCCCAACTGAGCACTATATGTCGGGCGTACACTCAGCTATGCTGGGCATACTCGACGAATCCAGATCGTGACCAATAACTAGGTACATTGTGTGAATGCTTAGCTACGCGGGTGTGAGTCCCAAAATCTGGAACCAACTAGTGATCAAACACAAGAACAAACTATAATCAATGAGAACAAGAAGGAGTAGAAGTTAGAATGATCCAAATTGCACATGTTTCTATTCACCCTTAAATGTCTGGTACAATGGAACACACACACACAATCGTCGTACATTCTGACAAGAGTGACACACATATATATAGGGAACAGTGAACTGTAAACAGTTCACGGCTGCAAACATCCTTGCAGCCACAAACACCAACTGAACCGAAAACCCCAGTTTTCGGTTCACCCAATCGCAAACACTCTAAACAACTCAAACAGAGACTAACAAGACTCATATAGATGAATGTCTATCCCATACCAACAAAATATGACCTTACAGTCTCCCCCTTGGTTTGAGGCTAGCATAATTTCACTCTTTCTCAATTATAAGCATGTCTAACCTTCCTATCGCCCCTAGCCACATCTTCTTATCGATAATATCAGCGATCATCCTTGTAAATTCTATAGCAGCAAGCTCAAAGATCTCATGCTTGCATACAATTTGATGGTGAGCCGAAGTGTGAATATCCTGTTCACAAAACTGTAGCAAATCCTACTTATCAACAATACGAAAAACACCATTCAGGAATTTGATGACAGCTGAGGCTGTGGCTTCATCATAAACCTAGTATTCCATATTGTTCAACGATCCATCACAAAAATTCATAACAATAGGAATCTGTGTTATCTGTTTTATAGGAGGCCACATTACATTCTTGAAGGTCTTGTTGGTCTTAGGGTTAATAACACCTTTGATTCTTTTCACAAACGATTCGACAATTTTCATCCCATCAAATTTCCTCTTAACTTGATTCCCCAAGAATAGTTTGAAATCCGTTCCTCGTGGATCATTAGATGGGTTTGAAAATGAATCATCGGCAAGTTTAGTGAGGTCCACCTTCGTCCAAGAAGAAAAGTCATTCTTGTGCTTGTAATACTCCACGTTTTCGCTCTTGCACTTTATGAACCAGCAATTTAATCTGTCATGAAAACCCCACATAAGAATTCCTGACCGGTCACCATACTTATCTCTGAACCGCCTCTTTCCAAGCTTGGTCACAGTTAGTTGGGGTTGGTCTCCACAAGCATTTGGATCTGAATTTTTCATGAAGAGCCACTTCCCCTTTGGTTGTGAAGATGCCTATTTCTGAGTGTCACACCCCCAAACCTGAACGGCGGAAACGTTCGGGGGCGGATGACTTCATGTGGTAACGTAACAAATGAATACATAGTAAAGAAAGCAATACAACCATCATATATATAATTGAAAGTTTACATTTGTCAAAAGTTACATGTTCAAAACTCAATTACAATATGATGTCAAAAATACGAGATTAAACTGGCGCCGCAGCATCCCTTCAACAAAAGCGAAATGAATACCTGAAATTACTGATTTCCTGGGACATACAAGAAATTTTGAAATAGTAGATCAACATTTAAGCTGGTGAATTTCATAAGTATTTAAGTGACAATGTTTGAATGAAATGAAATGTTTTATCTTTGTTTGTTTGTGTTTAGAAAATCCTATATTTTCTACTAGTATAAAAGTAGCCTTCACTCAAGACCAATGTTTGTTTCCAAAGATGTATGTAAATGTAAAATAACCAATGAGTTTGAAAACCTTGTAAATCAATGCATTTTTAATACCCCTTGTGAGTTTTATAACCATACTATTGACTCTGAATGCCTATACACAACGTTCTTCAGGCGTTGAAATGTTATGACGTTTGTCACCCCAAACGGTGGACTGCAGCTAACAGTCAGGGCGCGGGTTGTCAAGCCCGTATAGATCTATACACAAACACCATGCTCCCCCTCCAAGGGATTCTGGTATATAATACAGGACTTGAAATGTGTACTCGAACGTACATGAAGTTAGTGTCTCACAAATCCGTGGTATAAAAACAGATCTACTTGTTAAAATGTTACGTTTGTTCTTGTATACGAAAATGAGCTTCTTGAAATATGTGATTCTAGTACATAAGAGTTAGAAATCTGTTCGTAAAACTATACCTATTATAGTTTCCAAAAAGCGTGTCTTGTTTGTTTAGAAATATTGAGAAAAGGAATCACTTGTTTATGAAAGTATAGATTTTTGGTGTAGAGTCTAGGATAGACAAGAAAAATCTAAGAACAGTTTAGTTTATACATGCATTACAACAACATTTTATTTTAAAAGGTAAAATGCTATTGTGACATATGTTATATATATATATATAAAAGTTCCTTTAAATGTTTATAAATCGCATGTGATTTGAATATATAACAGTATATAAAAGAGTTTCTTTATGTAACACACGATAATACTCGTGTGTTTTACTTGTAATCCCCCCCCCCCCCCTTGAAAGCATATAAAAGTATTTAGAATAATTAAAAAGGTTGATTAAGGGGTATGAAACTCACTTGAAAGTTTTGGAGATAGCGAGATGGAAAACCGGGCAGAGTTTCGTCTCGGGAAACGGATTTTCCTCGGGATTCTCGGGAATCTCAGGAGTAAAATCGACCTTCAGGACTTGAGCCAAAAAGACCAGAGCTTCGGGTTTGAACGGACACGGAAAACGAGGCAAAGTTGAGAGAGAGAGAAGAGAAATGAACCCTTTCTTTGGAAACCCTCGCATCCTATTTATAGTAAGGCTGGTCTGCCTCGGTACGCGGGGCGTACGCTCGTACGCAGCGCGTACGCGTACGTCATGCATGACCGAAGCCTCGACTGCCTCGGTTCGGATGGGACGGGTTGCTGGGTACGCGGGTCGGATGGGACGCCGGGTCGGATGGGACGTCGGGTCGGACGGGTCGGGGCTTCGGACGGGTCGGATGGGTCGGTTTCTTCGGATAGCGCGACGTGGACGATCAGAGGCCAATCCCCTCGGTTACGCGGGGCGTACAGTAGTACGCAGCGCGTACTTCGGAGGAGGATGCTGACTCCCCTTCGGATAATATCCGAATTTTGAATTAAATAAATAATTAATTTATTTAATAAACTTCAAAAATTCATATCTTCTTCATACGAACTTCGTTTTCGATGGTCTTTATATCCTCGCGTAGGTGAGACTACGCTCTACAACTTTCGTTTAGACTCCGTCGGCAAATTCCAAAATTATATTTTTATTATTTATTAAAAATCCATCGTGTTTAAGGAATTTCTTAGAAAATTCATAACTTCTTTATCTGATGTCGGTTTTTGCCAGACTTTTTACCGCTAGAATACCATTGTTGAGACCTTCGATTCTCGTTTAGGTCATTCCGGCCAAAAGTTGCTCGATTACCGATTCGAGTTTTTAGCTGTCTGTTGCTAAGCCGAACTTGGAAAAATCATAACTTCGCTATATGAAGTCGGATTTGGGCGTTCTTATCACGTACGATCATGGTTCAAAGAAATTTAATCATAGAAGGAATTTAAGTAGAACTTATTTATATATTTTATTATGAAAGTAACTTTTTATTATTCAGAAGTGGTTACAATACTTGACCCATTTTGGTCGTTACAAAGAGTTGAAATATCGGGTTCTCACACTGAGCTCGTTTGAGAATAACTCTTGGATTGGCTTGAGCTGGTTCACTCTCAAATTGGTCAACAATTCTTGTGGTTCTGACAGGAGGAGGATTAACAAGAGGATCTTAAGCAGCTTGGGAAGGAGCACAATGAGAAGGTTCTTCTGTATTTGGTTTAGCGATCAGTTTCTTGAATTTGTCGCCAAATTCATTGATAAGCTTGTTTTTCAAGTCGAAGTACCCAGCAGTCAAGGCACCAAGGTTTAGCTGCAAGTCGTAGATCTGTTTTGATTTTTGAATATTTTCCTCTTCAAGCTTGGAAACTCTGACGTCAATTTTTCCTATCAAAACATCCTTCTCGATAAGCTTTTGATTTAGAATTCCGATCTCCCCCTGAACTTCCTTCACCTGTAGATATCCATTTGCCTCGGGGTGAAGGTTCTGAATCTTGTTGTGCCAAAAACATGGCAAGCCTCTCGGAGGCAGCATCATGTGCAGGTTGTGGTGGAGAGGAACCCCTAGGAGCTGAAGAGCTCCCGACTTCATAAGAATATCGAACAACACTTGGTCCTTCTTTCAAAACTTGACTATCTTCATGGGTTGTTTGGTTTGGTGTAGCAATTGCAAAATATTGTTGACCTGGTGAAGCATGTTCCCTAATCAGCACTCTCGGCCTTGGATAGGCTCTTCTCCTTTTGATTAGAGGATAGGAGGCTTGTGTCATGAGAAGATCACCTTCAGATGGCAAAGAGGTTGGAGTATCAATTGTAAGGGGAGGAATCCTTATAGTTGAATCAAGATTAGCTGAAATGTCAGCCATCTGATCCGAGGTTGAAGGCGTCACCTTGACAACATTACTAACTGTCACACCCCAAAACCGGAACAGCGGAAACGTTCGGGGTGGAGGACGTCATGTACGGTATCACAACCATGCAAAGTAGTAAACAAGAAACAACATCATCCATTGCATTAATAATATAATTTCAGACAAGTGTGTTCTGACATGTTATATAGACACCAAAAATATACATCCAAAACAAAAGAGGAGTCCTGAACGAGCTCCATCTTCTCAAAAACCTGGCTCCGGTACCTGTCTACTAGTGCCCTGAGAATACAAGTTATTTTGAAAGGAAGTATCAGCTTTAAAGCTGGTGAGATCATAAGTATATTAGTCTCTGTGTTTGTATGAAAGAATTTGTAAGATGCTTGCAAGATGTAAAGTATAAGTTTTGTAAAGTTTGTATTTGTTTGAACACTCCTAGAGAACCCAATGTTTCGTACTAAAAGTAGCCTTCGACCAAGGCATCTAGTATCTGTATGTGTGCCTCTTGTAAGAGTGTGTATTTTCCCAAATCCGACTATCATTAACTACTGTTGTACTAACTACCTTAAACCATTTGTTATTTAAAGTAACATGTGACCAGCCTGTATTCTGCTACTGACTCCATAGTAAAACGACAATGTAAGACGCCGTAAGAAATGACATTTGGCACCCGTAGACTTGCAAGTCCCACTGTAGCGAGCTGTAAGGTGTAGGATAGTCAATCCAGTATAGATCTATATGCAAACTCATACGCTCCCCAATTAAGGAGATTCTGGATACAAAAACGGTCATGGCAGGTAGTGCCATGCCCCGTTTAATGGTTCACATAAATGTATTAATGTATTTGTAATGTATTTGTGTGCTAGTTGTATTGTGTGCTCTTTCTCTATCTAGCCTGTATGTTTGTTTCTCATCATAGTGTCTATTGTTTCTTTCTCGTCATAGTATCATATGTTGTTTCTCATCATAGTATTATGTTTGTTTCTCATCACTCTGTATCTATTGAATCTTGTATGACCTGACTCATTGTATTGTTTCATTGTTCTAGAAATAGCATTAGTAACTTCCTAAACTACTCCTATAGTAGTTTACTAGAAATGTATGGACATGTTTGTATACCCTTGCAACCCGAAGGTATGGATCTAAATGAAAGGACTTTTATGGCTATATATGTATACATGATATACAATTAATATTTAAACAACCTTCGGACAGATAGCCGATACCCTAAAGCCACATCCAAACAAGGAAAAGGAATTAAAGCGAGCTAGACTTCCAAAGTCCTTTAAACATTACTTATATAACTATACATATAAAGGCAGGCATTTGACAATATATAAGTATAAAAGAGTTTAAGTAAAGGTATTTGACAAGTAAGAGTTTGTAAAACTGTTTGAGGTAAAACAGTTTGATAAACAGTTTGAAAAGTAAGATAACCACTAGTTTGGTAATTATTAATCACATGTGATTGATGTAATAACTATAATTGTTCAACTTGTATCCCCCCCCCCCATAAAAGCATTTAAAAACATTTAAAAGGTTAATTAAGGGGTATGAACTCACTTGTAGTGAGTGGTTTGGATGAACGGATTGTATAGGATGCTAAGTGTCAAGTGAAGACATGAGCACACACGCGGATCCTATTTAACATATAATCATACATATATGAATATAATTAGTGTTTAGAACAACTAATTATTGAATTGGGAACACCTTAGGTACTAGTAAACACTTATATTGAAGTATTACAACCATATGTGATTGTATATAAGGGGTATTTGGCTACACAAGGGAGTGTATGGTCAATACACACACTACAAGTGTGTGTGCGGCCAGGGTGCCCAGCCAGGAGGCGTGTGCGGCCAGTGTGTGTGTGTGGCCGTACACATAGTGTTCTTGGTGTTCTTGGTGTTATTGACTAAAGTTGCTACCTTTTATGAAGATCCTCAAGGAGATTTGGATGATACTTGAGAGGATTTCGGGTCCTATCTTTGTAGAAGTGTAGAAAGTGTTCCAAATGGCTAAGTGTTCTATATATAGGGAGAGTGTGCGGTTGGGATGGGTGTGTGGCCTCACACTCTTGTGTGCGGCCGCACACACCTTGTGTTGGTGTGATTGGATCAAATGCAAGGCGATACAACCACAATATTCATCCCACGACTCATCCCCTGCTTATACTAGGCTTTAAACACTCTATGTGACCCCCAAACATTGCTAGAAAAATAGCAAAACGAGTTTGACCTTCATTGATTTGAATATGTATAAGATAAAAATTTCGGATTGTCACACTAACTCCCTCAGTCTCTATTGTAGGTTGTACAACATCATGGACATCATCAAAGAATGCATTGAGTTCATCATAACATGGCCTGAAATCATTATCCTGCTCGAAGTCGAAGTATAAGTCATCACCATCAGATCCGGATAGATCACCACCTTGATCCATATTAGCTGCATCCTAATCATCATCATCATCAATGCCAAACACATCATCCACTATATTCATCACATCTTCATCTTCATCATCATCTTTCGTATCATCATCATCATTCACCTCCACATCAGTCATTTGTACATGTTCCACGGCAACAATTGCAATGGGAGGAGCAGGGTCTTCTTCATGTTCAGAAGTAGTAATCACATCATCTTCATCGTCTTCATTGTATAATGAGCTTTCTGACTCGGATGCTTCATTGATCTCTGCAAACTGGCCAAATTTCTCCAGTGGGTACTTTCCTTGGAATACAAATTTTGTACCCTTGCGATTTTGTTTCATGAGACCAAAAGTATTAGCACCAAATGACTTCAAATCCAAAGTTTCACATTTTCTTTAACACAGGAGCTGCGTACGCACGAAACTCAAGGAAAGAAAGAGTGCGAGCTCCGATGATAGCCATAACCTCAGCACGGAACGCACCCAGGTGCTCATCCAAGATCTCCAATATCTTGTCCTTGACCTAACAAAAGATCATAGGAGTCTGATCCAAAATACCATGAGTAATCTCCGATGAGATGAACTCCTGCATCTGCTCACTAATTGGCTTAGTACTTGCACCTAAGCCGGAACAAGAACCAGAACCTCCTTCCTGAGTGCTCACCACCAAACTGAAATACAACATGCCAAAGATCAGAACATACCCAAAAATCCTCCTTCCTCAAGCTTCTTAGATTTTACAAGACTCTCCCCGATTCAAGTATGGATCTTGTGCTTTCAGTAGTACGGGCCCAATACTACCTTCCACACCTATCCATACTTTCCTCAATGATCATCCTGAATCCTCTAAATCACATACTCAACTGATGCACCAAAGACTCATTAAAATGCACCACCAAACCAACTAAAACATATCCTAAGCTCTCCTAGGTTTCCGACCTCGCCCGGCCCTCAGCTGTCGAAGGACTCCCACCAATGTCAACTAGCGTCCTCATGAATATAGTCACATGCAACAAAGATCATATAATCCTTCGAGTAAAAGACTCAACCGTAGAGCAGTTGGACTCAACCAAGAGTTGTGTAATAGGGTCAAATCCATTACTCTACGATTATTTAACATGTGCCACATGTGACTAAGAGTCCCAAAAATTACAAAGCAAGCATCATTTAAGTAACAAAAAAACTAACCAACATACACTAATCAAGCCATTTTATCCATACTAGCATGCAATTCTAAAGCTCATACAATCAGCCATATAAAGGCATCTCTCCTATCATATAATATTGATAATCTCCTTAGCCTTAATCAAGCATGCAATTCTCATAATCATATCATATATCATAATAAACATGTATTGATATTCTAGGAAACACTTAATTGAGATCGGCCGATTGCACGCGTCAGACCCCTTTCTTTGATTAAAGATTTCCTTTTTAATTAAATGTTTTTTATAAAAAATATCGCCAAACCCTCAATTTGAGTTCAGGCACACCCGAGAGTATGCCCGAATCCCTCAAACCAAGGCTCTGATACCACCTTGTAACATCCCTAAAATCAAGGATAAAAATTTCATTTTTAACATTTATATTCAAGCATTTGTTTATCTTGATCCAAACGATTAAAGTATTCCATAGTAACACAATTATCAAAGTAAATCTCAAAATCATGAATTGCGGAAAAACACGCGTGTATGTGTTGCGATCAAGTCAGGCCCTTCCCTTTCGAACCAGAAGTACCTGAAATTATAAACCAAAAATTGTAAGCACAAAGCTTAGTGAGTTCCACAAATCGTCGAGTAGACTCTAGAAATCATGTGGCCTTATAATCCTCTACTCAGTGAGTTGGGGCCTCCAACTCGTCGAGTTGCTCTTACAACATGAATATAAATTAATTAAATATTATATACCTAGGAGTTGGGATGTAACAATTCTACCATACTTGAATCAGACTTCTCCCTCGAATTCATTCCTCCGGAAACAACTCTGGGTACTGCTCCGGCATCTTGGACTTCGGCTCCTAAGTCCACTCGGATCCCTTCCGATGCTGCCACTGAACCTGAACAAAGGGCACCTCATTATTCCTCAAGACCTTCACCTTCCTATCCAAGATCTCTATCGGCTTCTCGATGTAGTTCAGGTGATCGTCAACCTGAATGTCCTCCAAAGGGACCACTGTCGTCTCATCGGCTACACACTTCTTTAGCTGGGACACATGGAAAGTGTTATGAATCTGGCTCTACTCTCCAGGAAGCTCTAACCGATAAGCTACCTTACCCACTCACACGATCACTCTGTGTGGACCGATGTATCTAGGGCCCAGCTTGCCCATCTTCCTGGATCGGATCACCCCTTTCAACAGGGATACCTTCAGGAGGACAAAATTCCCGACCTGGAACTCTAGTTCTGAACGTCGCCGGTCGGTGTAACTCTTCTGACAACTTAGGGTCGTCACGAACCTCTATCTGACATGTTGGATCTTCTCTGTATTCTTGAACACTATCTCAGTACTTCCCATCACTCTCTGTCCTACCTCTCGCCAATAGATGGGAGTCTAACCACCTCTTCCCGTATAAAAGCGCAAAGGGAGACATACCGATACTGGAGTGATGGCTGTTGTGGTACGAAAACTCAGCCAAGGGCAAGTAAGTTTCCCAACTTCCACCAAAGTCCATAAAACATGCACGTAGCATGTCCTCGAGCGTCTGAAGAATCCGCTCATTCAGCCCATCTCTCCGAGGGTGATATGCAGTACTAAAATGCAACCGGGTACCCAACTTCTCATGAAATTTCTTCCAGAACCTGGAAGTGAAATGCACATCTCAATCTGACAATATCGATGTTGGCACCCCATGTCGTTCCACCACCTCTCGAACGTAGATCTCAACCAATTTCTCTACAGAATAGCTCTCATTGATAGCTAGAAATTGAGCACTCTTCGTTAACTGATCTACAATAACCTATATCGCAATGACACCTCGTGCGGTCCTAGGTAATTTGGTGATAAAATCCATGGAAATCTGTTCCCACTTCCACAAGGGAATCTCTAAAGGCTGCAACTGGCCATGAGAACGTTGGTGCTCCGCCTTGACCTGACGACAGGTCAAGCATCTCTCGACTACCCATGCCACATCTATCTTCATACAAGGCCACCAATAATCCCTTTTTAAGTCCAAATACATCTTGGTGGCCCTCGGATGGATCACGAATCTCGACCTATAGACCTCCTCCATCAAAATACATCGAGCCCCACCCCTATATGGCACCCATATCCGCCGGCGGAAACTCATAAGCCCCCGACTATCCGTCTTAAACTCAAAAATTTGCCCAATCACCCGCTCTCTCTTACGGTTCCCTAGTCTCACGGCCACCACCTGGGCCTCTCGGATGGTATCTAAGACTGGAGTCATCACCGTCATCCTCATGCACACGTATCGGATCAGAGCACTCACTGCTCTACAACTTTGGGCATCGGCTACCATATTAGCCTTGCCAGGGTGATAAAAAAATATTGTAGTCATAGTCTTTCTCTACATCGAACCACCTTCTCTGTCTCATATTCAGGTTGAGCGGATCCATAAGGTACTTCAGGCTCTTATGATCCATGTATATGGCACACCGGACACCATAATGATAGTGGCGCCAAATCTTGAGGGAGAATACCACCACCCCCAGCTCCAAATCGTGGGTGGGATACCTCGTCTCATAAGGCTTCAATTTCCTAGATGCATATTCTATCATGTGTCCCCTATGCATCAACACGACACCCATACCTGATATGAATGCATCATGGTTGACTACGAAGTCCTCCAGTCCCTCAGGACGGGCTAACACTTGTGCCTCGCACAATCTCTGGCGAAGAGTCTCGAATGAAGCCTGCTGCTCGGGCCCCCAAATAAAAGTAACACTCTTCCAGGTGAATCTGGTGAGAGGAACAACAATTTTGGAGAAATCTTTGATAAACCTCCGATAGTAGCCTGCCAGGTCCAAAAAACTCCTAATCTCGGATGGGGATCTCGGCACCTCCCATCGCATGACTGCCTCAATCATGGCCGGGTCGACCAAAATCATATTCTGGTTAACGAGGTGTCCCAAGAACTAGACCTCTTGTAACTAGAAACCACACTTGGAGAATTTAGCATAAAGCCTCTCTATCCTCAATACTACAAGAATCTCTCGAAGATGAATACTACAAGAATCTCTAGAAGATGCTCCTCGTGATGTTCACTACACCTCGAGTACACCAAAATGTCGTCGATGAATACGATCATTGACCTGTCCAACATGGGCTTGTACACCCGGTTCATGAGGTCCATGAATGTTGCCGGTGCATTGGTGAGACCGAAATGTATCACCACAAACTCGTAGTGCCCATAATGAGTCCTAAAGGCCGTCTTTTGGATATCCTCCTCACAAACTCTCATCTGGTGATACCCAGATCTTAAATCAATCTTGGAAAACAAAGACACCCCCTGCAACTGATCGAGTAAATCATCAATCCTTGGTAGTGGATAACGGTTCTTGACAGTCTGCTTGTTCAACTCCAGGTATTCGATGCACATCCGGTGTGAACCATCCTTTTCTAGACAAAAAAGATCGGTGCTCCCTATGGTGAGCTACTCGGTCTAATAAAACCCTTCCCCAGTAGCTCCTAAAGTTGCGACGACAACTCCTGCATCTCGGGCGGTGCAAGGAGATAAGGTGCCTTAGCAATAGGTGCCACACCCAGAATCAAATCGATCCGGAACTGCACTGTAACGCCCCGTCTCTGGTATGTTGCTTCCGTGACATTTATTTAGAAGTTTTATTGAGGGACTCGGCGAGTCTATGGCCTGACTCGTCGAGTAGGGTCGAGTTTTCGTGCACGTGTTAGTTGACGACTCGGCGAGTCCATATTCGGGACTCGGCGAGTCTGCCTGCCTGGAAGAAACCCTAAATCCCCGGGTTGCTCACTATTTAAGCAATGCTTTGTGCCCCAAACCCGCCTCCTTCACCCTCAGAGAGCTGTGAGAAAATCCTAATCCATCCCTTATTTATTTTAAGTGCTTTTGTGTGTGGATTTTGAAGGCTTGAAGAAGAAGAAGAAGAAGAAAGGAGCAAAGAGAAGAGGTGTAGAGCAAAGATCCAAGGGCAAATCAGAGTTCATTGAGGTATTTCTCGGATTCCTTCTGTTTTATGCTTTAGACCTCCATTAGAACTCTTCTAGGGCTAGTTTGATGCTTTTTCTAAGCCCTATAGTTGTGTGGATGCCTTAATAGGTCGAGATATCCCTAGATATGTTCATTTAGGAGTTGTAGAGCCCGGATCTAATGCCTTTTTGGAGATGCCTTGCATAAGAACCCTAGATCTAGCCTTTATTATGCTTTTTGAGCCTCATTATCTTCTTGGTCGCTTTTGGGCACGTAAAGATAGAATCTTTACATGCTAATCGAGTTAAGGAAGCCCAGATCTATAAGTTTCAGCCGCTGGATTCAAGCAGAATCGAGTTTAGAGTAGCTGCATGGCTATGACTCGGCGAGTCGGAAGAGCGACTCGGCGAGTCAAGTCGTGAGTCCCGTTTTTCCCCTTTTTGAGTGATGACGAGTGGAAGCCTGTGAGTAGTAGGGTGGACTCAGTGAGTTGGAGAGCAGACTCAGTAATGGAGGGACTCGGCGAGTTGTTCATACAACTCGGCGAGTCCAAGGCAATCTTCTTAGCTCAAGAACAACTCGTCGAGTTGTTCATATGACTCGGCGAGTCGGATGAAGATTGTCTGAGTTCTTGGATCGATAGGGTACTCGTCGAGTCGATGCCATACTCGACGAGTAGCCACGAGTAGGGTTGAGAAGTGAGACTAGAGACTCGGCGAGTTGGCGGCCCAACTCGGCGAGTCAGGTCAACTGTGGGTTGACTTTGACCGAGAGAGTTGACTTTGACCAAGGTTAAAAGAGTCATTTTACCCTAGTGCAGTGTGTAGCTTTTGATTGAGTGTGTTTATGGATTTGTAGCCGGGGAGATACCGGAGCAGCAACAGTTAGCTTCCAGAGCCATTCTTACAGCATCCAGTTCACGAGGTGAGTCTCCTTTCACTAGGAACGGGTCTACGGCCACAATGCCGGCCCGTTTAGTTAGCAGTAGTCCCGGACTTCGGTTCGATGCAGTAGTTAGAGTGCTTGATGTCTTTGTGATTCAAGCATGTTTGTGTTATGTGTTCCGGACTCTGTTCCGATGCAATATGCAGTATATGTGATTATAATAGTTGATATGTGTTATGCTATGCCATGATCATCCAGTTCCGGACTTCGGTCCGATGCAGGGGACAAGGTCCCAGTCAGTTCCGGACTTCGGTCTGATGCAGCTAGTTCTGGACTTCGGTCCGATGCAGTCAGTTCCGGACTTCAGTCCGATGCGGTTAGTTCCGGACTCTGGTCCGATGCAGGGGACAAGGTCCCAGTCAGTTCCGGACTTCGGTCTGATGCAGCTAGTTCCAGACTTCGATCTGATGCAGTGGGCAAGGCCCAGTATGTGCTTTATATGTATTGTATGGTATGTGGTAGTTTGGGGGAGCTCACTAAGCTTCGTGCTTACAGTTTCAGTTTTGGTTTAAGGTACTTCCGCAAGCAAGGGGAAGAGCTCGGGATGATGGCATCGCACACACCACAGCTTCAGTTTTTTTCCTGGGAGTTGATTTAGTTTTCTTGATATGTTTGGATAACAGTTGTGATACAGTTTTTCTCACAGTATTTTATTATGGTTTTCGAAACACGCAGCATATGGTTTTATTATGTGATACTCAGTCTCGTGGTTTTGTTATAATAAAAATCGAAATTTTTGGGTGGTATTTTTGGGTTGTTTCAAGTTGGTATCAGGGCCCTGGTTTGAGGGATTCGGATACACCTCCGGGTGCATCTGAACTCAAACTAAGGGAAAGATAAAAAGATTTTCAAAAAGAAAAATGTTTTTGAATGAAATTTTGAAAAGCACTTTGAAAGAAAAGAATTTTTAAACAAGATAAGGGTGTGGTGCATGCGATCAGCCGAGCTCAAGTAAGTACTCCCAAATTACCAATATAAGTTTTATTATTATGATTAATTGTTCCAGTTTCAGTAGAACAGCATGCTAGTATAGGACTTGTTGCTTACTACGATCATTCCTCGATATACGTTGGTCCAATCTCGGGCAAATATAGTTGATCACGCTATATTTGTCCAAAATCTGATTACATATATCGAGGCTTAATCGTAGTGTCAACTTGTCTAAATACTTGTTGTATAGTTAGATATCATGAAAATAATTTGTTGTATGCATGTAATTGTACTTAAATGAACTATCAATTTAAGTTAAATGTAACGTTGCTTAAGCGGAAAAAGAAAAATGTTTTGTCAGAGAGTGTTAGTCCCTTAAGCATTTATAGTTTGTATATCTTATGTGGTTCGATATACTTGGTTCACTATAAACATTGCTCTGATACCAATCTGTCACACCCCCAAACCTGAACGGCGGAAACGTTCGGGGGCGGATGACTTCATGTGGTAACATAACAAATGAATACATAGTAAAGAAAGCAATACAACCATCACATATATAATTGAAAGTTTACATTTGTCAAAAGTTACATGTTCAAAAACCAATTACAATATGATGTCAAAATATGAGATTAAACTGGCGCCGCAGCATCCCTTCATCAAAAGCATAATGATACCTGAAATTACTGATTTCCTGGGACATACAAGTAATTTTGAAAGAGTAGATCAGCATTTAAGCTGGTGAGTTTCATAAGTATTTAAATGACAATGTTTGTATGAAATGAAATGTTTTGTCCTTGGTTGTGTTGTGTTTAGAAAATCCTATATTTTCTACTAGTATAAAAGTAGCCTTCTCTCAAGACCCATGTTTGTTTCTAAAATGTATGTAAGTGTAAAATAACCAATGTGTTTGAAAACCTTGTAAATCAATGCATTTTTAATACCCCATGTGAGTTTTATAACCATAATATTGACTCGGAATGCCTATACACAACGTTCTTCAGGCGTTGGAATGTTATGACGTTTGTTACCCCAAACGGTGGACTGTAGCTAACAGTCAGGGCGCGGGTTGTCAAGCCCGTATAGATCTATACACAAACACCATGCTCCCCCTCCAAGGGATTCTGGTATATAATACAGGACTTGAAATGTGTACTCGAACGTACGTGAAGTTTATGTCTCAAAAAACCGTGGTATAAAAACAGATTTACGTGTTAAAATGTTCGTTTGTTCTTGTATATGAAAGTGACTTCTTGAAAATCAAGTTTCTAGTATGTAAAAGTTAGCAATATCCTCGTAAAACTATACCTATTATAGTTTTCTAAAAGTGTGTCTCGTTTGTTTAGAAATACCTAGAAAAGGAATCACTTGTTATGAAAGTATAGATTTTTGTAGAGCCTAAGATAGACAAGTATACATAAAATCTAAGAAAATGTTTAGTTTATACATGCATTACAACAATTTATATTTCAAAAGATAGAATTCTATAGTAACATATTTTATATACGAAAGTTTCCTATAAAGTTTATAAATCACATGTGATTTGGATATATAAAAGCATATAAAATAATTCTTTATGTAACACACGATAATACTCGTGTGTTTTACTTGTATCCCCCCCCCCCTTGAAAGCATATAAAAGCATTTAGAATATCTTAAAAAGGTTAATTAAGCAGTATGAACTCACTTGAAAGTTTGAAGATAGCGAGATGGAAAACCGGGCAGAGCTTCGTCTCGGGAAACGGCTTTTTCTCAGGATTCTCTGGAATCTCGGGAGTAAAATCGACCTTCGGGACTTGAGCAAAAAGACCAGAGCTTCGGGGTAGTGCGGTCACGAAAAACGAGGCAAGATCGTGAGAGAAAGGAGAGAAATGTGGTGAATTTCCGGGAACCCTCGCATTTCTATTTATAGGGGGTCTGAGAAGCCTCGGTACGCGGGGCGTACGCTCGTACGCAGCGCGTACGCGTACGTCATGCATGACCGAGTCCTCGACTGCCTCGGCTTCGGATGGGACGAGTCGGATGGGACGGGTCGGGTAGCTTCGCATAGGGGCGACATGGATGGACCGAGACCAAGGCCCTCGGGTACGCGGGGCGTACGGGGTTACGTAGCGCGTAACTCGGATGAGGACGCTGACTCCTCCTTCGGATATTACCGGATTTTTTAATTAAATTTATATATAATTTATTTAATAAACTTCAAAAAATCATATCTTCTTCATACGAACTCCGTTTTCGATGGTCTTTATATCCACGCGTAGGTGAGACTACGCTCTACAACTTTTGTTTAGACTCCGTTGGCAAATTCCGAAATTATTTTTGTTATTTATTTATAAAATGAGGTGATTAAGGAATTTCTTTAAAAATTCATAACTTCTTTATCTGACGTCGGTTTTTGCCAGACTTTTAACCGCTAAAATACCATTGTCGAGACCTTCGATTCTCGTTTAGGTCATTCCGGCCAAAAGTCGCTCGATCTTCGATTCGAGTTTTTAGTTGTCTGCTGCTAAGCCGAACTTGGAAAAATCATAACTTCAATATACGAAGTCGTATTTGGGCGTTCTTTTTACGTACAATCATGGTTTAATGACATTTAAACATAGAAGGAATTTAAATAGAAATTTTTTGGACATTTTACTATCAAAGTTAATTTTATTAACTCAAAAGTGGTTACAATACTTGACTTTTTAGGTCATTACAAAGAGTTGAAATATCGGGTTGTCACATCATCCCCCCGTTAGAGGGAATTTCGTCCCGAAATTTAAAGTAGTAAAGATACTAGTGAACATGAAAGAGATGAGGGTACTTTTGTTTCATCTGATCTTCGCGTTCCCATGTGAATTCAGGTCCCCGCTTGGTGTTCCAGCGAACCTTCACGATGGGTATGCGACTTTGTTTTGTTTGTTTGACCTCTCGGTCCATGATTTCTATTGGTTCTTCCACAAAGTTGAGGCTCTCGTTGATCTCGATCTCGTCGAGTGGAATAACAAGAGTCTCATCGGACAGACACTTTTTCAAGTTTGAGACGTGGAAGGTTGGATGTATGTTACTAAGTTCACGCGGTAGGTTAAGCTTGTAAGCCACAGGGCCGATTCTGGCAATAATCTCGAAAGGCCCTATGTATCTTGGACTTAGTTTCCCACGTTTTCCAAAGCGTATTAAACCCTTCCATGGTGAGACCTTTAATAAAATGTGGTTTCCTACCTGGAATTCCAAAGGTTTCCTCCTTTGGTCAGCGTAGCTTTTCTATCGGTCTCTAGAGGCTTTCAATCGCTCACGAATCTGAACGATCTTCTCTGTCGTTTCTCGTATGATTTCCGGACCGATGATAGTGCTTTTAGGAACTCTTCCTCTAGCTAACTGGGTATCGCCAACTTCAGTCCAGCACAGAGGGGATCTGCACTTTCGACCATAGAGGGCTTCAAACGGAGCAGCCTTTATGTTTGTATGATAACTATTGTTGTATGAAAATTCGACAAGGGGTAAATGGATATCCTATGCCTTTCCAAAGTCAATCACACAGGCTCATAGCATATCTTCTAAAGTTTGTATCGTTCTCTCACTTTGCCCGTCTGTTTGTGGGTGGTAGGCTGTACTCATGTCTAGCCTAGTCCCCAGGGAACTTTGTAGTGACTGCCAGAATCTTGAAGTGAATCTACTATCTCTATCGGAGATAATGGATATCGGAACACCATGCAGTTGCACTACTTCCCTTAAGTAAGTTCTTGTAAGCTTTTCCATTTTTTCAGTCTCCTTGATGGGTAGGAAATGTGCGGATTTGGTTAATTTGTCGACGATGACCCATATGGTATCGAGTCCACTCGTCGTCTTGGGTAACTTGGTTATGAAGTCCATAGTAATCCGCTCCCATTTCCATTCTGGTATCTCCGGTTGTTGTAGTAATCCTGACGGTTTCTGATACTCGACCTTAACCTTAGCAATTTCTGCTTTCATGTTAGGCCACCAGTACAGTTTCTTAAGATCCAGATACATTTTATCTGAACCTGGGTGAACGGAATATCTTGAGTTGTGTGCTTCGGTCATGACTACGTTTCTGAAACCACCATGTTTAGGGGTCTAGATTCGGTCCATGAGATAGTAGGCTCCGCCACCCTTGACTTCTAGATTCTTTTCCATTCCCCGCAGGGATTCACCCGCCACATTTTCAGGTTGCAAAGCTTCCATTTGTGCCTCCTTAATTTGTGTGGATAAGTGGGAATGGATAGTCATAGTCAGAGATTTGACCCTCCGACCAGTGTATTCCTTTCGACTGAGGGCGTCAGCTACCACGTTGGCCTTGCCAGGATGATAACGAATTTCACATTCGTAGTCATTTAGTAACTCAACCCATCGTCGTTGTCGCATGTTGAGTTCCTTCTGATCGAAAATGTGTTGAAGGCTCTTGTGATCAGTGAAAATAGTACTCTTTGTTCCGTATAAGTAGTGTCTCCAGATCTTTAGAGCAAATACCACTGCTCCTAACTCAAGATCGTGTGTCGTATAGTTCACTTCGTGTGTCTTAAGCTGTCGGGAGGCATAAGCAATAACCTTCCCTCTCTGCATAAGAACACAACCTAGTCCTTGATTTCACGCATCGCAATACACTACGAAGTCTTCTATCCCCTCGGGGAGGGATAGTATCGGTGCAGTGCACAAGGCCTGTTTTAGCGTCTGGAATGCATTCTCTTGTTTCGCTTCCCAGCCAAAGTCCACGCCTTTCTGGGTTAATGTAGTAAGAGGTTTCGCAATGCTAGAGAAGTTCTTTATGAATCTGCGATAGTAGCCAGCGAGACCTAGAAACTGACGAATTTCTGTAGGTGTCTTTGGTGCCGACCAGTTCTCGATGGCCTTAATTTTGGAGGGGTCCACGTGTATACCTTTCTCGCTAACAACGTGGCCTAAAAATTCGACTCTTCGAATCCAAAATTCGCATTTAGAGAACTTCGCATAGAGTTTCTCCGTTCGCAGTGTTTCTAGGACTTTTCGTAGGTGCTGACTATGCTCTTCCTCACTTTGGGAGTAGACAAGTATATCATCGATAAAGATGATGACGAACTAATCCAAGTAAGGATGGCATACCCTATTCATTAGGTCCATAAATACTGCTGGTGCATTGGTTAATCCGAACAGCATCACTATAAATTCGTAGTGTCCATAACGAGTTCGGAAAGCTGTCTTTGGAATATCCCCCTCTAGAACTCGTAATTGGTGATATCCGGATCGTAGATCTATCTTTGAGAAGTAGTTTGATCCTTGAAGTTGATCGAATAGGTCGTCAATACGGGGTAGAGGATAACGGTTCTTGACAGTAAATTTGTTCAGCTCTCTGTAGTCGATGCACATACGGAACGATCCGTCCTTCTTCTTTACAAACAGGACCGGTGCTCCCCAAGGTGAGAAACTTGGTCTTATGAATCCTTTTTGAAGGAGTTCATTAAGTTGACTGGAAAGTTCCTGCATCTCTGCTGGTAGCCCCTAGAACTAAGTCGATTCTGAATTCAACTTGGCGTTGTGGTGGTAATCCTGGTAGTTCTTCTGGAAAGATATCGGGAAAGTCGCGTACTACTGAAATGTTCTTGATGTCCTTCAGTTCTTGACTTGTATCAACAATGTGCGCTAGGAATGCTCGACAATCCTTCCGCAAACACTTTCGACCTTGGATGCACGAAATGATGCGAAGGTTTGTACTTGATTTGTCGCCGTAGATAACTAATGTTTCGTTGTTAGGGAGATTAAGATGGACTGCTTTCTCAAAGCACATGATGTCGGCACGAAGAAGACTCAACCAATCCATGCCGACTATGACGTCGAAACTTTTAATTTGGACCGGCATGAGACTGATTGGAAAAGAATGGCCGTCTAAAGTTAACGTACAGCCCATGTATATGCAGTTAGTGTTTTCGGTTTTTCCATTGGCCATCCCTACAGTGAATGATTTTTCTAACTTGCTAGGTTTAGGTTTAAGTAAATGAATAAAGTTTTGACTCACGAAGCTTCTCTCCGCTCCACTATCGAATAATATGCATGCATATGAATTATCGAGAAGGAACGTACCAGCAACTATAGTTGGGTCAGCTACAGCTTCGTCGTGGCCTATCGCCAAAACTCGTCCCACACCGTCGGTGCCTACTGCTTTAGGGCAGTTCCTCTTGTAGTGGCCCACCACGCCACAACCGTAGCAAGTCTGGCCTACACCCGCACTGGGAACTTGAGTGATCGGTTTTGCGGGGTCCTTGCAGAAACGGGCTGTGTGTCCCTTCCTGTTGCAGTTGGCGCACTGCATTTCCCGAAAAGGTCCATGGTGGTGGTAAGTGCATTTGGTGCACTTTGGAATGTTACCTACATAAGGCTTTGTGGGGTAGGGATTTGTAGGGATTGTAGTAGGTACAGTGGCAGCATTCACTGAAACCAGTTGTTTCTTTGCGGATTCTTGGGAAGACCCACCCTTCCCTTTATTCCATACTCTCTTCCTGTTGTTGTTGTTGTTGTTGTTGTTCTTGTTCTTGTTCTTGTTTCCTTTCTGTGGTTCTGGTGCAGAAACGGTTGAGTTCTGATGACCTCCGTAGTCAATCAGAGATTGTGCCAGTTCCTTAGCACTTTCAAAGGTGTCAGGTTTGGAAGCTAACACGCTTGATCGTATTTGGGGCGTCAGTCCCCAGATGTACCTTTCTATTTTCTTGCTCTCGGGAGCAATCATATCTGGGCAAAGGATAGCCAGATCACAGATTCGGTTGGTATAAGTTGCGATATCGGTACCAACCATTCCGAGAGTCCATAGTTCGTGTTCGAGCTTTTGAATCTCTCCCCGTGGGCAGTATTCTCTCATCATCATGGCTTTAAGGCTCTCCTAGCTTATGGAGTTTGTCACTATCAGGGTAAGTACTTTAACGTGGCCATTCCACCAAGTTAAAGCTCTATCAATAAGGGTGAAAGTTGCAAATTTGACTTTGCTGTGCTCGGGACAGGAGCAGATTTCAAAGACTGACTCTGTCCTTTCAATCCATTGTCTCAGGGCTAACACACCACCAGATCCATAAAACATCCAGGGCTTGGCATTAGTAAAGTCCTTATAGGTGCATTCTCGGGGTGGTCCATGACTCTCGCCATGGTTGGATGGGTGTGTGCCAGATCCCGAGCCATTAGTACTCGAGTTATTAATCTGTGACATGGCAGCTGCTACTGCTGCGGTGACTGCTGCTTGGAACATAACAGCATCAAATTCAGGTGGTGGAGGTGGTGGTGGTACAGGTGCTTCCCCACCGTTGTTTCGCCTTGGATTCCTACGCGGAGGCATCCTTCAACTATAGGTTGAAAAGGTAAAGATAAGAATTCCATAGAATAGAGAATTAATGTGTCTCATGAACTAAATTGCTATAGTTCAACAACAGATGCTAGTATGAGTCTTAAAATAGAAGAATGAAAGTTATTTGTAAGACTGAAAGTATGAAACAAGCATTTGGTTTCTCAAAGGCTTTTCAAGGTTTGAACGAAATACTCAACGTAGTAATAATAGTGTCACTTATATTAATATAAAAGTTGATACAACGATCATGAAAATTTGACCCCTATAAGGGTCTCCGAATACAAAGTTCGAGAAATTTAAAGACTTTTAGTCGAGGTCCTAAGCTATAACAAAATTTGAGTCTTTGACAAGCACTACTTGCGATGTAGGTTGCGCTTGGAGCTTGACTCTGCATCTGATTGCTTCGACTCGATTAGACGCCTATCAAAAGCGGCTTGTTGTTCCCTCAGTTCAGCGAGGGCTGCAATTATTTGCGCTTGGAATGCCTCGGTTTGGAGTTGAGCATTGTCTTGTATCTTGTCCAGTCTACGGATGTCAGAAGTGTGAACCTGCACTTCCACGTTGACATCCCGGAGTCGGCTAGCTTGAACTCCGGATTGATAGGACTGATTGGCCAGCTTACCCACCATTACCGGGAGTGCCCGATCAGCCGAACCTCCGCCGCGGACATCATAGAAGTCCTGGCACATGTCGTAGGGAGGGCGTAAGTTCTGTTGTTGGCTCCAATGATGGAGGTGACTTCCCCAGATGGGAGTCGGTCCTTGAAAGTTCCTTACGAAGACGGGAGGTTGGACGGGTGGTGGATCGATCACTTCCGGCTCTGATTCGGTACCGGAGTCATCATCCACTTCTATGGGTTCCTCGTCCTCTTCGGGATCATCTTCGACCCATCCTCCATTGCCTTGGTTGGGAAAGTAGGGGTCGCCGGGGTGGTGAAATCCAGCCATTTGACTGTACGAGAAATAGGGTTATAAGATTTGAATAAAGTTGAAACGTGCAAAACATGTAAGTTAGACTAGTTTAGGTAGCAAATACTCCTATAGTATTTAAATTCTTGTGTTTGATTCTAGTAACACTTTGGTAAGTTTTGACTTGTTGCTTACTACGATCATTCCTCGATATACGTTGGTCCAATCTCGGGCAAATATAGTTGATCACGCTATATTTGTCCAAAATCTGATTACATATATCGAGGCTTAATCGTAGTGTCAACTTGTCTAAATACTTGTTGTATAGTTAGATATCATGAAAATAATTTGTTGTATGCATGTAATTGTACTTAAATGAACTATCAATTTAAGTTAAATGTAACGTTGCTTAAGCGGAAAAAGAAAAATGTTTTGTCAGAGAGTGTTAGTCCCTTAAGCATTTATAGTTTGTATATCTTATGTGGTTCGATATACTTGGTTCACTATAAACATTGCTCTGATACCAATCTGTCACACCCCCAAACCTGAACGGCGGAAACGTTCGGGGGCGGATGACTTCATGTGGTAACATAACAAATGAATACATAGTAAAGAAAGCAATACAACCATCACATATATAATTGAAAGTTTACATTTGTCAAAAGTTACATGTTCAAAAACCAATTACAATATGATGTCAAAATATGAGATTAAACTGGCGCCGCAGCATCCCTTCATCAAAAGCATAATGATACCTGAAATTACTGATTTCCTGGGACATACAAGTAATTTTGAAAGAGTAGATCAGCATTTAAGCTGGTGAGTTTCATAAGTATTTAAATGACAATGTTTGTATGAAATGAAATGTTTTGTCCTTGGTTGTGTTGTGTTTAGAAAATCCTATATTTTCTACTAGTATAAAAGTAGCCTTCTCTCAAGACCCATGTTTGTTTCTAAAATGTATGTAAGTGTAAAATAACCAATGTGTTTGAAAACCTTGTAAATCAATGCATTTTTAATACCCCATGTGAGTTTTATAACCATAATATTGACTCGGAATGCCTATACACAACGTTCTTCAGGCGTTGGAATGTTATGACGTTTGTTACCCCAAACGGTGGACTGTAGCTAACAGTCAGGGCGCGGGTTGTCAAGCCCGTATAGATCTATACACAAACACCATGCTCCCCCTCCAAGGGATTCTGGTATATAATACAGGACTTGAAATGTGTACTCGAACGTACGTGAAGTTTATGTCTCAAAAAACCGTGGTATAAAAACAGATTTACGTGTTAAAATGTTCGTTTGTTCTTGTATATGAAAGTGACTTCTTGAAAATCAAGTTTCTAGTATGTAAAAGTTAGCAATATCCTCGTAAAACTATACCTATTATAGTTTTCTAAAAGTGTGTCTCGTTTGTTTAGAAATACCTAGAAAAGGAATCACTTGTTATGAAAGTATAGATTTTTGTAGAGCCTAAGATAGACAAGTATACATAAAATCTAAGAAAATGTTTTGTTTATACATGCATTACAACAATTTATATTTCAAAAGATAGAATTCTATAGTAACATATTTTATATACGAAAGTTTCCTATAAAGTTTATAAATCACATGTGATTTGGATATATAAAAGCATATAAAATAATTCTTTATGTAACACACGATAATACTCGTGTGTTTTACTGTATCCCCCCCCCCCTTTGAAAGCATATAAAAGCATTTAGAATATCTTAAAAAGGTTAATTAAGGGGTATGAACTCACTTGAAAGTTTGAAGATAACGAGATGGAAAACCGGGCAGAGTTTCGTCTCGGGAAACGGATTTTTCTTGGGATTCTCGGGAATCTCGGGAGTAAAATCGACCTTCGGGACTTGAGCAAAAAGACCAGAGCTTCGGGGTAGTGCAGGCAGGGAAAACAAGGCAAGATCGTGAGAGAAAGGAGAGAAATGGGGTGAATTTCCGGGAACCCTCGCATTTCTATTTATAGGGGGTCTGAGAAGCCTCGGTACGCGGGGTGTACGCTCGTACACAGTGCGTACGCGTACGTCATGCATGACCGAGTCCTCGACTGCCTCGGCTTCAGATAGGACGGCTCGGATGGGACGGGTCGGGTAGCTTCGCATAGGGGCGACGTGGACGGATCGAGACCAAGGCCCTCAGGTACGCGGGGCGTACGGGGTTACGCAGCGCGTAACTCGGATGAGGACGCTGACTCCTCCTTCGGATATTACCGGATTTTTGAATGGTCTTTATATCCACGCGTAGGTCAGACTACGCTCTACAACTTTCGTTTAGACTCCGTTGGCAAATTCCGAAATTATTTTTATTATTTATTTACAAAATGACGTGATTAAGGAATTTCTTTAAAAATTCATAACTTCTTTATCTGACGTCGGTTTTTGCCAGACTTTTCACCGCTGAAATACCATTGTCGAGACCTTCGATTCTCGTTTAGGTCATTCCGGCCAAAAGTCGCTCGATCTCGGATTCGAGTTTTTAGTTGTCTGCTGCTAAGCCGAACTTGGAAAAATCATAACTTCAATATACGAAGTTGGATTTGGGAGTTCTTTTTACGTACGATCATGGTTTAATGACATTTAAACATAGAAGGAATTTAAATAGAATTTTTTTGGACATTTTATTATCAAAGTTAATTTTATTAACTCAAAAGTGGTTACAATTCTTGAGTTTTTAGGTCATTACAAAGAGTTGAAATATCGGGTTGTCACAGTATGCTAGTACAGTTTCTTGTTATGAGAATAGTTTGCCTGAGTATGTTTCCTTTATCCGAATGCTTCTTGCTTTGTGCTTGTGGGACTCTGAGTGGTGGGAGTTAGCCATTAGGTGAATACGTCACATCACATGTGAGCAGGGTTGAATAATCTCAGAGTGCTGGATTTGGCCCTATTGCGCAGCTCTTGTCTGAGTCCAACCGTTGTAGGGACGAGTCTTTTACTCGAAGGATTATCTGAGCCTCATTGCATGTGATGGTATTTAGGTGGTGGCTAATTAGCATTACAAGGAGGCCTTCAGCAGCTGAGGACTGGTTTGAGTAGAGTCAGAGATTTCCCTAGGGCAAGCCTAGGATGAGAGTAGCAGAGATCAGTAGTAGTAGAAGTGACTTGGTAGAGTCAAGGCAGTTCTTGAGGAAAGTACGGATAGATGTGGAAGGTAGTATGGGCCCGTACTACTGAAAGCAGAGGATCCGTACTCGAATCAAGGAAGGCCAAGACAAGACCAGGAAGCTAGTAGTAGTATCAATGATCCCTTGAGATATTTCAGTTTTTTTGATGTTGCTATGATGTGTTTCAGAATGGCGGTTTTGCGTCCGAGGACAGCAGCCGACAGTGGAGGTGCCGGGAAGGGATCAGGATCAGGCTCGGGGGACGAGCGCATGGATGAGCAGACCAGAGAGTTTCTTTCTTAAGAGATTACTCGTATCATTTTAGAGCAGACTCCTGTGATCTTCGGTTCGATCAAGGGGAGTATCCTAGAGCTGATGGATGAGAGATTAGGCACCTTCCGTGCCGAGGTGGCGGCCATGATGGGGTCGCGTACACTTACATTCAGGGAGTTCAGGGCATGTGGAGCTCCAGACTATCACGGGGCGCGGGACCCCATAGCGAGTACTAGATGGTTGGCGGATGTGGCCAACGCGTTCCGCACTAGCAGGTGTCCCGAGGGGGACAAGGTCAGATTGGCGTCCTGTCTTCTGAAGGACAGGGCACGGGATTGGTGGGAGGAGGTCGGACATACCATTGGAGATGATGCAGCGTTGGATGCCATGACCTAGGCTGGTTTCTCTACCAGGTTCAAGGTGGAGTTTGCACCAGTTATTGAGGTACAGCAGTTAGCCAGAGAGTTTCAGGACCTCACCCAGACTACAGAGACCGTGGTGGAGATCACCGCCAAGTTCAGGGAGTGGGCTCTTCTTGTTCCCCAGTATGCGGCCGATGAGGAAATGAAGAAGGCCCGTTATCATGAGATGTTGCGGAGCGATATCCGCCAGTTTGTGAGCCGGTCCAGCTATAAATCGCTGGATGACATGATTGCTAGGGCTCGGGAGAGGGAGATTGATCTCGAGATGGAGAAGAAGAGGAAACCGGAGGCGGTTTCGGGTTCAGGCAGTTCGGGCAAGAAGCCCAAGGTTTATGATCACAGATCCAGGAGTCAGCAGAGCCACGGTCGATGTGGCAAGTGTGGGAGATTGCACGAGGGGGTGTGCAAGGCAGGGAGTTCCAGTTGCTACAAGTGCGGTCGGACTGGGCATTTGAGCAGGGATTGTACGGCCCCTACTACTGCCGTTGCAGCATCAGATCTGATTTGTTTTCAGTGCAATCAGAGGGGACATAAAAAGTCCCAGTGTCCGAGTTTAGCTGTAGTAGGGAAGGTGGCTGCACCTGCCCTTGCTACTTTGAGGATTACAGATGGCCGGCAGGGCCGAGCCGAGACGCCAGTGGCGAAGAGTAGGGCGTTTCAGATGACAGCAGAGGAGGCGCGAGCGACTCCTGATGTGGTGACGGGTATGTATCTTCCCTTCATCTCTTTATTATTATTGATTGATTATTGCTTATGATTGTATGTTTTATATAGGGTCGTTCTCTGTGAACGGCATTTCTGCTATGGTATTATTCGATTCGGGGGCTACCCGATCATTCGTATCGCTTGTGCTTAGCAAGAGATTTAGCAGAGCTCCAGGGGAGCTGGATTGTCCATTAGAGGTTGAGATAGCAGATGACATGACCGTGAGGGTCCGCAGAGTGCATAGAGGGTGTTCTCTTTAGTTGTTTGATGAGCAGTTTTCGGTGGACCTGGTTCCTATTCCCCTGCGAGGGAATAAGGTTATTGTGGGCATGGATTGGCTAAGCCCCAATGGGGCGGTGATTGATTGTGAACTTCAGCTAGTGAGGGTTCGCACTCCTAGTGGGGGAGAGTTAGTGATTCAGGGAGAGAGGCCACAACGCGGACCGACCTTTTGTTCCGCCGCAAGGGCGAGGCGCTATTTTCAGCAGGGTTGTGCTGGTTATGTAGCTTATGTCTTGGATGCCCGGGAGAAGAGCAAGGCGACAGTTGATGATGTTCCGATAGTGCGAGACTTCCCGGATGTATTTCCCTAGGATTTACCGGGAATACCTCCTGAGAGGCAGGTTGAGTTTAGGATCAACCTGATTCCTGGTGCGGCTCCGATAGCCAAGGCACCGTATCGCCTAGCTCCCCCAGAGATGCAGGAGTTGTCTACGCAGCTGCAGGAGCTGCTAGACAAGGGTTTCATTCGGCCGAGCAGTTCGCCTTGGGGAGCGCTGATCCTGTTTGTGAGGAAGAAGGATGGGTCGCATCGTATGTGTATTGATTACCAGGAGTTGAATAAGGTAACGGTGAAGAACCGTTACCCACTTCCGAGGATAGATGATTTGTTTGACTAGCTTCAGGGAGCGTCTTGGTTCTCCAAGATCGATCTACGCTTCGGGTATCATCAGATGCGGGTTAGGGATGAGGATGTGTAGAAGACTGCTTTCAGGACCAGGTATGGTCATTATGAGTTTGTGGTGATGCCATTTGGGCTCACCAATGCCCCAGCCGCGTTCATGGATCTCATGAATCGCGTGTGCAGGCCGATGCTGGATCGGTCAGTGATAGTATTCATAGATGATATCTTGGTATATTCCAAGACGCGGGAGCAGCACGAGGAGCACCTGAGGGAGGTGCTGGAAGTTTTGAGGAGGGAGAGACTTTTCGCAAAGTTCTCCAAGTGTGAGTTCTGGTTGCGCGAGGTGCAGTTCCTTGGTCACCTCGTCAACCAGAAGGGTATTTTGGTGGATCCGGCCAAGATAGAGGCCATGATGCAGTGGGAGGTCCCGAAGTCTCCATCTGAGATTCGGAGCTTCCTAGGGATGGCAGGGTATTACCGGAGGTTCATTCAGGATTTCTCCAAGATAGCAGTGCCGCTCACCCGACTGACCAAGAAGTCGGTGGTATTTCGTTGGGGGCCTGAGCAGCAGGCAGCGTTCGAGACCCTCAGGCAGAGATTGTGCGAGGCTCCGATCCTTACCTTGCCAGAGGGAGTAGAGGACTTCGTAGTCTATTGTGATGCCTCAATCACAGGTATGGGAGCAGTGTTGATGCAGCGAGGCCATGTGATACCTTACGCCTCGAGACAGTTGAAGCCTCACGAGGCTAACTATCCTACCCATGATTTAGAGCTGGGGGCGGTTGTGTTTGCCCTCAAGATTTGGAGGCATTATCTTTATGGGGTCCGTTGTACTATCTACACGGATCACAAGAGTTTGAGGTACCTTATGGATCAGCCGAGTCTGAACATGAGACAGAGGAGGTGGTTGGATGTGCTGAAGGATTATGATTGTGAGATCCTTTACCATCCAGGGAAGGCCAACGTGGTGGTCGACGCCCTAAGCCGCAAATTGTCGGCAGCTCCTATCAGAGATTTGTGTTTGAGGATGACAGTGATTACTCCGTTGTTGGAACGGATCAGGGAGGCTCGGGTTGAGGGCCTCAAGGAGGAGAGGCGGAAGTGTGAGCGGATAGTGGGCCGGGCATCTTCGTTTGATTATGACAGTCGGGGATTGCTGACACTTCATGGGAGAGTGTGGGTACCGTACTGGGGAGGTGTACGGCAGGTGTTGATGGATGAGGCTCATAAGTCTCGATTTTCTATCCACCCAGGGGCAACGAAGATGTATAGAAATCTTCGACCCGATTATTGGTGGCCCTGCATGAATCGGGATGTCGCTTGGTATGTTGAGAGGTGCCTGACCTGCAGGAAGGTCAAGGCGGAGCACCAGAGGCCTCACGGCAAGATGCAGTTGTTAGACATTCCCGTGTGGAAATGGGAGGACATCACCATGGATTTTGTCACCAAGCTCCCCAGGACCGCACGAGGAGTAGATTCGATATGGGTAGTAGTGGATCGGTTGACAAAGAGTGCTCATTTTATCCCGATCCAGGAGAGTATATCGGCAGAAAAGTTAGCCGATATCTATGTGCGTGAGATCGTGGCATGTCATGGAGTGCCGGTATCGGTAGTGTCAGACAGAGATGTCCGTTTTACATCCAGATTCTGGAAGCGGTTTCATGACGAGATGGGTACTCGTCTTCACTTCAGCACAGCTTTTCACCCTCAGACAGACGGACAGAGCGAGAGGACGATTCAGACTCTCGAGGACATGCTCAGGGCGTGTGTTCTAGACTTCGGTGGCAGTTGGGATACGTATCTTCCGTTAGCGGAATTTTCGTATAACAACAGTTATCATGCGAGCATTGATCGACCTCCCTTTGAGATGCTTTATGGGAGGAAGTGTAGGACCCCGATTTGTTGGGGCGAGTGATGAGATTTGAAATCGAGTTTAAAGATCAATTCACGTAAGAATTAAGAAAGAAGAAATACGATGAACACGAGAGTAAATATAATAGTTAATCAGCTCATATTATGCTTTTGATTTTACAGAGTACAAAAGAATTCTCTGTAAAGAATATTTGAAAGTTAAGTACTCACTCAGTACAGTCTCCTATTTATAGGAGTACAAAAGCATAACAAAATACTAAGGACTAGACATTCAGACTATTCATTAAAATGCCTTAGTAAATATAACATTACATCCGAAGACTCTACTTACGAAGACTAGAGATCCTTCGTAACCATACAACTAACACTTCGACTTATTACAATATTTATACCCTAACAATCTCCCCCTTTGGAATAAAGGTCGAAGTCTTCATGAAGTTAGTAGTTGAACAGCATACATCAGCACTCTTCGGATTTCCATGTACCAAGAGATAACTTTCTTTATCTCCTTCTTGTCTCCTTCTGAATTCTTCTTGCAATGATTCATACGAACAATTAAGTTCGTATATTGCGAATTTGTATATCTTTCCACTTCAGAGGTTTGAAACAAGAATCTCTTGGCTCTTCCAGCTTTATCTTTTCCTGCGAAGACTATCCCCAATGGCTTTAAACATATTTCTCCGTCTTCGTACTTTTTCAACTCAACCTGCTTCTTCATAGGAGTCATTGGTGTTGTAATGTTAATGCCTTTAACAGTAGCAAGTTCAACATCAGTTTGAGCTAAGCATTCGAAATAATTCTCTAGGAAAATTTTTATGTGCCTACACCCAAGACTGAAAACATCTGGTTCTGTTTCTTGGAGAAAAGAGAAGGACTTGTCTTTAAGAATCAGAGCAACATTGATGAGATCATAAGTGTTCATCAATGGAAAGTCCGCCACAGTGAACTCTTGTATCTTTCCACTTTCTCTTGTCACAACATATTTCAAATTCTGAAACTTTCCTTCAAAAATAACATCCCTTTTTATGGATATCACCTTCTTAATCTTCTCCAAGTACCAAACTTCTTCTTGAGCCTTTGCTAACACAGCATGAAATCTTATCTTCATCTTCTTTCCCTCTTCAACATTCATAGACTTTGTCTCTGCTTTAAACTGTGGCATGACGAACATCATCTCGTTGATCGGAAAGTCTAGTTGACCATAATCATTATTTGTCACCACAAAACTCTTCTTCGGAATCTTTTCAAACGAATATATATGATCGAACATCACCCTTGATTCAATAGTTTCGTAGTTGAACAATTTCGAAGGATCTCCCTTATCAACATTTGAACCTTCAAGAGCTCTTTGTCGCATAATACTTTCCACATGCCTCATTCTTTCAACTTCAGTTGTCACCTCAGCTTTCTTCTCTTTGTTAGTCTTCTCAACCATGACTCCTTTCCCTTTGTCTTTAACATTCGAAGGAGCTGCATTCTTTGACGAAGATACATTCGAAGGAACTACATTCTCAATTACAATACCTTTTGTAATAGGTCTTGAAATTGGAACAGTTGTAGTCACAGTCGAAATGACTGGAGCAGCTGAAACTATTGTTGGTTTAACCACAACTTTCGAAGGATAAACTTTTCCTACCACCTTCGAATCTTCAGATATCTTCTCATGTTCCCCAGCCTTTTCTTGACCAACCTTTTCTCCCCCTTGCACCCCTGTGACAGCAGGTGGGGCATCTGATACGTTCGGCAAAAGCCTTGAAATTCTGAGTAATGGAGCAAGGTGTTTTTGTAAGATGGCTTCGAAATGAATGAATTTCTAAGAAAGAAATTCTTAAGAGATAATCGGAGAAGATGATTTCGAAGATATTTCTTTGAGTTCATTCAGCAGCTTCATCAACTCTCCAAAATGTTGTGCGTCTGCGGTTGAAAGAGAGATCATCTGTGGATTTAGTTGTTCGAACATCTTAACACACTGAACAACCGCATCACAAATGATATCGATCTTCTGATATGCTGATTCATACCCCTGTTGAATATGTTGAACTTCCTTTGTCATCTCTTCACGAAGTTCACGAATCTGCATATTAACGTCTTCTCGAACCTTCTTCACTTCCTGTACGAAGAGCACATGACGCTCTTTTGTAATTGTCTTTAAATCCTTTACTTCTTTCAGAAAATCAGATCTCATAGAATTATCAGTCTGATCAGTCTTCTCAAGAATGCAGCTTTCAGAATCACGTATTAACCCTGAAGCCTTCGAAATCACTCTGCTTTCCATTTCCTTCATAACAGAATCGACTTCCATGATATTAATTCCAGCACTTCCCACATCTGCTTGAGATTGCAAGATAGAATTCAATTTTGAATTCAATATCTTGAACTGCTTCATCGTCATCAACATATGGTCAGGAAAATCTTCTTCAGCTTTATCAAAGGAAAGAGCTTCGAATGTTCCTCCAAACCCTTCGTTGTCTGTTTCCTCATCAATAGCCATTGTTTCAACAATAGGTGATGATGGATTTGGTGGTTCGGTTGATTGTGTAGAGAATATGGTGGTGAAAGGTTGATCCATTATAGATTGGAATGTTGGAGAATCAGTTGTTGAAGTAACCTGTGGTAAAGACGTTGGTTCAAGGATCTTTATGTCAGCAAGCTTCGAAATCTCAGTAGACTGAAGGATTTCTACTTCTTTTGGAATGTCATCTTCGGGAGTCTCAGGCACTTGATCCACTTCTTCGATTCGTTGGCTTTTCTTCAAAAATTTCACCATCTCTTCAGCCTTTTGCTTTTAAGAAGATGGAGACACCGGAGCTGGAATTTCTCGAACGGTAACCCCTTGATGAGTAACCTGAGTTTTCTTTACCAACTGAGATTTTCTTTTGATCTTTATTCTTCGAAAAACTCCCGTTTTCGAAGGAATCGTTTCTTTAGATGGAGAGGCTTCGATAACTGGTGTATCAGCCACTGAGGTTAAAACCGGAGACACCTCTTCAACAGTTTGAGATGTAACGATTAGCTCCTGATTCTTTTGTTCTTCTTTCACCCCTTTTTCCGAAGAGTCACCCTCTGTCTTCTTTGACTTCTTCGACTTCTTCTCTTCTTGTTGTAATATTCCAGTCACAACGGTTGTGTCAATGGATTGTAAGTATGACACCAACACATTATTCGTGGGATCCACCTTCTTTAGCGTTGCATCCGGAATGCGAGCAACTGTAGTAAAGATAGCCGGATCATCATGTACCTCCTTCGGACTCCCGTACATGTGGAAAACAGCTTTCTCTTCATAGTCAGGAACTTCAATCTTCTCCTTCTGATAGACATATTGGACTATCAGACTCCAATATCTTGCACACGAAATCCCCTGCTTAGCACTGGTCTTCGAAATACTTGTTATGAACTCTGTCCATAACTGCTCTGAGTAATCAACTTGTAAATCGTAGTATAGCCCAGCTTCCATTGCATAGACCTCCATCCTTCCTTTATCCAACCCCACAGTTCTTCCAGTAAGACATCTAAGAAAGATGCCAAACAAAAAGTTCCAAATTGTTGGTAACCCCGACTTCTTGAAATCACTAATACGTGTCAATGGAGGTTGGTGACCCATCTCATTGAACATATACACCACTTGCGAAGAAGTAAGTTCATCATACGGGCAAGAATTCGGAATTCCCAAAATCTTGCAAAACAACCTCTTTGAGACCCTAATTCTTGTATATGTGACCATTATGAATTCAACACATCCAGTCTCCTTGTTGTATGATGCCGTAGAACCTGCTTTTGACAACCAGGACATTGGAGCAGCAAAAGATTCAAACATTGCTTTAGACAGAACAGAATTCTGTAAAGCAACCACAAGCATGTGTAGTTCTTCCGGATATTTTGACAAATCCGATTCTACTTGATAGTTGGAAACCTGGATCTTCAGAATCGGAACACTGATGATCTCGTCTGTTGTTGGTGATGAAGTAGTCGCCATTGAAGATGATTTTAAGAAAAGAACTTATGAAGAAGATGAATTGCACAGAGAATTTTGTGTTTCTGAGAGTTTGATCGCGTAAAGTGTTATGGAGTTCTGATTTGCCCTTTTATATGTAACCCTAGAATTTTGAATTTGAAGCGGGATGCATTAAATGCTTGCTGACATGGCACCTTGAAAACCGAAATGTACTCATCAAAAAGTAACAATTGTAACTGTCAACACGCCTTACACGCTTATCATACACCATGCGTCATCAAGAGATAGGACTGTTTGGTATTCCCTAAAAGAATTGTAACCGTCGGATGCCTTCGGAATTGAGGTCAGGCTCTTTCACTTTGGGGTTTAAAAAGCGAAGTCATTTGCCAGAATTTCGAAATCGTCAATTTAAGTTGGTGTTACTCAAACCTCAAGGATTTCGTGTGTGCTGTGTTCCAAAAGAAATTAGATGAGAAACAAAATAAAAAAAACTTTTGAAAACTTGTGATGTCAACAATTTCTTTGTGACACAAAAACAATTTTATCCCAGGCAAAGATATCTTCGAAAATTATCAAGAGAGATAATTAACAGCTTGTTTGGTTTCCCGTGAATTACAATCGATAACTTGTAGAGAAGTTTCGAAGGGTTTCTTTTGTATGACAAATGGGTGGCTTCGAAAATTTTGTTACATATCAACCTTAAAATAAGGTGAGGAATTGTAAACAAAATTAGTTGTATGACCAATGTAGTCAGTGACAACTTGGTTGCGAATGATATTCAAAGTAACTATGATTTTGAAAATATACTCACACGGAAATCGTATTCATAAAAACATTTATGCTGGATGTTGTTGGGAACAAACATCGTAGTTTTCGAATGTTTGATTAATATCACTCAAAAGAAATGAATAGGATTTGGAGTATAAAAGGTACTGAAGCAAAAGCTTCGTAAGATCTGGAACATGGTTACCCGTCAATTCCTTAAGGTTTATAAGATTTTGGGTTTCACTTCTATCACGGACTCATGATATTAGATCATAAACACAGAGTTGTGATTTGTCTAGGTTTTGATTGGTTTGATCAAAGACCTCAAGGACAAATTGCTTCGAATATTTGGAATGTAAGAATTGTTTGGATTAAAAAGATTGGATAAGAATCGAAGGGTACCTCTGTTATAATGGACAAAACAGAAAACTCTTAACTCATTTGAGAAGAGTAAGGTAGCTCTTGTTGATTTATGCAAATACAAGCCTTGTTGGGAAGAAATTTTCATGAGATAATTTCATCAAGGCTTTCATTTCCCATACATAGAATCATACGAGGCTTGAGACAACATGCAACAGCATACTTCTAGGGACATCCTAACTAATCCAAAATGTATAGAGATCATACCTTTCCTTCAAATCCAAACGCATGAATCCTTCGTATTTGAGACTTGACAAAACTCACAATACACATGTTAAAACTAAAAAATGAAAAATATTTTTGGTATTTTTGTAATTTTTCAAAAAAAAATTAAAGACAAACTGAAACAAAATCTTTTTGTATTTTTAATTTTTCAATAAAAGAAAATATTTTTGATTTTTCAGGTTTTTCAAAAAAAAAATTAACAAGATAAAAATCTAACCTTAGTTGAAATGTGTACAAATACGAAGCATTCAAACTGTTGACTTGAACAGTAACCTCTGATTATCTATTTCAAAACTTCCGAATGCGAAGCGTTCGAAGCGTTGACCATGAACAGTAACCTCTGAATACTGAATCATTCTTTCCGTCCATACACCAAATGATTCAGACCCATCACTCTTCGCTTTTTTCAGTTTGAAGAGAATTTCCATCAATCATTCCCAATCCATCTAAGATCCGAAGAAACGATTTTTCATCCAAAGCCTTTGTAAAAATATCTGCCAATTGGTCCGTTGTTTTTACAAAATGAACTTCAATATTTCCTTCTTCAACATGATCTTTGATGAAATGATATCGAAGAGCAATGTGCTTGGTCTTCGAATGCTGCACAGGGTTATGAAAAATTCTTATTGCACTTTGTGAATCACAATATAAAGGAATCTTTTTCATATTAATTGCATAATCTCTTAATTGACTTTGAATCCAAATTATTTGTGATGTACACGCAGCTGCAGCAACATATTCAGCTTTAGCGGTTGATATTGAAACACATGTTTGCTTCTTCGATTGCCAGCTGACCAACTTTCCATCTAGCAATTGACACCCACCAGTTGTGCTTTTACGATCAAGACTGCATCCTCCAAGATCCGCATCTGAATAAGCTTGTACAAAGAACCCTGTTTTCGAAGGATACCACAATCCTAACGAAGTGGTACCTTTCAAATATCAGAAAATATTCTTTACTGCTGTGAGATGTGGTTCACGTGGATTTGATTGATACCTTGCACAATTACAAACAGAATACATAATATCAGGTCTACTTGCAGTTAAATACAATAAAGACCCAATCATGCTTCGATATAAAGTAATATCAACAGCAGATTTATCTAACGAAGAAGTTAGCTTTATGCCCGTTGCCATTGGTATTCGTAACCTTGTGCTATTTGTCATTCTAAACTTTTCCAACAAATTCTTCGTATATTTCTCTTGATTAATGAATATGCCTTCCCTGTTTTGTCTAATATTCAAGCCCAAAAAGTTATTAATTTTGCCCATCATACTCATTTCAAATTTGCTTTTCATCAAATCTTCGAATTCTTTAGATAAAGCAGGTTCAATTGAGCCAAAATATATATCATCAACATAAATTTGAACAAGCATCAGATGATTTCCAATTTTCTTTCGAAATAAAGTGGGATCAACTGAACCTTGTTTAAATTTAGATTGTTTCAAAAATGATGTTAGAGTTGCATACCATGCTCTTGGTGCTTGTTTTAACTCATATACAGCTTTATCTAAAATATAAACATGATCAGGATGCTCTGAGTTTATAAAACCTGGAGGTTGTTCAACATATACCATTTCTTGGAGTTCTCCATTTAAGAATGCACATTTAACATCCATTTGATAGACATCAAAATCTTTATGAGCTGCAAAAGCCAGAGAAATACGAACAGCCTCGAATCTTGCGACAGGGGCAAATGTTTCTTCGTAATCAATTCCTTCTTGTTGAGAATATCCTTTAACAACAAGTCTGGCCTTATTTCGAATAATGTTTCCATCTTTGTCAGTTTTGTTTTTATAAATCCATTTAAGTCCAACAACTGACACGTCATCAGGTTTTGGAATTAATCTCCAAACCTTGTTTCTTTCGAATTCAGACAATTCAGCTTGCATAGCAATAACCCAATCAGAGTGTTCCATTGCAATCTTAACTGTCTTTGGTTCAATTTTGGAAATAAAAACATGAAACATGCATAACTCTTGATGATTGTTCAGTACCTCATTCCGTGCATGAAGTTGTGCTCTTGTCATGATTCCTGCTTGTGGATCACCAAGAATTTGATCTTTTGGATGATTTCTTGTCCACTTATCCAATGGTGGATAATTAGGATCAAAATCCAAAAGTGCATCTTCGAACATTGCATCTGTTTCTGATCCATTTATAGAAATAGAATAATCAGCATCATCAAAATGTTCTTCTTCAAGAATTGGATCATTCTCTAGTATGAGCTCCCCCTCGATGATTGACTCCGTTTCGATATTTTGCTCTGGTTCACTGATTGGTTCTTCTTCAAGAATTTGCTCCTCTTTGACACTAACATTTGTTGACATGTTATCTCGTTCACTATAACGCTCCCCTTCAACAAAAGTATTTGAATCCAAGTGCTCCCCCTCCACTGGATCATCAGCTTGTGCATTTGGGTTTAGATTCAAATTTGAAGTTGAATCATTGTTATACTTCGAATTTTCTGATGTTTGATTATCAGTTGCATTTCTTTCTGCATCAATTGCTTGATCTGAAATACCGAAAATCGAATCATAATCAACATCATTCATTTCAATTGAATCATCTATATTTGAAGAATTTTGCAAAATAGGATAATTCACAAATTTATGATTAGACTTTTTAATGTAATGATCATCAAATGTCAAATTAAAAGTTTCTTCCACTTTGCGAGTTCGCTTATTTAACACTCTATAAGCAACTGAATTGTGTGTATATCCCAAGAAAATTCCGTCATCTGCTTTTGTTTGAAACTTCAAAAGATTATCCTTGAGATTCATTATGAAACACCTGCATCCAAAAACATGGAAAAATTTGACATTAGGTTTTCGATTATTGATGATTTCATAAGGAGTAACATTAAACCGTCTATGAATAAATGATCGATTTTGAGTAAAACACGCAGTTGAAACAGCTTCAGCCCAAAGATATTTAGGTAAATTCGAAAATGCCAACATTGTTCTTGCAGCTTCACATAATGATCGATTTCTTCTCTCAACTACACCATTTTGTTGTGGTGTATAAGGAGATGAAAAATTATGCGAAATTCCTTTTTCCACCAGAAATGTATCGAAGACATGATTTTTGAATTCAGTTCCATGATCACTTTTGATTTTTCGAACTGTCTTCTTCAATGAAACTTCCATCTTTTTGATAAAATCAATCATCATTTGTGGAACTTCTAATTTTAACCTGAGAAAATAAACCCACGTGAATCTTGAAAAATCATCTACTATTACCAAAATGTACATTTTCTTGTTAAGAGTAGCAACTGTTGAAGGACCACATAAATCTATATGCAGGAGTTCAAGGGGTTCAACAATCTTCGAATCTATTGTGATTGGATGACCTTGTTTGTGTTGTTTCCCTACTTCGCAAGCTGCACACAAACTGTCATTATCATATTTAAGAATGGGTAAACCTCTTACCAGATCTTGTATGACAAGTTTGTTGATGTTTCGAAAATTGAGATGTGATAATCTCCTGTGCCATAACCAGCTAACATCAGCAGCATCCTTTGAAAGTAGACACACAACAGGTTTTCCTACAATAGGAACAATATCCAATGTAAGCATATCACTTTTTCTTTTTGACGTAAGTAAAACTTCCATAGTCTTGACATTCGAAATGACACTTCCTTCTTCATTAAAAAGAACTTGATTGCCAGTGCCCACAACAAGTTGTGAAACACTTATCAAGTTGTGTTGCAAACCTTCAACAAATGCAACTCTGTTGATAGTGAAATTTCCATTCGTTATCTTCCCATAACCCTTGACTTTGCATTTGTGATTATTACCAAACTTAACCACTCCTCCATTTTCTAGGCTTCAAAAATCACGCAAGTTTTCCTTCTTCCCAGTCATGTGACGTGAGCAACCACTATCAATGTACCACTTGTTATCATATTGCTCGTCACAAAGTACCTGCAATCATTGGAAAAATTTAGGTACCCAAGCTTTTTTGGGTCCATTCATATTAGGTTTATGATTCAATTGTAAAGTACAACCATTAACCCAATCATATACTTTGGTTTTGAAACTGTCAATAAATCTAACATTTTCATTCGAAGGGTCAGATATATGAGTTTTTATTATTTTCAAATTTTCACTAATTTCACCCTTCGCATCTTGAGTTTGTGATTTTTCACTTTTTGCTCTTGTGACCGGCTGCCAAACTTTAACTGATATATTTGACTCTTTAGATGATAAACTACCATTCGTTGAAGGATTAGCATATTTGTCATACACCTCATGTATCTGTTCTTTCGAAAACTTACTTGATTGGTATATCTTTCCTTTTCCTTCCAACCAATGATCAATATTTCTCTTTGTTGTTATTCCCTTTGCATATGAGACTTTGTCAGCTTGTTTCTTCAAAGGATTATAACATTTTGCTGTATTTGGAACATAATCAACTTTTGGTTTTGAAAGATATGATTCATGATAAGATGTCTTGTTTTGAAACTTTGAAGTTTGATTTCCAACCTTTTTCTGAAAAAAAATTCTTGGTATTGTAGTTTTTATTTCATTTGAAACTTTTGAATTTTTATTTGAAAACAAAGCACTTTTCTCTTCAAAAATTTGAGATTTTGATTTTTCTTTAAAAACTTTTCTTCTTTTTGAAAAATTTGTTGATCTCATTTTTGATGGTTCAACAGTTTGCCAAAAAATTGTTTTCCTTGCTTGACGTTTCGAAATATTATTTTCCTTTGAAAAATTTTCAACTTGAGCTTTAAATTCTTTTGAATTTAATTTGATCACTTTGTTAATTGTTTTAACATCAGTTTTAACATCTTCGTGCTTTGAAAACATATTTGCAGTTGGGATAACTTCCTTCTTTTCAACTTTTGACTTTTCAATCCATACTCTTTTTGGTTTATGATGTTGAAATTTATATGAATTCTTTGTAAGATTATTTTCAACTGTACTTTGATTTGAAAAGAATCCTTCATTTGATGTTTGCATATTGTCTTCCACAACCATCTTTTTGAATTCAGGTTTTATATTTTCAACATTACCTGTTGTTACAAAGACTTGATTTGGGAACACAATATCATCAGTGCATTTGAAGATTAGATAAACAACAGTATTTGATTCAAGATAATGAGCACGTTTTTCACTAAGAATTTTCTCAAATTCTTGTGTATCCAAATAGACTTGATCAACAACCACTCGAGGAATTTCAATTTCTTCCAACCTTTGACTTTGCTTTGAATTTGTATTTTCTTCTTCATTGTCACTATCATCCGTTGACTCTCATGTATTTCCATATATTCCATATCACAAACTTTCGAAGTTGAGGGTTTATTAGTTTCAATTTTCATTAATAAATCGTCACATTTTTCTTTCCCTTTAAATGAATTTGCAACATTTATGACAGACAACTGTGAACAATCTACATCTTCTAAATCACTAATTTCACTAATATTATCAGAATTTTCTTCAATATTAGCATTATTAGTTTCACTATTAGATGTAGAATTCTCAGTCTTTTTCAAAATTCGAAGTTGTTCTGATTTAGTTAAGGTTTCATTTACAATTTTTACTAAATCATTAGCATCAAGATAATCTTCGACTTTTGCAATTCCATATCTAAACCTATCATCTGGAACTTTGTTGAAATCAGAAATTTCTTTTTCACAATCATATGAAATACTATCAACCTTAGCTCTATCATAAGCTAAAAATGGTAGTAATTTTCTATGTTGTTCCTTACTTATTTCACACGAATGATGTAACTCAGTTAATTTTCCATACAATCTTTTTGCTGAATTACAAAAAACATTTCTCTGAGCTAACAACAAGTTTATTTCTTTTCCTAATTTTTCTCTATCCTCCATGATATTTGAAACTTGCAATTCTAAGTAATCAATCCTAGTGACTTTTGAATCCAACATTTTTCTAGTCTCTAGTAATTGATCACTTAACTTTTTCGCTTCATTGCTAGCAGACACAATGATTGAATCAAAGTAAGTAATAGTTTCATCAAAAGATACTAACTCAGAATTATATGTAGAAACTAGAATGTTAAAAGATTCAAGAATGTTACGTACCTTGGTAGTCATGGGCGACTTGTCAGTAGACTTCGAAACGAAGCATTGCCCACACACTTCGTCAGTCTGTTCATCATTTGAATCCTCTTCCATTTTTGCATACATAGCTCCATGAGTTGGATTTTTCATCTCTTCGTCATCTAAACCCGAAGACCATATTTGATATGTGCCATCCGATTCAGTTTCTCCATGAGCCACCAATGACAAATTCTTCGCTTTCTTCTTTACTTCCTCCAGTTTCTTAGTGTAGTAAGCTTCATCCTTTGTTTTACTATTCTTTTCTTCCTTCTTCCTCAACAGGAAATCTACTGCCAAACGATTTGCTCCATAGCAATAATGACAATTGATCCCTGTATCACCTTTCAATAGCATCTTCATTTGATCTATCTCATTCTTCGAATTTGTCTTCATTTTTCATCCAGTTTGTTTTTGTTCTCAAAACTACCCTTCGAATCTGATGACTTCTTTGGATTAAAAGGTTTCTTAAAAAATTTCTTTACTCTATTGTTTGAGTAAAAATCAACAGCCTCATCATCAGAATTCATCAAAAAACCTTCTTCTTCATCAGACTTCAATTTTTCACTTTCTTTTTCTTAAACCTTCGAAACTAGAGCCAAAGGACCACCAAGACTTGCTATAGCTTCTTCAGCTATTTCATTAACTTCATTTTTATGAGATTTTAATTGATTGTACAAGTCATTCAAAGTCGAAGTATCAAAACTTTGTTGATTTTTCACCATCATGCTCACATTTCTCCACTCCTTTCGAAGTCCCATTACAAATATCAAATTCTACTCCATTGGTGACCTTATTATACTATAACGATTACAACGATAGATTAACTCGTTGAACCTATCATAGTATGCTTCAATAGACTCATTTTCTTTCTGTCTGAAATCTTTGAGTTCTACCAGGCATTGTTTCACAGATGTGATCTTCGTCTTTTCACTCCCTTGAAATTTGTCTTTGAGATTGTTCCAGATTTCTTTAGCTGTTTTGCATGTTCTGACATAATTGTACACAACAGGAGGCAACGCACCTCTTAATTCCCTCATGCATTTCTTCTCCAGAAGATTTAAACGATTGGTTTGATTATCAACTTCTGAACTGCTTGAAGACACGCCGATTGGCTGAACTTGTGCAGGTTGATTGATTTCTCCTGAGATGCATTTCCATAATTCTTCATCCAATCCGTTCAAGTAATCTTCCATACGATCTGCCCACTGATCATAATATTCTGGAATAAGCATTGGAATTTTTGTGGATGATCCAAGCAAATGAGAAAATGATGTCATCGAATTCAGATTGAATGACGCCATTGTTGTACGGACAAAAACTTCAAGATGATACTAAACTTTTGAGAATTTTGAAAATCAAATTGTATAATTCAATTTAGAATTACACACCGAACACTCGATTAACAAATATTTTTGCAGAACCAAATCCTAGATTGAGATCTAAATGAAATTTTCAAATTCAAAAAGGACGGAAACTTTTTGAATCAAACAGTAGATTCAAAAACCTTTTTGATCGAATGAAAATCAGACCACAGAAAGGATTCCTGCTCTGATACCAATTGATGAGATTTGAAATCAAGTTTAAAGATCAATTCACGTAAGAATTAAGAAAGAAGAAATACGATGAACACGAGAGTAAATATAATAGTTGATCAGCTCATATTATGCTTTTGATTTTAATGAGTACAAAAGAATTCTCTGTAAAGAATATCTGAAAGTTAAGTACTCACTCAGTACAGTCTCCTATTTATAGGAGTACAAAAGCATAACAAAATACTAAGGACTAGACATTCAGACTATTCATTAAAATGCCTTAGTAAATATAACATTACATCCGAAGACTCTACTTACGAAGACTAGAGATCCTTCGTAACCATACAACTAACACTTCGACTTATTACACTATTTATACCCTAACAGCGAGGTCGGTCAGCGAGTCGTTGGGAGCACAGAGGTGGTGCTCAAGACGACCGAGTTGATTCAGCGGGTCCGTAGTAGGCTGCAGACTGCGCAGAGTCGGCAGAAGAGCTACGCCGACAGGAGGCGTTCAGACTTGGAGTTCCGGGTGGGCGATATGGTCCTCCTGAAGGTCTCACTCTCGAAGGGTGTCATCAGGTTTCGGAAGAGGGGCAAGTTGGGCCCCAGGTTCATTGGTCCTTTCAGGGTTTTGGCCCGAGTGGGTCGGGTTGCTTATCGGTTGGATCTTCCTGTAGAGCATAGCCAGATCCACAACACTTTCCATGTGTCTCAGTTGAGGAAGTGTTTGGTGGATGAGTCAGCAGTTGTTCCCCTAGAGGATATTCAGGTTGATAGCAGCCTGAATTATATTGAGAGGCCGGTCGCGATTCTGGACCGGAAGACAAAGACCTTGAGGAACAAGGTAATTCAGTTAGTGAAGGTGCACTGGCAGCACCGGAAGGGGTCTGAGTGGACGTGGGAGGCTGAGGATGAAATGAGAGAGCATTACCCGGAGTTATTTGCAGATTCAGCCGCAGCAGACTTCGAGGACGAAGTCTGAGACAAGTGGGGAAGAATTGTAACGCCCCGTCTCTGGTATGTTGCTTCCGTGACATTTATGTAGAAGTTTTATTGAGGGAATCGGCAAGTCTATGGCATGACTCGTCGAGTAGGGTCAAGTTTTCGTGCACGTGTTAGTCCGCGACTCGGCGAGTCCATATTCGGGACTCGGCGAGTCTGCCTTCCTGGAAGAAACCCTAAATCCCCGGGTTGCTCACTATTTAAGCAATGCTTTGTGCCCCAAACCCGCCTCCTTCACCCTCAGAGAGCTGTGAGAAAACCCTAATCCATCCCTTATTTATTTTAAGTGCTTTGTGTGTGGATTTTGAAGGCTTGAAGAAGAAGAAGAAAGGAGCAAAGAGAAGAGGTGTAGAGCAAAGATCCAAGGGCAAATCAGAGTTCATTGAGGTATTTCTCGGATTCCTTCTGTTTTATGCTTTAGACCTCCATTAGAACTCTTCTAGGGCTAGTTTGATGCTTTTTCTAAGCCCTATAGTTGTGTGGATGCCTTAATAGGTCGAGATATCCCTAGATCTATTCATTTAGGAGTTGTAGAGCCCGGATCTATTGCCTTTTTGGAGATGCCTTGCATAAGAACCCTAGATCTAGCCTTTATTATGATTTTTGAGCCTTATTATCTTCTTGGTCGCTTTTGGGCACGTAAAGATAGAATCTTTACGTGCTAATCGAGTTAAGGAAGCCCAGATCTATAAGTTTCAGCCGCTGGATTCAAGCAGAATCGAGTTTAGAGTAGCTGCATCGCTATGACTCGGCGAGTCGGAAGAACGACTCGGCGAGTCAAGTCGTGAGTCCCATTTTTCCCCTTTTTGAGTGATGACGAGTGGAAGCCTGTGAGTAGTAGGGTGGACTCAGTGAGTTGGAGAGCAGACTCAGTAATGGAGGGACTCGACGAGTTGTTCATACAACTCGGCGAGTCCAAGGCAATCTTCTTAGCTCAATAACAACTCGTCGAGTTGTTCATATGACTCGGCGAGTCGGATGAAGATTGTCTGAGTTCTTGGATCGAGAGGGTACTCGTCGAGTCGATGCCATACTCGACGAGTAGCCACGAGTAGGGTTGAGAAGTGAGACTAGAGACTCGGCGAGTTGGCGGCCCAACTTGGCGAGTCAGGTCAACTGTGGGTTGACTTTGACCGAGAGAGTTAACTTTGACCAAGGGTAAAAGAGTCATTTTACCCCAGTGCAGTGTGTAGCTTTTGATTGAGTGTGTTTATGGATTTGTAGCCGGGGAGATACCGGAGCAGCAACAGTTAGCTTCCAGAGCCATTCTTACAGCAGCAAGTTCACGAGGTGAGTCTCCTTTCAGTAGGAACGGGTCTACGGCCACAATGCCGTCCTGTTTAGTTAGCAGTAGTCCCGGACTTCGGTCCGATGCAGTAGTTAGAGTGCTTGATGTCTTTGTGATTCAAGCATGTTTGTGTTATGTGTTCCGGACTCTGTTCTGATGCAGTATGCAGTATATGTGATTATAATAGTTGATATGTGTTATGCTATGCCATGATCATCCAGTTCCGGACTTCGGTCCGTTGCAGGGGACAAGGTCCCACTCAGTTCCGGACTTCGGTCCGATGCAGCTAGTTCCGGACTTCGGTCCGATGCAGTCAGTTCCGGACTTCGGTCCGATGCAGTTAGTTCCGGACTCTGGTCCGATGCAGGGGACAAGGTCCCAGTCAGTTCCGGACTTCGGTCCGATGCAGCTAGTTCCAGACTTCGGTCTGATGCAGTGGGCAAGGCCCAGTATGTGCTTTATATGTATTGTATGGTATGTGGTATTTTGGGGGAGCTCACTAAGCTTCGTGCTTACAGTTTCAGTTTTGGTTTTAGGTACTTCCGCAAGCAAGGGGAAGAGCTCGGGATGATGTCATCGCACACACCACAGCTTCAGTTTTTTTCCTGGGAGTTGATTTAGTTTTCTTGATATGTTTGGATAACAGTTGTGATACAGTTTTTCTCACAGTATTTTATTATGGTTTTCGAAACACACAGCAAATGGTTTTATTATGTGATACTCAGTCTCGTGGTTTTGTTATAATAAAAATCAAAATTTTTGGGTGGTATTTTTGGGTTGTTTCATGCACCTGCCTCTAGGGAGGCACACCCGGCAATTCCTCGGGGAAAGATCCAGGAACTCATACACTACCGGAACATCGGAGATAGAACTCGGCCTCTCAGTGGCAACTCTCATATCCATCACATATGCTAAAAATCCCATGCATCCCTGCTGTAAACTCTGGCTCGCCCTGGCGGCAGAGTAGAAAGTTGATCCAGATCAGGTCCCCTCGCCATACACCGTAAGTACTCCCCCACTAGGGTCTCGTATGGTCACCATCTGATGCTCACAGTCAATCACAGCTCCAAACCTGCTCAACCAATCCTTGCCCACTATAACACAGATATCACCCATAATTATTGGCACCAGATCTAGCGGGAACTCAACACTGAAAATCCCTAATACACATCCCTGGAATACATTAGTGGCAAAAATTGCATGTTCGTCGGCTATAGAAACCCTCAGTGGTCGACTCAACGCCTCGCATTTGATACTAATGTGACGACTAAAGGATAAACACACAAAAGATCGACTCGTACCCGAGTCGAATAACACCAAAGGAGGCACAGAACTCACAAGAAAAGTACCTATATACAACACAATATAAGCATAAAAAAATCTCAAAATAACATAAATAAGGAGATACGTACCAGCCACAACATTAGGTGCTGCACGAACCTCCTTCGCAGTCTACTGAAACACTCTCCCACGAGCCCTCGGAGGCTCGGCCTTCCCCGGACGACCATCAGTAACATGTAAAGCAGCAGGAGCAGAAGCCTGGGCTGATCCCTGAGTGAGTTGAGGAAACTCGGCCTTCCGGTGGCTCGTTTTGTTGCAGTGAAAGCAAACCGAAAATCCCTTGGGGCAGTCCTTCACCATATGTCCCTCCTAGCCACATTTGTAGAAAATCCCGCTCGGCAAGACCCTTCATGACTCTTGCTACACTTTCCACAAGTGCAGCCCTTCTGGCCTCCAACTCTCGAATCAGCGGGCTTAGCCAGCTTCATTGTCGGCTGTGACTACACTGGTCTCCTATCCCTCCCCTGCTGCTCTCCCTCTTCTTTGGTCTGAATCTCTAGCTCAATCTCTCACCTCCTGGCATTGGTCTGCAACTCAGCCAATGTCCGATAAGATTAGTTTTCCACGAACTCCGGGATATCTCTCCTTAAGATGCTCAAATACGGGCTCGCACGTGCCTGCTCAGTAGACACGTGCTCAGGGCAGAGCAGCACCCTCTCATGAAACATCCTCGTAATCTTTGTCACGGTTTTTGTCTTCTGCTTGAGAGACAGAAACTCTTGGGCCAAATGTTCCCTCTCCATCGGGGGAACATAATCATCTCTGAACAGTTGGGTGAACCTCTCCCAAGTCACTGCAGCCTGATTTGCAAGAGTAAATTCAGTCGTCACAAACTTCCACCAATCCTTCGCTGTAACACTAGCCAAAATAGGTCAATAACAATCACATGTGATTATGCTAATAATGTATTGTGATAAATGTACTATGTATTTCATGATAAATTCCAATACAAATATGAACTTTCTTTATGATACAACTCAAAGTATACGTCCATACGATTCCAAAAATATAGAGAACGTCTGAATCTGACTTCGCATGAAGAAGTTATGATAAACCGAACACTATAAATCTCTATAGTAAGAGGAATGTAAAATATACTTCGAAGTATCTATTAAAATCTAAAAGAGAGTTGTAGTGCTAGTAAACACCTACGGGTGCATATAAAGAATGTCAAAAACGGAGTTCATATGTGAAAGTTACGACCTTCCGAAGATTCAGCTGTCAGAAACCCTAATCTGACTGAGCTCATGACGTGAGCATAGGACTCACAACGTGAGCATAGGACTCACGACGTGAGAAGTCATTTATCCATATCTCGGAATCTAGAAGGTGTGTGACGAGGCTGCAAGGAGATAAGATCCAAACTCACGACGTGAGCAAAGATATCTCACGACGTGAGGAGTCACATGGCCACCTTCCGAAGCCAGGGACGCAAATGGAAAGTCTACGGGATGAACATGCAGGACTCACGAAGTGAGAAAGGATATCTCACGACGTGAGGTTGTAAAATTCTTAATATAAATAGCACGTCCGACTTTAGCCATTCTTACACCTAAACTTCTTCCCTTTCTCTCCTTTGTTGAGGCCCTCTTGCATCCCGAGCCCCGACGACCTTATACGCTGACCGTTTCTACTTATATTACATCAAATCACGCTACCAGGGTGAGTTTCACATCCCCACTTTCTAATATTTTCTTGGGAAAACGCATGCTAAATATCGTATATACGTTACTATTATGTCTATATGATAGTATATTAGTATCAACATAGATAGTTATAATAACCGAGATTTAGTTGTTCTAAATATAATATTTTAAATATATACAACTATTATCAACCTGTCGGCATGTTATTTTACTAATTCAAATCTTAAGTTATGCTTAGGATTCTATATATATTTTATGTGTGATATAGTTCCAAAGCCATATTTGGAAGTTCTATATGTTAAGTTATAAAGTATGTTGCTATTATTGGTTTTATGTCAAGATAAAACTGGACATGTTATATGTTGTTAGTGTTTGTTTTATGTTAAGATAAAACTTAGTATTGTTATTGATTGTTTAATGTCAAGATAAAACTAGGAACATTATATGTTGTTATTATTGGTTTTGGGTCAAAAATAAAACCTAGTTTTGCTTCAAGATATAGTTGTTATACTGCCTAAATAGTATAGGAGTAATGTTTAAAAGCATAGTCTAGTAATTTATGATTTTAGACATGAAAATGCTTGTTAGAGCTATAGGAAGCCGTCAAAGTCTACATGAGTAATTGTATTCATCAACTAAGATTGGGGATCTTAGCGGAAATCCTCTGAACTGTAACCGTTAATCCCGTGTGAGCGAGGAAGTCGTGTATAAATAGTATACGGGTTGACCACCCCACTTGTGATTGTTAGCTACAGTCAACTAAAAGCAAGTGATGAACTATCCTTTTATTTGTTATTATTCCGGCGTCGATGAAGCGTACGGTGTTTTTTCTCATGGTAAATCATGAGTGTGTTTGTTTCTCATGGTAAATCATGAGTATATTCTATCAGAGGTATTATGTCATAGCAGCGGTTACAGGCTCATGGTAGCAAAATTGTTAGAAACATTATACTTGGTCGTATACAAGTATTAATGTTAAGTATAAGTTTTCCCTACTTATACCTTAGAATTAAAGAATGTTTAGGAATAACACTTAATTGATAAGTAAACTACTAAACCTAATACACATACTAAATGTTGGAGAGTCAAAATGATACTTTTAAAACTATACTTTTGAACGTGGAATATGTATTACTTTATGGAGTCAAAACCTGTGGACTCACCAACTTTATGTTGACGTATTTTAAAATGCATGTGTTTTCAGGAACTTGAAAAGTTGGTATGTATTCGAACACGAGAAGTTTTACTATTATCTTTCTGTTCATTAAGAAGTATCCCCTAGTCGGATATTATGTAATAAATACTAGGAAAACAATAATATAACTTTCAATCATCAATAAAGGTATGTATTTCCTTTAGTATTGCTCAATGTATGTTATATAAGTGTGATACGAAGAATGATGTTACACTACACGGTGATTCCGCCGATGGCTGGGGTGTGACAGATTGGTATCAAAGCTATTAACTATAGTGAACTGGTACATTCTTAGGAAAGCATGTCTATAGTTTAGGACTTACTCTATTAGGTTTAGGTATATCCCTTAGCCTGTAAATAAAAAGTATTATTAATAATTATACTGAAGGACTACTTACGGGAGCGGTGACAAGGATAGACATGTCGATCTGGGTTGCTGGATTTGAGAACGGTTATATGCTAAATTGATCCTGCTCTTTCGACAGTCCTGACTGGCCGGAGCCGTGTCAGATAGACCTGAAGTTACAAACAATAGTAAAAGCGTGAATAAAATAAATAAGAATATAGAGTCATACATATAGAATCAGACCCGCGATGAGAATACACCTTAATACCCGGAATGTTTTTGATCTCAAGGATTTAGATCAAATATTCCAACTAAAGTTTATATGTGCATAGATCCTATCACAACTAGGCGTAGGTGCGCAACTACATTTTATTATGATCAGATCATATGAACTATTTAATTTGGGAGAAATATTTGATAGACTAAACTCTTGGTGATCCAAAATGTATAGGAATCCGACATGGCACATTCATGAGAATGGATAATCATCGAGGATACGGATGAAGAAGAGGAAGTTTCATTACCTATGATGGTAGGCGATCCTTACTACCCTATAAATCCAACCACCTTTCATCCAATACCTTCTGACGATGGAGCACCTTTATCCTCCAATGAATGGGAAGAGAGTGAACCAATGGAAGAAAGCGAATCCATGGAGGGGACAGAGTCGGTGGCATCACCATTACCACCACTAAACACTCTTTACCGTAAAGTTCCAGGAGGAGTAAAAATGAAACGAACTGCACGTAAATCTATACCGATATGACAAAAGATTAAGAAGAGTCAGAAGGCAACATCTTCAGGAAGTCATAGAGTTCAAGATGAACTTGCACGGATCGCACAAACAGTTGATAGGTGGGTGGCGGAAGAAAAAGCTGCCAAGATATATGAGACTGGCCAATCATCTCGTCCACATCTCCCACATTCTGCTAAAGATAACACTTTATCTCAATTGTTTGAGAAAAGTGTGAAAATTGAAGATAAGATGGAAATTGTTGAAGGGAGGGCTACTCATCTCTCTAAAAGAGTACGAAGGCTAGAAGGACAAAGGACACGAGATCAGGAATCGGTGATGGATGTCCATCATCGTATAAATTTTGCTTATAATGAAATGATTACTCACAATGCCAGGATTGCAGAGTTAGAGCTCTACAATCAAACCTCAAGAAACGAAGAACGCATGGGAAGTCTCGAGCAGAGAACTCAAGCACTTGAAGAGCAAGTGGTTAATGTCACTGACGTGCTAGGTCATCACTTAGGTTTCTGGTAGATAAGCTACAACCAGTGGTTATGTAAATAGAGAAACTCAGACTAGTTAAGGTGAAAAGAGGAAATTTTATAGCAAGGATGTAGAAAACCTTGCAAATTTTGAAATGTTTATAGAAACTTTTCTCTTATAAACCTAAATAAACTGATGTAACCACTGGTAATAATATAAAAAGCATACGTTATAGTAATCATTGTGTTGTCTATTTTCTTTTACACTTTGAATAATAACTAGAGTATTTAGTACTCGTGTATTAAATGATTAACAAAACTCATAAAATTCTTATTATTAATAATAGGAACTAAAACAAAATGCCTAGAAGGAGTAATCGGCTAAACCCTAACCGACCATCAGCACCACAACAACAACAACCGCAACCACCACCAGAAATAAACCCCTCAATAAGTGTAGTACAACTTGAAGAAATCATAGCTCGAAGAATTGTTGCGGCTCTATCAAATGTCACAAGAGATGGAGTTAGAAATGAAGGCCATGTAGGGACCACTAGAACATGTACCTACAAATATTTTATGAATTGCAGGCCAAAAAGCTTTCATGGAAATGAAGGGGTAGTTAATTTGACGAGGTGGATAGAAAAGACAGAGTCCGTCTTTCAAATAAGCTTTTGTCCAGATGATTGTAAAGTACGATTTGCAGCATGTACTTTCACTAACGTAGCACTTACATGGTGGAATAGCCATGTGAATAAAATGGGAATTGATAATGCAAATTCCATGAAATGGGAAGAACTAAAAATGATGCTAGTAGAGGATTATTGTCCTAGGGAGGAAATACATAAGCTGGAACAAGAATTGTGGACCCTAACCATGAAGGGTTCAGAGATAAAAGCTTATACCGCTAAATTTAATGATCTTGTTGTAATGTGTCCAGCACTTGTAACCCCTGAATATAAAAAGATTGAGCAATATATTTGGGGTTTAGCATCGCAAATCAAAGGCATGGTGATCGCATCAAAGCCTACGACCTATGACAGCACCAAGAGGATAGCTCATCAGCTAACCCTCACAGATATCCAAGGAACAGAAGTGGTCTCAAAGGCTGAGTCTCCCAAATCTAGAACAAACAAGCGCAAGTTTAATAGGAAGAATCCCAAACAATCATCTGAGAAAAGACAAGAAGTGGCAACCAATTACGCAGCCACAATAGTAGTACCTACTCAACCAAAATCTTCATGGTGCAATCAGTGCAACCGTCATCATCCAGGTGACTGTTTTGTCTGCATGAAGTGCAAGAAAAAGGGGCATACTCCTAGTTACTACAGGAGCGCAACACCTGCAACAGTGAATCAGGGAACAAATACTGGAGCAAGCCATGTTGAAGGAAGAAAGTGTTATGAGTGTGGGGAGGTTGGACACATCAAGAAAGAATGTCGAAAGTTAAGGAGTCAATGAGGCATAGGACGTGGCAGGGCGTTTGTGATCGGAAGCAGAGAGGCTATCCAGGACCCTTCGGTCGTATCTCGTATGTTTCTTATAGATAATTTATATGCTATTATACTCTTCGACACTAGAGCAGATCGAAGTTTTATAACTCCGATGTTTAGAAAATTGTTAAGTTATAAGTCGAGCAGTTTAAAAGAAATCTATGAAGTAGAAATCGCTAATGGACAATCTAAGAAAACACATGAAATCCTAGAAAACTGTCTGTTAACTCTTAATAACTACCTTTTTCATGTCAACCTCATGCCAATGCTTATCAGTAGTTTTGATGTCATAATTGGCATGGATTGGTTATCTTCACACCGCACTGAAATTATATGTCATGAGAAAGCCATACGACTACCCTTACCAAACGGCGAAGCCCTGATTATCTATGGTGATAAATCCGGGAAGAACCTCAAAGTCATCTCTTGTACTAAGACCCAGAAATATCTACATAAGAAATGTAGCGCATTCTTAGCCCACATTGTAGATAAGAAGAGAAAGACAAAAGAAATCAACTACATACCTCAAGTATGTTATTTCCCTGACGTGTTTCCTTAAGATCTACCTGGAATACCTCCCATCGGACAAGTCGAGTTTCGAATCGACTTAATTCCAGGAGCAGTACCAGTAGTGAAATCTCCTTATCAATTGGCTCCATCTGAAATGTAAGAATGGTCTAGCCAACTACAAGAACTTCTTGACAAAGGCTTTATCCGACCAAGTCTTTCACCTTGGGGAGCACCAATCTTGTTTGTCAAGAAGAAAGACGGATCCTTTCGAATGTGTATTGATTATCGAGAGCTGAACAAGCTAACGATCAAGAATCGTTATACGCTTCCCAAAATTGATGATCTTTTCGATCAACTGCAAGGATCTAGCTACTACTCAAAGATAGGTCTCAAATCAGGATACCATCAACTCAGAGTACAAGAAGATGACATTCCAAAAATAGCATTTAGAACTCGTTATGGGCATTATGAGTTCTTAGTTATGTCTTTTGGATTGACTAATGCCCCAGTAGTGTTTATGGATCTCATGAATCGTGTTTGCAAACCATACTTGGATAAATTCGTGATAGTATTTATCGATCATATATTGATATATTCACGAACCAAGGAAGAACATGGTCAACGCCTGCAAATAATCTTGGAACTACTAAGAAAAGAAACGTTGTATGCCAAATTCTCAAAATGTGAGTTTTGGATTAGAGAAGTACAATTTTTAGGTCATGTAGTTAGCAACGAAGGAATTCATGTTGACCAATCCAAAGTTGAAGCAATTAGGAATTAGGAAGCACCAAAGACGCCAACAGAAGTGCGTCAATTCCTAGGACTTGCTGGTTATTACCGCAGATTCATAGAGAATATCTCTAAAATAGCCAAGCCGCTTACAACACTAACCTAGAAGGATATGAAGTTCAACTAGGAATACAAACAAGAAGCTACTTTTCAGAAACTAAAGAAAATGTTGTGCAGTGCACCAATCCTATCCCTTCCAAATGGGACAGAAGATTTCGTCATGTACTGCGACACATCAAATCAAGGATTGGGATGTGTGTTGATGCAAAGAGGAAAAGTTATCGCCTATGCATCATGACAACTTAAGGTGCATGAGAATAATTACACTACCCATGATCTTGAATTGGGAGCTGTAGTTTTTGCACTAAAAATTTAGAGACATTACTTATACGGTACTAAGTGTACTATTTTTACCGACCACAAGAGTCTCCAACACATATTCGACCAAAAAGATCTTAATATGAGATAAAGAAGATTGGTTGAATTGTTGAATGATTACAAATGTGAGATTCATTATCATCCCAGAAAGGCAAATGTGGTAGCAGATGCCTTGAGCCGGGAAGAATATATTAAACCCCGACGGGTATAAGCATTAACTATAACTATCCATTCTAACTTTACCGCACAAATTAGATAAGCTCAACTTGAGGCTCTAAAAGAAGAAAACATCAAGAATGAAGCTTTGCAAGGAATGGAAAAGCAACTTATACAAAAAGATGACGAAACGTGACACTTTATGAACCGAATTTGGACGCCTAAGTTCGGTGGAGTCAGGGACTTGGTCTTAGAAGAAGCCCATAAGTCCAGATATTCCATACATCCAGGCTCTGACAAAATGTACTTGGATTTAAAAGTACACTTTTGGTGGCCAAACATGAAGGTAGAAATTGCTACTTATGTGAGCAAATGTTTGACTTGTTCTAGAGTAAAGGCAGAACATCAAAAGCCTTCAGGTTTACTTCAACAACCGGGAATACCTGAACGGAAATGGGAGCAGATATCAATGGACTTTATCACTAAGTTACCTAAAACTCCTAGTGGGTCCGACACTATTTGGGTAATAATCGATAGATTGACTGAGTCTGCCCATTTCTTACCAATTAAGGAGAACGACAAGATGGAGAAGCTGACTAGAGTTTATCTTAAGGAAATTGTCAGATTGCATGGAGTTTCAAATTCTATTATTTCTGACCGAGATAGTAGATTCACTTCACGATTTTGGCAATCTCTACAAAAATCCTTAGGAACACGTCTAGACATGAGTACAGCTTACCATCCACAAACTGATGGTCAGAGTGAGAGGACCATTCAGACTTTAGAAGATATGCTCCAGGCCTATGTAATAGACTTTGGAAATACATGGAATACTCATGTACCATTAATTGAGTTTTCCAAAAACAATAGTCATCACACAAGCATCAAGGCTGCACCATTTGAGGCGCTTTATGGATGAAAATGTCGTTCCCCAGTATGTTGGGCAGAAGTTGGAGATACATAAATGGCCAGAGAACGTACAGGCGATACCTTACGTACTGGACCAGAAATAATCCACGAGACAACCGGAAAGATGTTGCAAATTAAGGATCGATTAAAGGCTGCACGTGATCGTCAAAAGAGTTATGCTGATGTAAGACACAAAACTTTAGAATTCCAAGTTGGAGATAATGTAATGTTGAAGGTCTCTCCTTGGAAAGGCGTAATTCAATTCGGGAAATGAGGTAGACTAAACCCATGGTATATAGGACCTTTTGAAATCCTAGCAAGAATTGGTCCTGTCTCATACCAACTCAAGTTGCCTTAAGAGATAAGTAATGTACACGATGTTTTTCACGTATCAAATCTCAAAATATGTCTATCTGATGAAAATCTTGTTGTACATCTCGACGAGATACAAGTCAATACCAAACTCAACTTTGTAGAAGAACCTGTCGAGATCATGGATCGAGAAGTCAAACGATTAAAGCAAAGTCGTATTCCCATAGTGAAAGTTCGATGGAACTCTTTACGAGGACCTGAATTTACTTGGGAACATGAAGATCAGATGAAAGCAAAATACCCCCAACTATTTGACAAAACCTTATCCACAAGATAAATTTCGGGACGAAATTGTTCTAACGGGGGGGAGAATGTAACACTAGCCAAAATAGGTCAATAACAATCACATGTGATTATGCTAATCATGTAATGTGATCAATGTACTATGTATTTCATGATAAATTCTAATACAAATATGAACTTTATTTATGATACAACTCAAATTATACGTCCATATGATTCCAAAAATATAGAGAACGTCTGAATCTGACTTCGCATGAAGAAGTTCTGATAAACCGAACACCATAAATCTCTATAGTAAGAGGAATTTAAAATATACTTAGAAATAGCTATTAAAATCTAAAAGAGAGTTGTAGTGCTTGTAAATATATACGCGTGCATATAAAGAACGTCAAAAATGGAGTTTGTATGAGAAAGTTACGACCTTCCGAAGTTCAAGCTGTCAGAAACCCTAATCTGACTGAGCTCACGACGTGAGAAGTCATTTATCCATATCTCGGAATCTAGAAGGTGTGTGACGAGGCTGCGACGGGATAAGATCCAAACTCACGACATGAGCAAAGATATCTCACGACGTGAGGAGTCACATGGCCACCTTCCGAAGCTAGGGACGCAAATAGCAAGTCTACGGGATGAACATGCAGGACTCACGACGTGAGAAAGGATATCTCATGACGTGAGGTTCTAAAATTCTTACTATAAATAGCAGGTCCGACTTCAGCCATTCTTACACCTAAACTTCTTCCCTTTCTCTCCTTTGTTGAGGCCCTCTCGCATCCCGAGCCCTTACGACCTTATACGTTGACCGTTTCTGCTTAGATTACATAAAATCACGCTACCAGGGTGAGTTTCACGGCCCCACTTTCTAATATTTTCGGGGGAAAACGCATGCTAAATATCGTATATACGTTACTATAATGTCTATATGATAGTATATTAGTATCAACATAGATAGTTATAATAACCGAGATTTAGTTGTTCTAAATATAATATTTTAAATATATACAACTATTATCAACCTGTCGGCATGTTATTTTAATAATGCAGATCTAAAGTTATGCTTAGGATTCTATATATATATATATATATATATATATATATATATATATATATATATATATATATATATATATGTTATGTGTCATATAGTTCCAAAGCCATATGCGGAAGTTTTATATGTTAAGTTATAAATATGTTGCTATTATTGGTTTTATGTCAAGATAAAACTGGACATGTTATATGTTGTTATTTTTTGTTTTATGTTAAGATAAAACTTAGTATTGTTATTGATAGTTTTATGTCAAGATAAAACTAGGAACATTATATGTTGTTATTATTGGTTTTAGGTCAAAAATAAAACCTAGTTTTGCTTCAAGATATAGTTGTTATACTGTCTAAGTAGTATAGGAGTAATGTTTAAAAGCATAGTCTAGTAATTTATGATTTTAGACATGAAAATGCTTGTTAGAGCTATAGGAAGCTGTCAAAGTCTACATGAGTAATTGTATTCATCAACTAAGATTGGGGATCTTAGCGGAAATCCTATGAACTGTAACTGTTAATCCCGTGTGAGCGAGGAAGTCGTGTATAAATAGTATACGGGTTGACCACCCCACTTGTGATTGTTAGCTACAGTCAACCAAAAGCCAGTGATGAATAATCCTTTTATTTGTTATTGTTTCGGCGTCAATGAAGCGTACGGTGTTGTTTCTCATGGTAAATCATGAGTGATTTTGTTTCTCATGGTAAATCATGAGTATGTTCTATCAGAGGTATTATGTCATTGCAACGGTTACAGGCTTATGGTAGCAAAATTGTTAGAAACATTATACTTGGTCTTATACAAGTATTAATGTTCAGTATAAGTTTTCCCCTACTTATACCTTAGAATTAAACAATGTTTAGGAATAACACTTAATTGATAAGTAAACTATTATACCTAATATACATACTAAATGTTGGAGAGTCAAAATGATACTTTTAAAACTATATTTTTGAACGTGCAATATGTATTACTTTATGGAGTCAAAACCTGTGGACTCACCAACTTTATGTTGACGTATTTTAAAATGCATGTGTTTTCAGGAATTTGAAAAGCTGGTATGTATTAGAACATGAGAAGTTTTACTATTATCTTTCTGTTCATTAAGAAGTATGTCATAGTCGGATATTATGTAATAAATACTAGGAAAACAATAATGTAACTTTCAATCATCAATAAAGGTATGTATTTTCTTTAGTATTTTTCAATGTATGTTATATAACTATGATACGAAGAATGACGTTACACTATCCGGTGCTTCCGCCGATGGTTGGGAAGTGACATTCGCTCCCAAGTGAAGTTGGTTCAGCGCAAACCAAACTCTCAAATGCTCCGGGCATGAACATGTATAAAAACACCCCTCAATTTCTGAGATCCATCTCATGGAAGCGATAGGGCCCTGGGTCCCGTCAAACTCGAGTGGCTTCGTGTTGCTAAACTCCTGGAACAACAACAAATCACCCCCCTTTTGGCCTAGCAGCAGCTACAGCCGTGGCGGCTGTGGCAGCAGCAGCCTCCGTGACAGCAGCATATCGCTCATCAAGTGTCTCAACCAACATGGTCTTACTAGAACTGAACATCTCTGGTATAGCCTCTCTGATAGTTGCGGCCACTTCCTCCGCAATGATCCTATGGATCTCCTAGTCACTGGTACCATTGCCCCCGGGGTTGTTGCAGGTAACCACCAAAGTTTCTCTGAAACACAAACACAAAATCATCAAAGACTAGCTCAAACACACACCCACTCAGTTACGCACCCCTACATGCTCCTTAGCATCCTAAGATTCTTACTTTGGTCGCATACAGATCCGGTGCATTCAGTAGTAAGGGCCTAATACTTCCTTCCACACCAACCTGTATTCGCCCAAGTCCTCCTCCTAGGATCCTAATTCACAAGTAGACTACTCAAATGCTCATCTAGGTATCTCTCCTAGATTATTTCTTGACTCAAGTCTCTCTCTCTCTCTCTATGAGGTTCCTGCTAGGTACTCCTACTCAGCACATACACGGAGAAAATAGCAGATAATATCAATCAATAGCATCCCTAGGCTAAGGTTTCACGAATCAGGCAACTCTAGCCCTAATTTATGAAATACCTAGCTTTATCCTCTAGCATGCAACTCTAATATATCATAAGTATCTCATAATATAAAAAAGTAATGGTATTTTGGGAAATCACTGTTCGGGCTCTAGCTGATTGTACACACTGCTCCGTCTCGTTTTCTTTTTAAAACTCCTACTCATTCTAGAAAAATCATTTCTTTTTAGAAAATTTTCTCAAATCCTCAGTTTGAGTCCAGACATACCCGAGAGTACATCCGAGTCCCTCAAACCATGGCTCTAATACCGACTTCTAACACTTTAAATGTTCAAACAAATTTTTCATTTTAAAATAACATAAAACCCAATATCACATTTCTCAACACAAAAAAATGTATAATTTGTCAAAACACAAGTCAACAAATGTTTGATAATATCCCAAAATCCTCAAAAACATCATCTCTAACGGGTGTGCACAATAAATCTGGCGCCTTCCCACGATCCTGAGAAGTACCTGAAACACATATCACACAACACGGTAAGCACAAAGCTTAGTGAGTTCCCCAAAATACCATATACACAAATAATAAGCCTCTCATGGCTATAGCGCGGCATGGACCCTCCAGTCATGCGTCTTGGTGAGGAACCTCCGGTATCATGCCTCGGTTTCATGTGTCTCAGTGAAGACCCTCCAGTCTTATAGCTCGGATTGGACCCTCTAGTCTTGTATCTCAATGAAAACCCTCCGGTCTCACAACTCGGTTTGGACCCTCCGGTCCTAACTCAGTAAGGCACATAATAATATAGCATATATCACAAAGAAAAAATACATAATATCACATAACTCAGTATAAGCACATAGAACCCTCTGGTAAATAACAAAAATAAGACCCTGCGGTCACATAGTATTACCACTCAGGTAAGTATAGTGAGAAGACTCACCTCGTAAGCAAGCAAGTAGATCTAGTACCCCACGAACAATCTAGACTCTGCCTACATAATATAATCATCTCTAATTAACACTTTATAACCACAACCCTAAAAAGTTAGGCTAACCAATTTTCTCACTCTCAGAAAGGGTGAAAGGCTATTTAACCCCTCCATGGTCTCCATAACTCATGTCTTAACCAAACCCTAAAAGTCAATAGAGGTCAACGCTCGAGTCACATTCCATGTTGACCCAACTCGTCGAGTGCATCTATGCGACTCGTCGAGTTCCTTCGTTTCTCTAAAAAATCAGGAAAGTCGAAATCAACTCGTCGAGTTGTCTCACCAACTCGCCAAGTTGCAACGCATCCAGACTATCCGGGAAAACCCCAGCCAACTCGTCGAGTCCCTTCAATCCATTATCTCATTCAGGCGTTTTTAAGAAGAACTAAGGCCTCATAATCTAGATCTACCCTTCTAAGGCTGAAGTATCACGTAAGGCTGCAAACTTTACGTCCATGCATGGCATATAGGGCTCAAATTGCCAAAACAAGCTTTATAAAGGTTCTAATGCATGATATCTGGCCAATAGCTTGATAAAGCTTGAATCTTTAGGCCCAAGAGACCTCATATTGTCTAGATCTGAAGTCTCGACTCCATGGCAAGCTGAAACAACTTAAGGACCCAAAGAAAGGATGTAAAATGGCCATAAACTACCTAGTCGTGAGATCTAACCAAACAATGATCAAGGTGATAACTTTTTACCTCCAAAAAGCAGCTAGCACTGAAAGAACACCGGATCCAGAGGCTTCTTCTCGTTCTAATCCCTTTTTCTCTTTAATCCCCTTTTAAAAATGCACTAGAACATAAAATCTTAGCCTTTCTCTATCTCTCTCTCTTTCTCTCTCTCTCTCTCTCTCTCACACGCATACAACGACTACAACTTGTTTAGGGTTTCATTCAGAGTGTCAAAATGATCAGGGAGGTGGAAATGAAGGCTTAAGGTCCTTTAAATAGGTGAAAACCCCTGAAAATTAGGGTTTTCACTCTCAGCTTCTACTCATCGACTTAGGGTCCTCCAACTCGTCAAGTAGACTCTAGAAATCACGTGGCCTTTTAATCCTCTACTCGGCGAGTTGGGGCCTCCAACTCGTCGAGTTGCTCGGACAACATGATTATAAATTAATTAAATATTATACCTGGGAGTCGGGGTGTTACAAAGGGATTAATCTAAATTAAGAAAGAATTTGTTCTTCGTCAAGTTTTAAAAGCTCTGCTAAGGTTGGGTTCGGTTCCTTGTGGGAAGGTTGTTGTATGCTCGGGGTTGTGGTTGTGTTCCTCGGGCCATATGGCATGCCTGGGATGGTAAAGAACGATTTTGAGGACAAAATCAAATTTAAGTGGGGAAGATTTGTGACACTTGATTCTTTGGACTTTTCAGTTTAAACCATCCGAGGTGTAAGTTTTGCGAATTTGGTCCCTAGGGAGCAAAATTGTCAACTTTGGGGAAGTTAGAGTATGATGGGCATACTCATGCAGGTTAGTCGCGTAGCTCATTCACATACTTTCGGCATACGTGGAGTTGCTTAGCGAACGTGAGCAGTTTGGAAACCCTAATTTTAGGGATTGTACCCTATACAGACCATAAGATATCCTCTTTTTGCCTTGTTTAACCAACCTCCAAACCCTTGAAAACCCGAATTTATTCCTTAGCCTTTGTGTGGTATTTTTGAGCTCTTGTGAAGCTTTTGGTGGGTGTTGTGCATCTTGAAGTGGTAGAAGAAGAAACTTGAAGACTTATTCTTTGGTGGAGAGCCTTGAGACCAGCTTTAGCACCTTCATTTAACACTCGTACCCTGGTATGTACCCTATGGCCCTTTTTTTTGAAGTTGTGCATTTTAGTCGCTAAAGTAGTACGCGGAGCGTACCACTTGGTACGCATAGCATACTAAGTTGTGGAGGAGTTTGGACCCAGGTCACATACGTTGGGCGTACGTATACTGAAACATCCAAAAATCATGATCAAAAAAATTTAATTATTAAATAAAAACCATAGTTATCAAGACATCCGTCAAAATCATAAGTCAAAGTATCCAAAACATCACAATCAGAGTATCCATATCAAAACATCTTTCAAATATATCAGAGTAAACATCTTAGGCTACAAACATCATGGTGTGTGCAATGCAATCATCCCGAACTCTTCCATTTGCTACCGGAAGTACCTGAAACCACAACTAAAAACTGTAAGCACAAAGCTTAGTGAGTCTCCCCAAACTACCACATACAATACACATAACACGCAACTAGAAGATACGGGGCCCGCCCACACTCAAGGTGTCATACCCCAAAACCTGAACGACGAAAATGTTCGGAGGTAGAGGACGTCTGTACAGTATCACAACAATGCATAATAGTAAACAAACAACATCATCCAGTGCATTAATAATATAATTTTAATACAAGTGTGTTTTGTATAGTTTATAAGACACCAAGAATATGAATCAAAATAAGAGATGAGTCTTGAACGTGCTCCATCTTCTTAAAACATGGTCATCGGTACCTGTCTACTGGTGACCTGAGAATACAAGTTATTTTGCAAGTGTAGATCAGCATTAAAGTTGGTGAGTTCATAAGTATTTTAGTGTCATTTCTTGTATGAAAGTGTTTGTATATGTTTGATGTAAATGTTTGTAAATGTTTGCAAATATTAGTAGTAACTATTTGTATCTCCTAGAAAATCCTATATTTTCTATTAATAATTAGCCTTCTACCAAGGCCCAAATGTTCTGTATGTTGTTTATTTGTAAAAGTGTGTAATTTTCCCCAAAGATAGACTATCATTTACTAGAAATGTACTTTACATTACCGTTTATGTGAGAAGATCACAATGTGAATGCAATAGGAAAATCACGGTGTACAGTAGTATTGTATGTAAGTAACTACCAATGTACTAACTACCTTAAACTAGTTTGTTAATTAAGGTAAAATGTGATATGATTGTAACCATACTTGATAAACTAGTATAACACGACGCTCTAAGGCATCGAAATGGTATGACATTAGTCACCCGTAGACCTGCAGGTCCCACTGTAGCTAGCAGCAAGTTATAGGATAGTCAATCACGTATAGATCTATACACCAACTCACGCTCTCCCTCCAGGAGACTCTAGTTGCAAAACATGACACATCAGTAGATTGCCATGCCATGAAGTAGTGGCTCATGTTAATGTTATAGTGTTCTAGTGTATTGTATGTTCTCTTGTACTAATGTAGTGTATGTTCTCTTTGTTTGTCATCATAGTATGTTCTCTTGTATAGTATAGTGTATTGTATGTTCTTTGGGTTTCTCATCATACTATGTTCTTTCTGTTTCTCATAATAGTATGTTTGTATTGACTCATGAATAAACTGACTCTTGTATGTTTCATTGTTTTAGTAATTGTAAGTAGTGACTTCCTAAACTATACATGTTATAGTTTACTAGTAATGTTGTTTGTACGTATGAACATGTTTGTGCCACTTTGCTACCAAAAGGTATTGAACTGAATGAAGAACTTTAATATCTATATACATACACATAATATATAACTAAAGATTCAAACGACCTTCGGACAAACAACCGATACCCTAAGTCCACAACCAAACAAAGAACAGGAAATAAGGTATGTTATCAGTCCTAAGTCTTTTCAATCCTACTTATATAACTATATCTATATAGATATGATTGACAAAGCATAAGTTTAAAAGAGTTTATAAATCGAGTTGAAGTAGTTTGTTTGATAACACAGTTTGAAGTATAGTAATTATGTCTGTTTAATAGTTATTAATCACATGTGGTTGATATAATAACTATAAAGTTTCAACTATTATCCCTCCCCCCCCCCCCCCATAAAATCATTAAAAAGGTAAGTTAAGGGGTATGAACTCACTTGCATTGAGTGATACGAATGAAAGATCGGTTTGTAGGATGCTAAGTGTCAAGTGAAGACTTGAGCACACACGGATCCTATTAAGCATATGATGACACATATATGTATATAATTAGTGTTTGAACAGCTAATCATGCCAGGAAAGACACCCTAGGACATAAGAAACACTTAGATTCAAGTGCTAGAAGTACAAAGGGTTGCATATAACGGGTGTATGGCCACACCTTGGAGTGTACGGCGAAAATGGTGTGTTTCATGTGTGTGTATAGCCAGAGTGTACGGCCCAAGTGGGTGTGCGGCCGCACACTCATGGTGAAACATGCCCATGAGTGATTTGAAGTCTTATTAAGCATCTAGGAAGTGTGTCTTGACCAATAGTTAGCCTTAATGCAAGTTTAATGCTATTTTGGGCCTTAAAAAGGGTGTGTATGACCGTACACCCTTGATATTCATGTAAAATGGTCAAAAGTGTATTTCAAGGTTCTATCTTGCATCCCCTAAGTGTTCTTGATCAAGTGCTAGCATAAAACATGAGTTTTGAGGCCATTAAGCACTAAATAAAGGGGTGTACGGCCACATGGGGTGTGTACGGCCGTACACTCCTTGATGATCATGGTTTGGATGAATTCTATGAAGTATATCCAGTAAGTAACGAGCATGAGGAGTGGTACTTACAATAAAACAGCCTTTAGGGGTGTTTGAGGTCCAAAAACTTAGTAGGTGTTCTTGGTTATGAACCATCAAATCAAACGAAGAAACACTTAAAACTTGAAGATCTAGAAGAAAAATCGGATGATACTTTAGAGAGAAGTTAATTTCTTGGCTTAGGAGTGTGAAAAGAAGTAAATGAAGGCTAAGACTCTCGTTTATACATGAGAGTGTATGGCTAGGATGGGTGTACGGCCGTACACCCATGTGTGCGGTGTTGAACTCAAATACACTCATCCCTAGCCTCATACATTGGTTATACAAGGCTTAGAACACTCAAATTGATTCTAAAAAATGCTAGAAGATAGCAAAAATGAGTCTGACCTTGATTGATCTGGATAAATGTACAAGATAGAAATTTCAGGTTGTCACATCATCCCCCGTTAGAGAGAATTTCGTCCCAAAATTAGAGTTTAAGCAAATAAGTAGTTACAAATAGCTAAGCGAATAGATGAGGATATTTCAATCTCATTTGATCCTCACGCTCCCAAGTGAATTGCAGTCCTCGCTTGGCATCCCAGCGAACCTTCACTATCGGGATACGGCTTTGCTTCGTTTCCTTGACCTCCCGGTCCATGATCTCTACAGGTTCTTCAAGGAAGTTGAGGCTCTCGTCGATCTCGATTTCGTTGAGTGGGATTACAAGAGTCTCATCGGACAGACACTTTTTCAAGTTCGAGACGTGGAAAGTAGAATGTATGTTACTGAGTTCGTGAGGTAGATTGAGTTTGTAAGCTACAGGGCCGATTCTAGCGAGAATCTCGAAAGGCCCTACGTATCTTGGATTTAGCTTTCCATGCTTTCCGAAGCATATCAAGCCATTCCAGGGTGAGACCTTCAATAAAACATGGTCACCAACTTGGAATTCCAAAGGTTTCCTTCTCTTTTCTGCATAGCTTTTTTGTCGGTCTCTAGAGGCTTTCAATCGTTTACGGATTTGAACGATCTTCTCCGTCGTTTCCCGAATGATTTTTGGACCCGTGAGAGTGCTGTCAGGAACACGTCCTTTAGCTAACTGGGTGTCACCCACCTCAGTCCACCACAGAGGGGATCTACACTTTCGGCCATAGAGGGCTTCAAATGGAGCAGCCTTTATGCTCGTGTGATAACTATTATTGTAGGAGAACTCGACAAGAGGTAGATGAATATCCCATGCCTTTGCAAAGTCAAACACACAGGCTCGCAACATATCTTCCAGAGTTTGAATAGTCCTCTCACTTTGTCCATCGGTTTGTGGATGGTAGGTTGTACTCATGTCCAACCTAGTTCCTAGGGAACTTTGTATTGACTGCCAGAACCTCGAAGTGAATCTACTATCTCTATCAGAAATAATGGATATGGGAACACCATGCAGTCATACGATCTCCCTAATGTATGTTCTAGTGAGTCTCTCCATTTTGTTAGTTTCCTTGATAGGTAGGAAGTGTTACTTGGTTAACCTATCTATGATCACCCAAATGGTATCGAGATAACCCGTAGTCTTGGGTAACTTGGTTATGAAGTCCATCAGTGATCGGCTCCCACTTCCATTCAGGTATCTTCGGTTGTTGAAGTAGACCTGATGGTTTCTGGTATTCGACCTTAACATTGGCGCAAGTAAGACATTTACTCACGAATGTAGCAATCTCTGCTTCCATGTTAGGCCACCAGTATAACTTTTTAAGATCCAGATACATCTTATCTGAACCCGGGTGGACGAAATATCGAGTGTTGTGCACTTCGGTCATGACCAAGTCTCTGAAACCACTGTGTTTCGGTGTCTAGATCCGATCCATGAAATATAAGGCTCCGCCACCCTTGACTTGCAAGTTCTTATCCATCCCTCTCAGGGATTCACTCGCCACAGTTTCAGGTTTCAAAGCTTCGAGCTGAGCCTCCTAAATTTGTGTGGACAAGTGTGAATGGATAGTCATAGTCAATGATTTAACTCTACGACCAGAGTATTCTTTCCGGCTCAGGGCATCAGCTACTACGTTGGCCTTGCCGGGATGATAACGAATTTCACATTCGTAGTCATTGAGTAGCTCAACCCACTCTCATTGTCTCATATTGAGCTCCTTCTGGTCAAATATATATTGTAGACTCTTGTGGTCTATAAAGATAGTGTTTTTTGTACCATACAGGTAGTGTCTCCAGATCTTCAGAGCAAACACAACTGCTCCTAACTCAAGATCATGTGTGGTGTAGTTGACCTCGTGCATCTTCAGCTGCCTTGAGGCATAGGCGATGACCTTACCTCATTTCATTAGATCACAGTCGAGCCCTTAATTGGATGCATCGCAATAGACCACGAAGTCTTTTATTCCTTCTGGGAGGGATAGTATCGGTGCGGTGCATAAGGCTCGCTTCAACGTTTGGAACTCTTTCTCTTGTTTCTCTTCCCAGTCAAAGGCCATGCCCTTCTGGGTCAATGTAGTAAGTGGTTTCGCGATCCTAGAGAAGATCTGAATGAATCTATGATAATAGCCGGCCAAGCCTAGAAATTGGCAAATTTATGTAGGTGTCTTTGGTGTTGACCAGTTCTCAATGGCCTTTATTTTGGAAGGGTCCACATGAATTCCCTCTTCACTAACAATGTGACCTTGGAATTCGACTCTACGAATCCAAAACTCGCATTAGAGAACATCGCGTAAAGCTTCTCTGGTCTTAATGTTTCCAAAATTTGACGTAGATGTTTACTATGCTCTTCCTTACTACGAGATTAGATAAGTATGTCATCAATGAATACAATGACGAACTGATCCAAGTAAGGACGGCATACCCTATTCATTAAATCCATGAATATTGTGGGCGCATTAGTCAATCCGAATGGCATCATTACGAACTCGTAGTGTCCATAACGAGTTCGGAAGGTTGTCTTCGGGACATCCTCCTCTAACACTCGCAACTGGTGATACCCAGACCTCAGATCTATCTTTGAAAAGTAATTCGCCCCTTACAGTTGGTCGAACAAATCGCCTATGCAAGGTAGAGGGTAACGATTCTTAACGGTGAGCTTGTTTAGTTCTCTGTATTCAATGCACATACGAAACGATCCGTCTTTCTTCTTCACGAACAAGACCGGAGCTCCCCAGGGTGAGAAACTTGGTCTAATAAAGCCCTTGTTGAGCAGTTCGTTAAGTTGACCGGATAGTTCCTGCATCTCAGCTGGTGCTAGACGATAGGGAGATTTAGCTACTGGGGTAGCCCCTGGAACTAAGTCGATTCTGAACTCGACTTGACGTTGCAGAGGTAATCTTGGGAGTTCTTCTAGAAAGATGTCGGGAAAATCGCATACTACTGGGATTTTCTTTATGTCTTGCGTCTCTTGTCTCACATCGACCACATGAGCATGAAATGCGTGACATTCCTTTCGCAAGTACTTCTGGGCTCGAATACTCAAGATGATACGAAGGTTCGTGTCGAGTTTCTCGCCATATACTACTAGAGTTTTGCTAGATAGCATATTAAGGCGAACGGCCTTTTCATAACACATGATGTCGGCACGATGTAGACTCAACTAATCCATGCCGATAATGACGTCGAAACTTTTAATTGAGATTGGCATGAGGTCGATTGAAAATGAATGGATATCTAGAGTTAGAGTACATCCTATGTATATACTGCTAGTGCTCTCAGTCTTTCCGTTAGCCATTTCTATAGTGAACGGTTCTTTAAGTGCGTGTGATTGTTGCTTAAGTAAGTGAACAAATTTATGGTTTACAAAACTCCTCTACGCTCCAATATCAAACAGAATGCATGCATAAGAGTTATCGAGGAGGTACGTACCAGTGACCACTGTGGGGTCGGCAACTGCTTCCTCATGGCCTATAGCCAAAACTCTTCCCACTCCACTGGCATACCCTGCCTTCGGGCAGTTCCTTTTGTAGTGGCCCACCTCGCCACAACTGTAGCAAGCCTGGCCCACACCAGCGTTGGGGACTTGGTTGATCGGCCTTGCCGGAGCTTTGCAGAAACGCGTAGTGTGCCCCCTTCCTGTTGCAGTTAGAGCACTGCATTTCTTGGCAAGGTCCAGTGTGGTGGAAGCTACATTTGTTGCACTTCGGCAAACTCCCCACATACTACTTCACCGGCGCAGCAGCGGCAGGTGCTATCGCAGCATGAACCACTACGACCTACTGCTTTTTGACATATTTCTGCGCAGCGTTCTTCTTCTTGTCACCCAAGAATTTTCTCTTGTTATCAGCGGCTTTGGAGGGTTCTGAGATGGCTAGGGTTGTTGACGGGGTATGGACCCCATCGTTTGGCACTATCAAAGGTAGCGGGGTGTGAAGCTAGTACATTCGCCTGGAATGGAGGCACCAGCCCCCATATATACCTCTCCACCTTCTTTGCTTCAGAAGGGACCATTCCCGGACATAGTGCTAACAGATCGCTGAATCTGGCAATGTAGGAGACTATGTCGGAGCCCTTCATGGTTAGGCTCCAGAGTTCTTGCTCCAACTTCTAAACTTCGCCCCTTGGGCAGTACACTTCGATCATGAGCTCCTTCAGAGCTTCCCAGCCGATAGCATTCGCCACTATAAGAGATAGTGATTTGACATGGCTATTCCACTATGTCAGAGCTCGGTCCGTGAAGGTGCAGGCAGCAAATTTAACCTTGCCCCCTTCCGGTCAGGAGCAAATCTCAAAGATCGACTCCGTTTTCTCGAACCGTTGCGAGAGGGAAATGATTCCGCCAGTTCCATTGAAGGCCCTGGGTTTGCAGCTGGTGAAGTCCTTGTACGAGCACTCTCTAGAGCGCACTGGAGCTTCGACAATAGTAGGAGGCACATTAGTTCCACTCCCACTAGTACCGGTCGAGGTGAATTGTGCTAAAGCTGCAGTAACAGCCACATTCACAGCAGCTTGGATAGATGTTGGGTTGTATTGAGGAGGAGGTGGAGGTAGTTGCGTAGGAGTTATCGGAGGATTACGCCTCGTCACTCTTCGAGGAGGCATTGTTCAACTAAAAGTTTTAAAAAGATGGAAATGATAGTAAGAATCAATTGAAAGTATGATTGAGTGTAGATCTAGTACTAGAAAGATGACAGCATTTGGATAATAATTTCCATGAGATTAGATATTTGTCAATAATATTGGTATTACAGATGTAACAAGTTTGGGAAAAATGACCTAGACGTAGGTCTTACATCAAACCAAGATAGGAAAATTTTGACAGACTAAAACTTAGCAAGATCTAACACGTTTAAAGTCTTATCATAGATAGGAACTAAAACTACAGCTTTTACATAGATCTAAGTTATATCCAAAAAGTAGGCTCTATCTACGACGACGACCACTAGAATGAGTCCTTGATTTGGCCAGACGACGCTCCATATCCCTCATGCGCCTTTCAGACATTGCCTGCCGAGCTCGAAGTTCCCTGACTTCAGCTTGGGTTGCAGTAAGATCTCTCTGCAGGGCCGCATTCTGGTTCTAAGTCCTTTCATAAGCAGACTCTAGATGACGAATGTGAACGGTATTGACTTCCGCATCGGCATCAACTTCCATGATTCGGTTGATGGCCGCTCTACCATGCTCATCATTACAAGCAATCCTGCGGACCAGAATAGGCAAGACTCTGTCCGCTAAGCCTCTCTCGCTCAAATTATAGAAGCTTCGATCTCCGTTGTAGGGTAAGGGTTGACCATGTTCATGGCTCCCTCTATTCAAGTTTGTTGCCCACAGGGGTGTGGGACCTTGAAATGTTGGATGAGGGTTGGGGTCTGGTATTTGAGGCACTGGGGGTAGGTTATTAACTTCGGGTTCGGATTCAGAATCCTCCAAGAAGTTCTCTGCGAAGTCGTCATCCAAAGGGATTGGATGATTCTCTTCTGGCTCCGCATTGAGCCATCCTCCGTTGCCTTGGTTGGGAAAGTACGGATCGTCGTGGGGATGGAATCCAGCCATGTTATCTACGCGAGAATAGGGATAAAAGAAATAGTTAATAGATGTACTAATTATAGGATGATCTTTATCAGTTACTTCAATACTAGCATAGTGCATACCAGTTACACGCAATCAAAACAGGATAGACCTTCAAATAAGTGACCCTAACTCCAAATCCACTACCAAACAAGGAATAAGAAATAAAGCAAAGATCACGGATTCTAATTCTATGACACCTTAATCACAGATAACCTTAGCGTATCCACCAAGAACTATTGACCTACTAATAAAGACCTTTAGTTCTCAAATAAGTAATTATAGTAACACAAAATACTCCTATAGTATTTTAAGTTTATGTTCTGTTCTAATGTTTTCATTGTAGTAGTGTTGCAAAGTTTTAGACTTGCTGCAACATCACAACCATTCCTAGGCACATGCAAATCACTTCTCGGAAACATATAGTTGATCAAGCTATATCACTCCCATATTTGATCATATGTTCCCAAGCCTACATGTGTTGTCCAACAATCGCAATACTTTTGTTCTGTCCTAGTGACATTGATTTTAGTTTGAATGCAGGTATGTATACTTCGGTTAAATATTTTATTATTTAAAAGTATATACTATTGGTCAGATTATTTAATCCCGTTGTGTTTACAGTTTGTATATCGTTTATGGGTTGATATACTCGATTCACTATAAATAGAGCTCTGATACCAATTTGTCACACCCCAAAACCTGAACGGCGGAAACGTTCGGGGTGGAGGACGTCATGTACAGTATCACAACAATGCATAATAGTAAACAAGAAACAACATCATCCATTGCATTAACAATATAATCTTAATACAAGTGTGTTCTGTATAGTTTATAAGACACCAAAAATATGAATCAAAATAAGAGATGAGTCTTGAACGTGCTCCATCTTCTCAAAACCTGGTCATCGGTACCTGTCTACTGGTGACCTGAGAATACATGTTATTTTGAAAGTGTAGATCAGCATTAAATTTGGTGAGTTCATAAGTATTTTAGTGTCATTGCTTGTATGAAAGTGTTTGTATATGTTTGATGTAAATGTTTGTAAATGTTTACAAATGTTTGTAGTAACTGTGTTTGTATCTCCTAGAAAATCCTATATTTTTTACTAATAAGTAGCCTTCTACAAAGGCCCAAATATTTTGTATGTCGTTTGTTTGTAAAAGTGTGTAATTTTCCCTAAAGATAGACTGTCATTTACTAGAAATATAGTTTACATTACTGTTTATGTGAGAAGATCACAATGTGAATGCAATGGGAAAATCACGGTGTACACTAGTATTGTATGTAAGTAACCACCAATGTACTAACTACCTTAAACTAGTTTGTTAATTGAGGTTAAATGTGATATGACTGTAACCATACTTGATCGACTAGTATAACACGATGCTATAAGGCATCGAAATGGTATTACATTAGTCACCCGTAGACCTGCAGGTCCCACTTTAGCTTGCAGAAAGGTGTAGGATAGTCAATCCCGTATAGATCATAGTATGTTCTCTTATATAGTGTAGTGTATTGTATGTTCTCTTAGTTTCTCATCATAGTATGTTCTTTCCGTTTCTCATAATAGTATGTTTGTATTGACTCATGAACGAACTGACTCTTGTGTGTTTCATTGTTCTAGTAATAGTAAGTAGTGACTTCCTAAACTATATCTGCTATAGTTTACTAGTAATGTTGTTTATATGTATGAACATGTTTGTACACCTTTGTTACCCAAAGGTATTGAACTGAATGAAGAACTTTAATATCTATATACATACACATAATATATAACTAAGGATTCAAACGACCTTCGGACAAGCAACCGATACCCTAAGTCCACAACCAAACAACGAACAGGAAATAAGGCGAGTTATCAGTCCTAAGTCTTTTCAATCCTACTTATATAACTATATCAATATAGACATGATTTGACAAAGCATAAGTTTAAAAGAATTTAAATAAAGTATTTAATTTGTAAAAGAGTTTATAAATCGAGTTGAACTAGTTTGTTTGATAACACAGTTTGAAGTATAGTAATTCCGTCTGTTTGATAGTTACTAATCACATGTGGTTGATACAATAACTATAAAGTTTCAACTTTTATCCCCCCCCCCCCATAAAATCATTTAAAATCATGTAAAAGGTAACTTAAGGGGTATGAACTCACCTGCAGTTAGTGATACGAATGAAAGATCGGTTTGTAGGATGCTAAGTGTCAAGTGAAGACTTGAGCATACACGGATCCTAGTAAGCATATGATGACACATATATGTATATAATTAGTGTTTGAACAGCTAATCATGCCAGGAAAGACACCCTAGGACATAGGAAACACTTAGATTCGAGTGCTAGAAGTACCAAGGGTTGCATATAACGGGTGTATGGCCACACCTTGGAGTGTACGGCCAAAATGGTGTGTTTCATGTGTGTGTACAGCCAGAGTGTACGGCCCAAGTGGGTGTGCAGCCGCACACTCATGGTGAAACATGCCCATGAGTGATTTGAAGTCTTATTAAGCATCTAGGAAGTGTGTCTTGACCAATACTTAGCCTTAATGGAAGTTTAATCCTATTTTGGGCCTTAAAAAGGGTGTGTATGGCCACACAAAGAGTGTACGGCCATACACCCTTGATATTCATGTAAAATGGTCAAAAGTGTATTTCAAGGTTCTATCTTGCATCCCCTAAGTGTTCTTTATAAGTGCAAGCATAAAACATGAGTTTTGAGGCCATTAAGCAATAAATAAAGGGGTGTACGGCCACATGGGGTGTGTACGGCCGTTCACTCCTTGATGATCATGGTTTGGATGATTTCTAAGCAGTATATCCAGTAAGTAACAAGCATGAGGAGTGGTACTATCAATATAGAATCCTTTAGGGGTGTTTGAGGTCCAAAAACTTAGTAGGTGTTCTTGGTGTTCTTGGTGTTCTTGGAGAACACTTGAAGATCTAAACAAAAGGAGTAATTTCATGGATGAAATCATGTATACTTACTAGGTAGTGTAATGAATCATCTAATCAAAGGAAGAAACACTTACAACTTGAAGATCTAGAAGTAAAATCGGATGATACGTGAGAGAGAAGTTGATTTCTTGGCTTAGGAGTGTGAAAATAAGTAAATGAAGGCTAGGTCTCTCATTTATACATGAGAGTGTACGGCTAGGATGGGTGTACGGCCATACACCCATGTGTGCGGCCGCACACACCTCATGAAGGCGTGTTTGGCCTAATTGAAAGGTGTTGAACTCAAATACACTCATCCCTAGCCTCATACCTTGGTTATACTAGGCTTAGAACACTCAAATTGATTCTAGATAATGCTAGAAGATAGCAAAAATGAGTCTGACCTTAATTGATCTGGATAACTATATAAGATAGAAATTTCGGGTTGTCACACAAAGAGATACAGGTCTCACCCACACTCGACTAACGGTCCCCGCCCTATACAATACAGGCCCTGCCCACACTCAGTTATCTAGGAGATACGGGCCCCGCACACACTCGGTTATGTAACAGATATGGGCCCTGCCCACCCTCAACTACTAGTGAGATTCGGGCCCCGCTTACACTCAGCTAACTAAGAAGCACATACCAATATCACACAGGAGTATAACCAGTCTACCAATCTATTCCATATCCATACACAAATATCGCTAAGATACGGGCCCTGTCCCATACTTAGCTGCTAATCAGCACACATAACATACACGGGCCGACATTGATGACTTCGATTCGTTCAAACCAGAAGGAAACTCACCCCACAAATCTGAATGCAAAATCTCACTGTAAGAAATATCTAGCGGGTGCTCTGATGAATCCCCGAGCTATCAGTACAAAATACCACATAGTCAAAACTCAATAATCCTTCTTAGGATAAAATGACCATTTTACCCCTGATCTAATCTAGTCCATGACCTAGGCCCAAATCCATAACATGAAAGGCCCAATTCTTGATAGCCTTCACAAGCCTACTAGTGGTCCACCAATGGCGTAATTTTCTAAATTGGGCCCAACTCCTCAAATGGGCCTTCCCTTAAGCCCAAACATATTCTTAGCCCAAAATAACTGATTTCTGATTGCCCACTACGGCCCAAAATAGCAAAGTCCATGGAATGGCCCAACCCGGGGCCCAAATAACGACAAAACCCAAATCCAGTGAGTACGCAAGGCGTACTCCTCCGTACGCTAAACGTTCAGGCTACATGGCGTGTACGCCCAGCGTACTACCCTGTTAAGCCATAATATCCATAAACACTTAATCCTTAATACCTTAGACTCAAAACACATATCTGAGTCCAATAAAGTGTCTTAACCCATAAAGTCGATTACTTGGTGTTTTGCAAACCCCCAAATGGACCCAAACTTAAAATATGAAAACCTACTTCCATAGAAATAAATAATACTCATGCATAGCCACGTCGAGACCTTCAAGATGGTAACTTTTCTGTGTTTCTGACTCAAATAGCACTAAGGGTGGTAACCCTAAGCCTAGAAACGGATATAGAACCATAAAGTTCCATTCTTAGGACCAAAAAGGTCCAAAACCCCATTACAAGAGATCTAACCATTCATGAGGCAATTTTTGAGCTTTTTACCTCAAATGAGTGCTAAATGATGATGATGTCTCAGATATTTAAACTCAACTTCCTCTTTCTCCTTCCAAGCTCCAATCCACTAAAATGGGCTTCACAATATCAAAATCACACAAAGATGAGGAATGTTATGTTTCTAAGGTTTCTAAGTTAAGGAGGTTGATGAGGAGGCTGGGGTGGGACATAATGATGTGTGTGTGTGTGTGTATATATATATATATATATATATATATATATATATATATATATATATATATATGGCCTAAACCCTAAAAACTAGGGTTTTGACCCAGCTCGTGTATGTTGCATGTATATGCATTACCCCTGCATCCAATGTTGCCACTACGCCCTATGTACGCTAAGCTTACGCCCAGCGTACGTCTTTAATCAACCCAAACATATAACTGCCCACTCAATAAAGGCTCAACTCAATAATCCAACATTAATCTAATTAATTACAAAAATTAAATAATTAGCATTACCTCAAGTCACGAGTGTTACATATGCATACGTTGGGCGTACGTGGACTTTAATGAAACCCTAGTTGGGAGTTTTGCATCCAATATATGCATCCATATTGATTAGGATTGGCCTCCCTACTAGCCTCTAAAGCCCCAAAACCCTAGAAACGAGTCTTAGCCTCCATCGTTGAGTGTTTGAGCCCTTGGAGAGATTTTGGTGTTCATTTTGTGCATTTTGATGGAGTTGGAGAAGATTGAAGTTGTTTAGCTTGGAGAGAAGGTCTTGGATCCAGAACCACCAACATTCTGGAAAATCTTTTGAGTTATCAAGTTCTCATCTTGACTTCTAGTTGTTTAGATCTCTTTTTGGGATAATTTGTCATGCTTTTGGCCATTTGTGAGTGGATTGTTAAGTTAATACGTCCTAAGGACTTATCCTTTCATATCTAAGATTATCTTGGGCTCGTTAAGCACAAAGGTGCCAACTTTATGGAGTATAGGGCCTCATGCATGCATTAAGTCCCTTCTCGAGTCCTTGTTGAGCTTAAGAGCTTCTTTTAGCCATGAATGGACATAAAGTTAGCAAATTTACATGGTAATCCAGCTCAAGGAAGTCAGATCTTCATTTAGGAGTGAAGTCTTAGCGGGTTAAGAGTTGAAATGAGAAGGTGGCTAAATTGGAAGAATACGTTGGGCGTACAAGCTTGTACGTGTAGTGTACAAGCCCTTGAGCCAGCATGCTTAGCGTACCAGCTGTGTCACACCCCCGGACCAGACGGCGGAAACGACTGGAGGCAGCTGACTTCATTGTGCAGTATCATAGCAATTGAATATAAATGAAGCATTGCAAATCCAATAAATAAACAAACTACCTTGTTTTACATCATGTTTATGTTCTCAAATTACACAAAAGAGACAATAGTGAGTAAATTCCAAACTACATCAAAATAATCTTGCATCTGCATTCCACTAATGTGCTTACTGATTTACTGAGAATACAAGTTGTTTGAAAATCGTCAACATAAAATATGTTGGTAAGTACATAAGCAATTTGTATAAAAATCTGTGATAGTTAGAAAACCAAAAAATCCAATATTTTCTTGTCAAAATAGTTGCAAGTCTTTTTTCCAATCAAGTATATCGTTTTCGAAATTGTATAAATCGTTTTCCTCCAGAAAATCCTATATTTTCTGATGTACAAAATAGTAGTCTTAAAACCCTAAGACTTGCGTGGTCAAAGCTTCATTTAAAGTATCCAAACAATCGTTGTTTATCATCAAAAGTTGTTTTAGTTTATCGTTTTCGAAATTGTATAAATCGTTTTCCTCCAGAAAATCCTATATTTTCTGATGTACAAAATAGTAGTCTTAAAACCCTAAGACTTGCGTGGTCAAAGCTTCATTTAAAGTATCCAAACAATCATTGTTTATCATCAAAAGGTGTAACTTGTGTATATTTCTAAATAATACATTGTTATATTCTAAGTGAGTCGTTATAACCATACTAATATGACGAAGTGTCTGTCTAGACATTCTTCAGGTGTCGGTTTCGTTTAAGACATTTGTCACCCTGGACTGGCCAATCTAGTTGTAGCAAACACCGAAGGTGCGGGGTATCAACCCCGTATAGATCTATACACAATTCCCGCTCTCCCTCGAGGAGACTCTGGTTATAACTCTTACAGGACTTTAAATGTACGCTAATATATATATATATATATATATATATATATATATATATATATATATATATATATAGCGAAGATGCGTCTGACTAGAATACTAACAGATATTGGAGCTAATAGTTGAAATTTATCGTTTATTTAATAAATAATAATAGTTATACTCGTTGTCTAGGTGTCTCGTTTTCGATTCGTAACGTTAGTTGCGTTCGTTGAATAGGAGTTTCACTTTGTTTTGTTTATTGAAAATAATCCTCATTAAATCAAAATGACTCGGTATTATCGATGTGGGCAAAAATGACCCTTTTATTATAAATTATCAATTAAGACTCACATTTGTCAAAAGTGTCGTGAGTGGTCCCATAATACTAAATGACCCACTTCTTCTAAAATACTCATTTTATACTTATTTTTAGGAAATTATTCAAAATGGCCCTTATTTATCAATAGTTCCATTTTTGGCCCACCTTAATTGAAATATTCATTAATAACCCAAATTTATCATTTTTTCCAAAATGGCCTTATACATATATTTATGACCGAAAAGAGTCTGAAAATAATAAACTTTTCATAATTTAACCCTTTTCAAGCTTTATGTCCAACAACGTGTTTGAGTAATTTCTTTGAGCAAAATCCTTGTGGTTTTTGTCATAACAATTTGTGACTTATAATTTGTAAAATGCTAGTTCTTGTTTTTATACATAATTTCTAGAATATAATTCAAACTCTTAAGACTAATTTAAGATTTCTAGTTCTTGAACTAACTCATAAGGAGTTTCATAACTCAAACACATATACTTAGCAGACATGCATAACAAGCAATTATATCAAGATATAAACAAGACATTGACTTGTATTCTCCCCCGAAAACAATGAAAACATTAAAAATAGAGGTATGAAGCTCACCTTGGGTAGAAGATAGTGTAGTTGAAGAGATAAGGTGAGAGATTTGGAGCCTAGAACACTTGATGTGTTGGATGAACTTCTTTAGGATTTGCTAGCATAAGTTTATGAACAAATAAATTTATGTGTGAGTAGAAGATTTAAATAACTAATTGTATGAATCATTTAACTAGGCATGATTTACTTACCAAATCTTAGGAAGAATTGTGAAGGAAATGGTTCCTGGAACTTGGGTGAAGTCTTGGGAGAGTTTACAGGGAGTTCACAGAAGTGGGAGATGAATTGTGAAATGCTAAATGGGGTTTACTGCCCTTTATATTGGATAAGGAATTTGATAGGTGCTTGGTTTACTGTTGGGTAATACATAGTTTACTGAGATTTGCATTGGAAATAACCAATTAACAACTCACAATCCGTAAACATTCTTGAAATGGGGAAGGGTTCACAGTACAAATGGACCTTAAACTGAGATTTATGGTCTAAATGGATTCCCCTAAGGGGTTTACGGTCAAAAGGATGGTCCACTAGGTAGTTTACGGCCTAAAAGTTATCTAGGATAGTGTTCATGGTCATTCTTGTTCCTTAAATGGTGTTCATCATCAAGACTTGGTGGACTTGGGTGGTTCACGGCCAAAGTGGTCCACTAAATGTGGTTTACGATCAACCTTTGCTCAAGGAGAAGACTTTACGGCCAAAGCTTGATTTCTTAAGGGTGCTTACGGCCTTGAATGCTTCCTAGGGAAGTGTTCATGGTCAAGAATGCAAATGAACTTTAATGTACTGGTTTTATGTTAATAAGATCAATATCTTGACGTAACGTAAATTTCTTATTGTTTGCATTTACTTAGGAGGCTTTAGGGTAGTATAATTCTCAAAACATTACGTTACCAAAGCATAATAATAGCATAGCTACCACTATTACATATATGGGACTCTTTTGGCTTGGTTTCTAGACTTGAAAATTTCCAGCTGTGACATCATCCCCCTGTTAGAAGGAATTGTTGGATTAGTGTCTAAGTCCATAACTATTTTGGTATGTACTTGACCCGATGGTGCATGGTCCTTTTGGGTTGCCTTCACCAAAGCAACTTAATTGGAGAAATAAATAGAGAGAGAGGTTATTATGATATGTTATAAGAATAATATATTAAAGGAGAAATCATATTTGTTTAATTAATATTGGTCAATAATTAATTAAGAATTAATTTTGTGATCAAATGTAATTAATTAAACTAGAGGGGCTGAATTGTAATTATGTGATAGTTGCAAAATAGGGCAATGGTTATCCTTGTTAAAGGATGGACGAATTCAAGGATAAGGATATCCTTAAAATCGTCCAAGGTCCAAGAGATAGGGATTTTCAAGGCTTATCTTATGGTTGCTTGATGGGCAAGTAACTAGATAAGGATAAGGACTGAAACCCTAATCTCAACCCTATATAAAGACCCCTAAGGCCTTAGGATTTCGTGCACTTGATCCCTAGAGCATCTAAGGACGAATTTCTACCTCTCTCCTCTCTCTTTATACCTTCTCCACTTGCTTATGGTGTTTGTGAACCATTAGAGGAGTGACACTTGTGACTCTAAGCCTTTCAAAGTCAATTCAAGGAGGAATTGGGATTGTTATTGCTACATAACAATCAAGGTAATATCATAAACCTAATTATATGTTAATATGATTATTTGAATGCTAGAATTAGGGTTTATAGTCTTGGATTCAAAGCATGTACAATAGAGAAACCTAGATCCAAGCATTAGGGTTTGTATGAGCATATAGGATGTCTTATGACCAAAACCCATAAGGAATTTCGTCCCGAAATTCTTTAGCGGTCATTCTTACGAACTAGCAAAAAGGTGAGGGTACTTTTGCATCATTTGATCCTCGTGTTCCCACGTGAATTCCGGCCCGCGCTTGGCATTCCATCTAACCTTCACAATTGGGATGCGGCTTTGTTTCGTTCGCTTAACTTCTCCATCCATGATCTCGACAAGTTGCTTGACGAATAGAAGGTCCTCGTTCACTTCAGTCTCATCTAGCGGAACTGTGAGGTTTTCATCCGATAGGCACTTCTTGAGGTTTGACACATGGAATACAGGGTGTACATTACTAAGTTCTGAGGGTAGTTGGAGTTTGTCGGCTACCGGACCGATTCGGGCAAGGATCTCGAAAGGTCCGATATATCGGGCATTTAGTTTTCTTCTCTTTCCAAATTGTATCATCCCTTTCCAAGGGGAGACTTTTAATAGCACCCGATCCCCCACCTGGAATTCCAGAGGCTTTCACCTTTTATCTGCATAGCTCTTTTGTCGGTCATGCGATGCTTGGAGTCGTGCTCTAATTTGGACTATCTTTTCCGATGTTTCTCGAATAATCTCAGGTCCAGTGAGTGTGTTGTCAGACGTTTGCACTTTTGCTAGCTGGGTGTCTCCCACCTCAGCCCAGCAAAGGGGCGATATACACTTCCGGCCATACAAGGCCTCAAAGGGAGTGACTCTTATACTCGTGTGGTAACTATTGTTGTATGAGAATTCAATTAGGGCATGTGAGTATTCCAAGCTTTTCCAAAGTCTATTACACATGCCCAGAGCATGTCTTCTAGAGTTTGAATGGCTCGCTCGCTTTGGTCATCAATCTAAGGGTGGTAGGCAGTGCACCTGTCTAGTTGGGTTCCCAAAGCTTTGTGGAGTGACTGCCAAAAACGAGAGGTGAATTTTCTATCTCTATCAGAGATAATAGATATGGGAACCCCATGGAGTCTCACTACTTCTTTTAGGTATATTCGCGTTAGTCTTTCCATCTTGTACGTATCCTTTATTGGCAGGAAATGGGGGGATTTTGTTAATCGGTCAACGATCACCCAGATAGCATCCAAGCCATCTGCCGTCTTTGGTAATTTGGTTATAAAATCCATTGTTACCCTCTCCTATTTCCACTCTGGTATTTCGGGTTGTTGAAGTAGACCCAAGGGCTTTTGATATTCCACTTTAACTTTGGCATAAGTGAGACACTTGCCCATGTAAGTGGCAATCTCCACTTTCATGTTCGGCCACCAATAATATTGTTTGATATCCAGGTACATCTTATCGCAGCCCGGATGGATTGAGTACCTTTTTTTTGTGAGCCTCATGTATTATAACGTCCCGGAATCCACCGAACCTCGGTGCCCAGATCCAGTCCATAAGATAATAGGCTCCGTCTACTTTGATTGTCAGATTCTTTTCCATTCCGTGCAATGCCTCATTGGCGACGTTTTCTGGCTTCAAGGCTTCCTGTTGAGCTCCTTTATTTGTGAGGATAAATGGGAATGGATGGTCACTGTCAGCGTCTTTACTCGGCGGCTCGAGTATTCCTTTCGGCTTAAGGCATCGGCTACCACATTTGCCTTGTCTGGGTGGTATTTGATCTTGCTTTTATAGTCGTTTAGCAGCTCGAACCATCTCTATTGTCTCATGTTCAATTCCTTTTGATTCAGAATATGTTGGAGGCTCTTGTGGTCTACGAAAATGGTGCACTTGGTACCATATAGGTAGTGCCTCAAAATCTTTAACGCGAAGACCACAACTCCCAGCTCGAGATCATGGGTGGTATAGTTTACTTCATGGGTCTTTAGTTGCCTGGATGCGTAAGCTATAACCTTTCTGCGCTGCATAAGCATACAGCCTAACCCTTGATTAGAAGCATTGCAATATACTATGAAGTCTTCCGTTCCCTCTGGCAATGACAACACTAGAGCACTACAGAGGGCTTGTTTCAGGATTTGGAAGGCCGCTTCTTGTTTGTCATTCCAATGGAAAGATACACCTTTCTAGGTGAGAGTGGTGAGAGGCTTGGCAATTTTGGAAAAATTCTGGATGAACCTTCAGTAATAACCAGCAAGGCCTAAAAATTGTTGGATTTCAGTTGGGGTTCTTGGGGTTGCCCAGCCCTCAATAGCTTTGATCTTGGTAGGGTTCACATGTATTCCCTCTTCACTGACTACATGTCCCAAGAATTTCACTCTACGAATCCAGAACTCGCATTTGGAAAATTTGGCGTATAGCTTCTCCGCCATCAGAGTTGGCAAAATAGATCATCGATTCGAGGGAGTGGGTATCAATTCTTGACAGTAAGCTTATTTAACTCCCGAAAATCGATGCACATTCTGAAAGATCTGTCTTTCTTTTTGACAAACAGGACCGGAGCTGCCCAAGGTGAAAAGTTTGGCCTGATGAATCCTTTGTCGAGGAGTTTGCTTAGCTGGCCAAATAACTCTTGCATTTCGGCAGGAGCTAATCGATAGGGCGATTGGAGTGGCTCTAGGTACCAGATTGATTCGAAACTCAACCTGCCGCTCGGGGGGTATTCCTGGAAAATCCTCAGGAAATACGTCGGGAAAGTCACATACTTTTGGAATATCACTAATGGTTTTCTCCTCCTTTGTTTTATCCACAACATGAGCAAGAAAGGCGTGATTCATTTTATGCAAGCACTTTTGTGCTTGGATGCAAGAAATGAGTCGAAGGTTTGTGTTGGGTTTATCGCCATAAACTATTACGGTTTCTTTGTTGGGAAGATGAAGGCGAACGACCTTCTCGTGACACATAATTTTAGTATGGTGGGGGCTTAACCAATCCATGCTAACAATCACATCAAAGCTCCTAATATTAACAGGCGTCAAATCGATTGGAAAAGAGTGATTGTTTAATACTAATGTGTACCCTACGTAGATATCGTTGGTTGATTCTGTTTTACCATTGGCCATTTCGACCATAAAAGTTTTGTTCAATTTGTGGGGATTTTTATTGAGTAGGTGTTTGAATTCGTGACTTACGAAGCTCCGCTCAACACCACTATCAAATAAAATGTACGCATAAGAGTTGTTGAGGGGAAACGTACCAGTCACTACAGTTAGATCTTGCATGGCCTCTCCTTGTCCCATGGCTAGGACCCTTCCCGAGTTCTGATTGTTGTTCTTGGGGCAGTTGCCTTTAACATGGTCGGTTTCTCTGCACCCGTAACATGCACGGCTGGCTCCGGCGTTGTTCTCAGTGGGCTGCTTGTTTTGTTGTGGGGCATCCTACAATATCGGACAGTGTGCCATTTTCGATTGCAGTTGGTGCATTGAAAGTCCTTGCATGCCCCGGAGTGGTGGTAATTACACTTGTCACATTTGGGATTGGAACCCGCATATGACTTGGTTGGCGCTGTTGTAGTTGAGACTGGGGCGGGTGGAACTGGTGTGGTAACAAAATGGACTGCTACTGTCTGCGGTTTCTGGGATGACCCTGATTTCTATCCCCTTTTTCGCTTGTTCTCCCATTTCTTCTTGTTACCTCCTTTTTTTTATTTTCCCCTCGGTCGTCTTGGTACCTTTCTTGTCACCATGATTATAAAGCTTATTAGCCAATCGTTTTGCACTGTCGAAAGTCTCGAGTTTCGAGGCAGTCACATTCCCTTGGATGGGAGGCATTAATCCCCAAACGAATCGTTCGATCTTCTTTCCCTCGGACATAATCATATGAGGACACGGAAGTGCTAATTCGCTAAATCTCGAGATGTACGCGTCAATGTCCGAGTTCTCCCCAAGACATTGTGTTTGGAAATGGGAGTGCCATGGCCTCAATGTGACCGTTCCACCATGACAATGTCTGATCAATGAATGTGCAGGCCGTAAATTCACCTTACTCCCTTCCGGACACTCGCATATTTCAAATACAAACTCAACCTTTTCGGTCCATCGTTTTAAGGCGATGACTCCTCCAGTCCCGTTGAAAGTGCGGGGTCTTTCATTGAAAAAGTCCTTGTAGGTACAGACCTTTGCAAGCCCTTGATTCATCCCTTGGTGGGAGCTTCCTGTCCCTTGGCCATTCCCACCACCGTTGTTTCCAATTTGAAAGTAGCCTAGAGTCGCTGTCACTGCAGTTGAAACTGCTGCTTGGAATGCGGCAGAATTCATATCCGGTGAAGGCGGCGGTGGTGGTGGTGTTGTGTTGCTATTCTTACGGGTTGATCTCTTCGACATCTTTTTGTCATGGAACAGAAGGATAATGAGTATATAATGATTTCGGATATCGATGATTGTTTAGAGATCGGGGTGGTTTGCTTACGCGATATTACACAATAATAGAAAACATAGCAGATACGTCTAAGATAAAACACAGAACTGTTTCATTAAGGATAATTTCTTAGTATGCGCATGAAAATTTGCCTTCGAAAGGCATTCGGTACATAGAGGAAACAAAATCTTCTAGCACATTGATTCGATAAGGAGTTCGGTTACTTAGCTTTTATAGTTAATCTTACATTCTTAAGCAAAAGAGAGTTGTGTGGTTAACGGCAGCAAGTAAAACGGGTTCTACTTATTTATCTTAATATGGTTAAATTAATGAGTTATAGGTGTATACACCTTGTATTCAAAGGTGTTGTGTGTTTAAGGAGGAAAACATTGGGAACCGAGAACCTTGTCCGAAGCACAAACCCTCGCTTCGACGGTAAACTATCAGACTGCAAACAGTTCGCAGCCGTAAACCTCGGTCTTATCCCCCCGGTGTGGTAACCAAGGAAGGTGTCCCATTAGTTTTGACCCCAATATAGGGGCTGGACCATGAACTCCTCCTCACTTCTTCATTTCCAACTGAAAACACATCCCTTCTCTCTCAAGAACACTAACCGAAAACACATTTTCTCTCTTAACTATCATCCTTCAATCCTTTGAATCATCTTAGGATCTTGCTTGGATCTTCAAGTGTTCTTCATTCATCAAGATCATTGGGCCGTAAAACCTTGAATCTGCTTCTTTTCATCAAGAACACTCAGTCGAAAACCCTAGAATCTTCTTAATTTCACCAAGAACACCAAGAACACGCCCTTTGAATCTTCAAGTGTTTACATCCGAAAACCACCTTGGGCCATGAACAGTTTGCGGCCGTAAACTCCAAAAAGCCCCTTTATTTCGTTTCTAACACTTCATTTGTAAGTAAATCTTACATCCCTGGGTGTTTCCTTAACATACTTGCTTATATATTCACTAATTGTTGTGTTTAGGACTTGATTTTGTTACGGGACTTCACTAGTGGAAACAATCATCCTATATCGAACATTCAAACGAATCAATCACATAAGGTGAGTTCATAACCCTACAATTTATCTTTTTAAATGTTTTTAGGGGATATAGGTAGAACACAATTTAATTGTGTTAAACATTTACAGGTGGAAACAATCAAACAAAAGGATTTCTTATGCTTAATATTGTCAAAATCATTTTAAAACTCTTTTAAACTACTTTTAGATTTCTTTTTATATCAAAATCATATTCATTTATATATTTATGTATATGTATGCTTTAACGGACTTAGGACTGTTGCTAAATATTGTAACTTCTGTTCCTTGTTTGGTTGTGGGCTTAGGGTAGGATCACTAGTCCGACTATCAGCTAAATCATAGTTATACTAGCTAAATATATACATAAATATTAAACCCCATTTTCAAAGAACATACTTAACTCGGTTTCATAGGTTGAGCAATTGAGTCTTTTCTCCAAAACATTTACAGTTCAAACAAACATACTAGTAAATTATAATAGGTATAGTTTAGAGGATCAATGCACACTATTTACTAGAACAAAGGAACATACATGAATTAATACATACATACTATTACTATTCATTACAAAGTATACTATTCATTTACAAGGACAAGAAAGAACTTACATACTATAACAAGAACACGATAACTAAAATGTGAGATAGTATTTCAAGGCATAGCAATATTCTTGTTATGTCACGTTTTGTAACCAGAGTCTCCTGGAGGGAGAGCATGACTTTATGTATAGATCTATATGGGATTGATCATCTCACACCTTGTTGCTAGCTACAGTGGGGCCTACAGGTGTACGGGTGACAAATGTCATATCATTTTCGATGCTTGAAGAACGTCGTGTCTTATACTAGTCAGTCAAGCATGGTTATAACCTAATCACATTTTAACCTTAATTAACCAGTTTGGTTTCAAGGTAGTTAATGCCTTAGTGGTGTATTTTTTACAATACTACTGAAAACCTTCATTTTCCATTACATTCATACAGTGATATTCTCACATGAGAATTGCATTCTATTTTTCTAAGTAAAGATAGTTTTACAAATATGGAAAACATTCATTTATACTATTTTCAAGAGAACAGATCAGACAAACAGTTTGGTCTTGGGTAGAAGACTACTTTTCATTTAAAACAGAAAATATAGAATTTTCTAGGAAGTATACAAACATTTTCACTAGACAGATACAAACGTTTTCACTAAACAAATACAAACATTTTCATGAAACAAATACAAACACTTGACACTAAAATACTTATGAACTCACCAACTTAAATGTTGATACTCTCTTTCAAAATAACTTGTATTCTCAGGGAACCAGTAAACAAGTACACTAGATCAGGTTTTGAGAAGACGAAGCAAGTTCAGACTCATCTTTTATTTTTGTTATACATTTTTTGTGTCTTACAACATTTCACAGAACAGACATGTATTAACTATTCTATTAATGCAATGTATGTTGTTGCTTGTTTTACTATTATGCATTGTTTTGATACTGTACATGACGTCCTCCGCCCCCGAATGTTTCCGCCTTTCCGGTTTGGGGGTGTGACAAGTGCATTCAAGGTATTTCAGGTATCTACATCTCTAATGACCCTTCTCTTGGGAATAAAAACAAACGGAATACTTTGGGTTAGTGTTATGCATTCTCTCTGAGTCGGCTTTTCTATTAAGTCCTTGATTGGAAGATCAAACCTTAGCTTTACCCTTAACGTGATAAAACTTATTCTTGTTTGTAATATGCCCAATAGCCAAGACATGAGCAGTAAGGTTGGAGATTTTGGTTTTAGCCATACTAGCTTCGACAGTTTTCAACATACCATGAAGCTCCATAAGGGTCTTATCAAGATTGTTCATATTATATATAACTCATGATGAGCTGGTAATACGAACTAGAAAGAGAGTTCAATACCATGTCAATAGCCAACTCCTTTGGAAATTTAACACCCAAATACCCCAGCCTGTCAATGAATGACTTAATCTTTTGAATGTGCGTACACGTAGAATTCCTATCTTGATGTTTGCATGCCATCAAGGATTTGACAATCTTGAATCTTTCTTTCCGACTTGCTCTTGGAACACTTCCCTGAGACACTTACTTTTTTCAAATGTCCCAAGACTCTTAAAACTCTTTTGAAGCTGAGGATACACGGTCGCTAACATAATGCATGGAACATTTGTAAATTCATCATTATGTTTGTTGTATGCAACAATATCTTCTTCAGAGGATTCATCAACTATCGGATTATGGTGCATAAGGTCTTAACTAAATTGACATATTAAATAAAAGTAAGTCCTTTTTGGATTGCCCTCATAACTTGGAAATAACTTGGATCATTAATAAGAGATAGATAAAAGATTTATTAATATATTATATTATTAATATATTAATTTCAGATAGTTAATGATTAATTAAGAGTTGGTCGAATTAATTGGAATTAATTTTGAGTTAATTAGAATTAATAATAGGTGCAAGGGTTGAATTGAAATTGTCCAATAGTTGAACAAGAAAGACAATTCTAGAACCCTCCAACCTATGGACAATTTAGAGAGGCTTTGGAAGGGTTCCAGAAGAACCCTAAATGAGATAAGGAATCAAGACCTGAATAGGAATAAAATAGTATTACATTATTATTCAATTAGGGTTTCAGGTAATCTGAAAACTATATAAAGGGTCCTAACCTTATGCTAAAAACTGATCTCTCCTCCTTACTTAGAGAAATCATTCTCACGCTCTCCTCTCTCTCCTATTTCGATCGTACAGTTTCCTAGGGTTTAGATGTGACACATTAGAGGCTTCCACATTATTAGAGCTGACATTCTAAAGAAGGGTTCCTAAAAGTAGGTTGTTATATTCGATCATATTCGAAGGTATTTTTCTTTCTATGTGACTTTCTATTTGCGTAGATTGGTTTAGTATTTTCAAAGAATGTTGCTATTATGACAAAAACCATAGAATTATAGGTTGCATGTGCCCATAAAATGTTTATGTGAAATTCCGCTCTTCAAATCATGTTAGATTAGTTTTTTAATTGTGACCTACAAAACTCATCGGTGGTATTAGACCATAAGGTTTTGTCTATAAAATCCAAGGTTGTAAAAATCGTTCGGCGGTAGCTCGGCGGTCGACTGGGGTTAATCGATTAATCAGTTTGGCAGGAATTAATCGGATGATTAATCAGGGACCATAAATTACTAATAAAACTATTTTAAAACTTAATATATCTTAAGAAAAAGTAGTATTTGAAAATTTAAAAATTTTAAATTTTGAAATATTTGGTATAATATTTGAATATTTGAATATTTAAAAATTTAAAATTTTGAAGTTTTGAAAATTTTGGTGTAATATTTGAAATTTTGAAATTTTGAATTTTTTAAAATTTTCCTACCAAGGACCGTCTATGACCGCCTAGCCTGAGTTTGACCGATATTGACCAATTTCCGCCAAGCACCTCTAATCGTAATCGTTTGCAGATCGCCTAGCGCCTAGGCCGATATTTACAACACTGATAATATCACATTAGTAGAAACCCTAAAAGAAACTGGAATTTTAGAAATTTTTACTCCACTAGGGTTTTCGATTTTGGCCTCCTACTTTCCTTTTTCTAAATTTTCTTGGATTTCCCTAGTTTCCTTATTTGTTATTTTACTTGCCTAAAATTTGAAGAGCTAAAACTAGGTAACTTAAATACCCTAATTTTGAACTTAGGGAATAGATTAAGATTAAATAGATTAACTAATTAATTGTTTAATTAAAGATAATTATTTAATTCTAAAAAATATTTCATAAAGTTTTAATTAATTGTTGAATTAAAAAGATAAATATTAAATAAAAGATGGTTTAAAAGATTAATTAATTAATTGTTATTCAAGATAATTAAATATAAACCTTCTAATTTTAAAAGGATTTAAAATACACCATATATATATATATATATATATATATATATATATATATATATATATATATAAGAGTATTAATATTGTATGTATAACATAAAAGTCAGTCAAATCATTAAAAAGCCTCACTCACAAAGCCACTATAAGAGAGGTATAAGAAAACATCTTATAAAATGACCATTGAATGAATGTCCTTTTCATCCACTACTTCTTTGTATGGTGGAGAGTCGTTAGCAGGTGTTTAATAAGACACTAATCACATTAAAAGTATAATGTAAAATTTGTAGAACACAATCACATTAAAAGTATAATGTAAAAGTTCTAGAACATTATGCATAATCACACTCTAGTTACTTTAGGAAAACCATGAAATTGTAAGCTAATACATGAAAAACCACATTGTTTCTTTGTGAGTTATTAGTGGAGCATGTATGGTTAACTGGCACACTAATTTGGTACTATAAAATTGAAATGACGGTACATACTCGAAATTTATGATTTCTGATGGAGCGTGTATGGTTAACCGACATGTACTGCATCCATACAAAGTCCTCGACTATAACGCCGACTTGCCAACTCTCCTATTGACATGCATATAACATACATAACAATCATACCTAAAATAAACGGGTCTCTTTCAACCCCAAGTGAATAGTATGGACCAAATCATAGTCTTACAATCGCTTCCTATCATGGGCTAAATCATGGTCTTTTCGTTGCAATGACAAGGGCCAAATCCTGGTCTTACACACAAGTTTCAGGGCCAAATCCTGGTTTTTCATACATTTTCCAGGGGCCAAATCCTTGTATTTCATACAATTCCCAGAGGCCAAATCCCGGTCTTTCATATAATATGTAAAGTCATATGGATCAAATAAACAGTTAAACAGATGATCCCACCCAAAAGCAATAAATCAAACAAGAATCATGCAATAAGGCTTCAGACAAATAGTTCTCAAACTATCTAACTTGACCACATACAACCATTACTATCATTAGCCTAACCAATCATGTAACCTAACAACATCATATAATGAACATGTAAGACCCATACCAGTCCAATATACCATGACACCAAGTGTCATATATTGCACATGTATAACAAGGATGCACATGCATAACAAGGAGTTATCCTAGTTAACTAGCATGCTTGTATTCTAATAGTTAACTAGCATGCTTGTATTCTAATAGTACATATATATCTTACCATACAAAGGATATACATCCTTGTTATACAAAGGATATACATATATATCCTAGTTAACTAGCATGCTTGTATTCTAATAGTATATATATATATATATATATATATATATATATATATATATATATATATATATATATATATCCTACCTTTGTGATATATAATGTCACATGAGGCATAAAAAGAAGACTCATGAAACAACAAAAAACAAGATAAAACCACTAAAGTGGCTACGATGGATTGTCCAGCTCCTTGAACATGGACAACCCATATAAATAATGTCTACTTAGTTCATATTGAAATTATTAGATAATGATACTTAGTATTATAAGTATTTATGTTATAACTAAATAAACCTTGAGCGATTTATCCTTCTATATCCCATCGATCATAATTATTAGTTTAACTCTCAAAACTCTAATATTAGAGCCTATTCATCATTTATAATTTTCAACCTCCAATCCTACAAAATATAACATTCACACAATTTGCATTTTAATAGTTTGAAAAATCATTTAATAAGACTATTTAAATATATTGCTAATTTATTAGCCCCTTTCAAGATTAGGCCAAACCTTATTACCAATCTTGATTCTAAGTATATTTAAATTTATCGCAATAAGTACATGCTTTAATTGGTTCCATACCAAAGTCCTATATTTAAAGTTAGTCTACATATGTTTAGTTCGTAGCACAAGGATGGTTATAATTAACTATATTATAAATAAAAATTAGGTATACAGTTCCCACTTTCCAATCCATGTGTACTTGAAGAATCCGTGATTTGCGGGGATGGATTCGCCAAAGAAATAATGAAATCTAAAATACAAGTACAGAAGTATCAGAGATCACTCCAAAGAATAAAGCCAGTCAAAGCTATACCTTGGATTCCAAAAAAAAACCCAATGTTTGATTGTTTGATTTCATTGTTTAACAAAATCTCATAAACCAATACCGAATTGTAACTATTCCAATTTAAATGCCAAAGCAACCATTGGTTGAGACAAATCTACCTGTCAGCATCCCAACCAAAAATTGTTACATCATATAGCCATTGCCATATTAAGTATAAAAACAAATAAATGTGAACCAATTTATCCATATTAATGGCTACCTTTTCTTCCTTGTTAGATTGGTAATGGGTGAAATAAAAGTTCATTGTTGTTTGACATATAACCATATTAGACGATTGAAACCCAAAAAAAATAAAGTACTTTGCCTTTTACAAAAAAAAAAAAAAAAAAAAAAAAAAAAAAAAAAAAAACTATGTTGCCTTATTCTACCCAAATATAGTATTGTACTTTTTCTTATTAAAGCATTGTGTTTTACTATATTAAGGTACGATTCCTCAATACAGACTTTCAAGAATTTGTATAGTGTCCTTGTAATCAAACGAATAAATTAAAATCTTGATAACCCATCTACTTTTTGGCGGTGGTAAAGCACACAACAGCTATAAAATAAGATAAAATATATTAACTCATGAGAGGGGCATGAGCTTTTACATCATCATTTGTTTTAAAAAAAAGTCACAGGAGGGGCATAATTAACTATAAGAAAACCGGATAAGAAAAAATCACATTCTAACTAATTTATGGTATTATGTGACTCATAAATATTCAATTTCTTGAAATGTGGTTCGAAAAATATGCATTTAGCCCTAAAAAATAATTAAAAGAAATGTATCACTAACTTTTTTGGTAAGTAACATAATCTAGAATGATAACTTCTGTTTTCTTCCTTTAGATGCATTTTTTGACTTGGTGGCTGTCACTTATTTACTGGAAACCTTTTCTGCTAGAGCTTTTATTCAAAAGAAGAATAAAACTCTAAATGTTCAAAATTAGAAAGGTATATGTATAAAATATTACAGCAGGGCACCTCTTTTTCCATTTTTTTGCACTCCCAAAGGAAAGGCGTAACAAACATCCTTAATCATCTAGGAATGAAAACTGAAGATGAAAATAGAAGAACTTACAGTAGCCATCTTGGATGAAGAAAACATGGGGATAGAAAAGACGAACGTGAACAATTCAACATTCTTTGTCTCATAGATCAGATTGAATTTTCCTGCACTTAATAGAAACCAAACTATCTTTTAGTTTGTTGAATTCATAAATAAGGTTAAAAACTTGAAATTAAACACTAAGTGACCTTAAAATTTGGCATACCCTAGATAACGGATTTGGATAAAATTTCACAAACCTGCCTCAAGCATTTTATTGAGCATTTGGTGTGCATCATAAAAGTCACTGGGAACAGACGTGCCATGTTCCCTTCACAATAACAATCGATTCTTCAATTTATCAACAATTTACACATATCAAGAATGGTTGTATATTAAGGTAAATCAATAAGAAAATATATTTCAGATATCACCTTATAATCTACCTAATCTATATTTTTTCCCAAAACATGGTGAAAGAAGATGTTATACACATCTCTTATGTCTGAAAAAGAATAAGTATGCTACCTTTAATCCAAGTTGGCTATCTTTACATTAAAAAAATTTAATGAATCCACCTGGAAATTCTTTTTTGGGCACTTTTGAGATCTTCCAAAGTTGATAAATAAAACAGATTAATATTTATATTTTGTGAAAGTGGAACCACCATTCACTTCAGGGACCATGGCTAACCATATCTTACCTTGTCTGTTGCACATAAGAACTCGGTTGGATACATCATGGTGTGGAGCCACGTGGACATAGGAACTGTTTCCCCATTCCAATTTCGATCTATCACACTTGAAGTTTGGATTCCCTTCCATCATCAGCTTAGCGATAAAGCTTTTTGATTGTAGGGTAATAAACGGTGGTTATGGTGTGAGGTGAGAGGTGGAATGGGATACTGCAAACAACTGTACAGGTCACTAAAAAGCCCTAGCTTTGTTGTCATAGTGACGATTGTAAAGCAAAAGAAAACGGTGAGCTTCCCTCATGTTTGATAACCGGTGGAGCACTTTCGTGGTTAAAGAAGTGGAGATGAATGTTGAATCATAATCAAATATCAGAACGATCGACTATGGAGGTTTGAGGCGGTGGTTTGGAGGAGTGTGGGGAGAAATCGGTTCTGACGGAAATCAGATTAGAAGAAGAAGTCGGTAGGTGGACCGGTGAGGGAAGTTGGAGTGAACGATGGAATGATGGGGAAGTGATAAGACAGAGAAGAATAGATGATAGAATAGAGTAGATCTATGGATGATAGAATGGGAGGAAGTAGGGGACATTGAAAAGAGTGTCTATGGGTTGCGGCTTTTCTGATCAGATAACACGTAGCGTGGTCTGACCATCACGTGGAGAATGGAAAAGGAAAAATAATATAAAAATAATTCTACCAATTATAATAAAGTACTGTTCATAAAAGGGTTCAAAATTAATATATTATATAATAATAAAAAATATAGATATACTAAGAAATATATTATAGATAACTTTCAAGAGAAAGTGTAAAATTCTTTTTAGTTCTTTGCATTTCATTCGTCCATTATTTACAACTTTTTTTATCAATAAAAAATTAAAAGTACAGAAATTAATAACTTTTTATTCTTTTTTCCAATGTTTTCAAATTCGATAAAAAAAATTATTTTTTCCTGGAATTTGTGCAGATTCACAATGCGAATCTAAATTCACACGGTGAATCCGAAAAATATATAAGAATTTAGACATTTTTAGTTTTTTTTCTATAAAGAATAAATTCTAAAACTTGAAAAAATATTTGGTTCATTGGAGAATCGTTCATAGTGGTTCTCTATTGAACTTATACACACACACACACTCATATATATATATATATATATATATATATATATATATATATATATATATATATATATATATGGCCTCGTTATCCACACCTCCAGTCGGAAGAATGGAGGACCGACCGACCAGGGTTTTCACGAGTGTTGGCGGGTTCTGGTTTGCTTGTCAAGGATGCTAGCGCATACTCCGAGGCAATCATCACCAACTACACCTCAAATCTTGGCACAGTGGAACGTGTAACCCGCCTATTGTTCCATTCAACTATATTTGTTCCTATAATCTGTAGCCTGACAGAACGTAGCAACAAGGGGCAACCCGCCCATACAGCAAGCAGGGAGGATGACACTACTGACAAAGACCTTCTAGCGAAAACGCCACAGGCGCTAAGCATGGTAGGCCTGCGTCGAGGGACCATAGGGAGGAAAGGGAGTTCAGACGGTGCAAGAGCTAGGGGAGGCCGAGTCGTTTGACGGAAATGGAAAGTTTTGGACTATGAACCTTTTGTTAAGGATCACGATTTTGAAGTTTAATGGGAGCTGAAAAAAGAAAATATAGGAACTTTCATGAAAATGATAGCTTTGATCCATCTGGTTTGCATATTGTCAAATTTGCCCCAAATCAACATTTTCTTTACAAGGCTAATTTCAAGAATTAGCACAAAAACCCCTAATTTGATTATTTATTAAAATCATTATTTTTATTATTATTCATTTTAAAGAATATTAAAATTTATTAATTCACATAAACTAATATTTGTAACATTATTCCCTCTTGTAATTAATTATTTATTTCACTTGTCTTTTTAATTGCGTTGTGACAACTAGCCTTTTTAACTAAGGAAATTTCGTCCTCAAGTAAGCAAGGACTATTGTGAGACTTGTGCTAACACACCTAAGTGTTCAATATGAGTTCCTAAGGAGCCATATAGTGTTAGAATGCAAATCTCTCCAAGTATAACGAATCTCTCCCAAATCTCTCCAAGTATAGTGAATCTCTCCCAAATCTCTCTGTGTGTGAAATCTCTCCCAAATCCCTCTAAGTATGTGAAATCTCTCCACGTATAGTGAATCTCTCCAATAATAGTGAATCTCTCCCAAATATCTCTAAGTATGCGAAATCTCTCCAAGTATAGTGAGTCTCTCCCAAATCTCTCTAAGTATGCGAAATCTCTCCAAGTATAGTGAATCTCTCCCAAATCTCTCCAAGTATGTGAAATCTCTCCTAAATCTCTCTAAGTATGTGAAATCTCTCCAAGTATAGTGAATCTCTCCCAAACCTCTCTATGTATGCGAAATCTCTCCAAGTATAGTGAATCTCTCTCAAATCTCTCCAAGTATGTGAAATTTCTCCCAAATATCTCTAAGTATGCGAAATCTCTCCAAGTATAGTGAATCTCTCCCGAATCTCTCCAAGTATGTGAAATCTCTCCCAAATCTCTCCATGTATCTCAAATCTCCCTAAGTGCCTTCCTCAATCGAAAACAGCTCAAATCCGGAAGAGGAAACCCCAAAAGAACCCTCTTGCTCCCGAACCTTCTTAGTCCAGAATGCCTTATGAGGATTTCATCTGAGGTTCAGAGTTATGAGATCGATTAATTTCCTTAAAAGGGATTATCGGGTGTTGCGTAGCACTTTCCAGGGGCAGGTGCGTTATTGCTGGTGGAAATAGTTCGTGAGGTTGTTGATGTGTCAGATAGTGATGGTTCGAACCCTAAGTGGGGGAGAATCGGGTGGTTTATTGAGAGAACCAGAGATTTGTGCAAGAGCGATTACGGGTTGGATGCAGAACCTGCGACTTGAATTCAAGAGATCAGGGTCATTGGTGGTCAAGGAAAAGGTGTAGGGCGAGATAATGCATGTGGTGTATGCCTGAGGGAAGGATGGGTGTCTCCACGGCGGGTGGTCAATGGTCAGGAATCTGGTGGTGTTCAGAGTCGTTTCAAGTGGAAGACTCGTAATGATGGTATGGGCAGTTGAGAACTTCTGGGTTGAAATATGGGTAGCAGATTATCGAGTAGCCAATTCCCGGGCTAGGATGTGTATTCTTGCTTGAATTTTGAGCAGTAGTGGAAAGGGTTTCGGAGGATCATCAGTGTGTTCTGAAGGGTTAGCGCCTTCCTTGTATTCCAATTGAGTGTTTGGATGCACTGAAGTTGCGCATCGTGTGATATCAGAAATTATTATGGGATTCAGAGGAAATGTATTGTTGTGTTTGTATGGTGTTGGGAGTAAGGGAATCAGTGGTTGTGGCAGGATCTTGTGATGTTCTGTTGGGATATTCCGAGGTATCCGGGTATGATATCTTTATTTCGGAGTTACTCGTGAATCTTGAGTTGAAACGATTTGTGGTGTATCAGGTATCTATGGATCTAGTGGGAGCCCTTCGAGTATGGGCATCCAGGGAGATTATTTAAGAGAGTGGATCTTCGCAAGGGTGGGCATTTTGATATGTCGATTGCCTCCAGAGTTTGTGATGCATATTCGAGTCGAGTATGGGTAGCTGCCTATGATAGCCTGCGAAGCATGAGCTAGTGGAGTCAGAGGGTGTTGTGATACTGCGGGAAGCTGTAGTACTCACTAGTCAGAGGGTGTTGTGATATTGCGGGGAGCCGTAGTACTCACTAGTCAGAGGGTGTTGTGATGCTGCGGGGAGCCGTAGTACTCACTAGTCAGAGGGTGTTGTGATGTTGCGGGGAGCCGTAGTACTCACCAGTCAGAGGGTGTTGTGATACTGCGGGGAGCCGTAGTACTCACTAGATGGCAAGAGAATGTGATGATGGAATGTTCTCCGATCAGTGTATGATGTGGAAGAGTTTTGGGTTTGAGTAGCCCTAGTATTGAGTTCTGGAGCCTGGGTGTTGAACCGGGGGCGAGACTGGGGTCTCCGTCTCTGTCGGGAGATGCGGCGAGATGCGCAAGGGATATGCGCAGCAGAAACCAGAGATCAGAGTTGAGACGATCCTTGGTTGGATTGTATTTTCTCGCATGAGGAAAAGAGAATTTTGTGACTTGCATGTCCCTGGGCCGGGATAGTTGTCACGGGGAGGAAGTTAGTGGGATATTTGGATCATGATATGGATGACCTTTGGAGGCTCAACTGTGGAGTCAAAAGCTGACCTGGTGCTCAGTCTCGAAGAGGGATATGAGAAATGAGCTAGAGCTTATCATGATGATGTCTAAGGACACTTCAGAAGCGAGTGATTCAGACGCTCGAAGACATGCTTCCGGCATGTGTATTAGATTTCGGAGGGAGTTGCGGCACGTATTTATCCTTGGTTGAGTTATCCTATATCAACAACCATCATTAGTGCATTGGTATGCCACCCTTTGAGCTGTTGTATGGGAGGAGGTGTCGGACCTTCATTTGCTAGGAAAAGGTAGCGCATGGACCCGAGAGCCCTTGCGAGCAGATCCAGAGCATGTGCGATACATGGAGTAGTGGCAAGATTGGCAAGTGGATTTCCCTGGGTAAGGGAGGAGAAAGGTATGTAACCCCCCGGGGGAAGTGTTGGTTCACGAAAGTGAAAGTAGTAGTGAGAGTGGATGATTTGGAGTATGGTGGTTGAACACTGTGTCTGTGACAGTGGTATGGAATGACATCATGATGGGATGTCTGCTGAGGATGCGGAAGGGATTCCGCGGGTGTAGAGCCAAGAGTCTCAGGATGAATGCAGGGATGGAGTCTGGGACTCCTAGCTTGATTATGATCAAGGGTTGTGTGTGTAGTGGTGGTTCCTCCTGGAGATGTTAGAGATGTCGTCAGTGTGACAGGTTTTCCTAACCCAAGGGTGCGAAGGTTGGTGCAGCATGTGTGTGTGATTGCAAGAAGAGGACTCGTGGGAGTTTCTCTGAGATTGAAGAGTAGGTCTTTCTGTCAAGCATGGATGGATAGAGTGGGATTCGGATCGGGGATCCGGTGGTTCGTCATTATTTCTAGCTCGTAGGGGGGGTCGGGCGATTGTTGAGATTTGGAGCAGTGATGCATCTCGGGTAATTCTCGATTGTTGAGTGTGATTATCAGAGGGTACAGCCGGTGCCCGGTTTGAGACGGTGGTCAGGACACCGCAAGGGAAGAGGAAGTGAGTTCGAGTTCGATGGTTATGCTTTGAGGAACCTGGTCCAGTTAGGGCCAGGTGGCGCGTCGTGGGAGTATTTTGGAGTTGAGTTGCCATAGGCTTCGAGGACGAGCCTAATTTAAGTGGGGGAGAATTGTAACATCTCGAAATATCAAGAGTAGAGTTGAAGGGCTAAAAGAGTAAATTGGGAAAGAGCGACTCGGCGAGTCCATGTGCGGACTCGGCGAGTAGAGTCGCGACTTGGTCGCGTGTTAAGTGGCCGACTCGGCGAGTCAGAGTAATGGACTCGGCGAGTAGGCGCTGAGTGGAGAAAACCCTAATTCTCGGGGTTGAGCCCTATATAAAGAACATAACATCCATTCCCCCAGCCTCCTTACTAATCCTCAAGTCCAGAAACCCTAACCCTTGTGTGTGAGTGGATCAAGTGCATTTGGAATCTTGGAGAAGCAATTGTTGAGGAAATCATGAAGGGTAAGAGGCTTGGAGCAAAGGGGCTTTGCTTGGATTCGAGTTTCATTGCAGTTGGGGCGTTCCTTTGAGGTAATATCTCGTTTTTGAGCTGCTATTTCTTAGATGCATCGTTTTGGGGGTGTTAGAGACCATATCCTTGGATGTATTGGAGTTTAGAGGTTAGATCTGAGGTTGCTACCTCAGATCTGGAATGGAGAAGGGTTGGAATGCATGAAAGTCCCTGTTTGTGAGTGGTTGATGGAGCTATTTTGTCCCAAACCCAAACCCTAGAGTGAAAATGCATAGATCTCTTTGGATTCACGTAAAGTTTGCCACTTTACGTGATGGATGAGTTGTAGGAGGCTAGATCTATGTTTTGGATCAATTGCATGGCCTGGAATGCTTCTGTATGAGTTCAGACCGGTGGTACTCGGCGAGTCACATGGGTGGACTCGACGAGTTGCTTGATGATGAGCTGGAACTCGACGAGTTGGAAGAACAACTCGGCGAGTTGGATGAAGATGGCCTGGAACTCGGCGAGTTGTATGAACAACTCGGCGAGTAGGTTGAAGATAGCCTTAGACTCGGCGAGTCTGCTGTTGGACTCGGCAAGTCTTGTCGAAGAGTCCCAATATTTTCTGGTTGAGTCGAGAATCGGCGAGTCAAGGGATGACTCAGTGAGTTGTGTGCGAGTGGACTCAGAGTTGTGGGACTCGGCAAGTCTTAGGGTGACTCGGTGAGTTGAGTCGCAGATTGGGGAAGTTCTGAGCATGGGGACTCGACGAGTCGACGGGTTGACTCGGCGAGCAGGGTCAACCAGGAGGGTTGACTTTGACTGAGGACTTTGACTTTGACCAAGAGTTGACCGTTGACTTTTAGGGGTTGGTCAGCGATGTGGCCTTTGGGCGAAGAGAGGGGTAAAATAGTCTTTTACCCTTAAGAGGGTGCCATGAGAGGGTTGATTCTAGTCTCGAGAGTTATATTCATGAGAGTATATGCCTTACGTGTTAGGCGGCGGCGAGTTCGAGATTCAAGTGTGGGGATATCTGCTTTCTGCTTGCCAGGTGAGTCTTCTCACTATACTTTACCTTGAGTAGGTAACCAGAGTTATGTGACAGAGTATTTGTATGCTATGTATGTTATGTGTTGTACTGCATTATTTCTATGTGATTTATGTTGTGCATGTTTTCAGAGTTGGAACCGGAGGGTTCCTAGAGTTAGAATCGAAAGGTTCACAGAGTTAGAACCAGAGGGTTCACAGAGCAGGGTCCACGGACCCACAGAGTTATAGCCTCGTGTGGCTAATATGTGTTGTGTGTGGTATTTTGGGGAAACTCACTAAGCTTCGTGCTTACAGTGTTTTGTTTTATGTATGTGTTTCAGGTTTCTTTCAGGACCACGGGACGGCACCGACTTGATTGTACACACCAGAGAAAGAGTCATGTTTTGAGGATCCTGGTTTTCTATACAAGTGAAAATGGAGTCATGTTTTGTAATTCGATTATGAATGAGATGTTAAACAAGTGTTTCTAAGAATTAAATGATTATTTTTAAATGAAAAATTGTTTGAAATTTTCGGTGTTACAGCAGTTCTTCATCGAGCTCTTCTAAAGCTTTTGCGGGAAGTATCATTTACATTAGCAGTTCTTCATCGAGCTCTTCTAAGGACATGTTATATCTCCGACTTCTAGTATTTTCTCGATCAAGTGGCATTACAAATCTTAAAATTTGGGTTGTTACATGATAATTTTTGGTGGCTTATATCATTAGCTTATTTTAAGATCATTGTGACTTAGAGGGGGAGCTCTTCAAAGACAAGAAGTGATTTGGTTTCTTTGTTCTGAAATGGGTTTTTATGACAGGTTTGGCTTTATTGAAGATCTTTGGGATTACATCAGAAAATGAAGTTTAAAAACATTACTTCAGTGCTTGGTTTTTATATATATATCCTAGAACCCATGGTTGAAGACTGTTGAAGAATCAAGATTCGTGGATTGCTTCAAATATTCCTCGTTGCAAGATCTTTTCTTATTTTCTAGATGTTTGTTTTGGAAGTTAAAGCATTGTCATCCATTCCATACTTTGAGGGGGAGATTGCAGGGTTTCAAAGTACTCCATGGATGATGGCAATGGGCCCCCTTGATGAAATGTAGGTTAAAAGCCCAAGACTTGTCTTTTCCCGATAAATAGTCATGTATTATTCATAATTAGGTTTAAGAGTGAGGCAAAATGTAGCCGCCACGTTGTGAGGTTTCTTATGTAGTGTTACATTCTTTAGTATACGCTGAAAGTGTAATTTATTCCTCATCTTTTGAGTAAATCGAGTGATCATTTGACATATCTTCATATTTGTGTTTATTCTTATTTTTCGCATCTTGTTCATCACATCACAATTAGGGTTTTAATCCCAACAAATTAGAATTATAAAATTCCAATAAATCAGAAAAGAGATTTGAATTTCCTTTACATTAGTCAAGAAATCAGTAATTGTAATCATATTCAAGATTAAAAAACGATGGCTAGATCATAATATATACCTCCAACCCAACAACCTCGCTTTCTATTGCGTATAATTGAAGATTTATTGGATTTGTGGCATCAAATTTATGTTCATATATACCTTCAACCCATCAATTTTAGTGTCAGTCACAGTTATTTGAAGATACCTTCGATTTTTGCCAAGAAATTGATGATTATTCTGCTCTTACCATTTATTATAGTTTAGTTTGAAAGTTCTTCTTCATGTATACGACGTGTATATGGCTATTCATACTGATATGTTTGTTTGGATATGTCATTTTTAAATTTATCAAGGTGCCGCTACAGACTTTCGTTGCTATCAAGAACATGTTGAAGAAGGCAACCCTCCTGGTAGGGAATTTATTTCCAAATTTTTGTCTCAGATTGCATTAATTAAATAATTAGTTCATGCGTGAAGAGCATCAACTGATGGATTGTTGTAGCCAGTGGTTCTATAGGTTCGATGATTAGGTTGTCCAAAACCAGCGATGGGAGCTAAAATGGTTAAATTCATTTTCTGATCATCATCATCATCATTTCGAGTTTAGGTAAACTATTATGGTCTAGGGTTTGTTTACTTTAATGACATATTGCTATCTTTTTACGTGTTTTTGTTACTATGTTTCTTTCCATGCAAGATTTATACTACTTTGATGCTAGATTTTGGTTATCATACAATATATTCATACTACTCTGATTCCTTTTCTTATGTTGTCGTGCATGTCAAATGAATCAAAAAGATTATTAGAGGGACTAATTGCAAAACAAATTGGGTATCTTTCTATTTTTATTGCAAATTAGGTATCCGGATTTGACTTCATTTCCAACATTATGCTCTTAAATAGACTGCTCTACATAATTCTTTAGGTTATTAATTAATGTTCGATGAACTGATTTAGCACTAACAAACTTTTTTTCTTTGTTTCAGTCCATAAAGTTATTGGAGTTTCTACACCTGCCTTCCAACTATTCAGCGGAATGTCTATCTCAAAACCTTCATTATAATCAATTGCATAAAAATGAGTAGGGGATGCAAAGAAATGTGTTTCCAAACCTTCATTTTCGATGTTAGTTTGCTAATTTACATTTTGATCCCTTGATTTTAAAGCTACAAAGAACCTCAATTGGTTTATATCTTGCTGAGGAAGTTCAAAAAGAAGAAACTGTAGAATTAAGAGGCTCACCGGTGCACCACCAACACCTCACTTTCTTTATCACTTTCTATTTCAAAATATTGGGTTTTTTTTTGTTTTTTGTTTTCTTTTTTCTTTTTTGATGGTCTATCTTTCTTGGTTTTTTATTTGTGTGTTATTCACAAGCTTATAATGAAGATGTAGATTCGATCTTTAGCTTGCCTAAACAAAAAATACATTTTAATATTGAATTTTACCATTTTTTTGATATTGAAATTTAGATCCTCTCTTCACCATTGTTTTTATATTGAAATTTAGTTTCACTATTCTCTTTCTTGAAAATTCTTACAAGTCATTTATAAATTGTTTATTTCATTATCTAATACAAATTCTTAGATATACTCTATAAGTTTATTGATAGTGCTATAGATAGAGTTGGTAATGCTGAAAGATAGTTGTGGGTTTGGAGGACAATAAAGAAATGTATTGTGTCTAAGAAGATTCATCATACGGTTTTTATAACTGATTTTGTTTGCATCGTCTTTTCTTTATGTTTAGTTTGTTTTCGTTTTCCCAAGGTTTTTTTTAAGATGTTCTTGATTTATAAATCCATTTTTTTTCAATTATTTAAAATTGCCATCTAATTAATATTTTAAGATAATCAGTCATACATTCCTTAATTTTAGTTGGTATTGACAAGAAATTGACCGTATTTTTGAATGCCTTTCAAATTGCCAGCTAAGTCATTGAATTTGAATGACTGCTAATGTATATTATATGGAATGCTGATTGTTATATCAATTTAATTTTAGTATCTCATCAAACTCTTAATTTCATTTTTCTTTCAATCATGGAATTTTGTATTTCTTTCAATTATATGAGACTTCATACAAAATCGTTCCATACATGTAATAATTTCCAAATTTAGTTTTCAATTTCATATATATATATATATATATATATATATATATATGTATATGTGTGTGTGTGTGAAAGTGTAATTCCCTTCAGTGTTAATATCAATTTCTCTAGAACTGACATTAGCATACCAAGAACCATACAAGTTAGTAATTCCATTCATTGTGTTGACCTATGTGTGTGAGTCTGTATGTAATCCATTTTATATCATCTGTTTACAACATTCTTGAAACTTGTGTAATTTATGATCTTAATATCAATGAATGTACTGCTTTATTTGGAAAATTGAAAAATCAAGTGTCAAATGCAATTACCAGATTTACCCATGCCACTGATGTTGTCCTCTGTTTGTGAATTTATGAATATGTGTGTATGTGATGCTATATCCTTTTAATTGATTTTTTTAATGTGATAAACTATGTTTGTTTGTGATTCTGTTTGTAATGGATGTTATATCTTCTGTTTGCACCTGAAATTTGTGTAATCGATGTTGTTAATATGTGATAGTTATCAAATGTTATCATGAATCAGATACAACCTAGGCTGGAAGATTTGGTCAGGTTTATATAAGGCGTGGCGGGAATAACTTTGCTTTGGATAATTTTGGTTATTTATGTTTAGTATTTATCCTTTTATGTTAGTCTTTATCTAGTTTTTGTCTTTGCTAGGATATTGTCGATATCTTTTATGTTAGTCTTTATTAGAATTGAAGTCAAATTAGTTTGTTTGTTATGTTAAAAGGACATTATAAATAGTGCTACATGGGATCTTGTTTGATTTTTATCGAACTAATAAATACTGAGAGGTTTTAGGAGTATTCTTGTGACTCGAATAACAGGTAGGGATCTCACATAATCTGATATAGTATTATTTGGTATTAGATCTTAACGGTGCTGATGACAGAAAAACCAGAAGGGAAGGTCACCAATGCCGAAAGACTTGCTGCGCTTAAAGATGTCATCAACCAGGTGCTCAATGCATCTGAGGCTCATCGTTTGGAAGTGACAACAGAGATGCAGTGCTCACCAAAGTCGTTTCTAAGTTGACTAAAGCGATCAAGGGACCAAGAAAGAAACACAAGAAATCCTCCCACAGTTCCTCTACCAATTCATGAGGGAGTGATGAAGAATATGACCAACAACTCGAAGCGAGCCAAGAAAAAGAAGAAAAATCAGGATCCTTTGCTTGGTTGTTGGAAATTGAAGATTTCTGTCTTTAATGGCGCAGATGTTCACGAGTGGGGTTACAAGTTTGAAAGATACTTTGAAGTTCATAAATTTAAGAAGAAGGATCGATTCCGGGCAGTAGCAATCTGCTTAGAGGGTGCTCGTTTTCATAGTTTCGTTGGAACGATGCCAAGAAGACATTCTGTTCTTGGGGAAGGTTTAAACGAAAGCTTCTTGAAAGGTTTCAAGGGTCGCTTGAGGGCAGTATTCAGGAACAATTCCTAGCCATCCAACCAACAAGGACGATATGGGAATATGTGGATAGATTCCAAGGGTTTGCAGGGCAAGTACACGACGTTTCAGAATCCATTCAGGAGAGCACATTTATTAAACGTTTGAAAGAAGATGTACAAGGTTGGGGGATTGATAAAAGGGACAAGCAATGCGTCTAGGGCAGGGTTTGGCTTCTAGGGCAAGTCCAACACCATGACTGTTGTTGTAGTGACAAAGAAAGAGGTCAACTCATCGGGCGGGGGGGGGGGGGGGGTAATAGACTAACTGCCACAGAGCTCGCGGATAAATGCGCCATGGATTTGTGTTTTAGGTTCGATGGAAAATTTGCACCAAGATACAAATGTCTTAGTAAAAGGTTACAAGTTCTTATTGTAGATGAGGAGAATGCCGAGGAAGAAGAGTTGGAGAGCGAGGAAAAGGTGCATTGCGATATGGCAGAGGTGTCTCTTAATTCATTCAGCGGACTCACTCCACCATGAACAACGAAGGTGAGAGGGAACATCAGGGACACATTCCAATCACTAATAAATCAGGTATTCCAAACCTTCTTGCGATGCTTTGTACTCATTTTCTTCGACGATATACTCATATATAGTAGGTCCCGGGACGAGCATATGCATCATTTATCTTTGGTACTACTAATGATGCAAGAGCATAAAATTTTTGCAAATCAAAAGAAATGTTCGTTTGCTTAGAATCAAATTGAGTATTTTGAGCATTTGGTTTCAGCTGAGGGTGTATCAGCTGATCCCTCGAAAATTGAAGCTATGTTGGAATGGCCAGAACAAAAAACGCTCCAGGAATTATGCGGGTTCTTACGACTGACAGGGTACTATCGCAAGTTTGTCAAGGATTATGGGAAGATTACAGGGCTACTTACGGATCAGCTCAAGAAAGATAATTTTTGATGGAAAAAGGATGCTTCACAAACTTTTCAGTGGATAAAGACTGTGATGATTCGTGTTCCAAATTTGGCCTTACCGGATTTTACAAAAAAATTTGTGATGGAAACTAATGCTTCAGTTGTTGGTATGGGTGCGGTATTAATGCAGGATTCTCGCCCAATTGCTTATTTTAGTAAAGTTTTGGGTGCTCAGGATCGTCTTAATTCCGTGTATGAGCGCGAATTAATGGCAATTGTTTTTGCCATCCAAAAGTGGCGACCTTACTTACTGGGGCGAAGGTTCATGGTCCGTACATATCAGTGAAGTTTAAAATATTTGCTGGAACAATGGGTCGTGGCTGAAGACTGTCAGAAGTGGCTGTCTAAACTTTTGAGGTACAACTTTGACATCGAGTACTGTCCAGGGTGAGAGAACAACGTAGTTGATGCATTGTTAAGGAAGAATGGGGATGAATTGTTAGAGTTGGTAATTTCACAGTTTATTGGGAACAGTTGTGGCGAGAGGTTGAAAATGACCCTGAATTGGTCGATCCCACGCAACGCGTCATTTCCGGTCAACAGTTACCAATGGGTCCTCAATGGACAACAAGTGACTATTGTTTAAGGTTTGTTTAGTGTTAAATCGCAATTCTTCTTGGATTCCACAGTTATTTCATGAGTTTCATGGGAGTTTGTTGGGTGGTGACTCGCGAGTTCAAAAAACTTATTTTCGGATGTCTCGAGAACTGTTATGGAGGGGAATGAATGGTGACATATTGTGCATGGTTGCACAGTGCAATGTCTGTCAATGCCAGAAATACTCTACCATGGCGCCTAGCGGGTTGTTGCAACCCCTTGAATTACTTAATAAAGTTTGGTCAGAAGTTACTATGGATTTTATTGATGGCTTACCGAAGTCAGATAGGTTTTGTGTTATATTTGTGATCATTGATAGGTTGAGTAAATATGCCCATTTAGTTCCTCTGAAACACCGATATAAAGTTCTTACAGTTTCTTTGGAGTTTTTAAGGGAGGTGGTTCGGTTGCATGGTATTTTGAAATACATCGTCTCGGATCGAGATAAAGTTTTCTTAAGTTTGTTTTGGCAGGAGCTTTTTCGGTTGAAGGGTACCAAGCTTAAGCGAAGCACGACTTACCAAATGCAAACGAATAGCCAAACCGAGGTAGTAAATCGGTGTTTAGAAACCTATCTTCGTTTTTTGTGTCAGATTCTCCCAAAAAATTGGCGAAGTGGTTGTCATGGGTGGAGTTATGGTACAATTCATCTTTTCACACTTCCACCAACACCACTCCATTCCGAATTCTTTATGGTGGGGATCCCCCCTATTTGGTTTATTATGGCAGCCAACATACTTCTGTGGGTTCTATGGAGGAGTATTTGGAAGAGTGGAATGTCGTGTTGAGATAGTTGAAGGGGTTTTGTTGCGTGCTCAACAACTGATGAAGGCTAAGGCGGACAAGCATAGCAAGGATGAGGAGTTTGTTGTTGGGGATCGAGTTTTTCTCAAGCTTTAGTCGTATAGGCAACATTCGGTGGCGTGAAGGGTGAATGAGAAGTTATCTCCATGTTACTTTGGTCATTTTGAGGTGTTGCAAAGGGTGGGTCGTGTGACTTATTGTCTGCAGTTTCCTGATTCCTCAAAAATTCAAGATGTTTTCCATATTTCTCAATTGAAGAAAGCTATCGGGAATCACTTGGTTCTTCCTCAGCTGCCAACTACTTTGACTGCTGATATGGAAGTTTTGTTGCAACCGGAGAAGGTGGAGGGTCTTCGTGAAGGGGTTTCGGACCGTGAGGTTTTAATCAGGTAGAAGGATTTAGTGACTTATGAGGCGACATGGGAGTTGTTTCATGATATGGTGAAGCAGTTTCCTGATTTCCACCTTGAGGACAAGCTGTCTGTTTGGGAGGGGATTAATGATATGACCCACGCTGTAAAATTTGGTTAGGTTTATCAAAGGCATGGCAAGAATAACTCAGCTTAGGATAATTTTGGTTATTTATGTTTAGTCTTTATCTTTCCTCGGATATTGTCGATATCTATTATTAGAATTAGTGCTCCATAGGATCTTGTTTGATTTTTATCAAATTAATAAAGACCGGGAGGTGTTAGGAGTATTCTTGTGACTCGAATAATAGGTAGGGATCTCAAGTTACCCATGATCGTCTTATATTCAAATAGAATGGTATATAGTAATGAATGGATCTACGATATTTCTAGTCACCACAAAAATACTCCTCTAGATTGAATACTCCTATTCTACAAAAACTTCTATTTATAAAGAAAGAAAGACTCATTTATTTATTTACAAAGAAACTGGTATATTTTTAGAAAAGAAATATGAATCAAGTACATTCTTTAGTTCCAATTTTATGTCACTTATAGCATCTTACTTATATGTTCTAAAACAAGTATTAAAAGAAATACAAGTATGTTGCTAAAAATGTATCAATATCATACTTGTAGGTTTTAACAATATTTTTAACCCATAATGGCAACCAACTTTCATTTTCAACTTGGGAAATCTGGGAAAAGGCCATTTTGTTGCTATTGGATGTTGTAAAAACGAAAGTATGATGCTATTTGTGATTAAAAAACGAGAGTAGGATGCTATTACGTGATGAAAAGTGTTTTTTTAATCTATTCATTGTTATTTAGTAGAAATTTATATGAATTAGCATGGTAAATAGGTTTATAGGGATCAAATTTTAGAAAATATCAATCAACTTTTTGTTACTGTTGTAGTGTTTTTTTTTTATAATTAAAAAAAATCAAATTTCCAATGCAATTACCTGATTTACCCCTGCCACTGCTTCTTTTTTGTTTTTTTATATAGAAAGATGATTTATCTGTTTGTTAAAATTAAAGTGCTCAATGCAGCAACCTATTTTATCCCTGCCACTACTGATGTTATTGTTTGTAAAAAAACCAGTTTATAACATCTTACTTTCAAAGTCCGTGTGTTTCTTTTTTTTTTGTGTATAAAAACCCATTTTAGTGCATCTTACTTCCAAAGTCTTCCCATTTTTTTCCACTTTACAAACTTCAAGTTTTCTTACCCACCCACTGTCCAATCTTGCAATATTTGTCTCAAACTGTCATTTTATTTATGTATGTGTGTATATTATTTTATACATGATGGGATTAAAACAACTTTTAATCTAAGAAGATCGATTAGATCATGAACAAGTATATGAATATGAAACAGTTAAAAAAACGCAATAATAAGAACAAACAGCTTGAATCAAACGTGTCGAATGATTAAATAAAATCCTTAGAAGAGCTCGATTAAGAACATCAACTGTAAAGGATTAGAAGATTACAAGAATGATTACAGAAAAATATAATACTCTCGATCAATCGCTGTATCAATCACCTCTAAAATCTTAACCTAATATGCATGCAAGCATTTAACTTATATACAATACATAAAAGGCTCTCGGTTGGACAGGCCCAAACCGGAGAATAAAAGGCTAATCTAACGAGCCCAAAAGACGCAACATCAAAACTCTTTTCAGCCCAACAATCTCCCCCTTTGCGTCAATTTGGAGCGAGACTTTCACTTCCTACTTGGGCCGGCGGCTGAAGCTGGTACCTTCTTCTTCACGGTACTAAACAGACACTTGGTTATGGAAAGGATGGTCTGTCTAAACCGGATGTACCAATTGATCATATCATTGAAGTATTTGATATCATCAGCCGAATTGTCTTTACACTGCTTGATGATGAATAAGATGTGCTCCAAGCAAGTTGTAGTGTAAAGATGTTTGTCAGCTAAAGCGAAGAGACATTTCTGTCCTTCGGCTCTAGTGAACATCACAGAGTTTCGCCTCGAATCTATCTTGCCCATTAGCATTTGATTCAGATCACTGGCCGATCCCACAGGCTTGACTTTCGGTTTCTTCTTAAAAACTGTGGCAACCTCCTGATCCATTAGGGCCACCTCCATGATGTAGCATGCCAGCATCCTTTTGACATGGTCTAAGATGGGACCATATTCGGCTTCGTTTGTCAGCAGGATGTTGTACAAGACTATCCAATCATGAGGGTTCAGATTGGGCAGATCCGCCAGAGAGATCATGTGGGCAGTTCTTGCAGATCCTCGGATAAGCTTGAACTTGACGTTTGTAAATCTCCCCACGGCAAAAGGCTTCATCACCCGAACATTGACAATCTTCTGGGCGCTCCATGTAAGGAATTGAGGGCGAGCGGCCTCCAGGTAGAAGTCAATGAGCTCCCTGTCAAGCTCATCGTTCGGATGCGGGACTTCAGAAATGTTAGAGAAGGCGTGGAAGATGAACGCCTTTCGAGTCAGTGGCATATCGAACTGCGAATCAATGGTGTTGTTGCAGTCGAACGATATTACCGGCTCGAGCCATAGTATGCATGGAGTCTCTATGGCCTCTTTTATCAATCGATCCTTGGTCCAGGCAGGGAAGAGCAACTTTCGGCTCTCAAGGAGATCGTTGGCTTCTTTTTGTTTACGTTCGGCTTCTTCAGCTTCACGTGCCACACGACTGACATCGTCATCAGTATTGCGACTGTTCTTTCTCTTTAACATGTCCGCAATAGTCTCCTTGTCTTCATCTTCATCTTCATCTCCATCCTCTGCTATGTGTTTGCCCTTGTTCTTCACACCCGAACCCGAGGCATGACCAGTTTGGGGTGGTTCGGTTGTGTGAGTAGCGTTGGAGGACGGAGGTGGTTTCGATCCTTTCTTCTCTTCTCCCCCTTGTTTCGGAATGGACACGAAACTCGGAAGGCCTTCAATTTTGCTTAAGAGGGCCATGGCCGGGGAGAGCTTTTCAGCGAGGGTGCGCCTCACCGAATGATTAAGGATGGGGTCGTGTGCTTCCAGGATGTTGGATAGAGCCGCGTGGACATCCGAAACACACGTCTTGATGACTTCCCTCTCGGATCGAAGAGCTTCCAATTGTTGTTCAGAGTTGGAAAGCTGCGTGCTCTTGACCTTTAGGGCAGTTGTTTTACTTGCCAGAACGTCCATCAGAGAGTTCTCTGCCGCAAGATCCTCTTGTAGTTTTGCCAGACGGGCATCGATGGAGGCACGGAGTGCCGAGTTGTCGTCGCTGAGGTTTTGGCGGAGGGTAGCGAACGAAGTCAACTCCGTCGAGACGAACTTGGACAATTGTTGAACAATCGGTTCAAGAATCGTCTTTGTGGCATTGGCGCTTTCCTGCAGAGACTTTAGCAGGTCCGAAGCGTCGGAGAATAGTTTATCGACTTTTTCGGTCGCTGCCTCACAGGCTCGGGTGGAGGCGTCTATCGCAGCAGTTGCTGAGGCTACTGAGTCATGTTGAGCCCTGGAGAAGGCATCAACGATCCTCTGAAGGGCAGCTTCAGATAAGGTGGACTGCTGGTTTGAAGAAGAGGCGAGAAGTTGATCAACCTTCTCGTTAAGATCGCGGAGATGCTTCTTTGTCACTGGAGCATCATCCTCCTCATCACTTTGAACTTGAAACGGACTATAGTAGACCGAATCAAAGTTCATGTGATCACCACCAAGGAATTGATCATCGCCATCGGAGGCGTCTTCTGGAGATTGAGGTGGTGGTGAAGCTGGGGGTGTTATGGGTTTAGTTGGTTCAGGTTGAGTAGGTGGGGGGTTAGTTTCGGGTGGTGGTTGTGGATGGGTTTCGGTTTGTGGAGGTTCGGTTACGGGAGGGGTTTCGGTTACAGGTGGTGTTTCAGTTGAGGTGGTGAATATGGGTGGAGGTATAGGGAATGAGGTTGGTGGTATAGTAGGGGTTATGGTGGGAATGGAAATAGGTATTGTGGGTGGAGGGGAAGGAACTGGGGATTGGTGAAGTTCCATCTCCGGGGTTGGGGACCGAGGGGGTGTGTTGCCTCGTAGAGGAGAGACATCGCCTTGTGATCCCTCAGCGTCCGAACTCTCAACTTCGGATTCACTTGATGAGGAGGAAAGGATTAGCTTTCGCTTTTGTTGGGTCTTCCTCCTTTTCGGTTGTGGTGACGAAGCAGCCTTCGGTTGTTTGCGCTTCTTGGGAGAAGGTTTTGGGGCTTTGGATGGTTTCTTCCCCTTGTCTGCCTTTTTACCCCTGGCCACCGGTTTGTCGGCATCATGAATTGATCGCAGCATGTCCGGTGTCAGGTCCCTCGGACCAGATGGCCCTAACTCCTTGATCGCCTTGATCATACTGCTGTCTGATGGCACACTACCATACATCGACTCCGGGATAGAGCCAATGAAGGAGAATTTCGATGCATCGGATACGATGATCTTCTTGGTATGGAAGGTACCAACAGAAGACATCAGGGCACCGTCAGCAGTTGGGACCTCAAACCTATCCATGGCCCATCTTGTGATCAAGATCCAGAACCGGGCCAGCGACACTTCAGAGTGGCGAGAAGTGGAAGAAAGGCTCTGAATCAGTTGTTGCCAAAGGACAAAACCATAATCGAGGTTGATCCCGTTGTACACCCCGTACATGATTGACAGGAAAAGACAACTGGCTCCGTCCGATCCTGAGCTCCTCTCAGACAGTCCCTTGAAGAGAACTGTAAATAGCCCATTCCACAGGGGCGGTAAACATGACTTCTTGAACCTGGCGACGGAGGTAAGAACTTCCGTGTAGCCCATATTGTAGAACATGTTGTAGAGCATACCAACCGGAATCGTCTCCGGGTGAACACGCGATGGGTCAGCAGCAAAACCAAGCATGGTGCAGAAGCGGGGACGAGAAATCGACGTTTTGTGTTCCGCCACTTCGAAAAATATCCTGTCGACGCCCTTGTCGTAGTAGGCAGTCGCATAGACTTGAGATAGAGCCACCATTGGCACCGTTGCAATTCTGGACAATGCCGGAGCAAGCTGGGAGTACTTGAGGCATTCGATAACCGGCGACATGTAGGGATCATAGGCTAGTGGGTTCAGATCAATCACGAGGCATTGCTGAGGACGGATTGGAAGAATTTGAGAAGTAGCATGGACGGAAGAGGATTCAGCCATTGTTGCAGGTTGGAGAAGAAGATAACCGGGAGAGAGTTTGGAAGTATATTTGCTTTGGAAATTATGGGGCAGTAAAGAGGTAAAAGGTGGTCTGGATGGGTTTTTATAGTAGGTGATAGGAGAGAGAAAGATCGATTCAAATCTCTTATGGAAATACGGAAGGGTTTTTGAGTGACTGATTGGTGACAGTTGGGACGTGCGATGATCACGTAGGAGAGAGAGTGTCAGATTCCTAGGATCACGCCGCCCAATAAGCGCCGGTTCAGAGAGAGGAACCGTTTCCATTTCCACACGCGCCATTAATGCCAGATGGATGACGCTTCAATACTACACACGCGTCCAAAAGTGTCAGAAAAAGCGCGGCCGCTTCAAATTCACGCGCCCTCCTTTTTACCGTCGTTTGAATATCTATCCTTTGAACTTCCGCCGCGTCAGCAACTTTTTGTCTTTTTCCCCTTTTTAATCAGCTGTATTCAATTGAGGACCCACGTGGCTAATTTTTTGCCACAACTTCATTAGTAATCCCTCAGTAATAAACCAGCCTGTAAAATAATTAGTAACGGAATTTTGAAAATCTAGGATTTTCGTGCAAAGAGTGTAAAAGATAAGGAAATAAAGCAACTCTTTTTGGGATAATCTGTGATGTCAATTATGACACGAAACTGATGATCCCGGGCACGAATCTCTTCCTTCAAGATCAAGAAAGACCTCAAAGTGTTAGTGTGGAATCCCGTTGAATTACGATCAAACATTTATTAATAAATGTTGAAAGGCTTCTTTTAATAAGGCTAATTAAGGGTGGTTTCGCTTTGATTCAACAATTCAATTCTTGATATGAGAACGAAAGTGAACAAAGTACTTGTGAGACCGGTGTAGTCTGTTGAACAAGTAGGGTAGAGTTGATTTTTAAGTGACTTGGTTAAGTATAAAATCTCAGAAAAAAATTATAACAGGATACCATGGGAAGAAATGTTATGGTGTGTAACAATTTCATTGGAATCAAAAATAAAAAATTGAGATTTCATGAAGGTACATTCGTCAATTCATTGGTGAAAACTTGATCAAGTTAATTGGTCACCGTCAATTCATTGGTGTTGAATTTTGGGTTTCACTCAGCTCATAGTGGCACGAAGCTAAGATCATAAACACAGATGTTGTGTAACCATAAACCTCAGCGGTAGTTTCTGAGAGTCTCAGGGGTTACAGTGATGAAGCGAATGTTATGGAGAAGTGTAATGGGGATGGTGAAAGAAGACATAGTACCTCTGCTGCGAACAAAAGGACCAAGCAGGAGACTCTGAACTCATGTGAGAAAAGAGTGAGGTAGCTCACGATTAGAATAAATGAGTTAGCCTTATTGGGAAGACAAGGTTTGTGTATACCAGGTCATGAAGGCCATTATTCAAAATCTTATGAGGCTTGGGACACATACAGCAGCATGCTTCTAGGGACACTTAAGTAAGTCATCAAATATATCCCCATAAACGAATGAGCACACGAATAAATAAAATATTGTTGCAGTTTTTGAAATGTTTAATAAAAAAAAATTAAAAATAGTAAAAAAATAAAAAAATAAAAAAGTAAGAGTTAAAAAAAAAGTAAGAGTTAAAATAAAAATAAGACTAAAGAAAACTCTGGAAAGAAAAAAATTGTAAAACCGAACCCGAATGTTCGGTTGGTTTCGGTTGGAAAAAGTTGAAGAACCGAACCCGAACCTTCGGTTGGTTTCGGTTCAGGAAAATTTTGAAAAACCGAACCCGAACCTTCGGTTGGTTTCGGTTCTTGAAAATTTTGAAAAACCGAACCCGAACCTTTTTGAAGTTCTGGTCTTTGAATATTTTTAAGAAACCAAGGAGTTTAGAAAAAAAAAAAAACTTGTTACGTAAAGAAAAATAAATTTTGCACAAGAAATATACAACACAGAAAAACTACCTTTGAAGTAATGAGCGAGTCAGATGGTTGAACCGAACCCGAACGTTCGGTTGGTTTCGCTTCTTACGGTTGAGATTGAGAGGTAGTGTGAGGAACTGACTCTGATTCCATCATACCGAGCCCTTGCAATATTTTATTGAATGATGCTTCAGGAAGAGCTTTGGTAAAGACATCAGCCAGTTGATCAGTGGTTCTTACGAAGTGAACTTCGACATTTCCATCTTCCACATGATCTTTGATGAAGTGATACCTCAGTGCTATGTGTTTGGTTTTAGAGTGTTGCACTGGGTTATGACAGATCCTAATTGCACTTTCAGAGTCACAATATAGTGGGATCTTCTTCATATTGAGTCCATAGTCTCGAAGTTGACTCTGGATCCAAATCACTTGTGATGTGCAGGATGCAGCGGTAATGTATTCCGCTTCAGCAGTAGACAGCGACACACATGTTTGTTTCTTGGATTGCCAGCTGACCAACTTCCCATCAAGAAATTGACAGCCACCAGTTGTGCTTTTGCGGTCGAGTCCACATCCTCCAAGGTCAGCATCAGAATAGGCTTGAACGAAAAAGCCTGAATTGGATGGATACCATAGACCTAAGGAGGCGGTTCGCTTGAGATAGCATAGGATGTTCTTCACTGCCAGCATGTGAGGTTCGCGTGGGTTAGCCTGAAATCGAGCACAATAACACACAGAAAACATGATATCAGGCCTGCTAGCAGTTAGATACATCAATGAGCCTATCATTTGACGATAGAGCATGATGTCAATAGCCGGTTTATCTAGTGAAGGGGTCAGCTTGGTGCCGAATGCCATTGGGACTTTGACTTTTGAGTCTCCCATCATTCCAAACTTCGCTAGGAGCGTCTTCGTGTAAGCTTCCTGATTGATAAAGATGCCTTCAGGTCCCTGTCTTATGTTTAAACCAAGGAAAAAGTTAATAGGACCCATTGAGCTCATTTCAAACTTAGTCTCCATCAACTTTCTGAATTCAGCTGTTAAGCTGGGATTCGTGGAGCCAAAGATGATGTCATCGACATAAATTTGAACTATCATAAGGTGGTTACCTTCCTTTTTGCGAAAGAAGGTTGGGTCAACCGAACCTTGTTTGAATTTGGACATCTTCAAAAATTTTGTAAGCGTTTCATACCAGGCTCTCGGAGCTTGTTTGAGGCCGTACACAGCTTTATCCAGAGTGTAGCAATGATTTGGATACTTTTCGTTCACGAACCCAGGAGGTTGCTCCACATACACAGTTTCTTCAAGTTCTCCATTGAGAAATGCACACTTGACGTCCATTTGGAAAACCTCAAAGTTTTTGTGAGCAGCATAGGCCAGAAATATTCTAACCGATTCTAGCCTAGCTACTGGAGCGAACGTTTCTTCGTAATCAATCCCTTCCTCCTGACAGTATCCCTTGACAACCAGACGAGCCTTGTTCCTTATGACATTACCTTCCTTGTCCATTTTGTTTCTAAAAACCCATTTAAGACCAACAACCGAAGCATCTGGAGGAGTTGGAATGAGGCGCCAGACTTTGTTCCTTTCAAACTCGTTCAGTTCGTCTTGCATCGCTTGAACCCAATCAGAGTGATCGAGGGCAGTGTTCACTGTCTTCGGTTCAACTTTTGATACGAATGAGTTAAACATACAAAACTCAACCTTTGAGAATAAGGATGTCTGTTTTGCCTTCAGTTGAGATCGGGTCAGAACCTTTTCAGATACATCACCAACTACTTGGGAGATAGGATGATCTTTGGTCCATTTTGTGAGAGGAGGGTAATTCGGATCGAAGGTTGGATCTACTTCAGCATTGATCATCTCTTCGGGCTCAGATTGGCTATCGTCATCAAGCGTCAAATCATCATGCTCCCCCTCAATTGATGAGTCTTGAGAAACATGAGTTTCAGGCATTGAAGCACCTTCGTTTGGAGGGGCACCTTCGGTTGGAGAAGTACCTTCGGGTGAGGTTGTAGAGCTTTGCTCCCCCTCGATATGAGAACATGGCTCCCCCTCGACTGAAGCATTGTTGGTTGGAGAGTCATCAGTGGGCGATTCTCCTTCATGTATTCTTCTTGCAGCTTCTTCGACAATCTTCTTCATATGATCTATCTTGTTGTCAGCTGCACCTGCTTCGGAGAGAGAAGCTTTTTCCGGTTCGTCAAAGAGATCCAGAAAGTTCTCGTACATATTGGCGATTGAGACTGTAACTTGACCAGTTTGAGGAAAGATTTCCCTGGCAGTGTCATCTATGGCCTGTAGCTTCTTGACATAGCTATCGTCGAAGGTCACATAGTATGTCTCTTCAATCCTTCTTGATCGTTTGTTTAGGACCCTGTACGCCTTTGAAGTGAGTGAGTAACCCAGAAAGATTCCCTCGTCAGCCTTGACATCAAACTTGTTGCGGTGTTCTTTAGAGTTAAAGATGAAACACCTTGAGCCAAACACGTGGAAAAATTTCACGTTGGGTTTTCTGTTATTTATTATCTCATATGGTGTGAGCGTGAATCGCTTGTTGAGATAGGACCTGTTTTGTGTATAACACGCAGCAGAAATAGCGTCAGCCCAAAAATAAAGAGGTAAGGAAGCGAAACTTAACATAGTTCGGGCAGCTTCACACAACGATCGGTTTCGTCTTTCGACTATTCCGTTCTGCTGTGGTGTGTAGGGAGCTGAGAAATTATGACTGATTCCCTTTTCTGCAAGAAACTCTTCAAACTCTTTGTTCTTGAATTCGAGACCATTGTCGCTCCTTATGTTGCGAACGACCTTCTTGAGCTGGACTTCAATTTGCTTGATAAACACTTTCAGCTTTTGAGTCGCTTCAGATTTGAGCTTTAGAAAGAACACCCATGTAAATCGAGAGAAGTCATCAACGATAACAAGAATGTACTTGCTACCACCGATGCTTTCAATTGATGAAGGACCACACAAATCGATATGAAGCAATTCGAGTGGTTCAACAACTTTTGTGTTAATTATGGATGGGTGACTTTGACGACTCTGCTTTCCCATTTCGCATGCAGCACACAAATGCTCTCTGTCAAACTTGAGCAATGGAAGACCCCTAACATGACCTCCAGTGACAAGTCGGTTGATATCTTTGAAATTGAGATGAGAGAGTCTTCGGTGCCACAACCAGCTTTCGTCGGATTGAGCTTTTGATAGCAGACATATAGCTGGGTTTCCTTTGATGGGTTTCATGTTCAGAGGAAACATTTCACCCTTTCGCTCTGACTTCAGAATCACTTTCTTTGTCTTTTTCTCTATGATTTCAGAACCTTCATCATCGAATGAAACTTTGAGACCAGTACCTCCAACAAGCTGAGATACACTGATGAGGTTGTGTTGAAGTCCTTCCACATAGGCCACCTTTCTTATGGTAAAATCACCATTCGTTATCATCCCATATCCCTTTATGGTCCCGAAAGAGTTATTTCCAAACTTAACGTTGCCACCATTTGCAAGGGATCTGTATTCCCTAAGCTCCTCTTTCCTCCCTGTCATGTGACGCGAGCAGCCACTGTCGATGTACCATTCTTCGTCAAACTGCTCGTCACTTATAACCTGCAAAAAATTAAGCAGATTTAGGAACCCAAAGTTTCTTGGGTCCATGTGAGCTTTTCATGGGAACAGGAATAGTAAGAGAGATGTCAACTAGATATGTTCGTTTTATTAGAGTTGTTTCATCTTTCTTTTTAATGGTAAAGACTTTTATTTTATGAACATTAGGGATGTTCGTTTTGGACTCAGGTTTGGATTCATCAACCTTTTGCTTTCCCTTCTGTTCAGCTGAAGAATGAGGTTTTTGAGGGCAAGCGGGATTAGTTTTGGAACTAGATGGAGATGAATGAGTGGAAGTAAAAGAACGAGAAGAATTAGGAAGAGAGGATTTGGATTTGGATTGAGATGTCCTCCTTGCTGATGACTCTAGATGACCCTTTTGCTTTTGATCGTTGGTGGGGTTAACCTTTGAGTCTTGTTCCTTTTTCATTTTGGAGCCGAACCTCTGTGTTCGGTTGGTGTTGTTCTTGGAACCGAACCTTTGGTTTCGGTCGAAGTCCTTTTCAGAACCGAACCTTGGTTTTTGGTTGGTATCTTCTTGCGAACCGAACCTTGGCTTTCGGTTAGTATCTTCTTGCGAACCGAACCTTGGCTTTCGGTTAGTATCTTCTTGTGAACCGAACCTTGGCTTTCGGTTAGTGGAACTTTCAGGCTTTCGTACAGGAATATTTTCATACTTCAGATTCCTATCCTTGTGTGTATAGTATGCGTTCTGGGAGTGCCAGAATTGTTTCCTTTCAGAAAGATTTTTCCTGTATCTTTGGTTCCTCTCTATCTTCTTATCCCTCATTTGCTTAGGTTGTTGATGAACGTTCGCTCTTGTTTTTGCTGTAACTTTGGCTGATTCCTTTTGAACTTCAGGAGTTTTTCTTTGTGCAGAAGGAACAGATGGAATATCTGAAGAAGATTCAGTTTGCCCTGAGGAAGTGGAAGGAGTATCTGATGAAGTTTCGCTTCGAGCTGTAGGTGTTGAAGGAATGTCTCCTTTTGCTAAACAATCATCCTCTTGAGGAATTTCTTTGGTACCACTTGTACTTGGTTCACTGAAATTATCAGGCTTGTTCAAGGGTTCAGGTATGTACCTCCCTTTCTTCATCCAGGAGGTTCTTTCAGAAAGACCAACGGTTTCGTTTCCATTATCAATAGGAGCTTCCCAGAAATACTCATCACAACCATCAGCATTGTCTTCGTTAACAATAGCTGTGAGTTCAGCTGTTTGATGTTCGGTTACTCCAGTCACCTTGTATACTTGATTTGGAGTGGTCCTGACCTTTTGATACACAACAGCTTTTTCTACTAATTTCGGGGACTTTTGTTGGGACAATCTAGCGAATTCCACAGAATTTTCAGAAATAAGGTTTTTGTGGTTTTCAGTTTCGCTTTTAACAAATTCTGAGCAGTCAACCGTATCCTCCACAGAAATTTCACTCATGTTTTCGTCCTCGTTAAGCTCAGATGAATTTTCAACATCGATTTTGTTTTCTGAGCTTACGTTGGCGTTAAGAGAGTCAAATTTTCGCATGGTTTCGATTCTCAGTTTAAGTCGGTCATTTTCGTCCAAAAGGTTTTTGAGCATGTCCTTGTGGTCTTTGGACTTAATGAAGGACTCAATTTTGTCCAGTCCATACATATAGGTTGGATTGACATCATCAGACGATATCACACTTTCACAATTGTAAGCTTTGGCATCGATTTCATCCTCCTTAAATTCTAGAAAGGGCAAAATCATGCGATGGATCTTTTGACCTATCTCACAGTCCAAGTGAAGTTGAGTAATATTGGAATATAAACGTTTAGCTATTAAACAAAAAACATTTCGTTGTTTTAACAATTTCAAATTGTCTCTCTGCAAATAAATGTTTTCGTCTTTAACTTTAATTAATTCCGACTCTTTTAACTCAATCCACATTCGCCGCTCCTCACTCTTCGACGCCGCCCTGCTTAATTGATCAGTCAGGTTAGAATTGGTGACTCGAGTTTGAGTTAGGCTACTATCTAAATGAGAAATTCTTGTATTGATATTTTTTAGTTCTTTCTCGTAAGAGGATGGTGGTACTTTAAATGAAATAAAAGCAGATTGTACCTTCTTTATCAGTTCATCGAGTTCATTGAACTGCTGGCTGAGTGGTTTAGCCGTAAAGCACATATCCTCCTGCACCTTCGGTCCATTGCTTCCTCCATTGGTGTTGTATCCCCTCATTTGAGACACCTCAGTCACCATGAAGCATTTTCCACCACTGCTTTCCTCCTTAGCCACATATGCCTTTCCATGAGTAGGCTTTCTCACTTCTTCGTCTTCTGAGTCAGTAGACCAAACTTCAGTGCTACCGAACTCATCGTCATTGACCGAACCCTGCACAATAAGAGCATTAATAGAAGGGTTAGCGGTAGACTTCTTCTTTCTTAACTCATCCAATCTCTTCTGCAGCACAGCTTCCTCATCATTTCCATTGTCCTTTTCAGCCATCTTCTTAAGAACACAGTCCTTAGCGTAGTGGTTCTTGCCACCACAATAGAAACAGCTTACTCCGGAATCGCCATCTGCTTTCGGTTCCTTTTTGAGCTCCTCAGCTTTCGGTTCATTGTTTGCTTTTTCTGAGCTATAACTCCCCTGCCAGTTTCGGTTTTTGTTGCTGGGGAATCTCTTCTTTATGAACCTCTTAGGATTGGATACCATCATGGCATAATCCTCAGTTGAGAGGTCATATTCATCCAAGTTGAGCTCTTCATCCTCCACCACAGCTTTACTTTTAGATAGGAGGGCCAACGAACCAAGACTAGAGACAACATTCTTCTCTTGAACCACATTCTTCTCTTGGGACTTTAGAATACCCACCAGTTTTGCCAAAGAATATGATTTAAACTGTTCATGAGCTTTAACTGTGGAAACAACTGCTCTCCATTCAGATCGCAGTCCATTCAAGAAAGTAACCTTTTGTTCGATAAGCTTCCTTTCAATGTCGTGTTTGATCATCTTGCTGAGAAGATGATTGAAGCGATCAAACGTCTGGGTCACAGTTCTTCGGCCCCTTGTCTGAATTCACCAAATTCAGATAGAAGTAAGGCTTGGATGGAATGTTCAAGATCTTCGTCTGTGGAATACAGCTCCCGAAGTCTATCCCACACTTCCTTTGCCGTAGTGCATGAGCTGACCAGCCTGAATGTGTCGGACTGAAGGGCGAATCTGATCAACCTAAGTGCCTTAATATTGCACTGGAGTTTGTCTTTTTCATCTTGCGCGATATTCGTCACGTCCTTGAGCAGATCATTGTACTCTTTTTGCGTCTTAATGATTCTGGACGACGTAGAATGAGAAAACGGTCCACTGATGATGGCTTCCCATATGAGATAACCATTGTCCTCCGATCCAATCACATAATCTTCGAAATGATGCGCCCATACTTCATAGTCATGGGTGTACAAGATTGGAATCTTTGTCGTCGAACCGATGCTGTTGGAAATATTAATAGGGTTTGATTGCGTTGCGTCCATAATGATCGTAAAAACCTGTTCAAAGATCAGACTTGTAATAAAGCAGATTAGGGCAAAACAATAAATACTAAGATACGTCAATTAAGATGACGGCTCAATAAATATCGATGATTGCGGAAAACCCTAATGGAAATCTTTTTCACAGAAAAGATGTGTATCGATTACACAGCCTCCTGCTCTGATACCAATTGATGGGATTAAAACAACTTTTAATCTAAGAAGATCGATTAGATCATGAACAAGTATATGAATATGAAACAGTTAAAAAAACGCAATAATAAGAACAAACAGCTTGAATCAAACGTGTCGAATGATTAAATAAAATCCTTAGAAGAGCTCGATTAAGAACATCAACTGTAAAGGATTAGAAGATTACAAGAATGATTACAGAAAAATATAATACTCTCGATCAATCGCTGTATCAATCACCTCTAAAATCTTAACCTAATATGCATGCAAGCATTTAACTTATATACAATACATAAAAGGCTCTCGGTTGGACAGGCCCAAACCGGAGAATAAAAGGCTAATCTAACGAGCCCAAAAGACGCAACATCAAAACTCTTTTCAGCCCAACAATACATATTTACTACTTACTGAATCATTAATGTGGGGTGGGTTAGGGTAAGCTTGTAATTGCTACAAACTTGAATTACTATGATTGTTTTGTAAGTTGGATGGATCTTTGACAAACGTTAGAGAATATCATCTTATAATGAGGGTATTTTGGTCTTTAGATAAAAAAGTGAAGATTGAAATTTAATTCCTGACACATGTTTGGCTTGTAAATTGCAGGAAAAAAAGTGATTTTCTATAACCAATGTCTTATATACCCTTCAATAAAGACAACCAAGGGTATGGTATGGTATGGTATGGTATGGTATGATATAGTATGTGTCAGGAGTCATGTTCTGATTAATAATGGACTGTGGTAGCTTAAATGAAAGTAATCTGAATTCTTATGATATATATATATATATATATATATATATATATATATATATATATATAACAAAATAAATAGATTTAAAAGATTTTGACAAGGTAAACATTACAATTATTTTGATAACCATGGAATTGAAAGAAAGAGAAATTATACATTTCATTCTGGAATTCCCGAAAGGAAATTCCAAAACTCCTAATAATAGTAATAATTCAATAAGTGAATACATTATAAATCATTACATCAAACGAGAATTTCTCTGATGACCTTTAACTCCAGCACATATATTACAAAAATCCTTTAAAGTATATAAGGTGTTTTTTGTTTTTTTGAAGCAAAAATCCATGAAGTCTGCGGACCACCTCTGCTATCATCTGCAATAGAAGAGGTGGACCAAACGGCTGCAGATTGTAATAAGAAGCGTGTTTGTTTTTTTAACATCTGCATGCTGCTGCAGATATTAAAAAATTAAAATAAACTGATTTTATAATCCGAAAATAGTTTTTTAATACTGGAAATTTAATAATTTATGACATTTCAGCGATAATTAATGATATTTCAACAAAAAGATAATGATAGTTTAACAAAAAATAAAGATATTTTAGCATAAAATAATGATATTTCATCAACAAATTTTTATTATTCAATATAAAAAAGAAAAAAAAATCAACAAAAAAACGAGAAACAAATGTGAAATAACATTTTAGGAATATATAATCAATATTTTAGAAAAAAAAAAAGAAGAAGAGGTTGAAAGAGGTAAAAAGAGGCAAAACAAGTGCTGCGCCAAGAAGAACACGTGCAGATGTTTTTGAATTCAAAGACTTTTGAAAAACAAACAGCTGCGAAATGAAAAGTGTTGCGCGTGTGTTGCGCCGCGCAGCAATAAGAGGTCCGAAGAGGTTTTTTTCCAAAAAAGAAACAACACCTAAGTGTTGCTAATGCCAAACAATCTGAATTTGACTAAAACGATTTGGCTCCCGCCCATAAATCACGTACACAAGTACTCCTATTAATGCCTATACGAACATGGCAAGATGAGGTATCATCTCTTCTGCAATACACAACCCATCTGATAGCAAATAAGCTTTGGAAATTGATCAACAACTTCGGTTGTGATCAAGCGATTAGAATAAATGCTACAAGTTTGTTTTTGTAGTTCTATGAGGTCAGGATCACCAATTTGGTCAATCAGATGCCTTCAAATGCATATTCAGAAGGAGAATTAACAACCTTTAGAGAATCGGACCAAAAGGAATTCTTCCAATTTCTTGACGATTACTGCATACTGACCATACATATGGATCAATTCCATGAATAAAGTAAAATCCATTTGGGACCATGTCAAAGTAAGATAAGCAACTATTTGTCTGATACAAAATTAACCTTAGAGTAGGAATACGACCAGTTATCAAGTTAAATCATAGTGCTATTGAATAGGATGTAGAAAAAGGACATACCTATTAATCATTGTGATAGAGCTTTTGCACGTTGCTCAACAGAATATAAAATTGTTGTGTTTAATAAACTGTTGAATGTGTTACAAAAACACTATCTTGCCCTTTTAGATTTAATGGAGACTTTGGAATTAAGAAAAAATCCAGTATAATGAAACGAAATTCATATACTAGCTCACATGTAACCTTTATGAAATTTATAAGAGGAACGCTAAACAAAAATAATTAAATCGTTGAAAAACCCACGAAAAATCAGGAAAAATGAAATTCTCAAGTTTATGTCACAAATCTCAACCTAAATGGCTAAATCGTTCAAATTTTCAGAAGATTTAGATATTAAAATTATAAAAATTACCGTTTACAATTGATGCTATGGTAAGTTTGCTCATCGGATTTGTGAAGTGTTGTCGTCGTATTCCCCTTCATCATCTACAGACGCCGACTATTGTCATTCCTTTCTGGTTTGATTTTCCTAATTTAACTCACCCACCCGTAAGCTTCCTTCAAGGTTCAATTGTATACGATATGCTCCAAACCTTGTTCTCTATTCTTCCTAGGCCTAGAATCTATCTTCCCATCAACAATTTCAACGACTTCTCTGCTTCCAAACAAGTTTTTCACCTGCTTTAGGTACTTTTTCTCCGTTTTTATTTGTAGTACTTAGATAAATGTTTATTTATTTTTTTTTATTTTATCGAAAACTTATATTTATCTCTGACAAAATTGTTAAAATGATCATATTGGTTGGCAAAATTCTGTGTTTTTGGTCTAAAACGAAACGTTGGTGCACCACTAGTCTAATTTTGAATACTTAGTGTGGTTTTGGTCCCCATATTTCACGTTTTAATGCGGTTCTAGTCCATAGTCCACCTGAAATGACGAATATACCCTTATATAACTTGTTTTAATTTTTTTAATTGTTTTCTTATTATTTTAGTTAAAAATAAATACAAAAAAAGAAAATTCCAACCCACCCCAACCCCTCCTAAGTCACACCCACCTCACCCCCTACATCTATGACTCCTTACATTGACTCCATTTCCCTCTCACACTTCATTTCTTGACACCACTACTGCCGACGGACCACCACCTATTGGACCACCAACGCCGACGGACCACCACCTTCTACATGTCACCGGACCACCACCACCGTCAGATCTGCCCTTTTTTATCCATAAACCACCACCGTCACCGGTAATGCTGCCCTTCGTCTTCGTTTTCTTAGTAGAAAACCACCGGCATATCTACTTTTTTAGCTAGAAACCACCACCATCTCCGGTAGCACGTCCCTTCGTCTTCGCCTTCTCCATCGAAAACCTTATCTTCTTTTGGAAAACTCTAACAATCGTACCAGTAGAAGAGGGAGAAAGAGTGGTGGAGAAACCCATAGTGTCACAGTCCAGATGTATAGCTCGAGTCGTCTTCTCTGGTGAAGGTGGTTTGACAGTGGTTTTCAGATCCAGCGATAGAGAGGGAGAGGCTACAGATGACAATTTGGATGAAGAGCCTTTTGAAAATCCTATTTCTGATAAGAATGGAGGTGGCTCTGACGGTCCATATAACACCATCCGATGTTCAGATGGCGTCGTTGAAAGTGCTTTGGGTATGGATGGCTCAGATGGTTTCTAACGGTGGTTCCCAACAAATGTGACAACGGTTTTCGATCTAAGCATGTTTTTCCGACGTAGGGGAGATGGGGGTGTGTGGGGGGGACGATGGATGATGGTGGTTGGCGGTGGACGGTGGTGCACGATGGTAGCAGTCATTGATAGTGACTACAAGTGATGGAAGTCGGTGATGATGATGGCAACTATGGGTATGTTCCCTTCAGTGTGTGTGTGTGAATAAAACCAGATAGAGACGGGGGGGGGGGGGGGGTTGGTCATTTTTTATTTTATTTTTAGTTACTTAAAAATATTATGATAAATATAAAAAAACAAATCAAAACCAAAAAAAATCTAATTTTTGACAAGTAGTGCACCAACCTTTCGTTTTGGACCAAAAGCACATAAATTTGCCAACCATAGGACCATTTTTGCAATTTTGTCTTTATCTTTACATAGGATACTTGAGAAAATAATAAGTATTTTATATACCTATAATATCTAATTTTATATGTTATATAACAATTAATTACTATAGTTTTTTTCATATATATTTTATATTTTATACATGTAATACAATTAGAAACACAAAATAAATTTAGAATTTACAGTTTACAGTTTACTTAGCATAACTTTTATAAAATAAATGTTTTGAAAGATTATCATTAAGCCTTTTTTTAAGTCGTGTATTTACATAAAAAGTCATTTGAATATATATATATATATATATATATATATATATATATATATATATATATATATATAACTTTTCCTATATATAATTGATAAAATGTTAAGTATTTTACATATCAATAATATCTGTTTTATATAAAAAAAAATATATTTTATGTGACAGTTAATTAAAAATCAATAATAAAATGTGAATTTACAGCTTTATAAACCTAATTAATGTAAAATACACACTTGAAGAAGTTTTTTAAAATTTACACATTTAAATTTGTATTATTTCCATTTTACGAATTGAACTTAAAAAATATTATAACAAATTTTCAAATATAGTTGTACTACAGGTTTTTTTAGTGTTTTAATTGAATAAATTTAGATTTACAGTTTACTCAGCATAACTTTTATAAAATAAATGTTTTGAAAGATTATCATTAAGCATTTTTTTAAGTCGTGTATTTACATAAAAAAATCATTTGAATATAGACTTTATATATATATATATATATATATATATATATATATATATAATTTTTCCTATATATAATTGATAAAATGTTAAGTATTTTACATATCAATAATATCTATTTTATATAAAAAAATATTTTATGTGACAGTTAATTAAAAATCAATAATAAAATGTGAATTTATTGCTTTATAAACCTAATTAATGTAAAATACACACTTGAAGAAGTTTTTTAAAATTTACACATTTAAATTTGTATTATTTCCATTTTACGAATTAAACTTTAAAAATATTATAACAATTTTTCAAATATAGTTGTACTACAGACTTTTTTTAGTGTTTTAAAGATACAAAGAATATATGACCCAAAAGAATCCAATGTTATGTCTATCATTTCAATTGGTAATTGTTTATCTACAACTCAATTTATTTTGATTGTCATTCAATTTTTATATTTAACTTATTTTATAAAAATATTGTTTTATATCTTATCACTTCTAATGTCACATAAAAAATACATTCTCTTATTAATTATTATTATTATTATTACGATGTTGTGTAATCGAGTATGAAATACAGAATCAAAGTAATATAAGAATGATGAACACAAGAAGTAAATATAATCTGTATGACTCAGTTATGCTTTCAAAAGAGTACAGAGTACATAGACAATTACAATGAAGTTCTTTCATACATCTTTTCTCGTTTTCCAGCAGCCTTGCAGTTTGATCAGCAACATCAGAATTAGTTGCAAAAGTAGCAACACTTTGAACAGAAGAAGGAGGATGAACATCATCAGTAATGCACTTCCAAAGTTCTTCATCAATTCCGTTTAAGTAATCCTCCATGCGATCCACCCATTGATCGTAGTAATATGGAATTAGCATTAGAATTTTGGTTGAAGAACCAAGCAGATGAGAATAAGACGTCATCGTATTCTTGTTGAAATTTGTCATGGATGTACGGATAAAATTTCAGAAAAGCTTTAGGAATTTGAAGATATACGAATGAATTTGACAGAAAACACAAATCGATCACTCGATTAAACAAACTAATCACAGAATCGAATCACAACTGAAGATCTATGAAGATTTTCAGACTTAAAAGTGCAGAAACTTTTGTATCTAGAACTAGACTCAAAATACTTTCGACATGAATGAAAATCAGATCATTGCAGAATGATTCCTGCTCTGATACCAATTGTAGAGGTGTTGATTATGATGTCATGTGCGGAATAAGAAAGATCTAATGAACCGTCATACAAAATCAAGAACATAAGGAGTAAATAAATCTATTTAAGCTTATATTAGATCTAGAAAGAATATACAAATGGGTCTTGTACAAATTCTCTCTCTAGTCTAACACTCCAATATAAGATCTTACATAAATGAGTATCACTCACTTCCTATTTATAGGAAAGAAACTCATCACACAATACAAGTAAGTAAAGCACAAATACATCAAAACGTGACTTTGCACCCTAACAAATACGACATCTAATGTTATATATTGAATTGCTTACTTTATTCATTATATCTTTTGTATTTATGTAAAAATACTACTTTAAAAAAAATATTTGATTCTTACAATTTTAAATTAAACTTTTCCTATAAACATGTATAGTACACATGTCTCACAATTGATGCTATCAATGACTATATGATAGGATTGATGAAAGATGAAGAGAAAACTTATATGAGTTTAGATTCTAGGTTACATATTGTTAGCTTGGAAGACACGACATTGAATCCTGAATCATATATAGTAGATTCTTCAACGAGACTACTTATATATCTCGAATGAAGTTAACTCCGTCTGATAAAAGAATCTAGTTTTGTTTTCAGCAAAGGTAATTCACTGTAGTTGTTTGTTTTGCTATGATCGTTAACAAAGGTCAAGGACAGTCATTATCAAATGTTGGATTATATTTGCATAAACTCGTCTTCACTAATGGCCAATTATATGTCGTCGTTTCTCGGGTTACAAGTAAAAAAAAGCTTGAAGGTATACGTGACGAGGAATGTCATCAACTAATAAAAAAAAATGTTGTGTACAAAGAGGTCCTTTAACGATTATAGATATTCATACATTTCATTGTTTTTAATACATTTCATCGTTACCAATAATGCTAATTCTATTTATGTTACTTTATCTCTTTTTTATTATTATTATTGTGCCAACTTTTTATACATTTATATGTTATTTTTTTATGCTCGACCGCGTTTTATGCGGGTCATTATATATATATATATATATATATATATATATATATATATATCCCTATTCTAATCTCTATACTAATAAAAGAGTAGCTCTTTTGCCATGTGTCATCATATTAGACATTTTAATTAATGTGTTGCCACTTGTCAATCTATTAGTTTTTCATTTTAAATTTATTAGACCTCCTCATTAATGTGATTCTATTTTAAATTTTAAATTTTAAATTTTAAATTATTGTTTTCATTAATTCACAAATAAAAAATATCTAATATATATTAAAAATTAATTTTATCTATTTATTTGAATCAATGATTATAATTTTACATAACTAATAAAAATATCTCTTAAATTAATAATTTATTTAAAATAACTTATTAATAATTTTGAGTTTTTACTATAATAGTTTGACTAATTTTATAACCGTGGTTCCCACGAGTTATAAACTAGTAAAAGAATAGTTTTATTCTCCTTTTGACATGTGTCACCATATTAGGTCTCATAAGTAATGCATATTTTATTTTTCTTTTGCCATGTGTCACTCTATTATGTCTCCTAATTAATGCATGCCACTTACTAACCTATTGAATCTCCATTTCAAATTTAAATTTTAAAATTTCTACTTTAATTACATTAAATTAATAACATTAGAATGGAAATTAAATAAAATTAACACAAATTATAAAGTGATATAATTATACATATTTATTTAAAGCAATGATGATAATTTTATATAACTAAAAAAATCTCTTAATGAATAATTTATTTAAAATAAGTGATTAATAATTTTGAGTTTTTAATATTAAAGTTTAATTAAGTTTGTAACCGTGGTTTCCACGGGTTATAAACTAGTATATATATATATATATATATATATATATATATATATATATATATATATATATCCTCCCTAATAAATAAAAATAGTTTTGCCACATGTCACTCTCTCATTAACTTGGACACATGTCATTTTTTGGTATTTTTGAATAAATATTTTTTCCATGTGTCATTTTCTCATTGTTTATCTTTTTTTAATTAACACATCATATTTACACCTCAATTAATAATTGTCTTATTTAAAACTAATCATTAAATTACAATATTACAACTCATATACTATTAAATATGTTTCCTTTTAAATTCAAATTTTAAATTTTAAATTTCAAATTTAAATAAATTTTTGTTTAAATCTTTATATTTAATTTTTTTTTTATCCAACCCGTATAACATACGGGTGACACAACTAGTATATATATATATATATATATATATATATATATATATATATATATATCTTTCTATTCTAATAAATGAATATGTTTATTCTCCTATTGACAAGTGTCATACTATTTGAACTCCTCATTAATTAGATGTTACCTATCATGCCACATGTCAACCTATTAATTATCAATTTCAAATTTCTAATTTCTAATATATCACTTTAATTACATTAAATTAATAATTGATTCTCCATTTTAAATTTTAAAATTGTTCACTCTAATTATATTAAATAGTAACATTAGATTAAAAGTTAAAATAAACTTAATACAAATTATAAGGTTATATAACTTCACGTATTTATTTAAATCAACGATTATTATTTTATAACCGTGGTTCTCACGGGTTATAAACTAGTATATATATATATATATATATATATATATATATATATGGTTAGGTTATTTTGTTTTCACTATCTATTGTGTGCATGTATGATTGATTCTGGACCAATCATTTTAGTTATTTTAAGAAAGTAATTAATGCATATTACATGTTGAAGATATAATGGATATTAATTACATCTTCAGCATTTAATATGCATTAATTACTTTTTTAAAATAACTAAAATGATTGGTCCAGAATCAATCATGTATGCACACAATAGATAATGAAAACATTTGAACCTAACTATATATATACATATATATATATATATATATATATATATATATATATATAGGGAAGGGTTATTTGGAAAACAAAAAAACTCTAAAAATCATAAAAAAAAAAAATACTTAGAGATCACAAAAAAAAAATTTAGAATTTTTTTTTTGAAAAAATCGCAGCTTTTTTTAACAAAATCGGTGAAAAAAGTTTTGAAAAAAAATTGATTTTTTTTCAACGAATTTTAACAAAAACCTGCGATTTTTTATAAAAAAAATTCAAAAAAAAATTTGTGATCTAAGTATTTTTTATGCATTTTTATGATTTTTAGAGTTTTTTTAAGATTTTTTTGTTTTCCATAGAATCTAAACCTATATATATATATATATATATATATATATATATATATATATATATATATATATATAGAGAGAGAGAGAGAGAGAGAGAGAGAGTAGTAAGCAAGCAAATGCTACTATATTTTTTTGTACTTTCTCCCATATCTATACAAATTGTGCTTAAACTTTAGATCGGGCCTTATTGATTATGCATTAATTCTTCAATTCCACATTTGTCATTTTCATTGGGTTCCTGCATATGGTATCGTGTATGTGGTGGCAGAGCTTAATCTTGAAGATTTAACAACTTTTACAAGTCACTGATCCTAAATGACAATATTTTCATGTATAATCAATTTGAAGATTCGAATTTCTTGATGAGCCTCTTCATTGGATCTATTTTCTTGATCCAATTATTTTTTGGTAACCCAAATTTGATTCAGTTTATTCTTTTAAAATCAAAATGGATTCATTCGATACTCTGCATTCAAGCTATTAGTTCATTTGATTCACAAGCCCAATCCATTTAAATTTCTTTGGATTGTTACTTTTCATATGATCCGATTTTAAAGCCCAATTTAGTTGATCCATTTCACTTTTGATTTCCTTGCTAATTCTTTTATTTGAGCAAAAAATCGATTTGTCAGATTCCAATTCTTATTCTGTCAGGTTGTTTAGGCTCGCAAATCAATATCAAATAATTCAAGATTCTTAATCTGATTATGGATCATCAGTCTCTTCCTTGTCTAATTGCGTTTGAATATGGTTAATGACACAAAAAACACTCTTTTTACACAGAAATTCGATTTTCACACCGTGTTTTTTTTGTGTCAATTTTGACACTGTGTTTTCAAATTTGTTACGATTATGACCAATTGACCGGTTAACCAGGTTGCATGCTGACGTGGCATGATGACGTGACATGCTGACATGATATGCTGACGTGTCAAAATTGTTTTTTTTTCCACAAAACACTAACTTTTCAGTTTTTTTCGATTTTAACACTAAGTTTAATTTTTTATTTCAATTTTGACACTATGTTTTTTTTTTGTTCCAATCGAACATCATTTATCAAATTTTGTTCAATTTTGTCTATTTTCCATTTGAAACCGTATAAATATATTTTTTTAATTACATTTTAAACCGTCTAAATATATTTTTTTCGTTTAAAAACCACATTTTTATTTAAATACAAGGTGTTTTTTTTTCTTACATTCAAAGCATTAGTTATATCATGAGAATCAAACTAACCATAAGCTTTTATTAAGATGTAAAAATTTGATGGGTTGCAAACTTAATATCCGAGTTTTAATCGACTATACGCCTCCAAACCTCCAAACACATTTTAAAGTTGCATATTTAATATAAAATACACTTTTTATATAACTAATACGTATTTATACATAAAAATATGGTTTGAGTGTAAAAAAATGTATTTATACAAAACTATGGTTTTTAAATGAAAAAAAAAACATATTTATACGGTTTAAATGTATTAAAAAAATATTTGTACGGTTTCAAATAGAAAATTGTCAATATTGAACAAAATTGGAAAAAATGATGTTCGATTTGGAACAATGTCAAAGTTGAAAGAAAAAATTAAACTTAGTGTCAAAATCGAAAAAAACTGAAAACTTAGTGTTTTTTGTGAGAAAAAAATTCAATTTTGACATGTCAGCATATCATGTCAGCATGCCACATCATCAAAACCGACACGTCATCATGCCACGTCAGCATGTAACCTGGTTAACCGGTCAAGTGGTCAGAATTGTAACAAATTGGAAAACAGTGTCAAAATTGACAAAAAAAAACACGGTGTCAAAATCGAATTTCTATGTAGAAAGAGTGTTATTTTGTGCCATTTACCCTTTAATATCATATGATTGATTTTTTTTTTCTTTTTTTTGAGAAATTGATTCATAGCATCAGATAAGATATCGATTGCTAATATGGATTCTTCAAATCAACAACAACATTTCATTTAACTCTCATCGATTTGAAATGTTTTGTATCATAATCTTGTATTGATTTAAGAATTCATTCAACATTTCTCTTATTCACTGTATCGATTCAAAAAGTCTTTGATTATTTGAATGATTGGAGACTTCGATGTATATTCTTGCTGATGAACACTCAAGCACAATTGAAGATGATGAAGAAAAGGATGAAGTTGTTCAATAAGTGTTTTTGATATGAAAATCGGTATGGAGAAGATGATTTTGATGTTTCTCGATAATCGGATTTTGATGCATATGAAGATGAAATTTTCAATTCTAATTCAATGGTCAGAGTGGAGTTTCCAAAAGTCAAACTGAAAGTCAATTTGGTGTTTATTGAAGATGCATATTATCAAAGTATTTTGAAAAAATGATGTTTTGATCGTCGATTCGGAAATGGAAGAATTGGAGATGGATATCGAAGGAAAAAGTTCCATTGGAGTTTGATGTGGTGATATGAATTCAAAAGAAAATGTGTGAAAAATCAGTTATTGAACTGCGTATAGTACAAATTTGTGATGATTGACAAAAAGCTTCGATGTCATGGAATTATTTGATAGTCCGGCAATTGGCTGATGAGAGGTCTAGTCGAAATTGTTTGATGAGTGTTCGGATCAAAATAGTTTGATGATGGTTCTGGTTGAAATCAAATGTGGGATTCGCAAGTTAAAAATCAGAGTTTCAATCGAAGTCGACATTACATTACGGTTGTGATTCTTTTGGATTAAAACGTTAAGATTCGTGAATGATAGTGAAATAGAAGGGTGATATCGAATATGGAGGTTGAATGGATCACGTAAGTGTTCTGTCTCGCTATCATAGTTAATGGTTCTCACAATTTGGTCAAAGACTTGAGATAACGGCAGTTTTTCAAAGATTTCACATATGGAACTAAAATTTCACTTCGGAAGGTCGATCGATAAGATAACAAAAGTAAATTGAGGTCTGTGTGCGAAAGTTGTAAACAAAGACTGATAACGACAGCCCATTTTCGTTTGGAAAAGTGAATTGTCGATGGGAATGTAATTTTTCGTATTTGGGAAGCTGGGTTCGCATTTTTTTATTGCGTTCGTATTGGCATCTTAAATGGGGAAGAAGATAACAAAGTTTTACATTTGACTCCTGTGGTTTCAGAAAAGTGTCACTTTTTACCCATAAACCTATATTTTTCCAAGATTTGGAGATTATTTTGGGGTTTTCAAAGAGTGTTATTTTTGCAAAACATTTTCCAGCAACATGAACATATTTTGTTAATTTCGAGTGAAAAGTGGTCCAAGAAGTCAAGTTTCGAAAATTGACATATTTTTTCGATTTTTCTGGATTCGATGTTTCATTTTTGTCTCATATCGGGGGAGGATTGTATTGCTAAATCCACATTGAGCACTTTCTCATTCCCAGTTGGAGTTTTATAATAATATTTCGATTATAAAAAAGGAGAGAGATTATGATATGGGTATTCGGAAGCGCAAGTTTTTGGATATTTATATTTGGCAAATGATCATTTATGATTGAAGACTGATGTGACCTTGAGGGGGAGTTGATTATGAAGTGATTTGAATTTGATTTTCTGAAATGGTTCATTTTTTTATGAAGGATTTGCTCTTAATGAAGATTTTTGGGGTGTGTTTTTAAGCTCAAAGATGGGTAATTTGCCATGGGTTTTGGATACTCATGGACCTAAAATTGCCTCTTGGTTCTTGTAGTTTTGGATTGTAATGTCTCACATTGCAGAACCCGGATTAGAAGATCATTGAAGACTTGAAGATTTGTTGATTACTTCTACATTTTTCATGCTTGAGGTCTTATTCACAAAGTTATTGTTTTTGGAATTTAAAGTCGGGTCATCCGTTTCAAGCTTTGAGGGGGAGAATGTTAGGGTGCAAAACACTTCATTGGATGGTGTCTTAGGCATACCCTTTGTGATATGGGTTTTTGGGTAGAGATTGCCTATATATACTTGTATATTATACCATGTATAGGTTTGAGAGAGCTCCCATTGTATAGATTTCAAATGTAGTTCTAGAGAGAGAGAGAGAGAGAGAGTAATGTAGTAAGCAAGCACATGCTTCTACATTTTTTGTATTTTCTCCCATATCTATAGAAATTGTGCTTAAACTATAAATCGGATCTTATCGATTATGCATTGATTCTTCAATTTCGCATTTTTCATCTTCATTGGGATCCAACATGTGGTATCAGAGTAGGAATCGCTACTTTGATTGAAGAATCTGTATCACATTTTTATCCTTTTGAGTCGTTTATTCCGATTCATTATTCCACAAGATTGAAAAAGTAATTGTTCGTTTAATCATGTGTGATTAATCGAGTATCCTATTGTTTTTGTCAATCGATCTTATAATTATCTCAATTCTCTTTAATAAATTCTTCTTTTCCATGATTCAAATGGATAATTTCAACATAAACACAATGATGAACTTTACGAATCTTCTTGGATCTGCAACTAAGATCCCGATGATGATCCCAAAGTACTATGATCAGTGGGTTGATCGAATGGAGGATTACCTTAACTGCATAATTGAGGATCTCTAGAGATTGATCAAGACTGGACCTTATCGAGCAATTTTGGTTCAAGCTGTTGGTAATGTTAGAGTAGCAGAAGACATGATTGTGCAATGGAACAAGAAGAAAGCTAATGCTAAAAGTGTCTCCATGAACTGCAAGGAGCTCTTCCTCCTGTTGTCTACAACTATGTTTGTGGATCCCAAACTGCTAAAGAAATGTAGGATACTTTGAAAGAGTAGTATCAAGGAAACTAAAGGAGAAAGAAAAGCTCTGTGACGAAGTGTTTTTCTAAACTTGCAGATTTCAAGCAAAAAGAAAAAGAAAATATTGAGGCATATTACGACTGAATGAATGAATTGATCTTCAAGTGCAATCAGTATGGGATGATTCGTAAAACTTTGGAATTCAACCTTACTTCTGTGTAACATCTTGACTTCCAGGTATGAGATTTATGGCTTAAAAGGTAAATTACCCTTTGAAACTTGTTGAGCTGATGGCCTCAACTCGACGTTTTGGAAGCTCTTGGGCCGCACATATTTTTGGACAAACTCGACGAGTTATTGAGGAAAACTCAACAAGTTGGTGGCTAATTATGAAACCCTAATTTTTAGGGTGTTGCACCATATTTAAAGGTCTTATGGCCTTTGGATGGCCTCCTTATCCGCCCACTCTATCCAAAAAAACCTATTTCGTGCATCCTCTCCCATTTGTGTGTGTGTGTGTGAGCTTGAAGAGTGATTCTTGGTGTTCTTTTGAAGGAGCTTGGAGTTTGAACATTGAGAGGAAGGATATAGATCCAAAATCTTCTCTATTGTTGCAACCATGTTGAGGTATAAAGTCGATACCTTGATAGTTTATTGCTTAGATCTTCTCCTTGGAAGTTTATGTGGTGGTATTTTAGGGAAGACTCACTAGGCTCTAGGCTTACAGTTTTTGGTTATGTTTAAGGCACTTCAGATGATCGCGGAAAGGCGAAGGCTTGATCGTGCACCTCCTCGTATTTTATGTTATGATTTCTGGGAAAAACTCTAATGCGAAACCTATTTTGAAAACAATATGTTATAAATGATGGTTTTTAGATTTATGAGAAAGTTTTAAAATTTTCAAAATTTTATGGATGTTACATTTTGTTTAGGGACTTAGAAAAGAATGGAGAAACATCTATTTGATGATCAAGACACAGGAGAATTTTGATAGGTATTCGTTATCGAATTTGTACAACATTCTAAAAATGGATGAATCAGAGGTGATGGAAAATGCTAAAGAAAACAAGTTGAGCTATGGTGATCCAATGGAGTTGGTGTCGAAAACTGTAACAACCCGAAATTTATTTCGTCACTGTAACCCATTTCCGTTAATAAAATTTATTTTTTATTGAAATTTTCCGTTAAATTTTGGGTTAGGCAAAACAATTAAGATTTTTATTATGATTTCTTAAGTGTCGGAACGAAATAAAATCACGTGAAACACCCTCGATAATCCTTTGGAAAGTTTTTAGTTTACTACCAAGTCGGGTTACGACCATTTAATCGGGTACGACCATAAACTCCGTTTAACGTCGGCATTGGGTGGATCCCCACCTAGCCACAGACTCAAACCCTATATAAGGGTTGAGTGGCCTTCATTTGAGCCTTTTCACACCCCCTTATAACTTTCTCTCTCTACTCTCTCTCTACAAGTCGGTTTTGGTCAAGAAACACCTCATTCAAGCTCCAAAATCATAAGTAATCCTTCCTAGCATGTTGTTTAGCTTTTTATTCATGCATATTCATGGTTGAATCATCCAAATACCTCAAAAACTTGTGTTTACGTTTGGGGAACACCTCCCAAAACCGTAAACTCCCATAAGGGGGCTTTTGAAGCCCTAAAACCTTTCCAAAACCCTTCTAATGCTTATCTGTGACTTAGAAACTTGCATGAATGAACTTAGAACCCCAAAATCATGTCTTTATGGGAGTAAACATGAGTTTACGGTCCATGAACATTCATGAACCGTAAACACCTTTTTAAGGTGTTAAAATGCCCTTAAACACCTCCAAAAGCTTGCATAAGTGCCTAGAACCTTGTATCCCTTCATTTGAAGCACCAAACTATGCAAAAAAATGAGCCACACATGAGTTTACGGCCGTAAACCCATGTGTTTATGGCAGTAAACTCACCAAGGGTCCTTCAAGAACCGTAAACCCCATTTCCAAGGTCATTTCAAGTCCCGATCACTTCCTAAGCCCTTGAATCAACCCTAGAACCTTCCCTTGTGCAATATAAGACCATTGAACACCCAAAAACACCCCCATCCATGAGTTTACGGCCGTAAACTCATGGGGATATGGTCTTTGGGCCGTAAACACCCCTAAGGGCTTACTCTTGAAGAGTAAACTCCTTATCGAGGCCATACACTCCTTAGATGCAACCCGTATCATTCCTAACACTTGAAATAAAGTGTTTCCACGCATTAGAGTGTATTTACTTACTTAATTAGTGATTAAATAGCTAATTATATACAATTATGTATCACTTCATGTTACATAGGACCCTCGCGTGTGTTCAAGTCCTAAATTGACACCTAGCGTCCTACCCGACACATCCTTGTTTGGTGAGTTCATGCCCCTACATATTTTTCCGTGTTTTTCATGTTTTCAGGGGGAGAATACAAGCAAAAGTAAAATGGAATTTGTGCTCAAAACTTATTATTTCATATGAAATGTTTACATGTTCATCATGCTTTTAAACACAGAAAACCGTTTTACCAACCAACTATGAAACTAACTGTTGAGTTAGTTTTCAAGACTAAAACAAAGGAACTTATGAATCTTATCATAAAATGTTATAGTTTATATTTTACCAAGGATTCATACCATTCATAAAACGAGAATTTCCATATTATTACTTGTAAATTCGTTATTCTTAAGATTGGAGATACGTCCTTGGTAACACTCCACGGGTACGAGAGTGTAGGAATACCTCTGTAACCAGAATCTCCTGGAGGGAGAACGTGACTTTTGTGTATAGATCTATACGGGACTGACTATCCCGCACCTTGCTGCTAGCTACAGTGGGACCGGCAGGTCTACGGGTGACAAAGTCAAAAAACGATATTGGCCCCGTTACGTGCCATATCTAGTTTATTGTATGGTTATGGAACTCGCAACTTAGATAATGGAGATTTACTTTTAAGTAATAATGAACCTAGTGAACTAACCTCAAATTAATAATTGTTTTGATTACTAGAGGGTATCAGCAATACCCTTAGGTATTAGTTCACAACCTACTGATTAGTTTTATATACGTGTTAAAACTAATGTACTTTTCAAGGATAACCAAACTTTCAGGAAAACTTCACTTAACAACACAAGTATGGTAGATACTTGTACACTTCATTCCGGATCGATAACCAACCACCAACTTTTAAGGAAAATAAGGGTTTTTCCTAGGATAACATAACTTTTCATAAACAGGCTATTTAACATATGGATAACCAAACTTCTTAATAAGAAAATATGGGATTTTCTTGGGAAACAACTTTTCGTAAACTTAAAGGAACATTTTCTTTCACTAGAAACAAACCGCTTATGAAGTCACCAGCTTTATGCTGATATTTCTAAAACTGCTTGTATTCTCAGGTTCACGTTAGACAGGTATCCCACTTTCTTTTGGAGAAGATGGAGCGTATAGAAGTCTCGTCTTTACTTTTGTTCATAATGATGTATATATAAAACATATATTACTTTGCTTTCAAAAAAATGTAAATATTCCTATGTAATGTAATGGTTGTGTTTATTATGCTTGCTATGTACATTGGTTGTGATACTACGCATGACGTCCTCCGCCTCGGAACGTTTCCGCCATCGGTTTCGGGGTGTGACAAAAACAAATATGAAAGAAGATGAGTCTGTAGAAGATACAAATGAAGATGAAGAAGGATTTATCCTTAACTTCTACAATGAAGTTGTTGCCTATTATTCAAATAATAGGGTGAAAAAGTTTTTCCAGAAGCCTATGAATGGAAACTTTAAAAACAACTTGGAGAAGAAGCCAATGTCGGATGTTGGTGGAAGTCAAAAAATGTTGGTGAAAGTTGAGAAGAAAGAGGAAAAGAATAAGTCTAAGGTGAAACTGAAGGGAGATTTGGGTTACAACTGCAATTAATGTAATGGCCACAATCACTTGGCTAAAGATTGCATGTTGAGAAAGAAGAAAGAGAAGAAATAGAAGAAAGAGAAGGTGAAAGATGAATCCTATTATGCGAAAAAGGCTTGAGTAAGTTCGTGCTCAGACGAAGAATCTTTCGCTAATGGGCAAAGGAGGTGATGATATCGATGGCACTTATCAAATTTGGTCTTCTGATACCAATTTAAGAATGAAACGAAATGTGTTTGAATCGATCGATTTAATGAAAGCAAGTAAGAACACAAAAATCTAAATAAGATATGTTTTCAGCTCAGTTAATTGTCCGGAATGATACAGAGAGATTTCGTGTACAAGAGAATATATGAGAAAGTTCTTAATCTAACCCTATGTATAGGGTACTCATGGACCAAAAAATACAAGTGCTAGAGGTTACATACAAAACTCTAATATACCTAGTAAATAGATAAAAATAACATAAGTCCTTAAACTTTCATTATTTACAAACGCTAAGACAACGACACTACTTTCGACTCTCACAACGACTTTCAAGTCAACAAGCCTTGCAACTTCACCACTTGAAGATGCATCAAATCAACCAATGTTGACTCTTTTTCTACAAGTTTCCTGCACTTAGGGACATCAATTGACTTATGTAGTAGCAAGAGTAAATTATGTTTTTTTTTTCAAGTGAACCAATTAAGTATGTGTCTATTTCTTGCATTTCAACCAAAAAAGACCTAATTGCATGAAATAGCAACTCACTTTAACCTATTTATGGTAAAAGAAGATTAAATTAAAGAAATATTAAGAGTATGATGCTATAAAAAAATATTAAAAGTAAATGCATGAAATAGCAACTTATTAAATGCATGAAATAAAGACCTAAATACATGAAATAACAACTTACCTAAATGCATGAAATAACCGAGTAGGTTTTCCAACGTATGATCCCTTAATAAAAAAAATATTAAAAGTATGATCCCTTATAACTGTCATATCTTTTACATACGAACTTCATTTTGGACGTTCTTTATATTTTTGGAAATAGGGGAACGTGTATGTAACACCCGCAAATCCGGGCTAATCAAATTAGAGGCAATATGAGTCGAAAATGAATTTTCGACAAAAGATTATTTAGAATAAATAATCTTAACCAAGTTGTAGAGTATGTCACAAGGTTTCCGTACATATAAGGAACGCCGAAATCCAAGTTATAACGAAGAAGTTATGACCCATCGAAGTTTTACGGCAAAACCGGCACGACACCGGGAAGCGTAAATAGTGAATTTACGATAGAGCGAGATTTAGCCTTAGCAATCTAAACAAAAGTCGTAGAATATGTTAAACTAAGAACATCGATAAAAAGAACGCCCAAATCTGACTTCGTATGAAGAAGTTATGATTTTTCGAAGTTTTGGACTAGCAGTGTACAGCCCGAAATTCGAATATTTGATCGAGCGGTTTTTAGCCGAAACGACCTAAACGAGAATCGAAGATCTCGTTGAGAGTAGCGTAACGAGAAAAAGATGGGCGAAAACGGATGTCGGATGAAGAAGTTATGAGGATTTAACGGACCAATCGTGTCCCGGCCCGTTAATAATATAAAATTTAAAATCGAGCCAAAATTAGCTGACGGAGTCTAAACGAAAGTTGTAGAGTACGTTCCCACCTTCGCGTGGATATAAATAACGTCGAAAACGGAGGTCGTACGCGAAAGTTACGAATTTTTAAAGATGAGCATGCAAGTTGCGAAATCTGATGCGAGATAGATGATGTGGCCTCATCGCAGCCGTCCATCGTCGATCAACAGAGCGCCCTTCGGATCTCGCCGCGTCGCCTCGCTTCGCTTTACGCCCCGCGTCGGAGTTCGGTACGCCCAGCGTACCCTCGGTCCTTATCCTCTTCCGAAGTGCGAGCCAGCTGGTGCGAGCTGGCGACCCAATCCGAGATTACGCCCAGCGTAGCTGCTGGACGCGCCGCGTAGTCCGAGGCTGCTGGGGCTATAAATAGCATGCGATCCATTCCGAGTTTTTCACTCCAAATCCACTTCTTTCTCTCACTAGTTTCTCTCTCTAGCTCATCTAAACCCCCCTAAACCCTAGAAAAACCCCTTAGCACCCTAGGGAAGCCCCGAGGCTCCCGGAGTCTCGAGAAAAAGGAGTTTTTCGGTTTCGAAACGCTGCTCCAATTAAGTTCCGGTTTTCGATAAAATTCGCTGTAAGTGTGCTACGCTTACGCAATTTTTAATATAGCTTTCAAATAATTATAGGAATGTTATTAGGTCCTTAAAATAATTATTTGAGCTATTATTATGAGTTATATCGAGTATTATTAACGCTTAATAATACTCAGACTAATTAATTTGTCGCGGTTATCGTTAAACTAAACCCTAGTGGTATCGATACTAGGTTTTATCGAAGGAATATCGTTTTGAGAGTATCGAAGCGTTGTCCGAGTGCTGAGTCACCACCTACTCAGGTGAGTGCATGGTCCCTTTCATCTTACACATAGATATGAAGTATTTTAATATAAATTACGTGCTATGTGTGCATATTGTTTGAATACTTGTTGTCTATGCTGGATGAATGATTTATACATGTTTTAAATGATTTAAACTGTATATTTATTTTATATCTACAAATATGTTGGGATAAAACATGGGTAGATGAAGTAGTTTGTGAGTGATGAAATAAAATTATGAGAGATAGGTGATGATAGGAAGGTGATGATAATTAGGTGATGATAGATAGGTGATTATGAATCGGTGATGTAGGATACTACGACCTTGTCCGACAATGTGGAGATGTAGTCATCTACCAGACTATAGATGGCAACCACGGACTATTATAGACAACCCCGTGGAAACACCAGCAGGCTAGTAACCTGTAGGTGATGAATTACGAGTTCAGGCGATGTTGCAACTACGTATTCATGCGATGATAGTCTAACCCTTATTATGATGTACGAGTCCAGGCGATGTTGCGGCTACGTATTCATGCGATGATAGACCAACCCTTATCATGATTTACAAGTCCATGTGATGTTGTGACTACGTAATCATGCGATGATACCCTAACACTTGCTAGACACATATTGAGGGAGTAATCCCCAGATTAGTATTGTCTATGCAATGTAGGCGATGATCCTTAGGTAAAGTTCGTAGGAACAATCACATAAGGAAATACGATGTAAGGAGATGAGAAGTAAATATGATATAGGAGATGACCCTTGAAATAATATCTTTAGGGAAGACTAAAAGAAGATAATGGGGATGGGTAATTGGGTTGATTGTTTGATTGTTTAAACATAATAACTATATTATTGTGGGTTGAAAACCCTATGTACTCACCAGGTTTCCCAACCTGACCCACTCAGTTTATTTACATCACAGGTGACGATATGAAGTGACATTACACTGAGAGATTTAAAGAGATATAGATCACTAGTGTAAATAATTGTAAGTTCTGTTTATGCTTATGTTTGTGTATTAACAATGACATCCCAAACGTTTTAAAATGAAATAGATACGTTTCTTCGAAAATGTTTTAATAACGTATTTATCATGATTTTCTGGGAACAAATTCCGCAACCTTTTTATAAAATGAAGTACTCTGATTTTTATAAAGCATAAACAAAATCGGTCTTTTCTGGCCGTGATTTTTGGGGATGTCACAGTTGGTATCAGAGCATTAGTTTAAGCGAACTAGGAATATGGATTTATTTCTAGACTTAAACTTAGAATGCTAAGCGATGATTGTGAGGTGTGAGCACTAGCTTATTTTAGGAATGATGCCTAAAATGCTTTTATGTGCTAAATACTTGTGCCTGATATGCTGTTAGTTGTTCGGATCTATGGTCTGTTGCCGACCGGATCTGGAAACCTTATGTGTTTAGGATTCTAAACGTACGAATACGATATTAGAACTAGCATGTAAACGTTTCGGAGTGATAAGGATGATTTAAACGTCAATCCTAAGTAAAGGTCTAGATTCACCTCATTAGGTGTATAGATCAAGATGGTAAGAACACGTAGCGGAAACGTGAATGCAAATGGGAACCGAGATCAGCCCCCAGTGATTGAGCAAATACCGGTGATGGAAGCCACTGCTGAGCTAGTCACAATGGCCGGAGTGCAAGCGATGATCCAAGCGATGTTGGATCGTCAAATGGAGGAAACCAGGCGTTTGCTCCAGCAAAATCGAGAGGAAGCGACCATTCAGATCGAACGGCCCGAGTTGAACGAGGGGCAGACTGAGGAGGGAAACTACAGTGGGACTGTTGGTCAAGCCAACCCACCAATAGTTAGGCAAAACCAACAGGATGGAGGAAATGATGGACGTGGATGCAAATACAAGGATTTCATGGCGTCCAAACCACCGAGTCTATCTGGAAGCCCGACACCGGTGGAAGTCATAAACTGGATCTCCGAGATGGAGACGATGTTTGAGAGTTGTGAGTGTAGCAACAGGCAAAAGACCGCTCTCGCGGTTCCTCTGTTGAAATCTGGAGTACTAAGCTGGTGGAAGCTACTAGCTGATTCGATGCCCAAAGGAGAAGCGAGCAAGATGTCATGGGAGGATTTTCTGGTGCAGCTAAAAATGCAGTACTGCTCTGAACAGGATCTTCTGGAAATCAACAATGAGTTTCAGAATCTAAAGAAGGGAAAGATGAGTGTCATCGAGTATGCTGCAAGTTTTACGGAGAAAATGAAGCTTGTTCCTTATCTAGTTCCAACTGAACTCTCCAAGGTCAATAAGTTTGCCCATGGATTACCAGCAGACTTTGGTCCAATGGTCAAACAAGCAACCACTTTGAAAGCCGCCATCTGGGCAGCCAAGAATGTTGAGACACAAATAAGAGAAAAGGGTCTATTGGAAGTTGGAGTTGGTGAGAAGAGGAAGTTGGAAGGATCCTCAAGACCTGATAATAAGGGAAAGTTCTCGAAGTCTAACCTGGACGACCGAAGGAATGAAGCCAAGTGGTGTGAGAAGTGCAAGAAGAAGCACTTCGGAAGATGCGATGGTGAAGTGACGTGCTATAAGTGTGGTAGGACCGGTCACTATTCCAGAGATTGTACATTCAACAACAAGAAGTGCTACGAATGTGGAAATGATGGGCATATTTCAAAGAACTGTCCAAAGAAAAACGAAGCTGCAAGACCAAATGCTCCGTCGAAACCAAGGGCATTTCACATGATCCTTGACGAAGCAGAGAACCATGCGAGGAATCAAGAATGAGGACTTCTTACCCGAAGATCAAATTATGCAGTAGCCATAGTTTCGTATGATGTAGCCTAGTAGAGGCATAGTCTAGGGTGAACTTGAACACCTATGTAATCGTTTCAAGAAATAATATAAAACCTTTGTTTTGTTATCTGATGTGTTAAGTTGTTGTGTGATTTGATGTATGATGACTTGGAAAAACTGCGAGACAATACTTGGGACGAGTATGAGTAGGTGTGAATGGTAGTAGAGGCCTATACTACCGGAAGCACAGGACTCACACTTGGATCAGGGAAAGTCACAAGGTTACCAAGAAGCTAGTAATTGATTTCGTTTTATTCAAGTGTGTTTTTACCATCATTTTGGTAATGACTAAGAAGATTGTTGATATTCCGACCCTTGTGGTCATATCAAATCGAGTCCGACTACGATGAGTATGTTGTGTGGTTCAGAGAAACAAGTTTGATGTAGCGTCCGACATTAAACCAAACGGTTGAAATTAAAGCGATCAATAGAAGTATCGCACTCGTTGTTAAAAAAGTTGGTAGCTAGAAATGCCTAATGTTAAAGTGTGATTATATCACATTAGAACATGAAGGAAGGCATAGTCTGTTTTAGAATTTAACTCTAAGAGACCTAAGTCTAAGTGTTGCAACATACGATGATAGGTCATTAGAATATGACACATCGATCTATAGTAGTAATAAAAGAACTTATCTCAAGTCTGTATCCAACAAGGATCGAGATTGTGACTTGAAGGTCATAATTTGGAGTCTAACCTGAGGTAGAGAGCAGGTGCACGATCGAGTACTCTTACAATCAATGAGTTTAAGAGATAGAATTGAAGGAATGTAGAAGTTATAATTATTACCTAGGATGAAGAGATGACATATGGAGTCATTATACGACCCTGTTTCGTTGATGATTCCGGGACGTAATCATCCTAAGGGGGAGATAATTGTAACGCCCGCAAATCCGGGCTAATCAAATTAGAGGCAATAGGAGTCGAAAATGACTTTTCGACAAAAGATTATTTAGAATAAATAATCTTAACCAAGTTGTAGAGTATGTCACAAGGTTTCCGTACATATAAGGAACGCCGAAATCCGAGTTATAACGAAGAAGTTATGACCCATCCAAGTTTTACGGCAAAACCGGCACGACACCGGGAAGCGTAAATAGTGAATTTACGATAGAGCGAGATTTAGCCTTAGCAATCTAAACAAAAGTCGTAGAATATGTTAAAATAAGAACATCGATAAAAAGAACGCCCAAATCTGACTTCGTATGAAGAAGTTATGATTTTTCGAAGTTTCGGACTAGCAGTGTACAGCCCGAAATTCGAATATTTGATCGAGCGGTTTTTAGCCGACACGACCTAAACGAGAATCGAAGATCTCGTTGAGAGTAGCGTAACGAGAAAAAGATGGGCGAAAACGGATGTCACATGAAGAAGTTATGAGGATTTAACGGACCAATCGTGTCCCGGCCCGTTATTAATATAAAATTTAAAATCGAGCCAAAATTAGCCGACGGAGTCTAAACGAAAGTTGTAGAGTACGTTCCCACCTTCGCGTGGATATAAAGAACGTCGAAAACGGAGGTCGTACGCGAAAGTTATGAATTTTTAAAGATGAGCATGCAAGTTGCGAAATCTGATGCGAGATAGATGACGTGGCCTCATCGCAGCCGTCCATCGTCGATCAAAAGAGCGCCCTTCGGATCTCGCCACGTCGCCTCGCTTCGCTTTACGCCCCGCGTCGGAGTTCGGTACGCCCAGCGTACCCTCGGTCCTTATCCTCTTCCGAAGTGCGAGCTGGCGACCCAATCCGAGATTACGCCCAGCGTAGCTGCTAGACGCGCCGCGTAGTCCGAGGCTGCTGGGGCTATAAATAGCATGCGATCCATTCCGAGTTTTTCACTCCAAATCCACTTCTTTCTCTCACTAGTTTCTCTCTCTAGCTCATCTAAACCCCCCTAAACCCTAGAAAAACCCCTTAGCACCCTAGGGAAGCCCCGACGCTCCCGGAGTCCCGAGAAAAAGGAGTTTTTCGGTTTCGAAACGCTGCTCCAATTAAGTTCCGGTTTTCGATAAAATTCGCTGTAAGTGTGCTACGCTTACGCAATTTTTAATATAGCTTTCAAATAATTATAGGAATGTTATTAGGTCCTTAAAATAATTATTTGAGCTATTATTATGAGTTATATCGAGTATTATTAACGCTTAATAATACTCGGACTAATTAATTTGTCGCGGTTATCGTTAAACTAAACCCTAGTGGTATCGATACTAGGTTTTATCGAAGGAATATCGTTTTGAGAGTATCGAAGCGCTGTCCGAGTGCTGAGTCACCACCTACTCAGGTGAGTGCATGGTCCCTTTCATCTTACACATAGATATGAAGTATTTTAATATAAATTACGTGCTATGTGTGCATATTGTTTGAATACTTGTTGTCTATGCTGGATGAATGATTTATACATGTTTTAAATGATTTAAACTGTATATTTATTTTATATCTACAAATATGTTGGGATAAAACATGGGTAAATGAAGTAGTTTGTGAGTGATGAAATAAAATTATGAGAGATAGGTGATGATAGGAAGGTGATGATAATTAGGTGAGGATAGATAGGTGATTATGAATCGGTGATGTAGGATACTACGACCTTGTCCGACAATGTGGAGATGTAGTCATCTACCAGACTATAGATGGCAACCACGGACTATTATAGACAACCCCGTGGAAACACCAGCAGGCTAGTAACCTGTAGGTGATGAATTACGAGTTCAGGCGATGTTGCAACTACGTATTCATGCGATGATAGTCTAACCCTTATTATGATGTACGAGTCCAGGCGATGTTGCGGCTACGTATTCATGCGATGATAGACCAACCCTTATCATGATTTACAAGTCCATGTGATGTTGTGACTACGTAATCATGCGATGATACCCTAACACTTGCTAGACACATATTGAGGGAGTAATCCCCGGATTAGTATTGTCTATGCAATGTAGGCGATGATCCTTAGGTAAAGTTCGTAGGAACAATCACATAAGGAAATACGATGTAAGGAGATGAGAAGTAAATATGATATAGGAGATGACCCTTGAAATAATATCTTTAGGGAAGACTAAAAGAAGATAATGGGGATGGGTAATTGGGTTGATTGTTTGATTGTTTAAACATAATAACTATATTATTGTGGGTTGAAAACCCTATGTACTCACCAGGTTTCCCAACCTGACCCACTCAGTTTATTTACATCACAGGTGACGATATGAAGTGACATTACACTGAGATATTTAAAGAGATGTAGATCACTAGTGTAAATAATTGTAAGTTCTGTTTATGCTTATGTTTCTGTATTAACAATGACATCCCAAACGTTTTAAAATGAAATAGATACGTTTCTTCGAAAATATTTTAATAACGTATTTATCATGATTTTCTGGGAACAAATTCCGCAACCTTTTTATAAAATGAAGTACTCTGATTTTTATAAAGCATAAACAAAATCGGTCTTTTCTGGCCGTGATTTTTGGGGATGTCACAGTGTACTATGAGATAAAAATGATTTTCTCCGTCAGAACTGCTTAATACGAATTTTCAGTTTTTCGGACACATTAACTAGTGTTGCAGTTTAAGTAGTTTGATTCGTTTGCTAATTTATACATTTGGAAGTAAGATAATAGCTGGTATTTTATAAAAGGTGAAATGAGCTCATTTGTTTTACATAAGATGCACTAAAACTGAATTTATTCAAATTACAAAGAGATTTGCAGTGAATTGACTGTTCACCATCTTTGACCTAATTTCCGGGATGTCACATAAATCAGTGTGTGTCATTGTTTGCATGTCACTAAAGGGTTGTTTTCTAGCAGTGATTATTTATATGCACTCTTTCTTTATTACGAAGACTATGACTTTCGTTTAAATCACTTAGGCTAATAAGAAACCTATCTCCTATTCACTTTTTATGACACACGTTTTCATATCAGTCTGAACGTGGAACTTAGTTAAATCATAACTTCCTTATACAAAGTCAAATTTGGGTCTTTTTTATATCCATGAAATTGTCATTACATCTACTACAACTTTTTTTAGTATTATTTATCCTAAATAATCTTTTAGTTTTAATATTTATTTTATTGATTCAACGACAATTTTAATTTTAAGATTTTCAACAAATATTATATAATCCTAATATTTGTCCACTTAATGTGTGTACGATAAATATTTATTAGCTCACAACACATATGAATAACAATTATTCTAATCAAAGATTTTAATTATTCGATAAAATCTATAATTATTAGGGTTAGACTCTAAACAAAATGGAATCATCCCAACTGGGAGGTAATTGTGACACTCTAAACATCTCTTATTCCTGATAATGACACTATGAACATATTCTCTATAGACCAATTCCATACCTATGTGATACATAGGAAGGTATACTATCATTCTATGGTCTATTATAACCCACAACATATCGGATTTCTACACACTCCTGGGACCCTTGATGATAAGATCGTCCCCTTTTACCCATTGGTATATGTAAAGGTCTCAATTTCCCTTTATGATATTTGATGTCGTTTTCTCACTTTCCCACCAAATATCCATTTTATCATCTACATAATAACAATCAAAGCTAATAACTCTTCTCCAAGATTCTTGTGCTGCAACTCTCCTAGATCTTGATGTTGAATCTAAAGTCGAGTTGCCTTTCACACTTATACCTTAAGGGTTTAATCTTCCTTGCCTAGGTTTGAACCCTTACTTAATGCTACCCTCAATTGATTAAATCCTAAATGGCTCGGCTTGAGTTCTTCACACAACCCTTTCTCATTACCCAAATTTTTTACAAATTTCCCGAAGTTAGTTTTTCCATTCCCCTTTTAGGTTTTGACTTTGTCAGACTACAACAATTTTCACATTAACATCATAAATATTCTTAAGAAGGCAAGAGAAATTTATTAGACCAAAATCTTTACTTATTCTTAATAACGAATCTGTGAAAACATTTTGTACATACCAAATTACTACATATGTGATACCTAGGAAGGTATACTTTTTTTTCTTGGTCAATTTTGACCCATAATATATTGTGATTCTACACAATCCTGGGACACTTGATGATGATAGCTAAGGTAAGATCATTCCATTTACCCATAGGCATAGGTAAAGGTCTCAAGTTCCCTCATGATATCTGATGTCATTTTCACACTTTCTAACCAAACATCCATTATATCATCTACATAAAAACAATAAAAGTTAATAACTCTCCTCCTAACATCTTGTGCTGCAACTTTATTGGACCTTGGCATCAAATCCGCAGTCGGGTTGCCTTTCACACTTTTTCCATAAGGGTTTGTTCTCCCCTACTTGGTTTTGAACCCCTAAATACTGCTACTTACTACTAACTAAAAAAGAAGTAACTCCTAGTTGTGATATTAATTATTTTAACATTCCTAACTTAGCATTATTGTATGTGTCTATAATGAGTGATTCTTCTCGCATAACACGACCATAATCTGCTCAAGATCATGATAAGCACGAAGTCGTCCACTAACGCACACATATGCAAAATGGTATAAGAGGATATTACAAACATAATGGAAATATTAGCAACAATGATGGTTTTTGAAATCACTATTATTCTTCATTATTTTTCTGGGACGATTAACCTTGCTGTGCCCTAATTGATCTTCTTGTAATGAACCTTCTGATTGGCTCTAGAGGCATTTGACTGCTCCGTCTTCTCTGAACCTTGTATCGACACCTGTCTATTTGTAACCTGAGAATACAAGTTATTTTGAAAGAGTAGATCAGCATTTAAGCTGGTGAGTTCATAAGTATTTAATGTCATTGCTTTGATTAGTTGATATGAAAGACTGGCAAATGAATGATGAAACATTTAGTATAAGTACGAAAAGCTCTAGAAAATCCCATATTTCCTACTAGTATAAAAGTAGTCTTCTACCAAAACTCGAATGTTTTGAAAGTAGTCTTTTACCTAGACCTGACTGTTTTGAAAGTACGCATCTCTTGAAAATGTGATGGTTTTTCCTTGTTTAACTCTTATTAGTAGTCTCTTAAGTATACCTGAAATGGTATCAACCTAGAACATCCGTAGACTGTTCATTTACCTCTGTTGCTAACAGTCGGGTTTAGGAATAGTTAGTCCCTTCTGTATACCCACGATGGTATCAACCTAGAACATCCGTAGATTGTTCATTTACCTCTGTAGCTAGCAGTGGTTATCGGAATGGTTAGTCCCTCAAAGTATGATGTGGTACTAGGAGATAAAGTCCCAGTCTACCTCGTCGATGATGTGATTGAATCACAAGGTAAAGATAGAAAGGAGAACAATATAACCGTATCTAGACATATAACATGTAATATTAAATTGCCATATGATGTCTATGTAAAAGTATTCATGTACAAGTATTCATGTATAAGTATTCAGGTAAGAGTATTCCTTCATATAACATGTAGTAGTAATTTGCCATATAATGTTTATGTAAAAGTATTCATGTATAAGTATTCATGTAAAAGTATTCCTTCATATAACATGTAGTCTGGACTCATGAATGAACTGACTCTGGTGTAATTTCTTGTAGTAGTGAAAATGTTTTGTTTACTCTAAATTATTCCTATAATAGTTTACTAGAATGTAATTGATGAGTATCGAAACTAAATTAACTGGTGGAACATTTATGACCATATATGTATACATGATATATAACTAATATTTAAACGACCTTCGAAGGAGTACCCGATATCCCACCAGACCACATCCAAATCGAGGAAAAGGAAACAGGGTGGATAGCCTTTCTAAGTCTTTTAAACATTTCTTATATAACTATACATATAGAGGCATGCAATTTATAATATAAAAGCATAAAGAAGTTTTGTAAACAAAACATATATATGTATATGGTTATATATATGTATAAATTTTAAAAGATGATTTGGTATGTTTCGTAATTGTTGTTCATATTCTTACGTTTTTATTAGAAACTTTGCATGAAATAATCCTTAAGTTTGATACTAAAGACCTTTTTGTACTTATCACTTTTGTAAAAATGGTAATTAAACATATTTAAATGATTGTGTTTTAACTTCCTTAATGTATAAACATTGCTAAAAAATGTTAGAAGGTGTTAATAAATGTATAAACCACTTTTGACAGTTTTGCCCTTTACTGTCCCTGTTTTTAGAAAACTCATAGAAAAATCCTCGTAAGTCAAAAACTGAATCCGTCACCTCTAAGAGTTTATAAAATGAGTCTACTTTGTTCCTAATTTTTATTATGATTTTTAGTGGTCTCAAACTAGTGTGAAAATGAACATCTTCACAGACTGGTCCGAAATCACTTCTGAAATGACAGGCAGTTTTATAAAAATCGCCATAAATTGTAGAAAAATCGTATGAATGCGTGCGAGTATTCATTAGAAAGGTATAAACTTGAACTATTTGAATATTGTACAGTTTTGAAAGATATTAAGTTTAAGATGGTCAAAACAGTCCGTGAACAGGACTCAACTTTTCTGTAGAAAGCTGTCATTTAAATTTGAGTTATGTTTAGTGTTCTAACTTGTATTCCCCCCCTTAAAACTTGAATAAAACATGAAAATGTAGGGGTATGAACTCACCTTATGTGAATACTTGAAGAATGGAAAGTTGAAGATGAACTTTTGGTTGTTGGTTTGATGCTCCAAAACAGCCACTCTTTTGGCTATGTTGCTGTCACGAAAATTTCACAGCAAAAGTGCAAGAAAAAGGGTAGTTTACTCACTGTTTTGAATCAATAATTTTGAGTATCAAAACAAGTAACTTCCAGGGGTATTTGGTGGTAAAAATATTAAGCAAAAGGAAGGTGTAGATGGGTGAAATGGTGGCTGAAACACAAAAGGGACAGCAGCCCTTTAGTTCATGGTTTTGATGGCTTTGGAAGGAAGTTCTTGTGCTTGAAAATGAGATGAAGGTTGAGAGTAATTCCCTGGAGTATTGGCTGGTCAAATGAGGGTAAAATGAAGATGAAATTTCGTGATTATGAAGGAGGAAAGAGTGGAAGAGGATAACGGGACAAAACCTAGACTAGCTTGTGATGGGATGTGAGTTTAAGTGATGTGATCTTGTCTAGCCACTTGCTTGGGTGGTTGTTTAGAGATAGAGTTAGTTAACTAACTAACTACTAGTTATTTAGTTAGTTAGGAGTTCTAGTTAAGGAGAGGGAAGGTCTTAATCTCGAAAATTAGAAGAGGGATTAATAAGCATTCTTAGTAAAATGTCTTAAGTGATTAAGCACTTATTAGTTAAGTTGGCACTTATCTCCACCAATTCTCTTATCTTAATTGATTTAGACATCATAAAACTTACATGAAATCATTTTAATTCATGACTTATAACTAGTCATTCACTAGATAATAATACATATATACAAATACATACATGTATACTTAGTATAAAATAACAATGTAGTTTTTGTGTATTTGAACTTTAATGTTTATGTTTTATTCTTTTTATTCAAAAAACACTTAAATACATTTTAATTATACCTTATAATAATTCATTTTATATTTTAATTTATTTAAATATAAAATTTATTGAGCAATGTATAATTTCGTGACATTTAACCGGTTAACCATATCGTTAAACACGTTTTGTCACTTTGGTTCGTATATTTGTCAAATTTAGATCCTTCACATCTATTAAGCAAACGATTTACATAGAACCTAACTTACTTATCAACTAGAGACATGTTGATACAAAAATTAAGTTTGTTGCATTTAAATGATGTTATATGCTAATTTCACAAACCGGTGATGGTTCGATGTCATACATCATAACGAAATTTATCAATAGTTACTTGTTTTATATTTCACAATAACTTATTTAAATAAAAGAGGTTAAATTCCTTCAACCATTCTTAATAAAATACTCATATTGCTTAATAATCAAAAGATAGCATCGTACGATCGTTCCTATTTTTACCAATTGTTACATTCTCCCCCCGTTAAAAGAATTTCACCCCGAAATTCAACTTGTAGACGGGATATCACTAAACAATTGGGGGTGTTTCTTTTTTTTTTTTTTTTTTTTTTATTTGATTCGCGCGTTCCCTAGTGAATTCAGGTCCTCGCTTGGCGTTCCAACGGGCCTTCACTATGGGTATGCGGCTTTGTTTCGTCCTTTTGACCTCCTGATCCATGATTTCCACCGGTTCTTCGATGAAGTTTAGACTCCCGTTGATTTCAATTTCATCCAGTGGAATAGCAAGAGTCTCATCAGACAAGATCTTCTTCCGATCCTGGGATGCCTTCAATCATTCACGGGTTTGAACAATCTTCTCTGTAGTTTCTTGTATGATCTGGGGGCTGGTGAAAGTGTTGTTAGGAACTTGCCTATTAGCTATTTGTGTGTCACCTACCTCATCCCATCAAAGAGGTGATCTACACTTGCTTCTGCAGAGAGCTTCGAATGACGTGACCTTGATGTTAATGTAATAGTTGATGTTGTATAAGGATTCGATGAATGGTTCTTCCTCTTTGTCTTTCAGTTTGAGGGTGATAAAAAGGACTTCTTTAACGACTATTAAAAACACGAGGCGAATCGCCTGTCCCTTATCCAAAATGATAGACAGTGGTATACTATGCAGTCTCGCAATTTTCTTTGTATATGCTCCTGTTAGCTTTTCTATTTTTCTTTGTATCCTTGGTCGGTAGAAAGTGTGTGGGTTTGGTTGATTTGTCTACGATCGCTCAAGTGGTAGCATGTCCATCCACTGTCCTGGGTAACTTGTCATGGAGTTCATGGTATGACTCATAACTGATTCATCTATCATCTCTTTGTGTTTATAAGTCGTATATAATTAAGATTGAAAAGACAGTCGAATCGGTGATTCTATTCTAAGCCCACATCCAAACAAGGAAAAGGATTTAAAGCGGAATTACCAACCCTAAGTCCGTAGAATCTTAATTATATAGGGCTCCAATATATACACTTAGTAATCATAGATTCACTAGTATGGCTCCATAGTCTCTACTTGAGTGGGGTGATTAACTTGGGTGAGATGGCATTTACCACAACCCTTTTCCGTAACTACTACACTTAGGTTGATTTTTGAACTCGGGTTGCCGTATGGATGGTATTCCCAGGAGATCTTCTCGGAATATATCGAGAAGGTTACGGGCTTTTTCAACATCTATGATGTCTTTCTCTTCTTGTTTCTTATCCACAGCACAGGCTAGGACGGCGTGGTGCCTCCTGTGTAGGTACTTCTGAGTCTTGTTGCAAAAGGTGAGTCGGGGGATTGTGTCCGGTTTGTCGTTATAGACAACGAGGGTTCTATTACTCGATGGGTTTAGGCGAATGGACTTTTCGTAATATATGATATCGGTATGGTGAGGAAACTAACTAATACGTTGTTAAAATGAAAATGTCGTAAATTTTTATTGTGACCGGTTTTAGGATGATTTGAATGAATTGGTTGATTTAGTGTTATAGTGCACCCTATGTACACGTCTCTAGTGCTTTTGATTATTCCAATTCTACTGTAAATATTTCGTTTAAGTTTTTGAGGTTTTTGGTTGAGAAATTGATTAAATCTACGACTCACAATACTCCTCTCCGCGTTGCTATTATATAGTATCCATGCATATGTGCTATCGGGAATGAACGTATCGGAATCTCAGCGGGGTCTATTACTGCTTTCCCATGCTCTGTTGCTAAAACACTTCCGATGCTCTTGACATCTTTGTTTTTAGTCTACGGGAACTCCTTTATGAAATGCCCTACTTCTCCACATCTGTAGCAAGTCCGACTCATCCCAGCTTTTGTGTTCTGGTTGGTCTGTTGAGCCGACACCCTACAGAACTTTGTGGTATGCCCCTTTTTCATTATAGTTCTTGCAATGCATTTCCCTGCACTTTCCTTTGTGATGAAAGCTACACTTGGTGCATTTTGGCAGGTTTCCAACATATGGTCTTGTTGGCACTGAGGTAGTAGGGATGGTGGTGGTATGGAATGTCACTGTTTGTTGTACAAGTTGAGGTATCGTGGATTGGTGAATAATAAAATCCAACCACTGAAAGAGACTTGGAAATGTCTCCGTATCTAACTTGCTATGGTCCAATGACTTAACTAAAGCAGGTTTCAGATAGACTCCAATGAGAGTATGATAATAGTACTTGAATGATGGAAATGACACAAAAGTTAGCCGGCGGTCAATATCTTGGATATTTACGGCGTAAAGGTTCAGGAAAATGGCCTTGTAAAGGTCTTACATCATATACACAGGAGATAGTTCCTGACAGTATAAAGACCTAACTAAAGTACTTACGGTACAAGATAATTTCATAGAAAATGCCACGTCAGGCATAGACAGAAGAATACGATTCCTCTTTTTGTAAGGGAAATAAAGTAAAGCGTCTACTACTGGTGACGGTAATTCCTCTGGTGAATTCTTAGTTCAACCAATTGACGTTCCATGTCAAGTAGGTGTCTCTATTACACCCTCTGGCGTACTTGGAGCTCTATGACTTTGGCTCGGGTTTTCAGCTAGTGTTTGCAGCAGGTTCTCATGGTTTCTTTCTGATCTCTTGTGAGCATCTTCTAGATGAGTGGTGTGGAGGGTATTCATTCTTGCATCGGTGACAACTTCGGCAATCTGATGTTGGGCTGTCCTGCCTTGAATCTCATTTTGGGCCACTCTGCGGACCATGATTGGCAAGATTCTACCTGCTGAGCCCCCATTGCTCAGGTCGTAAAAGTTTCGGTCGCCAATAAATGGCATGGGCTGATCTTGTTCTTGGCTTCATGTTTCCAAGCATTCCACCGAATCAGGCGTCGGGCCATGAAGAGCTGGACGAGGGTTAGGAATTGGAATGGGAGTTGCTCGAGGTAGGTTCTCAACCTCTAGTTCGGAATTAGCATCGGCTGAAAGGTTTTCATCATGATGATCATCCAAAGGGATAGGATGATCATTCTCTGGTTCTTCTCCAAACCAACCAGCTATGACTTCATTCGGAAGATACTGGTTGTCAAGGGGATGGAGCCCAACTATGATTTCTATGCGAGAATTTAGGGTAAGTGGATAATTATTAGACGAACTATCTAGATAATTATTTAGAAAACCCTCATTAGTTACATCACTATTTGTGAAGTGCATACCAGCTATGTGTAATCTAAACAGGATAGACCTTCGAATAAGTGACCTTATTTCCAAATTCACACAGAATAGGGGTAAGGCAAAATTATCGCTGATTCTAAGTCTATAACATCCTAATTACATGTAGCCTTAGTGTATCCACTTAGCAACTATCAACTTAGTAATGAGGATCCCGTTTTAATTCTCAAGTATGAAGTACTTATAGTAACACCAAATACTCCTATAGTATTTTAATTTTAATGTTATGTTCTATTGTTCTCATTGTGGTAGGGTTGGTAAGATTTTAGCATTGTTGCGACTACACATTTAAACTTAGGCACATGCTAGTCAACCCTCAGATAATATAGGCGATCAGGCTATATCTTCCTAGTTTTGACCATATGTCTCTAAGCCTACTTGTGTTGCCCAACAATCGTAATTCTTTTGTACTGTCCTAGTGGTACTGATTTTTAGTATGAATGCAGCACGTATACTTACTTAAATATCTTATTATTTAAAGTATATACTCTAAATCAGAGTATTTTTAATCCCATTGTATTTATAGTTACTATATCTTTTATGGGTTGATATACTCAATTCACTATAAACAATGCTCTGATACCAATCTGTCACACCCCAAAACCACGAACGGCGGAAACGTTCTGGGGCGGAGGACGTCATGTATGCATCACAACAAATGTAAAGTAGTAAACAAGCAACAACATCATCCATTGCATCAATAGTATAATTTTAGTTACAAGTGTTTTCTTTCATTGTACAAGATATGATAATAACTTATCAAAAAAAAAAGACGAGTCTTGACTGCTCCGTCTTCTCTGAACCTTGTATCGACACCTGTCTATTTGTAACCTGAGAATACAAGTTATTTTGAAAGAGTAGATCAGCATTTAAGCTGGTGAGTTCATAAGTATTTAATGTCATTGCTTTGATTAGTTGATATGAAAGACTGGTAAATGAATGATGAAACATTTAGTATAAGTACGAAAAGCTCTAGAAAATCCCATATTTCCTACTAGTATAAAAATAGTCTTCTACCAAAACTCGAATGTTTTGAAAGTAGTCTTTTACCTAGACCTGACTGTTTTGAAAGTACGCATCTCTTGAAAATGTGATGGTTTTTCCTTGTTTAACTCTTATTAGTAGTCTCTTAAGTATACCTGAAATGGTATCAACCTAGAACATCCGTAGACTGTTCATTTACCTCTGTTGCTAACAGCCGGGTTTAGGAATAGTTAGTCCCTTCTGTATACCCACGATGGTATCAACCTAGAACATCCGTAGATTGTTCATTTACCTCTGTAGCTAGCAGTGGTTATTGGAATGGTTAGTCCCTCAAAGTATGATGTGGTACTAGGAGATAAAGTCCCAGTCTACCTCGTCGATGATGTGATTGAATCACAAGGTAAAGATAGAAAGGCGAACAATATAACTGTATCTAGACATATAACATGTAATATTAAATTGCCATATGATGTCTATGTAAAAGTATTCATGTACAAGTATTCATGTATAAGTATTCAGGTAAGAGTATTCCTTCATATAACATGTAGTAGTAATTTGCCATATAATGTTTATGTAAAAGTATTCATGTATAAGTATTCATGTAAAAGTATTCCTTCATATAACATGTAGTCTGGAATCATGAATGAACTGACTCTGGTGTAATTTCTTGTAGTAGTGAAAATGTTTTGTTTACTCTAAACTATTCCTATAATAGTTTACTAGAATGTAATTGATGAGTGTCCAAGTAGGTTTATACACCTTTGCTACCCAGGAGTATCGAAACTAAATTAACTGGTGGAACATTTATGACCATATATGTATACATGATATATAACTAATATTTAAACGACCTTCGGAGGAGTACCCGATATCCCACCAGACCACATCCAAATCGAGGAAAAGGAAACAGGGTGGATAGCCTTTCTAAGTCTTTTAAACATTTCTTATATAACTATACATATAGAGGCATGCAATTTATAATATAAAAGCATAAAGAAGTTTTGTAAACAAAACATATATATGTATATGGTTATATATATGTATAAATTTTAAAAGATGATTTGGTATGTTTCGTAATTGTTGTTCATATTCTTACGTTTTTATTAGAAACTTTGCATGAAATAATCCTTAAGTTTGATACTAAAGACCTTTTTGTACTTATCACTTTTGTAAAAATGGTAATTAAACATATTTAAATGATTGTGTTTTAACTTCCTTAATGTATAAACATTGCTAAAAAATGTTAGAAGGTGTTAATAAATGTATAAACCACTTTTGACAGTTTTGCCCTTTACTGTCCCTGTTTTTAGAAAACTCATAGAAAAATCCTCGTAAGTCAAAAACTGAATCCGTCACCTCTGAGAGTTTATAAAATGAGTCTACTTTGTTCCTAATTTTTATTATGATTTTTAGTGGTCTCAAACTAGTGTGAAAATGAACATCTTCACAGACTGGTCCGAAATCACTTCTGAAATGACAGGCAGTTTTATAAAAATCGCCATAAATTGTAGAAAAATCGTATGAATGCGTGCGAGTAGTCATTAGAAAGGTATAAACTTGAACTATTTGAATATTGTACAGTTTTGAAAGATATTAAGTTTAAGATGGTCAAAACAGTCCGTGAACAGGACTCAACTTTTCTGTAGAAAGCTGTCATTTAAATTTGAGTTATGTTTAGTGTTCTAACTTGTATTCCCCCCCTTAAAACTTGAATAAAACATGAAAATGTAGGGGTATGAACTCACCTTATGTGAATACTTGAAGAATGGAAAGTTGAAGATGAACTTTTGGTTGTTGGTTTGATGCTCCAAAACAGCCACTCTTTTGGCTATGTTGCTGTCACGAAAATTTCACAGCAAAAGTGCAAGAAAAAGGGTAGTTTACTCACTGTTTTGAATCAATAATTTTGAGTATCAAAACAAGTAACTTCCAGGGGTATTTGGTGGTAAAAATATTAAGCAAAAGGAAGGTGTAGATGGGTGAAATGGTGGCTGAAACACAAAAGGGACAGCAGCCCTTTAGTTCATGGTTTTGATGGCTTTGGAAGGAAGTTCTTGTGCTTGAAAATGAGATGAAGGTTGAGAGTAATTCCCTGGAGTATTGGCTGGTCAAATGAGGGTAAAATGAAGATGAAATTTCGTGATTATGAAGGAGGAAAGAGTGGAAGAGGATAACGGGACAAAACCTAGACTAGCTTGTGATGGGATGTGAGTTTAAGTGATGTGATCTTGTCTAGCCACTTGCTTGGGTGGTTGTTTAGAGATAGAGTTAGTTAACTAACTAACTACTAGTTATTTAGTTAGTTAGGAGTTCTAGTTAAGGAGAGGGAAGGTCTTAATCTCGAAAATTAGAAGAGGGATTAATAAGCATTCTTAGTAAAATGTCTTAAGTGATTAAGCACTTATTAGTTAAGTTGGCACTTATCTCCACCAATTCTCTTATCTTAATTGATTTAGACATCATAAAACTTACATGAAATCATTTTAATTCATGACTTATAACTAGTCATTCACTAGATAATAATACATATATACAAATACATACATGTATACTTAGTATAAAATAACAATGTAGTTTTTGTGTATTTGAACTTTAATGTTTATGTTTTATTCTTTTTATTCAAAAAACACTTAAATACATTTTAATTATACCTTATAATAATTCATTTTATATTTTAATTTATTTAAATATAAAATTTATTGAGCAATGTATAATTTCGTGACATTTAACCGGTTAACCATATCGTTAAACACGTTTTGTCACTTTGGTTCGTATATTTGTCAAATTTAGATCCTTCACATCTATTAAGCAAACGATTTACATAGAACCTAACTTACTTATCAACTAGAGACATGTTGATACAAAAATTAAGTTTGTTGCATTTAAATGATGTTATATGCTAATTTCACAAACCGGTGATGGTTCGATGTCATACATCATAACGAAATTTATCAATAGTTACTTGTTTTATATTTCACAATAACTTATTTAAATAAAAGAGGTTAAATTCCTTCAACCATTCTTAATAAAATACTCATATTGCTTAATAATCAAAAGATAGCATCGTACGATTGTTCCTATTTTTACCAATTGTTACAGTAACCTTGTGACTCCTCCTTATTCAAGTATGGATCATGTGCTTCCGATAGTACATGCCTATACTACCTTTCACACTTATGCATACCCGTACCAAGAATTTCCTTGCAGTTCCCAAGTCACTTCACATTGTAACACCTGGTCCTTAAAGGTATGCTTTATTTCCTTTTTTTATCAAACCATAGAAGTTTCACCAATTTTTCCAAATTAACCAATTTGAGATGATATAACTACTAAAAATGATTAATTTATATTTACTGGTAAAACATGATAGAATGATATTTATTAGGTGAAACCAAGTATAATAGTTCAAAATAGTTAATTTAGAAAAATGTATAAAATTTTGTATGTTTTGATTAGAAAAATAAATTATTAGTGATTAAACCAAGTATTGCCCAAAACTTAATGGTTTTTTTTTTAATTTCCCCTTTAAAGAATAACCAAAATATATAACTACAACTAATTTTTTTCATATAACTGGAGCTGGAAAACATCATTGCTGCTTGGAGTACTTCTAAGTGTTATAGATCCTATTGTTGTGGATTTGTTAAAAGAACTTGGTGCAAGCAAAAACTAAGTATTGATCGGGTACGTAAAAGTCACAAACCCTTTGTAGATTTGTAGGTCAAATATAAACAGGAAAGAATAATGAAGAGCACAGAAGTATCACTAAATTGTTTTTCAAATTGGAGGGTTGGTTTTCACCAAGAAAACAGGTTGTCACAAAGACGATTTCCACATAGCCAAAGACGAAACCAAGCCACACATTAGGGTTTCACCCTAATGTTGTATATATACAGATCTAATCTACAGAATCCCTTCAATCAAGGGATTGAATCTAATCTACACATAAACTAATCTGGTATATAAGAAATGTATCAAATCAGATCTTCTCTAGATTCAGATATCAAAACCAACACATCAGATGCTAATCAGAGCATCAACTTTAGTGAATCACGTTGATCAGGCCATCAACGTTATCGTCTAGAGATCAACTTCAACTTCAACTTCAAAGTCAGCTTCAACTTTAGTAGATAGTACCATCAGCTAGAGTCATCAGCATAACACCTGATCAGTGTGTCATCAGTATATAAACATCGACTCCTAGACACACTGATCAATCTTTAGTGGATGGTGTTTTTATGCCTTTAGTGCTGATAGACTCTTCAGGGTCTTTCAGTCATCAGTGGATGTTCTTCAGTCTTTGACATATAAACTTCCATCATCATATCTTCATATTAATTAACTAACTATAATGTATATATTTTTCATCATCAAATATACACAATTGAGTGGCCCAACAATCTCCTCTATTTGATGATGTCAAAACTAAACTAATAAAGAATGAACTAATAGATAAATACAACTTAAGTAATATATTGACTTCTGCCCTCCACCCCTTAGATTTATAATCTTATTCTTTCAAGTGTGTTTACTACTCTAAGATGATCAAGTAACAATGTAGCAGAACTAGACATTTCTCCCCCTCTTTGACAACATCAATAGGTACTGCCTTCTTTTTGATTTTTTTAAAAAGACAACAAACAACATGAAATAAAAAGAAAACATTAAATAAAGTTAGAGGATAAGATAGGTGTATCACACTGTTGTATTGTTGCAGTAGTAGATCATTTACACATAATTGTGAAGTCTCATCATCGTATGGTTTTATACGTTTAATCATTAACTTCTTTTATTGGAAGAATAAAGAGCGAGAGTGGAATGATGTGTGTAATACATTATGGTACGGAATGTACCCACTGTCATAGATTTTTCAATTTCTCATTAGTGCCTGCCATTTAACACTAAATCATAAAGCTTTTAAGAAGAATAATAGGGCAAGAATGGGTTGGTGTGTGTGATAGCCTAGTGTGATCAGAGACATCCTTGTCACTGCATCCGAAGCTTCATGACATCACGGGGTGATAATAATCGATCGATCGAGAGATAGGGTGTTTGCGGATTTGGGTGTGGGGACTAGGATTTGACGAAGTAAGCACCTCTGTTTATAGTGCTTGTGCACGTGGCACACTTGGTGCACGACGAACACATGACTTTGTGGCTCCGTCCCCAGATTGCCATGTGTCCCATTCTTAGTGGTCCACTTTACTCAAATCTCGACGAATCTGGGTGTCAGAAGTGTATGACGGGCATCTGTGGGAACTTCATGCGTACAAATGATTTTTGGAAAAATATTAACTCTTTTGTTCATGCTCTACAACCTTCCTTTAGGTTGTGTTAACTAGTTTTGAATTTTATTTTTAGTCCGTATTTTTTGATTTTTCAAAAATTATATCTTCCTCCTTTGGACTTCATTTTTGACCCTCTTTATCTCAAAGTTCTTATCTTACGGAGTACTACGACTTTCTTTTTGTTGACTTTAGTCAAAAGTCTACTGATCTTACAATACTATTTTGTTGTTAATGATAATAATTGTGCGGTCACTTTTATCTTTTTATAAAAACCATAACTTCTCTTGTTGAAGTCAAGTTTTCATAATGTCTATTCCTTTGGAACCACATGGTGGTGTATTTTCCAATTACACCTACCTAATTTAAAAATGGTATGACTTTTGGTCACTCCTTTATGACCCTATTATACATTTTCTTCATATAATCATAACCTATTAAATCATATTTTCCTGAATATGATAAACTCTATCACTTTTATTTATTGATACTAAACCCTATGGACAGAAATTTCACGGATCTTACATTCTCCCCCTATTTTAAGAATTTTCCCCGAAATTCAGATTACTTAGATTTATTATTAGGGGATATCGGTTTCTTAATTAATGATATCTTTCCTAATCACGTCCCTTTTGGACGTTTTCTACTTCTAATTTATTAACTTTATCATTAAAACCTATATCAATCCTTTGATATTCTTTTTGTCTATTAATAATTTACACCATTAGGAAACCTATGATTTCTACTCTAGGCTTGGTATGGATATCTGGAGGGATTTCTATGATTACCTATTCTCAACTTTTACTTGAAATTGAAATTTTGTTTAAACATGAATCATTACAACCTCAAGGATTTCCTAATCCTCATACCAACACTACATAATATTTTGGGATTTTCCCCCTTACATTCTTGACCCTATCTAGTATTCCTATACTGGATCTACTAACTTTTACGGACAATAACAATGTGTCCTGCTCTACTTTATTTATTACACTTGAACTCTTCACACTTGCTGAGATGATGAAGTCCATAATTGTTGCATAAAGGGAATTTTCTTAAATATCCCTTTGGTGGGGTTAGTATTCCTTCTAGAGGCTTCATTTCCTCTTTTCTCTTCCACAAGGGTTGGCATGATTCACCTTTGGTGATCTTTCCCCACTTACTTTTGGGTTCTTTGGACTTCTTCGTACTCTTTTTTGAGTTTGGGATCACTGTCTCTCTGTAGTTGAAAGCTAGATTTATGGCTTCTTCGTAAGTGTTAGATTGGTATGCACATATCTCTTTTCTTACATGAGGGGCTAATCCTTAAAGGTATGTATTGATCTTCTTGCTTTCTGAGCCGATTAATTCCTTGCATATTATGACTAGGTTTTCAAAGCGTAGGGTGTAGAAGTCCAAACTTGATTTCCCAGTGCTTTGTTGGATGAATTCATGTTGTACTAAAGCCATGTGTCCTATAGAACATAATTTCCTTATCATCTGCCTCTTCTACTCGAGCCATGTCTCCTGGCGAACATAATTCCCTTATCATCTGCTTCTTCAAGTCTTCCCATGAGGTTGTATAGGTCGCATCTACTCCCAATGCTTTGACATGGATACTCCACTAGACGAGAACTTTTCATATAAGGGTGCATGTTTCAAACTTAACCCAGTATTCCTTAGCAACTTAATCTCTTTGTCCTTTATCCAATGGATTAACCCATTTACTCCTTCATCTCCATAGAAGGGTCCTGGTTTACTTTCGATTAATTCCTTGTAGATTTTTTCTATTTGATTAGCCTCCTTATTACTTCCTTCTTCCTTCCTTGCTTTGAGGTTTTCCATTGCACTCGAGACTTGATGTTGAATCATGGTCGTTAATATGGAAGGGTTGCAATCCTGAAATAACGACATGCATAGTTACTTAGGTTTTGATTAAAGGGTTGCCTAATCCTTATATGTCTTGTTGGGAATACCTTATTCTCCTTTCCTATAGTATCATACTATTGATTTCCTAACAACTTGTCTTCTTATTGGCTTAAAAATGGGAGTTTTCCTATTTTTGATGGATACTATCTTCCTTATTTCCTAGATTCCTAGCTAAATTAATTTTCTAAAGGTTTTAGGATATGTCTTAACTTAAGGGCAATTTTTGAAAATTTTGGAAGGGCACGTCGGACATACGATGGACGCCGCGCACACTCACGACAAGTCGTATTTTAAGGAAAATTTTGGCTTTATCCTGAACATTCCCTTGGTCTCCCCCCTTTTTTCTCAATCCGCCCCACCGAGCACGACGAACATGATGCGCCCACGATCTCTAGGCCCCAATTTTTGATGTTTCTTTGACTTCTAACGCTTACAGGTAAGATCTACAACTTTTCCTAACATTGCTATTACACTAGATTTGGTCTTCTTTTTCTTGGAAAATTTGACATTTGAAATTTTTTGGTCAATTTTGATGTTTTAAGTGATTGTCTAACATGCTATACTATCAAAATCATTCCCTAGATACCTAATTTACAATTTAATCCATCCATTTATCATGATTTTAAGTTTCTAGTTCTTAAATTTTTTTCAAAATTTTGGTCATTTCTCTCGATTTGTGGTCTTTTGGACGAAATGGGTTGCCTTTTTGGGTTCTAAACACTTAGTCGATCATCCTTATGTGTTTTTCAGGTTGAATTTTGGACGGAACAGCAGGTTTCCATACCTGATGTTTGTCGTGTTCTTGAAGCGTGATGGGCACCTCTATGCGCGTTGCGGGCACTTGCGAACATTCCTGAATTTTTGAATTATTTCCCTAATGAATCTTTTACCTAATCTAACTATCTTTTTTCCTTTTTCTCTACAGATATGGCTAGACGTGGGCATCAGGCGGCATGTCAGTTACGTCCTAACTGGCCTCCGCATCGTTATCTACAGTTTTCTGATGATCTCGAGGGTCGGGCTTCCTTTGTTTCCCAGTTGATCAATCTTCTATACAAGAAGATTGGTGTGCCACAGGCTCTTATGTGGAGGGTTGTTGATGAGTATGTGTTGACAGCTCAGTTGGGGATCTTTCTTACTTGGGTTCTACGTGATGATGAAGGTCTTGATCTTTTTACCTGCGATTGGTGGAGTCGGGTGTTTAGGATTCGGGAGGTGATCTTCAAGGAACTTTGTTGGGAGTTTTTCTATACAATTTGATTTGACAAGGCGTCGATGAACTAGGATGATCCATCAGTCTTTGCTTATCTCACCAGCTGCATCAGTGAGCAGCCTCGGGAGTACCGCTATATGGACGTTTGGGGTCATGCTACGGGAGCCTATGTTTCTAGGAAGGCGAAGGAAATAGCTTTTTGATCTCCTATCGATCGGTTGCTTCACCAATTGATCGTCTCAACTATTTTTCATCATGAGGAACGTGACAAGGTTCCTTCTGGCGATCTATTTTGTATGTGGTGTTTGACTTGAACTGAGGTTTTCCTCCATCTTCCCTTATTTCTTGTCCTATATTTATCTAGTATGGCTCTGGGTTCCGTGTCGTCTAGCAGGATTTGTGGGGGACATTGGGTCACTCGATTGGCCCATTACTATGGGCTTGTTACTAGCGTGATGGTTCTAATTCTTATCAAAGACATGGGTATAACAGCTCTGGGTAAGATGTGTGTCCTGGTTCGTGGGGATGATAGGGTTTAGAGGGTTCCTGATAATGACATTGTATAGCCGGTCATACAGATGTCACCGAAGCCAGATCCTGCCTTTGAGAGGCGACAGAGACGTAAGAGGAGCACTGTTATATAATGGTGGCGATGACTGGCATATTGGCATGTCAGGGATCGGACTTTCCACCATTCATGCGGGCATGGGTCCTTTATGCACACGACGGACGGGAGCTGGTCTAGGTGAGGCTAGTACATCGTATAGACCGCAGACCGCAGGGAGGTGATGAGGATAGCGATGATGGTGGTGATGAGGATTCAAATGAGTATGGTGGCGAGGAGAAGTGATGGGATTGTCCGTACTTTGATATTTGTTTTATAGATTTAGCAGTATACTTTTGATACATTTGTATGTTTATACTTTTTATTTTGGATTTATATTACATATATGTATGGTTTCTATTTTGATATTTACCTAATCCTAATTTAGTTTCTTTATTGGTTCAACACTAAACATAGTTGATCAGACTACATTTAGTTGTGGCTCAACTTTTTCACACTGATTTAGCTTAGATACTTAACTTTTATATTTTATTTGGTTTGGGTACTATGTATTTTGGATTGCGACGTTTGTGTTCATGTTTTGTACCTTTAGATCTTTAGTAGGATTCAGCCAGGTAGGAAGTGTCGGAAAGTAGGATCATTTTGGCCTATTGTCATTCTGAAATCCAGCAACCCAAGGCCACAGTTCCAACCTAGTCACTTCTTCCTTTCAAATGATCGATTTGTAGGGTATTTAATAGTAAAACTTTCTATTTATAGGTTTGAGGGCAAACCTAATCGGAGTATATATCTCATAATCCCTAAAAGAAATACTAATTCGCTATAGCAACTAGCTCTGATACTATTCTGCCAAACCCTGCCCGACTGTCGACGGAAACACTAGGCGATGCAAATGGTGGCACATAGATTACCCAAATCACAGAGCAAAAAAATTATATCCATTACGTGAAGTAAATCTTATCTATCTTTGTGTTGCATGTCCTTTCTTGGATGATCCATCATCTTCCTAGGAATACATATATTTTGAAAACGTCAACAGGATGTTGGTGAGTTCATAGGTTTTTCTTATAACGAATAAACTTTTTTTGAAAACTTTTGGGATCTTTGAGTATGAATAGGTTTTATCGTTCATATTCCTAATTTTTCTATATCTCTTTAGGAATAATCTCTTTTAAAATATTTTAATATGTTATTTGAGAATTCGTACCTCCTAAGTATTTTAGGTTGTTTTATTTATCCTATATCTATCTTATCTTGGGATATCTTAACATTTTAACTATGTGAAGGCATCCTTCTTGGTAGTCGCTACCCTTAAGGTTGTTTATTGCATTACCATGAACCCCTATAATCGAGGATGTAGACTTATAAAAACCCCGTACGAAACTTCATCGGATGTCATAAAATTTCCCGATTAAAGAAAGTTATCCCCCCAGGATTGTAACTAGCAATCGCAGGTGGGGGTCTCAAACCCCATATAGATCTATGCATATCTTTCCAACTCTATTATAGGCCAAGGTAGCCGAATGAAATCAAGGCTAAATGATGAATTAATTTAAGCTCACTAACACTTTAACCTTGGGTATTTTATCTTATCTTTGAATATTTTATTTTATAAAAAATCTTCCTAATTATGACTATATACTTTTATTATATATGATAATTATTATTTATCTCATAATTATCTTTGTATGTATAATCTTTTAACATATATATATATATATATATATATATATATATACACCCTATAATTATGTTTATTTTGAAAACATGATATTTGGAAGAGTGACAACTATATACAGTGCATATCCTAATAATTTGATTAACATAGCCTCTAGGTACTAAGTTATCCTAGGAATTTGGCAAGTATAAGATCTAGGTAAAATCATTTTCTAGACTATTAGGCATCATAAATCTTAGTCATAATATCATAGCTTACATCTAATCATGGTATCTATATATCATCCTAAAGTTATATGAATTTATAAAAACTATTATTATATTCACAAAATATATTTCTATAAAGCAGTTTAAATATAACATGTATCCCCCTCTGAAAACCTTTAAGAATGTAAAATGGGGCCGTGAAACTTACTCTAGTAGCGTCATTGGAAACGTGCTTGTCGTTGCATCCCAAGCTTCGCGCCATCAGAGGGTGATAAGAATTAATCGAGAGAGTGGATTTGGGTGTAGCGATGAAGAAATGACGAAGTAAGCACCTCATTTTATAGTGCTTATGTGTGTAGCACACTTGGTGTGCGACGACACATGACTTCATGGCTCCATAGCCAGCTTACCATGTGTCTCATTCTTTGTGGTCCACGTTACTCAAATAACGACGAATCTGGGTGTCAAAAGTATGAGATGGGCGTACGTGGGCATTTCACGCGCACTTATGATTTTTGAAAAAATCATAACCCTTTCGTGCGTGCTTTGATCTAAACCCTATATATATATATATATATCTATGTGATGCTCTCAAAGAGTACTACAATCTTCCGTTAAGTTGCGTTAACCAGTTTTGACTTTTATTTTAGCCCGTATTTTATGATTTTTCAAAAATCATATGTTCTTCCTATGGACTCCGTTTTTGACCCTCTTTATCTCAATGTAAAGTACTACAACTTTCCTTTTGTTGAATTTAGTCAAAACTCTACCGATCTTACAATACTATTTTGTCGTTAATAGTATTAACTACACGGTCACTTTTATCTTTTTATAAAATTCATAACTTCTCTTGTTGAAGTCAGGTTTTCAAAATGTCTATACCTTTGGAACCGCATAGTGGTGTATTTTACAAATACACTTACCGAATTTAAAAATGGCATGACTTTTAGTCATTCCTTTTTACCCTATTAACCATTTTCTTCCTAAAATCTTAACCTATTATATCTTATTTTCCTGAATATGATAAACTCTATCGCTTTTATTTGCTGATACTAAACCCTATGGATGGAAATTTCCCGGTTATTACATAGTTGAATGGGTGTTGGCAATTAGGAAATTTTGGAAATTGTGGATATGGTTCCTTGTATGTTGAAGTAAGGAGATACTTTCAAGATTACTTGGGGGGGGGGGGGTTATTCAAGTATGAAATGACCATCACTAGCTTGATTTGTGTTAGGAAGTAAAGTGGATAACTAGAAAAACCAAAAGCACCCAAGACACAATAATTATATGGTTCGATCAAGGTGACCTACATCCACGAGTAGGAGGGGAGTATTCTTAATTTATGAGCTCTTAAACAGAAGTTATGTAACATCCCAAAAATCAAGGAAAATTTTGTATTTTTGAAACCAGACCAAAAACCTTAAGTGTTTAAAAAACTTAGTTTCCAAAAGTCATAAACATGAATCAAAGTATTCCAAAATCAAAATCTCATAAATATCATGGAGGATGCGCACGATCAAGCCTTCTCCTTGCCCATGTTCTCTAAAGTACATAAAACCATAACAATCAAATTGTAAGCCAAAGCTTAGTGAGTTCCCCCAAAGTACCACACACAATCAAACAGATAACAACATATATATATATATATATATATATATATATATATATACCTTTAGCTTGATTGGATCGCTTCGTAGGGCCTACATCCTATCTTGACCGCTCTTTGGGCCTTCGGCCTGACTGTACCCCCTCGTAGGGCCTACAACCTATCTGGACCTCTCTCTGGGCCTTTGGCCTGACTGGACTACCTTGCAGGCCTTTAGTGTATCCAGGCCGCCCCAGATATCTTGGCATTAATCACAAAGCAGGACCGCCTCAACCCAACAAACCATAACATGCCGACATATACAATAACAATCAATAACCAACAAATATAGGTGATCATATAGATCTAGCAGTCTGACACAAATCCAGTAAACACATGTAACCATACAGATCTACCTGTCTAACACATAACCAATATAACATCATCCAATATACCATGATAAATAATCCAGTAGACCAACATTGGTTCGTTCGACCCACAAGTACAGTGAGTAAAACTCACTTCACAGTCCGAAAATATAGCTGAACAGATCACTGCTCTAAATGTTGTCTCTACCATTCACCTATACAATAAACAGATACCTAATCTCAAACTACTATTTAAATTACCCAAAATTCCCTAAGTCAAGTTGGTCAAATACTTGGTCAAAGGTCAAAGTAAAAAAGCCAAAGGGTCCATACAAGTTAAGTACTCCATGCGTACTCAGTCACTACGCATGACATAGTGAGACACTTCCCTGGTTACGTGGCTCTACATCAGTACATGTTGCGTACTCTAAGGTACGCCCGACGTACTTACGTCCATAACATACTCTTCTTTAATTGCTTATTACATTAAGATCTCACATCCGTAACTCACTCTTCCAGCTTTATGACTCTTCATGTCTAGAAGGAGTCCAATAACCAAAACCCTAACTTATTACACAAACCCAAACTTCACGACTCTTGCATAAATGGAAGAAAGGAAACAAGGTCACATTTTTATGGTTTCTAGTGTTGGGTTTTGAGCATTCTAACAATCCTAAGTGTACATGCAACCCTAAATACCTTGGATCTATGTTTTCTCTATTATACATGCAATTATGAACATCCAAGGTATTATCCTAATCTAGCATACAAAATAATGAATATAACAAGATAGAATACATACCTCTTTGATGTAGAATGTCTTCATGAAGCTTGAGTGCCTAGTGCCTCAAGTGTGACACCTCAAATGGTTCACACAACACCAAATACACTTGGAATGACTTGAGAGAAAGCCACAACTCATGAAATCGGCTAGCCCTTCTATTACACACACTTGTGGCCGATTTTGGTGAATAATATGATGCTTATATAGTGTGTTACAATTAGGGTTACACCATGTAAACCCTAATTGTCATGACCTTTCATTTCCATGACCCATGGGTTATGTAACCTCCATGGAGCATCCTATGGGTTTAACCCAACTTGATTATCCATGAAGCTTTGGCCCACTATATAAGTTATGGATGATTTGCACAATCAACACATATATTTAATTAGTCTTCTTTTGATCACATAATTAATTCTAAATTAATTCTTGATCAATACTAATTAAATATTATTATTCTTATTATTAATATACTATAACTTATAATATATTAATAACCATAAGTGTCTTATTTCTCTCATTTAGTCTATCCAAGTGCATGATGCCATGCAACCTAAATGGACCATGCTTGGTCGGGTCAAGTCTTACCAATTATAGTTATGGACTTAGACATTAATCAACCAGTCTCCCACTTGGATAAGTCTAAAATTATTATTGCGTATGACTTCAAGAACCGACTGGCAATCGTAGCTCTCAAAAGCTTATGTCGAACTCTGACCTTGTAGATGAACTCTGACCTTTATCAATGACTTGTCCATTAGATAAGAGATCATATATTCCTCCATTCTAGATATCGTATGGACTGAGACATGGATTATAATCATTCTCTGTCCATTTGTTGTTTCCCGATTTCCGATTTACAACGACTGACTAATTGAACAAATCAAATCAGTCCTGGCCCGGCCAGGCACTTCCATTTGTCATCATCAAATCATCGAGGGGCCCACAGATATTGCTTTTATCCCGAAGGTAAAAGGAATGGATAAACTTCGACTCATATGGCTTGTTCTACTACTTGTTGAATCATACACAAAGGCACATTTTATAACATCGTGTTACCAATGCGTTTTCGTGTAATCAATGTACTATAAACTCATAGTAACAACTCATATCTCTAGGTTTGAAGAATATAAGATATTATCGTCTCATGACCACTCGTGATAAAATCCATGAAGTGATTCCAACGAGCGCGGGTTGAATCCAATACTCAGAACTTATGAGTACTCATGAGTGTTGTAGCCCTTTGTCCAACATCTTAGACCTCTACAAGCCAACCCATGACAGTCTTAATTCATATCTACTTCTAACATATGACCGACCGTGGATGGTTTGAATAACTTAATCAATCAGAACAATGACCTAGTTATTCTGGAAGTCAAAACATGCAAAGTGAAACACAATAATAATCGAATCCAATATGGTCTCAGAACTTATGAATATAAATAAAACACCTTTTATTTATCACCATATGATTACACATTATTCATTGTATACTGTTTCATCTATCAACTTTATTCTTGAATTAAAACAATAGTTGTCCCATGCTCCAAGCATGTACACTATGTTTTTCTAAACACTAGTCATGCCACACACCAAGTATGCATACTATGTTTGTCTATGATCTTTACTTTGTAAACTAGATCAATTGAACATAACTTCAATGATTCTCTTTTCACACTCCCAAATCCTTACTGCAAATGCAAGAATTCCAAATTCATGCCATTTGCTGAAATCTGTTAGATTCTAAACTTATATGCATTGATCCTCTTGTAATGACTATGCACAAAGTCAGAAAGACTTGACAACAACCATTACAGAGCATTCCAAAGAAGATCAGCTCCTTGGAAACATCCTTCTTGCATTAAGTTTCATAATCTTAAACAGATTGAAAATTTTCTAACTTTGAAACATTTCCAGATTCCCTTTTGACTATAACTTCTGAACAAGAGTTGCCTCCTTACAGATTATGTCAATATGGTCCTTCCAGACTTATCAATATACTTCCAACTGTCCTTGAGCAACCAATCTTTGGTAAACCTTAGATTGTCCTCGACAATTGCTTAATCCTTTTAGTCATATCCAGTTCTAAAACTTTTCCCTTCTTAATGCCCCAGACATTTGGAAAATTTTAGAAAGGATGAATATAGCACATGTAATCGATCCTATATCCGAAGCATATGGGACACCATTCATGATGTCTCACATAAAGACTAAACCAGTCTTTTGCTATAATATTTCCATTTCAATTTGCCAAGTTCTCATAATTCAGATTATGAAAAGGGATGCCGTAATCATAATCGAATTTTAGAACGCAAATGATGGACCCATATACAGAATTTCCTTATGTTGAGCCATTCCAACATGAAATTTATATATATATATATATATATATATATATATATATATATATATATATATATATATATCCTTGACTAAATGATTAAAACCTCACGATCTAAGCTTATAGATATGAGATGAAGTATAATTTCCTCTCCCTTAATTATAGCAAAACAACTTTTTCCCAATTGAAACCTTTTGTTTTCTATAATTAACATTGCTAACTTGCAACCTGTATCATAATTATCATGCTCCCACTAACATGATGATTATTATCAAAAAACTTATGCTCCCACTAGCTTTGACATGTACTCAGAAATCAGCTGACTTTCTTACCAAAGTTCAGATTTCTGTTACTAGATTGTTTTGATAAGTCTTTATCAAAATCATACACCTTATCTTAGATAGCTCATAAGTGTGCGTAAAAAATTTAAGAACTATGGAAAGGGATGCCGTAATCATAGTCTCGATTGTTTAGACCTTTGCCACTTCTCACAAGTCCATGTTAGTGTGCCGGTAAACCACACACGCTCCACTAACGACTTTGAGAGTGCAAATATCACAATTGCTATCTAGCTAAAATCTACTTAGTGAAAGTGTTTCCTCACCATCATTTTCATGAATCGGAGAGAAATCTTATGACACTTAGATTTAATGGTGTATGTGTGTCACACCCCGAAAACCGAAGGCGAAAACATTTCCAGGGCGGAATCCACGTTGAGTATCAAATCCAATGCACATAGTGAGCAAAGTAAACAACCATTACATTACATATAGAAAAGTTTACATTTGTTTCAAAAGTAAGTTATACATGTGATACATAGTATATTTAAACAAAATGAGACGAGTCCTCTACGCACTCCATCTTCGCCAAAAGAAATAGTCAGGTACCTGTCTAATGCGAACCTGAGAATACAAGCGATTTGAAAATTAGCATAAAGCTGGTGAGTTCATAAGCGGTTAGTTTTTCTGAAAATGAACGAGTTACTTTAGTTTCCTGAAAAAGTGGTTATCCAAGAAAATCCCATATTTTCTTAAAAGTTGGTTACCAAATCCAAAATGTAATGAAAAAGATGTATACTGAAAACATGATTGTTCTTGTGAATTGTAAAGTTTAGTTATCCAACTTGTTAAACTTTTCTGGTTACCTACTACTGTTACTCAGGAAAATCCTATATTTTCCTACATGTGTGTGTGTGAATTGTTACCGATTCTGTGTGTGTGAACTGTTACCGGTTCCAATTATGTTCAATGTTATCCCCAGGAAAACCCCATATTTTCCTGAATGTGTGTGTACAAAATCTCCTGAAAGTCTAACTATCCTTAAATGTACATTAGTTTTATTACGTACATAAAGCTAATAATTAAGTGTAAAGTATTAATAATCTTGATTGCGAGTCCTTAACCATACTCAGACTAGATATGACTCGGGCCAGGGCCAATATCCTTTTTATGGCTTTCGTCACCCTTGAACCTTTCGGTTTGGCTGTAGCTAGCATCCAGGTGCGGGATTGTCAGTCCCGTATAGATCTATACACTCAAGTCACGTTCTCCCTCCTGGAGATTCTGGTTATAGGGTTAGTCCTCCACTCTCTCATGCCAAGTAAGTGTTATAGAGGACGTGTCTCCAATCTTTAAGATTACTCTTTACTTCTCGTCTAGGGAAGTAGTATCTATGACTAACTAAGTTCTAAGGGTGCCTATCCTTTACACTCGAGCCTAGGTGTTTTATTAAGGACATCACAAATATTCTATGCTATCTAATGGTGGCTGTCCTTTACACTCGAGCCTAGGTGTTTTATTAAGGACAATACAGATGTTTTATGTTTTCTAATGGTGTCTATCTTTTACACTCGAGCCTAGGTGTTTTATTACAGACATTACAAATGTTTGATGTTTTATATCAATATAAGTGTGAACAATCAAATGTGAAGTATACAACATAACAATATATAATAAGAATTGAAAATCGGTTTGAACATCAACTCTGCAAGTTAAAATAGTTTGTTAAAAGGTTTTCAATTCTTAAAAATGTACAAATTATGAAACCATTTAACTGAAATCATGAGTTTAAGTACAAGATATTCTTGTACTCTTGCTTGTATTCCCCCCTGAAAACATTGAAAAACTATTGAAAAAGAGTAGGGGTATGAACTCACCAAACGAGAAAATGCGACGTTCCGGATGCTAAGTGTCGAATCGAGGCTTGATAACACGCGAAGTTCCTATGTAATATGAAATGGTATACAAATATATCTAATTAGATTTATAAACTCTAATTAGATATGATATTACACTCAAATAAGTGAAAACACTTCAAAACGAGTGTTTGGAGTGACCCGGGTGACATCTACGGACGTGTAAAGATACGAGGCACTTGAGAATTAAGTTTACTCTTCAAGAGTAAACTCCTAATGGATTTTGCGGCCTTATACACCACTCACACATGAGTTCACGGCCGTGAACTCATGTTGGCAAGGTTTATGGTGCTCAATGGGTCAATAACACTTGGAAGGAGTTGGTACAATTTTACCTAAGGCATGGGATGGAAATTAAATCACCAATGACATTATTTAAGGGAGTTTACGGCCCTAGCATGGAGCTTACGACCGTAAAATCCTATGCTCTTCTTGAATGAATGATTTAATGGTCTTAGCTTAATCATATGTGATTCTAACTAATTTTCCAAGCCTTGGGGTGAATTTAGGGCATCAAATGACACATAATTAGGAGTTTACGGCCCTGGAGCATATGCTATGGCCGTAAACTCTCAAATGAAGGGTTTTGTTATGTTTAAGGTCCCCAAATAATTTTTGGTTGGTTCTAGGATTTATTCCAAGGCTATTGGTGGTGTTGTATGGCTTTTCAACATGTTAAAATGAGTTTACTCCCCATTTTTGAGGGGTTTACGGCCCAAGCACATTCCTTGGCCGTAAACTCATGTTTGTCCCTCAAAATCCATGTGTAGGGTGTTCTAAGTCCGGGTTTGTAAGCCATAAGGTCATATCTAAGTCCCAATGATGGTTTGGAAGGGTTAAATTGCTCAAAAAACCCATTTATTAAGTGTTTACGGCCCAAGCATGCTCCTTGGCCGTAAACACATGTTCTAGGTCCAAAATCACATTTTAAACACAGATTTGAAGGCCTAAGAGGTTGAATAACAAGTTAGGGAAGTTACCTCTATGATTTGGAGCCCTAAATTCTATGTTTTTGGATCTTAATCTTGGATGAGGAGAGAGGTTAGAGAGAGAGTAGTGAGATGAAGCAAAAGCTTCAAATGGAAGTTTAGAACACTTTAAATAGTGTTCGGGATTTGGACACAGTGGAATTCTACCCGATACCGGCGTTAGACGGGGCTTTTGGTCGCACCCGATCAAGTTGCCGTAACTCGATATGGTTAATTCTAGAAATGATCCGATTACTAATATAAGGTGTTAGAATGAGTTATAAAGGCATTAGGACACCCATTAAGTCATAATATAAAATACACGTTAATGACTTAATTAAATGACGGAAATTGGAAACGAAATTGGAAGCAACGATTGGATTATCGAAATGAGTTACGAAAAGGGTTACAAGCAATGATACGAATTTTCGGGTTGTTACAATGTGTTCTTATCCATGTGAATTGTCAAAACCATAGTCACAGGACAAGGAAAATGACAAATCCAAACTCATATGGACTGAACTCAATCTAATTTCTTGCCACCTGGCAGCTCATGGGCCTGCCATTGCTTCCAAGTTGTTGTGCAACCAATTGAGAACTCTAAGAACTCATATACAAAGCCAACTTTAATTGGAATGGGCACAAAATATGTCAACACGATAGGTTATAAACCTCAAGTCGTGTGCTAGTGAAGAACTTCAGGTTTTATTCTTGATTAGTTCTTGAGACTTTCAAGACCTTTAAGACTCCCACTGTCCTCTTGACATATAAGACTTTCTTGTCAGATATTTAAGAGATAGTGTGGATTCGAATCAAGACAAACACTTCACAAAATTGGCCTAAGTTGGTCTTTGTTTTATCCAAAACATCACAACTTACCAATTTCAAATGTACAAGAGTAGAAAACTTTTACTCTTACATTTGACAAGTGTTTTAAACCTTCTCTAAGACATGTCACTCAAGTTACAATCTTGGAGTATGACTCTAAGACTTGTATTGGAACGAAGTATGACTCATCTTCTTGACTTAACCATTTCAACAATTCAAGATTCCTCTTCTTAGTCATAAGAATGCACTAAGATTTCCTTAGAGAACTAATTGTGCTATGGTTTCTTAATCATTAAGATGATCACAAAACTGATACTAAAGTACTCTCCCATCTTTTCATATTTGAGAAACTTTTATCCTTCTGCCTAATTTGATTCTTCTTATTCGCTCTGCCATACGTTGGAACCTTTTCCAATGTCTCAGAATTACACTTAAGCTTGTAAGTATAACCATATTTACTAAGCTTTAGTAAATTATGACGAATAATCTTATCTATCTTTTGTGGTGGACTTAGCCAGTGCACAAGAATGTGTACTCGATCTCTTAGTCCTTTACATGACTCACACATCCAAGTGAACAAGTAATTAGTCTTAATTTTCCAATACTTGAAAGTTCTCATTCATCATGCTATACAACTTGCATGATTCCAAGTTCCGGTCCAATTGAAACTTGGGTGATGAGAATCTTTCCTTATTTGGTAAATTCAGACATTACCACAAATGAAAGAATCAATTTCATATTTCCACTCTTGCTATTAATGGAATCTTATAAGCAACAATTTTTCCTCAAATGCCATTGTAAGGATATTTTTAAAATAAATAAAATCATCATTTTTCCTTTTATTTTAAAACTTTGCGAAAAAACTATCCTTACAATGCAAAAGAGCATGAAAACTTTGTTGTTATCTATTCCTAAGCAATATATCATAACTCCTAAGAAGTAGCTCAAGAATCCGATCTTCAAACTATGCGATAGAAATCCATCTATGCGGTCAGATTCAGCATATTCTTTCTTTAAGTTTCTTCACCTTTTCTTTGATTCTTAAAACATCACCATGTGACCCAGTCACATCATGTATCAAGAATCTTAGTATAGAAACTTATCAGAGTTAGATAGTAGATTTTATCTGAAGTAGGGTCAAACTTATCGACTTTAACATCCTTAGGTAAAATTGGCAGCTTCGCAACCAATGCCCCTTCCTTTGGCAATATAAACATATGGACCCTTTGGTAATGGTACTATCTCAGACTTAACTTTTCTCTTTACCACTTGGTCAACCGAGTTGACTATGGCCGATCCCTTTCGATTGGGAAGAGAGAGCTTTACTGGATATCCAATGTCATCATTGTCAATGTCCATAAAGTTTTAGGAAGTTGATCTTAGCAAATAGATAAGATCATTGAGGGTCTTGTCATAGTCTATTCCATAGGTGTCCCAAAGGAACTCACTATGTGACTTAGGAAGTGATTAAGCCACCAACTTCCTCAAGACTTTGACACCCAACTCTCCCGGCTGGTCAATATGTGACTACATCTCCAAGATGTGACCACACATAGACATTTACTTCCCAATAGGGCTTGAGTGACCTTAAACATGTGGGTTAGGGAGAATAATTGGAGGAGGTGAAAGAAGTATGATTTCCAAGGGACATCATCTTCATTTAGGAAAGCTTGTTTCAAGAGATTTGGGAAGATCATAGATGTCTAAACCAGACATCTTTTGGGAGATATTCAAGATAATTGATCTAAAGTCCTTAATATAACACCCAATATGAAATATTAAGGCTAGGACCCAACAAACTATTTTATAACTTAGAAGAGGGATGCCGTAATCCAAGCTATAAAATATTTAAAGGTAGGTGAATGACGATTCACCAATTTCCACCAAGATAAACGAAATGTATTATTAGGTTTTAATTGGATTTGAAACTCCTAGATCTGTTGAGATTCATTGAACTGTTCAATGGCATGTTTTAATTTCGAGTGTGCCCTTCAGGTTTTGTGACTGGAATGCCGAGGATCACAAAACAAGGTGTAAAGTAACCATGCAAATTACTTGGTACCCTTAAGTGTTTACCCCTCAATCGATGTGCCGGTTAACCACACACGCTCCATCGATACTATGATAAACATTAAGTTACCCTTTGCCTACCTTGTTAAATACGAGTTAGTGTGCCAGTTAACCACACACGCTCCACTAACCGACTTAAACAAAGTGCAAAGTGTAATTTCATGGATTAGCACCTTATTCACATTTTCCTAAGTAACTAAGATTGGGTATTATTAAGAGTTTAGTTACTTAGTATTTATCATTAATACTTTTAATGAAGGGAGAATTATAGTCCTTGTCCTACCCGTTCGGATAACGACCCTCCACCGGTCAAGGAAGCGGTGGATGAGAGTGGACACCCATTAAACTACCATTTTATAGGCAGTAACCTTATACCCCCCTTATAGACCGGCTTCGTGAATGAGGCCTACTAACGGTAAGACTGACTTTACTCTTATACATATATATAAATATTATTAACTTATAATATTATAAAGTATAAGGGTTGAATTTTAACTTTTAAAATTCTAAGGGATAACTTGGAATTAAAGTATTCATAAGTGAAAACTTTTCAAATTCCAAAACTTGAGGGCAAGTTTTGAAATTATTCAAAACTAATTAATTCCATAACTTATGTGTTTAAAGTAGTTTTAATCCAAAAACTCTTCAAATTCCATAACTTGAGGACAAGTTATGGAATACTTTAAACTAATAAAAGAATTAACTTTTCTTTATTTTATAACTTATGGAATTAATTAAGGTTACACTTTTTTTTTATTTTATTTATTATTTAATGAAGAGACTCTTGGTCCTCCATAACTTGAGGACAAGTTATGGAGTCATAAAACCATTTAATTAGAACTAGACTCTTCATTTTGTAACCTTTGCCAACTTTTATGAGTTTTATGAAACTTAAATGTGACTTTTCATATAACTTGAGGACAAGTTACAAAACACATTTTAGAATCAATTCTTAGATTAATTTGGATTGAAAACAACTATTTCACTCAACTTTTCTATTAATCTAAGCAAATCATAAGAACAAGATAATTCAAATCAAACTTTTTCATGTAATTAGTCTAAACCTTAAACTAATACAAAACATGAATCTATTGACAATTATCTTTGAAATTGGATTAGCATGAACATTACCACATCAAAAACAAGTTTATAAGTCCAAAAACATCTTAGGGTAATGTTCCTAGTCCAATTCCAGCCAAAAAAGTCGAATTTATGCTGTCTGGGGGTCCAACTCGTCGAGTGCACGAACCAACTCGGCGAGTTGGATGATTTTTGTCTTGGACTCGGCGAGTCTGCTGGGCAGACAACATCAAAACTCGATTTTTCAGCTACTTTTGCATGTATAACAAGAAAACAAGCCTAGGCTCTGATACCATTGTTGGGTTTTGAGCATTCTAACACTCCTAAGTGTACATGCAACCCTAAATACCTTGGATCTATGTTTTCTCTATTATACATGCAATTATGAACATCCAAGGTATTATCCTAATCTAGCATACAAAATAATGAATATAACAAGATAGAATACATACCTCTTTGATGTAGAATGTCTTCATGAAGCTTGAGTGCCTAGTGCCTCAAGTGTGACACCTCAAATGGTTCACACAACACCAAATACAATTGGAATGACTTGAGAGAAATCCACAACTCATGAAATCGGCTAGCCCTTCTATTACACACACTAGTGGCCGGTTTTGGTGAATAATATGATGCTTATATAGTGTGTTACAATTAGGGTTACACCATGTAAACCCTAATTGTCATGACCTTTCATTTCCATGACCCATGGGTTATGTAACCTCCATGGAGCATCCTATGGGTTTAACCCAACTTGATTATGTATGGAGCTTTGGCCCACTATATAAGTTATGGATGATTTGCACAATCAACCCATATATTTAATTAGTCTTCTTTTGATCACATAATTAATTCTAAATTAATTCTTGATCAATACTAATTAAATATTATTATTCTTATTATTAATATACTAGAACTTATAATATATTAATAACCATAAGTGTCTTATTTATCTCATTTAGTCTATCCAAGTGCATGATGCCATGCAATCCAAATGGACCATGCCGGGTCGGGTCAAGTCTTACCAATTATAGTTATGGACTTAGACATTAATCGAACACCTAGAACTCAAAAGCATCTAAAAGGACAACTCTTATGGTTTAGAGTAAGCCATACTCATGAATACCAACATTAAAGGACCAAAATGCATAAAAACTTAATAACTAGCAAGATCTAAGGAAACATTCATCAAGTTCGTAAATCTATACCTTCTGGAGGTTGCTTGAAAGGTGAAAAACTCAAATCTACAAGGGTCGAAGTTTTCCAAATGCACTCCAAATATCTTCTTCCTTCAAGGATGGACACCAAAAAATAAAAATGGCTTAAAAACTCACAAATAAACACTATAGTTTGCAAGGGGTCGAATGGTTATATGGAGGTTGAAGGTGGGAGGGATTATGAGAGTTAAGGCTGCTTAAGTAGGGCTCAAACCCTAAAAATTAGGGTTTCCTCACCATCCTAGTGTGTCCTACGTACACTATGAGTAGGCCCCACGTACTAACATGATTCCTCATTTCCTTTTAATGAGCTGCACCATGCGTATGCCCAAAGTATACATGGCATAAGGACCATTTTTGCAACAAATCTATACTTTGAGTCTAAGAAGGAAAATGCATGATGCCTGGGTGTTAGAATTCTCCCCCACTTGAATCAGACTTCATCCTCGAAGTCCGATGCTATGAATAACTCTGGACAGTTTTGTCACACCCCGACCGAGGCGGCTGAACATGTCGGGCTGTGAAATTATGTTCATGGATCACAGGTATAATTAATATATAGAGTTAGTACAACAATAAACAAAACAACATTTGTATTCCATTTTGATGTTTGAATACATGGTTCTTACAGATAATAGTATATTGTACATAGATTTCCTTAAACAATTAGGCAAACATAACAAAAACCAGTAACTAGGTTGCTTGTAATCCATTCCGTCTTGAATATATGTTTAGTGATTCCCTGTGAATACATGAAATTTTGAGGGTCAATTACAAGGTTGGTAAGAGTTACCACTTTTTTGTTAACAACAGTAATACTTTTAAAAAGTCTAAAAAGTATTTTCTTTGTAAGTATAACCATAATTAAAATTGTTGTTGTAAAGAGTCTTTCAAAGCCAAAATGTATTTTTGCATAAGTAAATCCATACTTCAAAATTGTTTTGATAGCAACCAAGTCCATGGGTTGTAGTAAAAGATAGACCATAAGTAAATCCATACTTAAAATAGTTTTGAAAGCAACCGAGCCCATGGTTTGCATGACATCCCCAATTTCACGGCCAGAAAAGACCGATTTATTTATACTTGTTTTTAAAATAAGAGTAATCTTTTGAAGAAAACAGTTGCGGAATTTGTTCCCAAAACCAAATATGATAAGAATTTATCAAAAGGTTTCTCAAAGAGAATGTATTTTCATTATATAGCAAAGCCTCGTGATGTCATGTTCCGATACAGACACATAAGCATAAACAGAACTTACATTTATTTACACTAATGATTTACATCTCCTTTAAATCTCTCAGAGAAATATGTATTCGTATTGATAGATGTGATACAAAGAAAACTGAGTGGGTCAGGCTTGGGAGCCTGGTGAGCATATAGGGTTTTCGACCCACAATAATATATTTATTATATTCAATCATCAAACAATCAACCCAATTACCCATTCCCATTATCTTCTTTATTTCTCAAAGTTTTACCCTATTAATCAACTATCCTTCCTTCATTTATTCCTAAGGATTGACCTAAGGAATTAGCACAAACTTCCATTGCTACAGAAGGCGCATCTGCCAACATTATCCTTTAAGCGCCTCTTCCAGAATTACGACATTCACTATTAGGCGCATCTGCCAATATTATCCTTAAGCGCATCTGCTAGTATTATGACATTCTCTATTTGATGCCTCTACCAATATTATTCCTAAGCGCATCTGCTTGCATTATGACATTTTCTTTTAGGTGCATCTACCAATATTATGCTTAAGTGCATCTACTAGTATTTTGTCATTCTCTATTTGGTGCATCTACCAATATTATGCTTAAGCGCATCTGGTAGCATTAAGTCATTCTCTATTTGGTGCATTTACCAATATTATGCTTAAGCGCATCTGCTAGCATTATGTCATTCTCTATTTGGTGAATCTACCAATATTATGCTTAATCATATTTCATACCTCATCATTTACCTCATCATTTTATCACATACCAACTATCTCATCTACCCATGTTCTACCCAACATATTTGCAGATACAAAATACATATACAGTTTAACTCATTAAAACCTATATAATTTATCCATCCCACAAACATCTCAAATAAACAACAATATATATACACACATAGCACGTATTTCATAGCAAATACTTAATATTAATGTGTTAGAAGAAAGTGACCACACACTCACCCAAAACATATACTTAATACATTCAAACAATACTTTTATTAATATCGTGTTTATGAAAGGGACTATACACTCACACATATAAACAACAATATATATAAACACATAACACTTATTTTATAGCCAATACTTAATATTTATGTGTGAGAAGAAAGTGACCAGACACTCACTTGATCAGAAGATGATTGGACAACACTACGGCTTGTAAAAGTAGTATTCTTCGGTCGATCTGGAAGATCTTCACACACCGGGCTTCTCGCAGGCAGAGCTTCGGCTCGGAAACTCTTTTCTTCTTGGGATCTTCGGGCTTCGGGACTTGCTTCGGGTCTTGGGGTTGATACCGGGGCTTCGGGATATTTCTTGCACGTAAATCGATGTACTATGGGTAAGAGATGAGAGAATGAGCAACCAAACTCGGCTGGCCCTTCAAATCTATTTATAGGGCAAAATCTGCCCTTGCCACGTCCTGGCACCTTTTTCCACGTCGTGGGCTTGGTCGTCACTGCATGCGTCATCACAAGTTGCATCTGGGGGACTCCCGGAGGTGTCAGAAGACTTGCCATGTCGTGGTATCTGACAGTTTTGGGGTTTCGTGCCCCGAACTTTAGAAATTCATAACTTTCGCATACGAACTCCGTTTTCAACGTTGTTTATATCGACCCTTAGGTGAGATTATACTCTACAACTCTTGTTTAGACTGCATTGGCTAATTTTGACTTTATTTTTAATATATTATAAATATATTACGTATATATTATATTTAGTAGGTCGGGACATGAAAACTCCGTTCGAAATTCATAACTCCTTCATGTGAATTTCGTTTTCGTCTGTCTTTTTATCGTTGGACTACTATAGAAGACATCTTCGACTCTTGTTTAGATCACTAAGGATAGATATCTATCTACCTTAAATTCACTATTTACGTCGCGCTGGGTCGTGCCGGTTCTGTCACGAAACTTCGACAGGTCATAACTTCTTCGTTATAACTCGGATTTTGGCGTTCTTTATATGCACGAAAACCTTGTGACATATACTATAACTTGGTTAAGATTAATATTTATAAATAATCTTCGATAAAAATGTCATTTTTGATGCTTATCGTCTCTAAATTGACTAGCCCGGATCTACGGACGTTACAATTATCTCCCCCTTAGGATGATTACGCCCCGGAATCATCAACGAAATAGGGCTTGCATAATGATTCCACACGTTATCTCTTCATCCTAGGTAATAACTGTAACTTCTATGTTTCCTCGAAAGAGTATTTAACTCTATGGCTTTCTTGACCGCAAACGATGCCCAATCTTGCATCTGCTTATCGTACTATGCTGTACTTTCAATCATAACTTCCGAGTTAAAAAATAAATCCTTATTGAGGACTCCTTCTTCTTCTTAGGATAAGTACTTTCATTCATTTATTGCAATAGATCGATGGGTCATGTTCTAATGACCTCTCATTGTATGATGCAACGCTTAGAATCAAGTCTCTTAGAGTCAAATTCCAGAATGGAATATACCTTCCTTCATATTCTAATGTGATATAATCACATTTTTAACATGTAGCATGCCTAGCTACAAACTCCTTTTCTTTAACGAGCGCAATACTATCAATCACATTGATTTCAATCTTCTGACTTGAGTCAGATGCTACCTCGAACTTGGTTCTCTGAACCATGTAACAAACTCCTCGTAGTCGAACTTAATTTGATATGACCACTAGGGTCGGAATAACAACCATCTTACTAGTCACTACCGAAACAAGGGTAATGACACACTTGAACAAAACGGAATCAATTACTAGCTTCTTGGTAACCTTGTGACTTTCCCTGATCCAAGTGTGAGTCCTGTGCTTCCGGTAGTATATGAATCTACTACCTTTCACACCTACTCATACTCGTCCCAAGTATTGTCCCGCAGTCGACTAAGTCACCATACAAGAAAATCACACAACAATTTAACACATACGAAAGTGTCCAAATAATCATTGAAATTTCCCTAGACTCCACTAGGATTTCTTCATTGCTCAATCTACAATCATCAATTCTACTTCAACTCGATTGGTGATGGAAATTCCAGACGATGGGAAAACTTCAAGAATTACACCAACCGTTCCATCATCCTGCCAATCGAAGGTGTACTTCAGACGTACCGTAATCCTCTAAACTTTTTGTTATTTTATCAGACATAAAATAAAGGCATGACACCACTCTTACAATATCTTCCATAGGTGTCATTCACTATCATAAGCCCTTTTCATTTCCTTCATTTACTCAATTCTCTACAAGTCTTCACCATAACGTTCTATACACCAAAGCAGACGTTCGATGTATCGAGACGAGAATATAGATAGAGGAAGGTTTAGACGTGTAATCCTCCTTATTACTCCGAAAAATTACATGCCAGTTCTAATATCGTAGTCATACGCTTAGAATCCTACACACATAAGGTTTCCAGATCCGGTCGGCAACAGACCATAGATCCGAATAAATAATAGCATCGATATAGCTATCACACAAAACATTTAGCACATAAAAGCATTTTAGGCATCATTCCTAAAATAAACTAGTTCTTGTGTCAGTTTAGGTGTACTACCTAACATATTTTTAGACACACTCCTCACGATCATTACTTAGCATTCAAAGTTGAAGTCTAGAAATCCTACAAATTCTTAGTTCGCTTAAACTAATGCTCTGATACCAACTGTGACATCCCCAATTTCACGGCCAGAAAAGACCGATTTGTTTATGCTTGTTTTTAAAATCAGAGTAATCTTTTGAAGAAAATAGTTGCGGAATTTGTTCCCAAAACCAAATATGATAAGAATTTATCAAAAGGTTTCTCAAAGAGAATGTATTTTCATTATATAGCAAAACCTCGGGATGTCGTGTTCCGATACAGACACATAAGCATAAACAGAAGTTACATTTATTTACACTAATGATTTACATCTCCTTTTAATCTCTCAGTGAAATATGTCTTCGAATTGATACCTGTGATACAAAGAAAACTGAGTGGGTCAGGCTTGGGAGCCTAGTGAGCATATAGGGTTTTCGACCCACAATAATATAATTATTATATTCAATCATCAAACAATCAACCCAATTACCCATCCCCATAATCTTTCTCAAAGTTTTACCATATTAATCAACTATGCATCCTTCATTCATTCCTAAGGATTAACCTAAGGAATTAGCACAAACTTCCATTGCTACAGAAGGCGCATCTGCGAACATTATCCTTTAAGCGCCTCTGCCAGGATTACAACATTCACTATTAGGCGCATCTGCAAATATTATCCTTAAGCGCATCTGCTAGTATTATGACATTCCCTATTTGATGCCTCTACCAATATTATTCCTAAGCGCATCTGCTAGCATTATGACATTTTCTTTTAGGTGCATCCACCAATATTATGCTTAAGTGCATCTACCAGTATTATGTCATTCTCTATTTGGTGCATCTACCAATATTATGCTTAAGCGCATCTGGTAGCATTAAGTCATTCTCTATTTGGTGCATCTACCAATATTATGCTTAAGCGCATCTGCTAGCATTATGTCATTCTCTATTTGGTGCATCTACCAATATTTTGCTTAATCATCTTTCATACCTCATCATTTACCTCATCATTTTATCACATACCAACTATCTCATCTACCCATGTTCTACCCAACATATTTGCAGATACAAAATACATATACAGTTTAACTCATTAAAACCTATATAATTTATCCATCCTACAAACATCTCAAATAAACAACAATATATATATATATATATATATATATATATATACACACACATAGCACATATTTCATAACAAATACTTAATATTAATGTGTTAGAAGAAAGTAACCACACACTCACCCAAAACATATACTTAATACATTCAAACAATACTTGTATTAATATCGTGTTTATGAAAGGGACTATACACTCACACATATAAATAACAATATATATAAACACATAACACATATTTTATAGCCAATACTTAATATTTATGTGTTAGAAGAAAGTGACCACACACTCACTTGATCAGAAGATGATCGGACAACACTACGGCTTGTAAAAGTAGTATTCTTCGGTAGATATGGAAGATCTTCACACACCGGGCTTCTCGCAGGCAGAGCTTCGGCTCGAAAACTCTTTTCTTCTCGGGATCTTCGGGCTTTGGGACTTGCTTCGGGTCTCGGGGTTGTTACTGGGGCTTCGGGATATTTCTTGCACGTAAATCGATGTAATATGGGTAAGAGATGAGAGAATGAGCAACCAAACTCGGCTGGCCCTTGAAATCTATTTATAGGGCAAAATCTGCCCTTGCCACGTCTTGGGCTTGGTCGTCACTGCATGCGTCATCGCAAGTTGCATCTAGGGGACTCCCGGAGGTGTCAGAAGACTTGCCACGTCGTGGTATCTGATAGTTTTGGGGTTTCGCGCCCCGAACTTTAGAAATTCATAACTTTCGCATACGACTCCGTTTTCAACGTTGTTTATATCGACACGTAGGTGAGATTATGCTCTACAACTATCTTTTAGACTCCATTGGCTAATTTTGACTTTATTTTTAATATATTATAAATATATTACATATATATTATCTTTAGTAGACCGGGACAGGAAAACTCCGTTCGAAATTCATAACTCCTTCATGTGAACTTCGTTTTCGTCTGTCTTTTTATCGTTGGAATACTATCGAAGACATCTTCGACTCTCGTTTAGATCACTAAGGATAGATATCTATCTACCTTAAATTCACTATTTACGTCGCACTGGGTCGTGCAGGTTCTGTCGCGAAACTTCGACAGGTCATAACTTCTTCGTTATAACTCGGATTTCGGCATTCTTTATATGCACGGAAACCTTGTGACATATACTACAACTTGGTTAAGATTAATCATTCTAAATAACCTTCCATCAAAAAGTCATTTTTGATGCTTATCGTCTCTAAATTGACTAGTCCGGATCTACGGGCGTTATAGTTTGTAGTAAAATAAAGACCATAATTAAATCCATACTTCAAATAGTTTTGAAAGAAACCAAGCCTATGTTTGGTAGAGAGAGAGAGAGAGAGAGAGAGAGATCTAGTTGATATTTATAGTGAGTCCTATAATAGAGCTATGTGACTGAATGTACCCCCTACAACGTTTCATTATACGTTGTAGTAAAGATAGTAGACACTTACCACCCGCTTCGATTGATCGGTCAAGGTTGTAGCTAGCAACTGCAGGTGGGGATGTCAACCCCGTATAGATCTATACACATGTATCGCGCTCTGAAGATTAACGGTTATAATAGTGTGTATATGTTAAGTGTTTAGACTTATCTATTGAATATAGTCTCACTAAAAAGCCCTTAACTAAGGTATATGAAAAGCTCCCAACACTAACTTATAAGTGGATAAGTTAGTAGGAATAATGAATTTATAGAGTTATTAAAGTCGAGCAAAATTGGTATGCATGTATAGTATAAGGTACTTGCTTTTATAACGAAGTATGTCTCAAAGTATGTACATGTATAAACTTTATGTATTTAAACACACACACACACACACACACACACATATATATATATATATATATATATATATATATATATATATATATATATATATATATATATGGGAAAAGTGAATATACCTTTAAGGGTATATAAGCTTAGGTACCCAAACTCAACATAGTACATCCTTTTGTATCATATACACATTATAATTGTCCAATGTTCTTATAATTTAACTTCTAACTTGATTTACTTCCAAGATTTTTATAAATTCATATTTATCTTCCTCTTACATAACTTTCATTTCGAACTATATATATATATATATATATATATATATATATATATCATACTAGGTGTTCGACAAAAAGATGCAATTTAAAAAGAAAATAATAGTGAAATTTTGAAAATCTTGAAAGTAAATCAAGTTAGGGATGAAGTTTAATAACAATATAATGAATATATCAAACAAAATGACATATTATAGTGAGTTTGGGTACCTAAGCTTATATACCCTTAAGGGTATATTCACTTTTCCCTATATATATATATATATATATATATATATATATATATATATATAGTTGACGTGATTTTTATGAGATGTACCGTCACATGAATCATAGGGTTTTGTAGTAAAATGACATATGTTATTCTCTTGTAAATATTTCATTTTTAAAACAACATAACATATGTGTATCAAATGTATGACTACTTTATGTGTATATACTATGTACTCGTAAAAATAATATTTCATAAACTAGTTAAAGTTTTTAAGTATTTTCACATAAAAAGATAACATTTTACATATGTTTGCATCAATTAATGTATATGCACATGTATTCTCCCCTAAAGCGTATAAAACTAAAAATAAGGGTGGTAACACTCACTTGTAGGGTATGTAGTCGAGGAACCAAATAGATTAAGAAAATCCAAAATATAGCAGTTTCGAAGTCCAATGAATAGTTTTTTTTCCTGGTGAATAGCGTTTTCCCAGAAAAACTTGTTAGAGCTTCACTGGTAAATTGGTTAGAAAGTTCACCGCAAAAATTGTCAGTGAATAGTGTTTTATTGGAAAATGTCATCTGATGATTAGTAATCTAGACTAGAGGAATAGTGAACTTGACCAGAAGTTGATTGGAAAAGAGGCCGGAAAAGTCACTAGCCGCGGACGGCGGCGACAGATGGCGGTTGTCGGCGGCTTAATGGTGACCGGAGGCTGATGTAGGCAGCAGGTTGGTCGAAGGGTGTTTGTCGAAGGTCAGATCGGAAAAAGAGGATGAAGCAGTCGGTTTTTTGGGAGTTTTCAGACCCCGACTCGGCGAAGGAAAGCGGTTAGTGGTGGCTCACAGCGGTTTTGGTAGCCGAAGTGTAACAACCCAAATTTCCAATAAAATATTTCAATTTAAATAACCAAAACATTTCCAAAAGATATAAAATTCCAAACACATTTGTTTTCAAAATCCATAACATCAAATAAATTATTCATAAAATCAGAGTGTCCGAAATGAAATGCTAGAGAGTGCACGTCGCACCATCACGTCGGGCTCTTGCCCTTAGATCCTGAAGTACTTGAAACAACCAACAAAATGTAAGCTAATTCTTAGTGAGTTCCACAGAGCATACCCCACACAATTTACATAATCACATAACCCATAATAGTTATATCAACTACATATATCACATAAGCTATGCATACAAACATACAGGGAGGCAATGGAAACCCTCCAAGGTCTTACACCGGGTGCCATTGGAACCCCTACGTGGTCTTAACCCATTGCCATGGGAACCCCCACATGGTCTTAACTACCTGCTATGGGAACCCCCACATGTTCTTAGGTAAATAAAGAAATATCATGCAAGCTAAACATACAAACGTACTAGAATGCCATGGAAACCCTCCAAGGTCTTACAAAAATGCCATGGGAACCCCCACATTGTCTTAATCTACTGCCACGGGAACCCCTCAGGGTCTTCCATTCAAATTTCATACCAACATAACACATAACAACTAACGATCCACGTATCACATAATGGGTCGACCTTGATGCCTTTGACCCATTGGTATGGTGAGAAGACTCACCTCTCAAGAAATGTTGAACCGGTAAAAATCAATCCCAACTCACAACTCCGAACTCGACCGCTTACAACCACCCTACAACTAACTTCAAAAAAACCCCGAATTAACAAAGTTACCCTTAAAGTCAAACTTGTTCAACCCTGGTCCAAGTCAAAGTCAACAGTCAAGGTCAACAATCCATGTTGACCCAACTCGTCGAGTGTATCTGGCAACTCGTCGAGTTCCTTCAGTGTTCAGAAAACCGAGAAAAACCCTAGCCAAATCGCCGAGTTATCTTATCAACTCATTGAGTTCGCTCAGTATCCAAAAAGTGGGAAAACCCGATCAAAATCATCGAGTTGTCAGGGAAACTCGTCGAGTTTTCCCAGTCTTAACATATTCAGCCCTTTCTAGTCGAAACTAAAGCTCCAAACTACATATATGGTCCCTTAGGGTTAAGATGCCACGTAAAGTTGCTAACTTTACATCCATGCAAGGCATCAAAGGGCTAAAACACTCAAACAAAGCTTATAAGGGGACTTAGAGCTTGAAGGAGGGCCAAGACTTGATAAAGTTGGCAACTTTAAGTCTACAAGGGCCATGATATGTCTAGATCTGAAGCCATATCTTCATAACATGCTTAAATCCAAGAATGGTCCCAAATTAGGCTAATAATAGCCATGAACTTTCAAGGGACGAGATCTAGCAAAAGAATAGTCAAGGTATCGACTTTATACCTTAGTATAGTGGCCACAATATTGAAATCCACGGATCTAAAGTTTCTCCCTTCAACTATGCACCACCAACTTCAACTCCTGGATCAAGCGTTACAAAAAAGTCTGCTGATGCAAACAAATCGGGGAAATTCTCTTGCATCTGATCCTCCGGCTCCCATTTCCATTTCGAGCCCTTCTGGTTCTGCCATTACACCTTCACTAGCTTCACCTGTTAGTTATGAAGAACCTTAGTTTTCTTATCCAAAACTGCAACGGGCCTCTCAATGTAGTTCAGGCTCTCATCCACCTGAATGTCGTCCAAAGAAATAACCGTGGCCTCATCTGTGACACACTTCCGCAGCTGAGACACATGGAAGGTGTTATGAATCTGGCTAAGCTTGTCAGACAGATCTAAACGGTAAGCCACCTTGCCCACCCGGGCGGAAATCCATAACGGTCAATATATCAGGGTCCTAACCTTCCGTTCTTCCAAAACCTAATGACTCCTTTAGTAACACCCCAAAAATCCAGACCAAAAATTTTGTTTTTAATTATGTTACTTACAAAACCGTTTACTTAAAAACATCATCAATATCATATTAAACCATAAAACCATAATCACATGTATCAAAATCATAACATCAATAGTAATATTATCAAAGTACAATCCCATGGATCTCAAAAATGCGGAAATCATGTGTGTGCGATGTGCTGCTACCGTGCCAGCTCATTCCCCTTTGACGAAGAGGTACCTGAAACCAAAACTATAAACTGTAAGCTAAAAGCTTAGTGAGTTCCCCCATCATACCACATACCATACAACAAACATACTGTCGTGCAATTCTGGGCTACCCGACTACCCTGCCAGACAATTCTGGGGTGCCCGACCTACCCATTTCACGAAATTCTGGGTTGCTTGACTTACCTTGCCAGGAAATTCAGGGGTGCCCGACCTACCCTTCGGTCCTTACGACTATACTCGGGGACTATTCCCCATACTACCTCCTATCACATAACATCATATCATATTAACATATAAGTATATCAGGTAGTAGCAACCCTATATGGTTATCACAGAGACAATCATCTACCAACTAACTCTACTAGTGGGTCGGCCTTGGTACCTTAGACCCACTTCTACTGGAAGGTAACTCACCTCATTGTCGTGAAGTGTTTGAACTGTCCTTGCTGTCGGGATCAACTCCTCTCAATTCCTACATGTAACAACCTTCCTTAATTTACCATTACATACTCTTAACCCTTACAAGGGTTACTCAAGTCAAAGCCAAAGTCAAGGTCAACACCTTGGTCAAAGTCTATTCTAGGTCAAAATCAACGTATGGTAGACTTGACTCGCCGAGTTGACCCAACAACTTGCCGAGTCCCCAAATCCTTAAAATACTAAGACCTCGATCCTACTCGCCGAGTCTTGCACACACTCGTCGAGCTCTACCTTATACAAAGTTGGGACCTTCATCAATTGAATCGACGAGTTCATCCTTAAACTCGTTGAGTCCTTCTTCATGGAAAAAGGCCCCTTTAGCCCTGGACTTGCCGAGTTCCTTATGAACTCGCCGAGTACGCCTTCATGAAGTTGGGACTTGCCTTGAAATCGCCGAGTTCTGTTCTTGAACTCGTCAACTTCCATGATTTCCGGGTCCAGATTCACATCTATTTTGTTGAGTCCTCTTCTAGACTCAACCAAATCGATCAAAACAGAAGAGGATTGGGTAACCATATCCCGACTCGTCGAGTCCCATGAACGAATCGCGAGTCCCCCAAGGTCCATGTCCATACATTTGATTTCAGTCGGGTTTAACACATCCAAAACATAAATCTAGCCTCCTGGGGTCCATAATACACGTAAAGTTACATACTTGACATTCATGCATGGGGTATTTGGATCAAAAGACCCTAAAATGTAGTCTACAAGATGCATGGGGCTCTTATGGCAATAAATTTAGCACCTTTATGCCATAGGAACCCTCAGTGGTTCTAGATATGAAGTCATACCCCTTTATAACCACAAAATCCTGAGTATGGCACTTCTAAGGCTTAGAAAAGGTAGAAATGAACCATAACTAGAGATCTAAGAGATAGATGGTCAAGGTTTCAGCATTATACCTCAAATGAGTTGGAAATGTGCCAAAACCTCTGGATCTTCTTTTCCTCTTGATCTCTCAAGCTTCCTTCTTCTTCTCTATGTAACGACCGAAAATACAACCAATTTTATATTTTTCAAAAACATCTCGATTCCATTAATTCATTACAAAAAGGGTTTTCAATACAAAACATTTAACGTGTTCCCAGAATCACACACTACAAAATCATGAGGAGAGGTACGATCACGCCTTCGCCTTGCCACGATCTCCTGAAGAACCTGAAAAACATGAAACCACAACTGTAAGCCCGAAAGCTTAGTGAGACATCCCCAAAATACCAACCACAAATACCATACACGCATAACATGCCATAACATATCCGATCACAGAACAGCCATGCACTTCGGGTCTACTGTGTGACTGGTCCGCCGCACCGGCCTACAGTCCACCTGGTCCACCCTCTGAGTCTATCCACATCCATCGAGTCTACAGTGTTATTGGTCCGCCCGGTCCCGGGCCTTCAATCCACCTGGTGCACTCTCTGAGTCTATAGTATGACTGGTCCGCCCGCACCGGGCCTTCAGTCTATCTGGTCCACTCTGGGAGCCTTCGGCACGTCTGGTCCGCCCTTTCGGGGCCTACAGCCTATCCGGACCGCTCGCTGGGCCTTCGGCACAACCGGTCCGCCCTGGGTATCTTGGCCTACAGCACGCAGCAGGACCTGCCTCAACCCAACTCCAGTCCAAACAACCATGTGCACATATACATACAATCATTTAGCAATTCACAGGCAACAAGCAGATCAAACAGATCACATAGCATATCATCATCCTAACCAGGATACCGACCTAACAGGTCACTAGCATAGCATCACCCTATCTCTCAGGATACCGACCTCAAACAGGTCTCTATATACCATCCTAGCTCTCAGGATGCCAACATAACATAGCAACAACATAGCAACAACTACCCGGATCTCAATCCGATAAGGGTCGGCCTTGGTGCCTTAGACCCTGTTGATATAGTGAGGATAACTCACCTCGAAACTGCCGACTGAACAGACAACCTGAACTGCCCCGATCACTGATTCGATCTCCACCACTGAACAACCGCCAATGCACTGAACTCAAAACAACAATCAACAATTACCAAAATTCCCCTGGAAACCACTGGTCAACCCTTGGTCAAAGACAAGGTCAAAGTCAACTCCTGACTGACCCTACTCGCCGAGTCAACCCTATGACTCGCCGAGTTCCCATAATCAGAACTTCACTCAATCCGCGACCTAACTCGCCGAGTCACCCCGAGACTCGTCGAGTTCAACAACTCTGAGTCCACTCGCATACAACTCACCGAGTCATCCCTTGACTCGCCGATTCTCGACTCGACCAGAAAATATTGGGACTCTTCGACAAGACTCGCCGAGTCCAAGAACAGACTCGCCGAGTCTAAGGCTATCATCAACCTACTCGCCGAGTTGTTCATACAACTCGCCGAGTTCCAGGCTATCTTCATCCGACTCGCCGAGTTGTTCTTCCAACTCGTCGAGTCCCAACTCATCTTCAAGCAACTCGTCGAGTTCACCTATGTGACTCGCCGAGTACCATAGATCTGAATCCATTCAGAAGCATTCCAGGCCATGCAATTGATCCAAAACATAGATCTAGCCTCATACAACTTATCCATCACGTAAAGTGGCAAACTTTACGTGAATCCAAAGAGATCTAGGCCTTGTTCACTTATAACTAGGGTTTGGGACATGCAAGCTTCACTAAACACTCCAACATAGGGACTTTCATGCTCTCTGATTCTTCTCCATTCCAGATCTGAGGTAGCAACCTCAGATCTAACCTCTAGACTTCCAATTACATCCATAGACAAGATCCCACAAACCCCAAAATGAAGAAACAATATACAATCAGTCGAAGAACGAGATATTACCTCCAATGGACGCCCCAACTGCTATAAAATTCGGTTCCAAGCAAAGCCCCTTGCCCCAAGCCTTCAATCTCACAAAATTCCTTCAACAAACTCCTCAAATGCTCCAAATACACTCCAATCTTCTTCAATCGCACTTTCTAGGGTTTCTGGACTTCAAAGGGGAATAAAGAGGCTGGGGGAAGGGTATAATGTTCTTTAAATAGGGCTCAACCCCGAGGATTAGGGTTTTCTCCACTCAGCGCCTACTCGCCGAGTCCATCTCACTGACTCGCCGAGTCGGCTACTTAACACGCGACCCAGTCGCGACTCTACTCGCCGAGTCCATCCATGGACTCGCCGAGTCACTCCTTCCCAAATAAAACTTTTAGCCCTTCAACTCTACTCTTGCTATTCCGGGATGTTACACTCTAACTTCAAATACACACAAAAGGCACCAAAAAGCTCAAGAACACTCAATAATTGATTAGGGTTTCGAGTTAGGTGTTTTCTGGACTGGGAGGGACGATGGAGGCTAGGTTGGGACAATATAAGGTGTTTAAATAGGGTGTAAACCCTAAATATTAGGGTTTCATCCAGACAGTCCTACTCGCCGATTCGGGCTCTCCGACTCGTCGAGTAGGTTACTTAAAACCCACGTCCAAGAGTCTAGTCTACACGACGAGTTGGGCCTCCAACTCGTAGAGTCCCAGTGTAAAAACATACAATTAATTAAATTTAAATACGTATCAGGAAATGGATGTTATAAATCTTCCCTACTTATTTCAGACTTCATCCTCGTAGTCTACTGCTGCATTTGGAAAAAGCTCGGGGTAGTGCTCTCTCATCTCGTCCTCCAGCTCCCAAGTCCATTCTGAGCCCTTGCGGTCCTGCCATTGTACCTTTACCAGCTCGACCCTCTTGTTCTTCAAATTCTTCGATTTCCTGTCGATGATAGCTATTGGTTGCTCAATGTACTTCAGGCTGTCATCCACCTGAATGTCCTCTAGCGGTACCACAGCTGAGTTGTCTACCAGACACTTCCGTAGCTGAGAGACGTGAAAGGTGTTGTGAATCTGAGTAAGTTCGGCTGGCAGGTCCAGCCTGTACGCTACCTTGCCCACCCTGGCTACACCCCTGAAAGAACCGATGTATCTGTTGGGTTTTGAGCATTCTAACACTCCTAAGTGTACATGCAACCCTAAATACCTTGGATCTATGTTTTCTCTATTATACATGCAAATAAGAACTTCCAAGGTATTATCCTAATCTAGCATTCAAAACAATAACTATAGCAAGATAGAATACATACCTCTTTGGTGTAGAAAGTCTTCATGAAGCTTGAGTGCCTAGTGCCTCAAGTGTGACACCTCAAATGGAATCACAATCATCAAAACACTTAGAATAGCTTGAGAGAATTCTACAACTCATGAAATCGGCTAGCCCTCTCTAGAATCATACTCTAGTCGCCAATTTTGCCAAGAATAATATCTTTATATAGTGTTACAATTAGGGCAAACCCTAATTGTCATGACTTTCCATTTCCTTGGATCCATGGGTTCAAATACACCATGGAGCATCCATGGACCATCCTATGGGTTTTAGCCCAACTTGATTATCCATGGAGCATTAGCCCACTATACAAGTATGGATGATTTACACAATCAACCCATATATTTAATTAGTCTTCTTTTGATCACTTAATTAATCCTAGATTAATTCTTGATCAATACTAATTAAATAATCTCATTATTCTTATTATTAATATACTAGAACTTATAATATATTAATAACCATAAGTGTCTTATTTCTCTCATTATAGTCTATCCAAGTGCATGATGGTATGCAACCCAAATGGACCATGCCGGGTCGGGTCAAGTCTTACCAATTATAGTTATGGACTTAGACATTAATCCAATAGTATCTGGGGCTAATTTGCCCCGCTTCTTGAATCGGATGACACCTTTCCATGGTGACAACTTCAAGAGGACCATATCCCTGACCTGGAACTCCAGGTCCGAACGGAGCTTGTCAGCATGACTTTTATGCCGACTCTGAGCAGTCTGAAGCCTGCTCCTGACCTGTTGGATCCTCTCCGTCGTCTTGAGTACCACTTCGGTACTCCCCATGACTCTCTACCCAACGTCACCCCATCATATCGAGGTTCTGCACTTCCTCCCGTACAATATCTCGAAGGGAGGAAGATTAATACTCGCGTGGATAGTTGTTGTTGTAGGAGAACTTGGCCAATGGCAGATAGGTATCCCAGCTACCACCGAAATCCAAGACACACGCCCGCAGCATATCCTCCAAGGTCTGGATGATTTGCTCGCTCTAACTATCCGTATGTGGGTGAAACTTGGTGCTAAAGTGCATACGAGTACCCAACTCGTCGTGAAACCTCTTCTAGAATCTGGAAGTGAACCATACGTCTCTATTTGAAATCACGGAGACTGACACTCTGTGCCGAGCTACCACCTCTCGGATGTAGATATCGGCCAGCTTTTCGGCCGAGATGCTCTCCTAGATCAGTATGAAATGGGAACTCTTGGTCAACTGATCCACGATTACCCATATGGAATCCACTCCCCGTGCGGTCTTGGGAAGCTTGGTGATGAAATCCATAGTAATTTCTTCCCATTTCCACATGGGGATGTCCAACAGCTGCGTCTTGTCGTGAGGCTGCTGGTGCTCCGCCTTGACCTTCCTACAGTTCAGACATCTCTCAACATACCAGGCTACATCCCGCTTCATACAGCGCCATCGCATTACTGCCTCAACCTTGGCTAGATCAACCGTGATACCCTCTTGGTTGATGATGTGCCCCAAAAACTGCACCTCTCGCAACCAGAAATCACACTTTAAGAACTTGGCATAAAGACTTTCTGTCCTCAGTGTCTCCAATACCTCCCTCAAATGTTGCTCATGTTGCTCCTTGGTCTTATAATAGACCAAAATGTCATCGATAAAAAAATCATGGACCGATCCAACATCGGCCTACACACCCTGTTCATGAGGTCCATGAACGCTGCTGGGGCATTGGTAAGCTCGAATGGCATCAACACAAATTCATAGTGACCGTACCGAGTCCTAAAAGTTGTCTTCGGTATATCCTCATCTCTAATCCTCAACTGATGGTATCTCGACTGAAGATCAATCTTGGAAAACCAAGATGCACCATGAAGCTGATCGAACAAATCATTAATCCTCGGAAGCATATAACGGTTTTTCAACGTTAGCTTGTTCAGCTCCCGATAATCGATACACATCCTGTGTGACCCGTCCTTCTTCTTCTTGAACAGGATCGGTTCTCCCCACGGGGAATTGCTCGGACGAATAAACCATCGGTCTAGCTACTCTTAAAGCTGTGTAGACAGATCCTGTATCTCGGGAAGAGCTAGTCGGTATGGTGCCTTGGCTATCGGAGGCACCCCAGGCAACTCCTCGGGAGGCACCCTAGGCAACTCCTCGGGAGGCACCCGAGGCAACTCCTCGGGAGAGACATGCCAAAAATCCTGTACAAACGGTACACTACCAAAATCTGTTGGGGTCTCAAACCTTATATCCGAAACATACGCCAAGAATCCCGAACAACCATGATGTAGAAGTCTCCTTGCCCTCACAGCTGAACAGAGGGTTGGCCCCTACGAGGCCCTCTCTCCATAAATAACCGGTTCTCCCCCACTTGGGGTTCGAACTCCCACCAGTTGGCGCTCGCAATCTATCATGGCCCCGTTGGCCCCCAATCAGTCCATTCCAATGATCACCTTCAATCCTTGCAACGGTATCGGAACCAGATCGACACGAAACCTCTCCCCAAACACATCAGGACACAGTCCTGATATACCGTCGTAGCACTCACAGTGCGGTCATCCGCGATTTTAATCTCAAGTAGGGAATCCTGTCACACCCCAAAACTGGAGTGGCGGAAACGTTCTGGGGCGGAGGACGTCATGTAATGTATCACAACAATGCAAACTAGTAAACAAGCAACAACATCATACATTGCTTTAATAGTATAATTTTAGTTACAAGTGTGTTCTTTCATAGTATAAGACAACAAAATGAACAATCGAAATAAAAGATGAGTCTGAACTGCTCCGTCTTTACAAAACCTGGTCGTCGTACCTGTCTATTTATGACCTAAGAATACAAGTTATTTTGAAAGCGAGTATCAGCCAAAAAGTTGGTGAATTCATAAGTATTAGTGTGTCTTAGATTTGTAAAACTCGGAAGTAAGGACTTGTGAACATTTGGAAAAAGTTTGTATAAGTATGAACAGTTTGAAAGTAGGTTGCAAACGTTTGAATACCCTAGCAAATCCCTATGATTTCTATTAGTATAAAGAGTAATCTTCTACCAAGACTAGACTGTTTTGAAAGTAACAATGATGGTTTTTCCTTTGTATGACTACTATTAACAATATATATATATATATATATATATATATATATATATATATATATATATAGTCTACCTCATCGTTTATGTGAATGTATCACAAAATAAAAGTAATAGGAAAAATATAGCCATGTAAGTGTTATCCTTTTGTATTAGGATCAACCCGACATCGCGACTGCCGAAATAGTAATAACCTTGGACGTCCGTAGATGTTCATTTTCCTCTGTAGCTAACAGCAGGGCGTAGGAATGGTTAGTCCCGTAAAGGTACCCTAATATAAGTATTGACCGTAGGCATCCGTAGATGTTCATTACCTCTGTTGCTAACAGTTGGGTGCTGGAATGGTTAGTCCCGTCTAGTAAGTAAGTAGTCTTCTCCCGAGACCCACTGTAAGTAAGTAATAATATGATTGGTAGTCGCTATTCTACATTTGGAACTAAAGGTGACTTCCGCAACGAATCTCTAGGTCGAAATCCATATTTATTACCAAATCATATATAAGCCCAAACTATACCGATAATAGCTTACCAAGGATATATGAATGTATACCTTTGCTACGCAAAGGTACTGAACTGACTGACTAGAACTATTATGTCCGTATATGTATGCATGATATATAACTAATATTTAGACGACCTTCGGACGGATACCCGGTACCCTACCAGACCACATCCCAACGAGGAAAAGGAAATAAAGCGGGTTAGCCTTCCTAAGTCCTTCAAGCATTACTTATATAACTATACATATACATGCATGCATTTGATAATATAAAAGTATAAAAGGAGTTTTATAAAACCATTGAAAAAGATTAATATCTAAGAAAAGATCGACTTGATGTCAGTTTATAAAACGGTTTGAAAGTAGTTGTTTGATAAAACAATTTAAGTATAAAGAAACCTTTGTTTGAAACACAATTGTAAAAGAGTTTGAAATGAAACATACAGTGTATAATAAACAGTTTAGTAAAGCGTTTTAAACATATAAAAATGTTTAAGATAAACATTTAAAGAAATCTGTTTGGTAAAACAGTTAATGTATAGTAAATCCATTTGTATGTTGGTTATTAATCATATGTGATTGATATAATAACTAGCATGATTGTAACACCGTAAAAATTCAAACAATTTTTCGCATTTTAAAAACCAAATATTTTCATTCACATCCACATTTTAAAACATTGTATCATCATTATCTCAATACAAAACCACAAGATCAAAACATATGAACTCCAGTGTGCGTGTGTACGAATCATGCCGACGCCTTTCCGCGATCATCACTGGTACCTAAAACACCACACATAACACTGTAAGAATAAATGCTTAGTGAGTTCCCCATAATACCACATAAACACATATCAACCACTCAAGACTGTAACTCTGTTGACCCTCTAGTCAAATATCTCTGTGGGACCCTCTTGGTCCCATAACTCTTTGGACCCTCTTGGTCCCATAACTCTGTGGACCCACTGGTCCTAACTCTGTAAACTCTGAATCATGCATATCACATATCACAATAACTCACAACACATAATATCATACAAACACACTGGCATATAACTCTAGAATACTCTGTCACATAACTCTGTTACTACACTAGGTAAAGTCTTGGGAGAAGACTCACCTCAGATGTCTCGGTATATCTCTGACTCGGTAGAAATATGATCTAGCCTCCGCCTAATCACACAAAGTAAATAGTCTCATAAATATAACTCTCGAGACTAGACTCAACCCTCTCTAGGTGAAAGACCATTTTACCACTCTATCAGCTCAAAGGCCACATTGTTGACCAAACCCTAAAAGTCAACAAAAGTCATCGGTCAAAATTTGACCCGACTCGTCGAGTGCACTTGGGCGACTCGGCGAGTCTACACGTGTCTACTAACTCTCTTAGTCCCTCTTGGCACGTCGAGTCCCCCCCTTACTCGACGAGTCACACCTGTCATGAATCGCGGGGCCACCCCGACTCAACTCGCCGAGTCTCAAGAACAACTCGGCGAGTTCCGCCTTGAACTTCAGTCCCCCAACTCTCCCTGACTCACCGAGTTATTTTCCCAAATCGGCAAGTCTACTCACTGAGTGATTTATGGGAAACCCTCACCCTACTCGCCGAGTCTGATCTTCGGACTCGGCGAGTTCATGCCATGCACAAACTCCATAGACCTCCTGAGGTCAGATCTGTTCCTTTAATCCATAGATCTGACCTTCCCAAGCATGATAATCATGTAAAGTTCAGACCTTGACACTCATATAACATCTAAATGGTCTAACTTTGTGATTTAGCCCCAAAAATGACATCCTAAGCTCATGGCTCCCAAAATAACTCATAAAGCTCCAAGGGTTAAGGTCTCTGGACCTCTTTGGGTCCAGAGCCAAAGCATAGACTCGAGAAGGGACCAATTGCTCCACTTATCCATCCTCTAAAGGGGTTAGAAAACCCTAACTCTAAGAATCAACACCAAAACTGAAGAAGGTCCGAATAAATACCTCAATATGAAGTCTATGAACTCTGAAGTCACCAAAATCGCACCTCCTTCAGCCTCCTCTTGCCTTGGCCACCTCTTTCTTGCAAATACACCAACAAAAAGATCAAGAATGGCCTCTCCTTCCTCACAAACGCTCTAGATCTCTTAGGGTTTCTCTCTGGGGTTTGGTAGCAGCAAATGACGGCCCTAAGGGCCTTTAAATAGGTCCCAAACCCAGGAAATTAGGGTTTCATTAAACAGCATGGACTCGCCGAGTCCACTCATGAACTCGCCGAGTCCGGCTGTGAACCCGGATATGAATCCGCGACCATACTCGGCGAGTCTAAACACCAACTCGTCGAGTCCCCTCTCAGTCTCCAAAAATAAAAGGAATAATTAATATACATGGGAATCCGGGTGTTAAAATGATTCAAACAATATCCCCCCCATAAACTATTTAAAATCATTTAGAAACATTTAAAAGGTTAATTCAAGGGGTATGAACTCACCTATAGTTGGTGGTTTGGATGAACCGAAGATGTAGGATTGCTAGGTGTCAAGTGAAGACTTGAATACACTCTATGATCCTAGTTAACATATAATATCACATATATGTATCCAATTAGTATTTAAACAACTAATAAAAAAAGTTAAGACACCCTAGGACATGCTAAACACCTTATACAAGTGTTATAAGTCCCAAGGATTGCATCTAAGTGTTGTAGGGAAATGCTAGTGTGCTTAGGGTTCAAGGAAAACTCCATTATGGAGTTTACGGCTTTGTGGTCACTAATAAAAGAGTTTACGGTTGTAAACCCTTGAGTTTACGGCCGTAAGCTCATACACTTTTAACCATTTGTTGGTTTGAAGCCTTAAAAGTCCCTAGAAGCTTTTCTACTTGAAGTATGTGACTAAGGAAGGAACTAGGGCACGATTTTACTCCTATTTGGAGTTTACGGTCCCTAAACAATTTTCCTTTGAGTTTACTGTCGTGAACTCATAAGGTTTATGGTATTTTGGGGGTTTTCAAGTCCTTAGCTTATCAAATAATGGAATCATGTTAGTTACTAAGGCATAAGAAGGAATTTGGATCATTTATACATACTTTGGGGTGTTTACGGTTTTAGGAGCTCCCCAAACCGTAAACACATATAAATGAGAGATTTTTGTGCCTTTTTATGTGATAAACACATCAAGGAAGGATCTAGGCATGCCCTTAAGGCATTGTGAAGGACTAAGCACCCAAAGGCACCCTTTGGCACCTTTACTTGGTGTTTATGGTTCAAGGACTTCTTGAACCGTGAACACCTTGTTCTTGGTGTTCTTGGAACATTTTCTTGATTTAAAGATGTGTACTAAGTACTATGATACTCTAGGATAGAAACACTTACAGTATAGAAGCTTGAAATGAGCCAAAAGTCCAAGAACACTAGTGTGTGTTCTTGGTGTTCTTGGTGAACTTGAAGAATCAACCTTTTTGAAACATTTAGACAGATGGATGTGTGTTAAAACACTAGATTAAGTGATATACTAACTTGAAAGAGCTTGAAACACTCACTAGATTGAAGATCTCGAAGAAAACCGGGATGATACTTGAGAGAGTTTGGGAGTTTACTCTTGGAAAGGTGGAAAAATGCTAAAAATGGCTAAGTGCCACTTTTATACCCCTCCCCTTTAGGGTTTACAACCGTAAACACCAAGTTTAGGCTGTAAAATCTAAACTTTTGATGTGTCGGGACTTTATTGTTGCACAATAAACCCTAGGGCATCCTCTCTCCTGATATCTCCTAAAGTATTAATCCTAGAATACTCAAACTTATTCCAAAAAGTCTGAAATTTAACAGTAACTGTTCTGACTTCTATTAACTTGATATGTTATACAGAATGGAAATTTCGGGTTGTCACAAATCCAAAGTCCCCGGAGCATCTAAGAATTTCTTGCTAAGCGTAAGAGATAGGAACAATCGGATAGCTCCTGAATCGAAATGAACACGGGCCGACATACCATTGACCATAAAGGTCCCTATATAAGAGCATATATATACATAAGCATAACAAATCAATATCAAGCATAAAATAAATTATGTACCAGCCACGATGTCTGGCGCTGCCCAAGACTCCTCAGTAGTCAACTGAAATGTGCGACTCTTCACCGTAGGAGCATTCGCCTTGGCACGACGACCATCAGTGATCCTCAATTTGGCGAGCGCAAGCGCCGCCACCATTCCTCCCCCTCCCTGCAACCTCAGACAATTGGTCATTTTATGTCCGGTCTGGTTGCAATGGAAACAAATCAAGCCCTTCTTGGGGCAGTCCCTGCTCACGTGGCCTGGCTGACCACATGTATAACATACTGGGCTCGTCACTCGGCAAACTCCACTGTACAACCTCCCATATTTAGCACATCGGCCACAGACCTGCTGGCCCCTAACAGATGAATCAAAAGTCGTAGGCTTTTTAGCTTGACCTATAGCTGTTTGGGCCAGCTCTAGCTTCCGCTTGGTGCGGAACTCCAACCCCATCTCCCACTCCTGGGCCTTCTACACCATCTCATTTAGGGTTTTGCACCCTAAAAATCTCACGAACTCACGGATATCATCCCTCAGCATAGAATGATACCTCGTCCTCCTCATATCCTCATCCGCAACATACTGCGAAATCAATAGTGCTCATTCCCAAAAGTTGGCAGTGATCTCCGCCGTAGTTTTGGTGGTCTGCTGTAGCTCTTGAAACTCGCTCACTAAACGTTGCACCCCAATGGATGGTGAAAATTCCAAGTCAAAACGCCTGACAAACTCCTCCCATGACTTCTCAGCAACTCCAGCTGATCCCACCTGGTGGGTCACCTCCTCCCACCAGTCCCTGGCTCAGTCCCTCAACATGTACGAAGCAAACCCCACTCTTGCCACCTCGGGGCAAGCGCTTGTGCGTTGGGCATTCTCCGTGTCTGTAACCCAACGTCGACTAACTAAGGGATCTTTGACCCCAAAGAACTGAGGCGCTCCGTACGCCATGAACTCCCAGAACGAGGGAGTTCGGGCCCTGACCTGGCCCGTAGCAATCTCGACTCTGAAAGACTTGAGCCGTTCCTCCATAATCTCCATTATCCCCTCCTTGACGGTTACGAAAATCAGTGGGGTAGCGTCAAGAATGCCCTTCATCACCTCAATTGCGATAAGCTCACGCAGCCTCTCGTCAATGGGCTCTGTAGCATAGCCTGACCCAGATCCGGATCCTGATCCTTCTGCTCCATCACGTATCATCACCATTCTGATCTGAAATATCATAAGACATAATGATAAAAATATCCAAAATGGGATCCTACTACACCGTTTCTTCTTAGATCTTCCAGATCTAACATTGGTTTGGGTACATGTCCTGTGCTTTCAGTAGTACGGGCCCAATACTACCTTCCACACCTACTTGTACCTTCTGTTGATAGAAAAACTTTGAGACACGCTTGAACAAACTTTAGAACAAGTATATATTGCGGAATAGTTAATCTCGAAGGATCTAAAAGCTCAACAATAATATTTAGAGTTAGATGTTAGAGAGTTAGTTGCGGAAATGTAAAGATATGTAACTGACAACATTTGTTATATCATGTATACACTTAAGCTGATTCATAACGAGGAATGCATTCAAGCCAAATTAATAAGTGAGATCAAACTTAGTGAATAAGTCACAGAAGACTTGCTCCGAAGAGAGGTTGTGATCGATTATGAGAGTAAGAAGATTGAATAAGTAAGATAGAAAAGATAACTTCAGAGATGTGTATTAGAATTAGATGTGATACACTTCTTACTTACAAGAGAATGAGCTCTATTTATAGAGACTCATAAAGATCACTAGATTACAACTCTAAGAGTAGCCATGCAAGGCATACTGAACAATAGAGTGTATTACAGAAAAGACAAAGTAACGTAATCTAGATAGAGACTGCGGTAGATAGAGACCGCGGTTGGTGACTGTTGATGAATCGGCTTGATTGCGGTGGCTTGTTGACTGCGGTAGCTGAAGTTCAAGAGGGTCACTTTTTATGATTCAACAATTTCCCCTAAGTGAGCTCATTAACATTTGATCAGCTATCAAGTTTAAGAAAATTGATCAGGATCCACCAAAACTTCCTGATGTTCTCCAACCAGTTGATTCTTCTTAATATTTCGAACTTGACTTCTGCAGTTGTGTGCTCGGATTTTTCAACTGCGTTTCGGCAGATGTCAAGTTGCTTCCTGGTGAGACGATGCATGGCAGTCATAGGAATGAAGTATTTGACATTATACGTCTTCCTTTTGAAAATGACCCCAAGTTCAGGATAGTTGGTTGCACCTAAGGATCTTTCTTCATAGCCTTCGGTAGGCATTGGTGTGGGATCAAGTGGTGGCAAATCAACTTTCTTGGCAATGGTGGGGTGGATGTCTGCGTCGATCTTGGCAAAGTCACAGACTGTTTCCTTCAAGAAAGTACTAGCCCTTTCAAGTGTAATCTTCATCTTCGGGTGCTTCTCAGACTTGTGTTGAAACACCTTAGCGATGAGAAAGACCTCTTCCGGATTCATACAGAGAAAATCAGCCTGGGTGCGGATATAATCATATTCCCTTCTGTTCAGAGTGTACTGGATGAAGCCAGCCTTCATAAACTTCCGGATCTTGTAGTTCTTGACTACGGATGGTCTATCGCTAGACCATATGTTCTCAAAGGGAGAGGCATGCTTAGCATAAAATTGGCTAAGTCTCTCAAACTCCATTGGTAGTCTTTTGGCGTCTGGAAGGCTGCGGTCGAACTACTCAAATACAGTGAAGTATCTGGCATTGGGAGAGATTGGTACATCCCAGTAACAATCTGAAGGGGGTTCTGCATAGGTGAGGTGGGGAGTGTAGTCATCATCAAGTAGTCTGCTGTGAGGATTGATCCAAGAATTTATCAAGGACTCATCCATGATGGTATCAAAACCTCATAGTCTCCATACTTCTTCAGCTAGTTTGCCTGACTTCCAATCTTTTTTCCTTTGAGTGGTGGCAGGAGAGTCATTTGAACTCGGAGAAGACATGTACTCCATAAGGTTTTTGAAATGAGGGGGAGTCTCTGGTTTCTCAGGAGTGTTTTCCTGTTGCACTGGAGAGTTATGAGGTGGAGTGTGATGAGATGGTTGCGGTGAAGGTTGTGGTGTAGGAATTTTTTCTGTACAGATAGGGGGAGTTCGATGTTGTGGAGAGATGGAGTGATGGACTTCTTCTTCTTCACTTCCCCCTCTTGAGGAGTTTAGACCTGGAGCCTCTTCAAGCCATTGACGAAAGCCATCAACCTTGGCATACACCTCTTGGAATTGAGCTTTGAGGGCTTCGGCCAATTGTTGATTGTTTGGGATGGAGGGGTTGAAGAGTAGCATGTGGATTTCCTTGGTAAGGTGAAGGATTTCGGGACCATGGAAATTTGCAGACAATGATCTCTGCAGACGGTTGATAGTAGTTTGAAGGACTGAAATTGCGGACTCATAAGCAGTATGAGTTTCCGCAATCAGTTTTTCAGAGTGGGAGGCTTGATCCACAACGGCTGCTTGAAGATCCCTTTTGATTGCGGTTACCTCAGAGATGAGGTGTTCCGCAACAGCCATGAACTCTTTGTGGTCAGCTTGACGATTGTTGTCAAGAGACTAGATCCCTATTTCGACCTTAAGAGAGATATGCTCCGCAATCATTCTCTCTCATGTTTCCAGGCGTTCAATCCTTTCCATCAGGGACTGCGTTCCAGGTATGTCTTCTGGTAGCAGTTGAGTTGGCTTAACCGCAACAAGGATTTCATCGACCTTGCCTTGAAGAATTAGAAACTCTTTTCTTGTAACAACATTTTCTTCTTCTTCTTCTTCTCTTTGGGTTTAGAGGTCAAATGATGAGAGCCACTGGATTCTTCTTCTTCTTCATCAAACATCATGAGGTCGTCATCAGAAGGAGAGGGTTTGTTTACCTCTTGTAATTCAGCATCATCAAAACCGAAGATGGGATCAGAACTTACTTCGATTACGGATCCTTCATCTTGTGAACCTTCAGCAGTAGGAGTGGGAGGAACATTGGACACATGTTGGTCAGCAGTGGCTTCCTAAGTCTTGTGGAAGGTTTCAACCATTTCCATCATCCAATCTTGAACTTTAAGGATGGTGGCTACGATATTGGCATTATTAATGGCATCTGCCCAATACTTAGCCACTGCTTGTATTTCTTGTTCCTTCCGCTGTTGTTGTTTGACTTGTTGATCCTTGCGTGCTTGAAATGCCCTACAAAAAGTGGCATACTTCTTTGCTTCAGCCTTGTTGGAGGGTTGGTACTTTCTCCATGAATCACTAGAGTTGTCACCATCAATTCCTTGAAATCGCACCGAGGTGTCCCTCGGGTTCACAGATCCTTGCACATTTGTGCTCACCGTGCCTAAACCACCTGTTACTAATGTAAGCAGAGTAGTATTTCCTGAGCTTCCTTGGTCTCCTTGACCCGTGGTCAAGTTTGGCCTCGGCTCAGTTTTGGCATGGGCGGAAGAAGTGACCTGCGGTTGGGAAGGTGTTTTTAGTGTTTGGGTGACATTCAAGAGGATGGAGTTTAACTCCTCAGGAGAAAAAATATGCAGTCGGGAAGCCCTGGAGACTTTAGGGTGACAACCAGTATTATCCCCTTGGGAATGAACTGGGGGGGGGGGAGTCTCCTCTTTTTTGTGAATCAAACTCACTTTCTGAGTCTGAAAGGTAGAGGATGGTAGTTTTGAATGGATGTACAGGCATCCCAAGGACTACTGCAGCCTGTAGAGAGGTTGAGGTATCAGTCCGGTCTTGCATTTTGCTAGATGGATCAGTTTTGCGTTTCTTGAGGATTGATATGGGTTGGTTATCCTCATATGAATCACTGCTGGAGTCATGATGACTTGGTTCCACAGTTGTGATTACGGGTGGTGTTTTCCTTTTCTTGGAAAGTTTGGAGGGTTTAGAAGCATCCTTTTTAGGAGTTCCTAATTTCTTTGTGTTGCGGGGGCCATGAAGAGTAGAAACTTTGTGGTTACGTCTTTGGGAATGAGAATCATTGGAGAGAGTTGTAGAGGAAGGGACTGCGGTACCTTTAGGGTTAACAATTGTGGATGGAAGAGGCGGGTTAGGAAGGTATGGTTCAATACCTTCCGTAGCCTGAATGTGGTCTGAGACATCAACAATCTCAAGACCGAGGGTAGAAAGAATATGGACATGAAGTCTACAGATTAGGCCAAAGATTGTTTGATCATAAGAAGGATTGTACCTTTTGAGATCCTTGGTGACGAAAAAGTTGATGTCACTGCCCATGTATATCCTTGCGTCTGCATGTAGGTCTGAAATGCAGAGAGACCAGAACCTAGCAAAGGTAAGTTCGGTTGGGTTCTGCCTTGGGCTCTCTTTGGGAATGTATTGTAGAAAATCATCCCAAAGGATCTGTTCGTAGTTCACATCATGGCCTGTGAAAATACTCCATACCAGTTCCAATAGCTTGAGTCCCACGTTATCCGTGCCTCCGGTTCTACCGGATAAACTGCGGATGACAAAGTGGCACACAAACTGCTAGACCGCAGGCAATTGGTTCTTCTTTAATTCGCCAATTCCTTTGATCTTTTTCTGATAACCCATCTGATAGAGTGTCGAAGTGATGTCCGCCATTGATGGGGTGAAAATATTGATGGAGGGATGAACAAGGAGGTTAATGGCGGTGAGGAATTTTTCTTTGGATAGAATAACCAAAGAATCATTGATTAGGTTTAGATGAACTTCTTGGGGGTTATCAAGTGGGTGATAGGCGGAGAAGGCACATTTAAAGAGGGTTAAAATTGGGACAACATCTGTGAAAGCATCGAATGGACCAAACAAAGGGTGATTTTTCAAGAACTTGATCATAAGTTTTGTGGGAGCATTGTAAGAAGGTTGTTCTTCGAAGATGGCTCTGAAATTGCTTGAAGCAATTGTGGGAGAGTCTAAACCAGTTGGGTTCACTGATCCAGAGGCCTTGGGTTGTTTCTTTGAGACATCGGATTTCACCATTGTTATGAGCACTGTTCTAAAAGGCGCGCCATGGTGGGCGCCAAGGCGCGCCATGGCGTAAGGCGTGGCGTCGCCGTTACGAAAAGCTTCATAACGTTGCTGTTAGGCGTAGCGTGTGATATGGCGTGCCATGGCGCGTTATGGCGTGTTATGGTGCGTGTTTTTTGTTTGAGACACGTTTTTTTTCTCTTTTTTAATACCTTTTCTAATCGGACATACAAGTATTGTGTTTTTTGTTAACTTTTTGTTATTAGTTATTGATATAACACTTCTAAAAACTAGTTATATTTGATATAAATATATATATTTATGTGGTAATATAATTATAAATTAATACAAAATCACCTCCTTACATCACGCCTTGATAAACGCCATGGCTCGCCATAACTCGTTAAGCTTGAGGCTTGGCCTTGCCGCCACGCCACGCCTCATGCCATTTAGAACCTTGGTTATGAGTTTGAGAAAGCTTGAAGAATGCAGATGAGGATTGAAGGTTTAGAGAGCGTAAACTTTTCTTTGTGGTGAAGAAAGGGGTTTTATAGTGACTCAATGAAGCGGGAAACGTTTTTGACCTAAGTGAAATTGGGTAAAAACGTTTGGGATCATCTTTTAAACTAGCGTCTTTAATCTCAACCACATATTGACAAAAGAGGGATAAAATCTGAATTTGGGATTAACCAGAAAAGGGGTTTGCATTTAATGAAATGTTAGGTTTTGTATCACGTCTGGTGGGGGAGAGATTAATCCGTTGGATAAAGGGGAAGTTGTAACTGATGTGATGGTTTCGGGTAATAGGAAAAGACATATTATAAGGATTTGATTAGGAAAATCTTTATTTTGTCATCATACTTAAATATAGGTCTGACACAAGGTATAAAAGAAAAGAATGTGACAGTTTCTCAAAGGAATGTTTTTATTTAATGAAGGATCATTAAATAGCACACTGTGTTTTTTTGTTTTCCAAAAGAATGAACCGTCTGAAAATCAATTAATGTGACCGCGGATGGACACATCATTGCGAATGGCCTCTTTGTCATTACGGATGACTGCAGTGGGAGAAATTGAGAAGAGAACTTGTACAAAAAGTTAGTAATAACAAGCAAGAAAGACCTGTGAAAGATAGATATAATATATGGTTGCGGTACACAGACTATGGTACACAGGATATACCAAAACCATCTATTATAAATAACTTTCAGTTAGGACCGCAATGGAGACCAAGAAGGTCTGCGGTACCTATCAATTCAAGAAGAATTGAGGATCCAGATTCATCATCCCTAACATTTGTAAGAACGCATTGAGTTTGGTAGAGTCAAGTGCTTTTGTAAATACATCAGCAATCTCTTCATGAGTAGGGACAAAGATGAGTTCAATGTTACCTTTCAGAATGTGGTCTTTGATGAAGTGATACCGTAGTTCAATATGTTTCGTCTTGGAGTGCTGAATAGGATTATGAGAAATCTCTATGGCACTTTCAGAGTCACAGTAGATTGGTATCCGCAGCATTCTGTATCCATAGTCTAACAGTTGTGTCTTCATCCATAGAACTTGAGAACAACAGCTGGCTGCGGCCACATATTCGTCTTTTGTGGTAGACAATGAAACATAGCTTTGTTTTCTTGAGGACTAGCTGACGAGTCTACCTCCCAAAAATGGACATCCAGCAGAGGTACTTTTTCGATTAAGTTTGCATCCGGCATGATCCGCATTGGTAAATGCTTGCAGACTGAAATCATTGCCTGCGGGGTACCATAGACCAAGAGATTTGCTTCCTTTCAGGTACCGTAGAATTTGTTTGGCTACGGTTATATGTGACACTTTTGGGTCAGCCTGATACCTTGCACATACACCAGTTGCAAAGACAATGTACGGTCAGCTTGCGGTGAGGTACATTAGAGAGCCAATGATACCTCTATAAGTCTTGTGATCCATAGATTCGCCAGAGGGATCAACAGAGATCTTATAACCGAAGGCCATAGGGACCTTAGCCGAGGAGCAGTTATCCATAGAGTATTTCTTCAATAGTTCAGTGATGTATTTCTCTTGATGAATGAATATCCCTTGCTGAATTTGTTTGACTTGAAGACCTAGAAAGAAATTAATCTCTCTATTCATGCTCATTTGGAATTTGTTTGTCATGAGCTTAGCAAATTCATCCACCATTCCTTGATCAGTCGATCCGAAGATGATATCATCCACGTATATTTGTACAAGCATAAGGTGGTCACCATTTACTTTTCTAAATAACGTGGGATCAATCACTCCTCTTTTGTACCTTGAAGAGACTAGAAATTCAGAAAGAGTCTCATACCAAGTTCTTGGGGTTGCTTCAGACTGTAGACTGCCCTTTGAAGCTTGTAGCAGTGGTCAGGGAATTCAATACTTTCAAAGCCGGGAGGTTGCTGAAGATAAACCTCTTCTTTCAATTCCCCATTGAGAAAAGCACTCTTAACGTCCATTTGGTGTACCTTGATGTTTTTGTGGGCAACATATGCTAAAAAGATTCGAATGGCTTCCATTCTTGCCACCGGAGCATATGTTTCATCGTAGTCAACACCTTCTAGTTGACTGTACCCCTTCGCAACCAATCTTGCCTTATTTCTGATAACCGCACCAGATTCATCTAACTTGTTCTTGAACACCCATCTTGTTCCAACAAAAGTATGGCCTTGCGGTATGGGAACGAGTTGCCACACCTTGTTCCTTTTGAATTCTTCCAGTTCTTCTTGCATTGCAGAAATCCAATCAGGTTCCAATAAAGCTTCTTTGATCGATCATGGCTCGATTGCGGACATAAATGTTGCATAGTGACAATGATCAAATAAGTCCTTGGCAGATCGAGTCTGGATACCTGCGGATGGGTTGCCAATAATTTGACCTGGTGGGTGGTCCTTCGTCCATACATGTAGACGAGGCATCAGATGATCAACGGCTGCGGTAGAAGGAATGTCTTCAATATCAGAAGTTTCTTCGGTTGGAAATGGCAATTCCCCCTGGATTTGAGAACAGCCTGCGGAATCATCTTGGCTTGTTGGAGTGAGAATGAAATTTTCTTGAGTAGTTTGGAGAGGTTCCCCCTGCATTGCTGATGGGGGTTCCTCTGGAACCTGAGAAGGTTCTCCCTGGACTGCTGATGGGAGAGTAATGATCCTTGAATTAGTTCTAGCGCCAATGTTTTCTATGATTTCATCATCCGAATCCGAAGATACGTTTGATGGTAATGATTTTCTGCGGATAGGAACTTGAGCATCATCAAGTACTGGAACCTCGATGGTTGTTGCTTAATCCGAAGTAGAGCTTTCCCCCTCAACCGGAGAGGTGAAAGTATTGAGAGATGCTACTTCGGATAGAGATGGACCAGAAACATCATCGTGCTGTTGTTGAGCAGCCGGTGACACAACTTCGGATAGTTTCGCCTTTTTAACAGGGCCGAAAAGATCATCATAATTGACTTCAACCAGATTTAAGGGACTTGAAGAAGCAGGAATGTCCCTTTCCATGATTGCGGTTGTTTTAGTGGATGGAGGGGTGTTGCGGATGTAAGAGTCATCGAATTTCACATCGAAACTTTCAATGATTAGCCTTGTACGTCTGATGAGAAACCAGTAGGCAACCTTGTTCATAGAGTAGCCAAGAAAAATGGCTTCATCAGACTTTAGTGCAAATTTGTTAAGCTAATCTCTGTTGTTGATCACAAAACATCTACACCCAAATATATGAAAGAAGAGAACATTTGGTTTGCGGTTGTTGAGGCCCTCATATGGTGTTTTATTGAGACGTTTGCACATAATGCTTCGGTTTTGAACAAAGCATGCGGTTGCTACAGCTTCAGCCCAGAAGTAAAGAGGAAGGTGTGCGAAGTTGAGCATGGATCTGGCTGCTTCGACTAGTGTACGGTTCCTTCTCTCTACTACTCCATTTTTTTGGGGTGTATAAGGAGCTGAAAAGTTGTGAGTGATACCTTTAGACGTCAAGAAGCTATTGAGAGGATGATTATTGAATTCAGTTCCATTATCACTGTGGATGCGTCTTACTGGCAGCTTGATCTGGCGTTCTATTTCTTTGATGAAGTTGATGAGAATTTGCGGTGTTCCGGAATTGAGTATGAGGAAGAAAACCCATGTGAAACGAGTGAAGTCATCTACTATAACCAGTATGTATTTTTTGTGATGGAGAATGGCTACCGTTGATGGACCGCAGAGATCAATGTGCAGAAGCTCAAGTGGTTCAAATATAGAAGAGTCAATCTCCATGGGGTGACATGCTTTGGACTGCTTACCACATTGTCACACCCCAAAACCACGAACGGCGGAAACGTTCAAGGGTGGAGGACGTTATGTACAGTATCACAATAGTGTAATATAATAAACAAGAAACAACATCATCCATTGCATTATAAGTAGAATTTTAATACATTTGTGTTCTTTCATTGTAGTAAGACACCAAAAATATACAATCAAAATAAAAGACGAGTCTTGTCTGCTCCGTCTTCTCAAAACCTGGCCATCGTACCTGTCTACTGTTGACCTGAGAATACAAGTTATTTTGAAAGAGAGTATCAACTTTAAAGCTGGTGAATTCATAAGTATTTAAGTGTCATTGTCATGCTTATGAAAATCTATCATGAAGGCCATGTAAACCTTTAAGTGAAAATGTTGATGTAAGTATGAAAAACCCTTATTTTCTATAAGTATGAAGTGTAGTCTTCTACCAAGACCCGAATGTTTTGTAAGTATGAAGTGTAGTCTTCTACCAAGACCCAAATGTTTTGTAAGTATGAAGTGTAGTCTTCTACCAAGACCCGAATGTTTTGTAAGTATGAAGTGTAGTATTCTACCAAGACCCGAATGTTTTGTAAGTATTATGATAGCTTTTCCTTTCTATTGACTAGTACTAGAGTACTTAGTCTAACTCCTCGTTTATGTGAAAGTATCACAAAATAAAGTAAACAGGAAAAATGTACTACTGTAAGTGTTGTCACTGGGTACTAGGACTAACATAACATCGCATTAAGCGAAATATGTAACCTAATGAACATCCGAAGATTTGTCCAGAAAAAGTAATAATGTAAGCGTCAACGTTGGGTACTAGGAGTAACACTACATCGCATTAAGCGAAAGATATAACCTAATGAACAATCGAAGATTGTCCACTTGTCCTCTGTAGCAGCAGCAGGTGGGTGGAGGGGTTAGCCCCGGTTATCGATCTACCTAGTATAAGTAGTAACCTTAGACCTCCATAGATGGTCATCGACCACTGGTGCTAATCAGTGGGGTTCGGAATGGTAAGTCCCGCCGAGCTATCCCATTGAACCGGGATAGGAAAGATAATTTACACAGTAAGTACTAATAAATCATCCTCGTAGTTCTAAGTACAAGCATCCAGGTAAGTGAATACAGGATAATGCACCTATGTAACAGTGTTCCTGTATGGTATTCATGTATGTGTGTCCATGTAACAGGTAAGTATATGTAAACATATTCATGTATCAGGTAAACATCTGTAAGTACTCATGTATCAGGTAATGTACTAGTATAGACTCATGAATGAACTGACTCTTGTGTGATTCCTTGTAATAGAAGTAATGTTTGATATCTTCAAATTATCCCTATGATAATTTACTGTAATATAACTGGTTGATCATGTAGGTTTATACACTCTTACTACTCAAGGGTGTGGGAAACTAAATGAAAGGTGTAAACTATAACATCGATACATATATAAGCATATAAGTGTATATGCATAGTTTAGTTCAAGAATGTAAAATGGTTTTGTAAGACATCTTATTGGTTTTGAACAATAATTAACAATGACTTGATGTCATTTTAATTTACATTTCAAAGGTAAAACATTTGATAACAATGTGTTTTTAAGATTTAAAACCATTTCATGCATCACATTTTGTAGCATGTGAAATCTGTTAACTGGAAAACACAGTTATAAAATACATAACAATGATTTAATAACATGTTTGTTTCTACTTGTATTCCCCCCCCCCCCCCCTTAAAGCATTTAAAACCATTTAAAACATTGATTAGGGGTATGAACTCACCTGTAGTTGGTGATTGGGATGAACTGAACGGTATAGGATGGCTAGGTGTCAAGCGAGGACTTGTACACGCACTACGATCCTAATGAACATATAATCACACATATATGCACTCAATTAGACTCAAATCACTAATTGATAATGTTAAGACATCCTAGACATAATAAACACTTTACATAAGTGTTTTAAGCCTTAAGGATTGCATCTAAGCTATTGTGGGACAAGGCACTTGTGTTTAGGGTTCCAAAGGACCCTATATGTGAGTTTACTCCCCATATACCATCACACATGGAGTTTACGTTTGTAAACTCTTGAGTTTACGGCTGTAAACTCCCAACCATGGGTGTTTTGTGTGTTTTGAAGTTCCAAATGATTCCTAGAATTATTCTAACTTGGTGGTTAAATTCTTGGAAGGGTTTAAGGTCTAGAAATACTCAAATTAGGAGTTTACAGCCCTAAGGCCATTCCCCTTAGAGTTTACGGCCGTAAACTCTAAGTATGGTGTGTTTTTGATGCTTTCAGGTCTCTTGCACTTGTGGTATAGGTTCTAGACTTTTATTCTAAGCATATGAAGACCATTGACAAACTTTGGTGCCCCTTTAATGAGTTTACGGCCCAAGAACGATGTCTTGGTCGTAAACTCACTTTGGTAGGTGATTTTGATGTGGTTCAAGCCCTTGATTAAATGGGAACAAGTCTAGGTAATTGTCTAAGGCTTTAGGAACCTTAAAAGTACCATTTTGAGTTTGAATTTGGAGTTTATGGCCTATGATATTCTTGGGCCATAAACTCCCAAACTTGGGTGGATTTTGGTTGTTTTCTTGTCCTTAATACACCTACAATTGAGTCTAAGGCAGTAGCATAACACAAGGAACAAGCTAGGCTCGGTTTCGGGAGTTTACCGCCCAAGAACACCTTGGGAAGTAAACTCCTAGATCTAGTGATTTAGCCTTCTAAATCATGTTATAAACACATATAAAGCTTTCTAACATTACTAGAAAGAGGTACTCATGATTTGGGATAAAAACCCGAAGATTCGTGAGAGAGAAAATGGCTTTTCTCTAGTTGGAAATATGAATAATGAATGAATTTGGTTCAAAATTCTATTTATAGTTCTGAGATATTTTTGATAGAAAATATTTTTATTCCTGAAATGATCTCTAATATAATAGAGTGTTGGAATAACAGTGTTGCACAAAACTCTAGTGCACCCACTCTCCTGATATTTCCTGAAGTGTAAACCCTGAATTACTCAAACTTTTGCAAAAAGTCTGAAAGTTAACTGTGACTGCAATAACTTCTATTGAAGTGATATAGTTTGTAAAAAATGGAAATTTTGGGTTGTCACTGTCACACCCCCAAACCAAGGATGGCGGAAACGTCCAGGGGTGGAGGACTTCATGTACAGTATCACAACAACGTGTATAATAGTGCTCAAAGTAAATACAACCATCATAAATATAATTGAAAAAGTTACACCAAAGTATATGTTTACATGTTTCAAAATCAATTACATTATGATGACAAAAATAAATTGTTGACGGTTTAACGTCCGATCCTCAAAGCGCTGAAGTTTTTCCTGTTTCACTGATTTCCTGAGAATACAAGTAGTTTTGAAAGATTGTCAACAATTAAGTTGGTGAGTTCATAAGAGTTTTGTTTGGAGTAGAAACCGTTTTCCCTTTTAAAATCGATAGAGTTTGATCTCCAGAAAATCCAATATTTTCTTAGTTAAGTGTAAACAGAATATTCCTATATGATGTGTTGATGAACCCTAGATTGACCCGTAGATTTCCCCTATAATCGTCCAGCGTATATAAGTTATATAAGATTTAAGTTAGATAAAACGTTGAATATAGTGGGTCTGCCCTAGGTCCACAACCCAACGAGGAACAAGAGATGAGGCGGGCACCACCCATTCTAAGCCAATCCAGACTAAATTCTTGTATGACTCAAGCATATACGCTCAACGATTATAGTTGAAGTCTAACAGTGCGAAAATTTAATGTGAACTTAAACTATGCATACTATAGTTTACCAAAAGTGGTGGTGATGGTGAATATAACCTATACATATCATAGCTCACCGGAGAGTAATAGTGATTAGTGAACCTGAACTATGCATATTATAGCTTATCAAAAGCGATGGTGATGGTGAGTATAACCTATACATATCATAGTTCACCGGAGAGTAATAGTGATTAGTGAACCTGAACTATGCATATTATAGCTTATCAAAAGTGATGGTGATGGTGAATATAACCTATACATATCATAGTTCACCGGAGAGTAATAGTGATTAGTGAACCTGAACTATGCATATTATAGCTTATCAAAAGTGGTGGTGATGGTGAGTATAACCTATACATATCATAGTTCACCGGAGAGTAATAGTGATTAGTGAACCTGAACTATGCATATTATAGCTTATCAAAAGTGGTGGTGATGGTGAGTATAACCTATACATATCATAGTTCACCGGAGAGTAATAGTGATTAGTGAACCTGAACTATGCATATTATAGCTTATCAAAAGTGGTGGTGATGGTGAATATAACCTATACATATCATAGTTCACCGGAGAGTAATAGTGATTAGTGAACCTGAACTATGCATATTATAGCTTATCAAAAGTGATGGTGATGGTGAATTCCTTTCTTGTAATTAAGTTCATAGGGTAGATGAAACATAAACTATACCTATTATAGTTTATCACTTTGTTTGTAATATATATTTACCATAACTATACCGATTATAACTAGCATGTTCGTTTGTGGGGGTATAATGGCTTAACTATACTTATTATAGTTTATCATAATTGTCCATAGTGGCAATAACTCTTTTGTATGTGTAAAACCTTTAATAATGTGTTTGTTATATAAATAACCCTAAACTATACCTATTATAGTTTATCAATTATTTGTGTGGGTAGTGAGCATAGGCCTTACTTGTCATAATTTACCAATGTTTATATTTTAATGGATATAGCCTTGTAATATCATTTATATATTTACCATACTTGTGGAGGTGTAAATCCATTTGTTTTCTGATGTATGTCTATATAAGAATACAAAATTGTCATATATTGCAACTACACATAATCACATAACGATGTATACCTTGCTCAACATGTTACAAGGTGAAATGAAATTTATAGTGTTTTTCTGTTAATAACATTTTCTGTAACTGTTATTGGAAAAATTGTAGAAAAATCATAAAATGTCCAAATCAAGTTCTGTAACTTCTGAGAGTTTGGAAAATGAGTCTAGTTTGTTCATAATTTTTATTATAATTTTTAATGACTTCTTACTTATGTGAAAAAGTCCATAATCACAGACTGGTCCGGATTGATGTTTGAGATGATAGGCAGTTTTGTAAAAATCACCATAAATTGTAGAAAAATCGTATGGAGATGTGCAAGTAGTCATTTTAAAGCTAAGAAGTGGAACTACATGCACCAAAAACAGTTTTGAAAACTAAAATGTTTAAGTTGTCCAAAACAGTCCGTGAATGGGGTTGAACTTTTCTAATGAAGGCTGTTAGAAAAATTTAGTTATGTTCTTGGTGTTTTAACTTGTATCCCCCCCCCCCCCTAAAAACTTGAGAAAACATGAAAATGTAGGGGTATGAACTCACCTTAAGTGATTTCAGTAGGTAAGTGTTGAAGAAGAGAAGTGTTCAACCCAAGAACACTTGAAGATTCGAAGATCTAACACAATTATGAGAGAGTTTGTGTAAGATATCCATGATTCGAGTGGAAATAATTGAGATAATCATAAAGAGAATGGATTATTCTTACCAAATGTGGAGGAAAATCCCAAGATCAGCCCTCAAATCTCGAGTTCTAGAGAGGGAAAATGAGAGAGAAAAGAGTTTGCTCTTTTTGGTGAAAAGAGAGAAAATGAGAGAAATGAGGAGAGAGGATGAATATTCAGCTCTCAAAAACGTGGGAAGGAGTGATGATTGAGTGGAAAGGACATTGATGTGACCTAGGTAAGGTGGGGAGGTGTGGCTGGTCATAGAGTGGGTGTGGGAGTGGTTGCTTGTGTCATAAAGTAAAGCAAAGTCAACACTCCACCTCTTTGTACTTTACCCACTTGCTTTTATTATTTAAATAAAGATTTTTATGAAAATATGATTAAATTGTGAATATTTAGGGTTTATTACGTTAAAATATGATTTTGGGTGAAAACCCCGCGCTAAAATAATTAAAAACGGGCCTTAAACGCAAAACTACGCGAAAACCGGGAGAAAATGAGTTCCCAGCGAGACCTCTCGGTCCTAGGCCGAGGCTCGGTCCCTAGGCCGAGGCTCGGTCCATGCTGATGCTGAGTCGGAAACGAAAGGCGCGAGCCAGAAGCGAGAGGCGAAGGGCGAGGGTCCGTCCGAAGGCTCGGTCCGAAGTCAGAAGTGAAGGTCAGAAGGGAAGCTTCGGTCCTCGGTCTGGAGATAAGAGGCGAGAATGTCAGAACCGAACGAACTGTAGTGAACAGTACCTTCGGTTCGGTTGGTGAACAGTACCTTCGGTTCGGTTCAGCAGCCTTCTTCATCAGGAGGGTTCGGTTCCTAAGAGGGGTTTCGGTTCCTAAGAGGGGTTTCGGTTCCTAAGGTCCGTTTTTCGCGTAGACTTCCGTTTTTGGGCTGTTTTCGCCAAATTCGAGGGTCGGGACGCCCCGAGTGATTATAGAAAGTTGGGAGAGATTTCGAGAGAGATTTGAGAGAGATTCCACATACTCAGAGAGATTTGGGAGAGATTTGACATTCTTGGAGAGATTTCACATACAAAGAGATATTTGGGAGAGATTTCACATACTTAGAGAGATTTGGGAGAGATTTGACATACTTGGAGAGATTTCATATACAGAGATATATTTGGGAGAGATTTCACATACTTAGAGAGATTTGGGAGAGATTTGACATACTTGGAGAGATTTCACATACAGAGAGATATTTGGGAGAGATTTCACATACTTAGAGAGATTTGGGAGAGATTTGACATTCTTGGAGAGATTTCACATACAAAGAGATATTTGGGAGAGATTTCACATACTTAGAGAGATTTGGGAGAGATTTCACATACTTGGAGAGATTTCACATATAGAGAGATATTTGGGAGAGATTTCACATACTTAGAGAGATTTGACATACTTAGAGAGATTTGGGAGAGATTTCTCATAGAGAGAGATAAAGTGAAAACGATTGAGAAAGGTTTCATTGGTGACCTTTTTGAGTGTTTGGCTTTGCAATGCAGGGCCCGTAAGCCCCGTTAAGCCTTGTTTAAGGATCTTGCATACTCCCAATGAGTATGCAACATTGTTTTATCGGTTTGGCTCGCCACGTACCACAGTTTTAGGTTAAGGAGATCTAGATGTACACACTTTTCAATTTATGATTTTTCGATAGAATAGAGAGTTGTTTAGAAATTACATAGCGTAAAATCTAATACTCATGGCAAATTGAGTTGACCGGTTTGACTTGTTGACTTTGACTTGACTGAATATTGACGGTTGTCACAGTCACATCATCCCCCCGTTAGAAGGAATTTCGTCCCGAAATTAGAATTTGAGCAAATAAGAAATTACAAATAACTAAGCGAAAAGGTGAGGGTATTTCAGTTTCATCTGATCCTCACGTTCCCAAGTGAATTCCGGTCCACGCTTTGCGTTCCAGCGCACCTTCACTATCGGGATACGGCTCTGTTTTGTTTGCTTGACCTCTCGGTCCATGATCTCTACTGGTTCCTCCACGAAGTTGAGGCTCTCGTTGATCTCAATCTCATCGAGTGGAATAACAAGAGTCTCGTCGGATAGACACTTTTTCAAGTTTGACACGTGGAAGGTAGGATGTACGTTACTGAGTTCTTTCGGTAGATTGAGCTTGTAAGCCACAGGGCCGCTTCTTGCGAGAATCTCGAAAGGACCTATGTATCTTGGATTGAGCTTCCCACGCTTTCCAAAGCGTATTAAGCCCTTCCAGGGTGAGACCTTTAGTAGGACTCGGTCGCCCACCTGGAACTCCAATGGTTTCCTACGCTTGTCAGCGTAGCTTTTCTGTCGGTCTCTAGAGGCTTTCAATCGTTCACGAATTTGAACGATCTTCTCTGCCGTTTCCCGAATGATCTCCGGACCCATGAGAGTGCTTTCGGGAACTCGTCCCTTAGCTAACTGGGTATCACCCACTTTAGCCCAACACATAGGGGATCTGCACTTTCGGCCATAGAGGGCCTCGAATGGAGTTGCCTTTATGCTCGTATGATAACTGTTGTTGTAGAAAAATTCAACAAGGGGTAAATGGATATCCCAAGCTTTTCCAAAGTCAATCACATAGGCATGCAACATATCTTCTAAGGTTTGGATAGTTCTCTCACTTTGCCCGTCGATCTGTGGATGGTAGGTTGTACTCATATCCAACCTAGTTCCTAGGGAACTTTGCAATGACTGCCAGAACCTCGAACTGAATCTACTATCTCGGTCCGAGATGATAGATAAAGGAACACCGTGCAGCCTTACAATCTCCCTAATGTAAGTTCTGGTAAGTTTCTCCATCTTGTCTGTTTCTTTGATCGGTAGGAAGTGTGCATACTTGGTCAGTCTATCGACGATGACCCATATGGAATCAAGTCCACCCGTCGTCTTAGGCAACTTGGTTATGAAGTCCATAGTGATCCGCTCCCACTTCCATTCTGGTATCCCCGGTTGTTGTAGAAGACCGGAGGGTTTCTGGTATGGACTTTTGGATTTTTGAGATCTGACATGCTTTTGTTTTTTGAAAACATTTGTCTATTTGTGCCTTGGGAGTGAATTTCTTCTTTGAAAGCCTTTTTGGCTAAGGATTTTGGTGAACCGCAGTCTCTGTTATTCAACTGCGGTTTCCTAGAATCCTTTGAAATTTTGTGAAAACGTGGCCTTGAGTCATCAGAACTTGAAGATTCTGGGATTTGGTAACATTGTCCCACTTCAAAGTTTTCTATGGGTAATTCATGATAAATCGTTTGAAGAGTGGCATAACTTTTGTTCGAAGAATGCGGTAAGGATGACTTGACTACCGTAGAGTAAGTCTTAGTTGGGACTTCAGTGGGACTTTTGTGGGACTTTCGACTGCAGTGAGGGACATTGCGGTCTGAGGACAGAGATGGAAAGTCTTTAGAGACTTCGGTGTCCTCAATGACAATTTCTTCATCGACTATGGATGAGTTTTGAGAATTTGGGAAAGTAGTGCCACTGATAGGAATTTGATCACATGTGTAACCCGAAACCTCATACACAATTTCCTCAATGACAAAATTGTTGCTTAGATTGTGCAGTCTATCGAAGTGAGTTTTGATATCTTCGAGAAAAGTCTTGTCATTGACTGGGAAATGAAATTCTTGGTCTGGAGGGACATATAGTCTGTATTTGTTGAACCGGGGTGAGGAATCCATTGAGCTAGGATATCCATTTGACCAACCCCAATTGTATGTATTGTCCACAGTTCCATTATTTACCAAATTTTTCATAGCTTCACTTTCATTGAACAATTTTTCGATTAAAAGATTTAAACGTACAATTTCACTCTGAGCTAAATCTCTCTGGTTCAAATCTATCTCTAATTGGGTTTCAGTCAACATTATTGCATCTTTTTCTAACTCTAAATCTCTTTCTAACATAGCCATTTTGAGTCTTTTGTTATCCAGTCGTCCTCTTACATGGAACATCTCCTGGGACGCAATGTTCTTCTCATCTAAGGCTTTGTTATAGTCTGTAAGGACGACAACACATGTGTCATTAAGATTATCTATGTAAGGATGACAATCATGCATGCTATAGTTTAGAGTTTGGATCATGAGTTTTACATGTGCGACGATGCTTAGAGTTCCATCCTTTGCCATGTAGCAGTAGTTTTTGTTCATCTTTGTAGACCCATCATCATTTGCAGTCGCCAACATGCAGATCTTCCCTTTTCCATTGACACTGCTGATGGCTTCATCTTCGTTACCGGATGACCACACTTGATGGTCTCTTTTGACATGGGCTACGTATGCCCTTGCTTTCTCCTTTTCTTCCAGCTCTTGAGCCATTCTAAGTAAGAATGCTCTGTATTTAACTACATTGGCCTTACAATCTCTTGCAAAGTGATTCTCCTTGTTGCATTTGTGACAAAGTACAACATCAGTCTTGTCTTCTGAGGGAGTACCAGAGTCAGAGGTTTGAGTAGGCTGCAGTGCTTCCTTAGGTTGAGTGTTGTGAGATTGTGGTGATGGATGAGAACTTTTAGGATAATGTGAGTGATTTGTTTGTGGGTTGAAGTTACGATTGAAGGGTGGTTTGTTGAATTGTTGATTTTTGCGAAAGGAGTGAGGTGGTAGTCGGTTGAATTGTTTGCTAACTAGAGCAATTGCTTTTTTAAATTCTTCTTCATCATCATACTCTGAATCAACTTCGTATGACTGCAGTGGAGTGTCATACGAGGGAGCATAAGGTTGATTATATGGAGTTTGTGCGATGAGAGCAAGAGGTCCTCCGAAGTCAGCACCGTCTTTGAGTACGGTGGATTCCTGTGCTTGCAGTTCTCCATAGAGTTTGTAGAGTGACAAGGAATGAATCTTTCTATCGCCTTGGACTATCATTTTAACCGTAGTCCAATGTCTTCCCAAACCATTAAGGAACTGAAGGTTTGTTTCACGGTTACTGCGGATGGTGCCCGCATTGGATAGCTTGGTGATGACCAGGTTGAATCTTTTGAAGGAGTCTTCCAAACTTTTGCCAGTGTGAGCTTTGAAGTTGTTGAACTCATTGAGTGTAGTTGTAAGCTTCTTTTCTTGAGCTTGCTCTGAGCCTTCGTACAAATTCTTGAGAACATCCCAAATCTCTTTTGCTGATTTGCAATTTATGATAATATCGAAGTTGTCAGGAGCAACTCCACATGAGATTTCATAAAAAGCAACAACATCATTTTCCATTTTATCGAGATCATCCTTGGTGGGATGGCTCATAGCTGGTTGACCTCCTCCTAGTCTTGTTGTAGCTCCGTCAGTTTGGACTAGTGTAAGGACAACATGTGGTCCTTCTTCTACAGATCGTCATACATCTCTACCACGTCTTCTTAAGTATCTTTCCATTCTTTGTGACCAGTGATGATATTCATTTGCAACCAGTATTGGGGCTCGATTAGAACCACCAACACTGTTGGAAACATTCAGAGATAATGATTATGCCATGTTTTGAAGTGTTTTTTTTTGTTTTAGAAATGAGCTTCAGTGGTATAAAAGGCTCTTCGAAAAATTAGAGTTCCGATTTTCAAAAAGCAACCACTATGGATCTGATACCAATTGTTGAGAGAAAAACTTTGAGACACACTTGAACAAACGTTAGAACAAGTATATATTGCGGAATAGTTAATCTCAAAGGATCTAAAAGCTCAAAAATAATATTTAGAGTTAGATGTTAGAGAGTTAGCTGTGGAAAAGTAAAGAAATGTAAATGACAACAATTGTTATATCAAGTATACACTTAAGCTGATTCATAACGAGGAATGCATTCAAGCCAAGTTAATAAGTAAGATCAAATTTAGTGAATAAGTCACAAAATACTTGCTCCGAAGAGAGGTTGTGATCGATTATGAGAGTAAGAATATTGAATAAGTAAGATAGAAAAGATAACTTCAGAGATGTGTATTAGAATTAGATGCGATACACTTCTTACTTACAAGAGAATGAGCTCTATTTATAGAGACTCATAAAGATCACTAGATTACAACTCTAAGAGTAGCCATGCAAGGTATACTGAACAATAATGTGTATTACAGAAAAGACAAACCAATTTAATCTAGATAGAGACTGCGGTTGGTGACTGCTGATGAATCGGCTTGACTGTGGTGGGTTGTTGACTGCGGTAGCTGAAGTTCAAGAGGGTCACTTTTTATGATTCAACACCTTCCCCAAGGATCTACCTGATAACTCTAATTCATCCCAGAACAAAGCATATCTCACAAACTATCACATAACTCAAATCCTAGGCTACCCTAAGACTTGCACCATTCCCATCAAACCAGAACTCAAATCAATCATAATAGGTTGCCTTATGCATGCAAATTATACATAGAACAGGATCAAATAGACTTTCGAATAACAGACTCTACCCTTGGACCATAACCAGACAAGGAACAGGAAATAAGGCTAAATCAATCATTGTAAGGCTATAATTTCGTAACCGTATATAATTTTTAAAGCATACACATAACAAAATCCATCCGACTATCATATTCCAAATATCAGTATAACATGGCTAACATATTGGGGAACCACTTACTTGAGCTCGACCAATTATGCGAATTGCACTCTCCCTTTTTCGGTTTTAAGAAGTTTTAACTTTGATTTTTGAAAACAATTTTACCATTTCCTTAGTTTGAGTTCTGACACACCCGAGAGTGTGCCCGAAACCCTCAAACCAAGGCTCTAATACCAACTTGTAATAGCCCAAATTTACAATAAAGTTTTTCATTTTAAATAACCAAAACATTTCCAAAAGATATAAAATTGCAAACAAATTTGTTTTCAAAATCCATAACATTAGATAAATTATAAGTAAAACTAGAGTGTCCCAAATGAAACGCCAAAGAGTGCATGCCGCGCCATCACGAGCTTAGATCCCGAAGTACCTAAAATAACCAACAAACTATAAGTTAATGCTTAGTGAGTTCCCCAGAGCATATCCCACATAATCCACATAATCACATAACCTATATTAGCTATATCAGCTACATATATCACATAAGCCATGCATACAAACATATAAGGATGTCATGGAAACTGTGACAACCCGAAATTTCCATTCTGAACAACCCATATCAAGACAATAGAGCTTAGAATAGTTTCAGGGAAATTCCAGGCTTCGGGTATAAGTGTGGCAGTTTTCAGGATTTACACTTAAGGAGATATCAGGAGAGTAGTTGCACTAGGGTTTTGTGCAACACTATTATTCCAACACTCTATTATATTAGAGATCATTTCAGAAATAAAAATATTTTCTGCCAAAAATATTTCAGGACTATAAATAGATTTCTGAACCAAATTCATTCATTATTCACATTTCCAACTAGAGAAAAGCCATTTTCTCTCTCACGGATCTTCGGGTTTTTATACCAAAACGTGAGTAACTCTTTCTAGTAGTGTTAGAATACTTATTATGTGCTTATAACATGATTTATATGGCTAAATCATTATATCTAGGAGTTTACTCCCCAAGGTGTTCTTGGGCGGTAAACTCCCGAAACAAAGCCAAAACCGACCCTTGTGTTATACAACTGCCTTAGACTCATATGTATGTGTGTTAGGGACAAGAAAACAACCATAAATCACCCAAGTTTGGGAGTTCACAGCCCAAGAGTTGCTTAGGCCGTAAACTCCCTTTTTGAAATCAAAATGATGTTTTAAGGCCACAAAAGCTTTAAGACTTTTATCAAGACTAGTCCCATTTAATCTAAGGCCCAAGTGTTTCTTAGGCCGTAAATTCCATAGAAATGGACTAAAGGGTGTTATTAAGACACCTAAAGCCCTAGACCTTTACATGGAATTGTTCCCCACTTAATCTAAGGACCAAAGCACATCAAAATCACATTTCAAAGTGAATTTACGGCCATGACATGGTTCATGGGCCGTAAACTGATTAAAGGGGCACCAAAGTGTGTCAATGGTCTTCATATGCTTGGAATAAAAGTCTAGAACCTATACCACAAGTGCAAGAGACTTGAACGCATCAAAAACACACCATACTTAGAGTTTATGACCGTAAACTCTAAGGGGAATGGCCTTAGGGCCGTAAACTCCTAAATGGAGTGTTTCTAGACCTTAAACCCTTCCAAGGACTTAACCACCAAGTTGGAATAATTCTAGGAATCATTAGGGACTTCAAAACACACCAAACCCCCATGGTTGGGAGTTTAAGGCTGTAAACTCAAGAGTTTACAACCGTAAACTCCATGTGTGTTTGTATATGAGGAGTAAACTCATATATGGGGTCCTTTGGAACCCTAAACACAAGTGCCTTGTCCCACAATAGCTTAGATGCAATCCTTAGGGCTTAAAACACTTATATAAAGTGTTTATTATGTCTAGGATGTCTTAGCTTTATCAATTAGTAATTTAAGACTAATTGAGTGCATATATGGATGATTATATGTTCATTAGGATCGTAGTGTGTGTACAAGTCCTCACTTGACACCTAGCCATCCTACGCCGTCCAGTTCGTCCGAACTACCAACAACAGGTGAGTTCATACCCCTTAATCAATGTTTTAAATGATTTTAAACGTTTTAATGGGGGGAATACAAGTAGAAAACAATATGTTATCAAATCAATCTTATGTATCTTGTAACTATGTTTTCACTCAGTAGATTTCACATATTTCAAAAGGTGACACATGAAGTGGTTTTCTATCTTAAAATACCTTGATAACAAAAGTATTAGTTTTGAAATGTTTAATGACATCAAGTCACTCTAAATTATTGTTCAAAACTCCTAGATATCTTGCAAAACCATTATTTTACCTTCTTGAATCAAACTATACTTATGCGCATATGTTCATATATATATATATATATATATATATATATATATATATATATATATATATATATATGTTAGAGATTATAGTTTTCACCCTTCATTTAGTTTCCAATACTCTTGGGTAGCAAGAGTGCATAAACCTACGTAAACAACCAATTACCTTCCAGTTAGCTATCATAGGGATAGTCAGAAGATATCAAGCATTATTACTATTACAAGGAATCATACAAGAGTCAGTTCATTCATGAGTCCATACCAATACCTTACATGATACATGAGTACACTTACTTAGGATTACCTGATACATGAATATGTTTACATATACTTACCTGTTACATGAACACACTTACATGAATACCATACAGGAAGACTGTTACTTAGGTGCATTATCCTGTATTTACTTCCCTGGATACTTGTACTTAGAACTACGAGGATGATTTATTAGTATTTACTGTGTAAATTATCTTTCCTACCCCAGTTCAATGGGATAACTCAGCGGGACTGACCATTCCGAATCCCACTGATTAGCACCAGTGGTCGATGAATATTTACGGATGTTTAAGGTTGTCACTTATTTAGTAGTCAGTGACGGGACTAACCATCCCTCTGTCCACTGTTGCAACAGTGGATGAGATGTGAATCTTCGGAGGATCATTAGGTTGACGATCTGTATTAAGAGATCGATGCAGGGACTAATCCTCCCTCCATCCTGCTGCCGCTACAGAGGATGAGTGGACAATCTTCGGATGTTCATTAGGTTATATGTATTATGTTATCCCTAGTACCTCGGGATAACAGTTACATTAGTCTTGTTAGCACCAGTACCTCCGGCTAACACTTACATGATTATATTTTTCCTGTTTACTTTATTCTATGATACTTTCACATAAACGATGAGTTAGACTAAGTAATCTAGTACTAGTCAATAGAAAGGAAAAGCTATCATATTACTTACAAAACATTCGGGTCTTGGTAGAAGACTACCTAGTCATTACAAAACATTCGGGTCTTGGTAGAAGACTACCTAGTCATTACAAAACATTCGGGTCTTGGTAGAAGACTACCTAGTCATTACAAAACATTCGAGTCTTGGTAGAAGACTACTTAGTCATAACAGAACATTAGGGTCTTGGTAGAAGACTATCATATCATTTTCCTATTTTACTTTATTTTGTGATATATTCACATAAACGATGAGTTAGACTAAGTACTTTAGTACTAAACAACCAAAGGAAAACTATCATTTCACTTACAAAACATTCGGGTCTTGGTAGAAGACTACATTTCATACTTATAGAAAATAAGGGTTTTTCTAGGGATTTCATACTTACCTCAACATTTTCATTTAAAGGTTTACATGGCCTTCATAACAGATTTTCATAAGCAAGACAACGACATTTAATTTCTTATGAATTCACCAGCTTTAAAGCTGATACTCGCTTTCAAAATAACTTGTATTCTCAGGTCATCAGTTAGACAGGTGCGGTGGTCAGGTTTTTGAGAAGATGGAGCACAGACAAGACTCGCCTTATTTTGATTATTCATTTTATTGTTGTACATTATGAAAGAACACACATGTATTGAAACTCTACTTATAATGCAATGGATGATGTTGTTGCTTGTTTATTATATTACACTGTTGTGATACTATACTTGACGTCCTCCACCCCTGAACGTTTCCGCCGTTCGTGGTTTTGGGGTGTGACAGAAACCCTCCAAGGTCTTACACCGGGCGCCACTGGAACCCCCACGTGGTCTTAACCCACTGCCATGGGAACCCCCACATGGTCTTAACTACCTGCCTTGGGAACCCCCACATGGTCTTCACTAACTGCCATGGGAACCACCACATGGTCTTAGCTAACCAAAGAAATATCATGAAAGCTAAACATAAAAACATACTAGAATGCCATGGAAACCCTCCAAGGTCTTACACCAAATGTCATGGTAACGCCCACATGGTTTTAATCTACTGCCACAGGAACCCCCCAGGGTCTTCCATGCAAATGTCATACCAACATAACACATAACCAACTAACGATCCACATATCACATAATGGGTCGGCCTTGGTGCCTTCAAACCATTGGTATGGTAAGAAGACTCACCTCTCAAGAAATGTTGAATCGGTAAAAATCAATCCCAACTCACAACTCCAAACTCGATCGCCTACAACCACCCTGCAAATAACTTCAACAAAAATCTGAATGAACAAAGATACTCTTAAAGTCAAACTTGGTCAACCATGGTCCAAGTCAAACTCAACAGTCAAGGTTAACAATCCATGTAGACCCAACTCATCGAGTGCATCTAGAAACTCTTCGTGTTCCTTCAATGTTTAGAAAACCAAAAAAAACCCTAGCCAACTCGCCGAGTTATCGTATCAACTCATCAAGTTCACTCAGTATCCAGAAAGTGGGAAAACCCGATCCAACTCGTCGAGTTGTCAGGGAAACTCGTTGAGTTTTCCCAGTCTTAACATATCTAGCCCCTTCCAGTCGAAACTAAAGCCCCAAACTATAGATCTGGTCCCCTAGGGTTAAGATGCCACGTAAAGTTGCTAACTTTATAGCCATGCAAGGCATTATAGAGCTAAAACACTCAAACAAAGCTTATCAAGGGACTTAGAGCATGAAGGAGGGCCAAGACTTGATAAAGTTGGCAAATTTAAGTCCACAAGAGCCATGAGATGTCCATATCTGAAGCCATATCTTCATAACATGCTCAAATCCAAGAATGGTCCCAAAATAGGCTAATAATGGCCATAAACTTTCAAGGGAGGAGATCTACCAAAAGAATAGTCAAGGTATCGACTTTATACCTTAATATAGATGCCACAACAGATCTAGAAATCCCCAGATCTAAAGCTTCTCCCTTCAACTATGCACCACCAACTTCAACTCCTGGATCAAGCATTACAAGAAGGGAGAGAGAGAGAGAGAGAGTCGTTGGGAGAGAGAGGACAAAACATAATTGGTGAGAAATGAGGGAGTCCCTCCCTCCTTTATATAGGATATTCAATCCTGATCCAACATTCTGAATCTAATCTCATCCGGCGGTTTAATTAAAGCCTGATTTCCATTCTTAGCCGATGTACGAAGAGAAGGTAGATTCTTCCACATTTTCGGAATGTACCAACAATCTAAATTTTTAACCATACCATTGTGCATCTTAATCTATATAATACCATTACCCTTCATAATGCTTACCCACTTATCACCCTTCTTGACTGGCCATTCCACTCTTTAAAGGAGTCGAAACAATCACGAGTGTATGTCATGTGATAGGATTCTCCACAATCCTAGACCCAAGCATCTGTAGAACTTGATTTTCTTATAGTCCGTACCTCATGATCATGCCCTTCATCAAAACTCTCCTAAACCACATCATTGGTGTTATTGTTGCCATATTCACTTTTGAACTTTCCATTCTTCAGTTGTGGAAAATTTTGCTTGAAGTGCCCCTTCTCTTATAGTTATAACATTTCACATTTTTATGAACCTTTAGAATTTGATTTTAAACTTGATATCCCTTGATTTCCCCCTTTCATCTATTCTACCTTCCTCTCCTTATGAAAAAACCGAAATTAGACACCTCTTCTCCAAATGAAACTTTTCAATTTAGTTCCTTGGACATCAGATAACCTTTCACATCATTCTTAGTGATCATTGTCCTACTATAGAGCATGGTATCAACGAAATTCTCATATGAGTTCGGAAGAGAACATAAGAGAATGAGTGCATGATTTTCATCTTCAATATTCACATCAACACCTTATCGACCCAAGATGATGTGAATGAAGTTATCCAAATGATCTTGGGTACTTTCAGACATTCTGAGAGTGTACAAACGTTGCTTCTAATACAACCTGTTCACCAAAGAATGGATCTGGTACTTGTCACAAAGTTTCTCCCAAAGCTCAAAACATACAGTTTGATCCATAGCCTCCATCAATACTTCATCAATCAAACTCAATAGAATGGCACTATGTGCGTTCATCAGAATGTCTACTTCTTATCAACAACCATGTCATTTGGCAGTTTTGCCTCTCCTTCCAATTTTGCTGCACATCCTTGTTGAACCAAAAGAGCCCTCATTTTCACCTTCTACAATGTAAAGTCATTTGAAACATTAAACTTCTCCAAAACAAACTTGTGTGTAGATATATTTAATCACAAGAACACAAACTGTATCTCTGATACTACTTGTTAGGAAGTACAGCCGATAACTAGCAAACCAAAAGCACACAATACACATTATTTACATGGTTCGGTCAAGGTGACCTACGTCCACTAACATAAGGGGAGTATTCTTTACTTATGAGCTCTCAAACAGAGGTTCCTAGTATAATTTATAGAGATTCGCCTATCAATGTAGAATACAAGACACGTCAAATTACTTAGCATGCATCCTTATTTATAGTGAACGAATCAGACCTAAAACCCTACTAGACCAAGCACATTGGTCTATAGGCCCATCAGTGGTGTCAACCAATCATAATCGGCCATGGAGTAGCTTCTGGAACATTCTTCCATGACATTCAACACATGAGTATCAACAACGCACATGATGGAGCACCATGAGCCATAGTGGAGCATCATGATGCACATTTGGTGCATCATGACCACAAGTGGCCCAACATCCAACATGGTGGTACAAAATGGTGTATTTCTTGAGAATCACCAACTTCTGAGCATCCTTGAACAATCTTGAGCATCATAGATGCCTTCATAGCATACATGGCTCATCAAGGATATCACCATGTCTCACCTTACTCCAAGATGGTGCAACTTGCATGATGATGGCCAATCTTGTGCAAGGATGGCACGACATCCTTCAAGGATGGTGCAAGATCTTACACTTGGCACAATATCTATCACTTTTGTGCAACATCTTCCATGAATGGTGCAACATCTTCACGATGTTGCAATATCTTCATGAATGGCGCAACATGTTGCTCCATTCCACTCACAAGTGCTTCAAGTTGCTTCAAATGCTCCAAGTTTCTCCAAGTTGCTCCAAATGCTCCAAGTTGTTCTAATTTCTCCAAGTTACATTTAACAAGTTATTTTAATAAGTTTGTTGATGATGCGATGATGATATTTTACGACACAGAGATTATGTGTTTATGAGAAGATGGTGATGAAGAATGATTCAAAGATATTCTTGACCATAGCATTTTATAGTCTGATCTCCGATATTTACTATACCGAAGAGTGGTACTCATTTTTACTTTATCTGATCAAATATTTTAGATAAATTGTTTGGTATGGCTGTCCGTCCTACATACTTAAGCATGACATGGTATGTTTGTTGTACTTTTCTATTCTATAAATAGAGGAGTTAGGACTTGTTCAAAAGCGTGTTTGGTACCCAAAACATTATCAGGAATACAAGTTTCCTTTGTTCTTCTATACTTATGATGTTAATCGTTTATTAACTTCAAGCTTACAAGCAAGCTTAGTTAAGATTCAACTAAGTTATTTACTTATTGCCTTATGTTTATTTAGAAATTGTTGTTCTTATAATCTCCATATAACAATCTTATATTTTTCATCTTAATTATTGTTGAGCTATCAAAGATCCATTAAGAGATAACTTATATTCCACATCATAATCTTTAATCAAATGTCTGTCTCTCATCAGGTGTAATTATGTACATGATGTCTTTTCATAAGCTAGGTTATAAGGTAGTGGAATATCTTTTAGAGATATGATGGTGACTTGACACACTATGAACGTAGACAATGTTTTCATTTCAATTTGATATAAAGATGTTATGATTGTCTAGCCATCCTACATTAACGCTTAACCTTTTTAAGGAATGCTGAAGAAATATCATTCCTAATGTGGTCATGATAAAGTCTAAATTAATCACTCGACCATATTTTACAATTTCTTATACACTCGTGATGAGGGATAGTGTACCATATCGAGGGGTGCCGAGGCCACCTCCCCTCCACCTCATATTCTACCTCTGTCGAATATAGAGAGACTCGGAGAGCTGCCGCCGAAGAAAAAGGAAACTCCTCCACCTCAACCACCTCCCCTTCCACCTCAGCCACCTCTCTCCTCTACATCATCTTTGTCGAGGGTCCATCTTTCCTACTCAGTGCAAACTAATGGTTGAATATAACCTATGTGTTAGGCAAGATCTAAAAAATGGAATAGAGATATGAAGTCAGGTTGAGGGCGTCGAACCCGAAATAGTTATAAGTCAAACCCTCAAAAGGGATAAGACAAATTTGGAAGAGGTAAAGTCAAAAATAGAATAATCTACGTAAGGCCTAGTCAGCAACCCTAGTTCGAGTGGATAATATCCATGGCCGGACCAACAACTCTAAAATGAGTAGTGAGAGAGCCAAGGTTGAGTCAGGTTTGTTTGGAGGTATATACATGGTGTCAGGAGCGCTTATGTAGTCTAGGTACAAGAATCTAACCTGCAAAAAAGAGTACCTTAAATCCCTACCAAGGCTCATTAGTCTAGATATGGTTAGCAAAATCCTAATTTTAGTCATATACCCTAAGACTATACCATACCTTTAAAAATAGTTGGAGGTTATGATAGGCATGTAAGAACATACAAATGTTAAACTCTCCACTTGGATTCTCTTCAATTGTTTCTAGGGGTGAGCATGGTGTGGTTTTAAGGGAAAACCGAACGGCAAACCACATGGTGCGGTTTTTGCATTCTTAAAACCGTTGGGTGTGGTTTTTCAATGGTTCGGGTTTGCGATTTTTAAATGCAGTTTCGGTTTATATCGGTGCAGTTTCGGTCTTAAACCGTGTCTAGCCTTTGGTATAGTTTTTTATGTTTAATGGTGTGATATTTTTGAAACCTTGAAAACTAAAAACCATGTGCATTTAGCTTGTATGGTGTGGCTTTTTTTCATTTTTGAAATAATTCATTTTAGCCTAAAACAAAAGTACATAAACAAAAATTATAAGACACATTTGATTAGTAAGTTTGGCTAATGTCCTAATGATATGCAATTCCTTTTGCAGCCCACATAGTCTTACACAAACACAAAGTACAAACGCAGATGATTCAAACTAAACTTGTTTTTATCACCACAGAAAAAGCCAAATTCAACTTCTCATAAAAATCCATCAAATGTCTTTTTCCATTCTCCACTTGAAGCTTGATCACCTTAAATCATAAATATGAAAAAAAAAACATAAAAAAAGTTAAGGGAAAAAGGCAAACAAAAAACCATGATAACCCAAAAAAATGGTAAAACATGATATGTTACTTACGTACTAGCATGTCAATCCATATCTTTTTGAACATCATTGGAAGATTTTTTTTGTTTTGAAAGTGTATCTACATAGAAAAATATGATGAAATTAGTATGTATTTGAAATATGAATTTAAAACTGAAAGCATATGGATTACAGAGAAAAGTTTACCGATTTCTATAGCCGCCAACTTGTCATTCAATTCCTCTATATGTTTACTCGACATAGTATCAATTAGCTCAAGATCTGTTGGTGTAGACCGTAGCCAATCTTGTGTACATATTAAGGCTTCAGCGGTCTCAGTGTTAAGTGAACTTCTATACTTATCTATCACACGACCACTGGTACTAAATGTCGACTCTGATGCAACTGTGGAGATCGACATTGCCAAAACATGTCTAGCTAGTTTAGACAATAGGAAAATTGATTGCATTTGCTTTCCACCACCCTAAAATATCAAAACCGTCGTCTCTTTTTTCTTTTCCATCTGCTAAATATATATCCACTTCATTCTTCGTCTCTTGATATGCACTATCAAACTTGTCTAACTCGATCTCTATGTCAATAGTTGTGTCACCAAAACTACTTGACATGTCACTAGAAACATCACCTTGTTTGCTTTGTACTTTTTTTATCTCTAATTTATCCTTCTAGTGGTTAAACAATTCTTGAAGAGTCTTCTCTACCTTTTCTAATATTTGTTTTCCATTCTTAGAATTTTTACCATAGATTGTTTCAATGCAAAAACCGATATACCAATGTTTGAAGCGTGGATCTAAGACAACCGTAACATACAACAAAAAATTCATGTGATCAATGTCTTCCCACTATTTATCAAATTTGGTTTTCATTGACGTTGCCATATTTATCTTTTTTTCATCCGTACTCAAGCACATTCGAGTGATAGTGGCTTGTATTTTCACAATCTCGGAAAAAATGTATTCGATGTTACATACTTTGTACCAAATATCTTGGTTGTAACATCTTAAAAGATTTTCAAGTACACAATCATATTCCTATATTAAATACAAATAACAATATATAAGTATCCAAATAATTATTAAAAACAATAACTTTAAAAAGTGAATCATACCTTGCCAATCAGATTCACTGGGAGCACTAATGACTTTAACTTTTCTTTTTCCTTTTTCTTGTGTTCCATTCACAATCATCAGTGACTTCACTTCGAAAATGAGTTCCACAATTTGAATCTATCGTGTAAAGCCTATTGAGAAAATAAAATACACAATGGATATTAGGTTATTAGCTAAAGAAACAAAATAATATAAAGAAATAATAAACAAATATCCATGTCAAAGGCTTGTTCATACTTCACTGCTGTTTCCAACATTAAGTATGTTGAATTCCATCTCGTATCAACATCCAAGCATGGCTTTTGTTTACATTCAATAGCTGTACGAGCAACAAAATCTTTAAATGTTTTATATCTAACTGGTGATGATCTCACATACGTCACAACGCCTCAAATTCTAGTAATAGAAACAAATTCTTACTCAAAGCCATCTCGAACCACGAGATTAATGATATGTGCACAACAACGTAGGTGCAAATATTTATAGCCCAAAATATCGTTTTGTCCTTTTAACATCCTCCTCAAGAACCGGATAGCTCCATCATTAGAAGATGTGTTATCCACCATGATAGTCAACACATTATTAATGCCCCACTCTCTTATGTATTCATATACAAGACTCCCAATGGTTTCACCCCTATGGTTCTCTATTGGACAAAAATGAAGTATCTTTTTTTTGTAAAACCCAGCCGTCATCGATCCAATGTACCGTAAGGCACATATAATTATAATTTTGAACCGATGACCAAGTGTCAGTGGTTAGACACACTGTTTGGCCTTTAAGCATGTCTTTTACGTTTATTGCCTCTTCTTCATAAATGGATAAACATTCCCAAGCTACAGTCTATCTTGATACAAACTTGAATTTTGGATTCAATTCCCAAACAAACTCCCTGAAAACCTCTTCATCGACCACACTAAATGGCCGATTGTCCTTAATACATATTTTTGCAAGGGCTAGTCTACACTTCTCTTGGCTAAATGAATGTGTAGCCAATGACCCACTACCATTCGCCCACTTATTTGTCGGCTTAAAGCTTAAAGTTGACCATCTCTTTAAATCGAGCTTTTTATAAAGAGGGAAGTTCTTACATACATTTGTTAAGTGACTGAGCAGTGCTGAAGTACCATTTCTAGTATTACTTGACATTAATGTACCACAATATTTGCATTTTGTTTTCTTCGCGCCTTCTACTTTTGGAAAATGATCCCAAACAATGGACGTTTTCCTATTTGTAGGCATTTTTTCCTTTTCCTTGTCAACTTTATCTATTGGTGATTCTTCAACTATAGTAAGTTCTTGGTCATCTGTATCTAAATCAATTATAGGTTCATCAACAAAAATCAAACACATTGCATTGAAATAGAAATAAACATATCACTAGCCATTACTACTTTCTACTATCTGATTTAGAGAATGACAAAAATCCATCAACAGAAGTCACTAACTAAAAATTCAGAAAAAACACATTAACTGATAAAGGGTTAGGATCGAGACTTTGAGTGTAAGCTGCAACAATTCAGAAAAGAGTTAGGGTTCATCGATAGATTAGTGAAATTAGAAGAAAAAAACTGTGGACTGTGATGAAGCCGTGACTGTCGTCGGAGCTTGGAGTCATGATGGAGAATGGTCAGAGGCTGGGAGTGATGTCGCAACTTGCAAGACGCTCATAAACTATTATGATTTCGTGTGTAACAGAAGCCAAAAGGTAGGAGCAAAGTTAAAAAAAAGTAAAAAACAGTGGGGATTGGGCCTAGTCGGTAGTTGCCTAGAGGTAAATTGAATTCCTTTTCAATATGTGGAATATTGATTAAATTTTGGGTTTAAGTTTTAACCTACCGTCAATTTGTCAAACTCAAAGACTCAAAGTCAACATTTAATATATATATATATATATATATATATATATATATATATATATATATATATATATATGTATATATATATAGCTAAGGTTATTCTATTCAAACTAATTATTGTGTTATTGTATGAATAAATGTGGGCCAATCAATTTTACTTAATTTAAGAAAGTGATTAATATATATTTTTGAATTAAATATAATTGAAAAATATCATCTAATTTAATTACAAGGGTATTTTAGTCAATTACTATAGATTTAATAAAGGAAAATTGCATATTTTAAGGGATTATATATTCTATTAATTTTAAAAATCTGATTTTATGAATTATAATTCTTTTAATTCGGATATTCTGACAGAATATGTTTATGAGTATATTTCAAAATAAAAATATTCTTAGACCATAAATAATAAAAATATTCTTGAACATATTTCTTGATCACGACTTTAAGAACTTCTTATAGAATAAGAAATTCTTGAACAATCAATTGAAGAATAAAAAACAAAAAATACATAATTTCTTATAGAATACGGTAAATCATTCTACTAGAATATACTATTACACTTATTAATAACAAAAAAACATAATATATAAATCATTCTACCAGAATATAGTATTACATATATATTTTTCAATACATTGTATATTATTATGGTAGAATAATCCATTCTTTTTGGAAGATTGGTGGTCATTGTTCATTTTCATCTCATACATTGTTCGTCTTCAAGATTCTATTATGACAAAATCATAATTCAAGATTCCATTCCAGTAGAATTGGAATTCGTGATTCTATCCCGATAGAACTACAATCATAGAAAATACACAAATCACAAAGGAAATATCGACATTTAATTCCCACATAACCGGATTTCGCCACCATCTGTAGCAGTGCAAATATGATTAAGTTCTTCCAACTTGCTGTTTACTCGATTCCTCTAAAATTAAACAACAACAAGTAATAAGATTTGAAACTAAAAGATCTAAGCATTACCAAAAAACGTACAAGGATATTGTATCCTGAAAGCATTAATCTAAGAAAAGAATCTGACACTTTATGACAAATAAATTATTTCTCTCAGACAAATCGTCAAACACCTGGTGCTCACATACCTACATATCAAATTAATAATTGTACCACCATTCAAAAGCTTGTAATTCACTTGTCTTGAACAAATCAAGAACTTATATAGAAACACACCTGTTGCATACGACCAAGCTTGCTTTACACCTCTCTCGTGAAACAAAATTTTAAAGGGTATATGCGTATGAAGATTCGTGGTATCAGCTGCAAAAGCAGATCAAAATTCAAAATTGAAACAAATGTCATACCACAACTAACAAACAATACAACAAGAGAGCCAAATTTAACCCCAGTTGATAGTTTTTTCATCTCAAGGAGAACAAATCTTGTTAAAGCTTACCAGTAACAATGTCTCTAAATCTTACCAACAACATTTGGAAACAACAATCAATTTCAGCAAATGAAATCGATTTCAACAACATTTGAATGATAAATCAGAAAAAAATTACCAAGTGAATATATCAATTTCAAAAAAAAAATATCTAGAACATAAATCAATTTCTAAAAAACTGATTTTAGGAACAATCAATTTCATAATAAGTTTGCAAGATATAATCGAGATTCAACAAGAATCCAACAAGAAAAAACAAATAAAAAAGGGTGAAGTAACTATAAGCGGAAAAAAGAAAAACATACGTGATGAAGGGCGGTTAACCAACGACGAGGAAGGAGGTTGCGCCAAGGAAGGATGTTGCGTCGGACAAGAAGGTTGTGAAGACATGTGGATTTGATCGGAGAGGAAGTAGTCGGAGTCGAGGAGAGAAGTAAAGGGTGCGACACGAGGGTGAACAGGAGCGCCGACGCCGACGTGAACGATGAGCGTTGGCGCCAACGTGAACGATGAGCGCTGACACCAACGTGAACCAGAAGCACCGATGAAGGGATGAGGCAACGATGGACGATGTGCTGATGCAATCAGAAGCCGACGACTAGAAAACGATGGAGAGAAGGTGTTTAAATGATGACGGTTGTATATAAGAAAAAAAAATAGGTTTAAAGTGAATGCTAGCAAGATTATAGGGACTATTTGTGGAATCTATTTATCAAAATACTAAAATACCCTTGTTTATTTATTTAATTATTTTAATTTTTATTTAATTTTGATTTGCCTATATTTATGCATACAATAACACAATACTTACTTAAAACACCTAAACCTATATATATATATATATATATATATATATATATATATATATATATATATATATATATATATACACACACACACACACATCACTTTATACACCTACGGTGTGGTTCAGTTTTGGTGGACTGGTTTTGGATAAAAACCGCATCGCACCGTTGACCTTCGGTTTTTGTAAAAACGAAATCCGCATCGCACCGTTTTTGTATCGGTTTCGGTTTATTGCGGTTTCATCGGTTTTTTTAGTCAGTTTGGTTTTTGCTCACCCTAATTCTGTCCCACAAAATACCATTTTTATCATCACAACTTATAATTTGTTTCGACACTGGATACGACCAATTGATTCCTTTCAGGCAATACAAACGTAAGATCAAATCTCCGTCCAATCTCATATTCCTCTATGAAACCAAGTCTTCATCGTTACTAAACTTAGGCTTTCAAATAACATGGTGTAAAAATAAGTAAGGGACCAAAATACATTTTCATGAGAATTTATTACGTACAGCATATTATTTGTACGCATAGGTTTGGTAATATATTAAATTACATTGTAATTAAATATCTCAACTTTTATGTGAGTCAAAATAAATCGGGGTTGCGTTGCTAATGTTTATTTAACAGTTATTTTATATGATTTTATTAGTTAAGTAAGTAAAAGATTGACATTCATAGTTTAAAATACATTAAGTTAAAAGCCCAATAAAATGGTATAAAACACACATACACACAAAGTAACCTTAAAAAATGTGTTTAAAAACTTAAAAAATTGTTCAGATAGTTGGTTAATTAATGAAATTTTGTTAACAATTTAAACATGTATGCAAGGAATTTAGCTCTGGCTAAGCGTTAGCGTTATAAAGCGAAAAGGAATAATGCTTGTGTGTCATACAGATTGACATATCTTCTTTCTTTGTAATTGTCTCATAGATCACATGCATCCCATCTTGTAAACTTTCTTCAATTAGTTATCCTTCTAATTTCCATGATATACATTCTCAACATTATTTTCTTTGAATAGATAATGCATATATAGTTCAGTGTAAATACATCCGTATTTCTTATATATTTGTCATCGAGGATGTGTTTATGACGAAAGGAAAATGTGATTAGATAAAAAGGGAAATCTGATACATATTGAAGGAGATGAACCTTTGAGTAGTTTATGGAATGAACATTGACATATTTAAGAACAAAGTATTCATCTTTTGGTAAAGATATAGACGGTATTTATTCGTAAATGAAAAGAGTAAAGATGAGAAATGGCATAATCCAACTACAAAAGGCGCCATTGTTTACACATTACTTTCTTAATTAATCGCCTTGTTTTGTGTGCTGGATTGATGCTGCCGTCCCACCGATGGTGGGGCCCACATTTCAACTTTCTTTTTCTTCTATATATCGATCAGTAGACTTCAACTGATTCTTCAATCCTTCGAACTTTACAATCCGCAGCAAATCATGAGCATCAACGATCAACACATTCCTGGTGAGTTTATCGACAGTAATTCAGTTAATATTTTGTTAATTTATACATGTTATTGAAAGAATGGGAAATCATGGTGAAATGCCAAATTTGATGGATTGCAGTTGCGTATCCTCCTCCCATGGAGAAACAAGCACCTCCGCCACCAGTTGGATACCCAACAACGGATGCCACCTCCGTACCTGAAAATCAAGCTCCGGCATACACTGAAACCAGAGGCGATGGCTTTTGGAAAGGATGGTAATTACAATTAGTTATCACCAATAGATTTTGCTTTTTATATAGAAGCTTTAGTTTTGATTCGGCTTTTATGTTGGTTGCAGCTGTGCTGCGATATGTTGCTGTTGCGTGTTGGATGCCTGCTTTTAACCTCCGTGCTCCGATCACGTCGACTCCTTTTTTTTTTTTTGTGTGTTTGAATGTTTTATTTTCTCAGACTTGGTTTGTTCAATTCAATATTACATTATTACCTACTCCTAATTAAATATAATACTTTGCGAAACTCTGTGTAAGCTCTTTTGTTTGTACTATTTATTTTATTCACCATTTTGTTCGATGAGCACGTTTTCTTTGTATTTATGATATTATTCACCATTTTTTATGAGTTCCTTTGTTTGTTGTTGATGCGACATGCATGACCCGAGCAACCACTACGTTCAGATGGACCTAAGGCACAACGCGGCTACACCATGCCGGCGCAAGTGATCGTCCCCGATTAATTTAATTGGTCAGGCCCCGAGCTTGGTTTGGAAAATCAATTTATTTTATTTTATTTTCATTTTGTAACCTTATTCTTTTATAGATTCAACCATTTTTAACAAAATAATCATGTCTTAACAGTTAACACTCTCAAATATTTGCAAATACTTTCTAAATTTTAAAAAATGTCTTTGGAACTTCAAATGATTATTGTCAATCTGAAGCCAGCACAACATTATCGACTGCGAAATATAGACGGCCACCAACATTGTCACCAAAGATGTTGTTTACAATTTCGAAGCAGCGATAATTGAAAAATACGACTAAATTGTTAACCTAATAGACTATCTATTGTTAATTTTTGGTTTGGGCTATGATTAGCCATTTAACTATATTTAATTAGGTTACAACACGTGGAAACCACGGAAAACACGAAACTACTACCTTATCTGCTATATTCTACATGTTATGTATGTCTTTACAACATTTATCATTATAAAATATACCAATATTACCACAACATCCATCTAATTGAACATTAATTTTGTTAAATATATAAAAATTTAACATTTTGTTCATGAAAATTTTCTAGTTACTACATTTTATTTAAAAATATATTTCCAATTTTGTGGAGAAAGTAACTTTGCATGTACTTTTCCATTTGTGTATAGTTATAATAGCAATGTATTTGTAACCTTGTGCCAAAAAAAAAACAAAAAACAAACAATACACTTAAAACTTTTACCAGTTATTTTCTTTGTTTTTGGATCCAAGTCGTAAAAGTGAACAAAATAAAATGATTCCTCAACTCCATCAATAACAAAATAATAAATGTGATACAAAACTTCTCATTTTAACCTTGTAAAATGAAACCCACATTCTTTGTTCCATATATCAAAATAAAATCCAACCCAAAAATTTATTATAATACGATTAAACATTAATTCCAAACTATGGTAGCACTTTCAACTATTTTCATATGTTTTATGAAATTGCTAATAATAGAGAGTAAATTTTGGTTAAAAAAATGTAATACCAGATGCAATCAAAAAAACAAAAAAATGAAAAATATACAATCTTACAATTAGCATGGATTAATTTTAATCTTTTTTTTATGTATTTTTTTTTTGTTCCTTACTAAAATGTCCTTCCTACCCGACCCATTCTAGAACCCTTTGAAATTTATTTTTACTCTAAAAAATCAACAAATGACAACACTACACTTTGTTTTTACTTTCCCCTATAATTTCTAGAAATGACCAAAGTGCTAGCAGCAATCAATAAATTATTGAAAACCATATCACTTGAATTTGAAAAAAAACCATTTTCTTGTATTTCGGTCACTTGTCTCATTTTTGGGACTTGCATCATCCATTTTTGCTCTTTGCAAAAATAACATGGTGTCATTTTCCAGCCCTTTTGTATATTGCAATTTTTTAAACTATTTTAATTCTATTTGTATATGATACATCGCTGTGTTCACGTGATGTAGCTGGAAACAAAGGTCCAAAACTAAAAATACAAACTAATACAATAATACAATACCATTGTTTTATGTTAAAGCAAAGGGATTCTTGGTTTTTCAATCAAGTTACCATTTTAGCCTTTTCACATAGTTTAAATATTGTACTATAAAAAAAATCCACCAACTATTCTAATCCTATTCTACAACTTTTTCTCCAAAGCGGGACTTGAACCATCTAAACATTTTGCTGAAAGATATATTTTTATCAATCTAATTAAGTTTTATTTTTTCTAATTTGACCATGTAACAATAAATGCTACTTTGGTGTTATATAAAAAGGGTTGAAATATTTAGGTTATGAGATTACATTACGAAATGGTTGTATCATTTTCTCTTAAGTGCAAGTATAATTGTAGAAGACACAACACTAGGGCATTTGATTTCATTTTTTCTATGATATCATATACATAATTGTTAGGGGGTAAAGTCACGCTTGGATATATTTGTGCTTTACCCTTATTGACGTGTAAATGAGTTGTCTTTCCTATAAATAGGAAGTGAGTGACATTCATATTTAAAGGAACCATTTGGAGTGTTAGACTAGAGAGAGAAAATTTGTACAAACTCATTTGTATATCCTTTCTAGATCTAATATGCACTACAAGAAATATATCCTTTAGCGGCGACACTATTAGCGGCGACTAGTGGCTTTACCGGCGACTCTAGCTAGAGTCGCCGGTAAAGCCACTAGTCGCCGCTAATAGTGTCGCCGCTAAAGGGTTGACACCCGAATCCGCACTTTCCCCCTACATTGCATCTCAACCGTTCGATGAGATAGCCAATCCAACGGGTGGGGTGCCTTATCCGGTTTAACCTAATACCGGCGACACGCATGTCGCCGCTAAAACTCTAAAAAAGTCGCCGCTAATTGTCTGATAAAAATGACGCGGTACCCTTCCCTCCAGTTTGTCGCCGCTATTAACAATTGTCGCCGGTATTGATCCTCGCGTCGCCGCTAATAGTGTCGCCGCTATTGATGATCGCAGATAAAAAAAAAACGCACGCAGATTACAATTCCTCTTCATTTCCCTTTCTGTTTGCTTCGAGTTCCTTCACCATTTTTCCGATTTTCTTCTTCAATCAGCTTCTTTCAAACAAATCAGCTTCTTTCAAGCAAATTTCTCCCCTCATTGGGATCAATTTCTACCTCCATTTCTTGAAGAAAGGTAAGTTTATTTTGATGATTTCATTTTTGTGTTGTATGAATGATAATAAATTGCTCACGTTCTTTATTTTTGGTGGTGTTGTTTTGGATTAGAAGCATTGTTCCAAGCAAGTGGTTAAAGCTTTGGGATCAATTTGTAGGTGCCTCCATTTGTTGAAGAAAGGTAAGTTTTTTTTTTATGATTTCTTTTTTATTTTGTATGAATTTTGATTTGTAGCTTTATGTAGTGATTGAATGATAATAAATTGTTCATATTTTTGTTTTTGGTGGTATTGTTTTGGATTAGAAGCAAGTTATTCAATTTTTTGTTTGTGGTTATTTAATTGCAATTAGTTGTATAGCTTCAAGTTGTATTTATATGTGAAATTATGTGATAATTGTCATATGTGAAAATTGGATTGTATATTTTGTATTTGTTTGAATATATGTGAATTTGGTATATATATTCCAATGTATGTGTGTTTGATGTATATGTGGTATATTAGTAGAAGTTATATGTATTTGTTATAAGTAGAATGTTATTGTGTGTATGTGAATGTATGTATGTTTGTTGTAAATGTGATATATGATTGTGAAACTTTTGTATTTGGTATAAATAGGATGTTATTATGTATATATGTGAAATTATGTGTATTTGGTTTAAATAGGATGTTATTTTGTGTGTATTTGTATTTGATGTATATGTGGTATATGTATGTAAAAGTATGTGAATTTCACCTTCTTATGTATTATGTAAAACTATGTGGTTTTGGTATAAGTAGGATGCTATAATTGAAATAAAAAAAAAATACATTATTTTTATAAATTGAAAAAAAAACACAAAAAAAAACTATAAAATTGTTTAAAAACTTAAATACAAAAACTAGAAAGCTTCTAGTTTTTACCCAAGCTAACTCCAAATTAATTAACCAATAAGTTATATAGTTAACTTATAATTGGAAAAAAAACACAAAAATAATTATAAAATTCTTTAAAAACTTATATATATTTTAATCTCGACGGTAAAATAATACGTATGTAAAAGTATGTGGTTTTCTTATAAGTAGGATGCTATAATTGAAAAAAAAAATACATTATTTTTATAAATTGAAAAAAAAACACAAAAAAAAACTATAAAATTGTTTAAAAACTTATATAAGTTTGATATTTAATAGGATGTTTGTTTTGTAATTAGCGTCGACACTATTGGTTTTGATATTTAATCGAATATTGTTATTACCGGCGACACTTTTACCTGCGATATTATCACCGGCAACGAAAATCATTTTTTAAAAAAAAAAAATTGAAAAACAATTACCGGCGACGCTTTTACCGGTGACAGAGCTCATTACCGGCGACACTTTTGCCGGCGACACTTTTACCGGCGACAAATGTCATTCCCGGCGACAACATTATTAGCGGCGACATACTAATAGCGGCGACTATTATCATTAGCGGCGACAAACTGATCAATAGCGACGAGGCAGTAGCGGCGACTTATTACCGGCGACGCGTCGCCGCTATCATCATTACCGGCGACTTTTGGGACTTTTACCGGCGACTTTTGTCGCCGGTAATGGCCTTTTTCCTTGTGGTGATGAGCTTACACAGATTTATTTCTAGAAATCGAATTCATCATTGTTTCTATTCATAATTCGATTTTCTTTACTAGAATTCAAGTTATTTACTTTCTCTCTCTAGAACACTCATTCAAAATCACTTTCTCTCTCTAGAAATTTTCAAGTTCTTGTGATCATGGTGAATTTTCCGTATAATTCTTGGATTGTAATCGTTGAAGATGTCAAATACAAAGTTAATAAAAATCTATATTATGGGTTGGTGTTAAACAATTTGATTACATGGGGAACTATGATTTCTTATGGAGGATTGCAGGATGATCATGGAAGCTTGATATTTCACTCACTTTGTGAGATTAAATGGTTAGCTGAAATTACCTGGTCCATATTAACACGTAGTTCTGATAAAAAGAATTGAGAAGAAAAATATTTGTTCAATAAGAAATATGTTTCTCTTATTGAAGACCCAAATGATGTCCTTGATGTTCTTGATGCTCAAGAAAAACGAGTTCAAGTTGATTCTCATGATGAAAAAGTTTTTTGCTTGATTGGAGTTCAAACCGATGATATTTTGTGTTCTTGTGATTCGTTTGAAGGAATGATTCCTTATCGGAAGCCGGTGATCCAAGAAAATCACAAGTATCAAACTCCAAAAGATTTGATTCAGATTCACAATGTTGAAGTTGTGGAAAGTGGGTTTGTTCATGAAGTCAAGTATTCAAGATGCAAAGAGATGAGAAAGAAAAAGAAGAAGAAGATCAAACGCAAAAACAAGCGGGTTTACTCACCAAAATCGTCAAATGTTGTGAAGTCTAAATCAGTGAAACAAATTTGGGTTCCAAAGCAACAATTTCCAAATGTTGCATTGAATTTGAATTCAAAACCCAAAAGTGTTGGTGGTTCTTTTGAAGATGTTCTTGGATCGATAAAGAACACGAAGAACGAGTTGTACAACACGCACCGTGGGTGGTACAATGTTCAAATTGGAGATTTTCTCATTCTAACAAAAGAACCAAGATCTTCTAAATTTGACTCATTCGTTGCAAATGGATCTCGATTCATCAAAAAGGTATCTCAAATTCTCAAATGGATTCCAAAACATCAATGATTTCGATTCGTATTTTTCGTTTTTCATTTTTGATCGATTTGCTTCATTGGATCTAATCCATTTCAAACCCCATTAATTGATCCAATTATTTTTGTTTAGATCAAAATCAAATTCAACTCATTTTGTTTGAATCTCGGAATTTACTGTTCATATATCCGATTCGTAAGCTCAAATACTAGTGAAATGTATTGTTCATTGGTTAATTGTTTCAAGCCCAAAATGATAATCTAATCACTATTCATCATAGCCCATTCTCAATCAGATTTTTTTTATTCATTCGTTCTTATTCTTCCGTATTCAGTGATTGACTTTGAATGGTTCTCAAGATCAGTATTCAAATCGAGAAAGCAATTAAATCATTTTTTTTTATCGATTTCATCATCTGAATCGATTTGAAATCAATTTTGAAATTGATCATCCCGAATCGATTGCGAAGGTTTAACAAATTGTCACACCCCAAAACCAAGAACGGCGGAAACGTTCTGGGGCGGAGGACGTCATATAAAGTATCACAACACAGTAAAAGTAAACAAGCAAACAACATCATCAATTGCATTAAATATATAATTTTAATACAAGCGTGTTCTGTACAGTTATAGACACCAAAAATATAATGTAAATCAAAATAATAAGATGAGTCTTGGATGCGCTCCATCTTCTCAAAAGCCGGCCTCGGTACCTGTCTACTGATGACCTGAGAATACAAGTTATTTTGAAAGAGTTTATCAGCATTAAGCTGGTGAGTTCATAAGTATTTTAGTGTCAGTGTTTGTTATCAAAACGTTTGAACATGTCGCAAGTGTAAGTTTGTAAAATGTACGTAAGTGTTTGTAAGTGTTTGTAAAAGTTTGAATCTCTCAGAAAAACCTATATTTTCTATTAAAGTAGCCTTCTACCAAGGCTTAACTATTTGTATGTTCGTTTGTTGTAAAAGTGTGTAATTTCCCAAGTGTAACTATCATTAACAAAATATAGTTTGTACATTAATGTTTAAGCGAAATAATCACTAAATATATGTAATGGGTAAATTATTGTAGTACTGTAGTGTTGTATTATAGGAACTACTGTTGTACTAACTACCTTAAACCGGATTTATATTAAGGTATCATGTGATTAATTGTACCATACTATCGACTGGATAAACAACGACAAATGAATGGTCGTAAAACGGAATGACGTTTGGCACCCGCAGACCTGCAGGTCCGGCTGTAGCTAGCAGCAAGGTGTAGGATAGTCAATCCAGTATAGATCTATACGCAAACTCACGCTCTCCCTCCAAGAGAATTCTGGCTACAACTCGGGCCATGACATTTAAGGCATGCTCCGTTACAGTGGATCACAATTGTTAACGTATTCATGTATATGTAATGTAATGTTACTTGTTCTAGTATCGTTGTATATGTTCTCTTCCTAGTATAGTTGTATATGTTCTTCTCTAGTATAGTTGTATATGTTCTTCTCTAGTATAGTTGTATATGTTCTTATAGTAATGTATATGTTTTCATAGTAATGTAATGTATATGATCTCATAGTACTAAGTATTGACTCATGGATGAACTGACTCATTGATCTAGCAATAGTATAAGTGTGATTCTTTGTTACCCCGATGGTAACTTACTAATGATGTATTGATACGCATGAATAAAGGAGTACTTTTATGTCTATATATGTACATATGATATATAATTAATATTGAAACGACCCTCGGACGGCTAACCGACATCCCACCAGACCACATCCAAATCGAGGAAAAGGAAATAGGGCGGACGGCCTTCCTAAGCCTTTTAAACATTTCTTATATATCTATACATATATGGGCATGCAATTTATAAGAAATATAATAACATTTAAATAAAAGTATTTGGTAAGAAAAGAGTTTGTAAAACATTTTGGAGTAAAACAGATTGATAAACAGTTTGAACAGTGATAAAATCATTGGTATTATAGTTATTAATCACATGTGATCGATGTAATAACTATAAGTATTTAACTTGTATACCCCCCCCCCATAAAAGCATTTAAAACATTTAAAAGTATTTCAAAGGTTAATTAAAGGGGTATGAACTCACTTGTGGTGAGTGGATTGGGTTGAGCTGTCGGATACTGTGCTAGGTGGAAAACAGAGACTTGTTCACATGCACGAGCCTATATATAACTAATTAGCCAAATAATAACTAATAAAATTTGTTGGGACACTCTAGAACATGTAAACACTTTGTATAAGTGTTATAAGTCCTAAGGGTTGCTTCTAGGTTGTTGTGGGACAAGGCTAAAGGGGTTTAAAGTTTCCAAAGGGCCTTATAATGTGTTTACCACTCAATAAACTCCACACAAGGAGTTTAAGCTAATGAAGGTCCTAGGCACACTTTTGTGCCCCTTGTTGATGTTCACGGCCCATGAACATTACCAGGTCCGTAAACTCTCTTTAAGGGGGGCCTTTGATGTTTTAAAGTCCACAATTTAGCTAGGATTAAATGGGGGTTAATGTCCAAGGCTTTAGGGGTAATTAGGGCACCTTTTGGCCCTTGAATTTGGAGTTCACGGTCAAAGAAGTTCTTGGGCCGTGAACACCCAAAGCTTGGTGTTTTTGATTGTTTTCTAGCCTCAAATATACATACATACAAGCCTAAGCTAGTTACTTAACAAGGAAATGGCACTAGGTAGCATTTAAGCCTCATTTTGGAGTTTACTCTCCAAGAACGTTCTTGGGCGGTAAACTCCCGAATCTCACAGATTTGTCATGTAATCTATGTTATTAAGCATATAATAAGCATTATAAGACAACTAGAGAAGTGTACTCACGATTTGGGATGAAAACCCGAAGACCCGTGAGAGAGAAAATGGCTTTTCTCTAGTTGGAAATGCGAATAATGAATGAATTTGGTTCAGAATTCTATTTATAGTCCTGAGATATTTTTGACTTAAAATATTTTTATTCCTGAAATGATTTCTAATATAACAGAGTGTTGGAATAACAGTGTTTCACAAAACCATAGTGCATCCACTCTCCTGACATTTACTGAAGTGTAAACCCTGAATTACTCCAACTTATACGAAAAGTCTAAAAATTGACTATGACTGTTATAACTTCTATTGAAGTGATATTGTTTGTACATAATGGGAATTTCGGGTTGTCACACAAATCGAACGTATTGTGTTGGAACCGATTGCAATCAATTGGTGTTTACTTTGAATCGATTGTATTGTGGTCAAGGGATGATGAAAATCGAAGGCTAGAAATTTCGATATGTGAAGGTAGTTCGATATTGACTGATCAGAATGATACGACTCGTGCATCTGGAGAGTTCGATATGAGAAGGGTTGAGTTTAGTTTGCTGTTGATGTTGATCAATTGGGATGAAATCGATGTCGATGGCAGAAAACGAAATGTGTTGGATTTTGGAATCAGTCGATGTTCGTTATCATGATTTCGAAGGCTTGGTGTTATCAATGTGACAAATTGTTGGGTTAATTTGATTTGGAACGATATCAAGAATGAATGATAGATGAAGGTTTGAAATGTTATTGATTTGTGATATCAATGAGGTGTTTGATCGACTAGGAAGACTTAATTTGAGAAAAACGAAAGATGAAATTTGGATGCGTGTTAACTGAAAAGCGAAGGTTGAGCGATCAAAATCAAAAGCTGTTGTTTAGTCGATTGACAAACAGATGATCGATTGAGATATGAAATCGATTGTGTTTGTTTGGAGTCAGAATCGAAATCAATTAATGGAAATCGAATTTGTTCTTGAAGTTCAATTAAGAGTCAAACGAAAAAGTCAAAGCAGATAAAAGCAATGTTTGAGATGTCGATATTGAGTTTGATGTTCGATTTTGCTTTATCGAGTGAGTGAATGGAATTGAAAATGGCTAATGGTGAAGTCAGGTATGTCAATTGTTGATTTCTGGAATTGAGACCAAACAGGATTGGCTGATATGGGGTTAAAATGGAGTTTGCTTAAGAGATCGATGGTAGATTTTGAGTGGCTGACTTCGAAGATTTGGGATCGAGGTCGAGGGTCTATTTCATGGAATCGAACTCATGGATTGAAAAATGTTTTAACCTGTATGATGTTGATTTCAAAATGTAATTGAACGTGTTGGTCCAGATTCCACTTTGGAGTAAAAAATTGTGAAGAAGGCTTAATTGCTCATTTAGCCCATGTAGTTTCCAAATGTTGGCAGCAAATACCCAAGTTCGAAATTGGGCTAATTTTCTGAGAAATTGAAGAATGTTTATGTCTGGTCCCTGCAGTTTGTGTGAATTAACATTATCTACCCACTTTCACAAATGGGGGAGAATTTGGCATATTTGGCTGTTTTTGGTGCAATGGGTCCATACAGAATTATGTTATTGATAGTTTTTACCCGGATTTTGTAAAATCTTGCAACTTACACCCAAAAAGTCAAAAAATTTCACGAATTTGGAAATTTTTTGAGGCTTTTTCGTGATTGTTTTTCTGTGCAAGATTTTTGGTGATTCATTTTTGGTACACATCAAGGGGGAGTATTGTGAAGTTTATTCCTCGGGCGCTTCTCACCCTAAATGGGTTTTATAATAATTTTTTTATTATAAAAAGGGGGAGAATGATGAGTATTTGAAGCGGGTTTGTCGGATATTCATTTGCGGATTTGAAGACCGGTGTTACTTCGAGGGGGATTTTGGTCTTGATCGCGCTAGCTCGTTGGAGACTGAAGCCGAGACATCCAATCCTAACTTTGAGGGGGGAGAATGTTAGGGTGCAAAGTCACACTTGGATGTATTTGTGCTTTACCCTTATTGATGTGTAAATGAGTTGTCTTTCCTATAATTAAGAAGTGAGTGACACTCATATTTAAAGGAACCATTTGGAGTGTTAGAATAGAGAGAGAAATTTTGTACAAACCCATTTGTATATCCTTTCTAGATCTAATATTAGCTTAAACATATTTATTTACTCCTTGTGTTCTTGAGTTTACATGATGATTCACCAGATCTTTTCTAATTCTGCACATGTCATCATAATCAACACCACTACAATAATTGCCACCTTTTATATAATATACATAATTGCCACCATTTATATAATTTGTGAGTTATACACAAAAGTGTCATTAATAGCAACCAACTAATAAAACCCCATAAATGATGAATATCTATAAAAAAACATAAATATAACCTCGTTTGATTGTCCATTGATCAGGCATCACTTGTATGCTAAAATGAAACCGTTAAGCCAAAAAGAAAACACCACCTAAGCGTCGTTTGTATAGTGTATATAGTTTTTTTGTGATATCAAATTAAAGTGTCCTCAAAGCTGCAACTATTAGTTGTTATATTACCAGGAAGAAAATAAAACAATAAAGATAAACATAAATCATTAGAGGGGCAAAAAGGTCAAAACACAAACCTGCAATACATAGTTATGTATGCTTTCCTAGAAAAGCTTCACATGCTAACAATAACAACTTGATGTTAGATTTAACCATCAAAAAGATCAAAACACATATCTATGATAAAAGGTTATGTGTCTTTCCCTTCAAAAGATTCACATGCCAACATTAATAAAAATGTTTTGTTATCACTGATGGTTTATATTGTATGGTTCGGAACCTTGAAAAAAAATTAATATATCAGACCTCACATCAGACAATAAAATAACAAATAAAAAATTACAAATCATCCCAAATATCATCTAAAGTGATTCAAGTTTCCAGGTGAAACTTGATCTCCTTTCTTTGAAAACCTTGTTATGCTACCACAAAGAGGATATAAAATAACCCTTTTAAGCAATAGAGAAATAAAAATTACCGTATTGAGGTATTTATAAACATTTTATTGACAAATGACTTTAAGATGATTAAGCTTTGAAACTACCTTTAATTAGATTTTCTCAAATCCATCCATACCAAGTCACTATACTTGGAAGCCAAAGTCTATTAAATTCTTTCTCCCCCTTCATAGAAGCTTGTTTGGTGGGATACACTAAATCGACCTCAAATACATCCTTATACATAACATTGCACATATAACGTTAATATCATCGATGCATTGGCTCTATGCCCAAGAAAAAACTAATTTCTGAAAAAAATTAACAAACTTCAAAATTTATTAAAGTTTTCAAGTGCCAAGAAGTAGCATTACACATACTTACTTGATCCTAAGACTACATAAATGGATTAAAAGTTTTAAAATTCACCAAAATTTGTTTAACGGGTGAGTCATGCAAATGTCTTTTAAAAATAAAAGCCATATTCGCTTCCCCAAAACAACTTATTTGTGGGTGTAGTTACTTCAGTTATTGAAAATCCGTATGATTCTAAATCTAGATTTTAAAGAAAGGCACCTTAATTGATCAAAAAATGAGTGATTCAATCAACAGTATCAAGGGCAATGTCAAATCTCTACATTTTAATCCTATATTATGGGCGATAGATAGGAGAAATAGTGTTTTATAAAAAAACAAAAAAATATTATATCTATATACGCCAAACCGCGACAATATTCAATTGCGGTTTCCATCGACAAATCATCCCAAATGCCATTTGAAGTGATTATAAGGCTTTCACCACAATTCAAAAGCTCTTATAAACTAGAAAAATAACAACTTTTTAGATCTTATAAACGAAATCTTTAAAGAAGACAGATAGTGATTGTTTCTTTATGTTCACTTGCTTCACCTCTAGTATCGGAACGATAAATTCGGCGGCATTAGAGAATGGACTGAAGAGAGCAGAAGTGTAGTGGTGGTAACTGATGGGTTATAGGGCAGCAGCAGTAGTGTGGATGTAATAATGAAGGGGTGCGATGGTGGTTGGTGGTGATGAATGTCCAGTCGTATATGGGTGTTGAGATCCGATTGATTTATAGGGTAGAGAGAAGGAGGAGCTAGAGGAAAAATATTTGTGGAGAAAAAACATAATGGAGGGTGATATGGGACGAAAGAGATAAAAGCATGATTTTAATTTTTAAATAAACAATCGCTCCTCAATTAAAGGAATTTGATTTGAAAGATGGTTGTAGTAATTGATTTTAGAAGATATTAGAATGGTAATTTTGTGATTTAACATTGAATTAAAGGGTTGGGAGGGAATGACACGTGGCACTCCAATGACTCTTTTATTAAAGTGGAAGATCTAATCAGATTTTCTATTATTTAGTCTTTTTATTTCCTTGTAATTGTAATTTTCTTTCCAAATAATGAAACCCTAGGTGTATTTTGTCTATATTGTTCAGTTGTTTGTACTAGGGATGAAAGTGAGTCAAAACCTGGACCGGATGGACCCAGACCCGGAAAACTCAGAACCGGTTAACGAGATTTTATAGAACCGGAAAACAGTCTGGTATATAGGAACCGTTTCCAGTTCGGTTTCAGGTACGGTATCGAGTAAAGTGGGTCTAGAACCGGAAAACCTGAAAACATCAAAGTGGGTAGGTTGGAACCAGATAAAGTGGGTTTAGAACCAGAAAACCCGATAAAACCGGAATTTTTTGATAATTACTTACTAGTTAGTGGGTTGAACTTTAAAAATTTTCATATTGATATCCCGACTTCTGGGGACTTTAATTCATTGAATACTAAACCAAAATTGACAAAAAAAAATAGTCTAAAATAATGTACAAACTCTAACCTACACTATGGAAAAAGCTCATGGCAATCCGAATGTAAATGAATGAGATATGCAGGTGTTAACAATATTCATAAAATTCAAAGTAGAAAAACAAATAGTAGAAAAGTTGAAAATTTTCAGCTTTGATATCTCGACTTTGGGGGACGGTAAGTCATTGAATATTAAATGAAAATGACAAAATTATAATCTAAAATGATGTACAAACTCGAAATTACAAACTGGAAAAAACCGCATGTTAATGAATATAAACCCAAAAATAAAAAATTTATTGTCTAAAATCATGTGCAAACTCTAAACTACATGCTGGGAAAAACTGTATGTCAATCCGAATTGAAACGAATGAGATATGCATGTTTTAAATGTTTCACGGAAAACGGTTGCGACCCCTAAAAGTGGTTCCGGTTCCTAACATTGGTTTCGGTTCTAAGACCCGGTTTTCCTTGACCCGATGGACCCAATCTCGGATTACCCGGAACACATATAAAGCTAATTTTTAAACCTATAACCGAAATCGGTTCTATATATTCTGGTTCTAATAGTTTCGATTCTGGTCTGATTCCGGTTTCGGTCCGTTTTTCCAGTTTTAAAGCACATCCCTAATTTGCACTAGAGCTCTATTTGATCCTTCATTTATGATTGTTGGGGATGACTTGAACGTAAGGCTGTGACATTCTATTACCTTGTAATTGTTGGGAACAACTTGGCGATTTTGGGTATGATTTTCCTATTCATTTTTGTATTCCAATCGGTTTGATTTGTTTGATTTTGTCATTTTTTTAGTGTTTCAATTGTTGATGTAATTTCATATTTCCTGCCACTATTTCTTTTTCACGTGGTGATTTTGTATTTTGCACAACGAAGAACCTGTTTTGATCGATAATCTTGACACAAGTTCGATAATCTCCCCATGATTTCTAATCAGATTACAGTTTTCATAGTTTTTCTGACTGTTATCATCAATATGGATTCAAAAGATGATTATCTTTAGTCATTACTACCCATTTCGATGGCAAAACTATGCCTATTGAATATACGTTATGAAAAATTTGTGTGTGTGTGTGAGTGTGGGGGGGAGAGGGGGATATGTAGGGAATTATGATAGATACAAAGGACAAACCAACAAAGAAGAAGGTTGCGAATTATATAACCTTATTGGACACATGTAGTGTTACGACCCTTATGATTTGATGTGTAAAAAGTTGTTTGTACCGCTGCCATTGATGGCATCTGAGTATGCTTCCACTAATGACATCAAAAACCTTTGTGAAGATCCAGTAATAGTTGAAACCCTCCAACTAAAGATATATTTTTTTTCTTATTTAAATAAGGATGACATTGAAAAAGGATTCTAATATAACCGAAGACTCCTACTTTGTATGAAATTATGTTTCTTTATTTGTATCTATCTTGTATGTTAATATAGGATCTTAGACTTTTGTTTATATATATATATATATATATATATATATATATATATAGGTGAGTTCAACATAGAACCAAATTTATTTATAGAACTACAGAACCATTTTTGACCATTAGATCAATTTAGGACCAAAAGGGTATGATGGTAACATAACAATTTCATTTAAAAAATGAAATAATAGTTTATTAATGATATTCTTAAATTGTAGCGTTTATTTGAAATCAACCCAAAAGAAATATAAATAAAAAATTCAAGAATCAATCATAAAAAAAAATCTAATGGCAAGAATAAACAAAAAACCATGACAACTAATGGTCATATAAATATACGAAGATTCATAATGTTCATAGTTAAACATGTAAGAATGTTATGATAAGATATGAGTATTCTTCATAAGTGAATAATGACGATTAATGTTCATACGTGAATTGTAACATTCAAATTTGGTAAGTTTCCCTTTTTTTCCCTTTGTGCAAAAACTTTACATTTTGGTCCTTTAGCTAGTACGCGAGGGGTACTCTAGAGTACACTTGGCGTACTAACCCAATCCAGATCGTGGGACTCATCAACGTACATGGGGTGTATGTGACAACCGTTAATTTCTATTCAACTCAAATTCAAATAAAGTCAACAAGTCAAACCGGTCAACTCATTTAACCCTTGTATATTAAGGTTTACATCGTGCTTACAATTGTACAACACACTATCTTAATGAAAAGTATCACTTTGAGTCTTCACGTGTTCAAAAAATCTAAACCCTAATCAGGATAAGTGATGGAACTACTCGATAAAACATTAATACATACCCTTAGGGGGCGTATAACGCTCATAACAAGGCAAAACGGGGGTTTACAAACCATGCATTTTGAAGTTAAGCACTCGAAAAGGTCACAAACAAAGTCTCCCTCAATCTCTCTCGCTCTATCTCTCTATCTTTCTCTATCTCAAATCTCTCCCAAATCTCTCTCGTAACCTCCCTCAACTTTTTATAATCATTCAGGACATCCCGACCCTTAACTTAGTCAAAAACTGCGCAAGACCGGAAATTTATTGGTAAAACAGTCATATAGGGTCGGCGTCCCTATTACAACCGAAGCCTCTCTTTAGAACCGAAACTAGCTTAAGAACCGAAACCTCTTTAGGACCGAAATGAACTGAGCCTTCGGTCCATTTCTTTCTCGGGTACCTTCGCTCCATTTCGCTTCTAGTTCGGATCGCCCTTTAGGACCGAAGCCACCTTCGGTTCAGATTGCTTCGCCTTCGCCTACTCTAGCCTTCGGTCCCTCTTCCGTGTTCACCGGCGATGCTGCTCGGACCGAACCTCCTCTTGGTTCTCATCAACAACCGAACACTCCCTTCGATTCTAAGCATCCAAGGACCGAACCTTCAGCCATGAACTCGGATTTTCGCAGAATTCACATATTTTCCCGGTTTTTGACCCCAACTTCGTTTTAAGCTCGTTTTTCGTGATTTTAACGCAGGATTTTCACCTAAACTCGTATTTTGGCATATGAGACCCTATATATTCATATTTTAATCAATTTTGAGGGAAAATCTTAGTCTAAGAAAAAAATCTATTGGATAAGATATTGATGTGAAGTGTTGACTTTTCCATAAATCTATGACACAAGCAACCTCCCATACCCACTCTATGCCACTATTCCCACCTTACTCTAGTCAATTTGAGATCTTACCATACCTCCATCAAATCTCTTCCATCAGCCCACTCTCTAATCCCTCACCCTTCCATCTATAAACCCTACTCTCCTCCTCCCAAGATACACTTTTACTTCCTCTTATATTCTATCCAAGATTTTGAGATTCTCCAGGAAGTTTTGAACTTCTCATCCACTCTTGGAAAGTAAATTCATTCTACACTTGATTATCTTACACATCTTCACACAAGTCATGGATTTCTCACACAAATATCATCATATTTGTTACTAGATCTTCAAATCTTCAAGTTTGTCCCAAGTGTTCTTGACTTGGAAACTACTTCTCTTCAACATCCATCCTAAGAAATCACTCAAGGCGAGTTCATACCCCTACATTTTCATGTTTTCTTCTAGTTTTAAGGGGGGATACAAGTTAATACACCAAAAACATAACTAAATTCAAACAACAGCTTTTATCAGAAAAGTTGAGTCCTATTCACGGACTGTTTTGACCAACTTAGACTTAATATCTTTCAAAACTGTTTAATATGAAAATAGTTCAGGTTCATAAATTTAAAATGACTACTTGCACATCCCCATATGATTTTTCTACAATTTATGGCGATTTTTACAAAACTGCCTATCATTTCAGAAACAAATTCGGACCAGTCTGTGAATATGAACATTTTCAAACAAGTTAGGTACTTTTAAAAATCATAATAAAAATTATGCATAATGTATACACACTTTCTAGACTCTCAGAGTTTACGAATTTAGTTTTTGACTTGGTATGATTTTTCTATGATTTTTCTAAAACAGTGCAGATAGGTTAAAGACTACTTACATAACTTACAATATTAACAACACTTTGTAGTATGCTGAGCAAAGTGCATAACAATAAGTTTCTAATTGTTGGATGCATTTTTCGTTAGTTTATCATCATAAACAGAAATCAGTCATTCATGATATGGATTTTCATTCATTTCAAACACATATAATAAACTACAATAAGTATAGTTTATGGATTTTACAATACAAGCATACTACATGAAAAAGGATTGACTCTCAATACAAACGGGTTTTTCATATACTACATGATAAACTATAATAGTAATAGTTTATGGATTTCACATCACGAATTTATTACAAAAAGGGTGACTTCACTTCCACCACGGAAAAGGTTTTATATTCAAACTATATGTAAACTAGTTAACGTAAGTTGTGAGACAATTCTTTAATTGTACTCTTAGAGTACGGGTTAAAATTCCTGTTTAGTTATAACCAAAATCTCTTGTAGGGAGAGCGTGATAATTGTGTATAGATCTATATTGGGATTGACACCCCACATCTTGTTGTTAGCTACAGCGGGACCTGCAGGTCTACGGGTGACAAAAGTCATTTGATCTTGACGTCTGAAAAACGTTGGAGCAGGTTAATTCTAGTTATAGTATGGTTATAACGACTCACTTAGGGAGAAAACAACCTTTCAAGTTTACGAGAAAATTCTACTTTAAAAAGGGGTTTTATCTATCTAAAACTGTATACTCTCAGTCTTGGGATTTAACACTACACAACTTTGTATAAGGAAAATATTGTATTTTCTTTAGAAACACATTACTATTATAAACAAAATATAAGTACAAAATACGCACATACTCTCGGACTTGGGATTTAAGGCTACATAACTTTTTATAAGGGAAATAAAGGATCTTTGTTGAAGCATACATTACCATTACAAACAAAGGTTTTCAAACTCTACATCCAAAAGCTTATGAACTCACCAACTTAATTGTTGACACACTTTCAAAACTACTTATATTCTCAGGAAACCAGTGGAACAGGAAATCAACAACTTTTGAGGATGGGATGTTGAATCGTCAAAATTTTCATTTTTATCATCATAGTGTAATTGATTTGAAACATGTAAACTCATACTATGGTATAACCCTTTTCAATTATATTTATGATGGTTGTATTTACTTTGAGCACTATTATACTCATTGTTGTGATACTATACATGAAGTCTTCCACCCCCGGATGTTTCCGCCATGCTTGGTTCGGGGGTGTGACAGATTGGTATCAGAGCATTGTTTATAGTGGACTAAGTATATCGGGACTGAAGTCTCCGATTTAACATTTTCAAATAACTATACTTATAGAAATGAAATAGTTTCTGGTCAAAGAGTATGAATACATGCGCACATACTAGTATAGTATCATATCTAGGACAATACGAAAGTAAAATGAGGAGTTGGACACTACGGGTAGGCCTTGGGATATGTAATCAGACTTGGAACGAATTTAGCCAGATCAACTATATTTATCCGAGGTGTGATTGATGTATGCCGACGAATATAGCCCATATAAGAAAATCGTTAAGAAACAAACATAACATTTAAAATACTATAGGAGTATTTTGTGGTACTATAACTTATGTGAAAACTAAACAAATTCTCGCTAGTAGATCTACAATCACTAAGTGGATACGCTAAAGTTATATATAACTTAGATATCATAGACTTAGAATCTCTGATCATTGCTTTACATCATGTTCCTTGTTTGGTTGTGGTTTTGGAGTATGATCACTTATTCGAAGGTCTATCATATCTTTTGTTATGTGTAACTGGTATGCACCTTGTCATTATAGAAGTAACTAAGGAGGATCAAACCCCTATAAGTATTTCTAGGAATATGATTATTATATGCCTCTTACCCCACCCCTATTCTCGCACCGACATCATGGCAAGATTTTACTTACAAGGAGACCCCTACATTCCGAACCCGGAGAGTTAGTGGGTGATTAGGAAAAGAGTCGGAAGTGGATTCAGAGATCGACAACTCTCCTTACATAGTCAGGGCTCTCGCGAACCATTTCGACTAAATCGAACATGTGCCCCATTGGGTAGCATTAATCAAGGGGTGGAGTCTCTAGCAACGACAACGATCACCATTTGGAGACCAACGAGGTTGCGGTAACCTCAACCATCGGGGAACAAAACAGGGAGACTGTGAATCGAGTTCGGGAACTGCGTACTACTACAGACGCTACCATCTCACAAACTCGAGACTACTAATTCAAAGACCAACTCATTAAGGACCTTGTCACCACTCGAGCGAAGGCAAGAGAGCGTCATGATAGACACTCGACACTCGAAGAGAGAGTGGTCGCAGCCGAGCGTAGGTTGGCAGAACTACAGGACGCATCGACTTCGTTTCAAGCACCACCGGGGATGTATTATCGTGAGCAGAGTTCATGTTACTTACAAGACCTCGTAGATTAGGACTATGAGTGTGCGTTGGTGCTACTCTCCTCCATGTGTAAGCTCGACCCTACGAATTGGTGATTTCACTAGTTGAGGGATGTATTTGCGGTCCGAACTTTCCTTGCAATGATGTGGTGAAGACCTGCATCAAGCACAAAATTTTCTCTAAAACTAAATATACTAGAATCAGGCAAATGAAATGGGCATCGTATTATTTCATTGGGAGGAATACTACCAAAAATTCATAAGTTTATTATATATAGACTCTCGTTATGAATTGTTTTCAGAACACCATAAAAAAATTGGAACACAATACACTCAAAACTAAGATAAACTTAGTTAGATAACTCATGACGTATAAATCCTTATTCAAGACTCATTACCATCACACCTTTTTAAACGTCATGGTTGAAAGGTGCCTTTTTCGTAGGTCTAGAGGGTGCGATCATACCATCAGTAATGCATCAGTGCGATCATACCAGCACTAATGCACCGGATCCCATCAGAACTTCTCAGCTAAGTGTGTTTGGACAAACATAATCCTAGGATAGGTAAAACTTAACGCACGTATAAAACCTACTTCTACCCACTACCATAACTCCGTCTCAGGAACGTTAGCAGAAACATCGAGAATCGTTCAGTAAAGTGCGAATATATATATATATATATATATATATATATATATATATATATATATATATATATATGGATATATATGGTAAGGATATAACTAGTGATAATCATCCCCACTCACGAAATCGTTTCTCCCCATGCAACAGGGTTATGTCTTCACAAGAAGGTAACTAGCCAATAGGCAAGGCGGCAATCCTGCAGATAGACTCTGCTATTGTCACACCCCCAAACCAAGGATGGCGGAAACGTCTGGGGGTGGCGGACTTCATGTATAGAATCACAACAACGAGTATAATAGTGCTCAAAGTAAATACAACCATCATAAATATAATTGAAAAAGTTACACCAAAGTATATGTTTACATGTTTCAAATCAATTACATTATGATGACAAAATGAACTGTTTGACGATTCAACGTCCCATCCTTAAAATGTTGTTCCTTTTCCTGTTTCACTGATTTCTTGAGAATACAAGTTGTTTGAAAAAGTGTCAACACAAAGGTTGGTGAGTTCATAAGTTTTTGAGAAAAGGAGTTTGGAAACCGTTCTTTCTGATGTGTTGTGTGTCACCAAGAAAAATCCAATATTTTCCTTTTAAAAGTTATGTGGTCCTAAATCCCAGGACCAAGAATAAACAAGTATTTTCTATACTTAATGATATAACCGTGGTTTTAAATCGGCATAAAACCCTTTTTGATTTGAGGGAAAATCCCGTAATGAATGACGTGTAGTCTTACATACCAAGACCGAAAGTGTACAGTAATATCGGTACGTATTGAGGTAGAAAGTGATTTTAAATTGACATAAAACCCCTGTTGATTATGAAAATTCCCATAAACTTTATGAGTTGTTAACTTCTTATGTGAGTCGCTATAACCATACTATGACTGAATGAACCTGCCACGACGTTTCTCAGGCGTTGCGAAACTGATATGACATTTGTCACCACAGATCTGCCGGTCTAGCTGTTGCATACAGCTCAGGTGTGGGGTGCGTAACCCAATATAGATCTATACACAACTATCACGTTCTCCCTACAAGAGACTTTGGATATAACTACCAGGAATTTGGATCCCGCACTTGGACGTACGGAAAGAGAATGCCTCACAATTTAAGTTAACAAGTTTACGTGTGGTGTGCGTGAGTGTAAAACCTTTTTCTGTAGGAATAAAACCTTCCGAAATGTGTTTGATGTGTTAATGGAAACATAAACCATACCTATTATAGTTTATCAAAACGTTTAAATGTAATAGCTATAACTTTGTTTATTATGGTTAACTACTGTATTTGTGAAGGTAAAAACCCTTTTGTTTACCGATATGTATATGTACTTTTTACTAAAGTGAAGCAACATGCATTATAACAACTATTTGATTACCATACTTTTGTAGGTAAAAATCCATTTGTTTTCTGATGTATGACTATATACTAAGTCAAAATGTCATCTATTTATAAGAACATATTTTCACATAAAGATTTACACCTTGCTCAACATGTTACAAGGTGAAATGAAATTGATAGCATTTTTCTGTTGTTAATATTTTTATTTATTGTTCTTAGCAAATTTATAGAAATCATCAAAGGTCAAAATCAGAATCCTTAAATTCTGAGAGTTTGGGAAATGAGTCTAGTTTGTTCATAATTTTTATTATGAATTTTAATGACCTTCAACTTGTGTGAAAAAGTACATAATCACAAACTGGTCCGGATTGATGTTTGAAATGATAGGCAGTTTTGTAAAAATCACCATAAATTGTAGAAAAATCGTATGGAGATGTGCAAGTAGTCATTTTAAAGCTAAGAACGTGAACTATTTGCACCTAATACATTTTTGAAAACTAAAATGTTTAAGTTGTCTAAAACAGTCCGTGAATGGAGTCCAAAGTGTTGGAGTTTGTGTAAGAAATCAATGATTTGAGTAGAATGAAGTGTAATAATCACAAGGAGGATGAATTATACTTACCAAGAGTATAATGAAGCTTGATGATCAGCCTTGGAGTCTCGAAATAGAGAGGAAAAGTTTGAGAGAAAAGTGTTTGATCTTTTGGTGGAAAATGAGAGAATGAATGAAGTGTGAGGAGAGAGGATGGATGTTCCATCTCTATGAACGTGGGAAATGGCTGATCATTGATGGAAAGGTACAAGGAAGTGACTAGGGATGGTGGGGAGGAGTGTGGGTTAGTCATGGAGTGGGTATGGTGGTTGCTTGTGTCATAAAGTAAAGAAAAGTCAACACTCCACCTCTTGTACTTCACCCACCCTTCTTGGATAAGGTTTATCCCCAAAAACATGATTAATTAATAAATATGGGGCCTTATATGTTAAAATAAAGTTTTGGGTGAAAATCCCGCGTTAAAACAATTAAAAACGGGCCTAAAACGCAAAACTAGTCGAAAACCGGGTGAAAAAGAGCTTCCTACGAGGCCTCTTGGTCCTAGGCCGAGGTTCGGTCTGAAGGGACCTTCGGTTCCTGAGAGGGTTCGGTTCAAGATGGTGCATTTCGCTTCTGATGCCTTCGCTTCTGACAAGTTCGCTTCTGATGCCTTCGCTTCTAACAAGTTCGCTTCTGACAAGTTCGGTTCCTAAGAGGGGTTTCGGGTCCTTAAGAGGGTTCGGCTCCTTAAGAGGGGTTTCGGGTCCTTAAGTCTTTTTTTATCCGTTTTTGCCCCGTTTTAAGCAGTTTTTGACCTGGTTAAGGGTCGGGATGGCCCGAAAGACTACAAAAAGTTTAAGGAACTTTTGAGAGAGATTTGGGAGAGATTCCACATTCTTGGAGAGATTTGGGAGAGATTTGACATACTTGGAGAGATTTCTCATACGGAGAGAGATTTGGGAGAGATTCCACATTCTTGGAGAGATTTCTCATACTTAGAGAGATTTAGGAGAGATTTCTCATACTTAGAGAGAGATTCCACATTCTTGGAGAGATTTGGGAGAGATTTGACATACTTGGAGAGATTTCTCATACGGAGAGAGATTTGGGAGAGATTCCACATTCTTGGAGAGATTTCTCATACTTAGAGAGATTTGGGAGAGATTCTAGATAAAGAGAGATAGAGTGAAAACGATTGAGAGAGGTTTCGTTTGTGACATTTGTGAGTGTTTGGCTCCGCAACACAAGGTTTGTAAGCCCCGTTAAGCCATGTTCAAGGACCTTACACAGTCCCGATGAGTATGCAACATTGTTTTCTCGTTAGCATAGCGAGTTGTATAGAAATTACCTAACGTAAGCCCTAGTACACAAAGGTTAATTGAGTCGATCAGTTTGACTTGTTGACTTTGACTGGAATTTGACGGTTGTCACAGCTACTTTTCAAGCTGCGGTCATGGTAGCCGTGATAGCCGTCATGATGCAACTCAATGCTAACAACACCAACAGAGGTGAAGGCGGTGTTGGCAATTCTAACCGCAATAATAATTAAGAACGTCATCGGGTGTCTACCAACGTAAACGCCTCAGAGCACAAACCCAAGAGCAAGAAACGAAAGTTTTAGGACAAAAAGAAGTGCAATCTATCTCAAAAATTCGCTAAAAGACAACAATCTGTGGTATCCCCCGTAATTACAACAGCAGTCACGACTCATGTCTCGACACTAGCCACATCGTCTGTCACTCAAGCACTGGTCAGACAATATATGGGAACACTACCAAAGTGTAACAAGTGTAGCTACCATCACAATGGGGTTTTTCGGGTGTTGCACTGTAAAAACTACAACAAGAACGGACATACTTCCCACTTCTGCAGGACCCAGACCCAACACATCGCTTTAATCACCAATACCAGTGTGAGTCTAGTATGCTACCTATGTGGTGAAACGGGACACTTCAAAAGGGACTGTCCAACTGAGAGGAATGACGGAGGAGTAGGAGGAGTGTGACAACCGAACCAACAGAAGCAACAAGGAACCTTATTAGGACCTCTAGGATCGTTTCAAAAACAAGACTAGCTGTGTAACGTACATTTGTATGACTTTGATATGTTTGTGAAATTATTGTCTTTCAAAAAGGTAGTTAAAAATACTCTCTCGGTCAATCAAATCAAAACACTTATATATGACCTTAGGATCATTATAGGTAAGCTGTGTTGACTTGGTGTATACACCAGGGTTAATTTTAATACTATAGACTTAAGGTGAATAATTTCGTCCTAATTCCTATCCCATGTCTAGTAGTGGGGATAGGGTAGATCCACTCACTCGACGGTTTCATCAATACCAAATTACATACGACTTGCATATACAAATCGATCATAGAGAGATATGCCGAGGATCATAATATAAAGTATCATTACTAGCTATCAGAACACACTTACTACCAGTACTAGCTGCTTTGGTATGAATCATTTGTAGTAACAATAACATCGATCAAAACGGAACACACTGACAAGAAACACAGGATGCACTATCACTCTAACGAATATCTCTTACGAATACAACTTAATACATGGGTCATCAAGAAAATCCGATGTCGTCATTTGATATGGATCGGTCTGGGTCATCACCTTGTCAATTGCATATGTTACGAGAAGACCCTCCACATAACCAGCTGAATATCGAAACCCTAGTCTCTCATAACCCTAAATCTGACTCTGACCATCGGGTCATCCTTCATTGCGAAACCCCAAAGCACCCTCTGGAGGTGTATTATACCTTACGAAACCTTTTCAAATTATTCCTAGTACACCCTTTGAGAATATCACTCGTATAGCAGGTCAAGATCAAGCACGGAAGCTTGGGACGAATACGGTTAGTCTATCACTACTAAGTGTATACGCGAGGACAATATATAATTAAGATTCTAAGGACATTGGATGTGTGTTTCCGCCTTATTTCGTGTTCCTTGTCTGGTTGTGGACTTGGGGCAAAGTCACCCATCCAACTGTCTTACCAACCCTAATTACATACGACCTATATGCGCGAGTTTATGATAGATGGACCAGGTACGAGTCCTACCAGGAGCTTCGGGACAAGGCTGCCCAGGAGTGCGAGTGGACGTTATATCATTCAAATTAATCTAGTCGCGTAAATTGAACCCATATGCTCCCTACCGATCTAATCGACAAACGAGAAACACTAAATCAGGCCCTATGCAACGCTCCGAGGAGAAGTTACTACTTATGACTTAAGATAGCTAAAGACGTACGGGGTCGGCTAGTTCATGCATGACCTCGAACTAGGAGCGGTAGTATTCAACCTAGAGATCTAGAGGCACTATCTATACGACATGAAATGTAAAATATTCACCGATCATAAGAACCTATAAGGCAAGAGCGGCAGGGCATGTTATCCCATGAACCGGATCTGGACACCGAAGTTGATGGATTCAGAAATGGCGTCACGAACGAAGCACATGAAATCACGCTACTCTATTCAATCAGGATTAGACAAGATGTATCTGGACCTCAAAAAGTAACATCAGTGGCCGAATCAGAAAGCTAACATCGCTACACATGTGGGCAAGTATCGGACTTGTACCAAGGTCAAGGTAGAACAACAAAAGCCTTCGCGTTTCCTACAACAACCAATGATAACTGAGAGGAAATGGAAGCGGATAGCCAGGAACTTCACAACCAAATTACCCAAGTCACAGTGTGGTCTTGATACCATTTGGATAATTGTTGATAGGTTGACCAAATCCGCGCACTTCCTACCAATCAAAGAAACCGACAAGATGGAGTAATTGACTAGAACGTGCTTCAAAGAGATTGTAGATTCATTTCACGATTCTGGCAGTCCTTTTAGGGACTAGGCTAGACATGAGTACGATCTACCACCTACAAACCAACAGGCAAAGCAAAAGGAACGAGTAAAACCTTGGAAGGAATGTTAACAGCTTATGTGATTTACTTTGGTAAAGTTTGGGATACCCATTTACCACTTGTCGAATTCTCGTACAATAACAGTTATCACACTAGCATCAAGGTCGCTCCAATTCAAATCTCTCTATAGCCCCAAGTGCATATCACAGCTGCACTGGGCTGCAAGAGGGGGGGTACACAACTAGCAAAGGGGCGAGTCCCTAACAACACCCTCATTGGCCCTGAAATCACAAGGAAGACTACGGAAAAGATTGTACAAATTCGAGAAAGGATAAAAGCCTCTCGAGAACGACAGAAGAGCTACACAGATAAGCGACGCCAACCCTCGGAATTGCGGGTTGGTGACCGAGTTCTGCTTAAAGCCTCACCGTTGAAAAGAATGATATGTTTCGGTAAACATGGGAAACTAAATCCAAGGTTCATTGGGCCATTCGAAATCCTTGCCAGGATTGGCCCAGTGGCATACAAACTCAGAATGCGACAAGAACCTAATAATATACATCCAACCATCCACGCGTCAAATTTAAAGAAATATATGTCTGGCGACACTCTTGTGATACCACCCGACGAAATCAAAACCAACGAGTGTCTCCAATTCGTGGAAGAACCGGTAGAAATCATGAATCGAGATATCAAGAGAACGAAACAAAGTCGTATTCCTATTGTGAAGGTATGTTGGAACGCTAAACGAGGACCCAAATTCACTAAGGAACGCAAGGATCAGATGAAACAAAAATACTCGCATCTTTTCCCCAACTCTTGAAGTCCCAGTCATAACACTAATTTCGGGACGGAATTCCTTCTAATGGGGGGGATGATGTGATAATCGTCAATTTCTAGTCAAGTCAAATTCAAATAAAGTCAACAAGTCAAACTGGTCAACTCATTTAACCTTTGTATATTAGGGTTTACATTGTGCTTACGATTGTACAACACACTATCTTAATGCAAAGTATCACTTTGAGTCTTCACGTGTTTAGAAAATCTAAACCCTAATCAGGGTAAGTGATGGAATTGCACGATAAAACATTAATACATACCCTTAAGGGGCGTATAACGCACATAACAAGGCAAAACGGGGTTTACAAACCTTGCATTTTGAAGTTAAACAGTCACAAAGGTCACAAACAAAGTCTCCCTCAATCTCTCTCGCTCTATCTCAAATCTCTCCCAAATATCTCTCGTAACCTCCCTTAACTTTTTATAATCATTCGGCCCATCTCGACCCTTAACTTAGTCAAAAACCGCACAAAACGGGAAGTTTATTGGTAAAACTGCCATATAGGGCCGAAGTCCCTATTAAGACCAAAGCCTCTCTTTAGAACTGAAACTAGCTTAAGAACCAAAACCTCTTTAGGACCAAAATGAACCGAGCCTTCGGTCTATTTCGCTCTCGGGTACCTTCGCTCCATTTCGCTTCTGGTTCGGATCGGCCTTTAGGACCAAGCCACCTTCGGTTCGGATTGCTTCGCCTTCGCCTACTCTCGCCTTCGGTCCCTCTTCCATGTTCACTTGCGATGCTGTTCGGACTGAAACTCCTCTCGGTTCTAATCAGCAGCCGAACACTCCTTTCAGTTCTAAGCATCCAAGGACCGAACTTTCGGCCTTGAACTCGAATTTTCGCAGATTTCACATCTTTTCCCGGTTTTCATCCCCGACTTCGTTTTAAGCTTGTTTTTCATGATTTTAACGCGGTATTTTTACCCAAACTCGTATTTTGGCATATGAGACCCTGTATATTCATATTTTAATCAATTTTGAGCGAAAATCTTAGGCTAAGAATAAAGTCTATTGGATAAGATATTGAGGTGGAGTGTTGAATTTTCCATAAATCTATGACACATGTAACCTCCCATACCCACTCCATGTCACTATTCCCACCTTACTCTAGCCAATTCGAGATCTTCCCATACCTCCATCAAATCTCTTCCATCAGCCCACTCTCTAATCCCTCACTCTTCCATCTATAAAACCCCACTCTCCTCCTCCCAAGATACACTTTTACTTCCTCTGATATTCTCTCCAAGATTTCGAGATTCTCCAGGAAGTTTTGAACTTCTCATCTACTCTTGGTAAGTAACTTCATTCTACACTTGATTATCTTACACTTCTTCATTCAAGTCATGGATTTCTCACACAAATGTCATCATATTTGTTACTAGATCTTCAAATCTTCAAGTTTCTCCCAAGTGTTCTTGACTTGGAAACTTCTTCTCTTCAACATCCATCCTAAGAAATCACTCAAGGTGAGTTCATACCGCTACATTTTCATGTTTTCTTTAAGTTTTATGGGGGAGGGATACAAGCTAATACACCAAAAATTTAACTAAATTTAAACAACAGCTTTCATCAGAAAACTTGAGTCTTATTCATGGACTGTTTTGACCAACTTAGACTTAATATCTTTCAAAATTGGTTAATATGCAAATAGTTCAGGTTCATACATTTAAAATGACTACTTGCACATCTCCATACGATTTTTCTACAAATTATGGCGATTTTTACAAAACTGAGTATCATTTCAGAAACGAATTTGGACAAGTCTGTGAATATGAACATTTTCACACAAGTTAGGGACTTCTAAAAATAATAATAATTATTATTAATAAACTAGACAAATTTTATAAACTGTTAGAGTTTACGGATTTAGTTTTCGATTTTTCTATGATTTTTCTAAAACAGTGCAGATAGGTTAAAGACTACTTACATAACTTACAATATTAACAACACTTTGTAGTATGCTAAGCAAAGTGCATAACAATAAGTTTCTAATTTTTGGATGCATTTTTTGTTAGTTTATCATCATAAACAGAAATCAGTCATTCATGATAAGGATTTTCATTCATTTCGAGCACATACAATTAACTAAAATAAGTATAGTTTATGGATTTTAGAATACAAGCATACTACATGTAAAAGGATTTACTCTCAATACAAACGGGGTTTTCATATACTACATGATAAACTATAATAGTAATAGTTTATGGATTTCACATCACGAATTTATTTCACAAAGGGTGATTTCACTTCCACCACGGAAAAGGTTTATATTCAAACTGTACGTAAACTAGTTAACGTAAGTTGTGAGACAATTCTTCAATTGTACTCTTAGAGGACGGGTTATAATTCCTGTTTAGTTATAACCAAAATTTCTTGTAGTGAGAGCGCGATAATTGTGTATAGATCTATATTCGGATTGACACCCTATACCTTGCTGCTAGCTATAGCGGGGCTTGCAGGTCTACCGGGGACAAAAGTCGTAGGATCTTGACGTCTGAAGAACGTTGGAGCAGATTAATTCTAGTTATAGTATGGTTATAATGACTCACATAGGGAGTTAACAACCTTTCAAGTTTACTGGAAAATTCTACTTTAAAAAGGGGTTTTATCTATCTAAAACTGCATACTCTCAGTGTTGGGATTTAAGACTACACAACTTTGTATAAGGAAAATATTGGATTTTCTTTGGAAACACATTACCATTATAAACAAAATATAAGTATAAAATACACACATAATCTCGGCCTTGGGATTTAAGGCTACATAACTTTTTATAAGGGAAATAAAGGATTTTTGTTGAAGCATACATTACCATTACAAACAAAGGTCTTCAGACTCTACATCCAAAAGCTTATGAACTCACCAACTTAATTCTTGACACTCTTTCAAAACTACTTGTATTCTCAGGAAACCAATGAAACAGGAAATCAACAGCTTTTGAGAATGGGACGTTGAATCGTCAAACTTTTCATTTTTGTCATCATAGTGTAATTGATTTGAAACATGTAAACTCATACTATGGTGTAACCCTTTTCAATTATATTTATGATGGTTGTATTTACTTTGAGCACTATTATACTTGTTGTTGTGATACTATACATGAAGTCCTCCACCCCCGGATGTTTCCGCCATCCTTGGTTCGAGGCTGTGACAGTGTACTGGTGTATGCATGGCGTATGCATGGTTGGGGAAAACCCTAATTTTTAGGGTTTGTGCCCTATTTAAATTACTTAAACCCACCGTACAGACATTGTTAACCAGCCTCCACCTCCCTCTACTCTGAAAACAAAACCTTTAGAGCTTTTGGTGAGATTTGAGCTTGAAAAGTGATTTGATGGTGTTTTGTGGAGAAGAAGAAGAAGAAGAGGAACACTTGCAGGAGTAGGCTGAGCTTGTAGATCTAAGATCACCTTCTCATTTGCAAGCTTTTTGAGGTAAAACTTGTGAGATACCCATTTTCACGGCCATAAAATACAGATTTTGTTTATGTTTTATATAAAAATCAGCGTAACTTTTTAAAGAAAGTGTTGAGGTATTTGTTCCCAAAAATATGATAAAGAATTTATCGAAGCATTTCCGAAGAAATGTATTTTCATTATATTGAAAACGTCGGGATGTCATTGTTAATACAGATGAAAAGCATGAACAGAAACAACATAGGCCTTACAACATCTATTTATTCTAGTGGCCTATAATCTATGGATCTCTCATCAGATCATCACTCCTGTGTTCTCTTGCTACTACCTGTAATGCAATAAACTAAGTGGGTCAGGCTTGGGAGCCTGGTGAAATGTCACACCCCAAAACCACGAACGGCGGAAACGCTCAGGGGTGGAGGACGTCATGTACAGTATCACAATAGTGTAAAATAGTAAACAAGCAACAACATCATCCATTGCATTATAAGTAAAGTTTTAATACATGTGTGTTCTTTCATTGTAATAAGACACCAAAAATATATATATAATCAAAATAAAATCCGAGACTTGTCTGCTCCGTCTTCTCAAAACCTGGCCACCGTACCTATCTACTGATGACCTGAGAATACAAGTTATTTTGAAAGAGAGTATCAGCTTTAAAGCTGGTGAATTCATAAGTATTTAAGTGTCTTTGTCTTACTTTGAAAAGTTGTTTTAAAAGTCATGTAAACCTTTAAATGAAAATGTTGATGTAAGTATGAAAAACCCTAGAAAATCCCTTATTTTCTATTATTATGAAATGTAGTCTTCAAACAAGACCCGAATGTTTTGTAAGTAAAATGATAGTTTTTCCTTCTATTGACTAGTACTAAAGTACTTAGTCTAACTCATCGTTTATGTGGACATATCACAAAATAAAGTAAACAGGAAAAATATACTCGTGTAAGTGTGGTCACTGGGTACTAGGACTAACACAACATCGTAATAAGCGAAATAGATAACCTAATGAACATCCGAAGATTGTCCAGAAAAAGTATTAATGTAAGTGTTATCACTGGGAACTAGGAGTAACACAACATCGCAATAAGCGAAAGGTATAACCTCATGAACATCCGAAGATTGTCCACTTGTCCTCTGTAGCAGCAGCAGGTGGGTGGAAGGGTTAGTCCCGATATCGATCTACCTAATATAAATAGTAACCTAATGATCATCCAAAGATTTTCATCTCATCCTCTGTTGCAACAGCAGGATGGAGGAATGGTTAGTTCCGATATCAATCTATCTATTATAAGTGATAACCTTAGACATCCGTAGATGTTCATCACCCAGTGGTGCTAACAGCTGGGTTCCGAAATGGTTAGTCCCGTCTAGACATCCTGTCGAACAGGGATAGGCAGGAAAATTTACACAAAAGGTACGAATAAATCTTCCTCATAACTCTAGGTACAAGTATCCAGGTAAGTGAATACAGGATAATGTATCTATGTAACAGTACTCATGTATGGTATTCATGTAAGCGTATTCACATAAATGTATCTATGAAAATGTACTTATGTATCATGTAATCCTAGATAAATGTACTCATGTATCATGTAAGCGTATTCAGATAAATGTATCTATGAAAACGTACTTATGTATCATGTAATCCTAGATAAATGTACTCATGTATCATGTAATGTACTGGTGTAGACTCATGAATGAATTGACTCTTGTGTGATTCCTTGTAATAGGAATAATGTTTGATATCTTCAAATTATCCCTATGATAATTTACCGAAAGGTAATTGGTTGTTCAAGTAGGTTTATACACTCTTACCATTCAAGGGTGTGGGAAACTAAATGAAAGATGTAAACTATAACATCAATACATATATAAGAATATAAGTGTATATGCATAGTTTAGTTCCAGAATGAAAAATGGTTTTGTAAGACATCTAAGGGTTTTGAACAAATATAAAAGTGACTTGATGTCATTTTGTTAAACATTTCAAAAGTAATACATTTGAAAACAAAGTATTTTAAAGATAGAAAACCATTTCATGCATCACATTTTGTAGTATGTGAAATCTGTTGAATGAAAACACAGTTATAAAATACATATAGATGATTTAATAACATGCTGTTTTCTACTTGTATCCCCCCATTAAAGCATTTAAAATCATTTAAAACATTGATTAGGGGTATGAACTCACCTGTAGATGGTGGTCTGGATGAACTGGACGGTGTAGGATTGTTAGGTGGCAAGTGAGGACTTGTACACACACTACGATCCTAATGAACATATAATCACACATATATGCACTCAATTAGTCTTAAATTACTAATTGATAATGTTAAGACTTCCTAGAACATAATAAACACTTTATATAAGTGTTTTAAGCCCTAAGGATTGCATCTAAGCTATTGTGGGACAAGGTACTTGGGTTTAAGGTTCCAAAGGACCCCATATATGAGTTTACTCTCCATATATCCTCACACATGGAGTTTACAGTTGTAAGCTCTTGAGTTTACGGCTGTAAACTCCCAAACTTGGTGGTATTTTGTGTTTTGAAGTTCTAAATGATTCCTAGAATTATTCCAACTTGGTGGTTAAATTCTTGGAAGGGTTTAAGGCATAGAAACACTCCTTAGAGGAGTTTACGGCCCCAAGGCCATTTCCTTTGGATTTTATGGCCGTAAACTCCCTTGGAATGGTGTTTTTGTTGCTTTCAAGTCCCTTATGCATGTGCTATAGGTCTTAGACTTTTATCCCAAGCATTTGAAGGCCTTAGGCACACTTTGGTGCCCTTCTTTGATGTTCACGGCCCAAGAACCTAATTAGGGCCGTGAACTCACTTTGAGGGGTGTTTTTGATGTGTTTTGGTCCTTGATTTAAGCGGGAACAATTCCTAGTAAATGTCTAAGGCTTTAGGTGCCTTAAAATCACCCTTTTGTCCATGATTTTGGAGTTCACGGTCCAAGATCATCTTGGGCCGTGAACACCTAAACTTGGGTGATTATGTGATGTTTTCTTGTCCCTAACACACTTCTATACAAGTCCAAGGTAGTATCATATCATAAGGAAAGGTATAGGCATTGTTTCGGGAGTTTACCGCCCAAGAACACCTTGGGGAGTAAACTCCTAAATCTAGTGATTTAGCCATCTAAATCATGTTATAAACACATAATAAGCTTTCTAACACTACTAGAAAGAGTTACTCACGTTTTGGTATATAAGCCCGAAGATCTATGAGAGAGAAAATGGCTTTTCTCTAGTTGGAAATGCGAATAATGAATGAATTTGGTTCAGAATTCTATTTATAGTCCTGAGATATTTTTGCAGAAAATATTTTTATTCCTGAAATGATTTCTCATATAACAGAGTGTTGGAATAACAGTGTTGCACTAAACCCTAGTGCATCCACTCTCCTAATATCTCATGAAGTGTAAACCCTGAATTACTCAAACTTACGCGAAAAAGTCTGAAAATTAACTGTGACTGCTATAACTTCTATTGAAGTGATATAGTTTGTACAGAATGGAAATTTCGGGTTGTCACATGAAAACATAGGGTTTTCAACCCACAATAATTAAGTTCATTAATTTCGTCAAACCATTCAACCCGATTACCCATTCCTGTTATCCTCACCTTACGAACAACCCTCTGCGGCCCTTCAAACCAGATTCCACGTACCGTGAGTAGTTACAAAATATTATAATAACACCTTTTTATATCATATTATATATATATATATATATATATATATATATATATATATATATATATATATATATATTGTTTATAAGTTTATAATAACGATAATAAATTTAAACCTAAGCTGTATTTAAAGTAGCGTAAGCATTACTTACTTACTGGGAGTCTTGCTAGAAACCGGGCTCTACGGGAGTGAAACTCTCCGAGCTGAAAAGCTCTTTTTCTTGGAGCCTTCTGGCGCTTCGAGGCTTTCCTCTTAGCACTAGGGAAGTGCTAGGGAAAAACCTTGAAGGTTTGGGAGTATTAGAGAGGGAAATGTGAGAAAAGGGTGAAGAATGAAGGCAATCCTTGCATGTATTTATAGGGCTGAACGTCAGTCCATTCAGGGCATACCTTTGGTGGTACATTGCGCGTACGAGGGTACACAACGCGTATGAGGGGACAAATGTCACTGATCCGAAGCGAGTTCATGGGGAGCAAGCAAAGGCCGAGATTTGGCCACGTCACCCATCCTCGCAACAGCTTCACATTTCACACTCCCGACTTTTAAAATTCGTAACTTTTGCATACAAGCTCCGTTTTCAACGTTCTTTATATCCACACGTAGGTAGAGACGTACTCTATAACTTTCTTCTAGACTCCGTTAGCTAATTTGGAATTTATTTTTAAAGTTATATTTTAAGAACACGGGACAGAAAAAGTCCGTTAAAAATTCCTAACTTTGTCATCCAACATCCGTTTTCGTCTGTCTTTTTATCGTTGAGCTCCTATTAACGAGATCTTCGATTCTTGTTTAGGTTGTGTCAGCTAAAAATCGGTCGATCAAATATTCAAATCCCGGGTTGCATATTGTTATGCCAAATCTTTGAAAAATCATAACTTCCTCATACGGAGTCAGATTTGGACATTCTTTTTATGCATGCTCTCGGTTTAATGTATACTACAAATTTCTTTTAGATAGCTAAGACTAAAAAGTACTTTATTGCAAGCTCACTTTTTGCGTCACACAACGTTGTGCCGATTTTGTTGCGAAACTTCGACAGGTCATAACTTCTTCGTTATAACTCGGATTTCGGCGTTCTTTATATCTCTGGAATCCTTGTCACGACCACTACAACTTTCTTCATCGATATTGAGTATATCTATTATTTTATTTTTGATGCTTATTTTCATTCTTAATTTATTATATCTTATAAATAAGTATATTGCACATAAAGTCACATAATTCACATAACATTCAAGTAATTCCTCTTTATTACTTCAAAATGGGTTACAATTGTTGACCCTAACTATTATATTATCACAATAATGCTTAGCCTAGAAACACGGGTGTTACAAAAATCTCACACCTTGATGATCATCTGTGTTAGATCTACTTTATGTTGTTTCTTGGTCATTTTTGAGTTTTTTAAAGTAACGATGAGCTTTTGATCTACTCCAGAAGCAATGGATGCTAGATATAAGCTCCATTTAGGCCCTATGTTCATAAAAATGAAAATTTTATGGATGTTTTTGGTTCATGCAAGTATTAAGACCTTTATTAATCTCTTTTTGAGCTTTAAGTCCCATTAAACCATGCATGAGTGTAAAGTTGCCAACTTTACATGATAAATCACCTTTAGGGACCAGATCTGAGAGTTTAGCTTGAGGTCTCAACTAATTAAGTGCTTAATGGAGTAGATTGGCAATCTGGGGATTACGTTGGGCGTATACCCAGTTGGTATGTTGCCCGTACTGGCCCCGAATGGAGTATGCTAAGAATATAAGTTGACTATGCCCCATGTACTCAACAGATTGCCTTTTGGAGTAGACGTTCTTGATATCGGGACATGTTTTGGAGTTTATAATTTTGGGAGTTGTTAGGCCATTAGGCTTCTATTTTGGACATATGGCTAATATGTTAGGCTTCCTTAGATTTAGGCCCATGATGGGTTTTGGGCCATATATTGGGCTTTGGGTTTCTATTTAGGAGTTGGGCCTTTTGAGTGGTTGAGTTGGGCCTTAGCTGTGGGCCAAGTTAGATAAAGGGTAAAATGGTCTTTTACTTTGGTTATGGACTAAGTAGTTTAGATTCTTGGTTATGGGTCAAAATCTAATTATTAATTGGATGTTATTTTTATGTTGATAGCACAAGGATTTTTTAGACCAACAGACAGAGATTCATTTGGGTGATTTAGCAGCTAGAGGTGAGTTTCCTCATTGTGTTCATGCTGGCCCATGGTTTGTTATATTAGAATGCTAGATGTATGTGTGACTCTTGCATGTGTTAGGTGCTTGTATGCTTACCAGGAGGGGGTCTGATGACCATTTTGTATGCTATTTATCTTTATGATTATTGCATGTGTTATGTGTTTATATATTATATTATTATATGTATACCGAGCAGGGCCCGATGTCAAGCAGGGCCTAATGACTGGCAGTTCTATATACCGAGTGGGACTCGATGCAGGGCGGGACCCATTATGTGTTTATTATTATTATTTATGGTATGTGGTATTTTAGGGAACTCACTAAACTTTATGCTTACGGTTTAAGAGCCCGAGATGCTTACAATGCACATACCATCTCATTTTGCATTTTATGATGACTTTGATGTTTTACGATGTATTTGATACACTTTGTTCCACCTTGGTTTTATGATGGTGTTTTGGATTACAGTTTTATTAACTCAAAATCGAAAATTTTTGGTCTTAATTTGGGATGTTACAAGTTGGTATCAGAGCCTTAGTTAGAGGGATTCAGACGCACTCTTGGGTATGTCGGTACTCAAACTGAGGGTTTGGTAAGATTTTTAAAAAAGAAATGTTTTATAAAAAGGGTTTCTAATAAAATAAAAGGTTGTGGTGCATGCAATCTATCGAGCTCAAAAGTGATTTTTTGGTGTTATGTGGAGAAGAAGAAGAAGAATAAGAACACTTAGAGGAGTAGCTTGAGCTTGTAGATCCAGTATCACCTTATCATTTGCAAGTTTGTTGAGGTAAAAACCTCACACCTTGATGATCATTTGTGTTAGATCTACTTTATGTTGTTTCTTCGGCATTTTTGAGTCTTTTGAAGTAAAGATGAGCTTTTGATCTACTCCAGAAGCAATAGATGCTGGATCTAAACTCCATTTAGGCCCTATGTTCATAAAAATGCAAACTTTATGGATGTTTTTGGTTCATGCAAGTATTAAGACATTTATTAATCTCTTTTTGAGCATTGAGTGCCATTAAGCATGCATGAGTGTGAAGTTACCAAATTTACGTGATAAGTCACCCTTAGGGACAAGATTTGAGATTTTGGCTTGAGGCCTCAACCGATTAAGTGTTTAATAAAGTAGGTTGGCAATCTGGGGAGTACGTTGGGCGTACCCAACTTGTACTAGCCCCGAATGGAGTACGCTAAGCGTACGAGCTGAGTATACCCTTCGTACTCAGTAGATGAGCTTTTGGGCTTGACGTTCTCGATATTGGGCCATGTTTTGGACTTTGTAAGTTTCAGCCTTTTGGGCCATTAGGCTTCTATTTTAGACTTGGGGCTAGTATGATGCGTTTTGTGCCCAGTTTGAAAGATTGGGCCATAAATTGGGCTTTGGTTTACCATTTAGGATTTGGGCCTTTTGAGTGGTTAAATTGGGCCTTGGATTTGGGCTAAGTTAGATAAAGGGTATAATGGTCTTTTACTCTAGTTATAGGCTATGTAGTTGAGATTCTTGATTATGGGTCGAAATCCAATTATTAATATTGAATTGGATGTTACTTTTATGTTGATAGCGCGAGGATTTTCTGGACCGATTATTTTTAGGTATATAAATTATAATATGATTATTTTTAGGTATATATTTGTTTTTAATTTTAGATATATATTTGTTTTTCAAAAAGATAATTTATAATATTTATTTAACAATTTAAATTAAAATTTAATAATTTGGTTTCCAACTAATCCTAAAGAATGAAATTTAACAAACAAAATTACATTTAACATATGTTGTTCGAATTTAACCGTAAATCAAACTAAACAAATTGAACTAAAAAAAATATAAAAAACAAAAAATTAAACTAAAACCGAATTTTGTCAAACATTTTTTGGTTTCTTTCGGTTAATATTTTCATATCAAAAAATCGATTACACCAAAACTAATAGATAACAACTAACATTTCAGAAACATACATTTATTTTTAAAACGCAACATTATATTCAAAGAAAATTAATCTCTCTCTCCCACCTTAAACCATAATCGTCAAATTCTAACTACTCACCTAAAAGAAACAAATCACCACCTTTTGCACGACGCCCAACACATTGCAAATTAACAACATATTTTATTTTTTACCAAAAGAGTATGCCGAAAGAAAGTAATCTCCCTCGACATCTAATCATCGAAATGAACAATCCGGTACCAAATAATCAAAAGGTTGAAATGAACTATCTGACGCGAAAATGAAACTAAACTAATCGTCACATGGAAACTATATGTCGAAAGGAATTATTCGTGCCTCCACATTGCGCGGGTACCCTACTAGTATATATATATATATATACCTTAATAAGCATTTAACTTCAAATGCTGAATTTTAAGAGGTACACCTCTTAAACCAACATTTACAACAACTTTAAGGAGTGAAATTATTTGGTCGACCATTGGAAAAGTCAAGACCTCTTATTAAGAAGTAGTTTTTACTTGGCTCATTCTCTTATCTGGGCATTTCCCCATACATAGTAGATTTGCTCATTATTCATATAAAATTGAATAAACATTCGAATAGAAGTTCCCCTGAGTCCCTTATCACACCGATCTGGCATGTTCTCTCAAAAAACCCTAGTTGTAGGACTTTACACCAGTGATTACATCTTTTTAAAAAAAACCACCAGCTTTGGCCTCCTATTAGGTCACCGTTCACTGCTCCACCTCAACCATCACCACTACCACTATTCACCACCGCCTGTTTCATCTCCATCAGCCACCAATTTATCCATCTCTTTAGGTTTGGTTTTCATCTTTATTTCATATGTTTGTACTTTGATTTCCTCCATATCTCGCCTCTTCACTCTTTGGTACGCTAATTACCGACCACCATCACTACCTGGACTTCATCACCCCACCTAACTACCCCCAACATCAATGCCTGTTCCGCCTCTTATCATCTGTAAAGGTATTCTTTGAAATTTTGTAATCTTCTTCTTTTTATCCCACTATGTTTCTATTTTGTTCAAACATTAGCATTCACTAGAAGATGCTTTGCATTGAAATTTCTTAACACCACCATCAATCGCAACCTAATCGAAGTTGTTACCACCACTTCTTCGATTTGAAGGTAATCAACTGTTCCCATCATCCATGTATTGATTTGTTTTTTTTTTGCTGTAGCATAACTCCAGACCAAATCTCATGGTCAAACTTTATGCAATTTTAATAAGCATAATAAGCATCAAGTTCACCACTTATTTTAGGTGAACTTGAAATGAAATTGACAGGTCAAGAGCTGAAAAGTACAGGAAGATGTTTACATTGCAGCCAATAAAAACAACATGTGGCATCACAGTAAGTTTAGGGGTTAGTGGATGGATAGGTAAGTTGTTAAACCATATTTCATTATTTATGTGAATTGATAACTTGATAGTGTTATGCTCTAGATTGAATAATCATTGTGGTTTTTATGAAAGTGGTGCACAACAAGCTGTAGGAATACAAGTTAGGCATTAAAACCTAATACACTTCGATTTTTTCTAATGGAAGCCTGAAACTTAGATCCAAGAAGGTCAGTCTTTTTATTAATAATAAAATTGGGATGAACAAGAGGAAATGAATATCTATATTTTATTTGTTCTTACATAAACCCCTCTCTAATTTGGTTTGTTACACTCTCGATCTTGATATTTTTCAAACATGATAGAGGAGAAAGCCTATGACTTCAAGCCCTAAATTTCAACTTAAAGGTACATCTTCCTTTCAAATCACACTATCAAGAGATAAAAAATGGAAGCAATATATTTTTGGTCATTCTTTGCTAATTATCAGCTTTGTTTTAAGAACTTAGAGGGGCATTAATGTCAAAAAACTAAGTTATTCTTTTTTTCTTTTTGTTAATTTATGTTGCAGGTATTGGTTAGTAATGCAATCATGATTAGATTGTGTAATGTGAAGCTTTAGATGGATTGATTTGTAAAAAATACTTGGGATCTCTACGAAAGTACAACAAGTAAATTCTTTTCCCTTAAAATCTTTATAATTTGATGATTTTATCATTCATGCAGTTAAATTATGATGAACAACTACAAATTGATTAAGATCTTTCTAAAAGGTAAAATGGTCCGTTTTTGGTTATTATTAAAGATGACAAGTTTATTCTTGGTTTTATGGTTATGAATTGGTACAGTGGGAAAAATGCGATAAAGGCACAATACATGCTGAAATTTATGACAATGGTTGATCTGTCTAATTCTTTTCCTTTACTGTCTTTATAACTATGTGTGTATATGTGTGTTTACAGGTATGTTGAACTTTATTCAATTTATTCAGTTTAAAATCGATAAAAATAGATCCAGTAACCCTGGAAAGAATCGGAGACAATAGGACCAAAACATGATGGTTTATACGAAGATAACAAAACTCGTGACAGGAAGACAATAGTAAAATGACCGAAGTAACCTCCATATTGTTAAGGTCTAAAGGGAAAGAAAAGGTGAATGAAGGTGTTGTGCAGAATGAACGTGTTATTATTTCTCCAGGGTCACGAGTAACTCATGCTCTCTGATATTGTTCATCATATTCTATGTTCAATCACCAATCACATGCTGCAAGCTTGAACTAAATGCAAGATTTTCATTGATCCAAATAGGATGTAAATAGAAATGTATTGTCATTGATATGTGATTATATCATATTTTTACCTGATTATATAAGAGTTGAATATTGAGATAAATTTATACTTTATAGAAGGAAAATTTTGAACACACATTTACAAAGTAATAATCTGATTTCAAATAATCACACTAGATAAGACATAATCACACTAGATAAGACATAGAACCTGGATGTACTTTTTCAACATTATAACACCCTTAATACCTTAACAGCAAGTCAAGATATGTTAAGTATTAATGAGTAAAGTTAAGTGTAAAGTGCTTTTCTCCTTTCTCGATTTTTATCTAAAAAGTGGACTTTTTATATATGCTAATGAGTTTGACCTATAATGACCTCGTGTGTTTGACTTTCAGAAAATTGACTTTTAATCTAAATCAAGACTTGTCTTGTATGAAAGTTAAGCAGGAAGATAAACATAAGAACAAGTTGAGGAGATGAGACTTCAAAATATTTGCGATTTGGTTAAATTTCTTTTGTCTTTATATTTTTTATCTGCAAGACCAAATTTATTCCAAATCATAATCTTTAAAGCCTCTCTAAATATTCGTTATAGAGTATGTGGTTTGATGCTATAAATATGAAATCAATAGCATTGTAATTTGAGTAAAAAACTATTCAATGTAAGATAATAAGGATAAAATAGCCTTGGAAATTCTGAGAATTGTGATTTCACTATCAAATCAAAGTATTGGGTGGTACTCCCTAATCTTTGATTGGATAAGACTCAGAAGAGAAAAGAACAGAGAATGAGTATATGAATTTTCGTAAGTACCAGAAAAAACTGACCAAAATCGGTTAAATACCTTCTTTGTCTGAAAACTGTCAAAACTGTCATAAAACAGTTCGATCTCAGCCAGGGGCTCTGCCCCTTGGACCCCGCCAGGGGCTGCCGCCCCTTGGACCCCGCTTCCAGGGGCACTGCCCCCGGACCCCCGTTCGTTCAGGGGCTTCGCCCCTAAATGACAGTCTACTTTTAATCTTGAATAAACTTAAACAAGTGTGCACTCCACACCTTCCTTACTTGTTTAATATTTATCAAGATCACTTTTGGTCACACAAAAGTAATCCCATTACACTTAAATCACATTAGAGAAACAAATCACCAACAAACCTCCCCCATTTAAGTGTAATCTTGATTAATTTAAAACAAAAAACATAACAACAAACTGATGCATAAATGAAATATCGTGACGATTGAATTTCACATTAGTATATTATACATTCCAAATATTCGAATATCAGGGTGTCACTAAGGATTGAACCCTTTCTATTCTAAGTGAATACATGAAGATAATATACACACCAATTTACATTCTCTAAGTTCTAGCTTGACACTATATTTTACTAGCTTGTGTCCCATCCTTCAATAAGAATATCAAAGTCAAGTCCCAACTTCTTGAAGCAGCTAAACTTCATGCTTATATAGGTAGTTCTTTTGTTCTTGCACCTGCAAATGCAATTTTTCAAAGAACTATTAAGAAATAAAATTTCAACCTCCTTAACTTGTAGTACTGAACACATACCTTGGGACAATAATAAAATGTGTTCCAATCTTCAAATATCAAGCTTTCCACATTGAATTCAACATCTAATATTGCATTAGATGGGAATTGGGTATCTCAATATAAAAGATTTAAGTGGACTTCAAACCCATCCCTACAGCCGCCTTGTGCACAAGATCTCTTGCTAATCCTTTGGTTAGATGATCGGCTAAATTCAACTGAGTTCTTACAAACTCCATAGATATCACACCAGTCATGATGAGCTCACGAATCATGCTATGTCTAACACCTAAATGTCTAGACTTTCCATTATGCACTTGACTATAAGCCTTAGCCAAGGTTGCAGCACTATCACATCTGATAGAAATGGTAGATATCGGTTTGGGCCATAATGGAATTTCATAAATCAAATTCCTTAGCCACTCAGCTTCTTTACCAGCAGCAGACAATGCAACAAACTCAGACTCCATGGTTGAGTTAGTAATACAAGTATGTTTCTTAGATGCCCAAGAAATGGCAGCTCCTCCAAGAAGAAACACCCAACCACTTGTAGAGGAGTGATCCTCTAAGTTTTTAATCCAGCTGGCATCTGAATAACCTTCCAAAACAGAAGGATATCCACTATAAGTTAAACCATAATTCATGGTCCCTTTCAAGTACTTGAACACTCTACTCATAGCTTGCCAATGATGTGAACTGGGATTACTAGTATATCTACTAAGCCTTCACACAACATATGCTATATCAGGCCTAGTACTAATCATGGCATACATTAGACAACCAATAGCCCTTGAGTATTCAAGTTGAGACACTGGAGATCCTTTATTAGGTAGAAGCTTAAGACTAGGATCTATAGGAGTGCTAACAGGAGAACAATCTCATAGTTAAACTTTTTCAATATCTTCTCAATATAATGTGATTGAGAAATTGAAATCCCATTGTTTCCTTTTCTAATTCTTATACCAAGAATTACCTCATCCTCCCCCATGTCTTTCATATCAAAACTAGATGATAAGAATTTCTTGGTTTTATCAACTTCTTCTAAATCAGTACCAAAAATCAACATATCATCTACATATAAACAAATCATGACTCCTTTACAAGAAGTATCAAATTTTCTATATACACACTTGTCAGCTTGGTTTAATGCAAAACCATTAGACAAGACAACATCATCAAACTTTTGATGCCATTGTTTTGGTGCTTGTTTCAAACCATATAATGATTTCTTCAACTTGCACACTTTGTGTTCATTTCCAGGCATCACAAACCCTTCAGGTTGTTTCATGTATATTTCCTCATCCAAGTCACCATTCAAGAATGCAGTTTTCACATCCATTTGGTGAATCACAAGATTATGTATAGTTGCAAGAGCTAATAATAATCTAATAGTAGAAATTCTGGCAACAGGAGCATAAGTATCAAAGAAATCAATGCCTTCCTTTTGTCTAAAGCCTTGGATAACTAATCTGGCTTTATACTTATCAATTGTGCCGTCCACCTTCATTTTTCTTTTGAGGATCCATTTACATCCTAATGCCTTGCAACCAAGAGGTAAATCAGCCAAAACCCAAGTATTGTTATGCATCATAGAATCAATCTCATCATAAATTGCCTCTTTCCATAAATGAACATCCGTAGAAGCCATAGCTTCACTGAAAGTCTTTGGATCCTCTTCAATATTAAAACAATATTGATGTTGAGAAATAGTCTCATTCCTTGTTCCTTTAACTAAATATAGTTGAAAATCATATCTAAAAGACTTAGCTTTTCTAGCTCTGGTGCTTTTCCTAGGTTTAGGTACAGAACTTGTACCACCAGAAACATCTTCAGCTTGAGTAGTACTCTTGCTGGAAGATTGATGAATCATATCCCTTGGTCTAGGTATAGATGTAAATCTTTCTTCATCAAAGATAGCATCTCTTGACTCTATCACTGTGTTTACAGACACAGAGTCATTAGATTCTAAAACATAGAATCTATATGCTTTGGAATGCTCAACATATCCAATAAAGATACAATCTATACCTCTCTCACCTAATGTTTTTCTTTTGGGTTTAGTGAGCCTTACAACTGCTCTACAACCCCAAACTTTGAGATAACTCAAATTTGGTACCTTTTTACACCAAAGTTCATAAGGAGTATTCTTACTCCTTTTATTTGGAGTTCTATTCAAGATGTAACATGCAGTTAACATTGCCTCACCCCAAAACCCTTCACTTAAACCAGAATATGACAACATGGAATTAACCATTTCTTTCAAAGTCCTATTCTTCCTTTCAGCTACACCATTTTGTTGTGGTGTATATGGAGCTGTGGTTTGATGTATTATTCCAGTTGATTCAAAATAATTTGGATCATAATACTCACCACCTCTATCAGTACGCAATACTTTTATTAATTCATTTTTATGAAGCTCAACTTGTTGTTTATAAATTTTAAATTTATCAAGTGCTTCATCCTTAGAATGTAGCAAATAGATATAACAATATCTAGATGCATCATCAATAAAAGTAACAACGTACTTCTTGTTTCCAAGGGAAGGTGTTGCATGGAAATCACATAAATCACTATGTATAAGATCCAACACCTTGCTTTCCCTAACAACATCTTTGAAAGGTTGTCTAGTGATTTTAGTTAGCATGCATGTTTTACATTTTTCATTATTTTGTATATCAAAAGCAGGAATTAAACTCACTTTAGACATGTCTTTTAATCTCTTGTAATGAATGTGTCCTAATCTAGCATGCCATAATTCAGATTTATGAAAATTATTGTTACTACTACTAGAAGCCATGCAAATAGAATTATCACTAGAAGGATAATTAATATTAAGCCTAATCATTCCATTACATATATATCCAAATCCCATAAAAGAACCATGTCTTGACAAGATATACTTGTCACTTTCTAACACTTGTTTGTAACCATAATTATTTAATACAATTTCAGACACGAGATTCTTACGAATCCCAGGAACATATAAAACATTGTTCAAACACAAACATTTCCCAGAAGTAAAAGTAAGTAAAAGAGATCCTATGCCCTTGATTGGTTCAGTTGCAACATTTCCCATCTTCACAACAGATCCATCTTCAATTGGTTGAAAGTTCTTGAACCAATATAGATCTTTGCAAACATGACTTGTTGCTCCCGAATCAACCCACCATGCAACTTTATCATCATGCACATAAAATGCTTCAAAAATCACAGAAATATAATTCAGAATATATTTAGGATTCTGCATGAAAACAAAAATCTGACCTTGTAGCTTTTCTGGATCCTTGGATCCACTTGGTCTAGCACCATCCTTGTTCACTTTGCGAAGACGACAATCTTTCTTGAAGTGACCCGGTTTGTTACAATTCCAACAAACCAACTTAGCCTTCTTGTTGGAAGACTTGTCATCCTTTCCTTTAAACTTCCTTTTTCCATTAGACTTCTTGGGATTCTTTGAACTTTCTCCTTCCACCATGTTCACAGAAGAGGAACCAACTTGGTTTTTGCCTTTAGGATTGTTATCAAGTTCTTGAGTCCTTATGGACTCTTCATTCCTTAAATGGCTTCCAAGTTGAGTCAAAGTCAATTCCTCTTTGTTATGTTTCAGATTGTGTTTAAAATCCTTCCAGGAAGGGGGCAGTTTGTCAATTATCACAGCCATATCAATGGCTTCATCCATTTTTAAATTGTGTTGAGCAAACTGTCCCAGAATCCTCAACATTTCATGGAATTGTTCCATAACAGGCCTGGAGTCAATCATCTTATAACCCATAAAGTTACTAACAAGAAACTTCTTACTAGAAGCATCTTCAGCCATGTACTTGGATTCAAGAGAATCCCACAGTTCTTTTGCAGATTCGAAATTTTGATAAATATCAAAAAGAGAGTCAGACATACCATTGAGAATATGACCACGACATATATAGTCATCATTTTCCCACTTTGATCTTCTTCTTGTTGCCTCCAAAGGTTCATCTTCAATAGATTCTGGTAAGACTGGCATGGGTGTACTAAGAACATACACCACTTTCAGAGTGGTAAGGAGAAACTTCATCTTCTTCTGCCATCTGCGAAAATCTTGCCCTTCAAACTTGTTCAGTTTTTCAAACTTACTTGTCATTTCCTTCACAGAATCACCACTTGCCATGATCACATAATACTTTGATTTTTGTAAGATAATAAGGATAAAATAGCCTTGGAAATTCTGAGAATTGTGATTTCACTATCAAATCAAAGTATTGGGTGGTACTCCCTAATCTTTGATTGGATAAGACTCAGAAGAGAAAAGAACAGAGAATGAGTATATGAATTTTCGTAAGTACCAGAAAAATCTGACCAAAATCGGTTAAATACCTTCTTTGTCTGAAAACTGTCAAAACTGTCATAAAACAGTTTGACAACAGTCAACAAACTGTCATAAATCCGGGTTTTCTATAAGAATTAATACCAAGTCAAAAACGGGTCAAATATTCTAAATTTGGATTTTTGATGCATTTTCAACACAACAATATAATCCGGGTTTTCTATAAGAATTAATGGTTTCCAGCCAGGGGCTCTGCCCCTTGGACCCCGCCAGGGGCTGCCGCCCCTTGGACCCCGCTTCCAGGGGCGCTGCCCCCGAACCCCCATTCGTTCAGGGGCTTCGCCCCTAAATGACAGTCTACTTTTAATTTTGAATAAACTTAAAAAGTGTGCACTCCACACCTTCCTTACTTGTTTTATATTTATCAAGATCAATTTTGGTCAACAAAAGTAATCTCATTACACTTAAATCACATTAGTGAAACAAATCACCAACATTCAATTAATATCTAATGTATAACATTGATATGATAGGGTAGATTTTACATGGTACAATGATTTAGCAAGAATAAATAAAAGTCGGGTGTTATAATAAATAAGTTATTGAAAGTACATCGTTAATGGTTATGGCTAAAGATTTTAAAATGAGCTAAAAAAGACTTTGTATTGAGTGGATGAAATTGCTTGCAACACGCTAAGTTGTTGGATTTTGGTTTTGGTATTCATGATTTTTTTTTTGTGTTAAACATATATTCATGGGGAAAAAGAAAGAACCACAGAGAAAAACCATATATTAAATAAAGCCTAACACGATAAAAAAATGTCTAATGCATTGCTCAAGAAAAACTGAAACGTAAGACCACAGAATTGAGCTAATGAGCTTCATCGATTCCAAATTGTAAAAGTTCATTGAATTACTACACATGCAATTAAAAGTTTCGTTAGTTGATTGTATGATTTCATTATATTTAAAAAATTGGGAGCATATTTTATCTTGAAATAGCTTTACCTTTTATAATTTACGTTTTTAGAAATTATGTACATAAATAATATAAGTTAAACAATTTGATATAAATAAAAGATAAAAAAAGAACTCAAATAAAAATCAGATGTCAGACACAAAGCAAGCCTGAAAATCGAGGGATGCATAGTTCAAGTTTATTATATTGTTATAATTATAACTAAGGGGTGTTAGAAAATTTTAAGTTGTCTAATTTATAAAATTTCACTTATTATCATGATATCACTTGTATAAGTTATTCTTATCTAAATACGTTATTTAGTTGATACCATTACGGAATCGACAATAAACTTAACTAAAAAAAAAAGAAAAAAAAAGTTAGTCAAACGCCCCCTTAATATAATATATTAATATAAATAACTAATAGAATCTTAATTACTAAGAAAGCAAATATAAATAGTTAAATACTAACGTGAATGAAATCAACGGATGCTTGGTTCAAGAAGGGATAATGCACAAAAAGTTAATTTTTTAAGTATTGTTTGAAATCCATAATCTTTAAATACAATATTTTATTCAAAATAAAAAGGTAACTCAAAATATAAATATATTTCTATTCTTAGGTCCTGTTTGATAGTTTCTGATTGAGAAAATGTTGACTGAGAAAGGTCTGTCTGGGTAAGAAATTCTGACTGAGTAAGAAACCATGTTGTTTGATTGTATATCTGACTGAATGTGCTGACTAATAAAAAATGACCATTTTACCCTTTAAATGTAAATTACACACAAATCCTTTAAAAATTCAAATAAAATAAAAGGAATCGTTGTAACTTGACACATGTAACATTGAACATAGAAAAAATATGCAACTTGTAACATCACACTTTGAAATTAACCATTGGCTTATAAGTTTTAATTTTAAGGCCAAATACTTTGTTACAGGAAAGAGGGCAGCATGTAGGTGACAAGTTTTTTTTTTTTTTTGAACGGCTCAGATGCTAATAATCAACAAACACCAACATGAAGATGGAAACAAAGCATACAAAACAACCATCTACAACAAAAACAAAAGAATCTAATGATCCAAAGAACAGAGAACAATATAGGCCAACAGAAGAAAAGAAACATAAATCTTCAATCAGCAAGTACCACATCCAAAAAACTCCAAGCAAGGGTAAAAAGGTCATAAATTGAACAAACATCCACCAACTATCTTGAAAAATGACCATTTTACCCTGATGTTGTATACAGTGATGTTTGAAGTTCCTGGATAATTATAGAAACATACAAACTATCATACAAAATGTAAATTACACAAATCATTTAAAAATCCAAATAAAAGTTGTCATGCAAACCAATTTAAATCATCACAAACTTATAAGTTTGTTATACTTTTTCTTTATATCATTATGCATTCTATATTTTGTAAAAATCATGTCCAATTATTACCTCATAGGTCAAAATACCACCAAAGGTCAGGTTGTCGAAGGGTAGCACTAGAAATGACACCATTTGTTGATAAAATGCATATTGCATAGGTCTTTGTTAAGAAATTGGTATAACCTTCATTCTCACATCCAAAAATAAACCCAAAAGTAAAGAAAAATTTGTGAACACCAATAATCAAGAATTATTCAAGAACAATGTTGCATTTGCACAACTATCATATATAATTTTTCACAAAAGAGCATAAGGGTAAAATAGTCAATTTACCTCCCCCGTGTTAACATTGATGATATGAGTACTAAAGTTAGCACCAACCGCACTTGAAACCGAATCACCTAAGCAAAAAACAATAAACAATGTTAGAAAAAACTGAAAATCTTTATAAACTACACATTTTAATTACCTCAAGAAAATAATAATAATAAAAAAACTCAATAAATTCCTATAAATTATATCATTTTCAGAATAAAAACCTGGTTCAAAACTCAAAAGTGTTTACACACAAAATGTGGAAGAAAAACCTAAGCAGATAGGAACTTTGAGCCAAAAACCAAACTCTAGAAGATAAAAAAGCAAAATTAATGGAGTGATCGGTGGGTGGATTTTAAAATCAGAACCCAGACATTCAACAGGAAAATCAATTGAAACATGAAAGCTTTACCTGTGAGCGATTATTTCATCATCTATAAATTCAGTGAGCGCCCTCCTCACAATCAAAGCGCCTTTCTCCGATTATCCCTTTCTAATAATCATGACTCTTAAGTCTGAAATATTACAACATCACAATTAGAATTCTGATTGTAAGTTTTTATGTTGTTCATTCTTGTTGGAAGTGTTTCATCGTATGATTAGGATTTTATTGCTTTTTATTTGTTTAATTGTGGTTCTTTCATAGCCACTAATCTGCCACTGATCAAAAGGTAGAGCAAATATATTGAAACTCGGAAATAGCAAAATCACCAAACATGAAAGCTTTACCTGATGAAAAGAGGCAGAAGGCGTCATTCGTTGGGTGGCGGAGGCAGAAATCGTCGACGGTTGTTGCTGGTTGCGGGAGAAGAAGCGTTTCTATGGAGGCGTTGAAAGAGGAGCTGTCGGGAAAGGGCACAATTGGAAGACGCCTCTCCCATTCTCAGTCAGCCAATTTTCATATTCTTACCGAGTCAGATTAGACCTTCCGAGTCAGCCAAAAATGTCTGACTTGACTCGGTCAGATTAATATCAAACACAGCCTTAGTCTAAAACAATAATTTATTTTAACTCAGAACAATAACATAACACTATGAATATATTTCAATGATAATTATATGTACCGGTAAATTATTTGTTATTTGAAATATGATAAATTTTCAATAACAAACAAATCTAGAAAGAAAATTATATATCAAAAGGAAACTATTTGTAGCTAATGTTTCACTCAGTTACTTTTATATTACATGTTGTTTGGAATATAATTACTTTTACATTACATGTTGTTTGGAATATAACATGTTTCCGAATGAAAATTATCACCGTCCGTCAATATACTTTTATCGTTAACACAAAACAACGGTATATGTATATTTTTTTACGTAAAACAACATACACACCCAAAACTGCAACATAATTTCATTTTTAATTCATAGTATTTGTACGAAAAAACGAATCGCCTCTAAAAACTAATTTCTGAAAAAACTAATCGCACCCGTCGCTTGGCGCAAGTAAAAGGCTATTGTGTGTCACACCCCCGAACCAGACGGCGGAAACGTCCGGGGGCTGTCGTGACTCAATTGAATACCATAACATTGAATATATGAAACATAACAACATTCGTCACCATGCATTAATATAGTACAACCAGTAGAATTTACATGAAGTATATTGTTTAAACATTACATTCCCAAAAATAAGTTGTTCGATTCGTACATCAATACACTGCAAGCCATCACTGAATATGATTTCCTTTGGTTCACTGGTTCCCTGAGAATACAAATATTTTGAAAAACGTCAACATATGAAATGTTGGTGAGTTCATAAGTAGTGTTTGAAATCCAATGTTTGTATTGTTTGAAAACCACCAGAAAATCCGATATTTTCTGAAAAGAAAAAGCTTTTGAAAACGTTTGTGAAGATCCATAGGTATGCTTGTTTGTTTCTATACTTGTAAAAAAAAAATTCTTCATTGAAGTTGTATGCATTTCAAATCTGTATGTATTGAAAACCCTAGGAAAACCCGATGTTTTCCTAATTCCTTGAATTACATGAAGTTACATTGAAACCATTGCATAGCGTATAGTGTCAGTCCCAGGCGACGTTGATTTATTTTGAGCATGATTAGTTGCTACAAACACGCATTACACAAACGACCAGTTTATAGCTATACTAACGATCCCGTAGGCGTCGTCCGTACTAATCACGTTATCCAACCGCCCTGACTATGTGTAGTCCCACATCCGAAGAGAAAGAGGACACGAAGACCTCTATGACTCTATTAACCGGTTGGGGATAACATGTGTACGAGGGGTCCCCGACCCGCCTCGCAAAAAATGTAGACTTTACTAGCAATACCAAAGGACCCTTGGGGACCAGTAGTATACAAGCCATTGAAAGTCCCTCTACGTTGTGCCAAGTCGGTGAAACCCAACACTTCGTAGAAAAAAAAATGTCTTCGGGCCTTAAGATCAGGTCGTTGGGCTAGCTAGGCCCAACAAACAAGATTTTACACTTTTGGGGCCCAAAGATGGTGCGTAGACGTCTGTGCACACTCGCATGTAAATTGAGTTCCCAAACGTTATTTGTATGTATCGTAGTGTCGCCATGTTAGTAGTTTCGGATTTTCATTGGTTCGAGACCGAACCAATTCGTTTTACAACGATTTTGGTATTGTAGTGTATTGTATTTCGTCGATAGTCGCGGTACCATTGTTTGATCAAATTGCATGTATTGAATTAGCCTTGAAAGTTTTCTGTTTCAGCCCCTCATTGTTTGTAAAATTTACTTTTTCACCCCTTTAATTGAATACTTTCCGGTTTGGTCCTTAAATCAATTTTCTTGACATTTTAACACCAAAAATTATTGAAATTAATATTTTTCAGCATATTTTTCATAGAAAACAGTTTAAGTCCCTGCAAATGCAATTTTCTCGGTTATAACCCTTCTTTTTCGCAACTTTGACAATTTTGGCCCAAATTGTAAGACTTTTGCAATTTTGGTCCTTTTTAAATTTAAAAGCATTTTAAACCTTTGAAAAGGACTTGGAACAATTATAGTCCACTGTTTTACAGAAAAATACAGTTTTGACCCTCCAAAACAGAAAATCTCGCATAATGGGCCTCATTGGGCCGAAAATGTCATTTTTAGCCCATTAAGCTTGAAATTTATGTTTTTAATCCTCTAAATGAGTAAATTTCCAGAAATTGTTTTATTGAAACTGTTTTGGCACACCTCATCCATCAGAATTCGTGATATGTCAATTTGGGCCCTTAATTTTGTATTTTTCACATTTTAGGCCCAAAATTTGTGTTTTTAGCCCAAAGAAAATTGTTACTAACTACTTAGCTATTTTTCTTGAAACACTTTGTATGTAGAAATATATTCGATGCTAAAATCATTTAACATAAGATATATCTCGGTTTTGAGGGGTTTTATGGCTAGATCCAACATTATAACACACAAAAGCATACATGTAAGCATGGAAATCATACAAGGCATACAAAACACATATAGATCTACACTTTCACTTGTATTCCCCCCCCCCACAAAACTCATAAAAACAGAAAATAGGGGGTATGAAGCTCACCTTAGGGTGTGATTTTCGGTTTTTGGAAGAAAAGATGGAAGAAAACTTGGTGATTTTTGGCCTTAGCACCTTTCCTTGGTAGATCTCGAGTTTGAGATGGTTCTTAGATGAAGAATTTGTGGAAATTTCCTCTTGAATGCTTCCTAAAACTCGAGATTTTTGAGTGGAGAGGGGGATGTTCTTGAGAGAGTGTGAGAGATTTTTGTGAGTGTGTGTGGGTGTATGGCCGAGAGTGAGAGAGATAGGAAGAAGAGATGTGATCTTTGAAGTGATATGCTCCTAGAAGTATGAGTTGTGCATGGAAACATGTTGGATATTAATGAGGTGGCAAGCAAATAGTCAACTCTTCCATTTCTTCTTGGACTTGGGCCTTGGGCCGAGAATTTGAAAGGGAAAAAGGAAGAATTTGGGCCTTTGCCCCTAAGCCCAATATTAGAGTTAATTTGGGTGAATTTTCTCATAAAAGAATATAGTATGATTTTTCCATTTTTGTTGAACTAGTTTAGGGTATTCATGGATCAAAGCTTTCAATTCATTTCATTCTAGGCCCAATATGGCCCAAAATGTTGAAATAAATTAGTGTGGGTCCAATTAGAGCCCAATTAGGGTTCTAAGCCCATGATAGTCTAATTGGAAGCTTATTGGTCCATTTGGATCCAGTAAGGGAGTCCTAGTCCAAAGTGGACTTAAACAAGGACTTCTAGGGTTTCCAATTGTTTGGTGACTATTTGTAGTACTTGTATAATGTATTTGATTGAAGTTTTTGAAGTCATAATCATAGGTGTTACACATGTTCTTAAGTTTTTGATTCACATTAGCTTGAATGTATAGATTACATAACACAAAATTTCCAGTTGTGACATCATCCCCCCGTTAGAGGGAATTTCGTCCCGAAATTCTGTTTTGAAAGCTAGATTTGAGAATTGCTAGAATAGGTGAGGGTACTTTTGCTTCATTTGATCTTCGCGTTCCCATGTGAATTCTGGCCCACGCTTTGCGTTCCACCGTACTTTCACGATCGGGATGCGACTTTGCTTAGTACGCTTCACCTCCCTGTCAATGATTTCGATTGGTTCTTCGACGAACAGGAGATTCTCATTGATTTCGATTTCGTCAAGAGGAATGACAAGGGTTTCATCTGATAGGCACTTCTTCAGATTAGAGACATGAAACACGGGGTGTACACCGTTTAGCTCCGCGGGTAATTGTAGTCTGTATGCTACTGGGCCTATTCGTGCGACGATTTCGAAAGGTCCAATGTATCGCGGGTTCAGCTTTCCCCGTTTTCCGAAACGTATAAACCCTTTCCAGGGTGAGACTTTCAACAGTACTCGATCACCGACCTGGAATTCTAAGGGTTTTCGCCGTTTATCGGCGTAGCTCTTTTGCCGGTCACGCGATGCTTGCAATCGAGCTCTGATCTGAACGATCTTTTCTGTGGTTTTGCGAATGATCTCCGGTCCTGTTAGTGCCCTGTCCGACGTATGCGTTCTTGCTAGTTGGGTGTCACCTACTTCAGCCCAACATAACGGTGATCTACATTTACGCCCGTACAGTGCTTCGAAAGGAGCCACCTTGATGCTCGAATGGTAACTATTGTTATATGAGAATTCGATCAACGGTAGGTGGGTATCCCAAGACTTTCCAAAGTCTATCACACATGCACGAAGCATGTCTTCAAGCGTTTGAATGGTTCGTTCACTTTGACCGTCCGTTTGTGGGTGATATGCGGTGCTCATATCGAGATGAGTTCCCATTGCCTTGTGGAGTGATTGCCAAAAGCGCGATGTGAACCTACTGTCCCTATCCGAGATGATAGATTTTGGCACTTCTTCATAACGGTCTCCCTAAATCCTCCGATTTTTGGGACCCAAATACGGTTCGTGAAGTAGTATACCCCATTCTCTTTTGCTTCTAGGTTCTTCTCCATCCCGCGCAATGCCTCGCTAGTTCTATTTTCCGCTTTCATAGCCTCTGACTGGGCTGATGCAATTTGAGTGGCCAGATGAGACTGAATGGTTATCGAGTGCGTTTTCGTACGGAGATTAGTGTACTCCTTCCGACTTAATGCATCAGCTACCACGTTGGCCTTACCTGGATGGTACTTGATCTCGCATTCGTAGTCGTTTAGCAATTCCACCCATCTTCGCTGTCTCATGTTCAGCTCCTTCTGATTCAAGATGTGCTGGAGGCTCTTGTGGTCTGTGAAGATGGTGCACTTTGTACCGTACAGGTAGTGCCTCCAAATTTTTAGAGCAAAGACCACGGCTCCCAGTTCTAGGTCATGGGTTGTGTAATTTACTTCGTGCGTCTTTAATTGGCGGGACGCATATGCTATCACTCTTCCACGTTGCATGAGAACGCAACCTAAGCCCTGATTCGACGCGTCACAGTAGACTACAAAATCTTCCGTTCCTTCAGGCAGTGATAGTACAGAAGCGCTACAGAGAGCTTGCTTCAAGGTTCGAAACGCAATCTCTTGTCGGTCCGTCCACTTGAATGGCATGCCCTTTTGCGTAAGCAAGGTAAGCGGCTTGGCGATCTTAGAGAAGTTTTGGATGAATCTCCTATAGTAGCCTGCTAGGCCTAAGAACTGACGAATTTCTGTGGGCGTAGTCGGAGTTGCCCATCCTTCCACAACTTTGACCTTAGAGGGATCCACATGAATTCCGTTTTGGCTAACTGCGTGGCCTAGGAAATTCACACTCCGGAGCCAGAACTCGCACTTGGAGAGTTTGGCGTAAAGCTTTTCCGTTCGCAGAGTCTCTAGGACTTGTCGGAGATGTTGGCCATGCTCCTCTTTGCTTCGAGAATAGACGAGGATGTCATCGATAAACACAATGACGAAGTTGTCAAGGAACGGTCGACAGATTCGATTCATTAGGTCCATGAATGCGGCAGGTGCATTTGTTAGACCGAAGGGCATTACGACGAATTCATAATGTCCGTAGCGGGTTCGGAAAGCGGTTTTAGGAATATCCTCTTCTCGGACTTTGAGTTGGTGGTATCCGGACCGTAAATCTATTTTAGAAAAATAACTAGCTCCTTGGAGCTGGTCGAATAGATCATCGATTCGTGGGAGTGGGTAGCGGTTTTTAACAGTGAGCTTATTTAACTCTCTGTAATCGATGCACATTCTGAAAGATCCGTCCTTCTTTTTGACAAAGAGCACCGGAGCTCCCCATGGCGAGTAGCTAGGTCGGATAAACCCCTTGTCCAGAAGCTCACTGAGTTGGCTGGACAATTCCTGCATTTCAGCAGGAGCCAACCGATATGGTGATTTAGCGAGAGGAGTTGCTCCTGGAACGAGGTCGATTCGGAACTCAACCTGTCTTTCTGGGGGTACTCCTGGAAGATCTTCAGGAAACACGTCCGGAAATTCACACGCTACCGGAATATCTTGGATGTTAGTTTCTTCTTTGGTCTTGTCCACTATGTGAGCCAAGAACGCCAAATTGTTCTTTCGCAGATGTTTTTGTGCTTTGATGCACGAGATAAGACGAAGATTCGTGCTAGGTTTGTCTCCGTAAATTACTAGGGTTTCGTGATTCGGGAGACGAAGGCGAACGGCCTTCTCGTGGCACATAATCTCAGCATGGTGGGGGCTTAACCAATCCATGCCGATAATCACATCGAAACTCCTAATTGATACTGGCATTAGGTCTATTCGAAAAACGTGTTGGTTGAGGGTTAGGTACATCCGATGTAGATTTCCCTAGTGGATTCGGTTTTCCCATTGGCCATTTCCACCGTATAGGTTTCATTTAGCTGCTGGGGTTGTTGTTTTAATAAATGTTTAAACTTCTCGCTTACGAAACTTCGCTCCGCTCCGGTATCAAATAAGATGCATGCATAAGTGTGGTTTAGGGGAAACGTACCGGTCACAACTGCGGGGTCCTGAACTGCATCACTCTGACCCATAGTCAGCATTCTTCCTGCTCCCCTGTTTCCTGAGTTGTTGTTAGGGCAATCCCGGCGGAAATGCCCCGTCCTTCCGCACCCGAAACAGGTGTGGCTAGGCCCTGCATTGTTGCCGCCGGCATTGGTGTTGCTGTTATTGTGGTGGTTGTTGTTGTTGTTGTTCTGATTGTTTCCCTGACTCTGATTTTGGGAAGGATAAGTCCTGCAGAACCTTGCAGTGTGTCCCCTTCGGTTGCAACTGGTGCAATGGAACTCCCTACATTCTCCATGGTGATGGAAACCGCACTTGTTGCACTTGGGAAAATTACCGGAATAAGGTCTTGAAGCATTTGAAGCAGCTGAGGCTGGAGCATGTGGTGTGGCTGGAACCGGTGCGGTGACAGCGTTAACTGCCACTGTCTGCTGCTTTTTAGAGGCCTCGGGGCCCTGACGCCCCTTTCTCTTGTTGTTCCATCCTTTCTTACCATCACCCTCCTTCTTCTTCTCAGTCTCCACTGGTTTCTCGCCTTCTTGTTGTTATGATCATATAGCCTCTTTGCCAATCTCTTCGCACTGTCAAACGTTTCAGGGTTTGCAGCTATCACATTCCCCTGAATGGGAGGTGTCAGTCCCCAGATGAATCGTTCGATCTTCTTTCCTTCTGATGTAATCATACCCGGGCACAACAGAGATAGTTCGCTAAATCTCGATATGTAGGGATCGATGTTCGCATTCTGCACAGTGAGGTTCCATAGTTCCTGCTCCATCTTTTGTATTTCGCCTCGAGGGCAGTACTCAGCCATTAACATTTCTTTCATTTCTGCCCAGGGGATAGAGTTGGCGACAGGGAGCGTCATAGCTTCCACGTGTCCGTTCCACCAAGTGAGTGCTTGGTCCACGAAAGTGCAGGCCGCGAACTTCACTTTCATCTGCTCGGGGCAATCACATATCTCGAATACCGACTCTACCTTCTCGATCCATCGCTTCAGAGTGATCACTCCTCCAGTGCCGTTGAAAGTTCGTGGTTTGGCGTTTGTGAAGTCCTTGTAGGTACATGTTTTGGTAGGTCCTTGATTCATCCCGTTGTTCGAACTTCCTGCCCCTTGCCCGTTGCCTCCTCCATTATTCCCCTGATGGAGTTGTGCCATAGCTGCGGTGACCGCAGCAGACACGGCTGCCTGGAATGCTGTGGAGTCAACTTCGGGTGGAGTTGGTCCTAGGTTTCCGCGAGTAGGTCGGAGAGGCATCTTTCTGTCACGGAACGGAAAGATGTTGAGTGTACGTGGTTTTTATGAGGTTGTGATCCTACTAACTAGGTGTATGGTACGAACCTAAACATTACTACCATCGGGCATACAATCATAACGTCTCAACACATAACAACTGGTAGTATCATAGCAAGACACACAAAAGTTCATTAATATTATTCACATTTAATACAAGAAAATTTGCTCGTAAGAGCATACATAAGTGACACTAATCTGACAGCATAACGGCTCCATGAGTAGTGTAGTCACTTAAACATAGAGCCGGAGTACATAATATAGTTCCTAATGTCCTACCATGATAAGTCCATCCCTAATCGCGATGTGCTGCGTCTGGAGGTGGTGCCGAAGTCATATGCCGAAATGTTGCGCCAGTAGCTGCGCCATCTCTGCCATGTCTCCAATAACCTCATCCCTCTCATGCTCGGCTCGCACTGCCCGAGCTTCCATAGCATACAGCTGTTGTCGCAGTGCGGCGATCTCAGCTTCGAGGGAACGGTTCTCTCTTGGGGGGTTCACTGGTGGAGCGGGGTGATCTGGTTGTGTCTCGTTCTCGCATGACAGGACGGGGTCCTGGTCCCCGACTTGACCTTCCTCGTCGTCGTCGTCGATCTCTCCAAATTCGTAGTCGGTGTCTACATATTCGTCGGGTCCGACGTGGTGTGCTTCCTCCGGATTCTCTCCCGGTTCGTCCTCAAGCATCCCCTGAGCTGCTAGAGCCTGATGAAACTGGATACCCTGCTGCTCTTCCTCAGGCTCCTCCTCCTCCTCTAGCCACCCGTTGTTTCCCTGATTAGGGAAATAGGGGTCTCCAGGGTGATGAAAACCAGCCATGCTGTCTGCGCGAGTACGTAAATATGCTAACATTATTCCTAGGATGCTATGACTATTGTACAGACCAAGCAAACGTTCTCTTTTTGGTGATAAAGGGTATAGTTTTAGGTTCCCTAGCTATCCCGATCTCATCAAGACGTGTGTTAGTTTTACTTTGGAGAGAATGTAGTTGATCAGGCTACATTCACTCCTTGGTATCACTAAGAACAGTCCCGAATTAACCGAGATACCAGCATTATTGTGTTTGATTCGGCGTTAGGTTCTTATCCCTAATGCAAGCAAGCGTGTTTTATTTACTTGTTTTGTTCAGAGTTCTGTTAGTCCCTCTTTTTGGTTTATAGTTGCATATCAATGTGTGGCTCGACATGCTAGTTCACTATAAACAAAGCTCTGATACCAACCTGTCACACCCCCGAACCAGACGGCGGAAACGTCCGGGGGCTGTCGTGACTCAATTGAATACCATAACATTGAATATATGAAACATAACAACATTCGTCACCATGCATTAATATAGTACAACCAGTAGAATTTACATGAAGTATATTGTTTAAACATTACATTCCCAAAAATAAATTGTTCGATTCGTACATCAATACACTGCAAGCCATCACTGAATATGATTTCCTTTGGTTCACTGGTTCCCTGAGAATACAAGTATTTTGAAAAACGTCAACATATGAAATGTTGGTGAGTTCATAAGTAGTGTTTGAAATCCAATGTTTGTATTGTTTGAAAACCACCAGAAAATCCGATATTTTCTGAAAAGAAAAAGCTTTTGAAAACGTTTGTGAAGATCCATAGGTATGCTTGTTTGTTTCTATACTTGTAAAAAAAAATTCTTCATTGAAGTTGTATGCATTTCAAATCTGTATGTATTGAAAACCCTAGGAAAACCCGATGTTTTCCTAATTCCTTGAATTACATGAATTTACATTGAAACCATTGCATAGCGTATAGTGTCAGTCCCAGGCGACGTTGGATTATTTTGAGCATGATTAGTTGCTACAAACACGCATTACACAAACGACCAGTTTATAGCTATACTAACGATCCCGTAGGCGTCGTCCGTACTAATCACGTTATCCAACCGCCCTGACTATGTGTAGTCCCACATCCGAAGAGAAAGAGGACACGAAGACCTCTATGACTCTATTAACCGGTTGGGGATAACATGTGTACGAGGGGTCCCCGACCCGCCTCGCAAAAAATGTAGACTTTACTAGCAATACCAAAGGACCCTTGGGGACCAGTAGTATACAAGCCATTGAAAGTCCCTCTACGTTGTGCCAAGTCGGTGAAACCCAACACTTCGTAGAAAAAAAAATGTCTTCGGGCCTTAAGATCAGGTCGTTGGGCTAGCTAGGCCCAACAAACAAGATTTTACACTTTTGGGGCCCAAAGATGGTGCGTAGACGTCTGTGCACACTCGCATGTAAATTGAGTTCCCAAACGTTATTTGTATGTATCGTAGTGTCGCCATGTTAGTAGTTTCGGATTTTCATTGGTTCGAGACCGAACCAATTCGTTTTACAACGATTTTGGTATTGTAGTGTATTGTATTTCGTCGATAGTCGTGGTACCATTGTTTGATCAAATTGCATGTATTGAATTAGCCTTGAAAGTTTTCTGTTTCAGCCCCTCATTGTTTGTAAAATTTACTTTTTCACCCCTTTAATTGAATACTTTCCGGTTTGGTCCTTAAATCAATTTTCTTGACATTTTAACACCAAAAATTATTGAAATTAATATTCTTCAGCATATTTTTCATAGAAAACAGTTTAAGTCCCTGAAAATGCAATTTTCTCGGTTATAACCCTTCTTTTTCGCAACTTTGACAATTTTGGCCCAAATTGTAAGATTTTTGCAATTTTGGTCCTTTTTAAATTTAAAAGCATTTTAAACCTTTGAAAAGGACTTGGAACAATTATAGTCCACTGTTTTACAGAAAAATACAGTTTTGACCCTCCAAAACAGAAAATCTCGCATAATGGGCCTCATTGGGCCGAAAATGTCATTTTTAGCCCATTAAGCTTGAAATTTATGTTTTTAATCCTCTAAATGAGTAAATTTCTAGAAATTGTTTTATTGAAACTGTTTTGGCACACCTCATCCATCAGAATTCGTGATATGTCAATTTGGGCCCTTAATTTTGTATTTTTCACATTTTAGGCCCAAAATTTGTGTTTTTAGCCCAAAGAAAATTGTTACTAACTACTTAGCTATTTTTCTTGAAACACTTTGTATGTAGAAATATATTCGATGCTAAAATCATTTAACATAAGATATATCTCGGTTTTGAGGGGTTTTATGGCTAGATCCAACATTATAACACACAAAAGCATACATGTAAGCATGGAAATCATACACGGCATACAAAACACATATAGATCTACACTTTCACTTGTATTCCCCCCCCCCCCCCACAAAACTCATAAAAACAGAAAATAGGGGGTATGAAGCTCACCTTAGGGTGTGATTTTCGGTTTTTGGAAGAAAAGATGGAAGAAAACTTGGTGATTTTTGGCCTTAGCACCTTTCCTTGGTAGATCTCGAGTTTGAGATGGTTGTTAGATGAAGAATTTGTGGAAATTTCCTCTTGAATGCTTCCTAAAACTCGAGATTTTTGAGTGGAGAGGGGGGGATGTTCTTGAGAGAGTGTGAGAGATTTTTGTGAGTGTGTGTGGGTGTATGGCCGAGAGTGAGAGAGATAGGAAGAAGAGATGTGATCTTTGAAGTGATATGCTCCTAGAAGTATGAGTTGTGCATGGAAACATGTTGGATATTAATGAGGTGGCAAGCAAATAGTCAACTCTTCCATTTCTTCTTGGACTTGGGCCTTGGGCCGAGAATTTGAAAGGGAAAAAGGAAGAATTTGGGCCTTTGCCCCTAAGCCCAATATTAGAGTTAATTTGGGTGAATTTTCTCATAAAAGAATATAGTATGATTTTTCCATTTTTGTTGAACTAGTTTAGGGTATTCATGGATCAAAGCTTTCAATTCATTTCATTCTAGGCCCAATATGGCCCAAAATGTTGAAATAAATTAGTGTGGGTCCAATTAGAGCCCAATTAGGGTTCTAAGCCCATGATAGTCTAATTGGAAGCTTATTGGTCCATTTGGATCCAGTAAGGGAGTCCTAGTCCAAAGTGGACTTAAACAAGGACTTCTAGGGTTTCCAATTGTTTGGTGACTATTTGTAGTACTTGTATAATGTATTTGATTGAAGTTTTTGAAGTCATAATCATAGGTGTTACACATGTTCTTAAGTTTTTGATTCACATTAGCTTGAATGTATAGATTACATAACACAAAATTTCCAGTTGTGACATTGTGTGTGTATGTGTATATATATATATATATATATATGTGTGTGTGTGTGTGTGTGTATGTATGTATGTATGTAAGTATGTATGTATCAATACCCTCTTATGTAAAGGGTAATCGATCAAGAGTGTTTGTATAATTTGAATATGTTATCTGATTACCTCTTGGTTTACGAAACTTATTTTTCAGTAAAGATGTTTTCAAAGTAATTCTCTTGTTCTTATTTTTACATTTATATTCTTGGTGAATCGATTGTTAAGGGACTAACAACTAGTATTAGAGTAGTGTTTAGAATCATCTAAAGTGATTCGTTCTAAGTGGCTTTATCAAGTTCCGAATCTTCCTCATCTTCTTTTAGATTCAATTCAGCAAATAAATCTCCTAGAATTGTTGAGAACAACTTCTGCAGTGGCTAAAAAAGACAAGAATAGTGCTAGAAACCATTAATATCAATATGATTAACACTATAAATGATTGAGCAATTGTTTAAAAGATCTAGTATGTCCAAGATTCATTATAGAATGATATTGCTAATAATATATGATCCTATAGGGTCACACCCATACAACAAGTTACCGTCAATTAATTATTTATTAGTATAATTTTATTATTAATAAATATATCAGCACTTGTATTTAATTGAAAAAAATATTATTTTATGGAAATAATATTTTACAAATTGGAAAGTTATTATTTGTAGAAATAATATTTATTGAAGAAATAAAAAGTTATGAAATATATCATAAAGTATGATTATTTATAAGTTATATTTATATCTTAATAAACTGGTTCAGTTTATATAGAAAGTAGTTTTATATAAAATAAGCTAGTTACAATTTACATAAAAGATAGTTTTATATAAAAGAAGATATATATATATATATATATATATATATATATATATATATATATATGTGTGTGTGTGTGATTGATTTTTATAAAGATAACATGTGTATATATATATACTGGCCATGAGACAACTTTTGTCTTCATTATGACATGCTTTTTTCGAAAAAGCAAGAGGAGACCAAGCATGGTCTTCTTTTGAATTGTTTAATCAATCCATGTCATGCTTGGAACAAAGTTGTCTCATGCTTTTGTTATATGGTCTTTCTTGCTTTTTGGCCATTGTATAAGGGAGGGCATGGAAGGTTGGATGAGACTTCTTGCAAGACTTATTGTTCTTCTTCTTTGGAGCCTAAAACCGAGAGCGCCTTTTCTCTCTATGGGGCTACCAAAATTTAAGCTTTATAAGCTCTTATTTTCCTCCATTCTCTTGCATTTTGATGCTAGACAAAGTCCCTTTGTTGCTTCACCTTTGAACATATATTTGGTATATATTTCAAAGGATTATGAACAACAAATCATAAGTGTATACTATCATATTTTGATGGTTCTACTCTTGCTTAGTGGATACTTCTAGAGAACTCTTATTTTAGAGTTTCATGCCACACTTCATAAACTTCCAACCTCCCATAAGGATCAAAGTATTCAAAGATTGTTATGCTTTCCCTTCTATGGTTGTATTCAACAATTTTAAAGCTTCCGTTGTCATTTTTACCGGTTGTAAAACTGGATTTTTGAATAAAACCCAACAATTGATATCAGAGCCATTTTTTCAAGATTAGTTAGATTATTTGTTTAGTTGATGAAATCTTTGTTTTCGGTAAACATGGATGGTTTTCGTTTTACAAGAAAAATTCATACATATTTTCTTTGACAACTTTAAAATGTTTATAATTGTTATTTTTGACCAAAATTTTACATGCTTCTTTTTGGTCATAAAAGTTATTTAAAAAAAAAACAAAGAGTTGTTTTATATATTTTTGAGTATATAAATATGTATGATGTGCATAAACTAGCCATTGACCTTTATGTTGTTGCATGTGTTGATTTATTTAAAATGTTTGTAATTATTTATTTATTCATATGATACGTAATAATTAAATAGATAGTTTTCGTTTGTTAATTTTTATAACTAATAGATTAGTTTTAGAAATATTTTATTTTTATAAAAATATAACAAGAATGAAGATGGTGTCAATTTTAAAGATCAAAAATTTATAAAGTTGGTTTTATTAAAGTTTCTCAAACTTTATAAAATTATTTTTATAAACTTGCTACAATGTGTTGAAGCAAGTGGGAGCACATGAAGACTTTACAAGATAAAGGCTCCTTATGTCCCTTTATGAATGCACTTGATAATTTTGTGATGATTCACAAAATTATTACTAGTTAATGGCTTGGTTTATGCACATATGTTATAATTGTTATACATGTTTGTGTTGTTTTATGTTTATGTTATTATTATTATGTTATGGTTGATAAGTTAGTTTTTCAAATGCAAAATAATATTTGAACATAAATAAACATCATAAGGAGTTTGGTTTTAATGAAATTTACCTTTTAACATAAGATGCTAAAAAATAGTTTTACAATAAAACAAGCTTTATCACTAGAACTAATAACCAGTAAAATTTCGGGATTAAAATTGTATAAGTTTAAAATAGAGATTCGTAAACTTATCAAACTCCAAACCCTATTTTATAAAAGGAAGTTTTATTAAAAGATTTCCAAATGTTCTAAAGCGCTCAAACGATATAAGTTAATACTAGTTATCAATTTAAAACTTTGAACGCGTCAATTATATAAAACCAGGTTTTATATATAGAACATTGTTAAAAAATGTGATTTTACATTAAATAATTTTTTTTAAAGAATATCATGGTTTATCGAATGCATGCAATAACCATGATATAACATGTTTTTTAAACTAGAATTATAAAAACATCAAAGACTCCTTACAAACCTCAAATATATGCAATCATTTTTAGCAAACACTCTCACGTCTCTTGTATACACTGGTGGGATAAAGGATACCTAACCGCTTGGTGTTATTTTTTGATGGCCAAGGTGTTTTCGCGATTTCTATAACCAAGTTATAGGCCGGTTACACAAGTTTTTTAAATTGGATGATTTGATCGGAAATCTCTTGTGATAAAGGATACCTAAGCAAGAGAGTTCCGAGACATAGATGAGATCAAACATGTCTAATTAAATTTATTATTAGCGATCCCATAAATCTAGGAATTATATGGTAAGATATAACTGATAATCGATATCTACCAGGTTGAATTCGGATGAATGACATAAAGGATACCTAACCATTTATTTGTTTTGCAACTTGGATTCTAGACTTTGATAATTAATGTTTTTATAGACTAACAGGGGTATTAATTATTAAAGATTAAATATTCAAAATACTAAATGAATTTTGTTAAAATTTTGTAGATATATAATCCACTCTCATAACCATGAATTGTCATTTCTCTTTAAATGTCTTAATGAAACAATCACTACTAGAAAAACAGCCTTTTACGACGCGCAATGCGTGTCGTAAAACGCTCAGATGACGTGCAAATGCGTGTCAAGGAAGGCCCTGTCATAACGAGAGACGACACGCTTTTGTGCGTCGTCTATTTACGACACACATTTACGACGCAGAGTTATGACACGCATTTACGGAGCTCATTTACGACACGTAATGCGTATCAAGGAAGGCCATGTCATAAAGGAAAACGACACACATTTGCATGTCGTAACCTTACGACGCGCGTTTAGGACACGCATTGCGTATCATTAAATCCCCTGTCATAAATGAATATGACACGCATTTGCGTGTCATAAAATTCAACAACCATTTACGAGATGCATATAAAACGTGCCTTTACGATACTACTTTACGCATAATAAAAAAATATATAAACAAATATATACCAAAAAAATCAATTTAATCCAATAATGTCATGTCAAAAAAATTGTAATACATCGATATTAAAGGGAGATTTTCCTAACTATATAACCTAATACTACATTGCTATTAAGGGGCACCTTCTTTTTTCAGATATCATGTCCACATCATAAGCTTTATTGCTCTTTTCCTTTTTAACAATAGGCGCCACAACAGTTAATGTATCTCTATCTCCTCCTTCCTTTGTAGCTTGGTCAATAGCATCATCTCCAACCTAGAGAGTAATGAAAAAAAATAATGTAAGTGAGAAACATGTAGTCTAACTAATTCAAATAAGAACAAACCGTGTTTCAACAAATTGTGTATGATAAACACAAATGGGCCCCTACTTAACAAACTGTGGTGATGAAAGCATGAAAATAACAAAAAAACAAAATACAAAATGCATAACAATGAACATGTTTTAGATAACATATGAGTTGCAAAACAGAAAATAGACAAATAGAAAGGTGAAAATCAGAGGAAGTGAAAGGAAAAAACATATAGGCATCATAATAAGACCACATAAAAGTAAGAGCTTTCAAAGGTATCAATATATACATAAAAATACAAAATATAATCCATGATTAGCATACCAATCTGTTCACACTAGCCCAACATATCCCTGTCACATGTTTCGCTACTATAATATCAAATTATGTAAAAACAGGTCCCTCAACTTTGAGGGAGCTAACATTTGACCAACAACATTGAGGGTTCTAATTATAGGATACCACTGAGTTTTTATTCTAGAAGCTGAAAGAAAGAGGGTCCGAGACTAATGAGCATTGTTGTTGTGGTTAATAGGTACACTTTTACCTTCACCTATATGTTGCCTTTTAGTTTGACGAAAACCTGATTTATTTGCTTCTTTTTTTATTTGATAAAAAGAATCCCAGGTTACTAAACTTATTACTCTCCTTACTCTTTGGTTTTCCTGTTGAAAACTATACAAAACAGACACATGATAAAAAGAATTACTAATCAACAAAAGTACATTACCACCTTTTGCATTTAACCCTAGAAAGCTACAAACCTGCTTATCGCTTTCAATGCTATGAATGCCTCCACTAGATTTTACACTCTCGGGAGTAAAGAATGTTTGTTTCTCAATAGGTTTCTCATATGGCAAAGGCTCCCACCTACTTTTTGAACGCCTACTTGGATTTCTTCTGTTCTTCATCAGTGATGGAGGATTTTTATCTATTAAATACCACTTGCAAGAAATAGCAACCTACATTACTCTTATTACAATACAATTTCTTATTACACATAACAGCAACGTAATAACTTTTTTACCCATATATATAAATTATAATAATAACATACTTACATATTTTTTTTACCAATAATAGCAACCTAATTTCTACCTGAGTAAGTAATGTAGTTTTATTTGTTACATATTGCTTTGCTGCTATAATCAGTTAACAGGTTGCTATTTATGTGTAGAGAATAGAGATGTAAGTGTGTTGCTATATCTAATTAAGTAGATACATTGGTATTTATGGATTGGGTGAAAATGAAAGTAGAGTAGAGTAGAGTACCTTGGATGCAAGTGTGGAACCTGTTATGCTGATAAAGTTAGCTCCTGCTTCAGTTGCAAGTGCTTTTGCAAGAAGTGTTTTCCTAGTTCCAGGAGGCATGATAAGCAATATTCCTTTTCAAGGCTGTAAGATTGACAACAAATACATTATAAAATACCAAGCAACATGCTATGCGTTTGTCCCATTTAGTCCAAACTAACTATTTTTTATGTATCTATCAGAAAAGCATATTTGACTTTCTTCAGTGTATCATCTCGTATTCTCATCAACATAATAGATTGCCAACATGGGTAAAAAAGTAAAGTGCATCACCTATAATCTATATTATAGTGAAGTGCATTGTTATTTCCTGTAATTTGTCCAAAAAAGAATAGAGACCTAAGTAGGAAAAATCAAAAAGTACATAGTTATCTTATGACCTTATCCTTTAAAAACACACACCATGATTATACTTATTCTATTGTCATGAAAAGCATATGTATGGCCTTCTAAAAGCATATATACATTAAGATGAAATAAAGCAAAGAACAAACCTTTAGGTTTTGTGCAGGCTTCTTGGTGATCAATTCATGCTCTGTTGGTCTCATAATTGCAATTTCAAGGCTTCATGTTTCAAAAGATAAGTCAGTTAAAGGTAATTCAATAAAGTGAGCTGATTAATTTAGCCAAATACTGTTTCATTTTTTGACTTTACTTTGTGGTCCCCACATCATTAATCGATGCCCACAAAATGGAAGTCAGAAATGAAACTAATCAAAAGCACCAACAGAGTAAAAATAATACCTTTCACGGGGCAAATTTAATCTATCAGACTTGATAGAAGGAAGATCACAAGTGGACAGATAATGATTTTTAGCCCAACCAACAACGTTCTCACCTTCTACATAAAAAAACACAAACATAATTTCAATATAAGTGTTTCTTTTTGACTTATTGCAGAGAGAACAACTTAATAAAGAAAGTCAAGGAAATGAGGCTATCCCAACTTTTTCCCTACATTTGTATTTTCCTTCCATTTCGCCAAGTGTGTTATCATTTTATCAAATATCCTATAGTCATCATTTATCCAGACATCACTTACTGGAAGAAATAAAGAAAAAGAAACAGATCTTACTCTTTGTCGTCAGTGATGGAGGATTTTATCTATTAAATATCACTACTTTTTGCACGCCTACTTGGATTTCTTCTGGTGACAGAAAAATGGTTTAAAAGACTGATAGAAAAACAAGTTAAAGAGAAGAAGCATAATCATTATTAATGGTATCAATGTTAGGAATTGGGAAAAGAGGCTCAATATCCTAGTCTCGTGTAGAAAGATTGCCTTCAGTACTTGCTTTGGTGATAACCTGCAATAATAATAAAAAAATGCCAACAACAACATGTTCAAATGTGTTTTGGGGTTAAAATTGTATAAAGTTGTGATAGAATCAATGCGATTACACATATAAGAATTTTAGTAAGTTACAAAAGCAACCAAACCTGCTTGAGGACATTTTGGCAAGCTGCCATCTGTCTATCATCCTTGCAACGAGCCAAAGCCCTTTCTACATACCCACATAGTGACTTGGGAAGTGTGCCAAACTGTAGAAAAGAAAATCTTCAATGGTTAAATTGTAAAGAAGATGAAACTAAATATCATGTTATTAAATAAGTGATGACAAAAATAGCTTCTTTAGTCCAAAGCAAATCTCACCTTATCAGCAGAATCTGCAACACCATGTGATGATGTAGTGGACCTTCTCTTGTCCATGTTTCAATAGTTCCACTCTTGGAATATGCAAATAGCCAAAAAAAAGATTCTTTGATAATAGAAAAATGAAGGCTAAAAAAACACAAACCATGCTGAGACATTTTGTTTCTCGTTTTGAAAGGTGCAGTTCTGCTAGAGGCTGTGCCAGGATGAACATGAGATTCGTTATCTGACACAAATGCAAAAAATGAAAATATAAAATGAAAAAACAATATTTATTGGATGACTGATGAAATTATTACTAAAATGTTTTGCAATATAACTAATTAAAATTACCACGTGGTTCGCTACCCTTTACATCTTTTTCTGAACCCAAAGTTGGAAAGTCCCCAAAACTCAGAGAAAAATCATTACCCTTGGAGGCTATTGACTGCAGAAAAAAGAAGAGTCAAAGACTGATTAAAAAATGCCTTTTTTTTAACAACTGACACATGATTGTTACATGATTTTTAGTTAACCTTATTGTTGCACCAACGCAAAGAACTTTGGTGAGAGATATATTTCATCAACCTAATTCACTACATCAGATGTGGTTAGAGAATTGTCCTATCACATTGTGATAAATCGAAATCAAGACAAATTCGTATCTACAAAACCAAAAAAATGAAAATGAAACCAAAAGTACAGAAATAAAGCTTTAATCTGAAATTGAAATATGAGGATGAAAAACAAAAGTACAGATCAAAATTGAACTTACCCAAACACCTGAAGAAAACAATCAACAAATGAGAATCAAACCTTTAAAATAGAACCAAAAGTCAAGGTCATGTTAAAAGTTTAGATAGAATCATGTGGCACTTTGATTTTTGTTCATCTCCATTAGTCCCAATAAAAGCACGAACGAATCAACCGCAAAAAATGGTGGTGAAGCTCGAATATAAAAATAAACACAAATAAATTGACATATTTCACAAAGAAATGTACCCATATCATGTGTCTCCGTACTTCATGGGTCAAGGGTTTTCAGGTAGAACAACAACGACATTCTCTAGGGTTTCCCGTGGCAGTGTAGTGATTTTTCGATAGAGGTAGAGACAAATAGTGAAAGAAGATTGGGGACGGGGATCTAGGGTTAAGATGGTGAAAGAAGGCTATGGTGATTTAATGTATGGATGCACGGTGTAGTGGATATTGAGAGAAATATAATATGGAGCATCAAATCCTGTGGTGGTGGCGGAGGTCATGAAGTCGCGAAACAACGGTGAGGGTAAGAAAGGAACCAACTGGAGATCACTTTTCTGGTAAGGAGGGGAGGAAGACCGGTGATGATTTTTGTGGGGAAAAGAACACGCCTAGGGCAGAAGGTGGAGGCATCAGTAGAGGGAACAAGGTAAAAAGTGAGGAGATCAAACCATTTAGTATGAGGGTCGATTTTGAAGAAATCTCAAACCCTTAACCTTAAACAAGATGTGAAGCGATTGATCCATAATCTTCTTCATTTCCGTCAATTCCTTGGGCTCACATAATCGGACGATGGTGGTAAATGAAGCATTCTCCGAGAAGGAAGGTGCATCGCCGCAGTTTGAGGCTAGAAGAGGCAACGAGGATTGGGTGAGGGGTGGAGACGAGGGAGAAGAAGGTGGGGGTTTCATTTTCCCTCGGAGACGCGCGTTTCTTAATATATATATATATATATATATATATATATATAACGACATTCACAGAGGACGCATAAATGTCCTCCATGTTTTTAATTTTTTTACATGAGACACTAATTTAAGGGCACTAAATAATGTGTGACCTAAATCTTTAAAATTTTTGAAGAGATGACACTTTTTTAATGTCACTCTCTTTTGCGTAACATAAATCAATGAGTGTCGTGGTTTGCGCATCGTAAAAGGGTCTTTTTCTTGTAGTGAATAATATTCAATAGATACAACTTCAAAGAATGGGTTCGTGTCTTAAGAGACAATATCGTGAGAGATGTGAAATTGTATAAACTTAAAGGACCTACTCATAAACAAATTGCATTGAGCAATAGACCTGAATATGATGCCTAGTAAATGCATCATATTGGTGCTCAAGATGCTTCTGACATCATACCAGGAACAATTATTCATGACTTCTTGGAAGTTTTGGATAATTTATATATATATATATATATATATATATATATATATATTCCGTTATGACATGTACTCATAGACAAAGAGTGTCGAAGTTTTATAAGTGTATGGAAAATACAATGAATCAATAACTTTTTTAATAGAAGATATGTTGGGATAGAATAGGTAGGTACGTGTAATATATCACGGACAATGATATACCCATCGACACATATTTTTCGAATTCTCATCAGCGTCTGGCTTCATATGATGAATCAAAAATTCTAAAGAAGAATGTAAGGGGAGAATGGATTGGTGCATGTGATAAGTGATATGTGCATATTTAGTCATAAATTTTGATTAGTATCTTAATACTTTTTGCCTATTTTGTCTCGATTATTGGACAAAAGGCACTTAATTATGTTTAAATTGTATTTTCAGCCTAAGATCCATGCTCAAGTTAAAAAGGAAGAGGGATTAGCAATCGGAAGCTCGAGAATTGAAGAAAGATTAAATTAAGCCAAAAGCTGAAGGACTCGGCGAGTTAGTCCTCAACTTGTCGAGTAGATAGGAATATTCGCGAACCATCAGATGCCTTACCGTACACGGGATTTAAGTGATGGACTCGGCGAGTCAGTCTATGGACTCGACGAGTCGCCCCGGTTTTCAGAAAACTATATAAAGGGCACTAATTCCCGAGACAAGGACTTTTTCTCCAGATCTTTTGGCGACTTATCTGCGATTGGAAGGTTATTGAAGCTAAGGAATTCGAAGATCAACCCTAGAGATCATTTTGGAAGAGATCAAAAGCAACATGTACTCTCTTTTTCTTAATCTATTACACAAAACTATGTTTTTACTTATGGATTTCATTTTTGAGATATTACTTGTCGTAGATATGAGCTAAAACTCATTCTTCTGTTTAGGGTAGACTAGCTTGTTAATATGGATTGAATTTATGGCATGAATTATTTAATTTGGTGATAATTGTTTTGTAAACTTGTAAACGATCCTTATGTGTTGAAAATAACTATTTTCTGTTAATTATCAAGTCTAGTAAGTTTCATGAACATCCTCTTAATTGCTTGCTTCAAATGATTTATGTGAAAACAATGTTATATGCCTAGTCTTAGTGAATATGAACCTAGGATTAATTAGAAAATAGGTAAGTTAATGTGTGAGCTTGTGTGATGAACAACCATACAAGATGTTAATTGAATTAGTAATTTAATTAGCTACAACTACAAGTCTTACTTAGCCCGAATCAAAATACTAGGAAATTCATTAGTTTAACCAATTGGCCACAATTTAAATTAATTTGTTTTCTAAGCATTAGTAATATTGAACATGAATCTAATCCCATTAATCAGTAGCAAATGACAAAATAATCCATTGCACATGCCATAAAATCAACTATAGAAACAAATGAGTCGAACCTGAAAATAAGTCTCTTTTATTATTGAATTTAATCCCTTCTAATTTGCATAAGTTGTTAGTTATTTTAGGTTGAGTGTTAGTCATTTGTTCAAGTTTCTAGTCTTGCAAAACTAGAGAAAACCCTTATTTTTATTGTTAGTTTTAATTATATAATTATAGTACTTAGTTAATTGTTACCATTTCCTGTGTTAGATACCCTGCTTGCTTGAACTATATTGCTAAATGATAGGTACACTGCCTTTCATGTGTTGAATTGTGTTTGAAGTAGTAGGATTATAAACTAGTTCATTTCACACGTATCAAGTTTTTTTGGCGCCGTTGCCGGGGAACGGTTTTAAATAGTTATCTTAATTGCTAGAGTTATCGATCTGTTGTGTAAGATTTAACTTGCACAAAGTTACCATTTTAGTAAATTAGTTATCTGGTTTAAGCTCTAGTTTGTCCTAAAATATTTTAGTTTTTAGTTTTCTGTTTTAGCTGTGACCTCGTCGAGTCCAGTTGAACTGATTCGACGAGTCCATCGCATTTTTCATTTTCGTTTCTATTTTGTTTTTGCTCTTTTTACACATGTTTTCTGTTTTCTTTAAGGTATTATATGACCTGTGGATCAAATACACCTTTGGTCCCACCATTCGAAGACTCAGAATCAGCTTTGAGGAAGAACAAGGATAAAATTGTTGAAGAGACTAACCCGCCAAAGAAGTCACCTTTCAAGGACCTTAAATCTGTCTTCGAAAAGAAGAAAGGAAATAAATTGGGTGAGTCTAGCAACAAAAGTGCGAAGAAAGTAAGATAGAAGGTTTTGAATATAATCCCAATCTAAAAGAAACCGAATACGAATCAGAAACAGAAACTGAAGACGAAAGCGACCTAGAAGGCGAACCCGATAACACCATGGCTAACATTGTTGATATCACCATGGGAAAATACAAGAAGAGGATGCGTGATGATACCGGGCCGGGACTCGTGCAACCCGCGATTCCAGCAACTGCTACCTTCGAGCTAAAAGGCCACATACTCTCTCAACTAAAGGACATCCTATTCTACGGGAAAGATTACGAAGACGTATACAAGCATATCGATGAGGTCAACAACATAGCCGACTATGTCAACACTCCTAATGTGCCTTGCGATACCGTTTTGCTTCATATGCTACCGGTGACATTTAAGGGAGCCGCGAAAGATTGGCTAAAATCACTCCCTCCAGGGTCCATCACCAAATGGGCTAAAATGCATGAAAAATTTATTGATCAATTTTGCCCTCCCTCAAAAATTGCAAAGTTGAAGAAAGCCATTGCCAATTTCGAGCAACAACCAGGCGAGTCACTCTATGAGGCGTGGGAGAGATACAAAGGCTTGTTGAGGAACTACCCCCATAATGACTTAAAATTCAACAAGAAGTCTCCATTTTCTATGATGGAGTGAACATGACAACCAGGCAGCTCCTTGACTCCCAAGGACCACTCACGAAGAAAAACCCCGCAGTCATAAAAGAGCTAAGTGAAGAATTCTCTAAGAACTCTAGAGAATATCATAATTCAAGGAAAGACTTGACTCATGGGGCGATGAACTCGGTGTCCGATAATATTGTGGCAGTGATGGCTAAATTAGGCAGTTTGGACTGAAGAATGAGAAAGATTGATCAATCCATCCATGCCATCCGGGTGGGATGTGAAAATTGTAGCAGACCTCACCTTACTAAAGATTATGATCTAGACGAGCATGGGAACCAAAAAGTGCAAGTGTATTACTCTAGTGGTGATAGATATGATGAAGATTGGCGAAAACTGAAAAAAGAGTGGCTACCCTACGATGAGTACAAGAAGGCAAAGGAGGAGAAATATAGGCTGAAGACAAGAGGGTACTATCAAAAGGAGGAGTCGGTGCATGAAAAGAAAATGGACTTTGAAGATATGCTCACTAGATTTCCAGCTGCATCCAAGAAGAGACACAACGAAACCGATGTTGTAATAAGAGAACAACAAGCCATGATGAAAGAGCAACAAGTATTGATGAGGAATCAGAAAGCTTCTATTCTTAACATTGAAAACAGTTAGGCCAACTTGCACTTCAAATCAATCAAAGAGCACCGGCTAAACTTCCAAGCAATACTGAGAAAAATCCAACAGGTGCTCAAATTAACATCATGACGACTAGAAGTGGAAAGATAATTACCCCTCTGATACCCATCATGAATGAAGATCCAGAAGAGATGCAGGAGGAACAGAAAGAGGACCCAAAATCGCAAATAGTCGACTGGACTCGTCGAGTCGGGGATAAGGACTCGGCGAGTCCACAGTTTGAACATAAAATAGACACCCCTTCGAAACCATATCAACCTCCATTGCCATTTCTAGGCCAGGCTAGACAAGAGAATCATAATTAAGATTATCAAAAGTTCCTGGAACACATCAAATCCCTTCATATCAACATGCCTTTCATAGAAGCGGTTACACAAATGACCAAGTATGCGAAATTCTTAAAAGAGCTACTCAAAAATCGAAAGAAGCTGGAAGAGGTGTCTAAGGTAGTACTTAATGAAAATTGTTCAACTACAATGTTGAACAAGTTGCCAAAGAAAAAGGGTGACCCTGGGATGTTAACTTTGCCATGCCAATTCGAGAACCTAGCCACTAGTTATGCATTGGCGGATTCAAGGGCAAGTGTTAATCTGATGCCATACTCTTTCTTTAAAAATCTGAACCTTCCGTAACCGAAACCGATTCATATGGAAATTCACTTAGCAAACAAGATAGTGATGTTTCCAAGGGGAATATGTGAGGACTTATTGGTCAAAGTTGATAAATTTTTTTCCCCACGGATTTCATAGTGATAAACATGGAAGAGGACCACCAAGTGCCGATCATCCTTGGAAGACATTTCCTAAACACCGCGAGTGCCATAGTAGACATGAGAGAATCCAAACTTACCCTTTGAGTATGAGACAAGTCAGTCACTTTTGGATTTGATAAGGCAATGAAGCATTCTAAGTATAGTGATGACACGACCTTTTCAGTGGACACTTTGGATGAGCTAATGGAAGAATGGAAGGAGGACAATTCAAACGTGCCCGCCATTTCCCTTCAAGATGACTTTGATGCTGAAAGAGAACTGAAAAAGATTAAGAGAATGCTTGAAGAATCTAAATACGAAGAAATAATCAGAGGCTCTAAAAAATCGACTCGCCGAGTTGGAGACACTGACTCGACGAGTCTATCTGGAAAATCGCGATCCGACGAGAATTTTGGCCTGGACTCGACGAGTCCCCTCTCTGGACTTGACGTGTTCAGTGTACAAAATACAAAATTAGAGCTGAAAACTTTTCCTGAACATTTGGAATATGCATTTCTCGAAGAAGGTGATCAAAAACCTGTTATCATTCCTTCGGACCTCACCAAAGCTAAAAAAGAAGAGTTAGTTCAAGTTTTAAAGAAAAAGAAGAATGCCATCACATGGAAAATTACCGATATAAAAGGAATCAGTCCTTCATATTGCTCCTATAAGATATTTCTTGAAGAAGGTGCGAAGCCGGTAGTACAACACCAAAGGCGCTTAAACCCCAACATGTAAGAGATTGTCAAGAAAGAAGTTGTCAAGCTCTTAGATGCATGGATAATATACTCCATTTTTGATTGCCCATGGGTTAGTCCTGTTCAAGTAGTTCCAAAGAAAGGAGGGACGATGGTTGTTACAAACGAGAAGAACGAGCTTATACTTACATGAACGGTAACCGGTTGGCGGGTGTGCATCGATTATCGAGAGCTAAACAATGCCACTTGCAAAGACCACTTTCATCTCCCTTTTATTGATCAAATGCTTGAGCGTTTATCGGGCCATAGCTATTATTGTTTTTTAGATGGGTTTTCAGGTTATTTCCAAATCCTTATAAACCCAATTGATCATGAGAATACCACTTTTACTTGTCCAAGTGGCATTCGCTTATCGACGCATGCCCTTTGGGTTATGCAATGCGCCATACGACTTTCCAAAGATTCATGACGACGATATTCCATGACATGGTGGAAAAATTCATGGAAGTATTCATGGATGATTTTTCTATTTTTTTCTCTTCTTTTCATGATTGTCTTACTAACCTCGACTTAATGCTTGCTAGGTGTGAAAAGACCAATCTAGTATTGAACTGGGAGAAATGTCACTTTATAGTGAAAAAAGTCATTGTGTTAGGCGATAACGTATCCAAGGCATGGATTGAGGTGGATCGGGCGAGAATTGACACTATTGTTAAATTACCCCCACCAACTAATGTAAAGGGTGTTAGGAGTTTTCTAGGTCATGCGGGTTTTCACCGCCGTTTTATTAAAGATATTTCAAAAACATTTAACTCAACTACTTTTAAAAGATGCACCTTTTAATTTTTCTAAAGAATGTTCAACCTCTTTTGAAAATTTGAAAGGAAAGTTAACTAACGCCCTGATCATTATCGCCCTGAATTGGAGCTTACCTTTTGAAATAATGTGTGATGCAAGCGACTTTGCCTTAGGAACTGTACTTGGCCAAAGGGTTGACAAGCACTTTCAACCCGTTTACTATGCCAACAAGACCCTAAATCCTACCTAAGAAAATTACACCACAACAGAAAAAGAATTATTAGCCGTGGTGTATGCCTTTGACAAATTTCGTCCCTATTTATTTTTTGTCTAAAACTACTGTGTTTACTGACCACTCTGCTATTAAGTACTTATTTGCCAAGTTGGATGCTAAGCTAAGGTTGATCCGATTGGTACTGCTACTTCAAGAATTTGATATCGAGATCAAGGACAAGAAGGGGATGGAAAATGTAGCTGCTGACCATCTTTCCAGATTAGAAAATCTGGCAAGGGAAGAGATAGATGATAAGGGTATTGCAGATAGCTTCCCGGAAGAGTATTTGATGGTCATAATGGGGGAAGAACCGTGGTACGCCGATATTGCAAACTTCTTGGCAGAATATTTTCTTCCAAAAGGGCTCACTCATCAATAGAAAAAAAAGTTCCTTTCAGAAATTAAATATTATTTCTTGGATGAGCCTTATCTTTTTAGGTGTTGTGCGGATGGGATTATTAGAAGATGTGTATTTGGAAAGGAAATTCGTGACATTCTAGGGCACTGCCACAATGGGCTGGCACGAGGACATCATGGTGTGCAATTCACTGCTAAGAATGTTTTTGATGCAGGGTTCTATTGGCCTACTATCTTCAAGGATGTTGCTACTTACGTGAGGGAATGTGATGCTTGTCAAAGAACGAGTAATATTTCGGCAAATAATGAAATGCCTCAAAGGAAAATTCAAGTTTGTGAAATCTTTGATGTTTGGGGTGTGGATTTCATGGGACCATTTCCTTCATCCAAAGGCAATAAATACATAATTGTGGCGGTGGATTATGTGTCAAAATGGTCAGAAGCGCAAGCATTACCAACCAATGATGCTAGGGTCGTGGTAAAATTCTTAAAAAATTATTTTCTACATTTGGAGTGCCAAAAGATTTGATTAGTGAAAGAGGAACCCACTTTGCTAATGATCAACTAGCGAAAGTCTTGCAAAAATATGGTGTACGCCATATATTTTCGACACCATATCATCCACAAACAAATGGGCAAACCAAAATTACAAATCGAGCACTTAAAAGAATTTTGTAGAGACCGGTGGGTAGCAATAGAAAAGATTGGGCGGATAAATTGGATGATGCACTCTGGGCCTTCCGAATTGCATTCAAGAAACCCATTGGAACCACACCCTATAGGCTAGTATATGGCAAAAATTGTCATTTACCCGTGGAGATTGGACATAAAGCCTATTGGGCTTTAAAAACATGCAACTTTGAGCAAAATGAGTTGCGTGCCAATCGACTTTTGTAAATGAATGCTTTGGAGGAATTAAGGAATAAGTCTTACACTAAATCATTGATTTATAAAGACAAGACCAAAAGATGGCATGATGCAAGGTTGAAGGGTAATATGGAGTTTGAAGAAGGGAAAAAAAGTTCTTATGTACAATTCAAGACTAAAGCTCTTTCTGTGAAAATTGCGCACTCGTTGGTCCGGGCCTTTTACAATCAAGCATGTATATACATATGGGGTGATTGAGTTATGGAGAAAGGATGGGTCGATCTTTAAAGCCAATGGGCATAGGATTCAGAGATACGAAGAGGGAATGCCAAAGAATGAAGGACTAGATGAAATGTTGGAGTTGGAGAAAGTCGCTACAACATAGAGCGGGAAGGAGTCAAACTAAAGACTCCTAAAAAAGAAGCGATTACGGGAGGCAACCCGATGCTTGAGTTTGCTTTCTTTTGCCCTTTTTTCGTTTTTTAGACTTTTATTTTCTTTTTTGTGTTTCTATGGATTTTCAGTCTAAATCTCCCATTTTAGCTTTAAATGATTGCTTGAGGACAAGCAAATTTTGAGTGTGGGGTGTGGTGCAATTTATTTAAAGACTGTAAAAGATTTTCAAAAATTTTCATACAGAGTAAACAACTCGCCGAGTCAGGTCACCTACTTGACGAGTCCGCTTGAAAATGAGTCCATTAAATCGTGATTCTACTCACCGAGTTAGGACACCTACTCGACAAGTCGACTTTATAACCGGAAAAAAATAAAATTTTAAACTCTGTAAATTAGGGTTTTTACCCTAATAGGTAAACTTGTTCATTCTACCAGCCACCACACACACACTCGACGAGTGACTATTCTCTCAAGCAACCATCTTCCAAATTTTGTGATTTCTTCTAATTTCTTGCTAAAAGTTTAGTATTTCACCCATAGTTATGTTAAAGTTTTGATCTTTAGTAGTGTAATGGCCATAATTTGTTAGAATCCTGATTTTTGAACTTGACATGAATTTTAGGGTTTCAATTTTTGTCAATTTAGAGTGTTATAGTTTATTTTTTTTTTTTGTGAATTAACACTTGGTGGACATCCCTAGACAAACTCTAGAAATGAATTTTGAGTATACATGGCTGATTTGTTTCGAATCAAAGCAGATTTTCACAAGCAGTTCATCGGACTCGCCGAGTCTGTTCATGGACTCGACGAGTCCATTCTGTTACTTTCCAAATTTTTGATGTTTTTGTGGTTTGGTGGTTTTTCTTTGTGTTTGATTTTGCAGAAGATGTTCAGAACGGGACAGAGCTCAAGAGGTAGACAATGGGATTTCCCTTGGTTAAACTTTCCACCACAAATGGCTTCAAAATCAACTATGGTGAGGTGGAAGAAGAAACTTGACTTACTCAAGGACAAGGATATCTATGTACCAAATGAGATAGATTGGGAGTGGCTGGGGAAAGTAGGCTTAGAGGAGGCATTAAACCCATACATGGCTAAAGTGTTTGCACAAGACGGGATCTCGGTTATGTGTGATGGATGGCGAAATTTATTTCGGATTCAAGAACTGGTATACCGGGAGCTATGTTTGGAGTTTTTCTCTATGGTATCATTCCGAGGGGGAAATGATTTTTACAACCCAAATTTTTTAACCTTTTGTCTTGGTGGGGAGCACCGTCAGTGTAGTATGGCAGAGTTGAGCCAAAGGTTAGGAATTTATGATGAGTCAGTAGTTATGATTGAAGCTTTTGGGAGGTTCTTGGAGAATTGCCACAAGGATTTTTTGGAGGGAACAAATTTAGAAAAATGGTGGAATACAATTGCAAACAAATTCTATATTCCTTCTGCGGCTCAAGAAGGGAGCATACGGTCCCCCATTCACTGCTTGATTCACCGCCTAGTTTCTAGCACCATTAACATGAGGAAAGATGATGACAAGGTCTCAAGCCTTGACGTGTTTTACTTATGGAGCATTATAATGCCCAACACCTTTTGCAATATTCCATATTTCTTAATGAGGTATTTGGGAGAGGGAGAGGTGAAGAATAGGATGACTTCAAAAATAAATGGGGGTATGTTTGTTACTCTATTGGCAAGATCATATGGTATCATGGAAAGGGGAGCCGAGAGCATGTTGACTATGTTACCAACACCTCCGTTTAGTATCATGCTTTATAGGAGGGTAAGAATTGTGGAAGACTATGGTAATGGTGACTTTGCAATCCTGGATGATGATGCGGTTGTGGAGCCCGAGGAGCCGGGTAGACGAGTTAGACCGAGGCAAGAGAATATTCAAGAAGACCCGCTGGTAATCCCGGTTGATGATGATACGCCGATGGATTGGTATAATGTGGAAGTGCGGAGATATCAAAATGATTTTGGGGAGGATTATGAATTATAACCATCAAACACTCGCCAATTTGTTTAATCACTTCAACAATACCACCTATGGATGGGCCCGTGTATCCTTACGTGAGTAGTTGGGAAGAGAGGGTAAATGCGAGAAGGAGTGGAGCCAGGGGGAGCGGAATCGGAGATGAAGATGAGGAAGGAGATGAAGACTAGTTATACTTTTAATTTTATTTGTGTGGTTTGTTTTGAGACAATTTTTATTTTTGTTTGGTTTGTTTTTGTTTTATTTGTTTGACGTTTGAACTTCTAGTTATTAGAATTTTTAGTTTGTTTTCCTTGTTTATTACGTGTGTTTGTTTTTGATTTTTTTTTTCAGTTTAGGGGTGAGGAAATAAGTGCAAGAGTAGAGAGTAAAGAAAAATCTGAGAGAAGTAGAGTTTAGGCAACAGAAATAGGAGTTTTGAGTCTGAGTATGAGTCCAATAATGGAAGGGGTTAAAAATCACTTATTTACTGAAGAAAAATGAGGGGGAGTGTCATCTTGATATTACCCAAACACCCAAAACAGACCTAAAGCAGAAAAGGAGTTTTGTCCATACAACGATGACTCGTCGACTCCATATACCCAACTCGACGAGTTCAAGTGAAAAAAACCCAATTAGTCTGCCAATAACCCCACGACTCGGCGAGTCCTCACATGGACTCGACCAGTTTCTCAACTTCTTATTTTTCGCTTGATGATTCGATGCCCTTTGACGCTGGTTTCAATTATATTATTTGAAGATAATTTTCCGAGCATTTCCAAGAGCTTGTTCTTTTATATTTGGAGCTGTACACATGAGATTTGACGCCCAAGGTATGGATGAGTTGTTACCATGCCTAAATTCAATTGAAGATGGGGCTTTAAGTGAAGAAGATCAACCTCACCACTGCTATCCCAGGGGAGTTTGTTCAAATTCCATCTTTACTTTTATGTTTTTATCATGCATAATATACAATGGGGACATTGCATAAATGAAGTGTGGGGTAGGGGTTGGTTATATTAGTCAATTTAAATTTTTTTATGCATACAAAATGATAGAGTTAATTTAGGAAATCTTGGTAAAGCAATTAGGATTCATGCTAGTTTTGTGTTTGATGATTTTATGAGGACCCAAATGTTTAGTTGAACCAATACACGTTATAATGCATTTGTGGCCCCTGTTATTCTAGTGAATCATGGGACAATGTGGCAACCCGAAATTTCCATTCTGAACAAACCATATCAAGCCAATAGAAGTTATAACAGTCACAGTTAATTTTCAGACTTTTCGCGTAAGCTTGAGTAATTCAGGGTTTACACTTCAGGAAATATCAGGAGAGTGGGTGCACTAGGGCTTTGTGCAACACTGTTATTCCAACACTCTGTTATATTAGAGATCATTTCAGGAATAAAAATATTTTCTGCCAAAAATATCTCAGGACTATAAATAGATTTCTGAACCAAATTTATTCATTATTCACATTTCCAACTAGAGAACAGCCATTTTCTCTCTCACGGATCTTCGGGTTTTCATACCAAAACGTGAGTAACTCTTTCTAGTAATGTTAGAATTCTTATTAGGTGCTTATAAGATGATTTAGATGGCTAAATCATTAGATTTAGGAGTTTACTCCCCAAGGTGTTCTTGGGCGGTAAACCCCCGAAACCGAGCCTAGCTTGTTCCTTATGTTATGCTACTGCCTTAGACTCAATTGTAGGTGTATTAAGGACAAGAAAACAATCAAAGAACACAAACACATGGGAGTTCACGGCCCAAGAGCAATCTTAGGCCGTAAACTCCATGGAAATGGACCAAAGGGTGTTATTAATACACCTAAAGCCCTATACCTTTACATAGAATTGTTTCCTATTTAATCTAAGGCCTTAAACACATAAGAATCACATTTCAAAGAGAGTTTACGGCCATGACATGGTTCATGGGCCGTAAACTCACTAAAGGGGCACCAAAGTGTGCCTAATAGCTTCATATGCTTGGAATAAAAGCCTAGAACCTATACCACACGTGCAAGAGACTTGAAAGCATCAAAATCACCTCTTGAAGTGATTTTACGGCCTTGGTAATGCTCCTAGGTCGTAAACACCTAACAAAGGCACCAAAGTGTGCCTAGGGTCCTCAATTGCTTTAAACAAATATCTAGAACCTATCCTTCAAGTGCATAAGGCTTGAAAACAACAAAAACAACACCCCAAGGGAGTTTACGGCCGTAAACTCCAAGGGGAATTTCCTTGAGGCCGTAAACTCCTAATTGGAGTATTTCTAGACCTTAAACCCCTTCAAGGATGGAACCACCAAGTTAGAATAATTCTAGAAAGCATTTGGGACTTCAAAACACACAAATACCCCATGGTTGGGAGTCTACGGTCGTAAACTCAAGAGTTTACAACCGTAAACTCCATGTGTGTTAGTATATGAGGAGTAAACTCATATATGGGGTCCTTTGGAACCCTAAACACAAGTACCTTGTCCCACAATAGCTTAGATGCAATCCTTAGGGCTTAAAACACTTATATAAAGTGTTTATTATGTCTAGGATGTCTTAACTTTATCATTTAGTGATTTAAGACTAATTGAATACATATATGTGTGATTATATGTTCATTAGGATCTTAGTGTGTGTACAAGTCCTCACTTGACACCTAGCAATCCTATACCGTTCAATTCATCCCAATCACCAACTACAGGTGAGTTCATACCCCTTAATCTATGTTTTAAATGATTTTAAACGTTTTAATGGGGGGGGGGGGAATACAAGTAGAAAACAGTATGTTATTAAATCAATCTTATGTATTTTGTAACTGTGTTTTCACTCAGTAGATTTCACATATTTCAAAAGGTGACACATGTAGTGGTTTTCTATCTTAAAATACCTTGATAACAAAAGTATTAGTTTTGAAATGTTTATTAAAATGGCATCAAGTCATTCATAATTATTGTTCAAAACTCCTAGATATCTTGCAAAACCATTATTTTACCTTCTTGAATCAAACTATACTTATGCGCATATGTTCATTATATGATAGAGATTATAGTTTTCATCCTTCGTTCAGTTTCCCACACCCTGGTGTATCGAGGGTGCATAAATCTACTTGAACAACCACTTACCTTCCTATTAATTATCATAGGGATAGTTAGAAGATATCAAACATTATTAGTACTACAAGGAATCACACAAGAGTCAGTTCATTCATGAGTCTATACCAATACCTACACGTACTTAGGATTACATGATACATGAATATGTTTACATATACTTACCTATTACATGAACACACTTACATGAATACCATACAGGAACACTTCTACATAGGTGCATTATCCTATATTTACTTACCTTGGATACTTGTACTTAGAACTAAGAGAATGATTTATTAGTACTTACTGTGTAAATTGTCTTTCCTATCTCGGTTCAATGGGATAGCTAGGCGGGACTTACCATTCCGAACCCCACTGATTAGCACCAGTGGTCGATGACCATCTACGGAGGTCTAAGATTATTACTTATATTAGGTAGATCGATTTGGGACTAACCCTTCCACCCATCTGCTGCTGCTACAGATGACAATTGGACAATCTTCGGATGTTCATTAGGTTATACGTTTCGCTTATTGCGATGTTGTGTTACTCCTAGTACCCAACGATGACACTTACATTAATACTTGTTCTGGCCAATCTTCGGATGTTCATTAGGTTATATATTTCGCTTAATGCGATGTTGTGTTACTCCTAGTACCCAACGATGACACTTACATTAATACTTGTTCTGGATAATCTTCGGATGTTCATTAGGTTACATATTTCGCTTAATGCGATGTTGTGTTAGTCCTAGTACCCAGTGACAACACTTACAGTAGTACATTTTCCTATTTACTTTAATTTGTGATACTTTCACATAAACGATGAGTTAGACTAAGCACTTCTAGTACTAGTCAATACAAAGGAAAAACTATCATTTTACTTACAAAACATTCGGGTCTTTGTAGAAGACTACAGTTCATACTTATAGAAAATAAGGGTTTTTCTAGGGATTTCATACTTACATCAACATTTTCAGTTAAAAGTTTACATGGCCTTCATAACAGATATTCATAAGCAAGACAACGATACTTAATTTCTTATGAATTCACCAGCTTTAAAGCTGATACTCGCTTTCAAAATAACTTGTATTCTCAGGTCATCAGTTAGACAGGTGCGATGGCCAGGTTTTTGAGAAGATGGAGCACAGACAAGACTCGCCTTATTTTGATTATTCATTTTACTATTGTACATTATGAAATAACACACATGTATTAAAACTCTACTTATAATGCAATGGATGATGTTGTTACTTGTTTATTATATTACACTGTTGTGATACTGTAGATGACGTCCTCCACCCCTGAACGTTTCCGCCGTTCGTGGTTTTGGGGTGTGACAGACAAAAACACAACATCACTTAGTTTGAGGAATGCAACATGTTTAGCATCGTATACCAGAAATGTATCTAGGAAAACTTAAGTAGTCATTGCACATAAGACTCATACCTTAACCAACAAAGGATGAAGTTAAGCTCCTTGCTTAAGCATGTAGGGTTGAGTGAAAAAAAAGTGAGGAACATGTGAAAGAAATGAAAAAAGAGAGAAATTACTGAAGAGTTAAAGAATTTTGGAGGAGTTAAAGTATAAAAAATGAAGATCAAAATTCAAAATTAGAAGGTACCAAATATCAAACAAAGAAGGTGGTGAATTCAAAGATATCAAAGATCAAATAAGTGAAAAATTCAAAGAGCTTCATTGTGGTATCAAAGTTGTATTTTTTCTAGAATTTATGTATGCTTGGTAGTTTAACCAAAAATGACTTGAGGTTAAGAAAGTTTTCCGTGGATGGGTTCGGAGGGATGCATAAAATGAGCATAGTTGAAATGAAGTGGGTGAGTGTTTATGAGGATTGTGAGTATTTAGGATTAGGGGGTCTTTAGGAAAATTTTAGACACAAATGCATGCATTGAGGTCTTGGCATAATGTCTGTGTTTGATTATAATTGTCTTATGTGGTCCTAGTGTGTTAAAATTCAGTTTTTCTTCAAGCAAAAGTCAAGTGTGGGGTATTTTGATATGTGCATATTTAGTCATAAATTTTGGTTAATAACTTAATACTTTTTGCTAATTTGTCTCGATTATTGGACAAAAGGTACTTAATTATGTTTGAATTGAATTTTTAGCCTAAAAGACATGCTCAAGTTAGTAAGGAAGTGGGGTTAGCAATCAGAAGCTCGGGAATTGAAGAAAGAAGAAATTAAACCAAAAAGCTGAAGGACTCGGCGAGTTGGTTCTGAAATCATCGAGTAGATAGGAATATTCACGAACCATCACATGCCTTATCATACACATGATTTAACTGATGGACTCGGCGAGTCAGTCTATGGACTCAACGAGTCGCCCCTGTTTTCATAAAACTATATAAAGGGCACTAATTCCCATGACAAGGACTTGTTCTCTAGATCTTTTGGCGACTTATCTGTGATTGGAAGGTTATTGAAGCTCTGGAATTTGAATATCAACCCTAGAGATCAATTTGGAAGAGATCAAAGGCAACACATACTCTCTTTTTCTTAATCTATTACACAAAACTATGTTTTTACTTATGGATTTTGTTTTTAAGATATTACTTGCTGTAGATATGAGCTAAAACTCATTATTTTTGTTTAGGGTAGACTAGCTTGTTAATATGGATTGAATTTATGGCATGGATTATTTGATTTGGTGAAAATTGTTTTGTTAAGCTTGTAAACGATCCTTATGTGTTGACAATAACTATTTTATGTTAATTATCAAGTCTATTAAGTTGCATGAACATCCTCTTAATTGCTTGCTTCATATGATTTATGTTAAAACATTGTTTTATGCCTAGTATTAGTGAATATGAACCTAGGATTAATTAGAAAATAGGTAACTTAACGTGTGAGCTTGTGTGATGAACAACCATTTAAGATGTTAATTGAATTAATAATTTAATTAGCTACAACTACAAGTCTTACTTAACCCAAATCAAAATACTAGGAAATTCATTAGTTTAACCAATTAGCCACAGTTTCAATTAATTTGTTTTCTAAGGATTAGTAATATTGAACATGAATCTAATCACATTAATCGGTAGCGAAGGACAAAATAATCCATTGCACTTGCCATAAAATCAACTATTAAAACAAGTGAGTCGAACCTGAACACAAGTCTCTTTTATTATTGAATTTAATTCCTTCTTATTTACATTAGCTGTTATTTATTTTAGGTTGAGTGTTTGTCATTTGCTTAAGTTTCTAGTCTTGCAAAACTAGAGATAACCGTTCTTTTTTATTGTTAGCTTTAATTAGATAATTCTAGTAGTTAGTTAATTGTTACCGTTTTCTGTGTTTGATACCCTGCTTGCTTGAACTATATTGCTAAACGATAGGTACACTGCCTTCGTGTGTTTAATTGTGTTTGAAGTAGTAGGATTATAAACTAGTTCGTTTCACACGTATCAATAAGCTACAGTGTATAGCCTAACCATTAGCAAAGATGTTTCAAGCTCTCATCAGCACATGGTATGTTCCACTGAATCATAAAGTTGTTAAGAAGAATTTATGGGCAAGAAGGGATTATGCGTGTGATACCCTATGGTGCATAGATTGTTACATCGGTATAGAGTTTCAAACTTTTATCAGCGTGTGGTATATCACAATGAATTTTTAAGTTTTATCAAGAAGATATTAAGGAGAGAATGAAGTGTTTCAATCATGCTGAGGTGAAATCAGCATGAATCATAAATAGTGTAAACTTATCAACAAGAACTGGTTTATCTTATGTATCATAAAGTTAAGTTTCAGCCTAGAATTTATAATTCTCCATAAATTCATATATTTTGGTACAAGAAAAAATGGTAAAGAGATAATAGTGTAAAAAATGGTCAACAAATGATTAGTTAAAAGGGAATATACAACTTTTTTTATAGGACCTTTACGTAGCCTTTTCAGGAGAATCATAAAAATGATGCTAGAAAATATTTTGATTTAAAAGCTCATGAATTAGTTTCCTTTCTTCGAGATATCTCCCCGTCAATACAGTCTATAAAAAGTGCACAAATAAGAACAAAAGCATCAATACCAAAATAATTCACAACAAACCTAAAGTGAAGATGTCTTTAACCGTTGAAGTGTTGCAGATAGATTCCAAGCTTCATGTTCACCAGGAAGAAGAGATGAACAAGAACCAGTCTTTTTAACCAACGAGTTAATAGGATCTAATATGTTTAACCATCGAGTTGTCAAGATCAACACGAGGGCACTCGAGGTTATATCAGATTATGAATCGGTAGATGAAAGTAGGACTTATTGTATTTATGGTGGCTTCTCACATCCATAACAGTGAGTGGAAGAGAAAGAGGGTATTGTCAACAAGAAAAAGACATGATGCCAATATTCTTCTCTACAACTAGATCATTTAGAACATTATGAATGCCCCCAACTCTTTCTAACTCTAGAAGGAAGAGGTGCATATTTACTATAGATACACTATTGATAGAATTGAGAATATAGAATAAAGAGAAAATAAAATACTTGTAAACATTAGATGCAAAACTTGAGCAAACTATGTAAACTTTTTTAACAAAAGCATATTAAAAGAAGCACTTATTTTTGTGTTTTTGTATTTTAAGAAAATAAATAAAAGGAGAGTTATTTTAAGCGAGTTAGAAAAGGATTAAGTCATTAGAAAGCATGTGAAGATCTACAATTAATTTACTCACGATCTTCTCGTCCAATGCCTTAGTGAAAATGTCAGCCAGTAGATAAGTGGATGGAATGTAGAACATCTCTACTTTTCCTTTTCAAACTATGTCCCTAATGAAGTGATGACGAATGTCAATGTGCTTGGTCTTGGAGTGCTGCACCAGGTTTTGTATCATCTGAATGGCGCTGGTATTGTCATAGTAGATGGGAGTTTTTGAAAAGTTGAAACCATAGTCAAAAAGTTGATTTTGAATCTAGAGAATCTGAGCACAACACTTTCCAGTGGCTACATATCCAACTTTACTTGTAGAGCAAGCCACTGACGTTTGCTTCTTGTTGGACCAACTCACCAGCCTACTTCCCAACATTTAATCCCCTCCTGAAGTAGTTTTTCGACCAATACCACATCCACCATGATCCGAATCAGTGTATCCCACCATGTTGGATCAACGGATATAGACGATGATGAAGACATTGGAGTTTTTCCTGGTTTGCTATCAGAAAATCCACACTTCTTCTGTATGTCTGTAATATATTTAGCTTGACAGAAAAAGATTCCATCAGTGAGTTGTTTAACTTGAAAACCTAAAAAGAAACTTAGGTTACCCATCATGCTCATTTCAAATTTCTTGGCCATAACCTCAGCGAGCTCAGAACTTAGTTTCTCATCCGTGGATCCGAAAATGATATCATCAACGTATACTTGAGCAAGGATGATGTGAGATCTTGAATTATTGATGAACAAAGTATTGTCATTTTTTCCTGATTTGTAACCACTCTCCAGAAGATAACTAGCCAATGTGGCATACCATGCTTGGGTGTCTGCTTCAAACATAAACATCTTTATCAATACAATATACATGATTAGGAAATTCATCACTTTCAAACCCTACTGGTTGTTTTAGAAAGACTTCTTCTTGAAGATACCCATGAAAGAAGGAAGTATTTACATCCATTTGATAGACTTCAAAGTTTTTGAATGAAGCAAAAGAAAGGAACAAACGGATTGCTCCAAGTCTAGCAACAAGGGAAAAGGTTTTGTCATAGTCTAACCCTTCCAGTTGACAAAATCCTTGGGCCACAAGTCTTGATTTGTTTCTAATGATAATTCTATCTTGTTTTTGAAAACCCAATGAGTACCAATGACGGTTGTCCATGAGGCTTGGGAACTAGAGTCTACACACGATGACGTTCAAACTCTTGCAGCCCGTCTTGCATTTCTTTCATCCAGCCAGCTTCCTTGAGAGAATCAACAAGATTCCTTGGTTCGATCATCGAGATAAAATTCACAAACATGCAGAAGTGTCTATTAAGTTTGATACGAGTGAGAGTCTGTAAGGTCCTGAAAGGATCTTACCAGTGATCAAACAGCAAATACAATCAGTTAATCAAATAAGAACGAGTAGAATAGAGAATCAAACAAGCTTGCACACACTTTTCTATTAGAACCACGTCTGGTACAACTTGCAGTTTACAAGAGCTGAGAATACCGAGGCATCAAAAACAACAAAATACCTAGCATACCTCTATATATACTATCATAGGTCGGCCTTAGGTTTACGGCCGTAAACAGGCTTACGACCGTAAACTCATTAAAGTGACTGTAAACTCCAAGCAAAATACTATAAGCTATCAAATGACCAAAAGAACCTATTACATGGAAAGCCTAGACCAAACCACTAATTGGACCCTTCAATCTCCCCCTTGGTTTGGTGCTAGCTTTAAATCAATCTTTGTCTTGATCATTACATCATCCAGCCCCATCGCTCCATTCCACATCCGCTTGTTGATAATTTTAGCAACCATCGTGGTATATTCTTTCACAGCAGTCTCAAAAATCTCCTCAGCAACCTGAATCTGGAAATGACTCAAATGGTGAATGACCCATTTTCCAAACTGGTACAAATCCCTTCTGTCATATAAACGAATGCACCCCTCCTTTAGTTTGATGACATCAGATGCTGTGGTCTCATCAAACACCCAGTAAAGCATAGAGCTTAGAGATCCATCCGAGTAATCTTGAAGCACTAGAATTTGTTTGACCTGATTTGTAGCAGGCCACATCACCACCTGAAGCGGATTGCCAGTCTTGAGATCAATAACATTAGGATGATCCATTATCACAGACTCAGCGGTCTTCATAGCTGGAAATCCCTTCTTTACTTGGTCTTCCAGAAAGTGTTGGAAGCTTGTTGCTTGCTGGTTAACACTCGAGTTTGAGAACGGAGATTCAGATAGCTCCGAAAGATCCACTCTGGTCCATGAGTTAAAATCATGACAGTCCTTGTAGAGCTCTGTATTGCCGCTCTTTCAATGAAAAATCCACATTTTCAGTGGATCATGAAAACCCCAAGAGATGATACCTGACCTATCACCATACGTGTCTATAAACCTTACGGTTTCGAGATCCGTAACAGTGATTTTGGACTGATTTCCCAGTGCATTCTTGTTAGAACGCCTTTTGAATAAGATTTGTCCCTTCTTGACAGCCTTCTCTTGTTTATCTTGAATGATCTCTGAAATGTGTGGAGCATGAATAGGCTCTTCTTCGAAGCGATTCACGACCCGTGGGGTATCAGCAGTTGGCACAGCAATGGGATGAGCCTGAGAGTGAAGATTAATTCTATATTCATTAGCAGTAGTCTTGTACTTAACACCCAAATCTTCTTCAAGCTTCTTCTTTAGATCAAAGTAGCTGGAGGTCAAGAGATTAAAATGAGATTGAAGCTCAGATATATGTTTGGTCTTTGTCGCCCCATCTTCTTTGAGATTAGAGACTTGAATCTTTAAATTTATATTTTCACTTAGAAGATATTCAACTTGGATGCTAAGCTCAATGTTCTTCTCATCAAGCACATTTACTCTTTTCTAAAGTTCATTGATTACAGAATCTTCATCTCTAGACTGACCCTCATTAAAAACGATCCCTTTTGCCTTAGAAGTAGTTGCACTGGTTTGCTCTTGAGCCAAAAACTAAGCCAAACGAATGGAAGCTTCTTCACGATCTGCCCCTGGAGGAGAGAACCCTGGTGGTATAGAGGTTCCACCGGTTTCAAATAGGTACTAGGGCCTTTACTAAATGGTTCTGCGGTTACGATAGCTGTAGTAGTAATTGGGGTAGTAGGCACGCCTTGAGAAAGGCTAGAGACCAAAAACCCGACCCTAGGATCTCTTCTTCTCCTTTTTGATGGAGGCTGCACTGTCTGATCTTCTTGTTGTTCATCTTGAAGTGGTTCAAATATGGGCAATGCACTGTCAAGGGGAGGAATCCCTGACACTGTCACCGTAGGAGTTAAAGAACCAACCACTTGCTCTTGAGAAACGGGGGTTGAAATAAAGACGTCTTCCTTTTCACTTGTCTCCGTTACTGGGATAGTAACATCACTGACATTATCTAGCAAAGAGTTGAGATTTACGCTTGTTAAGAAGTCATCATTTCTTCCAAAAGTCTCAGGAATGTCATCTTGATCAAATCCGGTAAGATCAAGGTCTTCAAATTGGTTAGGCTGGGCAGTGTTCTTAGATGACCCCTCATTGTAATCTCCTTCGATTTGAACATTTTGTAGATTATGTTCCTCTGCAACTGATACAGCATGAGCATCAGTCTCTTCTCCTTCTTGATCCAATATTGTGACCACATCTCCTTCTGAAATAACCCTTTCCGATGAAGTATGCTCTGAAGAAATTTTGTCTGACGATCCATGAGACTCGGTTGCTTCGTTCGGTTTGGCAAATCGTCCGAACTTGACCAATGGATGCAACCCTTGAAAGACTACCTTCCTCCTACGGTTTTGCTTAATGAGCCCAATAGTATGAGGACCCAATGACTTCATATCAAATGTTTCTCCATCCTTCACCAAATTGGGGAATTGCTTGTTGATGAAGAGCTGAATAAATCGAGGGTACATTAAGAACGTATCCCGAGTAGTGGCATTAATGTTGAACACAAACTTGTCTAGAATAAATCTAGAAAAGTTGAAGCCGATCCCTGCAGCGAGAGAAATAATAGCGCCAGTGTTTCTCAAGGAAATCTCATCAGCATCGGACCTTCTGTCGGAGATACAGCTCACGAACATGTGGGCTAGAAATCTCCAATAAGGCGGCAGAAGTTTCTTCATTGTTGGTGGAGTATCACCCTCTTATTCCATCCTCCTTAGAATCTTTTGAGCATCACTAATACCAATTTCCGTGGGAAAGGTCGGAAGGTCGTTAATCAGCAGAGTCTCTCTCACAAAGGTCTCATTAATGACAATCTTGCATCCCTGAACGATCGCATCTACAGTGACAACTCCATTATCGTCCCTTGTCATCTTGGCAGTCTGCCAGAACTCACAAATCATTTTCTGGTACACAACAGTGTTCATCGTAATGGCAGAGGCCAAGCAGCATTCTCGAAGTCTGTGAATCATCGACTTGAAATCCTGATGTGCCACCGGAGGGTCAGCAAGAATCAGCGCCAGGTTGTGCATATCTGCAAATTTCAAAGCTGCCATTTTATCTGCACTAAAACATACAAAGTGAGACAAAAGAGAAAAATGAGCAATTAAAATTTAAAATGATTTAATTTTTGACCCCAAATGAAATAATAATTTTTTTAATGAAAATTAGGTCAAAGTCAGAGTTTGCGGTCAACATCAGAGTTTGTGGTAAATGAGGTTTTACGGCCGTAAACCCTTGACCGTATGCTAATGACCACTTGGGGAGTTTACGGCCGCAAACACCTTACGGCCGTAAGCTTCGACCGTAAACTCCAAAAACCCTTTTTTGTCGGTTTCAGCCTCAAAAAACACGGTTAATCACGAAACGAGATGCATATTCCTGGTCGAAAACGCAATACCTTCAAGACTATTGAATTAATTTTGCAAAAATTGAATTTTTTTCGGAGGAGAGAGAGGATGAGAGAGATTGCGGCCGGAATCAAGAAAATGATGGAGATTCCGGCTGTAAACCTCCTTATATACCCACCTTTCATTTACCTGATAACCATACAGTATAAGACAGTCTCCAACACAGTCGAATATTTTTTCAAAAATTTTAAAAACAAAGCTTTTGAAGATTAATATTAAAACTAAAATTAAAAATAAAATAAAATTAAATAAAATTAAATTAACTTTGCAAAATTTAAAATTAAAAAATAATTTTTTATTTTAGCAGTTAACAAAATAAAAAATAAAAATAAAAATAAAAATATAATAAAATATAAAATAAAATTAAATTGATTCCAACTAAAATATACAACTTAAAAATTTAATTATAGAGAATGAATTTGTGACGCTGGGATCAAACTTGTTGGACAACCTTATTCCACTTATCGGTACCATTATTTTCACATCTTCGTCTGATCGATCGCCAGTATTGTAGTCGACTTAAACACGAAACATTTGTGACATAATTTTGGACAATTTACCAATAATATGAAATTTTTAGCCCTTATTCTTAAGTAAATTTCTTAGGGACCATTTATCTGACCACAACCAGGGATATTGTTGTCCCCCTAAATTGAGCAGCGAGATCTACAGACAATCTGTATGTGTTCAATTTTAATTGTACTAGAACGTGTTTCCCGCTTCCTGATATGCCCCAGCCATCAAGGACTTCCAGAATACTCCTTACATCGGGTGAGCAGACAATTATTAAAAGAGAAGATAGATTTAGAATGCATATGTTGTACATCCAGGTCAGATCTCTTCTAATCACACATAGGATGAAACATATGACTAACTGAGGTTTTTAGAGGGATTGAGAAGAGAATGGTGCATATATTGTGTACCAGGTCAGATTTTGAGTCACACAAAGGAGACGGTATATGGCTAACAGACAGAAAGAATTGCATAGATAGAAGATGCAGAGAGATAGAATTGCATATGTTACATTCCAGGTCAGATCTCTCGATCACGCAAAGGAGGCAACATATGACTAACAGAAAGAAAGCAAGAAAATAACCTTGTACATACCTAGTTTATCGAATTTCCCCAGTCACCCCATCCAACTTGAATTAAGGATAGAATCCGCACATCGAGGAAAAGTAAATCCATAGTTCTAGATACGAGTTCATTAGTGTGACCGGTAGATTCTCATATATATCTCCCTGCTCAACCTATCCGAGCATCGTATTGTCAGGCTAAATGGATCTAACTAGGTCAATGTTTGTCAAGTCCTTGAATTCATTAAGTTCAACTCTCCCTAGTCAAGTCCATTTAAAATCTTTTGTGCCTACCAACGCATCGAGCACAAAGCGTAGACGATTCAACTTAGGTACGTTACGTAGATTCAGATTGCCCATTATCACTTACTAATTTCATTTCCCATCACAACACCTGCAAACAAGACTATCAGCAATATTTTTAATTTTTCGGATTTTTTTATTGTTTTTGGATTTTTATGGATTTTTTATTGTTTTTGGATTTTTCTCCCCCTAAATTTGTGCATGAGTAAGAATAAAAATAAAATGAAATGCACAAATTTAAATTAGCCTACCTACAGAAACCAAAACAAATTTAAAAATTTTAGAAGAATTAAGAAAAGAAAAAAAAATAGAAAAAAAACTTAATCCTCAAAACGAATCATTTTCAGAAATCCCACAAGCACATTGAAGCGAGTTTTGTTAAAGGGCTTAGTAAACAGATCCGCCACATTATTAGCAGTGGGAACCTGTTCCATCCAGATTAGCGAATGTTCATAACAATCTCCGATAAAATGAATTTTAATATCGATGTGCTTGGTTTTAGAGTGTTGGACTGGATTTTTGGTAATTTGGATTGCGGCCTCGTTATCATAGTAAATGGGGGTTTCTAAATAATTCAAACCATAGTCGAACAACTGATGTTGGATCCAGATAACTTGAGAGTAGCAAGCAGATGCAGCAACATATTCCACCTCCGTTGTTGAGGTTGAAACAGTGTGTTGTTTCTTGCACTGCCAGGACACTAATCTGTCACCAAGATATTGACACCCTCCCGAGGTAGATTTCCGGTCAAGCTCACAGCCTCTATAATTACTGTCAGCAAAAGCATATAAATTAAATTTGGAATTCTTCGGATACCAAAGACCCAATTTTGGGCTACCTTTGATATACCAAAAAATTCTTTTGGCAGCAATAAGATGTGAAAGTTTAGGATTAGCCTGATAACGTGCACATTGACAAACTGCAAACATGATGTCAGGTCGGCTTGCAGTAAGATACATCAGCAATCCCATCATCAATCTGTAGAGCGTCTGATCAACGGATTCGCCATCAGGATCTGGAGTCAGGAGAGGTCTTTCAGCCATTGGCGTCAATGCAGATTTGGCGTCGTGAAACCCGAATTTCTCAAGAATATCTTCCACATACTTGGCTTGATGTAACAGGATCCCGGTTGAATTTTGTTTGACCTGAAGCCCCAAAAACATGGTCATTTCCCCCAACGAACTCATTTCGAACCTCTTTTTCATAACACCTTCAAATTCTTTGCAGAGTTGCGGACTGGTCGACCCAAAGATAATGTCGTCAACATAGATTTGCACAAATATCAGATAATTACTGACATGCTTGACAAACAAAGTCCGATCGATAGTGCCACGAGAGTAACCATGCTCGAGCAAATACTTTGTCAGAGTTGCATACCACGCTCGAGGAGCTTGATGTAACCCATACAATGCTTTGTCCAACTTGTAGACATGATTAGGAAACTTTGAGTCAACGAACCCAGGAGGTTGATCAACGTAGATTTCTTCCTTCACCTTGTCATATAAGAAGGCGGTCTTGACATCCATTTGGTAAACGGTAAAGTTCATGTAGGAAGCATATGCTAGGAAGATACGAATACCCTCCAAGCGAGCTAATGGAACATAAACTTCAGTGTAATCAAGACCCTCGACATGTCGAAACCCGCGGACCACCAATCTAGCTTTGTTTCGCACTATAACCCCTGAATCATCCTGCTTGTTTCGATAGACCCATCATGTGTCAAGGGACTTTTTGCCCTTTGGCAACTCAACTAACTTCCAAACCCCAAGTTTTTCAAATTGATGTAACTCTTCATGCATTGCATCTACCCAGCTGGGCTCATTCAGAGCCATTTCAACATTCTTGGGCTCTATTTGAGAAATAAAGCAAGAGTAAAGACAGGTATTGACATCTCCACTCTGACTTCTGGTTTTAACACAGTCGCCTAGCTGACCAATGATGTTGTCGATCGGATGATCACGTTGAATCCTTGAGGGTATTTCCTGGCTGATGTCATTAAGCGAGACAGGAAGATTGTGAATATTGACACCTCCCTCATTTGCTGATTGAGCCGCGCCAGACGACTCTGCTACAAACTCATTTGAAAAGTCTCTAGGAAAGAGTAGTTCCATAAATGTTGAAGTAGCAGCGGAAGAGTCTTTGGACATGAACTCTCTTTCTATAGGAGTGAGTGGTGTTGTTTCAGCATCAGGAGTAGTATTCTGAATTGGAGATTTCGGACTATCAGGATGTACAGATGACTCCCCCTCAGGTGAAGCAAATGACTCCCCCCCAGGCGAAGCAAAGGACTCCCCCTCTGGCAAAGCAGGAGTCTCCCCCTCAGGTTGTGAAGAGGATACCGTTAGAGGTCTGTATACAACTTCTTCGTCTTCTTCTTCAAAAACATTCTTTGAACCGGAGACAGATCCAGATGAGCTACCTGAAGACACAATTATAGATTTGAATAGATATGTGTAATCAAACAACCAATCCGAACCTACTCGAGCATCCGTCTCATTTTCTTCCAACCAGCGCACGTCATAAGATTCTACAAGTTGCTTTGACTTCGTATTATAGACCCTATAGGCGGTGCGAGCAGCATACCCTATGAAGTAACAGTCATCGACTTTGGCGTTGAACTTTGGGTTGGACTCTAAGTGAAGAAGGGTGCAAGGGCAGCCAAATACACGTAAAGGACTGACTGAAGGCTTATGACCATATAGAATATCATACGGAGTCTTCATTTGAGCTTTTTTAATCAACACGCGATTCTGAACGTAGCAAGATGTGTTTATCGCCTCTGCCAAAAGAAGACTGGCAGTTTGGAGTCACACAGCATCGTCCTTGCGGCGTCTTTCAAATTTCTGTTTCTCCTCTTAGCAACACCATTTTGTTGGGGTGTGTGAGCGGAGCAGTTTTGACGCATAATAACCTTTTCTGTGCAGAAGTGATCGAGTACATAATTCTTAAACTTTATTCCGTTGTCAGTACGAAGAGCCTTCACCCTGTTGTTAGTTTGGTTCTCAATTAACACAATGAATTTCTTAATCAGATCAACAACCCAGCTTTATTGGATAGAAAGAAAACCCATGTAAAACGTGAGAAATCATCAATCACAACTAGACAATAGGAATTTATGTTAATCCTGAGAACGTTTACTGGTCCGAACAGATCCATATGTAGCAATTGAAGCACCTGACTAATTGAGTAGACCTGTTTTGGCAGGTGTGGTTTTCTATGATGCTTACCTTGGGCACATGACACACACTTCTCAAACATGATAAAGTCCTTGACAGGCAAACCACAGACCATCTCATTGTTTGCAAGACGATTCAAGTTCTTGGCGTTGGCATGACCAAGTCTTCTGTGCCACAACATTGCAGTTTGTTCGGAAATCTTTGAGAAGAGGCACATAACTTGTTCTGGAAGATTGCTATTCATATCAATGATGTAGGCATTCCCATCCCTTTTAGATTTTACAAGAATCCACTCTTCTGGAATGACAAAGCCTGGCTTGAGAATCATACATTCCTTCTCAGTGAAATGTGTAGAATAGCCTTTGTTGCATATCTGAGACACACTCAACAAGCTATGCTTCCATTCCGGAGCAAAGTTGACATTTTCGAAACCCAAAACCCCATTTGTGACAGTTCCTCTTTGAGTGATTTTGCCACCTTCTCCACCCGCAAAGGAGATGTATCCCCCATTAAAGGATTGAATGTTGTGCAGTTGGGCGATATCTCCTGTCATATGCCGGGAGCAGCCGCTGTCGACGAACCACAGTTTGAAGACATTCCCCCGCAACTATCCCTGCAAGATGTGCGGGTTTAATTAGATTTAGGAACCCAGGTCATTATTTTCCTGGGTGATCCCGATGCCTTCTCAGATTTATTATCATTTATGAATTTTTCAGAGGACACAGATGATAAAATGGAAGCTAATTTAGGCAACCTTTGATAATTAGGTTTTATAACAATCCCGGGTGGTTTTGAAATCGAATGCTTATCAGTTTGCTTGAACCCTTTTGGTTTTCTACTTGAACTAGTTGAAGACCCACTACTGCTTCTTGACAAAACCGACCTTGGCTTGGCCATGCTCATTTTTGGCAAACTGCTTGGGACTTTGTTATGAAAAACCTTTTTATGTTTTTGAAAAACATCCCATTTTCAACTTCGATAATTTTTCCAATCATCATTCCGAGAACGATTTCTAGAGGACTTTCTAGTTAAAGACCTTCCTCTGAATTCGTTCTCTCCTCTTGGAAATTCAAAATGTACAAACATATGATTTTGACAATTTCTAGCTATATGACCACCAACACCACAATTGAAACAAATTTGTTTGTTTTTGTTGTAACTTGTGCTACATTGATCAGATTTGTTTTCCATACTAACAACCTTGCTTCTCTCACAAGATCAGGAACAAGAATTAGGTTGTGAGACAAGTGAGGGTACATTAGATGGAGAAGCTTATGAAACTGATGGTTTTTCAAGATTATCATCACAAACATTAGAATTGTCAACCAAATTATTCAAAATAGTATCAGACACTTTTAAACCATTCAAAACAGTATCAGAAGAAACAGAAACACCACAAAAAACATTGTCACTTGAAACATTAGAAAAATTATTGTCTTTATTTAAAACTAAAACTTCAGGTTCAGACTCAGTTTTCTTTTCAGAAACAAATCCTTCAATATCGTGCTTTGACTGATTCAAGGACTGATCTGCAGGAGAAGTAGAAATGTTAGTACTTTCAACATTAATAAATCCTCCCAAAACAAAACCATATGGCTTGCCATAAACCATGAATGGTTCATTGGCAATCTCTTTTTTGGACAGGGGTTGAAACTTATATGTATGATTGAAAGGAGGAGGCACTTGATTATACCCTAGAACTTAGACTAATTTCTTTTAAATTGCATGTAGTGGTCAAAATCAGCAATTTCAAATTTGCCCTTTAATGATTCAATTTCAGCCACTAGTTTAGTGTTCTGTTTCATTATATAGTCATAATTTTCGCATTTATTACTATAGTCTTCCTGAAGTCTCCTAAAGTCCTTTATTTTAGATGCTAATTGGGATTTAAGAGGTGTTTGACCTTTTCTGAGTTGGTAACCTTCATATCTAAGGTCTTCTACTTCCCTTTTTAGTGAGTCGTTAAGTTCACGGAGAATTGTAAGGTTCTCTACTGTGACAACCCAAAATTTCCATTTTGTACGAACATTATCTATTCAATAGAAGCTAGTCCAGTTTCAATGAATTTCAGACTTTTCCGAATAAGTTTGTGTACATTAGGGTTTACGTTTAAAGAGATATCAGGAGAGTGGATGCTCATGGGTTTGTGAAACTTGAGCATTTCAAAACTTCATAATGTTAGAGTCCAATTCCAGAATAAAAATATTTTCTGCCAAAAATATTTCAGGACTATAAATAGATTTCTGAACTAAATTCATTCATTATTCACATTTCCAACTAGAGAAAAGCCATTTTCTCTCTCACAGATCTTCGGGTTTTCATCCCAAATCGTGAGTACACTTCTCTAGTTGTTTTATAATGCTTGTTATATGCTTAATAACATAGATTACATGTCAAATATGTGAGATCCGGGAGTTTACCGCCCAAGAACGTTCTTAGGGAGTAAACTCCAAAATGAAGCTTTAAGGCTATCTAGTCCCATTTCCTTGTTAGGTAACTAGCTTAGGATAATATGTAGGATCATTTGAGACTAGAAAACAATCAAGAACACATAGCTTTAGGAGTTTACGGCCCAAGAGTTTCTTGGACCGTAAACACCAATTTCAAGGGCTTAAATGTGCCCTAATCACTCCTAAAGGCTTTAGACTTTAACCCTCAATTACTTCTAGCTAATATGGGGACATTAACACATCAAAAACACCCCTAAAAGGGAGTTTACGGCCAAGAAATGCTCTTGGGCCGTAAACACCAAGTAAGGGCACCAAAGTGTGCCTAGGGTTCCCCTTAGCCTTCAACAAAAGCCTAGAAATTATCCTACTTGTGAAAGAGACTTGAAAGAATTAAAACATCCATCCCATGAGAGTTTACGGCTGTAAACTCTAAGGGATATGGTCTTTTGGCCGTAAACTCCTCAAAGGAGTATAATCTATGCCCTAAACTACCCAAAGGATTAAACCACCAAGCTAGGCTTATTCTAGAAATCATTTAGCACCTTAAAACACCCAAAACCACCAATATTGGAGTTCACGACCGTAAACTCAAGGGTTTACGACCGTAAACTCCTTGGGTGGGGTTTATTGGGTAGTAAACTCTTATACAAGGTCCTTGGAAGCTTTAAACCCCTTTAGCCTTGTCCCATAACAACTTAGATGCAACCATTAGGACCGATAACACTTAAACCAAGTGTTTACATGTTCCTGAGTGTCCCAACTTATTTCATTAAGTTATTATTTGGCTAATTAGTTATATATATGCTCATTATATGATAACTAGGCTCGTGCGTGTGAACAAGTCTCCGTTTGCCACCTAGCACGGTATCTGATACTTCAATCCAATCCACACACCACAAGTGAGTTCATACCCCTTTAATTAACCTTTGAAATGCTTTTAAATGTTTTAAATACTTTATGGGGGGGGGGGGAATACAAGGTAAATGCTTATAGTTATTGCATCAATCACATGTGATTACATTAATCACATGTGATTAATAACTAGAAAACCAATGATTTTATCACTGTTCAAACTGTTTATCAAACTGTTTTACTTCAAAATGTCTTACAAACTCTTTTACTTATCAAATGCTTTTATTAAACTTTGTTTCACTTCTTATAAATTGCATGCCCATATATGTATAGATATATAAGTAATGTTTAAAGGGGTTAGGAAGGCCATCCGCCCTATTTCCTTTTTCTCGATTTGGATGTGGTCTGGTGGGCTTTCGGGTAACCGTCCGAAGGTCGTTTCAATATTAGTTATATATCAAATATACATATATAGACATAAAAGTACTTCCATATTCATGCGTACTATGCACATCATTAGTAAGTTAGCATCGGGGTAACACAGGATCATACTACTACAACTTCTAGATCAATGAGTCAGTTCATTCATGAGTCTATACATTACATTACTATGAGAACATATACATTACATTACTACGAGAACATATACAACTATACTAGAAAGAGAACATATACAACTATACTAGGAGGAGAACATATACACCTATACTAGAACGAGAAACATTACACTACATATACAAGAATACGTTAACAATTGTGATCCACTGTATCGGAGCATGCCTTAAATGTCATGGCCCGAGTTGTAGCTAGAATTCTCTTAGAGGGAGAGCGTGAGTTTGCGTATAGATCTATACTGGATTGACTATCCTACACCTTGCTGCTAGCTACAGCCGGACCTGCAGGTCTGCGGGTGCCAAACGTCATTCCGTTATTACGACCATTCGTATGTTGTTGTTACCAGTCGATAGTATGGTGCAATTTATCACATTATACCTTAAAATAAATTCGGTTTAAGGTAGTTAGTACAGCAGTAGTTCCTATGATACAACACTACAGTACTACAATGAGTTACCCATTACATATTTTTAGTGTTTATTTCACTTAAACGTTAATGTACAAACTATATTTGGTTAAATGATAGTTACACTTGGGAAATTTCACACTTTTACAACAAACGAGCATACAAAACAGTTAAGCCTTGGTAGAAGGTTACTTTAATAGAAAATATAGGTTTTTCTGAGAGATTCAAACTTTTACAAACACTTACAAACATTCACTTACATTTTACAAACTTACACTTGAGACACGTTCAAACGTTTTGATAACAAACACCGAAACTACAATACTTATGAACTCACCAGCTTAATGCTGATAAACTCTTTCAGAATAACTTGTATTCTCAGGTCATCAGTAGACAGGTACCGAGGCCAGCTTTTGAGAAGATGGAGCGCATTCAAGACTCATCTTATTATTTTGATTTACTTTATATTTTTGGTGTCTAAAACTATACATAACACGCTTGTATTAAAATTATATATTTAATGCAATGGATGATGTTGTTTTCTTATTTACATTTACTGTGTTGTGATACTATACATGACGTCCTCCGCCCCAGAACGTTTCCGCCGTTCTTGGTTTTGGGGTGTGACAGATTGGTATCAGAGCATTGTTTATAGTGAATCAAGTATATCAACCCATAAAAGATATACTAAACTATAAACCCATTAGGGATTAAAGCACTCTGACCAAGAGTCTATACTTTAAAAGATATACTAAACTAAAATCAGTGTCACAATGACAAGAACAAAAGTATTACGATTGTTAAATATCACAAGTGAGCTCGGGGATGTATGGTCAGTCCTGGGAATGGCATAGCCTGATCAACTATGCTGGTCCGAGGAGTGATTAGCATATGCCCTAGAATGGTTGTGATATGGTAACAAGTCTAAAAACTTACCAACAATACCACAAGAAGATCAGTAGAACCTAAACTTAAAATACTATAGGTGTATTTTGTACTACTAGTTACATGTATACGATATTCTTATACCTCTCTTCTCGCGTACATTTAAATGGCTGGATTCCATCATGGCGACCCGTAGTTTCCAAATGAAGGCAATGTCGGGTGGATCGAAGAAGAGCCCGAAGATGAGCATCCAATCCCTTTGGATGATCACATCGCAGAAGGCTTTTCTGATGGATCTGACTCCGAGCCTGAAGTCAACAACCTACCGCTAGTAGGTCAAGCGCCGAACAACAACCCCCGACCAGTTTTTCCAGGTCCTACACCCTTGTGGGCAACCAACTTGAATCGCTGGAGTGACGAACAGGGTCAACCCTTACCATACTTTGGGGACCGAAGCTTTTACAACGTCAGTGAAGGTGGCTCTGCTGACCGAGCTCTGCCCGTCATTATCCGCAGAATAGCTCGTAATGTTGAGCAAGGTTGAGCAGCCATCGACCGGTTCATGGAGATTGATGCCAACTTTGGTGTCAACAAAGTCCACATCCGCCGTCTTGAAGAAGACATGGAACGGACCCGGAGAACCAATGAAACCCTGTAGCAACAGCTGGCTACCTCCCGAGCTGAAGTCTTGGAACTTCGAGCCCGTCAGAGGGCTCAGGAGCGACACCTTCAAGAGGTGTTTCGTCAAGTGTCAGACCTCAGGGCTCGCCCGAGGAATTCCCATCGCCGTTAGATGATGTCTAGTACATCTCTGTCTTTTGGTTAAGGAATAGCCTTTAACATCTGTGCTCTATGTAGTACTTGTCTGTAAAATATTCCTAACTTTCAGTACTTTATTTAGGAATCTAAGAACTGTCAAACTTTTATGTATGGTATGATGTAAGACCTACTGATAGGTCGATTTTCCCTGAACTTATTACATCAGTAATACCAGTATTATTGACATCTATCTAATCTGTGGGAAAAATCTGTACATTGTGTTTCCTACTAATATTCTTTGTTGTGATCACAAACACTCATTCAACTGTTGGGCTATGGTTAGTTAGTCCATGTGTCACTCTCACGTTGCTTACAAATTGATTCTTACCATTTTTCTTATCTTGTAAACTTATAGCTGAAAGATGCCTCCTCGCAAATCTCCTAGGAATAACCCTGCACCTCCACCACCTCCTCCGCCTCTGGTCATCGATACTGCAGCCTTGAATGCTGCCGTAGCTGCAGCAGTGGCAACTGCCATGGCTTAGTATCACTCATCTGATGCCAGCAGAGGTGGAACCCCTGTTGAATCAATTCCGGTTGAAACCCCTGTGCGCTCGAGAGAGTGCTCCTACAAGGATTTCACCAATTGCAAGCTGAAGCCTTTCCATGGCACCGGCGGAGTCATTGCTCTCTCGCAATGGTTTGAGAAGACTGAATCAGTCTTCGAAATCTATTCATGCCCTTCTGCGAGCAAAGTCAAATATGCCGCATGCACCTTTAAAGGAAAAGCCCTGACGTGGTGGAACGGCCACGTTAAAGCTCTAACCCTCGTAGTAGCCAACGACATGGGCTGGGAAACGATGAAAGACCTCATGATTGAGGAATACTGCCCGAGGGGCGAAGTCTAGAAATTTGAGCAGGAACTTTGGAACCTGACTATGAAGGGCACCAACATGGTCGCTTATACTGCCCGATTCAGCGAACGGGTGGCCCTCTGCCCCAATATGGTTCCCACTGAGGGGAAAAAGATCGAAAGGTACATATGGGGGCTAGTGCCTCCATATTAGGGGAATGTCCTAGCATCAAACCCCGCTACCTTCGACAGTGCCAAGCGACTGGCACAGCGACTCATTGACCATGGAGTCAAAACCCCTGCAACAACAACCACCCTAACCATCCCGGAACCCTCCAAACCTGCTGACACTAAGCGGAAATTCTGGGACGAAAAGAAGAAGCAGCAAACTGCCAAAAAGCAGCAAATTGTGGTAGTGCATGCCGCGGTAACCCCTGCTACTGCTCCGGGGAAACAATATGCTGGAAGTTTGCCTAAGTGCAAAAAATGCAACTTCCACCACAACGGCCCCTGCCGTGAAATGTAGTGCTCTAACTGCAACAGGAAAGGACACACCGTCCGTTTCTGTAAGTTCCCAGCACAACCGATCACCCAAGTCCCCGACTCTGGCGCGAGCCCGACCTGCTATGGATGTGGCGAAGCAGGCCACTTTAAGAGGGACTGCCCCAAAGCGAAGAATGCTGGAGGAGCAGGGAGGGTACTAGTTATAGGCCACGGGGAAGCAGTTGCTGACCCGACAGTGGTGACTGGTACGTTCCTCCTCGATAACTCCTATGCATGCATTCTGTTCGATAGTGGTGCAGAGCGAAGCTTCGTAAACCACAAATTTGCTCGCATGCTTAAACAACAACCACACACACTTAAGGAACAGTTCACAGTAGAAATGGCTAATGGGAAAACTGAAAGTACGAATAGCATCTACTTAGGTTGTACCCTAACTCTAGATAACCATTCATTCCCAATCGACCTCATGTCGGTCTCAATAAAAAGCTTTGACGTTATCATTGGCATGGATTGGTTAAGCCTTCATCGCGCCGACATCATGTGCTACGAGAAAGCAGTCCGTCTAAACCTTCCGTCTAACGAAACTCTTATAGTCTACGGCGACAAACCTGGTGCGAATCTTCGAATAATATCAAGTATTCAAGCATAGAAGTACCTGCGTAAAGAATACCACGCATTCCTTGCTCACATCGTCGACACGAGCCTCGAAACGAAAGAACTAAAGAACATCCCAGTAGTGAGCGACTTCCCCGACATTTTCCCGGAAGAGCTACCTGGATTACCTCCGCAACGAAAGGTCCAGTTCAGAATCGACTTAGTCCCAGGAGCTACCCCAGTAGCCAAGTCGCTCTACCGCTTAGCACCAACTGAGATGCAGGAACTCTCTGGTCAACTTAACGAACTGCTCAGCAAGGGCTTTATAAGACCGAGTTTCTCACCTTGGGGAGCACCGGTCTTGTTCGTTAAGAAGAAAGATGGATCATTCCGTATGTGTATCGACTACAGAGAACTCAACAAACTGACGGTCAAGAATCGTTATCCTCTGCCTCGCATAGACGATCTATTTGACCAACTGCAAGGGGCGAATTATTTTTCCAAAATTGATCTGAGATCCAGATATCACCAGTTACGAGTACTAGAGGAGGATGTGCCGAAGACAGCCTTCCGAACTCGTTACGGACACTACGAGTTCGTGGTGATGCCATTCGGATTGACCAATACGCCTGCAGTTTTCATGGATCTGATGAATAGAGTATGCCGACCTTACTTGGATCAGTTCGTCATCGTTTTCATTGACGACATCCTGATCTACTCCCGAAGTAAGGAAGAGCATGGCGATCACCTGCGACAAGTTCTAGGGACATTACGTAAGGAAAAACTTTATGCGAAGTTCTCGAAATGTGAATTTTGGATCCGAAGAGTCGAATTCTTAGGACACGTGGTAAGCGAAGAGGGAATCCATGTGGACCCATCCAAAATTAAAGCCATTGAGAACTGGTCAGCACCCAAGACGCCTACAGAAATTCGTCAATTTCTAGGTCTCGCTGGCTACTACCGCAGACTCATTCAGAGCTTCTCCCGAATAGCGAAACCTCTTACAACCCTGACCCAGAAAGGAATGGCCTTTGACTGGGAAGAGAAACAAGAGAGAGCGTTCCAAACGCTCAAGCGAGCCTTGTGCACCGCACCAATACTATCCCTTCCCGAAGGGATAGAAGACTTCGTAGTCTATTGCGATGCATCGAATCAACGGCTAGGGTGTGTTCTGATGCAGCGAGGTAAGGTCATCGCCTACGCCTCGAGACAGTTGAAGACACACGAGGTTAACTACACGACCCACGATCTTGAACTAGGAGCAGTGGTGTTTGCTTTGAAGATCTGGAGACATTACTTGTACGGGACGAAAAACACTATTTTTACCGACCACAAGAGTTTACAACAGATTTTCGATCAGAAGGATCTCAACATGAGACAACAACGGTGGGTCAAGCTACTCAGTGACTACGAATGCGATATTCGTTATCATCCGGGTAAAGCCAACGTAGTAGCAGACGCCCTAAGTCGGAAGGAATATTCTGGTCACAAGGTCAAGTCATTGTCAATAACCATCCATTCACACTTGTCTAGGCAAATTCAGGCGGCCCAACTTGAAGCCATGAAACCTGAAAATGTGACGAGTGAATCCCTTAGAGGAATGGACAAGAATTTAGAAGCCAAGAGTGACGGAGCCTTATATTACATGAACCGGATCTGGACACCGAAACACGGTGGTTTTCGAGACTTGGTCATGACCGAGGCACACAACACTCGGTATTCCGTCCACCCAGGTTCAGATAAGATGTATCTGGATCTTAAAAAGCTATACTGGTGGCCTAATATGAAGGCAGAGATTGCTACCTTCGTAAGTAAATGCCTTACTTGCGCAAAGGTTAAGGTCGAGTACCAGAAGCCCTCTGGTTTACTGCAACAACCAGAGATTCCAAAATGGAAGTGGGAGCGGATCACTATGGATTTCATAACCAAGTTGCCCAAGACAACGGGTGGACTTGATACCATATGGGTCATCGTCGATAGATTGACCAAGTCTGCACACTTCCTGCCTATCAAAAAAACTGACAAGATGGAGAAACTTACGAGAACATACATTAGGGAAATCCTACGGCTACATGGTGTACCTATGTCCATTATCTCCGATAGAGATAATAGGTTCACCTCAAGATTCTGGCAATCACTACAACATTCCTTAGGAACAAGGCTGGACATGAGCACAACCTACCATCCACAGACCGATGGACAAAGTGAGAGGACCATCCAAACACTGGAAGATATGTTGCGAGCTAGTGTGATTGACTTTGGAAAGGCATGGGATACTCATTTACCCATTGTCGAGTTTTCCTTTAATAACAGTTATCACACGAGCATCAAGGCTGATCCATTTGAAGCTCTCTACGGCCGAAAGTGCAGATCTCCTCTGTGCTGGGCTGAGGTGGGTGATACCCAATTAGCCAGGGGCAAGCTTCCGACAGTACTCTCACTGGTCCGGAGATCATTCGGGAAACGACAGAGAAAATCGTTCAGATTCGTGAACGATTGAAAGACTCTAGAGACCGACAGAAGAGCTACGCTGATAAACGAAGAAAACCTTTGGAATTTCAGGTGGGAGACCGAGTCCTTCTCAAAGTCTCACCCTGGAAGGGCTTGATACGCTTCGGCAAGCGTGGGAAGCTTAATTCGAGGTACATAGGGCCTTTCGAGATTCTTGCAAGAGGCGGCCCCGTAGCTTACAAACTCGACCTACCCGACGCACTTCATAATGTACATTCTACATTCCACGTATCTAACTTGAAAAAGTGTCTGTCCAACGAGACTCTTGTAATTCCACTCGACGAGATCGAGATCAACGAGAGCCTCAACTTCGTGGAAGAACCAGTAGAGATCATGGACTGTGAGGTCAAGAGACGAAGCAAAGCCGTATCCCTATCGTGAAGGTTCGCTGGAACGCCAAGCGAGGACCGGAATTCACTTGGGAACACGAGGATCAGATGAAACTGAAATACCCTCATCTTTTCGCTTAATTGTTTGTAACTTCTTATTTGCTTAAATTCTAATTTCGGGACGAAATTTCTTCTAACGGGGGGATGATGTGACAACCCGAAATTTCCATTTTGTACGAACATTATCTATTTAATAGAAGCTAGTCCAGTTTCAATGAATTTCAGACTTTTCCGAATAAGTTTGTGTACATTAGGGTTTACGTTTAAAGAGATATCAGGAGAGTGGATGCTCATGGGTTTGTGAAACTTGAGCATTTCAAAACTTCATAATGTTAGAGTCCAATTCCAGAATAAAATTATTTTCTGCCAAAAATATTTCAGGACTATAAATAGATTTCTGAACTAAATTCATTCATTATTCACATTTCCAACTAGAGAAAAGCCATTTTCTCTCTCACGGATCTTCGGGTTTTCATCCCAAATCGTGAGTACACTTCTCTAGTTGTTTTATAATTCTTGTTATATGCTTAATAACATAGATTACATGTCAAATATGTGAGATCCGGGAGTTTACCGCCCAAGAACGTTCTTGGGGAGTAAACTCCAAAATGAAGCTTTAAGGCTATCTAGTCCCATTTCCTTGTGAGGTAACTAGCTTAGGATAATATGTAGGATCATTTGAGACTAGAAAACAATCAAGAACACATAGCTTTAGGAGTTTACGGCCCAAGAGTTTCTTTGACCGTAAACACCAATTTCAAGGGCTTAAATGTGCCCTAATCACTCCTAAAGGCTTTAGACTTTAACCCTCAATTACTTCTAGCTAATATGGGGACATTAACACATCAAAAACACCCCTAAAAGGGAGTTTACGGGTGCCAAACGTCATTCCGTTATTACGACCATTCGTATGTCGTTGTTACCAGTCGATAGTATGGTGCAATTTATCACATTATACCTTAATATAAATCTGGTTTAAGGTAGTTAGTACAACAATAGTTCCTATGATACAACACTACAGTACTACAATGAGTTACCCATTACATATTTTTAGTGATTATTTCACTTAAACGTTAATGTACAAACTATATTTGGTTAAATGATAGTTACACTTGGGAAATTTCACACTTTTACAACAAACGAGCATACAAAACAGTTAAGCCTTGGTAGAAGGTTACTTTAATAGAAAATATAGGTTTTTCTGAGAGATTCAAACTTTTACGAACACTTACAAACATTCACTTACATTTTACAAACTTACACTTGAGACACGTTCAAACGTTTTGATAACAAACACCGACACTACAATACTTATGAACTCACCAGCTTAATGCTGATAAACTCTTTCAAAATAACTTGTATTCTTAGGTCATCAGTAGACAGGTACCGAGGCCAGCTTTTGAGAAGATGGAGCGCATTCAAGTCTCATCTTATTATTTTGATTTACATTATATTTTTGGTGTCTAAAACTGTACAGAACACGCTTGTATTAAAATTATATATTTAATGCAATGGATGATGTTGTTTGCTTATTTACATTTACTGTGTTGTGATACTATACATGACGTCCTCCGCCCAGAACGTTTCCGCCGTTCTTGGTTTTGGGGTGTGATATCTACTTCGCTACCTAATGTCTCAATTTTCTCATGCAGAATTTTAACATAATCAATACAAGCTTCAGAGCATGAGGGCAGACTTACCTCGTTTTTATTAGGTTCATGAGAAGAAGATACCATCAACGCAAACTACAGCTCCATCGTTTGATCTTCAGCTGCAACAATCTCTGTCGAAGCATTATCACTACCTGTGCCAGGTGGGCATTTTCAGGTGCAGATAAGTTCAGGGCCTGCACCGCTTCGATTGTTACCAACTGCAACTATTGTCCTATCATTATTTAACCATAGCCTTCTCGTTGTTGACCTGAGCACCGCTTCGATTGTTACCAACTGCAACTATTGTCCTATCATTATTTAATCTTTTGTTTGCCTGTGGACAATCACGAGCAAAATGCCCTGGCTCGTGGCAGTTGAAACACCGCAACTTTCCCTTGCCGAACCCAACCTTCTTCTCATCACTCATCCCCCATTTGTTCTTTCTGGTTTTCTTGGCAAACTGTTCGCCCTAAAAACTGCCATGGCAAATTGCCATGTAATATCCATCTCTTCAACGTCTTCAGGGTGAATCTGATCAAGATCGGCAAATGATAGTTGGGGTGGAAGATCTCCAGCTACGAATGCATTGTAACAATTGACAAGCCCTGTAGCAAGAGCGAGATTTTCGTTACCCTCGTTTCCTTTTGAAGAAGAAGCCACATTGGAGGAGGAAGCAACTTGAGCAGCCACGAATGATTGGTTCTGTGAGAAAGGCATGGATGATGTAGAGGAAGCTGATGGAGTGGGGAAGGACAGAACCTGAGCTTGCTGAGTAGCAAATGATTGACTTGCAGAAGAAAAAGTGAGAAATGAAAGAGCATTGTTAGAAGAGATTCCAAGGTTTGCAGCTGAGTATGAGTTCATATGGTTGATCTCTCACTGCTTGTCATCAATATCACTGGCCTTGATGACAACCATCACTTCAGCAAGAGAGAGCCGACTAAGATCCTTAGTCTTTTTTGATGACAGCTACATTCATGTCCCAAGACTTTGGGAGAGTATTCAATAGCTTCTTGTTTATCTCAGACTTTGTGTAGAAAATCTCGGCTACAGTCATTTCAGTGTTAAGAGATGTGAACCACTACAACTGTGCTTCAAGAGTTTCTCCAGGAACGTAGTTGAACATATTGAAACATTGTCGCAGCATATCTTGCAGACTCTCCCTCATATCTTCGTTCCCTTCATAGACCTTAATTAGGGCTTCCCACAAAGCTTTAGCAGAAGTGTACTCCCTGAAACCTTGAGCAATGTCTGGAGATAGTGCCATGGTCAAGGTGGCCAAAGCCTTTTCTTGCTCTTCAACCTTCTCGAAGTCTTCATCATTGTAGTTTTCCATCTTCTTGTCAACCACTTGCCCTGCAGCAGTAGTGGTTATTATGACAGGATCTTTTTTTTATGCTTCTCCAGATTTTGAAGTCCTTCATTTTTATGTACTGCTCAATTCTATACTTCCATTCTGGGAAACCTTCAGCGGATAAGAGTTTAGGAATTCGGTTGGTTGTGCCCATAACTGAATCCAACTCTTGGTGGTGTGTTTGACTTTGAGAATCCATTATTATTATTTAATTAATATGAAACAGAAATTAAATTATTTACGATTAAATTAAGTTTCTGGTCAAACATAGTCAAAACAATATTTGCGGCCGTAAACAGAGTTCACGGTCAGATGAGTGTTTGCGGTCGTAAACTCCGAGTCTATGGTCATAAGGTGTTTACGGTCTAAAGTTCACGGTCCAAGAACAATCAGTTTCCGGTTTATGAATACTCTTTATTCATGGCCCAAGAACAGAATTTACGGTACAAGAACTTCGAAGAATTTGCATACGACTGTAAGCTAAGGCCGTAAGCTCTTAAACTTGAGAGAATTTGCAGATTTTTGACGAAACTAAGAACCCTTTTGTAGTAATCACCAACTTTTAGTCGCAAAAAGATGAGAACCCGGTCCAAAATCGATTGTAGAGTGCTCTTGATGCTGGTCTCGCTCTGATACCAATTGTAAGGTCCTGAAAGGATCTTACCAGTGATCAAACAACAAATACAATCAGTTAATCAAATAAGAACGAGTAGAATAGAGAATCAAACAATCTTGCACACGCTTTTCTATTAGAATCACGTCTGGTACAACTTGCAGTTTACAAGAGCTGAGAATACTGAGGCATCAACAACAACAAAAGACCTAACATACCTCTATATATACTATCATGGGCCGGCCTTGGGTTTACGGCCGTAAACTCATTACAATGAACGTAAACTCGAAGCAAAATACTATAAGCTATCAAATGACCAAAAGAACTTATTCATGGAAAGCCTAGACCAAACCACTAATTGGACCCTTCAGAGTCCTAGAATTTACATCTCCGATGATTTGAGATTCATGATGATCTTGAAGAATTCTAGGATTAGTACTTTAATTCATGTTATTAGGAATTGAATCTTCCTAATTTGAGGAGTTAGATGGCTCAACTTCTTCACAGACAACAACCTAATCTTCATAGTCAGAATGAGAGTTGACAATTTGATCAATATTAGGAACAACAGGCTGAATGACATTTGGAAAGAACTGGGGAATAGGGTTTGAATGACTGAAAGTAAGTTCACTCAGAATGGAAGAAGGATGATCAATCTGACCATAGATGAATGAGTCTTCATCAAACATGACATGACCAGTTTTCTCAATAGTTTGCCTTGAAAGAATGAATACACTGTAGGCCTTGGACACACTAGAGTATCCTAGAAACACTCATTCATTAAATTTGTCTTTGAAATTTGAACACTGATCTCTTTGATTCAAAATGTAGCAGACACAACCAATCACATGAAAGTAATAGATGTTTGGTTTTCTCCCCTTCAGTAGATCATAGACAGTCTTCATATGACACTTAACAATGACATAACGGTTTTCAGTGTAACAAGCTGTGTTGATAGCTTCAGCCTAAAAGAATAGAAGAAGACAAGCTTCAACAACCATAGTTCTCCCATCTTTAATGATGGTTCTATTTCATCTTTCAGCAATGTCAATTTGTTTGGGGGCTTACCAGCAGACCAGTTTTGAGATATTCCTGAATTTAAGCAAAAGTCTTCTAGGGAGGAGTTTCTAAATTCAGTTCCGTGATTACTACGTAATTGTTTGACTTTATGATCATAAAGAACTTCCCATTGCTTAATGAGTGATATGATTTCATCAGCAACATGACATTTGTTTCTTAAAAATATCACCCATGTAAATCTTGAATATTCATCTACAATGATGAGAGTGAACGTCTTCCCAGCTACTGAAGGTACATATGGAGGAGACGACAGGATTTGATGAGGGAGGAAAAGGAATTTGGCTTGAAGGAAGACTTGGTTTTCTTTCATTTTTCACACGTTGAACATAGCTTATCTTTGACAAACTACATCTTAGGAATTCCTCGCACAAGCTGATTTGTAACACCAGTCAAAATAGGTCAACAACAATCACATGTGATTATGCCAATCAGGTAATGTGATTTTGTTAAACAAGTAATGTGATAAACTTACTATGTAATTCATGTTAAAGTATGAGCTTTCATACATAATTTATGATACAACTCAAAGTATACGTCCATACGATTCCAAAAATATAGAGAACATCTAAATTTGACTTCACATGAAAAAGTTATGATAAACCAAACACTATAAAATCCCTATAGTAATAGCAATTTAAAATAGACTTAGAATTAGCTATTGAAGCCTAAAAGAAAGTCGTAGTACTCGAAATTAGCTACGCGTGCATATAAAGAACGTCAAAACGGAGCTCGTATGCAAAAGTTATGACATTCTGAAGATGCAGCTGTCTAAGGACATGACACTTGGCGGAAAAACTAGCCGCCTTAAGTCATGATGTGAAAATGAAGTTCACGATGTGAAACGTTTCTGGGAAACTAATCGGGCTAGAAAACATGTGTTAAAGCTACACGGTGACTCATGGATGTTCACGACGTGACCTAAGGTATGTCACGACGTGAAATGGCCCAGAAAAGCCTATAAATAGCGATCAAGACCATTTCATTCCTTACAACAAATCTCTTCTTTCTCTCTCGTTTCCGAAGGCCTTTTCCCTTCCCGAGCCTGACAACAACAGTCCTATGGCCGTTTAGATTCTATAGATCACGCTACAAGGGTGAATTTCACGGCCCCACTTTCTAATATTTTTGGGGGAAAACGCATGCTAAATATTGTGTATACTTTACTATTATGTCTATATGATAGTTTATTATTATCAACATAGATAGTTATAATAACCGAGATATAGTTGTTCTAATATAATATTTTGAATATATACAACTATAATCAACTTGTTAGCATGTTCTTGTACTAATGTAGATCTTGAGTTATACTTAGGATTATATATATATATATATATATATATATATATATATATATATATATATATATATATATATATTCGTGTGTGATATAGTTCCAAAGTGGTATTCGGAAGTTCTATATATAAAGTATGTTGTTATTATTGGTTTTATGTCAAGATAAAACATTGTTTTACTTCAAGTTATAGCTGTTATACTGCCTAAATGTTATGAAGTTAGGAGTACTGTTTAAAAGCATAGTCTAGTAACTTAGGGTTTTAGACATGAAAATGCTTTTATTGTTAGGACTATAGAACGTCGTCAAAGTCTACATGAGCTACCTCATTCATCAACTAAGATTGATGATCTTAGTGGAAGTATTCTGACCTGTAACCATTTATCGCGTGTGAGCGAGGAAGTCGTGTATGAATAAGATACGGGTTGACGACCTCACTCGTGGTTGTTAATTACAACCCAAGACAAGCGAGTGACGATCCGTTCTTTTTATTTGTTATTTTTTGGATTCGATGAAGCGCGCTGTATTGTTTCTCATGGTAAATCATGAGTGTATTGTTTCTCATGGTAAATCATGAGTGTGTTTTGTCAGAGGTTTTGTTGTCAAGCAGCGGTTACAAACTCATGGTAGCAACTTGTTAGAAAACATTATACATTGTCGTATACAAGTATTAATGTTAAGTATAATTTTCCCCCTACTTATACCATAGGTACTACTTGTATATTAAGTAGATAATTATACCTAACACATATACTCGTATAGAATTGAAATAGATTTATACGTAGTGGTTTTTACTCGTATAGAATTGAAATAGATTTATACGTAGCGGTTTTTACTCGTATAGTATTGAAATAAGATTTATACGTAGCAACTTTCATTTGTATGGAATTACAAACAATTATATTTATAGTATATGAGACTTATAGGTAAACTACTTATTTGGTAAGTAAACTTTTATACCTAGGATATATATACTAAACGTTGGAGAGTCAAAATGATACTTTCAAAACAATAATTTTGAAACTTGGAAAATGTATTATTTTTATATGGAGTCAAAAACTGTGGACTCACCAACTTTATGTTGACGTATTTTAAATTGCATGTGTTTTCAGGAAGTTGATAACTATGATACGAGAAATCACGTTACATTGCCCGATGTTTCTGCCGACGGCCGGGGTGTGACATGATTCTTGGAAATATCTGATATTTTCTTGAAGTTCAAGTGAGATAGTCTCTTGTGCCACTTCCAATTTAGATGAGACTGAGCACGAGAAAAAAAGCAGCTTCGAAGAGAGTTGTCAGCAGAAAACACATCTAAAACATAGATGTCATTTTGTCTATTTGTAGTCAGTATAAAGACATTCTTTTGATTAACAGCCTTTCCTTCCATCTTGTTAAATTGAACTTTATAGTCAGTCTCACATAGTTAGCTGATTGAGATAAGATTTCTCAAAGATGCTCCTCATGCTGCTTCTTGGTCTTAGAATAGACTAGGATATCATCGATAAAAACAATTACCGATTGATCAAGCATCGACCTGTATACCCAATTTATCAAATCCATGAATGTCGCAGGCGCAATGGTCATCCCAAACGGAATCACCACAAAATCGTACTGACCATAGCGATTCTCAAAACGTTGTCTTCTCCACATCCTTCTCTCTAACCCTCATCTGGTGATACCATGACCTCAAATCGATCATGGAGAAACAATATACACCATGCAGTTGATCGATGAGGTCATCCTTCTATGGGAGTGGGTAATGGTTCTACACTGTTAACTTGTTCAACTCCCGATAATCAATGCACATCCGATGTGAACCATCCCTCTTCTTGATAAACAAAATTGATGCTCCCCAAGAAGAACTACTCAGTTTGATAAACTGCTTGCCCAACAACTCCTAAAGATGAGAGGATAACTCACGCATCTCCAGCAGTGCTAAGCGATATGGCGCCATGGCAATCAGGGTCATGCTAGGAACCAAATCAATCTTGAACTCAACCTACCTCGTAGGAGGCACATCAGGAAATTCCTCTAGAAAGACATCTAGAAATTCTCTGACTACAACCACATCCGAAACCGAAACCCCTTTTGTACCTGAGTGTTAACCACATATGCAAGATAACCCATACACCCATGTTGAAGATATTGTTGATCCCTATCAGATGGAAAAACAAAATTAAACCCATTTTGGTACCCTTGCGATAAATAATCAGTTCTCCCCCACTTGGGGTTCGAACTACAACCTGTTGCCGTTCATAATCTATCATGGCACCAAACCTACTTAACCAGTCCATTCCTACTATAACATATACATACCCCATCGGGATAGGCATCATATCGATCAGGTAGGACACCCCGAAGATCTCTATGACCATCTCCAATGGACCTCTATTTTTGTGTTATAGAGGTCAAAAATGTTCCAATCAACAATTAAAAGTGGCCTTTATTTTTGTGGGAAGAAATATGGCCTATATATATAGAGGCCACTATTCATAACACCAAATCACTTTTTCCTTTAAAATGGTTATTTTAATTTCTTTTTAGTTTTTATAATTATTGTTTTATATTTTATAATATAAAAATATGTTTTAGTGTACCTTTTTAGTGTGTGGTTGGAGTTAAAATGAATTTTGGTGTTAGTTTTACACAAAAATAGTGTAATTTTTAGTGGTAAGGTTGAAGTTGGTCTAAGACACAATCCCGAAAAACGCTCGACGTTGAAATCCCATGCTCATTGGTGATGGAAACTCACAACAGGCACTCCAACTCTCTAAGAGACACATCAAAAGTCTTACTAAAGGACTGAGATACAAAGGACTGACTTGCACCTGATTCAAAAAACACAAGATCAGGAAAGAAGTTCACCAAGAAGGTACCTAGCAGAAATATAATCATAAGCATATAATAAATAAATTGAAAGAATCATAAATGAAAACATACTAGTAACAACGTTTGGCGCTGCCCTGGACTCCTCCGCTGTGAGCTGGAAAGCATGACCTCGAGTACTCAGGGGCTCCTCTTTACCCTTGTGTCCATTCGTGATCCTCAAAGTAGTCGAGGCAGGTGCATGTACGGGTTTGGCAGCAGCAAGGGACTCTATGCCTTCACATTTCCCACCTGATCACAATGATAACAGATTCTGGTGCTTGGTACTAGGGTTTGCTGATGATAATACCTCGCAAAATGCTCCTCCTTTCCACCTTTGTGGCACCTAGTAGTTGACCAACAAAGTCCCTCATGCTCCTTTCTGCACTTGCCACAAGTACGGCCCCTCAGTCCTCCTGGTCATGAAACATCATATTTGAACCGCTTTTCCGCAAGTTGTGGCTGCATTGGATACTACCTCTCCTCCCTCGTTTGGGTCTTAATCTTAACTTCTTGCCTCCTCGTGGCATCTTGAAGCACTGAGAGGGCACTGTAATGCTGGGTAGACACAACTTGTCGAATATAAATCGTGATCATGCTCAAGTATTACGTCATCGGGACTTGCTCCGTAGCAGCATACTCAGGACAGAAAAGCGCCCTCTCAGCAAACATCTTAGTGATCTTCATTACTAACTCCATTGTTTTCCTCAATGTCAGATACTCCTGAACTAACCTCTCCCTCTCCACCAGGGGAACATACATCATCTAAAACATCTCTAAGAACTGGCCCCAAGTAACTACAGTTGTAACATTCGATATTGTGGGATGTTTCCTTAAACCCATTTATGTATAAGATTTATCTCCTTTTAGTCCCTAGCTCAATACGCATGGCGTACTCTGTGAGTATTGAAGACTTAAGCAACTCTTTGATCGTTTAGATCTTTGAACAGGTTAATCACAAAAATGATAAACAGTAATATCAAGCACAAGAATGAATCAAAATATGTAGAATGATTCAATAGATTCAAGCCTCAGCAGAGCTCGATAAAGAACTTCCGCTGTAGAGGCTGTTAGGGTTACAAACGATAAAGATAATTTCCTTGAAATAATCGACTTCTAAATCTTACGTACTAAGATGCATGCAAGCACCTATAAGTACAAAACCCTAGATATAACTCTCGGATGGATAGGCGCAATCCGGAGACTAAATGGACTAAAGAGGGAGCCCAAGACGCAACACCTTTCAGACCCAACAATGTCCCCCTTTGCGTCAAATGGAGCGAGACTATTACTTCGACTTGCTGGGTCCAGCTTCAGGAACTTTCTTGGTGGTTTCAAACAGACGTGGGATGAGAGCAAGGATGGTCTGTCTGAAGCGAATGTACCACTGGATCATGTCTTCAAAATACTTCTTGTCATCTGCTGAATTCTGCTTGCAACGATGAATGATTCCCAGAACATGTTCCAAGCATGCAGTGGTGTAAAGGTGCTTATCTGCCAGGGCGAACAGGCATTTTTGGCCTTCGTTCCTAGTAAACATAATAGAATTCCGCTTCGGGTCGATTCTTCCCTTCTGCATCATGTTCAAATCACTAGCAGAGCCAACAAGAGAGATAGTAGGCTTTTTCTTGAAGATACTAGCGATCTCCTGATCCATCTTGGCAACCTCCATAATGTAGCATACAAGCATTCTTTTGAAGTGATCAATGATTGGACCATACTCAGCTTCGTTGGTGAGGAGGATGTTATGCAAAATAATCCAATCATATGGATTCAGGTTGGGAAGATCAGCAAGTGATATAGCGTGTTCGGTCTTAGCAGAACCCCTTAGCACTTTGAACCGAACGTTCGTGAAGTTCCCCTCACGAAATGGTTTGAGGACCCGAACGTTGACGATCTTCTGAGCACTCCATGTCTGATACTGAGGCTGAGCAGACCTTAGATAGAATTCGACAAACTCCCTATCAACTTTTGGATGAGGATGAGGGACATCAGTAAGATTATCAAAAGCATGGAAGATGAAGGCTTTTCGGGTCAGTGGCATATCGAACTGAGAGTCGACAGAATTGATTCGATCCAAGGAAACCACTGGTTCGAGCCACAGGATGCTGGGAGTTTCAATTGCTTCTTTTAAAATCTTCTCGAGAGTCCACGGAGGAAAAAGAGTTTTTCTACTCTCAAGAAGATCATGAGCCTCCTTCATTTTTCTTTAGTTCGCCTCGAACTCTCTGCAACGCGAGCGCTCATGTCAGCATCTTTATCCTGACCTTGTTTCTTTAAGAGACCATCGATGGTCTCTTTATCATCATCATCACTATCTTCAACAATCTTCTTTCCTTTGTCTTTGACACCCGAACCTGAGGCTTGACCTGCTGGAGGAGTTTCGGTTGCTTTAGTTGCTGTGGAAGTGGGAGGAGGTTGAGACACATCTTCTCCCCCTTGTTTTGGATGGGCCACGAACTCAAGAAGCCCTTCAAGTTTGCTTAGTAGGGCAAGAGTAGGAGCAAGCTTCTCTGCTAGAGCGCGCCTCACTGAGTAGTTCAGAATAGGATCATGTGCTTCAATGATGTTGGAGAGAGCAGCGTGAACATCCGAAACACATGATGAAATAACCGCACACTCAGATCGAAGAGATGCAACTTCCTTTTCAGATTGGAAAAGATGAAGAATCTTGACCTTGAGAGCAGTGGTCTTGTGAGCAAGAGCATCCATCACTGAGTTCTCTGAAGCGAGATCTTCTTGTAGCTTTGCCAGTCGCTCCTCAACAATCGCCTAGAATAATTTGTTGTCATCGTTGAGAGATTGACGAAGACTGGCAAAGGACTGCAGTTCTGAGGCAACTGAAGTGGCCAGTTTGTTGACAAGAGAGTCAAGCTTCTCTGCATTGGAGTCTGCGGCTCCCTGTAAAGACTGCAAAATTGAATTAGCATCAACAAATAGTTTTTCGACTTTTTCGGTCGCAGCAGCACACATCTTGGCTGAGGTGTCAATAGCAGCAGTGGCAGTGTTGATGGAGGCTTCATGAGCCTTGGTGAACGTATCAACGAGCCCCTGAATAGCAGCCTCTGAGATAGTAGATCGAGAGGAAGAGGAGGAGGAAGCAATGAGAGAATCGATTTTCTCATGTAGTTCCTTGAGATGCTTCTTGGTGACTGGAGCATCATCGTCATCATCACTTTGCACTTGATACGGACTGTAGTAGACCGAGTCAAACGTCATGTCCTCTCCTCCAAGAAAAGGTTCCTCATCTTTTGCTGTTTGATCGGGAGATGAAGGCGACGGTGGAGGCTCGGTTGTGGTAGTAGGTTCGGGTGCGGATGTATGTTCGGTAGTGGGAGTAGGTTCGGGTGCTGTAGTAGGAGCCCCCGTATCAGATACGTTGGTTCGAACGCCAGCGGTGGTAGTTGTAGTCGCTTCAGTTAAAATAGGAGATGGTGCAAGGATAGTGGTGGGTGGTATTTGAGTAGTGGAGGTTATGGGGGGAATGGAAATAGAGATGGAGATTGGGGGAGGAGAGATAGGTTTAGAGAAAATAGGTACCTCAGGAGAAGGCGAACGTGGAGGATTATTACCTCGAAGGGACTCTTCTGAGTCTGAACTCTCGTCCTCAGATTCACTGGAGGAGGAGGCAAGAATAAGCTTATGTCTGGGTTGAGTCTTCCTCTTCTTTGGTGGAGGGGATTGAGTTGCCTTGGAAGGTTTGCGTTTCTTTGGAGAAGGACCTTTCGCTCCTTTGACATCTTTCTTGTCTTTTCCCTTGTCTTGCTTCTTTCCCGTGGGAGCAGGCCTGTCAGCATCATGAATGGATTGGATCATTTCAGGAGTGAGCTCTCGGAGACCTAAGCGACGAAACTCCTTGTAAGTTCTGATGATGCGACTGTCGCTTGGAACACACCCATACATTGACTCAGGGATTGAGCCAACGAACTGAAATTTGGAGGAATCAGACACTATGATCTTCGTAGTGTGGAAAGTTCCGATCAAGGAGAGTGTAGAATCAACAACAATAGGAACATGATACTTGTCCATCACCCACTTTGTGACCAGCATCCAGAATCTGGCATAAGAGATCTCTGAATGGCGAGAAGTAGATGCTAGCCTCTGAATCAGCTGCTGCCATAAAACTGATACATAATCGAGATTGATGCCGTGGTACAACCCATAGAGAATTCTCATAAACAAGCGGATCGCCCCATCTGAACCCGCACTTCGTTTCGATAGCCCTTTGAACAACACAGTGAAGAAGCCATTCCACTGAGGAGGTAAGCATGATTTCTTGAACTTTGTAACGGTGGTCAGAATTTCAGTGTAACCCATGTTGTAAAACATGGAGAACAACAGTCCCACGGGAATGGATTCAGGGTTAACCCTAGACTCATCAGGTTCAAACCCTAAAAGCGAACAGAATCGCTGTTTGGAGATGGAGGACTTATTATCAAGAATGTCGAAGAAGATTCGATCGACAGACTTGTCATAGTGGGCTGTGGAGAAGATTTGCGACATACACTCCATTGGAACAGGTTCGACTTTGGTGAGTGCTGGAACCAGTGGAGAATACTTGAGACATTCCACGATTGGAAACATGAAAGTATCGTACACTTGTGGGATTAGATCAATGATCAGGCTTTGTTGAGGACGGATTGGCAGAATGTGAGAAGTATCATGAACTGAAGAGGAGTCCGCCATTGAAGAGAAGTTTTTGGGGAAGATGATGAACAGTAGGAGAAAGTAATCTTTTCTTGCTCTCTGAATATTTGGTGCAGTAAAGAGGTAAAGGACTGTAGAATTTACCTTTTATACCGTGGTGAGAAGAGAGAGAAAAATCTGTTCCCAAATCTTCAAAAAAACGAAGCGTTTCCTTAGGTGATTGACGCGTGACAGTTTAGAACCCCGATGATTACGTAGGAGTGAGAAAGACTGTCGCGTTTCACACGCCTTCCCATCAAGCGCCGTTTGAGATACCAAAAACGATTCCGCTTCACAAGCCTTCCCATCAAGCGCTGTTTGAAATATCAAACCGATTAGACTTTTGGCTTAGTCAACAGCTTATCCTTTTAGTATGAGCTGTCGTCATAGATCAAGAGAAGCACGTGTAACATTTTTAACCACATATCGTTTATAACATTAAATCCCATAGCTAAAAATAGCTTATAATTAACGAAACCAGATTTATGGAAAATCAAAAAGATTTTCATGCATAGAGTGTCAAAGAAAAAGAAATAAAGCAACACATATGTGAGAAATTGTGATGTCAATAAAGACACGAAACAATAGATCCCGGGAACGAATCTCTTCCTTTAAAGTCAAGAGAGACCTTAAAGTGTTTGTGTGGTTTCCTATTGAATTACGATCAAACACTAATTAAGAAGTGTTGAAAGGCATCTTTTAATAAGGCTAATTTGGGAGGCTTTCGCTTCAGTGCAGAATTTCTGATCTTGACATAAGACAAAAATCGACTGAAGTACTTGTGAGACCAATATGGTCTGTTGAACAAGTAGGAGGGAAGAGAATTTAAGTGACATGTTGAAAATACTTTTAGGTGAAATCTCAGAAAAAATTGAAACTGGATTCTGAGGGAATAAATGTTATGGGTTTTAACAATTTCATAAGAATCACACAAAAATAAAAATTAGAGATTTCAAGGTACAACCACTTAGTTGAATTCGTTAATTCATTAGTGAAAACTAGAGCAAATTTAATTTTTCACCGTCAATGCATAGAAGGTATTGAATTGTGGGTTTCACTTAGCACGTAGTGGCACGAAGCTAAGATCATAAACACAGAAATTGTGTAACCATAAACCTCAGTGGTAATTTCTGAGAGTCTCAAGGGTTACATGTATGAAGCGAATAGGATGGAGAAAAGTATTGGAGATGGTGTAAAGAAACCAAAGTACCTCTGCTGTTAAAATCAGGACCAAGCAGAAAACTCTTATCTCATGTGAGAAGAGAGTAAGGTAGCTCATGATTAGAATAAAGATAATAGCCTAATTGGGAAGACAAGGTTTGTATATACCAAGTCAGTAAGGCTTTATTCAGAATCAGTTGAGGCTTTGGACAACATACAACAGCATGCTTCTAGGGACACTTAACTATTAAAAGGTGTGAGAACAATACCTGCCCCATTGATCATCCACAAATGGTAAAAAACGAACAGAAGTAAAAAAAATATTTTTGGAGTTTTTGATTCAAAGAGAAAAACAAAACTAAACAAACAAAAAATTTTTTGTAACCGAACCCAAAATAGACCGAACGCTCGGTTCATTTCGGTTTCAAAAAAAAATGTTTGAAAAAGAAAAAGAATTGGGAAATAAGTGAGAAATAATTGAGAAATAAGAGGACAAGAAAGTTTACAACCAAAGAAACTACCTTTAAGTGATAAGCGAAGACAAGTGAATAGGACCGAACCCGAGCGCTTGATTCATTTCGGTACTTACGTGAACCGAACCCGAAATAGACCGAACGTTCGGTTCATTTCGCTTCCAACTTTTAGTTTTGAGAAGGAGTTTTTGGTACTGACTCCGATTCCATCATACCTAGTCCTTGTAGAATTTTATTAAAACTTGCTTCAGGAAGAGCTTTGGTGAAGATGTCAGCCAGTTGATCAGTAGTTCGAACAAAATGAATCTCTACGTTTCCATCTTCTACGTGATCTTTAATGAAGTGATACCTCAATGCAATGTGTTTGGTTTTTGAATGTTGCACGGGGTTATGACAGATCCTAATTGCACTTTCTGAGTCACGATATAGAGGGATCTTTTTCATATTGAGTCCATAATGCCGGAGTTGGCTTTGGATCCAAATCACTTGAGATGCGCAAGAAGCGGCTGCAATATATTCTGCTGCGGCTGTAGACAGTGAAACACATGTTTGTTTCTTAGATTGCCAGCTCACCAACTTCCCGTCAAGGAATCGACAACCTCCTGTAGTGCTTTTCCTGTCTAAACCAGATCCTCCAAGGTCTGCATCTGAGTAGGCTTGAATAAAGAAACCTGAGTTTGAGGGATACCAGAGACCGAGAGAGGTGGTTCGCTTCAGATAACGGAGTATGTTTTTCACTGCAAGTGTGTGTGGTTCACGAGGATTCGCTTGAAACCTGGCACAATAGCACATAGAAAACATTATATCAGGCCTGCTAGCTGTGAGGTACATCAGGGAACCAATCATTTGGCGGTATAGTGTTATGTCGACGACCAGTTTTTCCAAGGATGGTGTGAGCTTGGTGCCGAACGCCATAGGAACTTTGACTTTTGAATCTCCCATCATGCCAAATTTAGAAAGAAGAGTCTTGGTATATGCTTCCTAGTTGATAAAGATGCCTTCGGGTCCCTGTCTAATGTTTAAACCAAGGAAAAAGTTAATCGGACCCATTGAGCTCATTTCAAATTTTGTCTCCATCGACTTTCTGAATTCAGCTGTTAAGCTAGGATTCGTTGAGCCTAAGATGATATCATCGACATAGATCTGAACTATCATAAGGTGGTTACCTTCCTTTTTACGAAAGAAGGTTGGGTCAACCGAACCTTGTTTGAATTTAGACATCTTTAAGAACTTAGTTAGTGTTTCATACCATGCCCTAGGTGCTTGTTTCAGACCATAAACTGCCTTGTCTAGGATGTAGCAATGATTTGGATGCTGTTCATTCACGAAACCAGGAGGTTGCTCCACGTAAACCGTTTCTTCAAGTTCCCCATTTAGAAAAGCGCACTTCACATCCATTTGGTAGACCTCGAAGTTCTTGTGTGCAGCATAGGCAAGAAATATTCGAACAGATTCCAACCTTGCTACCAAAGCAAATGTTTCTTCATAATCAATTCCTTCTTCCTGGCAGTATCCTTTCACCACAAGACGAGCTTTATTTCGAATCACATTACCCTCCTTATCCATTTTGTTTCTGAATACCCATTTGAGACCAACAACTGAGGCATCTTTCGGTGTTGGAATGAGATGCCATGCCTTATTTCTTTCAAACTCATTGAGTTCATCTTGCATTGCCTGGACCTAATCAGAATGATCAAGAGCAATATTGACGGTCTTTGGCTCAACTTTGGACACGAAAGAATTAAACATGTAGAACTCTAATTTGGAGAAAAGGGAAGTTTGCTTTGCCTTCACTTGAGATCGGGTTAGGACCTTTTCAGATACATTACCCACTATCTGAGATATAGGATGATCTCTGGTCCATTTGGTGAGTGGAGGATAGTTTGGATGATAGGATGGATCCAATTCAGCATTGACCATTTCTTCCAATTCTGATTGACTATCATCGTCATAGAACATATCGAAATTCTCCCCCTCGACAGATGATGAATTATTTGGACCTTTGGGTGCTACTAAACTTTCGGGTGTAGTCGGGCTTTCGGGTGCTACAGGGATTGGATTCTCCCCCTGAATTTGTGAGTCCTGTTGTTTTGAAGAGAATTGATTCTCCCCCTCAACCGAAGTGTCGTGCTGAGGTTCTTCTTCTCCCATTTGTTTGGCTGTATCTTTGACAATCTGCTTCAGATGATCGATTTTGTTGTCTGCTGCCTTGGCTTCCGAGAGAGTGGCTTTCTCAGGTTCGTCAAATAAGTTTATTAACTGATCAAATAAATTGGCAATCAAGGCGGTGACTTGACCTGTTTGAGAGAAAATTTCTCCAATTGCTTCTTCGGTAGTCTTTAGTTTCTTGACGTAATTGTCATCGAACATCACATAATAGGTTTCTTCAATTCTTCTAGAACATTTATTTAGAACCCTGTATGCCTTTGAAGTAAGAGAATATCCTAGAAAGATTCCTTCGTCAGCTTTAACATCAAATTTGTTGCGATGTTCTTTGGAGTTGAAGATGAAGCACCTTGAACCGAACACATGGAAGAATTTTACATTCGGATTCCTGTTATTGATGATCTCATAAGGAGTGAGAGAGAAACACTTGTTGAGATAAGACCTATTCTACGTAAAACATGCTGCAACAATAGCATCAGCCCAGAAATATAAGGGAAGAGAAGCAAAACTTAGCATGGTTCGGGCCGCCTCACACAAGGATCGGTTTCGCCTTTCGACAATTCCATTCTGTTGAAGTGTATAAGGGGCTGAGAAGTTGTGACTGGTCCCTTTTGCTGCCAAGAAGTCTTCGAATTCTTTGTTTTTGAATTCCAGTCCATTGTCGCTCCTAATGTTTCGAACGACTTTTCTCAGTTGCACTTCGACCTGCTTGATAAAGATTTTCAGTTTGGGAGTCGCTTCAGATTTGTGCTTTAGAAAGAATACCCAAGTAAAGCGTGAGAAATCATCAACAATAACAAGAATATACTTGTTACCGCCAATGCTCTCGTTTGATGATGGACCACATAAGTCGATGTGTAGCAACTCAAGTGGTTCAACAACTTTTGTGTTTATAATTGATGGGTGACTTTGACGACTCTGTTTCCCCATTTCGCATGCAGCGCACAAGTGTTCACGATCGAACTTAAGCAATGGAAGACGCCGAAGATGACCACCAGTGACAAGCTTGTTGATGTATTTGAAGTTGAGATGTGAAAGCCTTCGGCGCCACAACCAACTTTCATCTGAATGAGCTTTGGACAAAAGACATATGGCTGGATTCCCTTTGATTTGTGTGAGATTTAGAGGAAACATTTTGCCTTTTCGATCTGATTTGAGAATGACCTTGTTGGATTTCTTCTCTATAATTTCTGAACCTTCATCGTCGAATGAAACTTTGAGACCGGTACCTCCCACCAGCTGAGATACACTTATGAGATTATGCTGCAACCCTTCTACATACGCCACCTTCCTTATTGTAAAATCTCCATTGGTTATCATCCCATAACCCTTTATTGTTCCAAAGGAGTTGTTACCGAACTTGACATTGCCACCATTTTGAAGTGATCGAAACTCCCTTAGCTCTTCCTTCCTTCCTTCCTGTCATGTGACGTGAGCAGCCACTGTCAATGTACCATTCTTCGTCAAACTGCTCGTCACTTATAACCTGCAAAAATTAAGCAGATTTAGGAACCTAAAGTTTCTTGGGTCCACGTGAGCCTTTCACAGAAACAGGAATGGTAAGAGAAACATCAACGAGATATGTTCGTTTTATTAGGGTTGTTTCATCTTTTCTTTTAATAGTAAACACTTTGATTTTATTAGAATTGGTTGCAGGCATTTTGGATTCAGATTCTGGTGTTTGGACTTTAGCCTTCTTTTGGTCTTCTTTAGCAGAGGAAATCTTCCTTTTTCCTTTCAAATCACTTGACGATCTTGAATTTTGTGTAGGAACAGAATTGGGCTTAGAAGAAGATTGAGAACGAGAAGAATCAGAGGAAAAGAAATTAGAATGAGAATCTTTCCTGACTCGAGATTCAGAATGACCCTTTCAGTTGTGGTCATTTGGGGGACCGAACCTGGACATTCGGTAGCTGTTTGATGATGAACCGAAGTTGGATTTTTGGGTGTTGTTGGTTGGTGGTCCGAAATTGGGTCTTTTATTGTAAAAGCTTGATGGACTGAAATCAGGTCTTTGCCTGTTGTTATTTGACGGACCGAAACTAGCTTTTCGGTTGCTGTTGCTTTCAGGACTGAACCTATCCTTTCGGTTCTGTTCTTCGTGTGGCCTGAAAGTCTTTCTCTGGTTCTTCTGACTTTTGTTTTCTTCTCCCTTTGACTTAGAATCTTTGTCATGGTAAGTGTAGTGAGGATTTTGGGAGCGCCAGAACTCCTTTCGTTCTGAGAGATTTTTCTTGTATCTCAAGTTTCTCTGCTGTTTTTGATTTCTCATCTGTTTCGGTTGTCTGTGGATGTTTGCCTTTTGTTTCAGCTTCTTAGCAACTGGTTCACTCTTCATTGATGAGGTTTTGCTTGTGGAGGTGACTTCTTCCACTGGAATCTCTTTTGTGCCACTGGTACTTGGTATGTCAAAGTTAGTGGGCTTATTCAAAGGTTCGGGCACATATCTACCTTTGGCCTTCCAGGATGTTCGCTCTGACATACCAACTGTTTCGTCTGCATTGTCTATCGGTGCTGACCAGAAAAACTCATCACAACCACCTACATTATCTTCGTTCACTATGGTAGTGAGTTCGGCTGTCTGATGTTCGGTTACTCCTATGACCTTATACACCTGATTGGGAGTTGTTCTAACCTTCTGAAACACCACGGCCTTTTCTTTAAGGACTGGGGACTTAGTTTTGGTCAAACGAGCGAATTCCACAGAATTTTCAGAAATCAGATTTTTGTGGTTTTCGGGTTCGCTTCTGACGAACTTAGAACAGTCAACTTCGTCCTCTACTGAAATTACACTCATATCATCGTCCTCATTATGTTCAGATGCATTTTCAACATCAATTTTGTTTTCTGAACTCAAATTGGTACTCAATGAGTTGAATTTTTGTATGGTTTCGGTCCTGAGTTTCAACTTATCATTTTCATCCAAGAGATTTTTAAGCATGTCCTTATGGTCTTTGGACTTTATAAAAGATTCTATTTTGTCCAAACCATACATGTAAGTGGGATTAACATCATTGGAAGATACAACACTTTCACAGTTGTATGCTTCGGCATCAATTTCATCCTCCTTAAACTCAAGGAAGGGCAGAATCATGCGATGTATCTTCTGTCCTATTTCACAATTTAGATGCAGTTGAGTAATGTTAGCATAAAGCCTTTTGGCAATCAAACAAAAAACATTCCTTTGTTTTAACAATTTAAGATTGTCTCTTTGCAAATAAATGTTTTCATCCCTAGACTTAATCAGTTCCAACTCTTTCTGGTCTATCCACATCCTTCGCTCCTCACTCTTGGATGATACCTTGCTTATTTGGTCGGTCAGATTAGAATTCGTGACCCGTGTTTGCGTTAAACAACAATCTAGATTTGAAATTCTTGAATTCAAGTTATTTAATTCGTTTTCATATGATTTTTGGGGAATTTTAAACAAAACAAAAACAGATTCTACCTTCTTGATTATTTCATCAAGTTTGTTGATCTGCACACTGAGAGGTTTTGCTGTAAAGCATAAGTCCTCTCGCTCCTTGGCCTCTTCATTTCCACCATCAGTGTTGTATCCCCTCATCGGAGATACATCGGTCACCATAAGACATCTTCCATCAGTTTCACCACCTTTTGCAACATAAGCCTTTCCATGAGAAGGCTTTCTCACTTCATCGTCTTCTGAGTCAGACGACCACACCTGCATGCCCCCGAACTCATCATCATCTACCGAACCCTGCACAATAAGAGCATTCATAGAGGGATTATTAGCAGCTTTCTTTCTTTTTATCTCTTCCAGTCTTTTCAAAAGGCTTGCTTCTTCATCTTTCTCTGCCATCTTCTTCAGCACGAAATCTTTTGTGTAGTGATTCTTCCCACCACAGTAGAAGCAACTGACACCAGAGTCAGCTTCACCCTTCGCTTCCTTTTTCGATTCCTCAACCTTCGGTTCATCTTTCACCTTTTTAGAACTATAGCTCCCCTGCCAATTACGATTTTTGTTGGAAGGGAACTTTTTCTTGATGAACCTTCTAGGATTTGACACCATCATTGCATAGTCTTCGGCTGTCAGATCGTGATCTCCCAGATTTAGATCCTCTTCATCTTCTTCTACACTTTTACCCTTGGACAGAAGTGCCAGAGACCCCAGATTTGAAACCAAGCTTTTCTCTTGCAGCACTGTCTTTTCTTGGGATTTCAGAATCCCCACCAGTTTCGCCAGTGAGTATGATTTGAACTACTCGTGTGCTTTAACTGTTGACACAACAGCTCTCCATTCGGACCTTAGACCATTCAGAAAAGTGACCTTCTGTTCGATGAGCTTCCTTTCAATATCATGTTTGATCATCTTGCTGAGAAGATGATTGAAGCGATCAATTGTCTGCGTAACAGACTCATCAGGATTTTTCTTGAACTCTCCAAATTCAGATAGAAGTAAAGTCTGAATTGAGTGCTCCAGATCTTCATCTGTAGAATACAGCTCTCGCAGCCGATCCCAGATTTCCTTTGCTGTATTGCAAGAACTCACCAATCTAAACGTGTCAGATTGAAGAGCGAATCGAATTAGTCTCAATGCCTTAATGTTGCACTGAAACTTCTCCTCTTCGTCTTGAGCAACATCTTTCACATCTTTCAACAAATCATTATACTCCTTTTGAGTTTTAATGATTCTGGATGTTCCTAAATGAGCAAATGGGCCAGATATAATAGCTTCCCATATCAGATACCCATTATCTTCAGATCCAATGATGTAGTCTTCAAAGTGGTGCGTCCAAACCTCGTAATCTTGAGTGTAGAGAATAGGAATCTTGATTGTAGATCCAATACTGTTTGAGATGTTAATGGGATTAGATTGAGAATCCTCCATACTTGATCGTATAACCTGTTATAAGATCAGACTTTGTAATGCGTAATATTAGGGCAAGATGAATAAATAATGAGGTACGTCAATTATGGAGTGACGGCTCAATAAATATCATTAAATGCAGAATAAACCCTAATCACTTCTTTCACAGAAGAGATGTGTATGAATTACACAGTCTCCTACTCTGATACCAATTGAAGAGTTAAGCAACTCTTTGATCGTTTAGATCTTTGAACAGGTTAATCACAAAAACGATAAATAGTAATATCAAGTACAAGAATGAATCAAAATATGTCGAATGATTCAATAGATTCAAGCCCCAGCAGAGCTCGATAAAGAACTTCCGCTGTAGAGGCTGTTAGGGTTACAAACGATAAAGATAATTTCCTTGAAATAATCGACTTCTATATCTTACGTACTAAGATGCATGCAAGCATCTATAAATACAAAACCCTAGATATAACTCTCGGATGGACAGGCCCAATCCGGAGACTAAATGGACTAAAGAGCGAGCCCAAGACGCAACACCTTTCAGACCTAACAAGTATGATTAGCATACTAACATGAAGTTAGATAACGGATGCACCCATGTACAAAGGGCATACATGGGAGCAAGGCCGTTCCAGACGGTAGGCGACCCGAGCGGCCGCCAAGGGCCTACAACTCGAGGAGGCCTAAAAATTCTAGAATATATATATATATATATATATATATATATATATATATAGTGTGTGTGTATATATATGTCACACCCCCAAACCAGAATGGCAGAAGCATTCGGGGGTGGATGACTTCACGTAGTACCATAACAATTGAATATCGTAAAGGAAGTAACACAACCATCATATATATAATAAAAACGTACATTGTTGCGTTATACATGTTTCCAAAAGACTATTACAATATGATGATTGAAAATGTTTGATAATAAATGCCTTTAGCGTTCCTTCTTCAAAAGCTGGTAGTTACCTGTATCACTGATTCCCTGAGAAATACAAGTGGTTTCGAAAAAGTGTCAACAATAAAGTTGGTGAGTTCATAAATGTTTTGTACTGAAAAAGTATGTCTTTTTGGAAGAAAATAGATGAACGTGGTTTTCAGAAAATCCAATATTTGCCACATATAGTTTGAAAAGTTCCCAAGGTTGGAACCGTTAGTATCTTTCGTACTTAAATGATAAAAATATGTTTTGTACTCAAAATAGTGTAAATACTGAATGCAGGTATGAATCTCGTAAATCCAGCTTGTTTTTATACTTTTATGTGAGTCTTATAACCATACTATTGACACAGACTGCCTGTAATAACATTCACAACATTCTTCAGGTGTTGTAGTGTTATGACATTTGTCACCCCAGACCTGTCGGTCTAACTGTAGCTAACAGTTTAGGTGCGGGGTTGTCAATCCCGTATAGATCTATACTCAAATATCACATTCTCCTTCCAAGAGATTATGGCTTATAATACAGGACTTGAAATGGATAGTTAAAAGTACGTTGAAGTTGAATATATCACATCACTTAGTATAAATAGATTTACGATAAGAAAGACTCGATTTCACTGTAGATGAAAGTAATTCGTTTTTCAAGATGTATACGTATGAATATCTGAATAGTCCGGAAACTATACCCATTATAGTTTTTCTAAAAGGGTGTTCCATTTGGTGAAGATAAGTAGGTGAAATACTAAACTTTATGAAGTAAGATGTTGGTATCGAAATAACAATAAAATAGATGTTGCATTTGTAAAGTGATATGTTTTCTTGTATTGTACTTGTATTCCCCCCCTAAAACATGAAAAGACTTGAAAAGTAGGGGTATGAACTCACTTGTTCGGTTTGAAGAGAGTGAGGCTAGAGTCGGGCAGAACTTCAACTACGGAAAGCTGCGTCTTCGAGCTTCTCGGGGATCTCGGTAGCGTAGAACCTTCGTCGGGGGCTCGAGTGTGGAACCGATGGTTTCGGGAAGGCCTCTGGTGCATAAGGGTGTGTGAAAGTTAGTGAAAGTTTGAGAGAGATGTGCCAAAATCCGGAGTTTAGGCCTTCTATTTATAATGTTGAAGGCGCGAGTACGCTGGGTGTAACTTTGCGTCATGGCTTATGACTCGGGTCAAGCTAGGCGTAGAACTTGTAGCCGATGGGACTCGACCCTGCACCTGAGTATGTTGGGCGTACTGTAGAATTACGTTGGGCGTAATTCCAGCTTCAATCTTCTAAATTCCGTAACTTTCACGTACGGGCTCCATTTTTCGCGTTCTTTATATACACGCGTAGGTGAGACTATGCTCTACAACTTTCATTTAGACTCCGTCGGCTAGTGTTGAATTTGTTTTTAACACTATGTTTTTAATAGGTCGGGATTGCTGAAGTCCGTTAAAAATTCATAACTTCTTTTTCCGACGTCTGTTTTTGTTTGTCTTTTTATCATCTTACTCCTATTGTGGAGACCTTCAACTCTCGTTTAGGTTGCGTTAGCTAAATATCTTCTGATCTTTAATTCGAGTTTTTAGCTCTCTACCGTTACGAAACTTAGAAAATTCGTAACTTCTTCATACGAGGTCCAATTTGGGCGATCTTTTTATGTACGTTTACACTTTAACGAACTCTACAACTTTTGTTTAGATACTTAAGGTTGAAATGCATTTTATTGGAATTTCACTTTTTACGTTAAATAGTGTTTTAGCGGGTGTGTCGTGAATATTTGAGTGGTCATAGCTTGTTCAATATAACCCGGTTTCGAATGTTCTTTATGTTTTTGGAAACCTTGGCACGATATCTAACATTTGATGCATCCCAATTTAGATATTTGAACACTTTATTTTTTAGGTTAATTTCGTTGATTCCAAATAGTTTTCGTTGTATTTGACTTTTGAGTGTTACATTGCTTTTGGAAAAATATAGGGTTGTCACATCATCCCCCCGTTAGAGGAATTTCGTCCCGAAATTTAATCTAAGACTGAGTTTACGGGTTAGGGAAGAGATACAGGTACTTTTGTTTCATCTGATCCTCGCGTTCCCAGGTGTATTCAGGTCCTCGCTTGGCGTTCCAGCGGACCTTTACAATAGGTATGCGGCTTTGTTTAGTCCTTTTAATTTCCCAACCCATGATCTCTACTGGTTCTTCTACGAATTGGAGATTCTCATTTATTGAAATTTCGTCTAGAGGGATGACAAGGGTCTCATCGGACAAGCACTTCTTTAGGTTTGATACGTGAAAGGTTGGGTGTACGTTGTGGAGTTCCTGAGGTAATCGAAGTTTGTAAGCCACCGGACCGATCCTCGTAAGGATCTCGAATGGTCCAATATATCTTGGGTTCAGTTTCCCACGCTTTCCAAAATGTATTAATCCTTTCCAGGGCGAGACTTTTAGCAGGACACGGTCTCCAACCTGGAATTCCAAGGGTTTCCTTCTTTTATCCGCATAACTCTTTTGTCTGTCCCTTGATGCTTTCAGTCGTTCCTGGATCTGAACAATCTTCTCCGTAGTTTCCCTTATGATTTCTGGCCCAGTTAGTGTGTTGTATGTTGCTTGTCCTTTTGCTAGTTATGTGTCACCCACTTCATCCCAGCACAGAGGTGATCTGCATTTACGACCGTAGAGGGCTTCAAACGGGGCAGCCTTGATGCTAGTGTGGTAGCTATTGTTGTATGAAAACTCGACCAATGGTAGATGTGTGTCCCATGCTTTGCCAAAATCAATTACGCAAGATCTCAACATATCTTCTAGGGTTTGTATGGTTTTCTTACTCCGGCCGTCGGTTTGTAGGTGATAAGCAGTACTCATGTCTAGTCTTGTTCTTAGAGATTTTTGCAGCGACTGCCAGAACCTTGAGGTGAATCTACTATCTCGGTCTGAGATAATGGATATGGGCACACCATGTAGCCGTACAATCTCTCTGAGGTATGTTCTAGTTAGTTTCTCCAATTTATCCATTTCTTTGATTGGTAGGAAGTGCGCTGATTTAGTTAACCTGTCGACGATCACCCAGATGGTGTCGAGTTCGCTTGGTGTCTTGGGTAATTTGGTTATAAAATCCATGGTTATCTGCTCCCACTTCCATTTGAGTATTTCTGGTTGTTGCAACAATCCCGAGGGCTTTTGGTATTCCACCTTGACTTTGGCGCACGTCAGACATTTGCTCACATAGGTAGCAATTTTGGCTTTCATGTTCGGCCACCAGTATAGTTTCTTGAGGTCGAGATACATCTTATCGGAGCCGGGATGTATGGAGTATCGTGTCTTATGGGCTTCGTTCATGATGACTTCTCTGAATCCGCCAAACTTTGGTGTCCAAATCCGATCCATGAAGTAACGAACTCCATCATTCTTGACTTCAAGCTTCTTATCCATTCCCCTTAAGGCTTCCCCTGTCATATTTTCAGATTTTAAGGCTTCTATTTGGGCTTCCTTGATTTGTGCGGACAGGTGTGATGGATTGTCATAGTTAGAGACTTCACTTTGCGGCCCAAGTATTCCTTCTGGCTGAGTGCATCGGCCACCACGTTAGCCTTTCCGGGATGATATCGAATTTCGCATTCGTAACCATTTAGTAGTTCTACCCACCGTCTTTGTCTCATGTTGAGTTCCTTCTAGTTGAGGATAAGCTGAAGGCTTTTATGATCGGTAAAGATTGTACATTGTTGTGTCGTAGAGATAGTGCCTCCATATCTTTAGGGCGAAAATGACTGCTCCTAGCTCGAGATCGTGCGTCGTGTAGTTTACTTCGTGCGTCTTTAGTTGTCTTGAGGCGTAGGCGATGACCTTCCCTCGTTGCATCAGGACACACCCAAGTCCTTGGTTTGACGCATCACAATAGACCACGAAGTCCTCCGTTCCTTCTAGTAAGGTTAGAATGGGCGCACTACATAAGGCTCGCTTTAGTGTTTGAAACGCGACGTCTTGTTTTTCTCCCCAGTCGAAGGTCACGCTCTTCTGAGTTAGGGTGGTAAGTGGCTTAGCAATCTTCGAAAAGTTTTGTATGAACCTTCGGTAATACCCGACGAGTCCCAAAAATTGTTGGATTTCTGTTGGGGTTTTTGGGATCGTCCAATTCTCTATTGCCTTGATCTTAGAAGGATCCACGTGTATCCCCACTTTTCTTACTACGTGACCCAGGAAATCTACTTCCCGAATCCAAAACTCACACTTTGAAAATTTTGCATATAGTTTTTCTGCCCTCAATGTTTCCAAGACTTGGCAGAGGTGTTGGTTGTGTTCTTCCTTGCTTCTTGAATAGATGAGTATATCGTCTATGAATACGATCATGAATTTATCTAGGAAGGGACGACATACCCTGTTCATCAAGTCCATGAACACTGCTGGTGCATTTGTCAATCCAAAGGGCATCACTACAAACTCGTAGTGACCATAGCGTGTTCGGAATGCCGTTTTGGGGATGTCTCCTTCTAGCACTCGCAGTTGGTGACAACCAGATCTTAGATCGATTTTTGAGAAGTAGCTTGCTCCCTGTAGTTAGTTGAACAAATCGTCTATGCGCGGTAGGGGATATCGGTTCTTGATCGTGAGTTTGTTCATTTCCCGGTAATCGATGCACATGCGAAAAGATTCGTCCTTCTTCTTCACGAATAGGACCGGTGCTCCCCATGGTGAGAAGCTCGGTCTGATGAAGCTCTTGCTCAGCAGCTCGTTCAATTGACTGGACAGTTCCTGCATCTCAGCTAGGGCTAGACGGTAAGGCGACTTTGCTACTGGAGTAGCTCCGGGAATTAAGTCGATTCTGAGCTCGACTTGGCGCCCTGGTGGGATCCCTGGAAGATCTTCTGGGAAGATGTCTGGGAAGTTGCAGACTTCCGGAATGTCTTTAATGTTTTTCGATTCTTGTTTTTGGTCTACTACGTGGGCTAGAAAGGCATGATATTCCTTGCGAAGATATTTTCGTGCTTTAACACAGGAGATGATTTGTAAATTTGTACTAGGTTTGTCACCATGAATGACAAGAGTTTTGCCATTTAGCAGATTGAGGTGAACGGCGATTTCGTGACAAAGTATATCGGCATGGTGAAGGCTTAACCAGTCCATACCGATGATGACATCAAAACTTCTTATCAAATGGGCATAAGATCGATTTGAAATAAGTGGTCGTTTAAATTTAATGTGCACCCTACGTACGTATCGCTTGCGCTTTCCGTTTTACCGTTTTCCATTTCTATAGTGAATATTTTATTGAGTGGTTGGGGTTTTTGATTAAGTAGGAGTTTGAATTTATGACTCACAAAACTTCTCTCCGCACCGCAGTCAAAGAGTATGCATGCATAAATGTTGTTGAGGATAAACGTACCCGTAACCACCGTGGGGTCAACTATTGCTTCATTTTGTCCTATCGCCAGCACTCTCCCAACACCGCCAACATTCTTTGCCTTGGGGCAATCCCTCTTGAAGTGCCCAATTTCTCCACACCCATAACATGCCTGGCTTATTCCAGTACCAGGAACTTGAGTGATTGGTCGCGCCGGTGCCTTACAGAAACGAGCAGTGTGCCCTTTCCTGTCGTAGTTTTTACAGTGCATCTCGCGGCAATTACCATGGTGAGTAGTTGCATTTGTTGCACTTTGGTAGGTTCCTAGCATATTGTTTCGTTGACGCAGGGATAGTAGGATTTGTAGTGGGAGCAGTAGCGGCATGAACCACCACCATTTGTTTCTTTGAAGGTTCTTGCGAAGTTTGCCCCTTCCTCTTGTTCCAGAACTTCTTCTTGTTGTTGTTGTTGTTGGCATTGTTATCGTTGTTGTTGTTCCCTTTGGTTGGTTCAGCGATGATAGTCGTGACGCCTTGACAGACACCATGATCAACGAGAGATTGCGCCAGTTCCTTGGCACTTTCGAACGTCATGGGTTTGGAGGCTAACACACTCCCTCGAAGTTGGGGTGATAGTCCCCAGATATACCTTTCCACCTTTTGGCTTTCCAGGATCAACATTCCTGGAAAAAGTATTATCAAGTCAATGAATCTGTTGGTATAGCCTGCGATGTTCGACCCTACCATCGTAAGGCTCCATAGTTCCTGTTCGAGCTTCTGAATCTCGCCTCTTGGGCAGTACTCTCGTAGGAGCATTCGTTTTAGGTTTTCCCAACCCATGGAGTTCGCCACCACTAGGGTTAGTGTCTTGACGTGGCCGTTCCACCATGTCAGGGCTCGTTCGGAGAAAGTAAAGGCGGGAAATTTTACATTGCTTTCTCCAGGTCATGCGCAAATTTCGAACACAGCTTCCATTTTCTCTATCCATTGGGATAGAGCCATCATTCCCCCAATCCTATAAAAGGGAATAAGTTTGCCGTTGGTGAAGTCTTTGTAAGTATATACCCCGGAACGGCCTTGGCTTTGGCCATTTATAAAGCTGTTTATTCCTCCTCCTGACCCGTTGTTACTTATTTGTGCCATTGATGCGGTTACAGCGGCTGTTACAACAGTTTGGAACATAGTTGCATCCATAGTTGGAGGGGGTGGTGGAGGTGGTGTTGGAGCTGAGTTTCTGCGTGATGATCTACGAGGAGGCATGTTCTGGTAGAGAAATAATAATGAACACTATAAGTTTCTAATGATTTGAAAATCGTGTACTAGAGGGTTAGTTGTATCTTATAATTTGTTTTGACTTTAGTTTATGGTTTCAAAGTAGATATAGCAATTTAAATAATCCTATAAGTTTCAAGAGGTATGTAAAGAAGTACTTCATATTTATATATATATATATATATATATATATATATATATATATATATATATATGTCACACATACGGTGCGTTACATTATGCTTTGTGTTTAGGAAAACTTTGACCTGTCTAGAGGTCTCCGACTACAAGTTCAAAGAAAATAAGAAAAACTTAATCCGAGGTCCTATTCTATATCAAAATTGTTGGAGTTGGGCAAGTCCTACTTGCGGCGTGTTGTGCGTTTGGAGCTTGACTCGGCATCCGACTGCTTGACCCCCATTAAGCACATTTCAAGAACTGCTTGTTGTTCCTTCATCTCTCTTATTTCTGCAAGTGTTGTCACCATTTGGCTTTGAAGCGTCCCTGTGTGGAGTTGGGTACCTTCGTGTAGTCCGTCCAGACGACGGATGTCTGCGGCGTTACCCTGTGTAGCAGCATTGATCTCACGAATTCTGGTTGCTTGCATGTCTGACTGGTAGTTCTGGGTGGCTATTGTGCCCATAATAACGGGAAGTGCTCGATTAGCTGAGCCTCCCCCACTGACATTGTAAAACTCCCGACACATGCCAAAGGGAGGGCGTACATCTAGTTGACGGCTCCAATGGTAGAGATGGCTTCCCCAAATGGGAATGGGACCTTGGTAACCTATTCTGACTTTGGGAGGATGGGGAGCGGGAGGGTTGATTACTTCCGGCTCGGAGTCTGTTCCATCCGAAATATCTTCTTCTTCCTCGACTTCCTCATCGACTTTGAATACCCCTCCAACTTCCTCTTCAACTTCGAATTCCTCTTTGACTTCCTCTTCGATTTCCTCCGGGTCTTCTTCCGGATCTTCTTCTATCCATCCGCCGTTACCTTGGTTTGGGTAGTAGGGATCTCCCGGTATATGGAATCCTACCATTTTTTCTGTACTAGGATAGAGGTATAAGAATTTTATAAGAAAAGAAATTTCTATTTAACGGCATCCTAAGTTTAACTATATCTTATGGTGTGCAGGTTTTTCATTTTCCTATTATTTTATAACAATACTCCTATAGTATTTCAAATTTGTGAGTCTAGAAATTTTATTTGGTAAGTTTTGGACTTGTTGTCCACTACGACCATTCCTCGACGTACGTTGGTCAAATCTAGGATAAATATATTTGATTAGGTTATACTTATTCTCGATTTGATTACATACCTCGAGGCCCAATCGTAGTGTCGCAACTTGCCTTAATACTTTTTAGAAAACTATGTTATGATACGAGACCGATGCATGCGAGTAAAAATGTATATTTTTAAAAGAAAATATATTGTTTATGAAAATGTTTTGTCAGAGGGTTTTGGTCCCCTTTGCATTTATAGTTGGTATATCTTATGTGGTTTGATATACTTAGTTCACTATAAACAATGCTCTAGTACCAATCTGTCACACCCCCAAACCAGAATGGCGGAAACATTCGGGGGTGGATGACTTCACGTAGTACCATAACAATTGAATACCATAAAGAAAGTAACACAACCATCATATATATAATAAAAGCGTACATTGTTGCGTTATACATGTTTCCAAAAGAATATTACAATATGATAATTTAAAATGTTTGATAATAAACGCCTTTAGCGTTCCTTCTTCAAAAGCTGGTAGTTACCTGTATCACTGATTCCCTGAGAAATACAAGTGGTTTTGAAAAAGTGTCAACAATAAAGTTGGTGAGTTCATAAGTGTTTTGTACTGAAAAATTATGTCTTTTTGGAAGAAAATAGATGAACGTGGTTTTCAGAAAATCCAATATTTGCCACATATAGTTTGAAAAGTTCCCAAGGTTGGAGGTCGTTAGTATCTTTTGTAATTAAATGATAAAAATATGTTTTGAACTCAAAATAGTGCAAATACTGAATGCAGGTATGAATCTCGTAAATCAAGCTTGCTTTTATACTTTCATGTGAGTCTTATAACCATACTATTGACACAGACTGCATGTAACAACATTCTACAAGTGTTGTAGTGTTATGACATTTGTCACCCCAGACCTGCCGGTCTAACTGTGGCTAACAGTTTAGGTGCGAGGTTGTCAATCCCGTATAGATCTATACACAAGTATCACGTTCTCCTTCCAAGAGATTATGGCTTATAATACAGGACTTGAAATGCATACTTAAAAGTACGTTGAAGTTGAATATCTCACATCACTTAGTATAAATAGATTTACGATAAGAAAGACTCTATTTCACTTTAGATGAAAGTAATTCGTTTTTCAAGATGTATACGTATGAATATATGAATAGTTCGCAAACTATACCCATTATAGTTTTTCTAAAAGGGTGTTCCATTTGGTGAAGATAACTTGGTGAAATACTAAACTTTATGAAGTAAGATGTTGGTATCGAAATAACAATAAAATAGATGTTGCATTTGTAAAGTGATATGTTTTCTTGTATTGTACTTGTATTCCCCCCCCCTAAAACATGAAACGACTTGAAAAGTAGGGGTATGAACTCACTTGTTCGGTTTGAAGGAGTGAGGCTAGAGTCGGGCAGAACTTCAACTGCGGAAAGCTGCGTCTTCGAGCTTCTCGGGGATCTCGGTAGCGTAGGACCTTCGTCGGGGGCTCGAGTGTGGAACCGAGGGTGTCGGGAAGGCCTCTGGTGCGTAAGGGTGTGTGAAAGTGAGTGAAAGTTTGAGAGAGATGTGCCAAAATCCGGAGTTTATGCCTTCTATTAATAGGGCTGAAGGCACGAGTACGCTGGGCGTACGCGTTACGCTGGGCGTACTTCGGTTACGCTGGGCGTAACTTTGCGTCATGTATTACGACTCGGGTCTAGCTAGGCATAGAGCTTTCATCCGATGGGACTCGACCCTGCACCTGAGTACGCTGGGCGTACTCTAGAATTACGCTGGGCGTAATTCCAGCTTCAATCTTCTAAATTCCGTAACATTTGCGTACGGGCTCCGTTTTTCGCGTTCTTTATATCCACGCGTAGGTGAGACTATGATCTACAATTTTCATTTAGACTCTGTCGGCTAGTTTTGACTTTATTTTTAACACTATGTTTTTAATAGGCCGGGACTGCTAAAGTCCGTTAAAAATTCATAACTTCTTTATCCGACGTCTATTTTCGTTTGTCTTTTTATCATCTTACTCCTATTGTGGAGACCTTCAACTCTCGTTTAGGTTGCGTTAGCTAAATATCGTCTGATCTTTAATTCGAGTTTTTAGCTCTCAACCGTTGTTACGAAACTTAGAAAATTCGTAACTTCTTCATACGAGGTCCAATTTGGGCGATCTTTTTATGTACGTTTACAGTTTAACGAACTCTACAACTTTTGTTTAGATACTTAAGGTTAAAATGCATTTGATTGGAATTTCACTTTGTACGTTAAATAGTGTTTTAGCGGGTGTGTCGTGAATATTTGAGTGGTCATAGCTTCTTCAATATAACCCGGTTTCGAATGTTCTTTATGATTTTGGAAACCTTGGCACGATATCTAACATTTGATGCATCCCAATTTAGATATTTGAATACTTTATTTTTGAGCTTAATTTCGTTGATTCCAAATAGTTTTCGTTGTATTTGACTTTTGAGTGTTACATTGCTTTTGGAAAAATATAGGGTTGTCACAATATATATATATATATATATATATATATATATATATATAAGTTTTTTTTATCTATATATTTAATTAGGTGCCCAAAGTTAGTCCAAAAGCTCATTAACCCAATTACCCAAACAAATTAATAAAATGGGCCACTTGAATCTTGATGTCGCTGAAGTGCTGAACGTGATTCCGATTTCGGTGAATATCAAATAGGAATGAGACTAAGGAAGGTAGCAGGGAACATGGGAAATTGAGAGTAGGGCACCATATGAATCGGTAGGTAATTGAATTGACGTCTCACGCCTTGATACTGAATCAACAATTTTTTTCACAATCTTTAATTTGTAACGACTAATCATCTCGAATATATATATATATATATATATATATATATATATATATATATACATAATACATCTCGTTTTCTATTTTGCAATTCTCAAATCTCAATTCTCACTTTGTCTCTTACAGTCTCACGCATCTCTCTGCTCTCTCGGATAATCATAAATTGATTGATAATTTGTTGAACTTCTCATCTTCGGCTGCTACAATGCAACTTGCGAGTTCATTGCAGAAGGCTGAAATCGACGATTAGATTCAATTTATAATTGATTTAAGTTGCATATGGGCGAAGGCTTAAAATAAACCGATATTTACATGCCGACACAGGGACAAGGACACCATGTAATCGTCGATTTCAATTTCTTAATTCACATTCGATTCCTTTGAGGCTTCTTTACAAAAAGAAGAAGGGTCTATGGTTAATTTTTTAAAACCAATGAGTTCTAATGAAGAAAATATTAATTGGAATGAACATGATACTAACATAAATGAAAATTTTGCTAGTGTTCATGAAGAAATCATTAATTTAAATGAAAATGATAATAATTTGAATGAAGAAAATTTTAATTTGAATGGACAAGATAAAAACATAAATGAAAATGTTGCTAGTTTGAATAAATAAAATATTAATCTACATGAACATGATACTAATATAAATGAAGAAAATACTAATCTAAATGAATATATAGATATTTTTGACCCTAGAAATTGGGATACTCTTTATATTAAATCAAGAGATATTCTAATTGAAAAATGGCCAATAAGAGAAGTGAAATCTTGTGTTTCCTAAAGATAAATTTTGTAGACATTTTTCTTATGCATTTTATACTAGAAACTTAAATAATGGTTTGTCAGGTGACTGAAAATGGTTAGTATACTATAAGAATTTAGATAAAGTTTTTTGTTTTTGTTGTTAAAAAATTTAAATCTACTAATCAAAAAAGTTTTTTAACAAATGAAGGATATAATGATTGGAAACATCTTAGTGAGAGACTTAAAGAACATGAAAATAGTAATAAATATTTTGTTTGTATGAGTAATTAGAATGAAGCAAAACTAAGATTAGATAAAAACCTTACAATTGATAACGAATTACAACAAGAAATAATAAAGAAAAAGAATGTTTGAGACAAGTATTAAGAAGAATAATAGCGGCTATAAAATTCTTATCAAAATATAATTTTGATTTTCGAGGGTCTAATGAATTTTTTTTTTCAATATAACAATGGTAACCTTTTAGGAGTAATCAAAATGATGGTTGAATATGATTGTATAATTTAAGATCATATAAGAAGAACTGAAAATAGTGAAACTCATCATCATTATCTTGGCTATAAAATTCAAAATGAACTAATTTCTATTTTAGGTGACACGGTTAGAAATTCTATCATTAAAATAGTTAAAGAGACAATATTTTTCTATACTTCTTTCTTGTACTCCCGATGTGAGTCATCAAGAGCAAATGTCTTTGATTGTAAGATGTGTGAATTTTTCTTTTAAAAAAATACAAGTTTTGAAATATTTTTTAGAATTTTTAAAAGTAGATGATACTTCTGGTTTGGGACTTTTTAATGAATTATTAGATGCATTGAAATTGTTAGATCTTAATGTGGATGATATAAGGGGTCAAGGTTATTATAATGGGTCTAATATAAAAGGAAAACACCAATGGGTTCAAAAAAGAATACTTGAAACTAATCCTAGTGCTTTATATATGTCTTGTGCTTGCCATAGTCTTAACCTTACGGTTAGTGATATGACACTTTCTTGTGAAAAAGTTGTTACATTTTTTGGAATTGTGCAAGGCCTTTATACATTATTTTCGAGTTCTACTAAAAGATGGAAAATATTGTCAGATAATGTTCCAACTTTAACCTTAAAATCATTATCTAATACTCGTTGGGAAAGTAGTATTAAAAGTATAAAAACAATTAGATTTCAAGCTCCTCAAATAAAGCTTACTTTGCTAAAATTAAGTAAAACATGTGATGACCCAAAGTCTAAAAGTGAAGCTAAAAGCTTACTTCAATATTTTGGGAAATTTGAATTTTTAGTTGGTATGGTTATTTGGTATGAAGTTTTATTTGCAATTAATATTGTAAGTAAAAAGCTGCAATCTAAATCGATTTGTATTGATACTACTATTAACCAAATAGAAAATATTAAGAAGTTTTTTGAAAATTATAGAAATAAAGGTTTTACATCAAGTATGAATATTGCTAAAACGATTGCACTTGATATGGGTGTAGAGCCCACATTACATCAAAACGTCGTATTGTTAGAAAAAAAAACAATTTAATGAAAGTGATCATGAAGAAGAAACATAATTGGTTGAAGAGTATTTAAAAGTTAATTATTTTTTGGTTGCTGTGGATATGGCAACTGTTTCATTAAAAAATAGATTTGAACAATTAAAATACTTTGAAAGTATTTTTGGGTTTTTAAATGATTCAAAGAAATTAAAGTCATTAAGTGAAAGTGAACTTAAAGAAAGTTGTATATAGTTTGCTACTAATTTTTCTAAAGAAAATGTTTATGATGTTGATTCAAGTGAACTTTTTTAGGATTGAAAGTGTTGAAAGTGACTTTACCTAATGATATAATTTCTGATGTTGAAATTTTGGACATTGTTAAAGCTGTTGATTGTTACCCAAATACTTTTATTGCATATAGCATTTTGTTAACCATTCCTGTCGCTGTTGCATCTACAGAGATAAATTTTTCAAAGTTAAAGTTATTGAAGAATTATCTAAGATCATCGATGTTGCAAGAAAGGTTCAACGGATTGGCAATGTTATGTATAGTGAAAGACATGTTAGATAAAATTAATTTGGATAGTATTGTTAATGGTTTTGCATCTAGAAAGGCTAGGAGAAATATTTTCATTTAAATTAGTTGTTTTTGTAATGTTCCGACCATATTTGTATTTTTAATATTAATATTGAATTTTATAGCATTCTATTTCGAACTATTTTTTATTGTATTTATGAATTTGGGGGGCCCATTTTTTCTTTTCGCCCTGGGCCCACCATGGCTTTGGATCGGCCTTGTGTGGGAGTACACAGGGTGTACGTAATGTAGGGGAAAACCCTAATTTTTAGGGTTTGTGCCCAATTTAAACAAATTAAGACACCCTTGGACGTCCTAATGAACAGGCTACATCTCTCTATACCCTAAGATCGAAACCCTAATTGTCATTTGTGATATTCGAGCTTGAAAGTGAGTTTTGGTGGTGTTTTTGATGAATTAGACGAAGAAGAACACTTTAAGGTTGCTTGGGAGTGGCTTGAGCATGTAGATATAGAGTCATCATCATCATCTTGGCAAGCCACTTGAGGTAAAAAAAAACTCGCATCTTGATGGTTCTCTGTGCTAGATCCTACTTATGGTGTTATTTGTGCATCTTTGGGTCTTTTAAGACATATTTAACATTATGGTCTACTCCAGAAGCCATCAATGTTAGATCTTAGCACATTTTTGGTTCCTTGTTCATAAAAATGCAACCTTTATGAATTATTTTGGTCCATGCATGTGCTAGGGTCCTTAATATGGCTCCTTTTGACTTTTGGGTCGCATTAAGTCATGCATGGGAGTAAAGTTGTCAACTTTACGTGTTAAGCCACTATATAGAATCAGATCTGAGAGTTTAGCCGGATGGCTAAACCAATTAAGTGCTTAATGAGTTAGATTGGTGGTCTGTATTGTACGTAGGGCGAACCCAACTCATATGTTGCATGTTGGGCCCCGGTAGGAGTACACTAAGCGTAAGTCTAGGTACACCAAACGTACTCAGCTATTTGACTTCGGTTGACTTTGACGGGTTTGGGTCATATTTTGTACTTTTAGCCTTTGGGCCTTCTTGGGCCATTGGACTTCTGAATTTGGGCCATGGATAGATATTGGGATTTCTTGGAATTAGGTCCACAATGGTTTTTGGGCCTAACTAGGAAGTCGTGACATATTGGGCCTTACGATGCCATTTAGGAATTTGGGCCTTTTGAGAAAATGGGTTGGGCCTTGGTTTTGGGCCACGTAAGAAGAGGGTAAAATGCTCTTTTACCCTAGATGTTGGAAAAGTAATTTAGATTCTAGATTATGGGTCGAGATCCAATTATTAATTGGATATTTTTTGATGTTCTTAGTGTTAGGATTTTCTGCATTAGCAGACCAAGATCTTATCTGAGAGATTCGGCAGCATGAGGTAAGTTTCCTCACTATGTTTAACTGGTCGAAGGCACCATTGTCGACCTATGGTTTATTATGATTAGGGTGCTAGTTGTCTGCGTGACTTTGCATGTATGTTTTTTGATATGTTTTTCGGGAGGGGCCTGATGATTATATTGTAGGCTATTTATCTTTGTGATTCTTGCATGTGTTTATGTGTTTGTATGTATACCGGGCAGGGCCTAATGCCAGGCGGGGCCTAATGACTGATAGATCTGTTCCAAGCGGGGCTCACTATCGGGCGGGGCCTGATGATGGGCGGGGCCCATTATATGTTTGATATGTTTGATATGTATGGTATGTTGTATTTTGGGGAACTCACTATGCTTTGTGCTTGCGGTTTTCAATTTATGTTTTAGGTACTTTTGCTTCGAAGGAGAAGAGCTCAGGATGATTGCATTGCACACGCCAGATCGTTCCACATTTTATAAGACTATGATGTACTTGTATGTTTATTGATACACTATGATTCACTATGGTTTTATGATATTGTATTGGGATAATGGTTTTATTAATATAAAAATCAAAATTTTTAGTCTTGATTTTTGGGACGTTACAAGTTGGTATCAGAGCCTTAGTTTGAGGGATTCGGGCATACTCTCGAGTGTGTCTGAACGCAAACTGAGGCTTTGGTAGAATTTTTCAAAACAAAATATTTTATAGAAGGGTTTTCTAATAAAAGGGTGTGGTGCGTTAAATCGACCGAGCTCAAGTAATTTTTCCCAACATACCCATACATGTTTTATGATATGCTTTGATGTGTGAATTTTTGAATCGCATGATGGTTAGGGCTAAGGGTCTGCTCACGATTTGCATGATAGCCTACTAAGAGAGATGCCTTTATATGCCTACTGTGCTTGTAGACTTGCATGCTAGTACTGATCAGTTAGTGATACAATGGCCTGTTTAATGCTTGTTTTGATTAATCGATGCTCGAGTGTTGCTTTCTTTATGCTTGTAGGATTTTCCATTAAATTTAGCTAAATAGTATGTGAATATGCTAAGCTACATATTTTTGAGACTAAATAATTTTAGAAGGTTAGGTTTTAACTCTATTGCGCAACTGTTGTTTGAGTCCAACCGTTGTAGTGTGAGACATTTCAACGATATGTAATTGTATTCATGAGCTTGTTAGAGGATTTTAAGGGGAGTTCCTTCTACAACTGATGGCAGGGAGTAGTGTAGTGGTTGCCCTAGGAAGACCTAGGAAGAGATTTACTGTTGGGAGCCTTGTCTTATTGAGGATTGTATGTATGCATAAGGAGTAACTTGAAGGATTCAAATCAGTCCATAAGGAAAGTATGGATATATGTGGAAGGGAGTATAGGCCCATACTACTGGAAGTAGAGGATCCATAATCGAGTCAAGGAGAGATGTGATGATACCAGGAAGCTTGTAGAGTATGAGACTCCTTGATATATATATATATATATATATATGCGTGTTCTGATGGTTTTTATTGTCTATTTTATGTATGGTGACCCTTCGAGAAAGACCGGTTAGTGGTTCTAGTGCTGGTGAGGGTTCAGGTTCGAGTCTTAGAGCCGGACAGTTGCATGATCAGATGTGGGAGTTGATTTCGTCTGAGATTACCCGTAGCATACTTGAGCAGATTCCTATGATCCTTGGTACGGTCAAGGAGGGAATTCTGGAGATTTTAGGTGAGCACTTTTCAGTCTGAGATGGTGGCATTGATGGGAACTCACACTTTGACTTTCTGTGAGTTCTAGGAACATGGAGCGCCAGAGTTCTTCGGGAAGTGGGACCCAATCGCGAGCAGACATTGGTTAGCAGATGTCGCTAATGCCTTCCGCACTAGTAGTTGTCCCGATGGGGCAATGGTTGGACTTGCTTCCTGTTTACTGAAAATCATAGCACAGGAGTAATGGGAAGATGTAGGACATGCCTTGGGAGGCGAGGTGATTGAGTCCATGACTTGGGAGGATTTTGTGACTAGATTTTGGGTCGAGTTTGCTCCTGTAGTTGAGGTCCAGTAGTTAGCCTGACAGTTTCAGGATCTCCACCAGACTACTTAGACGGTGGCATAGATCACCGCTATGTTTCTTGAGAGAGTGTTATTGGTTCCATAGTATGTGGCGGATGAGGAGATGAAGAGGGCGAGATACCATGAGATGTTGATGAGTGATATCCGACAGTTTGTGAGCCGATCCAGTTACAAGACACTTGATGATATGATAGCTAGGGCCACACACACACAGAGAGAGAGAGAGAGAGAGAGAGAGAGAGAGATTTATTTGGAGATGGAGAGGAAGAGGAAGTTGGATCAGGTTCAGGGTTGAAAGAGTTTGGGCAAGAGGCTCAAGTTTTTTTTATTTGAGATTAAGAGGCCAGCAAGGTAGGAGCCGTTGTGGCAAGTGCAGCAAGATGCACGATGGGATATCCAGGGTGGGTGGTTATGGCTGCTTCAAGTGTGGTCAGATGGGTCATATTAGTAGGGATTGTACTGCTACTACCATCACCACTTCGATATCTTATTTGGCTTTCTTCCATTGCAATCTTAGGGGCCATAAGAAGGCCAACTGTCTTAGTTTCATAGCAGCGGGACCAATTGCAGCACCCGCTCTTGCGACTCTATGGATTACTGATAGCCACCTGGGCAAGGCGGATGCGCCTATTGTAAGGACCAGAGCTTTTCAGCTGACAACTGAGGAGGGTCGTGCAGCACCTGATGTGGTGACAGGTATGTAACTTCTCCTTATCTCTTTAGTTTTATTTATTTGTCTACTTATTTTTGTGTGTTTTATTTTAGGATCGTTCCTCATGAACGGTATCTCTGCATTGATATTGTTTGATTCAGTGGCTACTCAATCTTTTGTATCACTTACTCATAGCAAGAGGTTTGTTGGAGCTCTAGGGGAGTTGGATTGTCCCTTAGAGGTTGAGATTGTGGATGATCGATCTGTCCGGGTATCGACGGTTCACCGGGGTTGTGCTCTTGAGATGTTTCGTGAGCAGTATGAGATTGAATTGGTTCCCATCCCTTTGCGCAGGACCAAGGTTATTGTAGGGGTGGATTGGTTGACCCCAATGGGCGGTGATTAATTATGAGCATCAGTTGGTACGCATTCGGACCCAAAGTGGGGGAGAGTTAGCGGTTCAGAGGGAGAGTGCTCAACATGGGTTGGTTCTATGTTCAACAGCTAGGGTCAGGCGATACCTTCAGCAAGATTGTTCCGAATATGTTGCCTATGTTATGGATTCCCGAGAAAAGGGTAAGGCGACAGGGGATGATGTTTCAGTTGTTCGGGAATACCCATATGTGTTTCTGGAGGACTTTCCTAGGATGTCTTAGGAGAGACATGTGGAGTTTAGGATTGAATTGGTTTCGGGTGTGGCTCCGATAGCCAAAGCACCGTATCTGTTAGATCCTCCAGAGATGTAGGAGTTGTTTATATAGTTGTAGGATCTGTTAGACAAGGGGTTCATTCGACCATGCAGTTCTCCATGGAGAGAATCAATCTTGTTTGTGAAGAAGAAGGGTAGGTCTCATTGAATGTGTATTTACTACCAGGAGTTGAATAAGATAACGACGAAGAACCATTATCCAATCCAGAGGATTGATGATTTGTTTGACTAGCTTCAGGGTGCATCTTGGTTATCCTAGATTGATCTACGTTTAGGTTATCATAAGATGATGTTCAAAAAGGAGGATGTGTAGAAGACGGCCTTCCAGACTCGTTATGGTCATTACGAGTTCGTGGTGATTCCCTTTAGGCTCACCAATGCTCCATCCGTGTTCATAGACCTCATGAACTACGTATGCAAGCCGATGCTGGATCGGTCTGTGATTGTACTCATTGATGACATCTTGTTCTATTCCAAGACCCCAGAGCTGCATGAGGAGCACTTGAGGGAGGTATTGGAGACTCTGAGGAGGAAGAGACTATATTTGAAGTTCTCCAAGTAAGAGTTCTGGTTGCACGAGGTGTAGTTTATGAGGCATCTTTTTTTGATATAGTGTCTAAGTCCATAACTTTATTTGGTATGTACTTGACCCGACCCGGCATGGTCCATTTGGGTTGCATGGCATTGCAATACTTGGATAGACAAAATGAGAGAAGGTACACTTGTGATTATTAATATATTATAAGTTCTAATTATTAATAATAGTATTATTTAATTAGTATTCATTAAGTATTAATTTGGTGATCAAAGTGGGACTAATTAAATTTATAGGGTTGATTATGATAATCATCAATTCTTTTATGGTGGATTAATGATCCATGGTTTATGGGTTTGGTTATAACCATATGGAGCTCCATGGATAGTCCATGGGAGTTACAAACCCATGGGTCATGAGAAATGAAGCGTCATGACAATTAGGGTTTACATTTGTAGCACTTAATTATGACACACTATAAAAGAAACCCTATAGCATGCAAAATCGGACTAAGGGTATTCATAAGAGGGCATAACCGATTTTTTTAGGCTAAGTGACATTCTCTTAAGTTATTCCAAGTTTGTAGTGTTGTGTGAAGCATTTGAGGCACAACATTTGGGGTGCTAGGCTCACAAAGTCTTGAAGGAATCCAAGCAACAACAAGGTATGTATTTCTACTAGTTTTATGTTTTATAGATTCCCCATGCCATGCTAGTTAGGAAATAACCTTGAAAAATAAATTTGCATGTATATAGAGAAAACATAGATTCAAGGTTATTAGGGTTGCATGTACACTTAGGAAGTGTTAGAATGCTCAAAACCCATCAATCTTGTCAATCAGAACAATATTTTGGTCATTCCGGACAAGGCCAAGACCGTGATGAGGTGGGAGGTTCCGAGGTCTCCATTTGAGATTTGGAGTTTCCTTAGGTTGGTAGGCTACTATCGGTGGTTCATTCAGGATTTCTCCAAGATAGCGGTTCCTCTTACTCGGTTGACAAAGAATACTGTCACTTATTTGTGGGGGCCTACGAGCAGGCAGCTTTCGATACCATGAGACAGAGATTGTGTGAGGCATCAATTTTGACCTTGTTAGAGGGTGTTGAGGATTTTGTGGTTTATTTTGATGCGTTAATAACATGTTTGGGTAGATTTCAGATGCATAGGGTTCGTGTGATTGCGACGCTTTGAGGTAGGGAAGCCTCATGAGGTGAATTATCTGATGCATGAATTAGAGTTGGGGACTTTGGTATTCGCCCTCAATATTTGGCAACATTATCTCTATCGTTCCGTTGTCTATTTACGCGGATTATAAGAGCCTAAGGTATCTGATCGATCAACCAAATTTGAATATGAGGCAGCGCCGGTGGTTGGATGTGGTGAAGGATTATGATTTTGTGATCCTTTACCATCTGCGGAAGGCCAATGTGGTGACCGATGCTCTCAACCGCAAGGCGGTCGTGGCTCCGATTAGGGATGTCTACATGATGATGGAAGTGATTACTCCACTCTTCAAGAAGATTCAAGAGGATCATGTTGAGGCTATGAAGGAAGAGCACCAGAAGAGTGAGCGCATAGTGGGTCAGGTGGCTTCCTTCGATTATGATTGTCGAGGGTTTTTGACTCTCCATCGGAGGGTGTGTGTTCCTTATTGAGGTGGTATGAGTCAGGATTTGATGGAGGAGGCGCACAAATCAAGATTCTCCATTCATCCCGAGGTGACGAAGATGTATAGAGATGTAGAAGCGAATAATCGAGAATATGAATTAAAATCAGAGTAATCAAGTGAAGTACATGAGATCTAAATATAATCTGGTTTCAGCTCATATTAGTTTCAATGAAGAAAGAGTACAAAACAAATAGTGAATGAGGGAAGACTCCTCTATCTAAAATCTGAGTTCATCTCCTATTTATACGAGGACTTAAAGTACAAAAAATACTAAGGCTATACATTCGGCTTCAACTAAAAGGTGCCTTAGTAAATACATAATGAAACTAACGAAAGCATCTATTACACAGACTTCGACATATTACAATAAATTCGTCTCTACAATCTCCCCCTTTGTAACAATGTCGAACTTCTCAGTTTATGAGAATCTGTGCAGCAAAATGTATCATCATTCTGATCTTCGAATACCATATCATAACTTTCTTCAGTTCAGCTTTATCCCCTTCGTAACGATAAATCTTCTTTGGATCTCCCTTTTCCATGAATGGTGGATCATTTTGACAAAGCCTCATAATGCTTTGAATCTGCCTTTGATTTTCCATCTCAACTTTCTTCTCATCCTTAGTTTTCTCAGTAATAATCTCTTTTCCTTTACCCACATAAACTTTAGAAGGTTTTGAACTTGAACTTCCTCCTCCAGTAGTAGAACCAATAACAATTCCCTTTTGAATAGGTCTTGTTGTAGTTTTGATAGCTTGTGTTGAACTAAATTTCGAAACAATTGGAGTTGGAATTTGAGTAGATATTACCTTTCCAACAACTTTTATCTTCTCATCTCCTTCTTTATTAATTTTTGCCTCTTTTTCCCTACCAACTTTTGCCTTTTCTCCCCTTGCACCCCTATAACAACAGGTGGGGCACCAGTTGGTAACATGTGAGCAAATTTTGAGATAGGAGCAACCTCCTTTTGAATTGCATGATCAAGGACATTTAACTTATGAGTTAAAAATGATTGTTGAGCAGGCTTCGAAACAAGCTCTTTGAGTTCCCCAAGTAACACTTTCAATTGATTGAATTGATCCCGGTCTTCATTTCCTTTGGCTTTGAATGTAGGAACAATTGACTGAAATGTTTGAATAAAATTGGTGACAGCCCCTGCAATTATGTCAACCTTCGAAAGAATAGACGAGTAATTTGTATTCAAGTCATTAATTTCTTTCGAAACATCACTCTCCATTTCTTCAAGCTTTCGGTTAACATCTTCTCGAATTGTTTTGACATCCTTAACAAACAGAACATGACGTTCTTTCGCTACAGTGAGAAGATCCTTGATCTCAGAATTGAACCAATCAGCCTGAGCCTTGACCCTTAATTCGTTGTTTTTATCAACAATGTCAACCTTTTTTTGTATCCTGAGCTCTACTGCCTTCAGCATAACATCAACTTCTATCCACGAAACATATTTCTTTGCTCGAGAATCAACTTGTGATTGAAGAAGATAGTTATGTTTTCTTTTTAGAATTTTGAACTGTTTACCAGACATTAACATGTGATCTAGTATATCCTCTTCTTCTGAATCAAATTGTAGATCAACAAATGTTCCTCCAAAATCTCCTTCATCTGTTTCATCATCGGAATGAGGTCTTGATGGTTCAGTGGATTAAGATTGGAAAAGTGTAGTGTATGGTTGTTGTAAGACTTGTTCAAAAGTTGGTGATGTGGTGGTGGTCGAAACGTGTTTAATAAATGGTGGAAGTGAAACGAAGGTATTAGGAATATGGTCGAATAAAGATGTAATAAGAATACCTTAAGATACCGACTTCATTTGTTCAACACTCTAGATGACTTTGGCACCCGTATCAGGTACGTTTGCACGAACATCATAAATTGGAACCGCCTCAGGAACTGATTTAGTAAGAACAATTTCGAGTGGACTTGTTATGGTTAAAGTTGTTGAAGTAGATTTAATAAGAGGAGAGTTCGTTCCCAGAGGCGTTTCTGTAACGATTTCACTATCAGATGACTCTTCTTGAACAATTAACTTCCTCTTCTTCCTCTTTTTGGCAATGTGTTTTGCCACACCCTCAGCTCTCCTTTTTTTCGAAGATGGAGAAACCGGTGCTGGAATTTCTCGAACTATGATCCCTCTCCTGTTGAGTTCAGCTTTACGAACTGTTGGAGATGGATCATCTAACAATGTTTGTGATTTTTGAGACATCTTCTTTATCCTCTTGAATACCCCTGATTTCAGAGGGATTAATTCTTTCGAAGAGTCATTAACTACCTTCTCCTTAGGCTTCTCCTTTTCACCAACATTCTTCGTAGGAGAATTAGATTTCACCTTTTTCGGTCTTTCATTAACCAGAACTTCATCAGAAACCTTCTTGGACTTCTTAGACTTCTTGAATGATCCTTCATCACTCTTTTGCAACAAAATCCTAGTTTCCACCGTTGGATTAACAATCTTCAAATAACTCACCAACACAGGGTTCGATGGGTTGATCTTCTTTAACATCCCATCTGGAATTCTAGCAACATTTTGAAAAACAATCGAGTCATCTTCTACTGACTTTAGGAAATGATACTTCACAAAATCTGCCTTAGATTCATCAGCAGGAACTTAGATAACTTCTTTCTCATACACATATTGAAGTATCAGACTCTAGTATCGAGCACATGAAATTCCTTTCACCACATTCGTGTTTTCCAAGCTTTTAATGAACTCCCTCCTGACTTGAGTAGCATAGTCTACATTAAGATCATAAAATAGACCTACAACCATGGTAAACACTTCCAATCTCCCCTTGTCTAAGCCCATACTTCGTCCTATCATGCAACGAAGGTAAATTCCAAATAAAAAGTTCCAGATATAGGGAAGACTTGATTTCTTGAAATCACTGATCTTGTTGAGTGGTGGCTGATGACCCATCTCATTGAACATGTAAATTATATGATCAGTTAAGACTTTGTAGAATGGAGCCAAGTTGGGAATCTCCAAATCTGAGCAAACATCTTCTTAGTAAGACGAAATCGTTTTTCATTCATCAAATTGAAAGTTACAACATCAAGAGCTTTGTTGTAAGTAGCAGTTGATCCCGCCATCAAAAACAAGGACATCAGGACTTCAAATGCATTGAACATCACAGTGGAAAGTGCGGAATGTTGAAGAGCAACAATCAATATCCTGAGTTCTTGTGGGTACAACGAGACATTAGCTTCAACTTGATAGTTTGTACTTTGGAGTTTCATGATCGGTTGAGATGTAATTTCTTCAGTAGTGTTGGTTTGAGCAGCAGCCATTGATTAGGGTTTGAAAGATTATTTGAAGAACAAAGAAAATTAGGGCTTAAATCGTCTGAGAATTTGAACGCATAATTAGAAAAGGATGAATCACTTTCCTTTTATATGTTCCCCCAATTGAATTCCAAATGATATTACAGAAACGTAGCCATGTCTATCCTTGAAACGTGCACCACTAGCCGTTTAAACCGCCACGTCATCAAAAAGTACCTTGAAATACGCATCACGTACAAACGGTTACATCAGACTATTCATGAGTACCATTTGGATAAGATTGAAAACCTTAGGCATGGAGGTTTGGCTCTTTCGTTTTTGGGTTGAAAAACAAAGTCATATGCTATACTTTCTAAATCTTCAGCCTGACTTGGTATTACTCAGAAACTCAACGATTTCGTGAGTTCAGTGTGCTAATAGAATGAGATAAGAAGCAAAATATCGAAAATTTGTGATCTGTGATGTGGAAAAATAAAATTTCGACACAAAAGCAGTTAAACCGCGGACAAAGGTTGCTTCGCTAATTATCAAGAGAGATAATCAACATCTTGTGTGGTTTCCCGTGAATTACAATCGAATACTTGTAGAGAAGTACCCAAGGGCTTCTTTTATATCGCTTCGTGGGTGGCTTAAAAACTTTCGTTACATATCAACCTAAACATAAGGTGAGTAATTGTAACAGAAATTACTTGTTTGGCCGGTGTAGTCAAGGACAAGTATGCTTTGAATAAATTTGAAAGTGACTAAAGATAAGAATGGATACTCATACATAAATCATATTCAGAAAAAAAAATTGGCTGGATCCTGTTGGGAAACAAATGTCGTGGGCTTCGAACATTTGATCAAAACCACTCATAACGAAAGAATATGATTTAAAGTATCGAAAAATTGGTACTGAAATAAATGTTTCGTGAAAATCTGGAACCTAGTTCCCCGTTAATTCCATAAAAGGTAAGAAAATTGGGTTTCACTTTCATCACGGCCTCATGAATCAAGATCATAAACACAGATTTTTGATATGTCTAAGTCTTGATTGGTTTGATAAAAGACCTCACGGACATATGTCATTGTGTGTGAACTGTGTTAGAATTTTAAGATGACAAAGGTTGGTTCACGAATCTAATTGTACCTCTGCTATGTTTGGACCAAGCAGAAAACTCTTAACTCATTTGAGAAGAGTTAGGTAGCTCAGTAGACTAATGTGAATACAAGTCTGATTGGGAAGAATTTTTCGTGATGAAAAATTTCATTAAGGCTTTCGAAATCACACATTGAGTTAATGGAGGCTTAGGTCGACATGCTGCAGCATGCTTCTAGGGACATCCTAATTAGTACAAAGTTTCGAAAGTATACCTAACCCTAGAAATGCAAGCATGAACCTTGTAAAACATCCTTGGAACCTTCACGATTGAAGAAAAGACAAAGTACAAAATAACAAAAATCTTTTTGGATTTTATGTTTTTGAAAAGAAGAAAAAAAATATTATTGTGATTTTGAATTTTTCGAAAAGAAAAACAAATAACAAAAAAATATTTTTTGTATTTTTGATTTTTCGAAAAAGAACACAAATTAACGAAAATATTTTTGACTTTTCAAATTTTTTGAAATAAAAAAAATAAACAAAAATTTAAGAATGTACCAAACTAACAAAAATTTCTTTCCCACATGTTGAAAACAAAGTGTATCGAAGCGCTGAATATGAACAGTAACCTTTGAATGGTTAATACGAGATGCCTCTGAAATTCATCATTGCCTCTGATTCGACACATTTGCTTACCACCACATTGTCATTCTTTCGAAATTAGTCCTGGAATAGAACTTTCTTAAATCATTCCCAATCCTGTCAAAATTCTAACAAATGATTTTTCATCCAATGGTTTTGTAAAAATATCAGCAAGCTGATCAGTTGTTTTTACAAAATGAACTTCAATATTTCCATCTTCCACATGATCTTTAATGAAATGATAACGAAGTGCAATGTGTTTGGTTTACGAATGTTGTACTGGATTATGACAAATGCGTATAGCACTTTGTGAATCACAATATAATGGAATCTTTGTCATGTTGATTGCATAATCACGCAATTGAATTTGGATCCATATGATTTGCGAAGTGCAAGCGGCAGCTGCAACATACTCAACTTCAGCAGTTGAAATTGCAACACAAGTTTGCTTTTTTGATTGCCAACTTACAAGCTTCCTATCCAACAATTAACATCCTCCACTTGTACTTTTTCGATCAAGATTACATCCTCCCAGATCTGCATTAGAAAACGCTTGAATAAAAAATCTTGATTTTGAAGGATACCACAATCCTAACGAAATTGTTCCCTTCAAGTATCGAAAAATATTTTCACAGTAGTTAAGTGCGGTTCTCTTGGATTTTCTTGATACCTAGCACAAATACATATAGAAAACATGATATCAGGTCGACTTGAAGTAAGATAAAGCAATGAACCTATCATGCTCCTGTATAAAGTAAGATCAACAGCAGGTTTATCTAACGAATGTGTTAGCCTTGTTCCAACCGACATTGGTACTATTAACTTCGTGCTATTTGTCATTCTGAACTTTTGGAGCAAATTCTTGGTATATTTTTCTTGATTGACAAAAATGCCATCTCTGCTTTAATGAATATTTAAGCCCAAAAAGTTATTTATTTTTGCCCATCATACTCATTTCAAAGTGGCTTTTCATCAAACTTTCGAATTCACTAGAGAAAGCAGGGTCAGTAGAGCCAAAAATAATATCGTCGACATAAATTTGAACAAGCATTAGATGATTCCAAACTTTCTTTCCAAATAACGTGGGTTCAACTGACCCTTGTTTAAATTTCGACTGTTTTAAGAAATTGGTAAGAGTTGCATACCAGTCTCTTGGTGCTTGTTTTAACCCATATACAACTTTATCTAAAATATAAACATGATTTGGATATTTTTCATCTATGAAACCTGGAGGTTGTTCAACATAAACTGTTTCTTTGAGCTCACCATTGAGAAAAGCACACTTTACATCCATTCGATAAACATCAAAATCTCTGTGAGTTGCATAGGTAAAAAATATTCGAACAGCCTCGAGTCTTGCGACAGGGGCAAATGTTTCTTCGTAATCGATACCTTCTTGTTGTGAATACCCTTTAACAACTAATCGTGCTTTATTTTGAACAATTTTTCCGTCGTTGTCGGTTTTGTTTTTGAAAATCCATTTTAATCCGACAATCAAAACATTTTCAGGTTTAGGAATTAACCTCCAAACTTTGTTTCTACCGAACTCCGCCAGTTCAGATTGCATTGCTACAACCCAATCTGAGTGTTCCATTGCAACCTTAATTGTTGATGGATCTATTTTTGAAATGAAAACATTAAACATGCAAAACTCTTTATGAGCATTAAGTACCTCATTCTTTGCACGAATCTGAGCTCTTGTCAATACTCCATCTTGAGGATTTCCAATAACCTGTGCTTTTGGGTGATCTCTTGTCCATTTTTCCATTAGAGGATATGCTGGATCAAAATCCAATGGTGCTTCTTCGTACATTTCTTCATTTTACGATTTTGCAATAGAAATATTATCATTGAGTTCGTGAAATTCATCGTTTTGATCAAGATTTATCGTATCAGTATCATTTTGCTCCCCCTCGACATAATTATCACTCTGATGCTCCCCCTCGAAAACATCATTTATACTGCTCTTCTCCCCTACGAAAGGATGCTCCCCCTCAACTTGTGCGTCTAGCATACTTTTGTCATTAGCATTTGTATCGGTAGTGATTATCGAATCATCAAAATGTTTCGAAGATTTAGGAGTTTAATTATCAGCAGCATTGACTTCTGTGACAACCCGAAAATTTTTATCATGTAACTCCATCCAATCAATCGAGATTCAGACTTGTTTCTGCTATCTTTTAACATTGTTAAGGCCCATTTTATGAGTTCTAAGACTAGTACACTCAAGGATTGTGTGTTAGGAAGTGAACCAAGCAAGAACCAAGAGCCTAAAACAACATATGAGCCATAAAACCCCAACAAGTAAGCTTCACGGCCAAGGTCGTTGTTCACGGCCGTGAACCCTTCTTAGGCCGTGAACCCCTCCTATATGAATGAATTTTTGCCACTATTTCTTCACTTGTTCTTCTCTTGGCCGCAATCTCCCCATTCTCTCTCAAGTATCAACCAACAAAGGCTCTCTTTTCACCTCAAAATCGTAAGTATCTCATCCGTTACTTGTGTATACTTGGAAACCCATTTGATTCCATATTGACTCATCACTTTTTCTTCAAGATCTTCAAGATCATCATCTTTCACCAAGAACACACAACTTTTCTTGGTGGCCGTGAAAACCCTAAAGTCATCCAAAGTGTAAGTAATTCTTCTATCATCTAGTTATCCATAATAGACACTTGATTCCTAGTCACGAAACAAGCACCAAATGCAAGACCTTCAAGAGTTCATGGCCGTGAAGCCTTCATGTGGCCATGTACGCTTCAAATATGCTTGATAGGACCATGAACCATCCTTCCTTAGCTGTAAACCCTCCATATGATCATGCTTGGGTCGTGAACTCCTTTCATACAATCACATGTGATTGTAACACTCCATTCCAAGTGTTTCCTAGCCCCTAAGGTTGTTTCCTTGCATGTTAGTTGTTTTAAACACATGCCTATATATGCCATTATATGTCATTTAGGACTCGTTTGTGTCTTTGGAATTCATTCGTGGAACTTCTCATCCTTACGCGAACCTTCAATTAAATCACCCATATAAGATGAGTTCATACCCCTATAATCAATCTTTTAAATGTTTTAAATGCTTTTAGGGGGGAATACAAGTTGAACACAGTGATAATTGTGTAAATGTTATTTATGATAACCATCACGTTAAAGGATTTCTCATGCTTTTATAAGTGATCAAAAACAAAAACTCTTTTTAAGTTATGTTACTTTATTGTTTATAAAACTCTGTTTTTAAAGTACGAGCATAACTTAGTAGATAATCGAGTGTTTTCTACAAATCAGAGACAATACAAAACAAACATACCAGTAAACTATAATAGGTATAGTTTAGGGGTTCAGAACATATTATAACAAGAAATAGAAAGAACATACTATAAAGAGAAACAGGGAGAAACATACAATAACAAGAAGAGAAGGAACATACGATAACAAGAACAAGATAACAATAATGTGAAACCACTACTTCACGACTTAGCGATATACATGCTAGGTTGCGTTTTGTAACCAGCATCTCCTGGAGGGAGAGAATGAGTTTGTGCATAGATCTATACGGGATTGACACCCCACAACCTTGCTGTTAGCTACAGTGGGACTTGCAAGTCTACGAGTGACAAATGTCACATCAGTTTCGGCGCCATTAGGTCATCGTGTTAAACACGTGTCATATCAGTATGGTTATAACTACATCACATTTTAACCTTAATTAACAAACTGGTTTTAAGGTAGTAAGTATTCAGTAGTTACTTTATAGAACATTACTGAATACTTTCATTTTTTTCCCATTACATTCATATTGTGATCTTCTCACATAAAAGGTAATGCAAACTATTTTCTAATAAAGATAGTCTTAAACTTGGGAAAACTTACAAAAGACAAAAAGTATAGTCGAGTCTTAGTATATTCAGTAAAAAGGGGGCCTATAATCCTAACCTTATGATTCCTTAGTAGATACATCAGGGATATATATTAATTGGATCCGGCAGACAGTAGGATGTGTGCTTTCTGCTTCATTTCCTGTTCCTTGTTTGGATGTGGGCTTAGAGCAGATTCACCCAGTCTACTAAATATTCGATCTTAGCTATATATATATATATATATATATATATACACACACACACACACCAAGCAAAAGCAATCAAAAGGAGTACCAGGTATAGGTCAGGTCATAGCACACAAAAATTCAGTACACAGTTTTCTAGTACAAAAGCATACTTTTCAGATAGTACATTTAGTAGGCTAAACTAGAAGCTTATCAACGAAAGGGTTTAATATATTTTATTAAACCAGTATAACTTAAAGGACCTTTAGTGGTTAATTCTATAATACCATAGTTTATAAATCAGGTTTATATATAATTAATATCTGATAGGAAGTTGGATGTGTGCTTTCCACGTTACTTCCTGTTCCTTGTTTGGTTGTGGGCTTAGGGAAGATTCACCCATTTAACTGTCCGTTCGATATTAGTTGATATATATATATATATATATATATATATATATATATATATATATATATATATATATATATATATATATATCTTGTATAAACTAAGTGATTATAGAAGGAATTATTGTGGTTAGTATTTTTACTAAAGGAAATATATGATTTTCTTAAAGAATGTTTTCATCAAATATAAAGAACTATCACAATTAACTCCGTAAGTACCAAATGAATACGCTAGGGTTATATATAGTAAAGGTCTAACAAAGAATGGGATGTGTGACTTCCACCTCATTCCCTGTTCCTTGTTTATTTGTGGGCTTAGGGAAGATTCACACAATCGATTGTCTGTTTACTCTAATTGTATATAACTTGTATCCATTCAGTACTCATAGAATGAATTGTAGAGTCATTTTTACTTTCATTCACCATATCAAAAAATATAGGATTTTTTGGAGGAACAAAAGAACTTTTCTAAAGGAACTTACAACATACTATACATCACTTAAATACTTATGAACTCACCAGCTTAAATGTTTATCTAATCTTTCAAAATATATTGTATTCTCAGGAAACTAGTAGACAGGTACGTTCACTGGGATTCAGAAGATGAAGTATAGTAGCTTCATGTGTTGTTTTGTTATTTACTTTTGGAGTCTATCTTTTGTGAACCACATACTTTGTAAACACTTTCATATTAATGCAACGATTGTTAGTTACTTAGATTACTATGATGCATGTGTTGTGATATTAAATATGACGTCCACCGCCCCCGAACGTTTCCGCCGTTCCAGTTTGGGGGTGTGACAGATTGGTAGCAGAGCATTGTTTATAGCGAACTAAGTATATCAACCTAAAAAACATATACAAGTATAAATGCAATGGGGCCGAAGTGCTTTGAATAAAATTATATTTTAAAAATATACCAATACTTTATAAAAGTACATACATTCTTATAACACATATACATACTAGATCAGGTATCACAAGAAGAATAGAATAGAAGTATTTAAAGTTTGAATACTACGGTCAAACCTGGACAATTATGTAAGCATATCTCAGATCAATATAGCCTGATCAACTATATTCATTTGAGATGTGACCGACGTGTGTTTGGGAGTGATGTGGTGTTGCAACAGTCTTAAAACTTACTGAACTCTAGTCAAGGGATTTCTAGATCAGAACATAAAGTTATAATACTATGGGAGTATTTTATGATACTACAAGACAACAACAAGTTTAAAACGTACCAAGTTCATTACATTAAAATACTATAGTAGTATTTTAGGCACTATAAATAACTTATGCGAGAATTTAAAAGACCCTTCTGGTAGGTCTACGATTCCGGGGTGTATACTTCCTGTTCCTTGTTTGGTTGTGGTTTTAGAGTAGGATCACTTATTCGAAGGTCTATTTAATCTTAAATTATGTACAATTTGTATACATTGCGCAATTATAGGAGGACCCAGTAAGGTTCACCCCATAACGTTACAGTTAATCTCATGGATTCTTTAGACACTTCCATTCTCATACGACAAACCCTGATAGATGTAACCACTCCATCATAGCAGTCAGTAGAGAAGTCAAGGGTAAACAAAAAGAGATTCAAAAAAAGATTTCCAAGAAGTGATCAGCAGGAGAAACTAAAACGTCTTATGTGTCACATTAATACATAATTACCTTAATTGACTTCGTGAGCTAGTGGATACACTACTCACACTATCTGTTAGAATTATTTCTTTTCATGCAGGTAGTATCAGTTATTCAATTCATAGAGATTCATTCGAGGATAGCCACTTCTGATTCATAAAGTTTGTTTTATATAGACTCCCTTTATGAATTGTTTCCAGAACCCTATGAAAGTCAGAAATAGATACACTAAGAACTAGGATAACTTTGTCATTAAGCTTTCGGCTTATAACCAATACTATAGAATTATTTCCATCTCATCTTTGTATTCCTTTTTAGAAAAAGATGCCTCGCAGTAGACCATTAAGGCGTGTAGTCAATAGCACAACAGAGAATCCACCACCAGATTTTGATCTTGTTGCTCTACAAGCAGCGATAGCAGCCGCAGTATCAACTGCTCTAACTCACATCAGTGAAAGTGTTACCAACGGAGCCGATAGCAATATCCACTTAACTAAGCCCATAGTTACCCACAGACACCCAAGGGAGTGTACGTTCAAGGACTTCATGAAATGCAAACCCAAATCCTATAATGGAAATGGGGGAGTCATTGCTCTGATGCGATGGTTTGAGAAAACAGATTTGGTCTTCACAATCTGTCTATGCCCAGAAGGGAGCAAAGTTAAGTTTTCTGTCTGCACCTTCTCCGACAGAGCCCTAACATGGTGGAATAGCCACGTTAAGTCACTAAACCTACTAGTGGCTAACTCTATAGGTTGGGAAAACCTAAAGGATATGATGTTGGAAGAATACTGCCCAAGGGGGGAAGTATAAAAACTGGAACAAGAGCTATGGGAGCATACCATGGTCGGCTCAGACATAGTGACCTACACTGGTTTAGCGATCTGGCAGCACTATGCCCTGAGATGGTTACCCCGGAGAGTAGGAATATAGAAAGGTACATCTGGGGTTTATCTACCTCGATTCATGGAGATGCACTATCTTCTAGCCCAACTACATTCGATAGCGGCAAACGCTTGGCCCTGCAACTCATTGACCATGAAGTCTACATGGCGTTGTGGTCCCCGTGCCTGAGCCATCAAATGGAGGGGGCTATAAACGAAAGGCGGGGGAAAAGAGGAAGGAGCAAACTGTTGGATTAATGTCTAAGTCCATAACTATTATTGGTATGTACTTGACCTGTGACAACCTGAAATTTTCATTCTGCATAACATATCAAGTCAATAGAAGTTAGAACAGTTACTGTTAAATTTCATACTTTTTGGAATAAGTTTGAGTATTCTAGGATTAACACTTTAGGAGATATCAGGAGAGAGGATGACCTAGGGTTTATTGAGCAAAAATAAAGTCCCGACACATCAAAAATTTAGAGTTTACGGCCTAAACTTGGTGTTTACGGCCGTAAACCCTAAAGGGGAGGGGTAAAAAAGTGGCACTTAGCCATTTTTAGCATTTTCCACCTTTCCAAGAGTAAACTCCCAAACTCTCTCAAGTATCATCCCGGTTTTCTTTGAGATCTTCAATCTAGTGAGTGTTTCTAGCTTTTTCAAGTTAGTATATCACTTAATCTAGTGTTTTAACACACACATCCATCCGTCTAAATATTCCAAAAAGGTTGATTCTTCAAGTTCACCAAGAACACCAAGAACACACACTAGTGTTCTTGGACTTTTGGCTCATTTCAAGCTTCTATACTGTAAGAGTTTCTATCCTAGAGTATCATACTGCTTAGTACACATCTTTACATCAAGAAAATGTCCCAAGAACACCAAGAACAAGGTGTTCATGGTTCAAGAAGTCTTTGAACCGTAAACACCAAGTCAAGGTGCCAAAGGGTGCCTTTGGGTGCCTTAGTCCTTCACAATGCCTTAGGGACATGCCTAGATCTTTCCTTGATGTGTTTAACACATAAAAAGTCACAAAAATCTCTCTTTTATATGTGTTTACGGTTTGGGGAGCTCCCAAAACCGTAAACACCCCAAAGTAAGTATAAATTCCCCATATTCCTTCCTATGCCTTAGAAGCTAGCATGGATCCATTCTTTGTTGAGCTAAGGACTTGAAAACTCCCAAAGATACCATAAACCTTATGCGTTTACGGTAGTAAACTCAAAGGAAAATGGTTTAGGGACCGTAAACTCCACTTAGGAGTGAATTGGTGCCCTAACTTCTTCCATAGGCTTATACTTCAAGTAGAAAAGCTTCTAGGGACTTTTTAGACTTCAAACCAATAAATGGTCAAAAGAGTAGGAGCTTACGGCCGTAAACTCAAGTGTTTACGACCATAAACTCTTTTGGTTGTGACCACAAAACCGTAAACTCCTTTAGGGAGTTTTCCTTGAACCCTACACTCACTAGCCATTCCCTACAACACTTGGTTGCAACCCTTGTGATCTTTAACACTTGAAACAAAGTGTTCCCATGTCCTAGAGTGTCTTAACTTTATTAATTAGTTATTAACTGACTAATTAGATTACACATATGTCTATTATATGATAACTAGGATCATAGAGTGTGTTCAAGACTTCACTTGACACCTAGCAATCCTACATCTTCAGTTCATCCGTACCCGTCACCACAGGTGAGTTCATACCCCTTGAATTAACCTTTTAAATGTTTCTAAATGATTTTAAATAGTTTATGGGGGGAATATAGGTTGAATCATGCTAGTTATTATATTAATCAGATGTGATTAATAACTAACATGCAATTAGATTTACTATACGTTAGTTGTTTTACTAAACAGATTTCTTCAAATGTTTCATTAAATGTTTTATATGCTTAAAACTCTTTATCAAACCGCTTTATAAACCGACATCAAGTCGAACTTTTCTTAGATATTAATCTTTTTCAAAGGATTTATAAAACTCCTTTATGCTTTGATATTATCAAACGCATGCATGTATGTGTATAGTTATATAAGTAATGTTTGAAGGACTTAGGAAGGCTAACTCGCTTTATTTCCTTTTCCTCGTTGGGATGTGGTCTGGTAGGGTATCGAGTATCCGTCCGAAGGTCATTCAACTATTAGTTATATATCATGTATACATATATAGACATAAAAGTACCCTCAGTCAGTTCATTACCTTTGGCTAGCAAAGGTATACCTTCAGTATACTTGTACTGTCACACCCCAAAACCGGAACGGCGGAAACGTTCGGGGGTGGAGGACGTCATGTCAAGTATCACGAGATATGTATATGGTAAGCAAGTAATGAACAACCATTTCATTTAGAAAGAAAGTGTTTACAATGTATGTGTTCACAAAACATAGAAGTCATAAACAAATAACAAAACAAGACTTGAAGCTATAATGCTCCATCTTCTGACGTCCCAGCACGAGCACCTGTCTAATAGTCTCCTGAGAATACGAGTTATTTGAAAGAGTTGATCAGCAATTAAGCTGGTGAGTTCATAAGATTTTAGTGATGTGAGTAAGCTGTAAAAATGTGGTTGAAAATGTATATGTAAAGTACTGTAAGCTGTAAGGTGTTGTTTTGTAAAGTTTTCCTGTTCCTCTAGAAAATCATATATTCCCTACTTAAAATGGGAGTTGATTAAAATGACACTACAAGCCTTTCTATGCGTAATAAGTGGGTACAAGTTATATATACTTGGAGTAAACAAATAATTGATTGTGCGCATCTGCCCTCAACCCACAACCCAACGGGGTACAGTAAGTAAGGCGGATAGCACACATTCCATTGGTTGTTAGATCGTTGTCATTTATAACCTTGGTGTATTCACTTGTTGCTCATGGAGTTATTTGTAATGGTTCCTTTATATCTAATGGAGAGTTCATTTTAAGAAAACCTATATTTCTTATAATAAAGTATTGACTATGGTGATTACTTTTATAATAGATTTGTTTATACTGCTATATATAATTTGATATCGGGTAGATAGTAGATTGGGTGACCTCGGTGTAAGCTCACATCCAACTGGAACAGGACGTACAGCGAAGAGCACACATCCTACTAGCTGTCGGATACTAGTTTTATATATAAACATGGTGTATAAACTAAGGTATTATAGAGTTAACTCACTTAAAGTCTTTAAAACTGTACTGGCTTAATAAAATGGATTAAGCCCTTTACTGGGAAATCGATAGTTTTGTATATCAAAAGTACTGACTTTGAAACGAAAGTTTTGTACTAGAAAAACTGTGCATTGACCCTGTGTCCTATGACCTGATCCATACCTGGTACCCTTATGATGAGTTAATGTATACTAAGCATAAATATATACAGATTCGGGTAGATAATAGATTGGGTGACCTCGGTGTAAACCCACATCCAACGGGAACAGGACGTACCGCGAAGAACACACATCCTATTAGCTGTCGGAATCTACTTAGCATATATGTATCCTATAGTGTATACATTACGGAATCATAAGGTTAGCATCATGGTCCTAACTTTTTAAAAGTAGCCTTCTACCAAGACTCTATTGTTATGAAAGCAGTCTTCTACCAAGACTCTACTATTATGAAAGCAGTCTTCTACCAAGAATCTATTGTTATGAAAGCAGACTTCTACCAAGACTCTACTGTTATGAAAGTAGTCTTCTACCAAGACTCTATTGTTATGAAAGCAGTCTTCTACCAAGACTCTACTGTTAAGAAAGCAGTCTTCTACCAAGACTCTACTATTATGAAAGCAATCTTCTACCGAGACTCTACTGTTATGAAAGCAGTCTTCTACCAAGACTCTACTATTCCTTTGTCAACTGTAAAGTACATTCTCCCTAGTTTATAACCTATCTCGAATAGAGAATAGATTAACCTTCAAGTGTTACCGACACTTTATGAAAGTAATGGGAGAAATGAGTACCCTGATGTCGTTTATTATGACATACGGAGGTACTATCAACCTAAAAACATATTTGTTTTATTACGGTCATAATGTGAAAGCTGGAACCCCTACTAACCGCTCTCATGTATGGAGATTGTGGGAACCAAACGCGACCCGAGCAAATGCATGCAAGCCATGTAATTCACATTAAAGTTAGATCCTGTCTGCGTGTTGTCATGTTATAGCAAATTGACTTGTTAGTTATGTTCTGTTCTGGTATTGTTTGATTCTCTTCACTATTTGTTATGTTCTGGTATTGTTTCTTTGTGTGCTTCATTGTACTAGAAGTAAAGAATAGTATTCTCCTAAACTATACTTATAATAGTTTACTAATGTTCTAAGTGTACTGATGATGAAAAGGCTCATTTTTCTACCAAGTTATGCTTATACTTTAAAAACGGAGTTATGTACAACTATAAAGTAACACAACCTTTAAAAGAGTTTTGAAATGTAAAGACGACTTATAAATGACATAAGTAACATTTTGAAGAATGTTTAACAACAAATAATTACACAATTATCATTGTGTTCAACTTGTATTCCCCCCCCCCCCCTTAAAACAGTTTAAAATAGTTAAATGATTCATTACGGGGTATGAACTCACCTGATGTGGGTGATTCAAACGGGTACGCGCGTACGGATGAGAAGTTCCACAAATGAAGTTCCGAGACACAATGAGTCCTAAATGATATTTAAGGACCATAATGACATGAATATAGTGTTTATAAACAACTATATGAAAGATAACACTTTCCGGGACTAGGAAACACCTTGGCTAGGTGTTGGAATCACATGTGATTCAACATAGGAAGGTATAAGGCACACACATGAGTTTACTACCATGAGTTCATGGCCCAATGGAGTTTACAGCCGTAAACTCATGGCTACACATGTGGGAATGCAAGTTTGAAAGCTAGGGAATGTTTTAGGGACATTAGCTTTAACCTAGGATGAGAAAAACCACCTTCTTTGGAGTTTTTGAGGAGTTCACGGCCCAAATGAGTTTACTACTGTAAAATCATGGCCATTTATGCTTATGAGGGTCCTAAAGGTCATAAGGAAGCATTCAAAATTCATGCCTAAGCCTTAGGAAGTGTTTGTGGCATCAAAACACTCTTATCTTGAGTTTTCGGCCCTTGGACCATTTTGGATTGAGCTTGTGGCCGTAATCACCTATGGGTGATGATAGTTTGATTGTTTTGAGTCCTAAACACATCTAGGTAAAGTTCTATGCTTGTCTCTTGGCTTATGGAAGGCATTTAGGGCATTTTGGCACCCTAAAATGGAGTTCACGGCCCAAAAACTTCCTTGGCCGTAAACTCACTTCGAGCCTTGTTTCTTAATGTTTTGGGGCTCTAAAACAAGTAATAGTAGTCTCTAGGTTTAGTCCCAAGGCTTGGAGGGGCATTGGGCACACTTTGGCCCTTATAAAGGAGTTTACTCTCCAAGATGTTCTTGGGCGGTAAACTCCCAAATCTTGTTGTTTTGACTTGATTTTCATGTTATTTAAGGCATATAACACACTTATATACACTCTAGGTTGAAGTACTTACAGTTGGGGGTTATCGGGTGAAGATCCTTGAGAGAGAAAATCGAGTTTTCTCTAGCTAGAAATGTAACAAATGAATCCAAAATGGCTAAATTTTCTTTATATAGCCTTGAGGGTTTTTGGTCCGAATACCATTTTTGGACTGTAATATTCCAAACTCTTGAAGGTTTGGGCACTTATTGCAACATATTAAACCCTAGTGTATCCTCTCTCCTGATATCCTCTGGAGCACTAACCTTAAAACACTCAAACTTATCCGAAAAGTTTGATAGTTAGTTGATATAGATTTGACTTCAATTGTAGTGGATGGTTTTACCGAATGGAAATTTTTGGGTTGTCACATGTACCTTACTAGTAACTATTATAGGTATAGTTAGGAGATACTACTTACCATTCCAAGTACAAGGAATACACCAGAGTCAGTTCATTCATGAGTCTATACTAAATGATATATGAAGGGATACACTTACTTGAATACACTTACATGGATACACTTTCTTGAATACACTTACATGGATACACGTACTTCAATACACTTACTTGGACACCTTTACATAGATACTTTGTTAAAAGCATGCCTATATATGTATAGTTATATAAGTAATGTTTATATGACTTAGGAAGGCTAACCCACTTTATTTCCTTTTCCTCGTTAGGATGTGGTCTGGTAGGGTATCGGGTATCCGTCCGAAGGTCGTCTAAATATTAGTTATATATCATGTGTACATATACGGACATAATAGTTCTAGTCAGTCAGTTCAGTACCTTTGGGTAACAAAGGTATACGTTCATATATCCCTAGTAAGCTATTATAGGTATAGTTTGTGCTTATATATATGATTTGGTAATAAATATGGATTTTGACCTAGCGATTCGTTGTGGAAGTCACCTTTAGTTCCAAATGTAGAATAGGGACTACCAATCATATTATTACTTACTTATAGCGAGTCTCGTGAGAAGACTACTTACTTACTAGATGGGACTAACCATTCCGGCACCCAACTGTTAGCAACAGAGGTAATGAACATCTACGGATGCCTACAGTTAATACTTATATTAGGGTACCTTTATGGTACTAACCATTCCTACGCCCTGCTGTTAGCTACAGAGGAAAATGAACATCTACGGATGTGCAAGGTTATTACTATTTCGGCAGTCGCGATGTCGGGTTCATCCTAATATAAAAGGATAAACACTTACCTGGCTATATTTTTCCTATTACTTTTATTTTGTGATACATTCACATAAACGATGAGGTAGACTATATATATATTGTTAATAGTAGTCATACAAGGGAAAAACCATCTTTGTTACTTTCAAAACAGTTAGGTCTTGGTAGAATATTTCATCTATACTAATAGGAATCATAGGGATTTCTAGGGTTTTTCAAACGCTTTCCTTTACTTAAAAACATTTCCACACTTGTACGAACTTTCTTTCAAAACAATGTCAAGACTTTCATTAAAATTTTTACAAATCAAAGACACATTAATACTTATGAATTCACCAGTTTTTTGGCTAATACTCGCTTTCAAAATAACTTGTATTCTCAGGTCACAAATAGACAGGTACGATGACCAAGTTTTGAGAAGACGGAGCAGTTCAGACTCGTCTTTTATTTTGATTGTTCATTTTGTTGTCTTATACTATGAAAGAACACACTTGTAACTAAAATTATACTATTAATGTAATGGATGATGTTGTTGCTTCTTTACTACTTTACATTGTTGTGATACATTACATGACGTCCTCCGCCCCAGAACGTCTCCGACGTTCCGGTTTTGGGGTGTGACAGACCCGACCCGGTATGGTCCATTTGGGTTACACTTCACCCGAACATTTTATATGGATAATCTTGTAATAATAGTATAAGTTATGATTTATTAATATATTATAAGTTCTAATATATTAATATGAAATCATATTATTTAATTAGTATTGATCTTAAATTAATTTGGAATTAATTTAGTGATCATAAGTATGACTAATTAAATATAGGATCAAGTATTTATATAGTGTGGGCTAATGCTTATTTGGAATGGGCTAGACTTGCATGGTAAGTCCATGGATAGTCCATGGAGCTTAACCCATGGATCTCATGGAAATGAAAATACACGGGTATTAGGGTTTACATGGATGTAACCCTAATCCACCACACTATATAAAGGAGTACTTGGCACCTAAAATGGCACTAGTGTATGTGTAATACAAGGTGTAACCGATTTCTACTTATGTGTTACTATTCTCTCAAGTTTCCAAGGTTTGTGGTGATTTGTGATTCCACTTGAGGCTTCCACACTATTGGGGCTAAGCTCTTAAAGTACTAAGGAAACAACCACAATAAAAAGGTATGTCATCTAACTAGTACTTTGTAGTATAAGAGCTTCATAATATGCTAGTTAGGATTAAAGCCTTGGAAAGTTCTTATTTGCATGTATGATAGAGAAAACATATATCCAAGGTTTATAGGGTTGCATGTACACCATAGGAGTGTTAGAATGCTCAAAACCCAACAGTGGTATCAGAGCCATGGGTTGTCTTCTGTTATATTCACGCAAATGTTTGATTTTCAAAGTTGGAAAAAAAAAAGAAAAAAAGAAAAAAAAAATATGAAGTGTGTCAAATTTTAAGATAATTACTTGTTTTGTGAAAAACTAATTATTTGTAAAATTTGAATCATTTGCTATATGAGTTGAATTAGGTCAAATTTAGTAAAAGATAAAATGATATGATTATGTTATTAGTTTTAAAAGTTTGATCTAAATGTTTTAAGGAGTTACAAATTTTTTCATAAAATTTTGGAGCTCAAAAGATTTTTTTAAAGTTGTGATCTTAAGAGTTTTGAAACTTCCATAAGTTATGGATATGAAAGTTTTGTTTTTTTTTAAATTGATTCAAAGTTTTTATGGAGTTACAAAATTTGGTGTTAACGTTTTAAAGAATTCCATAACTTGTTCTTATGTTATGGAATATGAAAAGTTTCATCATAAAAGAAGTATTTAACTCCATAAGTTATGGAATCCAAAAGTTTTCAAGAGTTACAAAACTAGCCCTCAAGTTTTGGAATTTGGAAAAAGTTTTTTATGAAAAGAAAAAGAATTGAATTCTAAAACACTTGGGTTCATAACTTAAACAATTAATTAAATGGTTTTAATTTTGAATTTAATAATTGGAATCATGATGTTTTTATTGATTAATTCAATTAACTCTTATGGACTTTATTAATAGATAATTAAAGTGTTTAATTAAAAGAGAATTAGTAATGGCATAATGACATGGTATAAGTTTTTTTTAAATTAAGAGTATAGTTTAATTAATAGATTAAACCAACAAGTATTTTAAATATCTAAAATACACCCTTATACTATTATAATATTAAAAGTATAATATATTATATGTATAAGAGCAAGTTGTCTTACCATTAGTAGGCCTCATTCACGAAGTCGGTCTATTAGGGGGGTATAAGGTTACTGCCTATAAAATGACAGTTTAATGGGTGTCTACTCTCACCCACCGCTTCCTTGACTGGTGGAGTGTCGTTAGCCGAACATGTAGGACAAGGACAATAATTCTCCCTTCATTAAAAGTATTAATGATAAATACTAAGTAACTAAACACTTATAAATTCCCAATCTTAGTGTCACACCTCGAACACCGAAGGCGGAAACATTTCCGGGTTGAGTCCACGTTGAGTATCAAATCCAATGTACATAGTAAGTAAAGTAGAACAACCATTACATTACGTATAAAATTTTTTACAATTGTTTCAAAAGTAAAGTTGTAAAGTTTATGATACATAGTATATATATAGAATCAAAACGAACGGGTCTTGTACGCACTCCAACCTGGATCAAGTGGATCTTCGGGTACCTTTTCTATCAATGACCTGAGAACACAAGCGGTTTGAAAATCAGCATAACGCTGGTGAGTTTATAAGTGGTTTTTGTTTTGTAAAAATGTTATGTTTCCTTTCTGTTTCTGAAAATGTAACACACGCCAAGAAAATCCCACATTTTCTTAAAAAGGTTGGTCGGTTGTTTCACATTATGTAAAGTAAAGTTGTACATTGAAATCATGTTTACCCTTGTGAAAATGTCATTTAGGTTATCTGTTTTGTTATTCTGTTCTGGTTATGTACCAATGGATCCCCAGGAAAGTCCCATACTTTCGTGACTGTATAATATCAATTGTAAAAGATGTATGGTTATCCAGTTTGTTACACTTTTCAAGTTATGTAAATGTTTTCCCCAAGAAAGCCCCATGCTTTCCTGAATGTTGGTTACCATTTGTAAAAGATGTAAAAGATGTATTCTGGTTAGACTTGGTTATGTATAAGGTTTCCCAGGAAAGTCCCATACTTTCTTGAATGTTGGTTATCAATGTAAAAGATGTATTCCGGAACCTGGTTATCTTGTGAAACGTATAAAGTTATTCATTATTACTATAAGTAAATCTCTGTTATCCTAATTGCGATTTCCATAACCATACTATAGACTGAACCTGTGGTAATAAGTAGTCCACATCCTTATGACTTTCGTCACCCTTGAACCATTTCGGTTTGGCTGTAGCTAGCAGCCAGGTGTGGGGTAGTCAGCCCCGTATAGATCTATACACTCAAGTCACGCTCTCTAAATCCCAGAGATTCTGGTTACGGGTGTAGTCCTCCACTCGCGTATCTCTGTGGAGTGATCGCCAAGGACGTGTCTCCAATCATACAGGAATAACAAATCTACTAGTAATAATATGATAGTCCTCCACTCGCGTATCTCTGTGGAGTGTTACCGAGGAAAAACAGTGTACAAGTTGTATTGTTCATGTGTTCTAATGTCATGCTTTTAACCGATAAAATGTGGAAAACAATTTGTGAAATATATAAAAGATAACAGTTTATAAAACCCATTTCACAAATAAATGTTTACGTGATCTGCATGTTCGAATGGTTATCAGTTGTATCAATCAGTGTTAAAGCATATATAAAATGTGAAACACACACACGAAAATAAGTTTTGTGTACAAGAAATCCCTTGTAATTTGCTTGTGTTCCCCCCTGAAAACAGTGAAAAGCAGTGAAAAAGGTTAGGGGTATGAACTTACCAGACTCGGAAGTGCGACGGTTTCGGACACTAGACGTTGGTTCGGGGCTTGATTACTCGCAATGTCGCTATGTAAAATGTAATAATGTCCATATATATATCCAATTAGATTACAATAATTAATTATATGGAACATTACACTCCAACGAGGTTAAACACCTCAAAACGAGCGTTTGGAGTGACCCGGGTGGCATCTACGGACGTGTAATCATACTAGGGACTTGGGATTTGAGTTTACTCCCCAAGAGTAAACCTTTTATGGATTTTACGGCCAAATAACACACACATACATGAGTTGACGGCCGTGAACTCATGTGGGTGTGATTTTGAGGGTTTAATGGATTGTTTGGACTTGGGGATTGTTGGAATGAATTACTAAAATGCCTTGGAATGATTTAAATAAATTTATACCATTTAAAAGGGAGTTCACGGCTGTAAACTTGGAGTTTACGGACGTAAACTCTCCTATGGTCAAGAGAAATTGATTTGAGGCATGTAGAGCAATCACGTGTGATTCTAGTCATTTTTCCATGCTTTGGGGTGATTTAAGGGCATCATTTAACATACTTTTAGGAGTTTACGGCCCAAGAATATGTGCCATGGCCGTAAACTCTTGTATGATGCATTTTGTTATGTTTAAGGCCCCCAAACTAATTTTAGATGTTTCTAGGATTTACCACAAGGCTTTTGGTTGATCGAATTGGATTACAATTTGAGTTATAAAAAGTGATATGGAATTTCGGGTTGTTACATTATCCCCCCGTTAGAGGGAATTTCGTCCTGAAATTCAAGACAAGATACAAGACAAAATATAGATCATGGATCTAGAAAGAGTTGCGGATACTTCTGTTTCATCGAGTCTTCCCGCTCCCAAGTGAACTCCGGTCCCCGCTTGGCCTTCCAGCGAACCTTCACTAACGGGATGCGACTTTGTTTCGTACGTTTGACTTCTCGATCCATGATTTCAATCGGTTCCTCCACGAAGTTGAGGTTTTCATCGATCTCGATCTCGTCTAAAGGAATCACTAGGGTTTCATCGGATAGGCACTTCTTGAGATTTGAAACATGGAAGATGGGATGGATGTTACTGAGCTCGTGAGGTAAACGAAGTTTATAGGCTACCGGACCAATCCTGGCGAGGATCTCGAAAGGTCCAATGTACCTCGGATTAAGTTTCCCACGCTTACCAAAGCGTACAGTGCCTTTCCAGGGCGAGGCCTTCAACAGGACATGGTCTCCAACCTGGAATTCCAGTGGTTTCCGACGGTTATCAGCGTAACTCTTCTGGCGATCACGTGAAGCTTTTAGTCGTTCTCGGATTTGGATGATCTTCTCGGTGGTTTCACGGATTATTTCAGGACCAGTGGGAGCACTGTCCGGCACTCGACTCTTGGCTAACTGTGTATCCCCCACCTCGGCCCAGCACAGAGGGGATCTGCACTTGCGACCATAAAGAGCTTCGAACGGGGCAGCCCTAATGCTGGTGTGGTAACTATTGTTGTACTAGAATTCGATTAAAGGCAGATGTGTGTCCCACGACTTTCCAAAGTCAATGACACATGCCCTAAGCATGTGCTCTAGGGTTTGGATTGTTCTCTCACTTTGTCCATCGGTCTGAGGATGATACGCCGTGCTCATATCTAGTTTGGTTCCAAGAGCTTTCTGAAGAGACTGCCAAAATCGGGAGGTAAACTTGCTATCTCGATCAGAGATAATGGACCAGGTACACCGTGCAGTCGGACTACCTCTTGGATGTAAATCCGCACGAGTCTATCCATCTTGTATGATTCTTTGATCGGAACGAAATGAGCGGACTTTGTCAAACGATCGACAATCACCCAAATGGTATCATACCCACTCGGACACTTGGGTAGTATGGTGACGAAATCCATGGTGATCATCTCCCATTTCCATTCGGGTATCTCAGGTTCCTGGAGCAGACCCGAGGGTTTCTGGTGCTCAACTTTTACCTTGGCGCAAGTCAGACACTTGCCCACAAATGTAGCTATCTCATCCTTCATGTTTGGCCACCAATATTGTTTCTTGAGATCTAAGTACATCTTGTCAGAGCCCGGGTGAACAGAGTATCTGGTTCTGTGCGCTTCCTCCATAACTATCTCTCTGAATCCTCCGAACTTGGGAATCCAGATCCAATCCATGAAACGATGGACTCCGTCACCTCTGATCTCCAATTTCTTTTCCATTCCTTTCAGGGCTTCGGTCGACACATTCTCAGGTTTGAAGGCTTCTAACTGGGCTTCTCGGATTTGCATGGGTAGGTTGGAATGGATGGTTATCGTCTGGTTCTTTACTTTACGGCCTACACTCTCCTTTCGACTAAGGGCATCTGCTACCACATTGGCCTTGCCGGGATGGTAACGGATTTCACACTCATAATCACTGAGTAGTTCTACCCATCGCCTTTGTCTCATTTTTAATTCTTTCTGGTCAAAGATGTGTTGCAAGCTCTTGTGATCGGTGAAGATCGTGCACTTGGTTCCGTAGAGGTAATGTCTCCAAATCTTCAACGCAAAAACTACGACTCCTAGATCCAAGTCGTGTGTGGTATAGTTGACCTCGTTTGCTTTCAACTGTCTAGAAGCATAGGCAATTACTTTTCCCCTTCGCATACGCACACAACCTAAGCCTTGATTAGACGCATCGCAGTAGACAACGAAGTCCTCTGTCCCTTTGGGTAGGGACAGAACAGGCGCACTGCACAAGGCTTTCTTCAGCGTCTGGAATGCGGTTTCTTGCTTATCACTCCAACAAAAGGGTACACATTTCTGTGTTAGAATGGTTAAGGGTTTGGCGATTCTGGAAAAGTTCTGAATGAATCTTCGATAATAGCCAGCGAGACCCAAGAATTGCCGGATTTCTGTGGGTGTCTTCGGTGCTGACCAATTCTCTATCGCCTTTATCTTGGAAGGATCTACATGAATACCCTCCTGGCTTACTACATGACCTTCCGAATCCAGAACTCGCATTTGGAAAATTTCGCGTACAACTTCTCGGATCGCAGGGTTTCTAACACTAGCCTCAAGTGTTGCTTGTGGTCTTCTTCGCTTCGGGAATAGACGAGTATGTCATCAATGAACACAATGAAAAACTTGTCCAGATAAGGACGACACACCCGGTTCATCAGGTCCATGAACACCGCCGGTGCGTTGGTTAGACCAAAGGGCATCACTACGAACTCGTAGTGTCCATATCGAGTCCTGAAAACTGTTTTGGAAACATCACTCTCATGAACTCGTAGCTGATGGTACCCTGATCGAAGGTCTATCTTGGAGAAATACCTGGCTCCCTGGAGTTGATCGAAGAGGTCATCTATTCATGGAAGAGGATATCGGTTTTTGACAGTCAACTTGTTCAATTCGCGATAATCGATACACATTCGAAAGGATCCATCTTTCTTCTTGACAAACAATACCGGAGCTCCCCAGGGTGAGGAATTCGGTCTAATGAATCCTTTACTGAGCAACTCGTTGAGTTGACTGGATAACTCCTGCATTTCTGCTGGAGCTAAGCGATACAGAGACTTCGCTACAGGAGTAGCTCCAGGAATTAGGTCAATACGGAACTCGACCTGACGCTCGGGAGGAATTGCTGGAAGCTCTTTGGGAAATACATCAGGAAAGTTACAGACTTCAGGGATGCTCGCGAGGTCTTTAACTTCCTACTTCTCGTTGATTACATGGGCCAAGAATGCAATACACTCCTTTCGCAGGAGCTTCTGAGCTTTGATGCAGGAAATGATACGAAGGCTGGAACTGAGTTTATCGCCATAGATAACTAGAGTTTGACCCGAAGGAAGGTTGAGATGGATTGCTTTTTCGAAACAAAGGATGTCCGCATGATTGGGACTCAACCAATCCATGCCAATGATGACATCAAATCTCTTTATGGATACTGGCATGAGATCGATAGGAAATGAATGGTCGTTCAGGGTAAGGGTGCAACCTACGAATACTTCGCTCACGCTTTCTTTCTCACCGTTTGTGACATCCCCAATTTCACGGCCAGAAAAGACCGATTTCGTTTATGCTTTTTAAAATAAAATCAGAGTATTTCATTAAAAGTGTTGCGGAATTTGTTCCCAAAGTCAAACATGATAAAAATTTATCAAAACTTTGCTTTAAGAAATATATATTTTTATTTCATAACAAAACCTCGGGATGTCATGTTCCGATACAGATCAAAAGCATAAACAAGACATTATAAGCCTTACAACAGTTATTTATAACTAATGGCCTATAATCCAAAATCACTCATCATCATCATCCGACTATGCTCGGGGTCCACTACCTGTAATCATAAAAAGCTGAGTGGGTCAGGCTTGGAAGCCTGGTGAGCATATAGGGTTTTCAACCCACAATACATAAATTTATTATGTTTAAACATCAATCAGTCAACCAAATTACCCCAATTACCCATTCCCGTTATCCTCACGTTACGTCCCTAAAACAACTATCACAAGGAACCTAGCCTAAGGATTTTCATTAGGGGTGACAACATTGCTTTCTCAGCAATTTATGTCAAATAAAACAAACACCGGGGTGACAACATTGTTTTCCTTCAACAATTTATGTCAAATAGGCACGAAGTCACATTGTCGCCAAGATTTATCTAATCGGCACGACGTCACATCGTCACCAAGATTTACTCAACAGGAACTAACAACATCGATTCCTACATACTAACTTTATACAGTGATCTTACTAGATCTAACCTAAAGAATCGATATGAACAACTAACTAACTAAACTGCTTCAGAAATCCTCTAGCAGTAAACAAGGATCGATAAAGATATTGAATGAATGGACTAAGTTTAACTACGAACCTTTGTTCGTAAAAGAAAGAACCACAAGACAATTAAGTCAGGGGTAGTTATCAATGCCTAGGCTGTGGTCTGAATATCGTGAGGTATATAACCCCCAGACGCACCCTATCCAGCATCGAACTTTGCCTAGGCTGTGGTCTGAATATCGTGAGGTATATAACCCCCAGACTCACCCCTATCCGACATCGGAAATGAAAACACTAACTAATGCCTAGGCTGTGGTCTGAACCCCCAGACTCACCCCTATCCGGCATCGGAAAGGAAAACACTGACTCATGAAGCTCGTCCGATCACTTCACAAAAGAAACAAAGACTCCAAATCTCTTCAAAATAAAAGCATAGGGAAAATACTAATAAAGTACTCCCGTACGCTCCCGTACCCCGACACGTAATAGTGTCAAAAAGAAGAATTAACGGATGAACACATAGTTCAAAAACACCTAAGGAACATATAGTTCAAGAACACTTTATGAACATATAGTTCAAACATATGTACCGATTACGAGTCTACTAACGTTCCACTAGACTATATAAAATAGTCTGTGGCCGTTGTCTATACTCTGTTAGATGACTAGATCATCTTAAACATCGATACCTCTCATCACTTTATTTTATCACACACCAACTAACTACCCATGTTCTACCCAACATATTTGTAGATAAAAATATATATACAGTATAAAACTTGTATAGAATATCAACACAACAGTCACCTCAAATAAACAATTAACATATTTACACGTAACACGTATTTTAAGGTAAATACTTCATATTTATGTGTAAATTGAAAGTGAATATACACTCACTTGATTTGATGATAATCGGGCAGCAATTCGTTTCCTAAAACGATCGTTTTTAATAAAACCGGGAGTTTTATTAAGAAACCGGGCTCTGCGAAAGGTCGGGCTTCGAAACCGAAAAGATAAATTTTCCGGGCTTCTCGGGCACTTCGTGGAGTATTCCGGGCTTTACAATCGATACCGGGGCTTTGCGGGATGTTAAGATGAAGAAAATATGGAGAAAGGGGCTAAAAGTGGCAAAATTCCAAAAGTAACCGGAAACCCTCGCAGGTACCCTTCTATTTATAGGGTCCGAAGTTTGATCCAACGGCTGAGAAGTCTCCGGATCCGACGGCTAAGAGGCTTCGCAGAGGGTCTCGCACATGCCTCGCATGGCTCGCACATGCGAGGGCTCGCTGTCGGCTTCTAAGTGGACCGCGACTTGCTGGCGCACCTGCGAGGCTCGGAGCTAGGCTATGCGAGGCTCGGACACACGCGGCAGCTGGGCGAAGCTTCGGCTAGGGAGCTGGCTGCTTCGGATTGGGCCTCCTCCTCGGTCGAATCAGAAGAGGACACGTGGCTCGCATGACTCAGCAGCCTCGGTGACTCAGCAGCCTAATGACTCAGCAGCCAGGTGACTCAGCAGGACACGTGTCACTTTCTAAGCGAGGGTGACGTGGCAATTGTGACTATGCGAAATTTCTCGGTTTTCGTGCCAAAACTTCTAAAATCCATAACTTTCGCATACGAGCTCCGTTTTTGACGTTCTTTATATGCATGCGTAGCTAAAATTACGATCTACAACTTCCGTTTAGACTTCGTCGGCTAATTTTTGACTTTAATTTTTATATTATTATTTTTAACAGACCGGGACAGGAAATCCGTTAAAAATTCATAACTTCTTCATCCGACGTCCGTTTTCGTCAGACTTTTTACCGTTGTGCTCCTAATGACGAGACCTTCAATTCTCGTTTAGGTTCGGCTAAAAATCGCTCGATCTAAAATTCGAGTTTTTAGCTGTCTACTGCTACGCTGAAACTTCGAAAAATCATAACTTCCTCATATGAAGTCAGATTTGGGCGTTCTTTTTATCGAACTTCTCGGTTTAACGAATACTACAACTTTCGTTTAGATTACTAAGGCTAAAAAGTAGTTTATCAAAAACTCACTTTTTACGACATTCAGCACCGTGCCGGTTTTGTCGCGAAACTTCGACAGGTCATAACTTCTTCGTTATAACTCGGATTTCGACATTCCTTATATCCCCGAAATCCTTGTTTCGACCACTACAACTTTATGTAAAGATATCGGGCTTATCTCACACTTTAATTTTGATGCTTATTTTTATTTTTAATTAATTAAACCCTAATAATTAAGCATAAAACACATAATTCACATAAAATTCACATAATTCCTTTTCATTTCTTCTAAATGAGTTACAAAGGTTAACCTAGACCATTATGTCAATATTAATGCCTAGCCTAGAAACACGGGCGTTACAACTCTCTCCCCCTTAGGATGATTCCGTCCCCGGAATCACACAACGACAAACAACTACGGGTAGCGACTCACTATGTCACTCTCCGTTTCCCAGGTGGGATTTGGCCCATTTATAAGTTTCCAACGTACAGGCACTAAATCGACTATCTTACGTTACAACTTCTTAGTCTTACGGTTAACGATTGCCTCAAGTTCTCCAATTAATCTCTTGTTCTTGTCCAACCTTAACTCAGAAATGGGAATTATGTCGGGCACACCTCCCGTGAACTTTTTCAAATAACACACATGAAAGGTGTTATGAATACTCTCTAGTTCTTCCGGTAACTCTAGCTTGTAAGCTTGATTCCGGATTTTCTGAAGAACTTTAAATGGTCCAATAAACCTTGGACTCAACTTTCCCCTTCTACCAAATCTTATAAGTCCCTTCCACGACGAGACTTTAAGTGAAACCGAATCTCCAACTTCGAATGATATCGGTTGTCTTTTCTTGTCAGCATAGCTCTTTTGAGCAGCTAACATCTTTTTCCTAATCACTTACAACTTTTCAGCAATCTAATGGACTATTTCAAGTCCCATAAACTGCTTTTCCTCTTATAGACTCCTCCAAAACATTGAGGTAAAACGGCTGTCACGATCGGATACAATCGTTAACGAAACACCGTGAAGCCTCACACTTCCTTCACATAAGAATTCACGAGTTTATCCATAGACCATTTCTCGATGGCTGCTATGAAATGCGCACTCTTAGTGAAGCGATCAACGACAACCCAAATCATGTCGTGACCGTTCCTTGTTCTAGGTAGTTTAGTCACAAAATCCATAGTGATATCTTCCCATTTACCCATGGGTACAGGTAAATGTTCTAAACTCATACGTTTTCTGATGTTGTGCCTTAACCCTAGCACAAGTTACACACTCGGCCACATACTTAAGCAACTTCGAGCTTCATCGTCAGCTACTAGTAATAGGGTTTTAGATCCCTATACATTTTCGTACTGCCGGGATGAAGCGAGTACATGGTCTTGTGAGCTTCTTCCATCAGAAGACCTCTTATTCCTCCCATCCTAGGTACCCAAATCCTATCTTTGAATACCTCCATTCCTTGACCGTTTGTACCAAACACCAACGTTTTACTCAAACGTTCCTCCTTTCGGTCATTTTTCTCTAAAGCTTCCTCTTGAGCTTTCTTTATACTTTTTACAATTGTCGAGACAACTTCAATTCTCAATGCTCTTGGCCTTTACTTTTCAAGGTTTACCTTCCGACTGAGAGCATCAGCAACCACATTTGCTTTACCAGGGTGGTAAAGTATCTCGCAGTCGTAATCCTTGAGTAACTCTGGCCAGCATTGTTGCCTCATGTTCAATTCCTTCTGATTAAAGAGATATTGAAGACTCTTATGATCAGTCAAAAGTTTACACTTTGTGCCATAAAGATAATGCCTCCATATCTTTAGGGCGAATACTACCGCTGCCAACTCCAAATCGTGAGTGGGTTAGTTCTTTTCATGCTCTTTCAATTGCCTCGATGAATATGCTATCGCCTTATCCATTTGGGTCAGAACACATCCTAACCCAACTCCAGAGGCATCACTATAAACTGTGAAGTCATCAACTCCTTTGGGTAATGAAAGAATCGGTGCTTCACACAACTTCTTCTTTGACTTCTCAAAGCTTCCAATGCTTCTCATTCCAAGTATAGACAGCTCCTTTGTGGGTCAAAGCTGTCAATGGAGTCGCGATCGAAGAAAAGCCTTGGATAAATCAGCGATAATATCCAGCTAATCCTAAAAAGCTTCAGATCTCCATAGGACTTTCAATTGTACCCTTCGAGTTACAAAATAAATCCTTATTGAGGACTCCTCCTTCTTCTTGGAATAAGTATTTATTGTAACAGACCGATGGGTCATGTTCTAATGATCTCTCATTGTATACTGCACTACTTAGACTCAGATCTCCTAGGGACAATTTCAGAACAAATTATACCTTCCTTCATGTTCTAATGCGATACAATCACCGTTCAAAATGTATCATTTCTAACTACCAACTTCTTTAACAATGAGTGCGATACTTCTATTGATCGCTTTGATCATCTTTCATTTCAATCTTCTGGCTTAAGTCAAATGTTACATCGAACTTGGTTCTCTGAACCACATAATAAACTCATCGTAGTCGGACTCAATTTGATATGACCTCTAAGGTCGGAATAACAATGATCTTCTTAGTCATTACCGAAACGATGGTAACGACAGACTAGAACAAGACGGAATCAAATAATAGCTTCTTGGTAACCTTGTGACTTTCCCTGATCCAAGTGCGAGTCCTGTGCTTCCAGTAGTATAGATCTCTACTACTATTCACACCTACTCATATTCGTCCCAAGTACTGTCTCGCAGTCCCCAAGTCCTAAAATCACAAAACAATTTAACACATGAAAATGTGTCCAATTAATCATAAAATTTTCCTAGACTCTACTAGGACTTCTTTCATCTGTTCACCTAACATCGTACGTACCATTGCCTGCACTCCAGTCATCGTGATTGGCTCAGGCTGTGGATTATCACTTTCGAACCCATTTTGAGTACTCGGCATTTCGATCTATACACCAATCCTAGGTGAATTTAGATCCTCATTTTTGTTAGATGTTAAGTCTTCGAAACGTTTATATGTTAGTTCCAATACCGTAGTCATACGTTTAGAATCCTACACACATAAGGTTTCCAGATCCGGTCGGCAACAGACCATAGATCTGTACAAATAATGGCACACATGGCAAACACATAGCATTTAGCACATAAGGGCATTTTAGGCATCTTCCCTAAAATAAACTAGTGCTCGTGTCTAAAATATGGTAGACACTCATCTCACAATCATCACTTAGCATTCTAAGTTTAAGTCTAGAAATTCTACAATTTCTTAGTTCGCTTAAACTAATGCTCTGATACCAATTGTGACATCCCCAATTTCACGGCCAGAAAAGACCGATTTCGTTTATGCTTTTTAAAATAAAATCAGAGTATTTCATTAAAAGTGTTGCGGAATTTGTTCCCAAAGTCAAACATGATAAAAATTTATCAAAACTTTGCTTTAAGAAATATATATTTTTATTTCATAACAAAACCTCGGGATGTCATGTTCCAATACAGATCAAAAACATAAACAAGACATTATAAGCCTTACAACAGTTATTTATAACTAATGGCCTATAATCCAAAATCACTCATCATCATCATCCGACTATGCTCGGGGTCCACTACCTGTAATCATAAAAAGCTGAGTGGGTCAGGCTTGGAAGCCTGGTGAGCATATAGGGTTTTCAACCCACAATACATAAATTTATTATGTTTAAACATCAATCAGTCAACCAAATTACCCCAATTACCCATTCCCGTTATCCTCACGTTACGTCCCTAAAACAACTATCACAAGGAACCTAGCCTAAGGATTTTCATTAGGGGTGACAACATTGCTTTCTCAGCAATTTATGTCAAATAAAACAAACACCGGGGTGACAACATTGTTTTCCTTCAACAATTTATGTCAAATAGGCACGAAGTCACATTGTCGCCAAGATTTATCTAATCGGCACGACGTCACATCGTCACCAAGATTTACTCAACAGGAACTGACAACATCGATTCCTACATACTAACTTTATACAGTGATCTTACTAGATCTAACCTAAAGAATCGATATGAACAACTAACTAACTAAACTGCTTCAGAAATCCTCTAGCAGTAAACAAGGATCGATAAAGATATTGAATGAATGGACTAAGTTTAACTACGAACCTTTGTTCGTAAAAGAAAGAACCACAAGACAATTAAGTCAGGGGTAGTTATCAATGCCTAGGCTGTGGTCTGAATATCGTGAGGTATATAACCCCCAGACGCACCCTATCCAACATCGAACTTTGCCTAGGCTGTGGTCTGAATATCGTGAGGTATATAACCCCCAGACTCACCCCTATCCGGCATCGGAAATGAAAACATTAACTAATGCCTAGGCTGTGGTCTGAACCCCCAGACTCACCCCTATCCGACATCGGAAAGGAAAACACTGACTCATGAAGCTCGTCCGATCACTTCACAAAAGAAACAAAGACTCCAAATCTCTTCAAAATAAAAGCATAGGGAAAATACTAATAAAGTACTCCCGTACGCTCCCGTACCCCGACACGTAATAGTGTCAAAAAGAAGAATTAACGGATGAACACATAGTTCAAAAACACCTAAGGAACATATAGTTCAAGAACACTTTATGAACATATAGTTCAAACATATGTACCGATTACGAGTCTACTAACGTTCCACTAGACTATATAAAATAGTCTGTGGCCGTTGTCTATACTCTGTTAGATGACTAGATCATCTTAAACATCGATACCTCTCATCACTTTATTTTATCACACACCAACTAACTACCCATGTTCTACCCAACATATTTGTAGATAAAAATATATATACAGTTTAAAACTTGTATAGAATATCAACACAACAGTCACCTCAAATAAACAATTAACATATTTACACGTAACACGTATTTTAAGGTAAATACTTCATATTTATGTGTAAATTGAAAGTGAATATACACTCACTTGATTTGATGATAATCGGGCAGCAATTCGTTTCCTAAAACGATCGTTTTTAATAAAACCGGGAGTTTTATTAAGAAACCGGGCTCTGCGAAAGGTCGGGCTTCGAAACCGAAAAGATAAATTTTCCGGGCTTCTCGGGCACTTCGTGGAATATTCCGGGCTTTACAATCGATACCGGGGCTTTGCGGGATGTTAAGATGAAGAAAATATGGAGAAAGGGGCTAAAAGTGGCAAAATTCCAAAAGTAACCGGAAACCCTCGCAGGTACCCTTCTATTTATAGGGTCCGAAGTTTGATCCAACGGCTGAGAAGTCTCCGGATCCGACGGCTAAGAGGCTTCGCAGAGGGTCTCGCACATGCCTCGCATGGCTCGCACATGCGAGGGCTCGCTGTCGGCTTCTAAGTGGACCGCGACTTGCTGGCGCACCTGCGAGGCTCGGAGCTAGGCTATGCGAGGCTCGGACACACGCGGCAGCTGGGCGAAGCTTCGGCTAGGGAGCTGGCTGCTTCGGATTGGGCCTCCTCCTCGGTCGAATCAGAAGAGGACACGTGGCTCGCATGACTCAGCAGCCTCGGTGACTCAGCAGCCTAATGACTCAGCAGCCAGGTGACTCAGCAGGACACGTGTCACTTTCTAAGCGAGGGTGACGTGGCAATTGTGACTATGCGAAATTTCTCGGTTTTCGTGCCAAAACTTCTAAAATCCATAACTTTCGCATACGAGCTCCGTTTTTGACGTTCTTTATATGCATGCGTAGCTAAAATTACGATCTACAACTTCCGTTTAGACTTCGTCGGCTAATTTTTGACTTTAATTTTTATATTATTATTTTTAACAGACCGGGACAGGAAATCCGTTAAAAATTCATAACTTCTTCATCCGACGTCCGTTTTCGTCAGACTTTTTACCGTTGTGCTCCTAATGACGAGACCTTCAATTCTCGTTTAGGTTGTGTCGGCTAAAAATCGCTCGATCTAAAATTCGAGTTTTTAGCTGTCTACTGCTACGCTGAAACTTCGAAAAATCATAACTTCCTCATATGAAGTCAGATTTGGGCGTTCTTTTTATCGAACTTCTCGGTTTAACGAATACTACAACTTTCGTTTAGATTACTAAGGCTAAAAAGTAGTTTATCAAAAACTCACTTTTTACGACATTCAGCACCGTGCCGGTTTTGTCGCGAAACTTCGACAGGTCATAACTTCTTCGTTATAACTCGGATTTCGACATTCCTTATATCCCCGAAATCCTTGTTTCGACCACTACAACTTTATGTAAAGATATCGGGCTTATCTCACACTTTAATTTTGACGCTTATTTTTATTTTTAATTAATTAAACCCTAATAATTAAGCATAAAACACATAATTCACATAAAATTCACATAATTCCTTTTTATTTCTTCTAAATGAGTTACAAAGGTTAACCTAGACCATTATGTCAATATTAATGCCTAGCCTAGAAACACGGGCGTTACACCGTTCGCCATCTCGACGGTAAACGTTTCGGTTAAAGGTCGGGAATTATGTTTTAGGTTATGTTTGAATGCATGACTAATAAAGCTCCTCTCAGCACCCGAGTCAAAAAGAATATTAGCATATGAGTTGTCGAGAAGGAACGTACCCGAGACAATAGTGGGATCGGCGACCGCTTCCTCCCGTCCCATGGCGAGGACCCTTCCGGTGTTGTCAGCTGTAGACTTCTTAGGGCAATTCCTTTTAAAGTGCCCAATTCACCACAGTTGTAGCAGGCTTGACCAACGCGTGATCCCGAAGATTGATTGGCCGATTGGGACGGAGCTTTGCAGAATCGGACTGTGTGCCCCTTCTTACCACAATTGGTACAGGAAAGTTCTCGACAGGGGCCAGGGTTGTGGTGATACTTGCACTTGTCACAGAGAGGGAGATTACCAACATACCGGCTGGTAGGAGTTGGAGCTGTGGATCCGACAACAGAAGCAGTAGCAACTGGGGTAGTAGCAGCATGGACTGCTACTGTTTGCTGTCTTTTGGAGGATCCTTGGGAAGATTGACCCTTCTTCTTCTTCCAGAATTTTCTTTTCTCACCACTGCTTTTAGTCGACTCAGGGGCGGTGGTGGTTTCCTCGACATCATCACTGTGGTTAATTATGGCTTGGGCTAAAGTCTTAGCACTATCATATGTGTCCGGGCGAGCAGCTAAGACATGAACTTTTGTTGGATTGGTTAACCCCCAAATAAACCTCTCGATCTTTTTGCTTTCAGGAGTGACCAGACCAGGACAGAGAAGGGCAAGATCATCGAATCGGGAAATGTATGCAGCAATGTCGGAACCTTTCATCTTCAGGTTCCAGAGCTCGTGCTCTAGGTTCTGCATTTCGCCACGAGGACAGTATTCGGCAAGGAGGAGTTCTTTCATGGCGTCCCATCCCATGGCATTGGCTACGGGTAGGGTCAAGGATTTGACTCGGCCATTCCACCAAGTCAAGGCTTTATCACTGAAGGTACAGGCTGCAAATTTGACCTTATCGGACTCAGCACAGGCACAAATTTCAAAAATGGATTCGATTCTCTCGAACCATCGGGACAAGGAAATGACACCACCAGTGCCATCTAAGGATGAAGGCTTCGCATTCATGAAGTCTTTGTAGGAACCCTCCTTTCGGTGTTCCTGATTACTTTCTTGATTCTGATTGCTACCCCCTGAACCATCGGAACCACCGGTGTTCAATTGGGACATGGCAGCTGCCACCGCGGCGGTAATAGCTGTTTGGAATAACACGGGATCAATTTCAGGAGGAGGTGGTGGTGGAGGGTTGTTGGTCTTTGAGATGGGTCTCTTTCTGGGAGGCATCTTGATCTAATAAGATCAAGAAAGAGAGGATGATAAGTCCTCTGAATTGAATCGAGAGATATGACAGATATTTATTCCAAATAAGCGATAAAGCAGGAAAGACTTATCAAAGCAAGTAAATTATCGCTAATGGATTGATCAAGGATCTATACGCGAACGAGGATTCTTACGAAGAATTGGCTCGAGAAATACTCCCATAGTATTTCATGATTCGATACTACACTGGCGCGATGTTTGTGGTATTAGAGTAAGTTTTTAGGCATGCCGCATACCACAGTTACTCCCAAGCACATGTTGGCCATGTCTCGAATGAATATAGTTGGCCAGGCTATATTGACCCTAGACACGACTACATAACTGCCCAGGTTTAACCACTGTACACAACACCCATTTACTTATGTTTTGTTCTACTTGTAGTTAAGGATCTCGACGACTCGGTATACTTATATACTTTTTGAAAATACTTATAGTTTGAGGATACTTTTATTTCAGAGCACTTAGGCCCTTTAGTGTTTATAGTTTTATACCACGTAAGGTTTGGTATACTTTATTCACTATAAACAAGGGCTCTGATACCAATCTGTCACACCCCGAAAACCGAAGGCGGAAACATTTCCGGGGTTGACTCCACGTTGAGTATCAAATCCAATGTACATAGTAAGTAAAGTAGAACAACCATTACATTACATATAAAAAGTTTTACAATTGTTTCAAAAGTAAAGTTGTACAGTTTGTGATACATAGTATATATATAGAATCAAAACGAACGGGTCTTGTACGCACTCCAACCTGGATCAAGTGGATCTTCGGGTACCTTTTCTATCAATGACCTGAGAACACAAGCGGTTTGAAAATAAACATAACACTGGTGAGTTCATAAGCAGTTTTTGTTTTGTAAAAATGTTCATGTTTCCTTTCTGTTTCTGAAAATGTAACACACGCCAAGAAAATCCCACATTTTATTAAAAAGGTTGGTTGGTTGTTTCACATTATGTAAAGTAAAGTTGTACACTGAAATCATGTTTACCCTTGTGAAAATGTACATTTAGGTTATCTGTTTTGTTATTCTGTTCTGGTTATGTACCAATGGATCCCCAGGAAAGTCCCATACTTTCCTGATTGTATAATACCAATTGTAAAAGATGTAAGGTTATCCAGTTTGTTACACTTTTCTAGTTATGTAAATGTTTTCCTCAGGAAAGCCCCATGCTTTCCTGAATGTTGGTTACCATTTGTAAAAGATGTAAAAGATGTATTCTGGTTAGACTTGGTTATGTATAAGGTTTCCCAGGAAAGTCCCATACTTTCCTGAATGTTGGTTATCAATGTAAAAGATGTATTCCGAAACCTGGTTATCTTGTGAAACGTATAAAGTTATTCATTATTACTATAAGTAAATCCCTGTTATCCTAATTGCGAGTTCCATAACCATACTATAGACTGAACCTGTGGCAATAAGTAGTCCACATCCTTATGACTTTCGTCACCCTTGAACCATTTTGGTTCGGCTGTAGCTAGCAGCCAGGTGTGGGGTAGTCAGCCCCGTATAGATCTATACACTCAAGTCACGCTCTCTAAATCCCAGAGATTCTAGTTACGGGTGTAGTCCTCCACTCGCGTATCTCGGTGGAGTGTTCGCCGAGGACGTGTCTCCAATCATACAGGAATAACAAATCTACTAATAATAATATGATAGTCCTCCACTCGCGTATCTCCGTGGAGTGTTACCGAGGACAAACAGTGTACAAGTTGTATTGTTCATGTGTTCTAATGTCATGCTTTTAACTGATAAAATGTGGAAAAGCATTTGTGAAATATATAAAACATAACAGTTTATAAAAACCCATTTCAAAAATAAATGTTTACATGATCTGCATGTTCGAATGGTTATCAGTTGTATCAATCAGTGTTAAAAGCATATATAAAATGTGAAACACACACATGAAAATAATTTTTGAGTACAAGAAATCCCTTGTACTTTGCTTGTGTTCCCCTCTAAAAACAGTGAAAAACAGTGAAAAAGGGTAGGGGTATGAACTCACCAGACTCGGAAATGCGACGGTTTCGGACACTAGACGTTGGTTCGGCGCTTGATTACTCGCGATGTCCCTATGTAAAATGTAATAATGTCCATATATATCCAATTAGATTTACAATCATTAATTATATGGAACATTACACTCCAACGAGGTTAAACACCTCAAAACGAGCGTTTAGAGTGACCCAGGTGGCATCTACGGACGTGTAATGATACTAGGGACTTGGGATTTGAGTTTACTCCCCAATAGTAAACATTTTATGGAGTTTACGGCCAAATAACACACACATACATGAGTTCACGGCCGTGAACTCATGTGGGTGTGATTTTGAGGGTCTAATGGCTTGTTTGGACTTGGGGATTGTTGGAATGAATTACTAAAATGCCTTGGAATGATTTAAATAAATTTATACCATTTAAAAGGGAGTTCACGGCTGTAAACTTGGAGTTTACGGCCATAAACTCTCCTATGTTCAAGAGAAATTGATTTGAGGCACTTAGAGCAATCACATTTGATTCTAGTAATTTTTCCATGCTTTGGGGTGATTTTGTTGGATTAGTGTCTAAGTCCATAACTATTTTGGTATGTACTTGACCTGATTATGAGCATGGTCCTTTTGGGTTGCCTTCACCGTAGCAATATGTAGGATGAATTAAGGAGAGAGAGGTTTAAATATGATTTATTAATATATTATGAGAATAATATATTAAAGGAGAAATCATATTGTTTAATTAATATTAGTCAAGAATTAATTAAGAATTAATTTTGTGGCTAAAAGAGATTAATTTAATTTAGGGGACTGGACTGCAATTATTGGATAATTGAGTTATTGGGCTAAGGAATGCTAAAGGAATAAGGGGTGAACGAAATTATGATGGAAGCCCATTATATTTTCGTCCATGGCCTTATCCAGAAAGTTCCATGGGCTACTTAGAGTTTAAGCTGTCCATTAGGGTTTTGACTGAAACCCTAGCAGCCCACACAAGTATATAAAGGACCCCTTAGGCCCCAAAAAGGTGGACAACTGATTCTCTAGGGTTTCTAGTCGTTTTTGGGCAGCCTCCTTTCTTCTCCTCTTCATCCAAGTTGTATATGGTGTTTGTGACTCCATTAGAGGTGCAACACTTGAGGCACTAAGCTTTCTAAGGCCAATCCAAGCAAGGAATTGATTGTTATTGCTATATAACAATCAAAGGTAATTCTATAAACCCTAGTTCAGTTCATAATATGTTAGATCTAAGTTTATTAGTCTTGGATTCAAAGCATGTACAATAGAGAAACCTAGATCCTAGCATTAGGGTTTGTATGAGCACATAGGATTGTTCTTATGCATAAAACCCATCAGATTTAAGGGCATCATTTAACATACTTTTAGGAGTTTACGGCCCAAGAATATGTGCCATGGCCGTAAACTCTTGTATGATGCATTTTGTTATGTTTAAGGCCCCCAAATTAATTTTAGATGTTTCTAGGATTTACCATGAGGCTTTTGGTTGATCGAATTGGATTACAATTTGAGTTATAAGAAGTGATACGGAATTTCGGGTTGTTACACTTAGTTACTTAGGAAAATGTGAATAAGGTGCTAATCCATGAAATTACACTTTGCACTTTGTTAAAGTCATTAGTGGAACATGTGTGGTTAACCGGCACACTAACCTAGATTTAACAAAGTAGACAAACGGTAACTTAATATTTATCATACTATCAGTGGAGCGTGTGTGGTTAACCGGCACATCGATTGAGGGGTAAATATTAAGGGTACCAAGTATATTTGCATGGTTACTTCACACCTTGTTTTGTGATCCTCAGCATCCAAGTCACATAAATTGAAGGGCACACTCGAGATTGAAACATGCCATTGAAAAGTTCAATGAATCTCAAAAGAATCTAGGAGTTTCAAAACCAATTAAAACCTAATAATACATTTCATTTATCTTGGTGGAAATTGGTGAATCATCATTCACTTACCTTCAAATATTTTATAGCTTGGTTTACAACATCCCTCTTCTAAGTAATAAAATAGTTTGTTGGGTCCTAGCCTTAGTATTTCATATTGGGTGTTATATTAAGGACTTAAATCAACTTTACTTGAATTTCTCCCATTGTTGATGTCTGGTTTAGACAACAATGATCTTCCCAAATCAAGCTTTCTTAATGAATATGACTTCTTGAGTTTGGCTCTTGGAAGTCATACTTCTCTTCCTCCACCTCCTCCAATTATTCTCCCTGACCCACAAGTTTAAAGACTTGAAAAGTTCAAGATCACTCAATCCCTACTCATAATAAAACATAAAATTGGAAGTCCTGTGTGCACTCATGTCTTAGGACTGAAGTTACACAGTCACAGGTTGAGAATGTTGGGTGTCGTTGTCCCATGGAAGTTGGCTATTTACTGGGTTTTTCAGTCACTTCCTGACTTATATAGAAAGACTATTATATGACAGATCACGACATGACCTTAATAGATCTTTCTTATTTGCTTATTGTTGCTGAATCATAAATGATTTGGTGCAAGAGTCAAGCAAATATTTGATGGAAGGTCTATATCTCAAACTTCCATGGAGATGGACAATGGTAACCTTGGAAGTCCAGAAAAAACTTTCTCTTTGCAATGGAAAGGGACCGGCCTTGGTCAACCCGGTTGACCAGAAGGTAAAAAGAAAGTTTAAGTCTGGAATAGCCTTTTGTACCATTCCCAAAGAGTCCATATGTTTTCATTGGAAGCGAAGCTGCCCAAGCTACCTGAAAGAAAGAAGAATCAAAAAGTTTGACTCTGGTTTAGGTAAGTCCACTATGTAACTCCGTTAAGTTACCAGTTGATGGTTCTTAATAAAAAATGTCACTCGGTTGCATTTTGATATTTAGCAGGATCAAGCAAAGGAAAGGAAACTTAAAAGAAAGAATATGCTGAATCTGATCGCGAAGATGGATTTCTATCGCTTGGTTGAAGATCGGATTCTTGAGCTACTTCTTAGGAGTTATGATAGATTTCTAAGAAACATGTAATAGCATAGTTTTCATTTCAAGTTGCATTGTAAGGAAAAGTTTTTCCGCATTTCTATAATAAAAGTTTTACTTTATTTTTTATCTCCTTGCAATGGCATTTATGAAAACATGATGTTTGTATGTTTCTAGCAATATTGGAAATATGAATTTGATTCTTTCATTTGTGGTAGTGTCTAAATTTACCAAATAAGGAAAGATTCTCATCACCCAAGTTTCAATTGGACCAAAACTTGGAATCATACAAGGTGTATAGTATAATGAATGAGAAGTTTCATTTTTGCAAAATTAAGATTAGTTTGTTGTTCACATGTATATGTGAGTCAAGTGAAGGACCAAGGGATCAAGTACACATTCTTGTGCACTAGTCAAAGGCCACCACAAAAAGATTAAGAAGACTATTCGTCGTGATTTACTAAATTTTAGTAAATATGGTTACACTTACAAGCTTAAGTATAATTCTAAGACATTGGAAAAATTCCAATGTATGGCAGAACGAATGAGATTAATCAAAATTAGGCAGAAGGATAAAAGTTTCTCAAATCTGAAAAGATGGGAGAGTACTTTAGTATCATGTATATATGATCATCTTAATGATTAAGAGGCCTTATCACAATTCATCCTCTAAGCGAATTCTGATAGCTAAGAAGAGGAGTTATGAATTGTTGAAGTGGTTAAATCAAGAAGATGAGTCATACTTCGTTCCAAAAATAAATCTTAGAGTCATACTCCAAGATTGTAACTTGAGTGACATGTCTTAAAAAAGGTGTAAAATACTTGTCAAATGTAAGAGTAAAAGTTTTCTACTCTTGTACATTTGAAATTGGTAAGTTGTGATGATTTGGATAAAACAAAGACCGACTAAGGCCAATTGTGTGAAGTGTTTGTCTTGATTAAGAATACACATTACTTCTTGAATATTTGGCAAGAAAGTCTTATTGATCAAGAAGACAGTGGGAGTCTAAAAGATCCTGAAATGGTTTCAAGAACTAATCAAGAATAAAACTTGTATTTCATCTCTAGCACACAACTAGAGGTTTATAACCTATCGTGTTGACATTTATGTTCCCATTCCAGTTAAGTTGGCTATAACATTTGAGTTCTACATGTTCTCAATTTTCTGCATAGCTACTTGGAAGCAATGCAAGCCCTTGTGCTGCCAGGTGGCAAGAGGTTAAGATTGCACAAGTTCAATCCATATGAGTTTGCATTTGTCACTAACCTAGTCTTGTGATTATGGTTTTGACAAATTCACATGGATAAGAACACATACACCATAAAATCTAAGTATCATAAGGCTTCTCTCCGATTCATGTAAATGATGGTGAGGAAATTCTTTCACTAAGTAGATAGCAATTATGATATTTGAAGTTCTCAAAGTCTTTAGTGGAGCGTGCGTGGTTAACCGGCACACTAACATGGACTTATGAGAAATGGCAAAGGTCTAAACAATTGAGACTATATTACGACATCCCTTTTCATAGTTCTGAAATTGTTTAGACACACCTGTGAGCTATCTAAGATAAGGTGTATAATTTTGATAAAGCCTTATCAAATCAATCTAGTATCAGAAATATGAACTTTGGTAAGAAAGTCAACAAAGTATTGCTTTCCAGAAGTCCAGTAATTTCTGGATACATGTCACAGCTAGTGGGAGCATAAGTGTTATGCTGATAATCATCATGTTAGTGGGAGCATGATAATTATGATAAGTATTGCTTATTAGCAATGTTAATTATAGAAAATCAAAGTTTGAATTTGTGAGGTTGCGGGGGTTGAAAAAGTTGTTTTGCTATAATTAAGGGAGAGGAAATTATACTTCATGTCAATTCTAAAAGGCTTAGAGTGAGATTTTAAGATTAGATTCAGATTTTAATCATCTTTAGTCAAGAATATATATATGAATTTCATGTTGGATTTGTTCAACATAAGGAAAAACTCTATATAATGTGTTCTCAAAATTCGATTATGATTACGGCATCCCTCTTCATAGTCAAATTTTGGAAACATGGTAAATAAAAATATTGTAGTAAAAGACTGGTCTAGAATCATGTCTTTATGTGAGACATCATGAATCGTGTCCCATTTGCTTTGGGTACAAGATCAATTACGTTTTCTATAATATTTATCCTTTCTAAATTTTCCAAATGCCTTGGGGCATTAAGAGGAAAAGGTCTAGAATTGGATATGACTAATGTGCTTAAGCAATTGTAAAGGACAATCTAAGGTTTACCAAAGATTGGTTGCTCAGGGACAGTTGGAAGTATATTGTTAACTTTGGAAGGACCATATTGACAAATTCTGAAAAGAGGCAACTCTTGTTCAGAAGTGATAGTCATAGTGAGAATATGGAGTTGTCTCCATAGGTTGAAGTTATCTGTGTATGATTAGAAAACCTTAATGCAAGAAGCATGTTCAAAGCAATGTACTTTGAATATGAGACTTAATTTCCATGAAGTTTATATTCATTGAAATACCCTGTAATGACTGTTGACAAGTCTTTATGACTTTATACATATTCATTACAAGAGGGTCTGTGCATATCAGTTTAAAATCTAAACAGATTTCGATAAATGATAGGGATTTGGAATTCTTATAAATGATAAGGACTTGGGAGTGTGAAATTAGAATCATTGAAATTATGTTGAATTCATCTATTTCACAAAGTAAAGATCATAGACAAACATAGAATGCATACTTGGTGTATGGTAAAGCTATTGTTTAGAAAAACATAGTGTACATGCTTGGAGCATGGGACAACTAGTGTTTTTTAATTCAACTATAAAGTTGATAAAACCAAAACAATGAATAATGAGTAATCAGTATGGTGATAAATAAAAAGTGTTTTATTTATATTCATAGGTTTTGATACCATATTGTATTCAATTATTCTTGTGTTTCAATTTGCATGTTTTGACTTCCAGAATAAACTAGGTCATTCTTCCCGAATGACTAAGTTATTCAAACCATCCACAGTCCGTCATATGTTGGAAGTAGATATGAATCAAGACTGTCATGAGTTGGCTTGTAGATGTCCAAGTTGCTGGACATAGCAAAGTATTGTTACAAAAATCATGAGTACTCATAAGTTCTGAGTATTGGATTCAACCCGTGTTCATTTGAATCACTTCATGGATTTTATCACGAGTGATCATGAGAAGATAATATCTTATATTCTTCAAACCTAGAGATATGAGTTGTTACTATGAGTTGGTTGCACATTGATTGCACGAAAACGCATTTGGTAACTCGATGTTATAAAACGTGCGTTTATGTATGATTCAACAAGTAGTAGAACAAGCCATATGAGTCGAAGTTTATCCATTACTTTTACCTTCGGGATAAAAGCGATATATGTGGGACCCTCGATGATTTAGTGATGACACATTTGAGTGCTTGGCGAAGCCAGGACTGATTTGATTTGTTCAATCAGTCAGTCGTCATAAATCAGAAATCAGGAAACAACAAATAGACATAGAGAATGATTGATAATCCATGTCTCAGTCCATATGATATCTAGAATGGAGGAATATATGATCCCTTATCTAATGGACAAGTCATTGACAAAGTTTAGAGTTCGTTGACAAGGTCAGAGTTTGACAGCGGCTTTAAGAGCTACGATTGTCAGTTAGGTTTTGAAGTCATACTCAATAATAGTTTTAGACTTATCCAAGTGAGAGACTGTTGGATTAATGTCTAAGTCCATAACTATAATTGGTATGTACTTGACCCGACCCGGCATGGTCTATTTGGGTTGCACTTCATCCGAACAATTTATATGGATAATCTTGTAAGAATAGTATAAGTTATGATTTATTAATATATTATAAGTTCTAATGTATTAATATGAAATCATATTATTTAATTAGTATTGATCTTCAATTAATTTGGAATTAATTTAGTGATCATAAGTATGACTAAGTAAATATAGGCTCAAGTATTTATATAGTGTGGGCTAATGCTTATTTGGAATGGGCTAGGCTTGCATGGTAAGTCCATTGATAGTCCATGGAGCTTAACCCATGGATCTCATGGAAATGAAAAGACATGGGTATTAGGGTTTACATGGTTGTAACCCTAATCCACCACACTATATAAAGGAGTACTTGGCACCTAAAATGGCACTAGTGTATGTGTAATGCAAAGTTTGGCCGATTTCTACTTATGTGTTACTATTCTCTCAAGTTTCCAAGGTTTGTGGTGATTTGTGATTCCACTTGAGGCTTCCACACTATTGGGGATAAGCTCTTAAAGCACTAAGGAAACAACCACCATAAAAAGGTATGTCATCTAACTAGTACTTTGTAGTATAAGAGCTTCATAATATGCTAGTTAGGATTAAAGCCTTGGAAAGTTCTTATTTGCATGTATGATAGAGAAAAATAGATCCAAGGTTTATAGGGTTGCATGTACACCATAGGAGTGTTAGAATGCTCAAAACCCAAGACGAACAACTAAGGAAACCCCATAGGAGCAACAAATGGTTAGAGTATACGACGCTACAACACCTGCCAGTCAATATGTTGGAACTCTACCGAAGTGTGGAAAGTCTAACTACCACCACATCGGAGTATGTTGGGAAATGCAATGCATGAATTGCCACAAGAAGGGGCACACTGCCGTTTCTATAAGGTGTCAGCACAACCGATCTCCCAAGTTCCCAGAGTAGAAATAAACCAGGCTTGCTATGGATGTGGTGAGACATGGCATTACAAGAGGGACTACCCGATAACGACGAACTCAGGCGCGAATGGACGGATTCTGATGATCATCGCAGGAGCTACTACCCTGGAGTCTCCAGCGATCAGCGATACTTCTTCGAATAAAGAATTCCTTTAAAATTTAATTTATATTTATATAAGATTAAAACTTGGGGAAATATTTAAAAGTAATTATAATAACTCACTAATTTGAACAAGTCACATTACTCGTAAGAGAACTAAAGATCCATACAAGTGAGCTATGATGGCTTAGTATGGACATCAGGGTTGTGCATAGCTAAGATTTTGCAGACATAGAGTGAGTGATTCTGCCTTAATTCCTGTTCGTTGTTTGGCTGTTGATTTAGGGCAGAGCCATTCAGTCGACCGTCATATTCATCTTAATAATACAGAACTTGTATATGCCAGGCCCTCATAGAGGTACCAAGGAGGATCATAATATAGAGTATCGACACTAGTTATCAAAGCACTTTCACTGTTAGTACTCGCTCATCATGGTACAACTTGTGGAAGTGGTAATATCAAGGAGAAAACTGAAAGCACTAGAAAGTCTACACATAATACATTATCGAGCACACTCAAGATACACCATCGTATAATAAACGCTTCTTTCAAATCGGCCTAACTTTTTTTTTCTGTAAAGAGTCATTTGTCATCATTCCTCATCGATTGGCGTGGTCCTCGCCATACTAAGTTTATATGTTTCGAAGTTCCATCACCTTGACCATCAAATTCACGAAACCCTCGTTTCGTAACGAAAACCCGAACTAGACCTCAGTATAGTCTCTTTTATTCTAAACCCGAAGTACTCATGCGAGGAGTACCTTTCCCTCCGAAATCTTGACGACCATATACTCAGCAGACCTTCCCGAACCACCACTCGTCCAACAGATCAAGTTCAAGCACAGAGGTTAAGGATGAATACAGCCCACCTATCACTATTAAGTGTATACGCGAGGGTGGTATATAATTATGATTATGTAGATTTAGTATGTGCGTTTCCGCCCTATCTCTTGTTCCTCGTTTGGTTATGGATTCGGGGCAGATTCGCATATCCGACTGTTTTACTAATCTTACTTATATACGACTTGTATACACTAGGTGATGATAGATGGACCAACTATTAATCTTATCGCCAGAGCAAAGTTGCCCAGGTCTACGAGTGAGTATTCTGCCATTCAGAGGAGCACAACCTCAGGAGTACTGCTAAGAAAGCTAATTTCGGGACAAAATTCCATCTAATGGGGGGATGATGTGACAACCCAAAAAATTTTATCTTGTAAGTCCAGCCAATCAATTGAGAGTCAGATTTTTTTTCCGCTATCTTTTAGCATTGTTAAGGGCCATTTTATGAGTTCTAAGCCTAGTACACTCAAGGATTGTGTGTTAGGAAGGGAACTAAGTAAGAACCAAGAGCCTAGAACAACACATGAGCCATAAAACCCCAATAGGTGAGGTTCATGACCAAGGTCTATGTTCATGGCTGTGAACCCTTGCTAGGCAGTGAACCCCTCCTATATGAATGAATTTATGCGACTTTTTTATCACTTCTTCTTCTCTGGGTGCAATCTCCCCATTCGCTCTCAAGTATCATCCAATAAAGGCTCTCTTTTCACCTCAAAATCATAAGTATCTCATCTCTTACTTGTGTATACTTAGAAACCCCTTTGATTCCATATTGATTCATCATTTTTCCTTCAAGATCTTCAAGATCATCATCTTTCACCAAGAACACACTCTTGTTCTTGGTGGTAGTGAACACCCTAAAGTCATCCAAAGTGTAAGTATTTCTTCTATAATCTAGTTATCCATACAAGACACTTGATTCCTAGCCATGAAACAAGCACCAAATGCAATATCTTCAAGAGTTCACGACCGTGAACCCTACATGTGGCCGTGAACCCTTCAAAGATGGTCGATAGGACTGTGAACCATCCTTCCTTGGCCGTAAACTCTACATATGATCATGCTTGGGCCGTGAACTCCTTTCATACAATCACATGTGATTGTAACACTTCATTCGAAGTGATTCCTAGACCTTAAGGTTGTTTCCTTGCATGTTAGTTGTTTTAAACACTAATTGCATGCCTATATATATGCCATTATATGTCATTTAGGACTCGTTTGTGTCTTGAGAATTCATTCGTGGAACTTCTCATCCTTACGTGAATCTTCAATTGAATCACCCATATAAGGTGAGTTCATATCCCTATAATCAATCTTTTAAATGTTTTAAATGCTTTTAGGGGGGGGGGGGGAATACCAGTTGAACACAATGATAATTGTGTAAATGTTATTTATGATAACCATCACATTAAAGGATCTCTTATGCTTTTATAAGTGATCAAAATCATTTCAAAAACTCTTTTTAAGTTATGTTACTTTATTGTTTCTAAAATTCCATTTTTAAAGTACGAGCATAACTCAGTAGATAATAGAGTCTTTTCTACAAATCAGAGACAATACAAAACAAACATACCAGTAAACTATAATAGGTATAGTTTAGGGTTCAGAACATACGATAACAAGAAACAGAAAGAACATACTATAAAGAGAAACAGGGAGGAACATACAATAACAAGAACAGAAGGAACATATGATAACAAGAACAAGATAACAATAATCTGAAACCACTACTTCACGACTTAGCAATATACTTTCTAGGTTGTGTTTTGTAACCAGCATCTTCTGGAGGGAGAGCATGAGTTTGTGTATAGATCTATACGGGATTGACACCCCACACCTTGCTGCTAGCTAAAGTGGGACTTGCAAGTCTATGGGTGACAAATGTCACATCAGTTTCGGTGCCATTAGGTCATCATGTTAAACATGTGTCATATCAGTATGGTTATAACCACATCACATTTTAACCTTAATTAACAAATTGGTTTTAAGGTAGTAAGTATTCAGTACTTACTTTATACAACATTACTGAATACTTTCATTTTTCCCATTACATTCATATTGTGATCTTCTCACATAAAAGGTAATGCAAACTATTTTCTAGTAAAGATAGTCTTAAACTTGGGAAAACTTACAAAAGACAAATAGTACAATCGAGTCTTAGTACGTTCAGTAAAAAGGGGGCGTATAATGCTAACCTCATGATTCCTTAGTAGATACATCAGGGATATACATTAATCGGATCCGACGGACAGTAGGATGTGTGCTTGCCACTTCATTTCTTGTTCCTTGTTCGGTTATGGGTTTAAAGCAGATTCACCCAGTCTACTATCTATTCGATCTTAGCTATATATATATATATATATATATATATATATATATATCATATACAACAAGTAAACATAAGGAGTACCAGGTATAGGTCAGGTCATAGAACACAAATTCAGTACACCGTTTTCTAGTACAAAAACATACTTTTCAGGTAGAACATTTAGTAGGCTAAACTAGAAGCTTATCAACGAAAGGGTTTAATCTATTTTATTAAAACAGAATAACTTAAAGGACCTTTAGTGGTTAATTCTATAATAACTTAGTTTATAATCAGTGTTTTATATAATTAATATATGATAGGCAGTTGGATGTGTGCTTTCCGCCTTACTTCCTGTTCCTTGTTTGATTGTGGGCTTAGGGCAGATTCACCCATTTAACTGTCCATTCGATATTAGATTATATATATATATATATATATATATATATATATATATATATATATATATATATCTTGTATAAACTAAGTGATTATAGAAGGAACTATTGTGGTTAGCATTTTTACTAAAGCAAATATATGATTTTCTTAAAGAATGTTTTCATCAAATATAAATAACTATTACAGTTAACTCCATAAGTACTAAATGAATATGCCAGGGTTATATACAGTAAAGATCTAACAAAAAATGGGATGTGTGACTTCCGCCTCATTCCTTGTTCCTTGTTTGCTTGTGGGCTTAGGGAAGATTCACACAATCGATTGTCTGTTTGCTCTAAATTGTATATAACTTGTATCAATTCAATACTCATAGAAGGAATTGTAGAGTCATTTTTACTTTCATTCACCATATCAGAAAATATAGGATTTTCTGGGGGAACAGTCGAACATTTCTAAAGGAACTTACAACATACTATACATCACTTAAATACTTATGAAATCACTAGCTTAAATGTTGATCTACTCTTTCAAAATAACTTGTATTCTCAGGAAACTAGTAGACAGGTACGTGCACTGAGATTCAGAAAATGAAGTATAGTAGCTTCATGTCTTGTTTTGTTATTTACTTTTGGAGTCTATCTTTTGTGAACCACATACTTTGTAAACACTTTCATGTTAATGCAATGGTTTTTTGTTACTTTGATTACTATGATGCATGTGTTGTGACACTAAACATGACGTCCTCCGCCCCCGAACATTTTCGCCATTCCAGTTTGGGGGTGTGACAACTTCAGCATCAACAGCCCTGTCTGGAACACCAAAAATTAAATCATAATCAAAATCATATGAATTATAACTTTTAGACTCATCGTTTGATTTATTAAGAATTGGTTTTTGTTCAAAGTGTTTCTTCAACTTTTCGTGTTCGTTTATTGAATACCCTGTATTCAAACGAGTTATTTGAATATCCCACAAAGATTCCTTAATCAGCCTTAGCTTGAAATTTCAAAAGATTATCTTTGAGATTCATGATAAAACACCTGCAACCAAAAACATGAAAGAATTTGACATTAGGTTTTCAGTTATTTATGATTTCATACGAAGTTATATGGAAATGACGATGAATAAAGGATCGATTTTGAGTAAAACATGTTGTCGAAACTGCAATCGCCCATAGATATTGAGGAAGATTCGCATATGTCAACATTGTTTTTGTTGCTTCGCAAAGAGATCTATTCCTCCTTTCAACCACACCATTTTGTTGTGGTGTATATGGTGAAGAGAAATTATGTGAAATTCCTTTCTCTGTTAAGAACGAATCAAGGACATTGTTTTTAAACTCTGAACCATTATCACTTTTGATTTTATGAACTTTCTTCTTTAGGTTTGTCTCAATTTTCTTGATAAATTCAATCATTGTTTGAGCGACTTCAAATTTTAACCTAACAAAAATACACCTAAGTGAATCGTGAAAAATCATCAACAATAACCAAAATGTACCATTTCTTGTTGATTGTTTCAACAGTTGATGGTCCACAAAGGTCAATATGAAGAAGTTCCATCGGTTCAACAATTTTCAAATCTATGACAATTGGATGCCCTTTACGATGTTTTTTTCCTTGTTCGCAAGCCGCACATAATGTATCATTGTCAAACTTTAAAACAGGTAACCCTCGAACAAGATCTTCTACCACCAATTTATTCAGATTTCGAAAGTTTAAATGACATAAACGTCGATGCCATAACCAGCTAACATCAATTGGAGCTTTTGAAAGTAAACAAACTAAGGGTTTCCTACTAATAGGTTTGATGTCAGGAGTGAACATGTCGCCATATCTTTTAGATTTCAGCAAAACTTCTTTTGTTTCAACATTCGAAATGATGCTTCCTTCTTCGTTAAACACAACTTGATTTCCAGTGCCCATAACAAGTTGCGAAACGCTTATCGTATACTGTCCATTCGTTACTTTCCCGTAACCTTTTACTTGACACTTGTGATTTTTCCTGAACTTCACTACACCTGCATTGTGCAAACTTCGAAAATCTCTCAACTTCTCATTCCTTCCAGTCATGTGATGTGAGCAACCACTATCTATATACCATTTCTCATCATATTGCTCATCTCACAATGCCTGCAATCATTAACAGAATTTAGGTACCCAAGGTTGTTTGGGTCCTTGTTCATTAGCTTGAAAAAGTGAATGGAATTTAGAACCTAAAGCCCAATTTCAAACTTTGGATTTGAAAGTATCAATTAAGTTGACAACATTAGTTAAAGATATCGAAACATAATTTTTCGATAGTTTTGGACATTCACTAACTTTAACCTCACGCTTCTCAGGGTGTTTGACTTTTGAGATCGGTTGCCATTTCTGAACTAGAGTATTTTATTCTTTCGAAGATGAACTTCCAGATGAAGATTCATTCAAATACTATTCATAAGCTTTCTTGATCTGATGTTGAGAAAACATTCCCGATTGATGCTGTTTCCCTTTTCTCTCAAGCCAATGATTAATGGTTTGCACTTCAAAATAGCCTTTTGTGTAGGAAACTTAAGTAGCTTTGTGTGCAGATGGATTTGGAAAATTTGGTTTTTGTGAAATAAACTTCGCAGATGAATTGGATTTATCATTCAAAAAATTTTGATTGTTTGCAGACTTTTGAACATTTTCAAATTTTCGAACATTCTCAAATTTTCGATTTTTCTCAAATTGACGAACATTTTCAAATTTTCAATTTGTTGCATTTGAATCAAAATTTCTTTTTAAAGAAAATTTGTTTTGCAAATTTGTTGATTTTTGAAAGAATGAATTTGAATGTAACATCCCGTTTTAAGAAGAATAATTAATTAAAAAAACCAGAAACCCCGGGAAGTAATTATTATTATTATTATTATTTTATATTATTAGAGTTCAAAACTTAATAATAATTAGTGGGTGTTAGTTTCGGGAAGCCAAATGACAAGAATCGAATCTTCGGGGGTTAAAATGTAATTTTGGGATTTAGTTGTAAAGATTGTCATAAGCCAATGGGTGTTTGGTATTATTTTGACTTAATCTGAAAGGAATTATGTGAGCAAGGGTAGGAAATGTAATTTATGGACTTGCTGTGAAATGAATTCTATAGGGCGGGACCAATTATGACATTATGGAATGAAGTTTGATTGGAGGTGTGTATATATCTTCATTTCCGTCACTCTCTAAACCCTAAACCTAATTATGCACCAGCCGCCACCCTTCCCTCACCCCACCTTCCTCCAGCCGTCACCACCTCTCTTCCCCTCCTATCTCCGGCGCCATCACCACTTCTCCTGTTATGACCAGCCGACCAACAACAAATCCTCAATGACCTAAGAAGTCGAAGACCATCGGGAGGGCTTGCAGACGATCCTCCTCCAGTCGCCGCTGCGCCGTTCCTGTGGAATACGAAGTTGCCAACCGCCATGGCCGCCGCTGTGCCACCGATATTATCACCGAACGCTTGATGCTGCTGCTGCTATTTCGCCTCGGAGATGTCGCCGATAACGCTGATGATGGGCGTTGTTGTTGTTCTTAACTCGTCGTTGCCACTGTCGGACGTTGGGGATAGCGAAGATCTCAGTGAGAGACGTCGGAGACCATGTGACGGGAGCTTGGACCGGTTCTGTGGTCATGGGAAGAACCTGTCAGACCTGTTGCGGTGGGATCTCGATATGACCACCAGTTGCCGCCATTAGCTGCCGTGTTACCGCTTTCCTCGCCCCTGCCGCTGCCTCACGCCACCAGGTGGGTGGCGGGTTCTTTCTTCAAGCAAGATTGTGTGTATGTGTATTTACTTAGTGTGTGTGTGTGAGAGTTATTTTGAGATTTCATTGTAAGTTGTAATAGTGTAGGAATAATGAAAAAGAAAGTCTAAACCACCACTATAGGGTGGTGGTTGCCGCCTCCTGCTGCCAGCGGCCGCTATGTCGGGTGGCGGTGTGCCTCGTTGCATTTTTGGACTCGTTTGGACAAGAGGCCACTAAACCATAATGGGCCTAAAGAACCAAAGTGGGCCCAATAAAGCCCTAATCGACCCAATAAGGCCCAAAGTGACCTAGAGGCCCAACCAATTGATTAATGGGCTAATATTTGGGTTGGAAACCCAAATTAGGATTTGGAAAACCCTAATGCCATGAAACCCTACTTTTGAGATTTATCGGGACCGCGCGGAAATTACTTAATAAACCTAAGATATTAATTTATTATTAAACTTAAAATATTAAATTATATTCATTGGGACAATAACTTAAGGTAATAATGGACTTAATGGATTAAGTGCTTAATGGATTAAGTTCTTAATGGGTTAAGCGAGAAACACTTAACCCTAACCATCATTTCATGTGAAAGACCTAATCTCACTCGATCCTTGAATTGGGCCTTCCTAGTGGGCTTTGGTAATTGACTATTAATGGACTTCCAAGAATAAGCAAATGGACAAAATAATTATATGGGTTTTAGGATAAGGCCCATGTGAGAGTCTCGGGCCCAATTTGGAAAATTGGGCCATAGATGGGCTATAGTTTGGGCCTTTATGATTATGTGATATTGGGCCATGGAAATTGGATTGGAATAATTGGATGGGCCTTAAGGAAAGACCATGTAGAGGTCTAGGCCCAATTTGGAAAGTTGGGCCATATGTTGGGCTTTTCGCCCATCATTTGGCTGTTGGGCTTTTATAGTGTGATTTGAACCTTGGTCTTGTAACCCAATTATTAATTGGATATTGTTTGATGTTGACAGTGCGGGAATCTGTCAACCAGCAGCTGGAGTTGTATATGCGGGACTTCAATAGTGCCAGGTGAGTTATCCTCACTATACTAAGGGGTCTAAGGCACCAAGGCCGGCCCATTAGATTTGATATCTTAGTATTTATTGATGATGGGTTTGAGCCATAAGAACTTTCCTATGTGCACATGCAAACCCTAATTGCTTGGATCTAGGTTTCTCTAATTGAACATGCATTGTATCCAAGACTTTCAATACAAGATCTAATGTAAACAATTGAATCTAATCATATGAATATGGATCTAGAACAATACCTTCGATTACTTGCATGATACTTCTTCTTCTTGGAGCTTAAAGTCATAATTGTCACTCCTCTAATGGATTACAAACACCAACTATCAAGAGAATGATCTTGAGAGAGAGGGAGGAGGGTGAGAAATCGGCTCTAGGGTTCCTTGCCTTGCATGAGTGTCGATTTCCCTCACCCTAGGGATCTATTTATACTATGAGCTACTAGGGTTTCACCTTTAATCCTAATTGAATAACTTAGGCCCTAAGCAATCCAAGGTCCTCCTAGATACTAGGCTTGGACGATTTTATGGTCCTCCAACCCTAAAATCCGTCCACCCTTATATCCATAAGGATACATAGCCCAAAACATCCCTCGATTTCAGAGATCAATCTCATAGCGGAAATCAGGTCCTGTGTCCTGTCGAACTCTAGTGGCTTCGTGTTGTTGAACTCCCGAAACAACGAGTCACCTCCCTGAGGTGTGGGAGCAGCAACAGCCGCAATAGCTGCAGCTGCAGCAGCCTCAGTCAGCGTGGCATACCGCTCATCAAAAGTCTCAATCAATGTGGTCTTGATGTCCCCAAACATCTCAAGAATCTCAGCCCAGATGGTAGCAACCACCTCCTCGTGAATCAATCGACGGATCTCCTCGTCGATGACACCACTGCTCTCAGGTGTGTGTCGAGTCCCAACCATGATACCTCTGAAATACAACAATAATTATCAGAGACTCGATTGAGCATACTCATACTCGATAACGCAACCCTACTCGTCCTCCGTTGTCCAAAAGATTCTTACTTGGAATGCCCACTGATCCGGTGTCCTCAGCAGTACGAGCCCAATACTACTGACCACCCCGCATCAGCATTCACTCCAAGTCCTCCTCCTTGGATCCTAGATTACGAGTACTCTACTCTCATGAGCTCCTAACTGCTATCTACTCGCTCTTAAAGGATCTCAGCAGCAGAAATCTCCTAGGCTAAGGCATCACAAATCAGGCCACTCTAGTCCTAATATGTATACCTATCCTACTCTAGCATGCATAACGTAACATAACATATCTCATAACACATAATGTAAGGGTACTTTTGGGGATTCACCGTTCGGGCGCTGGCTGATCGTACACAAGGCTCCGCTCTGTTTGTCTCAAAACTCTTTTTACTCTTTCAAAAACTTTACTTCATTATCAAAATTTTTCCTCAAATCCTCAGTTTGAGTTTAGATACGCCCGAAGATGCATCCGAATCCCTCAAACCAAGGCTCTGATACCAACTTGTAACACCGTAAAAATTTGAAACAATTTTTCACTTTGAAAACCATAAAATATCATTCACATTCATTTTAAAAAAACATTGTATCAGTACAAAACCCCAAGATTAGAATATAAACAAACTCCAATGTGTGTGTACGAATCATGTCGGTGCCTTCCCGCGCTCATCACTGGTACCTGAAACACATAGCACAACAAATGTAAGCATAAATGCTTAGTGAGTTCCCCAAAATACCGCATACAACACATACGCCACTCGAGGCTATAATACGACCCTCCAGTCGATGTGTCTCAGCAGGACCCTCCAGTCCCGTGGCTCGTTGCACCCTCTAGTCCGGTCAAAGCTCGTTAGACCCTCCGGTCCGATCTATATCATCATACAACATACATATATCACATATCACATAATCCCATACATAACACATAAGACCCTCTAGTCATCGCATAATACCACTCTAGGTAACGTATAGTGAGAAGACTCACCTTGGTGTCTCGGTAAATATCTGACTCGGAAGAAATGTGATCTAGCCTCCACCTAATCACATAAAGTAACACTCTCATAGATACAACTGTACTCAACCCTAAAAGTCAACAAGGTCAACGGTCAAACTTTGACCCGACTCGTCGAGTGCACTAGGGCGACTCGGCGAGTCTACACGTGTCCATTGACTCTCTTAGTCCCTCTCTTGGCACGTTGAGTACTTCCCCTGACTCGACGAGTTCCACCTGGCATGAATCGTGGGGCCACCCTGACTCAACTCGCCTAGTCTCAAGAACAACTCGGCGAGTTCCGCCTTGAACTCTACTCCCCCTAACTCTCCATGACTTACCAAGTTATTCCCCAACCCGGCAAGTCCACTAACTGAGTGATTTACGGGAAACCCTCATCCTACTAGCCGAGTTTGTTCTTCGGACTCGGCGAGCTCATGCCATGCACAAACTCCACAGGCCTCCTGAGGTCAGATATGTCCCATACATTCATAGATCTGGCCTTCCCAAGCATGATAATCACGTAAAGTTCAGACCTTGACACTCATACAACATCAAAATGGTCCAACTTGATGATTTAGCCCCGAAATGACATCCCAAGCTCATGGCTCCCAAAATGACTCATAAAGCTCCAAGGATTAAGGTCTTTGGACCTCTTTGGGTCCAGATCTAGAACATAGACTCGAGAAGGGACCAAATGCTCCACTTATTCATCCTCTACAAGGGTCAGAAAACCCTAACACTAAGAATCAACATCAAAACTGAAGAAGGTCCGAGCAAAATACCTCAATATGATCTCTAAGAACTCAGAAATCACCACAATCGCTCCTCCTTTAGCCTCCTCTTTCCTTGGTCACCTCCTTCTTGCAACAACACCCACAAAAGGATCAAGAATGGCCTCTCCTTCCTCACAAACGCTCTAGATCTCTTAGGGTTTCTCTCTGGGGGTTGGTGGCCGCAAATGACGCCCCTAAGGGCCTTTAAATAGGTCTCAAACCCTGGAAATTAGGGTTTCATTAAACAGCGTAGATTCGCCGAATCCACTCATGAACTCGCATATGAATCCGCGACCATACTCGGCGAGTTCAGACGCCAACTCACCGAGTCTCCTCACAATTCCCAAAAATAAAAGAACAAAATAGGATACCTGGGAATCCGGATGTTACACATTCCTTGGTCCTCCGAAGGTACTTAAGTATATTGTTGACCGCAATCCAATGAGCTTTGCCCAGGTTCCCTTGATATCTACTGACCATGCTCAAAGCAAAGGCCACATCAGGGAGACTACAAGTCATAGCGTACATGATTGAGCCAACTACGGAAGCATAGGGTACTTGGCTCATCTCAGCTATCTCGGCTTCTGTACTCGGACTTTGAGTCTTACTCAATTTGGCATTACTCTGTATCTGTAGTTCTCCCTTCTTCGAGTTTTGCATACAAAAAACATTTTAGTACTTTATCCAAGTAAGTATTTTGACTAAGTCCTATTAGTCTCTTACTTCGTTCTCTCACTATCCTTATTCCCAAAATATAGGAAGCCTCTCTTAGGTCCTTCATAGCGAAGCACTTCCCGAGCCAGGACTTAACCTCCTGCAAAGTCGGGATGTCATTTCCTATGAGCAGTATGTCATCAACATAAAAAAAGAGGAAGGTAACTATACTCCCACTGGCCTTGACATATACACATGATTCATCTTCGTACAAATCCAAACTCTTTGACTTTCTCATCGAAGAAAAGATTCCATCTCCGAGATGCTTGCTTAAGTCCATAAATGGACTTCTCAAGCTTGCACACTCTATTGGGATGCTTCAGATCGACGAAACCCTCTGTCTAAGCCATGTAAACGTCCTCAGCCAACTTCCCATTAAGGAAAGCGGTCTTGACATCCATATGCAATATCTCATAATCATGAAATGCAACAATGGCTAGCATCACCGTAATAGATTTTATCTTAGCAAATGTTGAGAAGGTCTCATCATAGTCAACTCCGGGAGTTTGAGTAAAGCCCTTCGCCACCAATCGTGCCTTATACGTGTGCACATTACCATCCACATCGGTCTTCTTTTTGAAGATCCATTTGCACCCAACCGTCTTACATCCGGGCACATTGTCAACCAAATTCAAAACTTGGTTGTCATACATGGACTGAATCTCGCTATCCATCGCCTTTTTCCATTTTACAGACTCTGGGCCTGCCATGGCTTCCTTGTAGCTATTAGGTTGATCTAGATTTATTAGTGTACCATCACTAATATACGTGTCCCCTTCGGTAGTAATATGAAAACCATAAAATTGGGGTTGAACTCTAACTCTTTCGGAATGTCTAAGAGGTAAGGACTCGTCAATCGGTTCAACTGGAGTTTCCTCCTCGGGTTGAGCGTCAGTGTTAGAGGTTCCTTCATCACTCGACTCTTGAATCTCTTCAAGATCGATTTGACTCCCACTGTCCCCTTAGCTTATGAGTTCTCGCTCTCGGAAAACCCCTCTCCTCGCAACGAAGACAACATTGTCACTCGGTCTATAGAAGAGATATCTAGAGGATCTCTGCGGGTAGCCGATGAAGATACATCGATCACTATGAGAATCGAGTTTGTCATGAGTTTCTCGTCTTACGAAAACTTCACAGCCCCAAACCTTGATGTGTGCCAACGAGGGAGTTTTCCCTGTCCACGTCTCGTGAGGTGTTTTGGCAACCTTCTTTGTAGGGACTCAGTTATGGATATCGGCGGCAGTCTCTAACGCATACCCCAGAATGAGATAGGTAGTGAAGCACGACTCATCATAGAACGAACCATGTCTAATAGGGTTCGATTACGCCTTTCTGCCACACCATTCAACTGCGGTGTCCTAGGTGGCGTCAATTGCGAAACGATTCTGCATTCTTTGAGATAGTCGTGGAATTCAAGACTTAGGTACTCTCCTCCTCGATCGGATCAAAGCATCTTGATTTTACTGCCCAATTGATTCTCCACTTCATGTTTGAACTCTTTGAACTTTTCAAACGTTTCTGAATTGTGCTTGATTAAGTAAATATACCCATCTGTACTATAATCATCGGTGAAAGTCACGTAGAAGCGGTTCCCATCCTTTTTGGTGTATCCAAAGGGCCCACACATGTCGGTATGTATGAGATCCAATAAACCCTCACCCCTCTCACAAGTGCCAGTGAAGGGTGACTTGGTCATCTTTCCAAGTAAACAAGATTCACACGTGTCATCTTCCTTAAGGTCGAATGACTCCAACACTCCATCCTTTTGGAGTTGGGCTATGCGCTTCTTGTTGACATGTCCAAGACGACAATGCCACAAGGATGCTTTATCCATACTATTGGAAGAATCCATACATAACACATCATTTCGTAGGTTATCTACAACCATAACAGTTCCATAAATTCCATTACAAGGCATTGCTTCAAAATATAAAACACCATTTAGATAAGCATAAATCGAACCATTCTCATTGTTAAACGAATATCTAAATCCTTGTCTAAACAAACCATGAAAAGAAATGATGTTTCTTGCCATATCTGGCGAGTAGCAACAATTATTTAAATCTAAATTCAATCCATTACTAAGCACTAAAGAATACACTCCAATCTTGGTAACAGGCGACGATCTTTTGTTCCCCATGATTAGATTTATTCTTCGAAGCTCCATATCCCTGTTTCTTCCTAGTCCCTACAAATCAGAACAAATGTGGTAACCACACCTTGTATCAAGAACTCAAGAAATAGCATGAGATGAATCATTAGGTTTAATTGTGTATATACCTGCAAAAGATGGCTTGATCTTTCCATCCTTGATGGCTTGCAGATATTCTGGGCAGCTTCTCTTCCAATGCCCTATTTTGTGGCAATGATGGCACTCTGCCTCTTTTGGGTTAGGGTTGGGCTTAGCAGGATCAACCTTGGTCCTACTAGAAGAGGAACTATCTTGGGACTTTCTCTTGCGGTGGTTCTTCGAAGAAGCCTTCCTCTTTTTGCCCCTTCCCTGCCCAATAGCCAAAATAGGAGCAGCGGATGGATTGGGAGTTGGTGCAACAGACTTGTCCTTTAGGTTGCTCTCAGCAGTCCTTAGGAGCCCTTGGAGTTTGCTTAGGGTGACCTCTTCCTTGTTCATGTGGTAGGTCATCCTAAATTGATTGTAGCATGAGGGAAAGGAGTGAAGAACAATGTCGATAGCCAAATCTTCCCCAAAGTTGACATTCAACTTGCGAAGACGATCGACATACCTTTGCATCTTTTGCAAGTGCACGGTAGACTCTCCACTTACCATTTTAGCAGTGATCATATTCGTTATGATCTCATAGCGCTCTTGCCTCGCGCATTGGTGATATCTCTCCATCAATTCTGGATGCATCTCATAAGGATACATGTCCTCATAGGACTTTTGGAATTCGGAGTTCATTGTGGCTATCATGATGCAATGGACTTTCGTTGCATCATGCTCATGTGTCTCAAACACAACCATTTCTTCGGGAGTAGCATTTTTTGGCTTGATCTTCTCGAGCTTCTCATCGAGAGCATACTCCTTGTCCTCGTAACACGCGATCGTGCGAATGTATCTTATGTATTCGTTAAAGTTCAATCCATCGAAAGTCACTTTTTGATAAAGGCTCATTAGCGTGAATGAGCTAGCAGCAGCGTTGTTTGCGTTAGACATCTACAAATACAAAAGGGCAAAATTGATTAGAATTAAGTCCCTAATTAATACCCAAAATGAAAATTTAGGGCTAGGACCCAACAACATTATTTACACATTAGAAAAGGGATAATGCGATTCCACATGCAAATAATTTGGAGGTAAGTGAATGACGATTCACTAATTCTTCACCATGAAAAACATAAGCTTTATGTTTTAAATGTATTGAGAATTCCTAGATTCTTTGAGATTCATTGAACCATTCGATGGCATGTTTAAATCTCGATATGCCCCTCTAGTTTGTGACTGGGATACCGAGGATCACAAAGCGGGTGTGAATAACCATGCAAATCTACATGGTGCCTTCATTGTTACAATCACCTATTCGATGTGCCGATAAACCACACACGCTCCACCGAACTATGACAAACAATGAATCACCCTTTGCCACCTTTGCTTAGAACCAATTAGTGTGCTGGTTAACCACACACGCTCCACTAACATCTAAACAAGGCTGCAAAGTGTAATTTCATGGGATTGCATCAATTCACTTTTCCTAAAGTAACTAAGATTGGGAATTTTTTAAAATAGTTTAGTTACTTTAAATAGATTCATTATACTTATTAAGGAGAAGAGGTTTGCCCCATCCTACCCGTTCGGCTAACGACCTTCCACCAGTCAAGCAAGCGGTGGGTGTGAGTGTACACCCATTAAGCGCCATTTTATAGGCAGCAACCTTATACCCACCTTATAGTCTGGCTTCGTGAATGAGGCCTACTAACGGTAAGATTAGCATTTTAATCATACATACATACATACATACATATATATATATATATATATATATATATATATATATATATATATATATATATTAAGCTTGTAATAATATATTAGTATAGTGTTGAATTTTAAACTTGTAAAATTCTAGGGTTTGAAATTTAAATTATTCAAATCAAACTTTTAATCACATAACTTAAATTTCAAAACTTGAGGACAAGTTTTAAACTTTTCAAAACATAAGGATCAAATAGCAAATAATATAAATCAACTAATTAGATTATCTCAATTTGATCTTATTCAATATTACTTGCAAGACAATCCACCAATTCAATTCAAATAATCAATTATTATCATATAAGGAAATTATTATTCAACTAATTGGTAATTATCTTTTGTTTGGTCAAGAATATACACATATATTTGATAAAACAGTTAAGGCAAGTATCCTTAAATAAAACAGCAAGAAATCCCGAAACTACCTCCTTCTGACGCTCGAACTCGCCGAGTTCCCACTATGGACTCGCCGAGTTGGAGCTACTCGCCGAGTCCACAGTGGAACTCGCCGAGTTCATCAGGCAGAATCACAAAAATCGAATTTTTCAAGCAACAAGCAACCAACCAATGCATCAATTCAATAGAAATCAATCAAAGCTCTGATACCACTGATGGGTTTGAGCCATAAGAACTTTCCTATGTGCACATGCAAACCCTAATTGCTTGGATCTAGGTTTCTCTAATTGAACATGCATTGTATCCAAGACTTTCAATACTAGATCTAATGTAAACAATTGAATGTAATCATATGAATATGGATCTAGAACAATACCTTGGATTACTTGCTTGATACTTCTTCTTCTTGGAGCTTAGAGTCACAACTGTTACTCCTCTAATGGCTTACAAAAACCAACTAGCAAGAGAATGATCTTGAGAGAGAGAGAGAGGAGGGTAGGAAATCGGCTCTAGGGTTCCTTGCCTTGCATGAGTGTCGATTTCCATCACCCTAGGGATCTATTTATACTATGAGCTACTAGAGTTTCACCTTTAACCCTAATTGAATAACTTAGGCCCTAAGCAATCCAAGATCCTCCTAGATACTAGGCTTGGACGATTTTATGGTCCTCCAACCCTAAAATCCATCCACCCTTATATCCATAAGGATACATAGCCCAAAACACAACTATCACACATTTGACAGTTTATGCCCCTTCATTCAATTAACCTCTTTAAGTCATCAAATTAATTCTCAATTAATATATGACTTATATTAATCAAATAACATTATTATTCCTTTAATATATTATTCTCATAATATATTAACAATAATATCTCTTCTCTCTTTACAAATCATCCTGTCAAGTTGCTATGGTGAAGGCAACCCAAAAGGAGCATGCACAACCGGGTCAAGTACTTACCAAATATAGTTATAGCCTTTGACACTAATCCAACAATTGATATGTTGAGTTTGAGTTAGTGAAGTATGCCAGTTGATATGCTACTCTGGTAGATCTGTAGGACTACCTGTGATACTAATTGATTACCTGTATGTGCATTGATCTGTTACATGTCGACATGTTATGTGGGATGGTATCACACCCCCGAACCAGACGGCGGAAACGTCCGAGGGATATTGTGACTCAATTGAATACCATCACAATGATTATACATGAATCATAACAACATTCATCACCATGCATTGTAATATTACAACTGATATTATTTACATTTAGTACATTGTTTTAAACATTACATTTCCATAACTTAAACCGTTTGATACTAATTTAAACAAAACACCGTCACATCACTCGATACATATTCTTCAATTTACCTGTTACTTGAGAATACGAGTATTTTGGAAAAACGTCAACATATGAAATGTTGGTGAGTTCATAAGTCATGTTTGAAAAATAATGATTTTTGTGTAGTTTGAAAACCCAGAAAATCCGATATTTTCTGAAACGAATATCGTATATAAGAAAAAGTGTGGAGATCCGTAGTATGCTTGTCGATTTTTGTAAACGTGTATAATTGTTAAACCTTGTATACATCACTTAGGTAAAAGTGTTGAACTTCCTGGGAAAACCCGATGTTTTCCTCATACATAAAATTCTGTGTCTTGTTTATTGTTATATCGATACGACGATTGTTTCCGATAATTCCAGGTGACATTGGATTAATTATGCGTTGTGAGTCGTTATAATCGCGCATTAATGAAGATGACTAGTTTATAACTACCAGATACAAACAATCCCTTAGGCTTCGTCCGTACTACTCACTTAATCCAACCACCCTGACTTCTCATAGCCCCACAACCGAGGAGAAAGGAAGGTATGAAGCCCCCATTATTTCCATAAGTCGTTCAAGGCTATCGGGAATGCGAAAGGCACTTGGCCCGATTCGCATTTGACTTCTCGACTTTGCTAGCAGTACCAATGGGCCCTTGGGGCCCAACAGCACAATAAAGCTATTGTAAGTCCTTTTACATGGAATTAGGTCATAGAAGGCCCAATAACATGTAAGCGCGTTCCCTTCGGGCCTAAAGATCATGTTATTGGGCTAGCTAGGCCCAGCAAGCACGATTTGAAACTTTCAAGCCCAAAGATTGTATATTCACTTCTCGTAAATTTCACGTGTTTATTGAAGTACTATTATTTATTGATTTTTGATTCGTTATTGATTCGAGATTGAATCAATTCGTTTGGTAACGATATTGGTGTTGAAAGTGAATTTGTTATTACATTTCGCCGGTAGCCATGGTTCTCGTATTTTATCTTAAGGGATTTATTGTTTAAAAATAAGAGTTTACCTTTTTATGACCCTTCTTCGACAAAATTTACACCTTTAACCCTTTATATAAAAGAATTTACATTTTAGTCCTTAAACCATTTTTCTTGACACCTTAGTATCAAAACATATTGAAAAGACATTTTCAGCCCAGATTACTTGTTAAACAGCTTAAGTCCTTCAAAAATGAATTTTTTTCGGTTGGAACCCTCATTTTCGCAACTTTACAGTTTTGGCCCAAAATGGAAAATTTTTGCATTTTTATCCCTTTTGACTTTGAAAAACATTTTTGACCCTTGAAATAGTTTTATTACACTTGTAATCCCTTGTTTTACAGAAACCTGCATTTTCAGCCCCTCAATTTCTAAAATCTCGCAATTTGGGGCTTATTGGGCCGAAAAGCCCAATTTAGCCCATTATGTTCAAAATTTACATTTTAAGCCCCTCAAAAGTGTTGATATTCAGAAAATTTATATTAGAAACTGTTTGGACTCTTTTCAACCTCCATAAATTATCATTTGTCGTTTTGGGCCCTTAGTTTTGTATTTTTGACAATTTGAGCCCAAAAATGGGTTTTAAGTCCAAAAATGTTCATTCTAACCAAATAAACTATTTTTATAGACTTGATTAGTGTAAAATGGTATAGGTTATGTTTAGTTCATTCCTCGTATTGTAGATCTCGGTTTTTAGGGTCTTTCTGGCTAACATATTCATCACAAAACACATAAGATCATACATACAAGCATAAAAATCACACAAGGCATACATTTACTCATAGATCTACACATTTGCTTGTATTCTCCCCCACAAAAACTCATAAAAACCGAAAAACAGGGGGTATGAAGCTCACCTTGGGTGTGGTTTCGGTTTTGGAAGGAAAAGATGAGAAGAATTCGATCGTAGCAACCTTTCTTGAAAGATCTCGAACTTGGATGCTTCTAAGGTGCTAGATCATAAGTTTGAATGAATTAAGAGATGATTTTTGAATGAAATGAATAGCTAGCTTATGGATCCAAGCAATACCTTACCTTAGATGATGATTTTTATGGAAGAAGTCCCTTGAACACATCTTGGATCTCGAAAATATGGAGGGGAAATGAGAGAGTTTCTTGAGAGAATTATGAGTGAAATATGTGTGTGTGTGTGTGTGCTTGGATTCGTCCGAGAATCAAGAAGAAAGGAGAGAAGAGAGATGTGTGAAAGGATGGTGCATGGAAGTATGAGTCCTCTTGCATGGAAGTCCCTTGAATAATTGTGAGGTGGCACACACAAAGTCAACTCTTCCTTCCTTTGGGCTTGGGCCGAGAATGGAGAGGGAAAGAGGAGATTTTTGGGCTTTTTGCCCTTAAGCCCATATTATAGTTAAGCTAGATGATGCTTGACTCAATTAAATCAAAGTATAATTTTTATAACCTATTAGGGCTAAATTAGGTAAACTATGCCCCCAAAATGGTTCATGTAATTAATTTATTTCACTTTAGGCCCAATATGGCCCAAAATATTGAAACACATGGAAGTGGGTCCAACTAGAGCCCATTTAAGAGTTCTAAGCCCAAAATGGTCAAATTGGAAGCTTATTGGTCCATTGGGCCCAATAAGGAATTCGTAGTCCAAAATAGACTTAAACAAGAACTCCTAGGGTTTCCAATTGCTTATTGACTACTTCAAATGCTTGCATGGGTTGTTTGTTTGAAATTTTATTGTCATAGAGTATGCATCATACACGCTCTTATGCCTTTGATTCATAATTTGGCTTAAGTGTTGTAGTTACAAGGCACAAAAATTTCTAGTTGTGACATCACCCCCCCTCCCCCCCGTTTGAGGGAATTTAGTCCCGAAATTCTTTTGAAAGCTAGATTTGAGAATGCTAGAATAGGTGAGGGTACTTTTGCTTCATTTGGTCCTCGCATTCCCACGTGAATTCTGGCCCACGCTTTGCGTTCCACCGTACTTTCACGATCGGGATGCGACTTTGCTTAGTATGCTTCACCTCCATGTCCATGATTTCGACTGGTTCTTCGACGAACAGGAGATTCTCGTTGATTTCAATCTCGTCAAGGGGAATAACGAGAGTTTCATCTGATAGGCACTTCTTTAGATTGGAAACATGGAACACGGGGTGTACACTGCTTAGCTTAGCGGGTAGCTGCAGTTTGTACGCCACTGGACCTATTCGGGCAACGATCTCGAAAGGTCCAATGTATCGTGGGTTCAGTTTTCCCCGTTTTCCAAAATGAATGACCCCCTTCCAAGGTGAAACTTTTAGCAGCACTCGATCTCTGACCTGAAACTCTAAGGGCTTTCGCCGTTTATCAGTGTAGCTCTTTTGTCGGTCGTGCGATGCTTGTAGTTGAGCTCTGATTTGAACTATCTTTTCCGTGGTTTCACGAATGATCACCGGTCCCGTTAATGTCTCGACCGATGCCAGTTTCTTTGCTAGTTGGGTGTCGCCACCTCAGCCCAACACAACGGTGATCTACACTTACGTCCATATAGTGCTTCGAAAGGAGCAACTTTGATGCTCGAATGATAACTGTTGTGATAGGAGAATTCAACTAAGGGTAAGTGGGTATCCCAAGACTTCCCAATTTCTATCACACATGCACGAAGCATGTCTTCAAGCGTCTGGATGGTTCGTTCGCTTTGACCGTCCGTTTATGGGTGATAAGCGGTGCTCATGTCGAGATGCGTTCCAAGTGCTTTCTGAAGTGATTGCCAAAAACGTGAAGTGAATATGCTGTCTCTATCTGAGATAATAGACACTGGTACTCCATGAAGTCTCACGATTTCTCGAATGTATAATCTGTTGGATATTATTCCTTTTATATCAGCTCAGATACCGATTGTTGGAAATATAAAAATCTGATCACCACAACAAAAGGCTCGGTTACCAGTTACTGTGTGACATATATGAGTTAAAGGTATAAGATATAGATATATATATATATATATATATATATATATATAAAATAATAGTTGCGGAATAAGTATAAATATGAAAGCTATAAATGACTGAAAGCTATAATAATATAAATGACTGTATTTAAATGACGTAAAGCTATAAATAATATAAATGACTGTATTTAAATGACATAAAGTTATAAATAATATAAATGACTATATTTAAATGACATAAAGCTATAATAAAGTATATAAGTATATAAATATATATCAAGTAGGTTCGTCAATAAATTGACTGAACTGGACTCATGAAACGACTGGTCGATATTTGTTCTTTGAATGGACTGGTCGATATTGGGACTCTTGGAGCGACTGGTCGATATTTGTTCAAAGATCAATCCGGCATTAGATAAGTAACAAAAAGTTCATTTAAAGCTCGGTTTTATGTAAAACAAGTGTTTACAAAAGGGTACAAAATACATGGGTTTATGTATTTGTATTTGAGGTATTTTTGGGTAAAAAGATGCACACGGGTCATGTAAGATAAGGCACAAGTGACACGGGTCGTGTAGGAAGGTTTTGGAGGGTTTTCTTGATGAATGATGCTGACACGGGGCGTGTTGATTTAGCCTTGCTGAACACGGGGCGTGTTCATGATGCTGATGCTGACACGGGGCGTGTCAGATTTTGCCTTGGATTTCACACGGGGCGTGTTGAGGTACAGAAGCATGAAGAAGTCAATCAGAGGGTAACACGGGGCATGTTGATTTTGCCTTGGTTTTAACACGGGGTGTGTTCGTGTCTGAGTCAATTTTGGGATTTTTGTGATTTGAAGGTAAGTTTTGTTTGTGATGTTTTTGGCTAGGGTAATGGAGTTATGGTGTTTTGAGGATGTTTTCAAGGTTGTTTAGAGGTTGGAAGGAGTTTAAACTAAGGTGGTAAAGGTGGTGGAATTTCTATGAAGATGATGATGAATAGTGATGGGTTTTGTGGTTGATCTTGATGCAGAAGGTTTTGGGTTGTTTCATTGTTGTGTTTTGGTGTTTTGATGTAAGGAAAGTGTTTGGTGGTGTATGATGTGATGAACAAAGGTGGTGAAGATGAAAAACCTTTAGGTTCAATGAAGAAGATGAAGATGGTTGATGGTGTTCTTCATTTCATTGTTGATGATCTTGGTGTTCTTCACTTAGCTTCTTGTTTGATCTTGGTGTTCTTCATTTAGCTCCAGGGATGAAGATTAAGAGGGTGTAGTTTTACAAAGGAAAACTCACTATATCATATCTATCTCTCTTACTCTCTTATATTATCTCCAACACAAACACACACTACATACACATGTATATATATGAGAAACAAATATCTTGTAGTACACTTGAGTGTTTGGAGAGTTGGCTGCAAGTTGATGTAGAGTAGGAGGCAAAAAACGTGGGAAGGGTTTGCTACTTCATCTTTGACTTGTGTTGACTTCTTCTTTGTTTGACTATTCAGCACATATACAACATATATAATACATATATACATATATAATACATACATATGTATATAATATATATATATATATATACATACATATATATATATATATATATATATATATATATATATATATATATATATATATGTATATATATATATATATATATTGTTGAAACTATTTAGTCACACACATGTGTTTTCGTCATTCGCGTGTTTTCGTATTTTCCGTTTTATCATGCATTCATGCAACCTGAAATAACTGAAAATATTTGTTAGATTGTATAAAAACAGTTCATCTTATTTCAGTGATGGTCACATACAAGGTTACATAAGAACATTTTTCAACAATTTCCCCCTATGTGATCATTGCTGAAATAAGGACAGGTATGATATAATCATATTGACAGTTTAACTTTTGAAGATTCGAGATAAAAGATTTGTCAATAGATAAGATATATATAAAACCATAGCAATTGATTTGAAAGTTTGTGAGTTGGTTTAACATATCTTATGTAAAAGATTTTCAGAAATTTGTTTTCGAATCAAAGTCTCGGGTTCGGTTATCAAAGGGTAGCCATATATGTATTTAAAGAAATTTCTTAAGATTTTATAGCATTATTAATGACGACAAGTGGTCTAACAGGTCGATTCAGATGAACGCTCATAGGTATAGCTCACACTTCACTTGGGTGTTTGGTTGTTCTGGCAGCAGAACAAGTTAATGATCACTAAAAATGAGTGATATCTCTCTCTAACGACTCACACTCATATTGGAGGTGTTCAACTATGCTTTTCCTGAAAGGTCACTTAGTCTCATTATTAGATAATCAATCACATAAGACTGGTTTCGGCATTACTCGGCGGGTTTCTTCATTCATGCCATTAAAGTTCACTCTCTTTCCGTTGGGAAATACATGTAGAGGGGTTTAGCAATTTTCATAGTGCAGTTTTCAACTAAGAATCTTCAGTGATGAAGGCTACAGTATCCCGGGAAATCCATTGTTGTTGCAGCTTGTTCTTTGATGGTATCCTTTTTGTTGATCAATATCTATTTGTTGTAAAAGGATATTTTGTTTTAGCATCGAGAATTTGCTATATTTGAGAAAATTGGGATTTTTGAGAGTATCTATCTTGCAGGATTAAGATATCCCTTTTAGTGAAAAATGGTTTAAAAAACAGATCAAGGGATCTTTTGATGTTTGTTTTGAAATAACCATTTGGTTAAACTTTGTTTGAAAAATACCAAATGTAGAGTTTTTGTTTAGTTTGGTATTTCTTCGATGAATGATTTGGCTTTCTTGTTGATTCGTCTTTATCTTGTTTCGTCTAGATTTGGATAGATCTTTGGTTTTCTTTGATAAGTGATGGTTGAAATCCTTTTCGTTTTGTCTTTTCTTGTTGATGGGTCACGGGATGTCAAGACTTCATTTTTGGTTGGCTTATATCTAGGTAGGGATTGGTGGCATAAAAGACAGTTTGTCTAGTATGTAAGAAATGAATGTATCGTCCCTGGTCATTTTGATATCTAAGCAACAATGAGACCGTGACAAGGTATAATCGGATATATCTTATAAGCAATAGCGACACACCTAAGCTCACAAGAAATGAATTCCACAATGATTTAGATTGACGAGGCACAAATTCTCACATGGGTTTTTGTTTTCATCTGAACCTCCTAACCTTATGTCCCTTTTTAAAATCATCAATAGTGAAATAAAATTGAAGGAAATAAAGTTATATACATTATGAAAAGTAGGAGATTTGAACCTTCACTCCAATTGAGAATCAATATGACTTAAAATCTTCATCGAGCATAAGCATCTGAAAATTAAGTCAAGAGACGATTAATCACAAGGTTCTATAAAAGCTTATTACGGCAAGTCTTTTATTATATTTTTGAAGATTCGTTTTTCTAAATGTTTTTGGAAATATTGGTTATTTCAATGTTTTTGGTATTTTTGAAAAGCAAACAATTTTCAAATGTTTTTGAATTTTCTTTTTGAATGAAAGTAAACACACTTTTGTACAAACAAAAAGTAAAAGTTTAAGGATGGATGTTATCTAGATTTAACATTCCTAGACGACCTAGGAAGTATTGAAACTTTGTTTCATCGAGAGCCTTAGTGAAGACATCGGCAATTTGATCTTCGGAGTTAATGAAGTGTAGTTCGATATGACCCTTTTGAATGTTGTCTTTGATAAAGTGATATCGAATTTCGATGTGCTTTGTCATGGAATGGTGAACGGGATTGTGAGAAATGGCAATTGCACTGGTTGAGTCACAAAATATGGGAATTTGTGAGATTTTGAAGCCATAGTCACGCAGTTGAGTTTGCATCCATATGACTTGTGAACAACAGCTGGCGGCAGCGACATATTCAGCTGCTACTATTGAAGTGGATACACAAGCCTGTTTCTTTGAAGTCCAACTAACTAGTCTACTTCCTAGGAATTGACAGCTACCATATGTACTCTTCCTATCTAGCTTGCATCCTCCGTAGTCTGAGTCGGTGAAAGCGTTCAGCTGAAAATCGGATTTAGTTGGATACCAAAGGCCAAGTTTAGGAGTGCCTTTAAGGTATTTGAAGATGCGTTTCACAGCAACTACATGGGATTCCATAGGATTTGCTTGGTATCTAGCATAGACACATGTAGAAAACATGATGTCAGGTCTACTGGCAATGAGGTATAAGAGTGATCTGATCATTCCACGATATCTTTTCTGGTCAACGGGTTTGCCATTTAAGTCTGCATCAATTTTGTATCCAAAAGCCATTGGGGTTTTTGCGGTATTGGATTTTTCCATTGAAAAACGAGTGAGTAGGTTTTTGACATAATTCTCTTGGTTGATGAAAATGCCATCATTTGACTGTTTAATTTGAAGTCCGAGAAAAGTAGTCATCTCCCCAATCATGCTCATTTCAAATTTGCTCTTCATTAAATCTGCAAACTTAACACTTAAAGATTCATCAGTAGAACTAAAAATAATGTCATCAACATATATTTGTACAATTAAAAGATGTTTATTAAAGATTTTACGAAAAAAGGTTGGATCGATTGAACCTCTTTTAAAACCTGATTCTTCGAGAAAGGTTGACAACGTGGCATACCAGGCTCGGGGTGCTTGTTTCAAGCCATAGACAGCTTTCTGCAATTTAAAGCTGTGATCGGGAAATTTGGGATCTTCGAAACCTGGTGGTTGTTGGATGTATACTTCGCGATCTATCTCTCCGTGTAGGAATGCACATTTAACATCCATTTGGAATACTTTGAAGTTCTTATGTGCAACATATGCAAGAAAGATGCGAATTGCTTCAATTCTGGCAACTGGAGCATATGTTTCATCGTAGTCGATTCGTTCTTGTTGTGAATATCCTTTGACTACAAGACGTGCCTTGTTTCGACAAATGATTCCTTGATCGTCAGTCTTGTTTCTGTATACCCATCTTGAACCTATAACAGTAACATCGGGTGGAGTAGGAACAAGATTCCATACGTCGTTTCTTTCAAATTCTGCTAGCTCTTCTTGCATAGCTTTTACCCAGTCTGGATCTTTTATAGCAGAATGTATGGTTTTAGGTTCAGTCGTGGATAAAAAGGCTCCAAATAAACATTCATTTATGGATGCGGCTCTAGTCTGAATGCCTAAGTTGGGATCTCTAATGATTTGGTCTGTTGGATGATTTCCGGTCCACTTTATTAAGCGATTCTCTTCTGCTATAATAATTGGAGTTTCAGTATCCCATTGTTCTTCTCCAGGAGTTTCATCTTGGAATAGGTTTGAAGGTTCCCCCATAAATGATGCATCGGGGTTGTTTTCGCTATTTGGGGATTGGGTATTTAAAGGAGGATTTGGTGTTTGTTCCAAAGAGGAAGTATGTGTTGGTGGTTCCCCCTCGAATTGATCTGCATCATTTTGGTTTGTTTGTGGAATAACTTCACTGGGTGTTCCTGTAGGATCAATTAAAGTAGTTAGAAGTTCAGAATTGTAAGAAGTTTTTGGTTGTTCAAAACGTAAATCAAGATCGATTTCAATGTCTATGTCAGGAGAAGGTGTTTGTTGAATTTGATTTTGAAAAATATTTTCAATCATTTTTGAACCAAAATGTTCACGATCCAATTTCATGACATAAAATTCATCGAAATGAACATCGATACTTTCTTCAATTACTCTGGTACGTTTGTTCAATACTCTATAAGCAGCTGAAGAAAATGAATAACCAAGGAAAATTCCTTCATCCGACCTTGATTCAAATTTTGAAAGGTGATCTTTATTGTTCTTTACGAAGCATCGACAACCAAAAATATGGAAAAACTTGATGTTTGGTTTTCGGTTGTTAATGAATTCATATGGTGTTTTATGAAGATGTTTATGGATTAAGGAACGATTTTGAGTGTAGCAAGCTGTGGCTATTGCTTCTGCCCAGAAGTATTGTGGCAGATCAGCGAAGATAAGCATTGATCTTGCAGCTTCACATAGAGTTTGGTTCCTTCTTTCGACAACACCGTTCTGTTGTGGATTGTATGGGGCTGAGAAGTTATGTTCAATTCCTTTGTCTTTAAGAAATGAATCTAGAGTATTGTTTTTGAACTCTAAACCATTATCACTTCGGATTCTTCGAACAGGTCGTTTCAGCTTCAGCTCGATTTGTTTAATGAAGTTGATCATCTCTTCAGGTGCTTGTGATTTTAGTCTTAAGAAAAAGACCCAAGTAAAGCGCGAGAAACCATCAACGACAACAAGAATGTACTTCTTCCCTTGTATGGTTTGGGTTTTGGCAGGGCCACAAAGGTCTATGTGCAACAACTCTAGTGGTTCGGATACACTAGATTCTGAGATGCTTTTGTGAGTGGATTTGGAAAGTTTTCCTTTTTCACATGCGGCACAAAGAGTTTCGTTATCAAGCTTCAGAAGTGGTAGCCCTCGAACAAGATCATCGCCGATTAATTTGTTGATGTACCCAAACTTTAGATGGGAAAGGCGATGGTGCCATAACCAACTAATATCTGTTGGGGCTTTAGATAGCAGACATATATCAGGTTTACCATAGATAAGATCCATGTCAAGTGGATACATATTTCCGGCACGGTCAGAATCAACTATAACATCTTTGGTTTTGGCGTCCATGATCAAGCTTCGTTGTTTGGTGAAAAGAACTTCAAGATTGTTATCACATAGTTGAGAAACACTGATGAGGTTGTGTTTCAGGTCATCGACGAAGGCAACTTTCTTTATGGTAAAATTACCATTTGTTATGTTTCCATAACCTTTGATTTTTGCTTTCATGTTGTTGTCGAAGGTAACATCTTGATTGGTTTGTATAGGTTTGAAGTCACATAAGTAGTTCCGGTTTCCTGTCATATGCTTGGAGCAGCCACTATCAATATACCATGTATCATCATTGGGTTCTCTAGCATTCAGTACCTTCAATCAGACAGAAAGTTTAGGTACCCAAATCTGAATGGGTCCTGGTTTGTCAGTTGTTTTTTTGGGTGCTTTGCTTGATGAACTTCTTTTATCATTTGACTTCACATTATTGTAATGGTTTGGTTTATGATGATGGAATGGTTGAGGTTTGATTTGATCTATCAATTTTACCCAAAATGTGATTTGTTTTTGAAAACCTGTGGGTTGATAAGATTTGTGATTTGGTGAAAGATATCCTAGATTTGAATGTTTGTATGAAAATTTTTCTTCATATCTGGGATGTGATGGGCGGTTTTGAAAAGCTTTTTGATGATGATGGTTTGAAACTTTCTGATGTAATGGTTTTTGAAAGTTCCTTGAATGATTAAAAGTGATATCTTGAAAGCGTTTTCAAAAGGTTTTTTAAAAGGTTTTGGTTTTTGTTTGGAAACCTGTTTTTGAGGTATGACGTAGGGTTTAACTGGTTTCTTTGGTTGGTTTTCAAAAATGTTTGGCATGATAAGTGGGGTTTTGGTGACTTGAATGGATTTTTTGCTTGTTTGTTGTTTCTTGGAGTATTTTTGTCCCAGACTAGTTTTTCCAACAATTGATGAAGTTATTGTAGGAAAAACAGTTGGTATAGAAGTACTACCATCCTCATAAGAGGAATTTTCTCCATTCAAAAAGTTTTTGAGTTTAGTGGTTCCATCGGTATGTTTGATTTGGTGAGTTAAACAACTTGCAGAGTTTGTTTCAGAATTTACAACTCTTTTGAAAGACTTTTTGGAAACACTGAAGGCAGTATCATCTGGACTACAGTTGATAACTGTTTCGTCATCTGAATCTTCCTCACTAACGGATGTGAAAAGATCTAGTAAAGTAGACTCAGAGTTTTCACAATTCGTCATGTTTTCCTGTTTTGCTTGTTCAATTTTAAAGGATTCTCTTCCAATTCCTGGTCTATAATTCGTATCAATTTTGCCAGTTCCTAAGGTGTTTGCCTTTTTGAAAATATCATCACTTAGTTTTCTAGCAACTTTGATAGAATCCATATTCCATATCAGTCTTTTATTCTCGGTTTTAAGAGAATTGATTTGTTTTAAAGAATCAGTCAGTTTTTCATTTAGAATATTGTATTTATCAGTTGATTCTTGAAAGTCTTGTTTCAACTGAAGGATTTCCATTTCTAAAACATCTTTTGTTTCAGAAGAAATGATTGACTGATTTTTTAGTTCCAAATCCCTTTTCTGAATTAGGGACTGATTTAATTGTTCCAAGACGTGATTATAATCTTCTGATTTTCTTTCAACGTCTCTTTCCAATTTGCTTTTAGTTCTTGTTGATTCTCCAAATTTGAGTTGCAAGGTTTGTAACTCGGATTTGCAAATATCATAATTGACAATTGTGTCATGATATGTTTTCAGATCAGTTTCCAGACTAGTCTCAATTTTGGTTATGTGGGACTCAAAAATTGTTTTGGAAAAACCAAGTTCAGAGATCATAGACCATACCTGTTCTATGACGTTTGGAGCTCTTGAAAGTATTTCAACACCAGCTACGAAGCAGAAGTTTGATTGTGCTTGTTCATTATCAGCTTTGTCATCAGATGTTGGCCAGTATTCTACGCTTGGTTCATGGATTGCCATCAATGCTTTTTGCTTTTCTTGGTTTTCCAGTTTCTTCAATTCATTGGCTCTTTGAGCATAGTATGCTGAGTCTTTGATTTTGGTTTTGTTTTTGGCTCGACATTCTCTGGCATAGTGATTTGTTGCTTTGCAGTTGTGACAAATGATCACATCTTCATCACTGTCATCCTTTTGAATCTTAATCGGAAGTCTTTCAGGTGCTTGAGTTTGGGTTTGTTGGGAAGGTTCGGAATGGTTTTGTTGGAATCCAAAATTTTGGTTGTTTTGAAAACCCTTGTTTTGATTGTTGTAACCTGGATTTTGGAAACCTCTGTTTTGATTTTGAAAACTGTTGTTTGGATTGTGATTATGACCTGAGTTGGGATCGTTTTGAAATCCCTGGTTTTGAAAACCTTCGTTTGAGTTATTTTGGAAAGAAGGTCTTTGAGAAATTTGTCCGAAGTAAGGTCTAGGTTGAAAACCTGAGTTGTTTTGTCCAAAAGATGGTCTTGGTTGAAAACTTGAGTTATTTTGTCCAAAAGATGGTCTTGGTTGAAAATTTGGTCTAAAATTTGATTGACCATGATTTGGGATAAATCTCTGGAGATTTGTGTTTGCAACCAAAGCACACAGTTGTTGATAATCTGCTTCATCATTCGAATTAGACTGGAAGGTTTGGTTTTGAAAAGATGTAGTCTGCTTAAAATGATTAAAGTTTTGATCAATGAAAGGTGTTTGGTTTTGTGAAGTTGTGGACACAAGAGCAAGTGGTCCTCCAAAAGCTGTAGTGGTTGGTGGGTCAATCGAGGATTCATACGATTGAAGTTCTCCATACAAATTGTACAAAGATTCGGTATGAATAGCTGGAATTCCTTGAATAATGAGTTTAACCATTCTCCAGCTTTTGAAAAGATTGTTTAAAAACTTGAGATTTATCTCGTGTTGTGTCTTTTTGATACCCAAATTGTTCATTTTGACCATAATAAGATTGAACCTATCGTGAGCATCATGTATAGTTTCTGATGAAAGCATTTTGAAATTATCGAATTCATTCAAAACAGATGTTCTTTTGTTTCCGATAATTCTTTTATTTCCACAAAAACGATTTTTCAAATTTTCCCAAATTTGATTTGCGGTTAACATCATAATGTCATCCATTTGACTTAGAATACTGTGAGGTATTCCAGACACAAGTTCCTTTTTGGCTTGGAGTTCCAACTTTCTTATGATATTAGTTTGAGTGGCTTGATTTGTAGCCAGAGTAGCTGTGACAACCCAAAATTTCCATTCTGTACAAACTATATCACTTCAATAGAAGTTATAGCAGTCACAGTTAACTTTCAGACTTTTTGCGTAAGTTTAAGTAATTCAGGGTTTACACTTCAGGAAATATCAGGAGAGTGGGTGCACTAGGGTTTTGTGTAACACTGTTATTCAAAAACTCAATTATATTAGAGATCATTTCAGGAATAAAAATATTTTCTGCCAAAAATATCTCAGAACTATAAATAGAATTCTGAACCAAATTCATTCATTATTCACATTTCCAACTAGAGAAAAGCCATTTTCTCTCTCACAGATCTTCGGGTTTTTACCCTAAATCATGAGTACCTCTTTCTAGTAATGTTAGAAAGCTTTATATGTGTTTATAACATGTTTTAGAAGGCTAAATCACTAGATCTAGGAGTTTACTCCCCAAGGTGTTCTTGGGCGGTAAACTCCCGAAACCGAGCCTAGCTTGTTCCATGTGTTATGTCACTGCCTTAGACTCAATTGTAGGTGTATTAAGGACAAGAAAACAACCAAAATCCACCCAAGTTTGGGAGTTTACGGCCCAAGAATATCATAGGTCGTAAACTCCAAATTCAAACTCAAAATGGTACTTTTAAGGCTCCTAAAGCCTTAGACAATTACCTAGACTTGTTCCCATTTAATCAAGGGCTTGAACCACATCAAAATCACCTACCAAAGTGAGTTTATGACCAAAACATGGTTCTTGGGCCGTAAACTCCTTAAAGGGGCACCAAAGTGTGCCTAATGCCTTCATATGCTTGGAATAAAAGTCTAGAACCTATACCACAAGTGCAAGAGACTTGAAAGCATCAAAAACACACCATACTTAGAGTTTATGGCCATAAACTCTAAGGGGAATGGCCTTAGGGTCGTAAACTCCTAATTGGAGTATTTCTAGACCTTAAACCCTTCCAAGAATTTAACCACCAAGATAGAATAATTCTAGGAATCATTTGGAACTTCAAAACACACAAAACACCCATGGTTGGGAGTTTACGGCCGTAAACTCAAGAGTTTACAACCGTAAACTCCATGTGTGATGGTATATGGGGAGTAAACTCACATATAGGGTCATTTGGAACCCTAAACACAAGTACCTTGTCCCACAATAGCTTAGATGCAATCCTTAGGGCTTAAAAACACTTATATAAAGTGTTTATTATGTCTAGGATCTCTTAACTTTATCAATTAGTAATTTAAGACTAATTGAATTCATATATGTGTGATTATATATCCATTAGGATCGTAGTGTGTGTAGAAGACCTCGCTTGACACCTAGCCATCCTATACCGTTCAGTTCATCCCAATCACCAACTACAGGTGAGTTCATACCCCTAATCAATGATTTAAATGATTTTAAATGCTTTAAAGGGGGGAATACAAGTAGAAACAAACATGTTATTAAATCATTGATATGTATTTTATAACTGTAGTTGTCATTTAACAGATTTCACATACTACAAAATGTGACGCAAGAAATGGTTTTTAAATCTTAAAAACACATTGTTATCTAATGTTTTACCTTTGAAATGTATATTAAATTGACATCAAGTCATTGTTAATTATTGTTCAAAATCCATAAGATGTCTTACAAAACCATTTTACACTCTTGAACTAATGCATGTACACCTATATTCTTATATATGTATTGATGTTATAGTTTACAACTTTCATTTAGTTTTTCACACTCTTGAGTAGTAAGAGTGTAGAAACATACTTGAACAACCAATTACCTTCCAGTAAATTATCATAGGGATAATTTGGAGATTTCAAAAATAATTCCTATTACAAGGAATCACACAAGAGTCAGTTCATTCATGAGTCTATACTAGTACATTACCTGATACATGAATACTTACAAATGTTTACCTGATACATGAATATGTTTACATATACTTACCTGTTACATGGACACACATACATGAATACCATACAGGAACACTATTACATAGGTGCATTATCTTGTATTCACTTACTTGGATGCTTGTACTTAGAACTACGAGGATGATTTATTAGTACTTACTGTGTAAATTATCTTTCCTATCCCGGTTCAATGGGATAGCTTGGCGGGACTTACCATTCCGAACCCCACTGATTAGCACCAGTGGTCGATGACCATCTACGGAGGTCTAAGGTTACTACTTATACTAGGTAGATCGATAACCAGGGCTAACCCCTCCACCCACCTGCTGCTGGTACAGAGGACAAGTGGACAATCTTCGGATGTTCATTAGGTTATATCTTTCGCTTAATGCGATGTAGTGTTACTCCTAGTACCCAACGTTGACACTTACATTATTACTTTTTCTGGACAAATCTTCGGATGTTCATTAGGTTACATAGTTCGCTTAATGCGATGTTGTGTTAGTCCTAGTACCCAGTGACAACACTTACAGTAGTACACTTTCCTGTTTACTTTATTTTGTGATACTTTCACATAAACGATGAGTTAGACTAAGTACTTTAGTACTAAACAATTAAAGGAAAACTATCATTTTACTTACAAAACATTCGGGTCTTGGTAGAAGACTACGCTTCATACTTATAGAAAATAAGGGATTTTCTAGGGTTTTTCATACTTACATCAACATCTTTACTTAAAGGTTTACATGGCCTTCATGATAGATTTTCATAAGCATGACAATGACACTTAAATACTTATGAATTCACCAGCTTTAAAGTTGATACTCTCTTTCAAAATAACTTGTATTCTCAGGTCAACAGTAGACAGGTACGATGGCCAGGTTTTGAGAAGACGGAGCAGACAAGACTCGTCTTTTATTTTGATTGTATATTTTTGGTGTCTTACTACAATGAAAGAACACACATGTATTAAAATTCTACTTATAATGCAATGGATGATGTTGTTGATTGTTTATTATATTACACTATTGTGATACTGTACATGACGTCCTCCACCCCTGAACGTTTCCGCCGTTCATGGTTTTGGGGTGTGACAGATTGGTATCAGAGCATTGTTTATGGTGAATTAAGTATATCAACCCATAAAAGATATACTAGCTATAAATACATCGGGATTAAAACACTCTGTCTAAGAGTTATACTTTTAAATAATAAAATATTTAACAAAGTATACGTGCCTGCATTCATACTAAAATCAGTGTCACAATGACAAGAACAAAAGTATTACGATTGCTGAATATCACAAGTAAGCATGGGGATATATGGTCAGTCTTGGGAATGGCATAGCCTGATCAACTATGCTGGTCCGAGGAGTGATTAGCATATGCCCAAGAATGGTTGTGATATGGAAACAAGTCTAAAAACTTACCAACACAACCATAAAGAAATAACATATAGGTATTTGGTCTTGCTATAATTACCTTAGTCAGTCGTCTATTATAGCTATTCCTTCTATTGTTGGATTATGGGATTTAGTCCATGAGACACATTCATTAATCATTTATTCTTATCCATGTCGTCATCTTTTAAATGTATAGTTAAAGATGCCGCCACGCAGGAATCCAAGGCGAAACCCAAACAACGAAGCACCAATACCACCACCTCCACCACCACCTGAACCTCTTCAACCACCAAATCCTTTCGATGCCAACATGTTCCAGGCAGCTTTCACAGCAGCAGTTGCAGCTGCTGTGTCAGCAATCAACGCTCCTGCCCCTAGTGGATCAGGAACAGGTGCACCACCCTCGAACCATGGCGAAAGCCATGGACACCCTCGGGAATGCACCTACAAGGACTTCACTAACGCCAAACCCCGCAGCTTCAATGGAACTGGTGGGGTTATGGTGTTAAGACAGTGGATTGAGAAGATGGAATCTGTCTTTCGAGATCTACGGATGCCAAGAAGGCAACAAGGTCAAGTTCGCAGCTTGTACCTTCTCTGACCGAGCACTAACATGGTGGAACCGCCATGTTAACTATCTAACTTTGGTGGTGGCATATTCCATCGGCTGGGAAAAGTTGAAAGACATGCTGATGAAAGAATACTGTCCTCGAGGTGAAATACAAAAACTCGAGCAAGAATTCTGGGGTCTACAAATGGTTGGATCCGACATCACGACCTACACAAATAGGCTTTGTGATCTGGCAAACTTATGCCCTGACATGGTTGCTCTCCAGAGCAAAAAGATTGAGAGGTATATCTGGGGTCTGTCGCCCCAGATCCAGTCAAGTGTGATCGCTTCCAGACCTATTACCTTCGATAGCGCCAAGGAACTGGCACAATCTCTCATCGATCACCGAAAACCTCAAAACACAACAATCCCTACACCCGTACCCCAAGAGTCCAGCCCTGAAAACAACCAGAAAGGGTGGTCTAAGAGGAAAAGGGGGGCTTCGCAAGGATCCTCCAAGAGACAACAACTTGTGGCAATCAATGTTGCCATAGTGACTCCCGTTGTCCCTGCGAACCCCTTACCAGCGAAATCTTATGTTGGATTTCTTCCGAAGTGCAACAAATGCAGCTTCCACCACCGCGGGCCGTGCAGGGAGATGCAATGCACCAACTGCAACAGGAAGGGGCACATAGCCCGTTTCTGTCAGACTCTAACAACTCAAGCCGCCCAGGCTCCTAACGCTGGTATGGGCCAAACTTGCTACGGTTGTGGCGAAGTGGGCCACTACAAGAGGAACTGCCCTAAAGCAGGAATGGCTGGAGGGGGAGGAAGAGTTATGGCCCTAGGCCACGAGGAAGCAGTAGCTGATCCTACGATAGTTACTGGTACGTTCCTCCTCGATAACTCATATGCTTGCATACTTTTCGATAGTGGAGCCGAGAAAAGTTTTGTAAGTCACAAATTTGCACACCTGCTTAAACAAAAACCATGTGCATTAGATAGTTCATTCACGGTAGAAATGGCTAACGGGAAAACAGAGAGTACAAACTGCATATACGTAGGTTGTACCTTAACTTTAGATGGCCATACTTTCAAGATAGATCTCATGCCAGTCCCAATTAAATGTTTCGATGTTATCATCGGTATGGATTGGTTGAGTCTTCTTCGTGCCGACATTATGTGCTTCGAAAAAGCAGTTCGTCTTAACCTTCCTAACAACGAAACTTTAGTTATCTACGACGACAAACCTAGTACGAGCCTTTGCATCATTTCGTGCATTCAAGCTCAGAAGTGCTTGCGAAAGGAGTACCATGCATTTCTTGCACACGTCGTCGATACCAGCCAAGAACTGAAAGACATCCAGAAAATCCCAGAAGTACGTGACTTTCCTGACATATTCCCAGAACAACTTCCCGGTTTACCACCACAACACCAAGTCGAGTTCAGAATCGACTTAGTGCCAGGGGCTACCCCTTAGCCAAATCTCCTTATCGTCTTGCACCGGCTGAAATGCAGGAACTTTCCAGTCAACTTAGCGAACTTGTCAAGAATGGATTCATTCGACCAAGCTTCTCAGCATGCGGAGCACCGGTCTTGTTCGTCAAGAAGAAAGATGGATCGTTTCGCATGTGCATCGACTATAGAGAACTCAACAAACTTACCATTAAAAATCGTTATCCCTTGCCCCGCATTGACGATTTGTTTGATCAACTTCAAGGAGCCAACTACTTCTCGAAGATAGATCTGCGATCCGAATCTCACCAACTATGAGTATTAGAGGAGGATGTTCCTAAGACAGCCTTCCGAACTCGTTATGGGAACTATGAGTTTCTAGTGATGCCATTCGGATTAACTAAGGCGCCCGCAGTATTCATGGATCTGATGAATAGGGTGTGTCGTCCTTACTTGGATCAGTTCGTCATCGTCTTCGTTGATGACATACTCATCTACTCTCGAAGTAAGGAGGAACATAGTCAACATCTTCGTAAAATCTTAGAAACATGGCGATCGGAGAAGCTCTACGCGAAGTTCTCAAAGTGTGAATTTTGGATTCGGCGAGTCGAATTCTTGGGCCATGTAGTTAGCGAAGAAGGTATACACGTGGACCCTTCCAAAATTAAAGCCATCGAGAACTGGTCAACACCAAAGACACCTACTGAAATTCGTCAATTTCTAGGTCTAGCTGGCTACTATCGCAGGTTCATTCAGAACTTCTCCAGCATAGTGAAACCTCTTACAACCCTGACCCAGAAAGGCGTGGCCTTTGACTGGGAAGAGAAACAGGAAAGAGCGTTCCAAACGCTCAAACGAGCCTTGTGCACCGCCCCGATACTATCCCTTCCCGAAGGGATAGAAAACTTCATTGTCAACTGCGATGCATCCAATCAAGGACTCGGATGTGTTCTGATGCAGCGAGGTAAAGTCATCGCCTATGCCTTGAGACAGCTGAAGACACATGAGGTTAACTACACAACCCACGATCTTGAACTCGGAGCAGTTGTGTTTGCTCTGAAGATCTGGCGACATTACCTGTACGGTACAAAAAGCACGATCTTTACAGACCATAAGAGTCTACAACACATTTTCGACCAGAAAGAGCTCAACATGAGACAACGACGGTGGGTCGAGCTACTTAGTGATTACGAGTGCGAAATTCGTTATCATCCGGGTAAAGCCAATGTAGTAGCCGACGCCCTAAGTCGGAAAGAATATACTGGTCGTAGAGTCAAATCTTTGACTCTAACTATCCATTCACACTTGTCCACGCAAATAAAGGAGGCTCAGCTCGACGCTTTGAAACCTGAAAATGTGGCTGGTGAATCCCTTAGAGGGATGGATAAGAACTTGGAAGTCAAGGGTGGCGGAGCCTTATACATCATGGATCGGATTTGGACACCGAAACACGGTGGCTTCAGAGACTTGGTCATGACCGAAGCTCACAACACTCGTTATTCCATCCACCTAGGTTCAGATAAGATGTATCTGGATCTTAAAAAGTTATACCGGTGGCCTAACATGAAAGCAGATATTGCTACCTTCGTGAGTAAATGCCTTACTTGCGCAAAGGTCAAGGTCGAATACCAGAAACCCTCTGGTCTCCTACAACAACCGGAGATACCAGAATGGAAGTGGGAGCGGATCACTATGGACTTCATAACCAAGTTTCCCAAGACGATGGGTGGACTTGATTCCATAGGGGTCATCGTCGATAGATTGACCAAGTCTGGACACTTCCTACCGGTCAAAGAAACAGACAAAATGGAGAAACTTACTAGAACTTACATTAGGGAGATTGTAAGGTTGCACGGAGTTCCTTTGTCTATCATCTCGGACCGAGATAGTAGATTCACTTCGAGGTTCTGGCAGTCATTACAAAGTTCCCTAGGAACTATGCTGGATATGAGTACAGCGTACCATCCACAGACCGACGGACAAAGTGAGAGAACTATCCAAACCTTAGAAGATATGTTGCGTGACTGTGTGATTGACTTTGGAAAATCTTGGGATATCCATTTACCCCTTGTTGAATTTTCCTACAACAATAGTTATCATACGAGTATAAAGGCAGCTCCATTCGAGGCCCTCTATGGCCGAAAGTGCAGATCCCCTCTGCGCTGGGCTGAAGTGGGTGATTCCCAGTTAGCTAAGGGACGAGTTCCCGAAAGCACTCTCACGGGTCCGGAGATCATTCGGGAAACGACAGAGAAGATCGTTCAAATTCGTGAACGATTAAAAGCCTCTAGAGACCGACAGAAAAGCTACGCTGACAAGCGTAGGAAACCATTGGAGTTCCAGGTGGGCGACCGAGTCCTACTGAAGGTCTCACCCTGGAAGGGCTTAATACGCTTTGGAAAGCGTGGGAAGCTCAATCCAAGATACATAGGGCCTTTCGAGATTCTCGCAAGAATTGGCCCTGTGGCTTACAAGCTCAATCTACCGAAAGAACTCAATAACGTACATCCTACCTTCCACGTGTCGAACTTGAAAAAGTGTCTATCCGACGAGACTCTTGTTATTCCACTCGACGAGATCGAGATCAACGATAGCCTCAACTTCGTGGAGGAACCAGTAGAGATCATGGACCGAGAGGTCAAGCAAACAAAGCAGAGCCGTATCCCGATAGTGAAGGTGCACTGGAATGCAAAGCGTGGACCGGAATTCACTTGGGAACGTGAGGATCAGATGAAACTGAAATACCCTCACCTTTTCGCTTAGTTATTTGTAATTTCTTATTTTCTTAAATTCTAATTTCGGGACGAAATTCCTTCTAACGGGGGGATGATGTGACAACCCAAAATTTCCATTCTGTACAAACTATATCACTTCAATAGAAGTTATAGCAGTCACAGTTAACTTTCAGACTTTTTGCGTAAGTTTGAGTAATTCAGGGTTTACACTTCAGGAAATATCAGGAGAGTGGGTGCACTAGGGTTTTGTGTAACACTGTTATTCCAACACTCTATTATATTAGAGATCATTTCAGGAATAAAAATATTTTCTGCCAAAAATATCTCAGAACTATAAATAGAATTCTGAACCAAATTCATTCATTATTCACATTTCCAACTAGAGAAAAGCCATTTTCTCTCTCACGGATCTTTGGGGTTTTATCCCAAATCGTGAGTACCTCTTTCTAGTAATGTTAGAAAGCTTTATATGTGTTTATAACATGATTTAGAAGGCTAAATCACTAGATCTAGGAGTTTACTCCCCAAGGTGTTCTTGGGCGGTAAACTCCCGAAACCGAGCCTAGCTTGTTCCAAGTGTTATGCCACTGCCTTAGACTCAATTGTAGGTGTATTAAGGACAAGAAAACAACCAAAATCCACCCAAGTTTGGGAGTTTACGGCCCAAGAATATCATAGGCCGTAAACTCCAAATTCAAACTCAAAATGGTACTTTTAAGGCTCCTAAAGCCTTAGACAATTACCTAGACTTGTTCCTATTTAATCAAGGGCTTGAACCACATCAAAATCACCTACCAAAGTGAGTTTACGGCCAAGACATGGTTCTTGGGCTGTAAACTCCTTAAAGGGGCACCAAAGTGTGCCTAATGCCTTCATATGCTTGGAATAAAAGTCTAGAACCTATACCACAAGTGCAAGAGACTTGAAAGCATCAAAAACACACCATACTTAGAGTTTACGGCCGTAAACTCTAAGGGGAATGGCCTTAGGGTCGTAAACTCCTAATTGGAGTATTTCTAGACCTTAAACCCTTCCAAGAATTTAACCACCAAGTTAGAATAATTCTAGTAATCATTTGGAACTTCAAAACACACAAAACACCCATGGTTGGGAGTTTACGGCCGTAAACTCAAGAGTTTACAACCGTAAACTCCATGTGTGATGGTATATGGGGAGTAAACTCACATATATGGTCCTTTGGAACCCTAAACACAAGTACCTTGTCCCACAATAACTTAGATGCAATCCTTAGGGCTTAAAAACACTTATATAAAGTGTTTATTATGTCTAGGATGTCTTAAATTTATCAATTAGTAATTTAAGACTAATTGAATGCATATCAATTGTTGGATATTATTCCTTTTATAGGGGCATATAATCACACAAACACTCAATTGAATGCATATCAATTGTTGGATATGTATTAAATCATTGATATGCATTCAATTGTTGGATATGCCCCTAATCAATGTTTTAAATGATTTTAAATGTTTTTCGACAAAAATTTCAAGGTAAATCACACAAGCTCTGATACCAATTGTTGGATATTATTCCTTTTATATCAGCTCAGATACCGATTGTTGGAAATATAAAAATCTGATCACCACAACAAAAGGCTCGGTTACCAGTTACTATGTGACAGATATATGAGTTAACGGTATAAGATATAGATATATATAAAGAATAATAGTTGCGGAATAAGTAGAAATATGAAAGCTATAATAATATAAATGACTGTATTTAAATGACGTAAAGCTATAAATAATATAAATGACTGTATTTAAATGACATAAAGTTATAAATAATATAAATGACTATATTTAAATGACATAAAGCTATAATAAAGTATATAAGTATATAAATATATATCAAGTAGGTTCGTCAATAAATTGACTGAACTGGACTCATGAAACGACTGGTCGATATTTGTTCTTTGAATGGACTAGTCGATATTGGGACTCTTGGAGCGACTTGTCGATATTTGTTCAAAGATCAATCCGGCATTGGATAAGTAACAAAAAGTTCATTTAAAGCTCGGTTTTATGTAAAACAAGTGTTTACAAAAGGGTACAAAATACATGGGTTTATGTATTTGTATTTGAGGTATTTTTGGGTAAAAACATGCACACGGGTCGTGTAAGATAAGGCACAAGTGACACGGGTCGTGTAGGAAGGTTTTGGAGGGTTTTCTTGATGAATGATGCTGACACGGGGCGTGTTGATTTAGCCTTGCTGAACACAGGGCGTGTTCATGATGCTGATGCTGACACGGGGCGTGTCAGATTTAGCCTTGGATTTAACACGAGGCGTGTTGAGGTACAGAAGCATGAAGAAGGCAATCATATGGTAACACGGGGCGTGTTGATTTTGCCTTGGTTTTAACACGGGGCGTGTTCGTGTCTGAGTCAATTTTGGGATTTTGTGATTTGAAGGTAAGTTTTGTTTGTGATGTTTTTGGCTAGGGTAATGGAGTTATGGTGTTTTGAGGATGTTTTCAAGGTTGTTTATAGGTTGGAAGGAGTTTAAACTAAGGTAGTAAAGGTGGTGGAATTTCTATGAAGATGATGATGAATAGTGATGGGTTTTGTGGTTGATCTTGATGCAGAAGGTTTTGGGTTGTTTCATTGTTGTGTTTTGGTGTTTCGATGTAAGGAAAGTGTTTGGTGGTGTATGATGTGATGAAAAAAGGTGGTGAAGATGAAAAACCTTTAGTTTCAATGAAGAAGATGAAGATGGTTGATGGTGTTCTTCATTTCATTGTTGATGATCTTGGTGTTCTTCACTTAGCTTCTTGTTTGATCTTGGTGTTCTTCATTTAGCTCTAGGGATGAAGATTAAGAGGGTGTAGTTTTACAAAGGAAAACTCACTATATCATATCTATCTCTCTTACTCTCTTATATTATCTCCAACACAAACACACACTACATACACATGTATATATATGAGAAACAAATATCTTGTAGTACACTTGAGTGTTTGGAGAGTTGGCTGCAAGTTGATGTAGAGTAGGAGGCAAAAAACGTGGGAAGGGTTTGCTACTTCATCTTTGACTTGTGTTGACTTCTTCTTTGTTTGACTATTCAACACATATACAACATATATATAATACATATATACATATATAATACATACATATGTATATAATATATATATATATATATATATATATGTATGTATATATGTGTATATATATATATATATATATATATATATATATATTGTTGAAACTGTTTAGTCACACACATGTGTTTTCGTCATTCGCGTGTTTTCGTATTTTCCGTTTTATCACGCATTCATGCAACCTGAAATAACTTATAATATTTGTTAGATTGTATAAAAATAGTTCATCTTATTTCAGTGATGGTCACATACAAGGTTACTAAAGAACATTTTTCAACATAATCGTGTCAGTCTCTCCATCTTGTAGGATTCTTTTATTGATAGGAAATGGGCAGATTTCGTCAGTCGGTCAACTATTACCCATATGGTGTCTAATCCATCTGACGTCTTGGGTAGCTTGGTCACAAAGTCCATAGAAATCCCTTCCCATTTCCACTCGGGGATCACCGGTTGCTGTAATAACCCCGAGGGCTTCTGATACTCCACCTTTACTTTGGCACAAGTAAGGCATTTGCTGACATAGGTGGCAATTTCTGCCTTCATGTTAGGACACCAATAATGTTTTTTAATATCCAAGTACATCTTGTCCGAACCGGTATGGATGGAGTATCGCGTCTTGTGAGCTTCATTCATGAGTACCTCCCTAAATCTTCCAAGTTTCGGGACCCAAATACGGTTCATGAAATAGTATACTCCGTTCTCCTTTACCTCTAGATTCTTCTCCATCCCGCGTAATGCTTCGCTTGCTCTGTTTTCCGTCTTCATGGCATCTGACTGGGCTACCCCGATCTGAGTGGTTAGGTGAGATTGGATGGTTATTGAGAGATTTTTCGCACGACTGTTAGAGTACTCCTTCCGGCTCAAGGCATCAGCTACCACGGTGGCCTTGCCCGGGTGGTACTTGATTTCACACTCGTAATCGTTTAATAGTTCAACCCATCTTCGTTGTCTCATATTCAGCTCTTTCTGATTCAAGATGTACTGGAGACTTTTGTGGTCCGTGAAGATGGTGCACTTCGTACCATAAAGGTAATGCCTCCAAATCTTCAGAGCAAAGACCACTGCTCCCAATTCCAGATCATGGGTTGTATAATTTACTTCGTGTGTTTTTAGTTGGCGGGATGCGTAAGCTATCACTCTTCCACGCTGCATGAGAACGAAACCTAAACCCTGATTCGACGCGTCACAGTAGACCACAAAATCTTCCATTCCCTCTGGTAGAGATAGTATCGGGGCACTGCAGAGGGCTTGCTTCAGGGTTCGGAATGCAACTTCTTGTTTGTCTGTCCATTTGAATGGTATGCCCTTTTGTGTAAGCGAGGTAAGTGGCTTGGCGATCTTCGAGAAGTTTTGAATGAAGCTCCTATAGTAGCCTGCTAGGCCTAAGAATTGGCGGATTTCTGTGGGTGTCGTCGGGACTGCCCATCCTTCGACGACTTTGACCTTAGAAGGATCCAAATGAATTCCTTCCCGACTAACAACATGACTTAAGAAGTTCGCGCTACGGAGCCAGAGCTCACACTTAGAGAGTTTTGCGTATAGCTTTTCCGTTCGCAGGGTTTCTAGGATTTGTCGGAGATGTTGGCCATGCTCTTCTTCGCTTCGGGAATAGACTAGAATGTCGTCAATGAAGACGATGAAAAAGTTGTCGAGGAATGGTCGATAGATTCGGTTCATCAGGTCCATAAATGTGGCAGGGGCATTTGTTAGACCGAAGGGCATTACGACAAATTCATAATGTCCATAACGAGTTCGGAAAGCGGTTTTGGGAATATCCGCTTCCCGGACCTTGAGCTAATGGTACCCGGACCGTAGATCTATCTTAGAAAAGTAACTAGCCCCTTGGAGCTGGTCAAATAGATCGTCGATTCGTGGGAGTGGATAGCGATTTTTTACGGTGAGTTTGTTTAACTCTCTGTAATCGATGCACATTCTAAAAGATTCGTCCTTCTTTTTGACAAAGTGGACCAGAGCTCCCCATGGCGAGTAGCTAGGTCGGATGAATCCTTTGCCCATGAGTTCGCTGAGTTGGCTGGACAATTCCTGCATTTCAGCAGGAGCTAGCCGGTAAGGCGATTTAGCGAGAGGGGTTGCTCCTAGAACGAGGTCAATTCGGAACTCAACTTGTCTCTCTGGGGGTACTCCAGGAAGATCTTCAGGAAATACGTCTGGTAATTCACGTGCTACTGGAATGTCTTGAATGTTAACCTCTTCCTTGGTTTTATCCACTATGTGAGCCAAGAACGTCATATCTTTCTTTCGTAGATGCTTCTGTGCCTGGACGCACGAGATGAGGCGAAGGCTTGTGTTGGGTTTGTCACCATAAATAACTAGGGTTTCATGATTGGGAAGGCGAAGGCGAACGACCATCACGTGACACATAATTTCAGCATGGTAGGGGCTTAACCAGTCCATGCCAATAATCACATCGACACTCCTAATGGAAACAGGCATTAAGTCTATTCGAAAGACGTGTTGGTTCAGGGTTAGGGTACATCCGATGTAGATTTCCCCAGTGGATTCGGTTTTCCCATTGGCCATTTCCACCGTAAAGGTTTCATTGAGCTTCTGGGGTTGTTTTAAATAATGTTTAAACTTATTGCTCACAAAGCTTCGCTCTGCTCCGGTGTCAAATAAGATGCATGCATAAGTGTGGTTTAGGGGAAACGTACCGGTAACGACAACGGGATACTGAATTGCCTCCCCCTGACCCATGGCCAACACCCTTCTTGTTCCTTCATTTCCGGGATTGTTGTTGTTAGGGAAATCTCGACGGAAATGTCCAGTCCTTCCACACCCATAGCAGGTGTGGCTAGGTCCTGCATTGTTGCCACTAGTGTTGGTGTTGTCGATGTTGCGGTTGTTGTTGTTGTTGCTTCCCTGTTGTTGATTCTGGGGAGGGTAAGTCCTGCAATACCTTGCCGTGTGCCCTTTCCGATTGCAACTAGTGCACTGCATCTCCTTGCATTCTCCATTGTGATGGAGACCGCACTTGTTGCACTTGGGAAGATTACCGGAATAAGGTTTAGGAGCATTTGGAGCAGCTGAGGCTAGAGCATGTGGTGTGGGCGGAACTTGTGTAGTTGCAGCATTAACCGCCACTGTTTGCTGCTTCTTGGAAGTCTCGGGGCCTTGACACCCCTTTCTCTTGTTGTTCTTCCTCTTCTTGCCATCATTTTCCTTCTTGGCCTCGGTCTCCGCTGGCTTCTCACCTTCCTTGATGTTGTGGTCATACAGCTTCTTTGCCAATCTCCTAGCACTGTCGAAAGTTTCGGGATTTGCAGCTTTCACGTTTCCTTGGATCGGGGAGGTTAGTCCCCAGATAAATCGCTCGATCTTCTTTCCTTCTGAGGTGATCATGCCAGGACATAACAGACACAGTTCACTAAACCTTGATATGTAGTCATCGTGTAATGCCCGCGTTTCCAGGCTAGGCATTATCTTTGATGTAATAGTCTAGGTTAACCTTTGTAACCCGTTTTGAAATAATAGAAGTGTATTATTTAAGTATTATGTGTTTTGTGCTTAATTGCTTAATTATGTGGTTCGATTAATTAAGAATAAAAATAAGCGTCAAAATTTAAGTGTAAAATTAACTTGATATCTTTGGATAATGTTGTAGCAGTAGAAACGAGGTTTTCGAATATATAAAGAACGCCCAAATCTGACTTCGTATGAGGAAGTTATGATTTATTGAAGTTTCGACTTAGCGGTATGCAACCTGAAATACTCGATTTGAGATCGAGATGTTTTTAGCCGAAACAATCTAAACGAGAATCGAAGATCTCGTTGTTGGTATCGAAGCGATGAAAAGTTAGGCGAGAACGGACGTCAAACGAAGAAGTTATGAATTTATAACGAAGTTTTTCTGTCCCGACCTACTAAAATTAAATAATAAAAATAAATTCAAAATTAGCCGACGAAGTCTAAACGAAAGTTGTAGAGCATAGTCTCACCTACGTGTGGATATAAAGAACGTCGAAAACGGAGTTCGTATGAAGAAGATATGAATTTCCGAAATTTATTAAATATTTAATATTTAAATTTAATTCTAAATCTTGGTATTATCCGAAGAGGAGTCATCGGACTCATCCGAAGTACGCCCAGCGTACTGCTGTACGCCCCGCGTACCGCGAAGCATGATGCACCTCGCACTCAAGTGACTTTGGATACGTAAGCAATGACGATTTCGGACCAGTACGCCCTGCGTAACGCCGTACGCCCCGCGTACTCCGAGGCTCCAGCCTCCTATAAATAGGATGCGAGGGCAGCCGACTCAATTGCTCTTTTTCTCTCTTCTCTCTCCCGTTTTGCATCGATTTGCATGCCAGAAGTACCCCGAAGCCCCGGTATCATTCCCGAGCCCCGAAGCAGGTCCCATGGTCCTGAAGATCCCGAGAAGTAAGATTCCCGAGCCGAAGCTCTGCCCGCGAGAAGTTCGATTTTTGTGAAGATCTTCCAGATCCGCCGAAGAATACTACTTCTACAAGCCGTAGTGCTGTCTGATCATCTTCTGATCAAGTGAGTGTATACTACCTTTCATAAACACGATAATAATACAAGTATGGTTTGAGTGTATTAAGTATATTGTTGTTTATATGCGTGAGTGTGTAATTATTTTCTTCTAACGCATAATTATGAAGTATTTTATACGAAATACGTGTTATGTGTATAATTTTGTTGTTATGTGCGTGAATGTATATTCACTCTCTTCTATCTCATAGATCTGATTTATTTTCTATGAAATACGTGTTATGTGGGTGTGCCTCGTCTGTTATGTGGAATATGTATTGAATGAAAATGATATACAGGTTTTAAACTATGTATGAAAATATATATTTTTATCTACTAATATGTTGGGTAGAACATGGGTAGATAGTTGGTGTGTAATAGACAGATGAGAGGCCTCGATGTTGTTGTTGTTGTTGATCTAGTTATTCAGCGGAGTATGGATAATGACCACAGACTCTTTCTAGACAGTCCTGTGGAACGCTAGCAGGTTCATAACCTGTAGGTGTTGTGAACGATGTGTTCACCGGTGTACTCTATCCCCCTAATGGTTGCCTTTAGGATATCTATTATTGAGGAAACCCCTTAGCAGTAATGTCCGTCCCGATGAAAATCCTAGATTAGGTCCCTTGAGATAGTTGTTATTTTAGGGACGTAAAGTGAGGTTAACGGGAATGGGTAATCGGGATAGTGATTGGTTGGAGAAATTAAATATAATTTATTTATTGTGGGTTGAAAACCCTATATGCTCATCAGGCTCCCAAGCTTGACCCACTCAGTTTTATTTGTATTACAGGAAGTGGCGCAAGGGCGTAAGATGGATAAATCATCGAGTTGTTTTGTTTACAAGTCTGTATATGTATATATTTGTTGAATAACTTGTAATGTTATCGTTTATGCTTTATGGTCTGTATCGGAACATGACATCCCGAGTTTTGATTATATAATGAAAATGTGTCACACCCCAAAACCAAGAACGGCGGAAACGTTATGGGGCGGAGGACGTCATGTACAGTATCACAACACAGTAAATGTAAATAAGCAAACAACATCATCCATTGCATTAAATATATAATTTTAATACAAGCATGTTCCGTATAGTTTTAGACACCAAAAATATAATGTAAATCAAAATAATATGATGAGTCTTGAATGCGCTCCATCTTCTCAACAGCTGGCATCGGTACCTGTCTACTAATGACCTGAGAATACAAGTTATTTTGAAAGATTTTATCAGCATTAAGCTGAGAGTTCATAAGTATTTTAGTGTCAATGTTTGTTATCAAAACGTTTGAACGTGTCTCAAGTATAAGTTTGTAAAACGTATTTAAGATTTTGTAAAAGTTTGAATCTCTCAGAAAAACCTATATTTTCTATTAAAGTAGCCTTCTACCAAGGCTTAACTGGTTGGTATGCTCGTTTGTTGTAAAAGTGTGTAATTTCCCAAGTGTAACTATCATTTAACAAAATATAGTTTGTACATTAAAGTTTGAGTGAAATAATCACTAAATAAATGTAATGGGTAAATCATTGTAGTACTGTAGTTTTGTATTATAGGAACTACTGCTGTACTAACTACCTTAAACCGGATTGATATTAAGGTATAATGTGATAAATTGCACCATACTATCGACTGTAACAACGACATACAAATGGTCGTAATAACGGAATGACGTTTGGCACCCGCAGACCTCCAGGTCCGGCTGTAGCTAGCAGCAAGGTGTAGGATAGTCAATCCAGTATAGATCTATACGCAAACTCACGCTCTCCCTCCAAGAGAATTCTGGCTACAACTCGGGCCATGACATTTAAGGCATGCTCCGATCCAGTGGATCACAATTGTTAACGTATTCTTGTATATGTAGTGTAATGTTTGTCGTTCTAGTATAGTTGTATAAGTTCTCTTTCTAGTATAGTTGTATATGTTCTCGTAGTAATGTAATGTATATGTTCTCATAGTAATGTAAAGTATAGACTCATGAATGAACTGACTCATTGATCTAGAAGTTGTAGTAGTATGATCCTGTGTTACCCCGATGGTAACTTACTAATGATGTGTATAGTACGCATGAATATGGAAGTACTTTTATGTCTATATATGTATATTTGATATATAATTAATATTGAAACGACCTTCGGATGGTTACCCGAAATCCCACCAGACCACATCCAAATCGAGAAAAAGGAAATAGGGCGGATGGCCTTCCTAAGCCCTTTAAACATTACTTATATATCTATACATATATGGGCATGCAATTTATAAGAAGTATAACAAAGTTTAAATAAAAGTATTTGGTAAGTAAAAGAGTTTGTAAAACATTTTGAAGTAAAACAGTTTTATAAACAGTTTGAACAGTGATAAAATCATTGGTTTTCTAGTTATTAATCACATGTGATTAATGTAATCGCATGTGATTGAAGCAATAAATATAAGCATTTAACTTGTATCCCCCCCCCATAAAGTATTTAAAACATTTAACAGCATTTCAAAGGTTAATTAAAGGGGTATGAACTCACTTGTGGTGAGTGGTTTGGATTGTAGTGTCGGATACCGTGCTAGGTGGCAAACGGAGACTTGTTCACACGCACGAGCCTAGTTATCATATAATGAGCATATATATAACTAATTAGCCAAATAATAACTTAATGAAATAATTTGGGACACTTAAGAACATGTACACACTTTGTATAAGTGTTATAGGTCCTAATGGTTGCATCTAAGTTGTTATGGGACAAGCTAAAGGGGTTTAAAGCTTCCAAGGACCTTGCATAAGAGTTTACTACCCATTAAACCCCACCCAAGGAGTTTACGGTCGTAAACCCTTGAGTTTACGGCCGTGAACTCCAATCTTGGTGGTTTTGGGTGTTTTAAGGTGCTAAATGATTTCTAGAATAAGCCTAGCTTGGTGGTTTAATCCTTTGGGTAGTTTAGGGCATAGATTATACTCCTTTGAGGAGTTTATGGCCAAAAGACCATATCCCTTAGAGTTTACGGCCGTAAACTCTCATGGGATGGATGTTTTAATTCTTTCAAGTCTCTTGCACAAGTAGGATAATTTCTAGGCTTTTGTTTTAGGCTAAGGGGGACCCTAGGCAAACTTTGGTGCCTTTACTTGGAGTTTACGGCCCAAGAGCATTTCTTGGCCGTAAACTCCCTTTTAGGGGTTTTTTTGATGTGTTAAAGTCCCCATTTTAGCTACAAGTAATTTAGGGTTAAAGTCTAAAGCCTTAGGGGGTGATTAGGGCACATTAAGCCCTTGAAAATGGTGTTTACGGTCCAAGAGATTCTTGGGCCGTAAACTCCTAAAACTATGTGTTATTGATTGATTTCTAGCCTCAAATGATCCTACATATTATCCTAAACTAGTTTCCTAACAAGGAATTGGGACTAGATAGCCTTAAAGCTTTATTTTGGAGTTTACTCCCTAAGAACGTTCTTGGGCGGTAAACTCCCGGATCTCACATATATGACAAACAATCTATGTTAATAAGCATAAAACAAACATTATAACACAACTAGAGAAGTGTACTCACGATTTGGGATGAAAACCCGAAGATCCGTGAGAGAGAATATGGCTTTTCTCTAGTTGGAAATGTGAATAATGAATGAATTTAGTTCAGAAATCTATTTATAGTCCTGAAATATTTTTGGCAGAAAATATTTTTATTCTAGAATTGGACTCTAACATTATGAAGTTTTAAAATGCTCAAGTTTCACAAACCCATGAGCATCCACTCTCCTGATATCTCCTTAAATGTAAACCCTAATGTACACAAACTTATTCGGAAAAGTCTGAAATTCATTGAAACTGGACTAGCTTCTATTGAATAGTTAATGTTTGTACAAAATGGAAATTTCGGGTTGTCACAAAATGCATCTCTTGATGAAATGCTTTGATAAATATTATCTTATCATGTTTTGTTTTGGGAACAAATTCCGCAATGCTTTTAAATCAAAAGGATTTACTCTGAAATTATTTTAAAAAGCATAAATGAAATCGGTCTTTTCTGGCCGTGATTTTGGGGATGTCACAGTTGGTATTAGAGCATTAGTTTAAGCGAACTAGGAATTTGTAGGATTTCTAGACTTAAACTTAGAATGCTAAGTAGAATTTTGAGATGTGTGTCTGTTGGATTTTAGACACGAGCACTAGTTTATTTTAGGAAAGTTGCCTAAAATGCTTTTATGTGCTAAATGTTATATGTTGCCATATATGATATTATTTGTTCGGATCTACGGTTTGTTGCCAACCGGATCTGAAGGTTTATATGTTTAGGATTCTAAGCGTATGTATACGATATTTGAACTAGCATGTAATCGTTTCGGAGTGATAAGGATGATTTGAAATCTTTCGTGAATGAAGATCTAAATTTCACCTTATTCGGTGTGTAGATAAAAAATGGTGAGAACAAGGAGTGGCATTGGAAACGCAGATGAAAACAGGAATCAACCGCCAGTGATTGAGCAAATACCTGTCGTAGCAGCAGCACCAGAACCAATAACAATGGCTGGGGTGCAAGCCATGATTCGGGCTATGCTAGCCGAACAAAGGGATGTGATGCGACAGATGTTGCATGATAATAGGGACGAACCTATCATACCTATTGAGGAACCCGAATTGATTCCCGAGCAATCGGAGGAAGGGAACAATAGTCGCATTATGAGTCAAGTTGGGACTCAAGGAGAACGAAGGAACGATCCGGAAAGGAGAAACAAGAAGGATGGGCGAATGTACAAGAACTTCTTGGGCGCCAAGCCGCCAAGTCTTTCTGGAAGTCCAAAGCCTGTTGAGATAATGGATTGGATCTCCGAAATGGAGATGGTATTTGAAAGTTGCGACTGTAGCAACAAACAGAAGACTGTCTTTGCAGTCAGACAACTGAAGACTGGAGTCTTGAGTTGGTGGAAGTTGTTGGCAGATACTATGCCATGAGGAGAAGCCCTGAAAATGTCATGGGAGGAATTCTTGGAACAGTTAAGGGTGTAGTATTGTTCAGAGATAGATCTGATTGATCTGAACAATGAGTTCCAAAACTTGAAGAAGGGGAGGATGAGCATAGATGACTATGCTACTGCATTCACTGAGAAAATGAAGTTATTTCCATACCTAGTGCCAACGGAACTCTCCAAGATTGAGAGGTTTACTAATGGACTGCCTGCCGACTTTGGTCCAACAGTCAAGATGAAAACTACTCTGAAAACGGTTGTTCGTGCAGCTAAGAATGTGGAGGCCCAGCAGAAGGAAAATGGTCTGGAAAGGATAGAAGTTGGTGAAAAGAGGAAGTTCGATGGAACTTTAGGGTCCAATAAGAAAAACAAGTTCTCGAAGTCTGGTTCGAGGGGAAGTGGAGGCGAAGCGAAATGGTGCGACTAATGTAAGAAGAAGCATCATGGAAAATGTGAGGTAGTGGCCACATGCTACAAGTGTGGAAAGCTAGGGCACTATGCCAATGAATGCGCCCTCTCTAAGACGGTTTACTATGGTTGTGGTGAGGAGGGACACATGTCGAGGGACTGCACGAAGAAGAAGGAGGCAGCTAGACCCCACATTTCGCCAAAGCCAAAGGCGAGAGCATTCCAGATGACACTGGAAGTTGCTAAAGATGAAATTGATGTCGCTTCAGGTACCTTTCTCGTAAACACATTGTCTGCCCAAATTTTATTTGATTCTGGAGCCAACTACTCCTTTATATTGCATGAATTTGGTAGAAAACTAGCTTTGCCTGTTGTTAGACTAGATAATGCCTTATTAGTCGAAGTTGCTAGTGGCAAGTTTGTACCTGTTGGCCATCGCATGAAAAACATCTTAATTGATTTGAATGGGAATAAGTTCCACGAGGAATTATTGCCTACCGAACTTAATGGTTTCGACATCGTGCTTGGAATGGATTGGCTTAGCGCCAACGATGCTGAGATTTTATGCAAGAAGAAAATTGTGAAAGTAAACCCGCCTCGGAAGGAATCGTTTATGGTGTATGGAGATAAACGCCGAGTAAATTCTGGAATCATTTCCCTAATGAAAAGCCAGAAAATGTTTGACCAAGGGGTGTACATCATACTTAGCATTCGTGATCGATGCTAAGAAGGAAAAGAAGGTGATGCAAAATATTCCAGTTGTGTGTGATTATCCGGAAGTATTTCCCGAAGATCTTCCTGGATTACCGCCCGATCGGCAAGTAGAATTTCGTATCGACATGTTGCCCAGAACTACGCCAATAGCCAAAGCACCTTATCGATTAGCACCGACGGAGATGAAGGAGCTGATGATGCAACTTCAGGAGTTGTTGGACAAAGGTTTCGTTAGACCTAGTTCATCTCCCTGGGGAGCTCCGGCGTTATTTGTGAAGAAGAAAGATGGAAGTATGAGAATGTGCATCGATTACAGAGAGCTGAACAAGGAAACAATAAAGAATAGATATCCGTTGCCAAGGATTGATGACCTATTTGATCAATTGCAAGGTTCGAGCTATTTCTCAAAGATCGATCTAAGGTCAGGATATCATCAGCTAAAAGTAAGAGAGCAAGATATCGAGAAGACTGCATTCAAAACCCGATATGGACACTACGAGTTTTTGGTTATGTCGTTTGGACTAACCAATGCTCCAACAACATTCATGGATTTAATGAACAGAGTTTGTAATCCGTTCCTAGATAAATATGTGATAGTGTTCATAGATGACATTCTGATTTACTCGAAAAGCCTAGAGGAGCATGGCAAACACTTGCGAGAAGTGTTAGAAGTCTTGAAGAAGGAGAAGTTGTATGCTAAGTTCTCCAAATGTGATTTTTGGATTCGTGAAGTCCAATTCTTGGGTCACGTGGTCAACCAAGAAGGGATAATGGTTGATCCAGCAAAGATCGAAGCTGTGATGAAATGGGAACAACCGAAAAGTCCCACGGAGATCCGAAGCTTTTTGGGATTAGCCGGATATTACCGAAGGTTTATCCAAGGCTTTTCTTCGATCGCTACTCCGTTGACAACTTTGACCCACAAAGGAGTTACTTATGCTTGGAATGATAAGCATAAAGAAGCATTCGAGAAGCTAAAGAAGAAACTATGCGAGGCACCGATACTTTCTTTATCCGATGGAGTTGAAGACTTCGTTGTTTATAGCGATGCATCTGGGGTTGGATTGGGTTGTGTTCTGACCCAAAGAGAAAAGGTGATAGAATATGCGTCCCGACAGCTGAAGGAGCATGAAAAGAATTACCCGACTCATGATTTTGAGTTGGCAGCGGTAGTTTTCGCTCTTAAAATATGGAGGCATTACCTCTATGGCACGAAGTGCAAACTTTTTACTGATCATAAGAGTCTCCAATATCTCTTTAATCAGAAAGAATTGAATATGAGGCAACGACGCTGGCTGGAGTTACTCAAGGACTACGACTGCGAGATACTTTACCACCCCGTTAAGGCTAATGTTGTTGCTGATGCTCTCAGTCGGAAAGTCAATCTTGAAAGGAAAAGGCCAAGAGCGTTGAGAATTGAAGTTGTATCGACCATTGTGGAAAGCATAAAGAAAGCTCAAGAGGAAGCTTCTGAGAAGAATGACCGAAAGGAGGAACGTTTGGGCAAAACGTTGGTGTTCGGTGTAAACATTCATGGACTGAAGGTGTTCCAAGATCGGATTTGGATACCTAAGACAGGAGGAGTCAGAGATCTTCTGATGGAAGAAGCTCACAAAACCATGTACTCGATTCATCCCGATAGCACTAAAATGTATAGGGACCTAAAACCCTACTACTGGTGGCCGACGATGAAGCTTGATGTTGCAAAGTATGTGGCTGAGTGTGTGACTTGTGCGAGAGTAAAGACACAACATCAGAAACCGTACGGGAGTTTAGAACCATTGTCTGTGCCTATGGGTAAGTGGGAAGACATTGCTATGGATTTTGTCACTAAACTGCCCAGAACAAAGAATGGTCACGACATGATTTGGGTGGTCGTTGATCGATTCACTAAGAGTGCGCATTTCATAGCAGCCAAGGAGAAATGGTCTATGGAGAAACTTGCGAATTCTTACGTGAAGGAAATTGTGAGGCTTCACAGTGTTCCGTTAACGATTGTGTCGAATCGTGATAGCCGTTTCACCTCAAGGTTTTGAAAAAGTCTACAAGAGGAATTGGGTACCAAGTTGTGTTTAAGTACAGCCTACCATCCGCAGACTGATGGTCAGAGCGAATGGACGATACAAACGCTTGAAGATATGCTGAGAGCATGTACTCTGGAATTCCTAGGTAACTGGGATGAACATTTACCTTTGGTAGAATTTTCCTACAATAATAGTTTCCACTCGAGCATTAAGATGGCACCTTACCAAGCTTTGTATGGACAAAAGTGTCGTACGCCGTCTTGTTGGCTTGAGGCTGGGGAAAAGCAGTTTATGGGACCGGAGATGGTCCATCAAACTACTGAAAAGTTGAAAATAATTAGGGAAAGAATGTTAGCAGCTCAGGATCGTCAAAAGAGCTATGCTGACAAAAAGCGAAGACCGATGACTTTTGAAATTGGAGATTTGGTTTTGCTTAAAGTCTCGCCTTGGAAGGGACTTATAAGATTTGGTAAAAGGGGAAAGTTGAGTCCAAGGTTTATTCGACCGTTTAAAGTTCTTCAGAGGATTGGGAACTAAGCTTACAAGCTCAAACTACTAGAAGAACTGAATGGAATTCATAACACTTTTCATGTGTGTTATTTGAGGAAGTTCACGGGGGAATTTCCCGACATGATTCCACTTTCGGAGTTAAGAATCGATGAGAACAAAAGGTTAATTGAAGAACCAGAGGCAATCGTTGACCGAAAGACTAAGAAGTTGTGACGCAAGATGGTCGAGTTAGTGCTTGTCCGATGGAAACACACGAATGGGATGAATCTCACCTGGGAGACGGAGAGTGACATGATGGGTCGCTATCCGCATTTGTTTGTTGATGCGTGATTCCGGGGACGGAATCATTCTAAGGTGGAGAGAATTGTAACGCCCGCGTTTCCAGTCTAGGCATTATCTTTGATGTAATAGTCTAGGTTAACCTTTGTAACCCGTTTTGAAATAATAGAAGTGTATTATTTAAGTATTATGTGTTTTGTGCTTAATTGCTTAATTATGTGGTTCGATTAATTAAGAATAAAAATAAGCTTCAAAATTTAAGTGTAAAATAAACTTGATATCTTTGGATAATGTTGTAGCAGTTGAAACGAGGTTTCCGAATATATAAAGAACGCCCAAATCTGACTTCGTATGAGGAAGTTATGATTTATTGAAGTTTCGACTTAGCGGTATGCAGCCTGAAATACTCGATTTGAGATCGAGCGGTTTTTAGCCGAAACAATCTAAACGAGAATCGAAGATCTCGTTGTTGGTATCGAAGCGATGAAAAGTTAGGCGAGAACAGACGTCAAACGAAGAAGTTATGAATTTATAACGAAGTTTTTCTGTCCCGGCCTACTAAAAGAAAATAATAAAAATAAAATCAAAATTTGCCGACGAAGTCTAAACGAAAGTTGTAGAGCGTAGTCTCACCTACGCGTGGATATAAAGAATGTCGAAAACGGAGTTCGTATGAAGAAGATATGAATTTCCGAAGTTTATTAAATATTAAATATTTAAATTTAATTCTAAATCTTGGTATTATCCGAAGAGGAGTCATCAGACTCATCCGAAGTACGCCCAGCGTACTGCTGTATGCTCCGCGTACCGCGAAGCATGACGCACCTCGCACTCAAGTGACTTCGGATACGTAAGCAATGACGATTTCGGACCAGTACGCCCCGCGTAACGCCGTACGCCCCGCGTACTCCGAGGCTCCAGCCACCTATAAATAGGATGCGAGGGCAGCCGACTCAATTGCTCTTTTTCTCTCTTCTCTCTCCCGTTTTGCATCGATTTGCGTTCCAGAAGTACCCCGAAGCCCCGGTATCATTCCCGAGCCCCGAAGCAAGTCCCATGGTCCTGAAGATCCCGAGAAGTAAGATTCCCGAGCCAAAGCTCTGCCCGCGAGAAGTTCGATTTTTGTGAAAATCTTCCAGATCTGCCGAAGAATACTACTTCTACAAGCCGTAGTGTTGTTTGATCATCTTCTGATCAAGTGAGTGTATACTACCTTTCATAAACACGATAATAATACAAGTATGGTTTGAGTGTATTAAGTATATTGTTGTTTATATGCGTGAGTGTGTAGTTACTTTCTTCTAACGCATAATTATGAAGTATTTTATACGAAATACGTGTGATGTGTATAATTTCGTTGTTATGTGCGTGAATGTATATTTACTCTCTTTTATCTCATAGATCTGATTTATTTTCTATGAAATACGTGTTATGTGGGTATGCCTCGTCTGTTATGTGGAATATGTATTGAATGAAAATGATATCCAGGTTTTAAACTATGTATGAAAATATATATTTTTATCTACTAATATGTTGGGTAGAACATGGGTAGATAGTTGGTGTGTAATAAACAGATGAGAGGCCTCGATGTTGTTGTTGTTGATGATCTAGTTATTCAGCGGAGTATGGATAACGACCACAGACTCTTTCTAGACAGTCCTGTGGAACGCTAGCAGGTTCATAACCTGTAGGTGTTGTGAACGATGTGTTCACTGGTGTACTCTATCCCCCTCATGGTTTCCTTTAGGATGTCTATTGTTAAGGAAACCCCTTAGCAGTAATGTCCGTCCCGATGAAAATCCTAGATTAGGTCCCTTGAGATAGATGTTATTTTAGGGACGTAAAGTGAGGTTAACGGGAATGGGTAATCGGGATAGTGATTGGTTGGAGAAATTAAATATAATTTATTTATTGTGGGTCGAAAACTCTATATGCTCACCAGGCTCCCAAGCCTGACCCACTCAGTTTTATTTGTATTACAGGAAGTGGCGCAAGGGCGTAAGATGGATGAATCATCGAGTTGTTTTGTTTACAAGTCTGTATATGTATATATTTGTTGAATGACTTGTAATGTTATCATTTATGCTTTATGGTCTGTATCGGAACATGACATCCCGAGTTTTGATTATATAATGAAAATGCATCTCTTGATGAAATGCTTTGATAAATACTATCTTATCATGTTTTGTTTTGGGAACAAATTCCGCAACACTTTTAAATCAAAAGGATTTACTCTGAAATTATTTTAAAAAGCATAAATGAAATCGGTCTTTTCTGGCCGTGATTTTGGGGATGTCACACATCAATATCAGCATTCCGGACAGTGAGGTTCCACAGCTCTTGCTCCATTTTCTGAATTTCGCTGCGAGGGCAATATTCGGCCATCAGCATTTCCTTCATTTCTGCCCATGGCATGGAATTGTCTATGGGGAGTGTCATGGCTTCCACGTGTCCGTTCCACCAAGTGAGCGCTTGGTCAGCAAAAGTGCATGCAGCAAACTTCACCTTCATCTCTTTAGGGCAATCGCATATCTCGAACACCGATTCCACCTTCTCGATCCATCGTTTCAGGGTGATCACTCCTCCAGTGTCGTTAAAGGTTCGTGGTTTGGCGTTTGTGAAGTCTTTGTAGGTACATGTTTTGGTGGGTCCTTGACTCATTCCGTTGTTCGAACTCCCGGCCCCTTGTCCGTTGACTCCTCCGTTGTTCCCTTGGTGAATTTGTGCCATTGCTGCGGTGACCGCTGCAGATACGGCTACCTGGAATGCAGTTGAGTCAACTTCGGGTGGGGTTGGCCCAGGGTTTCCGCGAGTAGGTCGTCGAGGCATCTTTGTGTCATGAAACGGAAAGATGTTGAGTGTATGTTGTTTCTGTGAGGTTGTGATCCTATGAGCTAAGTGTGTGGCACTAAATTATGTACTTTCACAATTTGGCACACAATCATGGATTCGTACACATAGCAGATTACAACATCAAAGTAAAACACATAAAAGTTTACTAATATTATCCGCATTTGATACATGAAAATTTTGCTCGAAAGAGCATACATAAGTGATATTAGTTCGACAGCATAACGGCTCTATGAGTAGTGTAGTCACTTAAACCTAGAGTCGGGGTACATAGCATAGATCCTAATGACCTAGTAAGATAAGTCCATCCCTAATCGCGATGAGCTGTGCCCGGGGGTGGTGTTGAGGAAGTGGATGCTCCCTGAAGACGAGCCACCTGTTGTTCTGCGTCCTGGAGTCGAGACTCCCACCTCACCTGCCTCATATGGAACTCTCGAAGAACGTCCCGTGTCTCCTGCTCTGCACGCTCGACCCTAGTCCACAGCTGGCGTACCTGGTCGGCGGTGCTCTGAGCGAGGTCGCCAGTGTTCCGTAACCGTCTTACCATGACCGGAAGGGCTCGATCGGCTAGTCCTCCGTCCCTGAGGTCAAAGAACTCGCGTGACATGCCGAACAGGGGTCGCTGTCCCTGCTGTCTGCTCCATCTCCAAAGATCAATACCCCAGGGGGGTGTAGGTCCAGTGGGGCCTACCCTGTAAGCGGGCACCCTAATCGGGTAAGGGGGGTTGATGACTTCGGACTCCACATCCGAATCACCCCCTTCACCATCATCGGGTTCCTCCTCCTGTTCTTCTTCTGGTTCGGCAGGCTCGCCCTCGACTCCTGCCTCCGGTTCCCCGTCAGATTCCTCCTCAGGGTCTTCCTCAGGCTCTTCGTCTAACCATCCGTTATTTCCCTGGTTAGGGAAGTAAGGATCTCCGGGGTGATGGAAACCAGCCATGCTGTCTGCGAGAGTGTATAAATATGCTAACATTATTTCTAGGATGCTACATCTATTGTACCGACTAAACGGATGTTCTCTTTTTGGTGATAAAGGGGTATGTTTTTAGGTTCCCTAGCTATCACGATCTCCTTAGGACGTGTGATAGTTATACCTTGGAGGGAATGTAGTTGATCAGGCTACATCCGCTCCTTGATACAACTAAGAACAGTCCTGGATTAACCGAGATACTAGTATTATCTTGTTTGGTTCGGTGTTAGGTTCTTGTTCCTAATACAAGCAAGGGTGTTTTATTGTTATGTTTTACTTATTTTGTTCATAGTTGTGTTAGTCCCTCTTTTGGTTTATAGTTGCATATCAATGTGTGGTTAGATATGCTAGTTCACTATAAACAGAGCTCTGATACCAACCTGTCACACCCCCGAACCAGACGGCAAAAACGTCCAAGGGCTATTGTGACTCAATTGAATACCATCACAATGACTATACATGAATCATAACATTATTCATCACCATGCATTGTAATATTACAACTGATATTGTTTACATTCACTACATTGTTTTAAACATTACATTTCCATAACTTAAAGCGTTTGATACTAATTTAAACAAAACACCGTGACATCACTGGATACATATTCTTCAATTTACCTGTTACCTGAGAATACAAGTATTTTGGAAAAATGTCAACATATGAAATGTTGGTGAGTTCATAAGTCATGTTTGAAAAATAATGATTTTTTTGTAGTTTGAAAACCTAGAAAATCCGATATTTTCTGAAACGAATATTGTATATAAGAAAAAGTGTGGAGATCCGTAGTATACTTGTCGATTTTTGTAAATATGTATAATTGTTAAACCTTGTATACATCACTTAGGTAAAAGTGTTGAACTTCCCGGGAAAACCCGATGTTTTCCTCATACATAAAATTTCATGTCTTGTTTATTGTTATATCGATACGACGATTGTTTCCGATAATTCCAGGTTACATTGGATTAATTATGGGTTGTGAGTCGTTATAATCACGCATTAATGAAGATGACTAGTTTATAACTACCATATACAAACGATCCCGTAGGCTTCGTCCGTACTACTCACTTAATCCAACCACCCTGACTTCTCATAGCCCCACAACCGAGGAGAAAGGAAGGTATGAAGCCCCCATTATTTCCATAAGTCGTTCAAGGCTATCGGGAATGCGAAAGGCACTTGGCCCGATTCACATTTGACTTGTCGACTTTGCTAGCAGTACCAATGGGCCATTGGGGCCCAACAACACAATAAAGCTATTGAAAGTCCTTTTACATGGAATTAGGTCATAGAAGGCCCAATAACATGTAAGCGCATTCCCTTCGGGCCTAAAGATCATGTTATTGGGCTAGCTAGGCCCAACAAGCACGATTTGAAACTTTCAAGCCCAAAGATTGTATATTGACTTCTGGTAAATTTTGCGTGTTTATTGAAGTACTATTGTTTATTGATTTTTGATTCGTTATTGATTTGAGACCAAATCAATTCGTTTGGTAACAATATTGGTGTTGAAAGTTAATTTTTTATTACGTTTCGTCGGTAGCCGTGGGGCTCGTATTTTATCTTAACGGATTTATTGTTTAAAAATAAGAGTTTACCTTTTTTTGACCCTTCTTGGATAAAATTTACACCTTTAACCCTTTATATAAAAGAATTTCCATTTTAGTCCTTAAACCATTTTTCTTGACACTTTAGTATCAAAACTTATTGAAAAGACATTTTCAGCCCAGATTTACTTGTTAAACAGCTTAAGTCCTTCAAATAGTTTTGGCCCAAAATGGAAAATTTTTGCATTTTTGATCCCTTTTGACTTTGAAAAACATTATTGACCCTTGAAATAGTTTTATTACACTTTTAATCCCCTATTTTATAGAAACTTGCATTTCCAGCCCCTCAATTTCTAAAATCTCGCAATTTGGGGCTTATTGGGCCGAAAAGCCCAATTTAGCCCATTATGTTCAAAATTTACATTTTAGGCCCCTCAAAAGTGTTGATATTCCGAAAAAATTATATTAGAAACTGTTTGGACTCTTTTCAAACTCCATAAATTATCATTTGTCGTTTTGGGCCCTTAATTTTGTATTTTTGACAATTTGAGCCCAAAAATGGGTTTCAAGTCCAAAAATGTTCATTCTAACCAAATAAACTATTTTTCTAGACTTGATTAGTCTAAAATGGTATAAGTTATGTTTAGTTTTTTTTTTTTTAAAGAGAAAGAGAAGTTATGTTTAGTTCATTCCTCATATTGTAGATCTCGGTTTTTAGGTTCTTTTTGGCTAACATATTCATCACAAAACACATAAGATCATACATACAAGCATAAAAATCACCCAAGGCATACATTTACTCATAGATCTACACATTTTCTTGTATTCTCCCCCACAAAAACTCATAAAAACCGAAAAAGAGGGGGTATGAAGCTCACCTTGGGTGTGGTTTCGGTTTTGGAAGGAAAAGATGAGAAGAATTCGATCCTAGCAACCTTTCTTGAAAGATCTCGAACTTGGATGCTTCTAAGGTGCTAGATCATAAGTTTGAATGAATTAAGAGATGATTTTTGAATGAAATGAATAGCTAGCTTATGGATCCAAGCAATATCTTACCTCAGATGATGATTTTTATGGAAGAAGTCCCTTGCACACCTCTTGGATCTCGAAAATATGGAGGAGAAATGAGAGAGTTTCTTGAGAGAATTGTGAGTGAAATGTGTGTGTGTGTGTGTGCTTGGATTCGGCCAAGAATCAAGAAGAAAGGAGAGAAGAGAGATGTGTGAAAGGATGGTGCATGGAAGTTTGAGTCCTTTTGCATGGAAGTCCCTTGAATAATTGTGAGGTGGCACACACAAAGTCAACTCTTCCTTCCTTTGGGCTTGGGCCGAGAATGGAGAGGGAAAGAGGATATTTTTGGGCTTTTTGCCCTTAAGCCCATATTATAGTTAAGCTAGATGATGCTTGACTCAATTAAATCAAAGTATAATTTTTATGACCTATTAGGGCTAAATTAGGTAAATTATGCCCCAAAATGGTTCATGTAATTAATTTATTTCACTTTAGGCCCAATATGGCCTAAAATATTGAAATACATGGAAGTGGGTCCAACTAGAGCCCATTTAAGAGTTCTAAGCCCAAAATGGTCAAATTGGAAGCTTATTGGTCCATTGGGCCCAATAAGGAATTCCTAGTCAAAAATGGACTTAAACAAAAACTCCTAGGGTTTCCAATTGCTTATTGACTACTTGAAATGCTTGCATGGGGTGTTTGTTTGAAATTTTATTGTCATAGAGTATGCATCATACATGCTCTTATGTCTTTGATTCATAATTTGGCTTAAGTGTTGTAGTTACAACGCACAAAAATTTCTAGTTGTGACAGATGGGTTGAGGTTGTACTGCTCCGTGCGGTAGCCAACAAACCCCAGAGTATTCCAGATATGAGCTGAGGGCCCGGTAGGCATTCCAGACTCATACTGAGGACTCGGGAGCATTTCGGATATGAGTTGAGGGCCCGATAGGCATTCTAGAATCGTACTGAGGGCTCGATGGCATTCCAGATATGAGCTGAGGGCCCGGTAGGCATTCCAGACTCGTACTGAGGGCCCAACGGGTAGTCCAGATTGTAAAGTTGTGGACCAGTGCATGCTGTTCTGTTTGATTGATATGATATGTTAATGTTGATATCACTATGAGGACTGTATGTGTATCGGTATTTTTGGGGGTAACTCACTAAGCCTTCGAGCTTACATCTATTGATTATTCTTTCAGGTACATCAGGGGATCGTGGCAAGGCAAAGGCGTGATCGTACAGCTCCTCACTTTTTATGACTATGTTTCTGGGATACTCTGATATTAAACAATTTTGAAAACATTTTTGTAATGACTAATGGGTTTTTAATTGTTTTAAAAGTTTTAAATTAGCTTGAAATTTTAGGGTGTTACAAGTTGGTATCAGAGTCTTGGTTTGAGTGAATTGGAGGAACATTTGTGTGAATCCAGTCTCAAATCAAGGAAAGGTTTTCAAAAATGTTTTAAGTAATTGGTTTTCAAAATAAAAAAAGGAGGATGCAGTGTGTACTATCAGCCGGAGCCAGTACGTAGACCCAAAATACTATACAGTTATTGATATTGTGATATGTTAGAACAACATGCTAGTACTAGGTCAGGGATCTTCAGGGAATGCATGATAGAATTGCCTGATTAGATGATGTCTGCTAGCCTAGGATTTCCTTTATATGATATTGACATCATTAATGTAGTTGCTTAGTGTATGCATCACGGTTATACATAATTAAGATCTTATTGCCTGAGAATGTTTGATTTGGCCTGATGTTCTGTTCTTGTTTAATTGGGAGCTTAGGGTAGGATTGGATATTCGAAATTCTATAGGGTCCAGCGTTATGTATGGCTAGCATACACTAGTGCTGCAGGGTTGGTGGAAGTTTCATGGATGGGTGGATTGTGTGAGGCTGGGAGGCCAGTTATGAGACACTTAGCATTCCTCTAGGAGTGAGGATTGAGCGCTCACTATGTTATGTATTCAGTTAGGGCATTGTGGTGATACTTGGGACAAATATGGGTAGGTGTGGAAGGTAGTATGAGCTCGTATTACTGAAAGCACAGGACCCATACACGTATCAAGGAAGTCACAACCCCTTGGGTTGGGTAGGGAATTGGTTCCCTGTACCTATATGGGATATTAGTGATCCTTCTGGTGTTTTACTAGAATGGTGGTTACGAGACGTCTTGAGATCGGATCCAAGTTAGGATTGGGAGCTGGCAGTCAGGATAGGCCAACATTGTTAGAGGACCGTGTCAGTGAGATCATCTGGGAGGAGGTGATCGAATTTTTCGGCAGACAGTTTTCAGGGAGGTTTCGGTCTATTAAGACCGTCATGGGTGAGTATTTCGACGAGCGCTATGCAATCATTGCCGAGACGGTTGTCGTGGCAGCTATATCAGTTGTAACGAAGACAAGGGGAAGAGCTGGTCGAGCTTTTCAATAATGGGACTTGTTACTGGGACATATTCTGACGAGCAGAGGGCTGCAGTTACTTGGGATCAGGGAGATGTTATGTACTTGTTACATTCAGCGGGTTAAGCGGGAGAGTCTAGCACATGCGTTTCTAGATTTGAGGCTTCGGGGGTTTTGGATCAGGGCCGCAATGTGAGTCACGGGGACTCCGGAAAGGAGTAATGAGTATGTTCAGCTAGAGTTATGCAGTTGAAATTAGAATGGTTAATTGATAGGATTGGAATGTTGTTTTCTGGGGCAAGGAATGTGCCCTTTCAGTTTACAAGCTCAAAGGATTGAGCAGGCTTGTGACCCCAGGATCAGGTTTTATTTCCGGATAGGGGGCAGTTAGTCATCGGGATTGGCGACAGTAGTTCAGCGCTGGTGAGCGCAGGTGGGTCGATATGGCATAAGTATTTTGTGAGGATCGGTTCGACTTTGATCTCTTGTATCAGGTGGTAAGGATTGATTGTGTGATCTATTGCACATTCAGAATTAGATACTATGTCTTGGGAGTTGTTGTAGCCCAGTTGGGGGAAAAGATTGTATCAACTACCATAATTCAGTTGTGGATGATTGAACTGGTGAGTGAGTCAGGATGCGAGACCCTGAACGGTATGCTTTCTTTTTAGCTGAGAAACGGGGATCTGTTGGAGCACTTTGGGAAGATGGGTATTATGTGGGAGGTCTGCGGACAAGATCCCACATGACGTTATTCAGCATTGCCAGGATTCAGTGGTTCTAGTAACCATTACTGATTGGCAGATGAAAGTGTCAATGCTAGTAACTAGTTATTGAGATATTAGTTGGAGCATCTATCTTTTGGAATTCAAGATTTATGTGTGGGATTATTCGAGCAACAGGGACTGTTGGTTTAACTAGGATTCAGAAAGTGTTCAGCTAGTTTTTTTTTGAAGTGTGTGATCATTTGGGATTGGTTAGTAATGTAGCACTAAATAGTAAGTGTCGGTTGTTACAGGATCGATCATTGGAAGTGAGAAAGAATGGGAATTCTCAAAGTTTTATGTATTGTGAAGACTTGGTCGAATCTAAGTGGGGGAGAATTTTTCCGGAATGCAAAAGCAGGAGCGGTTTTGAAAATGGGATAAGTCTTGCATCGATGTCAGGAAGGAAGACAACTCAAGTGGCTATTGGTTTGAGTGTTGTGGAGTTTGGTAAAACTCCCTAGCATGTGAATTGTGTCTTCTCGGTGCTTGATAGCAGAATTTGGAAAAACCATGTTGGGACTCTAGCCATGAATTGTGTTCAGTTATGTGTTAGGTCGAGTGCGTGTTCGACTAGTATGGAAAGTGTTATAAAATGGCGGGGGTAGCCGTAGCATTCATTAGCGATAAGATGGTATGGGAAGTGTTGTAAGACTGCGGGGGTAATCATAGCATTCACAGATTATTTCAGATGATTAGATCAGGATGGACCAATTCACAAGATTATGGGTAGGACACAACATGATTGGAATCAGGTTGTCAGGCTGTTATGATCGGATGGATCAAAAGGATTGATGGAGCCATGAATGGAGGTATAGCTAGGACAATTATTGCTAGTCGAAGTTCCTCCGGAAGTCACGTGGAGCGACGGTAACATTGCTCATGTGTTCAACAACCGTGCAAGATTTCAGTATTCCATGTGAATTGGGACCAAGGAGGTCTCAGTGGATTTCAAAGCAATCAGAAGGCAGCCTACCGTTTTGGAGAGTTTCTATGTTTAGGGCACTATGGACGAGTTAGGTTCTCAAGTGTATGAGAAGTATCCGGATGTTGAAACCCTAGTTATCAGGAGTTCAATAGTTAGTTGGGAGATAAGTGTAATAAATTCAGCAATGATATAGTGTGGGCGGTCTGTCAGGGAGCCAGACCACCTCGAGATTTAAGATTTTAGAACGAGTAAATGTAATCATATTGCAAGGAATTCAATTATCATCAGGTTTCAGAGCCCTGTGAGGGTTGGTTACGGTTGCCTTGGAAAGGCTAGGATATGCTTGTAGATGCGGCCATGTAGTTCAAGTTGTCTGGTGTGTAAGGAATGATAAGAAACGAATTCGAGGACGAAATCAAATTTAAGTGGGGGAGATTTGTAACATCCCGTTTTAAGAAGAATAATTAATTAAAAAAAACCAGAAACCCCTGGAAGTAATTATTATTATTATTATTATTTTATATTATTCGAGTTCAATACTTAATAATAATTAGTGGGGTGTTGGTTTCAGGAAGCCAAATGACAAGAATCGAATCTCCAGGGGTTAAAATGTAATTTTGGGATTTAGTTGTAAAGATTGTCATAAGCTAAGGGGTGTTTGGTATTAATTTGAAAGGAATTGTGTGAGCAAGCGTAGGAAATGTAATTTATGGACTTGCTGTGAAAAGAATTCTATGGGGAGGGACCAATTATTACATTATGGAATGAAGTTTGATTGGAGGCATGTATATATCTTCATTTCCGTCACCTTCTAAACCCTAAACCTAATTGATGCAGCAGCCGCCACCCTTCCCTCACCCCACCTTCCTCCAGCCGTGACCACCTCTCTTCCCCTCCTATCTCCGGCGCCATCACCACTTCTCCTGTTATGACCAGCCGACCAATGACAAATCCTCAATGACCTAAGAAGCTGAAGACCATCGGGAGGGCTTGCAGACGATCCTCCTTCATTCGCCGTTGCGCCGTTGCTGTGGAAGACAAAGTTGCCAACCGCCATGGCTGCCGTTGTGTCGTCGATATTATCACCGCACACTTGATGTTGTTGCTGCTATTTCGCCTCGGAGATGCCGCTGATAACGCTGGTGATGGGCGTTGATGTTGTTCTTGACTTGTCGTTGCCACTGCCGGACATCGAGGATAGCGAAGATCTCCATGAGGGACGTCGGAGACCATGTGACGGGAGCTTGGACTTGTTCTGTGGTCATGGGAAGGACCTGTCGGACCTGTTGCGGTGGGATCTCGATATGACCACCAGTTGCCGCCGTTAGCTGCCGTGTTACCGCTTTCGTCGCCGTTGCCACGGCCTCACGCCACCAGGTGGGTGGTGGGTTCTTTCTTCAAGCAAGACTGTGTGTATGTGTATTTACTTAGTGTGTGTGTGTGTGTGTGTGCGAGTTATTTTGAGATTTTATTGTAAGTTGTAATAGTGTAGGAATAATGAAAAAAAAAGTCTAAACAATCACCGTGGGGTGGTGGCTGGGGTGGCGGTGTTCCTCGTTGCATTTTTGGACTCGTTTGGACAAGAGGCCACTAAATCATAATTGGCCTAAAGAACCAAAGTGGGCCCAATAAAGCCCTAATCGACCCAATAAGGCCCAAAGTGACCTAGAGGCCCAACCAATTGAGTAATGGGCTAATATTTGGGTTGGAAACCCAAATTAGGGTTTGGAAAACCCTAATGCCATCAAACCCTAATTTTGAGATTTATCGGGACCACATGGGAATTACTTAATAAACCTGAGATATTAATTTATTATTAAACTTAAAATATTAAATTATAATCATTGGCAAAATAACATTAGGTAATAATGGACTTAATGGATTTAGTCCTTAATGGGTTAAGTGTCACACCCCCAAACCAAGGATGGCGGAAACGTCCGGGGGTGGAGGACTTCATGTATAGTATCACAACAACGAGTATAATAGTTCTCAAAGTAAATACAACCATCATAAATATAATTGAAAAATTTACACCAAAGTATATGTTTACATGATTCAAATCAATTACATTATGATACAAAATGAACTGTTTGACGATTTATCGTCCCATCCTCAAAACGTGGTTGATTTCCTGTTTCACTGAATTCCTGAGAATACAAGTAGTTTTGAAAAGTGTCAACACAAAGGTTGGTGAGTTCATAAGCTTTTGACAGTAAGAGTTCAAAAATCGATCTTTGTAAAGAGATGTATGTTGCCAAGAAAAATCCAATATTTTCCTTATAAAAGTTATGTGGTCTTAAATACGAGGATCGATAAAGTACGAGTATTTGTCATACTTAAAGATATAAAAGTGGTTTCAAATTGGCGTAAAACCCTTTCTGATTTGAGGAAAACTCTCGTAATGAATGGCGTGTAGTCTTAAATACTAAGACTGAAAATATATAGCGATATTTGTAATTGATATAAAAAGTGATTTTAAATGAACATAAAACCCTTTTTTCCATACTTAAAGTAATTTCTGAGAGCTAAATCGACATAACTCGCTAATTTAAATTTAGAACCCATAAATCTTATGATTTGTTAATACCACATGTGAGCTATCATAACCATACTTGACTTAGACGGCCTCGTAGTACGATGTTCTTCAGGCGTCGGAACTGTTATGACACTTGTCACCTCAGACCTGCCGGTCTAGCTGTTGCAAGCAGCTCTGGTGTGGGTTTTTCAAGCCCAATATAGATATATACACAACTATCACGTTCTCCCTACAAGAGATTCTGGTTACAATTTACAGGACTTTTTGAATTGGTTACTTTGGAAGTAACCCGAAGCGAATGACTCACAAATTTATTCATCAACAAATTTACGTGAACTAAACTGAAAACTTTTGATAAATAAGTTTGAAAAGTAAATGATACATAAACTATACCTATTATAGTTTATCCAAAACGTTTGTAATGTATAAGAACTCTTTTATGAAAACGCATTTGTGTTATGAATCCATAAACTATGCTCATTATAGCTTAATATACGTGTTCTAAATGAATGAATAATCTTATCATGAATGACTAAATTTCAGTTTATGATGATAAACTAACAAGGAAACACATTCAATACTTAGATCTTATTGTTATACACTTTGCTCCACATAATACAAAGTGTTATGAAAGTTATATGCTGTTAACTAAATTTAACCTTTCTGCGTTGTTTTAGAAAAGTCATAGAAAAATCATACGAAGTCGAAAACTAAATCCGTAAATTTTGAGAGTTCCCAAAATGTGTCTAGTTTACTCATAATTTTTATCATGATTTTTAATGACCTCCAACTTGGGTGAAAAAGTCCATAATCACAGACTGGTCCGGGTTGGTGTTTCAAATGATAGACAGTTTTGTAAAAATCACCATAAATTGTAGAAAAATCGTGTGGAGATGTGCAAGTAGTCCTTTTAAAGCTAAGAAGTGGAAATACTTGCACCTAAAACAGTTTTGAAAACTAAAATGTTTAAGTTGTCCAAAACAGTCCGTGAATGGAGTTGAACTTTTCTGATGAAGGCTGTTAGAAAAGTTTAGTTTTGTTCTTGGTGTTTTACTTGTATTCCCCCCCTAAAAACTTGAGAAATCATGAAAATGTAGGGGTATGAACTCACCTTGAGTGATTTCAGTAGATGAGTGTTGAAGAAGAGAAGTTTTCAACTCAAGAACACTTGATGAATCATTTGAAGATTCGAAGATCTAACAAGAAGGTGATGATGTTTGTGTAAGCAATCTATGATTTTCAGTAGGAGGATGTGTAATAATCATAAGAAAGATGGTGATACTTACTAAATGAAGGAGAAAAGTCTTGGAGTATGCCTTGAAGTTCTCGAATCAAAGAGAGAAAGATGAGAGAGTTTGGAGTGTGGTTCTTGGTGGAAAAATGAGAGAATGAATGAAGTGTGAAGAGAGAGGGTGGATGTTCTAGCTATAGGAACGTGGGAATGGCTGAAAATAATGAGAAAGGACTTATGAAGTGACTAGGGATGGGCTGGTGGTGAATAGTGACATGGAGTGGGTATGGGAGTGGTTGCTTGTGTCATAGAATAAAGGAAAGTCAACACTCCACCTTTGTACTTCACCCACTCTTTTGGATAAGGTTTTATCCTTAAAAAAATGATAATTTAATAATTATGGGTCCTTATATGTTAAAATAAAGTTTTGGGTGAAAATACCGTGTTAAAACAATTAAAAACGGGCCTAAAACGCGAAATTAGTCGAAAACCGGGAGAAAAAGGCCATTCCAGCGAGACCTCTCGGTCCTAGGCCGAGGTTCGGTCCCTAGGCCGAGGTTCGGTCCCTAATGTAGCTAGGCGCGAAGCGAAGGGGGGCGAGGAAGCGAGAGGCGAAGGGTCAGTCCGAAGGCTTGGTCCGAAGGGTCAGAACCGAAATGGTCCGAAGGTTCGGGTTTGGGTGATGTGCGACGTTCGGGCCCGAGAGGACCTTTCGGGTTCGGTTCAACAGCCTTTGGCTCAGAAGGGTTCGGTCCCTTAAGAGGACTTTCGGGTCATAAGAGGGGTTTCGGTTCCTAAGAGAACTTTCGGGTCCTTAAGTCCGTTTTTCGCGTAGACTTCCGTTTTTGGGTTGTTTTCGCCAAATTCGAGGGTCGGGATGCCCCGAGTGATTATAGAAAGTTGTGAGAGATTTTGAGAGAGATTTGAGAGAGATTCCACATACTTAAAGAGATTTGGGAGAGATTTGACATTCTTGGAGAGATTTCTCATAAAAGAGATATTTGGGAGAGATTTCACATACTTAGAGAGATTTGGGAGAGATTTGACATTCTTGGAGAGATTTCTCATACAAAGAGATATTTGGGAGAGATTTCACATACTTAGAGAGATTTGGGAGAGATTTGACATTCTTGGAGAGATTTCTCATACAAAGAGATATTTGGGAGAGTTTTCCCATTCTTGGAGAGATTTGGGAGAGATTCTGGATAAGAAGGGATAGAGTGAAAACGATTGAGAGCGGTTTCGTGTGTGACGAATGTGAGTGTCCGGCTTCACAATGCAAGGTCCGTAAACCCCGTTAAGCCTTGTTTAAGGATCTTGCATACTCCCGATGAGTATGCAACATTGTTTTATCGGTTTGGCTCACTACGTACCACAATTTTAGGTTAAGGAGATCTAGATGTACGCACTTTTCGATTTATGATCTCTCATTAGAATAGCGAGTTGTTTAGAAATTACATAACGTAAACTCTAGTACCCACGGGCAAATTAAGTTGACCGGTTTGACTTGTTGACTTTAGTTGACTTTGACTTGACCGAAAATTGACGGTTGTCACATTAAGTGAGAAACACTTAACCCTAACCATCATTTCATGTGAAAGCCCTAATCTCACTCGAGCCTTGAATTGGGCCTTCCTAGTGGGCTTTGGTAATTGGACTATTAATGGACTTCCAAGAATAAGCAAATGGACTAAATAATTATATGGGTTTTAGGATAAGGCCCATGTGAGAGTCTTGGGCCCAATTAGCAAAATTGGGACATAGATGGGCCATAATTTGGGCCTTTATGATTATGTGATATTGGGCCATGGAGATTGGATTGGAATAATTGGATAGGCCTTAAGGAAAGACCATGTAGAGGTCTAGGCCCAATTTGGAAAGTTGGGACATATGTTGGGCTTTGGACCACCATTTGGCTATTGGGATTTTATAGTGTGAGTTGAACCTTGGACTTCTAACCCAATTATTAATTGGTTATTGTTTGATGTTGACAGAGCGGGAATCTGTCAACCAGCAGCTGGAGTTGTATATGCGAGACTTCAATAGTGCCAGGTGAGTTATCCTCACTATACTAACGGGTCTAAGGCACCATGTCCGGCCCATTGGATTTGATATCTTAGTAGTTATTCCAGATACGAGCTGAGGGCCCGGTAGGCATTCCAGACTCGTACTGAGGGCCCAGGGGGTAGCCCAGCTTGTAAAGCTGTTGACCAGTGCATGTTGTTTTGTTTGATTGATATGATATGTTAATGTTGATATCGCTATGAGGACTGTATGTGTATCTGTATTTTTGGGGGTAACTCACTAAGCCTTTGAGCTTACATCTATTGATTATTGTTTCAGGTACATCAGGGAATCATGGCAAGGCAAAGGCGTGATCGTATAGCTCCTCACTTTTTATGACTATGTTTCTGGGATACTTTGATATTAAACTATTCTGAAAACATTTTTGTAATGACTAATGGGTTTTGAATTGTTTTAAAAGTTTTAAATTAGCTTGAAATTTTAGGGTGTTACATTCAAGTTGAAAACTGTTTTTGGCTATTTGAATGAAAACTCTTTTGTTGATCATTTATTTTAAAAATCCATGATGATGTTGATTTTGAAAACATCGTTGAATGATCTTTTTAATTTGAATTTTGAGAATCAGACGAAATTGATTGAGCGGAATTTTTCTTCTTATCTGAATGAGTTAAAATTTTTGTTTGAACAGATTTGGACAACCCATTTTCAGACTTTTTCTTTGTTGTTTCATTTGATTGCTTTTCATTATCCACTACTTGCCAAAAAAATTTATTTCTCGCATGTCTTTTTGAAATTTCATTTTCTTTCGAAAATTTTTCAACAAGATCCTTAAAATATTGTGAATTGAGTTTCACACTCCGATTTGTTTCAACAAAATCTTGTTTTAAAATCTCTTTTGTATTTTCTTGTTTTTCAACCCCTTTTCATTATGGTTTTTGTCTTTGAAAAACATACGAATTCTTTGTTATATTATTTTCGACAGTGCTTTGGTTTGAAAAGAATCCTTCTTCTGATGTGTTCTTGTTATGTTCTTCAACCATTTTCTTGAACTCCAGTTTGATGTTATTAACATTCCCAATAGTGACAAACACTTGATTTGGAAAGACAACATCATCCGTGCACTTAAAATTTGGATACACAACAGTATTTGTTTCCAGATAATGAGCACCTTTTTCAGATAACACTTTGTCGAAATTTTCAGTGTCTCCAAACACTTGATCAACAACAATTCATGGAATGGTTGTTTCGTTTGAAACATTTTTTTATGTTTCAGAATTGTTCGAAACTTCTTGTTCATCCTCATCATCACTACTATCCGTTTGACTATTTATGACACTCACATAATCAAAGTCACAAACTCTCGAAGTAGAAGGTCTATTAGCTTCATCCTCAACCATCGAATCATCACAAATTTCTTTACCGTTTGACTTAAATGTGACATTAATGGCAGATAACTGAGAACAATTGACACTTTCCTCCTCCTCAATTTCACTAATTTCGCTAAAACTATCAGAATTATCTTTGCTATCAGCAAAATTGGATTGAGAGTAAAGTTTCGAATTCTCAGTTCTTCTCAAAAATTTTATTTGTTCACTTTTGGTCAAAGTATCGTTCACAATCTTAACAAGTTCATCAGCATTCAAATATTCATCTATCTTAACAATACCATAAGAAAATCGATTATCAGGCACTTTATCGAATTCTGCTATGTTTTATCTCAATCATACGACAAAATATCAACTTTTTCTCTTTTGAAAACAATAAAAGGTAATAATTTCTTATGTTGTTCTTTGCTTTTTTCAGACGAATGATGTAGTGAAGTCAATTTAGCATAAAGTCTTTTTGCCGAATTATAATAAATGTTTCGCTTTGCAAGCAATATTCATACTTCATTGTTTAAACATTCCCTATCACTATTCATATTTTCAACTGCAATTCGAAATACTATATCCTGCTACTTTTCGAATCTAACAATTTTTGGGTCTCTAGCAATTAAGTGTTTAATTTCTTAGCTTCATTATTAGCAGACACAACAATAGTATCGAAGTAAGCAACAATATCATCTAATGTAATTATTTCAGAATCATAAGTTTTTAAAGGAATGTTAAAAGATTGAAGAATAGAGTGTACCTTTGTCGTCATTGGTGATTTATCTCCTGATTTGGTCATGAATCAACGACCGGTCATCAATTCTTCTTCTTCCTCTTCAAACTATGTGAACATGGCCCCATGCATCAGATTACGCATCTCTTCGTCATCAGACCCTGAAGACCAGATCTGATAAGTGCCGTCTTCCTCACATTCGCCTCTCTCAACCAACGACATTCCTTTCGCTTTTGCCCGAACCTCTTCTAAACGCTCCACATAGTATGCTTCGTCCTTGACTTTATTCTTTTTCTCTTCCTTCTTACGTAGCATGCAATCATTCACTAAATGATTTCCTCCGTTGCAGTAATGGCAGCCAATTTCCGATTCTCCTCTGAGTTTCTTTTCAACCTTGGATTCAGTTGCCTTCACATCACTCTTCTCAAATTTTTTCTTCTCCTCACCCACAGACTTATTGAGGAAACTTCCCTTCACATCACTCTGCTTTAACTTGTGATTGAACGGTTTCTTGAAGAACTTTTTAACTCTGTTGTTCGAGTAAAAAGCAACAGCTTCATCATCAGAATTCATTAGAAAACCTTCTTCATTAGAATCATCTTATTCAACTGTCTCTTTATAAGACACTTCCGAAACAAGAGCCAAAGGACCTCCCAAGCTAAGTTTTGACTCTTCTGCCATCTCATTTACTTCACCTTCGTGAGTTTTCAGCAGATTATAAAAATTATTCAGAGATGAAGTATCGAAGCTTTGTTGACTCTTCACCATCATGCTGAAACTTCTCCATTCCTTACTAAGTCCCATCACAAACATGAGATTGAACTCCATAGATGACCTTGTGATTCCATAACGATTACATCTGTAGATCAGTTCATTCAGACGATCGTAATAAACTTCAATGGATTCATTCTCCTTTTGTCTGAACTCTTTCAGATCAACAAGATACTTCTTAACTGAATTAATCTTTGTTTTCTCACTTCCCTGATACTTTTCTTTGAGAGTATTCTAGATTTCATTAGCCGTTTTACAACAACGAATGTAATTGTAAACAACAGGTGGCAAAGCACATATCAACTCTCTCATACAAAGTTTCTCGTTGCTCTTCAGTCTTGTTGATTGTTCAATAATAGTAGATGTTGATCTAGATGATCCAATATTTTGAACATTCGACTGAGGTTGAACACTTCCTGTGATTCAATTCCAGATCTCTTCATCTAAGCCATTCAGATAATCTTCCATTCGATCAGTGCACTGATCATAGTAATCTGGAATCAGCATAGGAATCTTAATTGAAGATCCTAGCAGATGAGAGTATGAAGTCATCATGTTCATGTTGAAATTTTCCATTGAAAGTACAGATGAGATTTTTTAGAAAAACTTGAAGAAATTTAATGATTTATGGATGAATTGATCAGAAATTCAAAGTTGATTACTGGATTATACAACTCAATTGCAGAATCGAATCCAAAGTGAAGATCGGATATGATTTTCAGAACCAAACAGTGCAGAAACTTTTGAGACAAAAAAAAAATCATGACTCAAAAACTAATGATTCAATTGAAAATTAGATATTCGTTGTTTGATTCTGGCTCTAATACCAAATTTAGAAGTGAATAATTGAGAATATGAATTAAAATTAGAGTAATCAAGTGAAGAACATGAGATCTAAATAGAATCTGGTTTCAGCTCATATTACTTTCAATGAATAAAGAGTACAAAACAGATAGTGAATGAGGGAAGACTCCTCTATCAAAACTCTGAGTTCGGCTCCTATTTATAGGAGGACTGAAAGTACAAAAAATACTAAGGCTATACATTCGGCTTCGACTAAAAGGTGCCTTAGTAAATACATAATGAAACTAACAAAAGCATCTATTACACAGACTTCAACATATTACAATAAATTCGACTCTACAAGAGATCTTCGTCCTGATTATTGGTGGCCACTGTATGAAGCGGGATGTAGCTTGGTATGTGGAGATGTGCTTGACTTGCAGGAAATTCAAGGCCGAGCATCAGTGGCCTCATGGATAGTTGAAGCCGTTAGACATTCCCGTTTGGAAATGGGAGGAGATCACCATGGATTTTGTTACGAAGTTGCCTCGGACAGCCTGCGGGGTGGATTTGAATTAGGTAATTTTAGATCAATTGATCAAGAGCACCCATTTTATTCTGATTCAGGAGAGTATCTCTACGAATAACTTGGCTGACATATACATCAGGGAGGTTGTAGCACGGCATCGAGTGCCCATTTTTGAGGTATTAGACAGGGATATTCGACTTACTTCCAGATTTTGGAAGAGGTTCCATGAGGAGTTGGGAACTCGTTTACGTTTCAGCATAGCTTTCTGCCCGCAGACTGTCGGACAGAGCGAGCGGACTATCTAGACTTTGGAGGATATGCTTTGGGTGTGTGTATTGGATTTCGGTGGGAGTTGGGATATGTATCTTCCGTTAGAGGATTTTTCAAATTACAACAGTTATCATGCCAACATTGGTTGATCTCCTTTTGAGATGCTCTACAAGAGAAAGTGAAGGACCCTAATGTCTTGGGGTGAGGTCAGTCAGCAAATCATGAGGAGTACTGAAGTGGTACTCAAGACTACCGATTTACTCAGTAGGTTTGCAGTAAACTCCAGACAACTCAGAGTCGGCAGAAGAGCTATGCCGATAAGTCCCAATCAGATCTAGAGTTCCAGGTTAAGGATACGGTTCTCTTGAGGGTGTCCCCTTGGAAAGGTGTCATCCGACTCAGGAAGAGAGGCAAGTTGGGCCCCCAGGTACATCGGTCATTTCAGGGTTTTGGCCTAGGTGGGTCGGGTTTCTTATCGCTTGGATCTGCCTGAGGAGCATAGTCAGATCCATAGCACGTTTAACGTCTCTCAGTTGCGAAAAATTTTAGTAGATGATTCCACGGTGGTTCCATTAGAGGATATTCAGGTGGATGATCGCTTGAATTATATCGAGAGACCGGTGGCGATTCTTGGCAGAAAGACAATATCCTTGAGGAACAAGTTTGTTGAGTTGGTGAAAGTTTAGTGGCATCACCGCAAGGGGTCAAAATGGACGTGGGATCCATAGGACGAGATGAGGGAGCACTACCTAGAGTTATTTGGGGCAACGGACTTCGAGGACGAAGTCTGATTCAAGTGGCGGAGAATTGTAACATTTGCGATTCTGGTATGTTTCCTTTAACCCCTTTATGTAGAAAATTTATCTCATTTTAGTCCCTAGCTCAGTATGCGGGGCGTACTATATGAGTACGCTTAGCGTATAGGCCCAAAGTTGGATCGCGAATGCACCCACGTAAGTGGGGCGTATGTGGGAGTACACAGGGTGTACGTCATACATAGGAAAACCCTAGTTTTTAGGGTTTGTGCCCTATTTAAAGAAACTAAAACACTGTGACATCCATATTTTCACAGCCAGAAAAGACCGACTTTGTTTATGTTTATAAAAATCAGAGTGTTTCTTTTCATAAAATGTTGCGGAATTTGTTCCCAGAAAAACATGATAAATACATTATCAAAACATTTTCGAAGAAACGTATTTTATTTATTTGAAAACGTTTGGGATGTCATCGTCAATACAGAAACATAAGCATAAACGGAACTTACATTTATTTACACTAGTGATCTACATCTCTTTAATCCCTCGGTGTAATATGACTTCATATCAACACCTGTGATGTAAATGAACTGATTGGGTCAGGTCTGGAAACCTGGTTAATTCATAGGGTTTTCAACCCACAATAATATAATTATTATGTTTAAACAATCAAACAATCAACCCAATTACCCATCCCCATTATCTTCTTTACTCTTAAGGATTTATCCTAAGAGTCATCTATCATGCATTCGTTTATTCCGAAGTCCCATACTTCTAGGGTTATAGGACTGACACTAAATCCATAGCTACAAATGTTCGTTCGTAAAGCACTAATTCCATAGCTGCTATAGTTTATTCATCCGGTACTAAATCCATAGCTACCGGTGTTTATCTAATAGGTACTAAGTCCATGGCTACCGATTCCTATCAGGTACTAAGTCCATAGCTACCAGTGTTTGTCCAATAGGCACTAAGTCCATAGCTGCCGATGTTTACTCACATCATCTTTTATCTCTCATCATTCATCTACCCATGTCATACCCAACATCTTCGTATATATAAAATACGTATACAGTTTAAATCATTTAAAACATGTATAAAACGTTCATCCAACATAGACAACAAGTATTCAGATAATATGCACACGTAGTACGTAGTTTATATAAAATACTTCATATCTATGTGTAAGATGAAAAGGACTATGCACTCACCTGAAAGGTGGTAACGCAGCACTCGGACAACGCTTTGATACTCTTAAAACAATTTTCCTTCGATAAAACCTAGTATCAATACCACTAGGGTTTAGTCTAACGTCAACCGCGATTAATTAATAGTCTAGCTATTATTATTATTATTATTATATAAGCGTTAAATAACACTTGATATAACTCATAATAATAGCCCAAATAATTATTTTAAAGACCCAATAACATTACTATAATTATTTGAAAGCTATATTAAAAATTGTGTAAGCATAGCTCACTTACAACGGATTTTAAAGAAAACTGTAACTTTATTTGGAGCAACGTTTCAAAACCGACAGACCCTTTTTCTCGGGACTCCGGGAGCCTTGGGGCTTCCTTAGGGTGCTAGGGGTTTTATCTAGGGTTTAGGGGTTTAGAGGAGCTAGAGAGAGAAAGTAGTGAGAGAAAGAGGTGGATTTGAAGTGAGGAAGTCGGCTGCCCTCGCACCTCTATTTATAGGTGCGAGGCCTCACAAGTACGCTGGGCGTAAGGAGGTTACGCGGGGCATAACTTCGGATACGAGCTCCAGCTAACTCGCACGTGTCGACGTCTCGGTGGTGCATCGTGGCTTCGTCTTGGACCAAGTAGAACAGCTGTACGCGAGGCGTACTTCTTTCCAACGCGGGGCGTACTCCGGACGCTAGGCGTCTCTTCGCTACGCTGGGCGTAACCCTCACACCAGGTGTCACAATCCGAAACAAGTTCATCCGATGGCTGGGAGTTCGGCCACGTCATCATTTCATGCATCAGCTTCGCAAGCTCATGCTTCAACTTTAAAAATTTGTAACTTTCGCGTACGAGCTCCGTTTTTGACGTTCTTTATATCCACGTGAAGATGGGAAAGTACTCTACAACTTTCGTTTAGACTCCGTCGGCTAATTTTGATTCGATTTTAAATTTTATATTATTAACAGGCCGGGACAGGATTGGTCCGTTAAATCCTCATAACTTCTTCATCTGACGTCCGTTTTCGCCCATCTTTTTCTCGTTATGCTACTCTTAACGAGATCTTCGATTCTTGTTTAGGTCGTATCGGCTAAAAATCACTCGATCTAATATTCGAATTTCGGGATGTACACCGCTAATTCGAAACTTCGAAAAATTATAACTTCTTCATATGAAGTCAGATTTGGGCGTTCTTTTTATCGATGTTCTTAGTTTAACATATTCTACAATTTTCGTTTATATCACTAAGGTTAAAACTCGCTCTATCGTAAATTCACTATTTACGCTTGCCGGTGTCGTGCCGGTTCCGTCGCGAAACTTCGACGGGTCATAACTTCTTCGTTATAACTCGGATTTCGGCGTTCTTTATATGTACAGATACCTTGTGACATATGCCTCTAACTTAACTAGCTCGGATCTACAGGTGTTACAAACACCTTTATACCTCCTAATTAATAGCCTCCATCTCTCTATACCCTAATATAGAAACCCTAATATTCATTTGTGAGATTTGAGCTTGAAAGTGAGTTTTAGTGATGTTTTTGGTGAAGTAGAAGAAGAACACTTGGAAATTACTTGGGAATGGCCTGCGCGTGTGGATCCCGAGTCATCTTCATCTTCGCAAGCCATTTGAGGTAAAAAGCTCTCATCTTGATGGTTCTTTATGCTAGATCCAACTTAGGGTGTTATTTATGCATTTTTGGGTCTTTTAAGCCGTATTTGCGATTATGGTCTACTCCAGAAGCCATGGATGTTAGATCTTAGCACATTTGAGGTCCCTGTTCATAATAATGCAACCTTCATGAGTTATCTTGGTCCATGCATGTGATAGGGTCCTTAATATGGTTCTTTTGAGTTTTGGGTCCCGTTAAGTCATACATGGAAGTAAAGTTGCCAATTACGTGTTAAGTCACTATTTAGGATCAGATCTAAGAGTTTTGTTTGATGGCTTAACCGAGTAAGTGCTTAATGAGTTGGATTGGTGGTCTGCGGTGTACGCGGGGCGTACCCAGCTCATACGTTGTGCATATTGGCCCCGGTAGGAGTACGCTAAGCGTACGGGTAAGTACCTCTAACGTACTCAATAGTTTAACTTTGGTTGACTTTGATGGGTTTGGGCCATATTTTGGTCTTTCAGGTTTTGGGCCTTGTTGGGCCATTGGACTTTTGACTTGTGGGCCATGGATAGATATTGGGCTTTCTTGGAATTAGGTCCATGATGGTTTTGGTCCCAATTAGGAAGTAGGGCCATATTTGGCCTTGGGATGCCATTTAGAAATTTAGGCCTTTTGAGCAAATGGGTTGGGATTTGGTTTTGGGCCAAGTAAGAAAATGGTAAAATGGTCTTTTACCCTAGATATTGGACAAGTAATTTAGATTCTTGATTATGGGTCGAGATAAAATTATTAATTGGATATTATTTGATGGTGTTAGCATAGGGATCTTTCGGATCAGCAGACCGAGATCTTATCTAAGAGATTCAGCAACTTAAGGTGAGTTTCCTCACTATGTTTAGCGGGTCGAAGGCACCAATATCGGCCCATGGTTTGTTATGATTAGGATGCTAGTTGTTTATGTGACTCTACATGTATGTTTTCTGATATGTTTGTCGGGCGGGGCCGGATGATTATATTGTATGCTATTTGTTATTCTTGCATGTGTTTATATGTTTGTATGTATACAGAGTGGGGTCCAATGCCAGGCGAGGCCTGATGACTGACAAATATGTTCCGAGCGGGGCCCGTTATATTTTTGACATGTATGGTATGTGGTATTTTGGAGAACTCACTAAACTTTATGCTTATGATTTTCAATGTATGTTTCAGGTACTTTTGGTTCGACACGAAAGAGCTCGGGATGATTGCATTGGACACACCACTTCTTTGTGCATTTTATATGACTCTGATGTACTTGGACGTTTATTGATACACTCTGATTCACTATGGTTTTATGATATTATTTTGGTATAATGGTTTTATTAATATAAAAATCGAAATTTCTAGTCTTAATTTTTGGGACGTTACAACAGTCTTGTACTTAGGAGTATAAGAACTGGTCAGCAGGTTCCACCAGTCCTTCACGCCCATTCGAAGAAGGTTCACGACACACTTGACCTTCCAGTCCTCCGGACAGGAACAGGTGAAGAAACAACCCTCCATGTTAGAAATCTTTCTCATCGCCACGATCGGGTCCTTGACCCTGTCAAATTTCGATGGCTTCGTGTTGCTGAAGTCCCGATACTAGAATGATCCTCTCCTATAAACCTCTTCAGTATTAACAGTTGTGGTGGCTACAATGGGAGCAACCTCAGACACAATGGCATACCGCTCATCGCACAAGTTAATCATCGTGGTCTTGATAGACCCAAAAACCTTGGCGAACATATATATATATATATATATATATATATATATATAAAAGAAATGCCACAATTCATACTGTTAGAACCACCACGAAAAGACTAAACCCTCGGGGTTTGTGACATCCTTGCTACGCGTACAGGTCCTGTGCTTCTAGTAGTACGAGCCCATACTACCTTCCACACCTACCCGTATTTGTCTCAATAGATCATCACAAACTACCCGAAAAAAACCCAACAACTAGGATTCACATGCATCCTATACTCACTCTCTCGAGAGTTGCTAATCATCCCCTAACTGGCTTGCTACACCCATAGTCTCTCATAAAACTTCCACCAACCCTGCAAGCGCTCATGAAAGCTAGTCATATATAATGTTGGATTTCATAGACAGTCGGATACTTGATTCTACCCTAATCCCACAACCAGATAAGGAATAAGAAATAAGGCTACATTAAACATTCTCACACTATAAAATCTTAGTTATGTACAACTACGATGCATACAGTAAGCAACTAGAGTAATGATGTTAATTTCATCTATCATACAATAAGTTCTCCTGGGCTATTACGCGTCAAATCAGGAAATTCTGTCATGGAATTTCCTAAGGATCCCTAGCCTACCAACTTGCATGTCATTTTATCATTATCATCATAAGCAAATAATAGTGTGGGTATCCTGGGGTATACGTTCTTACTCTGGCTGATCGAACACATCTGATCCTTCTTTGGTTACCTTTGAAAACAATTTTCAAAACTTTATAGATCCTTAGTTTGAGTTTGGATTCACACGGATGCTTATCCAATTTATTCAAACCAAGGCTCTGATAACAACTTTTAACATCCTAAAAATCAAGGTAAATTTTTTTAATTTCAAAACCAAACCAAATTCCATAATTGTTTACAAAACATGGTTCCCAAATGTCAAATCATAAATAAGAGTATCCTAAAATCAAATCTCATAAAATCCGAAGGATGTGCATGATCAAGCATTCGCCTTTCCCCTTTCCTCTAAAGTACCTGAAACAATAACAATCAAACTGTAAGCCAAAGCTTAGTGAGTTCCCCCAAAGTAGCACACATAAACATACTGATAACAACATATATGAGCCTTTAGCCTAACTGGACCGCCTCATAGGGCCTACAACCCATCTGGACCGCTCTCTGTGCCATTGTCCTGACTGGAGTGCCTCTCAAGCCTTCAGTCTGTCCAGACCGCCCCATGTATATTGGCCTTCAGCACAAAGCAGGACCACCTCCACCCAACCAAACATAACATGTCAATATATACAATAACAATCAATTACCAGCAAGTACATTTAGTCATATTGATATACCAATCTAACATATAAAATCTATCCAATATACTAGGATACATAATCCAGTGGGTCGGCATTGGTGGCTTCGACCCACAAGTACAGTGAGGAAAACTCACCTCACAGTTCTAAATGTAGCTGAATAGATCATTGCTCCAACTACTGACTCTACTGGTCACCTATACAATAAAAAGTGACGTAAACTCAAACTACTACTCATAATACCGCAAATGACCCATGACCATCCTTGACCACGTCGTGACCACAAATTTCCAAACAGATGAACCTTAGCCCGGTCGCCATGCTATTGCAGCCTAGGTCACGTCGTGGGCACTAGGCACCCAACATCTTAATGGATTAAGTCATTTTCTTTGATCCTAAGGGCTCCAAAGCCCATATCTGGTCCATTCTAAGGTCCAAGTGGATAAAGTTTCCAAGTTCATCCCTTTAGACCCTCTAAGAGTTATAGATCTCATTTCCTAGTTCTAAAAGGGCAAAACATAACTTGGCTTAACTCATTAAGCAGTTAATCATGATGACTTCTAGATCCATATTTCCAAAAATATTTCTAGCATCATACAACAACACAAAATACCCTTAATTACATAAATCCATGTCCAATGCATGTCTTGGACTCTTATTAGGTCAAAACGAGGGTTTTTGACCCAAAGATCCATGCATGGTACTAAAATTCACTACTAGTCCAGATCCAAAGCAACAAATGCCCTAAATGTCCTAGAGATTCTTAAAATTGAAAACTTTATGAGATCTCACCAACCAATAATCAAAAACATGATGATTTAGGGACAAAACTCAAGATCCAACAACCCATCATGATAAAAATAGAGTCTTGAACACTTAAAAAGGTCCAGAAGAATGCTACAATAAAGGATGGAGACTTGCTTTTTGAATCTTTAGCTCCCTTCTTCTTTCTTCCTTTAATGGCTTCAAGAACACCTGAAAACAAGATTTTACAAAGGAGGAGGGAATTAGGGTTTTTTAAATTCTCAGAGAGGCTGATGGAGGCTGTCACATCCCCAAATTCACGGTCATTATAAAAATTTTATTTATGATTATTTAAAAATCAGATTATTCATTTTAAAGAATGATATTACGGAATTAGTTCCCAGAAAAACATGATAATAATATTATCAAAGCATTTGCAAAGAAATTTATTTTATTTATAACAAACATTGGGATGTTATCATCAATACATAAAGAGCATAAACAGGCCTTACATTCATTTACACTAATGACTTACATCTCCTTTAATCTCTCAATGTAATGTGTCTTCGTATCGATACCTGTGATACAAATAAACTGAGTGGGTCATGTTGGGAAACCTAGTGAGTACATAGGGTTTTCAACCAACAATAATATAGTTAATTTGTTTCTTCACATATTTCATGTCAAACAATTAACCTGATTACCCATCCCCATTTTCTTCATTTAATCTTCCCTAAAGATTTATCCTAAGGGCCATCTCCTACATTGTATTTACCTCTCATCTCCTTAGCATTTCCTTATATGTTTGTTTGTAAAGACTTGTCCTAAGGATAATCGCCTACATCGCATAGACAATACTGATTCAAGGATTACTCCCCCAATACGTGTCCAGTAAGGATTAGAGTATCATCACATGAATACATAGTTTCAACATCGACTCAACTCATAATACATAGTAAGGGTTAGAGAATCATCACATGAATACGTAGTTACAACATCGTCTGAACTTGTAATTCATCACCTACAGGTTATGAGCCTACTGGTGTTTTCACATGACTTGATTGGAATTGTTAGTGGTCGCCATCTATACTCTGGTAGATGGCTACATCGCAACATCGTTGGTCAAGGTTATGGCATCTCCTCTCATCTCACATCACTTATTTATCATCACCTATATATTATCACCTAGTTATCACCACCTTTTTATCATCACTTATCTCTTGTCACCCGTTTCTACGCAACACATATTTATAAGTATAAATATATATATATATATATATATATATATATATATATATATATATATACACAGTTTAAATCACGAAAACATGTATAGATTGTTCATCTAGCATAGATATCAAGAACATATATAATATGCACACATAGCACGTAATTTATATTAAATACTTCATATATATGTGTAAGATGAAAGTAACTATGCACTCACTTGTTAAAGTGATAACTCGAAATTCAGACAGTGCTTTGCTTCTAACAATCGTCTTTTCCTTCTACGAAACCTAACATTATTATTGCTAAGTTTTAGTCTAGTATTTATTGCGACTAATTAACTTGAGGTCTATGAGAAATATTGTTTTATAAGTGTTAAACAATACTTTTCAACTACTATGTACAGACAGGGGCTAGGCATGAAACACCGGAGGGCAGGACCATTTTAGCATTTAATCTGTTCAGAAATCCAACAGCCCTATACGACCCTTCAAACCAGATTCCCCGTACCGCAAGTAGTTAAAAGGTATTATAATAACACTTTGTACATTTTATAATACTTGCATATATTCTTTACAAGTTCATAATAATGATAATGAACTTAAACATAAGCTATACCTATAGTAGGGTAAGCATAACTCATTTACAATGGAGTTTAGCGAAGAACCAGGCTATGTGCGGGAAAAGCTTCTAAGCTAAAAGCTCTTCTTATCAGGGCCATCTGGTACTCCAGGACTGACTACTAACTCCTAAGAAGGGCTAGAGAAAAGTCTTCAGGCTTTGGGAGTGTTTGAGAGAAGATAAGTGGAAAGGTGTGAAGAAATGGGATGATTTGCGCCTCTATTTATAAACTGGAAATGGTTTAACATGTTGTGTTTATGAGCCAACACGTCATGTTGGTGTACCAAGTTTCACCATCTGGTGGCAAGGCATGGGGAAGAAGCAGTAACTCAGATCGTGTCACGTGTCACTCGCCGATCACTCCAAAAACTAATTATTTTCTAAAATCCGTAACTTTCGCATCCGAGCTCCGTATTTCATGTTCTTTATATCCACACTTAGGTATCAACGGGATCTACAACTTTTATTTAGTATCCGTCGGCTATTTTTGACTTTATTTTTAAAGAAATATTTTAACAGACTTAGACAGGTTAAGTCTGTTAAAAACTCATAACTTGGTCATCCGACATCCGTTTTCAACTGTCTATATATCGTTGAGCTCCTATTAATGATATATTCAATTCTCATTTAGGTTGTGTCAACTAAAAAATGATCGATTTAAAAGTTGAATTCCGAGTTGTATACCGCTATGCAAAATCTTATAAAAATCCTAACTTCTTCATACGAAGTCAGATTTGGACATTATTTTTATGTACGTTCTTGGTTTATCATATACTACGACTTTAGTTTAGATTCCTAAGGCTAATAAGTAATTTATCAAAAATTCACTTTTTACATTATGCGGTGTCGTTCCGGTTTAGCCGTAAAACTTCGACTTGTCATAAATTCTTCGTTATAACTCGGATTTTAGCGTTATTTATATGTACGAAACCCTTGTGACATATACTATAACTTGGTTAAGATTATTTATTCTAAGTAACCTTCCATCAAAAATTTGTTTTTGATGCTTATTGCCTCTAATCTGACTAGCCCGAATTTGCGGTGGTTACAAAGGCTGAGGGTAAACAAACCCTAGCCTCCTCATTCCTTTAAATAGGGAGAAAAACCTAGAAATATATTTTTTTTATTTTCCAATTGATACATCGTAACCACACACTGCCACGCTGTGGCGGCCTTTAATGTACCCGCGATTTTTTTGAAGCGCCATGTCATGGCGCCTTCCCTATGTTGTGGCAACCTAGAAATGCATTAAAATATTGGTAATTAAATTACCTACGAATTCGTATGTTACATCATTTTTAACGATCTTTATATGCATGAAGTCGTGTTAACAAGCACTATCCAATTAAAGTGTTGATTTCTCTTAAGTAGATTTAATACACGATGTTTTTTTTCTATGTATTAATAACACTTGTTTTGTGAATAGTTTTTCGTTTTTTGATGATCATCAACTTTTTTAGACAATTAGGGTATTATGCATGCAATTCTAAGTGTAATGACTTCAACTGCATTCAAAAACAATGAATACTACTACACAATAGGTCCTATTATAGGAAAGTTCACAGTGGTTTAACCGATGAACGTTGACCTATTTTTGCCATTTGTTACAGTTCACATGATCCTACCAAAGAGAGGCATGTTTCCTCAATCGAATGGCCACCACCTTCACCTTCAATTGTTCTGCTATGTGTCACAGATCAAACACACGCTTAAAGGTGCTTAACCATTCAATTAATTCGTTAGGATAACCATGCCCCATGAACTCGAGAATCTCAACCGTCACACCAATATTCCTCAAGGGATCATCATGATATCCTCCTTCGTGGTGATCTCATTTCGGCCAAAAAAAATGATTGGCCACCTCATTACCACAATCCCAGACACTCAGTTCCGCTTTAGTCATCTCATCTGACGATTCATGATGCATCAACTCGAGTTCTTGGATCAATGATTGCAAGCATTCAATCTCTATGTCACATAGATCTCATAAATTTTCCTCATCATTATGTGGAACGTGTCCACCACTATGATGACCACGAACCATTTGTTTGTTTGCTCTGATACCTATAGGAGCCGAAGTTTATTGTAAGATGTCGAAAGTTTTGTAATGTTCGTGATATAATGTTATTTACAAAGGCATTGTTGTTTCGAAATTGTGTTGCCTAGACCTTTGTACTTTTTGTATGCTTTCTTTTCTCCTAGAAATAGGGGAAGGTATAGTAGATAGAGAATAACTTTTTTTTATCGTGTCTGTCTAGTTTTCATTGTATCAAGGAAGCATCATATGAGCTGAAACAAGGTTATATTTACTCTAAGTGTTCTTAATTATGTTTGTTTTTCTGATCTCGTTTCCTAACTCAATTAAATCCCAACTACATTTAGTATCAAAGAAGGAATCATACTACAATGATCTGATTTTCAACTTGTTTCAATTGTATTTTGAGTCTAGTACATGATTCAAAAAGTTTCCGCACTTTTGATACTGAAAATCATCCTTGATCTTCAGTTGTGATTCGATTCAGCAACTAGTTTGTTTAATCGAGTGTTCTACTTGCTTTTTTTTTATCATCCTTTAATTCTCAAATTTCTAAAGTTTTTCGGAGAATTCATTCGTACATCAACGGCGAATTTCAATATGAACACGATGACGTCTTTTTCTCATCTCCTAGGATCTTCAACAAAGATTCCTATGCTAATTCCAGAGTATTATGATAAATGCGTTGATCGCATGGAAGACTACTCGAATGGACAAGCCTGTTGAGCCTACAAAGGAAATCATTCCTTAGAAAAATGGTGTATTCAAGTATCTCAAAAAGAAAGCTCATAAGTCATGACATTCTCCTGAAAGGTCTACTAGCTTTTCTCCTTCAATAGTTCGAAATCCACATGTTACACGGAAAAGTCTCATCATTCGAGAGGTTCTTGTACCAGTTTCTCCATCCTCAAAGAAGCGAAGGTCTGAGGATGTTGCAAAGCATATTTCCATGAAAATGAAGAAGATGAAATTGATTTTTTAGGTTGACTCTATGGAAGATGAAGCAGTTCCTGAAACTCCAGATGGTGATGTTTCATCCAAGAAGAAATCTCCTGTCAAATCAACTTTCGAGGAGATAGGCATTTCCAGTAGCTCTATGAGAACTTCTATATATAGTGGACACAACTACTATTCTTGGTGATTCAACTAAAGTATCAACTCCTGAGCAGACTTCGGTCATACCACCCAAGGTTTCGATAACCATGTCATTTGATGAGGAGGTTTGAACCTCAGGCATTTCTACACAAGTATCTGATACGGATATAAATGTCAATATGGGTGAGGGAACCTTGAACAAAAAAAAAAGTGTCTACTCATGGTATTTTCGAAACCTCTACTATCACTTCCCATACTTCCTTACCACCATTTGTCACTACTATTTCTACAACCATACATTCACCAACTTTTGATCAAGTTATGAAACAACCCATCACTTCTCTTTTTCCATCTCAATCCACTGATCTACCCAAACCTGCAAATGATGATGACACTGATGATGGAGGATTTGGAGGATCATTTGTTGATCTCGAATATGATCCTGAGGAAGAAGACATACCAAACCACATGCTTATGTCAGGGAAATAGTTCAAGATCCTCATCAGAAAGCTCAACTCTTTGTTACAATCACAAGTAGATGCCGGCAATAAACACTCAGTATCTGGAATTGAATTCGATGTCAAGCTCAAGGCTCAGGAGCTTCGACTTCAACATAAGCTAGATACTTTGGACAAGAATAATGAAATTTGTGTCAAAGCTCGGTCTGATACGTTCAATAATGCAATCAAGGAGCTAAGGATTGTTGTGAAGGAAAGGCATGTTCTATTTGTTAGGGATGGCAAGACAGTAAGAGAAGATGTGAATATAAAGTTAGAAGAATTAAAGGTTGATGTAGCCAAAGAAATCAATGAGTTGAATGCAAACTACTCTTCTCTACATTCGAAAGTAGACATCGTTGCAGGGGCTGTCACAACAGTAGTGAAATGGTATCAATCTCTATGTCGCAAGTTTAATGAAAAAGCTTCTGATGATCTTAACAATTTTGGGGAGCTTGATGCTATGCTTCTTGAACTCAAAGAATTGGTGACAAAGACTGGATCTGCATCTCTTTTAACTCCTGAGTTCTTAACTCAAAAGTTTTGTTTGTCTGAATCTGCAATTCAGAAGGAGTTAGGCACATTGTCTCAGCTGTTAAATCTCTTACCAACAAATGCCCCACCTGTTGTCACAGGTGTGCAAGGGGGAGAAAGAAGAACTATTGGTAAAGGAGAAGGTGCCTCTGGGAAATCGGATAAAGAAGTAAAGGTTGTTGGAAAGGTTTTTACAACTCATACTCCTACACCAAAATCAAAAATTTCGAAACCAACAATTTCGAAGGCTGAACCAGTGATAGCTACTTGTAACGACCCAAAAATCATGACCAAAAAATTCGTTTTTAATTCAATAATAAAACCACAAATGTCAACCATTCATTCAAAACATATCACCACCGGGTATCAAGTCTAAAACATTATTTTATTTTATTAGAGTAAACATCCCAGGCTAAAACTCCTTTAGTGTGTGTGCCATGTGATTACCTCCAGCTCTTCCCTCCGCTACTATATGTACCTGAAACCAAAACTGAAAACCATAAGCACAAAGCTTATTAAGTTCCCCAATCTACCACATACCATCCACATATTGGGCCCCCGCCCGCTGGATCGGGACGTGCTCGGCATCGGACTAGCTCCGGCATCGGGCCTCGCACGGCATCAGGCCCCGCCTGGCATCGAGCCCCGCTCGGTATACATATCTATTTCTGTTAGGCCCCGCCTGTCTCTGGGCCTCGCCCGCTAAATATATACAACATATAATATAACACGTAATGCGTAAGCTAAACACACTCTACCATATTCCTGTACTAAGGCCTCGCCTATCTTGGGCCCCGCCCCTATCCTACTACTGGTGAGTCATGGAACCCAGTCCATGATCCTGCTGAGAGTGAGATACAGTCCCCCGCCCACACTCATCTCTCTCCTATCTCGGGCCTCGCCCCTGATCTACTACTAATGAGATACGAAACCCCGTCTATACTCTGCTAGTGGTGAGATACGGTACCTTTCCCACACTCACCTCCTTACCAGGCACATACGAGCATCACACAGACAACAAGTATAAGCTATCATATAAGCATTCCTCGGGCACCCGCCGGACATCGGACCTTGATCCAAAATCACATACTAGCATATAGTGCCTAGGGCTAACCCCTGGGTCTTCCTACTCATAAACTACATGGGCCGGCATTGTGGTCCTAGACCCATTCACATAGTGAGGAAGCTCACCTTGTATTGCTAAAATCTTTCTGATATCCCTCTGGTTGCTATCTGCCAAATCCCGAAATGCTACTCCTTCGGGTCCGCAAGCTACCAACACCAAATATCACTTAGTCTATTACATTAATCCATCTTAGGGTAAAATGACCATTCTACCCCTAGTCCAACTTTGTAACAACCTGAAATTTCGTACCATTGCTTGTAACCCTTTTTGTAATCCATTACAATTAACCAATCGTCGTTTCCAAATTTATTTCCGATTTTGTCATTAAATTAAATCGTTAATTAGAGATTATCTAAAATGACTTAATGGGTGTCCTAGTGCATTTAGAACTCATTCTAACACCCCATATTAGTAATCGGAACATTTCTAGAATCGACCATGTTGGGTTACGGCAACTTGGTCGGGTACGACCAAAAGCCCCGTCTAAAGCCGGTATCGGGTAGAATTCCACCGTGTCCAAATCCCGAACACTATTTAAAGTGTTCTAAACTTCCATTTGAAGCTTTTTCTTCATCTCACTACTGTAACAGCCCAAATTTCCAGGTATCTTTATTGTTTATGATTTTGGTGTTTTGAGAGGGGACTCGGCGAGTTGGAGCTCAGACTCCCCAAGTAGGTTCGCGATTCTGGACGCGGGATTCGCCTGGACTCGGCGAGTCCAGGATATGGACTCGGTAAGTCCGCGCTGCTTAATGAAACCCTAATTTCTCGGGTTTGGGACCTATTTAAAGGGCCTTATGGCCGTCATTTGTGCTCACCAGTCCCTTGAGTGAAACCCTAATCGAGTGTGAGCATTTGGAGCAAAGTAGGAGGCCATTATTGATCTTGGAGGTGTCATTTTGCAAGGAAAGGGAAAATCAGCTAAGGGGAAAGCAAGAGGAGCCATCTTCTGAGGGTTTGGAGTCCAGAGCATCACTATTGTGGTAATACCTTCGAGCTATCCTTTTCTATGTTGATGTTTACATTGATTTAGGGTTTATTGAACCCTTTTGTGGCTAGATCTTGTGCTCCCTTGGTCCCTTAAGCGATTTAGACCATAGATCTGGACCCTTGGAGGTCCAGAGTGTCCCTTTGCCCAAGCTTTTTGGGAATCAATGGAGGTTTTGGATTGGAATCCTTATGCGTTAGGTCAAAATGCTACCTATGAGCCATGGGGTGTGTTATGGACACCAAGTTAGGGGCTTTACGTGATGAATTAGTCTAGGAAGGCCAGATCTATGAATTGTTGGAGCAGATCTGACCTTAGAAGCGAGTTTGAGTGATTGCATGGTATGGACTCGCCGAGTCCGATGAGCAGACTCGACGAGTAGCTTGAAGATTTCCTTGAGTTCGCTCAGTGAGTGGTCCAGTCGAGTCATAGGTTGACTCAGTGAGTCAGGGTGAGTTAGAGAGGGTTGACAGGTGGACTGAGTCGAGCTGGGACTCGCCGAGTTGTTCTTGAGACTTGGCGAGTTGAGTCGGGGTGGCCCCGCGATTCTTCCAGGTGGAACTCGTCGAGTCAGGGGAAGTACTCGAATTGTAAGAAGGGAATCCTAGAGAGTTGGTGAAAACGTCTAGACTCACCGAGTTGCCCTTGTGCACTCACCGAGTCCGGTCAAAGTTGACCGTTGACCGTTGACCAAAGTTGACCTGTGTTGACTTCTTAGGGATAGTCAACCTTAGAGATAAAAAGTGTTAATAAGAGATGAATGATGTTATAGGGAGATTGTAGCTCGGAGGATCGAGCACGAGTGATTTCGGGATTTGCTAGCTATCGATATTCACGAGGTGAGTCTTCTCATTCTACTGTAACCGGAAGGGTTTGATTGTGTGACCGGAAGGTCGGATATGATATGAGACATATGTGTTATATGTGATAAGTTAATTGTCATATGTGTTATGTATGATATGTTTAATGTGGGCCGGAAGGCATTATGATATGGGCTGGAAGGCGAATATGTTATGGGCCGGAAGGCATTGTAGTGTGGACCGAAGGGTTGGCGTGGGTAGGACCAGAAGGTTTACCCAGCAGGGACGGAAGTCCCCTGAGACACATGGACCGGAAGGTCAGGGCCTGGAAAGGCGTATGTGCGTAAGTTGTATTTTGGTGAAACTCACTAAGCGATTATGCTTACAGTTGTTGTGCATGTGTTTCAGGTACTACCGAGGACCGTGGGAAGGCTCCGACGTGATCTGTACACACTGATAGATGATTTATGATCTTGGGATTCATATGATTTGTATTATGATATGACACGTTGAATGTTTATGCCTTGTTTTGGATGAAAATACTTCCTTTTGAAATGAAAATTTTGTTTAAAAAAAATTCCGTTTTTACAAATTGGTATCAGAGCCTTGGTTTGAGGGATTCGGGTACACCTTCGGGCGTAACTGAACTCAAATCGAGGACTTGAGGAAAACTTTTAAAATAAAGGCATAAAATCTTTATAAAGTATTTATGGTAAACAAGAATGAAGCAGTGTGTACGATCAGCCAGCGCCCGAACGGTAAGGATCCGCAAAATACTCTTACAATGTTGTGTTACGAGATATGATATGATATGAATTGTTATGCATGCTAGAAGACTAGGTATTCATGATAGGACTAGAGTGGCCTAATTTGTGATGCCTTAGTCTAGGGAAGTCTATTGCTATGAGATGTTGTGATAGCGAGCGGATAGTTAGTGCATAACAAGAGTAAAGTACTCACGATCCGGGGTTTGGGGAGGAGAACTTGGGATGAATGCTGATGCGGTGTGGTCGGTAGTATTGGGCCCGTACTACCGAAGACACCGGGTCAGTGGGCAACCCAAGTAGGAATCCCTAGGTATCGGCGACTGAGTAGGGTTGCGTTATCGAGTACGATTATGCTCGATAGAGTCTCTGATAAGTTCTATGTTGTATTTCAGAGGCATCATGGTTGGACCACGCCACAGACCGAGTACGAGTAGTGTGAGTGACGAGGAGATTCGTCAGATGATTCATGAGGAGGTGGCTGTGGCGATCCGGGCCGAGATTCCGGAGATGTTTGGGTCTATTAAGACCACTTTGATGGAGACCTTTGATGAGCGGTATGCCGCGTTGACTGAGGCTGCAGCCGCTGCAGCTACCGCAGTTGTGGCCGCTGCCAGGCCACAAGGAGGTGACTCGTTGCTGTTTCGGGAGTTCAGCAACACGAAGCTACCTGAGTTTGATGGGACGCAGGATCCGATCGCTGCTATGAGGTGGATTGCTGATATCGAGGGATGCTTCTACACTTGTTCATGTCCGGAGCATCTGAGGGTACAGTTCGCCTTGAACCAGCTCCGTATGGGAGCGAAGGATTGGTGGAAGTTCGTGACGGCGAACTTCACTTTGGCAGAGATTTCAGCTGTGACGTGGGAGAGGTTTATGTTCAGAGACGAGTACGTTCCGCCGGTGGAGAGGGAACGGTTGGTTAAGGAGTTCTTGACCCTCAAGCAGGGTACTGATTCGGTTACGGTGATCACGCGGAAGTTTCATGAGAGGGCGATGTTCTGCCCCGAGCAGGTGTCCACAGAGCAGGCTCGGATGAGCCGGTATTTGGGTGTGTTGAGGAGGGATATCTGGGAGTTCGTGTCGAACTCCACATATCATACTTTTGCTGAGCTTCAGGCGAATTCCAGGAAGCGCGAGATCAAGTTGGAGACCCAGGCCAGGGAGGAGGCCGAGTCTCAACGGGTGGATCGGCGGCCAACTCAGTCTCAGCCGGCAGCCAAGCGGACTAAGTCCGCCGATTCGAGGAAGGGAGGTCCGAAGGGCCGCACTTGCGGAAAGTGTGGCAAGGGTCACGAGGGGACATGTCGGTCTGGTGCTTGCTACAAGTGTGGCAAGGAAGGGCACATCGCTAGGGATTGCCCCAAGGGGTTTATGGTTTGCTTTCATTGCAACCAGACCGCCCATCGGAAGGCTGAGTGCCCTCAGCTTCTTCAGGGATCTGCACCTGCTGCCAGGGCTACTGAGACTCGACCAGTGAAGGCCGAGGCCCCGAGGGCTCGTGGGAGAGCCTTTCAGCTGACTCCGGAGGAGGTCCGCGCTGCACCCGATGTTGTGGCAGGTATGCTTTATTTCATTTATTTATTTTGATGTTGAGATATTATGCTTATGCTATGATATGCGTAGGTACTTTCCTTGTGAACTCTGTACCTGCTTTAGTGTTATTTGACTCGGGTGCGAGTCGGTCTTTCGTATCTTTGGCCTTTAGTCAGCAGATCGATGTTAGTCGTGAGCCGTTGAGTCGGCATCTGAGAGTTTCTATAGTAGATGAGAGAGTGATTTGTGCCACGGAGGTTCTCCAGAGATGTGTGTAAGAGATTTTCGGGGTTGAGTTTCCGATTGATCTGATTCCTATTGCGATGGGTGATGTTTGTGTCATTGTGGGCATGGACTGGTTGAGCCGATTTGGTGCAGTCATCGACTGTGAGCGTCAGCTGGTGACCATACGAGACCCTAGTGGGGGAGTTCTTTCAGTATACGGCGAGGGTACACGTTCTGGATCAGCTTTTTGTTCGGCCGCTAGGGCGAGTCAGTGTCTACAACAGGGTTGTAAGGGTTTTGTGGCGTATGTGATGGATACGCGGGTGGCTTCCGAGAGACCGAGTTCAGTTGAGGAGGTTCCGGTGGTGCGTGAGTTTCCAGATGTTTTTCCTAAGGAGTTGCCGGGTGTACCTCCTGTGAGGTAAGTGGAGTTTGGTAATGATTTGGTTCCGGGGGCCGCACCTATCGCTAAGGTGCCTTATCGTCTTGCACCTCCAGAGATGCAAGAGTTATCCTCGCAGCTTCAGGAGTTGCTGGGGAAGGGATTCATTCGGCCGAGCAGCTCGCCGTGGGGAGCACCTATTCTGTTCGTCAAAAAGAAGGATGGTTCACACCGGATGTGCATTGATTACCGGGACTTGAACAAGCTGACGGTCAAGAACCGTTACCTATTACCGAGGATCGACGATTTATTCGATCAGTTGCAGGGAGCATCTTGGTTTTCCAAGATCGATTTGAGGTCGGGATATCATCAGGTGAGAGTGCGGGATGAGGACGTCCAAAAGACAGCATTCAGGACGCGATATGGGCATTATGAGTTTGTGGTGATGCCTTTTGGGCTCACCAATGCCCCTGCTGTGTTCATGGATCTCATGAACAGGGTATGCAGGCCGATGTTGGATCGGCGGTGATTGTATTTATCGATGATATTCTGGTGTATTCGAGATCAAGAGAGCAACATGAGGAGCATTTGAGGGAGGTCTTTGGGGTTTTGAGATCGGAGAAGCTTTATGCAAAGTTCTCCAAGTGTGATTTCTGGTTGCGGGAGGTTCAGTTCCTAGGACATCTCGTTAACCAGGAAGGGATTCTGGTCGATCCGGCCAAGGTTGAGGCAGTGATGAGTTGGGAGGTGCCGAAGTCACCATCTGAGTTCAGGAGCTTCCTTGGGTTGGCAGGGTATTATCGGAGATTTATCAAGGATTTCTCCAAGATCGCAGTGCCGCTCACCAGATTGACCCGGAAGGGTGTTGCCTTCTCATGGGGTCCTGAGCAGCAGACCTCCTTTGAGACACTTCGCCAAAGGTTGTGCGAAGCCCCGGTATTAGCTCTCCTGGAAGCGATGGGTGATTTTGTAGTATATTGTGATGCATCGATTTTCGGGCTGGGTGCGGTGTTAATGCAAAGGGGACATGTGATAGCATATGCATCGAGGCAGCTGAAGCCTCATGAGACGAGATATCCCACGCATGATCTAGAGTTGGGGGCAGTAGTGTTCGCCCTCAAGATTTGGCGTCACTACTTGTATGGGGTTCGGTGTACGATATACACAGACCATAAGAGTTTAAAGTACTTGATGGATCAGCCCAACCTAAATATGCGTCAGAGGAGGTGGTTGGATGTGGTCAAGGATTATGATTGTGAGATCCTGTACCACCCAGGCAAGGCTAATGTGGTAGCCGATGCGTTGAGCCGCAGGGCGGAAAGCACTCCACTACGAGATGTACGTTTGAGATTGATCGTGATAGCACCGGTACTAGATGCCATTCGTGGGGCACAGGCCGAGGCTGTGCAACCGGAGATGCAGAAGAGGGAACGGGTCGTTGGTTTGGTTTCAGAGTTCGTTACGGATGGTCGAGGGCTTATGACTTTTCAGGGTCGGATTTGGGTACCGTTTGTGGGCGGTACGCGTACTACTTTGATGGAAGAGGCTCATCGGTCGAAATTTTCGATCCATCCGGAGGCCACGAAGATGTATTTGGATTTGAGGAAAGAGTATTGGTGGCCCTGTATGAAGAGGGACGTCGCCTGGTTTGTTGAGAGGTGCTTGACCTGCCGTAGGGTCAAGGCCGAGCACCAGAGACCGCATGGCAAGTTGCAGCCATTGGAGGTTCCCGAGTGGAAGTGGGAACATTTCACCATGGATTTCATCACCAAATTGCCGAGGACTGCCAGAGGAGTTGATGCAATTTGGGTGATTGTGGATAGGTTGACGAAGAGCGCTCACTTCCTTGCCATCAGTGAGAGTTCTTCAGCGGAGAAGTTAGCGGAGATATATGTGAGGGAAGTGGTATCTCGGCATGGGGTGCCGATCTCGATTGTTTCGGACCGTGATGTGCGTTTCATTTCCAGATTCTGGAAGAAATTTCATGAGGAGTTGGGTAGTAGATTGCATTTTAGTACCGCGTATCATCCCCAGACAGATGGCCAGAGCGAGCGGACGATTCAGACGCTTGAGGACATGCTTCGAGCGTGTGTATTAGATTTCGGGGGTAGCTGGGATGCGTATTTACCCTTGGCAGAGTTTTCCTACAACAACAGCCATCATTCGAGCATTGGTATGCCACCCTTTGAGCTGTTGTATGGTAGGAGGTGTCGGACCCCCATTTGTTGGGGAGAGGTTGGGCAGAGAGTGATGGGCAGTATAGAGATCGTGCTTCAGACGACAGAGCAGATTCAGCAGGTCAGACAGAGGTTATTGACCGCCCAGAGCCGACAGAAGAGTTATGCAGACAGACGCCGGTCCGAGCTTGAGTTTCAGGTCGGCGACTTCGTTCTCCTGAAGGTCTCTCCTTGGAAAGGAGTGATTCGATTCAGGAAGAGGGGCAAATTGGGGCCCCGGTATATTGGGCCATTTCGTGTGATTGCGAGGGTAGGCCGGGTAGCCTATCGTTTGGAGTTGCCAGCAGAGTTGGGGTAGATCCACGACACTTTTCATGTGTCGCAATTGAGGAAGTGTATAGCCGATGAGTCGGCAGTGGTTACATTAGAGGATATTCAGGTGGATGCGAGCCTGAATTATGCCGAGAGACCAGTGGCCATCAGAGATCGGAAGATCAAGGTTCTGAGGAACAAGGAGGTACCTCTGGTGTTGGTTCAGTGGCAACACCGGAAGGGATCGGAGATGACCTGGGAGCCGGAGCGCGAGATGCGGGAGCAGCATCCGGAGCTATTTTCAGAGCGAGACTTCGAGGGCGAAGTCTAGTTCTAGTGGGGGAGAATTGTAACAGCCCGAATTTCCAGGTATCTTTATTGTTTATGATTTTGGTGTTTTGAGAGGGGACTCGGCGAGTTGGAGCTCAGACTCGCCGAGCAGGTTCGCGATTCTGGACGCGGGATTCGCCTGGACTCGACGAGTCCAGGATATGGACTCGGCGAGTCCGCGCTGCTTAATGAAACCCTAATTTCTCGGGTTTGGGACCTATTTAAAGGGCCTTATGGCCGTAATTTGTGCTCACCAGTCCCTTGAGTGAAACCCTAATCGAGTGTGAGCGTTTGGAGCAAAGTAGGAGGCCATTATTGATCTTGGAGGTGTCATTTTGCAAGGAAAGGGAAAATCAGCTAAGGGGAAAGCAAGAAGAGCCATCTTCTGAGGGTTTGGAGTCCAGAGCATCACTATTGTGGTAATACCTTCGAGCTATCCTTTTCTATGTTGATGTTTACATTGATTTAGGGTTTATTGAACCCTTTTGTGGCTAGATCTTGTGCTCCCTTGGTCCCTTAAGCGATTTAGACCATAGATCTGGACCCTTGGAGGTCCAGAGTGTCCCTTTGCCCAAGCTTTTTGGGAATCAATGGAGGTTTTGGATTGGAATCCTTATGCCTTAGGTCAAAATGCTACCTATGAGCCATGGGGTGTGTTATGGACACCAAGTTAGGGGCTTTACGTGATGAATCAGTCTAGGAAGGCTAGATCTATGAATTGTTGGAGCAGATCTGACCTTAGAAGCGAGTTTGAGTGATTGCATGGTATGGACTCGCCGAGTCCGATGAGCAGACTCGGCGAGTAGCTTGAAGATTGCCTTGAGTTCGCTCAGTGAGTGGTCCAGTCGAGTCATAGGTTGTCTCAATGAGTCAGGGTGAGTTAGAGAGGGTTGACAGGTGGACTGAGTCGAGCTGGGACTCGCCGAGTTGTTCTTGAGACTCGGCGAGTTGAGTCGGGGTGGCCCCGCGATTCTTCCAGGTGGAACTCGTCGAGTCAGGGGAAGTACTCGACGTGTAAGAAGGGAATCCTAGAGAGTTGGTGAAAACGTCTAGACTCGCCGAGTTGCCCTTGTGCACTCGCCGAGTCCGATCAAAGTTGACCGTTGACCGTTGACCAGAGTTGACCTGTGTTGACTTCTTAGGGATAGTCAACCTTAGAGATAAAAAGTGTTAATAAGAGATGTATGATGTTATAGGGAGATTGTAGCTCGGAGGATCGAGCATGAGTGGTTTCGGGATTTGCTAGCTATCGATATTCACGAGGTGAGTCTTCTCATTATACTGTAACCGGAAGGGTTTGATTGTGTGACCGGAAGGTCGGATATGATATGAGACATATGTGTTATATGTGATAAGTTAATTGTCATATGTGCTATGTATGATATGTTTAATGTGGGCCGGAAGGCATTATGATATGGGCCGGTAGGCGAATATGTTATGGGCCGGAAGGCATTGTAGTGTGGACCGAAGGGTTGGCATGGGTAGGACCGGAAGGTTTACCCAGCAGGGACAGAAGTCCCCTGAGACACATGGACCGGAAGGTCAGGGCCTGGAAAGGCGTATGTGCGTAAGTTGTATTTTGGGGAAACTCACTAAGTGATTATGCTTACAGTTGTTGTGCATGTGTTTCAGGTACTAGCGAGGACCGTGGGAAGGCGCCGACGTGATCTGTACACACTGATAGATGATTTATGATCTTGGGATTCATATGATTTGTATTATGATATGACACGTTGAATGTTTATGCCTTGTTTTGGATGAAAATACTTCCTTTTGAAATGAAAAATTTGTTTAAAAAAAAATTCCGTTGTTACAACTACTCTCTCTCTCTAACCTCTCTCCTCAACCAAAGATTCAAGGTCCAAAACATTGAATTAATGCTCCAAATCTTTGAGGTAACATCCCCAACTTGTTGTTTAACCTCTTAGGCCTTCAAATTCGTGTTTAATCTATCAATTTGGACCTGGAACATGTGTTTATGGCCAAGGAGCATGCTTGGGCCGTAAACACATAAAAACATGGGTTTTTGAGCAATTTAACCCCTCCAAACCAACATCGGGACTTAGATATGACCTTATGGCTTGCAAATCCGGACTTAGAACACCCTAAACAAGAAATTTGAGGAGCAAATAAGAGTTTACGGCCAAGGAACATGCTTGGGCCGTAAACTCCTCATTCATGGGGAGTAAACTCATTTAAACATGTTTAAAAGCCATATAACTACACCAATAGCCTTGGAATAAATCCTAGAATCATCTAAAAATAGTTTGGGGACCTTAAACATGACAAACTCCCTCCAAATGAGAGTTTATGGCCATAACACCCCAAGGAAAAGTTCCAGGGCCATAAACTCCTCTTAATGTGTCAAATGATGCCCAAAACTCATACCAAGGCTTGGAAAAATAGTTGGAATCACATGTGATTGTCCTAGCCTCACCAAATGAATTAAGTTTTGAGCATGGAGGGAGTTTCGGCCGTAAACTCCATGTTTACTGCCGTGAACTCCCATAAATGATATTCATGCAATTTCAATCCATTCCAAGGCTTTAGAAAAATCCATACCATCATTTCCGATGAGTAATCAAGCCATTTAGCACTCCAAAATACCCAAACATGAGTTCACGGACGTGAACTCATATGTGTATGTTATATGTGGCCGAAAAATCCCTTAGGATTTTACTCTTGAAGGGTAAACTCAATTCCCAAGTCCCATGCATCATTACACGTCCGTAGATGTCACCCGGGTCACTCCAAACACTCGTTTTGAAGTGTTTTAGCTCATTGGAGTGTAATATTCCATCTAATTAGTATTTTTAAATCTAATTAGATACATTTGGATATTATTTCATATTGCATAGGAACCTCGTGTGTAATCAAGCCCCGAACCAACGTTTAGTGTCCGAAACAGTTGCGTCTTCTCGTCTGGTGAGTTCATACCCCTACCCTTTTTCAATGGTTTTTCAATGTTTTCAGGGGGGAATACAAGCAAAGTACAAGGGATTACTTGTACTTCAAATTTTTTTTACATGTGTATGTTTGAAAATTTATGTGCTGTTAACACTGATAATCACAACCGATAACCGTTTGAAACTTGCAGGGTAATCATATACATCATTTGTGAAATTAGTTATAAGTTGTTATGTTTATTATTTCACAAATGGTTTCCACATTTTTATCAGTTAAAAAGCATAACTTTAGAACCTTTGAACATAAAACTTTATACACTGTTTTGTCCTCGGTAAAACTCAACAGAGATACGCGAGCGGAGGATTATCGTATTATTAATAGTAAATTTGTTAGTCCTATATAATTGGAGACACGTCCTCGGCGAACAATCCACAGAGATACGCGAGTGGAGGACCGCCCCCGTAACCAGAATCTCTTAGATAGGGAGCGGGACTTGAGTGTACAGATCTATACGGGGCTGACTACCCCACACCTGTCTGCTAGCTACAGCCGAACCGAAATGGTTCAAGGGCGACGAAAGTCATAAGGTGATATGGACTACTTATTGCCATATCTAGTCTATTGTATGGTTATGGAACTCGCAATTAGGATAACAGAAATTTACTTAATAGTAATAATGAATAAAGTAATCAACTTACTTAGTAAATATTAGTTTTATATACGAGTTAAAACTAATACATTTCACAAGATAACCAGGTTTTCAGAATACAAGTTTCACATTTGGTAACCAACATTCAGGAAAATATGCGATTTTCCTTGGAACATTTGTACATAACCAGAAAAGTGTAACAAACCAGATAACTTACATTTCATAAGAGTAAACATGTTTTCAGTGTACAACTTTACATTACGTTTTGGGAATCAATAACCAACCTTTCAAGAAAATATGGGATTTTCTTGGTGTGTGTAACATTTTCAGAAAACGGAAAGGAAACTTGTACATTTTTCACAAAACAAAATCACTTATGAACTCACCAGCGTTATGCTTATTTTCAAACCGCTTGTATTCTCAGGTCAGCGTTAGACAGGTACCCGAAGATCCTTTTGTTCGAAGATGGTGTGCACAGAAGACTTGTCTCGTTTTGTTTATATATACTATGTATCACAACTGTACAACTTACTTTTGAAACAAATGTAAACTTTTCTATATGTAATGTAATGGTTGTTTTACTTTACTTACTATGTGCATTGGATTTGATACTCAACGTGGAGTCAACCCTGGAAATGTTTCCGCCTTCGGTTTTTGGGGTGTGACAGATTGGTATCAGAGCCCTTGTTTATAGTGAATAAAGTATACCAAACCTTACATGGTATAAAACTATAAACACTAAAGGGCCTAAGTGCTCTGAATTAAAAGTATCTTCAAACTAGAAGTATTTTCAAAAGTATACAAGTATACTGAACCGTCGAAATCCATAACTACAAGTAGAACAAAACATAAGTAAATGGGTGTTGTGTACTGTGGTTAAACTTGGGAAGTTATGTAGTCGTGTCTAGGATCAATATAGCCTGGCCAACTATATTCATCCGAGACACGGCCAGCATGTGCTTGGGAGTGACTGTGGTATGCGGCATGCCTAAAACTTACCCTAATACCACAAACATCGAGCAAGTGTCGTAGCGAATCATGAAATATTATGGGAGTATTTCTCAAGCCAATCCTTTGTAGAAATCCTCGTTCACCTATAGATCCTTGATCATTCCGTTATCGATAGTTTACCTGCTTTGATAACTCTTTCCTACTTTATCGCTTATTCGGAATATATATCTGTCATATCTCTCGATTCGATTCAGAGGACTTATCATCCTCTCTTGCTTGATCTTATTAGATCAAGATGCCTCCAAGAAAGAGACCCAGCTCAAAGACCAACAACCCTCCGCCACCACCTCCTCCTGAAATTGAACCCGTGGTATTTCAGGAAGCTGTTACCGCCACAGTGGCAGCTGCTATGTCTCAATTGAACACCGGTGGTTCCGGTGGTTCGGGAGGCGGTACTCAAACTCAGGATCAAGAAAGCAATCAGGGACACCGAAAGGAGGGTTCCTATAAGTATTTCATGAATGCAAAACCAACATCTTTCGATGGCACTGGAGGTGTCATTTCCTTATCCCGATGGTATGAGAAAATCGAATCCATGTTTGAAATCTATGCTTGTGTGGAATCTGATAAGGTCAAGTTCGCAGCCTGTACCTTCATTGATAAAGCCTTGACTTGGTGGAATGGCCGAGTCAAATCTCTGACCCTACCCGTAGCCAACGCCATGGGCTAGGAAGCCATGAAAGAACTCCTGATAGCCGAATACTGTCCCCGTGGTGAAATGCAGAAACTAGAGCATGAGCTCTGGAACCTGAAGATGAAGGGTTCCGATATTGCTGCACACACTTCTCGATTCGATGACCTCGCACTTCTCTGCCCGAGATTGGTCACTCCTAAAAGTAAAAAGATAGAAAAGTTCATCTAGGGGCTGACCCAGCCAACAAAGGGAAATGTCTTAGTTGCACATCCGGATACCTATGACAGTGCCAAGAGTTTAGCCCAAACCCTAATTGATCACAGTGATGACTTCGAGGAAACCACCACCGATCCTGAGCCGACCAAGAGGAGTGGTGAGAAAAGAAAGTTCTAGAAGAAGAAGAAGGGTCAATCTTCCCAAGGATCCTCCAAGAGACAGCAGACTATAGCAGTCCATGCTGCTACTACTCCTATTGCTGCTGCTTCTGTTGTGGGATCCACAGCTCCAACTCCTACTAGCGGATATGCTGGTAATCTCCCTCTGTGTGACAAGTGCAAATACCACCACAACCCCGGCCCCTGCCGAGAATTATCTTGCACCAGTTGTGGTAAGAAGGGGCACATAGTCCGATTCTGCAAAGCTCCGGCCCAATCGGCAAATCAATCATCTGGAGCAGGCGTTGGTCAAGCCTGCTATAGCTGTGGAGAGGTTGGACATTTTAAAAGGAATTTCCCCAAGAAATCAACAGTTGATAATACCGGGAGAGTCCTAGCCATAGGACGGCAGGAAGCAGTCGCCGATCCCACTGTTGTCTTGGGTACGTTCCTTCTCGACAACTCATATGCTAGTATTCTTTTCGATTCGGGTGCTGAAAGAAGCTTTGTTAGTCATTCTTTCAAACATAACCTAAAACATAATCCCCAACCTTTAACTGAAACGTTTACCGTCGAGATGGATAACGGGGAGAAAGAAAGCGCTAACGAGATATTCGTAGGTTGCACCCTTACCCTGAATGATCATTCATTTACCATTGATCTGATGTCAGTTTCCATAAAGAGCTTTGATGTCATCATTGGCATGGATTGGTTGAGTCCCAATCATGCTGATATCCTCTGTTTCGAAAAATCCATCCGTCTCAACCTTCCTTCGGATCAAACTATCGTAATCTATGGCGATAAACTCAGTTCCAATCTTAGTATCATTTCCTGCATCAAATCTCAAAAGCTCCTGCGAAAGGAGTGCATTGCATTCTTAGCCCATGTAATCAATGAGAAGCAGGAAGTTAAGGACCTCACGAGCATCCCTGAAGTATGTAACTTTCCTTATGTATTTCCCGAAGAGCTTCTAGGAATCCCTCCCGAGTGTCAGGTCGAGTTCCGTATTGACCTAATTCCTGGAGCTACTCTCGTAGCGAAATCTCCGTATCGTTTAGCTCCAACAGAAATGCAGGAGTTATCCAGTCAACTCAATGAGTTGCTCAGTAAGGGATTCATTAGACCGAGTTCCTCACCCTATGGAGCTCCGATATTGTTTGTCAAGAAGAAAGATGGATCCTTTCGGATGTGTATCGATTATCGTGAGCTGAACAAGTTGACCATCAAAAACCGATATCCCCTTCCGCGAATAGATGACCTCTTCGATCAACTCCAGGGAGCCAGTTACTTCTCCAAGATAGACCTTCGGTCAGGCTACCATCAGCTACGAGTTCATGAGAGTGATGTTTCCAAAACAGCTTTCAGAACTCAGTATGGACACTACGAATTCGTAGTGATGCCCTTCAGTCTAACCAACGCACCGGCAGTGTTCATGGACCTGATGAATTGGGTGTGTCGTCCTTATCTGGACAAGTTTGTCATTGTATTCATTGATGACATACTTGTCTACTCCAGAAGTGAAGAAGACCACAAACAACACTTGAGGTTAGTGTTGGAAACCCTTAGATGCGAGAAGTTGTACGCGAAATTTTCCAAGTGTGAGTTCTGGATTCGGAAGGTAACTTTCCTCGGTCACGTGGTAAGCGAGGAGGGTATTCATGTAGATCCTTCCAAGATTAAAGCGATAGAGAATTGGTCGGCACCGAAGACACCCACAGAAATCCGACAATTCTTGGGTCTCGCCGGCTATTATCGGAGATTTATCCAGAACTTTTCCAAAATCGCCAAACCCTTAACCACTCTAACACAAAAAGGTGTACCCTTTTGTTGGAGTGAAAAACAAGAAACTGCATTCCAGACGTTGAAGAAAGCCTTGTGCAGCGCGCCTGTTCTGTCCCTACCCGAAGGGACAAAGGACTTTGTTGTCTTCTGCGATACGTCTAATCAAGGCTTAGGCTGTGTGCTTATGCAAAGAGGAAAAGTAATTGCTTATGCTTCTAGACAGCTGAAAGCACATGAGGTCAACTATATCACTCATGACTTGGAATTAGGAGTCGTAGTCTTTTCATTGAAGATTTGGAGACATTATCTCTACGGGACCAGGTGTACGATCTTCACTGACCATAAGAGCCTGCAACACATCTTTGATCAGAAAGACTTGAAATGAGGCAACGACGATGGGTAGAACTACTCAGTGATTATGAGTGTGAAATCCGTTACCATCCCGGCAAGGAGAATGTGGTAGCAGATGCCCTTAGCTGAAAGGAGAGTTCAAGCCGAAAGGTGAAGACCCTGACAATGACCATCCATTCCAACTTATCCATGCAAATCCAAGAAGCCCAGTTAGAAGCCCTCAAACCCGAGAACGTGTCAATCGAAGCCTTGAGAGGAATGGAAAAGAAACTTGAGATCAGAGGTGACGGAGTCTACTGCTTCATGGATCGAACCGGGATTCCAAAGTCTAGAGGATTCAGGGAGATTGTCATGGAGGAAGCGCACAAGACCAGATACTTTATTCACCCGGGTTCGGATAAGATGTACCTGGATCTCAAGCAACAATACTGGTGGCCAAACATGAAAGCTGAGATAGCTACGTTCGTGGGCAAGTGTCTGACTTGCGCCAAGGTGAAAGTAGAGTACCAGAAACCCTCGGGTCTGCTTCAGCAGCCTGGGATACCCGAATGGAAATAGGAAATGATTACCATGGACTTCATCACCAAGCTACCCAAAAGCCCGAGTAGGTATGACACCATTTGGGTAATTGTCGATCGTCTGACAAAGTCTGCCCATTTCATCCCGATCAAAGAATCATTTAAGATGGAAAGACTTGCGCGAATTTACATCCAAGAGGTAGTTCGACTGCACGGTGTACATGCGTCCATTATCTCCGATCGAGACAGCAGGTTTACCTCCAGATTCTGGCAGTCCCTCCAGAAGACTCTCGGAACCAAACTAGACATGAGCACAACGTATCATCCTCAGACCGATGGACAAAGTGAGAGAACAATCCAAACCCTGGAGGACATGATTAGGGCATGTGTCATTGACTTTGGAATGTCTTGGGACACACATCTACCTTTGATCGAGTTCTCGTACAACAATAGTTACCACACCAGCATCAGGGCAGCCCCGTTTGAATCCCTATACGGTCGTAAGTGCAGATCCCCTCTGTGTTGGGCCGAGTTGGGGGACACACAGCTAGCCAAGAGTCGAGTTCCCGACAGTGCTCTCACTGGTCCTGAAATCATTCGCGAAACCATTGAGAAGATCATACAAATCCGGGAACGATTGAAAGCTTCATGAGATCGCCAAAAGAGTTACGCTGATAACCGTCGGAAACCTCTGGAATTCCAGGTTGGAGACCGTGTCCTGTTGAAAGTCTCGCCCTAGAAAGGCACGGTACACTTCGGAAAGCGTGGGAAACTTAACCCGAGGTACATTGGACCCTTCGAGATCCTCGCCAGGATCGGTCCGGTAGCCTATAAACTTCATTTACCCCATGAGCTCAGTAATATTCATCCCGTCTTCCATATTTCAAATCTCAAGAAGTGCTTATCTGATGAAACCCTAGTAATTCCTTTAGACGAGATCGAGATCAATGAAAACCTCAACTTCGTGGAGGAACCGATCAAAATCATGGATCGAGAAGTCAAACGTACAAAGCAAAGCCGCATCCCGTTAATGAAGGTTCGCTGGAATGCCAAGCGGGGACCGGAGTTCACTTGGGAGCGTGAAGACTCGATGAAACAGAAGTATCCGGATCTCTTTCCAGATCCATAATTTGTATCTTGACTTGTATCTTAATTTTAAATTTCGGGACGAAATTCCCTCTAACGGGGGGATAATGTAACAACCTGAAATTTCGTACCATTGCTTGTAACCCTTTTCGTAATCCATTACAATTAACCAATCGTCGTTTCCAAATTTATTTCCGATTTCGTCATTAAATTAAATCGTGAATTAGAGATTATATAAAATGAATTAATGGGTGTCCTAGTGCATTTAGAACTCATTCTAACACCCCATATTAGTAATCGGAACATTTCTAGAATCGACCATGTCGGGTTACGGCAACTTGGTCGGGTGCGACCAAAAGCCCTGTCTAAAGCCGGTATCGGGTAGAATTCCACCGTGTCCAAATCCCGAACACTATTTAAAGTGTTCTAAACTTCCATTTGAAGCTTTTGCTTCATCTCACTACTCTCTCTCCTCAACCAAAGATTCAAGGTGCAAAACATTGAATTAAGGCTCCAAATCTTTGAGGTAACATCCCCAACTTGTTGTTTAACCTCTTAGGCCTTCAAATTCGTGTTTAATCTATCAATTTGGACCTGGAACATGTGTTTACGGCCAAGGAGCATGCTTGGGCCATAAACACCTAAAAACATGGGGTTTTGAGCAATTTAACCCCTCCAAACCAACATTGGGACGTAGATACGACCTTATGGCTTACAAATCTGGACTTAGAACACCCTAAACATGAAATTTGAGGAGCAAATAAGAGTTTACAGCCAAGGAACATGCTTGGGCCATAAACTCCTCATTCATGGGGAGTAAACTCATTTAAACATGTTTAAAAGCCATATAACTACACCAATAGCCTTGGAATAAATCCTAGAATCATCTAAAAATAGTTTGGGGACCTTAAACACGACAAACAACCTCCAAATGAGAGTTTACGGCCATGACACCCCAAGGACAAGTTCCAGGGCCGTAAACTCCTCTTTATGTGTCAAATGATGCCCAAAACTCATACAAAGGCTTGGAAAAATAGTTGGAATCACATGTGATTGTCCTAGCCTCACCAAATGAATTAAGTTTTGAGCATGGAGGGAGTTTACGGCCGTAAACTCCATGTTTACTTCCATGAACTCCCATAAATGATATTCATGCAATTTCAATCCATTCCAAGGCTTTAGAAAAATCCATACCATCATTTCCCATGAGTAATCAAGCCGTTTAGCACTCCAAAATACCCAAACATGAGTTCACGGCCGTGAACTCATGTGTGTATGTTGTATGAGGTCGATAACTCCCTAAGGAGTTTACTCTTGAAGAGTAAACTCAATTCCCAAGTCCCACGCATCATTACACGTCCGTAGATGTCACATGGGTCACCCCAAACACTCGTTTTGAAGTGTTTTAGCTCATTGGAGTGTAATATTCCATCTAATTATTATTTTTAAATCTAATTAGATACATTTGGATATTATTTCATATTACATAGGAACCTCGCGTGTAATCAAGCCCCAAACCAACATTTAGTGTCCGAAACAGTTGCGTCTTCTCGTCTGGTGAGTTCATACCCCTACCCTTTTTCAATGGTTTTTCAATGTTTTCAGGAGGGAATACAAGCAAAGTACAAGGGATTACTTGTACTTAAAATTTGTTTTACATGTGTATGTTTCAAAATTTATATGCTTTTAACACTGATAATCACAACCGATAACCATTTGAAACTTGCAGGGTAATCATATACATTATTTGTGAAATTAGTTATAATTTGTTATGTTTATTATTTCAAAAATGGTTTCCACATTTTTATCAGTTAAAAAGCATAACTTTAGAACCTTTGAACATAAAACTTTATACACTGTTTTGTCCTCGGTAACACTCCACAGAGATACGCGAGTGGAGGATTATCGTATTATTACTAGTAAATTTGTTAGTCCTATATATTTGGAGACACGTCCTCGGCGAACACTCCACAGTGATACGCAAGTGGAGGACCGCCCCCGTAACCAGAATCTCTTAGATAGGGAGCGTGACTTGAGTGTATAGATCTATACGGGGCTGACTACCCCGCACCTGGCTGTTAGCTACAGTCGAACCGAAATGGTTCAAGGGTGACGAAAGTCATAAGGTGATATGGACTAATTATTGCCATATCTAGTCTATTGTATGGTTATGGAACTCGCAATTAGGATAACAAAAATTTACTTAATAGTAATAATGAATAAAGTAATCAACTTACTTAGTAAATATTAGTTTTATATACGTGTTAAAACTAATACGTTTCACAAGATAACCAGGTTTTCAGAATACATCTTTCACATTTGGTAATCAACATTCAGGAAAATATGGATTTTCCTGGGAACATTTGTACATAACCAGAAAAGTGTAACAAACTAGATAACTTACATTTCATAAGAGTAAACATTTTTTCAGTGTACAACTTTACATTACGTTTTGGGAATCAATAACAACCCTTTCAAGAAAATATGGGATTTTCTTGGTGTGTTTAACATTTTTAGAAAACGGAAAGGAAACTTGTACATTTTTCACAAAACAAAATCGCTTATGAACTCACCAGCGTTTTGCTGATTTTCAAACCGCTTGTATTCTCAGGGTAGAGTTAGACAGGTACCCGAAGATCCTTTGTCTCGTTTTGTTTATATATACTATGTATCACAACTGTACAACTTACTTTTGAAACAAATGTAAACTTTTCTATATGTAATGTAATGGTTGTTTTACTTTACTTACTATGTGCATTGGATTTGATACTCAACGTGGAGTCAACCCCGGAAATGTTTCCGCCTTCGGTTTTCGGGGTGTGACAAACTTGGTCAATATCTAATGCCCACAACTAAGGCCCAATACTAGGTAAGCTTCTTGAGCCCACTAGTAGCCCACTAATGGCCCAATGTGCTACATTGGGCCCAATCCCTTAAGGGGCCTTACCCAAAGCCCAAAATATATTCCCTGGCCCATATCATCAGACTTTTTCTGGCCCACTAAGGCCCATGGTCCAAATCATGGCCCAAACCGAGGCCCAATAACTCAAAGCCCAAACTTCCAGAGTACGCGAGGCGTACGCTGAGCATACTAGGAAAATGGTGTGTACGTTGGGCGTACCTTAACGTACGTTGCGCGTACTGCCCCTGTTAAGACACTTTCCCATTAAGTGCTTAATACTCCACTCCAAAGGCTACCAACTCAGATCCAGGTCCTTTTACATGTCTTAATCCATAAAGTCACTAACTTGGTGACTTGCAACCCACCAAATAAGCCCAAAATCAAAAGGTGACAACATACTTCCATAACAAGGGCTAAATATCATGCATGAACTCATTAGGACCATCAAGATTGAAACTTTACTACTTATAGGACACTTTTAGCTCTGAGGGTGGCAACTCCAAGCACAAAAACGAAGTTGCACCAAAAAAGTCCATTCTTGGGACCAAAATAACCCCAAAACCACACTACACTAGATCTAAGAATTCTTAAGTATAGTTATGAACTTTATACCTCCAAAGAGTTCCAAATGATGATGCTATTCCAGATCTATAAGCTCCAACTTCCCAAGTCCTTCTTTGACAACTTCTTCTTTTCTCTTGCAATCTTAAAACCACCAAGATGAGCTTCCCAAGGTCAATATTTCACAAATGAAGCGTCGAGTCATTGTAGGGTTTCTTTGAGGTTGAGAAGTCTGATAAGGAGGCTAGGGTTTGTGTTGAATCATAAAAAGTGACCCTCTTGAACTTCAGCTACCGCAACCAACATCCCACCGCAGTCAAGCCGTATCATCAACAGTCACCAACCGCAGTCTTTACTAGATTAATTTACTTTGTCTCTTTGTAATACACTCTATTGTCCAGTATGCCTTGCATGGCTACTCTTAGAGATGTAATGTAGCGATCTTAGTGAGTCTCTATAAATAGAGCTCATTCTCTTGTAAACAAGAAGAGTATCGCATCTAATTCTAATGCACATCTCTGAAGTTATCTTTTCTATCTCTCTTACTCACTCTTCTTACTTTCATAATCGATTACAACCTCTCTTTGGAGCAAGTCTTTTGTGACTTAATCACTAAGTTTGATCTCACTTATTAACATGGCTTGAATGCATTCCTCGTTATGAATCAGCTTAAGTGTATACTTGATATAACAATTGTTGTCATTTACATTTCTTTACTTTTCCGTAACTAACTCTCTAACATCTAACTCTAAATATTATTGTTGAGCTTTTAGATCCTTCGATATTAACTATTCCGCTATATACTTGTTCTAACGTTTGTTCAAGTGTGTCTCAAAGTTTTTCTCTCAACAATTGGTATCAGAGCCATAGTGTCACACCACAAAACCAAGAACGGCGGAAACGTTCTGGGCGGAGGACGTCATGTACAGTATCACAACAATGAAAAGTAGTAAACAAGCAACAACATCATCCATTGCATTAATAATATAATTATTATACAAGTGTGTTCTGTCAAATTTTAATAAACACTAAAACATAAATCAAAATGAAAGATGAGTCTTGAACGAGCTCCATCTTCCCTAATCCTTGCATCGGTACATGTCTATGATCACTTGAGGATACAAGTAATTTTGAAAGCGAGTATCAGCTTTGAAGCTGGTGAGATCATAGGTATTTTAGTGTCTTAATTTGTATGTAAGAATTTGTATGTATTGAAAATGTATACGAACTGTAAGTATGGAAAATGTATATGAACGGTAAGTGTAAAAATGTTTGTAAAACAACTGTAAACGTTTGAAAAACCCTAGAAATCCCTATGATTTCTAATATTATATAAAGGGTGTCTTCTACCAAGACCTAACTGTTCTCAATGTATTCTTCTACCAAGACTTAACTGTTCTAAATGTTCGTTTCTTGTAAAAGTGTGTAATTTTCCCAAGTGTAACTATCATTAACCAAATATAGTTTTTACATTTAATGTTTAAGTGAAATGATCCCTAAATTTATGAAAAGGGTAAATTAATGTAGTACTGTAGTGTTGTATTATAAGAACTACTGCTGTACTAACTACCTTAAACCGGATTTATATTAAGGTATCATGTGATTAATTGTACCATACTATTGACTGGTAACAACGACATAAGTATGGTCGTAAAAAGAAATGATGTTTGGCACCCGCAGACCTGCAGGTCTGGCTCTAGCTAGCAGCAAGGTGTAGGATTGTCAATCCAGTATAGATCTATACGCAAACTCACGCTCTCCCTCCAAGAGACTCTAGCTACAACACGGGCCATGACATTTAAGGCATGCTCCGATACAGTGGATCACAATTCTGTCAATGTATATATGTATATGTAATGTATTGTTACTCGTTCTAGTATCGTTGTATATGTTCTCTTTCTAGTATAATTGTATATGTTCTTCCTCTAGTATAGTTGTATATGTTCTTCCTCTAGTATAGTTGTATATGTTCTCATAGTAATGTATGTTCTCTCTATCTAGCAAGTATTGACTCATGAATGAACTGACTCGTTGTATGATATCGCATTCTAGTAATAGCTCTAGTATCTCCCTAAACTACCCATATGGTAGTTTACTAGTAATCTACCTGGTACGTATGGACATGGATGTATACCCTTGCTATCCAAGAGCATTCGATGAACTGGAAAGACCTTTTTATGATTATATATGTACACATGATATATAACTAATATTTAAACTACCTTCGGACGGGTACCCGATATCCTATCAGACCACATCCAAATCGAGGAAAACGAAACAAGGTGGATAGCCTTCCTAAGTCCTTTAAACATTTCTTATATAACTATACATATAGTGGCATGAAATTTATAATATAAAAGCATAAATAAGTTTTGTAAAACCTTTGAACATAATTATTATTTTAAGAAAAGATCGACTTGATGTCAATCTATAAAATGGTTTGAAACCATGGGTTTGATAAAACAGTTTAAGTATAAATAAACATTTGTTTGAAACACAGTTGTAAATGAGTTTGAAATGAAATATAAAGAGTAAAATGTACAGTTTAATAAGGAGTTTTAAACATATAAAGTGTTTATAAAAATCATTTGAAGGAAACTGTTTGGTAAAACGGCTAATGAGTAGTAAATCATTTGAATGCTGCTTATTAATCACATGTGATTGATATAATAAGTAGCATGATTCTACTTGTATCCCCCCCCCCCATAAAACATTTAAAAATAGTTAAAACATTGACTAAGGGGTATGAACTCACCTGTAGTAAGTGAATGGAGTTTATTCCCCAAGGTGTTCTTGGGCGGTAAACTCACAGATCTTAGTGTTTTGACATGATTTTGATGTTTCTAAACACAATCTAAGCTATATAATACAACTAGATAGAAGTAATCACGATTTGGGATAAAAACCCGAAGATCCGTGAGAGAGAATTCGGCTTTTCTGTAGATGGAAATCTAACTACTGAATAAATATAGTTCAGATTTCTATATATAGTCCTGGGATTTTTGGCAGAAAATATTTTTATTCCCGGAATGAACTCTAATATCCTAGAGTATTGGAATAACAGTGTTGCACAAAACCCTAGTGCATCCACTCTCCTGATATCTCCTTAAGTGTAAATCCTGAAAAACTGTCAAACTTATACCCAAATTCTGGAATTTCACTGTAACTGTTCTAACTTCTATTGGCTTTATATGGTATGTTCAGAATGGAAATTTTGGGTTGTCACATCATCCCCCTGTTGAAGGGAATTTCATCCCGAAATTAGAATTTAGGAAAGGAAGTAGGTACGAATGACCGAGTCGTGAGGCGGAAACTTCCAAATCAATTGGTTCCCGTGCTCCTAAGTGAAATCGGGTTCTTGGTTGGTATCCCAATGAACCTTCACTAATGGGCGACGGCGTTGCTTCGTCCGCTTGACCACTCGGTCGAGGGTCACTACGGTTCTAATACGAATGCGAGGATGTCGATGAGTGGACTTACAAGAGTCCTAACGGAAAGGTATGGTTTCACGATCAAGATGCGAAGAGGGTCACTACGGTTCTAGTCTGCGAGGCACAGGACCGATTCATGTGATACGAAGCGTATTACGCCATTCCCAGGGTGAGTTTTCCTAAAGAACTTGGTTTCTCACTTGAAATCACCAAGGTTTCCTTTTCTTGTTTAACTTCCCAGTCAAAGGCCACCCCCTGTTGGGTCAAAGTCGTACGGGTTTCTGTAACTTGCGAGGAGTTCTGAATGAACTATGACAGTAGGTCTGTAAGACCTAGAATTTGGCGAATGTCTGTCGGTGTCTCCGGTGCCGACCAATTCCCAACGGTTTCAGATCAATTGCAAGAGTACTCAAGAATTTCCACATCACTAATAGTGTGTCTTAGGAAATTTTGACACTTCAATTCCAAAACTCGAGTTCAGAGAACTTTGCAAAAAGTATCTCCGAGGGTAATGTTTCTAGAGGTTCCTTCTTACCATGAGGGTAGATAAGTAAGTCATTACATGGAGAAATGACAAAACTGATCCAAGTAAGAAAGACGTACCCTACTCATTTAGCTCATGAAAGCTATGGGCGTATTGGTCCTATCCGAAGGGTATCACTACGGACTCGAAGTGTCAGCATCGAGTTCGGAAGATAGTCTTCCGGACATCCTTCCCTAACACTCGAATTGGTGATATTCGGATCTCAGGTCCATTTCTGAAAGTAATTCTTTCCTAGCGTTTGCTCAACCATTTCATCTATGCGAGGCAGAGATAACGATTTCTAATGAAAAATCTTGACGGAGTCCTCGATATCCGAGGCACATACGATGCAATCTATCGATCTCTGGAAGAATAAGATCGGGGTTCTCCAGGGTGAGAAGCCTAGTCTTCTAATTCTATTTCTGTGTAGTTTGCTAAGTTGTCTGTACTGTTCTTGTATCTCCGAAGTGTTTAGACTGTAGGGCGATCCGTTTACGGGAGTCATACAGGGTTCTAAGTTTGTTCACATGACGATATGACTACTCGTAGTCTTGAGCAGTTCTCCGTCCTGAAGTTCATATTAGAATTCATACCTGGTTTCACAATCACAATTTCGTGTATATGAGTCGTATATAATTAAGATTGAAAAGGTAGTTGAATAACTGATTCTTCTTTAAGCTCACATCCAATCGAGGAAAAAGAAGTTAAAGTGGAATCATCAATTCTAAACCTGTAGAACCTTGATTATATATCACTCTTATGTATACACTCCTCAGTGATAGATCAACCGCATGAATCCTCGGATTAAACTTGACGTACTGCACGAGTGGTACTTCAAGGATTTCTTCGGAAAGAAAAGAACTATGAGGTACTCCATGCATGAGTACTTCAGTGTTCTGATATGACGGCTTCGCTGGAAAAACGATCTAGAAGAAAGAGATGTACGTATGAAGCTGATTGTTTCTCGATGACGACATGGTTATTTTAGCATGAAAAATAAGGATTTTGTGAGCTATTTTGGTTGACCCTAGATGTACTTCGATTGCTCAAGAAAAGAGTAAGAGTATGTTCTCGAAAGTTTGACCTACATCCCTATGATGCAGTCCTAGCACGGAATGGAAGTGACTTTGAAGAATGGTCTCAAGACGTTTGTCGTTCATGTCGAGGTATCGTGGGTTGTTGAATAACAAGATCCAACCACTGAAAGAGACTTGGAAATGTCTCTGGAGTTAAATTACTATAGTCTAATGACTTGACTCAAGCATATTTCAGATAGACTCCATTGAAAGTATGATAAGAGTACTTGAATGAAGAATGACACAGAAGTTAGCCGACTATCAATATCTTTGATATTCATGATGTAAAAGTTCGGGAAAACGACCTTGTAAAGGTTTTACATCATATCCAGAGAAGATAGTTCTTGACAGCATAAAGACCTAACCAAAAGTACTTACAGTACAAGATAGTTTCATAGAAAATGCCACATCGGGCAAAGAAAAAAAAAACGATTCCTTCTAACAAGGATAATAAAGTAAAACATCTACTACTGGTGACGGTCATCCCTCTGGTGAACTCTCAGTTCGGCCAGTTGACGTTCCATATCAAGTAGGTGCCTTTCATACACCCTCTGACGTACTCGGAGCTCTATGACTTCGGCTCGTGATTCGGCTAGTGCTTGCAGGAGGGTTTCATGGTTTCTCTCTGATCTCTTGCGAGTATCTTCTAGACGAATGGTGCGGAGGGTATGCATTCTCGCATCGGCGACAACTTCGGTGATCTGATGTAGGGCTGTCCTGCCTTAAATCTCATTTCGGGTCACTCTACGGACCAAGATTGGCAAGATTTTGTCTGCTGAGCCCCCATTGCTCAGGTCGTAAAACTTCGGTCGTCAATAAATGGCATGGGCTGATCTTGTCCTTGGCTCCATGTTTCCAAGCATTCCACCCACTCAGGGGTCGGGCCATGAAAAGTCGGACGAGGGTTAGGAATTGGAATGGGAGTTGCCTGGGGTCGGTTCTCAACCTCTGGTTCGGAGTTAGCATCGTTCGAAAGGTCTTCATCATGGTGATCATTCAAAGGGATAGGATGATCATTCTCTGGTTCTTCTTCAAACCATCCAGCAATGACCTCATTCGGGAGGTACTGGTTGCCGTGGGGATGGAGTCCATCCATGTTATTTATGTGAGAATTGGGGTAAGAAAATAATTATTAGACGAACTATCTTAGATAATTATTTACAAAATATTCATCAGTTACATCGCTATTTGTGAAGTGCATACCAATTATATGTAATCTAAACAGGATAGACCTTCGAATAAGTGACCTTAACTCCAAATTCACACAAAATAGGGGTAAAGTAAAATTTTCATAGATTCTAAGTCTATAACATCCTAATTACATATAGCCTTTGTGTATCCACTTAGCAACTATCAACTTAGTAATGAAGATCCCGTTTTAGTTCTCAAGTATAACGTACTTATAGTAACACCAAATACTCCTATAGTATTTTAAGTTTAATGTTATGTTCTACTGTTCTCATTGTGGTAGGGTTGGTAAGATTTTAGACTTGTTGCAACCACACAGTTAAACTTAGGCACATGCTAGTCAACCCTCGGATAATATAGGGGATCAGGCAATATCTTCCCAGTTTTGACCATATGTCTCTAAGTCCACTTGTGTTGCCCAACAACTGTAATTCTTTTGTACTGTCCTAGTGACACTGATTTTAATATGAATGCAGGCACGTATAATTTATTAAATATTTTATTATTTAAAGTATAAACTCTTGGTCAGAGTATTTTTAATCCTTTATGTATTTATAGTTAGTATATCTTTTATGGGTTGATATACTTAATTCACTATAAACAATGCTCTGATACCAATCTGTCACACCCCAAAACCAAGAACGACAGAAACGTTCTGCGGCGGAGGACGTCATGTACAGTATCACAACAATGAAAAGTAGTAAACAAGCAACAACATCATCCATTGCATTAATAATATAATTATTATACAAGTGTGTTCTGTCAAATTTTGATAAACACTAAAGCATAAATCAAAATGAAAGATGAGTCTTGAACGAGCTCCATCTTCCCTAATCCATACATCGGTACCTGTCTATGATGACCTGAGGATACAAGTAATTTTGAAAGTGAGTATCAGCTTTGAAGCTGGTGAGATCATAAGTATTTTAGTGTCTTAATTTGTATGTAAGAATTTGTATGTATTGAAAATGTATATGAACTGTAAGTATGGAAAATGTATATGAACGGTAAGTGTAAAAATGTTTGTAAAACAAATGTAAACGTTTGAAAAACCCTAAAAATCTCTATGATTTCTACTATTATATAAAGGGTGTCTTCTACCAAGACATAATTGTTCTCAATGTAGTCTTCTACCAATACTTAACTGTTCTAAATGTTCGTTTCTTGTAAAATTGTGTAATTTTCCCAAGTGTAACTATCATTAACCAAATATAGTTTTTACATTTAATGTTTAAGTGAAATGATCACTAAATTTACGACAAGGGAAAATTAATGTAGTACTGTAGTGTTGTATTATAGGAACTACTTCTGTACTAACTACCTTAAACCGGATTTATATTAAGGTATCATGTGATAAATTGCACCATACTATTGACTGGTAACAACGACATAATTATGGTCGTAAAAAGAAATGACGTTTGACACCCGCAGACCTGCAAGTCTGGCTATAGCTAGCAGCAAGGTGTAGGATAGTCAATCCAGTATAGATCTATAAGCAAACTCATGCTCTCCCTCCAAGAGACTCTACCTACAACTCGGGCCATGACATTTAAGGCATGTTCCGATACAGTGGATCACAATTCTGTCAATGTATATATGTATATGTAATGTATTGTTACTCGTTCTAGTATCGTTGTATATGTTCTCTTTCTAGTATAGTTGTATATGTTCTTCCTCTAGTATAGTTGTATATGTTCTCATAGTAATGTATGTTCTCTCTATCTAGCAAGTATTGACTCATGAATGAACTGACTCGTCGTATGATATCGCATTCTAGTAATAGTTCTAGTATCTCCCTAAACTACCCATATGGTAGTTTACTAGTAATCTAACTGATACGTATGGACATGGATGTATACCCTTGTTATCCAAGGGTAATGACTGAACTGGAAAGACCTTTTATGACTATATATGTACACATGATATATAACTAATATTTAAACGACCTTCGGACGGGTACCCGATATCCTATCAGACCACATCCAAATCGAGGAAAAGGAAACAAGGTGGATCGCCTTCCTAAGTCCTTTAAACATTTCTTATATAACTATACATATAGAGGCATGCAATTTATAATATAAAAGCATAAATAAGTTTTGTAAAACCTTTGAACATAATTATTATTTTAAGAAAAGATCGACTTGATGTCAATCTATAAAATGGTTTGAAAGCATGGGTTTGATAAAACAATTTAAGTATAAATAAACATTTGTTTGAAGCACAGTTGTAAATGAGTTTGAAATGAAATATAAAGAGTAAAATGTACAATTTAATAAGGAGTTTTAAACATATAAAGTGTTTATAAAAATCATTTGAAGGAAACTGTTTGGTAAAACGGCTAATGAGTAGTAAATCATTTGAATGCTGCTTATTAATCACATGTGATTAATATAATAAGTGTAACGCCCGCAAATCTGGGCTAGTCAAATTAGAGGCAATAGGGGTCGAAAACGACTTTTCGACAAAAGATTATTTAATAATCTTAATCAAGTTGTAGAGTATGTTACAAGGTTTTCGTACATATAAAGAACGCCAAAAACCGAGTTATAACGAAGAAGTTATGACCCGTTGAAGTTTCGCGACGGAACCGGCACGATACCGGGAAGCGTAAATAGTGAATTTACGATAGAGCGAGATTTAGCCTTAGCGATCTAAACGAAAGTCGTAGAATATGTTAAACTAAGAACATCGATAAAAAGAACGCCCAAATCTGACTTCATATGAGGAAGTTATGATTTTTCTAAGATTTAGCATAGCAGTGCACAGCCCGAAATCTGAATTTTAGATCGGTCGATTTTTAGCCGACGGGATCTAAATGAAAGTTGTAGTACTCGTAAATACCAACGCGTGGATATAAAGAAAGTCGATAATAGAGCTCGTATGCAAAAGTTATGGACGAAGCTTAGTCCCTACTTTTCGAGCGCGGCGAATTCGATACAGTTTTGTAAATACGAGATAGAATGAGAATTAGCCAACGAGGTCTAAATGAGAGTTGAAGATCTCATTAATAGGAACTCAATGGTAAAAAGACAGACAAAAACGGAACTCGTATGCGAAAGTTATGGACGAAGCTTAGTCCCTACTTTTCGAGCGCGGCGAATTCGATACAGTTTTGTAAATCCGAGATAGAATGAGAATTAGCCAACGAGGTCTAAATGAAAGTTGAAGATCTCACTAATAGGAACTCAATGGTAAAAAGACAGACAAAAACGGAACTCGTATGCGAAAGTTATGGACGAAGCTTAGTCCCTACTTTTCGAGCGCGGCGAATTCGATACAGTTTTGTAAATCCGAGATAGAATGAGAATTAGCCAACGAGGTCTAAATGAAAGTTGAAGATCTCACTAATAGGAACTCAACGGTAAAAAGACAGACAAAAATGGAGCTCGTATGCAAAAGTTACGGACGAAGCTTAGAGACTACTTTACTATAAAACTCCTATAAATACAAGGGTAAACTCCTCATATTTTCTTCACACCATAAGCCTCTCTTTCTCTCTCTAACTTCTCTCTAGCCTCCCTAAACCCCTCCCAAGTCTACGGAACCTCCCTAGCACGAGAAGAAAGCCCCGGAGCGCCCGACGGCTCCGAGAAGAAAAGCTTTCGGCTTGGAAACGCTGCTCCAGCGAAGCCCGGTTTTTAATAAAAACTCGCTGTAAGTGAGCTACGCCTATACTATATTTAATATAGATTTTATTTAATTATAGTAACATTATTAGGACCTTAAAATAATTATTTGGGCTATTATTATGAGTTATATTGAGTGTTATTTAACGCTTATATAATAGTAATAATAGCTAGACTATTAATTAGTCGTGGTTAACGTTAAAAACTAAACCCTAGTGGTATTGATACTAGGTTTTGTCGAGGAAAATTGTTTTGAGATAACGAAGTGCTGTCTGAGTTCGGAATCACCACCTAATCAGGTGAGTGCATGGTCTCTTTCATCTTACACATAGATATGAAGTATTTTAATATAAATTACGTGTTATGTGTGCATATTGTCTGAATACTTGTTGTCTATGCTGGTGAAAGATTTTTATACATGTTTTAAATGATGTAAACTGTATAAAGTATTTTATATCTACAAAATATGTTGGGTAAAACATGGGTAGATGAATGATGATGGATAAAAGCTGAAATAGAGGAACATTAGTAGTACGGACCTAGTGCCCTATAGGTATACATTGGCAGCAGTGGACCTAGTACCCTATAGATGAGCACTGGCAGCTGCGCCACAACCCGTAGATGATTTAGATCTACGGTAAACATCCTAGCAGCTGCACTCTAAGGATAGTATCGGCAGTTGCGCCTAATAGGGAGCCTTATGACCATGACAGTAGTGTTAAAAGGTCAATACCGGCAGAAGCGCCTCATAGAAAATGTCCTAATTCTGGCAGCTGAGCCTAAGTGACAATATTAGCAGCTGCGCTTGACCAATGTGTCATTGGCAACAATGGACTTCATGTTGTTTCCTTAGGATGATCCTTAGGAATGAATGAATGAGAAATAGCTGATTCTTAGGGTAGATCCTTAAGAATAAAGAAGATAATGGGGATGGGTAATTGGGTTGATTGTTTGATTGTTTAAACATAATAATTATATTATTGTGGGTTGAAAACCCTATGTACTCACCAGGTTTCCCAACCTGACCCACTCAGTTTATTTATATCACAGGTGTTGATATGAAGTGACATTACACTGAGAGATTTAAAGAGATGTAGATCACTAGTGTAAATAATTGTAAGTTCTGTTTATGCTTATGTTTCTGTATTAACGATGACATCCCAAACGTTTTAAAATGAAATAAATACGTTTCTTCGAAAATGTTTTAATAACGTATTTACCATGTTTTTCTGGTCCGCCCTCTTGGGGCCTACAGCCTATCCGGACCGCTCGATGGGCCTTCGGGATAACCGGTCCGCCCTGGGTATGTTGGCCTACAGCACAAAGCAGGATCCGCCTCAACCCAACCCCAGTCAAACAACCATGTGCACATAAACATATAATCATATAACAATTCACAACAAATCAACCAATCTAGCAAATCACATACGTAGCACATCCCTACTAGGATTCCGACCTAACCGATCACTAGCATAACATCATCCTATAAACCAGGATACCGACCCTAACCAGGTCTCTAACATATACCATCCTAACTACCAGGATGCAAACATAACAAAGCAATAACATAACAAACAACTACCCGAATTTCCATCCGATAAAGGGTCGGCCTTGGTGCCGTAGGCCCTGTCAATATAGTGAGGATAACTCACCTCGCAACTGCCGAAACTCTGAACTGAAGAAGCAGATGCCCAAACCACCGTCTCACCAAAAATCCCGAACTATCCAAAGTACCAATATAACCATTAGCCCAAGCACAATATCCTTCCAAGGGAAAATTGAAAATTTTACCCTTAGCCCAAACTGGTCCATGACTAAGGCCCACAATCAAAATATGAAAGGCCCAACACTAGGTAAACTCTCGAGCCCACTAATGGCCCAATTTGCTACATTGGTCCCATTCTCCTTATTGGGCCTTACCCTAGGCCCAACACCCATACTTGGACCATCTTCCCTGACTCCTGATGGCCCACTAAGGCCCAAAGACCCAAAATCCAAAGCGTAGCCCACACCGAGGCCCAAATACTCAAGGCCCAACTGGCAGCGTTACGCGGGGCGTAACTCAACATACGCTTAGCGTACCAGCTCCATGATGAGTACGCTGGGCGTACCGGCACGTACGCTCAACGTAGTGCTCTGTTAAGTCATCTCCTCATTAAGTGCTTACTACTCCATTCCAAGGGTTACAAACTCAGATCCAGGTCTTATTTCATGACTTAAACCATAAAGTCACTGACTTGGTGACTTAATATGGTTCAAACCAACTCAAACTTCCAAAATGATCTTCTACATCCAATAAGAGAACTATATCTCATGCATTAACTTAATAGAACCCCAATGGTTGGAAGTTTACTGCTTATGGGAGTCATATGACTCTAAGGGAGGCAACCCTGTTCTTAGAAACGAGCTTAACTCACCAAGACCCAATCTTGGGACCAAAAGATCCATAAACTTGTATTAGAGGATATCTAAGAGATTAGACATCAAGATCCGAACTTTTTACCTCTAAAGGGCTCCAGAAGATGATGCTATTCCAGATCTATAAGTTCCAACTTCCCAAGTCCTTCTTTGACAACTTCCTCTTTTCCTCTTCCAAGCTTAAACCTCCAAAAATGAGCTTCCCAAAGTCAAGATCTCACAAAAAGGAAGGGTGAGGCGTTCTAGGGTTTCTCTGAGGTTGGGAAGACAGATAATGAGGCTAGGGTTTGAGCCATTATGTTCCTTATATAGTGGCTCACCCTCAAAGTAGGGTTTAAAGACTCTGGACGTACGTTGGGCGTACATCCAGTAAACAGGGCGTACACCCCCACAGACCCGCGTTCATTTACCCGATTACGCTGGGCGTAACCCAGCCTACGTTGGGCGTACCCAGCGTGTCCCATTCTTATACTTGGCCTTCCTTATCAAGTTTTCCCATTAAGGTCTATAAATGTCAATATCTTCAAAAATGTCATAACTCCTTTATTCTAAGCCCGTTCCTAACGAACTTTATATCCACGCGAAGGTGGCGAGAAGCCCTATGCTTCTATCAACATACACCGGTCCGAAACCTCCTAGGATAATACCCATTGCCCGAAAAGACCAAAACGCCCTTACTCTTGATCCCGGGGATCCATGAATAATTACTCTTAGAACGGGGAGTTACATTTAGCTCAAAGTGAAATTGTACGTTTAAATCTTTTAATCGAAAAATTGTTCAATGAAAGTGAAGCTATTGAAAATTTGGTAAATAATAGAACCGTGGACAATACATACAATTGGGGTTGGTCAAATGGATATCCTACCGCAATGGATTCCTCACCCCAGTTCAACAAAGACACACTATATGTCCCTCCAGATCGAGAATTTCATTTCCCAATCAATGACAAGACTTTTCCCGAAGATATCAAAACTCACTTCGGTAGACTGCATAATCTAAGCAACAATTGTCTCATTGAGGAAATTGTGCCTGAGGTTTCGGGTCACACATGTGATCAAATTCCTATCAGTGGCACTACTTTCCCAAATTCTCAAAACTCATCCGTAGTCGATGAAGAAATTGTCATTAAGGACACTGAAGTCTCTAAAGACTTTCCATCTCTGTCCTTAGACCATAGTGTCCCTCACTACAGTCAAAAGTCCCACAAAAGTACCATTGAAGTCCCAGCTAAGACTTACTCTACGGTAGTCAAGTCATCCTTACCTCAGTCTTTGAACAAAAGTTATGCCACTCTTCAAATGATTTATCATGAATTACCCATAGAAAACTTTGAAGTAGCTCAATGTTCTCAAATCCCAGAATCTTCATGTTCTGACGACTCAAGCCCACATTTTCACAAAATTTCAAAGGATTCTAGGAAACAGAGACTGCGGTTCACCAAAATCCTTAGCTAAAAAGGCTTTCAAAGAAGAAATTCGCTCCCGAGGCAAAAATAGACAAATGTTTTTGAAAAAATAAAAAGTATGTCAAATCTCAAAACTCCAAAGTCCTGAAAAAAAATTCTCTCACTATTTTTCAAAAAAAACTGCCACCAAGAAAACATCCAAAAAGGAATGTATAGTTTCAACAGTCATTTCTAATTCATCTGACACAATTCAAAAGAGTGCATGTCTTTTCGAAACAGTGTTTTTCAAATCTATTCCTCAGATGATCCAAAATGGAAAGGTATTTTACCCACTCCAACACATTTAAAGTCACATCAAAATTTTAACAAATGGAAGGGTATCTTACCAAATCCAACAAAAAGGACACAAAGATCAACACGTGCTAAACCTTTTTCAAAATAAACTTTTCAGATAACTAACAACGCTCATGTCAAATCTTTTCAACCTCGGTCTAGTCAAAAGCCAAACAACTCTTCCTTTAGACCGCTGACCAAACGTGGTGTCAGAACAAAAGACAAAATCTCAACCTGTGAGTGTCAGTGTAGTTGCAAAAATCAGAAACCTCGTAACTTTACAAAACAAACAACACTCCAAAATTTCACAAACACCCAGGACTAGGTTTAAAAGTTGACACGAAACCAGTCCATGCATCACTCTAAAACTCACCTGTTGTTCCAGGCTCCAAACTAGTTTGGATGCCTAAACTAACCATGTAATTCTCAAGATTTGTGCAAGGAGGAACAAGAAGATGAATTGTTAATTGACAGTTCCTGCTCCTTGCACATGACCGGAAGGTTAGAATACCTTCAGGATTTCAGGCCAATTTGCAATGGTGGAAATGTTACATTCGGCAACAATGTGAATGGAATCATCCGAGGTTACGGTGTACTCATTACGGGGAACTTCTCAATTCAAAAGGTTGCCTATGTAGAAATCCTTAAACACAATCTCATCAGTGTTGGCCAACAATGTAAGACAGACCATCAAATTGAATTCGATGATCAATTATGTTATGTAATGACGAGTGATAGGAGCACCTGCTTCACGATCCGAGGGTACCATGTATCCTGTGGATGTCTCTCTCATCATTGGCAAACCGCAGTTGTGCTTCCTTTCCAATGATATATCCGAAGTCAGCTGGCTATGGCACCGCAAGCTCGCTCAAAATACCTTCGGGATTTCAGGCCAATTTGCAATGGTGGAAATGTTACATTCGGCAACAATGTGAATGGAATCATCCGAGGTTACGGTGTACTCACTACGGGGAACTTCTCAATTCAAAAGGTTGCCTATGTAGAAAGCCTTAAACACAATGTCATTAGTGTTGGCCAACTATGTAAGACATGCCATCGAATTGAATTCGATGATCAATTATGTTATGTAATGACGAGTGATAGGAGCACCTGCTTCACGATCCGAGGGTACCATGTATCCTGTGGATGTCTCTCTCATCATTGACAAAGCGCAGCTGTGCTTCCTTTCCAATGATATATCCGAAGTCAGCTGGCTATGGCACCGCAAGCTTGCTCATCTCAACTTCAGATACATCCACACTTTGGTCACTGGAGAGCTGGTCAGAGGACTCCCTATTCTCAAGTTCAGCAATGACACTCTTTGTCTTGCTTGTAAATGTGGAAATCATGTTGGATAAGGTGTCTAAGTCCATAACTATTTCTGGTCAGTACCTGACCCGACCCGGCATGGTCCATTTGGGTTGCATGGCACCATGCAGTTGGATAGACTAAATGAGAGAAATAACACTTAGAGATTATTAATATATTATAAGTTCTAATATATTAATAATATCATTTGATTAGTTTGATCAAAGGATTAATTTGGAATTAATTAAGTGATCAAAATATAACTAATTAAATATATGGGTTGATTATGTAAATCATTCATATCTTGTGTAGTGGGCTAAGAGGCTCCATGGATTATCAAGTTGGGTTGTACCCATAGGATGCTCCATGGATGCTCCATGGGAGTTTCAAACCCATGGGTCATGGAAATGAAGAGTCATGACACATTAGGGTTTACATGGTGTAACCCTAAATGTGTCAACACTATATAAGGATCCCATTCTCCACCAAAATCGGCTACACATAAGAAACTAGAGGGCTAGGCCGATTTCAAGTAGTGTGTATTCTCTCAAAAGTCTTTCCAAGAGCATTTGGTGTTGTGTGAAGCATTTGAGGCATCACACTTGGGATGCTAGGCTCACAAGGTTTCTAGGAACATAGAAACAACAAGGTAAGTTATTCTATCTTTCATTCAAGTTAGAAATTGTTCCCCATGTATGCTAGATAGGAATATAACCTTGGAATTCAACTTGTTGGGTTTTGAGCAATCTAACACTTCCTAAGTGTGCATGCAACCCTAATAAACCTTGGATCTATGTTTGTCTAAATACATGCAAAATAATAATTTTCCAAGGTTCATAACCTATCTAACATGGCATGGGGTACTTTTAAACATAAAAGAATTAGATGAGATTACATACCTTTTGATGATGAGTTCGATTCCTAAGGAGTTTGAGGGCCAAGCACCAATAGTGTGAATGCCTCAAATGGAATCACAAATCACCACAAACTCTTGGAAAACTTTGAGAGAGTGTATACACACATAGAAATCGGCCACACCTAAGTCTCACACACACTAGTGCCACTAGTGGCTATTTCATGCAACATAAGCATGCTTATATAGTGTACATGATTAGGGTGAAACCCTAATAACCCATGTCTTTTCCTTTCCAAGGATCCATGGGTTAAAAGCTCCATGGATCATCCATGGACTTCCATATAAGCCTAGCCCATTAACAAATGAGTGTTAGCCCACACCATATAAAACAATAGCCCACAATTTAATTAGTCTTCCTTTTAATCTCTAAATTAATTCATAATTAATTTAAGACTAAGACTAATTAAATAACATGACTTCATATTAATATATTATAACTTATAATATATTAATAAACATATGTGTATAACTCTCATAAAATTATCCATAAATAGTTTGGATGAAATGCAACCCAAATGGACCATGCCGGGTCGGGTCAAGTATGTACCAAATAAGTTATGGACTTAGACACATTATCCAACAGACTCCCACTTGGATAAGTCTAATAACTATATTTGTGTATGTTACTTCAGGAACCAACCAGCAATCGTAGCTCTCGAAAACTCTGTTGAACTATGAAGCGCCATTTTAGATAAGTGATCATATAATCCTCTGTTCTCATGATATCAGCCGGACAAATACATGGAACAATGTCGTACTTATTGTCCAGCAGTTTGTTTCCCGATTTTCGATTTGTTTGACAAAGAACTTAATCGAACACATCAATTTAGTTCTGACCGGCCGGTACATAGGTCACAACAAAATCATCGAGGGGCCCAGATATCGCTTCTATTTCTAGAAGGAACAGATAAACTTCGACTCATATGCTTGTTCTACTACTTGTTGAATTGTACACAAAGGCACGTTTTATAACATCAAGTTACTGATGCGTTTACGTGCAATCAATGCACAACCAACTCATAGGTAACAACTCATATCTCTAGGTTTGAAGATTTATATGATATTACCGTCTCACGATCACTCGAGATAAATTCCATGAAGTGATACAAGTGAGCATGGGTTTATTCCAATACTCATAACTTATGAGCACTCATGAATGTTGTAGCAATCATTGCTATGACTAAACCCATTTAGCCATCTACAAACTCGATTCATGATAGTCTTGATTCATACCTACTTCCAACATATGAATGACTATGGAGTGTTTAAATAACTTAGTTATTCGGAAAGAATAACCTAGCTATTTTGGAAGTCAAAACATGCAAAGTGAAACACAATAATAATCGAATCCAATATGGTCTCAGAACCCTTTTGAGTATAAATAGAACCACCTTTTATTTATCACCATATTGATTACACATTATTCATTGTATAATGTTTCAAACAATCAACTTAAGACTTGAATAAAAACAACAGTCGTCCCATGCTCCTAGCATGTACACTTTGTTTTTCTAAACAATAGTTACACCATACTCCAAGTATGCACACTATGTTTGTCTATGATCCTTACATTGTGATGTAGATCAATTGAACATGATTCCATTGATACTCATTTCACAATCCCAAATCCTTATTGTAAATGTGAGAATCCCCGATTCCTATCATTTACCAAAAAAAACTGTTAGATTTTAAACTTTTATGCAATGTTCCTCTTGTAATGATTATGCACAAAGTCACCAAAACCTTGTCACCAGTCATTACAGAGTATTCCAAAGAAGGTCAACTTCTATGGAATGGAAGTCTCATATTCAAAGTACATTGCTTTGAACATCCTTCTTGCATTAAGGTTTTCTAATCTTACATAGATTGAATAACTTCCACCTATGGAGACATTTCCATAGTCCCATTTTGACTATCACTTCCGAACAAGAGTTACTTCTTTTCAGAATATGTCAATATGGTCCTTTCCGACATCATACTTCCAACTGTCCCTGAGCAACCAATCTTTGGCGAACCTCAGATTTGTCCTCGACAATTGCTTAACCACTTTAGTCATATCCAGTTCTAGACTTTTCCCTTCTCAATGCCTTAAGCATTTGGAAAATTTAGAAAAGATGAATATTATAGCACATGAAATCGATCCTATATCGGAAGCATATGGGACACGATTCATGATGTCTCACATAAAGACATGATACTAGACCAGTCTTTTGCTACAATATTTTTTTATTTGCCATGTTTTCAAAATTTAACTATAAAGAGGGATGCCGTAGTCATAATTGAATTTTGAGAATGCAATATATATATAATTTCCTTAAGTCGAACCATTCAGACAAAAAATTCATATATATGTCCTTGACTAAAGATGATTAAAATCTCAATCTAAGCTTCTAGAATTGAAACTTTTGTTTTTCTATAATTAACATTGCTAGCTTGCAATACTAATCATAATTATCATGCTCCCACTAACATGATGATTATTAGCAAAACACTTATGCTCCCACTAGCTCTGACATATTTCCAGAAATCTGTTGGACTTCTGAAATTTAGATTCATACACCATTTCTTAGATAGCTCACATGAGTGTCTAAACAATTTTCAGAACTATGAAAAGGGATGCCGTAATCATAGTCTCAATTTCTTAGACCTTTTCCATTTCTCACAAGTCCATGTTAGTGTGCCGGTTAACCACGCACGCTCCACTAACGACTTTTGAAAATGCAAATAACACAATTGATATCTACGTAAAATCTACTCAGTGAAAGCGTTTCCTCACCATCATTTTCATGAATCGGAGAGAAACCTTATGACCCTTAGATTTTATAGTGTATGAGTTCCTATCCATGTGAATTTGTCAAAAGCATAATCACAAGATAAGGTTAGTGACAAATTCAGCCTTACATGGATTAAACTTGTTCAATCTTAGTTTCTTGTCACCTTGGTAGAACAAGGCCCACCAATGCTTCCAAGTTGAACTCTGATAACTCACATGCAAATTCAACTTATTTGAAGTAGGTACAGAAACAAGAATTATGTCAACACGATAGGTTGCAAACCTTAAGTTGTGTGCTAGTGATAAATTACAGGTTTTACTCTTGATTAACTCTTGAAACTCTTTCAGGATCTTTAAGGCTCCCACTGTCCCCTTGACATATAAGTTTCCACAGTCAAGAACCATTCCTTGACAAAACAAATATTGAATGGATAGTGCGGATTCTTATCAAGACTAACACTTCACACAATTGGTCTTAGTTGGTCTTTGTCTCATCCAAGACATCACAACTTACCAATCTCAAATGTACAAGGGTAGAAACATTTTACACTACATTTGATAAGTGTTTTAAACCTTACTTTATGTCACTCAATGTTACAATCTTGGAGTATGACTCTAAGAATTGTTTTGGAACGAAGTATGACTCATCTTCTCGATCTTAACCAATCCAACAATCCATGACCTCTCTTCTTAGCCATAACAATGCACTAAGACGTCCTTAGAGTATGAATTTGTGATATGGTTTCATAATCATTAAGATGATCATGAAATACGATACTAAAGTACTCTCCCATCCTTTCAGATTTGAGAAACTTTTATCTTTCTGCCTAATTTGATTCTTCTCATTTGTTTTGTCATACATTGTAACCTTTCCAATGTTATAGAATTATACTTAACCTTATAAGTATAATCATATTTACTAATCTTTAGTAAATCATGACAAATCAATCTTTGTGGTGGACCTTGACCAGCGCACACCCAATGTACCTAATTCCTTAGTCCTTCAATTGACTCACATATACATGTGATCAAAGAATTAGTCTTAATTTTCAAAGATGAAAATTCTCATTCATCATACAATATAACTTGTATGATTCCAAGTTTCTGTCCAATTGAAACTTGGGTGATGAAAAACTTTCTTCATTTGGTAAATTCAGACACTACCACAAATGAAAGAATCAAATCCACTTTCCAATATTGCTATTACTGGAAACATATAAGCAACAATTTTCCACAGATGCCATTGTAAGGATATTTTTAAAATAATTAAAATTAAAACCCTTTTTTTTTCTTTTTTTTTAAAACTTTGCGGAAAAACTTATCCCTACAATCCACATGAAAACCTTGTTGTTATCTATTCATACGCAATATATTATAACTCTTAAGCAACAGCTCAAAATTCTGATTGTCGAACCATGTGATCGAAAACCCACCTTTGCAATCAGAATCAACATATACTTACTTTAAGCTTCCTATCTTTTCTTTGATTCTTAAAAACATCAGCATGTGACCCATTCACATTATGTAATAAGAATCTCCAAATAGGAACTTAATAGAGTTAGAAAGTGGACTTTACCCGAAGTAGAGTCAAACCTCTTGACTTGATCATCCTTATGACCTTTCAGGTGAATAGGGCAGCTTCGCAACCAATGCCCCTTCATTTGGCAACAAAACACATGGACCCTTTGGTAATGGCACATGAGACTATCTCAGAATTTGCCTTTCTCTTTACTATTTGGTCAACCGAGTTGACTATAGCCGATCCCTTTCCATTGGGAAGAGAAATGCCTTTCTAGATATCCAATGCTACCATTGTCAATGTCCATTTAAGACTTGGGAAGTTGTTCTTTTAATCAAATTTGCTTTACTGGTGTTCCAAATCATTGCTGATTCCACAACACCAAGCAAATAGATAACATCATTAAGGGTCATGTCATAGTCCGTCTCATAGTAGTCCCAAAGAGACTCACTATGTTACTAAGAAAGTGATTGAACATCCAACTTTCACGGGACTTTGACACCCAACTCTCCCGACTTGTCAATATGTGACTTTATCTCCAAGATGTGAGCACACATAGACTATGCTTGCCAATAGGGATTGAGTGACTTTAAACTTTTCAAGAACTTGTGGGTGAGGGAGAATAATTGGAGGAGGTGGAGGAAGTGAAGCATGATGTTGAGGGACACCATCTTCAAGAGATTTGGGAAGATCAAAGTTGTTTGAACCAGACATCTATAATGGGAGAAAATCAAGTTAGTTGATTCAAAGTCCTTAATATAACACCCAATATGAAATATTAAGGCTAGGACCCAACACAATATTTTATAATTTGGAAGAGGGATGCCGTAATCCAAGCTATAAAATATTTGAAGGTAGGCGAATGACGATTCACCAATTTCCACCATGAAAAACGAAATAATTTATTAGGTTTTAATTGGATTTGAAATTCCTAGATCTTTTGAGATTCATTGAACTTTTCAATGGCATGTTTCAATCTCGAGTGTGCCCTCTCAAATTTTGTGACTGGGACGCCGAGGATCACAAAACAAGGTGTGAATAACCATACCAATTCACTTGGTACCCTTAATATTATCACCTAATCAATGTGCCGGTTAACCACACACGCTCCATTGATCTATGACAAACATTAAGTCACCCTTCGTGATCCTTACTAGTCCAAGTTAGTGTGCCGGTTAACCACACACGCTCCACCAACGACTTGGTAAGGTACAAAGTGTGAATTCCATGGGGTAGCACCAAATTCACATTTTTCCTAAAGTAACTAAGATTTGGGAATTAAACAAAAAAAATATTTAGTTACTTTATAATAATCATTATACTTTTAATGAGAATTTAAAGTCATTGTCCTACCCGTTCGGCTAACGACCCTCCACCAGTCAAGCAAGCGGTGGGTGAGAGTGGACACCCATTAAGTCGCCATTTTATAGGCAACAACCTTATACCCACCTTATAGACCGGCTTCGTGAATGAGGCCTACTAACGGTAAAACGACTTGTTCTTATACATATATATAGTAATTAACCATTAATCTTATAATAGTATAAGGGTAGAATTTTAACTTTTAAAACTTCTAGGGTATGGAATTAAAGTTTGTTAAAGTGTGTGAAACTTTACAAATTCCAAAACTTGAGGGCAAGTTTTGAAACTATTCAAAACTAATTAATTCCATGATTTATGTGTTTAAAGTAGTTTTAATCCAAAAACTCTTCAAGTTCCATAACTTGAGGACAAGTTATGGAAGAATTTAAACTAATAAGAGAATTACTTTTCTTTATTTTATAACTTATGGAATTAATTAAGGTTACACTTTATTTATATATTTATTAATGAAGTGACTCTTGAACCTCCATAACTTAAGCACAAGACTCTTCATCTTTTGTAACCATCCAAAACTTTTCATTTCATAACTTATGAATTAAAGGTTCATAAAAATGAAGACTCTTCATTTTATGTAACTTATGTGTTTTTAATGTGTGTTAAAGAAAAGTGACCTTTGGATATCCATAACTTGAGGACAAATTATGGACTCCATTAAAACACATAAATGATCAAGAATTAATTCTAAACAATTCAGCAAATAATTCCTATCATCTTCTAAATTCATAAGAACATGAACATGATCATCAAAATTTCAAGAATTATATGAACACATAAAAATCATGGAATTTTGATATATGCTATTGTAAATGGATTAGAACAACCATTACACCAACTAAAACAAGTTTTAAAACACCAAAACAGTTTACGGTAATGTTTCTAGTCCATTTCCAGCAGCAAAAGTCGAAATTCTGCATTCTGATCATTCTACTCGCTGAGTGCACGAACCTACTCGCCGAGTAGGATGAATTTTTCCTTGAACTCAGCGAGTCCCCACATGGACTCGGCGAGTCCATCAGCCAGACAGCAACAATTCCAACTTTTTTTCACTATTTTACATCAAGTATCAAACAAGCAAGCCTAGGCTCTGATACCACTGTTGGGTTTTGAGCAATCTAACACTTCCTAAGTGTGCATGCAACCCTAATAAACCTTGGATCTATGTTTGTCTAAATACATGCAAAATAATAATTTTCCATGGTTCATCACCTATCTAACATGGCATGGGGTACTTTTAAACATAAAAGAATTAGATGAGATTACATACCTTTTGATGATGAGTTCGATTCCTAAGGAGTTTGAGGGCCAAGCACCAATAGTGTGAATGCCTCAAATGGAATCACAAATCACCACAAACTCTTGGAAAACTTTGAGAGAGTGTATACACACATAGAAATCGGCCACACCTAAGTCTCACACACACTAGTGCCACTAGTGGCTATTTCATGCAACATAAGCATGCTTATATAGTGTAAATGATTAGGGTGAAACCCTAATAACCCATGTCTTTTCCTTTCCAAGGATCCATGGGTTAAAAGCTCCATGGATCATCCATGGACTTCCATATAAGCCTAGCCCATTAACAAATGAGTGTTAGCCCACACCATATAAAACAATAGCCCACAATTTAATTAGTCTTCCTTTTAATCTCTAAATTAATTCATAATTAATTTAAGACTAAGACTAATTAAATAACATGACTTCATATTAATATATTATAACTTATAATATATTAATAAACATATGTGTATAACTCTCGTAAAATTATCCATAAATAGTTTGGATGAAATGCAACCCAAATGGACCATGCCGGGTCGGGTCAAGTATGTACCAAATAAGTTATGGACTTAGACACCTTATCCAACACAACTTTGCATGATAATTAGAGAAACATAGATCCAAGGTTATTAGGGTTGCATGTACACTTAGGAAGTGTTAGAATGCTCAAAACCCATCAGTGGTATCAGAGCCTAGGCTTGTTTGTTTGTTATTTGTGCTTAAAAGATGAAAAAAGTCGAAAAACTTGTTGTCTGCCTGATGAACTCGTCGAGTCCATGGGGAGACTCGCCGAGTTCACTTGTATCTTCAACCTACTCGCCGAGTAGGTTCATGCACTCGGCGAGTAGGAGCCACAAAGTGCAGATTTTCGACTTTAGTTGCTGGAAATGGACTAGAAACATTACCCTAAACTGTTTTGGTTCTTGAAAACTTGTTTTAGATGGCGTAATGTCTTTGCTATTCCATTTACAACAACTAGTTATCAAAATTACAAAGTTTTAAGTGTAGTTTTGATTCATGAAAGTGTTCATGTTCATGTTCTTGATCTTATGATGTTTAGATGATCATAGGAATTATTTGTAACCTATGTGGTAGTTTAATTCTTGATCATAATGTGTTTTAATGGAGTCCATAACTTGTCCTCAAGTTATGGAAAACCAAAAGTCACTTGAGTTAAAACCATTAAAAGAACACAAGAGTTAGAAAAATGAAGAGTCTTCATTTTTATTACTCTAATAAACTCATAAGTTACAAGAAATGAAAAGTTTTGAAAGTTTACAAAACTTGCCCTCAAGTTTTGGAACAAGTAAAGTCATGCTAAAACTTTAGTTCCAACCCTTAGAATTTTAAAAGTTAAAATTCAACCCTTATACTTATATTATTATGATTTAATAATTATATATATATATATATATATATATATATATACATATATATATATATGTATGTATAAGAACAAAGTCGTCTTACCGCTAGTACGCCTCATTCACGAAGCCGGTCTATAAGGTGGGTATAAGGTTGTTGCCTATAAAATGGCAACTTAATGGGTGTCCACTCTCACCCACCGCTTGCTTGACCAGTGGAGGGTCGTTAGCCGAATGGGTAAGACAAGGACTTATAAATTCTCATTATAAGTATAATGAATATTATAAAGTAACTAAATGTTTTATTAAATTCCCAATCTTAGTTACTTTAGGAAAAATGTGAATAAGGTGCTAATCCATGAAATTACACTTTACACTTTGTTTAAGTCGTTGGTGGAGCGTGTGTGGTTAACCGGCATACTAACTTGGAGTTAACAATGTAGGTAAAGGGTGACTTAAAGTTTATTATAGTATCGGTAGAGCGTGTGTGGTTTACCGGCACATCGATTGAGTGATAAACTTTAAGGGTACCAAGTGATTTGCATGGTTACTTCACACCTCGTTTTGTGATAGTCGGTATCCCAGTCACAAAACTTGGAGGGCACACTCGAGATTGAAACATGCCTTTGAGAATTTCATTGAATCTCAAAGAATCTAGGAATTTCTAAGAACCAATCGAAAACCTAATATGTAATATTTCGGTTTTCGTGGTGGAAATTGGTGAATCGTCATTCACCTACCTTTCAAATATGTTATAGCTTGGATTACGACATACCTCTTCTAAGTTATAATATATTGTGATTGGGTCCTAGCCTTAATATTACATTTGGGTGTTTTATTAAGGATTCTCTTAATATCTAAACTAATCTTGTCCTTTTCTTTCAGATGTCTTCAAACAATGTTGCTTCTGGCTCTAACCCTAATGGCTCCTTTACCCTTATGAACTTGTGTGGGAAAGTCACTTTTGATGGATCCAACTTCAATGAGTGGATCAGAAACATCAGGATGATTACCCGCTACGAGGACAAAGAATATGTACTTGACAAGGAGCTTAAGGAGATTGATGAGACCACTGCAACTCCTCAGGAGATCGCTGACTTTCAGGCACATGAAAGGGATGCTACGAAAGTGGCATGCATCATGATGGCCACAATGATAGCGGAACTCCAAAAGTCTTATGAGGATTTCTACCCTTATGAAATGCACCAAGATCTGATGGAAAGATACCATCAAAGTGCACGACAAGAGAGGTATGAAATCATCTGCTCCATGATAACAACCATGATGAAGGACGGGGAATCTGTCACGAGCCACATGCATAAAATGCAAAGGTATGTGGATCGATTGTTGAAGCTTAATGTGAACTTCCCTGAGGAGCTTGCAATAGATATCATTTTGCACTCCTTACCATCGTGCTATGATCAATTCCGCATGACATATCACATGAATAAGGAAGAGGTCACACTCAGCAAACTTCAGGGACTTCTCAAAACCACAGAAACAGGTCTTAATGGGAAGTCGGTTGTTAACACTCCTACTCCAAACTCTACTCCGATTTTGGCAATCAGGAAAAGTCGAGGGAAGAAGAGAAAGAGCTCTTCTAAGGGTACCAAGGCTTAGACCCTTGATGGCTATTCTTCAAGTGGAACCAAGAAAGGTTTCGTCACTCCTTCTTCTGACCCAAAAGAGGCTGAATGCTTCTATTGCCATGAAAAATCACATTGGAAGCGGAACTGCCCAAAATACCAGCAAGATGTGAAGGATGGGAAAGTTAAACCCAACCATGCAGGTATTTACACTATTATTTCTAATAACTCACCCCATTATAAATCTTGGGTCCTTGATACCGGTTGTGTTATTCATATTTTTTGTGACTTGCAGGGACTAAGAAGAAGTGAGAATGTGGAGCAAGGAAGAATAAACTTAATCATGGGGAATAGGAAAGCTTTACCTGTCACCAAGATTGGAGTTTCTACTTTATCGCTAAGTAGTGGGTTTAGTTTAGATTTGAATAAGTGTTGTTATTCGCCAGAAATGGCAAGAAATATTATTTCCTTTCATGGATTTTATAAACAAGGTTTCACCTTTTCGTTTGATAATGAAGTCGGTTCGATTAATGCTTTCTTTAATAATGTTCTTTATTTCAAAGCATTACCTTGTGATGGCGTGTATGAAACAGTATCTGTGGTTGATAACATAGGAAATAATGTATTGTGTATTGATTCTGTTAATAATAATAACTTGGATAAAGCGTCATTATGGCGTTGTCGTCTTGGACATATAAGCAAGAAACGCATAGGCCAACTCCAAAAGGATGGAGTCTTGGAGTCATTTGACCTAAAGTCAGATGAAAGTTGCGAATCATGCTTACTTGGAAGCATGATTCAGTCACCCTTCACAGGCTCGTGTGAAAGGGGTGAAGGTTTGTTGGACCTTGTACACACGGATGTGTGTGGACCATTCAAACATGCCACAAGGGATGCTAATCGTTATTATTTGACTTTTACTGATGATTACAGTAGATATGGATATGTCTACTTGATCAAGCATAAGTCAGAGACTTTCGAAAGGTTTAAGGAATTTACACAAGAAGTCGAGAATCAATTGGGCAGGAATATTAAGACGCTTCGATCCGATCGTGGTGGTGAGTATCTTAGTTCAGAGTTCCTTGACTATCTAAGGGAATGTGGGATAGTCTCACAATTGACACCTCCCAGGACACCACAGCTGAATGGTGTGGCTGAGAGGCGTAATCGAACCTTGTTGGATATGGTTCGTTCCATGATGAGTCGAGCTTCGCTACCAATCTCATTCTGGGGGTATTCCTTAGAGACTGCCGCCCATATCCTTAATCTAGTCCCTACAAAGAAAGTTGCCAAAACTCCTCACGAGATGTGGACTGGTAAAGTACCCAAACTAGACCACATCAAGATTTGGGGTTGCGAGGCTTTCGTGAGACGCGAGACTCATGATAAGCTCGAACCCCGAAGCGAGAAGTGTATTTTCATCGGCTACCCACATCAATCCTTTGGTTACCTCTTCTACAGACCTAGTGAAAATGTGGTCTTTGTAGCTAGGAGGGCTTTCTTTAGAGAGAGAGAGAGTTCATAAGCCAAGGAAACAGTGGGATGCAAGTTGATCTTGAAGAAATTCAAGAGTCAAGCGGTGAAGGAACTTCAAACTCTAGCACTCAACTTGAGGAGGAAACTCCTGTTGAGCCAATTGACAAGTCTGTACCTCTGAGGCGTTCCACAAGGGTTAGGAATGCTCCTGAGCATTACTATGGATTCCATATTACTGCACAAGGAGATACACTAATCAGTGATGAGACACTGATAGGTCTGGATGAACCTAGCAGTTACGCAGAAGCCATGGCAAGCCCTGAGTCAGCTAAGTGGAAAGAGGCAATGGACAGCGAAATACAGTCCATGTATGACAATCAAGTTTGGAACTTCGTTGAGAATGTACCAGGTCGTAAGACAGTAGGGTGCAAATGGGTCTTCAAGAAGAAGACCTACATGGATGGTAAAGTACACACTTATAAGGCTAGACTGGTTGCAAAGGGCTTCTCTCAAATTCCTGGAGTGGACTATGATGAGACCTTTTCTCCAGTAACCAAGATTAAGTCTATTCGGGTTCTGTTGGCCATAACTGCATTTCATGATTATGAAATATGGAAAATGGATGTCAAAACCGCTTTCCTTAATGGAAAGTTGGCTGAAGATGTTTACATGATTCAGCCAGAGGGTTTTTTCAGCAACGAGTACCCTAATAGAGTGTGTAAGCTTGAGAAATCCATTTATGGATTGAAGCAAGCACCTCGCAGATGGAATCTTTGCTTTGATGAAAAGGTCAAGGAATTTGGCTTTTCTAGGAGTGAAGATGAGTCTTGCATGTATGTTAAGGCTAGTGGGAGTATAGTTAGCTTTTTGGTATTGTATGTGGATGACATACTACTCATAGGAAATGACATCCCAATGCTGCAGGAAGTTAAGTCCTGGCTTGGGAAGTGTTTCTCTATGAAGGACCTAGGAGAAGCTGCCTATATTCTAGGGATAAGGATCTTGAGAGATCGGAGTAAAAGACTAAGTGGACTTAGTCAGAGTACCTACTTGGATAAGGTGCTGAAGAGATTCAGCATGCAGGACTCCAAGAAAGGAGAGTTACCCATCCAGAGTAACACCAGATTGAGTAAGACACAAAGCCCTAGCACTGAGGCTGAGGTAGCAAAAATGAGTCGAATACCTTATGCTTCGGCAGTAGGATCGATCATGTATGCTATGACGTGTACTCGACCTGATGTAGCCTTTGCCCTGAGCATGGTTAGCAAGTTTCAGGCGAACCCTGGAAAGGCACACTGGACTGCGGTAAAGAATATCCTCAAGTACCTACGGAGGACTAAGGACTGGGTCCTTACCCTCGGTGGGAGTGATGACTTGAGAGTTGTAGGGTATAGTGATGCTAGCTTTCAGACTGATAAGGATAATTTCCGCTCTCAGTCGGGCTGGGTCTTTTCCCTTAATGGAGGAGCAATTTCTTGGAAGAGTTCCAAGCAAGAGACAGTGGCTGATTCAACTTGTGAATCAGAGTATATTGCAGCTAGCGAGGCGGAAAAGGAGGCGATATGGCTGAAGAACTTCATTGGAGACCTTGGAGTTGTACCAGCTATTAAAGAGCCAATGGAAATTTTTTGTGATAGTGCAAGTGTTGTTGCCTTAGCCAAGGAACCAAGGGATCATGGGAGATCCAGACACATCGAAAGAAAATACCATTTTATCAGACATCAGATAGAAGAAGGACTCCTCGTGGCAAAGAGGGTATCATCGGATGAGAACCCAGCAGATCCCCTCACGAAGGGACTGACTCGGGTTAAGCATCTCCAACATGCTCAGAGCATAGGGCTGAAGGATGATATTAGATTTAGTAGTTAGATAACCTAGAAATTTGTAAAGTGTAATTGACATTAGATGATGAATAAAAGGTGTTTTATTTATGAGTAAAGTGTTGCTATCTCTTGTCGATCGTTTACTATATTTCTTTTGCATGTTTTGACTTCCAGAATAATTTTGTTTGGTATAACACATTATTCAAACCTCCACAGTCGGTCATATGTCGGAAGTAGGTATGAATCAAGACTGTCATGATTGGTTGCAGAGGTCTAAGGTGTTGGACAAGGCTACAACAATCATGAGTGCTCATAAGTTCTGATCATTGGACACAACCCACGCTCACTGGAATCACTTCATGGAATTCTATTTCGAGTGATCGTGAGACGGTAATATCATATAAGTCTTCAAACCTAGAGATATGATTTGTTACTTACAAGTTGGTTATGCATTGATTGTATGAAAACGCATTGGTAACTCGATGTTATAAAACGTGCTTTTGTGTATAATTCAATGAGTGGTAGAACAAACATATGAGTCGAAGTTTATCTGTTCCTTCTTGGATTAGAAGCTGATATCTGGGCCCCTCGATGATTTTGTTTTGACCTATGTACCGGGCCCGATCAAAACTAAATTGATGTGTTCAATTAAGTTCTTTGTCAAACAAATCAGAAATCGAGAAACAAACTGCTGGACAATAAGTAAGACATTGTTCCATGTATTTGTCCGGCTGATATCTAGAACAGAGGATTATATGATCACTTATCTTAAATGGCGTATTAACATCTTCTCAATTCCGAGAGACCTTGAAAGAGCTACGATTGCCGGTCGGTTCCTGAAGTACTAGAGTTATAGTTATTAGACTTATCCAAGTGGGAGACTGTTGGATAAGGTGTCTAAGTCCATAACTATTTCTGGTCAGTACTTGACCCGACCCGGCATGGTCCACTTGGGTTGCATGGCACCATGCAGTTGGATAGACTAAATGAGAGGAATAACACTTGGAGATTACTAAGATATTATAAGTTCTAATATATTAATAATATCATTTGATTAGTTTGATCAAAGGATTAATTTGGAATTAATTAAGTGATCAAAATATAACTAATTAAATATATGGGTTGATTATGTAAATCATTCATATCTTGTATAGTGGGCTAAGAGGCTCCATGGATTATCAAGTTGGGTTCTACCCATAGGATGCTCCATGGATGCTCCATGGGAGTTTCAAACCCATGGGTCATGGAAATGAAGAGTCATGACACATTAGGGTTTACATGGTGTAACCCTAAATGTGTCAACACTATATAAGGATCCCATTCTCCACCAAAATCGGCTACACATAAGAAACTAGAGGGCTAGGCCGATTTCAAGTAGTGTGTATTCTCTCAAAAGTCTTTCCAAGAGAATTTGGTGTTGTGTGAAGCATTTGAGGCATCACACTTGGGGTGCTAGGCTCATAAGGTTTCTAGGAACATAGCAACAACAAGGTAAGTTATTCTATCTTTCATTCAAGTTAGAAATTGTTCCCCATGTATGCTAGATAGGAATATAACCTTGGAATTCAACTTTGCATGATAATTAGACAAACATAGATCCAAGGTTATTAGGGTTGCATGTACACTTAGGAAGTGTTAGAATGCTCAAAACCCATCAAAGCAGTCCAAAGCAAGTCATCCCATGGTGATTAACTCTTCAATATCTAAACCATTTGAGCTTCTGCACATTGATCTCTGCGGTCCATCAACCGTAGCCAGTCTCCATCACAAAAAGTATATACTGGTTATAGTAGATGACTTCACTCGCTTCACATGGGTTTTCTTCCTCATACTCAAATCCGAAACACCGCAAATTCTCATCAACTTCATCAAAGAAATAGAAATTCAGATCAAGCTGCCAGTAAGACGCATCCGCAGTGATAATAGAACCGAATTCACTAATCGTCCTCTCAACAGCTTCTTGGTGTCCAAAGGTATCACTCACAACTTTTCAGCTCCATATACACCCCAACAAAATGGAGTAGTAGAGAGAAGGAACCATACACTAGTCGAAGCAGCCAGATCCATGCTCAACTTCGCACACCTTCCTCTTTACCTCTAGGCTGGTGTTGTAGCAACCGCATGCTTTGTTCAAAACAAAAGCATTATGTGCAAACGCGTCAATAAAACACTATATTAGGGCCTCAACAAATTTGCACTGAAGTCTGATGAAGGCATCTTTCTTGGCTACTCCACGAACAAGGTTGCTTACCGGGTTCTTATCAGACGTACAAGGCTAATCGTTGAAAGCTTCGATGTGAAATTCGATGACTCTTACATCCGCAATGCCCCTCCATCCACTGAAACCACCGCAATCATGGAAAGTAACATTCATGCTTCTTCAGGTCCTTTAAATCTATTTGAAGTCAACTATGACAATCTTTTTGACCCTCTTGAAACGGCGAAACTATCTGAAGTTCTTGTGTCACCGGCCGCTCAACAACAACACGCTGATGTTTTTGGTCCATCTCTATCCGAAGTAGCATCTCTTAATACTTTCATCTCTCCGGTTGAGGGGGAAAGCTCTACTCCGGATCAAGCAACAACCATCTAGGTTCCAGTACTTGATGACGCTCAAGTTCCTATCCGCAGAAAATCATCACCATCAAAGGTATCTTCGGATTCGGATGATCAACTCTTAGAGAACATTGACACTAGAATCGATTCAAGAATCATCACTCTCCGATCAGCAGTCCAGGGGGAACCTTCTCAAGTTCCAGAGGAACTCCCATCAACAACCCAGGGGGAACCTCTCCAAACTGCTCAAGAAAATTTCATTCTCGCTCCAACAAGCCAAGATGACTCCGCAGGATGTTCTCAAATCCATGGGGAACTAGCATCTCCAACCGAAGAAACTTCTGATATTGAAGACATTCCTTCTACCGCAGCCGCTGATCATCTGATGCCTCATCTACATGTATGGACGAAGGACCACCCACCAGGTCAAATTATTGGCAACCCATCCGCAGGTATCTAGACTCGATCTGCCAAGGACTTATCTGATCATTGTCACTATGCAGCATTTATGTCCGCAGTCGAGCCACTATCGATCAAAGAAGCATTATTGGAACCTGATTGGATTTCTGCAATGCAAGAATAACTGGAAGAATTCAAAAGGAATAAGGTATGGCAAATTGTTCCCATACCGCAAGGCTATACAATTTTTGGAACAGGATGGGTATTCCAGAACAAGTTAGATGAATCTGGTGCGGTTATCAGAAATAAGGCAAGACTGGTTGCAACGGGGTACTGTCAACTTGAAGGTGTTGACTACGATGAAACATATGCTCCGATGGCACGAATGGAAGCCATTCGAATCTTTTTAGCATATGCTGCCCACAAAAACATCAAGGTACACCAAATGGACGTTAAGAGTGCTTTTCTCAATGGGGGATTGAAAGAAGAGGTTTATCTTCAACAACCTCCCGGCTTTGAAAGTATTGAATTCCCTGACCACTGCTACAAGCTTCAAAAGGCAGTCTACAGTCTGAAGCAACCCCAAGAGCTTGGTATGAGACTCTTTCTGAATTTCTAGTATCTTCAGGGTACAAAAGAGGAGTGATTGATCCCATGTTATTTAGAAAAGCACATGGTGACCACCTTATGTTTATACAAATATACGTAGATGACATCATCTTTGGATCGAGTGATCAAGGAATGGTGAATGAATTTGCTAAGCTCATGACAAACAAATTCCAAATGAGCATGACTAGAGAGATTAATTTCTTTCTAGGTCTTCAACTCAAACAAATTCAGCAAGGGATATTCATTCATCAAGAGAAATACACCACTGAATTCTTGAAGAAATACTCTATGGACAACTGTTCCTCGGCTAAGGTCCCTATGGCCTTCGGTTATAAGATCTCTGCTGATCCTTCTGGCGAATCTGTGGATCACAAGACTTATAAAGGTATCATTCGCTCTCTAATGTACCTCACCGCAAGCCGACCGGACATTGTCTTTGCAACTGGTGTATGTGCAAGGTATCAGGCTAACCCAAAAGTGTCACACATGACCGCAGCCAAACAAATTCTCTGGTACCTGAAAGGAAATAAATCTCTTGGTCTATGGTACCCCGCAGGCAATGATTTCAGTCTTCAAGCATTTACCGATGCGGATCATGCCGGATGCAAACTTGATCGAAAAATTACCTTTGGTGGATGTCAATTTTTGGGAGGTAGACTCGTCAGCTGGTCCTCAAGACAACAAAGTTTTGTTTCATTGTCTGCCACAAAAGCTGAATATGTGGTTGCAGCCAGCTGTTGTTCTCAAATTCTATGGATGAAGACACAACTGTTAGACTACGAATACAGAATGTTGCGGATACCAATCTACTGTGACTCTGAAAGTGCCATAGTGATTTCTCATAATCCTATTCAGCACTCCAAGAAGAAACATATTGAACTACGGTATCACTTCATCAAAGACCACATTCTGAAAGGTAACATTGAACTCATATTTGTCCCTACTCATGAAGAGATTGCTGATGTATTTACAAAAGCACTTGACTCTACCAAACTCAATGCGTTCTTACAAATGTTAGGGATGATGAATCCGGACCCTTAATTCTTCTTGAATTGATAGGTACCGCAGACCACTCTTGGTCTCCATTGCGGTCCTAACTGAAAGTCATTTATAATAGATGGTTTTGGTATATCCTGTGTACCGCAGTCTATGTACCGCAACCATATATTATATTTATCTTTCACAAGTCTTTCTTGTTTGTTATTACTAACTTCTTGTACAAGTGCTCTTCTCAGTTTCTCCCACTGTAGTCATCTGCAATGGCAAAGGAGCCATCCACAATGATGTGTCCATCCGCAGACACATTAATTAATTTGAGACTATTCATTCTTTTGAAAACCAAAAAAAAACATGGTGTGCTATTTAATGATCCTTCATTAAATAAAACATTAAATAAAAACATTCATTTGAGAAACTGCCTCATTCTTTTTCTCTAAACCTCGTGTCAGACATATTTTAGGTATGATGACAAAATAAAGATTTTCCAAATCAAATCCTTCAAATCCTTTTTAATATGTCTTTTCCTATTAACCCAAACCATCACATCCGTTACAACTTCACCTTTATCCAACGGATTAATCTCTCCCTCACCACACGTTCACTAGACGTGATATAAAATCTGATATTTCATTAAATGTAGAGCCCTTTTCTGGTTAATCCCAAATTCAGATTTTATCCCTCTTTTGTCAATATGTGGCTGAGATTAAAGACGCTAATTCAAAAGATAAACCCAAACGTTTTTACCCAAATTCACTTAGTTCAAAAACGTTTCCCGCTCCATTAAGTCACTATAAAACCCTTTTCTTCTCCACAAAGAAAAGTTTACGCTCTCTAAACCTTCAACCTTCTTCTTCATTCTTCAAAGCTCTCTCAAACTCACAACAACGGTGAAATCCGGTGTCTCAAAGAAACAATCCAAGGCTTCTGGATCAGTGAACCCGACTGGTTCAGACTCTCCCACAACTGTTCAAGCAATTTCAGAGCCATCTATGAAGAACAACCTTCTTACAATGCTCCCACAAAACTCATGATCAAATTCATGAAAAATCACCCTCTGTTTGATCCATTCGATGCTTTCACAGATGTTGTCCCAATTTCAACCTTCTTTAAATGTGCCTTCTCAGCCTATCGCCCACTCGATAACCCCCAAGAAGTTCATCTAAACCTAATCAATGATTCTTTGGTCATTCTGTCCAAAGAAAAATTCCTCACCTCCATTAACCTCCTTGTTTATCCCTCCATCAAGATTTTCACCCCATCAATGTCGGATATTACTTCGGCACTCTACCAGATGGGTTATCAGAAAAAGATCAAAGGAACTGGCGAATTCAAGAAGAACCAATTGCCTGCGGTCTGCCAATTCGTGTGCCACTTTGTCATCTGCAGTCTATCCGGCAGAACCGGAGCCACGGATAACATGGGTCTCAAACTGTTGGAACTGGTATGGAGCATATTCATAGGACACGATGTGAACTACGGACAGATCCTTTGGGATGATTTTCTACAATACATTCCCAAAGAGAGCCCTAAGGGGAACTCAACCAAACCTTCCTTTGCTAGGTTTTGGTCCCTCTGCATGTCAGACCTACATGCGGATGTAGGGATAGACATGGCCAGTGACATTAACTTCTTCGTCACTAAGGATCTCAAAAGGTACAATCCTTCATCTGATCAATCAATCTTTGGCCCAATCCGTAGACTTCCCATCCACATTCTTTCTACCCTCGGTCTTGAGACTGCTGATGTCTCAGACCACATTGAGGCTACGGAAGGTATTGACCCATACCTTCCTACCCCGCCTCTTCCATCCGCAGTCGTTAACCCTGAAGGAACCATAGTCCCTTCCTCCACAACTCTCTCTAATATCTCTCCTTCCCAAAGACGTAAGCACAAAGTTTCTACTCTTCATGGCCCCCGCAACACCAAGAAATCAGGAACTCCAAAAAAGGATGCTTCCAAACCTTCCAAGAAAAGGAAAACACCACCAGTAATCACTACTGTGGAACCAATTCATCATGACTCCAACAGTGATTCAGAAGAGGATAACCAACCCATTTCAATCCTCAAGAAACACAACATTGATCCGTCTAGCCATATGCATGACCGGACTGATACCTCAACCTCTCTACAGGCTCCGGTAGCCCTTAGGATGCCTGCACATCCATTCGAAACTACCATCTTCTTCCTTTCAGACTCAGAAAGTGATTTTGATTCACAGCAACGAGGAGACTCCCCCCAGTTTATTCCCAAGGGGATAATACTGGTTCTCGCCCTAAAGTCTCTAGGGCTTCCCGACTGCATATTTTTTCTCCTGAGGAGTTGAACTCCATCCTTTTGAATGTCACCCAGACACTGCAAACACCTTCCCAACCGCAAGGAACTTCTTCCGTCCATGCCAGAACTGAACCGAGGCCAAACTTGACCACGAGTCAAGGAGACCAAGGAAGCTCAGGAAATCCTACTCTGCTTACATTAGTAACAGGTGATTTAGGCACGGTGAGCACAAATGCACAAGGATCCGTGAACCCTAGGGACACCTCGGTGCGATTTCAAGGAATTGACGGTGATAACTCTAGTGATTCATGGAGAAAGTATCAACCCTCCAATGAGGCTGAAGCAAAGAAATATTTCGCTTTTTGTAGGGCATTCCAAGCATGCAAGGATCAAAAAATCAAACAACATCAACTCAAGGAACAAGAAATACAAGTAGTGGCTAAGTATTGGGTAGATGCAATTAATAATGTCAATATTGTGGCCACCATCCTTAAAGTTCAAGACTGGATGACTGAAATGGTCGAAACCTTCCACAAGACACAGGAAGCAACTGCTGACCAACATGCTTCCAAAGTTCCTCTCACTCCCACTGCTGAAGGATCACAAGATGATGGACCCGAAATCGAAGTGAGCTCTGCTCCCATCTTCGGTTTTGATGATGCTAAATTACAAGAGGTAAACAAACCCTCTCCTTCTAATGACAACCTCATGATATTCGATGAAGAAGAAGAATCCTGTGGCTCTCATCATTCGGCTTCAAAACCCAAAGAGAATAAGAAGAAGAAGAAGAATGATGTTACCAGAAAAAAATATCTAAGTCTTGAAGCCAAGGTCGATCAAATCGTTGTTGCGGTCAAGCCAACTCAACCGCAACCAGAAGATATCCCTGGACCGCAGTCACTGATAGAAAGGATTGAACGCTTGGAAACACGTGAGAGAATAGTTGCGGAGTGTATCTCTCTAAATATTGAAATGGGGATCCGGCCCCTTGACAATAGTCGTCAAGCTGACCACAAAGAATTCATGGCTGCTGCGGAACGCCTCATCTCTAAGTTAACTGCAATCAAGAAAGGTCTTCAAGCAGTCGTTGCAGATCAAGCCTCCCATACTGACAAGTTGATTGCTGAGACTCACACTACGTATGAGTCCGCAATCTCAGTCCTTCAAGCTACAATCAATCGTCTGCAGCGATCCTTGTCTGCAAATTTCGATGGTCCTGAAATCCTTCACCTCACCAAGGAGATCCACAGGCTACTCTTCAATCCCACCATCTCCAACAATCAACAATTGGCCGAAGCCCTTAAAGCTCAATTCAAAGAAGTGTTTGCCAAAGTTGATGGCCTTCGTCAATGGCTTGAGAAGGTTCCGGGTCTGAACTCCTCAAGAGGGGGAAGTGAAGAAGAAGAAGTCCATCACTCCAACCATTCAATCTCACAACATGAAACTCCCCCTATCACTATAGAAAAAGTTCATACACCACAACCTTCACCGCAACCATCTCATCACACTCCACCTCATAACTCTCCAGTGCAACATGAAAACACTCCTGAGAAACCAGAGATTCCCCTCACTTCAAAAACCTTGTGGAGTACATGTCTTCTCCGAGTTCAAATGACTCTCCTGCCACCACTCAAAGGAAAAAAGATTGGAAGGCAGGCAAACTAGCTGAAGAAGTATGGAGACTATGTGGTTTTGATACCATCATGGATGAGTCCTTGATAAATTCTTGGATCAATCCTCACCGCAGACTGCTTGATGATGACTACACTCCGCACCTCACCTATGCGGAACCCCCTTCAGATGGCTACTGGGATGTCTCAATCTCTCCCAATGCTAGATACTTCACTGTATTTGAGCAGTTCGACCGCAGCCTTCCCGACGCCAAAAGACTGCCAATGGAATTTGAGAGAATTAGTCAATTTTATGCTAAGCATTCCTCTCCCGTTGAGAACATATGGTCTAACGATAAACCATCAGCAATCAAGAACTATAAAATCCAGAAGTTCATGAAGGCTGACTTCATCCAGTACACTCTGACCAGAAGGGAACACGATTATGTGTGCACCTAGGCTGATTTTCCCTGTATGAATCAGGAAGAAGTCTTTCTCATCGCTAAAGTGTTTCAACATAAGTCTGAGAAGCACCCGAAGATAAAGATTTCACTTGAAAGGGCTAATACTTTCTTGAAGGAAACAGTCTGTGACGTTACCAAGATCGACGCAGACATCTACCCCATCATTGCTAAGAAAGTCAATCTGCCACCACTTGACCCCACACAATTGCCTACTGTCACACCCCCAAAACCACGAACGGCGGAAACATTCAGGGGTGGAGGACGTCATGTACAGTATCACAACAGTGTAATATAATAAACAAGCAACAACATCATCCATTGCATTATAAGTAAAGTTTTAATACATGTGTATTCTTTCATTGTAGTAAGACACCAAAAATATACAATCAAAATAAAAGACGAGACTTGTCTACTCCGTCTTCTCAAAACCTGGCCATCGTACCTGTCTACTATTGAACTGACAATACAAGTTATTTTGAAGGAGAGTATCAGCTTTAAAGCTGGTGAATTCTTAAGTATTTAAGTGTCGTTGTCTTGCTTACTAAAAGCTGTTTTAAAAGTCATGTAAACCTTTAAATGAAAATGATGATGTAAGTATGAAAAGCCCTAGAAGATCCCTTATTTTCTATCAGTTTGAAATGTAGGCTTCTACCAAGACCCGAATGTTTTGTTATGTAAAATGATAGCTTTTCCTTTCTATTGACTAGTACTAAAAGTACTTAGTCTAATTCATCGTTTATGTGAAAGTGTCACAAAATAAAGTAAACAGGAAAAATTACTAATGTAAGTGTTATCCCGAGGTACTAGGGCTAACACGACGTATATAACTGTTATCCCGAGGTACTAGGGCTAACACAACCTATATAACTGTTATCCCGAAGTACTAGGGCTAACACAACCTATATAACCTAATGAACATCCGAAGATTGTCCAATTGTCCTCTTTAGCAGCAGCAGGGCGGAGGAAGGGTTAGTCCCTTTAAAGGTACTCCTAGTATAAGTAATAACCGTAGGCATCTGTAGATGTTCATCACCCACTGTTGCTAACAGATGGGTTACAGAATGGTTAGTCCCGTCCATATATCCCGAGGTACTAGGGATAGGGGCCCATCTAGGTATCCCGAGGTACTAGGGATAGGGTCCTGTCTAGATATCCCGAGGTACTAGGGATATGCAGGAAGATTTACACAGAAGGTACTAATAAATCATCCTCGCAATTCGAGATACAAGTATTCATGTTAATATACATTGGTAAGTGTATCTACGTAAAGGTACTCATGTAACGCGTTCATGTAAGCGTGTTCATGTATCATGTAAGTATATGTAAACGTACTCATGTATCATGTAATCAAATGTAAAAGTACTCATGTATTAGGTAATGTACTGGTATAGACTCATGAATGAACTAACTCTTGTGTGATTCCTTGTAATAGGAATTATGTTTGATATCTCCAAATTATCCCTATGATAATTTACTGAAAGGTAATTGGTTGTTCAAGTAGGTTTATACACTCTTACTACTCAAGGGTGTGAGAAACTAAATGAAAGTCGTAAACTATAACCTCAATACATATATAAGAATATAAGTGTACATGCATAGTTTAGTTCAAGAATGTAAAATGGTTTTGTAAGACAACTTATGGGTTTTGAACAATAATTAACAATGACTTGATTTCATTTTAGTAAACATTTCAAAGGTAAAACATTTGATAACAATGTATTTTTAAGATTTAAAACCATTTCATGCATCACATTTTGTACTATGTGAAATCTGTTAATTGACAAACCCAGTTATAAAATACATATCAATGATTTAATAACATGTTTGTTTCTACCCTTATTCCCCCCACCCCCCATTAAAGCATTTAAAATCATTTAAAACATTGATTAGGGGTATGAACTCACCTGTAGATGGTGATTGGGATGAATTGAACGGTATAGGATTGCTAGGTGTCAAGTGAGGACTTGTACACACACTACGATCCTAATGAACATATAATCATACATATATGCACTCAATTAGTCTCAAATTACTAATTGATAATGTGAAGACATCCTAGACATAATAAACACTTTATATAAGTGTTTTAAGCCCTAAGGATTGCATCTAAGCTATTGTGGGACAAGGCACTTGTGTTTAAGGTTCCAAAGGACCCCATATATGAGTTTACTCCTCATATACCAACACACATGGAGTTTAAGGTTGTAAACTCTTGAGTTTACGGCCGTAAACTCCTAACCATGGGTGTTTTGTGTGTTTTGAAGTTCCAAATGATTCCTAGAATTATTCCAACTTGGTGGTTCAATTCTTGAAAGGGTTTAAGGCCTAGAAACACTCCCTAGAGGAGTTTACGGCGCCAAGGCCATTTCCTTTGGAGTTTACGGCTGTAAACTCCCTTGGAATGGTGTTTTTGTTGTTTTCAAGCCTCTTGCATATGAAGGATAGGTTCTAGACATTTGTTTAAAGCTAATGAGGAACCTAGGCACACTTTGGTGCCCTTGTTTGGTGTTTATGGCCTAGGAGCATTACCAGGGCCGTAAACTCACTTCAAGAGGTGATTTTGATGTGTTTTTGTCCTTCAATTAAGTGGAAACAATTCCTAGTAAATGTCTAAGGCTTTAGGTGCCTTAAAAGCACCATTTGGAGCTTGAATTTGGAGTTTACGGCCTAAGAAACTCTTGGGCCGTGAACTCCCAAACTTGGGTGGTTTTTGTTTGATTTCATGTCCCTAACACATTTATAAATGAGTCTAAGGCAGTAGCATAACACAAGGGTCGGTCTAGGCTTTGTTTCGGGAGTTTACCGCCCAAGAACACCTTGGGGAGTAAACTCCTAAATCTAGTGATTTAGCCTTCTAAATCATGTTATTAACACATATAAAGCTTTGTAACACTACTAGAAAGAGGTACTCATGATTTGGGATAAAAACCCGAAGATCCGTGAGAGAGAAAATGGCTTTTCTCTAGTTGGAAATGCAAATAATGAATGAATTTGGTTCATAATTCTATTTATAGTCCTGAGATATTTTTGGCAGAATATATTTTTATTCCTGAAATGATCTCTAATATAATAGAGTGTTGGAATAACAGTGTTGCACAAAACCCTAGTGCACCCACTCTCCTGATATTTCCTGAAGTGTAAACCCTAAATTACTCAAGCTTACGCGAAAAAGTCTGAAAATTAACTGTGACTGTTATAACTTCTATTGAAGTGATATAGTTTGTACAGAATGGAAATTTCGGGTTGTCACATCATCCCCCCGTTAGAAGGAATTTCGTCCCGAAATTAGAATTTAAGCAAATAAGAAATTACAAATAACTAAGCAAAAAGGTGAGGGTATTTCAGTTTCATCTAATCCTCACGTTCCCAGGTGAATTCCGGTCCACGCTTTGCGTTCCAGCGCACCTTCACTATCGGGATACGGCTCTGCTTTGTTTGCTTGACCTCTCGGTCCATGATCTCTACTGGTTCCTCCACGAAATTGAGGCTCTCGTTGATCTCGATCTCGTCGAGTGGAATAACAAGAGTCTCGTCGGATAGACACTTTTTCAAGTTTGACACGTGGAAGGTAGGATGTACGTTACTGAGCTCGTGCGGTAGGTTGAGTTTGTAAGCTACAGGGCCGATTCTCGCGAGAATCTCGAAAGGCCCTATGTATCTTGGATTGAGCTTCCCACGCTTTCCAAAGCGTATCAAGCCCTTCCAGGGTGAGACCTTCAGTAGGACTCGGTCGCCCACCTGTAATTCCAATGGTTTCCTTCGCTTGTCAGCGTAGCTTTTCTGTCGGTCTCTAGAGGCTTTCAACCGTTCACGAATTTGAACGATCTTCTCTTTCATTTCCCGAATTATCTCCGGACCCATGAGAGTGCTTTCGGGAACTCGTCCCTTAGCTAACTGGGTATCACCCACTTTATCCCAGTACAGAGGGGATCTGCACTTTCGGCCATAGAGGGCCTCGAATGGAGCTACCTTTATGCTCGTATGATAACTGTTGTTGTAGGAAAATTCAACAAGGGCTAAAGGAGTATCCCAAGCTTTTCCAAAGTCAATCACACAGGCATACAACATATCTTCTAAGGTTTGGATAGTTCTCTCACTTTGCCCGTCGGTCTGTGAGTGGTAGGCTGTACTCATGTCCAGCCTAGTTCCTAGGGAACTTTGTAATGACTGCCAGAACCTCGAAGTGAATCTACTATCTCGGTCCAAGATGATAGATAGAGGAACACCGTGCAGCCTTACAATCTCCCTAATGTAAGTTCTGGTAAGTTTCTCCATCTTGTCTGTTTATTTGATCGGTAGGAAGTGTGCAGACTTGGTCAGTCTATCGACGATGACCCATATGGAATCAAGTCCACCCGTCGTCTTGGGCAACTTGGTTATGAAGTCCATAGTGATCCGCTCCCACTTCCATTCTGGTATCTCCGGTTGTTCTAGAAGACCGGAGGGTTTCTGGTATTCGACCTTGACCTTTGCGCAAGTAAGGCATTTACTCACGAAGGTAGCAATATCTGCTTTCATGTTAGGCCACCAGTATAACTTTTTAAGATCCAGATACATCTTATCTGAACCCGGGTGGACGGCGGTCATGACCAAGTCTCTGATGCCACCGTGTTTCAGTGTCCAGATCTGATCCATGAGGTATAAGGCTCCGCCACCCTTGACTTCTAAGTTCTTATCCATCCCTCGAAGGGACTCACCAGCCACGTTTTTAGATTTCAAAGCATCAAGCTGAGCCTCCTTTATTTACGTGGACAAGTGTGAATGGATAGTTAGAGTCAAAGATTTGACTCTACGACCAGTATATTCCTTCCGACTTAGGGCGCCGGCTACTACATTGGCTTTACCTGAATGATAACGAATTTCACACTCGTAATCACTGAGTAGCTCGACCCACCGTCGTTGTCTCATGTTGAGCTCCTTCTAGTCTAAAATGTGTTGTAGACTCTTATGGTCTGTAAAGATCGTGCTTTTTGTACCGTACACATAATGTCGCCAGATCTTCAGAGCAAACACAACTGCTCCTAGTTCAAGATCGTGGGTTATGTAGTTAACCTCATGTGTCTTCAACTGTCTCGAGGCATAGGCTATGACTTTACCTCGTTGCATCAGAACACATCCGAGCCCTTGGTTTGATGTGTCGCAATAGACCACAAAGTCTTCTATCCCTTCGGGGAGGGACAGTATTGGTGCGGTGCACAAGGCTCATTTGAGCGTTCGGAACGCCCTTTCTTGTTTCTCTTCCCAGTCAAAGGCTACAACCTTCTGGGTCAGTGTCGTAAGAGGTTTTGCTATGCGGGAGAAGTTCTGAATGAACCTGCGATAGTAGCCAGCTAGACCTAGAAATTGACGAATTTCAGTAGGTGTCTTTGGTGCTGACCAGTTCTCGATGGCCTTAATTTTGGAAGGGTCCATGTGTATACCTTCTTCGCTAACAACATGGCCCAAAAATTCGACTCGCAGAATCCAAAATTCGCACTTGGAGAACTTCGTGTAGAGCTTCTCCGATCGCAATGTTTCTAAGATTTTACGGAGATGTTGGCTATGCTCCTCCTTACTTCAAGAGTAGATGAGTATGTCATCAATGAAGACGATAACGAACTGATCTAAGTAAGGACGACACATCCTATTCATCAGATCCACGAATACTGCGGGTGCGTTAGTTAATCTGAACGGCATCACTACAAACTCGTAGTGCCCATAACGAGTTCGGAAGGCTGTCTTGGGAACATCCTCCTTTAACACTCGTAGTTGGTGATATCCGGATCGTAGATCTATTTTCGAGAAGTAATTGGCTCCTTGAAGTTGATCAAACAAATCGTCAATACGCGGCAAAGGATAACGATTTTTAATGGTAAGTTTGTTGAGTTCTCTATAGTCGATGCACATGCGAAACGATCCATCTTTCTTCTTGACGAACAAGACCGGTGCTCCCCATGGCGAGAAGCTTGGTCGAATGAATACTTTCTTGAGAAGTTCGTTAAGTTGACTGGAAAGTTCCTGCATTTCGGCCGGTGCCAAACGATAAGGAGATTTGGTTACGGGGATAGCCCCTGGCACTAAGTCGATTCTGAACTCGACTTGGCGTTGCGGTGGTAAACCGGGAAGTTCTTCTTGGAATATGTCGGCGAAGTCGCGTACTTCTGGAATGTTCTGAATGTCTTTCAGTTCTTGACTGGTATCGACGACGTGTGCGAGAAATGCATGGTACTCCTTTCACAAACACTTCTGGGCTTGAATGCACGAAATGATGTGAAGGCTCGTACTAGGTTTGTCGCCGTAGATAACTAGGGTTTTGTTGTTAGGAAGGTTAAGACGAACTGCTTTTTCGAAGCACATTATGTCGGCACGAAGAAGACTCAACCAATCCATACCGATGATAACGTCGAAACATTTAATTGGGACTGGCATGAGATCTATCTTGAAAGTATGGCCATCTAAAGTTAAAGTACAACCTACGTATATGCAGTTTGTACTCTCTGTTTTCCCGTTAGCCATTTCTACCATGAATGAATTATCTAATGCACATGGTTTTTGTTTAAGCAGGTGTGCAAATTTGTGACTTACAAAACTTTTCTCTGCTCCACTATCGAAAAGTATGCAAGCATATGAGTTATCGAGGAGAAACGTACCAGTAACTATCGTAGGATCAGCTACTGCTTCCTCGTGGCCTAGGGCCATAACTCTTCCTACCCCTCCAGCCATTCCTGCTTTAGGGCAGTTCCTCTTGTAGTGGCCCACTTCGCCACAACCGTAGCAAGTTTGGCCCATAGCGACGTTAGGAACCTGGGCGGCTTGAGCTGTTGGAGCCTTGCAGAAATGGGCGGTGTGCCCCTTCCTGTTGCAGTTAGAGCAGAACATCTCCTTGCAAGGTCCGTGGTGGTGGAAGCTGCATTTGTTGCACTTCGGAAGAGTTCCAGCATAAGTTTTTGCTAGTAAGGGGTTCGCAGGGACAACAGGAGTCACTGTGGCAGCATTGATCGCCACAAGTTGTTGTTTATTGGAGGATCCTTGCGAAGCTCCTCTTTTCCTCTTATTCCACCCCTTCTTGTTGTAGTCGGGGTTGGACTTCTGTGGTACGGGTGTAGGGATTGTTGGGTTCTGAGGTTTCCGGTGATCGATGAGGGATTGTGCCGGTTCCTTGGCGCTATCAAAGGTAATAGGCCTGGAAGCGATCACACTTGACTGGATCTGGGGCGACAGTCCCCAGATATATCTCTCTATCTTTTTGCTCTGGAGAGCAACCATATCAGGGCATAAGTTTGCCAGATCATAGAACCTATTTGTGTAGGTCGTGATGTCGGATCCAACCATTTGAAGACCCCAGAATTCTTGCTCGAGTTTTTGTATTTCACCTCGAGGACAGTATTCTTTCATCAGCATGTCTTTCAACTTTTCCCAGCCGATGGAATATGCCACCACCAAAGTTAGATAGTTAACGTGGCTGTTCCACCACGTTATTGCTCTGTCAGAGAAGGTACAAGCTGCAAACTTGACCTTGTTGCCCTCCTGGCAAGCACAGATTTCAAAGACGGATTCCATCCTTTCAATCCATTGTCTCAACACCATAACACCCCCAGTTCCATTGAAGCTGTGGGGTTTGGCATTCGTGAAGTCCTTGTAGGTGCATTCCCGAGGGTGTCCATGGCTTTCGCCGTGGTTCGAGGGTGGTGCACCTGTTCCTAATACACTAGGGGCAGGAGCGTTGATTGCTGACACAGCAGCTGCAACTGCTACTGTGAAAGCTGCCTGGAACATGTTGGCATCAAAAGGATTAGGTGGTTCAAGAGGTTCAGGTGGTGGTAGAGGTGGTGGTATCGGTGCTTCGTTGTTTGGGTTACGTCTTGTACTTCTGCGTGGCGACATCTTTAACTATACAATTAAAAGATGACGATATGGATAAGAATAAATGATTAATGAATGTGTCTCATGGACTAACTCCCCATAGCCCAACAACAGAATGAATAGAATGATTAAATGAAGATGACAACATTTAGATAATGATTTCCATAAGATTAGATATCTGTCAATAATACTGGAATTACAGATATAACAAGTTCGAGAAAATGGCCTAGAAGTAGGCTTTACATCAACCAAGATGGAAAATTTTGACAGAATTAAGACTAGATCAAGACCTAACGGGTCTAATATTTATACAGATAGGAAATTAGACCAAAGTTTTACATAAACTAGGTTATATCCAAAAGATGAGTTGACGATATTCTATCGGCGACGAGAACTGCTAGCATGAGTCCTTGAGCCCGACAGTAGACGTTCAATGACCCTTATACGCCTGTCCGACCTTGCTTGTTGAGCTCGAAGTTCTCTAACTTTAGTTCGGGTTTCAGCATGTTCCCTCTGCAGATTTGCATTGCGGACCAGAGTCCTTTCATGAGCAGACTCTAGTTGGCTAATGTGGACAGTGTTAACACCAGAGTTGGCGTCAACTTCCAAGACTTGATTGATAGTCGCCTGAGCCATTATCGTGTTCTGAGAAATCCTATGCACCATGATCGGTAGGACTCTATCAGCAGAACCTCCTTCAGTGAGGTTGTAGAAACTTCGGTCTCCATTGTAGGGAATGGGCTGACCCTGTTCATGACTCCATGTATTCAAGTTCGTGGCCCACAGAGGTGTGGATCCTTGAAACACAGGTCGCGAGTTCAGGTTTGGGTTTTGAGCACCTGGGGGTAGGTTGTTGACTTCAGGCTCCGAGTCAGAACTATCGGAAAAACCCTCAGCATGGTGATCATCCAAAGGGATTGGGTGATCATCTTCTGGTTCTGCCTCTAGCCAACTAGCATTCCCTTGGTTTGGGAAGTACGGATCGCCATGGTGAAATCCAGCCATTTTAATCTACACGAGAAAAGGGATATAAGAAATAGCTAAAATAGACGAACTGACTAAGATAATTACAGTAAGACCAAATACCCCTATGGTATTTCTTTATGGTTGTCTTGGTAAGTTTTTAGACTTGTTGCCATATCACAACCAGTCTTGGGCATATGCTAATCACTCCTCGGACCAGCATAGTTGATCAGGCTATGCCATTCCCAAGACTGACCAGATATCCCCAGGCTTACTTGTGATATTCAACAATCGTAATACTTTTGTTCTTGTCATTGTGACACTGATTTTAGTATGAATGCAGGCACGTATACTTACTTAAATATTTTATTATTTAAAAGTATTACTCTGAGACAGAGTGTTTTAATCCCGATGTATTTATAGTTAGTATATCTTTTATGGGTTGATATACCATATTCACTATAAACAATGCTCTGATACCAATCTATCACACCCCAAAACCACGAACGGCGGAAACGTTCAGGGGTGGAGGACGTCATGTAGAGTATCACAATAGTGTAATATAATAAACAAGCAACAACATCATCCATTGCATTATAAGTAAAGTTTTAATACATGTGTGTTCTTTCATTTTAGTAAGACACCAAAAATATACAATCAAAATAAAAGACGAGACTTGTCTGCTCCGTCTTCTCAAAACCTGGCCATCGTACCTATCTACTGTTGACCTGAGAATACAAGTTATTTTGAAAGAGAGTATCAGCTTTAAAGCTGGTGAATTCATAAGTATTTAAGTGTCGTTGTCTTGCTTACTAAAAGTTGTTTTAAAAGTCATGTAAACCTTTAAATGAAAATGATGATGTAAGTATGAAAAGTCCTAGAAGATCCCTTATTTTCTATTAGTTTGAGATGTAGTCTTCTACCAAGACCCGAATGTTTTTTTATGTAAAATGATAGCTTTTCCTTTCTATTGACTAGTACTAAAAGTACTTAGTATAACTCATCGTTTATGTGAAAGTGTCACAAAATAAAGTAAACAGGAAAAATTACTAATGTAAGTGTTATCCCGAGGTACTAGGGCTAACACGACGTATATAACTGTTATCCCGAGGTACTAGGGCTAAGACAACCTATATAACTGTTATCCCGAGGTGTTAGAGCTAACACAACCTATATAACCTACTGAACATCTGAAGATTGTCCAATTGTCCTCTGTAGCAGCAGCAGGGCGGAGGAAGGGTTAGTCCCTTTAAAGGTACTCCTAGTATAAGTAATAACCGTAGGCATCCGTAGATGTTCATCACCCACTGTTGCTAACAGATGGGTTCCGGAATGGTTAGTCCCGTCCATATATCCCGAGGTACTAGGGATAGGGGCCCATCTAGGTATCCCTAGGTACTAGGGATAGGGTCCTATCTAGATATCCCGAGGTACTAGGGATATGCAGGAAGATTTACACAGAAGGTACTAATAAATCATCCTCGCAATTCGAGATACAAGTATTCATGTTAATATACACTGGTAAGTGTATCTACGTAAAGGTACTCATGTAACGCGTTCATGTAAGCGTGTTCATGTATCATGTAAGTATATGTAAACGTACTCATGTATCATGTAATCAAATGTAAATGTACTCATGTATCAGGTAATGTACTGGTATAGACTCATGAATGAACTGACTCTTGTGTGATTCCTTGTGATAGGAATTATGTTTGATATCTCCAAATTATCCCTATGATAATTTACTGAAAGGTAATTGGTTGTTAAAGTAGGTTTATACACTCTTACTACTCAAGGGTGTGAGAAACTAAATGAAAGTCGTAAACTATAACCTCAATACATATATAAGAATATAAGTGTACATGCATAGTTTAGTTCAATAATGTAAAATGGTTTTGTAAGACATCTTATGGGTTTTGAACAATAATTAACAATGACTTGATGTCATTTTAATAAACATTTCAAAGGTAAAACATTTGATAACAATGTATTTTTAAGATTTAAAACCATTTCATGCATCACATTTTGTACTATGTGAAATCTGTTAACTGACAAACCCAGTTATAAAATACATATCAATGATTTAATAACATGTTTGTTTCTACTTGTATTCCCCCCCCCCCCATTAAAGCATTTAAAATCATTTAAAACATTGATTAGGGGTATGAACTCACCTGTAGATGGTGATTGGGATGAACTGAACGGTATAGGATTGCTAGGTGTCAAGTGAGGACTTGTACACACACTACGATCCTAATGAACATATAATCACACATATATGCACTCAATTAGTCTCAAATTACTAATTGATAATGTTAAGACATCCTAGACATAATAAACACTTTATATAAGTGTTTTAAGCCCTAAGGATTGCATCTAAGCTATTGTGGGACAAGGCACTTGTGTTTAGGGTTCCAAAGGACCCCATATATGAGTTTACTCCTCATATACCAACACACAAGGAGTTTATGGTTGTAAAATCTTGAGTTTACAGCCGTAAACTCCCAACCATGGGTGTTTTGTGTGTTTTGAAGTTCCAAATGATTCCTAGAATTATTCCAACTTGGTGGTTCAATTCTTGAAAGGGTTTAAGGCCTAGAAACACTCCTTAGAGGAGTTTACAGCCCCAAGGCTATTTCCTTTGGAGTTTACGGCCGTAAACTCCCTTGGAATGGTGTTTTTGTTGTTTTCAAGCCTCTTGCATATGAAGGATAGGTTCTAGACATTTGTTTAAAGCTAATGAGGAACCTAGGCACACTTTGGTGCCCTTGTTTGGTGTTTACGGCCTAGGAGCATTACCAGGGCCGTAAACTCAATTCAAGAGGTGATTTTGATGTGTTTTTGTCCTTCAATTAAGTGGGAACAATTCCTAGTAAATGTCCAAGGCTTTAGGTGCCTTAAAAGCACCATTTGGAGCTTGAATTTGGAGTCATTTTCAAAAGGAAGACTAATAATGTCAAATACTTCATTCTTATGATTGTCATGCATCGTCCCACTAGTAAGCAACTTGATATTTACCGAAACGCAGTTGAAAAATCAAAGCACACTACTGTAGAAGTCAAGTTCGAGGTCTTAAGAAGAATCAACTGGTTGGAGAACATTTTGAAGTTTTGGTGGAAGTCAAGTTTGAGATCTTAAGAGTATCGCATCTAATTATAATACACATCTCTGAAGTTATCTTTTTATATCTTTCTTACTCACTCTTCGTACTTTCATAATCAATTACAACCTCTCTTTGGAGCAAGTCTTTTGTGAATTAATCACTAAGTTTGATCTCACTTATTAACTTGGCTTGAATGCATTCCTCGTTATGAATCAGCTTAAGTGTATACTTGATATAACAATTGTTGTCATTTACATTTCTTTACTTTTCCGGAACTAACTCTCTAACATCTAACTCCAAAAATTATTGTTGAGCTTTTAGATCCATCTAGATTAACTATTCCGCTATATACTTGTTCTAACATTTGTTCAAGTGTGTCTCAAAGTTTTTCTCTCAACAGTTTGAGCCATTATGTTCTTTATATAGTGTCTCACCCTAAAATTAGGGTTTCTAGGCACTAGACGTACGTTGGGCATACTTCCTGTATATTGGGCGTACACCTAAGGCACCCACGACCATTTCCCTTTGTACGCTGGGCGTAACCCAACCTTACGCTGGTCGTACCCAACTAAACACACACGTGCACTTCATGCATCCAAGGGACTGCCTTGCCAACTTTTCCATTAAGGGGCCATAAATGTTAACAATTTCAAAATGCAATAACTCCTTCATCCTAAGTCCATTTCCGACGAACTTTATATCCACGAAAAGGTGGAGAGAAGCCCTACGCGTCTAGCAACACACCCTAACCCAAAACTTCTCAAATAAAACTCAGAACCCATGAAACATCAAAACGCCCCTAGCCTTGGCCTCTGAAATCCATAAATAAATACTTTCAGAACAGGGTGTTACAACTCTCCCCCAACTAGACTTCGTCCTCAAAGTCTTTCCTTACTAACACATGTCTCCCAATCAACTGATCTGCGAAACGCATCCGATGATTCTACATGCGAAACAGCATTCCCAAGAAACTGAAAACCAATGTGGTCTTTCATTCTGAAGAAGACGAACTTTTACTTGCACAAACCCTAGCTACTTCGCACACAGGAACCATTATGATAGACACTCCTGCCTGAACACCATGTTGCCTCTTGCCTTCTCTCCGAAAGAGCGAGGGCCTCTCAGGTCCGAACCTTTCTGTTCACGATCCAAAATACCAGATTTCCTCCGGTTACTGAACCCAAGCTTAAGCTCTGAGTCGCTCCCACCGACCTCTGAAGAAACTTTGGCTAGCTAAAACTGCTACATCTACCTTGCTACTCTAAGGCATCTACCAGGTCCCACCTGCGCTGCTAAAATATCACGGGCCTCGCCCACAGGTCTCACCCCAACTGTATCTTAGATCGGCCTCTCCCTTAAGTCTCACTTGTCTTGCTACTATCGCAAGGGCCTCGCCTACAGGTCCCATCCAAACCATACTGTTGAGTGACCCTACCCCCAGTCTCACCTATCTAGGGCTACACGGGTCCTAAACCATCCTAAATCCTCAACAAACTATCATTTCTCGATCTCTATCTGACTAACTAGGAGATACAGGCCTCGCGCACACTCCGCTAATTAGGAGATTCGGGCCCCCGCCCATACTCCCCCAACTACAGGCAACCAGCCAGAAAACATTCAACAACTAGCGTTCCACACTCTATTATCCTGATTAACTTGCGTGCTACCGGGAAAACATCAACATGGTTTCCCAAACCAGTCCTCTACTATTGTGAATACATGAATCCAATGGCAGGATGTTTCTCAAACTCCCGACTCCTCACTACTCTATCCAAACGGCTACCTTGGTTGCTTTCCTTCTTATCCTGGAGGCGAACGCATCGAAGTTGCGCTCCTACCCCAGCGCCTGACTACTAGGATAATACTCCCCCACTTCAATTCAACTAGATCCTTACAGGTTCCAGCTTGGAAAGGATTCCCAATCCTTTTCTCCATCCAAAGGTCAATCTGCTGACAGCCATGCTTACCACCGCTAAAGCCCTAAAACTAACCAATACCAAACCCGAACCGCTCTTAGAGACTAACAAGACACTTCCCGAGTCCCACTCACACCTGCTACATCGACTGTGTCCTAAAAATGGCCCAAAAAAGGGGGGTACTGCTATGAACTACCGCCCAAAAATCCATGGTATGCAGATGGCATATGAACAAAACACGAACAGAAATAGAATTCTACCATGCATTCGCTAACATAGATGCAGTACCATACCAATATGATCATGAATAAAAAAACTGATAGGAAAGCAAAAGATATATACATGCAACGTCCGGTGCGGCTCGCGCCTCCACTGTAGACAACTGAAAAGCCTTGCTCCCCACTACAGGCGCCTCCGCTCGGCCCTAACGGCTGTCGGTGATCCTCAAGGTCGCAGGGGCAGGTGCCATCACCTGTCCTGTTGGAAGAAAACTCAGACATTGGGCCTTCTTGTGGCCCCTCTGACTGCAATGGAAACATATCAGGTCTGATCCCTGAGGAGTGGTAGCACTACAATCCCTGCTGAAATGACCAATCCGGTAGCACTTGAAGCAGCCATAATCACCACCACTATCACTCCTGCACGCACCCTCGTACGTCGTGCCACACTTGCCATAACGACTAGTGTGACAACCCGAAAAACTTCTCGCATACACTCTTCAATTCTTTCCAATATTAGACTTATTTTACTATATAGTAGTACCCTTTAGAGTCTAATGAAGCGTTCTAAATGTGATATAATCAAGGTAGGAGTGTTAAAAAAAGGGTTAACTCGAAGTGTAGGAATCAAAAACCGGGCCAAACACTCCAACACATGGAGTGTGTGGCTACACACTTGAGTGTGCGGCCACACACTCTTGTTTGCGGCCTCACACCCTCCCAACCGCACACTCCACCTATATATGCCACACTTAGATCATTCTTGAACCCTTCTTTCACTTCTTCAAGCATAGAACACGAAAATCCTCTCAAGTATCATCCATTCTCCTTGAAGATCTTCATAAAAGGTACCAAGAACACCAAGAACACCAAGATCTTCATCTGGCCGCACACATGGCAGCACACTCCACCTGGCAGCACACATGGCCGCACACAGGGCCGCACACATGTGCTGGCAGCACACTAGGCCGCACACCTGACCGCACACACACATATAATGTGTATTTTGGCCATACACCCTCTTGTATAGCCTTATAAACCCTCATACAATCATATATGATTATAACACTTCATTATAAGTGTTTACTAGTCCCTAAGGTGGTCCCAAAATCATCAATTAGTTGTTCATAACACCAATTAAATCCATATATGTACCAATGTATGCTAAATAGGATTCGCGCGTGTACTCAAGTCACCACTTGGCACCTAGCGTCTAATCCAACATTGTCATCAGAACCACTCACTACAGGTGAGTTCATACCCCTTTAATTAACCTTTGAAATACTTTTAAATGTTTTAAATACTTTTATAAGGGGGGAATACAAGCTAAACACTTATAGTTATTACATCAATCACATGTGATTAATAACTAGAAAACCAATGATTTTATCACTGTTCAAACTGTTTATCAAACTGTTTTACTTCAAAATGTTTTACAAACTCTTTTACTTGTCAAATACTTTTATTTAAACTTTATTATACTTCTTATAAATTGCATGTCTATATATGCATAGATATATAAGAAATGTTTAAAAGACTTAGGAAGGCCATCCACCCTATTTCCTTTTCCTCGATTTGGATGTGGTCTGGTGGGGTGTCGGGTAGCCGTCCGAGGGTCATTTCAATATTAATTATATATCATATGTGCATATATAGACATAAAAGTACTTCCATATTCATGCGTATCAGTTACATCATTAGTACGTTACCATCGTGGTAACACAAGATCATACTACTAAAACTTCTAGATCAATGAGTCAGTTCATTCATGAGTCAATACTTATTAACTATGAGGACATATACATTGCATTACTATGAGAACATTTACAACTATACTAGAAAGGGAACATACACAACTATACTAGTAAGAGAACATATACAACGAGACTAGAACAAGTAACATTACATTACCTATACATGAATACGTTTACAATTGTGATCCACTGTATCAGGCATGCCTGAAATGTCATGGCCCGAGTTATAACCAGAATCTCTTGGAGGGAGAGCGTGAGTTTGCGTATAGATCTATACTGGATTGACTATCCTACACCTTGCTGTTAGGTACAGCCGGACCTGCAGGTCTGCGGGTGCCAAACGTAATACCTTTTTACGACCTACATTTGTCGTTGTTACTCAGTCGATAGTATGGTACAATTAACCACATAATACCTTAATATAAATCCGGTTTAAGGTAGTTAGTACAGCAGTAGTTCCTATAATACAACACTACAGTACTACATTAATTTACCCATTACATACATTTAGTGATTCTTTCACTTAAACATTAATGTACAAACTACATTTTGTTAATGATAGTTACACTTGGGAAATTACACACTTTTACAACAAACGAGCATACAAACCATGTAAGCCTTGGTAGAATGCTACTTTAATAGAAAATATAGGTTTTTCTGAGAGATTCAAACTTTTACAAACACTTACATACATTTTACAAACTTACACTTGAGACATGTTCAAACGTTTTGATAACAAACACCGACACTAAAATACTTATGAACTCACCAACTTAATGTTGATACTCACTTTCAAAATAACTTGTATTCTCAGGTCATCAGTAGACAGGTACCGAGACCAGCTTTTGAGAAGATGGAGCGCATCCAAGACTCATCTTATTATTTTGATTTACATTATATTTTTGGTGTCTAAAACTGTACAGAAGATGCTTGTATTAAAAATATATATTTAATGCAATGGATGATATTGTTTGCTTGTTTACTACTACTGTGTTGTGATACATTACATGACGTCCTCCGCCCCAGAATGTTTCCGCCGTCCTCGGTTTTGGGGTGTGACAGATTGGTATCAGAGCACTGTTTATAGTGAATTAAGTATATCAAACCATAAAAGATATACTAAACTATAAACCAATTAGGGATTAAAGCACTCTGACCAGGAGTCTATACATTAAAATACTATAGGTGTATTTTGTACTACTGACTACGCATATACCATATTCTCATACCTCTCTTCTCGCATAGATATCATGGCTAGATTTCCTCACGGCGACCCATACTTTCCTGATGAAGGCAATGCAGGGTGGATCGAAGAAGAAGAGCCCGAAGATGAGCATCCAATCCCTTTGGATGATCACCTCGCAGAAGGCTTTTCTGATGGATCCGACTCCGAGCCTGAAGTCAACAACCTACCGCTAGTAGGTCAAGCCCCAAACAACGATCCCCGACCAGCATTTCCAGGTCCCATTCCCTTGTGGGTAAACAACTTAAATCGCTGGAGCGACGAACAGGGTCAACCCTTACCTTACTTTGGGGACCGAAGCTTTTACAACGTTAGCGAAGGTAGTTCTGCGGATAGAGCTCTGCCCGTCATGGTCCATAGAATTGCTCGAAACGTTGAACAAGGTCGAGCAGCCATCGACCGAGTCATGGAAATTGATGCCAACTCAGGCATTAATACCGTCCGCATTCGACATCTGGAAGAAGCACTCGAAAGGACGAGGAGATCCAATGACGCACTGCGACATCAATTGACCACCGAAATCACAAAACTTCGAGTTCGCCAAAGAGCTCACGAACGACACCTCCGAGAAGTGGTTCGGCAACTGGCAGATATGAGGATTCGCCCTAGGAGTTCCCGTCGTCGTTAGAAGATGTCTAGCACATCTTTGTCTTATGATTAAGGAATAGCCTTTAGTATCCGGGCTTTTGGTAACGTTTGTCTGTAAAATATTCCTAACTCTCAGTACGCTAACTAGGAGTCTAGTAACTGTCAAACTTTTCCATATGGTATGATGTAAGACCTATTGTTAGGTCGATTTTTCCCTGAACACAATACATCAATAATACCAGTAATATTGACAGCTAACTAACCTATGAGAAAATCTTTACACTTGCGTTTTCCTACTATTCTTCCTTATTATGACTTCAATTCGTACACTCATTCAACTGTTGGACTATGGCTACTTAGTCCATGTGCCACTCTCAACTTGCTTACAATTGATTCTTACCATTGTATCTGTCTTTATAAACTACAGCTGAAAGATGCCTCCTCGCAAATCTCCCCGGAATAACCCTGCACCTCCTCCTCCTCCGGTCATAGATATTGCGGCTCTGAACGCTGCAGTAGTTGTGGCAGTGGCAACTGCCATGGCCCAATACCACTCAACTAACAATAGCCAAGGTGGAACCCCTGTTGAATCCACTCATGCTGAGATCCATGTGCGTACGAAAGAATGCTCCTACAAGGATTTCACCAACTGTAAGCCGAAGTCCTTTTATGGAACCGGCGGAGTCATTGCCCTCTCGCAATGGTTCGAGAAGACTGAATCAGTCTTCGAAATCTGTTCATGCCCTGCTGCGTGCAAAGCCAAATATGCCGCATGCACCTTTGAAGGAAAAGCCCTAACGTGGTGGAACGGCCACGTTAAAGCTCTAACTCTTGTTGTAGCCAACGACATGGGCTGGGAAACAATGAAAGACCTCAGATTGAGGAGTACTGCCCGAGGGGCGAAATCTAGAAATTAGAGCAAGAACTATGGGGCCTAACCATGAAGGGCTCCAACATAGTCGCTTATACCGCCAGGTTCAGTGAACTGGTGGCTCCCTGCCCCAATATAGTTCCCACTGAAGGGAAAAAGATTGAGAGGTACATCTGGGGGCTGGTGCCTCCGTATCAAGGAAATGTTCTATCATCAAACCCTACTACTTTCGACAGTGCCAAACGACTGGCACAGCGACTCATCGATCATGGAATCCAATCCCCAACAGCAACAACAACTCAAACCGTCTCAGAACCCTCCAAACCCGCTGACTCTAAGCGGAAGTTCTGGGATGACAAGAAGAAGCAGCGAGCTGCCAAAAAGCAACAAATTGTGGTTGTACATGCCGCAATAACCCCTACTACTGCTACTGTTCTGGTGAAGCAGTATGCTGGAAGTCTGCCTAAGTGCAACAAATGCAACTTCCACCACAACGGCCCCTGCCGTGAAATGCAGTGTTCTAACTGCGACAAGAAAGGGCACACTGTCCATTTCTGTAGGTCTCCGGCAAGACCGATCACTCAAGTCGCTGGCTCAGGCACGAGCCCAACCTGCTATGAATGTGGTGAGGCAGGCCACTACAAGAGGGATTGTCCCAAAGCAAAGAATGCAGGTGGATCGGGGAGAGTACTGGCAATAACCCATGGGGAAGCAGTTGCTGACCCGACGGTGGTGACTGGTATGTTCCTTCTCGATAACCCACCAAAGGAAATGTCTTGGCTACTAGGCCAACTACGTTTGAAAGCTCCAAGGATCTGGCACAAACTCTGATCGATCATGGAATCGATCTGGATGAAGTGACAACTATCCCTGGTCCCCAAAAGGATAGCGGTGGGAAGAAGGAGAATTCTGGCAATAAGCGAAAGGATCAGTCTTCGCAGGAGCCCTCCAAGAAACAACAAATAGTAGTAGTTCATGCTGCTGCTGCTCCCACTGCTGTTCCAACCACCCAATCCCCTACAGGTAGTTATGATGGAAAACTGCCTTTGTGCACAAAGTGTAACTTCCATCATCACGGGCCCTGCCCTGAGTTGATCTGCAACACCTATGGGAACAAGGAACACACAGCTCGATACTGCAAGACACCGGCTCAACCAACCAACCAGGCCCCGGGAGCGGGCACTGGTCAGACTTGTTATGGATGTGGAGAGGCCGGGCACTACAGGAGAAACTGCCCCAAGACAACAACTGGTGGCAATACAGGGAGAGTTTTGGCTATGGGCCAGAATGAAGCAGTTGTTGATCTTACCGTTGTTACGGGTACGTTCCTCCTTGACAACTCTTATGCATGCATTCTCTTCGATTCTGGTACGGAGAGGAGTTTTGATAGTCATTCATTTAAACACCTAATCAAATGTAAATCCCAACCTCTAACCGAAACATTTACCGTCGAGATGGCTAACGGAAAGAAGGAGAGCACTAACGACATATTCATAGGTTGCACTCTTACTCTAGAAAATTATTCTTTTCCTATCGATCTTATTCCTGTGTCCATCAAGAGCTTCGACGTCATTATCTGTGACAACCCTATATTTTCCAAAAGCGATGTAACACTCAAAAGTCAAATACAACGAAAACTATTTGGAATCAACGAAATTAACCTCAAAAATAAAGTGTTCAAATATCTAAATTGTGATGCATCAAATGTTAGATCTCGTGCCAAGGTTTCCAAAAACATAAAGAACATTCGAAACCGGGTTATATTGAAGAAATTATAACCACTCGAATATTTACGGCACACCGTTAAAACATTATTTAACGTAAAAAGTGAAATTACAATAAAATACATTTTAGCCTTAAGTATCTAAACAAAAGTTGTAGAGTTCGTCAAACTGTAAACGTACATAAAAAGATCGCCCAAATTGGACCTCGTCTGAAGAAGTTACGAATTTTCTAAGTTTTGGAACAGTAGTAGAGGGCTAAAAACTCGAATTGAAGATCGGGCGTTATTTAGCTATCGCAACCTAAACGAAAGTTGAAGGTCTCCACAATAGGAGTAAAATGATAAAAAGACAAACGAAAACCGACGTCGAATAAAGAAGCTATGAATTTTTAACGGACTTTAGCAGTCCCGGCCTATTAAAAACATATCATTAAAAATAAAGTCAAAATTAGCTGACGGAGTCTAAATGAAAGTTGTAGAGCATAACTAAATTGTTATACCTACTTTGAAGTACTTCTTTCCATACTTCTCGAAACTTATGGGATTAACTAAATTGTTATACCTACTTTGAAACCATAAACTAAAGTCAAAACAAATTACAAGATACAACTAACCCTCTATCACACGACTGTCAAATCATTAGAAACATATAGTGTTCATTATTATTTCTCTACCAGAACATGCCTCCTCGCAGATCATCACGCAGAAACTCAGATCCAACACCACCTCCACCACCTCCTCCAATTATGGATGCAACTATATTCCACGCTGCTGTAACGGCCACTGTAACTGCTACGATGGCTCAAATGAGCAACAACGGGTCGGGAGGAGGAACAAACAGCTTTACAAATGGCCAAAGCCAAGGCCGTTCAGGAGTATGTACTTACAAAGACTTCACCAACGGAAAACCTATTCCCTTTTATGGGACTGGGGGTGTGATGGCTCTATCCCAATGGATAGAGAAAACGGAAGTTGTATTCGAAATTTGCGCTTGCCCGAAAGAAAGCAAAGTAAAGTTTGCTGCTTTTACTTTCTCTGAACGAGCCCTGACATGGTGGAACGGCCACGGCAAGGCACTAACCCTAATGGTGGCGAACTCCATGGGTTGGGAAAACTTGAAACAAATGCTTCTACGAGAATACTGCCCAAGGGGCGAGATTCAAAAGCTCGAACAGGAATTGTGGGGCCTTACGATGGTAGGCTCGGACATCGCAGGCTATACCAACAGATTCAGTGACTTGATAATACTTTGCCTAGGGATGCTGATCCTGGAAAGCCAAAAGGTGGAGAGGTACATATGGGGACTATCACCCCAACTTCGAGGAAGTGTGTTAGCCTCCAAACCCATGACCATCGACAGCGCCAACGAACTGGCGCAATCTCTCGTTGATCATGGTGTCTGTCAAGGAGTCACGACTATCGTCGATGAACCAACCAAAGGGACCAACAACAACAATTACAATGCCAACAACAATAGCAAGAAGAAATTCTGGAACCAGAGAAAGGGGCAAACTTCGCAAGAACCTTCAAAGAAACAAATGGTGGCGGTTCATGCCGCTACTGCTCCCACTACAAGTCCTGCTACCCCTGTGCCAACAAAACAATATGCGGGGAACCTGCCCAAGTGCAGCAAATGCAACTACCATCACCACGGTAATTGGCGCGAAATGCACTGTAGAAACTGCGACAGGAAAGGGCACACCGCCCGTTTCTGTAAGGCACCGGTGCGACCAATCACTCAAGTTCCTGGTACTTGAATAAGCCAGGCATGTTACAGGTGTGGAGAAACTGGGCACTTCAAGAGGAACTGCTCCAAAGCAAAGAATGTTGGCGGTGTTGGGAGAGTGCTGGCGATAGGTCAAAATGAAGCAATAGCTGACCCAACAGTGGTTACAGGTACGTTTCTCCTCGACAACATTTATGCATGCATACTCTTTGACTGCGGTGCGGAGAGAAGTTTTGTGAGTCATAAATTCAAACACCTACTTAATCAAAAACCCCAACCACTCAATAAAATATTCACTGTAGAAATGGCAAACGGTAAAACGGAAAGCACAAGCGATATGTATGTAGGGTGCACATTAAACTTAAACGAACAATTATTTCAAATCAACCTTATGCCCATTTCGATAAGAAGTTTTGATGTAATCATCGGTATGGACTGGTTAAGTTTTCACCATGCCGATATTCTTTGTCACGAAAAGGCCGTTCGTCTCAATCTGCCCAACGGCGAAACTCTTATCATATATTAAGACAAGCCTAGTTCAAATTTACAAATCATCTCCTGTGTTAAAGCACAAAAATATCTTCGCAAGGAATATCATGCCTTTCTAGCCACGTAGTAGACCAGAAACAAGAACCAAAGAACATTAAAGACATTCCGGAAGTCTGCAACTTCCCACACATTTTCCCAGAAGATCTTCCAGGAATCCCACCAGAACGCCAAGTCGAGTTCAGAATCGACTTAATCCCCGGAGCTACTCCAGTAGCAAAGTCGCCTTACCGTTTAGCCCCAGCCGAGATGCAGGAACTGTCCAGTCAATTAAACGAGTTGCTGAGCAAGGGCTTCATCAGACCGTGCTTCTCACCATGGGGAGCACCAGTCCTATTCGTGAAGAAGAAGGACGGATCTTTTCGCATGTGCATCGATTACCGGGAGCTGAACAAACTCACGATCAAGAACCGATATCCCCTACCGCGCATAGACGATCTGTTCCACCAACTACAGGGAGCAAGCTACTTCTCAAAGATCGATCTAAGATCTGGCTATCACCAACTGTGAGTACTAGAAGGAGACATCCCCAAAACGGCCTTCTGAACACGCTATGGTCACTACGAGTTTGTAGTAATGCCCTTCGGGTTGACAAATGCTCCAGCGGTGTTCATGGACTTGATGAACCGAGTATGTCGTCCCTTCCTGGATAAATTCATGATCGTGTTTATAGATGATATACTCATCTATTCAAGAAGCCAGGAAGAACACAGCCAACAACTCCGCCAAGTTTTAGAAACATTGAGAGTAGAGAAGCTATATGCAAAATTTTCAAAGTGCGAATTCTGGATTCGGGAAGTGGATTTCCTAGGACATGTATTCAGCAAGGAGGGGATACATGTGGATCCTTCTAAGATCAAGGCAATAGAGAGTTGGACAACTCCAAGAACCCCTACAGAAATCCGAAAATTTTTGGAACTCGTCGGGTATTACCGAAGGTTCATACAGAACTTTTCAAAGATTGCCAAGCCACTCACCACCCTAACTCAGAAGAGTGTAACCTTCGACTGGGGAGAAAAACAAGACATCGTGTTTCAAACACTAAAGCGAGCCTTATGTAGTGCGCCCATCCTAACCTTTCCAGAAGGAACAGAGGACTTCGTGATCTATTGCGATTCATCAAACCAAGGACTCGGGTGTGTCCTGATGCAACGAGGGAAGGTCATCGCCTACGCCTCAAGGCAACTAAAGACACACGAAGTAAACTACACGACGCACGATCTTGAGCTAGGAGCAGTCGTCTTCGCTCTAAAGATATGGAGGCACTATCTTTACGGCACGAAATGTACAATCTTCACCGATCATAAAAGCCTCCAGCATATCCTCAACCAGAAACAACTCAACATGAGACAAAGACGGTGGGTAGAACTACTAAATGATTACGAATGCGAAATTCGATATCATCCCGGAAAGGCTAACGTGGTGGCCGATGCACTCAGCCGGAAGGAATACTCGGGCCGCAGAGTGAAGTCTTTAACCATGAAAATCCATTCACACCTGTCCACGCAAATCAAGGAAGCCCAAAATGAAGCCTTAACATCTGAAAATGTGGCAGGGGAAGCCTTAAGGGGCATGGATAAGAAGCTTGAAGTCAAGAATGATGGAGTTCATTACTTCATGGATCGGATCTGGACGCCAAAGTTTGGCAGATTCATAGAAGTCGTCATGAACGAAGCCCATAAGACACGATACTCCATACACCCCGGCTCCGATAAGATGTATCTCGACATCAAGAAACTGTACTAGTGGCCGAACATGAAAGCCGAAATTGCTACCTATGTGAGTAAATGTTTGACGTGCGCCAAAGTCAAGGTAGAATACCAAAAGCCCTCAGGATTGTTGCAACAACTAGAAATACCCGAATGGAAGTGGGAATGTATAACCATGGAATTCATAACCAAACTACCCAGAACGGCAAGCGGACTCGACACCATCTGGGTGATTGTCGACAGGTTAACTAAATCAGCGCACTTCCTACCAATCAAAGAGACAGATAAATTGGAGAAATTAACTAGGACATACCTCAAAGAGATTGAACGACTGCATGGTGTGCCAATATCCATTATATCGGACTGAGATAGTAGATTCACCTCAAGGTTCTGGCAGTCGCTACAAAAAGCTCTAGGAACCAGACTAGACATGAGTACCGCATATCACCCACAGACTGACGGCCAGAGTGAGAGAAGCATACAAACCCTAGAGGATATGTTGAGGTCTTGCGTAATTGATTTTGGCAAAGCATGGGATACCCATCTACCCTTGGTCGAGTTCTCGTACAACAATAGCTACCACACTAGTATCAAGGCTGCCCCGTTCGAGGCCCTCTACGACCGTAAGTGCAGGTCACCTCTTTGTTGGGCCGAAGTCGGGGACACTCAACTAGCAAAAGGACAAGTAACAGACAACACGCTCACTGGACCAGAAATCATAAGGGAAACTGCGAAGAAAATTGTTCAGATCCGGGAACGTTTGAAAGCATCAAGGGACAGAAAAAAGAGTTACGCGGATAAAAGACGGAAACCCTTGGAATTCCAGGTTGGAGACCGAGTTCTACTAAAAGTCTCGCCCTAGAAGGGATTGATACGCTTCGGAAAGCATGGGAAACTGAACCCAAGATACATCGGACCATTCGAGATCCTTGCCAGGATCGGTCCAGTCGCTTACAAACTTCGATTACCTCAAGAGCTCCACAACGTACACCCTACCTTTCACGTATCAAACCTAAAGAAGTGCTTGTCCGATGAGACCCTTGTCATCCCTCTAGACGAAATTGCAATAAATGAAAATCTCCAATTCGTAGAAGAACCAGTACAGATCATGGATCAGGAAATAAAAAGGACTAAACAAAGGCGCATACCTATTGTAAAGGTCCGCTGGAACGCCAAGCGAGGACCTGAATACACCTGGGAACGCGAGGATCAGATGAAACAAAAGTACCTGCATCTTTTTCCTAACCTGTAAACTCTATCTTAGATTAAATTTCAGGACGAAATTCCCCTAACGGGGGGATGATGTGACAACCCTATATTTTCCAAAAGCGATGTAACACTCAAAAGTCAAATACAACGAAAACTATTTGGAATCAACGAAATTAACCTCAAAAATAAAGTGTTCAAATATCTAAATTGGGATGTATCAAATGTTAGATATCGTGCCAAGGTTTCCAAAAACATAAAGAACATTTGAAACCGGGTTATATTGAAGAAATTATAAGCACTCGAATATTTACGGCACACCGTTAAAACATTATTTAACGTAAAAAGTGAAATTACAATAAAATACATTTTAGCCTTAAGTATCTAAACAAAAGTTGTAGAGTTCGTCAAACTGTAAACGTACATAAAAAGATCGCCCAAATTGGACCTCGTATGAACAAGTTACGAATTTTCTAAGTTTCGTAACAGTAGTAGAGGGCTAAAAACTCGAATTGAAGATCGGGCGTTATTTAGCTATCGCAACCTAAACGAAAGTTGAAGGTCTCCACAATAGGAGTAAAATGATAAAAAGATAAACGAAAACCGACGTCGAATAAAGAAGCTATGAATTTTTAACGGACTTTAGCAGTCCCAGCCTATTAAAAACGTATCATTAAAATTAAACTCAAAACTAGCCGACGGATTCTAAATGAAAGTTGTAGAGCATAATCTCACCTACGCGTGGATATAAAGAACGCGAAAAACGGAGCTCGTACGCTAAAGTTACGGAATTTAGAAGACGGAAGCCAGGATTACGGCACACCGTTAAAACATTATCTAACGATAGACCATCCGCAGTCAAGAACTATAAAATACGGAAGTTCATGAAGGCTGGCTTCATCCAGTACACTCTGACCAGAAGGGAACACGATTATGTGTGCACCTAGGCTGATTTTCCCTGTATGAATCAGGAAGAAGTGTTTCTCATCGCTAAAGTGTTTCAACATAAGTCTGAGAAGCACCCGAAGATGAAGATTGCACTTGAAAGTGCTAATACTTTCTTGAAGGAAACAGTCTGTGACGTTACCAAGATCGACGCAGACATCTACCCCACCATTGCCAAGAAAGTCGATCTGCCACCACTTGACCCCACACAATTGCCTACCGAAGGCTATGAAGAAAGATCCTTAGGTGCAACCAACTATCTTGAACTTGGAGTCATTTTCAAAAGGAAGACTAATAATGTCAAATACTTCATTCCTATGACTGTCATGCATCGTCTCACCAGGAAGCAACTTGATATTTGCCGAAACGGAGTTGAAAAATCAAAGCACACTACTCCAGAAGTCAAGTTCGAGATCTTAAGAAGAATCAACTAGTTAGAGAACATTATGAAGTTTTGGTGGATCCTGATCAGGTTTCTTAAACTTGATAGCTAATCAAAAGTTAAAGAGGTCACTTAGGGGGAAATTGTTGAATCATAAAAAGTGACCCTCTTGAACTTCAGCTACCGCAGCCAACATCCCACCGCAGTCAAGCCGTTTCATCAGCAGTCACCAACCGCAGTCTCTATCTACCGCAGTCTTTACTAGATTAATTTACTTTGTCTCTTTGTAATACACTCTATTGTCCAGTATGCCTTGCATGGCTACTCTTAGAGATGTAATGTAGTGATCTTAGTGAATCTCTATAAATTGAGCTCATTCTCTTGTAAACAAGAAGAGTATCGCATCTAATTCTAATACACATCTCTGAAGTTATCTTTTTCTATCTTTCTTACTCACTCTTCTTACTTTCATAATCGATTACAACCTCTCTTTGGAGCAAGTCTTTTGTGACTTAATCACTAAGTTTGATCTCACTTATTAACTTGGCTTGAATGCATTCCTCGTTATGAATCAGCTTAAGTGTATACTTGATATAATAATTGTTGTCATTTACATTTCTTTACTTTTCCGGAACTAACTCTCTAACATCTAACTCTAAATATTATTGTTGAGCTTTTAGATCCATCTATATTAACTATTCCTCTATATACTTGTTCTAAAGTTTGTTCAAGTGTGTCTCAAAGTTTTTCTCTCAACAGTTTGAGCCATTATGTTCTTTATATAGTGTCTCACCCTAAAATTAGGGTTTATGGGCACTAGACGTACGTTGGGCATACTTCCTGTATATTGGGCGTACACCTAAGGCTCCCGCGACCATTTCCCTTTGTACGCTGGGCGTAACCCAACCTTACGCTGGTCGTACCCAGCTAAACACACACATGCACTTCATGCATGCAAGGGACTGCCTTGCCAACTTTTCCATTAAGGGGCCATAAATGTTAACAATTTCAAAATGCTATAACTCCTTCATCCTAAGTCCATTTCCGACGAGCCTTATATCCACGAAAAGGTGGAGAGAAGCCCTACACGTCTAGCAACACACCCCGACCCAAAACTTCTCAAATAAAACTCAGAACCCATGAAACATCAAAACGCCCCTAGCCTTGGCCTCTGAAATCCATAAATGAATACTTTCAGAACAGGTTGTTACAACTCTCCCCCAACTAGACTTCGTCCTCAAACTCTTTCCTTACTAACACATGTCTCCTAATCAACTGATCTGCGGAACGCATCCGATGATTCTACGTGCGAAACAGCATTCCCAAGACACTGAAAACCAACGCGGTCTTTCATTCTGAAGAAGACGAACTTTAACTTCCACAAACCCTAGCTACTTCGCACACAGGAACCATTATGACAGACACTCCTGCCTGAACACCATGTTGCCTCTTGCCTTCTCTCCGAAAGAGCGAGGACCTCTCAGGTCCGAACCGTTCTATTCATGATCCAAAATACCGGATTTCCTCCGGTTACTGAACTCAAGCTTAAGCTCTGAGTCGCTCCCAGCGACCTCCGAAGAAACTTTGGCTAGCTAAAACTGTTATATCAACCTTGCTACTCTGGCTCCCTAAGCCATGGGATCCTCGATCCCCTAACTTAACTCTAAGGCATCTACCAGGTCCCACCTGCGCTGCTAAAATATCATGGGCCTCGCCCACAGGTCTCACCCTAACAGTATCTTAGAGCGGCCTCTCCCTTAAGTCTCACTTGTCTTGCTACTATCGCAAGGGCCTCGCCTACGGGTCCAATCCAAACTATAATGTTGAGTGACCCTACCCCCAGTCTCACCTATCTAGGGCTACACGGGTCCTAAACCATCCTAAATCCTCAACAAACTATCATTTCTCGATCTCTATCTGACTAACTAGGAGATACAGGCCTCGCCCACACTCCGCTAATTAGGAGATTCGGGCCCCCGCCCATACTCCCCCAACTACAGGCAACCAGCCAGAAAACATTCAACAACTAGCGTTCCACACTCTATTATCCTGATTAACTTGCGTGCTACCGGGAAAACAACAACTTGGTTTCCCAAACCAGTCCTCTACTACTGTGAATACATGAATCCAATGGCAGGATGTTTCTCAAACTCCCGACTCCTCACTACTATATCCAAACGGCTACCTTGGTTGCTTTCCTTCTTATCCTGGAGGCGAACGCATCGAAGTTGTGCTCCTACCCCAGCGCCTGACTACTAGGATAATACTCCCCCACTTCAATTCAACTATATCCTTACAGGTTCCAACTTGGAAAGGATTCCCAATCCTTTTCTCCATCCAAAGGTCAATCTGCTGACAGCCACGCTGACCACCGCTAAAGCCCCAAAACTAACCAATACCAAACCCGAACCGCTCTTAGAGACTAACAAGACACTTCCCGAGTCCCACTCACACCTGCTACATCGACTGTGTCCTAAAAATGGCCCAAAAAAGGGGGGTACTGCTATGAACTACCGCCCAAAAATCCATGGTATGCAGATGGCATATGAACCAAACACGAACAGAAATAGAATTCTACCATGCATTTGCTAACATAGATGCAGTACCATACCAATATCATCATGAATAAAAAAAACTGATAGGAAAGAAAAAGATACATACATGCAACGTCCGGTGTTGCTCGCGCCTCCACTGTAGACAACTGAAAAGCCTTGCTCCCCACTACAGGCGCCTCCGCTCGGCCCTGACGGCCGTCGGTGATCCTCAAGGTCGCAGGGGCAGGTGCCATCACCTGTCCTGTTGGAAGAAAACTCAGACATTGAGCCTTCTTGTGGCCCCTCTGACTGCAATGGAAACATATCAGGTCTGATCCCTGAGGAGTGGTAGCACTACAATCCCTGCTGAAATGACCAATCCGGCAGCACTTGAAGCAGCCATAATCACCACCACTATCACTCCTGGACGCACCCTTGTACGTCATGCCACACTTGCCACAACGACTAGGGCCCTGATAATTCCTCGATCTCGCGTCCAACCCCTTGGGTCTCTCGCCTGAACCTGTGGCTACCTGAACCTCCTCCGACTTCCTCTTCCTGAGTTGCTCCAGATTGATCTCCCTCTCCCTGGCTCGAGCAATCATATCCTTTAGCATCTTACAGCTGGACCTGCTCACAAACTCCCTGATGTTACTCCTCGGCATCTCATGATATCGGGCCTTTTTCATCTCCTCGCCCGTGACATACTGTGGAACAAGAAGAACCCTCTCCCTGAACTTGGCGGTGATCTCTGCCACTGTCTTTGTAGTCTGCCGCAAATCCTGAAACTCTCGTGCTAACTGTTGCACCTCAATCATTGGTGCAAAATCGACCCTGAAGCTGGCCGAGAAATCACTCCATGTCATCGCGTCCAACGCGACATCATCCCCAATGGCATGACCAACCTCCTCCTACCAATCCTATGCTTTGTCCTTCAGAAGACAGGAGGCAAGTCGAACCTTGTCCCCCTCGGGACACTGGCTCGTACGGAAAGCATTAGTGACATTAGCCAACCACCTGTTGCTAGCAATGGGGTCCCTGGCCCCATGATAATCTGGAGCTCCACAAGCCTTGAACTCTCGGAATGTCGGTCTACGTGCCCCCATCATGGCCACCATCTCAGTGCGGAAGGCTCCCAGCCTCCCATCCAAAATCTCTAGTATTCCCTCCTTGACCGTACCAAAGATCACAGGAGTCTGGTCTAGAGTACTGTGAGTAATCTCAGCTGATATAAACTCCCTCATCTGCTCCCCGAGCTGATCGGCTCCTGAACCCGAGCTTGGTCCCTCACCTACGCCTGATCTGCCCACTAGCCTACCTCGTAGCGTCACCATGCTGAAAACATGCCATAATGTGACAACCCGAAACTTATCCCGTTTCCGTTATGCGATTCCGTTAATAAAAATTCAAATTTGTTAACTTTTCCGTCAAACTCTTTGGTTTATTAAAATAATCTAGTTAAATTTAATTAAATTATTTACGAATCGGAACCAAAATTTGCGGGGAAACCCGAAAATCTGGAAAAAAAACTCAAACATTTATGGTTGAAGTGGGTTTACGACCGTAAACGTGTTTATGACCGTAAACTCTGTTTATGGTCAAGGACGTGTGGACCCCTCACCTCACCCCTATAAATACGATGCCTCCAACTTCATTGGGACGTTTCTAGCCGCATTCTCTCATCCTCTCTCTAAGATTCATCAACCGTAAACTCACAAAATCGCATTTAAACTCCGGAAAACATCGAGAAAACCACGTTTGGAGCCCTTTGGAACTTCTGGAAACACTCAGCTCGTCGAAATCAGCATCCAAACATCATTCTTCCGAGTTTACGGTCCAACCTTCAAAGACCGTAAACTCATTTCTTGAGTTTAAGGCCGTAAACTCGGCAATCTTCAGAAACCGTAAACTCGGCAATCTTCAGAAACCGTAAACTCGCCAACCTTCAGAGACCGTAAACACCTTTTTGGTGGTACTTTTGGCTGAAAACCCATTTCTTCGATTCAAGCAAGTCTCGGTAACATTCGTCAACCGAATTCAAGTGTTCTTATGACACTTTATTTATCGAAATCGCTAATTTAGATACATATACGTATCTATTTGATAATAGGATTTCATTAAGTGTCAGATGCAACAACTCGGGAACCTTTTTTTCAGTCAACAACTCCACACAACAACTATGAGTTCATACCCCTACATTTTTCCGTATTATTAAGGTTTTCAGGGGGGGGGAATACAAGCTAAACATAAATGTTTTTCTTATAAGCTAAACATAAATGTTTTCAGGAATATACATAAAACTTATGCAAATTTCATACTTTATTCCCTTTTGCACTATGTTGAGCATAAGGGACGTTTTCACAAAATTGCATAGTTTTTCGGACACGTTATTCGTTACGTTATGCATGCAAACTATAATCGGTATAGTTTGGGATTTCTCTAAAAACTTATCAAGCATAGGAACTTCTCTACTAAACATATGCACTGGAACAGAAACTGTTTACAGTTTATATCACTGTTTTATCATGATTTTCATAACTGTAACTTATCACTATACGTGGTATACCTTCGGATTTTCAATACGGTAGAACGCTACAGCATTACATGTAAACTAGATTGTACGATAATGTGAGGCGCTACTTCATTACTGCACCCTTAGGTGTACAGGGATAAATCCTACCACTGTATAACCAGAGTCTCCTGGAGGGAGAGCGTGAGGTTTGTGAATAGATTTATTCGGGACTGACAATCCCACATCTAGACTGCTAGCTACAGTTAGGCGGGCACGCCTGAGATGTACAAATGTCATTTAACATCAATGCCTGAAGAATGTTGGAAAGGTCACTTTTCATATCAAGCATGGTTAGACGACTCACATTATGTATAAATCACTAATAGTTTACCAACCTGGTTTTCTTCAGTAGTTCTATTTATACCAAATACAACTAAACTCACTATGCATACTGGCCGAGCCAGGGTTTTCAAAACCGAATCATTTATGCTACGGTTTTACATTTAAATACGTATACTTCATGATTAGCTTTAGCTAGTCACATGAAGTAGTATTTTGCATATCTGTATGATTTTCAGAAACGAACATTCATGGTTGTATACGAAATCGATCACACTATGTTTTTCACTAAAGAAAATATTGGATTTTCTTGAAACTACACAATCATTTTGGCTCGTTCATCAACAAGTTTTCATTACAAATTACTGCTTATGAACTCACCAGCTTTATGCTGATATTTTTCAAACTGCTTGTATTCTCATGAAATCAGTAGATAGGTACTTGCTGGATTTTCGAGGAACTGAAGCATTACGAGTTTTTAAGTTTTTACAATGCAAAACTATTGGATGTAATTCAAACTAAGTTTCAAAACAGATGTAAACGTTTTTACCTAAGTACTCACTGTAATGGTTGTGTTGCTATGATTGTTGTTATTCATTGGTTGTGATGCTATACATGATGTCCTCCACCCCGGAACATTTCCGCCATCGGTTTCGCGGTGTGACAGATTGGTATCAGAGCCCATGCTTATAGTGAACTAGTATATACCGAACCTTACGTGGTATACAACTATAAACACTAAGGGGCCTAAGTGCTCTACGCTAAAAGTATACTTTCAAAATATGAAGTATTTTTATAAAAGTATATGAGCATGCATACATAACAGGATTCGTGTCGCTAGTAGAACTGAACAAAAGTATTTTGGATGCTGGAACGCTGCGGTTAAACCTGGGCAGTTATGTAATCATGTCTAGGGTGAATATAGCCTGATCAACTATATTCAGTCAAGACATGACCAACATGTGTTTTGGAGTGACTGTGGTGCTACAACAGGCCTAAAACTTACCAAAAATCATCTCACATAAAATACTATAGGAGTATTTTCGCTAGAGCCAAACTTAGAATGCAGATTCACTCTAAGTATTGCTACCTCTCCTTCCTTAAGCGATAACTTATTGTGTTAGTAACCTTTCTATGATTATCGCTCGGTAGAATGCTTTCATTATCAGGATGAGATATATTTTGTTCTTTTATATATATCTCGAGGACTTACCATCCTCTTCTTCCTGATTGTTTCTAGAACAAGATGCCTCCCCGACCAAGACCCATCAGAAGGAACAACGACACTCCGCCACCACCACCACCTCCTCAGTTCGACCCTATCATGTTCCAGGCAGCAGTTACCGCTGCCGTGACTACAGTAATGGCACAAGTAAACGCTGGAGGAGGAACCGACCCACAGAGACAAGATGGAAGTCAGGGACATCAGAAAGAGTGTTCCTACAAGGACTTCATGAATGAAAAACCCAAGTCCTTCGATGGAAGTGGAGGTGTCATCGCCCTGACTCGATGGTTCGAGAAGATCGAATCCATCTTAGAAATTTGCGTCTATTCTGAAGCCAACAAGGTGAAGTTTGCCGCCTGCACCTTCACTGACAGAGCCTCGACCTGGTGGAATGGTCGAGTCAAAACCCTAACCCTGCCATGGGTTGGGAAAGGCTTAAGGAGCTCATGCTAGCGGAGTACTGCCCGAGGGGCGAAGCGCAAAAGTTGGAGCACGAACTCTGGAACTTCAAGATGAAGGGTTCTGACATCGCTGCTTACACTGCTAGATTCTGTGACCTGACGCTTCTCTGTCCGGGAATGGTCACCCAGGAAAGCAAGAAAATCGAGAGGTACATGTGGGGACTGACACAACCCACCAAAGGAAATGTCTTGGCTGCTAGGCCAACTACGTTTGAAAGCGCCAAGGATCTGGCACAAACTCTGATCGATCATGGAATCGATCTGGATGAAGTGACAACTATCCCTGGTCCCCAAAAGGATAGCGGTGGGAAGAAGGAGAATTCTGGCAATAAGCGAAAGGGTCAGTCTTCACAGGAGCCCTCCAAGAAACAACAAATAGTAGTAGTTCATGTTGCTACTGCTCTTGTTGCTGCTCCCACTGCTGTTCCAACCACCCAATCCCCTACAGGTAGTTATGCTGGAAAACTGCCTTTGTGCACCAAGTGTAACTTCCATCATCACGGGCCCTGCCGTGAGTTGATCTGCAACACCTATGGGAAGAAGGGACACACAACTCGATACTGCAAGACACTGACTCAACCAACCAACAAGGCCCCGGGAGCGGGCACTAGTCAGACTTGTTGTGGATGTGGAGAGGCACACCGCCTGTTTCTGTAAGGCACCGGCGCGACCAATCACTCAAGTTCCTGGTACTGGGATAAGCCAGGCATGTTAAGGGTGTGGAGAAACTGGGCACTTCAAGAGGGACTACCACAAAGCAAAGAATGTTGGCGGTGTTGGGAGAGTGCTGGCGATAGGTAAAAATGAAGCAATAGCTGACCCAACAGTGGTTACGGGTACGTTTCTCCTTGACAACATTTATGCATGCATACTCTTTGACTGCGGTGTGGAGAGAAGTTTTGTGAGTCATAAATTCAAACACTTACTTAATCAAAAACCGCAACCACTCAATAAAATATTCACTGTAGAAATGGCAAACGGTAAAACGGAAAGCACAAGCGATATGTATGTAGGGTGCACATTAAACTTAAACGAACAATTATTTCAAATCGACCTTATGTCCATTTCGATAAGAATTTTTGATGTAATCATCGGTATGGATTGGTTAAGTCTTCACCATGCCGATATTCTTTGTCACGAAAAGGCCGTTCGTCTCAATCTGCCCAACGGCGAAACTCTTATCATATATTGAGACAAGCCTAGTTCAAATTTACAAATCATCTCCTGTGTTAAAGCACAAAAATATCTTCGCAAGGAATATCATGCCTTTCTAGCCACGTAGTAGACCAGAAACAAGAACCAAAGAACATTAAAGACATTCTGGAAGTCTACAACTTCCCAGACATTTTCCCAGAAGATCTTCCAGGAATCCCACCAGAACGCCAAGTCGAGTTCAAAATCGACTTAATCCTCGGAGCTACTCCAGTAGCAAAGTCGCCTTACCGTTTAGCCCCAGTCGAGATGCAGGAACTGGCCAGTCAATTAAACGAGCTGCTGAGCAAGGGCTTCATCAGACCGAGCTTCTCACCATGGGGAGCACCAGTCCTATTCATGAAGAAGAAGGACGGATCTTTTCGCATGTGCATCGATTACCGGGAGCTGAACAAACTCACGATCAAGAACCGATATCCCCTACCGCGCATAGACGATCTGTTCGACCAACTACAGGGAGCAAGCTACTTCTCAAAGATCGATCTAAGATCTGGCTATCACCAACTGTGAGTACTAGAAGGAGACATCCCCAAAACGGCCTTCTGAACATGCTATGGTCACTACGAGTTTGTAGTAATGCCCTTCGGGTTGACAAATGCTCCAGCGGTGTTCATGGACTTGATGAACCGAGTTTGTCGTCCCTTCCTGGATAAATTCATGATCGTGTTTATAGATGATATACTCATCTATTCAAGAAGCCAGGAAGAACACAGCCAACAACTCCGCCAAGTTTTAGAAACATTGAGAGTAGAGAAGCTATATGCAAAATTTTCAAAGTGCGAATTCTGGATTCGGGAAGTGGATTTCCTAGGACATCTATTCAGCAAGGAGGGGATACATGTGGATCCTTCTAAGATCAAGGCAATAGAGAGTTGGACAACTCCAAGAACCCCTACAGAAATCCGGCAATTTTTGGAACTCGTCGGGTATTACCGAAGCTTCATACAGAACTTTTCAAAGATTGCCAAGACACTCACCACCCTAACTCAGAAGAGTGTAACCTTCGACTGGGGAGAAAAACAAGACATCGTGTTTCAAACACTAAAGCGAGCCTTATGTAGTGCGCCCATCCTAACCTTTCCAGAAGGAACAGAGGACTTCGTGATCTATTGTGATGCATCAAACCAAGAACTCGGGTGTGTCCTGATGCAACGAGGGAAGGTCATCGCCTACGCCTCAAGGCAACTAAAGACACACGAAGTAAACTACACGACGCACGATCTTGAGCTAGGAGCAGTCGTCTTCGCTCTAAAGATATGGAGGCACTACCTTTACGGCACGAAATGTACGATCTTCACCGATCATAAAAGCCTCCAGCATATCCTCAACCAGAAACAACTCAACATGAGACAAAGACGGTGGGTAGAACTACTAAATAATTACTAATGCGAAATTCGATATCATCCCGGAAAGGCTAACGTGGTGGCCGATGCACTCAGCCGGAAGGAATACTCGGGCCGCAGAGTGAAGTCTTTAACCATGACAATCCATTCACACCTGTCCACGCAAATCAAGGAAGCCCAAAATGAAGCCTTAACATCTGAAAATGTGGCAGGGGAAGCCTTAAGGGGAATGGATAAGAAGCTTGAAGTCAAGAATGATGGAGTTCATTACTTCATGGATCGGATCTGGACGCCGAAGTTTGGCGGATTTAGAGAAGTCGTCATGAACGAAGCCCATAAGACACGATACTCCATACACCCCGGCTCCGATAAGATGTATCTCGACATCAAGAAACTGTACTGGTGGCCGAACATGAAAGCCGAAATTGCTACCTATGTGAGTAAATGTCTGACGTGCGCCAAAGTCAAGGTAGAATACCAAAAGCCCTCAAGATTGTTGCAACAACCAAAAATACCCGAATGGGAGTGGGAACGTATAACCATGGATTTCATAACCAAACTACCCAGAACGGCAAGCGGACTCGACACCATCTGGGTGATCGTCGACAGGTTAACTAAATCAGCGCACTTCCTACCAATCAAAGAGACGGATAAATTGGAGAAACTAACTAGGACATACCTCAAAGAGATTGTACGACCGCAGGGTGTGCCCATATCCATTATCTCGGACCAAGATAGTAGATTTACCTCAAGGTTCTGGCAGTCGCTACAAAAAGCTCTAGGAACCAGACTAGACATGAGTACCGCATATCACCCACAGACTGACGGCCAGAGTGAGAGAACCATACAAACCCTAGAGGATATGTTGAGGTCTTGCGTAATCGATTTTGGCAAAGCATGGGATACCCATCTACCCTTGGTCGAGTTCTCGTACAACAATAGCTACCACACTAGTATCAAGGCTGCCCCGTTCGAGGCCCTCTACGACCGCAAGTGCAGGTCACCTCTGTGCTGGGCCGAAGTGGGGGACACTCAACTAGCAAAAGGACAAGTAACAGACAACACGCTCACTGGACCAGAAATCATAAGGGAAACTGCGAAGAAAATTGTTCAGATCCGGGAACGTTTGAAAGCATCAAGGGACAGAAAAAAGAGTTGCGCGGATAAAAGACGGAAACCCTTGGAATTCCAGGTTGGAGACCGAGTTCTACTAAAAGTCTCGCCCTAGAAGGGATTGATACGCTTCGGAAAGCGTGGGAAACTGAACCCAAGATACATCGGACCATTCGAGATCCTTGCCAGGATCAGTCCAGTGGCTTACAAACTTCGATTACCTCAAGAGCTCCACAACTTACACCCTACCTTTCACGTATCAAACCTAAAGAAGTGCTTGTCCGATGAGACCCTTGTCATCCCTCTAGACGAAATTGCAATAAATGAAAATCTCTAATTCGTATAAGAACCAGTACAGATCATGGATCGGGAAATAAAAAGGACTAAACAAAGCCGCATACCTATTGTAAAGGTCCGCTGGAACGCCAAGCGAGGACCTGAATACACCTGGGAACGCGAGGATCAGATGAAACAAAAGTACCTGCATCTCTTTCCGAACATGTAAACTCTCTCTTAAATTAAATTTCAGGACGAAATTCCCCTAACGGGGGGATGATGTGACAACCCTATATTTTCCAAAATCGATGTAACACTCAAAAGTCAAATACAACGAAAACTATTTGGAATCAACGAAATTAACCTCAAAAATAAATTGTTCAAATATCTAAATTGGGATGCATCAAATGTTAGATATCATGCCAAGGTTTCCAAAAACATAATGAACATTCAAAACCGGGTTATATTCAAGAAATTATAACCACTCGAATATTTACGGCACACCGTTAAAACATTATTTAACGTAAAAAGTGAAATTACAATAAAATACATTTTAGCCTTAAGTATCTAAACAAAAGTTGTAGAGTTCGTAAAACTGTAAACGTACATAAAAAGATCGCCCAAATTGGACCTCGTATGAACAAGTTACGAATTTTCTAAGTTTCGTAACAGTAGTAGAGGGCTAAAAACTCGAATTGAAGATCGGGCGTTATTTAGCTATCGCAACCTAAACGAAAGTTGAAGGTATCCACAATAGGAGTAAAATGATAAAAAGACAAACGAAAACCGACGTCGAATAAAGAAGCTATGAATTTTTAACGGACTTTAGCAGTCCCGGCCTATTAAAAACATATCATTAAAAATAAACTCAAAACTAGCCGACGGAGTCTAAATGAAAGTTGTAGAGCATAATCTCACCTACGCGTGGATATAAAAAACCACGAAAAACGAATCTCGTACGCGAAAGTTATGGAATTTAGAAGACGGAAGCCATGATTACGCCCAGCATAATGTGGGAGTACGCCCAGCGTACTCAGGTGCAGGGTCGAGTCCCATCGGCTGCAGCTCTACGCCTAGCTAGACTCGAGTCGTAAGCCATGATGCAAAGTTACGCCCAGCGTAACCGAAGTACGCCCAGTGTAACGCGTACGCCCAGCGTACTCCGGTGGTACGCCCAGCGTACTCGTCTTTCCAGCACTATAAATAGAAGGCATGAGCTACGGGTTTTGGCACACCTTCTCAAACTCATACTTACTCTCTCATACTTTCAAGCACCAGAAGCTGTCCTGACGCCCTCGGTTTCCGCACCCGAGCCCCCGACGAAGATTTTACGCTACCGAGATCCCCGAAGAGCTCGAAGACGCAGCTTTCCGCGGTTGAAGTTCTGCTCGACTCTATCCCCACTCTCTTCAAACCAAACAAGTGAGTTCATACCCCTACTTGTCAAGTCTTTTCATGTTTTAGGGAGGGAATACAAGTACAATACAAGTAAACGTATCGTTTTATAAACATAAATGCAACATCTATCTTATTAATTGTCAATACCAACATCTTACTTTACATACAAGGGTTAGTATAACATCAAGTTATTTTCACAAAATGGAACATACTTTCTGAAAAACTATAATGGGTATAGTTAGCAAGTTATTCATACATTCTTACGTATACATCTTGAAAAACGAAATGCTTTCAACAAAAACGAAGTAAAGTCTTTCTTATCGTAAATCTATTTATACTAAGTGATGTGAGATATTCAAACTTCAACGTACTCTTATGTATGCATTTCAAGTCATGTATTATATACCATAATCTCTTGGAGGGAGAGCATGATACTTGTGTATAGATCTATACGGGATTGACAACCCCGCACCTAAACTGTTAGCTACAGTTAGACCGGCAGGCCTGGGGTGACAAATGTCATAACACTACAACACCTGAAGAATGTTGTTACAGGCAGTCTGTGTCAATAGTATGATTATAAGACTCACACGAAAGTATAAAAACAAGTTTGATTTACGAGATTCATATATGCATTCAGTATTTACATTATTTTGAGCACAAAGTTTATCTTTATCATTCAAGTACGAAAAAGACTAACGCACTCCAACTTTGGGAACTTTTCAAACAATTTATAGAAAATATTGGATTTTCTAAAAACCTTGTTCATCGATTTTCTACCAAAAGGACATACTTTTCAATATAAAACACTTATGAACTCACCAACTTAATTGTTGACACTTTTTCGAAACCACTTGTATTTCTCAGGGAATCAGTAATACAGGTAACCACCAGCTTTTGAAGAAGGAACACTAAAGACGTTTATTATTAAACATTTACATCATCATATTGTAATATTCTTTTGGAAATATGTATAAGGCAACAATATACGTTTTTATTATATATATGATGGTTGTGTTACCTTCTTTACAATATTCAATTGTTATGGTACTACGTGAAGTCATCCACCCCCGAATGTTTCCGCCATTCTGGTTTGGGGGTGTGACATTATCGGCATGGACTGATTAAGCTCCAATCATGATGATATTCTTTGCTTCGAGAAGGTTGTCCGTCTCAATCTTCCTTCTGGTGAAACCCTTATGATTTTTGGTGATAAGCTCAGTTCGAACCTCCATATCATTTCGTACATCAAAGCTCAGAAGTATCTGAAAAGGAATGTCATGCATTCCTAGCTCATGTTGTCAACGAAACGCGAAAAGTTAGAGACCTCGAGAGCATCCCCGAAGTCTGTAACTTTCCTGATGTCTTCCCTGAAGATCTCCCAGGAATCCCTCCCGAACGTCAAGTTGAGTTTCGTATCGACTTGATCCCCGGAGCTACTCCTGTAGATAAATCTCCCTACTGTTAGCGCCAGCAGAAATGCAAGAATTATCTAGTCAGCTCAATAAGCTGATCAACAAAGGATTCATAAGGCCAAGTTCCTCACCCTAGGGAGCTTCGATCTTATTTGTGAAAAAGAAGGATGGATCCTTTCGGATGTGCATTGACTACCGAGAGCTGAATAAGCTGACCATCAAGAATCGATATCCTTTAGCCAGAATCGACGATCTCTTCGACTAACTTCAGGGAGCCAGTTACTTCTCAAAGATCGATTTAAGATCAGGGTACCATCAGTTGCGAGTTCACAAGAATGATGTGCCCAAGACAGCATTTCGAACTCACTATGGACACTACGAGTTTGTAGTAATGACCTTTGGTCTGACTAACGCACCGGCAGCATTCATGGACCTGATGAATCGGGTGTTCCGCCCTTTCTTAGACAAGTTCGTGATTGTGTTCATCGACGATATACTTGTCTATTCGCGGAGTGAAGATGATAATAAACAACACTTGAGGCAGGTGTTGGAAACATTAAGGATGGAAAAGCTACACGCAAAATTTTCGAAATGTGAGTTCTGGATCAGGAGGGTGAATTTCCTTGGTCATGTGATTAGCAAAGAAGGCATACACGTGGACCCTTCCAAGATCAAAGCGATTGAGAACTGGTCTGCACCAAAGACACCCACAGAAATCCGGCAATTCTTGGGTCTCGCGGGCTATTATCGCAGTTTCATCCAAAACTTCTCCAGAATCGCTAAGCCATTAACTACCCTGACACAAAAGGGTGTAACCTTCAGTTGGGGAGTCAAGCAAGACACTGTGTTTCAAACATTGAAGCAGGCCCTGTGCAGCGCACCTATCTTGTCCATGCCCGAAGGGACGGAAGACTTTGTGGTCTACTGCGATGCATCTAATCAGGGTCTAGGTTGTGTGCTCATGCAACAAGGAAAGGTTATCGCCTATGCCTCGAGGCAGTTGAAAACACATGAGGTCAATTACACAACTCATGATTTGGAGTTGGGAGCAGTGGTCTTTGCGTTAAAGATCTAGAGACACTATCTCTATGGAACCAAGTGTACTATCTTCACCGACCATAAGAGCTTACAGCACATCTTTAGTCAAAAGGAGTTAAACATGAGACAGCGACGATGGGTCGAGCTACTCAGTGACTATGAGTGCGAAATTCGCTACCATCCCGGCAAGGCCAATGTGGTAGCAGACGCCCTCAGTCGAAAGGAGTATTCAGGGTGTAAGGTGAAGGCACTAACAATGACCATCCATTCCCACCAGTCCGCGCAGATCAGAGAGGCTCACTTGGAAGCCTAAAAACCCAAGAACGTGATAGGGGAAGCCTTGCGGGGAATGGACAAGAACTTGGAGGTCAAAGAAGACGGAGTGTACTATTTCATGAACCGAATCTGGACCCCAAAGTTCAGCGGTTACAGAGAGGTTGTCATGAATGAGGCGCACAAGACTAAATACTCCGTTCACCTAGGTTCGGATAAGATGTACCTTGATCTCAAACAACTCTATCGGTGGCCAAACATGAAAGCAGAGATTGCTACCTTTGTGGGCAAGTGCCTGACTTGCACCAGGGTGAAGTTTGAATATCAAAACCCCTCATGTTTACTTCAATAGCCAGAAATACCTGAGTGGAAGTGGGAAAGGATAACCATGGATTTTATCACCAAGTTACCTAGGTCTCCGAGTGGGCAAGATGCCATATGGGTAATTGTCGATCGGTTGATGAAGTCCGCCCACTTCCTGCCAATCAAAGAAAGCTTGAAGATGGAGAGACTCACACGGATCTACCTTCAAGAAATAGTTCGCCTTCATGGTGTACCTGCATCCATTATCTCCGATCGAGACAGCAGGTTTACATCGAGGTTCTGGCAGTCTTTGCAGAAGGCTCTTGGAACTAAATTGGATATGAGCACGGCTTATCATCCGCAAACTGATGGACAGAGTGAAAGAACAATTCAGACCTTGGGAGATATGTTGAGAGCCTGCGTCATTGACTTCGGCGCGTCATGGGAGACTCATCTTCCTTTGGTTGAATTTTCCTACAACAACAGCTACCATACCAGCATCAAGACTACGCCGTTTGAAGCTCTCTATGGCCGTAAGTGCAGATCCCCTCTGTGTTGGGCTGAGGTGGGCAACACACAACTAGCCAGGGATCAAATCCCCGACAGTACTCTCACCGGTCCTGAAATCATTCGAGAGACAACGGAGAATATTGTACAAATTCGGAAACGACTGGAAGCATTACGAGATAGACAAAAGAGCTATGCCTATAAGAGACGAAAACCCTTGGAGTTCCAGGTTGGTGACCGTGTCCTTCTGAAGGTCTCACCCTGGAAAGGCATGATACGCTTCAGAAAGTGTGGAAAGCTAAACCCAAGGTACATCAGACCATTCGAGATCCTTGCTAGGATCGGTCCCGTAGCATACAAGCTTCAGTTACCGCGAGAACTCAACAACATTCATCCTATTTTCCACGTATCGAACCTAAAGAAGTGTCTGTCCGATGAGACACTTGTGATTCCTCTCGACGAGATTGAAATCAACGAGAACCTCAACTTCGTGGAAGAACCTGTCGAAATCATGGATCGGGAAGTCAAACGAACAAAACAAAGTCGCATCCCGATAGTGAAGGTTCGCTGGAATGCCAAGCAGGGACCTGAATTCACTTGGGAGCAAGAAGACCAGATGAAACAGAAGTATCCGCATCTTTTTCCTAATCCATGATCTATATTCTAGATTCGAATTTCAGGACGAAATTCCCTCTAACGGGAGGGATGATGTGACAACCCGAAACTTATCCTGTTTCCGTTACGCGATTCCGTTAATAAAACTTCAAATTTGTTAACTTAATAGTCAAACTCTTTGATTTATTAAAATAATCTAGTTATATTTAATTAAATTATTTACGAATCAGAACCAAAAATCGCGCGGAAACCCAAAAATCTGGAAAAAAATCAAACATTTCTGGTCAAAGTGGGTTTACGACCGTAAACGTCTTTACGACCGTAAACTCGTTTACGACTGTAAACTCTATTTACGGTCAAGGACGAGTGAACCCCTCACCTCACCCCCTATAAATACGATGCCTCCGACTTCATTGGGACGTTTCTAGCCGCATTCTGTCCTCCTCTCTCTAAGATTCATCAACCGTAAACTCACAAAATCGCATTTAAACTCCGGAAAACATCGAGAAAACCACGTTTGGAGCCCTTTGGAACGTCTGGAAACACTCAGCTCTTCGAAATCAGCATCCAAACATCATTCTTTCGAGTTTACGGTCCAACCTTCAAAGACGGTAAACTCAGTTCTTGAGTTTACGGTCGTAAACTCGGCAATCTTCAGAAACCGTAAACTCGCCAATCTTCAGAAACCGTAAACTCGCCAACCTTCAGAGACCGTAAACACCTTTTTGGTGGTACTTTTGGCTGAAAACCCATTTCTTCGATTCACGCATGTCTCGGTAACATTCCTCAACCGAATTCAAGTGTTCTTATGACACTTTATTTATCGAAATCGCTAATTTAGATACATATACGTATTTATTTGATAATAGGATTTCATTAAGTGTCACGTGCAACAACTTGGGAACCTTCTTTTCAGTCAACAACTCCACGCAACAACTGTGAGTTCATACCCCTACATTTTTCCGTATTTTTAAGGTTTTCAGGGGGGAAATACAAGCTAAACATAAATGTTTTTCTTATAAGCTAAACATAAATGTTTTCAGGAATATACATAAAACTTATGCAAATTTCAAACTTTATTTCCCTTTTGCACTATGTTGAGCATAAGGGACGTTTTCACAAAATTGCATAGTTTTCCGGACACGTTATTCGTTACGTTATACATGCAAACTATAATCGGTATAGTTTGGAATTTCTCTAAAAACTTATCAAGCATAAGAACTTCTCTAATAAACATATGCACTGGAACAGAAACCGTTTACAGTTTATATCACTGTTTTATCATGATTTTCATAACTGTAACTTATCAGTATACGTGGTATACCTTCGGATTTTCAATACGATAGAACGCTACAGCATTACATGTAAACTAGATTGTACGATATTGTGAGGCGCTACTTCATTACTGTACCCTTAGGTGTACAGGGATAAATCCTACCACTGTATAACCAGAGTCTCCTGGAGGGAGAGCGTGAGGTTTGTGAATAGATCTATTCGGGACTAACAATCCCACATCTAGACTGCTAGCTACAGTTAGGCGGGCACGCCTGAGATGTACAAATGTCATTTAACATCAACGCCTGAAGAATGTTGGAAAGGTCACTTTTCATATCAAGCATGGTTAGACGACTCACATTATGTATAAATCACCGATAGTTTACCAACCTGGTTTTCTTCAGTAGTTCTATTTATACCAAATACAACTAAACTCACTATGCATACTGGCCGAGCCAAGATTTTCAAAACCGAATCATTTATGCTACGGTTTTACATTTAAATACGTATACTTCATGATTAGCTTTAGCTTGTCACATGAAGTAGTATTTTGCATATCTCTACGATTTTCAGAAACGAACATTCATGGTTGTGTACGAAATCGATCACACTACGTTTTTCATTAAAGAAAATATCGGATTTTCTTGAAACTACACAATCATTTGGCTCTCTCATCAACAAGTTTTCATTACAAATTACTGCTTATGAACTCACCAGCTTTATGCTGATATTTTTCAAACTGCTTATATTCTCAGGAAATCAGTAGACAGGTACTTGCTGGATTTTCGAGGAACTAAAGCATTACGAGTTTTTAAGTTTTTACAATGCAAAACTATTGGTTGTAAGTCAAACTAAGTTTCAAAACAGATGTAAACGTTTTTACCTAAGTATTCACTGTAATGGTTGTGTTTCTATGATTGCTGTTATCCATTGGTTGTAATGCTATAAATGACGTCCTCCGCCTCGGAACATTTCCGCCATCGGTTTCGAGGTTTGACACATAACACCCATCATAATACACATCACTACTAATGGATCTCACGCACTCACTTCAAGTTCTCTGGTCTTATCTCATCCCTTCTTGAATCGAGTACAGATCCTCTGCTTTCACTAGTATGGGCCCCTACTACCTTCCACATCTATCTATACTTTCCTCAAGAATTGCCTCGACTACACCAAGTCCCTTTCACTGCTACTAAAACTGCTCCCAACACTACTCTCATCCTAGGCTTTCCCTAGGGTAACCTCCAACCCGCACCCAATCCTCAGCTACTGAAGGTATCTTTATAATGCCAATTAGCCACTACCTAAATACCATCATATGTGACGAGTCTCAGATAATCCTTCGAGTAAAGGACTCCTCCTTACAACGGTTAGACTCAAACAAGAGGTGCGCAATAGGGCCAAATCCAGCACTCTGAGATTATTTAACCCTGGTCACATGTGACTTGATGCATTCACCTAATGGTTAATTCCCATCACTCAGAGTCCCACAAAGCACAAAGCAAGTAGCATTCAGAAAAAAAGGGAAATCTAACCAGAACATAATCAAGCAATTCTATGCCCATAACAAGAATTTGTAGCAGCATGTGATGCTAAGCTCATATAATCAAGCATAACCTAAACAGGCTATCCTACTGTTGACTAACCAATACTAGCATGCAGTTCAAAAACACATATAACATGCACATAAAGAATCCTCCTAGATTCTTAGCCCTAAATCTAGCATGTTGATCACATAATCATATCATAACAGAGACTTGTATGGGTAACTTGGGAGAACTTACTTGAGCTCGGCTGATTGCATGCACCACACCCTTTTTCTCTTTTCAACTCTTTTCCTTTCATCAGAACACATTTTTATAAAAATGATTTTATTTTAAAATTTTTCATACCATGCCCTCCGTTTGAGTTCAGTCACACCCGACAGTATGCCCCAATCCCTCAAACCAAGGTTCTGATACCAACTTGTAACGACCCTAAAATCATGACCAAAAATTTCATTTTTAATTTAATAACAAAACCACAAGTGTCAAACCTTCATTTAAAACATATCACCAAAGAGTATCAAGTCTAAAACATTATTTTATTTTATCATAGTAAACATCCCATGCTAAAATTCCATTGGTGTGTGTGCCATGCGATCACCTCGAGCTCTTCCCTCCGCTACTGGAAGTACCTGAAACCAAAACTGAAAACCGTAAGCATGAAGCTTATTGAGTTCTCCAATCTACCACATACCACCCACATAACCACATATTGGGCTCCCGCCCGCTGCATCAGGACGTGCTCAACATCAGACTAGCTTCGGCATCAGGCCCCGCCCGGCATCGAGCCCCGCTCGGTATACAGATCTATCTCTCTTAGGCCCCGCCTATCTCTGGACCTCGCCCGCTAAACATATACAAAATCTAACATAACACATAACATGTAAGCTAAACAAACTTTGTGACAACCCGAAATTTCCATTTTGTACTACATACCAAGTCAATAGAAATCAGAACAGTTACTGTTAACTTTCAGACTATTTGGGATAAGTTTAAACACTCTAAGATTAACACTTTAGGAGATGACAGGAGAGGGGATGCTCTTAGGTTTATTGTGCAACAATAAACTTTCATACTACAAGAAATTGGAAATTTCCAACCCAAACATGGAGTTTTCGGTCCAAAACCCAAGGGGTATATATATGGTCCTTAGCCATATTTATTCATTTGTTCCATTTCCAACTAGAGAAAAGCTAAATTCTCTCTCACGGATCTTTGGCCTTTCGTCCCAAATCGTGAGTGCTTCTATCTAAGAGTATAATAGGGCTTGTTATGTATCTAATAACCAAGAAATCATAAGAAAACAACAAGATCAAAGAGTTTACGGCCCCAGAACACCTTGGATCGTAAACCCTTCTTTAAGGGCCAAAAGAGTGCCCTAGTCCCTTCCTTACCTTGTGAAACTAGCCTAGACTCGTACCCTAATGTGAGTAGGACTTGAAAGCACAAAAATACCATGTCCATGAGAGAATACGACCGCAATCTCTAAGGGATTTGGTCTTAGGGCCGTGAACTCCTCAAAGGAATTAAAGGGTGCCCTAATCTCTTCCAAGGACTAAACCATCAAGTAGAAATACTTCTAAGGGACATGTAAGGCTTCAAATTATCAAATGATCAAGGGCTTAAGAGATTACGGTCGTAAAGTCAAGGGTTTATGACCGTAAACTCCTTGTGTTATGGTTCTTGGGGAGTAAACTCAAGAATGGGGTTCTTTGGAACCCTAAACCCACTAGCTTTGTCCTACAACAACTTAGATGCAATCCTTAGGGCTTATAACACTTATATAAGGTGTTTAGCATCTTCTAGGATGTCTTAACATTTTCAATTAGTAGTTTAAGACTAATTGGGTACATAAATGTGTGATTATATGTTAACTAGGATCTTTGGGTGTGTACAAGTCTTCACTTGACACTTAGAAATCCTACATTGTTTAGTTCATCCAAACCACCATCTACAGGTGAGTTCATACCCCTTAATCAATGTTTTAAATGATTTTAAATGCTTTAATGGGGGGAATACAAGTAGAAAACAGCATGTTAATGAATCAATCATATGTGATTTATAACTGTGTTTTCATCCAGCAGATTTCACATACTTCAAAATGTGATGCATGAAATGGTTTTCTATCTTAAAAATACTTTGTTATCAAATGTATTACTTTTGAAATGTTTATTAAAATGACATCAAGTCATTGTCAATTATTTTTCAAAACTCTTAAATGTCTTACAAAACCATTTTCATCTTCTTGATCAAAACTATATCTATACACTTATGTTCTTTTATATGTATTGATATGATAGCTTTCATCCTTCATTCAGTTTCCCACACTCTTGTGTAGCAAGGGTGTATAAACCTTCTTGGACAATCAATTACCTTCTAGTTAACTATTATAGGGATAGTTAGGAGATACAAAACATTATTCCTATTACAAGGAATTACACCAGATTCAGATCATTCATGAGTCTATACTATACATTACATGTTACATGAATACGTCTACATAGATATGCTTACATGAATACATTTACATAAATACATTTACTTGTATACACTTACATGGATACTTGTACCTAGATTCTATATGATGAGTTACTAGTACATATTATACGTGTAAATTTGTTCTGCCTATCCTAGTGCTAAAGGATAACTAGACGGGACTAACCATTCCGGCACCCACCTGTTAGCAACAGAGGTAATGAACATCTACGGATGCCTACGGTTGATACTTATATTAGGGGTACCTTTACGGGACTAACCATTCCTTAAACCTGCTGCCAGCTACATAGGAAAATGAACAATCTACGGATGTTCAAGGTTAATATATTTCGGCAGTCGCGATGTCGAGTTGATCCTAATACAAAAGGATAACACTTACATGGCTATATTTTTCCTGTTACTTTATTTTGTGATAGATTCACATAAAAGATGAGGTAGACTAGGTACTATCACTAGTAGTCAAAAAGAGGAAAAACTATCTTTGTTATAGCAAACATACAGGTCTTGGTAAAAGACTACTTTCAAACATACAGGTCTTGGTAGAAGACTACTTTCAAACATACAGGTGTTGGTAGAAAACTACTTTCAAAACATTCGGATCTTGGTAGAAGACTACTCTTATAATAATAGGAAATATGGGATTTTCTAGGGTTTTCATACTTATATCAAATCTTTCATTTAAAGATTTACATGACATTCATAACAGCTTTCCAAAACAGGGTAATGACACTTAAATACTTATGAATTCACCAGCTTTTTGCTGATACTCGCTTTCAAAAATAACTTGTATTCTCAGGTCACTAGTAGACAGGTAAGATGACCAGGTTTTGAGAAGACGGAGCACAGACAAGACTCGTCTTTTATTTTGATTACATATTTTGGTGTCTTATTACAATGAAAGAACACACATGTATTAAAACTTTACTTTTAATGCAATGGATGATGTTGTTGCTTGTTTACTACTTTACACTGTTATGATACTTCACATGACGTCCTCCACCCCTGAACGTTTCTGCCGTTCTTGGTTTTGGGGTGTGACAGATTGGTATCAGAGCATTGTTTATAGTGAATATAGTATATCAACCCATAAAAGATATACTAACTATAAATACATTGGGATTAAAACGCTCTATCTAAGAGTTTATACTTTTAAATAATAAAATATTTAAATAAGTATACGTGCCTGCATTCATACTAAAATCGGTGTCACAACGACAAGAACAAAAGTATTATGATTTTTGAATATCACAAGTAAGCCTGGGGATATATGGTCAGTCTTGGGAGTGGCATAGTCTGATCAACTATGTTGGTCCAAGGAGTGATTAGCATATGCCCAAGAATGGTTGTGATGTGGCAACAAGTCTAAAAACTTACCAACCCAACCATAAAGAAATACCATAGGGGTATTTGGTCTTACTGTAATTATCTTAGTTAGATCGTCTATTTAGTTATTTCTTATATCCCTTTTCTCGCGTAGATTTTAATGGCTGGATTTCACCATGGCGACCCGTATTTCCCAAACCAAGGCAACGCTGGATGGCTAGAGGAAGAACCAGAAGATGATCACCCAATCCCTTTGGATGATCACCATGCTGAGGGTTTTTCCGATAGTTCTGACTCGGAGCCTGAAGTCAACAACCTACCTCCAGCTGCTCAAAACCCAAACCTGAACCCCCGTCCCGCATTTCAAGGACCCACACCTCTATGGGCCACAAACTTGAATAGGTGGAGTCAGGAATAGGGACAACCTATCCCCTACAATGGAGACAGAAGCTTCTACAACCTCACTGAGGAAGGTTCTACTGACAGGGTCCTACCCACCATGGTTCGTAGGATTTCTCGAAACACGATATTGGGTCAATCATCTATCAATCGAGTCTTGGAGATTGATGCCAACTCTGGCGTTAACACCGTCCGCATTCACCAACTAGAGTCTGCTCATGAAAGGACTCTGGTCCGCAATGCAGCTCTGCAGAGGGACCTTGCTGAAACGCAAGCTGAGGTCAGGGAACTTCGAGCTCAGCAAGTGAGAGCTGACAGGCGTATGAGGGACATAGAACGCCTACTGTCGGGATCAAGAACTCATGCTAGCAGTTCTCGTCGCCGATAGAATCTCAAAGACTCATCTTTTGGATATAACCTAGTTTATGTAAAAACTTTGGTCTAATTTCCTATCCTTGTAAATCATAGACCCGTTAGGTCTTGATCTTGTCATAGTTCTGTCAAACTTTTCCTATCTTGGTTGATGTAAGGCCTACTTCTAGGCCACTTTTCCCAAACTTGTTACATCTGTAACTCCCGTATTATTAACAGATATCTATTCATATGGAAATTATTTTCCAAATGCTATCATTTTCGTTCGAACATACTATTCATTGTGTTGTTGGACTATGGAGAGTTAGTCCATGTGTCACATTCATTATTCATTTATTCTTATCAATGTTGCCATCTTTTTAAACGTATAGTTAAAAGATGCCGCCACGCAGAAACCTAAGGCGTAACCCAAATAACGAAACACCGATACCACCACCTCAACCTCCTCAACCACCTCCTCCTTTCGATGCCACTATGTTCCAGGCATCCTTCACAGCAGCCGTAGCAGCTTCTGTGTCAGCCATCAATACTCCTGCCCCTAGTGGGCCGGGAACAGGTGCGCATCCCTCCAACCACGGCGAGAGCCATGGGCATCCTAGGGAATGCACCTAAAAGGACTTTACGAATGCTAAACCCTGGAACTTCAATGGAATTGGTGGGGTTATGGTATTAAGGCAATGGATTGAAAAGACAGAAGCGGTCTTTGAAATCTGTGCCTGCCCGGAGGGAAACAAGTTCAAGTTTGCTACTTGTACCTTCTCTGAAAGAGCACTAACGTGGTGGAATGGCCATGTTAAGTCTCTGACTATAGTGGTGGCAAATTCCATCAGTTGGGAAAACTTGAAAGCCATGCTGATGAGAGAGTACTATCCTCGAGGGGAGATACAAAAACTCAAATAGGAACTCTGGGGTCTAGAAATGGTTGGTTCCGACATATCAACCTATACGAATAGATTCTGTGATCTGGCAATTCTATGCCTTGAGATGGTTGCTCTCGAGAGCAAGAAGATAGAGAGATACATCTGGGGACTTTCGCCCCAGATCCAGTCAAGTGTGTTAGCATCCAAGCCTATCACTTTTGACAGTGCCTAGGAGCTGGCACAATCTCTCATAGATCATGGGAAACATCAGAAACCAACAATACCTACACCCTAGCCACAAAAGGTAAACAACGACGACAACAAGAAGAAGGGGTGGAACAAGAGAAAAAGAGGGGCTTCGCAAGATCCCTCAAAGAGACAACAACTTGTGGCGATCAATGCTGCCACGGTAACCCTTGTTGTCCCTGCAAACCCCTTACCAGCAAAAACTTATGCTGGAAATCTTCTGAGGTGCACCAAATGCAACTTCCATCACCATGGACCTTGCAAGGAAATGCACTGCTCTAACTGCAACAGGAAAGGGCATACAGCCCGTTTCTGCAAGACTCCAGCAGGGCCGACCGCCCAAGTTCCTAACACCAGTGTGGGCCAAGCATGCTACGGTTGTGGCGATGTGGGCCACTACAAGAGGAACTACCCTAAGGCGGGGATGGCTGGCGGAGTAGGAAGAGTTATGGCCATGGGCCACGAGGAAGCGGTAGCTGATCCTACGATAGTTACTGGTACGTTTCTCCTCGATAACTCATATGCTTGCATACTTTTCGACAGTGGAGCAGAGAAAAGTTTCGTAAGTCATAAATTTGCTCACCTACTTAAACAAAAAACCATATGCATTAGATAAATCATTCACGGTAGAAATGGCAAATGGGAAAACAGAAAGTACTAACTGCATATACGTAGGTTGTACTTTAACTTTAGATGGTCATACTTTCAAGATAGACCTCATGCCGGTCCCAATTAAATGTTTCGACGTTATTATCGGCATGGATTGGTTGAGTCTTCTTCACGCCGACATCATGTGCTTCGAGAAAGCAGTCCGTCTTAACCTTCCTAACAATGAAACCTTAGTTATCTATGGCGACAAACCTAGTACGAGCCTTTGAATCATTTCGTGCATTCAAGCCCAAAAGTGCTTACGAAAGGAATATCATGCATTCCTCGCACACATCGTCGATACGAGTCAAGAAGTGAAAGACATTCAGAACATCCCGGAAGTATGCGACTTTCCCGACATATTCCCAGAAGAACTCCCAGGATTACCACCACAATGCCAAGTCGAGTTCATAATCGACTTAGTGCCAGGAGCAACTCCCGTAGCCAAATCTCATTACCGTCTGGCACCAACAGAGATGCAGGAACTTTCCAGTCAGCTTAACGAACTTCTCAAGAAGGGATTTATTAGGCCAAGCTTCTCACCATGGGGAGCACTGGTCTTGTTCGTCAACAAGAAAGATGGATCGTTTCATATATGCATCGACTACAAGGAACTCAACAAGCTTACCATTAAAAATCGTTATCCCTTGCCCCGTATAGACGATTTATTTGATCAACTTCAAGGAGCCAACTACTTCTCGAAGATAGATCTGCGATCCGGATAACACCAACTACGAGTGTTAGAGGAGGATGTTCCCAAGACAACCTTCCGAACTTGTTATGGACACTACGAGTTTGTAGTAATGCCATTCGGATTGACTAACGTGCCTGCAGCATTCATGGATCTGCTGAATAGGGTGTATCGTCCTTACTTGGATCAGTTTGTCATCGTCTTCATCGATGACATACTCATCTACTCTCGAAGTAAGGAAGAACATAGTCAACATCTCCGCAAAGTCTTAGAAACATTACGATCGGAGAAGCTCTATGCGAAGTTCTCTAAGTGCGAATTTTGGATCTGACGAGTCGAATTCTTTGTCCACGTTGTTAGCGAAGAGGGAATACACGTGGACCCTTCCAAAATCAAGGCCATTGAGAACTGGTCAGCACCGAAGAAACCTACAGAAATTCGTCAATTTCTAGGTCTCGCTGGCTACTATCACAGGTTCATTCAGAACTTCTCCCGCATAGCAAAACCTCTTACGACATTGACCCAGAATGGCGTGGCCTTTGACTGGGAAGAGAAACAAGAAAGAGCATTCCAAACGCTCAAGCGAGCCTTGTGCACCGCACCAATACTATCCCTCCCCGAAGGAATAGAAGACTTCGTTGTCTATTGCGATGCGTCAAATCAAGGACTCGGATGTGTTCTGATGCAGCGAGGTAAGGTCATCGTCTATGCCTCGAGACAGCTGAAGACACATGAGGTTAACTACACCACCCACGATCTTGAACTAGGAGCAGTTGTGTTTGCTCTGAAGATCTAGAGACACTACCTGTATGATACAAAACGCACGATCTTTACCGACCACAAAAGTCTACAACATATTTTTGACCAGAAGGAGCTCAACATGAGACAACGACGGTGGGTCGAGCTACTCAGTGATTACGAATGCGAAATTCGTTATCATCCGGGTAAAGCCAACGTAGTAGCTGACGCCCTAAGTCGGAAAGAATACTCTGGTCGTAGATTCAAATCTTTGAATCTAACTATCCATTCACACTTGTCCACGCAAATTAAGGAGGCTCAACTAGACGCTTTGAAACCTGAAAATGTGGCAGGTGAATCCCTAAGAGGGATGGATAAGAACTTGGAAGTCAAGGGTGGCGGAGCCTTATACCTCATGGATCGGATCTGGACACCGAATCACGGTGGCTTCAGAAACTTGGTCATGACCAAAGCTCACAACACTCGTTATTCTGTCCACCCAAGTTCAGATAAGATGTATCTGGATCTTAAAAAGTTATACTGGTGGCCTAACATGAAAGCATATATTGCTACTTTCGTAAGTAAATGCCTTACTTACGCGAAGGTGAAGGTTGAATACCAGAAACCCTCCCGTCTTCTGCAGCAACCGGAGATACCAGAATGGAAGTGGGAGCGGATCACTATGGACTTCATAACCAAGTTACCCAAGACAACGGGTGGACTTGATACCATATGGGTCATCGTCGACAGATTGACCAAGTCAGCACACTTCCTACCCATCAAAGAAACCGACAAAATGGAGAAACTTACGAGAACCTACATTAGGGAGATTGTACGACTGCACGGTTTTCCCATATCCATTATCTCAGACAGATATAGTAGATTCACTTCTAGGTTCTGGCAGTCGTTACAAAGTTCTATAGGAACTAGGTTGGACATGAGTACGGCCTACCATCCACAGACCGACGGACAAAGTGAGAGAACGATCCAAAACTTAGAAGATATGTTGCGAGCCTGTGTGATTGACTTTGGGAAAGCTTGGGATACTCATTTACCCCTTGTCGAATTTTCCTACAACAACAGTTATCACACGAGCATAAAGGCAGCTCCTTTCGAAACCCTCTATGGCCGAAAGTGCAGATCCCCTATGTGTTGGGTTGAGGTGGGTGATACCCAGTTAGCTAAGGGACGAGTTCCCGAAAGCACTCTCACGGGTCCGGAGATCATTCGGGAGATGACAGATAAGATCGTTCAAATTCGTGAACGATTGAAAGCCTCTAGAGACCGACAGAAAAGCTACGCTGACAAGCGAACGAAACCGTTGGAATTCCAGGTGGGCGACTGGGTTCTACTGAAGGTCTCACCCTGGAAAGGCTTGATATACTTCGGAAAGCGTGGGAAGCTCAATCCAAGATACATAGGTCCTTTCGAGATTCTTTCCCAAATCGACCCCGTAGCTTAAAAACTCAATCTATCGCGCGAACTCAGTAACTTACATTCTACCTTCCATGTCTCGAACTTGAAAAAGTGTCTGTCTGACGAGACTTTTGTAATCCCACTCGACGAGATCGAGATCAACGAGAGTCTCAACTTCGTGGAAGAACCAGTAGAGATCATGGACCGAGAGGTCAAGAGAACGAAGCAAAGTCATATCCCGATAGTGAAGGTCGCTGGAACGCCAAGCGAGGACCGAAATTCACTTGGGAGCAACAGGATCAGATGAAACTGAAATATCCTCATCTTTTCGCTTAGTTATTTGTAACTACTTATTTGGTTAAATTTTAATTTCGGGACAAAATTCCTTCTAACGGGGGGATGATGTGACAACCCGAAATTTCCATTCTGTACTACATACCAAGTCAATAGAAATCAGAACAGTAACTGTTAATTTTCAGACTATTTGGGATATGTTTGAACACTTTAAGATTAACACTTTAGGAGATGCCAGGAAAGGGGATGCTCTTAGGTTTATTTTGCAACAATAAACTTTCATACTACAAGAAATTGGAAATTTCCGACCCAAACATGGAGTTTGCGGTCCAAAACCCAAGGGGTATATATGGTCCTTAGCCATATTTATTCATTTGTTCCATTTCCAACTAGAGAAAAGCCAAATTCTCTCTCACGGATCTTCGGCCTTTCGTCCCAAATCGTGAGTGCTTCTATCTAAGAGTATAATAGGGCTTGTTATGTGTCTAATAACCAAGAAATCATAAGAAAACAACAAGATCAAAGAGTTTACGGCCCAAGAACACCTTGGATCGTAATCCCTTCTTTAAGGGCCAAAAGAGTGCCCTAGTCCCTTCCTTACCTTGTGAAACTAGCATAGACTCGTACCCTAATGTGAGTAGGACTTGAAAGCACAAAAATACCATGTCCATGAGAGAATACGACCGCAATCTCTAAGGGATTTGGTCTTAGGGCCGTGAACTCCTCAAAGGAATTAAAGGGTGCCCTAATCTCTTCCAAGGACTAAACCATCAAGTAGAAATACTTCTAAGGGACATGTAAGGCTTCAAATTATCAAATGATCAAGGGCTTAAGAGATTACGGTCGTAAAGTCAAGGGTTTATGACCGTAAACTCCTTGTGTTATGGTTCTTGGGGAGTAAACTCAAGAATGGGGTTCTTTGGAACCCTAAACCCACTAGCTTTGTCCTACAACAACTTAGATGCAATCCTTAGGGCTTATAACACTTATATAAGGTGTTTAGCATGTTCTAGGATGTCTTAACATTTTCAATTAGTATTTTAAGACTAATTGGGTACATAAATGTGTGATTATATGTTAACTAGGATTTTTGGGTGTGTACAAGTCTTCACTTGACACTTAGCAATCCTACATTGTTCAGTTCATCCAAACCACCATCTACTGGTGGGTTCATACCCCTTAATCAATGTTTTAAATGATTTTAAATGTTTTAATGGGGGGAATACAAGTAGAAAACAGCATGTTAATGAATCAATCATATGTGATTTATAACTGTGTTTTCATCCAGCAGATTTCACATACTTCAAAATGTGATGCATGAAATGGTTTTCTATCTTAAAAATACTTTGTTATCAAATGTATTACTTTAGAAATGTTTATTAAAATGACATCAAGTCATTGTCAATTATTGTTCAAAACTCTTAAATGTCATAAAAAACCATTTTCATCTTCTTGATCAAAACTATATCTATACACTTATGTTCTTCTATATGTATTGATATGATAGCTTTCATCCTTCATTCAGTTTCCCACACTCTTGTGTAGCAAGGGTGTATAAACCTTCTTGGACAATCAATTACCTTCCGCTTAACTATTATAGGGATAGTTAAAAGATACAAAACATTATTCCTATTACAAGGAATTTCACCAAAGTCAGTTCATTCATGAGTCTATACTATACATTACACGTTACATGAATACGTCTACATAGATACGCTTACAAGAATAAATTTACATAAATACATTTACTTGTATACACTTACATGGATACTTGTACATACTATACGTGTAAATTTGTTCTGCCTATCCTAGTGCTAAAGGATAACTAGATGGGACTAACCATTCCGGCACCCACCTGTTAGCAACAGAGGTAATGAACATCTACGGATGCCTACGGTTGATACTTATATTAGGGGTACCTTTACGGGACTAACCATTCCTTAAACCTGCTGCCAGCTACAGAGGAAAATGAACAATCTACGGATGTTCAAGGTTAATACATTTCGGCAGTCGCGATGTCGAGTTGATCCTAATACAAAAGGATAACACTTAAATGGCTATATTTTTCCTATTACTTTATTTTGTGATAGATTCACATAAAAGATGAGGTAGACTAGGTACTATCACTAGTAGTCAAAAAGAGGAAAAACTATCTTTGTTATAGCAAACATACAGGTCTTGGTAAAAGACTACTTTCAAACATACAGGTCTTGGTAGAAGACTACTTTCAAACATACAGGTCTTGGTAGAAGACTACTTTCAAAACATTCGGCTCTTGGTAGAAGACTACTCTTATAATAATAGGAAATATGGGATTTTCTAGGGTTTTCATACTTATATCAAATCTTTCATTTAAAGATTTACATGACATTCATAACAGCTTTCCAAAACAGGGTAATGACACTTAAATACTTATGAATTCACCAGCTTTATGTTGATACTCGCTTTCAAAATAACTTGTATTCTCAAGTCACCGGTAGACAGGTACGATGACCAGGTTTTGAGAAGACGGAGCACAAACAAGACTCGTCTTTTATTTTGATTACATATTTTGGTGTCTTATTACAATGAAAGAACACACATGTATTAAAACTTTACTTTTAATGCAATGGATGATGTTGTTGTTTGTTTACTACTTTACACTGTTATGATACTTCACATGACGTCCTCCACCCCTGAACGTTTCCGCCGTTCTTGGTTTTGGGGTGTGACACACTTTACCATATTCCTGTACTAAGGCCTCGCCTAGCTTGGGCCCCGCCCCTGTCCTGCTACTGGTGAATCATGGAACCCCGTCCACGATCCTGCTAATAGTGAGATACGGGCCCTCGCCCACACTCATCTATCTCCTATCTCGGGCCTCGCCCCTGTTCTACTACTAATGAGATATGGAACCCCGTCCATACTCTGCTAGTGGTGAGATACGGGACCTCTCCCACACTCACCTCCCTACCATGCACATACGAGTATCACACAAACAAAAAGTATAAGCTATCATACAAGCATTCCTCGGGCACCCGCCCGACATCGGACCTTGATCCGGAATCACATACTAGCATACAGTGCCTAGGGCTAACCCATGGGTCTTCCTACTCATAAATTACGTGGGCCGACATTGTGGCTATAGACCCATTCACACAGTGAGGAAACTCACCTTGCACTGCTGAAATCTTGTTGATATCCCTCTGGCTGCTATCTGCCAAATCCCAAACTGCTGCTCCTTCGGCTTCGCGAGCTACCAACACCAAATATCACTTAGTCCAATACATTAATCCATCTTAGGGTAAAATGACCATTCTACCCCTAGTCCAACTTGGTCCATATCTAATGCCCAAATCTAAGGCCCAATACTAGGTAAGCTTCCTAAGCCCACTAGTAGCCCACTAATGGCCCAATTTGCTACATTAGGCCCAATCCCTTAATGGGCCTTACCCTAAGCCCAAAATATAGTCCTTGGCCCATATCATCTGACTTATGCTGGCCCACTAAGGCCCAAGGCCCAAAGCATAGCCCAAACTGAGGCCCAATAACTCGAAGCCCAAACTGCCAGAGTATGTGGGTCGTACACTCACGTACTAGGAAAATGGTGTGTACGTTGGGCGTACCCAGCTAAACACATGCGTTCACTTCATGCATGCAAGGGACTGCCTTGCCAACTTTTCCATTAAGGGGCCATAAATGTTAACAATTTCAAAATGCTATAACTCCTTCATCCTAAGTCCGTTTCCGACGAACTTTATATCCACGAAAAGGTGGCAAGAAGCCCTACGCTTCTAGCGACACACCCCGGCCCAAAACTTCTTGAATAAAACTTAGAACCCATGAAAGACCAAAATGCCCCTAGCCTTGGCCTCTGAAATCCATAAATGAATACTTTCAGAACAAGGTGTTACACTACTGTCACAACTACAAGGCTAATTGCTAAAGGCATTGTAATTGGGTCAACTGGTGAAGGGATTTCTTCGAAACCCAAGCAAACTACAACAAATTAAGAGAGGAAAAGGGGTTGTAGTTGAGAAGTCAAAGGAAGAAAATAAGGTTGAGATAGACGTAGAGATAGAGAAGCAACGTCAAATTCAGAGTATTTTGAGGCTTCGACAAAATGATCATCCTACTTTGAACAAAGGAGATCCAAGAAACCTCCATAGTTATGAAAATATCAAAGCGGGAGTTGCTTACAATGGAATGTATGAGTTCGAGAAGAAGCTCAGGAAAAGTTATGCTATCGAGAATTCTGACATGAGTCAACTCGATTTTTCTGTCAATGAAATGATGTTTCTCACAGCCCAGTACAAGATTGTTGATCAATTCAAGGATAAAAATGATTTTATCCATATGAAGTTGAAATTTCATTTTGTGTTGGGAAAGGATCAAGAAGAGGTTTGGTCTCTTGTGAAGATAGTTCGAGTGCTGAGTATAACAAAGGATGTGTTGTTCGATAACATGCTACAAAATTTCCGATACCATGTTGTGAGGGAAAACAATGTTGCTCTTGACTTCTCAATTGATGATTTTCCTCTGATGAACTTGAATGATCTAATTCAAGTTGCAACTATTCTCAAAGACATTGATGCTTCGAAACTTTAGGGAATAAGTGAAGAAGTGCTACATCTGGGATTGGGCCATATCAAGCTTTTCATAGACAATTAATATGATTGTCTAGCATTGACAGATGTTGAGTTAGCATTGTCAATGGGAAAAGAAATCATAGTTCCTCGATCAGTGTTGAAGAGTCAAGCTAATTTGAAGAGGTATGTTGATGGGGAATATGTTTGAAGCCTTTTGGAATTGTTTTCGTGGGAAAGAGCAAGAAGGGAAAACAAACGAAGTTCTTATTTCAGTCAAGTGATGTCGAAAGATACACAAATACTTAATATACAAACTTGATTATGCATATGAATAGTTGTAAGAAGAACAATGAAGGGGACAAAGCTAAATTGAAGAAGGTCATGAACTGGTATGCGGAGATTCGAAGAACATTACATATGATTGCTCAAGTTTTGATAACCTGATTTTGACACTGATTACAAAGAGGGAGATTGTAGGAGTCGAATTTTATTGTAAGGTGTCGAAAGTTTTGTAATGTTTATGATGTAATGCTATTTACAAAGGCATTGTTGTTTCGAAACTGTGTTGCCTAGACCTTTGTATTTTTTGTATGCTTTCATTTCTCCTATAAATAGGGGAAGGTATGTTAGATAGAGAAGAACTTTTGTTATCGTGTCTGTCTAATTCTCATTGTCTCAAGGAAGCATAATACAAGCTGAAACAAGATTATATTTACTCTGAGTGTTCTTAATTATGTTTGCTTTTCTGGTCTTGTTTCCTAACTCGATTAAATCACAACTACAATACCAAATGGTGCCTAGACGATTGAATTGGATAGGAAAGTACAACCAACAAGAACACAAAGAATAAAGATAACTCCAAAATTGGATTCTTTATTAATAATTGAAATACTGTCTAACAAACAATGAAATGAGATACTTATAAGGATGAGAAGATAAGCCTCATTCCTTAACTCTAGGAGATCATAATTGATTAGGAAAAACCCTCAATCAATTATCTAAATCAAAACTCAAAAAAACAAAAGTTTCCACAAAAAAAATACAAAAAATGAATTTGGAGGCCCTAAACGATCATGAATAACTGAAAAACACCACAAAACATGGAAAAACAATGAGTTATCTTAATCAATCCATTTTACATGTCATGTGAGAATTTCGTCCAATTCCGAGTTGTTGGATCACTTAGACAGATTTGGCATTGATGTTATCATACTTCTATTCCTACTAGTGCTAACATCGTCAAGCCATGCATCAACATTTCTACCACCTACATCACTACCACTTTGGAAAAGGCCTATAGTCAATTGTATAATTTAAAGTTATAACATTTGGGTATTGGACACAGTATAATATGTAAGCTTATAACTCATGAAATTGTTTTTATTGAATTTGTTCGATCTCAACAGAATTTAGTTGATCATTTGATGAAGGGGTTAGTTAAGGACTTGGTAAGAAGGTCAATGATAGAATGGGCTTAAGACATATTTTATATCTCTATGGTTAAGATACCCAATTCTCTTCTAATACAATATTATAAACTAAATTCAATATGGAAAGGTTAGGTATGGAGATTGAAGCATGTTTGTTTACACCATCCCAAGGTATGAGCTTAGACCTGTAGACCTAAGGTAGGTTGAAGTTATTTCTTAATAGTTCCTTTGAAAAAGTGCATGTATAAATGTATGATTTAGAAGAGCTAGAGTGTGAAGTTTTTCCGCTTCATGAAACTTGAGTTAGGCTTGTATGCACTCATTAATGGATAGGACTAGAGCTGATAATGGATCGATGTGACATCCCTAAAATCACAGCCAGAAAAGACCGTTTTAATTTATGCTTTTAAAATAATTTCAGAGTAAATCCATTAATTTGAAAGAGTTGCGGAATTTGTTCCTAAAACAAAATATGATAAATAAAGTTTATCAAAGCTTTTCATCAAGAGATGGATTTTCATTATATAACAATATTCGGGATGTCATGTTCCGATAAACAGACCAAAAGCATAAACAACAAAAGATAGACCATACAACAGTTACATATAACAACTGGTCTAATATCAAAAGATCTTGATAAGTCATCCAATTTATGCTCTTGCGCCACTACCTGTAATACAACAAAACTGAGTGGGTTAGGCTTCGGAGCCTGGTGAGCATATAGGGTTTTTAACCCACAATAAATAATTATATTTAATTTCACCAACCAACAATATCCTGATTACCCATTCCCGTTATCCTCAATTTACGTACCTAAAACAACATCTATCTCAAGGGACCTAATCTAGGATTTTTTTTCATCGTGGCGGACATTACTGCAAGGGGTTTCCTCAACAATAGATGTCCTAAAAGCAACCATGATGGGGATAGAGTACACCGGTGAACATCAAGCCCACAACACCTATAGGTTATGAACCTGCCAGCTTTCCACAGGACAGTCTAGAAAGAGTCTGTGGTCGTCATCCATACTCCGCTAGATGACTAGATTAATAACAACAACATCATCGAGGCCTCTCATCTATTTATCACGCATCAACTATCCAGAAGGCGTCAGAAGCCATGCCACGTCGTGGTCTCTGACAGTTTTGGGGTTTCACGCCCTGAACTTCAGAAATTCATAACTTTCGCATACGAACTCCGTTTCCGACGTTCTTTATATCGACAAGTAGGTAAAAACAAGATCTACAACTTTCATTTAGACTCCGTTGGCTAATTTTGAATTTATTTTTATTATATTATTTTTAGTAGGCCGGGACAGGAAAACTCCGTTAATAATTCATAACTCCTTCATCTGACGTCCGTTTTCGTCTGTAACATCCAAAAATACGACCCAAAATTTTTTGTTTTAATAATAATAAAAATCATATACTGATCGTCACAACATAAAAACCATGTGTCAAGTATCTCAACCCATAATAAATTGTCATGAACATTTGTGCCAAATCAAACTATGAATCACAACAAACTCCCAGGAATAAGAATGAAGTTGTGGTGTGTGCGATGTCATCATCCTGAGCTCTTTCCTTTACTTGCGGAAGTACCTAAAACCAAAACTGAAACTATAAGCACAAAGCTTAGTGAGCTCCCCCAAACTACGACATACCATACAAACATATAAATCACATACTGGGCCTTGCCCACTGCATCGGACCGAGGTCCGGACTAACTGGGGCCTTCCCCTGCATCGGACCGAAGTCCGGAAACTGACTGGGACCTTGTCCCCTGCATTGGAACGATGTCCGGACTAACTGGGGCCTTGCCCCCTGCATCGGACCGAACTCCAGAAACTGACTGGGATGTTGTCCCCTACATCGGACCGAAGTCCGGACTAACTGGGGCCTTGCCCCTGCATCGGACCAAAGTCCGGAACTAACTAAACAAAGCATAACATAAACATATCAACTGGCATAACAACATGGACTGCATACTGATTCGGGCCATACCCGAAACACATAACACACAAAACCGGTCAGAGCCACGAAGGCATCAAACATTCTAACTACTGCATCAGACCGAAATCCGGAAACTACTACTAATTAATCGGGCCGGCATTGTGGCCATAGACCCGTTCCTACTGGAAGGAAACTCACCTCGTAGCCTAGCTGCTGAAGGAACTGCTCCGGAATCTGTCTGATGTGGCTCCGGCTTCACCCCGACTACAATTTTCATAAGTATCCTCAATCAAATACTGATAATAATACTGAGGGTAAAAAGACTATCTTACCCTTGGTCAAAGTCAACCTATCAATCAAAGTCAACATTCAGTTAACCTGACTCGTCGAGTTGGGTCACCAACTCGTCGAATCCTTACTCTCACTTTCTTGCTTCAGCTCGTTACTACTCGTCGAGTTTGGCATAGACTCGACGAGTTCCTCTTTGAAACTAACACTCAGTCAATCTGCATCCGACTCACCGAGTTGTATGAACAACTCGTCGAGTTCTCCTTCAACATATGAACACTCTGACTATGACTCGCCGAGTTGTATGAACAACTCGTCGAGTCTGTTCTTGAGGCATGAAGATTGTCTGGGACTCGCCGAGTTCTTCCATGAATGATTCTACCCTCCAGCTCACTGAGTCCATCTCTCACTCACTGGTTCCACTCGATATAACTCGAAAAGGGGAAAACAGGGGACTAGTGACCCGACTCGCCGAGTCTGAAGAACGAATCGTCGAGTCGTATGCATGCAAACACTATATACTCGATTCTGCTTGAAACCAGTCCATTCCATTCATAGATCTAGGTTCTTAGGGCTTGATTAACACGTAAAGTTTCCAACTTTACGTGTAAATAACATCAAATGAAGGTTTTAGGGTTCAAAGCACACTACAAAAGTAGATTTAGAGCTTTCATGCAAAATGGCTCCATAAAGGTACTAGATCCAAGCTTCTGGAACTCAACCCTAGCTATATCCGAAGGCTAATCATCTCAATGAGTCCTCTATTCTACTACTAAGCCAAGAAATGGTTCAAGAATAACTTTAATGGCTTTAAAAAGGGGATTTAAGCATAGAAACAGAAAAGGGCCAAGATATACCTTACTATCTTCTGAAATTCCTCAAGGATCTAGGATCTCCTTCTTCTCCTCTTGATCTACCTTCCTTTTTCTCTCAAGATCTTTAAAGAAACACACCAAATCACACAAAAAATGCAAAGAAGGCTCTAGGGTTTCGAAAATGATGCTCTGAGGGGTGATGGGGGCTGACTAGAGGCCCCAAAAGTTGTTTAAATAGGGTGAAAACCCTTGAAACTAGGGTTTCATCCAAACTAGCGGACTTGCCGAGTCAGGAATATGGACTCGCCGAGTCGCCAACTTAAACGTGCTCGAAATCCCGACTCTACTCGACGAGTCTGGCTACTGACTCGTCGAGTTCCCCCTAAAACTTGAAGAAAAAATAAATATATAAATATCATACCAGAATTGGGGTGTTACAACCCTCCCCCACTTATCTCAGACTTCGTCCTCGAAGTCTGCTGCCGCTGAATCTAGGAACAACTCTGGGTAATGCCCCCGCATCTCCTCCTCGGACTCCCACGTCCACTCTGAACCCTTCCGGTGCTGCCATTGCACCTTCACTAACTGAATCACCTTGTTCCTCAAGGTCTTCACCTTCCGATCCAAGATCGCAACTGGCCTCTCGACATAATTCAGGCTGCTATCAACCAGAATATCCTCAATGGGCACTATTGCCGACTCGTCCACCAAACACTTCCTCAACTGAGAAAAATGCAAAGTGTTGTGGATCTGGCTAAGCTCTGACGGAAGATCCAATAGATAAGCAACCCGACCCACCCGGGCCAAAACCCTAAAAGGACCAATGAACCCGGGGCCCAGCTTGCCCCTCTTCCAAAACCTGATAACACCTTTCCAGGGTGATACCTTTAGGAGGACCATATCGCCCACCTGGAACTCCAAATCTGAACGCCTCCTATCGGCGTAACTCTTCTGCCGACTCTGCGCAGTCTGCAGTCTGCCACGAACCTGCTGGATCAATTCTATCGTCTTGAGCACCACTTCGGTGCTTCCAATGACTCGCTGACCGACCTCGCCCCAGCAAATCGGGGTCCTGCACTTCCTCCCATAGAGCATCTCGAAAGGAGGTCGATCAATACTCACGTGGTAACTATTGTTATACGAAAATTCCGCTAACGGAAGGTACGTATCCCAACTGCCACTGAAGTCTAGAACACATGCATGTAGCATGTCCTCGAGAGTCTGAATCGTTCTCTCGCTCTGTCCGTCCATTTGAGGATGGAAAGCGGTGCTAAAATGGAGACGAGTACCCATCTCGTCATGAAACCGCTTCCAGAATCTGGAAGTAAAACGGACATCTCGGTCTAACACCATTGAAACAGGCACTCCATGATGTGCCACCACCTCTCTCACATAAACATCAGCTAACTTCTCCGCCGATATACTCTCCTAGATCGGTATAAAATGAGCACTCTTCGTCAACCAATCCACTATAACCCATATAGAATCCACTCCACGTGCAGTCCTGGGAAGCTTCGTGATGAAATCCATGGTGATGTCTTCCCATTTCCACACTGGAATGTCTAATGGCTGCATCTTGCCGTGAGGTCTTTGGTGCTCTGCCTTAACCTTCCTGCAGGTCAGGCACCTCTCCACATACCGGGCGACAACCCGCTTCATGCAGGGCCACCAATAATAGGGTCAAAGATCTCTATACATCTTCGTCGCCCCTGGATGAATGGAAAATCGAGACTTATGAGCCTCATCCATCAACACTTGCCGTACTCCGCCCCAGTACGGCACCCAAACTCTCCCATGAAGGGTCAACAATCTCTACTATCATAGTCAAAAGAAGCTACTCGGCCCACAATTCTCTCACACTTCTGTCTCTCCTCCTTAAGGCCCTCTACCTGTGCCTCCTTGATTTTCTCCAATAATGGAGTAATCACCGTCATCCTCAAACAAATGTCTCTGATCGGGGCCGCTACTGCCTTGCGGCTTAGGGCGTCAGCCACGACGTTGGCCTTCCCTGGGTGATAAAGGATCTCACAGTCATAATCCTTCAACACATCTAACCATCGCCTCTGCCTCATGTTCAGATTCGGCTGGTCCATGAGGTACCTCAAGCTCTTGTGATCCGTGTAAATGGTACAACGGACCCCATAAAGATAATGCCTCCAAATCTTGAGGGAAAACACCACTGCCCCCAACTCTAAATCATGCGTAGGATAATTAGCCTCGTGAGGCTTCAACTATCTCGAGGTGTAAGCTATCACACGGCCTCGCTGCATCAACACTGCTCCCATACCTGTGATCGAGGCATCACAGTAGACTACGAAATCCTCTACTCCCTCTGGCAGGGTAAGAATCGGTGCCTCGAACAATCTCTGCCTAAGGGTCTCAAACACTACCTGCTGCTCAGGCCCCCAACGAAACGCTACCGACTTCTTGGTCAGTCGGGTGAGCGGTACTGCTATCTTGGAGAAATCCTGGATGAATCTCTTGTAATACCCTGCCAAACCTAGGAAAATCCGAATCTCGGATGGAGACTTCGGGACCTCCCACTGCATCACGGCCTCAATCTTGGCCGGATCTACCAAAATACCCTTCTGGTTGACGAGGTGACCAAGGAACTGTACCTCGCGCAACTAGAACTCGCACTTGGAGAACTTCGTGAAAAGTCTCTCCCTCCTCAAAACCTCTAACACCTCTCTCAAGTGCTCCTCATGCTGCTCCCGAGTCTTGGAATACACCAACATATCGTCTATGAATACTATCACAGACCGATCCAGCATCGGCCTGCACACGCGGTTCATGAGGTCCATGAATGCGGCCGAAGCGTTGGTGAGCCCAAACGGCATCACCACAAACTCATAATGACCATACCTGGTCCTGAAGGCAGTCTTCTGCACATCCTCGCCTCTGACCCGCATCTGGTGATATCCGAAGCGTAAATCAATTTTGGAGAACCAAGATGCTCCATGAAGCTGATCAAACAAGTCATCTATCCTCGGAAGTGGGTAACGGTTCTTCACCGTTACCTTATTCAGCTCCCGGTAATCTATACACATACGGTGCGACCCGTCCTTTTTCTTCACGAATAAAATTGGTGCACCCCAGGGCAAACTGCTCAGCCTGATAAATTCCTTGTCTAGAAGCTCTTGCAGCTGCGTAGACAACTCCTGCATCTCTGGGGGAGCCAACCGATACGGTGCCTTGGCTATCGGAGCCGCACCAGGGATTAGATCAATCCCGAACTCAACCTGCCTCTCAGGAGGTATCCCCGACAAATCCTCTGGAAATACATCCGAGTAGTCTCACACCACTGGAACATCATCAACTGCCATCTTTCCCTTCTCCCGGGCATCTAAAACATAAGCAATATAGCCGGCGCAACCCTGCTGAAAGTAGCGCCTCACTCTCGCTGCTGAACACAAAACTGGTCCGCGCTGTGGCTTCTCGCCCTGAATCACTAACTCTCCCCCACTGGGAGTGCGAACCCTCACCCCCTGTAGCTCACAATCTATCACCGCCCCATTGGGGCTCATCCAATCCATGCCTACTATGACCTTATTCCCTCGCAGGGGAATAGGGACCAAGTCCACCGGAAACTGCTCATCGAATAACTGCAGGGAACACCCTTTGTGTACCCTTGCAACCCTAACGGTCCTATCAGCTACTATCTCAACCTCAAGTGGATAATCTAGCTCCCCTGGAGCTCTACTAAACCTCTTGCTAAGTGCAAGAGAAACGAATGATCGGGTAGCCCCCGAATCAAACAATACTGTAGCTGAAATGTCGTTCACCGAGAACGACCCTATACAAAACATATAACCATAAGAAACAATCAAAAATAAATACTGAGATAAGGGGAAATACATACCCGCCACCACATCAGGAGTCGCTCGCGCCTCCTCTGCTGTCAGCTGGAAAGCCCTACTATTCGCCACCGGCGTCTCGACTCAGCCTTGACGGCCATCTGAAATCCTCAAAGTAGCCGGAGCAGGTGCTAACACCTTCCCCGCAGCAGTTAAACTCGGACACTGGGACTTTTTATGTCCCCGCTGATTGCACTGAAAGCAAATCAGATCTGATGTCGCAACGGTGGTAGTAGTGGCTGTACAATATCTGCTCATATGCCCAGTCCGGCCGCACTTGTAGCAACCGGCACTCCCTGCCTTGCACGCCCCATCGTGCAATCTCCCAAACTTGCCACACCGACCGTGGCTCTACTGACTCCTAGCTCTGTGATTTGAACCCTTGGGCTTTTTGCCCGAACTCCCTGAACCTGGAGCCGCCTCCGGCTTCCTCTTTCTCTCCATCTCGAGATCAATCTCTTTGTCTCTCTCTCTCTCTCTCTTTCTCTCTCTCTCTCTCTCTCTCTCTCTCTCTCTCTCTCTCTCTCGGGATCTAGCAATCATGTCTTCCAGCGTCTTACAGTTGGACCGGCTCACGAACTGGCGGATATCACTCCGCAGCATCTCATGATAACGGGCTTTCTTCATTTCCTCATCAGCTGCGTACTGAGCAACGAGAAGTGCCCTCTCCCTGAACTTGGCGGTAATTTCCGCCACTGTCTCTGTAGTCTGGGTCAAATCCTGGAACTTGCGTGCTAACTGTTGCACCTCAATAACTAGTGTGAACTCAGCTCTGAACCTGGTAGAAAAGTCTGCCTAGGTCATGGCATCCAAAGTTGCGTCATCCCCAATGGCATGACCAACCTCCTCCCACCAATCTTGTGCCCTGTCCTTCAGAAGACAGGACGCCAATCTGACCTTGTCCCCCTCGGGACATCTGCTCGTGCGGAAAGCATTGGCCACATTCGCCAACCATCTAGTACTCGCTATGGGGTCCCGCGCCCCGTGGTAATCTGGAGCTCCACATGCACGGAACTCCCTGAAGGTAAGCGTGCGCGACCCCATCATGGCCGCTACCTCAGCACGGAAAGTGCTCAATCTCTCGTCCATCAACTTTAAGATACCCTCCTTGATCGAACCAAAGATCACAGGAGTCTGCTCAAGTATGGTGCGAGTAATCTCTAAAGAGAGAAACTCCCTAGTCTGCTCATCCATCTGCCCGACCTCCGGGTCTGATCCTGATCCCCCTTCGACACCTGAACTGCCGACTGCTGGTCGAGGGCGCAATACCACCATTCTGAAAACACATCATAATAAACTTCAGGATCATAAATATATCTCGAGGGATCACTACTATCACAAGTTTCCTGGTCTCATCTCAGCTTTCTTGATTTAAGTACGGATCCTCTGCTTTCAGTAGTACGAGCCCATACTACCTTCCACATCTATCCGTACTTTCCTCAAGAACTACCTTGACTTCACCAAGTCACTTTACAGCTACTAATCTCTGCTACTACCTTCCTAGGCTTGCCCTAGGGAACTTCTGACTCCACCCAAACCAGTCCTCAGCTACTGAAGACCTCCTTGTAATGCCAATTAGCCATTACCTGAATACCATCACATGTGGCGAGGCTCAGATAATCCTTCGAGTAAAGGCCCGTCCCTACTACGGTCAGACTCATACCAGAGTTGCGCAATAGGGCCAAATCTAGCACTCTGAGATTATTCAACCCTGTTCACATGTGACGTGACGTATTCACCTAATGGCTAACTCCCATCACTCAGAGTCCCACAAAGCACAAAGCAAGCAACATTCAGACGCAAAAAAACTACTCAAGCAACTCTATCCTCATAACAAGGACCTATACTAGCATACAATGCTAATCTCATACTATCAGGCATAACCTAAACAGGCTATCCTACTGCTGTCTACTCAGTACTAGCATAAAATTCTTATCAAGCTGAAACACAAAAAGCAGGCACATAAGGCATCCCCCTAGATCCTTAGTCCTATACTAGCATGTTGTTCTACTGAGACTGGAGCTGAAACTAAAACTGAAACTGAAGCTGATAATCATAACATAACTTGTATGGGTAATTTGGGAGTACTTACTTGAGCTCGGCTGATTGCATGCACCACACCCCTTTTCTCTTTTCAAAGTTCTTTCTTTCTAAAAAATCTTTTGGCTTTTCTAAAACTCTTTTCTTTTGAAAACATTTTACCACTTTCTTAGTTTGAGTTCAGACACACCCGAAAGTGTGCCCGAATCCCTCAAACCAAGGCTCTGATACCAACTTGTAACATCCAAAAATACGACGCAAAAATTTTTTGTTTTAATAATAATAAAAATCATATACTGATCGTCACAACATAAAAACCATGTGTCAAATATCTCAACCCATAATAAATTGTCATGAACATTTGTGCCAAATCAAACTATGAATCAAAACAAACTCCCAGGAATAAGACTGAAGCTGTGGTGTGTGCGATGCCATCATCCCGAGCTCTTCCCTTTACTTGAGGAAGTACCTGAAACCAAAATTGAAACTGTAAGCACAAAGCTTAATGAGCTCCCCCAAACTACCACATATCATACAAACATATAAATCACATACTGGGCCTTGCCCACTGCATCGGACCGAGGTCCGGACTAACTAGGGCCTTGCCCCCTACATCGGACCGAAGTCCGGAAACTGACTGGGACCTTGTCCCCTGCATCGGACCGATGTCCGGAAACTGATTGGGACCTTGTCCCCTGCATCAGACCGATGTCCGAACTAACTGAGGCCTTGCCCCCTGCATCGGACCGAAGTCCGGAAACTGACTGGGACCTTGTCCCCTGCATCGGACCAAAGTCCGAACTAACTGGGGCCTTGCCCCCTGCATCGGACCGAAGTCCGGAACTAACTGAAAAAAGCATAACATAAACATATCAACTAGCATAACAACATGGACTGCATACTGATTCGGGCCATACCCGAAACACATAACACACAAAACCGGTCAGAGCCACGAAGGCATCAAACATTCTAACTACTGCATCAGACCGAAATCCGGAAACTACTACTAATTAATCGGGCCGGCATTGTGGCCATAGACCCGTTCCTACTGGAAGGAAACTCACCTCGTAGCCTAGCTGCTGAAGGAACTGCTCCGGAATCTGTCTGCTGCGGCTCCGGCTTCACCCCGACTACAATTTTCATAAGTATCCTCAATCAAATACTGATAATAATACTGAGGGTAAAAAGACTATCTTACCCTTGGTCAAATTCAACCTATCAATCAAAGTCAACATTCAGTTGACCTGACTCGTCGAGTTGGGTCACCAACTCGTCGAGTCCTTACTCTCACTTTCTTGCTTCAGCCCGTTACTACTCGTCGAGTTTCGCATAGACTTGACGAGTTCCTCTTCGAAACTAACACTCAGTCAATCTGCATCCGACTCACCGAGTTGTATGAACAACTCGTCGAGCTCTCCTTCAACATATGAACACTCTGACTGTGACTCGCCGAGTTGTATGAACAACTCGTCGAGTCTGTTCTTGAGGCATGAAGATTGTCTGGGACTCGCCGAGTCAGGGCATTGATTCGCCGAGTTCTTCCATGAATGAGTCTACCCTCCAGCTCACTGAGTCCATCTCTCACTCACTGGTTCCACTCGGCATAACTCGAAAAGAGGAAAACAGGGGACTCGCGACCCGACTTGCCGATTCTGAAGAACGACTCGCCGAGTCATATGCATGCAAACACTAGATACTCGATTCTGCTTGAAACCAGTCCATTCCATTCATAGATCTGCGTTCTTGGGGCTTGATTAACATGTAAAGTTTCCAACTTTATGTGTAAATAACATCAAATGAAGGTTTTAGGGTTCAAAGCACACTACAAAAGTAGATCTAGAGCTTTCATGCAAAATGGCTCCATAAAGGTACTAGATCCAAGCTTCTGGAACTCAACCCTAGCTAGATCCGAAGTCTAATCATCTCAATGAGTCCTCTATGCTACTATTAAGCCAAGAAATGGTTCAAGAATAGCTTTAATGGCTTTAAAAAGGGGATTTAAGCATAGAAACAGAAAAGGGCCAAGATATACCTTACTATCTTTTGAAATTCCTCAAGGATCTAGGATCTCCTTCTTCTCCTCTTGATCTACCTTCCTTTTTCTCTCAAGATCTTCAAAGAAACACACCAAATAACACAAAAAATGCAAAGAGGGCTCTAGGGTTTCGAAAATGATGCTCTGAGGGGTGATGGGGGCTGACTAGAGGCCCCAAAAGTTGTTTAAATAGGGTGCAAACCCTTGAAATTAGGGTTTCATCCAGACTGGCGGACTCACCGAGTCAAGAATATGGACTCGCCGAGTCGCCAACTTAAACGTGCTCGAAATCCCGACTCTACTCGACGAGTCTGGCTACTGACTCGTCGAGTTCCCCCTAAAACTTGAAGAAAAAATAAATATATAAATATCATACCAGAATTGGGGTGTTACATCGTCTGTCTTTCTGTCATATCACTACTATCGATGAGATCTTCGATTCTCATTTAGAAAGTTTTGGCTAAATATCGCTTGATCCCATATTCGAACTTCGGGCTGTACATTGCTAAGTCGAAACTTCAAAAAATCATAACTTCCTCATACGAAGTCATATTTAGACGTTCTTTTTATGTACGCTCTCGGTTTAACATATTATACGACTTTCGTGTAGACTACTAAGGCTAGATATCGCTCTATCTTAAATTTATATTTTACGTCATATAGTGTCGTGTCGGTTCTGTCGCGAAACTTCGACGGATCATAACTTCTTCGTTATAACTCGGATTTCGGCATTCTTTATATATTCGGAAACCTCGTCACGACCACTACGTTTTCGTGTATAAATATTGGGTTTATCTAACATTTCATTTTCACGCTTATTGTTATTCTTAATTCATTTAAGCCACACAATTAAGCAATTAAGCATAAAACACATAATTCTCAAATAATACATTCTTGTTATTTCAAAATGGGTTACAAATGTCAACCTAGACTATCATATCATCATTAATGCCTAGCCTGGAAACACGGACGTTACAATCGACTTGGGTTGGGTTCGGGTTCAACCTATTTATTAAATGGGTTGAAGATTTCAACCCAACCGAACCTTCTTATTTAAATAGGTAGATATTTCCAACGCAGTCCAACCTTTTAGATCAATGGGATGTCACCGGGTTTACCCGTTTATGTAATTCTCAACCCAACCTATTAAATAAATGGGTTAAAACCTGAGTTAACCCATTTAAATTAAAAAAAAAAAAAAGTAAATAAATTAGCTAAATATTACACCATTTAAATTAGTTCAAAACTTAAAGAAACTTTCAGAGTATAATAAAAACACAATCTTAATTCACAAATACAAAGAAATTGTTCAAATAACATTAAAATATAAATTTTGAAATGATTTTGAAGAGTGACTAGTGTAGTCACCGCAAAGAAAAAAGATAGGAATTAGGATTGCATTTTTTTGAAACATAAATAATAATACAACATTGTAATTTATAAATTAATACTTAGATTAATACATTGTAATATTTAAATAATTAATAAATTAAATATATATTAAATTTTGAATGGGTGGGTGGGTTGAAAACAGTTTGACAATATTTACCCAACCCAACGTATTTAATTAAATGAGTTAGGCAAGTTGACCTATTTATCCTAAATGGGTTGAAAATCTCAACCTTAACCTACTATATTTAGGTTGGTTTTGTGAGTTGGGTCAATTTTTACCAGCTCTAGATAGGACACGTGGCTTGTAATGTTGTCAAGTATAAAACATTAGAATTTGTGTAAAACTTATGTGTATAATATCTTCACTTACTCAAATGATTTAATGAGTTTAATCCTTAGGACACCTAGATTCTTGAATATTTGAAATGTATATTATACTAATATGAAAATTCAATTTTCAAGACATTTTCATGTATGCATGAGTTTGAATTTACGTTTACTATTTCGTTAAATAAGGATTACACTAAAATATAGGGAGGAATGTTGGTGATTTTCGTATAGCCAGGATTCTATTTGAGACAAGAAGAATACCTTTTGGTTATAATCTGTGGCAGAAGGTACGGGGTGCACACTTAGATAAGTTAAATGGACTCGGGAACACAAATATCCGAGGGAACCACCCCTAGTGGGGTTCCAAGGGGCGATATCCCTAACACGGTTCTAGGGGCAACGCAGCAATGCTCCCCATGGGGTCCACAGGGTGCATATATAGGGAATATATATGTAGCAAAAGATAGTATATAGAAAAATTGTTGCTTCTTTCTACATATTTGTCTCATCAGAACACAAAATTGCAAGGTATTTCTATGTTTCAAAATTTAGAATAGGCTTGTATTTCAAAACGATTTGTTTTTGAATTATCTCAAATCGAATACCATGATACACAGATATAAGATCGAAATCATAATTTTAAAGTGTTTTCATACATGATCTTTGAGTTACCCAAGTGTTATTATTGATAATTGAAACCCAAATCTAACACTAGAATCCATTTTATAGGTTAATAAGAAATAAAATAATAAAGAGTTGAATGGTCGTGTGAAAAATTGTTAAGATTAATACATATTGTCGACATCCATTGTTAAGGTTAATACATATGTATAGGAAGGCAGGGCGTTTGAGAATCCATTACAATGGGTGAGATAAAAATGAAAATACAATGAATGGTGTGAATTTTTTTTGTCAAATGTTAATAGGTATTAACAGGAAGTAAATGGTTTATAATAATTTAAAATATCCATTCTAACTGTTAAAAAGGAAAATGGAAGAGATAATGTTGTGTGGTTCCACCCACCGCACGACACCGTGGGACTCTTGAGCGCAGGCAATGCTCTACCCGACAAAGTGTTCCTAACAATTCTCGCTACTCCACTTCAAACAACCTTACGTTGTGGTCCTCATATATCATATAGCCTTAGGCCAAAGGGAGCGCCCTATCACTTCATTTTTTCACTATCAACTCTTTGCCATGTTATTTTCCCCTTACTCTCTCGTCACCTAGAGGCGCACAGAAATTTCTCAGGGGTGTCTGGTGCAACCCCTCAAATTTTAAACCACATTGTAACTTTTTTCGGAAATTTTCTAACGTAATGTAAATTTCCCAATGTGCACCATTGTGATTTGGTTTGCGTCTCCACAACTGCCCTCACCCCCTCACTACTAGGAAATGATCACATGGCACTCTCCTCATAGTATGCAAGAATATGATATTGTGTTGTACAATAATATAAAACATGAATCGGTGGGGAGAGGATGTTGGTTCACCATACACCATTTGGTGTGGTGTCCCCGGACATCTCACCTGCCCCTTCAGCTCACCGCATGGCACCTTATGATCTTATGTAAACCCTTTGTATAAACCATTTTATAACATTAACATAATTAGAAGCTCAAATTAGGATTAGTTAGCATACCAGATTACCACAAAATAAAAGTCAACTTCGACCCACCATAACCATAACCATAACCAAACACTTGGTTTATTTACCATTTAAACACAGGTTTATTTAGCTTCATCCAAAGGGTCAGAGCGCCTTCTCTTTGGGTCATTATCCCCCAAATGAAGCGAAAACCCTAAATCCTCCTCATCCGTCCCGCTTTTCAACGCACTCAGATTCTCAGACTCAGCCCTACACCGCCTCTCATTTCTATGCAGCGGCGACTGCCCATTGAAACTCGGAATAAACTGATGCTCCTCAATACTTGGCCCCACCTCCAAATTGCTTGCATTTTCCGCCGGAGACAAATTCATATCCGGACCACCACCACCACCCTCTTCCAAAGGAATATGCTGTTGGATATGAAGCCCTAACGGCTCCGCTTTATCTTTAGGAAGCACTATTTCCGGCGGTGAAGATTCCCCACCGCTTGACCCCATCACCGTTGCTGAAGCCGCCCTTTGCTCTTGCACCGCCGCTGTCCAATTCAAAAAAATCAACACAAAAATGAAAATTCTCGATACTAAAAGCAAAATTAGACTCAAAAGAAACGAATTATACAACCTTTTAGGGCTTCTCCGGTTGTTATTAGATCAAGTTCAAGGAGATTAAGTAGGCGGCCAAGGTCAACGCCGCTTGTCCAATTTTCCGGTGGCTGACCGACTTTAAGTTTCAATCTACCCCTATTCGCTGTCCCACCCCATATGATCCCAATAGGCCTTGCTTTTGGTTTCTCTTCGTTCTCATTGTCATTCTCCTCAGCTTTTAAGACAATCAGACTTCCACTATCGCCTTCAAGGTCAAACGTTTGCTGGTTTTCTCCAACAACAAGAAAATCAGTAAAGAAACAAATACCCTTTTCGTCGTTATATTCAAGGGCATAAGCCAAGATTGTTCCTTTAGTCAACCCTGAACTCCTCCCAACTTTCATCACTTTTTTACCAATAAGACTATTGATAGGAGATTGCAAATCAACGATTTTCACATCTCCAATCTCCCCAACGTCTTTTACACATGTTGTTACAGTCGACATATCAAAATCATCGCTGAAAGGGATGAACGCCCCATCAGCTCTCACGAAGGTCTCTGCATTTGGACAACAAGTAACCATGAGTTAAGTAACCAGGGTTAACGGTAACAATAATGTTGGTAGAGCTATAGGGCTAACCTGGGTTAATTCCAGCAAAGATACCATACCAAAGATCATCTGTGATAAATGAAGTAGCTCTTTCGACTGCACCAAGATATATCCCAGGTCCAAGTGTAGGTGGTAAAGGATGAAACATTTTCTGATTTGGGTAATCTAGATTAACAGCCACGTGGCGGTTTGTGAGAAAACCAACTTGTCTGCTGCCTGTTTGGCTTCTCACAATAGCTCCCAGTGTGCCATATGTTTCTTGACTTGCTACCTAGCATACCCAATATACCATACCCAAAATCAAATGTGACATCACTTTGTGCATTTATTATGTTCAACTTCAACATAACGATTAATATTAATAAGCAATTATAACTGAATATTAATATTAATTTGTTTACACGATTGATAAATAACCCATCATTTTCACATCAACTTCACCGACATCCAACTATTCAATCCACTGTGTCCGCATCGGTTCCCACCAGATTTTTTAGTACATCTATTAACATACTTTTACCATTGTTTTGTATTTAAATTAGCAACTTTTTTAACATACGGACACAGTAGGACACAAAACTGGATGATATATAAACAAATTAATTAATTAATTATACTATATGGTTTCAGATAAAAACAACGTGATTATATTATTATATATCAATAACCAATTATTTTATGAGTATATTTGCCAGGTTGCTCTAGATATATTGTTGGCCCCTAAATTATTTTTTATATGTCGATTGGTCATAAGCAAGAAACACACTCACACACATACCCACCCACACCCCCACAAACCCACATCCACACACACACAAACCCAAACCCCACACCTACCCCCACCCTCACAGACACACCCACACACACACAAACCCACACCCACTCCCACCCCCACCCCCACCCCCACCCTCACAGACACACACACAAACCTACACCTACCCCCACAAACACACACAAGCACACACTCGCACCCTCACCCACCCAACACCACCACGACAATCACCGACCTACCATCACCACCACCACCACCACTAACCCATCACCACTGCTGTCGCCGCCAGCACCACCACCACTGCTGTTGCCGCCATCACCACCACTGACAAAATTTCCGCCGCCACCACCATCGCCTGTCATCACCACCACCGCCGCCAACCCGCTACCGTCACCGTCCCCACCCATACCCTACCACCGCTACCGTTTTCTAAAAATGAAAACCGGTAGAAAAATTCACATCTAAACACGTTTTCTAATTTTCTAAAACTGAAAATGAAAAATGAATAAGTTTAACTAAACGCGTTTTCTAAATTTTTCAATGAAAAATGAAAACGGAAAATGAAAATTGTTTTTCCGTAACTAAACGCAACCTTAGGTAACAAAAAATTCCAGAACAGAAGGATACAGGATTTCAACCAGAACCCTAGTTTTGATATATAATACCTGAGAACCAGAACCAATACATGAGCCACTTCCACGAAGATCATCCACAATATCAGTGTACAATTGTTCCTTGGTTGTTGGTTCAGGTGCACCAAAGTAAGAAAACTCCACAACATCCACATCACACCACACACTCCCTGGTCCCTGTAAAATAATTAAGAATATAAAATATGAAGAATGATAGGGAAGAAAAGAAAGTGTGATTTCTGACCTCAAGAATAGTGGGTAGACACTGAATGGGGCTTAGCCATTGCTTATGAACTTTTCGGGAAACAAAGACTAAGATTGCAGGGATGTCAGTCAAGACACCCCTACGAATCCTAAACCCAATTGCAGTTCCAAGACTATAACAACGCAAGATCTTACTGTGAGATGCACGAATAGTCATTAACTCAAGCAAAGTGGTTGCTTGGTGTCCTTTCGGCAACCTGCCAATAGATTCAGGCAAAACTCCCTTTTGTAAGTTTACAAAATAGTTTGTTCTCTCTTCAGCAGCATCACTTAGTCGGCTAGAGGTAGGCCACGAAAAGTAAGCAGCGTTACTCTCTGAGTGCTGTCCACCTGATGCGTAGGGTTGAAGACTTGGTTGTTGTTGGTGTGGGTTTGGAAATGAAGGGGGATTCGTGTGGGAGTGGCTGTAACAAGTTTTCTCCAAATCCAAAGCTGATTCCTCTGATGGTGTTGAACCAGATGAACGTACTCTCATATTCATATTCATGTTCATGTTCATTCCTGCTGGATCCATATCAACTTGCTTCTTAACCTATTACCCTGTAATTGTAACTGTTACACAGAAACACCTTAAAGGGAAGATTATGTAGAAAATCCAAAACTTTAACTTGTATCAACACCTCATGATAACTCTAGTTAAATTGTTCACCTATTAATCATGTCATGTAACTTGTAAGTAAATGCATTCCCTCACTGCTCAAGGTTAAAACCATAACCAGTTTTAGCTCAAGGTTAATAAAAATCCAAGTGAAGCTTAACGGCATAAATTTTACGAAATAATCAAAGGGTTTGTTTGGCAACCTCCTAATGAAAACATGTTGTTTGGTCAGACCTCTGAATGTTTGTGTTTAAATTGAATGATAAAAAATGCACATTTTACTCTTCACTTTAGAATTGCATAACATCAAATCAAATGAGTATTCAAAGAACTTCCAACTCACATTACCATAATTGCAGCATGTTGACTTTTAAGACCAAATATACAACTTTACTGTGTAGTATTTAACTCATTAACAAAAATAACATGCCAATGCATTCAAGAACGATTACACAAACTGGAATATACCTTATATGTAATGATTACAGCAAAGGGAATATCTTGATCAATTTAAATCAGTGAGTGTTATTTAGACCTCTCAACAATTCAATATCTAAATCAATGGACCACGTATCATCCTACTGCCTTTAGAACCCTAAAAATGATAATAGATATAGCTGAATCTGAAAGCAATTCTGCATAATGATTCCACTCTTTTCTAGAAGCAGATGCTCTGTTTATTACTTAACTACTCAAAAAAAGTTTTCAAATTCAAGAGCAAAACTGAATTAAAGCTCTGTGAAATTGAATTGCAAACAAACTGAAGCATAAGAATGCATCAGTCTCTAACTAAAAATTAGAGAAATTAAGACTCTGCATTACAAATGCTTCCATACAGTGCATAAAGATAAATCAATGGACAAAGATGAATTTTAAACCATAACTTGACGACAGCTATGTGATGTTTTATTAAAAGCTTCAATTACAAGTAATGTACTTCAGATTAAACTCCAGTGTCAAACAAGAAACAGTAAAAAAAGAAAATTGAAATGCATAAAAAAATATAACACAAAATATTAAGAAACAAACAAAATCGAAGAAATCCCAGTAATATGCAACTCAAAAAAACAAACAAAACATTAAAAAAAAAAAAACTCAAACTTACCCCAAAAAATTGGGTTTTTTTGTTGAAAGATAAAGATGGTTCGAATGATATTAAAAAAAATCGAAGAAATCCCAGTAATATGCAACTCAAAAATTAAAAAATTAAGAACCCTAACCTAAAACTCTTACCAAAGGAGTTCAGCAGGATGCCGGCGACGGGAAGGAAGAAAAGGACGTTGGCAAGGAGAAAGAAGGTCTGACGCCGGCGAGGGTGGAGGAAGCAGTGGCGACGGCGGCGAGGAGAAGGAAGACCGACCGCAGCGACGGGAGGGGAGCCAGTGGTGACTTTGACCAGAGTATCTGAAGAGCTTGTATCTTCGTGGCAAATAAAGCAATTAACAGGCAAAATTCCAGGAAACATGCGAAGATCGAGCAAGAACAAACTCGGTAATCAAGTAAAAAACAAAAGAACTCACTAATTGGGAAAGAGATTCTGAGTGGTCTTTTAGTTGAATCTTTCTTAATACATTTTAGCAAGGTCATCGGCCAGTTGTCGAATTTCTATTGAAATACAGAAAAAAGTTGTATTAATTGTATAAAGATGAAAGTTTAACACCTGCGCGACTGGGCCTGGCTTTTCAGTTTTGAATATTGAATTTGAATCGGGAGATGAATGTCTTGGGCATTGGGCCAAGTTAACTCATCCACCAAAGACAACTGGCAGTGGCAGTGTCACTAACATCATGTATAAATGACTTTTGTCAGTCTTTAAATTCATTCATGTCACCCGAAAAAATCTACACCTATTGTTATTCCACTGTTATCAATAATAATAATGGTTTAATTTTATTATAATAACAGTAAATGGTATATAAATTATAACAGGTTATCAATGATAACAATGGTTTAATTATTATCTATGTTTCATACCATCTTCCTTCTATATTCACTACTAAGTTATTAGGATGGGGGAGTGGTCACTACTAACCACCGAAAAAATGGTGTCACCTCTACACCATGTCAATTTTACTACCAAACTACTAAAGATAGAAAATTGTTATCATTAACACTATTCTTTTTTTTCCTAACATTTTAAATAAAAAACATCATTTATAACATAAATAAATATTTTTTTTGTAACATTATATTAAATAAAAAACATAATTTATAACATAAATAAATTTTTTTTATTTTTTTATTTTTTGTTACATTATATTAAATAAAAAAAACATAATTTATAACATAAATAAATTTTTTGAAAAAAAACAAACCAAATTTCATTAATTAAAAATATAGAAATTTAAAACCTAAATTACTAAAATAAACATAAAACATAACAAATAAAACATTACACTACTTAATTAAAAAAAACATAAAAACTTAAAACACAAAAACCATAGACAAATATTACTCGTCGTCGTCACCATCCTCATCGCCCTCATCCGCCTCGTTGTCAACGTCTGCATCCTTATCGCCCTCATCCTCTTCGTCTTCATTGTCATTTCCCCCTTGGAGTTGCCTTCCCCATATGTGCTCGGTCAAATCATGACGTAGATTGTGATGTGTTTCACGATTTTGTATTTTCAAAACTCTAGAGAAGTATGTCGGGTTGCCTACTTGTATTACTGCAGGTGGATTAAGTATATCGTTCCCGGTGTATGAACAAATAGCTCTGCCCTCTTCTTCTATTATCATGTTATGTAAAATGAAACAAGCAGTTAACACCATCGTCAGTTTTGCCCTATCCTATGTTTGTGCTAGATGTTTGATTATGTGTCACTTTTGTTTTAGGACTCCAAACGCTCATTCCACATCCTTCCGTGCAGACTCCTATGCTAACTTGAACAATTTTCTTTTTTCATCGGTTGGAAATGAATATGATTTGACAAAAGTAGTATACTCTGGATATATCCCATCAGCTAGATAATACCCATACTTGTATTCATTTCCATTCAAAACGTATGACATGTCTGATACTTTACCCTGCAAAATATTGTTAAATAACGGAGACGCTTGAAGCACATTTAGGTCATTGTTGAACTCCGCCATAACAAAGAATGCATGACAAAACCATAAATCTTGTGCAACAACCGCCTCTAATATAACAGTTGGGACCCCATGATCACCTCCTGTGAATTGACCACGCCACATGTCACAACTATGAATTTTGGTGCCTTGTAACTACAACACTTATAACAACTATGAATCAATAACATGAAAGCATGCACGATACTCATTCTATAACAACAAAACTCCATCAAATACTACATTCTAGCCCTACAAGTGGTCAACAAAGAATTGGAAACCTTTGAAATTCCAATTTGAGTTCACTTTGAAGTAGGACTTCCTTATTGGACCTAATGGACCAATGAGCTTCCAATTTAACTATCTTGAACCTAGAACTCTCAAATGGGCCCTAATTGGACCCATATACATGAAACTTAACATTTTTGGGCCTTATGAACCCAAAATAAACTAGATTAACTTTAATGAGCCTTATTGGATCAAAACAAATTTATATTAGCCCTAATAGGTCATAAAAATCATTCTTTGATTTTTATTGGGTCAAAAATCACCTAACTTAACCATAAGATGGACTTAAGCATTTAAGGCCCAATTCTTTCCTTTTCCCCTCTCCATTCTCGGCCCAAGCCCACCAAGGAAGGAGAAGTTGACTTATGCTTGCCACCTCATTTTTACGTGGAGGTTTTCCATGCACATAACTCATATCTCCATGCACCATCTCATCACTCACTCTCTCTTCTCTCCTCTCTTTCTTCCTCTCGGTCGAACCCAAACACACACACATACACTTCACTCAAAATTCTCTCAAGGAAACTCTCTCCACTCCTCTCCATATTTTCGAGATCTAAGAGTTTAAGTCCCTAAATTCGCCTGTGTATCAGTCAGATCCGTTTGATGGTGCGGAATCCCGATCAAACGGATGATGCAAAATAAAATAGAAGAGAAGAAGAAGAAGAATATGATGAATCTTGATTGTATTAATGATATGAATGAAATTCCTTACACAAGATTCACACACAAATAAAAGCTCCTGTCTCTCTGGCCGTAAACTACTAGTGTTCATCATCCTCTACTCCTCACCCTAACACCCCTATTTATACTAGGATATGGGCCGGACAAAACAAATGGGCCGTAAATGAGTTTACGGCCGTAAGGTGTTTGCGGCCGTAAACTCAGCCGTAAACTAGGCCAAAAACTCCACAATTATTACAGAAAAATACAATTGCCCAGAAAAGTAAAGTATAAACCATATTTTTGACCCAACAATCTCCCCCTTGTTTTATAGCTTTCTTTTCTTAATGACCCAACAAGCTCCCCCTAAAAAATAGCTGGCTCTTCTTGTCAATCTTCAATGAGAGCTTGGCTTCAGCTTTAACCTTCGATTTCTTCACAGCATCAGGATGAACATATGAATCTTCAAAGAATGACTTCATCTTGAGCACTTGAGGTTTTCTTCAGAATTTGGCATTGAACGCACATTGGGTGAGGAGGCTTGACGTACTGATTCTTGAAAGATGGCGCATTCAACTTGAGAATCTTTAGAGAGAACATCAGAGAGAACAAATCTTTTGGATCACTTCAGCAGGTACAACGATAGCAGCAGACTGATTGAGGAGGCTTCAATGCAATCCGTCACATAATCTTCAATTTCAGCTTCACCTTGCTTCTGGGGTTGAAAGATTGAATGTTGAAAGAATGATCTTCATTTCTTGCTCCTTCGAATGAGAATTCTTCGATGCTCACGGACGAGGCTTTAGCTCAGAAATCTTCAACACAAACTCCATGAGTTTTATCTATACCTAAAATCACTATTCAAGACAAAAACAAAACTAAAAGAAAAATTAGCACACAAATTAAAATAGAAACAAAAATATTTTTGTAACTTTTTTATTTTTCTGAACAAGAAATAAAACAGAAATAACACTATTTTGGATTTTTAATTTTTCTGATTTTTCTTTGATTTTTGAATTTTTTTGATTTTTTTTTTTAATTTTCATTATTTCTACTTTTTTTAATTCTCCCCTAATATTTAAATTAGAAGAAACTATGACAAATTTAACAAAAATAAAAATGATATCTAACTTTAAGAGAGATTTGGGATCAAAGTTTTTAGACAGTCTTTATCCACTTGTCGGTACCTTCCATATTCACATCTTTGTCTGGTCGATCGTCGGTATTGTTGTCGACTTAAACACGAAAAATTGTGACAAATTTAGGACATACTATTTGTTACAAGACAGGTTGAACTTAAAAACCTAAAATTTACATTTGATCCTAATTTCTTAGATACTATATCTTAAGGTCCATTCATCTGACGACGACCAGGGATATTGTTGTCCACCTAAATTGAGCAGCGAGATCTATAGACAATCTTTGAGTGTTCAATTTTAAGTGTACTGGAACGTGTTTCCCGCTTCCTGATATGCCCCAGCCATCAAGAACTTCCAGAGTACTCCTTACACCGGGTGAGCAGACAACCATTCAGAGAGAGAAGAGATACATAATTCTATTGCTAACTACTTCAGAGGGGTTGAGAAGAAGAAGGTTGCATATGCTGTGTACCAGGTCGGATTAGAAGTCGCGCAAAGGAGACAGCATATGGCTAACAGATGAGAAGTATTTCACACATATATTTCACACACATATATATATCCTGTAGAGAAATAGAGTTGCATATGTTGTGTACCAGGTCGGATTGGAAGTCACGCAAAGGAGACAACATATGACTAACAGACAGAAAGAAAGAAAATGATATTCTACAGACCTAATTTATCGGAATTTACCAATCGCCCCATCCAACCGGAATTAAGGACAGAATCCGCACATCGAGGAAAAGTTAAACCACGGTTCCAAGTACGGGTTCAATTAATGTGACGAGTAGATTCCCATATATATATCTCCCTGCTCAACCTATCCAAGCGTCGTATTGTCAGGCTGAATGGATCTAACTAGGTCAAGATTTGTCAAGTCTATAAATTTCCTAAGTTTAACTCTCCCTAGTCAAGTCCATTTAAAAAATTTTCGTGCCTACCGACGCATCAAGTCAGAGCATAGACCCTTCAACTTCGGGTACGTTACGCAGACTCAGGTTGCCTGTTATCACATGATCATATCACTTCCCAAAACATCTCCCTCAAACACATTTCATAACCAATATATTTTTTATTTTCTGATTTTTTTGGAATTTTGAATTTTTCTAATTTTTGTTTTGTTTTTATTTCTCCCCCTAAATTTGTGCATAGGAGAGAAACGAAAGTAAATGCGCAAATTTAAACTATCATAAAACAAAAATTAGTCTTTAAAGCGAATCAGGTTAAGAAAAACTTAGGAGTATAGAGAAGAAAACGCAAACCGTAATTCACCGATTGAATTTGCATCCAGAAGGTCTGAGAACAGCACACGTAATCTCAGAATAGATCCGAAAATTCTTCATATCATTAAGCATTAACCCCGTGTGATCCCTTCTTTTCTTCCCTTCCCGTAAAAGGAAACATACTCTCAAACAAAGTTATGAGTGTTGTATAGTTGAGAGATGCTTCCTATCATGTGCCAAGAGCAGCCACTACCAACAAACCGAAGTCTGGTGATATGCCTCCATAGCTGCTCCAGCACAGAGCGAGATCAGTTGGTCTTTGGAACCCAGTCCATTTTGAAACTGGGTCGACCTTTATCATCCTTGCACGATACCCTCTCCCATGACATATCCTGCTTATCACAAACAGAAGATGTAGAAACATTAGAATCGTTAGTTGATTTGGGAGATTGAGCCTTCGGAACCCATTTGTAGTTGGGTTTAACCCATTTCTTTTTCGATCCTATGGGTGGCTCAATACTTGATTTGGAACTAGAAGCCGACTGTCGAGATGACTTTGACCTAACCGGTCTTGACTTCACAGGAGCATCTCTTGGATTGGGCTTGTTGGCTGACATATCCTTCTTGCCCTTGGGATTTGGATGCATGGCCTTGTGGGTTTGATTCTTGGCCTTCTGCGCATTCCAGTTGTCAATGTCTGATCGTGAACTTGAGGGGTTTCTTTTGGAGTGTCTCCCTCTTGACGCGTTCTGCCAACCTTGTGCGTAGTAGGGAACATACGCGCGATTAGGACAATTTCTGGCAATGTGTCCAGGTGTTCCACAGTGAAAACATGTCCTTTTCTTCACTGGGGAGTTGTCTCTTCCTGCCCCTGGTGGCGTATCCTTGCCTTGTCTCTTGTTGTTCCCACATGCACACTTGCGACAGGCACTCTGTTGCGTTGGAATTGGAGGCCTGTATTTCTCAACGGCAGGTTTATCAGAAGCAGTTGAGTTCGAAGCAACAGACTCAGAGCTCAAAGAGACATTTGTTTGTTCAATAGTGTTCTCCTTGTTCTCATCTTCTGCTACTTTACCTGCACATGAAGTAGCAACATTAGTATCTTCAAAATTAATAACTCCTCCTGACACAAATCCAGCTCGTTTTCCATATTGAAGATGTGCCTCCCTGTCAATTTCGTTCTTTGTCATAGGGATGGATGTGTAGTTATGATTGAAAGGAGGAGGTACACTATCATACCCTAGACCCTTGTTTTGATTCCTTTTAAACTGCATGCTTTGGTCTATCATATTTGCAACCACCTCACTTGAGAAATCATATTTTCTAACATCAAGTTTGGCAGTTTCAAACTTTCCTTTCAAAGATTCAACTTCAGCCACTAGCTCAGCATTTTGTTTGACTACATAATCATAGTTTTCACATTTGTTACTGTAGTCTTCCTGAAGTTTCTTAAAGTCCTTGGTTTTTGCTTCTAATTCAGCCTTCAGGGGTTTTTGTCCTTTCCTGAGTTGATATCCTTTATATCTCAGGTCCTCAACTTCTCCTTTTAATAAATCAATTTGTTCCCGAAGAAATTTAATCGTATCTTCACATGATTGAGAACACGACACTTCATTGACCGGAAGGTTTGCTGAACTCATTGTTTTTCGACAATTCAAAGCGTTAAGTTCTTCAATTATATCAGCCAGACTAAGACGATTGAGATCTTTTGTCTTCTTGATGTCAGCCACGTCCATGTCCCACGATTTTGGAAGTGAATTCAACAGCTTTTTGTTGATCTCGGACTTAGTCAAGAAGATCCCGGCTATATTCATCTCAGTAGTAAGTGTAGTAAACCGCTGCAACTGAGTTTCGAGCGTTTCTCTAGGGACATAATCGAAAAAGTTGAAATTTTGTCTTAACATATCCTGACGACTCTCTTTCATGTTTTCAAACCCCTTGTAGACTTTAAAATCAATTAATTAAAAAAATACAATTAGAAGCTAAAATAAAACTTAAAAGTCAAATTTAAAAAGGCCTTCCTTTTTTTTTTAAAGTCAACCTTAAAAGTCAAATTTTAAAAATTAAACTCAAAAGTCAAACTTAAAAGTCAAATCGAAAAGTTAAATTTGAAATTTTAAAGGTTAAACGAAAAAGTTAAGGTTTAAAATCAAAGGTCAAACTTGAAAGACAAAATCAAAATTTTAAATAAGAAATCAAAAATCAAAAATAAAAGTTTAAAAAATAATTTTTTTTTTAATTATATTATTATTATTATTATTATTAATTTTAATTTTGGATGAAAATTTTTTTTTTAATTAAAAGAAATTGAGTTTTTGGGCAGAAAGTGTCAAATTGGCGAAACTTGAAAGCGACAGGTAGTGTTTAAGTTTAAATTTTCGAAGTAAAAACACAAGAGTTTGGTTAGCTGAGATGGTAAGGAGCTTTATTTGGAAATTGAAGGTCGCGGGTTCGATCCCCAGCGCCTCCAATGTTGCGTCTTGTGTTTTTAAATGAAGCTGCTATGCGAGCTGCTTGCTGCTGTTTAGCCGGCTTCCCTAGCCGAGCCATATACTTCCAATCCGAGCCGCAGACTCCGAGCCGCCACGTCCGAGTCGCAAGCCGTGTAAACTCCGGCCGTAAACCCTTCAAGATTACGTGAAAATTCGACTTTGAAGCTCCAAAACTCAATCAAAAACCCTTTTTTATGAAAAACACAAAGAACAAACCCCCCTTATTTTTGCGAGATCTATCCAAAAACGTAAAAATATCTAGAAAATAAGATCAAATAATGCCCAAATAGAGTTTACGGCCCAAGAACTCGGAGTTTACGGCCGTAAGCTTGGACCGTAAACACAGAATATTCGAAATTTTGATGAAACAATAAACCTTTTGACTGATACAACTTGGCTCTGATACCAATTGTAAGTCCCTAAATTAGCATGTGTATCAGTCAGATCCGTTTGATGGTGCGGAATCGCGATCCAACGGATGATGCAAAATAAAATAGAAGAGAAGAAGAAGAAGAATATGATGAATCTTGATTATATTAATGATATGAATGAAATTCCTTACACAAGATTCACACACAAATAAAAGCTCCTGTCTCTCTGGCCGTAAACTACTAGTGTTCATCATCCTCTACTCCTCACCCTAACACCTCTATTTATACTAGGATATGGGCCGGACAAAATAAATGGGCCGTAAATGAGTTTACGGCCGTAAGGTGTTTACGGCCGTAAACTCAGCCGTAAACTAGGCCAAAAACTCCACAATTATTACAGAAAAATACAATTGCCCAGAAAAGTAAAGTATAAACCATATTTTTGACCCAACAAAGAGGTTTTCAAAGAGATTCTTCCACAAAAATCATCATCTAAGGTAAGTTTATGTTTGGATCCATAATCTAGCTACTTCATTTCATCAAAAGTCTCTTCTAAATCTATTCAAACTTGTGATCTTACACCATCTAAGCCACTAAACTCGAGATCTACCAAGAAGACTTGCTAAGATCGAAATTTCTTCTTCTAGTCTTCTTCAAAACCGAAACTACAACTCAAGGTGAGTTTCATACCCCTATATTTTCGGTTTTCAAATGTTTTATGGGGGAGAATACAAGAAAATGTGTATATCTATGTGTATGTGTATGCTATGTGTGATTTTATGCATATATGTGTGTGATGTTATGTGTTTTTGTGATAAATATGTAACAAAAAAGAGTGATAATTCGAGATCTATGACATGAGAAAGGAAACAAACATAATCTAAGTTATTTTACACTAATCAAGTCAAGAAAAATAGCTTATAAGGTTATGAGGAACATATATTAACATAAAACTCTCATTTTAGGGCTTAAAATGTTAAAAATACAAAACTTTGGGTAAAATCTGCCAAGTCACGGTTTCTTGAGGGTCAAAAGAGTCAAAACAGTTTTCATAATCATTTTTCTAAATATTATAATTTTCAAAGGACTTAAAATGCAAAAATTTGAGTTATTGGGCTAAATATGGGCTTTTCGGCCCAACAAGCCCAAAATTGCGAAAATTGAAGTTTTTAAGGGGCTGAATTGTAATATTCTGTAAAACAGTGGACATGAAGTGAAATAAAACTATTTCTAAGGTCAAAATGCTTTTAAACTCCAAAAGGATCAAAATGTAAACTTTTTGTATTTTGGGCCAAAACTGTAAAAGTTGCGAAATTTGGGGTTCTAATCGAGAAACACCATTCTGGAAGGGCTAAAACTGTTTACTAAATATAATTTGGGTTAAAAATGTCTTTTCAACAAGTTTATGATACAAAAGTGTCAAGAAAATGTTTTTAAGGACTAAAAATGAAATTCTTTTATATAAAGGACTAAAAGTGTTATTTTTATAAAAGAAAGGTAGTATAAAGGGTCAAAGTCATACTTCTAAACAAATTAATTCATTAAGACAAAATACAAGATATCCGGCTAGCGACAAAACGAAAAAACAAATACACCTACAATACCAAATATCGTTATAAACGAATTGATTCGGTCTCGAATCAATACAAAACAACAAACGTTAAATCAAAACACTTCAATAGATACGTGATGACTACAATGAGTAAATCTACAAACTTTGGGCTTATGAGTTTCAAATTATGTTTGTTGGGCCTTGCAAGCCCACCAACATGATCTTTGGGCCCAAAGGGAAAACGCTTATATGTTATTGGGCCTTCAATGACCCAATATTTTATAAAAGGACTTTCAATAGCTTTTGTGCTAGTGGGCCAAAGTGTCCCGCTAGAAAAGCTAGTAAGGTCACAGTAATCAAATGCGAGTTGGATCATCGTGTCTTTCGCATCCACGACAACCTAAGGAACTTACGATAGTAGTGGGACATAATACTTCCCTTCTCTTCATTTGTTAAGGCTTACGCGAAATTAAAGTAGACATACTTAGGACGCTATACAATACGGGTTAATTCAATATTCATTCGTTAAGACAATACAAAAATCAGTAATCACGAATACATTTCAGCATCGAGAAACATCAGGTTTTCCGGGGAATTCAATACTACTCGTTCGAAATATTCTAACTATAATACAAAATACCCTTCATATATATATATATATATATATATATATATATATATATATATATATATATATATATATATATGTTTTTAAAATCATTCATGCATCAACTTATGGATTTCACACTTTGATAAACAAAAGTCTTTTCAGAAAATATCGGATTTTTTGGTTTTTTACAAAACTACACAAATCATTTTATCCCAACATTGCTTATGAACTCACCAACATTTCATATGTTGACGTTTTTCCAAAATAACTTGTATTCTCAAGTAACAGGTAAGCGGAAGATTTATAAGAAGTAATGTTAGATGTTATGTTAAAAACACTCGAACTAGTTATGTTATGAATGTGTAATGTAAAACGATGTACTTGATGGGAACAATTTCAGTTGTAATATATTGATGCATGGTGACGTTTATGTTATGATTCATGTATATTCATTGTGATGGTATTCAATTAAAGTCACGCAAGCCCTCGGACGTTTCCGTCGTCTGGTTCAGGGGTGTGACACCACACATTGGGACAATTTTCCCACTCCCAATGTGTACAATCAATACTACCAAGCATCCCTGGAAAACCATATTTAGCTTGATGTGCAACATACGACTGTTCGACATCACTTTTAGCCAGATGTCGTAAGTATATGTCACGGTAAAGCTCTATAACATACTCATAGAAAAGATATGTACATTCTCGACCTATCCTCTCAGACATTTTCAAATACTCATCTGAAGCATCAGCGGTTATGCCATATGTCAATTGTCTAAGAATGGCCGTACATTTTTGTATTGTAGTAAAACCACATTTACCTTTAGCATCCCATCGTAATTGGAAAAACTCATAATTATATTTTAAATCTCTAGCTATACATAAGAATAAATTTCTACTAATACGAAAACGTTCTTCAAATCTCGATAAGTCATATAAACTATCATGGGAAAAATAATCACGTACCAAAAGTTCATTTGTCGCCTCTCGATCCCGGTTGATCCATTTTCTATGCTTCTTCTCGCAGTGTGAACTTTTGCCTCTCGCATGAATCATGTCTTTTGCCGCAGACAATAGTGTGTGCAAAACCAACTCGTCATCAGAATCGCTATCCATTTTTTGTTGAATGTGTTTGTTTGATTTGAAAGAGTTTGTATGTTTGTTTTGAAAAAATTATGTAAAAATGGATGTATATATAGAGAGAGAATAAAGTTAAAATAAAAAACAATTTTTTATGTAATGCTTTTCAACGGTCAAAAAGCCCCCAGCCGATCCCCTCTTTCGCCTTCTTCTGTCTCCAACCCCACGCCATCACCAACCCACCGGAGCCGGGGGCGGTGTTCACGCATGGAGAGAGGCTCCACGTAAGCAACTTATGTGCGGAGCTCCCTCTACTCCGGACAACCTTAGTCTTTTGGAAATTGTTACCACTCCAGATTATTTTTTTATTTTTTATTTATTTGAAATTAAATTAAATAAAAAACATAATTAATAAACATAAATAAATATTTATATTAATTAAAACCCTATTACATAACTTAAATTTAAAACATAAATTACTAAAAAATAATAAAAACATAAAAATTAGAATCCTAAATTACTAAAAAAAAACATAGAAATTTAAACCTAAATTACTAAAAAAACATAGAAATTTAAACCTAAATTACTAAAAAAACATAGAAGATTAAACATCAATACTAAAAAGCTTAGAACTTAATTTCCATATATTTTTGCAGATTTGTTGTTGAATTATTAGAAACGTCGTTAGATTCTCCAAGTCTAGATCTGGTTGGGGCTTTGTGTTTATAACTTGAAAATCGATAAGAGTTATTTTTCGGCGACGAGCTTCCTACGATTCATATTTTTTTTCTAGAAAAAGTAAAGTTTTGGTTATTTTTTCCGCAATTATGTCTTCGCTACTTGCTTTTCTGGATGAAGACGCCGCCCGTTTCGTTTTGTCCCTTCCTGGTGGTCGATGAAGTTAGACTTTAGGTGGAGCTTCTCCCTCGGTGTCGTCCAACTCATCATTGAGGTCGAGACCACAACCCACATCCGATTCGGAAGCTCTTGTCCTTTTGTTGGAGCCGCCGGTCGATTATGAATGCATTGTCTCCGAATTAAGGACCCATGTTTTACCGTTACGACAAATATCTCATGCTTTTTAGTGGCCAAATGTTTTACCATTGTTCGTAACCTTGTATTGGGATAATGTATTTGTAAGAATATATAAATCGTTGCTACCACTTGTGTACATATTTTTAAGATTCTCAAATAGGCCATTAAATTTAGTGCACATTGCTTGTAGATCACACCATTTACCATTGATCGCGTTGTAGGTCTGTTCCGTTGGCCTTCCTAAAAGCTTGTGCAAGTGCTCCAAAACCCGATTCCAAAAGCTTTTCCCGATTGTATGTTGCCTCTTTACGATTCACACGATATGAAAATCCATGCTTTCGATAAAAGCTACATCCTTGTCTTCGTTCCAAGTCGTAGCTCTTTTTTTTATATACCCTTCCCTTTTGTTGCCTTCTTCTAAATGAAGCTTGTTTCTGGTACCCTTTTCGTCATCATCATTGTCGAGGTTATCTTCCTTAAGTTCCCCCTTCTTATGATTGGTTGACTTCACGCGTCTCCAGTATCACGTCATAGGCCACATACGCACAATTAGAGCAGTTTTCACAAGTGGGTAGCCATGACACGCAGGCCATCACACATGGGTTTCTTCCCCATACCGCCTAACCTTAGGATGGTAGGAGTAGAACCCTTTCAATCTACTATCACATCAATTTTTTTCTTCTATCTTTCCCTACCCATAATATATTAAAATAACAATTTTCCAACTCAGAGCATCTCCGATGCAAACTCTTTTATAGATTATTACTATTTAATTAAGCACCTAATATAACTTAATGCCATTTGAGGGGAAAGGTTATTTTCTTTTTTTATTGACCACTCAATATATATTGAGTGGCCAATATACAATAATGATTTGTCTATCTAACCCCTCTCTCTCTAATAATAGTTTACTGTACTCCTAGTACCCAGTGATAACACTTACATTAATACTTTTCTAGACAATCTTCGGATGTTCATTAGGTTATCTATTTCGCTTATTGCGATGTTATGTTAGTCCTAGTACCCAGTGACAACACTTACACGAGTATATTTTTCCGGTTTACTTTATTTTGTGATATGTTCACATAAATGATGAGTTAGACTAAGTACTTTAGTACTAGTCAATAGAAAGGAAAAACTATCATTTTACTTACAAAACATTCGGGTCTTGGTAGAAGACTACATTATCATAACAAAATATTCGGGTCTTGGTAGAAGACTACATTATCATAACAAAACATTCGGGTCTTGGTAGAAGACTACATTATCATAACAAAACATTCGGGTCTTGGTAGAAGACTACACTATCATAACAAAACATTCGGGTCTTGCTAGAAGACTAAATTGTCATAACAAAACATTCAGGTCTTGGTAGAAGACTACATCTCAAACTAATAGAAAATAAGGGATTTTCTAGGGCTTTTCATACTTACATCAACATTTTCATTTAAAGGTTTACATGACTTTTAAAATAGCTTTTAGTAAGAAAGACAATGACACGTAAATACTTATGAATTCACCAGCTTTAAAGCTGATACTCTCTTTCAAAATAACTTGTATTCTCAGGTCATCAGTAGACAGGTACGGTGGCCAGGTTTTGAGAAGACGGAGCAGACAAGTCTCGTCTTTTATTTTGATTGTATATTTTTGGTGTCTTATTACAATGAAAGAACACACATGTATTAAAACTTTACTTATAATGCAATGGATGATGTTGTTGCTTGTTTACTATTTTACAGTGTTGTGATACTGTACATGACGTCCTCCACCCCGGAACGTTTCTGTCGTTCTTGGTTTTGGGGTGTGACAAATACCTACTTCCAAAGTATGATCGATTGTGGATAATTTGAATAATATAATAATTCTGGAAGTGAAAACATGCAAAATGAAACAATAGTAAATGATTGACACAAGACAGTACCATACTAGTAAATAAAAACACCTTTTATTTAAACATCAAATGTCAATTACATTTCAACTATTACAATTTTCGAAAGCTATCTAATTATTAAACTAATATCATCCTTCAGCCCAATGCGCCTCGCATGCTATAAATGCTTAACCCTACACAGTCCCTTCGTGAGGGGATCTGTTGGGTTCTCATCTGATGATACCCTCTTTGCCACGAGGAGTCCTTCTATTCGACGTCTAATGAAGTGGTATTTTCTGTCGATGTGTCTGGATCTGCCGTGATCCCTTGGTTCATTCGCTAAGGCAACTGCACTCTCATTATCATAGAAAATCTACATAGGCTCCTTTATAGCTGGTACAACTCCAAGGTCTCCAATGAAGTTCTTCAGCCATATTGCCTCCTTCGCCGCCTTGCTTGCTGGTATGTACTCTGATTTGCAAGTTGAATCAACTACTGTCTCCTGCTTGGAACTTTTCCAAGTAATTGCTCCTCTAGTTAGGGTAAAGACCCAACTCGACTGAGAGCGGAAATTATCCCTGTCAGTCTGAAAGTTGGCATCACTATACCCCACTACTCTCAAGTCATCACTCGCACTAAGGGTAAGGACCCAGTCCTTAGTCCTCCGTAGGTACTTGAGAATGTTCTTCACCACAGTCTAGTGAGCCTTGCCAGGATTCCCTTGATATCTGCTGACCATGCTTTAAGCAAATGCCACATCAGGGCGAGTACAAGTCATATCATACATGATCGAGCCGGGAGAGTTGAACCTAATGAATTTAAGGACTTGACAAATTTTGACCTAGTTTGATCCGTTTAACCTGATGTCACGACGCTCGGATAGGTTGAGCAGGGAGATATACATGGGAATCTACCGGTCACATTAAATAACCCGTATCTAGGACTGTGGATTCACTTTTCCTTGATGTGCAGATTCTGTCCTTAATTCCGGTTGGATGGGGCGACTGGTAAATTCCGATAAATTAGGTCTGTAGAATATCATTTTCTTTCTTTCCATCTGTTAGTCATATGTTGTCTCCTTTGCGTGACTTCCAATCCGACCTGGTACACAACATATGCAACTCTATTCCTCTGCAGGCTATATATATGAAATTCCTCTCATCTGCTAGCCATATGATGTCTCCTTTGCATGACTTCTAATCTGACCTGGTACACAGCATATGCAACCTTCTACTTCCCAACCCCTCTGAAACAATAAGTAATAGAATTCTGAATCTCTCCTCTCTCTGAATGGTTGTTTGCTCACCCGATGTAAGGAGTACTCTGGAAGTTCTTGATGGCTGGGGCATATCAGGAAGCGGGAAACACGTTCTAGTACACTTAAAATTGAACACATATAGATTGTTTGTAGATCTCGCTGCTCAATTTAGGTGGACAACAATATCCCTGGTCGTCGTCAGATGAATGGTCCTTAAGATATAATATCTAAGAAATTAGGATCAGATATAATTTTTTAGGAACTTAAGTTCACCTTGTCTTGTAACAAATAGTATGTCCTAAATCTGTCACAATTTTTCGTGTTTAAGTGGACCACAATACCGAAGATCGACCATACAAAGACGTGAAGATAGAAGGTACCGACAAGTGGATAAAGGTTGTCTAAAAACTTTGATCCCGAATCACTCTTAAAGTGAGATATCATTTTTATTTTTGTTAAATTTGTCATAGTTTCTTCTAATTTAAATATTAGGGGAGAATTAAAAATTAAAAATAATGAAAATAAAAAAATTAGAAAAATTCAAAAATCAAAGAAAAATCAAAAAAATTAAAAATCCAAAAATAGTGTTGTTTCTGTTTTATTTCTTGTTCAGAACAATCAAAAATCCAAAAATATTTTTGTTTCTGTTTTAATTTGTGTGCTAAGTTTTCTTTTAGTTTTGTTTTGTCTTGAAAAGTGATTTCAGGAATAGATAAGACTTATGGAGTTTGTGTTGAAGATTTCTGAGCCAAGGCTTCGTCCGTGAGCATCGAAGAATTCTCATTCGAAGGAGAAAGAAATGAAGATTATTCTTCCCACATTCAATCCTTCAACCCCAGAAGCAAGGTGAAGCAGAAATTGAAGATTATGTGACGGATTGCATTGAAGCCTCCTCAATCAGTCTGCTACTATCGTTGTACCTGCTGAAGTGATCCAAAAGATTTGTTCTCTCTGATGTTTTCTTTGAAGATTCTTAAGCTGAAAGCGCTATCTTTCAAGAATCTTTTCAAGTAGCCTCCTCACCCAACGTGCGTTCAATGCCAAATCTTGAAGAATTGCCCAAGTGCTCAAGATGAAGTCATTCATTGAAGAGAAATGCTGAAGCCAAGCTTCCAATGAAGATTAACAAGAAAAGGCAGCTACTTTTTAGGGGGAGCTTGTACAGTCATTTAGAAAAGAAAGTTATAAACCAAGGGGGAGATTGTTGGGTCAAAAATATGGTTTATACTTTGCTTTTCTGGGCAATTATATTTTTATGTAATATTTTATGATCTTACAATCTAGTTTACGGTCAGGTGGGGTTTACGGTTGTGTTTACGGCCGTCAACCCATTTGCGGCCCATGCTCACCAAGTCCATATTCCCTAGTATATATATATAGGTGTTAGGGTGAGGAGTAGAGATTAATGAACTGAATAGAGAGAAACGGGAGCTTATGTGTGTGTGTGTGTGAATCTCATGTAAAGGAGCATCATTCCAATCTATTCAATACATTGAAGATTCATATTATTCTTCTTCTCCTTCTCTTCTATTTGATATGACATCATCCGTTTGATTGGGATTCCGCACCATCAAACGGATCTGATTGATACACAGGCATTTTTAGGGACTTACAGATGAAGACCCAAAATACGACCCAAGAATTTTTGTTTTAATATTACTGAAAATCGCAACATCAACTATTAAATAATAAAATCATGAATCGAGTGTCTCAAAATGCCATAGTAAATGTATCAATTCAAAACTGAAGATAATATCATATCAAAATATCTAGATAAAACTCCCAGGAATAATATGAAACTGTGGTGTGTGCCATGCCATCAATCCGAACTCTTCCCCTTGCTTGTGGAAGTACCTGAAACCAAAACTGAATCTGTAAGCAAAAAGCTTAGTGAGCTCTCCCAAACTACCACATACCATACAATAACATATAAAGCACATATTGGGCCTTGCCCATTGCATTGGACCGAAATCCGGACTAACTGGGGCCTTGCCCCCGCATCGAACCGAAGTCTGGAAACTACATCGGACCGAAGTCCGGACGAACTGGGGCCTTGCCCCCTACATCAGACCGAAGTTAGGCTAACTAAATCGGACCGAAGTCCGGACTAACTGGCTGAACATGACATAGCATAATCATAACTACTAGCATAAACACATATACTGCATACTGCATTGGACCGAAGTCCGGAACACATAACACAAAAACATGCTTGAATCACAAAGATATCATGCACACTGAACTATTACATCAGACCGAAGTCCAAAAACTACTGCTAACTAGACGGGTCGGCAGTGTGGCCGTAGACCCGTTCCTACTGGAAGGAAAACTCACCCGAAATGTTGAACTCGGCCGATAACCCTCCAACTGCTAATTGACAACTCTCTGAAATGCTGCTCCTCTAGCTCCCTGAGCAACCAATACCAATAACGACACTTATACTAAACTGTCCTCCCGGGGTTAACTATGTCAACTTTGGTCAAAGTCCTGGTCAAAGTCAACCTTCCTGATGGACTCTACTCGCCGAGTCAACCTGTCGACTCGTCGAGTTCTTATACTCAGAAAACTCCCATAACACGACTCAACTCGCCGAGTCGCCCTAGGACTCTTCGAGGTGAACGATCTCAGAATTTCGTCTTGACCAACTCACTGAGTCGCCAACCGACTCACAGATCCGAAGCTTAACCAAAAGAGGTTGGGGTTCTGCGACCTGACTCGCCGTGTCCAAGAACAGACTCGCTGAGTCCAAGGCAATCTTCAACAGACTCGCCGAGTTGTTCTTCAAACTCGCTGAGTTCCTGCCCATCTTAAAACACTCTAGGGCTAGGGTTTAAGACAAACATGCTTCACCAACACACCAAGGGCTGATACTTTATGGGTTTTTGGACCAAGACAAGCCTAGATCTGAAGTAACAACCTCAGATCTGGACTTTTAACTCGAAATGGCTCCTTAACATGCCAAAATGGCCCCAAAACATCATCCAATAAAAGATCTAGAAGCAACAAAGTCAAAGTGACAAATTGTTACCTTCAAACTGATGCTCAGAACCAAAGAGTTGAATCCTTCAGCTCCTTAGTGTCAAATCCTCCAAATCTTTCTCTTGCAAAAGCCCTAAGCTCACTTTCCTCCTCATCTTACTCAAATTAGGGTTTGGAATCGCTTAAAGAAGCTTCTGGCCGACAAGGGGGCTGAGGAGAGGACATGAGGTCCTTTAAATAGGGTGTAAAACCTAAGATTAGGGCTTTTCTCGTCCAGACTAGACACGCTGGGTCCACTCGCCGACTCGCCGAGTCGGTCACTTATTCTATAACCCGGATCCAGCTCCGACTCGGCGATTAAGTATACCTACTCATCGACTCCCTTCTTTAATCATCACTTTAAGCTCTTAACTCAAACCTCTGAAATTTGGGATGTTACAACTCTCCCCCACTTAAATTAGGCTTCTTCGTCGAAACCTACTGTAGAATACACTTCCGAACTAACCACTTGCACTGCAAACTCCGAATTTCCCAAATAACTCAGGTCCTTCCAAACCCTACCACTTGTCACACCCCAAAACCAAGAACGGCGGAAACGTTTTGGGGCGGAGGACGTCATGTATAATATCACAACAATGTAAAGTAGTAAACAAGCAACAACATCATCCATTGCATTAATAATATAATTATTATACAAATGTGTTCTGTCAAATTTTGATAAACACTAAAGCATAAATCAAAATGAAAGATGAGTCTTGAACAAGCTCCATCTTCCTTTCTCCTTGCATCGGTACCTGTCTATGATAACCTGAGGATACAAGTAATTTTGAAAGCGAGCATCAGCTTTGAAGCTGGTGAGATCATAAGTATTTAGTGTCTTAATTTGTATGTAAGAATTTGTAAGTAAGAATTTGTATGTAAGAATTTGTATACGAACTGTAAGTATGAAAATGTTTGTAAAACAACTCTAAACATTTGAAAAACCCTAGGAATCCCTATGATTCCTACAATTATAACTGGGAGTCTTCTACCAAGACTTAACTGATTCTCTATGTAGTCTTCTACCAAGACTTAACTGTTCCATATGTGCGTCTCTTGTAAAAGTGTGTAATTTTCCCAAGTGTAACTATTATTAACAAAATATAGTTTTTACATCTATTGTTTAAGTGAAAGGATCATTAAATATATGTATAGGGAAAATTAATGTAGTACTAAAACGTAGCGCTATAAGAACTACTGCTGTACTAATTACCTTAAACCGGATTTATATTATGGCATCATGTGATAAATTGCACCATACTATCGACTGATAACAACGACATACGAATGGTCGTAATAACGGAATGAGGTTGGCACCCGCAGACCTGCAGGTCCGGCTGTAGCTAGCACTGAGGTGTAGGATTGTCAATCCAGTATAGATCTATATGCAAACTCACGCTCTCCCTTCAAGAGACTCTGACTACAACTCGGGTCATGACATTTAAGTCATGCTCCGATTTAAATCACAATAATTAACGTATTCTTGTATATGTAATGTAATGAACTGTTCTAGCTGTAATGTATGTGCTCTCTACCTAGCAAGTATAGTAATGTAATCATTCTAGTATAGTTGTATATGTTCTCTTCCTTGTATAGTTGTATATGTAATGTACTGTAATGTTCTAGAAAGTATTGACTCATGAATGAACTGACTCATTGTATGATATCGCGTTCTAGTAATAGTTCTATTATCTTCCTAAACTACCCATATGGTAGTTTACTAGTAATCTAACTGGTACGTATAGACATGGATGTATACCCTTGCTACCCAAGGGCATGGGATGAACTGGAAGGACCTTTTATGACTATATAGTACACATGATATATAACTAACATTTAAACGACCTTCGGACGAGTACCCGATATCCCACTAGACCACATCTCAAGCGCGAAAAGGAAATAGGGTGGATAGCCTTCCTAAGTCTTTTAAACATTTCTTATATAACTATACATATAGAGGCATGCAATTTATAATATAAAAGCATAAATAAGTTTTGTAAAACATTTGAACATAAATATTATCTTAAGAAAAGATCGACTTGATGTCAATCATTAAAACAGTTTGAAGGCATGGGTTTGATAAAACAGTTTAGTATAAAGAAACATTTGTTTGAAACACAATTGTAAATAAGTTTGAAATGTAATATACAGAGTAAAATGTACAGTGTAATAAGGAGTTTAAAACATATAAAATGTTTATAAAAATCATTTGAAGGAAACTGTTTGGTAAAACGGCTAATGTGTAGTAAATCATTTGAATGCTGCATATTAATCACATGTGATTGATATAATAACTAGCGTAATTCTACTTATTAATCACATGTGATTGATATAATAACTAGCATAATTCTACTTGTATCCCCCCCATAAAACATTTAAAAATAGTTTAAAACATTATTTAAGGGGTATGAACTCACCTGCAGTAAGTGACTGGAATTGAACGGACTGTTATCGTAAGGAAGGATCGGGCAAGTGCTCAGTGTCAAGTGAAGACTTTAGACACACACAATGATCCTAATTACATATGAAGACATATGTATATAAATAATTAGTGATTAAAACACTAATTATACAAGTATAAACATTTAAACACGAGGAAAACACTTTTGGTCAAGTGATAGGAGGCTAATAGGTTGCAACAAAGGAGTGTAATGCCCCTTATGGGAGTTTATGGCCTAATGGCCATATGTTTTGGAGTTTACGGCCCAGGGGAGTAAACTCCTGGCCGTAAACTCTCAACCAAGTCTCTAAATGAAGCTTAACAATTATACAACTCATGTGGTGAATTGCTTCAAGGCTTAAACAAGTGTTTGGGCTTCCTATTAACTCCTTTGAGGAGTTTACGGCCCTGGGACCATATCCCATGGAGTTTACGGCCGTAAACTCCCTTGGGAGGGTGTTTAGGGCGTTTTCAAGTCTCTAAATTAACTAGGAACTAATCTAGGCTTTTGTACTTGGCTTTAGAAGAGTTTATGGCACCATTTGGCACCATTTTATGGAGTTCACGGCCCTAGAACCTTTTGGGCCATAAACTCCCTTACTCTTGGTGTTCTAAGTGTGTTAGCTAGTCCAAAACTCATTTAGGTACATGCCCAAATTGGTCTCTTGGCTTAAGGAAGGAGTTAGGGTGTCATTTGACCCCTTTATAGGTGTTTACGGCCCAAGAACTTGTCTTGGCCGTAAACTCCTCAACACTTGTGCTTCCTTATGTTTTCTAGGTTCTAAACACTTTAGGGTACATGTCTAAAATAAAGTCTAAGCCTTGGGTGCCTTAAAAGCACCATTTAGAGCATGTTCTTTGGAGTTTACGGCCTAAGATATTCTTGGGCCGTGAACTCCCAAACTTGGGTGATTCTTGCTTGATTTCATGTTCCTAATACACTCATATACAAGTCGAAGGCAGTAGTACATCACGGGGGACAATCTAGGCTTGGTTTCGGGAGTTTACCGCCCAAGAACACCTTGGGGAGTAAACTCCTAAATCGGATGATTTAGCTATGTAATCTATGTTATGAACATATTTAAAGCTTTCTAACACTACTAGAAAGAGTTACTCACAATTTGGAATAAAAACCCGAAGATCCGTGAGAGAGAATTTTGACTTTTCTCTAAATGGAATTCAACAAATGAACCAATTTGGTTCAGAATTCTATTTATAGTCCCGAGATATTTTTGGCAGAAAATATTTTTATTCCTGGAATGAACTCTAATGTCCTAGAGTATTGGAATAACAGTGTTGCACAAAACCCTAGTGCATCTACTCTCCTAATATCTCCTTAAGTGTAAAATCCTGAAAACTGCCAAACTTATACTCGAAATCTGAGTTTTCACTGTAACTGTTCTAACTTCTATTGGATTGAAATGGTTTGTTCAGAATGGAAATTTTGGGTTGTCACATCATCCCCCTGTTGAAGGGAATTTCATCCCGAAATTAGAATTTAGGCAAGGAAGTATGCACGAATGATCGAGTTGTGAGGAGGAAACTTCCTAATTGATTGGTTCTAGCGCACCTAAGTGAAATCGGGTTCTCGGTTGGCATTCCAACGAACCTTCACTAACTGGCGACGGCGTTGCTTCGTCCGCTTGACCTCTCGGTCGAGGGTCACTACGGTTCTAATACGAAGTCGAGGATCTTGACGAGTGGACTTACAAGAGTCCTAACGGAAAGGTAAGGTTTCACGATCGAGACGCGAAGAGTAGGATGTACGTTACTGAGTTCGCGGAGTAGGTCTAGTTTGTGCAAGGAATAGGACCGATTCTGATAAGAATCTCGGAGGTCCTAACTATAGTGGATTTAGCTTTCCACGCGATACGAAGCATATTAAGCCATTCCCAGAGTGAGTTAACCTAAAGAGTTTAGTCACTCACTTGGAATCCCAAAGGTTCCTTTTCTTGCTTAACTTCCCAGACAAAGGCCACCCCTTGCTGGGTCAAAGTTGTACGAGTTCTTGTAGTTTGCGAGGAGTTCTGAATGAACTAAGACGGTAGGTCGGTAAGACCTAGAATTTGGCGAATGACTATCGGCGTGTCTGGTGTCAACAAATGCTCAACGACTTTGACAAATTGAAAGAGTACTCAAAATTTCTCCCATTACAACAGTGTGTCATAGAAATTCGACTCTTCAATTTCAAAACTCGTGCCTAGAGAACTTCGTGAAAGTTCCTCTGTAGGAAATGTTTCCATGGGTTTTCTTCTTACTACGAGGGTAGATGAGTAAGTCATTACATGGAGAAATGATGAACTGATCCAAGTAAGAAAGACGTACCCTATTCATTTAGCTCATGAAAACTATGAGCGTATTGGTCCTATCCGAAGGGTATCACTACGGACTCGAAGTGTCTGCATCGAGTTCAGGAGATAGTCTTCCGGACATCTTTCCCTAACACTCGAACTGGTGATATTCGGATCTCAGATCCATTCCTGGAAGTAGTTTCTTTCCTTGCATTTGCTCAACCATTTCGTCTACGCGAGGCAGAGATAACGATTTCTAATGAAAAATCTCGACGGAGTCCTCGATAACCGAGGTACATACAATGCGATCCGTCGATCTCTGGAAGAATATGACCGGGGTTCTCTAGGGTGAGAAACCTAGTCTTCTAATTCTATTTCTGTGTAGTTGGCTAAGTTGTCCGAACTGTTCTTGTATCTCCGTAGGTGTTTAGACTATAGGGCGATCCGTTTACGGGAGTCGTACTGGGTTCTAAGTTTGTTCACATGATGATGTGATTACTCGTAGACTTAAGTAGTTCTCCGTCCTGAAGTTCATAATAGAATTCATACATGGTTTCACAATCACAACTTTGGGTATACGAGTCGTATATAATTAAGATTGAAAAGGTAGTCGAATAACTGATTCTTCTTTAAGCTCACATCCCATCGGGGAAAAAGAAGTTAAAGTGGAATCATCAATTCTAAACCTGTAGAAGCTTGATTATATATCACTCTTATGTATACCTTCCTCAGTGATAGATCAATCGCATAAATCCTTAGATTAAACTTGACGTACTGCACGAGTGGTACTTCGGGGATTTCTTCGGAAAGAAAATAACTAAGAGGTACTCCTGGCATGAGTACTTCGGTGTTCTGATATGACGGCTTTGCTGAAAAAGTGATCTAGAAGAAAGAGATGTACGTATGAAGCTGTTTTTGTGAGGATCAAATCGAATCGAGTCGTATGATAATGTCGGAGTCATACTGAAACTTAAAGACATTAGATTTGAACATAAGATGTTTACAGACAAAACACAACCGTGCAACCATGAATAGAGTTACAGTACTTTAGACTTACAACAAGACAATTGCTGTGAAAATAAGGTATACTACAAAAGACAAGTATACGCAGCACGAGAATCTCTATACTGACAGGATCTCGCAAAAAGTAAGACTCTGGTTACACTAGTTATGGATAGTTTATAAGTCTGTTACAACAAAATGCCTAAATTACATTTAACGTGGTTCCGGAGCAGGCTCTCCTGCAGCCGTGATCATGAGAATTCTCCCATCTGTGCCAGAGTTCTTTGCTATTGGGCAATCTTTCTTGAAGTGCCCTATCTCCCCGCATTGGTGGCATGACTGGCTAGTACTAGCTTTGGTGACGAGATTGCGGTGTTTAGCCAATGTTATGTGGACACGAGTGCCTTCCTCGTTACTCCACTTTGAAAATTGCTTCCTAAAGCGTTCGGCGTTATAACTACTCTCGTGTGTAAGGTTAGTCCCGATGAAAGGGACTTGAGTGATGGATCGTGCCGGTGCTCCACAACCATGAGCATGGTGCCCTAGTTTTAGGCAATTGCAACATTGCATCTCATGGCAAGCCCCATGATGATGGAAACTACACTGATCACACTTCGGGAGTTTTCCCTCGTACGGCCTGCTCGGTACTGGGATGGCAGGGGTTTCCACTTGTTGCTGTTGCATAGCCAGCCTTTGGGATTTCTTGCGTTCTTTCTGGGCTTGACGCTTTCGTTTCTTGTTCTCTGTCTTTCGGCTTTGCGAGCCAGTGACTGTTACTGTTTGTTGGTTTCCCGGTTTGGTACTACCATCTAAACTCTCGACTCCTTTTTCAGTCTTGTTTGTGTTGCCTGAGTTGATGTGTGTAAGGAAAGTTGTCACAGCAGCTGCTACTGCAGCTTGTAATGTAGCGGTGTCGATATGGAGGATGGGGGTTTCGTTGCTCGGCTGATTGTTTCCTGATGACGACATGATTCTGTAACACGAAAGATAAGGATTTGTGAGCGATTCAGGTTGACCCTAGATGTACTTAGATTGTTCAAGAAAAGAGTAAGACTATGTTCTCGAATGTTTGACCTACATCCCTATGATGTAGTCCTAGTACGGAATGGAAGTATGTTCGCGAAGGTTCACCTATATCCCTATGATGTAGTATTTGTAATGGGTAGAAGTAAGTTCGTAGAATGGTCTCAAAACGTTTGTTGTGCCAGCCGAGGTATCGTGGGTTGGTGAATAACATGATCCAACCACTAAAAGAGACATGGAAATGTCTCCAGATCTAACTTGCTATAGTCCAATGACTTGACTAAAGCAGGTTTCAGATAGACTCCAATGAGAGTATGATCAGAGTACTTGAATGAAGAATGACACAGAAGTTAGCCGGCTGTCAATATCTAGGATATTCACGATGTAAAGATTCGGGCAAATGACCTTGTAAAGGTCTTACATCATATCCACAGAAGATAGTTCCTGACAGCATAAGGACCTAACTAAAAGTACTTACAGTACAAGATAATTTCATAGAAAATGCCACATCAGGCAACGACAGAAAACGATTACTTTCTAACAAGGGAAGCAAAGTAAAGAGTCTACTACTGACGACGGCCACCCCTCTAGTGAACTCTCAGTTCAGCCAGTTGACGTTCTACATCAAGTAGGTGTCTTTCGTACACCCTCTGGTGTACTCGGAGCTCTATGACTTCGGCTCGTGATTCAGCCAGTGCTTGCAGCAGGGTTTCATGGTTTCTCTCTGATCTCTCACAAGCATCTTCTAGACGAATGGTGTGGAGGGTATGCATTCTCGCATTGGCGACAACTTCGGTAATCTGATGTAGGGCTGTCCTTCCTTGAATCTCATTTCGGGTCACTCTGCGGACCAAGATTGGCAAGACTCTATCTACTGAGCCCCCATTGTTCAAGTCGCAAAAGCTTCTGTCGCCATTAAATGACATGGGCTGATTTGTCCTTGGCTCCATGTTTCCAAGCATTCCACTCACTCAGGGGGGTCGGGCCATGAAAAGTCGGACGAGGGTTAGGAATTGGAAAGGGAGCTGCTTAGGGTAGGTTCTCAACCTCTGGTTCGGAGTTAGCATCATACGAAAGGTCTTAATCATGGTGATCATTCAAGGGGATAGGATGATCATTCTCTGGTTCTTCTCCAAACCAACCAGTTATGACCTCACTCGGAAGGTACTGGTTGCCGTGGGGATGGAGTCCAACTATATTTTTTATGCGAGAATTTAGGGTAAGAGAATAATTATTAGACGAACTATCTAGATAATTATTTAGAAAAACTTCATTAGTTACATCGCTATTTGTGAAGTGCATACCAGCTATGTGTAATCTAAACAGGATAGACCTTCGAATAAGTGACCTTAACTCCGTATTCACACAGAATAGGGGTGAAGTAAAATTTTCACAGATTCTAATTCTATAACATCCTAATTACATATAGCCTCAGTGTATCCACTTAGCAACTATCAACTTAGTAATGAAGATCCCGTTTTAGTTCTCAAGTATAAAGTACTTATAGTAACACCAAATACTCCTATAGTATTTTAATTTTAATGTTTTGCTCTATTGTTCTCATTGTGGTAGGGTTGGTAAGATTTTAGCATTGTTGCAACCACACAATTAAACTTAGGCACATGCTAGTCAACCCTCGGATAATATAGGTGATCAGGCTATATCTTCCCAGTTTTGACCATATGCCTCTAAGCCCACTTGTGTTGCCCAACAATCGTAATTCTTTTGTACTGTCCTAGTGACACTCATTTTAGTATGAATGCAGGCACGTATACTTACTTAAATATTTTATTATTTAAAGTATAAACTCTTGGTCAGAGTATTTTTAATCCCTTATGTATTTATAGTTAGTATATCTTTTATGGGTTGATATACTTAATTCACTATAAACAATGCTCTGATACCAATCTATCACACCCCAAAACCAAGAACGGCGGAAACGTTCTGGGGCGGAGGACGTCATGTATAATATCACAACAATGTAAAGTAGTAAACAAGCAACAACATCATCCATTGCATTAATAATATAATTATTATACAAATGTGTTCTGTCAAATTTTGATAAACACTAAAGCATAAATCAAAATGAAAGATGAGTCTTGAACAAGCTCCATCTTCCTTTCTCCTTGCATCGGTACCTGTCTATGATAACCTGAGGATACAAGTAAATTTAAAAGCGAGCATCAGCTTTGAAGCTGGTGAGATCATAAGTATTTAGTGTCTTAATTTTATGTAAGAATTTGTAAGTAAGAATTTGTATATGAACTGTAAGTATGAAAATGTTTGTAAAACAACTGTAAACGTTTGAAAAACCCTAGGAATCCCTATGATTGCTACTATTATAACTGGGAGTCTTCTACCAAGACTTAACTGATTCTCTATGTAGTCTTCTACAAAGACTTAACTGTTCCATATGTTCGTCTCTTGTAAAAGTGTGTAATTTTCCCAAGTGTAACTATTATTAACAAAATATAGTTTTTACATCTATTGTTTAAGTGAAAGGATCATTAAATATATGTATAGGGAAAATTAATGTAGTACCAAAACGTAGCGCTATAAGAACTACTGCTGTACTAATTACCTTAAACCGGATTTATATTAAGGCATCATGTGATAAATTGCACCATACTATCGACTGATAACAACGACATACGAATGGTCGTAATAACGGAATGACGTTTGGCACCCGCAGACCTGCAGGTCCGGCTGTAGCTAGCAGCGAGGTGTAGGATTGTCAATCCAGTATAGATTTATACGCAAACTCACGCTCTCCCTTCAAGAGACTCTGGCTACAACTCGGGTCATGACATTTAAGTCATGCTCCGATTTAAATCACAATAATTAACGTATTCTTGTATATGTAATGTAATGAACTGTTCTAGCTGTAATGTACGTGCACTCTACCTAGCAAGTATAGTAATGTAATCATTCTAGTATAGTTGTATATGTTCTCTTCCTTGTATAGTTGTATATGTAATGTATTGTAATGTTCTAGAAAGTATTGACTCATGAATGAACTGACTCATTGTATGATATCGCGTTCTAGTAATAGTTCTAGTATCTTCCTAAACTACCCATATGGTAGTTTACTAGTAATCTAAATGGTACGTATAGACATGGATGTATACCCTTGCTACCCAAGGGCATGGGATGAACTGGAAGGACCTTTTATGACTATATAGTACACATGATATATAACTAACATTTAAACGACCTTCGGACGAGTACCCGATATCCCACCAGACCACATCTCAAGCGCGAAAAGGAAATAGGGTGGATAGCCTTCCTAAGTCTTTTAAACATTTCTTATATAACTATACATATAGAGGAATGCAATTTATAATATAAAAGCATAAATAAGTTTTGTAAAACATTTGAACATAAATATTATCTTAAGAAAAGATCGACTTGATGTCAATCTTTAAAACAGTTTGAAGGCATGGGTTTGATAAAACAGTTTAGTATAAAGAAACATTTGCTTGAAACACAATTGTAAATAAGTTTGAAATGTAATATACAGAGTAAAATGTACAGTGTAATAAGGAGTTTAAAACATATAAAATGTTTGTAAAAATCAATTGAAGGAAACTGTTTGGTAAAACGGCTAATGTGTAGTAAATCATTTGAATGCTGCATATTAATCACATGTGATTGATATAATAACTAGCATAATTCTACTTATTAATCACATGTGATTGATATAATAACTAGCATAATTCTACTTGTATCCCCCCATAAAACATTTAAAAATAGTTTAAAACATTATTTAAGGGGTATGAACTCACCTGCAGTTAGTGACTGGAATTGAACGGACTGTTATCGTAAGGAAGGATCGGGCAAGTGCTTGGTGTCAAGTGAAGACTTTAGACACACAAAATGATCCTAATTACATATGAAGACATATGTATATAAATAATTAGTGGTTAAAACACTAATTATACAAGTATAAACATTTAAACGCGAGGAAAACACTTTTGGTCAAGTGCTAGGAGGCTAATAGGTTGCAACAAAGGAGTGTAATGCCCCTTATGGGAGTTTATGGCCTAATGGCCATATGTTTTGGAGTTTACGGCCCAGGGGAGTAAACTCCTGGCCGTAAACTCTCAACCAAGTCTCTAAATGAAGCTTAACAATTATACAACTCATGTGGTGAATTGCTTCAAGGCTTAAACAAGTGTTTGGGCTTCCTATTAACCCCTTTGAGGAGTTTACGACCCTGGGACCATATCCCATGGAGTTTACGGCCGTAAACTCCCTTGGGAGAGTGTTTATGGTGTTTTCAAGTTTCTAAATTAACTAGGAACTAGTCTAGGCTTTTGTACTTGGCTTTAGAAGAGTTTATGGCACCATTTGGCACCATTTTATGGAGTTCACGACCCTAGAACCTTTTGGGCCGTAAACTCCCTTACTCTTGGTGTTCTAAGTGTGTTAGCTAGTCCAAAACTCATTTAGGTACATGCCCAAATTGGTCTCTTGGCTTAAGGAAGGAGTTAGGGTGTCATTTGATCCCTTTATAGGTGTTTACGGCCCAAGAACTTGTCTTGGCCGTAAACTCCTCAACACTTGTGCTTCCTTATGTTTTCTAGGTTCTAAATACTTTAGGGTACATGTCTAAAATAAAGTCTAAGCCTTGGGTGCCTTAAAAGCACCATTTAGAGCATGTTCTTTGGAGTTTACGGCCTAAGATATTCTTGGGCCGTTAACTCCCAAACTTGGGTGATTCTAGCTTGATTTCATGTTCCTAATACACTCCTATACAAGTCGAAGGCAGTAGTACATCACGGGGAACAATCTAGGCTTGGTTTCGGGAGTTTACCGCCCAAGAACACCTTGGGGAGTAAACTCCTAAATCGAATGATTTAGCTATGTAATCTATGTTATGAACATATTTAAAGCTTTCTAACACTACTAGAAAGAGTTACTCACAATTTGGGATAAAAACCCGAAGATCCGTGAGAGAGAATTTTGACTTTTCTCTAAATGGAATTCAACAAATGAACCAATTTGGTTCAAAATTCTATTTATAGTCCTGAGATATTTTTGGCAGAAAATATTTTTATTCCTAGAATGAACTCTAATGTCCTAGAGTATTGGAATAACAGTGTTGCACAAAACCCTAGTGCATCCACTCTCCTAATATCTCCTTAAGTGTAAAATCCTGAAAACTGCCAAACTTATACTCGAAATCTGAGTTTTCACTGTAACTGTTCTAACTTCTATTGGATTGAAATGGTTTGTTCAAAATGGAAATTTCGGGTTGTCACACCACTGCACCCCTTTTTTTTTTTTTTATAAAAAATAACTTTTTCTCGCGTGGTACCCTTGCCAAAACTCCATGCTGACCACCGGCCTCAATGTCATCACATAACAACCATGTATCACCCGAGGATATTGTCCCCTTCCTGATAGGAACACACTTTCATGACTTGCAAAAGTTATGTACCACAATAATTCACTAGGTCCTCTCCCGGTGCCAAACTATCCTCCCTTTTTCCATATCTGCTGATAACCCGAGCAACTCGCAATGTTGGAAGTCATTCTGTACTCTTCATGAATCCATTCCTTTCATGCTAACTACCCTAGTTTCCTGCTAGATCAACAAAATCCACAGATCCACTTATCCCAGTGATTCACTTATACTTGACAATAAATCAGATAATCGTGCTATGAGTGACTTGCCACTCCACAAGCTATCCATAAAAATCCAAAATACCATTACCGCTGGAGACCCAAGACATTCTGAAAACACTGAACTTCCTGAAAGCACTGAACTGTCTGGAACACTGCCTGCCTGAAACACTGAACTGCCTGAACACTAACTGCCGGAATCACTGACTGCCTGAAACACTGAACTGCCTGATCACTAGCTTCCTGAAACACTGAATTGCCTGGAATACTGACTGCCTGAACACTGAACTGCCTGAAACAACATGCTGCTACAGGGATGCTTTCCAACATCTCTCGAGACCTTCCTGGTCTCACTTCCTTTGTTAGTCATCTGAAATATTGGGTTCCAACCTGGCTGCGGAGCCAAAGGGCTCTTTATTTAGTCGCCTCACATGACTTTTGAACAAAATCCTTCTCTAGAACCATTTGCTACTAATCATCTTGTCATTGTGGCTCTAACAGCCTTCTGATCTAACTGATTGGTTGCATGTGTCGAATCCTGACGGCACCAAACCCAAGGCTAAAAGTGATTGCTACATGACCATTGGTAGCCTTATGTCATAAATGACCTTAAGCAGTCTACTACTTCCTTGCTCTCCTAGCTTTAGTAGCTCTTCCACAGTCTTACCACTAGCTTAACCAGGTCTAATCCGTATGGGTAATTCCAAAATCCAATCCATAAATTTCCATATCCTTACTGCTACACCCGAACTGGAGGGTACTATTGTTCTTTTCACGTCCTAACAACGCACTCATGCTATTTACCAACCCAGTGAATGCTACGGCTACACCCACAAACTTACAACGCTCTATCACTATCTTGCTGCTAGTGAATGCTACGACTACTCCCGCAGACTTACAACACCCTAGTACTAACAGGCTGCTAGTGAATGCTACGGCTACACCCGCAGACTTACAACACTCCAATACTATATGGCTGCTAGTGAACGCTACGGCTACACCCGCAAACTTACAACACTCTATCACTATCTGGCTGCTAGTGAATGCTATGGCTACACCCGCAGAATTACAACACTCTATCACTATCTGGCTGCTAGTGAATGCTATGGCTACTCCCACAGACTTACAACACCCTACTACTATCTGGCTGCTAGTGAATGCTACGGCTATACCTGCAGACTTACAACACTCTAATACTATCTGGCTGCTAGTGAATGCTATGGCTACACCCGCAGAATTACAACACTTTATCACTATCTGGCTGCTAGTGAATGCTATGGCTACACCCGCAAACTTACAACACTTTATCACTATCTGGCTGCTAGTGAATGCAACGGCTACACCCGCACTCAGCTGAACTCATGTCCTGACTGGAATCCCCAACCTGATTCCCTAAGGCTTGCTAGCAATCATTACGGGAACACGATCTCCTTATTGGCATGTTTTTTCGAACTTCCATCTCACACTATCCTCAAACCATCCAGTCGCTTGGGCTGTTTTCCTTCCAAACAAGGATGCAAAACATATCCCAGTTTCAAAACTGCTCCTACTTCTGAATCCTTAGATGATTCTCCCCCACTTTGATTTAACTAACGCCTTACGACATACAATATTGGAAGGATTCTCGATCCTTCTTACCATTTTATGCCCAATCCGCTGAAAGTCACGTTACCTTGCTAGTGTTTCAATACTGGTCAGTCCAGAAGATCACACCGCTTTCCAGAAACCGGATAAATCTCCGGTAATAACCCGCTAAACCCAGGAAGCTCCAAATCTCAATTGGAGACCTCGGAATCTCCTACTGCAGGACGACCTCTATATTGGCCGGATCGACTAGAATATCCTTCTGATTGACAAGGTGCCCAAGAATTTGCACCTCACGCAACCAGAACTCACAATTAAAGAACCTTGCAAAAATTATTTCCCTCCTCAAAGTCTCTAGCACCTCCCTTAGGTGTTTCTCGTGCTTCTCCTCAGTCTTGGAATAAACCAAGATGACGCTGTACTTTCCTAATCCTGTAATCTGGGGAATTGGTCTATCACTATTCGCTAATGCTTCTCGGCATGCAATTGGCATATGACATATCTTGAAAATGTAATTTAGACACAAACCGAGGATAACATAGGGTTACACTTACTCAAACCTTGGAACAAAAGGCTCCCTTGTGCCATTTCCTGCAAGTGTTGCACCGAATCTGACCCCGTTGGCCTCTCAGAAGCTGATCTGAAATCTACGGTCTCCTGTCGAGACCCCTCATTATAAGCAACTGATCTGGTTCCCTCTTACCAATATGATCCAATTCCGTATCTCGTTCTCAAGCTCAAGAAGTCATATCATTCAGGGTCTTGCACCCCGATATACTCATGATCTCCCTGCCATCATTCTACAGCATGTTCTGATAACTTACGTTCTTCATTTCCTCATCTGTTGCATACTGCGGTACCATATAATCTCTTTCTCGAGACTTCGTAGTGATCTTTGCCACAGTCTCTGTTGTCTGGTGGAGATCTAACAACTCTTGCGCCAACTGCTGCGCCTCAATCTCCTGAGCACACTGTGCCCAGAATCTGGTCTAAAATTCATCCCATGACATAGCATCAACTGCATCGTTACTCAACTCATTACCAACCTTTTCCTATCAATCTCGTGCTGTATCCCTCAAGAGACAGGAAGTAAGTCATATCTTGTCTCCTTTCGAGACAATGTCTGGTACAAAAAGTGTTGGCGACATCTGCCAACCATCTGCTAGTAACAATGGGGTCCCTAACCCCATGACAATCTGAAGCCTCACAAACTCTGAATTCCCGAAACATCAACATACGGTCTCTATCATGAATGCTATCTCAGTGCATAATGCACTCGGCCTCTCATCACAAATCTCTATAATGTCCTCCTTGATCACACTGAGGATCATAGGAGTCTGGTCAATGATATTGTGCATAATTCTTAGATGGAAGGAACTCCCTCATCTGATCATCAATCTGCTCGAGTCTAGAGTCCGAGCCTGATCCCTCGCCGACACCAGAACTACCATCTGGTCTACCATGTAGCGTCACTATACTCGGCAACATACCATCACTAACATCACAATACTCATCCAAACTTAAGGGATCTCACACACTACAAGTTTCATGGTCTCCTCTCAGCCTTCCTCAATTCAAGTACAGATCCTCTGCTTCCAGTAGTATAGGCCCCTACTACCTTCCACATCTATGTGTACTTTCCTCAAGACCTGCCTCGACTCCACCAAGTCACTACTACAACTACTAATCTTTGCTACTCTCATCCTAGGCTTGCCCTAGGGAAATCTCTGACTCAACCAAAACCAGTCCTCAACTGCTAAAGGCCTCCTTGTAAAGCCAATTAGCCATCACCTGAATACCATCACATGTAGCGAGGCTTGGATAATCCTTCGAGAAAAGGATTCATCCCTACAACGGTTAGACTCAAACGAGAGCTGCACAATAGGGTCAAATCCAATACTATAAGATTATTCAACCCTGATTACATGTGACTTGTCGAATTCACCTAATGGCTAACTCCCATCACTCGGAGTCCCACAAAGCACAAAGAAAGCAGAATTCAGACATAGGAAACTACTCAAGCTACTCTATTCTCATAACAAGAAGTTGTACTAGCATACAATACTAAGCTCATTATATCAGACATAACCTAAATAGGCTATCCTACTGATGTCTACTCAATACTAGCATGCAATTCTCATAAAACTGAAATACATATAGCGGGCACATGAGGCATCCTCCTAGATCCTTAGGCCTATCCTAGCATGTTGTTCTACTGAAACTGGAACATATAATCATAATATAAACTTGTACGGGTAATTGGGATTACTTACTTGAGCTCGGCTGATCGCATGCACCACACCCTTTTCTCTTTTTAAGCAAACTCTTTTTCTTTCTAAGTTTCTTTTCAAAAATTCTTTTTGAAAACTTTTCTCTCTTAAAAGTCTTTTACCATTTCCTCAGTTTGAGTTCAGACACACTCGAAAGCGTGCCCAAATCCCTCAAACCAAGGCTCTGATACCAACTTGAAACGACCCAAAATACGACCCAAAATTTTTTGTTTTAATATTACTAAAAATCGCAACATCAACTATTAGATAATAAAACCATAAATCATGTGTCTCAAAATGCCATAGTAAATGTATCAATTCAAAATTGAAGTTGATATCATATCAAAATAACTAGATAAAACTCCCAGGAATAAACTGCAACGGTGGTGTGTGCCATGTCATAAATCCGAACTCTTCCCCTTGCTTGCGGAAGTACTTGAAACCAAAACTGAAACTGTAAGCACAAAGCTTAGTGAGCTCCCCCAAACTACCACATATGATACAATAACATATAAAGCACATACTGGGCCTTACCCTCTGCATCGGACCGAAATCCGGACTAACTGGGGCCTTGCCCCCCTGCATTGGACCGATGTCCGGAATAACTGGGGCCTTGCCCCCTGCATCGGACCAAAGTCCAGACTAACTGGGGCCTTACCCCTGCATTGGACCGAAGTCCGGAAACTTCATCAGACCGAAGTCCGGACTAACTGGGGCCTTGCCCCCTGCATCGGACCGAAGTCCGGCTAACTGCATCGGACTGAATTCCGGACTAACTAGCTGAACATGGCATAGAATAATCATAAGTACTAGCATAAACACATATACTGCATACTGCATCAGACCGAAGTCCGGAACACATAACACAAAAACATGCTTGAATCACAAAGACATCAAGCACACTGAACTACTGCATCGGACCGACGTCCAGAAACTACTGCTAACTAGACAGGTCGGCATTGTGGCCATAGACCCGTTCCTACTGGAAGGAAAACTCACCCGAACTGCTAAACACGGCCGGTAATCCTCCAGCTGGTAACCGACAACTCTTCGAAATGCTGCTTCTCTAGCTCCCTAAGAAACCAATACCAATAACAACACTTAGACTAAACTGTCCTCCCGGGGTCAACTAAGTCAACTTTGGTCAAAGTCCTAGTCAAAGTCAACTTTCCTGATTGACTCTACTCGCCGAGTCAACCCGTCGAGTTTTTATACTTAGAAAACTCCCATAACACAACTCAACTCGTCGAGTCGCCCCAGGACTCGTCGAGTTGAACGATCTCAGAATTCCGTCTTGACCAACTCACTGAGTCGCCAACCGACTCACAAATCCAAAGCTTAACCAAAAGAGGTTGGGGTTTTGCGGCCTGACTCGCCGAGTCCAAGAACAGACTCGCCGAGTCCAAGGCAATCTTCAAAAGACTCGTCGAGTTGTTCTTCCAACTCATTGAGTTCCTTCCCATCTTCGTACAACTCGTCGAGTGCACCCATGTGACTCGCCGAGTCGCTTCAGTTCTTAATCCATACAGTGGATTTTCGAGCCATGCAGAGGCTCCAAACTATTGATCCACTCATCTAAGGCCCACCCTTCACGTAAAGTTGAAAACTTTATGTGAAACCAAGGAGTTATAGGCTTAAAACACTCCAGGGCTAGGGTTTAAGACAAACATGCTTCACCAACACACCAAGGGCTGATACTTTACGGGTTTTTGGACCAAGACAAGCCTACATCTGAAGTAACAACCTTAGATCTGGAGTTTTAACTCGAAATGGCTCCTTAACATGCCAAAATGGCCCCAAAACATCATCCAATAAAAGATCTAGAAGCAACAAAGGCAAAGTGACAGATTTTTACCTTCAAACTGATGCTCATAGCCATAGATTTGAATCCTCAAGCTCCTTAGTGGTCAAATCCTCAAAATCTTTCTCTTGCAAAAGCCCCAAGCTCACTTTCCTCCTCCTCTTACTCAAATTAGGGTTTGGAATCGCTTAAAGAAGCTTCTGGCCGACAAGGGGGTTGAGGAGAGGACATAAGGTCCTTTAAATAGGGTGCAAACCCTAAGATTAGGGCTTTTCTCATCCAGACCAGACTCGCTGAGTCCACTCGCCGACTCGCCGAGTCGGTCACTTATTCTATAATCCGGATCCAGCTCCGACTCGGCGAGTAAGTATACCTACTCATCGAGTCCCTTCTTCAATTTTCACTTTAAGCTCTTAACTCAAACTTCTGAAATTTAGGATGTTACAACCAAGAACTGAACAGGCTCACTATAAAAAACCGTTATCCCCTACTCGTTACAGTCACTACAAGTTTGTAGTGATGTCCTTCGGCTTGGCTAATGCACCAGCGGTGTTCATGGATTTAATGAACCATGTGTGTCGGCCTTCTCTTGATAAATTCGTGATAGTATTCATCGATGACATACTAATCTACTCAAGACGCAAGGAGGAACATATTCAACATCTACTGTAGCTCTTGGAGACGTTAAGGGTAGAAAAGCTATAAGCTAATTTCTCAAAGTGTGATTTCTGGATTCGAAAAGTAGACTTCTTGGGCACATAGTCATCAAGGAAGGGATACATGTGGACCCTTCCAAAGTCAAAGTGATTGAAAACTATGCAACACCAAGAACACTGACAGAGATCAGCTAGTTTTTTGGGCCTTGCTGGCTACTACCAAAGATTCAAACAAAACTTCTCTAAGATTGCAAAGCCACTCACTATCTTGACTCAAAAGGGAGGAACATTCAGTTGGGGAAATAAACAAGAATCCACTTTCCAAACGCTTAAACAAGCCATGTGCAGTGCTTCAATCTTGTCTCTCCCAAAAGGGACCGAATACTTTGTGGTCTAGTGTGATGCATCCAAGCGGGGCCTAGGATGTGTTCTTATGCAACGAGGAAAGGTCATCGCCTATTCCTCAAGACAACTCAAGACCCATGAGGTAAATTACACCACGCACGACCTCGAATGAGGAGCAGTGGCATTTACCCTGAAGATCTGGACACACTACCTGTACGGTACCAAATGCACCATCTTCACAAACCATAAGAGTCTTTAGCACATTATCAATCAAAAGGAGCTTAACATGAGACAATAATGATGGGTTGAACTGCTAAACGACTACGAATGCGAAATTTGTTATCATCCGGGCAAGGCCAACGTAGTAGCAGACGTCCTAAGTCGGAAAGAATACTCGGGCGGCTGAGTAAAATTGTTGACCATGACCATCCATTCACATCTGTGCACACAAATCATGGAGGCATAGTTAGAAGCCTTGCAACCCAAGAACATCACAGGTGAGGCACTACGGGGAATGGATACAAACCTGGAGGTCAAGGATGACGGAGCATATTATCTCATGAATCGAATCTAGACACCGAAATTTGGCGGCTATAGAGACGTTGTCATGAACGACGCTTACAAAACAAAATACTATATTCATCCCGGTTCAGACAAGATGTATTTGGACCTCAAGAAACTTTATTGGTGGCTAAACATGAAAGAAGAGATCGCTACCTATATGCGCAAGTGCCTGACTTGTGACTAGTTCAAAGTAGAATTTCAAAAGCACTCGAGTTTGCTTCAGCTACCGGACATACCCGAGTGGAAGTGGGAGCGGATAACCATGGACATCATAACCAAGTTGCCCAAGATGAAGGGTGGACTTGACACCATCTGGGTGACCGTTCAACGGTTAACCAAATCCACACACTTCCTACCAGTAAAATAGACCGACAAGATGGAGAAGCTAACTAGGACATACATTAAAGAAATCGTGCGACAATATGTGGTGCCAATATCTATCATCCCCGACAGAGATAGTAGGTTCACGTCTTGGTTTTGGCAATCACTTGAAAATTCCTTGGGAACCAAACTCGACATGAGTACAACTTATCACCCTCAAACAGATGGTGAAAGCAAAATGACCATTCAGATGCTGGAAGACATGTTGGGAGCATGTATAATAGACTTTGGTAAGGACTGGGATACCTACTTACCACTCTTCGAATTCTCATACAAGCACAAATAACACACTAGCATCAAGGTCGCGCCATTCGAAGCCCTCTGCGGATGTAAGTACAGATACCCTATGTGCTGGGAGGAGGTAGGTGACACGCAACAAGCAAAAAGACGAGTGCTTGATAGCACACTCACGAGCCTGGAGATCATACAAGAAACTACGGAAAATATCATTTAGATCTGTGAACGATTAAAGGCATCCCGTGATCGACAAAAGAGTTATGTTGATAAGCAACGAATAATGGGTCTTAGTATACTACAACATCCTATGGTGCACATACAACCCTAAATGCTTTGGATCTATGTTTTCTCTAATTATGCATGAAATATTGTTTCCAAAGCATTAAGCCTACAAATAGCATGGAAATGACATAATCAACATAAAAGAGAGTTATAGAATTACCTCTTTGTTGTAGCTTGTAGAACTTCTTGAGTCGGGCCTTTAAGAACTTAGTGCCCGAAGTGTTGCACCTCAAATGGAATCACAACACGCCTAGGACAAAGCATGACTTTTGAGAGAATATCCCAACACCAAAATCGACTGAATGATCTCAAATAACACTAGTGTGCCATTTTGGATGCTAAGGGGCTTCTTATATAGTGTGGCAAGATTAGGGTTACACCATGTAAACCCTAATGTGTATGACCTTCCATATTACTTAGACTCCATGGGTTTAAACACCCATGGATCATCCATGGGTTGTTACATTGGCTTATCCCAACCTAAAGAATCATGGATCATTGTCTCACACCATAAGAATGATTGATTTACCAATCAAACCCTTATATTTAATTAGTCTCTTTTAATCACAAAATTAATTCCAAATTAATTCTTGATCAATACAAATTAAATAATATGATTTCATATTAATATATTAGAACTTATAATATATTAATAAACCATAAATAACCTCTTCTCAAAATTCCATCCTATCAAATTGTCCTGGTGATATGCAACCTAAATGGACCATGCTACTCTCGGGTCAAGTACATAACAATTATAGTTATGGACTTAGACACTAATCCAATAGTCTCCCACTTGGATAAGTCTATTAACTATTATTGCAAGTACGACTCCACAACCCGACTAGCAATCATAGGTCTTAAAAGTCGATGTCGAACACTGACCTAGTCAATGCCGCGTGCATTAGATAAGGGATCATATATTCCTCCATTCTAGATATCATATGGACATGAGACATGGATTATAATCATTCTCTCTGTCCATCTATTGTTTCCCGATTTCCGATTTCTGATGACCGACTAATTGAACATATCAAATCAGTCCAAGCTTGGCCAAACACTTAGGGGTGTCATCACTAAATCATCGAGGGCCCCACAGATATCGCTTTTATCCACATGGGGTAAAAGGAATGGATAAAATTCGACCCAAATGCTTGCTTGTACTTACTCATCAAATTACACACAACATTATGTTTTATAACACCAAGTTACTGGTGCATTTACATACGTCAATGTGCAACCGACTCACAACTACAACTCACATGTCTCCGTTTCAAGAATATAAGATATTATCGTCTCGCAATCACTTGTGATAAAATCCATGAAGTGATTCACATGAGTGTGGGTTGAATCCAATACTTGAATCTTATTCCAAGAGTACTTATGAACACTGCAGCTATGTCAAAAACACTTAGACAAACTACAGACCCATTCATGAGCGTCTTGCCTCAATACCTACTTTGTATGACCGACTGTGGATGGTTTGAATAAGCTAGTTATTCGGGAAGTCAAAACATGCAAAGTGAAACACAAGAGTAATATTAATCCTATATGGCCCCAAAACTTTTGAGTACCATATTGATTACTCATTATTCATTTTTATAATGTTTTGTATAATCAACTTAATAGTTGAATTAAAACAATAGTTGTACCATGCTCCAGGAATGCACACTATGTCTATTTATGATCCTTACTTTGCGAAATAGATCAATTGCCAACATTTCGATGATGCTCATTTCATAATTCCAAATCCTTACCGTAAATGTAAGAATATCAAATTCTTGACATTTTAATGTAATCTGTTAGATTCTAAACTTATATGCAATGATCCTCTTGTAATGACTATGCACAAAAGTCACAGAGACTTGGCAACAGACATTACAAAGTATTCCAATGAAGAGCAATTCCGTGGAAACGAAGTCTCAAATTTAAAGTACATTCCTTTAAACATCCTTCTTGCATAAAAGTTTCTAACTTTCTTATCTATTCTTAAAATACCAATATGGAAACATTCCATATTTTCCATATGAAAACTTATTATTAATGGACTCCTGTCTATTCATAATAATGTCAATATTGTCAATCCATTACTATACTTCCAACTGTCCTTAAGCGACCAATCCTTGGCGAACCTTAGATTGTCCTTAACAGTTGTTTAACCACTTTAGTCATATCCGGTTCTATTCCTTTTTCCCTCTTGTTGAAACATGAAGTAACCCTCTTAACTTAGCCTACCGCAGCCTACAAGCCTCCACAGTCAAGCTTCCATCAACAGCCTCATCCGAAGTCATCCAATCAACCGCGGTCTTCTTATTTTACTTAGTTTATTTTATCTATATTCCTGTAATACTCTCTATTGTCCAGTATGCCTTGCATGGCTACTCTTAGAGAGTGAATCTAATGTAATTCTTGAGTCTCTATAAATCGAGCTCACTCTTACTCAATCTACCAGTCATCTTTACTCATCTATCAATTTGAATTATCTTCAAGTAATTTTTTTCTTACACATCTCTTATCATTCTTACTCTCTAAATCCTCTCGAACACAACTGATAAATAATTCTCTTCGGATCAAGTCGTTCGTAACTTTATCACTAAGCTTGATCTCACTCACTAACTTCGTTTGAATGCACTCCATGTTATGAATCAACTTATGTGTTTACTTGTATATATTACCTGCTGCCATTTACATTTCCACAACTAACTCTCTAACTATCTAACTCGTTAACTTATTATTGTTGAGCTTTTAGATCCTTTGAGATTAACTGATTGCACAACTATACTTGTTCTAACTTTTTTTTCAAGTGTGTCTCAAGTTTTTCTCTCAACACCTCTTAATGTCGTAGGCATTTGGAAAATTTAGAACACGAGAATATTATAACATATACAATCGATCCTATACCTGAAGCATACGGGACGCGATTCATAATGTCTAACATAAAGACATGATACTTGATCATCCATTTGCTATAATATTTCTATTTGCCATGTTCTCATCATTTGATTATGAAGAGGGATGCCATAATCATAATCAAATTTGAGAAACCAATTAACATTTCATATATATATATATATATATATATATATATATATATATATATATATATGGAAAATTGAATATACCCTTAAGGGTATATAAGCTTAGGTACCCAAACTCACCATACTACGTCGTTTTGTATTATATATATATATATACATTGTAATTGCCTAATGTTCTTATAATATAACTTCTAAGTAGATTTACTTCCAAGATTTTTATAAATATCACATTTACCTCCCTTTTATAAAATTTTCATTTTCAAAAATAATATATACAGCATAGTAGGTGTTCGGCAAAAAGATGTGATGTAAGAGGAAGATAATAGTGAAATTTTGAAAATTTTGAAAGTAAATCAAGTATGGGGTTGAATTTTAAGAGCTTATAATGAATATATAAAACAAAACTACATATTATGGTGGGTTTGGGTACCTAATCTTATATACCCTTAAGTGTATATTCATTTTTTCCATATATATATATATATATATATATATATATATATATATATATATATATATATTGAATTTCCTTTTGTTGAACCATTCCAACATAGCATTCATATATATCCTTGACTAAATTTGATTAAAATCTCAATCTAAGCTTTTAGATTTTGAAATGAAGTATAATTTCTTCTCCCTTAATTATAGCAAAACAACTTTTCAAACCCTAAAACTTTGCAAATTGAAACTTTTGTTTTTCTATAATTAACATTGCTAACTTGTAATACTTTCCATTATAATTATGCTCCCACTAGCATAATAATTATTATCTTACTAGCATAACACTTATGCTCCCACTAGCTTTGACATGTACCCAGAAATCAGCTGGATTTCTAGAAATCAATACTTATTGACTTTCATTACCAAATTTCTGATTTTTGGTACGAGATGCTTCGATAAGACTTTATCTAGGCTTCTCAAAATCATACACCTTTTCTTAGATAGCTCACATGTGTGTAAAAAGTTTTAGAACTTACAACAATAAGTCTCAAATGTTTAGACCCTTTTCCATTTCTCACAATTTGAACTATAAAGAGGGATGTCATAATCATAATCGAATGTGAGAATGAAAATGTCACCAATTTTATCTCCTTAAAATCTATTTAGTGAAAGTGTTTCCTCACAATCATTTTCATGAAGTGGAGAGAAACCGTATGACACTTAGATTTTATGGTGTATGTGTTCCTATCCATGTGAATTTGTCATAACCATAATCATAAGACAAGGTTAGTGACAAATCCAAACTCATATGAACTGAACTTGTTCAATCTTAATTTCTTGCCACCTGGCAGCACAAGGGCCTATCATTGCTTCCTAGGTTGTTATGCAAACAACTGAGAACTCAAAGAACTCACACGCATAGTCAACTAAACTAGAATGGGCACAAAAACATGAATATGTCAACACGATAGGTTACAAAACCTCAAGTCGTGTGCTAGTGTTTAAAAACAGGTTTACTCTTGATTAGTTCCTGAAGCTATTCGAGATGCTTAAGACTCCCACTTTCCTCTTGACATATAAGACTCTCTTGTCAAGAACCATTCCCTGACAAACAAATATTTAAGAGTTAGCTCGGATTCCTATTAAGAAAAACACTTCACATAATTGGTTTTAGTTGGGCTTTGTCTTATTCAAGACATCACAACTTACCGATTTCGAATGTAAAAGAGTAAGAAACATGTTACTCTACATTTGGTGAGTGTTATAAACCTTCTTAATTTAGTTTCACTCAAGGAACAAGCTTGGAGTATGACTCTAAGACTTGATTTTGGAACAAAGTATGATTCACCTTTTTGATTTAATCATTTCAACAGTTCACGATCGATTCCTCTTCTTAGCCATACAAGTGCACTAGGGTGTCCTTAGAGAATCAATTGTGACATGGTTTTCATAATCATTAAGATGATCATAAAACATGACATTAAAGTGCTCTCCCATCTTTTCAGATTGTAGAAACTTGTATCTTTCTGCCTAATTTGATTCTTCTCATTCGTCCTACCATACATTGAACTTTTCCAATGTTCAGAATTATACTTAAACATGTAAGCATAACCATATTTACTAAACTTTAGTAAATCATGATGAATAGTCTTATCGTTCTTTGAGGTGGACCTGACCAGCGCACAAGCAAGTGTACCCGATCCCCTAGTCATTCGCTTGACTCACATATACATGTGAACACGGAATCAGTATTAATTTCCTAAAGATGAAGGTTTTCACTCATCACACAATGCAAGTAGCATGATTCCAAGTTTCTATCCAACTAAAACTTGGGTGTTGAGAATCTTTCCTTATTTGGTAAATTATGACACCACTAAAAACGAAAGAATCAAATTCATATTGCTAACATAGAAACATACAAACATCAATTTTCACAAATGCCATTGCAAGGAAATATAATAAAATAAAAACAAAATTTTATTTATTTATAAAATACGGAAAAACTTTTCCTTACAATGCAATTACAAATGAAATTTGTGTTACGACATATTTTTAAGCAATGTATTATAACTCTTTAAGCAGCAGCTCAAAAATCCGATCATCGAACCATGCAATTGAAATCCATCTTCGCCACCAGATTCAACATACTCTTCCTTTAAGCGTCCTTCGTTTTTCATGATCCTACAAAACATCAAAATGCAAGCTTGTCACATCATGTATTAAGAATCAACATTTAGGAACTTAATAGAGTCAGAAAGTAGACTTACCTGAAGCAGAGTCAAACTTTTTGTTTCTACCTTTTTTCAGATCTTTCAGGTAGTCAGGGCAGCTTCGCTTCCAATGCCCTTCTCTTGGCAATAGAAACAAATGGACTCTTTGGGAATGGTACACATGACTATTTCAGACTTAGCCTTTCTCTTTACCATCTGGTCATATGAATTCACCATGGCCGATCCCTTTCCTCTTGGGAAGAGAAAGCTTTTCTGGACTTCCAATGTTTTCATTATCAATGTCTATGGAAGTTTGGGGAGTAGATCTTCCAATTGAATTTGCTTTATCGGTGCGCCAAATCATTGTTGATTCAGCAACAACAAACAAATAGGTAAGATCAATAAGGGTCATGTAGTGGTTTGTCACATAGTAGTACTTAATGAACTCAATATATGACTCGGGAACTGACTAAAGAACCTAGTCAACTGCCAACTTCCTTTAGATAACGAAACCCAATACTCTCAGCCTGTCAATATCTGACTTCATCTCCAAGGCATGAGTACACATAGACCTTCCATCTTGGTGTTTGTTAGCCAATAGGGCTTTAGTGACCTTGAATTTTTCATGTCTTTGAACTTGTGGGTTAGAGAGAATAATTGGATGAGGTGGAGGAATTAAAGTAAGATTTCCAATTCCACGATCCAACCGTGGAACATCATCTTCAAGAGGAAAGCTTGTTCCAAAAGATTTGGGAAGACCATAGTCGTCTGAACTAGACATCTATAATTGGAGAAATTCAAGTTAGTTGATTTAAGTCCATAATATAACACCCAACATGAAATATTAAGGCTAGGACCCAAAATAATATTTTACAATTTGGAAAAGGATGCCGTAATCCAATTGCAAAATATTTGAAGGTTGGTAATGACAATTTACCAATTTCCACCATTAAAAACGAAATTGATCATTAGGTTTTAAATGGATTGAAATTCCTAGATAATTTGAGATTCATTGAAATTTTCAATGGCATGTTTAAATCTCGATTGTGCCCTTCAAGTTTGTGATTGGGATGCCGAGGATCACAGACAGGGTGTGAATAACCATGCAAATTACCTTGGTACCCCCAATGTTACAACCACCTAATCAGTGTGCCGGTTGACCACACACGCTCCATTGATCTATGATTAACATCAAGCTACCCTTTTCCACGTACTGTCAGTTCCAGATTAGTGTGCCGGTTAACCACACACGCTCCACTAACGACTTAACAAGGTCCAAAGTGCAATTTTATGGGTTAGCACCAAATTAACATTTTTCCTAAAGTAACTAAGATTGGGGATTTAATAAAATTTTAGTTAATTTATAATTTTCATTATACTTTTAATGAAAATTAATGTCCTGTCAAACCTGTTCAGCTAACGACCCTCCACCAGTCAAGGAAGCGGTGGGTGAGAGAGGACACCCATTAAACTGCCATTTTATAGGCAGTAGCCTTATACCCCCCTTGTAGACCCGCTTTGTGAATGAGGCCTAATAACGGTAAGACTGACTTTGCTCTTATACATATATATAAATATTAAACCTATAATATTATAATAGTATAACGGTTGAATTTTAAACTTTTAAAATTTTAGGGTTTGGAACTAAATGTTTCAAAGTGAGACTTTGCATTTACAAATTCCAAAACTTGAGGGCAAGTTTTGAACTATTCAAAAACTTTTGGTTTCCATAACTTTTGAGTTTAAAATAGGTTTTATGAAAAGACTTTTGACATTCCATAAATTGAGGACAAGTTATGGAGTTCATAAAAACATTTATGTAAAAGACTCTTCAAGTTCCATAACTTGAGGACATGTTATGGAAGACTTCGAACCATTTAAGATGAAATTTAAAAATGAGACCTTTAATTTTCCATACTTGAGGACAAGTTATGGATTTTACCAAAAACAATTAGATTAAAAATTCCAACTAACAAAATCAAACAATTTGCCGATTATCTAATTTAAACTCATAAGTTAAGATAATTCATATCAAACAGGTTTCAAGAAATTAGCCTAATCATATAAACTAATACAAATCATGAAAATTTGACAATTATCTTTTATTTTGATGAGAATCATCATTACCATATCAACAAATTCGTATTTTATGAACTAATACATTTTGTGGAATCAATCACCATAGGATGGCTTGCTTTTGATTGTTTGCCATATTCACAGGCTGAACAGAGGGTGTCGTTGTTGAATTTGAGAATTGGAAGACCTCGGACGAGTTCTTCAGTGACCGGATTGTTGATATACCTTAAGTTAAAATGATCTAGCTTACGGTGCCATAGCCAGCTGACTTCGGATACTCCTTTGGACAAAAAGCATAGTTGCGGTTTCCTAATGACCAGAGAAACATTCAAGGATACATGGTCCCTTCGGACTTGGATTTGACCAAACATATGGTTCTATCTCTTCTTATTATGTAGCAGTATTCATTATCAAATTCAACCCTGTGGCATGCCTTACATAGTTGGCCAACACTGATGAGATTGTGTTTAAGACCTTCCATATATGCTACCTTTTGAATAGAGAAGTTCCCTGTAGTAAGCACACCGTAACCTCAGACTATTCCATTCGCATTGTTTCCAAATGTGATGTTTCCACCATTTTAAATAGGCCTGAAATTCTGAAAGTATTCTAACCTTTCGGTCATGTGCAAGGAGAAGGCACTATCAATTAACCACTCCTCTTATTGATCCTCCTTGCACATTGCTTGAAAATTACACGGTTAGTTTGGGCACCCAAAAAAGTTTGGAACGCGAGGCAATTCAGCGGTTTTTCAAAGATGCATGAACCGAGGTTGTAGGGAAAGGTTTTACATTAATCTTGAGACCTAGTCCTGGATGTTTGAGAAATTTTGATGTGTTGTGAGGTTTAGAAAAATTACGAGGTTTCTGAAAAGTGCGGGATTTGACTTGAGATGATCCCTTTTGACAATGAGATTTGCATGAAAGATTTCTGTTATTTACCGTGAGATTCTCCATGGTCAGCGGTCTGAAGGGTGTAGGAACATTTTTGTAAACAATCCGATAAAGGTGAGTTCTGATAGCGGTGATCTTGGAATTTGAAAAAGTATGACTTGAGTGTGTGTGAGCACGTGTAGACTTCCTAGGGTGTGATTTCTTAAAAATCTAAGTTGACTTTAAATGTGTTAGAGTTGGTAAAATCCCCTTCCATTTTTGATCATCTGTGGAATTGATTTGAAAACCATTGCTTCGAAAAGGCTTTACTTTCTATTGGATTGTGTCAGAGGGGTTTGAAAAGGTTTTAGAAACTGGACATCCCTTTTTATTTGTTTTCTTGACTGAAGAGTTTATGGAAAAGTAATTTGAAAAAACAAGTTTTTCTGGACTCTTGGGTTTTGAAATTTTGGTTTGTCTTTTGTTTTTTGAAAATATTTCCCGCTTTTTACCATGAGATAGATGTTCCTCTTTGAAGGCCATTTTTGCCTGAGTTTTTGGAGAACCGCAATCATTGAGATTCAACTGCGGTTTCTTAGATCCATTAGATTTCTTTTGAATACGAGGACTTGATTCATCTGAACTAGAGAGTTCAGGATTCTGGGAACATTGACCAAACTCGAAATTCTCTATAGCCAACTCATGATGAATTGGCTGAATGGTCACTGAACTCTGAACTGTGGGATGTAGTAAGGACGATTGGACTACCAAGGCATACGTGTGAGTTGTTTTCTTTGTGGGACATTTGATTAGAGGCAATTGGTCTAACTGTGTTTCAGAGTTGCAGTGAGTGGTACTGCGGTCTGAAGGCAGTGATGGGAAGTTCATGTGAACTTCAAGTTCCATAAGAATTTCTTCATCAACAACTGATGAAGTCTGAGAGTTGGGATAAATTGTGCCAGAGATAGGAATTTGATCACTTGAGTGACCAGAAGTTTCGGTAAGAATTTCCTCAATAACACAATTATTACTCACATTATGAAGTCGATCAAAATGAGTTTTGATGTCCTCGGGAAAGGTTTTGTCATTGACTGGGAAATGGAACTCTCGGTCAGGAGGGACATAAAGTCTGTCTTTGTTAAACCGGGGTGAGGAATTCTTTGCGGTAGGATACCCATTGGACCAAACCCAATTATAGGTGTTATCTTCGGTTCCATTGTTCACAAAATTTTCAATAGCTTCACTTTCATTGAACAGTTTTTCTATTAAAAGATTTAAACGTACAATTTTAGTTTGAGCTAAATCTCTCTGATTTAATGTTATGCCTAATTGAGTTTCACATAATACTCTTGTATCATTTTCTAATTCTAGGTCCTTTTCTAGCATGGAAACTTTGAGTCTTTTGTCTTCTAATCGTCCTCTAACATGAAACATTTCCTGGTATGGAATGTTCTACTAATCTAAGGCTTTGTTAGAGTCTAAAAGGACGACAACACATGTGTCATTAAGGTTGTAATAAATGGTTGACAATCATGCATGCAAAAATTAAGAGTTTGGATCATGAGTTTTACCTGTTCAACGATGCTTAGTGCTCCATCCTTTGCCATGTAGTAGTAGTTCTTTTCCATTTTGGTTGACCCATCCTCATCCGCAGTAGCCATCATGTAGATTTTGCCTTTACCCTTGATGTTGTTGATATCTTCATCCTTATCTCCGGATGACCACACTTGGTGGTCTTTTCTGACATAGGTTACATATGCCTTTGCTTTCTCCTTTTCTTCCATTTATTGAGCCATTGTAAGATAGAATGCTTTGTCTTTCACTACATTTTCTTTGCAATCTTTAGCAAAGTGATTTTCCTTGTTGCACTTGTGACAAATTACAACATCAGATTTTTCTTCCGTTGAGGTACTAGAGTCAATTGTCTTGACAAGTTGCGGTGCCTCTTTGGATTGAGTGTTTTGAGATTGTGGTGCTGGGTGAGGATTTTTGGGATATCATGAGTGAGTGTTCTCAGGATTGAAGTTGCGGTTGAAGGGAGGTTTAGTAAACTGCTGATTTTTTCGGAACAATGAAAGTGGTAGTCTGTTGAATTGTTGACTAACTAGAGCAATAGCGTTTTGAAATTCTTCTTCATAATTGTATTATGAGTCTGCTTCGTATGATTGCGGAGGGTTGTCATATGAGGATGAGTAAGATTGCGTGTGAGGTGCTTGTGCTACAAGAGCGAGTGGTACACCGAAGTCAGCACAATCTTTGAGTACGGTTGACTCTTGTGCTTGTAGCTCACCATACAGTTTGTAAAGAGATAAATAATGAGTTTTTCTATCTCCTTGGACTATCATCTTAGCCGTAGTCCAATTTCTACCCAAACCTTTGAGAAACTGAAGATTGGTCTCATGGTTACTTTGGATGGTGCCAGCATTAGATAACTTTGTGACAATTAAGTTGAACCTCTTAAAAGAGTCTTCCAGACTTTCACCAGCATGAGCTTTGAAGTTGTTGAATTCGTTGAGTGCAGTTGTAAGCTTCTTATCTTGAGCTTGTTCTATACCTTCATATTAGTTCTTGAGAACATCCCAGATTTCTTTTGCTGGCTTGCAATTTATGATGATGTCAAAGTTTTTAGGAGCAACTCCACAAGATATCTCATAAAAAGCAACAACATCGTTTTCCATCTTATCAAGATCATCTTTGGTGGGACGATTCATAGCTGGTTGACCTCCTCCCAGTCTAGCTTGAGTGCCATCATTCTGAAATGGAGTGAGAATAGGGATATGAGGTGCTTCTTCTACAGATCTCAATACATCTCTTCCAAGTCTTCGTAGATACCTCTCCATTCTTTAAGACTAGTGATGATATTCGCTTGCCGCAAGTATCGGAGCTCTATTCGAACCTCCAACACTGTTGGAGACATTGAGAGATAATGCTTGTGCTATATTTCCTTTTTTGGCAGTTTTTGTTTCTTTTAAGAAATGAGCTCCAGTAGTATAGAGGGCCTTTTAAAATCAGGGTTCTTGTTTAAAAAGCAACCACTTTGGCTCTGATACCAATTGTTGAGAGAAAAACTTGAGTAATACACTTGAGAAAACATTAGAACAAGTAATAATGTGGAATGAAGTTTAACTTAGTGGATCATAAAGCTCAAAAATAATAATAAGTTAGAGTTAGATAGTTAGATAATTAGGTGCGGAAATATAAGGAAATGTAAATGACAACAAGTATTATATCAAGAAGACACTATAAGGTGATTCTTAACAAGGATTACAGACAATCCAAGTTATTAAATGAGATCAAGCTTAGTGATTAAGTCAAGCTGGCTTGCTCCAAAGTGATAATGATCTTAATATAAGAATATGAAGATCTTTTAAGATGAGAGAATGAGAGAGAATGTGATATTTCAAGATAGAGATTGAATGATTGATTGAGTGATGTGTTCATTAAGAATAAAAGAGCTCTATTTATAGAGATTCGAAGATTACAAGTTCAATATGTCTAGGAGTTGCCATGCAAGGCACACTGGACAAAGTAATGTAAAGACATAAAATAGATAAAACTAAGCTAAGATGGATGACTTCGATGGCGGATGCAATTGTTGGTTGCGGTGTTGAGCTTGACTGTGGATTTAGTTGATAGCTTCAGATCTCTTTAAGTTTAAGAGGGTCACTTTTATGTTTCAACAATTTCACCCTAAGTGACCTCTTTAACTTTTCTTTCATTTGTCAAGGCTAAGGAATTTGATGAGAATCCACCAAAACTTCCTGACTTCTCTGAGCCAAACAATTCTCCTTGAGATTTCAAACTTTACTTCCGCAGTTGTGTGTTTTGACCTATTGACTGCAGTTTGAGTGATCTCTAATTGCTTCCGAGTCATGCGGTTCATGGCATTCATTGGAATGAAATATTTTGCATCATCATTTAAACGTTTGAAATTGACTCCAAGATCTAGGAAGTTAGTTGCTCTAAGGGATCTTTCTTGAAAACCTTCGGTCAGGACTGGAGCTGGTTCAAGAGGAGGGAGGTTGAACTTCTGAGCAAGTGCTGGGTTGATGTCTACGTCAATTCTTGCAAAGTCACACACAGTATCTTTTAGAAAAGTACACGCCATTTCATATGCAGTATTCATCTTTGGGTGCTTCTCACACTTGTTCTGAAATACCTTTGCAATCAGGAAGATTTCCTCTGAGTTCATGCAAGGAAAATCAGCTTGGGTTCGGATGTAGTCTGAATTTCTTCTGGCGAAAATATACTGGATGAATTCTACTTTCATAAATTTTCCGGGCTTGTAGCTCTTGACTGCAGTGGGTCTGTCGTTCGACCAGATTTTCTTGACTGAAGATACATGCTTCTCATGGAATCTATTGAGTCTTTCAAATTCCAAATGCAACCTCTGATCATCTGGAAGGTTGCAGTGAAATGATTCAAAGACGGTAAAGAAATTTGCATTGGGAGAGATGGGAATGTTCCAATAACCGTCTGATGGAGGTTACGTAAAGGTGAGATAGGGCTTGTAGTCATCATCTAGTAATCTTCGGATGGGATTAACCTAGGAATGGATGAGGGATTCATCCATTTTGAAGTCAAATCCATGATCTCTCCAAATTATTTCTGCTAACTTAGCTGCTCTCCAGTCAGCATTCTTTTTTTTTTGTTTTGGGAGAGTCGTAGGAGTTTTCGGATGACATTTCAGGGGCTAAATTTCTTAGATGAGGAGGAGTCTCCGGATGTTAGGATGAAGGATGTTGAAAATCTTGGACTTGTTGAACTGGAGACCGATGAGGAGATTGAATTGGACTTTTCTAAGGAGAGGGCACAGGAGTTTACCTTTGTGGAGATGGTTGTGGTGAAGGTTGCGGGGTAGGAACCTTTTGTTGAGTGATGAGATTTGAAAGGATTGGACGCTGACCGAAGTGGATGGGAGTTTGTAAGTGTTGATGCGTTATGGGTTTTATACAAACAATCCTATGTGTGCATGCAACCCTAGATTTGGATCTATGTTTTCATTATTAGATACACAACATTATGAACACATTAATAAAACCCTAATGTAGCCTACTATTTTCAAAATTCACATAGAAGGTTAGATCACATACCTCTTGTTGTTATATTGCAATAACAACTTAAATCTTCAAACCCTAAGTCTTGAAAGCAAGCACCACAAGTGTAGTGCCTCTAATGGCTCACAAACACCACAAGCAATTGGAGAAGCTATAGAGAGAGAAGGGGAGAGGTAGAAATCGGCCTTATGATCTCTTAGAATCAAGTGGACGAAATCTTAAGGCCTTAGGGGTCTTTATATAGAGTAGAGATTATGGTTTCAGTCCTTATGCTTATCTAGTTGCTTGTCCACCAAGCAATCATAAGATAAGCCTTGAAAAAAACCCTTATATCCTTTAGACCTTTGGACGATTTCAAGGATATCTTATCCCTTGAATTCGTCCATCCTACAATAAGGATAACTATTTCCGTATTTTGCAACTATCACATAATTACAATTCAACCCCTCTAGTTTAATTAATTACACTTGATCACAAAATTAGTTCCTAATTAATTATTGACCAATATTAATTAAACAAATATGATTTGTCCTTTAATAGATTATTCTTATAACATATTAATAAATCATAATAACCTCTTTCTCTATTTATTTCTTCAGTTAAGTTGCTTTGGTGAAGGCAACCCAAAAGGACCGTGCACAACCGGGTCAAGTACTTACCAAATATGGTTACGGGCTTAGACACCAATCCAACATTCTCCCACTTGGATAAGTCTAGTAACCACAAATGCAACGTACAACTCGATTAGCAATTGTAGCTCTCAAAGACGTTGTCGAACTCTGATCTTATTAGTAGCCTGTCCTTTAGATAAGGGATCATACAGTCCTCTGTTTTGATACCGTGTAGACAATCTCATGAAGCATCGTCATACTTATTGTCTAGCAATTAGTTTCTCGATCTCAGATTTATTTGACATAGAACTTATTTGAACACATCAATTAAGTCCTGACCGGGCCCAGCACATCAGTCAAATCAAATCATCGAGTGGCCGTGCTATCGCTTTTACCTTCTCAGGATAAAAGTAACAGATAAACTTCGACTTATATGCATTTACTATTCACTAATCAACTATACACAACAATGCGTTTTATGACATCAATTTACTGATGCGATTTCGCATTATCAATGCACAACCAATTAGTAAACAATAAACCATATATCTTGGTTTTAAGACCATATGATATTATCGTCTTGCGATCACATGCTGTACATTCCATAAAATGATTCCAGCAAGCGTGGGTTTATTCCAATGCTCAAAACTTGTTCATAAGCACTCATGAATGTTGTAGAAAACCTTTGCTATGTCTAATACCATTTAGACAATCTACACACCAATTCATGACAGTCTTCATTCATACCTACTTCCAACATGGAACGACTATGGACCGTTTGAATAATTCAATTATTCTTAATAAACTCAATTATTCTGGAAGTCAAAACATGCAAAGTGAAACAATAGTTAAACAATTAACATAAGACAAAACCCTTAAATAATACTCCTTTATTTAATCATCAAATGTCAATTACATTTATCTATTACATGTTTCTAAACTATCCAATCCAAACTAATATCATCCTACAGCCCAATGCTCCTAGCGTGCTGCAAGTGCTTAACCCTATTCAGTCCCTTCGTAAGCGGATCTGCTGGGTTATCTTCTGATGATATCCTCTTAACTACGAGGTGTCCTTCTTCTACTCGATCTCTAATGAATTGATATTTTCTGTCGATATGTCGTGATCTACCATGATCCCTCGCTTCCTTGGTCAAGGAAACCGCTCCTTCATTATCACAGAAAATTTCCATAGGCTCCTTTATGGCAGGTACAACTCCAAGGTCACCAATAAAGTTGTTCAACCATATCGCCTCCTTTGACGCTTTGCTCGCTGCAATGTACTCTGATTCGCACGTTGAATCAGCTACAGTTTCCTGCTTGGAACATTTCCAAGTCACTGCTCCTCCATTGAGGGTAAAGACCCAGCCCGACTGCGAATGGTAGTTGTCTCTATCAGTCTGAAAACTGGCGTCACTATACCCTCTCACCTTTAAGTCATCACTCCCTCCGAGGACTAAAAACCATTCCTTGGTCCTCCGAAGGTACTTAAGGATATTCTTGACTGCAATCCAATGAGCTCTGCCAGGGTTCCCTTGGTATATACTGACCATGCTCAAAGTAAAGGCCACATCATGGCGAGTACAAGTCATAGCATACATGATCGAGCCAACTGCGGAAGCGTAGGGTAATCAGCTCAACTCTGCTATTTCGACTTTGGTACTCGGACTTTGAGTCTTACTCGACTTGGCATTACTTTGTATCGCTAGTTCTCCCTTCTTCGATTTTTCCATACTAAAACGCTTTAGTAACTTATCCAAGTAAGTATTCTGACTAAGTCCTATCAGTCTCTTACTTCGTTCTCTCACTATCCTTATTCCCAAAATATAGGAAGCCTCTTCGAGGTCCTTCATAGCGAAACACTTCCCGAGCCAGGACTTAACCTCCTGTAGAGTCGGGATGTCGTTTCCTATGAGCAGTATGTCATTGACATACAAAACGAGGAAGCTAACTATACTCCCACTGGCCTTGACATATACATATGATTCATCTTCACTTCGTACAAATCCAAACTCTTTGACTTTCTCATCGAAGCAAAGATTCCATCTGCGAGATGCTTGCTTAAGTCCATAAATGGACTTCTCAAGCTTGCACACTCTATTGGGATGCTTTGGATCGACAAAACCCTCTGGCTGAGCCGTGTAAACATCCTCAGCCAACTTCCCATTAAGTAAAGCGTTCTTGACATCCATCTGCCATATCTCATAATCATGAAATGCAGCAATGGCTAGCATCACCCTAATAGATTTTATCTTTGCAACTGGTGAGAAGGTCTCATCATAGTCAACTCCGAGAGTTTGAGTAAAGCTCTTCGCCACCAGTCGTGCCTTATACGTGTGAACATTCCCATCCACGTTGGTCTTCTTCTTGAAGATCCATTTGCACCCAACCGTCTTACGTCTGGGCACATTGTCAACCAAATTCCAAACTTGGTTGTAATACATGGACTGAATCTCGCTGTCCATCGCGTCTTTCCATTTTGCAGATTTTGGGCCTGCCATGGCTTCCTTATAGCTATTAGGTTTATCTAGATTTATTAGTGTACCATCACTAATATAAGTGTCCCCTTAGTTAGTAATATGAAAACCATAAAATTTGGGTTAAACTCTAACTCTTTCGGTACGTCTAAGAGGTAAGGACTCATCAATTGTTTCAACCGGAGTTTCCTCCTCGGGTTGAGCGCCAGTGGTAGAGGTTCCTTCATCGCTCGATTGTTGAATTTCTTCAAGATCGATTTTCCTCCCAATGTCTCCTTGGCTTATGAGTTCTCGCTCTCAGAAAACCCCTCTCCTCGCAACGAAGACAACATTGTCACTCGGTCTATAGAAGAGATATCCAAAGGATCTCTGCGGATAGCCGATGAAGATACATCGCTCACTACGAGGTTCGAGCTTGTCGTGAGTCTCTCGTCTTACGAAAACCTCACAGCCCCAAACCTTGATATGTGCCAACAAGGGAGCTTTCCCTGTCCACATCTCGTGAGGTGTTTTGGCAACCTTCTTTGTAGGGACTCGGTTAAGGATATGGGCGGCAGTCTCTAAGGTATACCCCCAGAATGAGATAAGTAGTGAAGCACGACACATCATAGAACAGGCCATGTCTAACAAGGTTTGATTACGCCTTTCTGCCACACCATTCAACTGTGGTGTCCTAGGTGGCGTCAATTGCGAAAGTATTCCACATTCCTTGAGATAGTCGTGGAATTCAAGACTTAGGTACTCTCCTCCTCGATCGGATTGAAGCATCTTGATTTTCCTGCCTAATTGATTCTCCACTTCATGCTTGAACTCTTTGAACTTTTCAAACGTTTTTGACTTGTGTTTGATTAAGTAAATATAACCATATCTACTATAATCATCGGTGAAAGTCACGTAGAAGTGGTTCCCATCCTTTGTGGTAGATCTAAATGGCCCACATACATCGGTATGTATGAGATCCAATAAACCCTCACCCCTCTCACAAGTGCCAGTGAAGGGTGACTTAGTCATCTTTCCAAGTAAATAAGATTCACACGTGTCATCTTCCCTAAGGTTGAATGACTCCGACACTCCATCCTTTTGGAGTTGGGCTATGCGCTTCTTGTTGACATGTCCAAGACGACAATGCCACAAGGATGCTTTATCCATACTATTGGAAGAATCCATGCATAACACATCATTTCCTAGGTTATCTACAACCATAACAGTTTCATAAGTTCCATTACAAGGCATTGCTTCAAAGTATAAAACACGATTTAGATAAGCATAAATAGAACCATTCTAATTATTAAACGAATATCTAAATCCTTGTCTAAATAAACCATGAAATGAAATGATGTTTCATGCCATATCTGGCGAGTAGCAAAAATTATTTAAATCTAAACCCAATCCATTACTAAGCACTAAAGAATACACTCCACACTTGGTGACAGGCGACAATCTTCTGTTTCCCATGATTAGATTTATTCTACCATGCTCCACATCCCTATTTCTTCCTAGTCCCTGCAAATCAGAACAAATGTGGTAACCACATCCTGTATCAAGAACCCAAGAAATAGCATGAGATGAATCATTAGATTTAATTGTGTATATACCTGCAAAAGATGGCTTGATCTTTCCATCCTTAATGGATTGCAGATATTCCGGGCAGCTTCTCTTCCAATGCCCTATTTTGTGGCAATGATGGCACTCTGCCTCCTTTGGGTTAGGGTTGGGCTTAGCAGGATCAACCTTGGTCCCAATAGAAGAGGAACCATCTTGGGACTTTCCCTTGCGGTGGCTCTTTGACGGAGCCTTCCTCTTCTTGCCCCTTCCTTTCCCTATAGCCAAAATAGGAGCAGCGAATGAATTGGGAGTTGGTGCAACAGTGTCACACCCCAAAACCACGAACGGCGGAAACGTTCAAGGGTGGAGGACGTCATGTACAGTATCACAAAAGTGTAATATAATAAACAAGCAACAACATCATCCATTGCATTATAAGTAAAGTTTTAATACATATGTGTTCTTTCATTGTAGTAAGACACCAAAAATATACAATCAAAATAAAAGACGGGACTTGTCTGCTCTGTCTTCTCAAAACCTGGCCTCCGTACCTGTCTATTGATGACCTGAGAATACAAGTTATTTTGAAAGCGAGTATCAGCTTTAAAGCTAGTGAATTCATAAGTATATAAGTGTCATTGCCTTGTTTGTGAAAATCTGTTATGAAGGCCATGTAAAACGTTAAATGAAAATGTTGATGTACGTATGAAAAACCCTAGAAAATCCCTTATTTTCTATCAGTTTGAGATGTAGTCTTCTACCAAGACCCGAATGTTTTGTTTGTAAAATGATAGTTTTTCCTTTGTATTGACTAGTACTAAAAGTGCTTAGTCTAACTCATCGTTTATGTGAATGTATCACAAAATAAAGTAAACAGGAAAATGTACTACTGTAAGTGTTGTCACTGGGTACTAGGACTAACACAACATCGCATTAAGCGAAATATGTAACCTAATGAACATCCGAAGATTGTCCAAAACAAGTATTAATGTAAGTGTCATCGCTGGGTACTAGGAGTAACACAATCATCGCAATAAGAGAAAGGTATAACCTAATGAACATCCGAAGATTGTCCAATTGTCCTCTGTAGCAGCAGCAGGTGGGTGGAAGGGTTAGTCCCAATCGATCTAACTAATATAAGTAGTAACCTTAGACCTCCGTAGATGGTCATCGACCAGTGGTGCTAATCAATGGGCTTTGGAATGGTAAGTCCCGCCGAGCTATCCCATTGAACCGAGATAGGAAAGATAATTTACACAGTAAGTACTAATAAATCATCCTCATAGTCCTAAGTACAAGTATCCAGGTAAGTGAATACAGGATAATGCACCTATGTAAAAGTGTCCGTGTATGGTATTCATGTATGTGTGTCCATGTAACAGGTAAGTATATGTAAACATATTCATGTATCAGGTAAACATCTGTAAGTACTCATGTATCAGGTAATGTACTAGTATAGACTCATGAATGAACTGACTCTTGTGTGATTCTTTGTAATAGAAGTAATGTTTGATATCTTCAAATTATCCCTATGATAATTTACTGTAATATAACTGGTTGATCGTGTAGGTTTATACACTCTCACTGCTCAAGGGTGTGGGAAACTAAATGAAAGATGTAAACTATAATATCAATACATATATAGGAATATAAGTGTATATGCATAGTTTAGTTCAAGAATGTAAAATGGTTTTGTAAGACATCTTATGGGTTTTGAACAATAATTAACAATGACTTGATGTCATTTTAATAAACATTTCAAAGGTAAAACATTTGGTAACAATGTGTTTTTAAGATGTAAAACCATTTCATGCATCACATTTTGTAGCATGTGAAATCTGTTAAATGACAAACACAGTTATAAAATACATATCAATGATTAAATAACATGTTTGTTTCTACTTGTATTCCCCCCCATTACAGCATTTAAAATCATTTAAAATATTGATTAGGGGTATGAACTCACCTGCAGTTGGTGATTGGGATGAACTGAACGGTATAGGATGGCTAGGTGTCAAGCGAGGACTTGTACACACACTACGATCCTAATGAACATATAATCACACATATATGCACTCAATTAGACTCAAATCACTAATTGAAAATGTTAAGACATCCTAGACATAATAAACACTTTACATAAGTGTTTTAAGCCTTAAGGATTGCATCTAAGCTATTGTGGGACAAGGTATTTGTGTTTAGGGTTCCAAAGGACCCTACATGTGAGGTTACTCCCCATAAACCATCACACATGGAGTTTACGGTTGTAAACTCTTGAGTTTACGGCCGTAAACTCCCAACCTTGGGGGTTTGGTGTGTTTTGAAGTCCCAAATGATTCCTAGAATTATTCTAACTTGGTGGTTAAATTATTGGAAGGGTTTAAGGTCTAGAAATACTCCAATTAGGAGTTTACGGCTGTAAACTCTAAGTATGGTGTGTTTTTGATGCTTTCAAGTCTCTTGCACTTGTGGTATAGGTTCTAGACTTTTATTCCTAGCATATGAAGGCATTAGGCACAACTTGGTGCCCTTTTTAGCAGTTTACGGCCCAAGAACCATTTCTTGGCCGTAAACTCACTTTGTTAAGTGATTTTGATGTGGTTCAAGCCCTTGATTTAATGGAAACAAGTCTAGGTAATTGTCTAAGGCTTTAGGAGCGTTAAAAGCACCATTTGAGCTTGAATTTTGGAGTTTACATCCTATGATATTCTTGGGCCGTAAACTCCCAAACTTGGGTGGATTTTGGTTGTTTTCTTGTCCTTAATACACCTACAATTTAGTCGAAGGCAGTTGCATAACACAAGGGTTGGTTTTGGCTTCATTTCGGGAGTTTACCGCCCAAGAACACCTTGGAGAGTAAACTCCTAGATCTTATGATTTAACCATCTAAATCATGTTATAAGCACATAATAAGCATTCTAACACTACTAGAAAGAGTTACTCACGTTTTGGTATAAAAACCCGAAGATCCGTGAGAGAGAAAATGGTTTTTCTCTGGATGGAAATGTGAATAATGAATGAATTTGGTTCAGAAATCTTTTTATAGTCCTGAAATATTTTTGGCAGAAAATATTTTTATTCCTGAAATGATCTCTAATATAATAGAGTGTTGGAATAATAGTGTTGCACAAAACCCTAGTGCACCCACTCTACTGATATTTCTTGAAGTGTAAACCGTGAATTACTCAAACTTACGCAGAAAGTCTGAAAGTTAACTGTGACTGCTATAACTTCTATTGAAGTGGTATAGTTTGTACATAATGGAAATTTCGGGTTGTCACATCATCCCCCCGTTAGAAGGAATTTCTTCCCGAAATTAGAATTTAAGCAAGTAAGAAATTACAAATAACTAAGCAAAAAGGTGAGGGTATTCAGTTTCATCTGATCCTCACGTTCCCAAGTGAATTCAGGTCCACGCTTTGCGTTCCAGCGCACCTTCACTATCGGGATACGGCTCTGCTTTGTTTGCTTGACCTCTCGCTCCATGATCTCTACTGGTTCCTCCACGAAGTTGAGGCTCTCGTTGATCTCGATCTCGTCGAGTGGAATAACAAGAGTCTCGTCGGATAGACACTTTTTCAAGTTTGACACGTGGAAGGTAGGATGTACGTTACTGAGTTCTTGCGGTAGATTGAGCTTGTTAGCCATAGGGCCGATTCTTGCGAGAATCTCGAAAGGCCCTATGTATCTTGGATTGAGCTTCCCACGCTTTCCAAAGTGTATCAAGCCCTTCCAGGGTGAGACCTTCAGTAGGACTCGGTCGCCCACCTGGAACTCCAATGGTTTCCTACGCTTGTCAGCGTAGCTTTTCTGTCGGTCTCTAGAGGCTTTTAATCGTTCACAAATTTGAACGATCTTCTCTGTCGTTTCCCAAATGATCTCCGAACCCATGAGAGTGCTTTCGGGAACTCATCCCTTAGCTAACTGGGTATCACCCACTTCAGCCCAGCACAGAGGGGATCTGCACTTTCGGCCATAGAGGGCCTCAAATGGAGCTGCCTTTATGCTCGTATGATAACTATTGTCGTAGGAAAATTCAACAAGGGGTAAATGGATATCCCAAGCTTTTCCAAAGTCAATCACACAGGCACGCAACATATCTTCTAAGGTTTGGATAGTTCTCTCACTTTTCCCGTCGGTCTGTGGATGGTAGGCTGTACTCATATCCAGCCTAGTTCCTAGGGAACTTTGTAATGACTGCCAGAACCTCGAAGTGAATCTACTATCTCGGTCCGAGATGATAGATAAAGGAACACCGTGCAGCCTTACAATCTCCCTAATGTAAGTTCTGGTAAGTTTCTCCATCTTGTCTGTTTCTTTGATCGGTAGGAAGTGTGCAGACTTGGTCAGTCTATCGACGATGACCCATATGGAATCAAGTCCACCCGTTGTCTTGGGCAACTTGGTTATGAAGTCCATAGTGATCCGCTCCCACTTCCATTCTGGTATCTCCGGTTGTTGTAGAAGACCGGAGGGTTTCTGGTATTCGACCTTGACCTTTGCGCAAGTAAGGCATTTACTCACGAAGGTAGCAATATCTGCTTTCATGTTAGGCCACCAGTATAACTTTTTAAGATCCAGATACATCTTATCTGAACCCGGGTGGACGGAATAACGAGTGTTGTGAGCTTCGGTCATGACCAAGTCTCTGAAGCCACCGTGTTTCGGTGTCCAGATCCGATCCATGAGGTATAAGGCTCCGCCACCCTTGACTTCCAAGTTCTTATCCATCCCTCTAAGGGATTCACCCGCCACGTTTTCAGGTTTCAAAGCGTCGAGCTGAGCCTCCTTTATTTGCGTGGACAAGTGTGAATGGATAGTTAGAGTCAAAGACTTGACTCTACGACCAGTATATTCTTTCTGACTTAGGGCGTCGGCTACTACATTGGCTTTACCCGGATGATAACGAATTTCGCACTCGTAATCACTAAGTAGCTCGACCCACCGTCGTTGTCTCATGTTGAGCTCTTTCTGGTTGAAAATGTGTTGTAGACTCTTATGGTCTGTAAAGATCGTGCATTTTGTACCGTACAGGTAATGTCGCCAGATCTTCAGAGCAAACACAACTGCTCCTAGTTCAAGATCGTGGGTTATGTAGTTAACCTCATGTGTCTTCAGCTGTCTCGAGGCATAGGCTATGACTTTACCTCGCTGCATCAGAACACATCCGAGTCCTTGATTGGATGCATCGCAATAGACAATGAAGTCTTCTATCCCTTCGGGAAAGGACAGTATCGGGGCGGTGCACAAGGCTCGTTTGAGCGTTTGGAACGCGCTTTCCTGTTTCTCTTCCTAGTCAAAGGCCACGCCTTTCTGGGTCAGGGTTGTAAGAGGTTTCGCTATGTTGGAGAAGTTCTGAATTAACCTGCGATAGTAGCCAGCTAGACCTAGAAATTGACGAATTTCAGTAGGTGTCTTTGGCGCTGACCAGTTCTCGATGGCTTTAATTTTGGAAGGGTCCACGTGTATACCTTCTTCGCTAACTACATGGCCCAAAAATTCGACTCGCCGAATCGAAAATTCGCACTTTGAGAACTTCGCGTAGAGCTTCTCCGATCGCAATGTTTCTAAGATTTTACGGAGATGTTGACTATACTCCTCCTTACTTCGACAGTAGATGAGTATGTCATCAATGAAGACGATGACAAATTGATCCAAGTAAGGAAGACACACCCTATTCATCAGATCCATGAATACTGCGGGCGCGTTAGTTAATCCGAATGACATTACTACAAACTCGTAGTGCCCATAATGAGTTCGGAAGGCTGTCTTGGGAACATCCTCCTCTAATACTCGTAGTTGGTGATATCCGGACCGCATATCTATCTTCGAGAAGTAGTTGGCTCCTTGAAGTTGATCAAACAAATCGTCAATGTGGGGCAAGGGAGAACGATTTTTAATGGTAAGTTTGTTGAGTTCTCTATAGTCGATGCACATGCGAAACGATCCATCTTTCTTCTTGACGAACAAGACAGGTGCTCCCCATGGTGAGAAGCTTGGTCGAATGAATCCCTTCTTGAGAAGTTCGTTAAGTTGACTGGAAAGTTCCTGCATTTCATCCGGTGCCAGGCGATAAGGAGATTTGGCTACGGGGGTAGCCCCTGGCACTAAGTCGATTCTGAATTCGACTTGGCGTTGTGGTGGTAAACCAGGAAGTTCTTTTGGGATTATGTCGGGAAAGTCGCGAACTTCTGGGATTTTCTGGATGTCTTTCAGTTCTTGACTGGTATCGACAACGTGTGCGAGAAATGCATGGTACTCCTTTCGCAAGCACTTCTGAGCTTGAATGCACGAAATGATGCGAAGGCTCGTACTAGGTTTGTCGCCGTAGATAACTAAAGTTTCGTTGTTAGGAAGGTTAAGACGAACTGCTTTTTCGAAGCACATAATGTCGGCACGAAGAAGAAACCAATCCATACCGATGATAACGTCGAAACATTTAATTGGGACTGGCATGAGATTTATCTTGAAAGTATGGCCATCTAAAGTTAAGGTACAACCTACGTATATGCAGTTTGTACTCTCTGTTTTCCCGTTAGCCATTTCTACCGTGAATGAATTATCTAATGCACATGGTTTTTGTTTAAGTAGGTGTGCAAATTTGTGACTTACAAAACTTTTCTCGGCTCCACTATCGAAAAGTATGCAAGCATATGAGTTATCGAGGAGGAACGTACCAGTAACTATCGTAGGATCAGCTACTGCTTCCTCATGGCCTAGGGCCATAACTCTTCCTACCCCTCCAACCATTCCTGCTTTAGGGTAGTTCCTCTTGTAGTGGCCCACTTCGCCACAACCGTAGCAAGTTTGGCCCATACCGACATTAGGAACTTGGGCGGCTTGAGCTGTTGGAGTTTGGCAGAAACGGGCTGTGTGCCCCTTCCGGTTGCAGTTGGTGCATTGCATCTCCCTGCAAGGCCCGCGGTGGTGGAAGTTGCACTTGGTGCACTTCGGGAGAGACCCAGCATAAGTTTTTGCTGGTAAGGGGTTCGCAGGGACAACAGGAGTCACTGTGGCAGCATTGATCGCCACTAGTTGTTGTTTATTGGAGGATCCTTGCGGAGCCCCTCTTTTCCTCTTATTCCACCCCTTTTTGTGGTAGTCGGGGTTGGACTTTTGTGGTACAGGTGTAGGGACTGTTGTGTTCTGAGGTTTCCGGTGATCGATGAGAGATTGTGCTAGTTCCTTGGCGCTATCAAAGGTTATAGGCCTGGAAGCGATCACACTTGACTGGATCTGGGGCGATAGTCCCCAGATATATCTCTCGATCTTTTTGCTCTGGAGAGCAACCATATCAGGGCATAAGTTTGCCAGATCACAGAACCTATTTGTGTAGGCCGTGATGTTGGATCCAACCATTTGTAGACCCCAGAATTCCTGCTCGAGTTTTTGTACTTCGCCTCGAGGACAGTATTCCTTCATCAGCATGTCTTTCAACTTTTCGCAGCCGATGGAATACGCCACCACCATAGTTAGATAATTAACATGGCTGTTCCACCATGTTAGTGCTCTGTCAGAGAAGGTACAAGCTGCAAACTTGACCTTGTTGCCTTCCTGGCAAGCACAGATTTCAAAGACAGATTCCATCTTTTCAATCCATTGTCTTAACACCATTACACCCCCAGTTCCATTGAAGTTGCGGGGTCTGGCGTTAGTGAAGTCCTTGTAGGTGCATTCCCGAGGGTGTCCATGGCTTTCGCCGTGGTTCGAGGGTGGTGCACCTGTTCCTGATCCACTAGGGGCAGGAGCGTTGATTGCCGACACAGCAGCTGCAACTGCTGCTGTGAAAGCTGCCTGGAACATGTTGGCATCGAAAGGATTTGGTGGTTGAAGAGGTACAGGTGGTGGTGGAGGTGGTGGTATTGGTGCTTCGTTGTTTGGATTTCACCTTGGATTCCTGCGTGGCGGCATCTTTAACCGTACGTTTAAAAGATGACGAAATGGATAAGAATAAATGACTAATGAATGTGTCTCATGGACTAAATCCCCATAGCCCAACAACAGAAAGAATAGTATCACTAAATGAAGAAGATAGCATTTGGATAATAATTTCCATAAGATTAGATATCCGTCAATAATACTGGAATTACAGATGTAACAAGTTCGGGAAAAATGGCCTACAAGTAGGCCTTACATCAACCAAGATGGAAAATTTTGACATAATTAAGACTAGATCAAGACCTAACAGGTCTAAGATTTATACAGATAGGAAAATTAGACCAAATTTTTTCATAAACTAGGTTATATCCAAAAGATGAGTCGACGAGATTTTATCGGCGACGAGAACTGCTAGCATGAGTCCTCGATCCCGATAGTAGACGTTCAATGTCCTTTATACGTCTGTCCGACCTTGCTTGCTGAGCTTGAAGTTCTCTAACTTCAACTTGGGTTTCAGCAAGTTCCCTCTGCAGATTTGCATTGCGGACCAGAGTCCTTTCATGAGCATACTCTAGTTGGCAAATGTGGAGAGTGTTAACACCAGAGTTGGCGTCAACTTCCAAGACTTGATTGATAGTCGCCTGAGCTATTATCGAGTTCCGAGAAATCCTATGCACCATGATTGGTAGGACTCTATCAGCAGAACCTCCTTCAGTGAGGTTGTAGAAACTTCGGTCTCCATTGTAGGGAATGGGCTGACCCTGTTCATGACTCCATGTAATCAAGTTAGTGGCCCATAGAGGTGTGGGTCCTTGAAACACAGGGCGGGGGTTCAGGTTTGGGTTTTGAGCATTTGGGGGTAGGTTGTTGACTTCTGGCTCCGAGTCAGAACTATCAGAAAAACCCTCAGCATGGTAATCATCCAAAGGAATTGGGTGATCATCTTCTGGTTCAGCCTCTAGCCAGCTAGCATTGCCTTGGTTCGGGAAGTACGGATCGCCGTGGTGAAATCCAGCCATTTTAATCTACGCGAGAAAAGGGGTGTAAGAATTAGCTAAATAAACGAACTGACTAAGATAATTACAGTAAGACCAAATACCCCTATGGTATTTCTTTATGGTTGTGTTGGTAAGTTTTTAGACTTGCTGCCATATCACAACCATTCTTGGGCATATTCTAATCACTCCTCGGACCAACATAGTTGATCAGGCTATGCCATCCCCAAGACTGACCATATATCCCCAGGCATACTTCTGATATTCAACAATCGTAATACTTTTGTTCTTGTCGTTGTGACACTGAGTTTAGTATGAATGCAGGCACGTATACTTACTTAAATATTTTATTATTTAAAAGTATAACTCTTGGACAGAGTGTTTTAATCCCGATGTATTTATAGTTAGTATATCTTTTATGGGTTGATATACTTTATTCACTATAAACAATGCTCTGATACCAATCTGTCACACCCCAAAACCACGAACGGCGGAAACGTTCAGGGGTGGAGGACGTCATGTACAGTATCACAACAGTGTAATATAATAAACAAGCAACAACATCATCCATTGCATTATAAGTAAAGTTTTAATACATATGTGTTCTTTCATTGTAGTAAGACACCAAAAATATACAATCAAAATAAAAGACGAGACTTGTATGCTCCGTCTTCTCAAAACCTGGCCTCCGTACCTGTCTACTGATGACCTGAGAATACAAGTTATTTTGAAAGCGAGTATCAGCTTTAAAGCTGGTGAATTCATAAGTATGTAAGTGTCATTGCCTTGTTTGTGAAAATCTGTTATGAAGTCCATGTAAAACGTTAAATGAAAATGTTGATGTACGTATGAAAAACCCTAGAAAATCCCTTATTTTCTATCAGTTTGAGATGTAGTCTTCTACCAAGACCCGAATATTTTGTTTGTAAAATGATAGTTTTCCTTTGTATTGACTAGTACTAAAAGTGCTTAGTCTAACTCATCGTTTATGTGAATGTATCACAAAATAAAGTAAACAGGAAAATGTACTACTGTAAGTGTTGTCACTGGGTACTAGGACTAACACAACATCGCATTAAGCGAAATATGTAACCTAATGAACATCCGAAGATTGTCCAAAACAAGTATTAATGTAAGTGTCATCGCTGGGTACTAGGAGTAACACAATAATCGCAATAAGCGAAAGGTATAACCTAATGAACATCCGAAGATTGTCCAATTGTCCTCTGTAGCAGCAGCAGGTGGGTGGAAGGGTTAGTCCCAATTGATCTACCTAATATTAGTAGTAACCTTAGACCTCCGTAGATGGTCATCGACCACTGGTGCTAATCAGTGGGCTTCAGAATGGTAAGTCCCGCCGAGCTATCCCATTGAACCGAGATAGGAAAGATAATTTACACAGTAAGTACTAATAAATCATCCTCATAGTCCTAAGTACAAGTATCCAGGTAAGTGAATACATGATAATGCACCTATGTAAAAGTGTCCTTGTATGGTATTCATGTATGTGTGTCCATGTAACAGGTAAGTATATGTAAACATATTCATGTATCAGGTAAACATCTGTAAGTACTCATGTATCAGGTAATGTACTAGTATAGACTCATGAATGAACTGACTCTTGTGTGATTCTTTGTAATAGAAGTAATGTTTGATATCTTCAAATTATCCCTATGATAATTTACTGTAATATAACTGGTTGATCGTGTAGGTTTATACACTCTCACTGCTCAAGGGTGTGGGAAACTAAATGAAAGATGTAAACTATAATATCAATACATATATAGGAATATAAGTGTATATGCATAGTTTAGTTCAAGAATGTAAAATGGTTTTGTAAGACATCTTATGGGTTTTGAACAATAATTAACAATGACTTGATGTCATTTTAATAAACATTTCAAAGGTAAAACATTTGGTAACAATGTGTTTTTAAGATGTAAAACCATTTCATGCATCACATTTTGTAGCATGTGAAATCTGTTAAATGACAAACACAGTTATAAAATACATATCAATGATTAAATAACATGTTTGTTTCTACTTGTATTCCCCCCCATTATAGCATTTAAAATCATTTAAAATATTGATTAGGGGTATGAACTCACCTGCAGTTGGTGATTGGGATGAACTGAATGGTATAGGATGGCTAGGTGTCAAGCGAGGACTTGTACACACACTACGATCCTAATGAACATATAATCACACATATATGCACTCAATTAGACTCAAATCACTAATTGAAAATGTTAAGACATCCTAGACATAATAAACACTTTACATAAGTGTTTTAAGCCTTAAGGATTGCATCTAAGCTATTGTGGGACAAGGTATTTGTGTTTAGGGTTCCAAAGGACCCTACATGTGAGGTTACTCCCCATAAACCATCACACATGGAGTTTACGGTTGTAAACTCTTGAGTTTACGGCCGTAAACTCCCAACCTTGGGGGTTTGGTGTGTTTTGAAGTCCCAAATGATTCCTAGAATTATTCTAACTTGGTGGTTAAATTATTGGAAGGGTTTAAGGTCTAGAAATACTCCAATTAGGAGTTTACGGCCGTAAACTCTAAGTATGGTGTGTTTTTGATGCTTTCAAGTCTCTTGCACTTGTGGTATAGGTTCTAGACTTTTATTCCTAGCATATGAAGGCATTAGGCACACCTTGGTGCCCTTTTTAGCAGTTTACGGCCCAAGAACCATGTCTTGGCCGTAAACTCACTTTGTTAAGTGATTTTGATGTGGTTCAAGCCCTTGATTTAATGGAAACAAGTCTAGGTAATTGTCTAAGGCTTTAGGAGCGTTAAAAGCACCATTTGAGCTTGAATTTTGGAGTTTACAGCCTATGATATTCTTGGGCCGTAAACTCCCAAACTTGGGTGGATTTTGGTTGTTTTCTTGTCCTTAATACACCTACAATTTAGTCGAAGGCAGTTGCATAACACAAGGGTTGGTTTTGGCTTCATTTCGGGAGTTTACCGCCCAAGAACACCTTGGAGAGTAAACTCCTAGATCTTATGATTTAGCCATCTAAATCATGTTATAAGCACATAATAAGCATTCTAACACTACTAGAAAGAGTTACTCACGTTTTGGTATAAAAACCCGAAGATCTGTGAGAGAGAAAATGGTTTTTCTCTGGTTGGAAATGTGAATAATGAATGAATTTGGTTCAGAAATCTTTTTATAGTCCTGAAATATTTTTGGCAGAAAATATTCTTATTCCTGAAATGATCTCTAATATAATAGAGTGTTGGAATAATAGTGTTGCACAAAACCCTAGTGCACCCACTCTACTGATATTTCCTGAAGTGTAAACCGTGAATTACTCAAACTTACGCAGAAAGTCTGAAAGTTAACTGTGACTGCTATAACTTCTATTGAAGTGGTATAGTTTGTACATAATGGAAATTTCGGGTTTTCACAAACAGACTTGTCCTTTAGGTTCCTCTCAGCAGTCCTTAGGAGCCCTTGGAGTTTGCTTAGGGTGACCTCTTCCTTGTTCATGTGGTAGGTCATCCTAAATTGGTTGTAGCATGAGGGCAAGGAGTGAAGAACAATGTCGATGGCCAAATCCTCCCCAAAGTTAACATTTAACTTGCAAAGACGATCAACATATCTTTGCGTCTTTTGCAAGTGCACGGTAAGAGATTCTCCACTTCCCATCTTAGCGGTGATCATGTTCGTGATGCATAGCGCTCTTGCCTCGTGCTTTGGTGGTACCTCTCCATTAATTCTTGATGCATTTCATACGGATACATGTCCTCATAGGACTTTTGGAATTCTTGGTTCATAGTGGCTATCATGATGCAATACACTTTCGTTGCATGACGTTCGTGGGTCTCAAAGACAACCATTTCTTCAGGAGTAGCGATTTCTGGATTGATCTTCTCGAGCTTCTCGTCGAGCACATACTCTTTGTCCTTGTGGTGCGCAATCGTGCGAATGTATCTTATCCATTCGCTAAAGTTCGTCCATCAAAAGTCACTTTTTGACAAAGACTCATTAGCGTGAATGAGTTAGTAGCAGCGTTGTTTGCGTTAGCCATCTACAAATAGAAAGGACAAAGTTTGATTAGAATTGAATCCCTAATTAAACACCCAAAATGAAAAATTAGGGCTAGGACCCAACAACATCATTTACATATTAGAAAAGGGATGCCGTAATCCAACACGCAAATAATTTGGAGGTAAGTGAATGACGATTCACTAATTCTTCATCATGAAAAACATTAGCTTATGTTTTAAATGTATTGAGAATTCCTAGATTTTCTTGGAGATTCATTGAACTTTTCAATGGCATGTTTAAATCTCGATATGCCCCTCTCGTTTGTGATTGGGATGCCGAGGATCACAAAGTGGGTGTGAATCACCATGAAAATCTACATGGTGCCTTCATTGTTACAAACACCTATTCGATGTGCCGGTAAACGACACACGCTCCACCGAACTATGATAAACAATGAATCACCTTTTGCCACCTTTGCTTAGAACTATTTAGTGTGCCAGTAAACCACACACGCTCCACTAACTTCTTAGCAAGGGTGCAAAGTGTAATTTCATGGGATTACATCAATTTCATTTTTGCCTAAAGTAACTAGGATTGGGAATTTATAAAAACATTTAGTTAGTTTATATAGATTCATTATACTTATTAATTGAAGAGAGGATTTCCCTATCCTACCCGTTCAGCTAACGACCCTCCACCAGTCAAGCAAGCGGTGGGTGTGAGTGTACACCCATTAAGCGTCATTTTATAGGCAGCAACCTTATACCCACCTAATAGACCGGCTTCGTGAATAAGGCCTACTAACGGTAAGACTAGCATTTTAATTATACATATATATTTATTAAACTTGTAATAATATAATATTATAGGGTGTATTTTAAATATTTCAAAATACTAGGGTTTTAATCTTCAATTTAAAATTTTCGAATTTAATAGCATTTAAATTAAAATTTTAAATATTAAAACTATTGATTTAATAATTATCTTAAATTATGAAATCATAAGGGATTATCTAAATCGTAAAGGATAATTACCATTTAAACAATTAACTTATCCTAATCCCTTTTATCCCTCTACATTTCGAAAATAATGGGAGGGGATAACTCAAAATCTTTAATTACCATATTTAACGATTAAAAGATAATTACAAGATATGGAATTATCCAAATCCCTAAAATTTAAGATCTTATCTTGGGGAAGGAGGCTAATCTAGAAATTCTAGGGTTTGCAAACCCTAGATTTCGAAATCTTGGACTAAAGGAAAGGATTTGAAAAACCCTTTCATAATTTTCGCAAATTAGGGTTAGGAAACCCTAATCTCAAAATTTCTTGCCTCCTAGGGTTTATTGGCTATAAACCCTAATTTGTCAAGTTCATACAATTGTATAATACTAATTGAAAACAAGTTAACCAAAGGCTCTGATACCACTGATGGGTTTTATACAAACAATCCTATGTGTGCATGCAACCCTAGATTTGGATCTATGTTTTCACTGTTAGATACACAACATTATGAACACATTAATAAAACCCTAATGTAGCCTACTATTTTCGAAATTTAAATAGAAGGTTAGATCACATACCTCTTGTTGTTATATTGCAATAACAACTTAAATCTTCAAACCCTAAGTCTTGAAAGCAAGCACCACAAGTGTAGTGCCTCTAATGGCTCACAAACACCACAAGCAATTGGAGAAGCTATAGAGAGAGAAGGGGAGAGGTAGAAATCGGCCTTATGATCTCTTAGAATCAAGTGGACGAAATCTTAAGGCCTTAGGGGTCTTTATATAGAGTAGAGATTATGGTTTCAGTCCTTATGCTTATCTAGTTGCTTGTCCACCAAGCAATCATAAGATAAGCCTTGAAAAAAACCCTTATATCCTTTAGACCTTTGGACGATTTCAAGGATATCTTATCCCTTGAATTCGTCCATCCTACAATAAGGATAACTATTTCCGTATTTTGCAACTATCACATAATTACAATTCAACCCCTCTAGTTTAATTAATTACACTTGATCACAAAATTAGTTCCTAATTAATTATTGACCAATATTAATTAAACAAATATGATTTGTCCTTTAATAGATTATTCTTATAACATATTAATAAATCATAATAACCTCTTTCTCTATTTATTTCTTCAGTTAAGTTGCTTTGGTGAAGGCAACCCAAAAGGACCGTGCACAACCGGGTCAAGTACTTACCAAATATGGTTACGGGCTTAGACACTAATCCAACAATGCGGATGTGAATGTTGAGGTGAGATGTGGTCTGCGCCATGTTCTTGACTTTGCCCTTTTGAGGAAGGAACACCAGGTTCCTCCTCAAGCCATTGCTTAAGACCATCAATTTTGGCACAAACTTCAGTGAACTGAACTTTGATAGCCTCACTAAGTTGCTAATTGGTGGGGTTTGTAGTGTTGAAAATCAATTTGTGAATCTAAGAATCTCTTGGCCATGGAAGTTGGAGAATAAGGAGCGTCTGAGGTTGTTGATGGTTGATTGTAAGACTGAAATAGCGGACTCATAAGCATTGTGAGTTTCCTCAACAAGCTTCTTTGAATGAGCATCATGACCCGCAATGACGGATTGAAGCTCAGCTTTGATTGCGGTCACTTCAGTAATGAGTCGCTCCGCAGTGGTGATAAATTGTTAGTGATCCGCCTTCCGGCTTGTATCCAAGGCTCGGATACCCATTTCAACCTTGAGAGAGATTCTCTCAGCACGAAGTCGTTCTCTTGCTTCTAAACGTTCTATCCTGTCAATTAGAGATTATGGTCCAGGCATATTTTCCAATTGCGGTTGGCTGGATTTTACTGCTGCTAAGATCTGATCGATCTTGTTTTGCAGGTTTAGAAACTCTTACCTGGAAACATCCATTTTCTTCTTGATTTGTCTTCTTCATCTAAAATCATCATCATATCATCTGATGGTGCTGTTTGGTTGATTTTATCCATGTCAATGTCATCATATCCAAATGTAGGTCCGGAGCTGACTTCAATTGCGGTTCCATCATCTTGAGAGTCATTAACTGCAGTTGTTGGAGGGGGCTGGGATGGACCTGCACCATCATGATTAGACTGATCCTTGCAGATGGTTTCTGCCATTGTGGTCATCCATTCTTGAACTTTGAAAAAGTAGTTACGGTGTTGGCGTTGTTGATAGCATATGCCCAGTACTTAGCCACCATTTTAATTTCCTTTTCTTTTTGTTGAAGCTATTGCATTTGCCTATCTTTTCGAGCTTGAAATGCCCTGCGAAAAGCTTAGTATTTCTTGATACCAGAAACAGTAGTGGGACGATCCCTAATGAAGGTATCATCAGATTCATAACTGTTAAAACCTTGATTTCACACTGAGGTGTCCCTCGGGTTCATGGATCCTTGCACATTTGTGCTCATCGTGCCTAAGCACTTGTATGTAAGGTAAGAAGAGTAGGATTTCCTGAGCTTCCATGGTCTCATTGACCCGTAGTCAAGTTTTCCCTCGGCTCAGTTTTGGCAAGGACTGAAGAATTATCCTGCGGTGGGGAAGGTGTATCAAGTGTTTGGAGTACAAGATCAAGGATGGAGCGTAACTCATGTTCCTGAAAGAAATGAAGTTTGGAAGCCCCATAAACCTTAGGGAGAGAAGAACCAATTAAATCCTCTTGAGATTTAGCTGGGGGTGAGTCTCCACGTTTCGATGAAGCACACACACTCACTGTGTATGAGTGGCTTTGAAGGGTTGAAGCGAATGTGCTTGTGGGGACCCCAAGGATTACTGGAGTCTTTTGAGAGACTTCAGCATTGGTTCGGTTATGCATTTGGCTGGAACTTTGGATGGTTTTTCATTTCTTGAGAACAGGGATGGGGACTGATTCATCCTCAGACACATCTTCAACATTGACCGTAGGGGTCTGAACTGGATCAGAGTCTTCATCTGAAGAGACGTGTCTGATTTTACGTTTCTTGGATGGTTCGACTTCTTTGGATAGAGTGTTTTTCTTGGACTTCCCTTGTGAGTTTTTTCTTGAAGAAAGCTTCTTGAGTCTTTGGGATAAATGAAGGTTAGAGAGAGTAGCAGAAGATGGAGTTGCGGTATGTTCAGGATCATAGGGTGCAGTAGAAGCTAGTACATTTTGAATGGGTAGAGGTAGTGTAGAAAGGTATGGGTCAATACCTTTTGTAGCCTCAATGTGATAAGAGACTTCTTTTGTCTCAAGTCCAATGGTAGTCAAGATATTGATAGTAAAATGTCTTAAAGGTCCGCATACATATTGATCTTTAGAGGGAGGGTACCTTTTGAGATCATGGGTGACAAAGAAGTTGATGTCACTACCCATACTGATCTTCGCATCACAGTGAAGGTCTGAGATGCACAATGACCAGAATCTTGCAAAGGTGAGCTCTGTAGGATTTACCCTCGGAGTTTCCTTAGGGATGTACTAAAGGAAATCATCCCATAAGATCTGGCCGTAGTTGACATCATGGCCTGTGAAGATACTCCAGACAAGCTCCAGTAGTTTGAGGCCCATGTTGTCAGTGCCTCTGGTTCTGCCTGACAGACTGCGGATCACATAGTGACAGACGAACTGCTAGACCGCATGGAGGTTGTTTTTCTTGAACTGTGCTATCCCTTTGATCTTCTTTTGGTAGCCCATTTGATAGAGTGAAGAGATGATGTCCAACACGCTGGGAGAGATGAACTTGGTAGAGGGATGAACTAGTAGATTGATTGCACTTAGAAACTTGTCTTTGGTCAAGATGACCAGGGAATCATTCATTAGGTTCAAATGAACTTATTACAGATTGTTGAGGGGACGATATGCCGAGAATGCACATTTGAAGAGTGATGACATTGGACCACATCAGAGAAAGAATCAAAGGGTCCAAACAGTAGGTGATTGGTGATGAACTTGATCAAGAGTCGAATAGACTCATTGTAGGAGGAATGATGTTCAAAGATTGCCCTAAAGTTGCTTGAGGCAATGGATGGCGATTGGTTCTTGTGGCAGAATTAGAACCAGTGGGTTGAGCAGAACCTGAAGCTTTGGATTGCTTCTTTGAAATGCCAGACTTCACCATTTTTGAAAACAGTTTGTAGAACTTGAAGAAAATTTGAGTGCAAGAAGGTGAAGAAGATGAAGATCGTCTAAGAGGGTTCAGAAAGCGTAAAGCTTTTTTGGATGAGAGAAAAAAGGTTTTATAGGGACGTATTTCAAAAGTTTATTGTTTTTAACCTATATGTGGCGGTTAAAGATAAAAACCCTTGAGTTTTTTATTTTTATGAAGAAGGTTAATTTCAGCCAGAAAACGATTGAAAACAGAAAAAGGTTAAATGTTTTTGATTGTCCAAAAATGTAGAATTTAATGAAGTGTCAGACCCATTATCACATGTTTCAGGATCGTGTGGTGAGGGGCTTAAATCCGCTGAATAAAGGTGGAATTTGAATGGATTTGACAACTTGGGACAAGGTGGATAAGACAGTTTAATGAAAAAGATTTCTTTTATTGAGAAACTATTTTATTTGGTTTCAAACCAAAAATAGGTCTGACGAAGGATCATTTGAAAAAGGAGAACTGAAACGGTGATGTGCTATACAAAGAATGTTTTTTCTAATTTGATGAAGAATCGTTAAATAGTACACAAGGTCCTTTGGAATTGATGAAGTAGTTGAAAAATTCATTCAATTCGACTGCAGATTAGTTAGTCATTGCGGATTGATACATCAATGCTGAGAGATTTTTCAATGCGGTGGATGATTATAAGACTGCGGTAGAAGGAATTGAGATAAACACTTGAGCAAGGTCAGAAATAACAAACAGTAAGGACCTTAGAAATATAGGTATGATATCTAGTTGCAGTACACCACGTATACTGTGGTACACAAAGTATACTGAAACCATGTATGATAGATATATTTTGTTAGAACCGCCTTGGGGACCAGAGATGATCTATGGTACCTATGAGTTCAAAAAGAACTGTGGGTCCGGATTCATCATTCCTAACATTTGTAAGAAACTGTTGAGTTTTGTAGAGTCAAGTGCTTATGTGAATACATCAGCAATCTCTTCATGAGTGTTAACAAAAATTAGTTCAATTTTACCTTTCAGAATGTGGTCTTTGATGAATTGATACCGTAATTCAATATGCTTCATCTTAGAGTGATGAATAGGATTGTGGGAAATTGCTATCGTACTCTCTGAGTCATAGTAAATCAGTATCCGCAGCATCCAGTATCCGTAGTCCATAAGTTGTGTTTTCATCCACAAGACTTGTAAACAACAGCTGGCTGCAGCCACATATTCAGCTTCTGTGGTAGACAATGAGACACAGTTCACAGGAAAGATCAGAAAAAGTCTTGTATCCGAAGGCCATAGGGACCTTGGTAGAGGAACAGTTGTCCATTAAGTATTTGTTTAGTAGTTCAAAGGTGTATTTCTCTTGATGGATGAATATCCCTTGAGGGATTTGTTTCACTTGAAGTCCTAAAAAGAAATTAATCTCTCTATTCATGCTCATTTGGAACTTCTTGGTCATGAGCTTTACAAATTCATCCACCATCCCCTGATTAGTTGATCCAAAGATGATATCATCCACATATATTTGTACAAGCATAAGGTGATTACCATTTGCCTTTCTAAATAAAGTGGGATCAATCACTCCTCTTTTGTACCCAGACGAGACAATAAATTCAGAGAGATTCATGTACCACGCACTTGGTTCTTGTTTTAGACCATAAACTATTTTCTCAAGTTTGTAACAGTGATCTGGGAATTCAAGACATTCGAAGCCCGGAGGTTGTTGAAGATAAACCTCTTCTTTCAATTCACCATTCAGGAAGGCACTCTTTACATCCATTTGATGTACATTGATATTCTTGCGAGCAACATATGCTGAGAAGATGTCTATGGCATCCATCCTGGCTACTTGGGCGTATGTTTCATCATAGTCAACACCTTCAAGTTGATGATACCCCTTAGCAACTAGTCTTGCTTTGTTTCGGACGACCGCACCGGATTCATCCAACTTATTCTTGTACACCCATCTGGTACCAACAACAGTGTGACCTTTTGGCTTCGGAACGAGTTGCCACACTTTGTTTCTTTTAAACTCTTCTAGTTCCTCTTGCATCGCAGTTATCCAGTCGGGCTCCATTAATGCTTCTTTGATGGTTCTAGGCTCGATCGAAGACATAAATGCTGCCTAGTGACAATGATCAGATAAATCTCTTGAGGATCGAGTTTGAATACCTGCGAACGAGTTGCTGATGATTTCACCCAGTGGGTGGTCCTTCGTCCATAACTGTAGACGGGGTTGAAGATGATCAACAACTGCGGTGGACGGAATGTCTTCAATATCTGAAGACTCTGCGGCAGAAGAAGCCAGTCCCCCTTGGACTTGTGAGCAGCTCGCTGAATTGTCTTGGACTGGGAAGGTGGGATTAGAATTATCTTGAGCAAGCAAGAGAGGTTCCCCCTGGATTGCGGGGAGTTCCCCTTGAACCTGAGTAGGTTCCCCCTGGATTGTTGAGAGAGTGATAACTCTTGGATCAGTTTCTATGTTAATGTTTTCTATATCTTCATCTTCTTAGTCTGAGGAAACATTTGATAGAAGAGTAATTTTGCGGATAGGGACCATAGCTGCTTCCTCAGGTACTGGAACCTCGATGGTTGTCACTTGGTCCGGAGTGGAGCTTTCCCCCTCAACCGGTAAGGTGGAAGTATTGAGTGACACATCATCGGATAGAGTAGGACCAGTAACTTCGGTATGCTGCTGTAGAGCTTCCGGAGACACAAGAACTTCGGAGAGTTGAGTAGTCTCTACAGGGTCAAAGTGATCATCATAGTTTATTTCCACTATCTTTTAGGGACCCGGGGAGGCTGGGTTATCACCTTCCATGATTGCTTTCGTTTCATTTGAAGGAGCAGTGTTGCGGACATAATAGTCATCGAATTTGATGTCGAAGCTTTGAACTATTAGTCTCATGCGTCTGATGAGAACTCTATAGGATACCTTTTGTGTTGAGTAACCAAGGAAAATGCCTTCATCTAAGTTCAGTGAAAATTTGTTTAGATGATCCTTGTTGTTGATCATAAAACATCGACATTTAAAGATGTGAAAGAATCTAACATTTGGCTTGCGGTTGTTAAGGCCCTTATACGAAGTTTTGTTGAGACGCTTGCAGACAATGCTTCGGTTTTGAACAAAGCATGTCGTGGACACTGCTTCGACCCATAAGTAGAGAGGAAGATGTGCGAAGTTGAGCATAGATCTGGCTGCTTCTACCAGAGTTCGGTTTCTTCACTCTACTACTCCATTCTGCTATGGAGTGTAAGGGGCTCAGAAATTGTGACTGATGCCTTTTTAAACAAAGAAACTGTTCAAAGGATGATTAGTGAACTCGGTTCCATTATCACTTTGGATGCAACGTACTGGTAACTTGATTTGAAGTTCGATTTCTTTGATAAAACTGATCAACACCGGTGGAGTTTCTGATTTAAGTCTAAGGAAGAAGACCCATGTGAAACGAGTGAAGTCATCAACGATAACCAATATATATTTTTTGTGATGGAGATTGGCTATGGTAGATGGACCACAAAGATCAATATGTAAGAGTTCCAGTGGTTCAGAAATTGTGGAATCAATCACCATAGGATGGGTTGCTTTTGATTGTTTACCACATTCACAGACTGAGTAGAGTGTGTTGTTATTGAATTTGAGAATTGGAAGACCTCGGACGAGTTCTCTGGAGACCAGGTTGTTGATATACCTGAAGTTAAGATGAGCTAGCTTATGGTGCCATAGCCAGCTGACTTCGGATACTCCTTTGGACAAAAAGCATAGTTGCGGTTTCCCAATGACCAGAGAAACGTTCAAGGGATACATGGTCCCTTCGGACTTGGATTTGATCAAACATATGGTTCTACCTCAAATTATTCCATTCACATTGTTTCCGAATGTGACGTTTCCACCATCGCAAATAGGCCTGAAATCCCGAAGGTATTCTAACCTTCCGGTCATGTGCAAGGAGCAGGAACTATCAATTAACCACTCCTCTTCTTGATCCTCCTTGGACATTGCGTGAAAATTACATGGTTAGTTTGGGCACCCAAACAAGTTTGGAGCCCGAGGCAACTGAGGGGTTTTTCAAAGATGCATGAACCGAGGTTGTAGGGACAGGTTTTACATTAATCTTGACACCTAGTCCTGGATGTTTTAGAACTTTTGATGTGTTGTGAGGTTTAGAAAAATCACGAGGTTTCTGAAAAGTGCGATATTTGACTTCAGATGATCCCTTTTGACAATTACATTTAGATGAAAGATTTTTCTGATTTTCCCTAACATTCTGCTTGGTCAATGGTCTGAAGGGTGTAGGAACATTTTTATGAACAATCTGATAAATGTGAGATCTGAAAGTGGTGATCTTGGAATTTAAAAAAGTATGACTTGAGTGTGTGAGCACGTGTAGACTTCCTAGGGTGTGATTTCTTAAAAAGCTGAGGTGACTTTAAATGTGTTGGAGTTGGTAAAATCCCCTTCCATTTTGGATCATCTGTGGAATAGATCTGAGAACCATTTCTTCGAAAAGACTTTACTTTCTGTTGGATTGTGTCAGAGGGGTTTGAAAAGTTTTTAGAAACTGGACATCCCTTTTTGTTTGTCTTCTTGACTGAAGAGTTTATGGAAAAGTAATTTGAAAAAACAAGTTTTTTTGGACTCTTGGGATTTGAAATGTTGGTTTGTCTTCTGTTTTTTGAAAAGATTTCCCGCTTTTTACCACGAGATAGATGTTCCTCTTTGAAGGCCATTTTTGCCTGAGTTTTTGGAGAAGCGCAATCATTGAGATTCAACTGCGGTTTCTTAGATCCATTAGATTTCTTTTGAATACGAGGACATGATTCATCTGAACTAGAAAGTTCAGGATTCTGGGAACATTGACCAAACTCGAAATTCTCTCTAGCCAACTCATGGTGAATTGACTGAATGGTCTGTGAACTATTAACTGTGGGTTGTGGTAAGGAAGATTGGACTACCGAGGCATAAGTGTGAGTTGTTTTCTTTGTGGGACATTTGATCAGAGGCAATTGGTCTAATTGCGTTTCAGAGTTGCAGTGAGTGATAATGCGGTCTGAAGGCAGTGATGGGAAGCTCAAGTGAACGTCGAGTTCCATAAGAATTTCTTCATCAACAACTGATGAAGTCTGAGAGTTGGGATAAATTGTGCCAGAGATAGGAATTTGATCACTTGAGTGACCAGAAGTTTCAGGAAGAATTTCCTCAATAGCACAATTATTACTTAGATTATGAAGTCGATCAAAATGAGTTTTGATGTCCTCGGGAAAGGTTTTGTCATTTAGTGGGAAATGGAACTCTCGGTCAGGAGGGACATAAAGTCTGTCTTTGTTAAACCGGGGTGAGGAATCCTTTGCGGTAGGATACCCATTGGACCAAACCCAATTATAGGTGTTATATATGGTTCCATTGTTCACAAGATTTTCAATAGCTTCACTTTCATTGAACAGTTTTTCTATTAAAAGATTTAAACGTACAATTTCAGTTTGAGCTAAATCTCTCTGATTTAAGGCTATGCCTACTTGAGTTTCACATAACACTCTTGCATGCTTTTCTAATTCTAAGTCCTTTTCTAGCATGAAACTTTGAGTCTTTTTTTATTCTAATCATCCTCTAACATGAAACATTTCCTAGGATGCAATGTTCATCTCGTCGAAGGCTTTGTTATAGTCTAAAAGGACGACAACACATGTGTCATTAAGGTTGTGAATAAATAGTTGAAAATCATGCATGCGATAATTAAGAGTTTGGATCATGAGTTTTACCTGTTCAACGATGCTTAGAGTTCCATCCTTTGCCATGTAGCAGTAGTTATTTTCCATTTTGGTTGAACCATCCTCGTCCGCAGTAGCCATCATGCAGATTTTGGCTTTACCCTTGATGTTGTTGATATCTTCATCCTTATCTCCGGATGAACACACTTGATTGTGTCTTCTAAGTTGGGTTACGTATGCCCTTGCTTTCTCTTTTTCTTTCATTTCTTGAGCCATTGTAAGATAGAATGCTTTGACTTTCACTACATTTTCTTTGTAATCTTTAGCAAAGTCATTTTCCTTGTTGCACTTGTGACAAATTATAACATTAGATTTTTCTTCTGCTGAGGTACCGGAGTCAATTGTCTTGACAAGCTGCGGTGCCTCTTTGGATTGAGTGTTTTGAGATTGCGGTGCTGGGTGAGGATTTTTGGGATATCATGAGTGAGTGTTCTGAAGATTGAAGTTGTGATTGAAGGGAGGTTTAGTAAACTACTAATTTTTTTTCAAAATGATGAAAGTGGTAGTCTGTTGAATTGTTGACTAACTAGAGCAATAGTGTTTTGAAATTCTTCTTCATTATTGTATTCTGATTCTACTTTGTATGACCGCGGAGGGTTGTCATACGAGGGTGAGTAAGATTGTGTGTGAGGTTCTTGTGCTATAAGAGCTAGTGGTCCACCAAAGTTCGCACAATCTTTGAGTACGGTTGACTCTTGTGCTTGTAGCTCACCATACAGTTTGTAAAGAGATAAAGAATGAATTTTTCTATCTCCTTCGACTATCATCTTAGCCGTAGTACAATGTCTACCCAAACCATTGAGAAACTGAAGATTTGTCTCATGGTTACTTCGGATGGTGCCAACATTAAATAACTTTGTGACAATTAAGTTGAACCTCTTGAAGGAGTCTTCCAGACTTTCACCAGCATGAGCTTTGAAGTTGTTGAATTCGTTGAGTGCGGTTGTAAGCTTCTTATCTTGAGCTTGTTTTGTACCTTCATATAAGTTCTTGAGAACATCCCAGATTTCTTTGGCTGACTTGCAATTTATGATGATGTTAAAGTTTTTTGGAGCAACTCCACAAGATATCTCATAAAAACCAATAACATTGTTTTCCATCTTATCAAGATCATCTTTGGTGGGACGATTCATGGCTGTTTGACCTCCTCCCAGACTAGCTTTAGTGCCATCATTCTGAACTGGAGTAAGAATAGGGATATGAGGTCCTTCTTCTATAGATCTCCATACATCTCTTCCAAGTCTTTATAGATACCTCTCCGTTCTTTGAGACCAGTTATGATATTCATTTGCCACCAGTATCGGAGCTCTATTCGAACCTCCAATACTGTTGGAAAAATTGAGAGATAATTCTTATGTCGTATTTCGTTTTTTTGGCAGTTTTTGTTTTTTTAAGAAATGAGCTCCAGTAGTATAGAAGGCCTTTTAAAATTAGAGTTCTTCTTTAAAAAGTAACCACTTTGGCTCTGATACCAATTGTTGAGAGAAAAAATTGAGTAACACACTTGAACAAACGTTAGAACATGTAATAATGTGGAATGAAGTTTAACTCAGTGGATCATAAAGCTCAACAATAATAATAAGTTAGAGTTAGATAGTTAGATAAATAGGTGCGAAAATATAATCAAATGTAAATGACAACAAGTATTATATCAAGAAGACATTATAACCTGATTCTTAACAAGGATTGCAGACAATCCAAGCTAGTAAATGAGATCAACCTTAGTGATTAACTCAAGCTGACTTGCTCCGAAGATATAACGATCTTAATATTAGAATCTGAAGATCTTTTAAGATGAGAGAATTAGAGAGAATGTGATATTTCAAGATAGAGATTGAATGATCGATTGTGAGATATGTTCATTCAGAATAAAAGAGCTCTATTTATAGAGACTCGAAGATTACAAGTTAAATATGTCTACGAGTTTCCATGCAAGGCACACTGGACAAAGAAATGTAAAGACATAAAACAGATAAAACTAAGATAAGATTGATGACTTCAATTGCGGATGCAGTTGCTGGTTGCGGTGTTAAGCTTGACTGCGGATCTAGTTGATAGCTTCGGATCTTTTTAAGTTTAAGAGGGTCACTTTTATGCTTCAACAACAACCCTAAATGCTTTGGATCTATGTTTTCTCTAATTATACATGCAATATTGTTTCCAAAGCATTAAGCCAACAACTAGTATCGAAATGACATAATCAACATAAAAGAGACTTATGGAATTGGCTCTTTGTTGTAGCTTGTAGAACTTATTGAGTTTGGCCTTTAAGAACCTAATGCCCCAAGTGTTGCACCTCAAATTGAATCACAACACACCTAGGACACTAGCGTGCCATTTTGGATGCTAAGGGGCTTCTTATATAGTGTGGCAAGATTATGGTTACACCATGTAAACCCTAATGTGTATGACCTTCCATATTCCTTAGGCTCCATGGGATTAAAACCCTATGGATCATCCAAGGGTTGTAACATTGGTTTAGCCCAACCTAAAGAATCATGGATCATTGTCACACCCCAAAACTGAGAACGACGTAAACGTTTTGGGGCGGAGGACATCATGTAGTGTATCACAACAATGTAATATAGTAAACAAGCAACAACATCATCCACTGCATTAATAGTATAATTTTAACTACAAGTGTGTTCTTTCATAGTATAAGACAACATAACGAATAATCAAAATAAAAGAGGAGTCTTGACTGCTCCGTCTTCACAAAACCTGGTCGTCGTACCTGTCTATTTGTGACCTGAGGATACAAGTTATTTTGCAAGCGAGTATCAACCAAAAAAAGCTGGTGAATTCATAAGTATTAATGTGTCTTTGAATTGTAAAACTGTGAAGTAAAGACTTGTAAACATTTTGAGAAACGTTTGTATAAGTATGAAAATGTTTGTAAGTAGTCGAATAACGTTTGAAAACCCTAGAAAATCCCTATGATTTCTACTAGTATAAAAATTAGTCTTCTACCAAGACTTAACTATTTTGAAAGTAGCCTTCTACCAAGACCCGACTGTTTTGAAAGTAGCCTTCTACCAAGACCCGACTGTTTTGAAAGTAACCTTCTACCAAGACCCGACTGTTTTGAAAGTAGCCTTTTACCAAGGCCCGACTGTACGACTATTATTATTAATATAAGAAATTGTATCCTTTGCTACTAGGATACTCAAATATAAGTTACCTCATCGGTTATGTGAATGTGTCACAAGATAAAGGTAATAATATAAAGAACTTCAGTATTATCCTTTTGTACTAGGATAACTATTAGTATTAACTGTAGACATCTGTAGATGTACATTTACCTCTGTAGCTAACAACTAGGTGTAGGAATAGTTAGTCCCTTAAAGTATACCTATAATGGTATCAACCGTAGACATTCGTAGATGTGCATTTACATCTGTGGCTAACAGCTTGGTGTAGGAATGGTTAGTCCCTTAAAGTATCCTTTGGTACTAGGATATTAAGTCAAATTTATCTCATCGATTATGTGAATGTATCAGAAAATAAAGATAAGAAGGAGAATTATATATAATAGTATCTACACATATAATATGTAATAGTATCTCATCATATAGTATCTACATAACAGTATCCATGTAAAAGTATCCATGTAAGGGTATCCATGTAAGGGTATCTATGTAAACGTATCTATGTAAACGTATTCATGTAACATGTAATATACTATAATAGACTCATGAATGAACTGACTCTTGTGTGATTCCTTGTACTTGGAATGGTAAGTAGTATCTCCTAACTATACCTATAATAGTTACTAATAATGTACGTGTGTAACCGAAAGTATGCCTTTGCTACCCAAAGGTACCGAACTGACTGAGGAAACTTTTATGTCTATATATGTATACATGGTATATAACTAATATTTAGACGACATTCGGACGAATAACCGATACCCTAAAGCCACATCCCAACGAGGAAAAGGAAATAAAGTGAACTAGCCTTCCTAAGTCCTTTAAACATTACTTATATAACTATACATATATGGGCATGCATTTGACTATATAAAAGCATAAAAGAAGTTTTGTAAAACCTTTGAAAAGTTTAATACTAGGAAACGATGACTTGATGTCAATTTGTAAAACGATTTGAAAGTATTTTGTTTGATAAGACAGTTTAAGTATAAGGAAGACCTTTGTTTGAAAACACATTTGTAACAGAGTTTGAAAGGAAACTTACAGTACATAAGATAGTTTGATAAAGAGTTTTAAACATGTAAAAACGTTTAAGAAAGTCATTTGAAGAAATCTTTTTGGTAAAACAGTTAACGTATAGTAAATCCATTTGCAGGCTAGTTATTAATCACATGTGATTAATATAATAACTAAACATGATTCAACTTGTATTCCCCCCCCATAAAGCATTTATAAACATTTAAAAACTTTTAAAAGGTTAATTAAGGGGTATGAACTCACCTGTAGTACGGAATTGTCAGACAAGGTGCTAGGTGTCAAGTGAGGACTTGAACACACACACAATGGTCCTAGTTATCATATAATAAACATATATGTAATCTAAGTAGTTAATTAATAACTAATTAATTAAGTTAAGGCACCCTAGGTCATGGAAACACTTTGATTCAAGTGCTATAGGTACCAAAGGGTTGCACCTAACGGTTGTATGACATGACATTGGAGTTTATGGCCCATGAACCACCCCTTTATGAATTTTACGGCCCATGACCATTTCCCCAAGAGTTTAGAGCTGTAAACGCATGGTACTAAGTGCCAAATTGTGTTTTGAGGTCTTACAAGTCATGATTAAGCATCAAATGATCAAGTCCAAGCCTTAGGAAAGCATTAGGGGCATAATAAGACCACCTTATGGAGTTTACGGCCAAATGACCATATTCTTATGTGTTCACGGCTGTAAACTCTCTTAGGGACGTGTTTTGGTTGTTGTTTAAGGTCTTAAACACTTCTAGGAAGGTTCAAGGTTGGCATCCAAGGCTTAGGAAGGGACTAATATCCATTTTACCACATAAGAAGGGGTTTACGGCCCAAGAACATCCTTGGCCGTAAACTCCTTTGTTCTTGTGTTATTTGATGATTTTCAAGTGTTATCAAGTTCATATTAAGCACCCAAGAAGCTAGGGCAAGTGTACTTACAAGATAGAAGCTTGATTTGGGGTTTAAGGTCCAAGAACACTAGTGTGTGTTCTTGGTGTTCTTGTTTTTTTGAAGATCTAAGTAAAACACAAAATTGAATGGATGAAATGATGTATAAACACTAGGTGTTATTTTATAACAAAAAATCAAGTCGAGAAACACTTACATTTTCGGGAGATCGGGTGAAAGACGGGATGATAGTTGAGAGAGAATAGAGGGTGTTCTTGAGAATGGAAGTGAAAAGTGAGGAGTTTGGGGAGTAAACTCATGCCTAAGGCATGAGTTCACGGCCACTAGGGATTTTACTTCCCAAACTCTAAAAGTTTGGCCGTGAACTCCTTATTAAGGTGGTATGTGTAGTTTTGCAACTCCAAGACTCGAGACGGTACTTCCTTTCATCCGTTCATTTGAAGAATAATTACTAAAAACACTCAAACGGACTTTAAATTGGCTAACAATTATTAGGAATGTAATTGACTTTCAAATTTATGTGCTTGACTTTAAAGTTTGAACAAATGAAAATTCCGGGTTGTCACAATCATTAGCCCACACCATAAGAATGAATGGTTTACCAATCAACCACTTATATTTAATTAGTCTCTTTAGATCACAAAATTAATTCCAAATTAATTCTTGATCAATAATAATTAAATAATATGATTTCATATTGATATATTAGAAATTATAATATATTAATAAATCATAATAACCTCTTCTCCAAAGTCCATCCTATCAAATTGTCCTGGTGATATGCAACCTAAATGGACAATGCTACTCTCGGGTCAAGTACATACCAGTTATAGTTATAGGCTTAGACACCTAATCCAACAATGGAAACCCTTGGAATTCCAGGTTGAAAACCGCGTTCTGTTGAAGGTCTCACCATGGAAGGGAATGATACGTTTTGAGAAACGTGGAAAGCTAAATCCAAGGTATATCGGGCCATTTGAAATCCTTGCTAGAATCGGCCCAGTAGCTTACAAACTTCGACTACCACAAGAACTTAGTAACATACATCCCACCTTCCATGTTTCCAACCTAAAGAAGTGTTTGTCCGATGACTAGAAAAGTCTTCTCTTCCTAATGGAAAGGGATTGGCCAAAGTCAAACTATTTGACCGCATGCTAAAGAGAAAGGTTCAATCTGAGATTGTCCCATGTGTTGTTCTAAAAGAGTCCATTTGTTTCTACTACCAAGATAAGGGGCATTGGATGTGAAGCTGCCTTATCTACCTAAAGGATCGTGAAGATGGGAGACTCAAGATGTATGACTCTGCTTCAGGTAAAATCCACTATCTAACTCTATTAAGTTCCTATTTGTTGATTCTTAATACATGATGTGATAAGATTACATTTTGATGCTTTGTAGGATCACATAAAAGAAAGGAAACTTAAAGGAAAAGTGAGCTCAGTCTGATCACGAAGAAATGGATTTCAATCGCATGGTTCGAAGATCAGATTTTGAGTTGCTATTTAAGAGTTACGATTAATTGCTTAGAAATGTTTAAAACATAGTTTTCATTTGTAATTGCATTGTAAGGACAAGTTTTTCCACACTTTTATAAATAAAATAAAATTTTGTTTTTGTCAAATTTCTATATCCTTGCAATGGCATTTGTGAAAATTGATTTTTGTATGTTTCTATTGTTAGAAATATAGAAAAGGATGTGATTCTTAGTTATGTTATTTATGGTAATGTCGAAAATTTACCAAATAAGGAATGATTCTCATCGCCCAAGTTTCAATTGGACAGAAACTTGGAATCATGCGACTTGTATTGTATGATGAATGAGAACCTTCATATTTGGGAAATTAAGACTAATTTCTTGTTCATATAAGTATGTGAGTCAAGTGAAGGACTAAAGGATCTAGTACGCATTTTTGTGCACTTGTCGAGTCTGCCACAAAGAATGATAAGACTATTTGTCACGATTTACTAAAAGCTTGGTAAATATGGTTATGCTTACAAGATTAAGTGTAATTCTGAATCGTTGAAAAGGTTTCATTGTAAAGCAGAACGAATAGGAAGAATCAATTAGGCAGAAAGATAAAAGTTTCTCCAATCTGAAAAGAAGGGAGAGTACTTAAGTATCGTGTTTTATGATTAACTTAGTGATTATGAAACTGTGTCACAATTGATCATCTAAGGAGGCCTTAGTACACTAATATGGCTAAGAATAGGAATCGGAAATTGTTGAGATGGTTAAATCAAAAGGTGAATCATACTTCGTTCCAAAAAACAAGTCTTAGAGTCATACTCCAAGATTGTGACTTGAGTGACATCATCTTTAGAAGGTTTATAACACTCATCAAATGTGGAGTTGAAAAGTATCTTACTCCTTCACGTTTGAATTGGTTAGTTGTGATGTCTTGGATAAGACAAAGACCAACTAAGACCGATTATATAAAGTGTTTGTCTTGATAAGAACCTACACTAACTCTTGAGTATTTGTTTGTCAAGGAATGTTTCTTGACAAGAGAATCTTATATGTCAAGAGGTCAGTGGGAGTCTTAACAGACTTGAATAGCTTCAGGAACTAATCAACAATGAATCTATTGTCAAATACAAGCACCTGACTTGAGGTTTGTAACCTATCGTGTTGACACATTTTTGTTTCTGTTCCATTCCAGTTGAGTTTACTATGTATGTGAGTTCTATGAGTTCTCATTTGAATGCATAAAAGTAAAGCACCTTAATCAACGAAAGTTCATTGATTTGTATGGGAGATCTGCACAACTACTTGGAGAACATGGTAGGCCCTTGTGTTGCCAAATGGCAAAAAATTAAGATTGAACAAGTTTAGTCCATATGAGTTTGGATTTTTCACAAACATTGTCTTGTGATAATAGTTACAACGAATTCACATGAACAGGAACACATAAACCATAAAATCTAGGTGATAAGGTTTCTCTCCATTTCATGAAAATGATTGTGAGGAAACGCTTTCACTAGGAAGATTTTAAGGAGATAGTGGCTGTGATATTTGCATTCTTGAATTCGATTATGACTACGGCATCCCTCTTCATAGTTCGAATTGTGAGATTTGGCAATTAGTTTAACATTTAAGACTTATTATTTTAAGTTATGAAATTGTTAGACACGCATATGAGCTTTCTAATAAAAAGTGTATCACCTTAGATAAAGTCATATCGAAGCATCACATATCAGAAATTTGAACTTTGGTAAGAAAGTTAATAAGTATTGATTTCTAGAAGTCCAGTTGATTTCTGAATACATGTCAAAGCTAGTGGGAGCATAAGTGTTATTCTGGTAAGGATATAATCATCATGTTAGTGAGAGCATGATTATTATGTTAAGGTTTGCGAGTTAGCAATCATAGTTGTAGAAAACAAAAGTTTCAATTCACAAAGTTGCAGAGGTTGAAAAGTTGTTTTGCTATAATTAAGGGAGAGGAACTTATACTTCATTTCAAATCTAAAAGCTTAGATCGAGAAATTTTAATCAAATTTAGTCAAAATACTTTTATGAATGGTACGATGAAAAGACTCATCATAAGGGAATTCTATATATAGCAATATTATAGCAACATACTAGTAAAATATCATGTCTTTATGTAAGACGTTATGATACATATCCCATATGCTTCGGGTATAAGATCGATTACATATGTTGTAATATTCGACCGTTATGATTTTCCAAATGCCCAGGGCATTAAGAGGGAAAAAGGACCAAAATCGTATATGACTAGAATAATTAAACAACTGTCAAGGACGATCTACAGTTCGTCTCGATTGGTCACTTGTGGGAAGTTGGAAGTATAGTATTGGATGGAACATATCGACATTATTATAAATAGATAGGATTTTGTTTAGAATGAGTTGTAATATGGCAAATATGGAAATGTTTCCATAATGGGAGTTGAATATTAAAATTATGTGTAGATGAGAAACTTTTGTGCAAGAAGGATGTTCAAAGGAATGTACTTTGAATGTGAGACTTCATAGAGTACTTTGTAATCTCATTGGCAAAGTCTTTGTGATTTAGGTGTTATGTCATTACAAAAGGATCATTGCATAAAATGTTAGAATCTAACATATTCTGATAGTGGCAAGAATTTGATGTTCTTACACTTGTGATAAGGATTGGGAATTGTGAAATGGGCATCATTGGAAATGTGTTCAATTGATCTATTTCACAAAGTAAGGACCATAGATAAACATAGTGTGCATGCTTGGAGCATGGAATGACTATTGTTTGAATTCAAGTGTTAAGTTGATTATCTGAAACATTATACAATGAATAACGTGTAATCGATATGGTGATTAAATAAAAGGTGTCTTATTTATACTCAAAAGTTTGAGACCATATTGTATTTGATTATTCTTGTGTTTCACTTCGCATGTTTTGACTTCCAGAATAACTAGGTTATTCAAACATCCACATTCAATCATACTTTGGAAGTAGGTAATGAGGTAAGACTGTCATGAATCTGATTGTAGATTGTCTAAAGCATTTTAGACATAGCAAAAGTCTGATGTAGTGTTCATGAGTGCTCCTGAAATAAGATTTGAGTATTGGATTAAACCCAAGCTCACTTGAATCACTTCATGCATTTTTTTCACGAGTGATTAGTGAGATGATAATATCTTATATTCTTGAAACGGAGACATGTGAGTTGTAGTTTTCAAGTCGGTTGCAAATTGACATATGTAAACGAAGCAGTAAGTTGGTGTTATAAAAAATATTGTTGTGTGTGAATTGGTGAGTAAGTACAAGTGAGCATTTGAGTAGAATTTTATTCGTTCCTTTTACCCAATGTGGGATAAAAGTGATATATGTGGTCCCCTCAATGACTTAGTGGTGACACCTTAAGCGCTTGGCCAAGCCTAGACTAAGTTGATATGTTCAATTGAAGTCTGTTGTTAGTCGTCATAAAACAACATCCGGGAAACAACACATGAACATAGAGTATGATTAAAATTCATTTCTCAGTTCATACGATATCTAGAATGGTGGAATATATGATCCCTTATCTAAAGGACGCCTTGCTGATAAGATCAGAGTTCGACAACGGCTTTTGAAAGCTTCGATTGCTAATCAGGTTCTAAAGTCGTATTTGCAAAATAGTTATTAGACTTATCAAAGAGAGAGACTGTGGGATTAGGTGTCTAAGCCCATAACTATTTTGGTGTGTACTTGAGCCGATTATGAGCATGGTCGTTTTGGGTTGCCTTCACCTTAGCAACTGATATGATGAATTATGGAGAAAGAGGATTAATTATGATTTATTAATTTATTATGTGAATAATATATTAAAAGAGAAATCATATGGTCCAATTAATATTGATCAAGAATTAATTTAGAATTATTTTTGTGGTCAAAAGAGATTAATTAAATCAAGGGGACTAATATTGTAATTATAAGATTGTAACGCCCCGATTCTCAGGTATTGTCTAAATATGACTTATTAGCTTAAGCCCTACTCGATGAGTCGGTTCATATACCCGTCGAGTAGCAGCGGGAAGGATCGTGGGTTAAGTAACCTACTCGACTAGTCCTTATTGAGACTCGGTGAGTAGGAGCTGGCAGCTGAAATCCTTAATCCCAGGGTTGTGCACCCTATTTAAGGGAACATAAACCTCTTTCAGCCTCTTTGAAGTCTCTTAGCAAACCCTAATACATGTGTGTGTGCCCATTGTGTGTGTTTGAAGCCTTGGAAGAGGATTTTTGGTTAAAAGAGCTAGGGAAGCAAGTGGTTTGAAGCAAGGAGCTTGGGGAAAATCCGGATCTACTCCAGTTGTCATCTCTTGGGAAGGTATCAAGCTGTTATCTTCCTTTCTACTTCGTTCTATACCTCCTTGGTTGGAGGTTAGCGTTTTTGGTTGGGCTATAAAGTCATTTCCTGGAGTATGAGCCAAGATCTAAAGTTGTAACTTCAGATCTGAACTCTCTATAGATTGAAGGACCATAAATTTCTGAGCTTTGGCAAGTTTGAGCCCCGCCCTAAGTGTAAAACCCCATTTCAGGCATAGTTTGGGCCTTTTGAGTCATTGGAGCCTTGCATGCACGTAAAGTTTGCAACTTTACGTGATGAACATGCCTAAGGAAGTTGGATCTATAATTTGGGGCCTTGCCATGGCTTAAAAATTGTCTTCATGATAAAAGGACTAAATGGACTCGGCGAGTCGCAAGGTTGACTCGCCAAGTCACATGAAGATGGTCGCGAACTCGACGAGTTGGGTGAACAACTCAGCGAGTCCGATGAAGATCGCCATAAGACTCGACGAGTTGAAGAACAACTCGGTGAGTCGGTTGAGTTTTCTCTTGGATATGTATGAGTGTGTATCCGTCGAGTTGCAAGGAGGGAACTCCACGGGTGGCCTTAAAGTTCGAACGAGAATCAAAGGAACTTGGCGAGTAGCCGATGGTACTCGGCAAGTTGGGGTCAACATGGACTGTTGACCTTGACTAAGGGATTTGACTTTGACCAGGGGTTGACTAGTGGGTTATTGGATACCTTATAAGGTTAAGGACTTATGAGTATAACATACTATGATGATAGGTGGTGGAACCTGTGTCAAGTGGTCCGAGAGTTGGAGTTTACCTTTCGTGTCGACATCGGCGAGGTGAGTTATCCTCACTATATCGATAGGGTCTACGGCACCAAGGTCGGCCCTTTAGTTGTTATTGTTATGGTATTCTACATGTGGTTATGATATGTCAGATCGGTATCCAGATAGACAGTATGTTTTCATGCTCTTATAATTCGTTAGGATTGATATGTTAGTGACCTGGTTAGGTCGGTGTCTTGCTTATGAGAGATTACTATGATCGATGATCTGTGAGATAGTTATATCTGATATTTATACATGTACGGGTTGATGTGCTTATTGACCTGATTAGATCAGTGTCCTGGTAATTAGGACAATATTATGTTAGTGACCTGGTTTAGGTTGGTATCCTGGTTAGGATGTTGCTATGCCTTATGGTCTGCTAGATCGATTTGTTTGGCTATGGACTATTATGTGATTACCTGTTATATGTGCACGTGGTTATTTGCTTGTGGTTGGTTTGAGGCGGTCCTGCTTTGTGCTGAAGGCCAATATACCCTATGAGCAGTCCAGGAAGACTGTAGGCCCACGTGGCGGACCAGTCATGCTGAAGGCTCGGGATAGATTCAGACAGACTGTAGGCCCGGCAGGGCGGTCCAGTCAGGCCGATGGCCCAATATGCATGTTGATTGATTGATTATTACTGATATGGTATTGTCAGCGTAGTATTGGTATTTTGGGGGTAGCTCACTAAGCCCTCGGGCTTACAGTTTTCAGTTTATTGTTTCAGGTACTTCAGGAGGTCATGGAAAGGCGAAGGCGTGACCGTACCGCTCCTCATCCTTATGTTATGATTTTTGGGACACTCTGATGGGAAAGGATTTGAAAACATTTTGTAAACAATGCTATTTGGTTTTTATTTATGATTTAAAAAAGTTTAAATTTGACGTAAAATTTATGGTTGTTACAAGTTGGTATTAGAGCCTTGGTTTGAGTGAATTGGAGGAACACTCGTGTGAATCCAGTCTCAAATCAAGGAGATTTTTGGAAATAAGTTTTAAAATGGTTTTCAAAATAAAGAGGTTGCAGGATGCAGAGGGTACGATCAGCCGGAGCCTATAAGTAAACACCAAAATACCATGTAGTTATTTGATATTCTAAGATAATAGAACAGCATGATAGTGCTAGGCTAGGGATCTTCAGGAATCACATGATAGATTTGCCTGATTGCATGATGCCTATTAGCCTAGGGTTTCTTGTATGTGGAATTGACATCATAACTGTAGATGTTTAGTGTATGCATCACGGTTGTGCATATTAAAGACCTTATAGCCTAAGAATGTTGATTCAACCTTCGGGTAGGATTGGATATTCGAAAGTCTATTGGGTCCAGCGTCATGTGCAGCTAGCATGCACTAGCGTTGCAGGGGATGATGAAAGTTTTATGGATGTGTGAGTCGTGATAAGTGGTGAGACTAGATGCGAGATATTTGGTATTCCCCTAGAATGAGGGTTGAGCGCATTTCCTAAAATGATGATACTGTTAGGGCGTAGTGGTGATACTTGAGACAAATATGGGTAGGCGTGGAAGGTAGTATGGGCACATACTAATGAAAGCACAAGACCGATACGCGTAGCAAGGAAACCACAAACCCAAGGGTTCTTGGGTTTTGGTCTCCCGACATTATGTTATTTATCTGATGACTTGTATATATATGTATTTCAGTATTTGTGGTGATGAGACGTGTTGCTTCGGGATCTGTATTAGGATCAGGATCGGGGTCGGGATACGGAGGATTGGAGGTGCCGGTAGCACCTGAGCCCGTGGTCAGATAGGGAACGAGGAGTTGGATGCCAGGATCTAGGAGATCATGCATGACGAGATTGCTTCTGCATTCCGAGTGCAGCTGCCAGAGATGTTTGGGTCGATTAAGACCGCGATGGTTGAGTACTTTGATGAGCGATATGCAGCTTTAGCAGAGACAGCTGCCACTGCAACCACTTCGGCTGTAACTGCGGTAGGGGTTGAAGGAGGAGCCGACAGGGCTTTCCAGTACCGGGACTTCGATAATACGAAGCCCCTGACATTTGATGGTACACAGGACGCGATCAGGGCTATGCGATGGTTGTCTGACGTGGAGGGCTATTTCTTCACGTGCTCATGTCCTGCTGACCAGAAGGTCAGGTGTGCTCTGAACCTGCTTAGGCTCGGGGCAAAGGACTTGTGGAGATTGACGACAGGTTCATATTTTGATGATCAGTGGGCCGCTATTACTTGGGAGCAGTTTCGGGATATGTTTCGCACCCGCTACGTTCCGTGAGTGGAACGGGAGCGGCTTGCTCAGGAGTTTTTGACATTGAGAGAGGATGGGGAGTCTGTGATGGAGATCACCCGTATGTTCACGGAGAGGGCTATGTTTTTCCTAGAGTTTGCTTCAGAGTAGTCTCAGATTACTCGTTATCTGAGTATGCTTAAGACTGATATTCGATAGTCCGTGTCTACATAGCGACATGATACCCTCCTGGACCTTCAGGAAGCCGCGAGGTGGCGTGAGTTGGAGATAAAGCTGCAGCTGAAGGAGCAGCGTCAGGCACCAACACAGTCTCAGCCGACACCTAAGCGGTCTAAGACCGCTGATACACGGTCTGGGGGTCAGCAGAGCCGCACTTGTCGAAAGTGTAGCAGGGCTCATTCGGGAGTTTTTAGAGCAGGAGGTGGGTGCCACAAATGTGGCAAGGAGGGGTACTATGCCAGGGACTGCCGTTAGTCTGCCCCTCCCGCAGATATGAGGATTTGTTACCACGGTCATCAAGTTGGTCATGTGGAGGCCAACTGTCAACAACTCGCCACCAAGCCGGCACAGGGTTCCGCGCCAGCTGCTGCAAGGATTGGAGATGGGAGGCCAGTCAAGGTGGAGCCTCCAAAGGCTCAGGGTCGCGCCTTCCAGCTCACGGCCGAGGAGTCCAAGTCAGCACCAGATGTGGTTGCTGGTACGTTTCTATTCTCTATCTCAGTTATTGTTTTTATGTTATGCTTATTGATTGTACCTGTGATTAGGTACGTTTTTAGTGAATTATTTGCCCGCTTTCATACTATTTAACTTGGGGGCTAGTCGGTCGTTTGTATCTCAGGTATTCTCTAGAGTGTTCAGTGTGTCGATAGATGATCTTGAGTGTCTGTTGCGAGTTTCGATCGCCAACGAGCATCGGGTTTCTGCTTCCTCGGTCTACCGAGGATGTGAGTTGGAGATTTTCGGGGTGTCCTTCCCAATAGATTTGATTCCTATCCACATGGGGGATGTAGGCGTGATTGTGGGGACAGATTGGCTTAGCCGTTTTGGCACCATGATCGACTGTGAGGGACAGCGGGAGGTGGTTCAAACCCCAATTGGAGGAGAACTTGTAGTATATGGTGAAGGCACCAGGTTGGGATCAGGGTTTTGTTCGGCAGCCAGGGCTCGACGGTATATTCAGCACGGGTGTGCCAGTTATTTGGCATATGTGGTAGATACGCGGGTTAGAGAGCAGCTCTCAGTTTCTGAAGTCCCGGTGGTGAGGGAATTTGCTGATGTGTTTCCGGAGGAGTTTGTCACACCCCAAAACCATGAACGGCGGAAACGTTCATGGGTGGAGGACGTCATGTACAGTATCACAACAGTGTAATATAATAAACAAGCAACAACATCATCCATTGCATTATAAGTAGAGTTTTAATACATGTGTGTTCTTTATGTAATAAGACACCAAAAATATACAATCAAAATAAAAGACGAGACTTATCTGCTCCGTCTTCTCAAAACCTGGCCACCGTACCTGTCTACTGATGACCTGAGAATACAAGTTATTTTGAAAGAGAGTATCAGCTTTAAAGCTGGTGAATTCATAAGTATTTAAGTGTCATTGTCTTGCCTTGAAAAGCTGTTTTAAAAGTCATGCAAACCTTTAAATGAAAATGTTGATATAAGTATGAAAAGCCCTAGAAAATCCCTTATTTTCTATCAGTTTGAGATGTAGTCTTCTACCAAGACCCAAATGTTTTGTAAGTAAAATGATAGTTTTTCCTTCAATTGATTAGTACTAAAGTACTTAGTCTAACTCATCGTTTATGTGAAAGCATCACAAAATAAAGTAAACAGGAAAATGTACTACTGTAAGTGTTGTCACTGGGTACTAGGACTAACACAACATCGCATTAAGCGAAATATGTAACCTAATGAACATCCGAAGATTGTCCAGAAAAAGTAATAATGTAGGTGTCATCGCTGGGTACTAGGAGTAACACAACATCGCAATAAGCGAAAAGTATAACCTAATGAACATCCGAAGATTGTCCAGAAAAAGTAATAATGTATGTGTCATCGCTGGGTACTAGGAGTAACACAACATTGCAATAAGCAAAAATTATAACCTTATGAACAATCGAAGATTGTCCACTTGTCCTCTGTAGTAGCAGCAGGTGGGTGGAGGGGTTAGCCTCGGTTATCGATCTACCTAGTATAAGTAGTAACCTTAGACCTCCATAGATGGTCATCGACCACTGGTGCTAATCAGTGGGGTTCGGAATGGTAAGTCCCGCCGAGATATCCCATTGAACCGGGATAGGAAAGATAATTTACACAGAAAGTACTAATAAATCATCCTCGTAGTTCTAAGTACAAGTATACAGGTAAGTGAATATAGGATAGCGCACCTATGTAAAAGTGTTCCTGTATGGTATTCATGTAAGTGTGTTCATGTAACGGGTAAGTATATGTAAACATATTCATGTATCAGGTAAGCATATGTATATGTAATCACGTATCAGGTAATGTACTAGTATAGACTCATGAATGAACTGACTCTTGTGTGATTCCTTGTAATAGGAAAAATGTTTGATATCTTCAAATTATCCCTATGATAATTTACTGAATGGTAATTAGTTGTTCAAGTAGGTTTATACACTCTTACTACTCAAGGGTGTGAGAAACTAAATAAAAGATGTAAACTGTAACATCAATACATATATAAGAATATAAGTGTATATGCATAGTTTAGTTCAAGAATGTAAAATGGTTTTGGAAGACATCTTATGGGTTTAGAAAAATAATTAACAATGAATTGATGTCATTTTAATAAACATTTCAAAAGAAAAACATTTGATAACAAAGTATTTTTAAGATTTAAAAGCATTTCATGCATCACATTTTGTAGTATGTGAAATCTGTTAAATGACAAACACAGTTATAAAATACATATCAATGATTTAATAACATGTTTGTTTCTACTTGTATTCCCCCCCCCCCCTTTTAAAGCATTTAAAATCATTCAAAACATTGATTAGGGGTATGAACTCACCTGTACTTGGTAGTTTAGATGAACTGGACGGTGTAGGATTGTTAGGTGTCAAGCGAGGACTTGTACACACACTACGATCCTAAAGAACATATAATCACACATATATGCACTCAATTCGACTTAAATTACTAATTGATAAATTTAAGACATCCTAGAACATAATAAACACTTTATATAAGTGCTTTAAGCCCTAAGGATTGCATTTAAGCTATTGTGGGACAAGGTGTTGGGTTTTGAGCATTCTAACACTCCTAAGTGTACATGCAACCCTAAATACCTTGGATCTATGTTTTCTCTATTATACATGCAAATAAGAACTTCCAAGGTATTATCCTAATCTAGCATACAAAACAATAACTATAGCAAGATAGAATACATACCTCTTTGATGTAGAAAGTCTTCATGAAGCTTGAGTGCCTAGTGCCCCAAGTGTGACACCTCAAATGGAATCACAATCATCAAAACACTTAGAATAACTTGAGAGAATTGTACAACTCATGAAATCGGCTAGCCCTCTCTAGAATAATACTAGTGACCGATTTTACCAAGAATAATATCTTTATATAGTGTTACAATTAGGGTAAACTCTTAATTGTCATGGCTTTCCATTTCCTTGGATCCATGGGTTAAAATACACCATGGAGCATCCATGAACCATCCTATGGGTTTTAGCCCAACTTGATTATCCATGGAGCATTAGCCCACTATACAAGTATGGATGATTTACACAATCAACCCATATATTTAATTAGTCTTCTTTTGATCACTTAATTAATCCTAGATTAATTCTTGATCAATACTAATTAAATAATCTCATTATTCTTATTATTAATATACTAGAACTTATAATATATTAATAACCATAAGTGTCTTATTTTTCTCATTTAGTCTATCCAAGTGCATGATGGTATGCAACCCAAATGGACCATGTCGGGTCGGGTCAAGTCTTACCAATTATAGTTATGGACTTAGACATTAATCCAACAGTCTCCCACTTGGATAAGTCTAAAACTATTATTGCGTATGACTTCAGGAACCAACTGGCAATCGTAGCTCTCAAAAGCTTCTGTCAAACTCTGACCTTGTAGATGAACTCTGACCTTTGTCAATGACTTGTCCATTAGATAAGGGATCATATATTCCTCCATTCTAGATATCATATGGACTGAGACATGGATTATAATCATTCTCTCTGTCCATTTGTTGTTTCCCGATTTGCGATTTATGACGACTGACTAATTGAACAAATCAAATTAGTCCTGGCCCGGCCGAGCACTTCCATTTGTCATCATCAAATCATCGAGGGGCCCACAGATATCGCTTTTATCCCGAAGGTAAAAGGAACGGATAAACTTCGACTCATATGGCTTGTTCTACTACTTGTTGAATCATACACAAAAGCACGTTTTATAGCACCGAGTTACCAAATGCGGTTTCATGCAATCAATGTACTATCAATTCATAGTAACAACTCATATCTCTAGGTTTGAAGCATATAAGATATTATCGTCTCATGATCACTCGTGATAAAATCCATGAAGTGATTCCAATGAGCACGTGTTGAATCCAATACTCAGAACTTATGAGCACTCATGATTGTTGTAGCCTTGTCCAACACCTTAGACCTCTACAACCCATCATGACAGTCTTAATTCATATCTACTTCCAACATATGACCGACTGTGGATGGTTTGAATAACTTAGTCATTCCGGAAGAATAACCCAGTCAAAACATGCAAAATGAAACACAATAATAATAGAATCCAATATGGTATCAAAACCTATCACCACATGATTACACATTATTCATTGTATACTGTTTCAGCTATCAACTTTATTCTTGAATTTAAAACAATAGTTGTCCCATGCTCCAAGCATGTACACTATGTTTTCTAAACACTAGTCATGCCATACACCAAGTATGCATACTATGTTTGTCTGTGATCTTTACTTTGTGAACTAGATCCATTGAACATAACTTCAATGATTCTCTTTTCACACTCCCAAATCCTTACTGCAAATGCAAGAATTCCAAATTCATGCCATTTACTGAAATCTGTTAGATTCTAAACTTATATGCATTGATCCTCTTGTAATGATTATGTACAAAGTCACAAAGACTTGGCAACAATCATTACAGAGTATTCCAAAGGAGATCAACTCCTTGGGAATATCCTTCTTGCATTAAGTTTCCTTAATGTTACACAGAATGAAATTTCTAACTTTGAAACATTTCCAGATTCCATTTTGACTATCACTTCTGATCAAGAGTTGCCTCCTTACAGATTATGTCAATATGGTCCTTCCAAAATTATCACTATACTTCCAACTGTCCTTGAGCAACCAATCTTTGGTAAACCTTAGATTGTCCTCGACAATTGTTTAATCCTTTTAGTCATATCTAGTTCTAAACCTTTTCCCTTCTTAATGCCCGAGGCATTTGGAAAATTTTAGAAAGGATGAATATAGCACATGTAATCGATCCTATATCCGAAGCATATGGGACACGATTCATGATGTCTCACATAAAGACTAAACTAGTCTTTTTCTATAGCATTTCCATTTCAATTTGCCAAGTTCTCATAATTCAGATTATGAAAAGGGATGTCGTAATCATAATCGAATTTTAGAACGCAAATAATGGACTCATATACAGGATTTCCTTATGTTGAGCCATTCCAACATGAAATTCATATATATCCTTGACTAAATGATTAAAACCTCACGATCTAAGCTTATAGATTTGAGATGAAGTATAATTTCCTCTCCCTTAATTATAGCAAAACAACTCTTTCCCAATTGAAACTTTTGTTTTCTATAATTAACATTGCTAACTTGCAATACTTATCATAATTATCATGCTCCCACTAACATGATGATTATTAGCATATCACTTATGCTCCCACTAGCTTTGACATGTACTCAGAAATCAGCTGGACTTCTAGAAATCAATACTTCATTGACTTTCTTACCAAAGTTCAGATTTCTGATACTAGATTGTTTTGATAAGACTTTATCAAAGTCATACACCTTCCCTTAGATAGCACACTTGTGTGTCTAAACAATTATGAAGAGGTATGCCGTAATCATAATGGTTAGACCTTTTTGCCACTTCTCACAAGTCCATATTAGTGTGCCGGTTAACCACACGCGCTCCACTAACGACTTTGAGAATGCAAATATCACAATTGCTATCTAGATAAAATCTACTTAGTGAAAGTGTTTCCTCACCATCATTTTCATGAATCGGAGAGAAACCTTATGACACTTAGATTTTTATGGTGTATGTGTTCTTATCCATGTGAATTGTCAAAACCATAGTCACAAGACAAGGATAATGACAAATCCAAACTCATATGGATTGAACTCAATCTTAATTTCTTGCCACCTGGCAGCTCAAGGGCCTGCCATTGCTTCCAAGTTGTTGTGCAACTAATTGAGAACTCTAAGAACTCATAAGAAAAGCCAACTTTAACTGGAATGGGCACAGAATATGCCAACACGATAGGTTATAAACCTCAAGTCATGTGCTAGTAAAGAACTTCAGGTTTTATTCTTGATTAGTTCTTGAGACTTTCAAGACCTTTAAGAATCCCACTGTCCTCTTGACCTATAAGACACCCTTGTCAAACATCCAAGAGATAGTGCGGATTCTAATCAAGACAAACACTTCACATAATTGGCCTTAGTTGGTCTTTGTTTTATCCAAAAGATCACAACTTACCAATTTCAAATGTACAAGAGTAGAAAACTTTTACTCTTACATTTGACAAGTGTTTTAAACCTTCTTTAAGACATGTCACTCAAGTTACAATCTTGAAGTATGACTCTAAGACTTGTATTGGAACGAAGTATGACTCATCTTCTTGATTTAACCACTTCAACAATTCAAGTTCCTCTTCTTAGTCATAAGAATGCACTAAGATTTTCCTTAGAGAACTAATTTTGATATGGTTTCTTAATCATTAAGATGATCACAAAAACTGATACTAAAGTACTCTCCCATCCTTTCAGATTTGAGAAACTTTTATCCTTCTGCCTAATTTGATTCTTCTTATTCGCTCTGCCATACATTGGAACTTTTTCCAACGTCTCAGAGTTACACTTAAGCTTGTAAGTATAATCATATTTACTGAGCTTTCGTAAACTATGACGAATAGTCTTATCCATTTTTTTTGTGGTGGACTTTGACAAGTGCACATTGATGTGTACTCAATCCTTTAGTCCTTTACTTGATTCACACATCCATGTGAACAAGTAATTAGTCTTAATTTTCCAATGCTTGGAAGTTCTCATTCATCATTCTATACAACTTGCATGATTCCAAGTTCCGTTCCAATTGAAACTTGGGTGATGAGAATCTTTCCTTATTTGGTAAATTTAGACATTACCACAAATGAAAGAATCAATTTCATATTTCCACTCTTGCTGTTAATGGAATCTTATAAGCAACAATTTTTCCTCAAATGCCATTGTAAGGATATTTTAAAATAAATAAAATCAAAAATTTCCTTTTATTTTAAAACTTTTTGCGGAAAAACTTATCCTTACAATCCATATGAAAACTTGTTGTTATCTATTCCTAAGCAATAACTCATAACTCCTAAGAAGTAGCTCAAGAATTCGATCTTCAAACTACGCGATAGAAAACCATCTACGCGATCAGATTCAGCATATTCTTTCTTTAAGTTTCTTCACTTTTCTTTGATTCTTAAAACATCACCATGTGACCCAGTCACATCATGTATCAAGAATCTCAGAATAGAAACTTAACAGAGTTAGATAGTGGACTTTACCTGAAGTAGAGTCAAACTTATTGACTTTAACATCCTTAGGTAAATCTGGCAGCTTCGCAACCAATGCCCCTTCCTTTGGCAATATAAACATATGGACCCTTTGATAATGGTACACGAGACTATCACAGACTTAGCTTTTTCTCTTTACCATTTGGTCAACCGAGTTGACTATGGCCGATCCCTTTCCACTGGGAAGAGAGAGCTTTACTGGATATCCAATGTCATCATTGTCAATGTCCATAAAGTTTTAGGAAGTTGATCTTAGCAAATAGATAAGATCATTAAGGGTCTTGTCATAGTCTTGTCATAGGTGTCCCAAAGAAACTCACTATGTGACTTAGAAACTGATTGAACCACCAACTTTCTCAAGACTTTGACACCCAACTCTCCTGGCTTGTCAATATGTGACTACATCTCCAAGATGTGATCACACCTAGACCTTGCCTTGCCAATAGGGCTTGAGTGACCTTAAACTTTTCAAGAACTTGTGGGTTAGGGAGAATAATTGGAGGAGGAGAAAGAAGTATCATATCCATGGGACATCATCTTCATTAGGAAACCTTGTTTCAAGAGATTTGGGAAGATCATGGGAGATATTCAAGATAGTTGATTTAAAGTCCTTAATATGACACCCAATATGAAATATTAAGGCTAGGACCCAACAAACTATTTTATAACTTAGAAGAGGGATGCCGTAATCCAAGCTATAAAATATTTGAAGGTAGGTGCATGACGATTCACCAATTTCCACCAAGATAAACGAAATGTATTATTAGGTTTTAATTGGTTTTGAAACTCCTAGATCTTTGAGATTCATTGAACTTTTCAAAGGCATGTTTCAATCTCGAGTGTGCCCTTCAGGTTTTGTGACTGGGATGCCGAGGATCACAAAACAAGGTGTGAAGTAACCATGCAAATCACTTGGTACCCTTAATAAATTACCCCTCAATCGATGTGCCGGTTAACCACACACGCTCCATCGATACTATGATAAATATTAAGTCACCCTTTACCTACCTTGTTAAGTCCAAGTTAGTGTGCCGGTTAACCACACACGCTCCACTAACGACTTAGACAAAGTGTAAAGTGTAATTTCATGGGTTAGCACCTTATTTACATTTTTCCTAAGTAACTAAGATTGGGTATTATTAAGAGTTTAGTTACTTAGTATTTATCATTAATACTTTTAATGAAGGGAGAATTATAGTCCTGTCAAACCCGTTCGACTAACGACCCTCCACCAGTCAAGCAAGCGGTGGGTGAGAGTGGACACCCATTAAGTTGCCATTTTATAGGCAACAACCTTATACCCACCTTATAGACCGGCTTCGTGAATGAGGCGTACTAGCGGTAAGACTGACTTTACTCTTATACATATATATATTATTAACTTATAATATTATAAAGTATAAGGGTTGAATTTTAACTTTTAAAATTCTAAGGGCTAACTTGGAATTAAAGTATTCATAAGGAAAACTTTTCAAATTCCAAAACTTGAGGGCAAGTTTTGAAACTATTCAAAACTAATTAATTCCATAACTTATGTGTTTAAAGTAGTTTTAATCCAAAAACTCTTCAAGTTCCATAACTTGAGGACAAGTTATGGAAGACTTTAAACTAATAAAAGAACTAACTTTTTCTTTATTTTATAACTTATGGATTTAATTATGGTTATATATTTTTCTTTAATGAAGTGACTCTTGAACTTCCATAACTTGAGGACAAGTTATGGAGTCATAAAAATTATTCAATGACACAAGACTCTTCATTTTGTAACCATTGCCAACTTTTATGAATTTTATGAGTCTTTAATGTGACTCTTCATGTAACTTGAGGACATGTTACACAAACACATTTTATACTCAACTCTTAAATTAAAATGGATTGAAAACAACTATTTCAATTAACTTTTCTATTAATCTAAGCAACTCATAAGAACAAGATAATTCAAATCAAACTTTTTCATGTAATTAGTCTAAACCTTAAACTAATACAAAACATGAATCTATTGACAATTATCTTTGAAAATGGATTAGCATGAACATTACCACATCAAAAAAAAAGTTTATAAGTTCAAAACAACTTAGGGTAATGTTCCTAGTCCATTTCTAGCCAAAAAACTCGAAAATATGCTGTCTGGGGGTCCAACTCGTCGAGTGCATGAACCAACTCGGCGAGTTGGATCGATTTGATCACTTTTTAGGCATGGACTCGCCGAGTCTCCTGATGGACTCGCCGAGTCTGATGATCAGACAGCAACAAATTCGTTTTTTCAGCTTCTATTGCAGGTATAACAAGAAAACAAGCCTAGGCTCTGATACCACTGTTGGGTTTTGAGCATTCTAACACTCCTAAGTGTACATGCAACCCTAAATACCTTGGATCTATGTTTTCTCTATTATACATGCAAATAAGAGCTTCCAAGGTATTATCCTAATCTAGCATACAAAACAATAACTATAGCAAGATAGAATACATACCTCTTTGATGTAGAAAGTCTTCATGAAGCTTGAGTGCCTAGTGCCCCAACTGTGACACCTCAAATGGAATCACAATCATCAAAACACTTAGAATAACTTGAGAGAATTCTACAACTCATGAAATCGGCTAGCCCTCTCTAGAATAATACTAGTGACCGATTTTGCCAAGAATAATATCTTTATATAGTGTTACAATTAGGGTAAACTCTTAATTGTCATGGCTTTCCATTTCCTTGGATCCATGGGTTCAAATACACCATGGAGCATCCATGAACCATCTTATGGGTTTTAGCCCAACTTGATTATCCATGGAGCATTAGCCCACTATACAAGTATGGATGATTTACACAATCAACCCATATATTTAATTAGTCTTCTTTTGATCACTTAATTAATCCTAGATTAATTCTTGATCAATACTAATTAAATAATCTCATTATTCTTATTATTAATATACTAGAACTTATAATATATTAATAACGATAAGTGTCTTATTTCTCTCATTTAGTCTATCCAAGTGCATGATGGTATGCAACCCAAATGGACCATGCCGGGTCGGGTCAAGTCTTACCAATTATAGTTATGGACTTAGACATTAATCCAACACAAGGTACCTGGGTTTAGGGTTCCAAAGGACCCTATATATGATTTTACTCTCCATATATCATCACACATGGAGTTTACGGTTGTAAACTCTTGATTTTATGGCCGTAAACTCCCAACCATGGGTGTATTGTGTGTTTTGAAGTTCCAAAGGATTCCTTGAATTATTCCAACTTGGTGGTTAAATTCTTGGAAGGGTTTAAGGCATATAAACACCCCTTTAAGGAGCTTACGGCCTTAAGTCCATTTCCCTTAAGAGTTTGCGGCCGTAAACTCTTAAGGGTGGGTGTTTTTGATGTTTTCAAGCCTCATGCACAAGGGGTATTGGTTCTAGGCTTTTATTCCAAGCATATGAAGACTCTTGACACACTTTGGTGTCCTTAAATCATGTTTACGGCCCATGAACCATGTCATGGCCGTAAAATCATTTTGAAATGTGTTATTGATGTGTTTAAGGCCTTAGATTAAATGGGAACAAGTCTAGGTAAAAGTCTAAGGCTTTAGGTGCCTTAAAAGCACCATTTTGAGCATGAATTTGGCGTTCACGGTCCAAGATACTCTTGGGCCGTAAACTCCCAAACTTGGGTGATTCTTGCTTGATTTCATGTCCCTAATACACTCCTATACAAGTCCAAGGCAGTGGTATATCACGGGGGACAGTCTACTTTCGGTTTTGGGAGTTTACCGCCCAAGAACACCTTGGGGAGTAAACTCCTAAATCTAGTGATTTAGCCATCTAAATCATGTTATAACTACATAAAAAGCTTTCTAACACTACTAGAAAGAGTTACTCACGCTTTGGTATAAAAACCCAAAGATCCATGAGAGAGAAAATGGCTTTTCTCTAGTTGGAAATGCGAATAATGAATGAATTTGGTTCAGAATTCTATTTATAGTCCTGAGATATTTTTGGCAGAAAATATTTTTATTCCCGAAATGATCTCTAATATAATAGAGTGTTGGAATAACAGTGTTGCACAAAACCCAAGTGCACCCACTTTCCTGATATTTCCTGAAGTATAAACCATGACGTATTCAACTTAAACGAAAAAGTCTGAAAATCAACTGTGACTGTTATATCTTCTATTGAATTGATATTGTTTGTACAGAATGGAAATTTCGGATTGTCACAGAGTTACCCGGAGTGCTTCCGGAGAGACAGGTTGAGTTCAGGATCGACTTAGTGTCAGGTGTGGCCCCTATGGCCAAGGCGTCGTACCAACTGGCACCGCCTGAGATGCATGAACTATCATCTCAGTTGTAGGAGCTATTGGGCAAGCAGTTTATTCGTCCGAGTAGTTCACCCTGGGGTGCACCGATCCTTTTCGTCAGGAAGAAGGACGGTTCGCACAGGATGTGTATTGACTATAGGGAGCTGAGCAAGTTAACGGTTAAGAACCGTTATCCACTGCTGAGGATAGATGATCTTTTTGATCACCTGTAGGGTGCGTCTTGGTTTTCCAAGATTGATTTGAGATCAGGATATCACCAGGTTAGGGTGAGGGAGGAGGACGTGGAAAAGACCGCGTTTCGGACTCGTTATGGTCATTACGAGTTCGTGGTGATGTCATTTGGGATCACCAACGCGCCAGCGGTGTTCATGGATTTGATGAACAACGTATGCAGACCAATGCTCGATCGCTCGATCATTGTGTTCATAGATGATATCTTGGTGTATTCCAAGACTCGAGAGCAGCATGAGGAGCATCTTAGGGAGCTGCTGGGAGTTCTGAAGCGAGAACGTATGTATGCCAAGTTCTCGAAATGCGAGTTTTGGTTACGAGAGGTCCAGTTCCTCGGACATCTCGTTAAACAGGAGGGGATTTTGGTTGATCCGGCCAAGGTGGAGACGGTAATGCAGTGGGAGACTCCGAAATCTCCCTTAGACGTCAGAAGTTTCTTGGGTTTAGTAGGGTATTATCGGAGATTCATTCGTGATTTCTCCAAGATTCTCGTACCCCTCACACGTCTAACAAGGAAGGGGTGGATTTCCGGTGGGGCCCCGAGCAGTAGATGGCGTTTGATACCCTCTGACAGTGTTTATGCGAGGAGCTAGTGTTGACACTCCCCGAGGGAGTGGAGGATTTTGTGGTATTTTGTGATGCATCCATCACAGGCTTGGGGCAGTCCTCATGCAGAATGGACGAGTGGTAGTCTACGCGTCACGACAACTGAAGCCGCATGAGACGAGATACCCTACGCACGATCTTAAGTTGGGAGCAGTGGTTTTCGCTCTCAAGATTTGGAGGCACTATCGGTACGGGGTCCGTTCTAGTATATACACGGATCACAAGAGTTGGAGACACATCATGGATCAGCCGAACCTTAACATGAGGTAGCACAGGTGGCTGGATGTGGTCAAGCACTATGATTGCGAGATCCTTTACCATCCTTGTAAAGCGAATGTGGTGGCGGATGCTTTGAGCCGCAAGTCAGCTGGGTCCTCGACCCCAACCAGGTGTATGAGGATAGCAGTGGATTCCCCACTGGTGGGTTTGATCATAGATGCTCAGATTGAGGGCATGAGGCCAGAGAACTAGAAGTTGGAGAGGATTAAGGGCGAAAGTGCCCGGTTTGTTTAGGATAGTCGCTGGTTGTTGACCCGTTACGGTCGGGTTTGGGTTCCAATGTCCGGAGGGGTCCGACAGACAGTGATGGAGGAGGTTCATAAGTCTTCTTTTGCAATCCACTCGGGAGCCACCAAGATGTACCGTGATTTGAGTTCGAGTTATTGGTGGCCTGGTATGAAGCGAGATATCGCTTGGTTTGTTGAGAGGTGCTTAACCTGTACGATGGTCAAGGCCGACCATGATAGGCCACATGGTAAGTTATAGCCTCTGGAGATTCCAATGTGGAAATGGGAAATGATCGCAATGGATTTCATCACGAAGTTGCCGAAGACGGCAAGGGGGTTCGATGCTATTGTTGGATTAGTGTCTAAGTCCATAACTATTTTGGTATGTACTTGACCCGATGGTGCATGGTCCTTTTGGGTTGCCTTCACCAAAGCAACTTGATAGGATAAATTATGGAGAGAAAGGATTAAATATGATTTCTTAATATATTATGAGAATAATATATTAAAGGAGAAATCATATTGTTTAATTAATATTAGTCAATAATTAATTGGTAATTAGTTTTGTGACTAAAAGAGATTAATTAAACTTAAGGGACTGGAATTGTAATTATAAGATGATTGCAATTAGGGCCATGGATTGCCTTTTATTATAAGGTGGACGAATTCTATGGGGGAAGCCCATATGAAGTCGTCCAAGGCTTTAAGAAAAGGGCTCCATGGGTTGCTTAGGGCTTAAGCAACCAAATTTGGGTTTCCTTGTTAGATAACCCTAATAGCCTTACTATATAAAGACCCCTTATGCCTCAAAAACGTGAACAAGCAACCTTCTAGGGTTTTCACATGTTTTGGGTAGCCTCCATCCTTTCTCCTCTTCATCCTCTTGCTTATGGTGTTTGTGAACCATTAGAGGAGTGACACTTGTGACTCTAAGCCTTCCAAAGTCAATTCAAGGAGGAATTGGGATTGTTATTACTACATAACAATCAAGGTATGTTCTTAAACCTAATTACATGTGAATTCGGATTTCCATATGCTAGAATTAGGGTTCAAAGTCTTGGATTCAAAGTATGTACAATAGAGAAACCTAGATCCAAGCTTTAGGGTTTGTATGAGCACATAGGATGTCTTATGACCAAAACCCATCAGTGGTATCAGAGCCTTGATTGGTTTCTATTGTATTGATGCTTGATATATCTAAAAAATTCGTTTTTTGGTGTTTTGGAGGCTGGACTCGCCGAGTCCATAGCTGAACTCGCCGAGTCCAAGGTGACTCGACGAGTCCAAGCCTGACTCGACGAGTCAGCTCGTCAGATGGAGGGTACTTCGGGATTTCTTGCTGTTTTTGCTTATGGATAGTTACCTTATCATGTTAGATCAATATTAATCCGATTATATGATATATTTGACTATATTTTTGATCTAATTGAAGATATTTATCAATTAATAAGATAAATGTTTCCTTATAAGATAATTGATTAATTATTTTGAGTAATTTGATAAATTGTTTTGCAAGAAATCATTAGATAAATCAAATATGGATAATTATGTGATTAAATGTTAATTTGAATTATTTGTTATTTGATCCTTGTTATTGTGAAAAGTTTCATATTTGGCCCTTTAGGTTTTATAGTTTAAATTTGAACCCCAAAAGTTTTGTTGTTTTGAAATTTAAATAGTTGAAACCCTAATGTTTTGAAAAAAGGTTTCAAAACTTGCCCTCAAGTTTTGGAATTTAAATTTTGATTAAATAGTTTAATTTTGATGTATATTTAAATTCTAAACCCTAATGTGTTGAAATGTTTCAAAACTTGCCCTCAAGTTTTGGAATTTAAAAGTTGATTAAAAGTTTAATTAGGAATGTTAAATTCTAAAACTCTAGTATAGTTTTGAAAAAGTTCAAATCACACCCTTATGGTTTTAGTAATTAATTAAGGTGTATAATTAAAAGAGATTTAATAAATCCATAAAAGTTTAGGTTTACAATTTAATTGAATTAAAAGTATAATTGTTACATTAGACCACATAGTATTTTAAGTGTTAAAATACACCCTATACTATATATATAACATTAAAAGTCTAACATTATATATATGTATGAGTAAAAGTCAGTCTTACCGTTAGTAGGCCTCATTCACGAAGCTGGTCTATAAGGGGTGTTTAAGGAAATTGCCTATAAAATGGCGATTGAATGGGTATCCACTCTTACCCACCGCACTCTTGACTAGTGGAGGGTCGTTAGCCGAACAGATAGGATAGGACGAAACCTTCCATTATAAGTATAATGAATTACTAAAGTAACTAAATGTTTTTCAAAATTCCCAATCTTAGTTACTTAGGAAAAGTGAATTGATGCAATTCCATGAAATTACACTTTGTGCCCTTGCGAAGACGTTAGTGGAGCGTGTGTGGTTAACCGGCACACTAAATGGGTCTAAGCAAAGGTAGCAAAGGGTGACTCAATGTTTGTCATAGTTCGGTGGAGCGTGTGTGGTTTACCGGCACATCGAATAGGTGACTGTAACATGTGAGGGCACCATGTAAGTTTGCATGGTTATTCACACCCGCTTTGTGATCCTCGGCATCCCAGTCACAAACAAGAGGGGCATATCGAGATATAAACATGCCATTGAAAGTTCAATGTATCTCAAAGGATCTAGGAGTTTTCATAGATTTAAAACTTAAATTTCTTTTTCGTTTTTCATGGTGGAAATTAGTGAATCGTCATTCACTTACCTTCAAATATTCTGCAACTAGATTACGGCATCCCTTTTCTAGGTTGTAGCGTATTGTGTTGGGTCCTAGCCTTGGAATTTCATTTGGGTGATCTAGTAAGGACTCAATCAATCAACTAACTTGAATTTGTTTTTCTCCCGTTTTGTAGATGTCAAAGTTCGACAACTATGGTCTTCCCAAATCCCGTGGAACAAGCATTCCACATGAAGATGGTATTCCACGATTCAATCGAGGAACGAGAAATCATGCTTCACTTCCTCCTCCTCCTCCTATTGTTCTCCCCAACCCACAAGATCGAAGAATTGAAAGGTTCAATATCACTAAAGCCCTATTGGAAATGAAACATGAAGATGGTAAACCCGTGTGTGCCCACGTTCTAGGAATGAAATCACACATTGATAGGTTGATAATGTTGGGTGTGTCATTCCCGAATGAGTTGGCTGTGAATTGGGTTTTGCAGTCACTTCCAGAATCATATAATGAGTTCAAAAGAAAGTATTATATGATGGATCATGACGACGACCTCATTGACCTAACTTACATGCTCATTGCTGCTGAATCAGAAATGATTTGGCAAAGCAATGGAGCGTATTTGTTGGGAGAGTCAACCGACCATACTTCCGAGGACGTTCTAGGAGAACCGACCTACGTTTGCTGCCAAAAGAAAGGGCGTTGGATACAAGTCTGCCCAAAGAGCCTGAAGAGTCCAGAAGATGGGAGAGTCAAAGAGTATGGCTGCGCTTCAGGTAAAATCCACTATCTAACTCCATTAAGTTCCTATTCATTAATTCTTAATACATAATGTAATAAGATTGCATTAGAATGTTTTATAGGATCGGTGAAAAGAAAGGAAGCTTGGTGAAAGAGCAAGATGAATCTACTCACAAGGAATGGATCTTGATCGCATGGACTTGAAGATTAGATTTTGATCTTAGATAGTTATGATAGAGTTGTTAGAAAAAATTTCTTTTGAAATACATAGTTTTCAATGGATTTTGCATTGTAAGGACAAATGTTTTCCGCTGCTTTTATAAATAAAATAAATTTTCGTTTGACTTATTTATTTATTTGTTCATTTCTTGCAATGAAATCATTATGAAAATTGGTGTTTGCATACTTCTACAACAAATGGATTTGGTTCTTATTATATTATGGAAAGTCGAGTATTTACCAAATAGGGAGAGTTTCTCATCGCCCAAGTTTCAATTGGACAGAAACTTGGAATCATGCAACGTGGATGCACGATGAATGAGAAATTTCGTATTTGGAAATTAGACTAATTCATTGACAAAGTGTCAAGTGAAGGACTAGGAGATCGAATACACAAAGTTGCGTGTTGATCAAAGTCCACCATAAGAGTAACAATGATATTCGTCATGATTTACTAAAGGTTTAGCAAATATGATTATACTTACAAGATTAAGTGTAATTCTGAATTGATTAAAGGGTTTAGATCAATAGCAGAACGAATAAGAAGAATCAAGTAGGCAGAAAGATAAAAGTTACTCCATTCTAAGATGAAGGGAGAGTACCTTTTATGCTTTATGATAGGTCTTAATGATTAAGAACCATATATCAATTGATCCTCTAAGTGAGTCTTAGTACAATTGTATGTCCAAGAAGAGGAATCAAAGATTGAAGAAATGGTCAAATCAAGAAGTCAATCATACTTCGTTCCAATAACAAATCTTAAAGTTAAGATTGTGACATTGAGTGAAAGGTATTAAGAAGATTTGTAACTTTCATTAAATGTGGAAAGTTGTGATGTCTTGGATAAGACAAAGACCAACTAGGACCAATTTATGAAGTGTTTTGATAAAAAACTACACTAACTCTTGAATATTTGTTTGTCAAGAAATGTTTATTGACAAGAGAATCTTATATGTCAAGGAGTCAGTGGGAGTCTTAATGGTCTTGAAAGGTTTCAAGAACAAATCAAATAAACCTTATCGATCATCACTAGCACACGAGTTGAGGTTTACAACCTATCGTGTTGACATTATTTTGATTATGTGCCAATCCAATCGAGTTAATTATGCATGTGAGTTCTATGAGTTCTCATTTTGAACGCATAAAAGGCAAAGCACCTTAATCAATGAAAGGTACATTGATAGGAAAGGGTGAGCTGCTTAACTACTTGGAAGACATGGTGGGCAGCTGTGCTACCATAAAGGCAAGAAATCGAGATCAAGAAAGTTCGATCCATAAGAGTTTGAATTTGTCGTAAACTTTGGTTTTGACAAATTCACATGGATAGGAACACATACACCGCTCAAATCTAAGTGTCATAAGATTTCCTCCTTCATGAAAATGATTGTGAGGAAATGCTTTCACTAAGAAAGATTTAAGAAGATAGTGATTGTAAAATTGCATTCTTGAATTCGATTATGGTTACGGCATCCCTTTCCATAATTTGAATTGTGAGGTTTGGCAATTAGTCTTAATTGTTTAGACACACATATGAACTATCGAAGGCAAAGGTGTATAAGTTCAAGAAGCATTGATAAAGGATTATCAAAGCACTAAGTATTAGAAACATGAACTTAAGAAATTCAATAAGTATTGTTTTCTGAAAGTTAAGATGTTTATGAATACATGTCGAAGCTAGTGGGAGCATAAGTGTTATGTTTTATAATAATCATCATGATAGTGGGAGCATAAATGTTATGATTGTATGATTATTAAGGAAAGTAAAGTTAGCAATATCAATTATAGAAAACAAGAGTCATACTTTGCAAAGTTGTAAGAGTTGAAAGGTTGTTTTGCTATAATTAAGGGAGAGAATATTATGCTTCATTTCAAATCTAAAGGATTAGGTTGAGAAATGTTAATAAATTTAGTCAAAGGTACATAGTGTGTTCTTAAAATTTTGATTATGATTACGGCATCCCTTTTCACAATTCGAATTTTGAGAACATAGCAAATAAAACATTATGCATCGTGTCCCATACGCTTCGGGTATAGGATCGATTGCAAATGCTTAATGTTTGACCATTCTAAAATTTTCCAAATGTCGAGCGCATTTAGAGGGAAAAGGGACTAGAATTGGTTTTGACTAAAAAACAATTAAACAACTATCAAAGGACAACCCAAAGTTCGACGAGGATTGGTCGCTTGTGAATAGTTGGAAGTATAGTATTGGAAAATATGGAAATGTTTCCATATTGGATGGACCATATCGACATCATTACGAATAGATAAGATTCTATTAAGAATGAGTTGTCATATGGAACATATGGGAGTGTGTCCATATTGGGAATTGATTATTGAGAAATCTATGACTAGATTAGAAACTTCTATGCAAAAGGATGTTCAAAGAATGTACTTTGAGTGAGAGACATCACGTCTATGGAATTGTCTTGTAACAATCTCCGATAGAGGACTTTGTAATATCATTGGCAATAGTCTTTGTGACTTTGGTGCAGTGACATTACGAAAGGATAGTTGCATAGAATGAGAGAATCTAGCATATTCTATAAGTAGCAAGAATTTGATATTCTTTGACTTATGAAAAACGGATTTGGAGTTGTGAAATGAGAAGGATTGGAAATGTGTTCAATGTGATCTATTTCACAAAGTAAGAACCATAGGTGAACATTGTGTGCATGCTAGGAGCATGGGACAAGTGTTGGAATTCAAGTAAGAAGTTGATTACCTGAAACGACAAATAATGAGTAATCAATATGGTGATAAATAAAAGGCGTTTTATTTATACTCAAAGGTTTAAGGCCATATGGGATTAGTATTATTCTTGTGTTTGACCTTTGCATGTTTTGACTTCCAGAATAATTGAGTTTATTAAGAATAATCGAATTATTCAAACGGGCCACAGTCGTTCATATGTTGGAAGTAGATATGAATGAAGACTGTCATGAATTGGTGTGTGGATTGTCCATAAGGTATTAGACATAAGAAAATGTTTGCTGGAACGTTCATGAGTGCTTATGAATATGATTTGAGCATTGGATCAAACCCACGCTCACTTGGATCACTCCATGAATTGTATCACGAGTGATTGGTGAGACGATAACATCTTATATTCTTGAAACCGAGATGTGTGAGTTGTATCTTGCGAATCGGTTGCACATTGATAATATGTAAACGCACTAGTAACTTGGTGTTATAAAACATATTGTTGTGTGTGATTCGGTGAGTGAATACAAGCGAGCATTGTATCAAAGTTTATCCATTCCTTTTATTCAAAGTAGGATAAAAGCGATATCTTTGGGCCCCTCGATGGTTTAATGATGACAAACGTAAATGCTCGGCCGGGCTAGGGCTAATTTGATTTGTTCAATTAGTCAGTCGTCATAAATCGGGAATCGAGAAGTAGTACAAAGAGAATGATTTGAAATCATATCTCATATGATATCTAGAATGGAGGAATATATGATCCCTTATCTAAGGACACGCGTATTTGATATGATCAGAGTTGATAGCGGCTTTGGAAAGCTACGATTGCAGATCAGGATCCGAAGTCATACGCTAAATAGTTATTAGACTTATCCAAGTGGGAGACTGTTGGATTAGTGTCTAAGTCCATAACTATTTTGGTATGTACTTGACCCGATGGTGCATGGTCCTTTTGGGTTGCCTTCACCAAAGCAACTTGATAGGATGAATTATGGAGAGAAAGGATTAAATATGATTTATTAATATATTATGAGAATAATATATTAAAGGAGAAATCATATTGTTTAATTAATATTAGTCAATAATTAATTGGTAATTAGTTTTGTGACTAAAAGAGATTAATTAAACTTAAGGGACTGGAATTGTAATTATAAGATGATTGCAATTAGGGCCATGGATTGCCTTTTATTATAAGGTGGACGAATTCTATGGGGGAAGCCCATATGAAGTCGTCCAAGGCTTTAAGAAAAGGGCTCCATGGGTTGCTTAGGGCTTAAGCAACCAAATTTGGGTTTCCTTGTTAGATAACCCTAATAGCCTTACTATATAAAGACCCCTTATGCCTCAAAAACGTGAACAAGCAACCTTCTAGGGTTTTCACACGTTTTGGGCAGCCTCCATCCTCTCTCCTCTTCATCCTCTTGCTTATGGTGTTTGTGAACCATTAGAGGAGTGCCACTTGTGACTCTAAGCCTTCCAAAGTCAATTCAAGGAGGAATTAGGATTGTTATTACTACATAACAATCAAGGTATGTTCTTAAACCTAATTACATGTGAATTCGGATTTCCATATGCTAGAATTAGGGTTCAAATCTTGGATTCAAAGTATGTACAATAGAGAAACCTAGATCCAAGCTTTAGGGTTTGTATGAGCACATAGGATGTCTTATGACCAAAACCCATCAGCTATATGGGTCATCGTCGGCAGAGAAGTTGGCCGACCTGTACGTCAGAGAGATTGTCTCTTGCCGTGGGGTTCCAGTTTCTATCGTTTCCGATCGAGATGTCAGGTTTACTTCCCATTTTTGGCAGAAGTTCCACAAGGAACTAGGTGCGACACTGCATTTTAGCACGGCGTTCCATCCGCAGACCAATGGGCAGAGTGAGCGGACCATTCAGACCCTCGAGAATATGTTGAGGGGTGCGTTATTGATTTCTGTGGGAGTTGGGATTCCCACCTACCGCTTGCAGAGTTCGCTTACAACAACAGCTATCATTCCAGTATTGGCACCCCGCCTTTCGAGATGTTGTATGGGTGGAAGTCTAGGACCCCAGTCTGCTGGGGCGAGGTTGGGCACATAGTGATGGGTCGGACAGAGGTAGTTCTGCAAACTAGCGAAATGATACATCAGATTAGATAGGGACTACAGACTGCTCAGAGCCGGCAGAAAAGTTATGCCGACCGACGCCGATCTGAGCTGGAATTTCAGGTGGGTGACATGGTTCTTCTGAAGGTCTCACCCTGGAAGGGTGTGATCCGCTTCAGGAAGAAGGGAAAATTGGGCCTCCGTTTCATTAGGTCGTTCAGGATTATTGCCAGGGTTGGCAGGGTTGCTTATAGGCTAGAGCTTCCGGAGGAGTTTAGCCGGATCCACAACACATTTCATGTTTCGCAATTGCGAAAATGCAATATGGACCAGGAGGCAGTGGTGTCGTTAGATGACATTGAGTTCGATGAGCTCCTGAACTATGTGGAGAGGCCAGTGGCAATTTTGGAAAGGAAGAAGAAGATTCTGCGGAACAAGGAAATACCTTTAGTAAAGGTATAGTGGGAACATCGAAAGGGATCCGAGTGGACATAGGAGTCGGAGGCGAAGATGCGCGACCATTACCCGGCATTGTTTATTCCAGCAGACTTCGAGGGCGAAGTCTAGTTCAAGTAGGAGAGATTTGTAACTCCCCGATTCTCAGGTATTGTCTAAATATGAGTTATTGGGTTAAGCCCTACTCGACGAGTCGTTGATATACTCGTCGAGTAACAGCAGGAAGGATCGCGGGTTAGGTAAGCTACTCGACGAGTCCATATTGGGACTCGACGAGTAGGAGCTGCCAGCTGAAACCCTCAATCCCAGGGTTGTGCACCCTATTTAAGGGAGCATAAACCTCTTTTAGCCTCTTTCCAGTCTCTTAGCAAACCCTAATACGTATGTGTGCCCATTGTGTGTGTTTGAAGCCTTGGAAGAGGATTTTTGGTGAAAAGAGCTAGGGAAGCAAGTGGTTTGAAGCAAGGAGCTTGGGGAAAATCCGGATCTACTCCAGTTGTCATCTCTTGGGAAGGTATCAAGCTGTTATCTTCCTTTCTACTTCGTTCTATACCTCTTTGGTTGGAGGTTAGCGTTTTTGGTTGGGTTATAAAGTCATTTCTTGGAGTATGAGCCAAGATCTTAAGTTGTAACTTCAGATCTGAACTCTCTATAGATTGAAGGACCATAAATTTCTTAGCTTTGGCAAGTTTGAGCCCTCCCTAAGTGTAAAACCCCATTTCAAGCATAGTTTGGGCCTTTTGAGTCATTGGAGCCTTGCATGCACATAAAGTTTGCAACTTTACGTGAATAGCAGGCCCAAGGAACTTCGATCTACAATTTGGGGCCTTCCCATGGCTTAAAAGTTGTCTAAATGATAAAAGGACTGAATGGACTCGGCAAGTCGCAAGGTTGACTCGGCGAGTCACATGAAGATGGTCGCTAACTCGACGATTTGGATGAACAACTCGGCGAGTCCGATGAAGATCGCCATAAGACTCGACGAGTTGAAGAACAACTCGGCGAGTCGGTTGAGTTTTCTCTTGGATATGTATGAGTGTGTATCCGTCGAGTTGCAAGGAGGGAACTCGACGGGTGGCCTTAAAGTTCGAACGAGAATCAAAGGAACTCGGCGAGTTGGGGTCAACATGGACTGTTGACCTTGCCTAAGGGATTTAACTTTGACCAGGGGTTGACTAGTGGGTTATGGGGTACCTTATAAGGTTAAGGACTTATGAGTATGACGTACTATGATGATAGGTGGTGGAGCCTGTTTCAAGTGGTCCGAGAGTTGGATTTTACCTTTCGCGTCGACATCTGCGAGGTGAGTTATCCTCACTATATCGATAGGGTCTACGGCTCCAAGGCCTGTCCTTTAGTTTTATTGTTATGGTATGCTACATGTGGTTATGAGATGTTAGATCGGTATCCAGATAGACAGTATGTTGGCATGCTCTTATGATCCGTTAGGATTGATATGTTAGTGACTTGGTTAGGTCGGTGTTTTGGTTATGAGAGATTACTATGATCGATGATCTATGAGATACTTATATCTGATATTTGTACATGTACGGGTTGATGTGCTTATTGACCTGATTAGATCGGCGTCCTGGTAATTAGGACAATATTATGTTAGTGACCTGGTTTAGGTCGGTATCCTGGTTAGGATGTTGCTATGCCTTATGGTCTGCTAGATCAATTTGTTTGTTTGTGGACTGTTATGTGATTACATGTTATATGTGCACGTGGTTATTTGCTTGTGGTTAGGTTGAGGCGGTCCTACTTTGTGCTGAAGGCCAATATACCCCATGAGCGGTCCGGGAAGACTGTAGGCCCACGTGGCGGACCAGTCATGCCGAAGGCTCGGGATAGATTCAGACAGACTGTAGGCCCGGCAGGGCGGTCCAGTCAGGCCGATAGCCCAGTATGCATGTTGGTTGACTGGTTATTATTGATATGGTATTGTCAGTGTGGTATTGGTATTTTGGGGGTAGCTCACTAATCCCCGGGCTTACAGTTTTCAGTTTATTATTTTAGATACTTCAGGAGGTCATGGAAAGGTGAAGGCGTGACTGTACCGCTCCTCATTCTTATGTTATGATTTTTGGGACACTCTGATGGGAAATGATTGGAAAACATTTTGTAAACAATGCTATTTGGTTTTTATTTATGATTTAAAAAAGTTTAAATTTGATGTAAAATTTATGGTTGTTACAAAGATAGTTACAAATTTGGGCTTAGGATCCATAAGGAAGCAATGGGCGAATTCTATATGGCAATGCACGTAGAAATCTTCCAAGGGGCCTTCTGGAAGGATCCTTTGGGCTGCTTAAGGACTAAGCAACTAGATTAGGGTTTTAACTGAAACCCTAATTGCTTAGCTATATGAAAGCCCTTGGGCATGCCAAAATCGGCCACTAGAAACCCTAGAAGGATTCCATAGTCGATTTTGCGCCTCTCTTCCCTCTCTTGTTTCTTCCTTGTTACTAGTGGTGTTTTTTACTCCATTAGAGGTGCAACATTTGAGGCACTAAGCTTTCAAAGGTCAAGGAGTTCTTCTTATCACTACATAACAAGTTGAGGTAATCATTCTAACTTGTTTATTATGTTTATTTCAAAATAAGCAAGCTAGATTAGGGTTTATTGCTTTGGTATTCAATGTTGTATGTTCAAATTAGAAAAACCTAGATCAAAGCAATTAGGGTTGCATGTACACCATAGAAATGATGTTATGCTTAAAACCCAACAATTTCGTGTCAAGCAAGGTCTAAATTGTAACTATGTATAAATGAATTCACAATGTAACCTTGTTGCAATAGATCCTTGAAAATCAAAACAGGAATTATTTGTATAAGTATGTATGTATATATATATATATATATATATACACTTTAAACACCATGATGCAATGACCCTTTGAAAGTCAACAAAATAGAACAAAAATCATAAAGTAAACCATGCTTTAGGGTTCTCGACCTAGGAACCCAAATCTATGTGATTTCGGTTTGGCTTGGACCGAAATAACATGTGATTTCAGTTGGACCATGTCCGAAATCACCTTGGTGATCTCGGTTAAGCCATGGCTGAAATCACATGTGATTTTGGCTAGAGCATTTGGCCGAAATCTCAAGTAAAGGGGGAGTGTTCCGGTGGGTTTTCCTATGTGATTTCGGTGGGAATAGAAGATAAGGATAGTTGACTTTATGAATTGATGTTTCACCCTTTTCCCATGCAGTATAATACCCAACAAATATCCATGCATTACCCAACAGTTAACTAGGAAAACATCCCATCACTTCCCTTCTTTAATTAAGGCTGAAATCACCCTAAACTCTCCACCAATTGTATTGCTTCATACTGTTAATACCATTTTTCTCTCAAAGAATCAAGTCCAGATCCTTCAAGTTTTAAAATCTCCAAGTTTACTCTTAGAAATTTGTTAAGTTCTTCTTGATTATCTAGTGTTTTCATACCCTTTTATGTTAGTCTCATTAAATTTACACATATTATTATGTGTTAAAAATCTTAGGATAATATCACCTTCAAAGAGTTCATCAACCACATTCAAGTGTTTAGGCTTGGAAATCTTCACACCATCTCTTCATACAACCCACAAATCCACTCAACGTGAGTTCATACTCCCCATATATTCGAGATTTTCCATGTTTTAGGGTGGGGGGAATACAAGCCAAAAACATTTATCATACAAATACTTGCATGTTCATATTTATGTGAAAAATAAGATATTATTTGCATGAGTTATGGCTGTTACTTGCTTTTATACAAATATTTGTGATATATTAGTTTTCAAATGCATAACTAACAAAAACCAAATATGATCCATGACATAAAATCATAAGTAATATTATGATTTGTAAAACTACAAGGTTTTTGGAAGCTTTTTACTAATAATATAGCTTTTCAAACAAAAAGGAGTACATTGTAGTTATTTCACTATCTTGTGGGTTACAACCCGAAATATAATGTTTTGACCATACATTTTGACATTAGACAACATTATAACTTTGTATTTATATAAAAGATTATATATATGTTCTTGACAAACATACAAGATAAATTATAATTGGTATAGTTTGGGAGTCAAACACTACATTATCAGTTTAGAAGAAACTTATAATTTTTTAAAGGTATAATTATTAAATTTACAAGAAAAAGGAGTTTTTCAGTTCACATAAATCGGTTAATACTGGTTGTGAGACATTTAGCTTCATCATACTCACCAGAGTACATATAATGTCCTGAATTATAACTAGAGTCTCTTGTAGGGAGAGCATGACACTTGTGTATAGATCTATACGGGATTGACAACCCCGCACCTAAACTATTAGCTACAGTTAGACCGGCAGCTTTAGGGTGACGAATGTCGTTACAGTTCCGATGCCCGAAGCACGTCGTTCAGGTCACTAGTCGCATTAGTATGGTTATAATAACTCACATAAGGTATCGACAACACATTTGATTAACGGGTTAACATACATTCAAGTAGTTTTATATAAAGATAAAACTTCATAACACTACTTTACAGTACAATATTACTTAGGCGTTGTTTGTTTGGCGTCTTAATGATCTCATAAAGAGGCTGGCTCCGAATGGTTCAGATTCAGAGCGTTTGGTTGACACTATTTCAGCCTCTTATTCGGCTAGACATTAAAAAATATTCTCTTATTCGGTCAGATGAGATAAGGAGTCTGTATGGTAATTATTCCTTTGATACCCTTTCCCTAAAAACAGATACCAAACGTCCGTCACTTTTTTTTCAGCCCCCTTCTTCTTCTACGAACGTCTTCTTCCCAACTTCCTCTTCCCTGCATCGATTTCAATCAGCCACCATCGGACCTCCAACACCGGACAACCTCTGCCTTCGTTGCTTCCTTCCTCATCGTCTCCCCCTTTACCGGTACGTTTTTCTATTTTTTCTAGCCTACCTCGCTTCCTTCTTGTTCCCTGCTTTGATGTCCTGTTGCAGTTTCATTGTTGTTTTGTTGTTGTTTTCATGTTGATTTGTTCTTTTCTTGCTGTTAGATGTGATTATAAGTCTGAAAATATGTGCTCTTGCTGTTTTGTTTACGTTGTGTTGTTGTTTTGTTGTTGTTTCTTGCTAATTTGCTATTTATCTGTGATTGGAAGTTCAAAAACTATGTGTTCTTGTTGATTTGCTGCTATAATTTTTTTTGTCCTTGCTGGATTTTCTTGCTGAAACATGTTGTTGGTGAATTTTGAATACTAGACATGGCACAAACGGCACAAAAAAAGGCCAAGAATTAACTGGAAACAAATAAAAGGTGTGGAAAAAACATTTCTCGAAGCTTGTATTCAAGAAATTTCTACTTAAGGACGTGAAGGGAGTAGTTTGAAAGCAAACTCAGGGAAGAATGAAGCTAAAAGATTGAAAACAAATTACAATTTTTTAGTTGATCAAAAGAAGATGAAAAACCGATACGACTACTTGAAATGAAAGTATTATGCTTGGTTGAAATTAAAAAACAAAACAGGCAACGTCTATAACCCCATAACTAACACGTTTAACATTGAAGAAGACGAATGGCAACTAGAGATCAATGTATTGTGATTTTTGATAGGAAGTAACAGATAATAATATTTTATAATATTTAATAATATTGATAATATTTTTAAGTAGTCGAACAGAATGGAAGAAACTTTGAGGACTTCTCCATTAGTGTACCCTAATCTTTGTGTTTAGTTGTTTCATGGGTCGGCTGCAACTGCCATTCATGGTTGGGGGCCATCTTCTACACTTCCCCACCCTTCTCATAACTCGCACGACATTAATTTAAGTGACATCGATGGTATTAATGTAACTCACATGGAAAGTATGACTTCTCCCAAAATTCCAAATGAAGGAACCTCTAGTGTTTCCAAAAACAAAGGATGTAAAGGAAAAGGAAAAGCAACAATCAACGCAAAGATCGTTGAAGTCGACGATGAAATTAGCAAAGTTGCAAGAATTTTATTGGAGAAACATAAAGAAAACGATATGGCATCATGTACGGAAAAGTTGGTGAAAATGGAATGGGGAATATCTGATCCAAGATACCAAACCGATGTTTTGCTTTTTGGTGAAAGTGTTGATCTTAGAAAAGTTTGGTTATTTCTTCTGACGGAAGCTAGTGAGATGTAGTTAAAGAATGTTGGATCAATGTATGGCTTGATGTGATGGTTTTTTTAGGATTTTATGTGATGTGTGTCGTTATGGATTTAAAATGTTAAATTTTTAGTATTTTGTTTGATGTGTGTTATGGATTTAAAATGTTAAACTTTTTAGTATTTTGTTTGATGTGTTTTATGGATTTAAAATGTTAAACTTTTTTAGGATATTATTTGATGTGTGTTAAGATTTAAAATTTTAAACTTCTTTAGGATTTTATTTGACATTATTGTGTTTAAAATGTTAATTTTATATGTTGTTTGACATTATGTTTTTAAAATGTTGACTTTTATATGTTGATTGACAGGTGACTTATGCATATCGATGATGATATTGTGTATTTCATGTTGCTTTCTTGGTATTGGATGTTTTTAGCTTCGACAAGAATAGAAAGGATAAGAGACTTGAATTCGACATTGACCGGTCATGAATTTACACAAGAATTATTGCATGGATCTTCTTTACAATGTAATGAGTTGGTGCGTCTTTCACGGGAAGCATATGTACTACTATGCAACCATTTTAAACAAAAAAATTGGTTGTAAAATAGTCGGTCTATAACCTCTAAAGAAAAGTTTGCTATGTCTTTTACTGTCATCGGACACAATGAGCGGTTTAGAATGGTTAAACACAGATTTCAACATTCAACAAAAACAAATCATAGGTGTTTTCATGAGGTTCGAAATGCAATGATGAATTTTGCAAGAGAAATTATTGTGCCAACATCTTCTAGTGCAACCTAAAACACATCAGGACGACATAGAAGGTTGAAAGAAATATTTCCGGGAGCGATAGCTGCATAAGATGGAACTCTTGTACATGCAGTCGTGTCCGCTGATCAACAAACTCGTTATAGGGGAAGAGGAAAAGGTGAATGCTATAAAAATGTTATTGGAATTTGTAATTTTGATATGATATTCATGTTTGTATGGGCCGGTTGGGAGGGCATAGTACATGATTCACGAATTCTAAAGGAAGTTGTATTTAACCCACCTTCCGGCTTTCCATTTCCTCCATTAGGTTTGTAATATTTTTTTTAACTTTGATTATTCAATACATTATCTAGTTTTTATATAACAATTGCAAAATTAACATTTATAGACAAATATTACCTTTGGTGATACCGCATACACCAACTCTCATGGATTTATGGCTCCTTACCGCAATATAATGTATTGGTTATCCGATTTCCGAAGACAACGTGCATTAACCAAGGAGGAAAAGTTCAACCATGCTCACGCACAACTTAGAAATGTTATTGAGCGCGCTTATGGAGTTTTGAAGGCGAGATTCCCTATCCTAAAGCAAATGGCTCATTATCCTTTTCCAATATGAAGAGACATAGTGCTTGCTTATTTTGTAGTCCATAATTTTATTAGGAAATGTAATATTCGTGATCAATTATTTATGGACTTCGAAGAGGAAACTATGTTTACTACTACAGAAGGTGGAGGAAGTGATGACCAAAGCGTACATGACATTCAATGGAGTAACCAAGACAACGAATATATGGCTAATTTGCGTAACGAAATTGCTAACCAACTACTTTAAAACTGTATGCTCGTGATTATGTTTAATTTGGATGTTGTATGATTTTAATTTATATTTTGTTTTATGTTTAATTTGGATTTTATATGAAGTTTTGTATTTTATTTATAATTATTTCCAAATCTAGCATCATTTAGCACAATCATTCAGTCCAACCAATCAGTAACAAATAATTCAGAAGGATAAAATGGTCATTTTCACCGTTAAGAGACAGACATTCAGATGTTTGACCAAAAGTCAAATTATCATTCAGATACAGATTCATACAGAGCCTCTACATCATCTAGACATCTGCATAATCCAGATATGAATAATCCAGATGCTACCAAACTGCCCCTTACATTTTTAGTATTTGGATTAAGACTTACAACTCAGTTATAAAGAAAATATTGTATTCTCAGGAAATCAGTAGATAGGTAACCACAAGAGTTTTTGGTGGATGGGACGTCGTCGCATCACGTTATTTATTTTTGTCATATGCATATGATATCATGTAAACAATGTTTTTGAGCACAATGTAAACTTATTAAATATTCAATACAATGGTTGTAATGCTTTGATCTAAAATAAACCCACTACTTAGCGATAAAGTATAAACTCCAATCTTGGTGACAGGTAAAACTTTCCTATTCCCCATGATTAAGTTTATTCTTCCTTGCTCCACATTCTCACTTCTTCTTAGTCCCTGCGAATCAAAACAGATATGAATACCACAACCGGTATCAAGGACCCAAGAGTTAGAATGGGGTGATTTATTAGATAAGATAGTGTAAATACCTACATGGTTGGGTTTAACTTTCCCATCCTTCACATCTTGCTAGTATTTTGGGCAGTTCCTCTTCCAATGTGACTTTTCATGGCAATAGAAGCATTCAGCCTCTTTTAGTTCTGAAGAAGGAGTGATAAAACCTTTCTTGGTTCCACTTGAAGAAGAGACATCAAGGGTCCTAGCCTTGGTACCCTTCGAAGAGCTCTTCCTCTTCTTCCCTCGACTATTCCCGATTGCCAAAACTGGGGCGGAGTTTTGAGTAGGAATGTTAACAACCGACATCCCCTTAAGACCTATTTCTGCGGTCTTGAGAAGTCCCTGAAGTTTGTTGAGTGTGACCTCTTCCCTGTTCATGTGATATGTCATGCGGAATTGATCATAGCACGATGGTAGGGAGTGAAAAATGATATCTATTGCAAGCTCCTCAGGGAAGTTCACATTAAGCTTCAACAACCGATCCACATACCTTTGCATTTTCTGCGTGTGGCTCGTGACGGATTCCCCGTCCTTCATCATGGTTGTTATCATGGAGCAAATGATTTCATACCTCTCTTGTCGTGCACTTTGATGGTATCTTTCCATCAGATCTTGGTGCGTTTCAAAAGGGTAGAAGTCCTCATAGGACTTTTGGAGTTCTGTTGTCATCGTGGCCAACATGATGCATGCCACTTTGGTAGCATCCCTTTCATGTGCCTGGAACTCAGCGATCTCCTGGGGAGTTGCAGTGACCTCATTAATCTCCTTAAGCTCCTTGTCAAGGACATATTCTTTGTCCTCGTAGCGGGTAATCATCCTGATGTTTCTGATCCATTCATTGAAGTTGAATCCATCAAAAGTGACTTTCCACACAAGTTCATAAGGGTAAAGGAGCCATTAGGATTAGAGCCAGAAGCAACATTTTTTGAATACATCTGAAAGAAGAGGAGAAGATTAGTTTAGATATTAAGAGAGTCCTTAATAAAACACCCAAATGTGGTATTAAGGCTAGGATCCAATCTCAATATATTATAACTTAGAAGAGGTATGTCGTAATCCAAGCTATAACATATTTGAAAGGTATGTGAATGACGATTCACCAATTTCCACCATGAAAAACAAAATATTAAATATTAGGTTTTTTGATTGGTTCTTAGAAATTCCTAGATTCTTTTGAAATTCAATGAACTTTTCAAAGGTATGTTTCAATCTCGAGTGCACCCTCTAAATTTTGTGACTGGGATACCGAGGATCACAAAACGAGGTGTGAAGTAACCTTGCAAATCACTTGGTACCCTTAAATTTTATCACTCAATCGATGTGCCGGTAAACCACACACGCTCCACCGATACTATGATAAACCCTAAGTTACCCTTTACCTACCTTGTTAAGTCCAAGTTAGTGTGTCGGTTAACGACACACGCTCCACAAACGACTTAAACAAAGTGTAAAGTGTAATTTCATGGATTAGCACCTTATTCACATTTTTCCTAAAGTAACTAAGATTGGGAATTTATTAAAACATTTAGTTACTTTATAATATTCATCATACTTTTAATGAGAATTTATAAGTCCTTGTCTTACCCGTTCGGCTAACGACCCTCCACCAATCAATGAAGCGGTGGGTGAGAATGGACACCCATTAAGTTGCCATTTTATAGGCAACAACCTTATACCCCCCTTATAGATCGACTTCATGAATGAGGCATACTAGCAGTAAGACGACTTGATCTTATACATATATATATTATTAACTTACAATATAAAGTATAAGGGTTGAATTTTAACTTTTAAAATTCTAAGGGTTGGAACTAAAGTTTTAATCAAGGCTTTACTTGTTCCAAAACTTGAGGGCAAGTTTTGTAAACTTTCACAACTTTTCATTTCTTATAACTTATGAATTTAATTGAGTAATAAAAATGAAGACTCTTCAATTTTATAACTCTAGTGTTCTTTTAATGGCTTTAATAAAAGTGTGACTTTTGGTTTTCCATAACTTGAGGACAAGTTATGAACTCCAATTAAACACTTTATAATCATGAATTAAACTACCATGAAGGTTACAAGCAATTCTTATGATCATCTAATCTTCATAAGTTCAAGAACATGAATATGAACATTTCAAGAATCAAAAATTACACTTAAAAACTTTGTAATTTTGATAATTACCATTGCAAATGTATTAGCATAAACATTACACCATCTAAAACAAGTTTTCAAGTACCAAAACAGTTTAGGGTAATGTTTCTAGTCCATTTCCTGCAACAAAAGTCGAATTTCTTAAAACTGCAGCCTTTACTCGTCGAGTGCAAGAACAGACTCGACGAGTAGCTTGCATTTGTTCATGGACTCGTCGAGTCCCCCCATGGACTCGGTGAGTTCATACGAGCAGAAAACAGAAAACCGATTTTTTTTCAATAGTTTGCACAAAAAATCAACAAACAAGCCTAGGCTCTGATACCACTGATGGGTTTTGAGCATTTTAACACTTCCTAAGTGTACATGCAACCCTAATAACCTTGGATCTGTGTTTGTCTAATAATCATGCATAGTTGAATTCCAAGGTTATATTCCTATCTAGCATACATGGGGAACAATTTTTAACTTGAATGAAAGATAGAATAACATACCTTGTTGTTGCTTATGATCCTTGAAACCTTGTGAGCCTAGCACCCCACGTGTGATGCCTCAAATGCTTCACACAACACCAAATGCTTTTGGAATGACTTTAGAGAGAATACACACTTCTAAAATTGGCCTAGCCCTCTTCTTTCTTATGTGTAGCCGATTTTGGTGGAGAATATGTTCTTTATATAGTGTTGACACATCTAGGGTTACACCATGTAAACCCTAATGTGCCATGACTCTTCATTTCCATGACACATGGGTTTGTAACTCCCATGGAGCATCCGTGGAGCATCCTATGGGTGGAACCCAACTTGATAATCCATGGAGCCTCTTAGCCCACTATACAAGTTATGGATGATTTACATAATCAACTCATATATTAAATTAGTTATCTTTTGATCACTTAATTAATTCTTGATTAAACTAATTAAATAATATTATTAATATATTAGAACTTATAATATATTAATAATCCACAAGTGTTATTTATCTCATTTAGTCTATCCAATTGCATGGTGCCATGCAACCCAAATGGACCATGCCGGGTCGGGTCAACTAGTTACCAGAAATAGTTATGGACTTAGACACCTTATCCAACAGTCTCCCACTTGGATAAGTCTAATAACTATAACTGTAATTCTTCAGGAACCGAACGGCAATCGTAGCTCTTTCAAGGTCTCTTAGAACTAAGAAGATGATGATACGCCATTTAAGATAAGTGATCATATAATCCTCTGTTCTAGATATCAGTCGGACAAATACATGGAACAATGTCTTACTTATTGTCCAGCAGTTTGTTTCCCGATTTCCGATTTGTTTGACAAGGAACTTAATTGAACACATCAACTTAGTTCTGACCGGGCCCGATACATAGGTCAAAACAAAATCATCGAGGGGCCCAGATATCAGCTTCTAATCCAAGAAGGAACAGATAAACTTCGATTCATATGTTTGTTCTACTACTCATTATTCTTTTGAGATTCAAAATCATATGTTTGGACTTAGACACCTTATCCAACAAGATTCTCTCAGCAGCCAGACGTTCCCTTGTCTCTAGTCGTTCAATCCTTTCGATCAATGACTGCGGTACGGGATGGTCTTCTGATTGCGGTTGAGTAGAGTTAACTACGGCCAGAATTTCATCTACCTTGGATTGAAGACTTAGGAATTCTTTTCTTGAAACGACGATCTTTTTCTTTTTCTTTTTCTCCTTAGGATTTGAGGTTGACTATTGAGAACCACTCGATTCCTCTTCTTCAACAAACATCATGAGGTCATCATCCGAAGGACTAGGCTGATTAACCTCTTGTAGATCAACATCATCAAAACCGAAAGTGGGAGCAGATCTGACTTCGATTTCGGTGCCTTCATCTTAAGAGTCTTTGGCAGTTCGAGATGGAGGGGGCTTTGAAGGAGTTTGATCAACAGTTTCTTCTTGAGCTTTATGGATAGTATCAACCATGTTGTCCATCAGAGCATGAACCTTGCAGAAAGTAGCTACGATATTGGCATTGTTGATTGCGTTTGCCCAATACTTAGTTACGGATTGGATCTCTTGTTGTTTCTGCTGAAGCTGCTTTGTTTGTCGTGTCTTTCTTGCTTGGAATGCCCTACAGAAAGCGGCATATTTCTTGGCTTCGGCTTCATTGGATGGTTGATACTGACTCCATGAATGATTCAGATCGATATTGTCAGTTCCTTGGTATTGCACCGAGGTGTCCCTCAGGTTCACGGATCCTTGCACATTAGTGCTCACCTTGCCTAAGCCACCTGTTATAGATGTAAGCAAAGTAGGATTTCTTGAGCTTCCTCGATCTCCTTGACCTAGGGCCAAGTCTAGCCTCGGCTCAGTTCTGGCAAAGGCTGAAGAATAGCCTTGCGGTGGGGAAGGTGTTTGAAGTGTTTGGGTAACAGAAAAAAGTATGGAGTCCAACTCCTCTGGGGAAAAGAAATGAAGACGGGAAGCCCTGGAGACCTTAAGGCAGGAGCCAGATCCATCCTCTTGGGACTGACCTAGGGAGAGTCTCCACGTTGCGGTGAAGCAGACTCACTTTCTGAGTCTAAGTGGAATTCGATGGTGGTATTGAATGGGTGTGCGGCCACCCCAAGGACTACCGGAGCCTTTTGAGAGGCTGAGGTATCAGTCCGGTCACGCATTTGGCTTGTGGGATCGGTTTTTCTTTTCTTAAGGATTGCGATGGGTTGATCATCCTCAACAGAATCACTACCAGAGGAAGAAGGAGATTGATGTTTGCTTGATTAGACATTTGTTATTACTGGTGGAGTGATTTTCCTTTTCTTTGACGGATTGGCTTGTTTGGGAGCATCCTTTTTCTTAGGAGTGCCTTGCTTCTTGGTGTTGCAGGGGCCTTGAAAGGCTGAGGCTAACTATTTACGTCTTTGAGATAATGACATATTGGAGAGAGTTGTGGAAGATGGGACTGCGGTACTACCAGGGGTAATGATTGCGGATGGGGTTCGTAGAGGCGGGGTAGGAAGGTATAGGGCAATACCTTTCGTAGCCTCAATATGATCAGAGACATCAGCAGTCTCAAGACAAAGTGTAGAGAGAATATGGGTTGGTAGTCTTCTAATGGGTCCAAAAATAGACTGATCAGATGAGGGATTGTACCTTTTTGAGATCCTTGGTGACAAAGAGGTTGATGTCATTATTCATGCTAATTCATCCATCCGCATGGAGGTCTGAGATGCATAGAGACCAGAACCTTGCAAAAGTGAGTTCGATAGGGTTCTCTCTTGGGCTTTCCTTTGGAATGTATTGCAAGAAATCGTCCCATAGTATCTGACCGTAGTTGACGTCATGGCCGGTGAAGATACTCCATACTAACTCTAGGAGCTTGAGTCCCATGTTATCCATGCCTCTAGTTCTGCCGGATAGACTGCGGATCACAAAGTGGCAAACAAATTGCCAGACTGAAAGCAGTTGGTTTTTCTTGAATTCTCCAATTCCTTTGATTTTCTTCTAATATCCCATTTGGTAAAGCGCAGAAAGGATGTCCGCCATGGATGGAGTAAAAATCTTGATTGAGGGATGAACAAGAAGGTTAGTGCCAGTGATAAACTTCTCTTTGGTCAGAATGACCAAAGAATCATTGACTAGGTTAAAATGCACTTCTTGGAGATTCTCGACTGGTCGATACGCTGAAAAGGCACACTTGAAGAGGGTTGAAAGAGGAACAATGTCTGTGAACGAATCAAAGGGTCCAAACAGTGGGTGATTGGATAAGAACTTGATCATCAACTTTGTTGGAGCATTGTAGAAGGAATGCTCTTCGAACACAGTCTGAAGTTGCTTGAGGCAATCGTCGGTGTTGGGTGTCTTGAAGCAGAGTCGGAACCAGTAGGGTTTACTAATCCAGATGCCTTTGAGTGTTTCTTGGATATGCCTGATTTCACCATTGTAGGATGTTGAAGGAGTTATGCAGTAGAAGAAACAGAGTGCAAGAGAAAGGTTGAAGTTCAGAGAGCGTAAACTTTTCTTTAGGAAGAAGAAAAGGTTTTATAGTGGATTAAGGGAGCGGGAAACGATTTTACCCTAATTGAATTTGGGTAAAACGTTTGGGTGTTTGTACAAAGTTCTATCAGGATCGATAGATTCTAAGCAAGCTAATAATTAAGAACGTAATAAAGAACACGAGTATGGCTTTGAATATGTCGTGTGATTAATGCTTCAACACCTCAGAAGAGCTCGATTAAGAACTTCAACTGTAGAGGTGTTCTAGGGTTACAAAATAATGAACGTGATAATCAACTATTAATAATGCATACATGCATGCATATATATAGAATAACCCTACTAGCTAATCTAGATAATCATGGATGGACAGGCCCATTCCGGATCCAAAACGTAAGGCCCAAGACGCAACACAAACGGACTCAACATAACCATTGATAGGGGCATAACTCATTTTTTCAACTCTTTCATATTTGAGTCACAAACATTTTTAAACATATGATTTTATTTAATAAAACTTACTTATATACTACAAATATAGCTACAATGTGTATAAATAAATGGAAAATAAAAATGAACTGCATATTAATAACCATAAGTTAAAATAAACTTCTTGAATGTTGTGGAAAATAAAAAGGCATGATTAATTCACTACAAGAAATTCAGCCTTTAGCAGTTACACTAATAGCGGCGACACTGAGCTTTAGCGGCGACTTTTTAATATGTCGCCACTAAAGCTCCGTGTCGCCGCTATTGGTGTCACCGCTAAAGGCTGAATGACACCGATCCGCGTTTTGACGTTCTGGTAGACACAAATCGTCCGATCGTGGTTCTAATCCAATGGCTAGAGTGGTCTTGAAACGCATAAACTCAATATCGGTGACATGCGTCGCCGGTAAAGACCTGCAAGTGTCGCCGCTAAAGACCGAATGACACCGATCCATGTTTTGACGTTCTGGTAAACATGAATCGTCCGATCGTGGTTCTAATCCAATGGCTAGAGTGGTTTTGGAACGCATAAACTCAATATCGGCGACTTGCGTCGCCGGTAAAGACCTACATGTGTCTCCGCTAAAGATCGAAAAATGACGCGGCAATAATTCCCTCAGAAGATTCGCCACTAAAGACGTATTGTCGCCGCTAAAGCCGAATTAGTCGCCGGTAAATGTGTCGCCGCTAAAGGTCGACGCAGTTAACCCCAAAAATTCATCATCTTTTTTCCTTTTGTTGTTCTGTTACTCTCCATTCGTTGTTGTTTTTTCTCTTCGGCATACATCATCGATTCCTCAATTAAGTCGTTAAGTAAGTGAGTGATAGACATTACTTACTTTCTGGTGACTGTGTACAATCGGCCATAAAGAAGATACCGGTGGAGAGAGCCATTTTCCAATGAGGACCATTTTTCCGGTGACACTGACCTTTTTCTGGCGACTGAGAGGTGTTTCCAGGTCAATTTCCGCTCCCTTTTCGGTTATAACATCGATTTTAAGCTTATTGTAGTGTTTAATTGCAAAAAATTGTCTATTTCAGTTTTGTTGATTGTGTTCCTAACCACCACTAGCGACTACCCCCACCACTGGACCATTTTTGTTGATCTCGTCATCACAAGTTCTATTTACTTCTATTTATCGTGAAATTTGAGTTTAATTGCAAAATATATGTAGTTGTATCAATTATGTGAAAATTGTCATATATGTACATTTGATATTTGTATGTAAATCTACGTAAATGTGGTGTATATATGTCAATGTATGTGTGTTTGATATATATGTGGTATATGAGTATTTGGTATAAGTATGATGTTATTATCTACATATATATATATATATATATATATTTGGTATAAGTATGATGTTATTATCTATATATATATATATATATATATATATATATATATATATATATATATATATATATATATATGTGTGTGTGTGTGTGTGAAATTATGTGTATATATTTGGTATAAGTAGGATGTTATTATGTATGTATGTGAATGTATGTGTGTTTGTTGTGTATATGGTATATGAATGAAAATTGTCATATATGTACATTTGATATTTGTATGTAAATCTATGTAAATGTGGTGTATATATGTCAATGTATGTGTGTTTGATATATATATATATATATATGTGGTATATGAGTATTTGGTATAAGTATGATGTTATTATCTATATATATGTGAAATTATGTGTATTTGGTATAAGTAGGATGTTATTATGTATGTATGTTGATTTGGTCATTTTGGTTTTTGGTGAGTATTTGGTAAAAGCTTTGGTATTTGAGTTTTTGTCCCATATGCAAGAAATAACAATGTACTTTGCTTTTTTGTCTTAGTTTAAAAATAACAATGTACTTTGGCGTCATAAAATGCATGTGGATTTGGTAATTGTGTTTTCGTCCCTAGTTGGAAAGTTAACTTATAATTTATATATGTTATTATTTATTATGTAGTTGGAAAATTTTCGGGCATTACTCAACGACCCGACATGTAGGGAGGAGCTTTATTCGTTTTTTCAATCGCAGAATAATCAAGGAGGAAATGATGGGAATGATGATGATGATATGTAGGGAGGAGCTTTATTTGTATTTTATACTTGTCATACTTTGCTATTTGTTAGAATTGAAAAACTTACTTTGCTACTTGTTAGAATTATTAAACTTTTAGTTGTTTTATTTTTGTATTAAATTAATTATAAGAGTATTTGGTATTTAATTTGATGTTGTTATGTAATTTTTGGTATAGAATTAATTATAACAGTATTTGGAATAAATTATACCCAAAATTGCAAATATAAAAAAAAAAAAAAAAAAAAAAAAACGTTATTACCGGCGACACTATTACCGGCGACGTGAGTATTACCGGCGACCTTCTTTTTAGCGGCGACACGAAGTATTAACGGCGACAGAGGCATTAGCGGCGACATTTGTCTTTAGCGGCGACTATCTGATCAATAGCGACTAAACAGTAGCGACGACTTTTTATCGGCGACGTGTCGCCGCTATTAGCTTTAGCAACGACTTCTCGACCCTTTACCGGCGACTTTTGTCGCCGCTAATTGCTCATTTCCTTGTAGTGATTACATTAAATTTGAAATCATAACTACATTCAAATTAGAAAACTCTTGAGATGTAATGAGAGTTTTGAACTATTGAGTTATGCATAACAATGTAATATGAATACTGACAATTATATGTTATAATAACAATATTATCGACATTTATTATTGAAATAATGATTTTTATACTAAGTTGCAACGAATAATATGATTTTTAAGTATATAATAAGATAGATATAATAAGTTGTGTTTGAATAGAAGTAAATAAAGTTTTAATTATAAGTATTTTTAATTAATTCAGAAATAATTTATTTGAATGTTTTTTTATTTTATATTACTTCAAATAATAATCATTTTTAATATAATATAATCTGTTTTTTAGTTTTATGTTATCTTAAACTATTATTATTTTTACTTAATTAAAAACTACATGTTTTAAAAAATTTCATTATTATATTTACTAAAAATAAAACTATCGATTTTAGTATTGTATTTTTAATTTTGTCATTAAATCTTTGAAATATTGAAAAAGAATAAATGGTCATAATAAAATTATGATTTGAATTTCAAAGTTAAAGTAATCGTTAAACGTTAAGACCATTCTGATTGGCAATGGTTGGTTGCCAATTAAAAAAAGTAAATAAATCCTTTAAAACCTTAGACGTTGCTTTACCAAACTTCTAGTTGTCATTTTTATTTCTTTTTTATTTATTAAATTTGTTATAACTCTTTTGCACTTTAAATGTAATTAGTTTAATTTTATTTTTATTAAAAAAATAAACAAAACATACTAAAATATGTAAACTAATTTTGTCTACAAATAAAAACTAATATTGATATAGTTTAATAATTTTTTTTATATTGTCTATATAATCTTAAAAGAGTAGAAGAGATATAAATTATTTTAGGTTGGGTTGCTAATGAGTGTGAAAAGTTAGTTTAGTTGGATTGTATAGGTGCAAGAGAGAAATTATTTTTTTAATTGATTGTTGGATTGATTTTTGTTGTGAATGGGAGTAGTCTAAGACCAACCTTAAAAATATTTGTCTTAACATAAAGAGAAAAAGACAACATAAAGATACATATATGTTAACAATGTTAATTGTTCTGACCGATAAATAGTTGAAATTTCTCTTTGCATGCATCCAACTTGAATTTACTTGCATTTACATTTGGAAAAATTACAATTGCTCTCTTACATCTATGAAACCACTCACATAACTCTTCAAACTTAGCAAAATAATCTATCATTTTGTGTTGACATACATGCAATATGAAAGCTACAATGTTCTTATATAGGCTAAATATTCCATTCAACGCATCAATTAAATAAAATGATTTGAAGAGTTTTGGGAGTTACAAATCACAACATTTTAATTAATCATAAATTAAATTGTATAAGTTGAATAGTCTTAGGAGTTTCAAATGCATGAGGTTCAAGAAAAAATATTTGCTTTACAAAATATATAGATTCTTGGGAGGTAGGTGATTGGATTAGTTTTGCTTTTATAGATGTTAGTTAACCTGCTATATGGAAACCATGATGGGTTGATCATCGTATGAGTAGTTATTCCATACTTGTACATTTTTCTACGATTATATTTAATTTTCTAAAAAAAATTGGTTATCGGGTATATTTTCCTATACATATCACTCAACAACATTGGAAAGGAGGCGGGTTGTGGGTCGATATCCATGAATTTCAATGTATATGACTGTCTTGTACATTAGATAGTAGATAGGTTATGGCTCGATACCATGAATTTCAATGTATATGATCGTATTGTTTTTGGAGGCAATTTTATAGCGTCGTACAGGAACTTTGAGAAATGTCAAGATAAAGTCACAAAAAATCTTGATGGGATCGAGTACTAGATGAAGTATGCTTACCACGATAACCTGTCATTATACAATTTGTTTTGGTTGATGAACCGCCTTACAACAAGGACCCTTAGGAGTTTACATTGACCATTTATATGTTTTTAGAGTGTTTGGGCCATCATTTGGTTATACCAACCGGAGCAATAAGATCTTTTAAAATATTTGGTTTTAGGATGACTTCTATTTTTTTGATACATTTTTGATATGTTTTGCACATCTCACATTATCACAATAGATTGTTTAGTGAGTACTATATTTGCCTTGATTACTTACATTGATTACAAGTTAGATCATTATAGGTAATTCATGATAACTAAAAGCTAGAATAACATTACAACCCATAACAATCACATTACATTTTCTTTATAGTTAATACCCTTATACGTTGGAATTGCATGGCAACCAATTAAGATGTGTATATATGAACTTCAAAAACCAATTAAGATGTGTATATATGAACTTCAGATAATTGCATCTAACTTTCAATTATTGTCATGTGACAACAATTTGTAATCATACTTACTTCTAATATGATGAACTATGAATTACAATTTTAATTTTTTTTTTTAAGATGATCAAATAAGTAGTGGCAATCGAGTTTTGAATGATTTCAGAGTTAACCATTAAATATGGGCATCGACAATAGTGCTTTTTTGGGAGCTTTTTCATCCAAAAAAACTCATTAAAAACATTATTATTAACATAACTTTGTCAAATAACTCTTAACTTCACCATTTACAACAAACCATTTACAACAAAAAAATGGGTTTCATAGTTTTTCTACCAAAGGGCTTTTAGCCTAGCAGTATGAGGTGCTATCATTTCTTAAAGTTAAAGGTTCAAATCTTGTTCAATTCATAGTTGGATTTAAGATTAATATAGTACGAATTGCATTTTGCTTACACCTATAATTAATAACAGAATACATATACGTATAAAATAAATAGTATATAGTACATATACATAGTGTGGTGCATATACAATGCACGTATATATAAACATATAGTATATCAAAAAGAGTATATAACTAGGGATGAAAATGGGGTGGGTTTGGGGTGGGGTTGACCGTCCCTGTCCCCATCCCCGAGTGTGTAACTTCGTCCCCATCCCCATCCCCGACGGATGCGGGGAATTGAATCTCATCCACTTTGTATTTTGGGCTTTTCCCCATCTCATCCCAGCCCATCTCCAATTTATCAATATAATATACTCAATTTACACAAAAAAACCAAGTCAAATAAACGAGCAAAACCAGATGCCATAATTAGATTCTCTTTGCATCACTCATCAAGTTTAACAAGCATCAAAACGAAAAGAGACGATTTGGTATAAAGATTGTGGAACGAAGTGACGATTGACAAACTCTTGGAATTAGGAACTTAATTTGATATACGGACTCTATCTCTGATGGTCTAATATAGATAATTCATTTTAGTGGACTTAATTCAAATTTAATAAATGATATATATAGTCATCAAAGCGGGGGCAGGGCGGGTTGGGGATTGTTATACCTGGTCTCGGCCCCATCCCCAGTTTTAGCATAATAGGGATCCCCTACCCCTTACCCGGTATCTGTTTTGGCAGGGAATACCCGTCCCCGATTGGGGCGGGTCAACCGGGTTCCCCACCGGATCGGGTGAAATTTTCATCCTTATATATAACAGCTAATTTTCTTTTAACATTTATTAAATTATCATTAGGCTGCCAAGCCAATAAAATATATTGAACATCAATAGATATAACAATTAGCCTAGCATTCAAATAACTCGCACCACAAATACACAAATGAGAATGTTCAACAAATCATTAATCAAACAAATATTGCATGAAATTAATTATAATCTCAATTCTTGAGATAGATCTTTGTATCAACAAATCATGAATCAAATTAATATTGGTTGAAATTAATTATCATCTCAATTCTTGAAATAGATCTTCATAAAATTTCAGAAAATATTAGACCAGATTTTGAAGCTTCACACTTAGCCCAGGTATTCAAATAACTAGCAGCATATACACAAATGAGAATGTAATATTGCATGAAATTAATTATAATTTCAATTCTTGAGATAGATCTTTGAAACAACAAATCATGAATCAAATTAATATTGTATGAAATTAATTATCATGTCAATTCTTGAGATAGATCTTCATAGTTATATCTAAATTTCAAAAAATAATAGACCAGATTTTGAAGCATCCCACTTAGCGGCATTCAAATAATTCCCAGCATATACACAAATGAGAATGTTCAACAAATCATTAATCAAACTAATATTGCATGAAATTAATTATCATCTCAATTCTTGAGATGATAGATCTTCATAGTTACATCTAAATTTCAAAAAATATTAGACCAGATTTTGAAGCTTCTTACATATAAAGCATATAAAGCAAAATAGTTCTACAACTGTATGTATATGGAGAGAGAGAGAGAGAGAGAGAGAGAGAGAGAGAGAGTCAATTAAGATATGTAGAGAGCTGCTAACTCGTCCAAAGAATCGGAATTGATATTCAGATCGGAATTTTCGAGCATCCACAAGAGATGATCAAACAGTACAACTTCACAGTTGATGACAGATGCGGCATTATCCCCATCAACGGAAGTAGATTTTTCTTTTTCGGTGAGAGCAATAACGAGCGGATGGCTTAAATACTTTGAACCAATTACGTATCGCTTCCTGGTGCTCCCAACAAAAACGGTGGCCCGAGGCTCTTCTCCGCCGCCGTAAACACAAACGGCGGTACTATTCCACATTATTCCTCCTGTTTCTGCTGGTGGTCCATGACGAAGATGATGATGATCGGTGGTTGATTTGGATCTTAAGGAGGTGTAGGAGGAGGTCCTGATGAGTTGCCTTGATAAAGTCTTGCATCTTCTTAGCATGAGATTGATTTTCTTCATGATTGGCGTGGAATAAGGAATGTTTGTTGCAGGGATGGCGATATGATAGATGGCTTCATATATACTCACGAGTGGCCGGGGAGGGTGGTTTTTGGAAATATGAAAATGGAGGTGGGTGTGATGTGGATGTTTAGAAGAGACGAGGGCCCCATTTGCATAAATGATTCAAATTAGTGATAATAACATCTCATCTTAGTCTTTATGTTGCCTCCAGCCTTAGGTGTTGTGAAGAAGAATACATGTACACTTGTTTATTTATAAATGATAATGTCGTATGTTAAGTTCATATTATTAAATTTAAGATATTATTTTTAAATAATTTAAATATATTAAATCCTTTTTATATAATAAGTAGCTCCATTGATAATATAATGAAATGTGGCCTTTTGTAGTTACTTAGACTAAAATGCTTTTGCCAAACATTGTGGCTTTCACGTTACATCTTTTATCAAATATAATCTGTACTTAGTATCTTAATTTAACGTTCGACAATATATATTCCTTGTAGTTAATCGAAAGCAATGTGAATAAGTTTTATATAACTTTACGCTTAAAAAGTAAATTCTCTTTGTTTTTTGTTTTAAAAAAAGATGAACCAAAATAAGTTACTATTCATAAAGAAAGAAAATATTTGAACAACTCTATCTTCATTATTAATTTTAGATACTTTAATGAATTATAATGAAAAAGATACTCAATATAGAGGAAATATCATCGTTTATGAACTCTGTGTTTTTGTGTAGTTGCATTTGTGGGGTCTAATGGCTCTAAAGTCTAAACCCCGATCTAGGTGATCGTTCAAGGAAGCACCATATCGTTAGTAACCTATCTCAATGCAACATGTCGTTTGCAATTTCGTACATGAACATTTGCGGCATAAATAATAGCATCGATTTTGTCAATGCTAATACTCTAAAAAAAAATACTAACAGTGGATCTTTTTATTTTTTCATAACATAACAATTAAAATAATAAATAATAGATAACCAATAACTACTTTCTATATCTTCCTATTCCTATACTAATAAAGGAGTATTTTTTTTTTTTGCTATGTATTACCATATTAGGCCCCTTAATTAATGTCATGTCTTTTGTTTGTCAATATATTGATTCTCCATTTCAAATTTCAAAGTTTAAATTTTCTTCTTTAATTATTAAGTTAAAACATTAGAATAAAAGATAAACAAAATTAATACAAATTATAACAAAATATAATTTAATGTATTTATTTGAATCGATGATTATAATTTTATATAACTAAAAAAATATCTTTTAATTAATAGTTTATTTAAAATAATTAATTAATAATTTTAAGTTTTTACTACGAAAATTTAACTAATTTTGTAACAGTGATCTCAGGGGTTATAAACTAGTATATCGATTGTTTTTTAAAGTTTATTGCTATTTCTGGTCGGTTAAGAGGTATGTTTCGACCATTTTTGCATCAGATGAAAAACATATAGGTTCTTTTAGTATTACCTCAATCCTACTTTCATATAAAATTATTCTTTTCGAATCAGAACAAACTCGGTGTTTTTTAGCATTATTATCATCATGTATTATACATTATTGATAGTTTTGAAAAGTTCTTTGCAATTTCTCATTTTTTTTTTAAGTTCATGTTATTTCTTGTTGCTTTTAGAAATAAGTTTTAGATTATTTTTTTATATCATACCAAATTTGAAGGTTACTTTAGCATTATTACCATCGTATATGTTCCATTTCATTTTTTTTTTTAATATAGTTTTTGTAGTTCAAAACCGATATGAATATAAAAATACTGACTATATATTAACCGACTCTTCTTGCACCGTTACTACCTTCTGACCTGCATTCATTAAATCAAGATATAACTTATTTTAAAAAAAATATAGACAAAAAACTATTAAACTCAATGGATACGTTAAAAGAGACGTGATACATGCCTTTTGTGTAATCAGTAATACCAAATTGGACCGCTTTCTACAAAATAATTTAAGAACCTAAGAAAACCTGAGTGCCTAATTATCTAATATCATTATTTATGTCATAACCTGTTACATGCCGAAAAAATTGAAAATTTCTACCAAAACTCTGTTACATGCCATCAAAGTTGAAAAATGATTCTTTAAAGTTAGATGAGAGTAATAATTTAAAAAATTGTCTATCACTTTTTGGTGAATGTATTTTCTGTTAACAGGAACAATTATTAGGCCAATCATAATCCTTAAAAACCATCCTAGCCAAATCATAGATCGCATAATCAACAAAATAGAATACCACAGTCTTAGATGTTAATCCATTTAAAACATCTTTTTCTAAAAGATCAAGAAATGGATAATTTATTAGAATCTTATCACGTTGATAAAATTCATAACAAAGTGCAATAGATTAAATCAATAATTTACAATAAGTATAGAAAATGAAACCCTATCAGGGATAGAAAAACTTGAGGACGAGACAAAAAAAGCACCTAACACTACAAAATTGCACACAGTAAAAATATATGATTCTAAAAATCTAGAAAAAAATAAAACCAAAATTTATACTTGGTTGCGAAGTGAGCGTAGAGAACTTGTGTCAGACTCTTTGATACATTTCGTCAAACACCTAAGATGTCTGTTCTAATAACCCATCTTTTGAATGTAACATGACAAAAAAATCCAATGTTACACGAAAGTATAGGAAACAAACTAAATTAATATGTATTTAGATTATACAAATTATTTTGAACAATGTTCCTTCGAAAATATACGTATTGGTGTCGCATACCTACATACGCAGTTTAATAAAAAAAATGTAAATTGTAATTATGCAATTTGATCCTACCATATAAATATGACCGACCACAAAGAAAACTTAAGAATCAAATAAAAATTTGTCTATAATACCGTTAATCTGATATTCAAGGAAATATGATATTTCCTAATTTAGATTCTAACTTCTTAGGCTACTTCTAATATGGTTCATGTATTAAAATTTAGAGAAACTGGTAGGCAAGGATGTTGATATTAAATCAATAATTTACAATAAATATAAAAAATGAAACCCTGTCAGAGATGGCAAAACCTGAGGACGAGAAAAAAACACATAACACTATAAAGTTTCAAACAGTAAAAATATGATTCTAAAAATCTAGAAAAAAAATAACAAAGTGTAATAAATTAAATCAATAATTTACTCAGTTGTAGTAACCATTTGAAGGTAAAAAGCTATTACCTTGATCTTTCTCTTGTTAGATCACTCCATTCAAGAGATTAGGGCCTTTTTAGCCTACTTTGAACCCTTTTTGGAAGTGGGGCATGAATTGAAGTTGTAACTTCATATCTGAACTTCTCTAAGCCCCAATTGTCATAAAACTATCGACTTTATCAAGATTTGGCCCTTCTCCGTGCCCTAAACCTCTTCCTAAGCTTAGTTTTGGGTGTTTTAGCCTCTGGAGGCCTTGCAAGCATGTAAAGTTGGCAACTTTACGTGGTAACTGCACCATAAGGGTCTGGATCTGTAGTTAGGAGCTTTAGAGTCAACTAAAAAGGGCTGAATAGCTTAAGACTGGGGGAAAACTCGACGAGTTGCCTTGGGAACTCGATGAGTTGGATCGAGCTACCCCGCTTTCTGGATACTGAGTGAACTCAACGAGTTGATGAGACAACTCAGCGAGTTGGCTAGGGTTTTTCCCAGATCTTCACAACACTGAAGGAACTCGACGAGTTGCTAGATGCACTCGACGAGTTGCGGTCAACATGGACTGTTGACTTGACTTTGACCAGAGTTGACCAAGTTTGACTCTGAGGGTATTTTTGGTATTTCGGGATTTTGACAAGTTAATCACATGGTGGTTGTAGGCAGTTGAGTTGGAGCTGCGAGTTTGGACTTATCTTATCAGTTTAATATTTCTTGAGAGGTGAGTCTTCTCACTATACCAATGGGTCCAAGGCACCAAGGTCGGCCCATTATATGATATATGGATTGTTACACCCCACTCCCGAGTTGAACTTAAGGAGAGAAAAGAAAGGAAATGGGAGGAAATGAGAGGAAAACAAGAGATAATGGTGCTCCCGAGTTTCATTAAAGGAAGGAAGTGGAAGGAAATGGAAGGATAATTTTCCCTCCTAACTTTCCTTCCGATTTGGGAGGATTCGGAAAGAAAGAACAAAATGTTTAATTTTCCTTTCATTTCTCTCCAACTCGGGAGCACAAAAGAGAAATCTCTTTTCTTTTATTTTCTCTTCTTTACTCTCCTTATTTCTTTTCTCTTCTCTTTCTTTTGTTTGCTACAACTCGGGAGCGGGGTGTTAGTTGATTTTGTGGTATTTCGGTATGACATTTGTATGGAAGACCCCGGGGAGTTCCCATGGCAGTAGATTAAGACCATGAGGGGGTTCCTATGGCATTTTGTATAAGTCCTTGGAGGGTTTCCGCGGCTTCCTAGTATGTTTGCATGTTTATCTCGTATGTTATTTCTTTGATTAGTGAAGACCGTGTGGAGGTTCCCACTGTAGGTAGCCAAGACCACGTGGGGGTTCTAATGGCAGTTAGCGAAGACCATGTGGGGGTTCCCATGGTAGGTAGTCAAGACCGTGTGGGGGTTCCAGTGGCACTTGGTATAAGACCTTGGAAGGTTTCTATGGCATCCTTATATGTTTGTATGCATGGCTTGTGTGATATGTGTAGCTTATAGAGCTAATATGGATTATGTGTTTATATGGCTTGTGTGGGGTATGCTCTGGGGAACTCACTAAGCATTAGCTTATAGTTTGTTGGTTGTTTCAAGTACTTCAGAGCCTAAGGGCAAGGGTCCGGCTTGATGGCGCAACATGCACTCTCCGACGATTTTATTGGGGACACTTTGATATATCATATTGTGAATTTTGAAAACAATTGTAATTGGCATTTTATGTTCATTGGTGACGGCTTTGTTAAATTAAAAATGAAAATTTTTATTGGAAAATTTTGGGTTGTTACAAGTTGGTATCAGAGCCTTGGTTTGAGGGATTCGGACACACTCTCGGGCGTGTAAGGAATCACACTAAGGAATTGGTAAAATTATTTTCAAAAATCAATGTTAAAACTTCTTAGACTGGAAAAGGGAGAGTCTAATGCGCGTAATTAGCCGAGCTCAAGTAAGTAGTTCCCCAATATGTTAGCCTTGTTATACTAATATTGGATTATGATAGTCGAATGGATATTGCTATGTGTATGCTTTAAAAATTATACACAGTTAGGATCTTATAGCCTTAGAATGATTGATTTGGCCTTATTTCCTGTTCCTTGGTTGGTTGTGGTCCTAGGGTAGAGTATATTATTCGAAAGTCTATTTGATCCTGTTATGTGTATAATTTGCATGCATAAGACAACCTGTTGTGATTGATTTGATTTCTGGGTGATATGGATGGAGAAAATCTTAGGATAGCCTGGGATTTGAGTTATGCGGTAGCCTGTAAGATATGTTTTTTTCTGGGATGAATTAGAGTTATCAGGTAGAGCCTTGGGGAAGGTACATGTTGGTGTAGAAGGTAGTATTGGTTTCTCACTACTGAAAGCATATGACCAGTACCCGAACCAATGTTAGATCTCAAAGCTCTAAGGAGAACCGGTGTGGAAGGATCCCCCTTTTTTGGACATCCTGATCATTATGTTTTATGGTATTGCAGTGTAGTATGGTGGTTATATGACATGGAGTAGAGGGATCAGGATCCGAGTCTGGGTCGGGCGATGGTACTGAGCCTATTGATGAGAGGCTGCGCGGGCTTATTGCATGCGAGGTTACGAGGGGCATCCTTGAAGCTACCCTAATGATTTTTGGGACGGTCAAGGAAGGGATGATGGATATCATGGAGGAGCGGCTCAGGTATTTTTGAGCCAAGACTGTTGCGGGCCAGGTAGGGTCCCGAACTCCCTTATTTAGGGAGTTCAAGGCATGCGGGGCGCCTAAGTTCTTCGGGGTCAGGGGCCCGATAGCTAGTCAACGCTGGGTGGAAGATATGGAGAATGCCCAACGCACGATATTTTTCCATGATGCAACAAGGGTGGGGTTTGCCTCGTGTATGCTGAGGGACCGAGCCAGGGATTGGTGGGAAGAGGTGACTAGCCAGGTGGGAGCAGGCGATCAGCCGGTGTGGCTGAGATGACATGGGCAGAGTTTATCAGAATCTTTGATCTGGAGTTTGCACCACCTATTGAGGTGCAACGGTTATTGAGGGAGTTTCAGGAGCTCCAACAGACCACCAAGACTATGGCAGAGATCACCACCAAGTTTTGGGAACAAGCACTGTTGATCCCGTAGTACGCTGCGGATGAGGATATGAGGAGGACGAGGTATCATTCCATGCTGAGAGATGATATTCATGAGTTCGTGAGCTTTACAAGGTGCAAGACCCTGAATGAGATGGTGGAGAAGGCCCGAGAGTGGGAGATGGAGTTGGAGCTTCGCACTAAGTGAAAGCTAGAGCAGGCTCAGACAGCAGTGGGTTAAGCTAAAAAGCCTAAGACCTCTGATTCTTCGGGTAGGGGCCAACCGGGCCGTGACCGGTGTGCCAAGTGTGGGAAAATGCACAATGGAGTTTGCCGAGGGGACGAGCCCGGTGTGTTATACTTGTGGTCAGCCAGGCCACGTGAGCAGGGATTACCCCAAAAGGGCTTGATTTGTTTCCACTGCAACCAGAATACCCCATAAAAAGGTCGAATGTCCGAGGTTACTGGGAGGAGGAGGAGCAGTGGCGGTGCCTGCACCCACCACATTGAGGATGCTCCTGCGGTGAAGAGCCGCGCATTCCAGTTGACTACCGAGGAGGCTCGTGCAGCTTCAGACATCGTGACTGGTACGTAATTTACTCTATGCTTAATATTGATTTGTTATGCTTGTGTTTATATGTGCTCTTATATAGGGACCTTTATGGTTAATGGTATGTTGGCCCATGTTCTTTTCAATTCGGGGGTGACCCAATTGTTTGTATCTCATGCGCTTAGCAAGAAGTTCCAGGATGCTCTGGGGATTTTGGATTCCCTACATGAGGTTGAAATTGCAGATGACCATACTATGATTGCTGCAAGGGTATATCGGGATTGTGTCCTGAATGTGCTTAGGGAGAGGTTCCGTGTTGACTGGATTCCAATCCCATTACAAGGGTCGAAGGTGATCATTGGGATGGACTCGTTGGGCGCTAATAGGGCCATGATAGATTGCGAGCGCCAGCTGGTGAGATTTCGAACCCCAAGTGGGGGAGAACTGGTTATTTGGGGAGAGAGGGCCTCGCAGGGGCCAACCCTCTATTCAGCTGCGAGGGCTAAGAGTCTTCTCCATCAGGGTTGTTCAGGATTCTTGGCTTATATATCAGATATGAGGGTTGAGACTCTGACAGATTCGGGTAGTGTGACACCCTCGATCTAAAACATCTAATCTATTAGAATTAGCAATGTAATTTATTTATTAATGCAGAAAATATGCTCAAAATTTAAAACTTTTGTATCCCAGGTTAAATCAAATAAACACAATATAAATTTTATGTATTTATTTAAAATGAAGAACACAATAACTGTTGGGTTTTGGTATAATACAACATCCTATGGTGCACATACGACCCTAAATACCTTGGATCTATGTTTTCACTAATTATACATGCAAATGGTTTCCAAGGCATTAAACCTATAACTAGCATGCATTTGACATAAACCATATAATATACTAGTTAGGGAAACATACCTTTTATGTGGCCTGAAGTCTTGATGTATTTGGCCTTAAGAGCTTAGCACCAATAGTATGAATGCCTCAAATGGAGTCACAACACACCTAGGAAAAAGGTGGCTCTTGAGAGAGAATTCCATGCACCAAAACACCTCTATATTTCTCTAAGAAAAGAAGTGGTCATTTTGGCTATGGAGTAACCTATTTATATGTAGGATTCCAAGGGTCATGGGTATAACCCATAATCCATACCCATGGGTTTTATGATCCATGGTTCATGTGGCCCAACTCTTTATGTATCCATACATAAACTTCGTCCAACATGGGTCATAAGCCCAACACATATAAATATAACTAATTATCAGAATTAGTCCCCAAAGATTTAATTAGTCTCTTTTGATCACTAAATTAATTCCAAATTAATTCTTGATCGATACTAATTAAAACATATGATTTCATATTAATATATTATAATCATTCTCTCTATCCATTTGTTGTTTCCCGATTTCCGATTTATGACGACTGACTAATTGAACAAATCAAATCAGACCAGGACCGGCCAAGCACTTATGTTATTCATCACCAAATCATCGAGGGGCCCACATATATCGCTTTTATCCCGAAGGTAAAAGGAATGGATAAACTTCGACTCATATGGCTTGTTCTACTACTTGTTGAATCATACACAAAGGCACGATTTATAGCATCGATTTACCAATGCGTTTTCGTGCAATCAATGTATAACCAACTCATAGTAACAACTCATATCTCTAGGTTTGAAGAATATAAGATATTATCGTCTCATGATCACTCGTGATAAAATCCATGAACTGATTCCAATGAGCGCGGGTTGAATCCAATAATCAGAACTTATGAGCACTCATGAGTGTTGTAGCACCAGCTTGTCCAACATCTTAGACCTCTACAAACCCAACCCATGACAGTCTTGATTCATATCTACTTCCAACATATGACTGACTGTGGATGGTTTGAATAACTTAATCAATCAGAATAATGACCTAGTTATTCTGGAAGTCAAAACATTCAAAGTGAAACACAATAATAATCAAATCCAATATGGTCTCAGAACTTATGAATATAAATAAAACACCTTTTATTTATCACCATATGATTACACATTATTCATTGTATACTGTTTCAGCTATCAACTTTATTCTCGAATTAAAACAATAGTTGTCCTATGCTCCAAGCATGTACACTATGTTTTTCTACACACTAGTCATGCCACACACCAAGTATGCATACTATGTTTGTCTATGATCTTTACTTTGTGAAATAGATCAATTGAACATAACTCCAATGATTCTCATTTCACAGTCCCAAATCTTACTGCAAATTCAAGAATTCCAAATTCATGCCATTTACTGAAATCTGTTAGATTCTAAACTTATATGCATTGATCCTCTTGTAATGATTATGCACAAATTCACAAAGACTTGGCAAAAATCATTACAGAGTATTCCAAAGGAGATCAACTCCTTGGAAACATCCTTCTTGCATTAAGTTTCCTAATAATTTTAGTCATATCAGTTTCTAGACCTTTTTCCTTCTTCTTCATGCCCCAGGCATTTGGAAAAACTTAGAAAGAGTGAATATATCACATGTAATCGATCCTATATCCGAAGCATATGGGACACGATTCATGATGTCTCACATAAAGACTAAACCAGTCTTTTGCTATAATATTTCCATTTCTATTTGCCAAGTTCTCATAATCCAGATTATGAAAAGGGATGTCGTAATCATAATCGAATTTTAGAACGCAAATAATGAACCCATATATAGAATTTCCTTATGTTGAGCCATCCCAACATGAAATTCATATATATTCTTGACTAAATACGATTAAGACCTCAATCTAAGCTTTTAGATTTGAGATGAAGTATAATTTCCTCTCCCTTAATTATAGCAAAAGAACTTTTTCAACCCCTGAAACCTCACGAATTGAAACTTTTGTTTTCTATAATTAACATTCCTAACTTGCAATACTTATCATAATTATCATGCTCCCACTAACATGATGATTATTAGTATAACACTTATGCTCCCACTAGCTTTGACACGTACCTAGAAATCAACTGAACTTCTAGAAATCAATACTTTATTGACTTTCTTACCAAAGTTCAGATTTCTGATACTAGATTGCCTTGATAAGACTTTATCAGTATCATACACCTCTCTTAGATAGCTCACATGTGTGTCTAAACAATTATGAAGAGGGATGTCGTAATCATAATGTTTAGACCTTTTGTCATTCCCACAATTGCTATCTACTCAAAATCTACTTAGTGAAAGTGTTTCCTTACCATCATTTTCATGAATCGAAGAGAAACCTTATGACACTTAGATTTAAAGGTGTATGTGTTCTTATCCATGTGAATTGTCAAAACCATAGTCACAAGACAAGGATAATGACAAATGCAAACTCATATGGATTGAACTTGTGCAATCTTAACTTCTTGCCACCTGGTAGCTCAAGGGCCTGCCATTGCTTCCAAGTAGTTATGCAAACAATTGAAAACATGTAGAACTGAAATGTATAGCCAACTTAACTGGAATGGGCACAGAAATGTCAGCACGATAGGTTATAAAGCTCTACTTGTGTGCTAGCGATGAAATACAGGTTTTATTCTTGATTACTTCTTGAAACCTTTTTCAGGATCTTTTAGACTCCCACTGTCTCCTTGACCTATACGACTTTCTTGCCAAATATTCAAGAGATAGTGTGGATTCTAATCAAGACAGACACTTAACACAATTAGCCTTAGTTGGTCTTTGTTTTATCCAAAACATCACAACTTACCAATTTCAAATGTACAAGAGTAGAAAACTTTTGCTCTTACATTTGACTGTTTTAAACCTTCTTTAAGACATGTCATTCAAGTTACAATCTTAGAGTATAACTCTATGAATTGTTTTGGAATGAAGTATGAATCATCTTCTTGATTTAACCACTTCAACAATTCATAATTCCTCTTCTTAACTATCATAATGTACTTAGAGGATGAATTGTGATAAGGTCTCAAAATCATTAAGATGACCTTAAAACATGATACTAAAGTACTCTCCCATCTTTTCAGATTTGAGAAACTTTTATCCTTCCGCCTAATTTGATTCTTCTTATTCGTTCTGTCATACATTGAAAATTTTCCAATGTTTCAGAATTATACTTATGCTTGTAAGTATAACCATATTTACCAAAACCTTAGTAAATCATGACGAATAGTCTTATCCATCTTTTGTGGTGGACTTTGACAAGTGCACAAGAAAGTGTACTTGATCCCTTAGTCCTTCTCTTGACTCACACATTCATGTGAACAAGTAGTTAGTCTTAATTTTTTCAATGCTTGAAAGTTCTCATTCATCATACTAAACAACTTGCATGATTCCAAGTTTCGGTCCAATTGAAACTTGGGTGATGAGAATTTTTCCTTATTTGGTAAATTTAGAGACTACCACAAATGAACGAATCAAATTCATATTTCCAATATTGCTATAAACATACAAACATCAAGTTTTCATGAATACCATTGTAAGGAGATAAAAATAAAGTAAAACAAACTTTTATTTATTTTAAAATGCGAAAAAAACTTTTTCCTTACAATGTAACTTGAAATGAAAACTATGTTATTACTTGTTTCCTAGCAATCTATCATAACTCCTAAGAGTAGCTCAAGAATCCAATCTTCAATCAAGCGATAGAAATCCATCTTCGCGTTCAGATTCAACATACTCTTTCTTTAAGTTTCCTTCACTTTTCATTTGATTCTTAAACATCAACATGTAACCCAGTCACATCATGTAATAAGCATCTCAGAATAGAAACTTAACCGAGTTAGATAGTGGAACTTACCTGAAATAGAGTCAAACTTATGGACTTTACTAGCCTTATGATCTTTCAGGTAAAATTGACAGCTTCCCAACCAATGCCCTTTCCTTTTGGCAATAGGACCATATGGACCCTTAGGTAATAGTACATGGGACTATCTCAGACTTAGCCTTTCTCTTTACCATTTGGTCAACCGAGTTGACTATGGCCAAACCCTTTCCATTGGGAAGAGAATGCATTTCTGCATTTCCTGTGTCACTCTTGTCTCTGTCCATAAAGTTTTGGGAAGTTGATCTCCTAATCAAATTTGCTTTACGAGTACACTAAATCACTTCTGATTTAACAGCACCAAGCAAATAGATAAGATCATTAAGGGTCTTGTCATAGTCTATTTCATAGGAGTCCAAAAGGAACTCACTATGTGACTTAGAAAGTGATTGAACCACTAACTTTCTTAAGACTTTGACACCCAACTCTCCCGGCTTGTCACTATGTGACTTCATCTCCAAGATGTGATCTGTAACAGCCCGGAATTCCAGGTATTGTTATATTTATGATTTTGGGTGTTTTAAGAGGGGACTCGGCGAGTTGGAGCTTAGACTCGCCGAGTAGGATCGCGGATCTGGTCGCGGGTTCGCGACTGAACTCGGCGAGTCCGCGCTGTTTAGCGAAACCCTAACTTCCCAGGTTTGGGACATATATAAGGGGCCTTATGGCCGTCATTGTTCACCCTAGTCCTTTGAGTGAAACCCTAATTCGATTGTGAGCATCTGGAGCAAGGTAGAAGACCATTATTGATCTTGGAAGTGTTATTTTGCAAGGAGGAGGAGGCTTGGTTAAGGGAACAACAGGAGAAGCCATATTCTGAGGGTTGGGGACACAGAGCAACGTTATTCAGGTAATATTTTCGAGTTGATCCCTTCTATGTTGATGTGTATATGGATTTAGGGTTTATTGAACCCTTTTGTGGCTAGATTGAGTGTTTCCTTAGTCCCCCAAGCGATTGGAACCCTATATTGGGACCCTTGGAAGTCCAGAGTGTCCCATGCCTGAGCTTTTCGGGAATCAATGGAGGTTTTGGATTGGAATCCTTATGCCTTAGGTCAAAACGTCAATTATGAGTCATGGGGTGTATTATGAGCACCGAAATAAGGACTTTACGTGATGAACCAGTCTAGGAAGGCCAGACCTATGAATTGTCGGAGCAGATCTGACCTTAGAAAGCAGTTTGAGCGGTTGCATGGCATGGACTCGCCGAGTCCGATGAACAGACTCGGCGAGTAGCTTGAAGATTGCCTTAGCATGGTCCTGTTCAGGTTATGGGTTGGATCGGTGAGTCAGGGCGAGTTAGAGAGGGTTAACAGGTGGTCTGAGTCGAACTGGGACTCGCCGAGTTGTTCTTCAGACTCGGCGAGTTGAGTCGGGGTGGCCCCGCGATTCTTCCAGGAGGAACTCGTCGAGTCAGGGGAAATACTCGACGTGTAGAAAGGGAATCTTAGAGAATTGGTGAGGACGTCTAGACTCGCCGAGTCGCCCTAGCGCTCGCCGAGTCCGGTCAAGTTGACCGTTGACCGTTGACCAGAGTTGACCTATGTTTGACTTCTTAGGGATAGTCAAACTTAGAAGATAAAAGTGTTAATAAGAGATGTATGATGTTATAGGGAGATTGTAGCTCGGCGGATCGAGCACGAGTGACTTCGGGATTTGCTAGCTTTCGATATTCACGAGGTGAGTCTTCTCACTATACGTACCCGGAAGGGTTTGACTGTGTGACTGGAAGGTCGGATATGATATGTGATATATGTGCTATATGTGATAAGATAATTGTTATGCATGCTATGTATGTTTATGTGGGCCGGAAGGCATTATGTTATGGGCCGGAAGGCGTGTAATCTGGACCGTAAGGTTGGCGTGGGTAGGACCGGAAGGTTTACCCAGCAGGGACGGAAGTCCCCTGATACACATGGACCGGGAGGTCAGGGCCTGGAAAGGCGTATGTGCGTAAGTTGTATTTTGGGGAACTCACTAAGCATTTATGCTTACAGTTGTTGTGTATGTGTTTCAGGTAGTAGCGAGGACCGTGGGAAGGCGCCGGCGTGATCTGTACACACTGATAGATGTTTTGTGATCTTGGGATTCATATGATTTGTATTCTGACATGACACTTGGAATGTTTATGCCTTGTTTTGAATGAAAATACTTTATTTTGAAATGAAAAAAATTGTTTGAAAATTTACGTTGTTACAAATTGGTATCAGAGCCTTGGTTTGAGGGATTCGGGTGCACCTTCGGGTGTAACTGAACTCAAACCGAGGATTTGAGGAAAACTTTTAAAATAAAGGCATAAACTTTTGTAAATGATTTTGTGGTAAACAAGAAAGAAGCAGTGTGTACGATCAGTCAGCGCCCGAACGGTAAAGATCCCCGAGGATTTGAGATAAGATATGATGTGAACTGTTATGCATGCTAGAAGACTAGGTATTCATGATAGGACTAGAGTGGCCTGATTTGTGATGCCTTAGTCTAGGGAAGTTTGCCGATATGAGATGCTTTGATAGCATGCAGATAGATAATGCATATCAAAAGTAGAGTACTCACTATCCGGGGTTTGGGGAGGAAGATTTGGGATGAATGCTGATGCGGTGTGGTCGGTAGTATTGGGCCCGTACTACCGAAGACACCGGGTCAGTGGGAGACCCAAGTAAGAATCCCTGGATATCGGAGACTGAGTAGGGTTGCGTTATCGAGTGCGATTATACTCGATGGAGTCTCTGATAGTTTTATGTTGTATTTCAGAGACATCATGGTTAGACCACGCCACAGACCGAGTACGAGCGGTGTGAGTGACGAGGAGATTCGTCAGATGATTCATGAGGAGGTGGCTGCAGCGATCCGGGCTGAGATTCCGGAGATGTTTGGGTCTATTAAGACCACCTTGATGGAGACTTTTGATGAGCGGTACGCCGCATTGACTGAGGCTGCAGCCACTGCAGCTACCGCAGTTGTGGCCGCTGCCAGGCCACAGGGGGGTGACTCATTGCTGTTTCGGGAGTTCAGCAACACGAAGCCACCTGAGTTTGATGGGACGCAGGATCCGATTGCTGCGATGAGGTGGATCGCTGATATTGAGGGGTGCTTCTACACTTGTTCATGTCCGGAGCATCTGAGGGTACGGTTCGCTTTGAACCAGCTCCGTCTGGGAGCGAAGGATTGGTGGAAGTTCGTGACGGCGAACTTCACTTTGGTAGAGATTTTAGCAGTGACATGGGAGAGGTTTACCTCTATGTTCAGAGACGAGTACGTTCCCCCGGTGGAGAGGGAACGATTGGTTCAGGAGTTCTTGACCCTCAAGCAGGGTACTGATTCGGTTGCGGTGATCACGCGGAAGTTTCATGAGAGGGCGATGTTTTGCCCCGAGCTGGTGTCCACAGAGCAGGCTCGGATGAGCCGGTACTTGGGTGTTTTGAGGAGGGATATCCGGGAGTTTGTGTCAAACTCCACCTATCATACCTTTGCTGAGCTTCAGGCGAATGCCAAGAAGCGCGAGATCGAGTTGGAGACCCAGGCCAGGGAGGAGGCCGAGTCTCAGCGGGTGGACCGGCGGCCGGCTCAGTCTCAGCCGGCAGCCAAGCGGACTAAGTCCGCCGATTCGAGGACGGGAGGTCCGAAGGGCCGCACTTGTGGAAAGTGCGGCAAGGGTCATGAGGGGACATGTCGATCTGGTGCTTGCTACAAGTGTGGCAAGGAGGGGCACATCGCTAGGGATTGCCCCAAGGGGTTTATGGTTTGCTTTCATTGCAACCAGACAGGCCATCGGAAGGCCGAGTGCCCTCAGCTTCTTCAGGGATCTGCACCTACTGCCAGGGCTACTGAGACTCGACCGGTGAAGGCCGAGGCCCCGAGGGCTCGTGGGAGAGCCTTTCAGCTGACTGCGGAGGAGGTCCGCGCTGCGCCCGATGTTGTGGCAGGTATGCTTTATTTCATGTATTTATTTTGATGTCGAGATGTTATGCTTATGTTATGATATGCGTAGGTACTTTCCTTGTGAACTATGTGCCTGCTTTAGTGTTATTTGACTCGGGTGCGAGTCGGTCCTTTGTATCTTTGGCTTTTAGTCAGCATATCAGCGTTAGTCGTGAGTCGTTGAGTCGGCCTCTGAGAGTTTCTATAGCTGACGAGAGAGTGATTTGTGCCACGGAGGTTCTCCGGGGATGTGTGTTAGAGATTTTCGGGGTTGAGTTTTCGATTGATCTAATTCCTATTGCGATGGGAGATGTATGTGTCATTGTGGGCATGGACTGGTTGAGCCGATTCGGCGCCGTCATCGACTGTGAGCGTCAGCTGGTGACTATATGAGACCCTAGTGGGGGAGTTCTTTCGGTGTACGGCGAGGGTACCCGTTCGGGATCAGCTTTTTGTTCGGCCGCTAGGGCGAGGCAGTGTCTACAGCAGGGCTGTAAGGGTTTTGTGGCGTATGTGATGGATACGCGAGAGGTTTCCGAGAGACCGAGATCAGTTGAGGAGGTCCCAGTGGTGCGTGAGTTTCCAGATGTTTTCCCCGAGGAGCTGCCGGGAGTACCTCCTGTGAGGCAAGTAGAGTTTGGTATCGATCTGGTTCCGGGGGCCGTGCCTATCGCTAAGGTGCCTTATCGTCTTGCACCTCCAGAGATGCAAGAGTTGTCCTCGCAGCTTCAGGAGTTGCTGGGGAAGGGATTCATTCGGCCGAGCAGCTCGCCGTGGGGAGCTCCTATTCTGTTCGTCAAGAAGAAGGATGGTTCACACCGGATGTGCATTGATTACCGGGAGTTGAACAAGTTGACGGTCAAGAACCGTTACCCGTTACCGAGGATCGATGATTTATTCGATCAGTTGCAGGGAGCATCTTGGTTTTCCAAGATCGATCTGAGGTCGGGGTACCATCAGGTGAGAGTGCGGGATGAGGACGTCCAGAAGACAGCGTTTAGGACGCGATATGGGCATTATGAGTTTGTGGTGATGCCTTTCGGGCTCACCAATGCCCCAGCTGTGTTCATGGATCTCATGAACAGGGTATGCAGGCCGATGTTGGATCGGTCAGTGATTGTATTTATCGATGATATTCTAGTGTATTCGAGATCTAGAGAGCAACATGAGGAGCATTTGAGGGAGGTCCTTGAGGTATTGAGATCGGAGAAGCTTTATGCAAAGTTCTCCACATGTGATTTCTGGTTGCGGGAGGTCCAGTTCCTAGGACATCTCGTTAACCAGGAAGGGATTCTGGTCGATCCGGCCAAAGTCGAGGCAGTGATGAGCTGGGAGGTGCCGAAGTCACCATCGGAGATCAGGAGCTTCCTTGGGTTGGCAGGGTATTATCGGAGATTTATTAAGGATTTCTCCAAGATCGCAGTGCCGCTCACCAGATTGACCCGGAAGGGTGTTGCATTCTCATGGGGTCCCGAGCAGCAGACCTCCTTTGAGACACTTCGCCAAAGGTTGTGCGAAGCCCCGGTATTAGCTCTCCCGGAAGGGATGGAGGATTTTGTAGTATATTGCGATGCATCGATTTTGGGGCTGGGTGCAGTGTTGATGCAGAGGGGTCATGTGATAGCTTATGCGTCGAGGCAGCTGAAGCCTCATGAGGCGAGATATCCCACGCATGATTTAGAGTTGGGGGCAGTAGTGTTCGCTCTCAAGATTTGGCGTCACTACTTGTATGGGGTTCGATGTACGATATACACGGACCATAAGAGCTTGAAGTATTTGATGGATCATCCCAACCTAAATATGCGTCAGAGGAGGTGGTTGGATGTGGTCAAGGATTATGATTGTGAGATCCTGTACCACCCAGGCAAGGCTAATGTGGTAGCCGATGCATTGAGCCGCAGGGCGGAGAGCACTCCACTGCGAGATGTATGTTTGAGATTGACTGTGATAGCTCCAGTATTGGATGCTATTCGTGGGGCACAGGCCGAGGCTCTGCGACCAAAGGTGCAGAAGAGAGAGCGGGTCGTTGGTTTGGTTTCAGAGTTCGTTACGGATGGACGAGGGCTTATGACGTTTCAGGGTCGGATTTGGGTACCGTTCGTGGGTGGTACGCGTATTACTTTGATGGAAGAGGCTCATCGGTCGAAGTTTTCGATCCATCCGGGGGCTACGAAGATGTATTTGGATTTGAGGAAAGAGTATTGGTGGCCCTGTATGAAGAGGGACGTCGCATGGTTCGTTGAGAGGTGCTTGACCTGCCTCAGGGTTAAGGCCGAGCACCAGAGACCGCATGGCAAGTTGCAGCCATTGGAGGTTCCCGAATGGAAGTGGGAACAGATCACTATGGATTTCATCACCAAATTGCCGAGGACTGCCAGAGGAGTCGATGCAATTTGGGTGATTCTGGATAGGTTGACGAAGAGCGCTCACTTCCTTGCCATCAGTGAGAGTTCTTCAGCGGAGAAGTTGGCGGAGATATATGTGAGAGAAGTGGTATCTCGGCATGGGGTGCCGATCTCGATTGTTTCAGACCGTGATGTACGCTTCACTTCCAGATTCTGGAAGAAATTCCATGAGGAGCTGGGTACTAAATTGCATTTTAGTACCGCATATCATCCCCAGACAGACGGCCAGAGCGAGCGAACGATCCAGACGCTGGAGGACATGCTTCGAGCGTGTGTGTTAGATTTCGGGGGTAGCTGGGATGCGTATTTACCCTTGGCAGAGTTTTCCTTCAACAACAGCCATCATTCGAGCATTGGTATGCCACCCTTTGAGCTGTTGTATGGTAGGAGGTGTCGGACCCCCATTTGCTGGGGAGAGGTGGGACAGAGAGTGATGGGCAGTACAGAGATCGTGCTTCAGACGACAGAGCAGATTCAGCAGGTTAGACAGAGGTTATTGACCGCCCAGAGCCGACAGAAAAGTTATGCAGACAGACGCCAGTCCGAGCTTGAGTTTCAGGTCGGCGACTTCGTACTCCTGAAGGTCTCTCCTTGGAAAGGAGTGATTCGATTCAGGAAGAGGGGCAAGTTGGGGCCCCGGTATATTGGGTCTTTTCGTGTGATTGCGAGGGTAGGACGGGTGGCCTACCGTTTGGAGTTGCCAACGGAATTGAGACAGATCCACGACACTTTTCATGTGTCGCAATTGAGAAAGTGTATAGCCGATGAGTCGGCAGTAGTTCCATTAGAGGACATTCAGGTCGATGCGAGCCTGAATTATGCCGAGAGACCAGTGGCCATCAGAGATCGGAAGATCAAGGTTCTGAGGAATAAGGAGATACCTCTAGTGTTAGTTCAGTGGCAGCACCGGAAGGGATCGGAAATGACTTGGGAGCCGGAGCATGAGATGCGGGAGCAGCATCCAGAGCTATTTTCAGAGTGAGACTTCGAGGGCGAAGTCTAGTCCTAGTGGGGGAGAGTTGTAACAGCCCGGAATTCCAGGTATTGTTATATTTATGATTTTGGGTATTTTAAGAGGGGACTCGGCGAGTTGGAGCTCAGACTCGCCGAGTAGGATCGCGGATCTGGTTGCGGGTTCGCGACTGGACTCGGCGAGTCCACGCTGTTTAGCGAAACCCTAACTTCCCAGGTTTGGGACATATATAAGGGGCCTTATGGCCGTCATTGTTCACCCTAGTCCTTTGAGTGAAACCCTAATTCGATTGTGAGCATCTGGAGCAAGGTAGAAGACCATTATTGATCTTGGAAGTGTTATTTTGCAAGGAGGAGGAGGCTTGGTTAAGGGAACAACAGGAGAAGCCATATTCTGAGGGTTGGGGACACAGAGCAACGTTATTCAGGTAATATTTTCGAGTTGATCCCTTATTATGTTGATGTGTATATGGATTTAGGGTTTATTGAACCCTTTTGTGGCTAGATTGAGTGTTTCCTTAGTCCCCCAAGCGATTGGAACCCTATATTGGGACCCTTGGAAGTCCAGAGTGTCCCATGCCTGAGCTTTTCGGGAATCAATGGAGGTTTTGGATTGGAATCCTTATGCCTTAGGTCAAAACGTGAATTATGAGTCATGGGGTGTATTATGAGCACCGAAATAAGGACTTTACGTGATGAACCAGTCTAGGAAGGCCAGACCTATGAATTGCCGGAGCAGATCTGACCTTAGAAAGCAGTTTGAACGGTTGCATGGCATGGACTCGCCGAGTCCGATGAACAGACTCGGCGAGTAGCTTGAAGATTGCCTTAGAATGGTCCTGTCCGGGTTATGGGTTGGATCGGTGAGTCAGGGCGAGTTAGAGAGGGTTAACAGGTGGTCTGAGTCGAACTGGGACTCGCCGAGTTGTTCTTCAGACTCGGCGAATTAAGTCGGGGTGGCCCCGCGATTCTTCCAGGAGGAACTCGTCGAGTCAGGGGAAATACTCGACGTGTAGAAAGGGAATCTTAGAGAATTGGTGAGGACGTCTAGACTCGCCGAGTTGCCCTAGCGCTCGCCGAGTCCGGTCAAGTTGACCGTTGACCGTTGACCGTTGACCAGAGTTGACCTATGTTTGACTTCTTAGGGATAGTCAAACTTAGAAGATAAAAGTTTTAATAAGAGATGTATGATGTTATAGGGAGATTGTAGCTCGGCGGATCGAGCACGAGTGACTTCGGGATTTGCTAGCTTTCGATATTCACGAGGTGAGTCTTCTCACTATACGTACCCGGAAGGGTTTGACTGTGTGACCGGAAGGTCGGATATGATATGTGATATATGTGCTATATGTGATAAGATAATTGTTATGCATGCTATGTATGTTTGTGTGGGCCGGAAGGCATTATGTTATGGGCCGGAAGGCGTGTAATCTGGACCGTAAGGTTGGCGTGGGTAGGACCGGAAGGTTTACCCAGCAGAGACGGAAGTCCCCTGATACACATGGACCGGGAGGTCAGGGCCTGGAAAGGCGTATGTGCGTAAGTTGTATTTTGGGGAACTCACTAAGCATTTATGCTTACAGTTGTTGTGTATGTGTTTCAGGTACTAGCGAGGACCGTGGGAAGGCGCCGACGTGATCTGTACACACTGATAGATGTTTGGTGATCTTGGGATTCATATGATTTGTATTCTGACATGACACTTGGAATGTTTATGCCTTGTTTTGAATGAAAATACTTTATTTTGAAATGAAAAAAATTGTTTGAAAATTTACGTTGTTACATGATCACACCTAGACCTTGCCTTGCCAATAGGTCTTGAGTGACCTTGACCTTGTGGGTTAGGGAGAATAATTGGAGGAGGTGGAGGAAGTGAAGTTCCAAGATATTTGGGAAGATCATAGATGTCTGAAAAGGACATCTTTTGGGAGATATTCAAGATAGTTGATTTAAAGTCCTTAATATAACACCCAATATGAAATATTAAGGCTAGGACCCAACAAACTATTTTATAACTTGGAAGAGGGATGCCGTAATCCAAGCTATAGAATATTTGAAGGTAGGTGAATGACGATTCACCAATTTCCACCATGAAAAACGAAATAATTTATTAGGTTTTAATTGGATTTGAAACTCCTAGATCTTTTGAGATTCATTGAACTTTTCAATGGCATGTTTCAATCTTGAGTGTGCCCTTCAGGTTTTGTGACTGGGATGCCAAGGATCACAAAACAAGGTGTGAAGTAACCATGCAAATTACTTGGTACCCTTAAGTGTTTACCCCTCAATCAATGTGCCGGTTAACCACACATGCTCCATTGATACTATGATAAATATTAATTTACGCTTTGCCTACCTCGTTAAATACGAGTTAGTGTGCCAGTTAACCACACACGCTCCACTAACCGACTTAAACAAAGTGCAAAGTGTAATTTCATGGATTAGCACCTTATTCACATTTTCCTAAGTAACTAAGATTGGGTATTTATAAAAGGTTTAGTTACTTAGTATTTATCATTAATACTTTTAATGAAGGGAGAATTATAGTCCTTGTGCTACCCGTTCGGCTAACGACCCTCCACCGGTCAAGGAAGCGGTTGGTGAGAGTGGACACCCATTAAACTGCCATTTTATAGGCAGTAACCTTATACCCCCCTTATAGACCGACTTCGTGAATGAGGCCTACTAACGGTAAGACTGTCTTTACTCTTATACATATATATAAATATTATTAACTTATAATATTATAAAGTATAAGGGTTGAATTTTAACTTTTAAAATTCTAAGGTCTAGTTTGGAATTAAAGTATACATGGGGGGTAACTTTACAAATTCCAAAACTTGAGGACTAGTTTTGAAACCTTTCAAAACTCTTGGCTTTTTCATAACTTATGAGTTTAATTAAGGTTTAATGAAAAAAAATTCAAGTTCCATAACTTGAGGACAAGTTATGGAAGACATTAAATCATTTAATGATGACATTAAAAATAGAGACTCTTCTATTTTCATAACCTATGAGACTTAATGACACTTTAAAAAGAAAAACTCTTCACTTTCCATAACTTGAGGACAAGTTATGGAGTTCCTAAAAAAACAATATGATCAAATATTCCAATTAACACAATAATCAAATAATTTTTCTATGATCTAGATTAAACTCATAAGTAAAGATAATTCACATCAACAATTTTCAAGAAATTAGATAATCATATAAACTAATACAAATCTTGAAACTTTGACAATTATCCTTTGAAGACTCTTGGACTTCATAACCTAAAGAGTTAATAAATGAGACATTTCACATCCATAACTTATGGAAGTTTCAAAACTCTTAAGATCATAACTTTAAAAAACTTTTGAGTTCCAAAATTTTATGACAAAATTTGTAACTCCTTAAAACCACTTAGATCAAACTTTTAAAACAAATAAAATAATCATATCATTCTATCTTTTAATAAATTGACCTAATTCAACTCTTGTAGTAAAGTGACTCAAATTTACAAATAATTAGTTTTTCATAAAATCAAGTAATTATCATAAATTTTGACAAAGTTCATGTTTTTTTTTTCTTTTTTTTTTTCCATCAACTTGAAAAAAATACATTTTCATCAAATATAGTAGAAAACAACCCATGGCTCTAATACCACTGTTGCGTTTTGGTATAATACAACATCCTATGGTGCACATACAACCCTAAATACCTTGGATCTATATTTTCACTAATTATACATGCAAATGGTTTCCAAGACATTAAACCTATAACTAGCATGCATTTGACATAAACCATATAATATACTAGTTAGGGAAACATACCTTTTATGTGGCTTGAAGTCTTGATGTATTTGGCCTTAAGAGCTTAGCACCAATAGTATGTAATGCCTCAAATGGAATCACAACACACCTAGGACAAAGGTGGCTCTTGAGAGAGAATTTCATGCGCCAAAACACCTCCATATTTCTCTAAGAAAAGAAGTTGTGATTTTGGCTATGGAGTAACCTATTTATATGTAGGATTCCAAGGGTCATGGGTATAACCCATAATCCATATCGATGGGTTTTATGATCCATGGTTCATGTGGCCTAACTCTTTATGTATCCATACATAAACTTGGTCCAACATGGGTCATAAGCCCAACACATATAAATATAACTAATTATCATAATTAGTCCCCATAGATTTAATTAGTCTCTTTTGATCACTAAATTAATTCCAAATTAATTCTTGATTGATACTAATTAAAACATATGATTTCATATTAATATATTATAAGTTATAATATATTAATAAACCATAAATAACCTTCTCTCAAAAGTCCATCCTAACAAATTGTCCTGATGATATGCAACCCAAATGGACCATGCTACTCTCGGGTCAAGTACATACCAATAATAGTTATGGGCTTAGACATCTAATCCAACAATAACAACATCCTACAATCTAAATCTTAATTTTGTGCTCATGTCTTCTCTTCTAATACCACAACTGCTATTACTTTTACCTGCAAAAACACAGAAATCCCTTCTACATCAGACACTAGGTTTGGGGAGCTATTCTCCTATCTTTTATTACTTTCTCACTCATAATTATTATTTCTCCTCTTAGTTACTCATCCAACACATCACATATTTTTGCACATATCTTGAATTTGTCTGTGACTCTTTCTCCTCTCTATTCTATCTCTCACACTCTATTTGATTTCATCTGTACTCATAATAGTGTACTATATTATATCTCATTTCTTTTAAGTCTCAGTCATCTATATATCCTTTCTTGATCTTATTTGCTTCATATATATGTATATATTTCATCTCATATTCCCTCTCATATACTATATATGTCTCCTCTTTATTTAATATCGTATTCTATGTTGTATGTCATTTCTGATTCGTTGTTATAAGTTTTTATTACAAAGAAAATGGTATTGTACTTTCTCACGTCGTGACTCATCTGTGTCATGTCGGGAATATTGCAAATTCAACAACTTCCTTAATTTCCTGATATACCCACACTCATCTTATCTCATTCTTACTGCATTAATTCCTTCTCATTAAAAACTTATTTATACTCTAAGATTGCATCAATCTTTTAACAATATCAAAACTCTCATCGATTTGACCATTAAGCAAATCAACCAAATACCCTCATTGGCCTAATCATTTATTTTGACATTTTTATCTATCTTTAATACATATACTTACATAAAAGTCATATTTATTTATATAATCAAAAATTTCAATAATAAATTTGATATTACACTCATTTCTCAAATCTATCCCCGAAGGGAGTATATTCATATTTCAATATTGTTCTTGAAACAAGCATACTCACATCTCATCATCTATCCCGAAGGAAAGATACTCACATCTCATCATCAATCCCGAAGGAAAGATACTCATATCACATCATTAATCCCGAAGGAAAGATACTCATATCTCATCATCAATCTTGAAGGAAAGATACTCATATCTCATCATCAATCCCGAAGGAAAGATACTCATATCTCATCATCAATCATGGTGGAAAGATACTCATATATCATCACCAATTTCGAAGGAAGTATCAAACTTATTCCCGAAGGAAGTATACTCTTCACATGCTCCGCTATGTATATCTCATACATATATTTCAATCATATACATGTTGGATTAGTGTCTAAGTCCATAACTATTTTGGTATGTACTTGACCCGATGGTGCATGGTCCTTTTGGGTTGCCTTCACCAAAGCAACTTGATAGGATGAATTATGGAGAGAAAGGATTAAATATGATTTATTAATATATTATGGGAATAATATATTAAAGGAGAAATCATATTGTTTAATTAATATTAGTCAATAATTAATTGGTAATTAGTTTTGTGACTAAAAGAGATTAATTAAACTTAAGGGACTAGAATTGTAATTATAAGATAATTGCAATTTGGGCCATGGATTGCCTTATATTATAAGGTGGATGAATTCTATGGGGGAAGCCCATATGAAATCGTCCAAGGCCTTGAGGAAAGGGCTCCATGGGTTGCTTAGGGCTTAAGCATCCAAATTAGGGTTTCCTTGTTAGATAACCCTAATTGCCTCCCATATATATGGATCCCTTATGACCCAAAAACGTGGCTAAGACTTCTCTAGGGTTTGTAGACGGTTTTGGGCAGCCTCCATCCTCTCTCCTCTTCATCCTCTTGCTTATGGTGTTTGTGAACCATTAAAGGAGTGACATTTGTGACTCTCAACTTTCTAAGGTCAATACAAGGAGATTTGGGATTGTTATTGCTACATAACAATCAAGGTAACATCTTAAACCTATTCTCATATTAATATGATTAATTGAATGCTAGAATTAGGGTTTATAGTCTTGGATAACTTGCATGTACAATAGAGAAACCTAGATCCAAGCATTAGGGTTTGTATGAGCACATAGGATGTTCTTATGGCCAAAACCCATCAGTGGTATCAGAGCCTAGACTGATTTCTATTGTATTGATGCATTATATGTCTGAAAAATTCGTTTTTTGTGTTTCTGGAGGCTGGACTCGCAGAGTCCATAGATGAACTCGCCGAGTCCATGGTGACTCGACGAGTCCATTCCTGACTCGGCGAGTCGGCTCGTCAGAAGGAGGGAAAACCGGGATTTCTTGCTGTTTTTGCTTAAGGATAGTTGCCTTATCATATGAGATCAATATTAATCCGATTTTATGATATATTTGACTATATTCTTGATCTAATTGAAGATATTTATCAATTAATAAAATCTTTGTTTCCTTATGTGATAATTGAATAATTATTTTGATTAAATTGGTAAACTGTTTTGCAAGAAATCATTAAATAAATCAAATTTAGATAATTATGTGATTAATTGTTAATTTTAGATTATTTGTTATTTGATCCTTATTGTTATGAAAAGCTTCATATTTTCCCCTTTAGGTTTTATAGTTTAAATTTGAACCCAAAAGTTTTGTTGTTTTGAAATTTAAATAGTTAAAACCCTAATGTTTTGAAAAAGGTTTCAAAACTTGACCTCTAGTTATGGAATTTAAGTTTTGATTAATAGTTTAATTGTGATGTATATTTAAATTCTAAACCCTAATGTTTTGAAATGTTTCAAAACTTGCCCTCAAGTTTTGGAATTTAAAAGTTGATTAAAAGCTTAATTTAGGAATGTTAAATTCTAAAACCCTAGTCATGTTTTGAAAAGATTCAAATCACACCCTCATGGTTTTATTAATTAATTAAGGTGTATAATTAAAAGAGGTTTAATAAATCCATAAAAGTTTTGGTTTATAATTTAAATTGAATTAAAAGTATAATTGTTAAATTAGACCACCTAGTGTTTTAAAAGTGTAAAATACACCCTATACTATATATAACATTAAAAGTCTAACATTATATATGTATGAGTAAAAGTCAGTCTTACCGTTAGTAGGCCTCATTCACGAAGCTGGTCTATAAGGGGTGTTTAAGGAAATTGCCTGTAAAATGGCGATTGAATGGGTATCCACTCTTACCCACCGCACTCTTGACTAGTGGAGGGTCGTTATCCGAAAGGGTAGGATAGGACAAAACCTTCCATTATAGGTATAATGAAATTTAAAAGTAACTAAATGTTTTTCAAATTCCCAATCTTAGTGACTTAGGCAAAAGTGAATTGATGCAATTCCATGAAATTACACTTTGTGCCTTTGCGAAGACGTTAGTGGAGCGTGTGTGGTTTACCGACACACTAAATGGTTCTAAGCAAAGGTAGCAAAGGGTGACTCAATGTTTGTCATAGTTCGGTGGAGCGTGTGTGGTTTACCGGCACATCGAATAAGTGACTGTAACATGTGAGGGCACCATGTAAGTTTGCATGGTTATTCACACCCGCTTTGTGATCCTCGGCATCCCAGTCACAAACAAGAGGGGCATATCGAGATTTAAACATGCCATTGAAGTGTTCATTGAATCTCAAAGGATCTAGGAGTTTTCATAGATTTAAAACTTAAATTTCTTTTTCGTTTTTCATGGTGGAAATTAGTGAATCGTCATTCACTTACCTTCAAATGTTCTGCAATTTGGGTTACGGCATCCCTTTCCCGAGTTGTAGAATATTGTGTTGGGTCCTAGCCTTAGTATCTCATTTGGGTGATTTACTAAGGACTCAATCAATCAACTAACTTGAATTTGTTTTCTCCCGTTTTGTAGATGTCAAAGTTCGACAACTATGGTCTTCCTAAATCCCGTGTAACGAGCTTTCAACATGAAGATGATATTCCACGATTCGATCGAGGAACAAGAAATCATGCTTCACTTCCTCCACCTCCTCCAATTATTCTCCCTAACCCACAAGTTCAAAGGCTTGAAAAGTTCAAGATCACTCAATCCCATTTGGCAAGAAAACATAAAGAAGGAAAGTCAGTGTGTGCACACGTCCTAGGGATGAAGTCACACATTGATAGGTTAAGAATGTTGGGATCCGTTGTCTGTGAGCAAATGGCTGTTGATTGGGTTCTTCAGTCACTTCCTAACTCATATAGTGAGTTCGTAAGAGAGTACTATATGATGAACCGCGACGTGACCCTTATAGATCTCACCTATATGCTTATTGCTGCTGAATCAGCAATGGTTTGGCGCAATAGAAAAGTAAAGATGATTGGTGAATCTGCCTTCAAGACCTCTATGGATATAGACAATGGAAGCGAAAGACATGCTATGATCAAAAAGTTTGATCATAAGAGAAAGGAAATGTCTGAAGTAGTTCCATGTCATGTTCCAAAAGAGTCAATTTGCTTTTATTGCCAAGAGAAAGGGCATTGGAGACGAAGCTGCCCAATTTACCTAAGAGATCTAAGAGATGGGAGAGTCGAAACGTATGGTTCTAATATAGGTAAAATCCAATGACTGACTCTTTTAAGCCTCTATTCTGGATTCTTAATACATAATGTGATAACATTACAATTGATGTTTTATAGAATCGAAGAAAAGAAAGGAAGCTTAAGGGAAGTAGTGAGCAAAATCTAACCGTGAAGGAATGGATTTCGATCGCATTTCTCGAAGATTAGATTCTTGAGCTACTACTTAGAGTTAGAATTAGATTGCTAAGAAAGATGTATTAGCATAGTTTTTCAATGAATTGCATTGTAAGGACAAATTTTTCCGCAATAAAATAAATTTTGATTTTATATTATTTATTTATCCTTGCAACGGCGTATATGAAAAATTGATGTTTGAATGTTTCTATTATTAGCAATAATGGATTTGGTTCTTATTATGTTATTTATGGAAAGTCAAAGAATTTACCGAATAAGGAAAGTTTCTCATCGCCCAAGTTTTAATTGGACAAAAACTTGGAATCATGCAACTTGGTTGCACGATGAATGAGAAATTTCATATTAATTCGTTGACAAAGTGTCAACTGAAGGACTAGGAGATCGAGCACACAAAGTTGCGTGTTGATCAATTCCACCATAAGAGTAACAAAGATATTCGTCATGATTTACTAAAGGTTTAGTAAATATGATTATACTTATAAGATTAAGTGTAATTCGGAGTTGATTAAAAAGGTTTAAATCAATAGCAAAACGAATAAGAAGAATCAAGTAGGCAGAAAGATAAAAGTTTCTCCGTTCAAAGAAGAAGGGAGAGTAGCTTTTATGCTTTATGATAGGTCTTAATGATTAAGAACCATATCTCAATTGATCCTCTAAGTGAGTCTTAGTACAATTGTATGTCTAAGTAGAGAAATCAATATTGAAGAAATGGTTAAATCAAGAAGTCAATCATACTTTGTTCCAAAACAAGTCTTAGAGTTAAGATTGTGAAATTGAGTGATAAGTATTAAGAAGGTTTATAACATTCATCAAATGTGGAAAGTTGCGATGTCCTGGATAAGACAAAGACCAACTAGGACCATTTTATGAAGTGTTTTGATAAAAGCTACACTTACTCTTGAATATTTGTTTTGTCAAGAAATGGTTATTGACAAGAGAATCTTATATGTCAAGGAGTCAGTGGGAGCCTTAATGGTCTTGAAAGGTTTCAAGAACAAGTCAAATAAACCTTTTTGATCATCACTAGCACACGAGTTGAGGTTTACAACCTATCGTGTTGACATTATTTTGTTTCTGTGCTGTTCCAATTGAGTTAATTATGCATGTGAGTTCTATGAGTTCTCATTTTGAACGCATAAAAGGCAAGGCACCTTAATCAATGAAAGGTACATTGATAGGAAAGGGTGAGCTGCTTAACTACTTGGAAGACATGGTGGGCAGCTATGCTACCATCAGGCAAGAAATCAAGATTAAGAAATTTTGGTCCATATGAGTTTGAATTTTTCGTAAACTTTGGTTTTAACAAATTCACATGTATAGGAACACATACACCGTTTAAATCTAAGTGTCATAAGATTTCCTCCTTCATGAAAATGATTGTGAAGAAATACTTTCACTAAGAAAGATTTTAAGAAGATAGTGATTGTAAAATTGCATTCTCGAATTCGATTATAGTTACGGTATCCCTTTCCATGATTTGAATTGTGAGGTTTGGCAATTAGTCTTAATTGTTTAGACACACATATGAACTATCTAAGGCAAAGGTGTATAAGTTTAAGAGGCCTTGATAAAAGATTATTAAAGCATTAAGTATTAGAAACATGGACTTAAGAAATTCAATAGGTATTGTCTTTCTGGAAGTTAAGATGTTTATGAATACATGTCGAAGCTAGTGGGAGCATAAGTGTTATGTTTTATAATAATCATCATGATAGTGGGAGCATAAATGTTATGATTGTATGATTATTAAGGCACGTATTGCAATATTAATTATAGAAAACAAGAGTTATACCTTGCAAAGTCGTAAGGGTTGTAAAGTTGTTTTGCTATAATTAAGGGAGAGAATATTATGCTTCATTTCAAATCTAAAGGATTAGGTTGAGAAATGTTAATAAATTTAGTCAAAGGTACATAGTGTGTTCTTAAAATTTTGATTATGATTACGGCATTCCTTTTCACAATTCGAATTTTGAGAACATAGCAAATAAAACATTATGCGTCGTGTCCTATACGCTTCGGGTATAGGATCGATTGCAAATGCTTTAATGTTTGACCATTCTAAAATTTTCCAAATGTCTAACACATTTAGAGGGAAAAGGGACTAGAATTGGTTTTGACTAAAATAATTAAACAACTATCAAAGGACAATCCAAAGTTCGACGAGGATTGGTTGCTTGTGAGTAGTTGGAAGCATGGTATTGGATGGACCATATCGACATCATTATGAATAGAAAAAATTCTATTAAGAATGAGTTGTCATATGGAAAATATGGAAATGTTTCCATATTGGATGGACCATATCGACATTATTATGAATAGATAAGATTCTATTAAGAACAAGCTGTCATATGGAAAATATGGAAACGTGTCCATATTGGGAATTGAATATTGAAAATCTATGTCTAGATTAGAAACTTTTATGCAAAAGGATGTTCAAAGGAATGTACTTTGAGTGAGAGACATCATATCTAAGGAATTGTCTTGTAACAATCTCCGATAGAGGACTCTGTAATTTCATTGGTAATAGTTTTTTGTGACTTTGGTGCAGTGACATTACGAAAGGATCATTGCATAAAATGTTAGAATCTAACATATTCTATAAGTGGCAAGAATTTGATATTCTTACACTTATGAAAAAGGATTTGGAGTTGTGAAATGAGAATGATTGGGAATGTGCTCAATTTGGTCTATTTCACAAAGTAAGAACCATAGGTAAACATTGTGTGCATGCTAGGAGCATGGGACAAGTGTAATAATTCAAGTAAGAAGTTGATTACCCGAAACGACAAATAATGAGTAATCGATATCGTGATAAATAAAAGGTGTTTTATTTATGCTCAAAGGGTTGAGGCCATATTGTAACGCCCGTGTTTCTGGGCTTGCCATTTTTAGCAATGTAATAGTCTAGGATAACCTTGTAACTCAACTTGAAATAATAAGAATGTATTATTTGTGAATTATGTGGATTATGTGTGTTTTCTTAATTATTATAATTTAAATTAAATTAAGGATAAAATGAGCGTCAAAATTTAAGTGTAAAATAAACTCGATATCTTCGGATAATGTTGTAGTAGTTGAATTATGTGGATTATGTGTGTTTTCTTAATTATTATAATTTAAATTAAATTAAGGATAAAATGAGCGTCAAAATTTAAGTGTAAAATAAACTCGATATCTTTGGATAATGTTGTAGTAGTTGAAACGAGGTTTCCGAATATATATAGAACGCCCAAATCTGACTTCGTATGAGGAAGTTATGATTTTCTGAAGTTTCGACGTGACAGTATGCAGCCCGAATACTCGATTTGAGATCGAGCGGTTTTTAGCCGAAACAATCTAAACGAGAATCGAAGATCTCGTTGTTAGTAGCGAAACGATGAAAAGTTAGGCGAGAACGGACGTCGGACGAAGAAGTTATGAATTTATAACGAAGTTTTTCTGTCTCGGCCTCCTATAAATAAATAATAAAAATAAATTCAAAATTAGCCGACGGAGTATAAACGAAAGTTGTAGAGCGTAGTCTCACCTACGCGTGGATATAAAGAACGTCGAAAACAGAGTTCGTATGAAGGAGATACGAATTTTTGAAGTTTATTAAATATTTAAGATTTATTTGTAATTAAAAACCTCCGATATTATCCGAAGGGGAGTCAGCCGACCTATCCGAAGTACGCCCCGCGTACTGCTGTACGCCCCGCGTACAGCGAAGGGTGACGAAGCCAGCACTCGAGTACCTCTGATGACGCAAGTGCTTACGATCCGAGGCGTACGCCCCGCGTACGTGCGAGGGTTCAGCTCCTATAAAAGGTGATCCGAAGGCAGCCTTAGTCCTTTTACAATTTCTTCCTTCTCTCTCTAGTCTTTGCCTCGTTTTGCGTGCCGTTTATACCCCGAAGCCCCGATAATATTCCCGAGCCCCGAAGTAAGATCCGAAGCCCCGAGGATCCCGAAGAGCGTTATTCCCGAGCCGACGCGCTGCCCGCGAGGAGCCGGTTTTTGTGAAGATCTTTCAGATCTATGGAGAAACACTACTTCTGCAAGCCGTAGTGCTGCCTGATCATCTTTTGATCAAGTGAGTGTGTAGTTATTTTCATTCCAACGCAATATTATGAAGTATATTATATAAAATACATGCTACGTGTATATATTGTGTTGTTATATTGTCTGAATGTATATTCACTCTCTTCTATCTCATACATCTGATTTATTCTCTATGAAATACGTGTTATGTGTGTATGCCTCATCTGTTATGTGGAATATGTGTTGATTAAAACATGCTATATAGGTTTTTAAACAATGTAAAAAAATGTATATTTTTATCTACTAATATGTTGGGTAGAACATGGGTAGATAATTGGTCTGTAATAAACAGATGAGAGGCCTCGGTGTTATTGATGTTATTCTAGTCATTTAGCAGAGCATGGATGATGACCACGGACGATTCTAGACTGTCCTGTGGAACACTAGCAGGCTCATTACATGTAGGTGTTGTAAACGACGTGTTTACCGGTGTACTCTATCCCCCACATGGTTGCCTTTAGGACACTCATTGTTGAGGAAGCCCCTCTGCAGTAATGTCCGTCCCGATGAAAAATCCTGAAATAGGTTCCTTATAATAGACGTTATTTTTAGGAACGTAAGGTGAGGATAACGGGAATGAGTAATCGGGTTATTTGTTGATTGTTGAAATTAAATATAATTGTTGTGGGTTGAAAACCCTATATGCTCACCAGGCTCCCAAGCCTGACCCACTCAGTTTATTTGTATTACAGGAAGTGGCGCAAGAGCGTAAGATGGGCGAATTATCAAGTTGTTTTGTTTGCAAGTCTGTATATATATATTTGTTGAATAAATTGTAATGCTATCGTTTATGCTTTATGATCTGTATCGGAACATGATATCCCGACTTTTGATTATGAAATGAATTCATATGTCTTTATGAAATGTTTTGATAAATATCTATTTTATCATGTTTTGTTTATGGGAACAAATTCCGCATCTCTTTTAAAACTAAAAGGATTTACTCTGAAAATGTTTAAAAAGCATAAATGAAATTGGTCTTTTCTGGCCGAGATTTTGGGGATGTCACAGTTGGTATCATAGCATTAGTTTAAGCGAACTAGGAATTTGTAGGATTTCTAGACTTAAACTTAGGATGTTAAGTGGAGATTGTGAGATGTGTGTCTGATAAATTTTAGACACGAGCACTAGTTTATTTTAGGAAAGTTGCCTAAAATGCTTTTATGTGCTAAATGTTATATGTTGCCATACATGATATTAATTGTTCGGATCTACGATCTGTTGCCAACCGGATCTGAAGGTTTATGTGTTTAGGATTCTAAGCGTACGTCTACGATATTAGAACTAGCATGTAATCGTTTGGAGTAATAAGGTGAAATTATTCGGTGTATAGATCAAAAATGATGAGAACAAGAAGCGGAGTTGGAAATGCTGATGAAAACAGGAATCAACCGCCTGTAAATCCACAAGTACCTGTCGTAGCTGCTGCACCTGAACCGATATCAATGGCTGGTGTACAAATGATGATTCAAACGATGTTGGATCGTCAGATGGAAGAAACAAGACGTCTGCTTAGGCAGAATCGTGAAGAACCGTCAATTCAACCAGAAAAGCCCGAGGAGAATGGAGGGCAGTCTGAAGGAGAAAACTTTAGTGGGATCATTGGTCAAGACAAACAACCAGTGGTTAGACGCAATAACCAGTATGGAGGAAATGATGGTCGTGGGTGCAAGTATAAGGATTTTATGGCATCCAAACCACCATGTCTATCCGGAAGCCCGACGCCGGTGCAAGTTATGGACCGGGTCTCCGAAATGGAGACTATGTTTGAAAGTTGCAAATGCAGCAACAGGCAGAAGACCGCTCTTGCGATCCCTTTGCTAAAATCTGGCGTGTTGAGTTGGTGGAAGCTGTTAGCTGACTCTATGCCCAAGGGAGAAGCAAGCAAAATGTCATGGGAAGACTTTGTAGAACAACTAAAACTGCAATACTGCTCCAAGCAGGACCTTCTGGAAATCAGTAATGAGTTTCAGAATTTGAAGAAAGGGAAATTGAGCGTTACTGAATACGCTGCAAGTTTCACAGAAAAGATGAAATTTATCCCATATTTGGTGCCAACAGAACTCTCTAAGGTCAACAAGTTTGCCCTTGGACTACCAGCGGACTATGGTCCAATGGTTAAGCAAGCAACCACATTGAAAGCCGCCATCTGGGCTGCTAGAAATGTTGAGACCCAGATCAGGGAGAAAGGTCTAGAAAGGTCAGAGGTGGGTGAAAAGAGGAAAATCGATGGATTTTCAGGGTCCAGCAAGAAAAGTAAATTCTCGAAGTCTAGTTCGAGAGGAAGTGGAGGAAAGGTAGAGGCGAAATGGTGCGACAAGTGCAAGAAAAAGCATCATGGGAAGTGTGGCAGGGAAACCACATGCTTCAAATGTGGATAGCCAGGGCATTATGCCAACGACTACACCTTCACCAAGAATGTTTGTTATGGTTGTGGTGATGAGGGGCACATCTCAAGGGATTGTCCGAAGAAGAAGGAGGCAGCTAGACCCAACATTCCTCCAAAGCCGAAGGCGAGAGCATTCCAGATGACACTGGAAGCTGCTAAAGATGAAGCTAATGTCGCTTCAGGTACCTTTCTCGTTAACAAGTTGCCTGCCCAAATTTTATTTGATTCTGGAGCCAACTACTCCTTTATATCGCATGAATTTGGTAGAAAACTAGCTTTGCCTGTTGTTAGACTAGATAATGCCTTATTAGTGAAAGTTGCTAGTGGCAAGTTTGTACCTGTTAGCCATCGTATGAAAAACATCGTAATTGAGCTAAATGGGAATAAGTTCCACGAGGAATTATTGCCTATCGAACTTAACAGTTTCGACATCGTTTTGGGAATGGATTGGCTTAGCGCCAATGATGCCGAAATTTTATGCAAGAAGAAAATAGTGAAAGTGAATCCGCCTGGAAAGGAATCGTTTATGGTGTACGAAGATAAACGCAGAGTAAATTTTGGAATCATTTCTCTAATGAAATCCAGAAAATTTTTGACCAAGGGGTGTACATCATACTTAGCATTCGTGATCGATGCTAAGAAGGAAAAGAAGGTGATGCAAAATATTCATGTTGTGTGTGATTATCCGGAAGTATTTCCCGAAGATCTTCCTGGATTACCGCCTGATCGACAAGTGGAATTTCGTATTGACTTGTTGCCCGGAACAACGCCAATTGCAAAAGCACCTTATCGATTAGCACCAACGGAGATGAAGGAGCTGATGATGCAACTTCAGGAGTTATTGGACAAGGGTTTCATTAGACCTAGTTCATCACCCTGGGGAGCTCCGGTGTTATTCGTAAAGAAGAAAGATGGAAGTATGAGAATGTGCATTGATTACCAAGAGCTAAATAAGGAAACAATAAAGAATAGATATCCGTTGCCGAGGATTGATGACCTATTCGATCAACTACAAGGTTCAAGTTATTTTTCCAAGATCGACCTAAGGTCAGGATATCATCAACCAAAGGTAAAAGAGCAGGATATTGAGAAGACTGCATTCAGAACACGATATGGACACTACGAGTTTTTGGTTATGTCGTTTGGACTAACCAATGCTCCTGCAACATTCATGGATTTAATGAACAGAGTTTGTAACCCGTTCCTTGATAAATCTGTGATAGTGTTCATAGATGACATTCTGATTTATTCGAAAAGCCAAGAGGAACATGGCAGACACTTGCGAGAAGTTTTGGAAGTCTTGAAGAAGGAGAAGCTGTATGCGATGTTCTCCAAATGTGATTTTTGGATTCGTGAAGTCCAATTCTTGGGTCACGTGGTCAACCAAGAAGGGATAATGGTTGATCCAACAAAGATTGAAGCTGTAATGAAGTGGGAACAACCGAAAAGTCCCACGGAGATTCGAAGCTTTTTAGGATTAGCCGGATATTACCGAAGGTTTATCCAAGGCTTTTCTTCGATTGCTAGTCCATTGACAGCTTTGACCCACAAAGGAGCTACTTATGCTTGGAATGATAAGCATAAAGAAGCATTCGAGAAGCTAAAGAAGAAACTATGCGAGACACCGATACTTTCTCTACCCGATGGAGTTGAAGACTTTGTTGTTTATAGCGATGCGTCTGGTGTTGGATTGGGTTGTGTTTTGACCCAAAGGGATAAGGTGATCGCATATGCGTCTCGACAGCTGAAAGAGCATGAAAGGAACTACGCAAATCATGATTTGGAGTTAGCAGCGGTAGTTTTCGCTGTGAAAATATGGAGGCATTACCTCTATGGCACGAAGTGCAAACTTTTCACTGATCATAAGAGTCTCCAATATCTCTTTGGTCAGAAGGAATTGAATATGAGGCAACGACGCTAGCTGGAATTACTTAAAGACTACGACTGTGAGATACTTTACCACCCCGATAAAGCCAATGTTGTTGCTGATGCTCTCAGTCGGAAAGTCAATCTTGAAAAGAGAAGGCCAAGAGCATTGAGAATCGAAGTTGTCTCGACCATTGTGGAAAGTATAAAGAAAGCTCAAAGCAAAGCTTCTGAGAAGAATGACCGAAAGGAGGAACGTTTAGGCAAAACGTTGGTGTTCGGTGTAAACAGTCATGGACTAAAGGTGTTCCAAGATCGGATTTGGATACCTAAGTCAGGAGGAATAAGAGATCTTCTGATGGAAGAAGCTCACAAAACCATGTACTCCATTCATACCGGTAGCACTAAAATGTATAGGGACCTGAAACCCTATTATTGGTGGCCAACGATGAAGCTCGACATCGAGATATGTGGCAGAGTGTGTGACCTGTGCAAGGGTCAAGGCACAACATCATAAACCATATGGGAGTTTAGAACCTTTACCTGTGCCTATGGGTAAGTGGGAAGACATTGCGATGGATTTTGTCACTAAACTGCCCAGAACAAAAAGTGGTCACGACATGATTTGGGTGGTTGTTGATCGATTCACTAAGAGTGCACATTTCATAGCAGCCAATGAGAAATGGTCTATGGAGAAGCTTGCGAATTCTTACGTGAAGGAAATTGTGAGGCTTCACGGTGTTCCGCTAACAATTGTGTTGGATCGTGATAGCCGTTTCACCTCAAGGTTTTGGAAAAGTCTACAAGAGGAATTAGGTACCAAGTTGTGTTTAAGTACAGCTTACCATCCGCAGACTGATGGTTAGAGCAAACGAACGATACAAACACTTGAAGATATGCTAAGAGCATGTACCTTGGAATTCCTAGGTAATTGGGATGAAGATTTACCTTTGGTAGAATTTTCCTACAATAATAGTTTTCACTTGAGCATAAAGATGGCACCTTATCAAGCTTTGTACGGATAGAAGTGTCGTACGCCGTCTTGTTGGCTTGAGGCTAGGGAAAAGCAGTTTATGGGACCAGAGATAGTACATCAAACTGCTGAAAAGTTGAAAATAATTAGGGAAAGAATGTTAGCCACTCAGGATCGTCAAAAGAGCTATGCTGACAAAAAGCGAAGACCGATGACTTTTGAAGTTGGAGATTCGGTTTTGCTTAAAGTCTCGCCGTGGAAGGGACTTATAAGATTTGGTCAAAGGGGAAAATTAAGTCCAAGGTTTATTGGACCGTTTAAAGTTCTTCAGAGAATTGGGAACCAAGCTTACAAGCTCGAACTACCCGAAGAACTGGATGGAATTCATAACACTTTTCATGTGTGTTATTTGAGGAAGTTCATGGGAGAAGTTCCCGACATAATTCCACTTTCGGAGTTGAGGATCTATGAGAACAAAAGGTTGATTGAAGAACCAGAGGCAATCGTTGACCGAAAGACTAAGAAATTGCAGCGTAAGATGGTTGAGTTAGTGCTTGTCCGATGGAAACACGCGAATGGGCCGAATCTCACGTGGGAGACGGAGAGTGACATGATGAGTCGCTATCCGCATTTGTTTGCTGGTGTGTGATTCCGAGGACGGAATCATCCTAAGGTGGAGAGAATTGTAACGTCCGTGTTTCTGAGCTTGCCATTTTTAGCAATGTAATAGTCTAGGTTAACCTTGTAACTCAACTTGAAATAATAAGAATGTATTATTTGTGAATTATGTGGATTATGTGTGTTTTCTTAATTATTATAATTTAAATTAAATTAAGGATAAAATGAGCGTCAAAATTTAAGTGTAAAATAAACTCGATATCTTTGGATAATGTTGTATTTGTTGAAACGAGGTTTCCAAAAATATATAGAACGCCCAAATTTGACTTCGTATGAGGAAGTTATGATTTTCTGAAGTTTCGACGTGGCATTATGCAGCCCGAATACTCGATTTGGGATCGAGCGGTTTTTAGCCGAAACAATCTAAACAAGAATTGAAGATCTCGTTGTTAGTAGCGAAACGATGAAAAGTTAGGCGAGAACGGACGTCGGACGAAGAAGTTATGAATTTATAACGAAGTTTTTCTGTCTCGGCCTCCTATAAATAAATAATAAAAATAAACTCAAAATTAGCCGACGGAGTCTAAACGAAAGTTGTAGAGCGTAGTCTCACCTACGCGTGGATATAAAGAACGTCAAAAACGGAGTTCATATGAAGGAGATACGAATTTTTGAAGTTTATTAAATATTAAATATTTATTTTTAATTAAAAACCTCCGATATTATCCGAAGGGGAGTCAGCCGACCTATCCGAAGTACGCCCAGCGTACAGCGAAGGGTGACGAAGCCAGTACTCGAGTACCTCTGATGACGCAAGTGCTTACGACCCGAGGCGTACGCCCCACGTAGCCTCGTACGCCCCGCGTACGTGCGAGGGTTCAGCTCCTATAAAAGGGGATCCGAAGGCAGCCTTAGTCCTTTTACAATTTCTTCCTTCTCTCTCTAGTCTTTGCCTCGTTTTGCATGCCGTTTATGCCCCGAAGCCCCGGTAATATTCCTGAGCCCCGAAGTAAGATCCGAAGCCCCGAGGATCCCAAAGAGCGTTATTCCCGAGCTGAAGCGCTGCCCGCGAGGAGCCGGTTTTTGTGAAGATCTTTTAGATCTACGGAGAAACACTACTTATGCAAGCCGTAGTGCTGCCTAATCATCTTCTGATCAAGTGAGTGTGTAGTTATTTTCATTCCAACGCAATATTATGAAGTATATTATATAAAATACGTGCTACGTGTATATATTGTGTTGTTATATGTGTGAATGTATATTTACTCTCTTCTATCTCATAGATCTGATTTATTCTCTATGAAATACGTGTTATGTGTGTATGCCTCATCTGTTATGTGGAATATGTGTTGATTAAAACCTGCTATACAGGTTTTTAAACAATGTATAAAAATGTATATTTTTATCTGCTAATATGTTGGGTAGAACATGGGTAGATAATTGGTGTGTAATAAATAGATGAGAGGCCTCAGTGTTATTGGTGTTATTCTAGTCATTCAGCATAGTATGGATGACGATCACAGACGATTCTAGACTGTCCTGTGGAACACTAGCAGGCTCATTACCTGTAGGTGTTGTGAACGACGTGTTCACCGGTGTACTCTATCCCCCACATGATTGCCTTTAGGAAACTCATTGTTGAGGAAGCCCCTCTGCAGTAATGTCCGTCCCGATGAAAAATCCTGAAATAGGTTCCTTATAATAGACGTTATTTTTAGGAACGTAAGGTGAGGATAACGGGAATGGGTAATCGGGTTATTTGTTGATTGTTGAAATTAAATATAATTGTTGTGGGTTGAAAACCCTATATGCTCACCAGACTCCCAAGCCTGACCCACTCAGTTTATTTGTATTACAGGAAGTGGCGCAAGAGCTTATGATGGGCGAATTATCAAGTTGTTTTGTTTGCAAGTCTGTATGTGTATATATTTGTTGAATGACTTGTAATGCTATCGTTTATGCTTTATGATCTGTATCGGAACATGACATCCCGATTTTTGATTATGAAATGAATTCATATTTCTTTATGAAATGTTTTGATAAATATCTATTTTATCATGTTTTGTTTTTGGGAACAAATTCCGCATCTCTTTTAAAACTAAAAGGATTTACTCTGAAAATGTTTAAAAAGCATAAATGAAATCGGTCTTTTCAGGCCTAGATTTTGGGGATGTCACACATATGGGATTAGTATTATTCTTGTGTTTCACATTTGCATGTTTTGACTTCCTGAATAATTTAATTGGTTGAGAAGAGTGAAATTATTCGAACAGGGCCACAGTTGTTCATATGTTGGAAGTAGGTATGAAGGAAGACTGTCGTGAATTGGTGTGTGGATTGTCTAAAGATCATTAGACATAAGCAAATGTTTGCTGCAACGTTCATGAGTGCTTATGAATATGATTTGAGCATTGGATCAAACCCACGCTCACTTGGATCACTCCATGGATTGTGTCACGAGTGATTGGTGAGACGATAACATCTTATATTCTTGAAACTGAGATCTTTGATTTGTATCTTGCAAATCGGTTGCACATTGATAATATGTAAACGCACTAGTAACTTGGTGTTATAAAAGTTTATCCGTTCCTTTTATCCAAAGTAGGATAAAAGCGATATCTTTGGGCCCCTCGATGATTTAGTGATGACAAACGTAAATGCTCGGCCGGGCTAGGGCTAATTTGATTTGTTCAATTAGTCAGTCATCATAAATCAGGAATCGAGATATAGTATAAAGAGAATGATTTGAAATCATGTCTCATACGATATCTAGAATGGAGGAATATATGATCCCTTATCTAAGGACACGCGTATCTGATAGGATCAGAGTTGACAGCGGCTTTGGAAAGCTACGATTGCAAATCAGGATCTGAAGTCATACGCAGAATAGTTATTAGACTTATCCAAGTGGGAGACTGTTGGATTAGTGTCTAAGTCCATAACTATTTTGGTATGTACTTGACCCGATGGTGCATGGTCCTTTTGGGTTGCCTTCACCAAAGCAACTTGATAGGATGAATTATGGAGAGAAAGGATTAAATATGATTTATTAATATATTATGGGAATAATATATTAAAGGAGAAATCATATTGTTTAATTAATATTAGTCAATAATTAATTGGTAATTAGTTAATTTGGGCCATGGATTGCCTTATATTATAAAGTGGACGAATTCTATGGGGGAAGCCCATATGAAATCGTCCAAGGCCTTGAGGAAAGGGCTCCATGGGTTGCTTAGGGCTTAAGCATCCAAATTAGGGTTTCCTTGTTAGATAACCCTAATTGCCTCCCATATATATGGATCCCTTATGACCCAAAAACGTGGCTAAGACTTCTCTAGGGATTGTAGACGGTTTTGGGCAGCCTCCATCCTCTCTCCTCTTCATCCTCTTACTTATGGTGTTTATGAACCATTAGAGGAGTGACATTTGTGACTCTCAGCTTTCTAAGGTCAATACAAGGAGATTTGGGATTGTTATTGCTACATAATAATCAAGGTAACATCTTAAACCTATTCTCATATTAATATGATTACTTTAATGCTAGAATTAGGGTTTATAGTCTTGGATAACTTGCATGTACAATAGAGAAACCTAGATCCAAGCATTAGGGTTTGTATGAGCACATAGGATGTTCTTATGGCCAAAACCCATCAATACACATGATCAGATACATGATATCTATGAATAATCACGCCCCGATTTTACCTTATTATTTGATGGCATTCACTTAGTGCCTCAAAGTTCTAATACATACATATATAAATAAGAAATCAAACATATAACAATCATAAAGAAAGAGTGAGAGTCATGATTCACCTTATCAGTTAGTGAACATTAACTATCCCACTTTGGCTCCTATTGTCAATTGATGCTTCTTGATCCATCTTTCACTCTTAGGCCTAATCATACACATTGATAAGTATCTTAATACTTGTATTAGACTTTTAAGAGCTTAATTAATCTTAAGATAAAAATAACCACTCAAAAGGTTAAACTCTATATTTTCATTCTCTATCTCAAAATCTTCATCAATCAATGAATTAATATCTCCAGAATAACTAATTCATTATAATCTAACTCTAGAAGATCAATTTCCCAAATTCACAAATTAGGGTTTTAAACCCTAATTCTCATTTAATTGATTCCACTCATGTGATTACGTACAAATCTTGTTATTAGAATCTAAACACTCTTATTGATATCACTAACAAGCTTTCATAACATAATCCTCATTAATTTTCCCAAATCATCAAATTATCATTAAGCCCTAATTAGCTCAAAAATGGAGACATCAATTACATCATGTGTTTTTGATATTCAATTCAAGCCATAATCGCCTTTTGGATCGTCCTCCATCGTCAAAATCGTTGGAGCTCGTGTATAAGGGTATTTTGGTGTATTATATCGTAAACAGGAAGATGATATCATTAAATATGTTCGTTCTCACATCGTGAGCTCATATTCTCATGTCGTGAGGTCTGGTAATTAGCAAGTACGTTGCTGATATCAGTCCACCTTGAGGCAGTTTTTGTGCCAACTTCAAATGTGCACATATTCTTCGTTTCGTATCCGTTTTAAATGATCTTTATATCCACACGAAGGTGGAAACATAATCTACATGTTTTTAAAGTCATATATAATTGAATTAATGCCGCTATTAATCTATTAAATCACGAAGTTGGCCTAAAAAGCATAAAAATACCAATTTTACCCTTTTGGTCAAAAATGCATTTCTCATGCATTCTTTCTCTAGAAGTAACTCATATAACCTATTATAGTGACCTAAATTTGTTTTTACCATCTCCATGAAGTTGCAACTTCATATTCCCATATTTTTCTCATAAATGACCATATTGCCCTTTTTGGTCAACATACGACTAAAAGTCAATCATTCTAAAATTTGGGTTGTTACAACTCTCCCCCCCCCCCTTTAAGGAATTTCATCCTCGAAATCCTTTCTTAATCACTTGGTATTTTTATCACTTCATGACCTCCTTTCTAAAGTGATTCTTGTCTTTAACTTCATAACTCAAAAATAGCAATGTACTTTCCAATTCTTTGAATTATCAATGTAATGTCCTAACTTTCTAAATTTCTTTACTCAAAATGGTTTCTATGGGACGTCATTTGCATTATATATTCTTATGCAATCTCATGGCAATGTCAATATAATCTTCCATGTTTTGTCCTACTTTTACCCAACCATTAATATCACTTAACTTTTTCTTTCCTTTTTATCATATGTGTGATCTCAACCATCACATAACTTAGCTATCTTCTCTTATCTCGCTAGCTCATAATACTCATACTCTATCTCATCTTGTGTTTGTTTTTTTTGTTTCCTCTAATTCGTATCTTATGTCCTCTCGTCTCTTTTCCATCTCATCTTATTTCTCTACTTTTTTCAACTATTTTCTTATTTCAGTTTCTCCTGACTCTTTGGTAGTAATCAATTTTAATTTGTAGGGAAAATGTTCCTGAAAATTACAAATCATTACTTCTCTTAATCATTAATATTCTTTCAGATATTAGAATCAATCAATATTCTTACTAATATTCAGAATATTTCTCTATTACTCTTCTCGTATCTTATATTTATCTTAACTCAGTATCATAACTTAAGCTAGCCATTTCTCTTAGTCTTCCTCAATAGTTATTTGACATTCGAGTTACGACTCATTCTCAAGTCACAAGTGTAAATACTCATAACAATTATCATCATTAAATATTAATTAGACTCTTCACAAGGCAATCTTATTATAATTATATTTCAAATATGACCACTCATTAATAAATCACTCAAATCGATTTCAATCTCATTAATCTATATAATACATACAATATGATTAACTTATTTAAATATTTACAACCTCTCATATCAATCACTGAATTTACCTACATCAATTTTCTCAAAAAATCTCTCGAATTACTCAAATTATTATTTAATTATTCGATTTACTCATATCAATCGAGTCAATCACTTAGATCAATATTACTCATTCATATCAATTACTAAATTTTCTCGGATTAATATTATTTACTCATGTCAATTACTCTACTCATTGCCAATCATTTTGATCAAAATCAATAACTCTGATCATTATCAATTACCAAAGTTAATATCAGTCATTCATATCAATCACTCGGATCGGTTACTTTGATCAATTTATGTAATTCTAATTATGTTCATCATAATCGTACATAACGTTGGATCCGATAGATAGTCGAATAATTGATTCCACCCTAAGCCCACAACCAAACAATGAACATGAAATAAGGCTAAATCAAATATTCTCAGGCTATAAAATTCTATCATTGTTAATCTACTCAAATGCTCATAAATTACTTAGATCAAAATCAATCACATGAATCAATGATTTAATATTTACCGGATCAATAAATCATTCATATCGATTACTCAAATTAGTTACTTAGATTAATCATATCAATTATTCAAATTAATAAAATCAATCACCTATACCAATATTACTCAAATCAATATCATTTACTCAGATTACTCAGATCAATAGGTCAATAAATCCTTTACTTATACCAATTTGATCAGTTTCTCAACGCAATCGATTACTCAGATTAATCAGATCATTTACTCACATTAATCAGATCAATTAAGTCAATCAATTATATTAACATCAATTTCTCATATCAATCATTCAGCTTGCTCTAATCAATTACTCTGATCGATCACTTTAACTAAATCAATCACTTGAATCTATCTCAATTGCTTAGATCAATCACTCAGATCAATATCAATCACTCAACTAAATCACTCAGATCACTCAGATTATATGGATAGACTTCTTACATCAATCACCCTTACTATCCTTGACTTGGGATAATTACCAAGCAAAATTTATAGTTTTTCTCAATCTTTACAGCCTTGTTACTCAATCATACGAACTCCGATTTTGAAAAAATTTATATTGTTAGAATGCTTGTTAGGAGTACTACAAATTTCATATAAATAGTTTCATCTGAATATGTCTAAAACTAAAGTTATTCAGCTGTGAACATGGAGGTCTGAACATTTCAACAATTTCGCATATTTAAACAACCATCTTTAAACAATCATATCTCATTCACTACATATTCATTCTATCTGGTTCTTCTTCATGTGAATTCTTTGTTATATAGACTATAACTTTACTTTACAAAGTTATTTCAAATCAGCTATAGATGTCGACTTATTAAGTTGGAACGTTGACACCTTGCAACTCCCAAATTTCCAAATTAGCTTCCAATAAAATTTTATCTAACTTTACAAGCTTGCAATTTCTTCATTAAAACTCCTTTTGACTTGATTCTTTTTAATATTGTTTCATTTTCAGGACTATTACTTGTTATGTTTTTACCCTTTTTCTTTACCTCGCCTCTAAGCTTATCATTTAGGGCCTCAAAATTAGCACCTTATTGCTTTAACTAATATCACTCATTTGATAAATTTAATCAGATTAACAGGATCAATCAGATTAGTCAATCAAATTAACCAATCAGATTAGTTATTCGATTCAATAATAAGGATTTGGTCTCGTGATATCTCGAAGACCCAAATCATAATCATCGTCTATACTAGAAAACCGAATGATCTCTCATGCATCTCCCATAATAATCTTGCGATCTCAATAAAAATCATCATTATCAAGTTTTTAATTTATATAGGTTTATATCTTACATTTTTTATATATACTCAAACCTTTAAGGTTAGTCAATCTATCATACTCAAGCTCTTCATGATCTTTATCTTCACACATCTTCAGCAGTGTATTGTGATCTCTCAGTATGGTTTATCGCAAACCAGCTCATAATATCTGCATCTCATCTATCTTCCACAGTTTAAGACTAGGAATGAATACACCAAACCTAATTGACTTAAAATATGGCTCTAATACCAACTTGTGACACTCTCGGTTTAAAACATCTACTCTATAAGAATTATCAATGTAATTTATTTATTCATACGGAAAATATGCTCAAAATTTAAAACTTTTGTATCCCCGATTCAATCAAATAAACACAATATAAATTTTATCTATTTACATAAAATGAAGAATACAATAATAACATCCTACAATCTAAATCTTGATTTTGTGCTCCAGTCTTCTCTTCCAATACCAAGGTTGTTGTTACTTTTACCTGCATAAACATAGAAATCCCTACTACATCAGACACTAGGTCTGATGAGTTATTCTCGTATCTTTTATTACTTTCTCACTCATAATTATTATTTCTCATCTTAGTTACTCGTCCAGCTCATCACATATTCTGCACAAATCTTGAATTTGTCTTTGACTCTTTCTCCTCTCAATTATATCTCTCACACTCTATTTAATTTCATATGTACTCAGAATAATATACTTTATTATATCTCATTTCTATTATCACTCATATATATATATATATATATATATATATATATATATCATCTCATATTCCCCCTCATATACTATTTATTTCATCTTCATTTAATCTTTTATTCTATGTTGTATGTCATTTATGATTCGTTGTTAAAAGTTCTTATTACAAATAAAATGGTATTGTTCTTTCTCATGTCGTGACTTATCTGTGTTACGTCGTGAATACTACAAATTCAACAACATCCTTAATTTCCTGATATACCCTCACTCATCTTATCCCACTCTCATTGCATTAAGTCCTTCCCTTAAAAACTTATTTATACTCTATGATTACATCAATCTTTTATCAATATCAAAACTCTCATCGATTTGACTATTACACAAATTAACCAAATATGCTCATTGGTCTAGTCATTTAGTTTGACATTTTTATCTATCTTTAATACATATACTTACATAAAAGTCATATTTATTTATATAATCAAAGATTTCAATAATAAATTTGATATTATACTTATTTCTCGATTTTATCCCTGAAGAGAGTATATTCATATTTCAATATTGTTCCTAAAAGAAGCATACTGACATCTCATCATCTATCTCGAAGGAAAGATACTCACATCTCATCATCAATCCAGATGGAAAAATACTCATATCACATCATTAATCCCGAAGGAAAGATACTCATATCTCATCATCAATCCCGAAGGAAAGATACTCATATCTCATCATCAATCATGGCAGAAAGATACTCATATATCATCACCAATTTCGAAGGAAGTATCAAACTCATTCTCGAAGGAAGTAAACTCTTCAAATGCTCCACTACATGTCAATATGTATATCTCATACATATATTTCAATCATATACACTTGCTTAGATACATGATATCTATAAATAATCACACCCTATTTTTACCTTATTATTTGATGGCATTCACTTAGTGCCTCAAAGTTCTCATACATACATATATAAATAAGAAATCAAACATATAACAATCATAAAGAAAGAGTGAGAGTCATGATTCACCTTATCAGTTAGTGAACATTAACTATCCCACTTTGGCTTCTATTGTCAATTGATGCTTCTTGATCCATCTTTCACTCTTAAGCCTAATCATACACATTGATAAGTATCTTAATACTTGTATTAGACTTTTAAGAGCTTAATTAATCTTAAGATCAAAATAACCACTCAAAAGGTTAAACTCTATATTTTCATTCTCTATCTCAAAATCTTCATCAATCAATGAATTAATCTCTCCAGAATAACTAATTCATTATAATCTAACTCTAGAAGATCAATTTCCCAAATTCACAAATTAGGGTTTTAAACCCTAATTCTCATTGAATTGATTCCACTCATGTGATTACATACAAAGCTTGTTATTAGAATCTAAACACTCTTATTGATATCACTAACAAGCTTTCGTAACACAATCCTCATTAGTTTTCTCAAATCATCAAATTATCATTAAGCCCTAACTAGCTCAAAAATGGAGAAATCAATTAGCTCATGCGTTTTTAATACTCAATTCAATCCATAATCGCCCAAAATCGCCTTTTGGATCCTCCTCCATCAACAAAATCGTCAGAGCTCATGTATAGTGGTATTTGGGTGTATTATATCGTAAACAGGATGTTGATATCTTTAAATATGTTCGTTCTCATGTTGTGAGCACATATTCTCACGCCGTGAGGACTGGCAATAAGGAAGTACGATGCTGATATCATTCTAGCTTGAGGCAGTTTTTGTCTTCAAATGTACACATCGTCTTCGTTTCTTATCCGTTTGTTATGATCTTTATATCCACATGAAGGTGGAAACATAATCTACATGTTTGTTAAGTCATATATAATTGAATTAATGCCGCTATTAATCTATTAAATCACAAAGTTGGCCTAAAAAGCATAAATATACCAATTTTACCCTTTTGGCCAAAAATGTATTTCTCATGTATTCTTTCTCTAGAAGTCACTCATATAACCTATTATAATGACTTAAAATTGTTTTGACTATCTCCATGAATTTACAACTTCATATTCCCTTCTTTTTCTCATAAATGACCAAAATGTCCTTTTTGGTCAACATTTGACTAAAAGTCAATCTTTCTAAATTTTGGGTTGGTACTGTTGAAATATTTGATTAAAATACTCCATCATCTCCCAAAATAGACAATTGAACTTTCAAGCCTTACTTCTGGTCCTAGCTAATTGCCATCCATTCTTTTCAATGCAATTTATTGTATTTTCCTTATTTAGTTTTTTATATAGACTATATATTCAGTACGTGGGCTTGTTCATTCATATAAGAAATATAAAGTTATTCTACTTTCTCTTCCATTCCTCTGATCATCAAGGTTAACATGGTATCAGAGTATTGTTTATGATCCAAAAACCATTTGTGCTCATCATCTACCAGAAGCAATTTTAGAAGAAGATAGCAATAACCTAGCCATCCAAGTAGCCAATCTCCTTAAAAATGGAGTTCAAATTCAAACCCAGAACCCAAAACCAAATCCTTCTGATAGCCTAAAAATTAGCCTCAATCTTACTAGCCAAAACTATCCTCTATGGGCTCGGATGATACGAGTCGCCATAGATGGGAAATCGAAAACTCTTTTAAACCATCTCACCCAAAAACCGCCAGAACCCAGTGCTAATCAGTGGGAACAAGATGATTTGATCGTTTATTCATGGCTCATCCAAAATATAGAGTCGGTCCTTGCTAGTAACTTAACCGAGTTCTAGACAGCAAAAACGCTATGGGATGCTCTTACGGTTACATATAGCAGCGGAAAAGACAAACTTCAAACTTTCGATCTCCACGTCAAAGCAAACGAGTTCAAGAAAAATGGCTTACCGTTAGAAGAATTTTGAATCGTGATGCAGGGTATCTGGGGAGAAATTGAACGGTGAGATCCAAACCCGATGACGTGTTCTACCGACATCGCCACTTACAACAAAGTCAGGTCATAACACAAATTGTTTCATTTTCTCAATGCCCTTGATCGAAAGTATGATTCCCTTAAAAGAGAGATCCTCCGGTGGGACCCCTTGCCATCTGCTGAAGCCGCCTATGCTGTTGTCCGAAAAGAAACAGTACATCAAAGTATTTTCGAGAACATACAACAAGGGGTGTCGTCGGGTCTGAACTCAACCGGTGATTCCGATGGGTTAAGGCTCGTTTCCAAAGGTCGCCGGTCAGACCAGAAATCCAATTTGTCATCATCCCAGGTTGATAACAGCAGATTGAAATGCGAGCACTATGGCATGACCAAGCATACGAAGAATAGTGTTTCAAACTCGTGGGGTGCCTGGAATGGTGGGCCAATGGACACAAAAAGGGGAGAGATCACAAGGCCGCAGTCGTTGTGGGAAATCAAGGGACCACCAGTAGCGGCGACCACTCAAAACTCGCCGGAAATCAAGAGAGCACCAAAAAGGGAAACCATGGAGGGAATTGTTGTTTTTCGGCAATTAAAGAAGAAGAACCAGGGGGCATCGCAGGTATACGGTTTGAGAATTACGCCTCAAACCCTTCACTCTCTCAACTTTTTCATTCACAACCATATAGTTCCAATATGACAGTTAGGTCAACAAATTCTTTTAATGTTGGGGAAGTTAAAATGAAAACAAAAAATAGGACTCATGGATATTTGATTGTGGTGCTACTGATACAATGACTTTTAAAATTTATGACATGTGCTTCAATGTCAAAACCACAAAAATCAAGAATTCATACTACAAATGGAGAAGTTCTCCAAGTCAAAGGAGGAGGGACCATTCAAATTTCACCAAACATGAAATTAAAAAAAATTGTCTCTATGTTCCATCCTTATCTCATAAATTGCTATCGATCAGTCATGTTACCAAAGAATTAAATTGTGTTGTTCTAATGCATCCAACCTTCTGTATCTTACAGGACATTAGGATCGGGAAGATCATTTGGCATGGTGCTGAGCAGCAAGGACTATACTATGTGGATGAAGTGACTCGACAAGGTACTGTAATGCTAGCTCATGGATCTATAGATAGGGAGGCTTGGTTATGGCACTAAAGATTAGGACACTCATCCAGTGGATACTTGCATCATTTATTTCTTGAATTATTCCCAATAAACAAAGTGTTAATTCCTTTTTTGTTGATATTCCTTTTTTGTTGATTCATTCGGATGTGTGGGGGCCAGCAAAAGTTGAGGGGGGGGGGGGGCAAAATTTCCGTTATTTCGTTGCATTCATTGATGATTGGACCCACATAACTTGGATTTACCTCTTGAAAAATAAATCCAAAGTTTTTTCAAAATTCAAAAGTTTTTGTGCCATGGTTAAAACCCAATTTAAAAGTGATATACAAATTCTTAGGTCCGATAATGGGGGGGGGGGGGGGGGAATTTGTTAATACTTCCATGAAACAGTTTTGTCAAGAAAAGGGAATAATTCATCAAACCTCATGCGCTCACACCCCCGAACAAAATGGGGTATCTGAAAGAAAAAAACGCTTCCTCTTAGAAATAACCCGTGCGCTCATGATTGAATCCCAAGTTCCAAAATCCTTTTGGCCCGAAGCTCTTGCCACAACAACCTATCTTGTGAATCGTCTTCAAACAAGAGCTCTTGACTTAAAATACCCTATCCAATCCATGTCTAAATTTTACAAGCCTCCATCTACCGTTACCCTTGAACCTCGTGTCTTTGGTTGTTCTATGTTTGTTCACATACCAAAATCAGAACGTTCCAAACTTGATGCATGTGCTGAGAAATGTGTGTTTGTCGGTTATGGAGTCAATCAACAAGGTTATCGATGTTACAGTCCGAACAAACGTCATATATACACCACGATGAATTATGAGTTTCTCAAAACCGAATATTTCTACAATATCCAACATACTGGTCAGGGGGAAAAAGAGTATGATGACACATTTGGTTGGATAAAATGGATGCCATCATCAGTAGAAATTAATCATGGAACCCAAACCATGTCACAATCTACGAGTCCAGAAGACAGTACCACTAACAATGATCCTCCCAACTTGGCATCAGAGGTAAGTAATTCTCAATCTCAAGAGGATGTTGATTCTCCCATTGTCTCTGCTTCATCTACTAACTGTGAAACTCATGAGCATGTTGAAATTCCTGACTTTCCTAAACATATGACAGAACACGAGTCATCACAGGTTGAATAAGCCATATATGTTCTACCCCCAAGATCCAACAGAGGAGTTCCTCTAAAAAGATACACTCCTGAGAAGGAAGCTTGAAGTTCTCGATACCCGATCGCAAACGTTGCAGGCGGAAATTAATCACAAGAAGCCCAGGCTTTTGCCACATCTCTATGCTATGAAGAAATTCCAACTACAGTTGAACAAGCTCTGGAGTCTAAGGACTAGAGAAAGGTTATGAAAATTGAAATGGATGCACTGAATAAAAATGACACATGGGAAAAATGTACCCTTCCTCCTGGAAAAAAACCAGTATGATGTCGTTGGGTATTCACTATAATGTATAAGCCGGATGGAACCACTGAAAGATACAAAGCTCGACTTGTAGCAAAGGGATACACTCAAACTTACGGAATTGACTATTCTAAGACATTTTCTCCCATGGCCAAAATCGACACAATCAGGGTGCTATTCTCTATAGCTACAAATAAAGGTTGGCCTATCCTTCAATTTTATGTAAAAAATGCCTTCTTACATGGAGAACTTAAAGAAGAAGTCTATATGGAAGCCCCTCCCGGATTCATGGGAGACTCTAAAGAATTATGTCGCTTGAAGAAATCCTTATATGGATTAAACTAGTCTCCTCGTGCCTGGTTTGGCAGGTTTACTTTAGCCATGAAAAAATATGGCTTCAAACAGAGTAACTCAGATCATACTCTGTTCCTTAAACGGAGGAATGGACTTGTAACATGTTTAATTATTTATGTTGATGATATGATAATCACAGGTAATGATGAGGAAGAGATGAAAAGGTTAAAGATAAACCTATTCAAAGAATTCGAAATGAAGGATCTAGGAAGACTTAAGTATTTCCTTGGAATCAAAGTCCTGAGGTCCAGACAAGGGATTTTTATCTGCCAAAAGAAATACGTCCTTGACCTGCTGGCAGAAACAGGGATGATAGATTGCAAACCTGTGGATACTCCTATGATGGTGAACCAAAAGCTCTATATGGAGGAAAAGGCTAAGTTGGCCGACAAGGGAAAATATCAACGGATAGTATGGAAACTAATCTATCTCTCACATATCCGGCCTGGCATTGCTCACGCAGTGGGAGTGGTGAGCCAATTTATGCATCAGCCTCAAGTTACCCATATGGAAGCCGTGTGGAGAATTATCAGATATCTCAAAGGGACACCTGGTCATGGAGTCCTGTTCAAGAAAAATGGGCATCTAGAAACCCAAATATATACCAATGCGGACTGGGCAGGGGATAAGGGAAATGGGAGATCAACATCTGGTTACTTTACCCCTGTTGGTGGGAATCTTGTTACTTGGAGGAGCAAGAAACAAAAGGTGGTGGCTCTTTCAAGTCCTGAAGCAGAATTTCAAGTAATAGCATGCAGTCTAGCAGAGATACTTTGGATAAGGAAACTCTTCACAAAAATCGGGTACCCTCCAACCCAATCCAACAAAATTATGTGCGATAACGAAGCAACTATTCAAATTTCAGAGAATCTAGTCCAACATTATCGCACAAAACATGTTGAAGTAGACCGACACTTCATCAAAGAAAAACTTGAAACATGGATAATTGAACTTCCGTTTGTCCGCTCAGAAGACCAACTCGCAGATATATTAACAAAGGTCTTCAATGGAAAAAATTTTAATCATTGTCTTGCCAAGTTGAGCATCGAAAATCCCATTACTCAACTTGAGGGGGAATGTTGAAATATTTGATTAAAATACTCCATCATCTCCCAAAATAGACCATTGACCTTTCAAGCCTTACTTCTGGTCCTAGCTAATTGCCAGCCATTCTTTTCAACGCAATTTATTGTATTTTCCTTATTTAGTTTTTTTGTATAAACTATATATTCGGTACGTGGGCTTGTTCATACACATAAGAAATATAAAGTTATTCTACTTTCTCTTCCATTCCTCTGATCATCAAGGGTAACAGCTACAACTCTTCCCCCCCTTTAAGGAATTTCATCCTCGAAATTCTTTCTTGATCACATGGTATTTTTATCACATCATGACCTCCTTTCTAAAGTGATTATCCTCTTTAACTTCATAACTCAAAAATAGCAATGTACTTTCCAATTCTTTGAAATGCAATGTCCTAACTTTCTACATTTCTTTACTCTAAATGCTTGCTATGGGACGTCATTTGCATTATATATTCTTATGCAATCTCATGGCATTGTCAATATAATCTTTTATATTTTGTCCTACTTTTACCCAACCATTAATATCACTTACCTTTTTCTTTCCTTTTTATCATATGTGTGATCTCAACCATCACATAACTTAGCTATCGTCTCTTATCTCGCTAGTTCATAATACTCGTACTCTATCTTGTCTCGTGTTTGTTTTTTTCCATTTCCTCTAATTCGTATCTTATGTCCTCTCGTCTCCTTTCCATCTCATCTCATTTCTCTACGCTTTTCAACTATTTTCTTATTTCAGTTTCTCCTAACTCTTTGGTAGTAATCAATTTTAATTTGTAGGGAAAATGTTCCTAAAAATTACAAATCATTACTTCTCTTAATCATTAATATTCTTTCACTTATTAGAATCAATCAATATTCTTAATAATATTCAGAATATTTCTCTATTACTCTTCTCGTATCTTATATTTATCTTAACTCAGTATCATAACTTAATCTAGACATTTCTCTTAGTCTTCATCAATAGTTATTTGACACTCGACATACGACACATCCTCATGTCACAAGTGTAAATACTCATAACAAATATCATCATTAAATATAGAATAGACTCTTCGCAAGGCAATCTTGTTATAAGTTATATTTCAAATATGACCACTCATTCATAAATCACTCAAATCGATTTCAATCTCATTAATCTCTATGATACATACGATATCATTAACTTATTTAAAATATCACAACCTCCCATAACAATCACAAAATTTACCCAGATCAATTTTCTCAAAAAAATCCCTCGAATTACTCAAATTATTATTTAATTACTCAATTTACTCAGATCAATCGAGTCAATCACATATATCAATATTACTCATTCATATCAATTACTAAATTCTCATGGATTAATATTATTTAATCATGTCAATTACTCTACTCATTTTCAATTACTTTGATCATAATCAATTACTCTAATCATTCACTATGATCATTATCAATTACTAAAGTTAATCTTAGTCGTTCATATCAATCACTTGGAATGGTTATTTTGATCAATTGATTCCACCCTAACCCACAACCAAACAAGGAACAGGAAATAAGGCTTAAATCAAATATTCTCAGTCTATAAAATCCTATCATTGTTAATCTACTCAAATGCTCATAAATTACTTAGATCAAAATCAATAACTCGAATGAATGACTTAATTTTACCGGATCAATAAATCATTCAAATCGATTACTCAAATCAGTTACTTAGACCAATCAAATTAATCACTAAAATTAATAAAAACAATCACTTATACCAATATTACTCAAATCAATATCATTTACTCAGATTACTCAGATTAATAGGTCAATCAATCGTTTACTTATACCAATTTGATCAGTCACTCAACACAAATGATTACTAAGATTAATCAGATCATTTACTCACATTAATCAGATCAGTTAAGTCAATCACATATAATTAAATCAATCTCTCATATCAATCATTCAACTTGCTCTAATCACTTGAATCCATCTCAATTGCTTAGATCAATCATTCAGATCAAATCAATCACTCAACTAAATCACCTGGATCGCTCAGATTATATGGATCAACTTCTCACATCAATCACCCTTACTATCCTTGACTTAGGATAATTTCCCAGCAAAATTTATGGTTTTTCTCAATCTTTCCAACCTTGTTACTCAATCATACGAACTCTGATTTTGAAAAAAATTATATTGTTGGAAAGCCTGTTTGGAGTACTACAAATTTCATATTCGTTCTGTCTGATTCTTCTTCAAGTGAATTCTTTGTTATATAGTCTATAACTTTACTTTACAAAGTTATTTCAAATCAGCTATAGATTTCGACTTATTAAGATGCAAAGTTGACACCTTGCAGCTGCTAAATTTCCAAATCAACTTCCAATAAAATTTTATCTAAATTTACAGGCTCGTAATTTCTTCATTAAAACTCCTTTTGACCTGATTCTTTTTAATATTTTTCATTTTCAGGTCTATTACTTTCTACGTTTTACCCTTTTTCTTTAACTCGCCTCTAAGGTTATCATTTAGGGCCTCAAAATTAGCACCTTATCACTTTAACTAAAATCACTCATTTGATAAATTTTATCAGATTAACATGATCAATTAGATTAATTAATCACTCAAATTAATCAATCAGATTAGTTATTCGATTTAATAATAATAAATTTGATATTTGGATTTGGTCTCGTCATATCTCGGAGACCCAAATTATCATCATCGTCTATACCAGAAAACCGAATCATCTCTCATGTATCTCTTATAATAATCTCGCGATCTTAATAAAAATCATCATTATCAAGTTTTTAATTTATATAAGTTTATATCTTACATTTTTTATATATACTCAAACCTTTAAGGTTAGTCAATCTATCATACTCATGCTCTTCATGATCTTTATCTTCACCAATCTTTAGTCGTGTATTGTGATCTTTTAGTGTGGTTTATCACAAACTAGCTCATAATCTCTACATCTCATCTATCTTTCACAGTTTAAGACTAGGAATGAATACACCAAACCTAATTCACTTAAACTATGGCTCTGATACCAACTTGTGACACTCTCGATCTAAAGCATCTAATCTATAAGAATTATCAATGTAATTTATTAATTAATGCGAAAGATATGCACAAAATTTAAAACTTTTGTATCCTAGGTTAAATCAAATAAACACAATATAAATTTTATCTATTCATATAAAATAAAGAATACAATAATAACATCCTACAATTTAAATCTTGATTTTGTGCTCCTGTCTTCTCTTCCAATACCACGGCTCCTATTACTTTTACCTGCAAAAAACACAGAAATTAGGTCTGATGAGTTATTCTCTTAACTTTTATTACTTTCTCAGTCATAATTATTATTTCTACTCTTAGTTACTCGTCTAGCTCATCACATATTCTGCACGTATCTTGAATATGACTTCGACTCTTTCTCCTCTCTATTATATCTCTCACACTTTATTTAATTTCTTCTGTACTCAGAATAATGTACTTTATTATATCTCATTTCTGTTAAGTCTCATTCATATATATATATATATATATATATATATATATATATATATATATATATATATATATATATAGCTTATCTCATATTCCCTCTCATATACTATATATATTTCATCTTTATTTAATAATGTATTCTATGTTGTATGTCATTTTTGATTCGTTGTTAAAAGTTTTTATTACAAAGAAAATGGTATTTTACTTTCTAATGTTGTGACTCATCTGTGTCATGTCGTGAATACTGCAAATTCAGCAGCATCCTTAATTTCCTGATATACCCTCACTCATCTTATCCCACTCTCACTGCATTAAGTCCTTCCCATTAAAAACTTATTCATTCTCTAAAATTACATCCATCTTCTATCAATATCAAATCTCTCTTCGATTTGACCATTACGCAAATTAACCAAATACCCTCATTGGTCTAATTATTTATTTTGACATTTTTATCTATCTTTAATACATATACTTACATAAAAGTCATATTTATTTATATAATCAAAGATTTCAATAATAAATTTGATATTATACTCATTTCTCAATTTTATCCCCGAAGGGAGTATAATCATATTTCAATATTGTTCCCGAAGGAAGCACACTCACATCTCATCATCTATCCCAAAGGAAAGATACTCACATCTCATCATCAATCCCAACGAAAGATACTAATATCTCATCATCAATCCCGATGGAAAGATACTCATATCTCATCATCAATCCCGACGAAAAGATAATCATATGTCATCACCTTGTTGGATTAGTGTCTAAGTCCATAACTATTTTGGTATGTACTTGACCCGATTATGAGCATGGTCCTTTTGGGTTGCCTTCACCATAGCAATATGTAGGATGAATTAAGGAGAGAAAGGATTAATTATGATTTATTAATATATTATAAGAATAATATATTAAAGGAGAAATCATATTTTTTAATTACTATTAGTCAAGAATTAATTAAGAATTAATTTTGTGGCTAAAAGAGATTAATTAAACTTAGGGGACTGCATTTGTAATTATAAGATAATTACAATTGGGCTATGGATTACCTAATAATATATAGGTTGGACGAATTCTATGGGGTAGCCCATTAGAAATCGTCCAAGGGATATGTTAAAGGAATCTATGGGCTGCTTAGGGCTTAAGTAGTCAGATTAGGGTTTCCTAGCTGAAAACACTAATAGCCTACCTATATAAAGGAACCCTATGGTCCCAAAAACATGGCTAAGACTTCCCTTAGGGTTTTTGGACGTTTTTGGATGCCTCTCCTCCTCTCTTCTTCATCTTGTTGCTTAGTGGTGTTTGTGACTCCATTAGAGGTGCAACAGTTGAGGCACTAAGCTTTCTGAAGCGAAGGATTAGATTGTTATTGCTTTATAACAATCAAAGGTTAGATCTAAACCCTATTTTATGTTAATATGATTAATTGTATGCTAGATCTAGGGTTTATAGCTTTGGATATTCATTTTCATGTTCATTAGACAAACTAGATCGAAAAGCTATTAGGGTTTACATGTACACCATAGGATTGATGTCATGCTCGAAACCCATCAGTGGTATCAGAGACTAGGGTTGTTTGTTTGATGTACTTGATGCTATCTTTGATTATTCATGCTTAAAATCGAAATTTTTTGGGTTCTGGGGGATGGACTTGCCGAGTCCATGGCTGAACTCGCCGAGTCCATAGTAAACTCGACGAGCCCAAGCTAGACTCGACGATTCGGAGTCGCGGATGGAGCAGATTTCAGGATTTTGACCTGTTTTTGATGTGGATAATTACCTAACACGTTTTTTATTAATAAAATCCGAATTTTATCAATATTTGGAGATTATCCTTGCCTAAATAGAAGATAATTGTCAAAATTTAGATAATCTTTTGTTTTATTAGATAAAGACTGATTATTTGTAATTTAGATTTGATTTATCTTGTGAAAAAGTTTCAATTTCCCCGTTTAAGTTTTATAGTTTAAATTTGAACTTAAAAGTTTTGTTTTTGAAATTTAAATAGTTAAACCCTAATGTTTTGAAAAGTTTAAAAACTAGCCCTCAAGTTTTCGAATTTAAATTTTTGAGTAAAAATTTAATTTTGAAATATTTAAATTCTAAACCCTAATGTTTTGAAATGTTTCAAAACTTGCCCTAAAGTTTTGGAATTTAAAAGTTGATTAAAAGTTTAATTTTGAAATGTTAAATTCTAAAACCCTAGTAATTTGAAAAAGTTCAAATCACACCCTTATGGTTTTATTAATTAATTAAAGTGTATAATTAAAAGAGATTTAATAAGCCCATAAAGTTTTGGTTTACATTTAATTAAATTAAAAGTATAATTTACTAAATTGAACCACCTAGTATTTCAAAAGTGTAAAATACACCCTATACTATATATAACATTAAAAGTCTAATATTATATATGTGTATGAGTAAACAGTCAGTCTTACCGTTAGTAGGCCTTATTCACGAAGCTAGTCTATAAGGGATGGTTAAGGAAATTGCGTATAAAATGGTGATTAAATGTGTATCCACTCTTACCCACCGCACTCTTGACTAGTGGAGGGTCGTTAGCCGAACGGGTAGGATAGGACACAAAACCTTCCATTATAAGTATGATGATGTACAAAGTAACTAAAATGCTTTTACAAATTCCCAAATCATAGTTACTTTAGGTAAAATGTGAAATTGTATGCTAATCCATGGAATTACACTTCGTACCCTTGTCAAACGTTAGTGGAGCATGTGTGATTAACCGGCATACTAATTCGGGGATGACATTGGTAGCGAAGTGTGACTCGATGTTTGTCATAGATCAATAGAGCGTGTGTGGCTAACCGACACATTGATTGGGTGATAGTAGCATTGGGTGCATCACGTGATTCGTATGGTTATTCACACCTTATTTGTGATCCTCGACATCTCGGTCACAAATTGTAGGTCATAATCGAGATTAAACATGCCATTGAAAAGTTCAATGAATCTCAAAAGATCTACGAGTTTCAATTCATTTAAAACTTAAACTTCCTTTTCGTTTTTCATGGTGGAAATTGGTAAATCGTCATTTACCTACCTTCAAATATTCTGCGACTAGATTATGACATCCCTCTTCTGGGTTGTAGAGTATTGTGTTAGATCCTAGCCTTGATGTTTCATTTGGGTGTTAAGTTAAGAAATTTAATCAACTTAACTTGAATTTCCTCCCGTTTTGTAGATGTCTCTATCTTACAATGGTCTTCCTAAATCCTTTGGAACAAGCTTTCCAAATGATGATGACGTTCCAAGATACGATCAAGGAAATGAGAGTCATACTTCATTTCCTCCACCTCCTCTAATTGTTCTCCCTGACCCACAAGTTCAAAGGCTTGAAAAGTTTAAGCTCACTCAAGCCCGTTTGGCAAATAAACACGAAGATGGAAACCTGTGTGTGCACACGTCTTAGAGATGAAGTCACACATTGACAGGTTAAGGATGTTGGGTGTCGAGATTTCAGGTGAGTTGGCTGTTGACTGGTTTCTTCAGTCACTTCCTGAATCATATAGTGAGTTCGGAAGAGAGTACTATATGATGGAACACAACGTGACCCTAATTGATCTCACTTATTTGCTTATAGCTGCTGAATCAGCAATGATTTGGCGTCCTGGTCAAGCAAATTTGTCTGGCGAGTCAAACTCCCAAGATTCAATGGATACTGGCAACATTGAAAGTCCAGAAAGGACTGAGCATGAGATTGTCCCATGTAATGTGCCAAAGGACTCCATTTTCTTTTATTGCCAAGAGAAGGGGCATTGGAGACGAAGCTGCCATGTTTACCTAAGAGATCTAAGAGATGGGAGAGTCAAGACGTATGGATCTACTTCAGGTAAAACCCATTATCTAACTCTTTTAAGTTCCTATTCTAGATTCTTAATACATGATGTGATAAGATTACATTTTGATGTTTTGTAGGATCGAAGAAAAAGAGAGGAAGCTTAAGGGAAGAAGTAAGCTGAATCTAATAGTGAAGAAATGGATTTCGATCGCATTCCTTGAAGATTAGATTCTTGAGCTACTACTTGGAGTTAGAATAGAATGTTAAGAAATATTGTCACACCCCCAAACCAAGGATGGCAGAAACGTCCGGGGGTGGAGGACTTCATGTAGAGTATCACAACAACGAGTATAATAGTGATCAAAGTAAACACAACCATCATAAATATAATTGAAAATGTTACACCAAAGTATATGTTTACAGGATTCAAATCGATTACATTATGATACAAAATGAACTGTTTGACGATTTATCGTCCCATCCTCAAAACATTGTTGATTTCCTGTTTTTACTGAATTCCTGAGAATACAAGTAGTTTGAAAAAGTGTCAACACAAAGGTTGGTGAGTTCATAAGCTTTTGACAGTAAGAGTTTGAAAATCGATCTTTGTAAGGAGATGTATGTTACCAAGAAAAATCCAATATTTTCCTTATAAAAGTAATGTGATCCGAAATACCAGGACCGAAAATGAACAAGTATTTGTCATACTTAAAGATATGAAAGTGGTTTCAAATTGGCATAAAACCCTTTTTGATATGAAGACGTACAAGTATTTTTCCATACTTAAAGTAATTTCAGTGAGCTAAATCGACATAACTCGCTAAATTAAAGTTAGAACCCGCAAATCTTATGATTTGTTAATACCACATGTGAGCTATCATAACCATACTTGACTTTCACGGCCTCGTAATACGACGTTCTTCAGGCGTCGGAAATGTTATGACACTTGTCACCTCAGACCTGCCGGTCTAGCTGTTGCAAGCAGCTCTGGTGTGGGTTTGTCAAGCCCAATATAAATCTATACACAACTATCACGTTCTCCCTACAATAGACTCTGGTTACAATTTACAGGACTTTTTGAATTGGTTACTTTGGAAGTAACCCGAAGCGAATGACTCACAAATTTATTCATTAACAGATTTACGTGAACTAAACTGAAAACCTTTGGTATATAAGTTTGATTAGTAAATGATACATAAACTATACCTATTATAGTTTATCCAAAACGTTTCTAATGTATAAGAATTCTTTTATGAAAATGCCTTAATGCTATGAATCCATAAACTATGCTCATTATAGTTTAATATGCGTGTTCTAAATGAATGAATAATCTTTTCATGAATGACTAAGTTTCAGTTTATGATAATAAACTAACAAGGAAACACATTCAATATTTAGAACTCATTGTTATACACTTTGCTCAACATAATACAAAGTGTTATGAAAGTTATATACTGTTAATTAAATTAAACCTTTCCGTGTTGTTTTAGAAAAGTCATAGAAAAATCATACGAAGTCGAAAACTAAATCCGTAAATTTTGAGAGTTCCCAAAATGTGTCTAGATTAGTCATAATTTTTATCATGATTTTTAATGACCTCCAACTTAGGTGAAAAAGTCCATAATCATAGACTGGTCCGGATTGGTGTTTGAAAAGATAGGCAGTTTTGTAAAAATCGCCATAAATTGTAGAAAAACCGTGTGGAGATGTGCAAGTAGTCGTTTTGAAGCTAAGAAGTGGAACTACTTGCACCTAAAATGTTTAAGTCGTCCAAAACAGTACGTGAATGGAGTTGAACTTTTCTGATGAAGGCTGTTAGAAAATTTTAGTTATGTTCTTGGTGTTTTAATGTGCATTCCCCCCCCCCCCCCTAAAAACTTGAGAAAACATAAAAATGTAGGGGTATGAACTCACCTTGAGTGATTTCAGAAGATGGATGATGGAGAGAAGAAGTGTTCAACCCAAGAACACTTGAAGAATCACTTGACGGTTCGAAGATCTAACAAGAATGTGATGGAGTTTGTGTAGGATATCTATGATTTTGAGTAGGAGGATGTCACACCCCAAAACCGATAACGGCGGAATTCGTTTCGGGGTGGAGGATGTCGTGTACAGTATCATCACAATTGCATAATAGTAAAAACAAGAAACATACAACCATTGCATTTACTTAGTGAATTTAATTACATGTGTGTTTTTGTAATGTTTAACAATCACCAAAAAGTAAATCAAAATAAGAGATGGGTCTCGTGTGCTCCACCTTCTCCAAAAATGTTGCGTCTGTACCTGTCTATCTTTGACCTGAAGATACAAGTTATTTTGAAAACGAATATCAACATAAAGCTGGTGAGTTCATAAGATTTTAGTGTGAGTTTTTGTATACAAAGCATTAGTACAAAAAATGCGTTATTTATATTCATAAGTAGTAGAAACCTAGAAAATCCCATATTTTCCAGAACATACATTGTAAGTGAAAATCTGTGAAAGGTATGCATTCTTCATTTTTTTGAAACAGTTTATTGTAAAAGTATATTAGCAAATCTCCAACTAGTAAATGTGATAGAATAGGTTAAGCCTGTAATCAGTGATAGAGGTGCAAGCTTCCTTTAGTGATAGATACTTACTTACTTCGGGATGTAGTTTAGCACAGTGTAGTAAAGTAGTGGCATCCCTGGGCCTGCACGGTGCGGACTGAAATTAACAGTCGGGATGTAATAGCGTCTGCCCCGTATAGATCTATACATGTAGTGTCGTCTTCTAGTTGGAAAACTCCGGGCATAGTGGGTAACGAATAGAGTAACCCGTAGTGAGTTAGTGTATTCTTGTTTGTCTAGTGTTTTCTCTTTTGTTATAGTGTAGTAATCTTTTAGTATTGAGCATAGTGTATTCTCTTACTAGTGTATTGTCTAGTAATAGTGAGTATTATAGCGTAAGGAGTAGTGACTTTAGCGAGTAATAGTAGTAGCAACATTAACTATACCTATTATAGTTAACTTAGTGTGGATGGTTCTTGACATGTTAGTGACTTTAGTATTTAGTGAAGAGAGAATATTCGTGTCCCATACTAATATACAAGTTATATAACTAAGAAATCAACGACAGTCGGACGGATAACTACTACCCTAAGCCCACAATCAAACAAGAACAGGAAATAAGGCGAGATATCGGTCCTAAGTCCTCCAAGTCTTACTTATATAGATATATCAGAATGGCTACATTTTATAAGTAAATTTTTTTAATAAAAGTATTTACCAAAAGAACATTTAAAATCTGGCTTGCTTGTCCAAAAATAGTTTTGAAAATGTATAAATTTGTATATAAGGCATAGTGATAAATCACATGTGATTTGAACTAAGGATGGTGAATCACATGTGATTAATCCTCGTAACATTGAAAAATCGTTCTGTAAAACTTTTCAATAACATATATAAGCAACTTGTATCTCCCCCCTAAAACATTTAAAACATTTGAAAGGTTCATTAAAGGGTATGAACTCACCTGAAATCGCGTAAATCGGGTGAATCGGGTAAAAGTGTCGGTTGAGCGTTTGGTACCAAATAACGACTTGAGCACCTTTTAGGACCCTAATGTCATATGAAATATGTATTTTTCAAGAAGTTAATCACCTTATGTTTTTTATTATAGTATTTGGACATTCTAGCATCGTTTTCGGGGTTTTAGGGCCTAGAAGGGGTTCCCGGGAGTGGTACAAGGCCAAGAATGATTTACGGGAGGGTCCATGAGCTCACTCCCTTGGAGTTTACGGCCCAAAGGCCACTCCTTGGGAGTTTACAGCCGTAAGCCCCCTATGCTTGGCCGTAAACTCATGTGGTCCTTCAAAATGCAAGTTTAATGCCTTATTTCACTTCCCTAATTTACTAGCAAGTGTCTTGAACTAATATGGAGTGTTTAATCTCTCATTTGGTGACATTTTGGGGAGTTTACGGCCAAGGCTTGTTCTTAGGCCTTAAACTCCATTTAATCCACCAAAATGGTTGTTTAAATGGTACAACACCCCTTCATTCTATTGGATTAATGTCTAAGTCCATAACTATAATTGGTAAGACTTGACCCGACCCGGCATGGTCCATTTGGGTTGCATACCATCATGCACTTGGATAGACTATAATTAGAGAAATAAGACACTTATGGTTATTAATATATTATAAGTTCTAGTATATTAATAATAAGAATAATAAGATTATTTAATTAGTATTGATCAAAAATTAATCTAGGATTAATTAAGTGATCAAAAGAAGACTAATTAAATATATGGGTCGATTGTGTAAATCATCCATACTTGTATAGTGGGCTAATGCTCCATGGATAATCAAGTTGGGCTAAAATCCATAGGATGGTCCATGGATGCTCCATGGTGTATTTGTACCCATGGATCATGGAAATGAAAGGCCATGTCAATTAGGGTTTACATGGTGTAACCCTAACTATATAAGCATCTTATTCTTGACCAAAATCGGCCACTAGTGTGTGAAGTAAAAGGGCTAGCCGATTTCATGAGTTGTAGAATTCTCTCAAGCTATTCTAAGTGTTTTGGTGATTGTGATTCCACTTGAGGCTTCCACACTATTGGGGCTAAGCTCTTAAAGCTTGAAGACATCAAGCTACATCAAAAGGTATGTATTCTATCTTGTTACATTCATTGATTTGTATGCTAGATTAGGATAATACCTTGGAAGTTCTTATTTGCATGTATAATAGAAAACATAGATCCAAGGTATTTAGGGTTGCATGTACACTTAGGAGTGTTAGAATGCTCAAAACCCAACAGTAGTATCAGAGCCTAGGCTTGTTTTCTTGTTATACCTGCAATAGAAGCTGAAAAAACGAATTTGGTGCTGTCTGATCATCTGACTCGGCGAGTCCATCAGAGGACTTGGCGAGTCCATGCCTAAAATGTGATAAATTCGATCCAACTCGCCGAGTTGGTTCATGTACTCGACGAGTTGGACCCCCAGACAGCATATTTTCGAGTTTTTTTGGCTAGAAATGGACTAGGAACATTACCCTAAGTTGTTTTTGAACTTATAAACTTGTTTTTTGATGTGGTAATGTTCATGCTAATCCATTTTCAGAGATAATTGTCAATAGATTCATGTTTTGTATTAGTTTAAGGTTTAGACTAATTACATGAAAAAGTTTGATTTGAATTATCTTGTACTTATGAGTTGCTTAGATTAATAGAAAAGTTAATTGAAATAGTTGTTTTCAATCCATTTTAATCTAAGAGTTGGGTATAAAATGTGTTTGTGTAACTTGTCCTCAAGTTACATGAAGGGTCACATTAAAGACTCATAAAATTCATAAAAGTTGGCAATGGTTACAAAATGAAGAGTCTTGTGTCATTGAATAATTTTTTATGAGTCCATAACTTGTCCTCAAGTTATGAAAGTTCAAGAGTCACTTCATTAAAGGAAAAATATGTAACCATAATTAAATCCATAAGTTATAAAATAAAGAAAAAGTTAGTTCTTTTATTAGTTTAAAGTCTTCCATAACTTGTCCTCAAGGTATGGAACTTGAAGAGTTTTTGGATTAAAACTACTTTAAACACATAAGTTATGGAATTAATTAGTTTTGAATAGTTTCAAAACTTGCCCTCAAGTTTTTGGAATTTGAAAAGTTTTCACTTATGAATACCTTAATTCCAAGTTAGCCCTTAGAATTTTAAAAGTTAAAATTCAACCCTTATACTTTATAATATTATAAGTTAATAATGTATATATATATATGTATAAGAGTAAAGTCAGTCTTACCGCTAGTACGCCTCATTCACGAAGCCGGTCTATAAGGTGGGTATCAGGTTGTTGCCTATAAAATGGCAACTTAATGGGTGTCCACTCTCACCCACCGCTTGCTTGACTGGTGGAGGGTCGTTAGTCGAACGGGTAAGACAAGGACTTATAAATTCTCCCTTCATTAAAAGTATTAATGATAAATACTAAGTAACTAAACTCTTAATAATACCCAATCTTAGTTACTTAGGAAAAATGTGAATAAGGTGCTAACCCATGAAATTACACTTTACACTTTGTCTAAGTCGTTAGTGGAGCGTGTGTGGTTAACCGGCACACTAACTTGGACTTAACAAGGTAGGTAAAGGGTGACTTAATATTTATCATAGTATCGATGGAGCGTGTGTGGTTAACCGGCACATCGATTGAGGGGTAATTTATTAAGGCTACCAAGTGATTTGCATGGTTACTTCACACCTTGTTTTGTGATCCTCGGCATCCCAGTCACAAAACCTGAAGGGCACACTCGAGATTGAAACATGCCTTTGAAAAGTTCAATGAATCTCAAAGATCTAGGAGTTTCAAAACCAATTAAAACCTAATAATACATTTCGTTTATCTTGGTGGAAATTGGTGAATCGTCATTCACCTACCTTCAAATATTTTATAGCTTGGATTACGGCATACCTCTTCTAAGTTATAAAATAGTTTGTTGGGTCCTAGCCTTAATATTTCATATTGGGTGTCATATTAAGGACTTTAAATCAACTATCTTGAATATCTCCCAAAAGTTGTCTGGTTTAGGCACCTATGATCTTCCCAAATCTTTTAGAACAAGGTATCCTAATGAAGATGATGTCCCATGGATATCATACTTCTTTCTCCTCCTCCAATTATTCTCCCTAACCCTCAAGTTCTTGGAAAAGTTTAAGGTCACTCAAGCCCTATTGGCAAGGCAAGGTCTAGGTGTGGTCACATCTTAGAGATGTAGTCACATATTGACAAGCCGGGAGAGTTGGGTGTCAAAGTCTTGAGAAAGTTGGTGGTTCAACCACTTTCTAAGTCACATAGTGAGATCCTTTGGGACACCTATGAAACAGACTATGACAAGACCCTTAATGATCTTATCTATTTGCTAAGATCAACTTCCTAAAACTTTATGGACATTGACAATGATGACATTGGATATCCAGTAAAGCATTCTCTTCCTAATGGAAAGGGATCGGCCATAGTCAACTCGGTTGACCAAATGGTAAAGAGAAAAGCTAAGTCTGTGATAGTCTCGTGTACCATTATCAAAGGGTCCATATGTTTGTATTGCCAAAGAAAGGGGCATTGGTTGCGAAGCTGCCAAAATTTACCTAAGGATGTTAAAGTCAATAAGTTTGACTCTACTTCAGGTAAAGCCCACTATCTAACTCTGTTAAGTTTCTATTCTGAGATTCTTGATACATGATGTGACTAGGTCACATGGTGATGTTTTAAGAATCAAAGAAAAGTGAAGAAACTTAAAGAAAGAATATGCTGAATCTGATGGCGTAGATGGATTTCTATCGCATAGTTTGAAGATCGGATTCTTGAGCTACTTCTTAGGAGTTATGAGATATTGCTTAGGAATAGATAACAACAAGTTTTTCATATGGATTGTAAGGATAAGTTTTTCCGCAAAGTTTTAAAATAAAAGGAAAAATTTTTGATTTATTTATTTTAAAATATCCTTACAATGGCATTTGAGGAAAAATTGTTGCTTATATGATTCCATTAATAGAAAAAGTGGAAATATGAAATTGATTCTTTCATTTGGGGTAATATCTAAATTTACCAAATAGGGAAAGATTCTCATCACCCAAGTTTCAATTGGACCGGAACTTGGAATCATGCAAGTTGTATAGCATGATGAATGAGAACTTTCAAGTTTTGGAAAAATTAAGACTAATTACTCGGTCACATGGATGTGTGAGTCAAGTAAAGGACTAAGGGATCGAGTACACATTCTTGTGCACTGATTAAGTCCACCACAAAAGATTGATAAGACTATTCGTCATAGTTTACTAAAGCTCAGTAAATATGATTATACTTACAAGCTTAAGTGTAACTTTGAGACATTGGAAAAGGTTCCAATGTATGGCAGAGCAAATAAGAAGAATCAATCTAGGTAGAAAGATAAAAGTTTCTCAAATCTGAAAAAATGGGAGAGTACTTTAGTATCAGTTTTGTGATCATCTTAATGATTAAGAAACCATATCACAATTATTTCTCTAAGGAAATCTTAGTGCATTCTTATGACTAAGAAGAGGAACTTGAATTGTTGAAATGGTTAAATCAAGAAGATGAGTCATACTTCGTTCCAATACAAGTTTTAGAGTCACACTCCAAGATTGTAACTTGAGTGACATGTCTCAAAAGAAGGTTAAAACGCTTGTCAAATGTAAGAGTAAAAGTTTTCTACTCTTGTACATTTGAAATTAGTAAGTTGTGATGTTTTGGATAAAACAAAGACCAACTTAGGCCAATTGTGTGAAGTGTTTGTCTTGATTAGAATCCACACTATCTCTTGGATATTTGACAAGGGAGTCTTAAAGGTCTTGAAAGTCTCAAGAACTAATCAAGAATAAAACCTGAAGTTCTTCACTAGCACACGACTTGAGGTTTACAACCTATCGTGTTGACATATTCTGTGCCCATTCCAGTTAAAGTTGGCTTTGCATATGAGTTCTTAGAGTTCTCGATTGGTTGCACAACAACTTGGAAGCAATGGTAGGCCCTTGAGCTGCCAGGTGGCAAGAAATTAAGATTGAGTTCAATCCATATGGTTTTGGATTTGTCATTATCTTTGTCTTGTGATTATGGTTTTGACAAATTCATATGGGCAGGAACTCATACACCATATAAATCTAAGTGTCATAAGGTTTCTCTCCGATTCATGAAAATGATGGTGAGGAAACACTTTCACTAAGTAGATTTTAGCTAGATAGCAATTGTGATATTTGCATTCTCAAAGTCGTTAGTGGAGCGTGTGTGGTTTACCGGCACACTAACCTGGACTTGTGAGAAGTGGCAAAAAGGTCTAACCATTATGATTACATCATCCCTCTTCATAATTGTTTAGACACACAAGTGTGCTATCTAAGGGAAGGTGTATGATTTTGATAAAGTTTTGTCAAAACAATCTAGTATCAGAAATCTGAACTTTGGTAAGAAAGTCAGCTGATTTCTGAGTACATGTCAAACCTAGTGGGAGCATAAGTGGTATGCTAATAATCATCATGTTAGTGGGAGCATGATAATTATGATAAGTATTGCAAGTTAGCAATGTTAATTATAGAAAACAAAAGGTTTCAATTGGGAAAAGGTTGTTTTGCTATAATTAAGGGAGAGGAAATTATACTTCATCTCAAATCTATAAGCTTAGATCGTGAGGTTTTAATCATTTAGTCAAGGATATATATGAATTTCATGTTGGAATGGCTCAACATAAGGAAATTCTGTATACGGGTCCATTATTTGCGTTCTAAAATTCAATTATGATTACGGCATCCCTTTTCATAATCTGAATTATGAGAACTTGGCAAATAGAAATGGAAATGTTATAGCAAAAGACTGGTTTAGTCTTTATGTGAGACATCATGAATCGTGTCCCATATGCTTCGGATATAGGATCGATTACATGTGCTATATTCATCCTTTCTAAAATTTTCCAAATGCCTGGGGCATTAAGAAGGGAAAAGGTTTAGAACTGGATATGACTAAAAGGATTAAACAATTTTCGAGAACAATCTAAGGTTTACCAAAGATTGGTTGCTCAAGGACAGTTGGAAGTATAGTGATAATTCTGGAAGGACAATGTTGACATAGTCTGTAAGGAGGCAACTCTTGTTCAGAAGTGATAGTCAAAATGGAGTTTGGAAATGTTTCAAAGATAGAATTTTCAATCTGTTTAAGATTAGGAAACTTAATGCAAGAAGGATGTTTCCAAGGATTTGATCTCCTTTGGAATACTCTGTAATGATTGTTGTCAAGTCTTTCTGACTTTGTGCATAATCATTACAAGAGGATCAATGCATACAAGTTTAGAATCTAACAGATTTCAGTAAATGGCATGAATTTGGAATTCTTGCATTTGCAGTAAGGATTTGGGACTGTGAAAACAGAATCATTGAAGTTATGTTCAATTGATCTAGTTCACAAAGTAAAGATCATAGACAAACATAGTATGCATACTTGGTGTATGGCATGACTTGTGTTTAGAAAACATAGTGTACATGCTTGGAGCATGGGATGACTATTGTTTTAAATTCAAGAATAAAGTTGATAGCTGAAACAGTATACAATGAATAATGTGTAATCATATGGTGATAAATAAAAGGTATTTTATTTATGTTCAAAGAGTTGATACCATATTGGATTCAATTATTATTGTGTTTCACTTTGCATGTTTTGACTTCCCGAATAAACTAGGTTATTCTTCCGGAATGACTAAGTTATTCAAACCATCCACAGTCGGTCATATGTTGGAAGTAGATATGAATTAAGACTGTCATGGGTTGGCTTGTAGAGGTCTAAGGTGTTGGACAAAGGGCTACAACACTCATGAGTGCTCATAAGTTCTGAGTATTGGATTTAACCCGCGCTCATTGGAATCACTTCATGGATTTTATCACGAGTGATCATGAGACGATAATATCTTATATTCTTCAAACCTAGAGATATGAGTTGTTACTATGAGTTGATAGTACATTGATTGCACGAAAACGCATTTGGTAACTCGGTGCTATAAAACGTGCATTTGTGTATGATTCAACAAGTAGTAGAACAAGCCATATGAGTCGAAGTTTATCCGTTCCTTTTACCTTCGGGATAAAAGCGATATCTGTGGGCCCCTCGATGATTTGATGATGACAAATGGAAGTGCTCGGCCGGGCCAGGACTGATTTGATTTGTTCAATTAGTCAGTCGTCAGAAATTGGAAATCGGGAAACAACAAATGGACAGAGAGAATGATTATAATCCATGTCTCAGTCCATATGATATCTAGAATGGAGGAATATATGATCCCTTATCTAATGGACAAGTCATTGACAAAGGTCAGAGTTCATCTACAAGGTCAGAGTTCGACAGAAGCTTTTGAGAGCTACGATTGCCAGTTGGTTCCTGAAGTCATACGCAATAATAGTTTTAGACTTATCCAAGTGGGAGACTATTGGATTAATGTCTAAGTCCATAACTATAATTGGTAAGACTTGACCCGACCCGGCATGGTCCATTTGGGTTGCATACCATCATGCACTTGGATAGACTATAATGAGAGAAATAAGACACTTATGGTTATTAATATATTATAAGCTCTAGTATATTAATAATAAGAATAATAAGATTATTTAATTAGTATTGATCAAAAATTAATCTAGGATTAATTAAGTGATCAAAAGAAGACTAATTAAATATATGGGTTGATTGTGTAAATCATCCATACTTGTATAGTGGGCTAATGCTCCATGGATAATCAAGTTGGGCTAAAACCCATAGGATGGTCCATGGATACTCCATGGTGTATTTGTACCCATGGATCATGGAAATGAAAGGCCATGTCAATTAGGGTTTACATGGTGTAACCCTAACTATATAAGCATCTTATTCTTGACCAAAATCGGCCACTAGTGTGTGAAGTAAAAGGGCTAGCCGATTGCATGAGTTGTAGAATTCTCTCAAGCTATTCTAAGTTTTTTGGTGATTGTGATTCCACTTGAGGCTTCCACACTATTGGGGCTAAGCTCTTAAAGCTTGAAGACATCAAGCTACATCAAAAGGTATGTATTCTATCTTGTTACATTCATTGATTTGTATGCTAGATTAGGATAATACCTTGGAAGTTCTTATTTGCATGTATAATAGAGAAAACATAGATCCAAGGTATTTAGGGTTGCATGTACACTTAGGAGTGTTAGAATGCTCAAAACCCAACACATTCATCTTAGATAAATACTAGAAGGCCTTATAAGGAGTTTTGGGACATTTTTGGCATAAATATTGGGGAGTTTACGGCCCAAGCATAGCCTTGGCCGTAAACTCTTCATTTGGCATCAAAATGAGATGTTTAATGGTACAACACACTTCCTAGGGCCTTAGCTAATTTCCTTACATGCCCTAGATAAGTTTTGGGACTTGTTTGACACAAATTTTTGGGTGTTTACGGCCCAAGCTTAGGCTAGGCCGTAAACTCCTCATTTTGTCCTCAAATGGTGTTGTTTGATGCATTTAAACCTTCCTTAGTGTCAAGTCTAAATTACCAAACACCTTAGATGAGTTTTTGGGGCTTTAAACAAGGATTTGTGGGGTTTTTGGGGTGTTTACGGCCTAAGCACAAGCTTGGGCCGTAAACTCCTTTTTAAGCTTCAATTCCTTGTGTTTTAGTGTCCAAACTCTCCTAGGTATATGTTTTAATTAGTCCATAAGCTTAAAGGAAGGAAAAATGAGGTCTTTGGCATGTTTTTAGGGGTTTACGGCCTAAGGGGCTTCTTAGGCCGTAAACTCCTTTTTGGTCCTTGATTTCTAAGATTTTGGCCCCTAAATACAGTGAAGTATGTCTAGATTAAGATAGGGAATGAGTCCTTACGTTTGGAAGCCGGAAATTCGCGGATTTGGGGTCGATTTCGGGTCTAGAGAGAGAAAGTAGTGAGAGAGACTGAATGTGTGGTAAAAGAGTGTTCAAATGTTGTTTACACTCATTTCATATGCCTCGGGTATCGTACCCGATACACGGCTACCCGATGCTTAAAGTTTAACAGGGTTAAAACTTTTTACCCGGGTGAAGTGGTTGAAAAAGTAATATAACTCTATTAGGTTAAACGGGGTTAACACATACCAGTTATATTTACATATGATAATATCAAGACATGCATATAACTAGATATTCGGTTATTGATGATTCCAAATATTACAGAAAATAACGTATAGTGACGCATTCCGTTAGTGGAGATGGGATTTGTAACGGGAATAGATTTGGGGTTGTCACATCATCCCCCCGTTAGGGGAATTTCGTCCCGAAATTTAGAATTCAAACAGATAGGTTGTTACAATACTACTAAGCAAAGAGATGAGGATATTTGAGTTTCATTTGATCCTCGTGCTCCCAAGTGAATTCCGGTCCTCGCTTGGCGTTCCACCGAACCTTCACAATCGGGATGCGGCTTTGCTTCGTCCGTTTTACTTCACGATCCAAAATCTCCGCAGGCTCTTCCACGAAGTTGAGGCTCTCATTGATCTCGATCTCGTCGAGGGGAGTCACGAGAGTCTCGTCAGACAGACATTTCTTCAAGTTTGAGACGTGGAAGGTAGGATGTATGTTACTTAGTTTGCGGGGTAAGTTTAGTTTGTAAGCTACAGGGCCGATTCTGGCAAGAATCTCAAAAGGCCCTATGTACCTTGGGTTTAACTTTCCACGCTTTCCAAAGCATATAGTGCCTTTCCAGGGCGAGACCTTCAAAAGGACTCGGTCTCCCACCTGGAATTCCAAGGGTTTTCTTCGTTTGTCGGCGTAGCTTTTCTGCCGATCCCTAGCGGCTTTTAGTCGTTCACGTATCTGCACAATCTTCTCGTTTGTCTCTCGAATGATCTCCGGACCAGCGAGGGTGCTGTCAGGAACTCGTCCTTTAGCTAACTGAATGTCTCCCACCTCAGCCCAGCACAAAGGGGATCTGCACTTCCGGCTGTAGAGGGCTTCGAAAGGATCTGCCTTGATGCTCGTATGATAACTATTGTTATAGGAAAACTCCACAAGAGGAAAGTGTGTATCCCACGATTTCCCGAAGTCGATCACACAAGCTCGCAGCATGTCCTCTAAGGTTTGGATCGTCCTCTCACTTTGTCCGTCAGTCTGCGGATGGTAGGCTGTACTCATGTCCAGCCTCGTCCCTAGTGCCTTTTGCAATGATTGCCAAAATCTAGAGGTAAATCTACTATCTCTGTCTGATATAACAGATATAGGGACGCCATGCAGTCGCACTATTTCTTTTATATATGTTCTAGTGAGCTTCTCCATCTTGTCCGTCTCCTTGATGGGTAGAAAGTGTGCAGACTTGGTCAACCTGTCAACGATGACCCAAATGGTATCTAATCCACCTGCTATCTTGGGCAGCTTGGTGATAAAGTCCATTGTGATTCGCTCCCACTTCCATTCTGGTACCTCCGGTTGTTGGAGGAGTCCTGATGGCTTTTGATATTCGACTTTGACCTTCACGCAAGTAAGGCACTTACTTACAAAGGTAGCGATCTCCGCTTTCATGTTCGGCCACCAGTATAGCTTTTTGAGATCCAGATACATCTTATCTGAACCCGGGTGAATGGAGTAACGAGTGTTGTGTGCTTCCCTCATAACCAAGTCTCTGAAACCTCCATGGCGTGGAGTCCAGATTCGGTCCATGAAGTAGTAGGCTCCGTCACTCTTAACCTCCATATTTTTATCCATTCCGCGTAGGGATTCTCCTATCACGTTCTCGGGCTTTAAGGCTTCTACCTGAGCCTCTTTGATCTGTGTGGATAGATGCGAATGGATAGTCATTGTCAACGAATTGGTCCTTCGACCGGAATATTCCTTTCTACTCAGGGCGTCAGCTACTATGTTGGCTTTCCCCGGATGATATCTAATTTCACAGTCGTAATCGTTAAGTAGCTCGACCCATCGACGCTGTCTCATGTTGAGTTCTTTTTGGTTCAGTATATGTTGGAGGCTTTTATGATCAGTGTACACCACGCTCCTCGTCCCATACAAGTAGTGTCTCCAGATTTTTAGTGCAAAGACGACCGCTCCTAACTCGAGGTCGTGAGTAGTGTAGTTCACTTCATGGTTCTTTAGCTGTCTCGAGGCATAGGCGATAACCTTGCCTCGTTGCATCAAGACACAACCGAGCCCATGATTGGATGCATCACAGTATACAACGAAATCTTCTGTCCCTTCGGGAAGGGATAATACTGGTGCGGTGCATAGGGCTCGCTTCAGGGTCTGAAATGCCTTCTCCTGTTTCTCTTCCCAGTCGAATGATACACCCTTCTGAGTTAGCATAGTGAGAGGCTTCGCAATTCGAGAGAAATTTTGGGTGAATCTGCGGTAGTAGCCAGCGAGGCCTAGAAATTGACGAATTTCTGTAGGCGTCTTCGGTGCTGACCAGTTCTCAATAGCTTTAATTTTGGAGGGGTCCACGTGGATTCCGTCTTCACTAACCACGTGCCCTAAGAATTCCACTCTTCGGATCCAAAACTCACACTTAGAGAACTTCGCATACAACTTCTCGGATCGCAGCGTTTCCAGGACTAATCGTAAATGATTTCCGTGCTCTTCCTCGCTCCGGGAGTAGACAAGTATGTCATCAATAAAGATGATGACGAACTGATCTAGATATGGACGACATACCCTATTCATCAAGTCCATGAATACTGCGGGGGCGTTAGTCAGTCCAAAGGGCATCACTATGAACTCAAAATGCCCGTAGCGGGTTCGGAAGGCTGTCTTTGGAACGTCTTCCTCAAGCACCCGTAACTGATGATACCCCGATCTAAGATCAATCTTGGAGAAGTAACTTGCTCCTTGGAGTTGGTCGAATAGGTCGTCGATACGAGGGAGAGGATAGCGATTTTTGATCGTGAGTTTATTGAGTTCCCTATAATCGATGCACATCCGAAACGATCCATCCTTTTTCTTCACGAATAAGACCGGAGCTCCCCAAGGTGAGAAGCTCGGTCTTATAAAGCCCTTACTGAGCAGTTCGTTGAGTTGACCGGAGAGTTCTTGCATTTCGGCGGGCGCTAGACGGTAGGGCGACTTAGCTACGGGTGTAGCTCCTAGGATTAGGTCGATTCTGAATTCAACCTGTCGTTTGGGAGGTAGGCCTGGAAGATCCTCCGGGAAGACATCAGGGAAATCGCATACTACCGGAATGTCTTTTGGATCTTTCAATTTCTGGTTAGTGTCGACAACGTGAGCAAGAAAGGCGCGATATTCCTTGCGCAAGTATTTCTGAGCCTGGATACTAGAGATGATACGAAGGCTCGTACTTTGCTTATCTCCTAGGTATATGTCTTAATTAGTCCATAAGCTTAAAGGAAGGAAAAATGAGGTCTTTGGCATGTTTTTAGGGGTTTACGGCCTAAGGGGCTTCTTAGGCCGTAAACTCCTTTTTGGTCCTTGATTTCTAAGATTTTGGCCCCTAAATACAGTGAAGTGTGTCTAGATTAAGATAGGGAATGAGTCCTTACGTTTGGAAGCCGGAAATTTGCGGATTTGGGGTCGATTTCGGGTCTAGAGAGAGAAAGTAGTGAGAGAGAGTGAATGTGTGGTAAAAGAGTGTTCAAATGTTGTTTACACTCATTTCATATGCCTCGGGTATCATACCCGATACACGGCTACCCGATGCTTAAAGTTTAACAGGGTTAAAACTTTTTACCCGGGTGAAGTGGTTGAAAAAGTAATATAACTCTATTAGGTTAAACGGGGTTAACACATACCAGTTATATTTACATATGATAATATCAAGACATGCATATAACTAGATATTCGGTTATTGACGATTCCAAATATTACAGAAAATAACGTATAGTGACGCATTCCGTTAGTGGAGATGGGATTTGTAACGGGAATAGATTTGGGGTTGTCACAGAGGATGTGTATTTATCATAAGAAAGATGATGATACTTAATAAATGAAGGAGAATAGTCTTGGAGTATTCCTTGAAGTTCTCGAATTTGAGAGAGAAAGATGAGAGAGTTTGGGGTGTGGTTCTTGGTGGAAAAATGAGAAAATGAATGAAGTGTGATGAGAGAGGGTGGATGTTCCAGCTCTAAGAACGTGAGAATGGCTGAAAATAATGAGAAAGGACTTATGAAGTGACTAGGTATGGGCTGGTGGTGAATAGTGACATGGAGTGGGTACGGAAGTGGTTGCTTGTGTCATAGAATAAAAGAAAGTCAACACTCCACCTCTTGTACTTCACCCACTCTTCTTGGATAAGGTTTTATCCTTAAAAACATGATTAATTAATAGTTAAGGGTCCTTATATGTTAAAATAAAGTTTTGGGTGAAAATCCCGTGTTAAAACAATTAAAAACGGGCCTAAAACGCGAAATTAGTCGAAAACCAGGAAGAAAAACACTTCCAGCGAGACCTCTCGGTCCTAGGCCGAGATTCGGTCCCTAATGATGCCGAGCCGGAGCGAGATGGGGCGAACCACAAGTGAGAAGCGAAGGCGAGGGGCTCGGTCAAAGGCTCAGAAGCGAGGGTTCGATCAAGGCATCATGATCCGAAATGGACTGAAGGTTTGGGTTCGGGTGTGGCATGCGAGATTCGGGCCCGTGAGGACCCTTCGGGTTCGGTTCCTCTGAGCGAGGTTCGGCCCTGAGAGGACCTTCGGGTTCGGGTGTTCTTGGTTTCGGTCCCTAAGAGGACTTTCGGGTCCTAAGAGGGGTTTTGGTTCCTAAGAGGACTTTCGGGTCCTTAAGTCCGTTTTTCGCGTAGACTTCCGTTTTTGGGCTGTTTTCACCAAATTCGAGGGTCGGGATGCCCCGAGTGATTATAGACAGTTGAGAGAGATTTGTCATACTTGGAGAGATTTGGCATACTTAGAGAGATTTGGGAGAGATTTGACATACTTGGAGAGATTTCTCATACAAGGAGATATTTGGGAGAGATTTGACATACTTGGAGAGATTTCTGATACAAGGAGATATTTGGGAGAGATTTAACATACTTAGAGAGATTTGGGAGAGATTTGTCATACTTGGAGAGATTTGGCTTACTTAGAGAGATTTGGGAGAGATTTGACATACTTGGAGAGATTTCTCATACAAGGAGATATTTGGGAGAGATTTGACATTCTTGGAGAGATTTCACTTACAAAGAGATATTTGGGAGAGATTTGACATTTTTGGAGAGATTTCACATACAAGGAGATATTTGGGAGAGATTTCTCATACTTGGAGAGATTTGGGAGAGATTTGACATTCTTGGAGAGATTTCACATGCTTGGGGAGATTTGGGAGAGATTCTCGACAAGAAGAGATAGAGTGAAAACGATTGATAGAGGTTTCATTTGTGACATTTTTGAGTGTCTGGCTTCGCAATGCAGGGTCCGTAAACCCCGTTAAGCCTTGTTTAAGGATCTTACACACTCTCGATGAGTATGCAACATTGTTTTATCGGTTTGGCTCATCACTTACCATAGATTTAGGTTAAGGAGATCTAGATGTACGTACTTTTCGATTTATGATCTCTCCTTAGAATAACGAGTTGTTTAGTAATTACACAACGTAAACCCTAGTACACAAGGGTTAGTTGAGTTGACCAGTTTGACTTGTTGACTTAAGTTGACTTTGACTTGACCGGTAATTGACGGTTGTCACATCATCCCCCGTTAGAGGGAATTTCGTCCCAAAATTTTGAATTTAGGCAAGGAGTGGACATGAACAATCGAGATATGAAGTGGAGATACTTCCTAATCGACTGATTCTCGCGCTCCCAAGTGACTCCAGGTCATTGGTTAGTATACCAGGAAACCTTCACTAATGGGAAGTGGCGTTGCTGCGTTTGCTTAACCTCTCGGTCCATGGTCACTATGGTTCTTTCACGGAGGTGAGGCTCTTGTAGAACTCGATCTTGTCGAGGGGGATTACAAGAGTCTCATCGGATAGATACTTCTATAAGTTCGGGACGTGTCGGGTAGAATGTACTTTACCAAGCTCGCGGGAGTAGATTGAAGTTGCGATTTACAGGGCTGATTCTGACAAGAATCTCGAAAGGCATAATTATCTGGGGTTTTGGCTTTCCACGCTTTCCGAAGCGTACTAAGACTTCCCAGAGTGAGGCCTCCAGAGCAATTTGGTCTCTTATTTTGGAGTTCTAAAGGTTTCTCCCTCTTGCTTCTCTTCCCAGTCAAGGGTTGCTCCCTTCTGGGTCAAAGTCGTAAGGGGTTCCAAAATTTTACGAGAAGTTCTAAAGGAACTAAGATGGTAGGTCAGCGAGACCCAGAATTCTGGCGTATTCCCGCTGACGCCTTTGGTGCTGACTGTTTCTCAACGGTTTTTGATAAATTAAAAGGGTCCTTAAGGATTTCCACATTGATAATGATGTGTCTTAGGAATTCGAGTTCTCAATTCCAAAACTTGTATCTAGAGAACTTCGGGTAAAGCTTCTCTGATCGTATTGCTTTCGCGGTTTGTTGTAGCTGCTCTCCTTGGTTTCCTTCTTACTACGAGGGTAGATAAGCAAGTCATTTACAATGACAATGACTAACGGATCCTAGTAAGAATGGCATATCCTATGAATACTGCGAGCGGGTTGGTCCTATCCGAGGGGTATCACTACGGACTTGCAGCGTCTGCATCGAATTTGGAGGGTTGTCCTCGGACATCCTTTTCCAATACTCGCGACTAGTGATATTTAGATCTTAGGTCCAATTCCTGAAGGGTACCTCGTTCCTTGTGGTTGGTCGTCCTATTCGTTTATGCGAGGCAGATAGTAAAGGTTTCTACTGGAGATATTGTCGGGGCCTCTGAAGTCGATGGAACTATGAGCAATTTTCCTTTCTATTTGAAGAATAAGACCAGAGCTTTCCAGGGTGAGAAGATTGGTTCTTCAATTTCATTGCTAAGTAGTTCGACAGGTTTGACCTGATAGTTTTTGTAGCTCGGTAGGAAACATGTGGGTTTGGTTTACGCGACTATGCCTTTTTGGATGGCAGGACATTTACTCGTCCCTCTGGGCAATCTTGGACCGAAGCTCATGGCAGGACTCGTACCATATATGTCACAAGCTTCTGTGCTTGAACCTTGTCTGCTACATGCGACATTTCCAAAGGTCTCCTGTAAATACTTGTGATAAGGTTTCGGGAAATATAACACTCCTCTGGTGCGTGTTTTGGGGTTCCATAGCGAGAGATAATCCGGAGGTCCGTGCTGGATGTTTATGAGAGACGAAGGTTTCGATGTTCGGGGGGTTAGGTGAAGGGTCCTTTTGTAGACGTTAAATCGGGAAGATGAGGGCTATATCAATGAAAATTGGATGATGACAACAATATCTTTTTAGATAACATGTGTTAAGCTGTATTCGCAAGAAGAGATCGCTAGAGTGATAGAGTATCTTGTGTTTCTTTTCAGGGTGATCCATTTTGTTTGATGTTATCATTATTGTAGATGATTCATACCATAGTGTCTAGCACTGGTAGTGGGTGTGTTTCAATAGCCAGTAATGATACTTGATATCATGATCCCTGACAGGTCTCCCTATGATCAAGCGGTATATGAACGTTGTATGTAAGTTGATGTTGGTGAAATCGTCGAGTGGGTGGCCCCACTCAATTCTTACTACTGGACACGAAATAAGAGTCAGGATGAAATTATTTGTTTCAATACTTCAGTATTTTGATGATAATTAACCCCGATGTATGTACAAAGTCATCACATCTTACCGGTAATGATCCTAAGATCATATATGAATGTCTTTGGTTTGATTTGAACGAGAGAGTATTTTAACTACTTTTAGAAAGAAGGTGACTTTAGCAAGCATACCAAATTCATAACAAACATATGGTACTTAAACGTTTTTGTCGTTGGAACATTACAAAGTCCTAATATGGTTACCTATTACCCTTGTTGGTTCATTTGTCACACTCCTTCGGCTCCCCCGTCATTCTTCTTAGTTGGGCAGTTTCTCTTGAAGTGTCCTGTTTCGCCACATCGGAAGCACCCTGGAATTACTTTAGTATTGGGGGTTGGAGCGACTTACTGCGTCGGGGCCTTACAGAAGCGGACGGTATGTCCTTTCCTGTTGCAGTTTTTACAGTGCATCTCCCGACAATCCTCATTGTGATGGAAGCCACATTGGTTATACTTTGGGAGTGATCCTTTATATGGTCTGGCCGGCGTTTGGGTGGCAGACCCCGTGGCTAGTGTCGAGGCATGTGTCATGACTGCTGTTGTAATGGTAGGGGTGGCCATGGGTTGTTGTATTTTAGTGGATCTTTGAGATTGGTGGCGCTCTTTCATGTTCCAAAACTTTCTCTTCTTGTTCCTAGGTTTGTGGCCTGAGGTATTTTTGCTGGCGTACACCCGTTGGTGTTCCTGAATGTTACCACAATATGTATTGTCAGTACCGCTTCCATTTCTGCTGCCGTTGTTAGCATTGAACTGCGCCATGACGGCTGCCACGACTGCTATGACTGCAGCCTGAAAAGTAGCAGAATCTATCTGCAGGGTTGGCGCCTTGCTTGTTGGTTGGTTGCCTCCTGGTGATGACATAGCTCTGTTTCACGATGAAAAACGTCTTCTTTAGTGGAAATGATTATCTTAAGTGCATACTTACGATTTATATTTACACATATAAATTTTTGCACATTACTGTACTATTCCTAGTGTTTCCGCTAACATTCTTGAAATGGAGTTACAGCAGTGGGTAGGAGTAGGTTTCATACGGGCGTTAAGCTTTACTCATCTTAGAATCATGTTTGTCCGAACACACTTGGCTGAGGAGTTTTGATGGGACCCGGTGCATTACTGCTGGTATGATCACACCCCATAGGCCTATGAAGAGGGAATTTATCAACAAATTGTTTAAAGGTGAGACGGTAATGAGTTTTTAGAATGGCTAAACGTCGCGAGTTTTCTAACTAAGTTTATCTTATGTCGATTTGTAATGTAATTCGGTTGTTAAGGGTGTTCTGAAAACAATTCGTAACGAGAGTCTTTATATGGTAAACTCATGTATTTCAGTAGTTCTGTATCCAAGTGAAACCTTATACTTGACCCAAGCTAGGTCCTTATTATGACCAATTGAAGTATGCTTAGTTATATAACTAAGACTAAATAGACCTTCGAGTCTGTTAGGTATATCCTAAGCCCATCTTGTTAATACGATTCTAGTAATTCTGGTTTCAGTGAGAATTTTTGACCTAGATGTAGGTTTACCTCACATCCGTGCATGGAAAAGTTTTGGTAGCAACTAGATCTCTCATTAAGTATGACCGCTTAAATCATAGTGTCGTGATTACGACTAGAATAGAGTAGCACCAACGCATACTCACGAACCTGATTTACAAGGTCTTGTGAGCAGTATGAACTCTACTTACGACGATCCGTCCCTTGCGATGCCTGAGGCAAAGTTGATGCATTTTGCAGCACTGTCAATTGATGCTTGGTTGCAATCCTCCTCTCTTTGAATGTCGTGTGTCTACCCCGTTACTCTCTTGCCTCTGCTTGAGTGGCGATAAGGTCTTAAACAGAGAGTTGGTCTCCGAATAGTAGTCTCTTTCCGAGTCTCGGGTACGTGAGACAGTAGGGCCTGTAGTAGCGCGCAGTTTCCAAACTCGGGTTGTAGTCTACCTGCTTTAATCCCCGATGTTCGCGATCTGTCAGGTCTTCACCGGGAGGGCTCTGTCAGTCGGTCCCCCGTGGTTGAGGTCATAGCACCCTCGTTGGTCTCCACATGGTGGCTGTTGTCATTTCTATGACATTCAACCCTCGATCACGATTGCCCAACAGGGCACAGGTTTGATGTAGTCGAAACGGTTCGCGGAAACCCTTGCTATGCATGGAGGATTGATTACCTCCGGTTCCGCTTCTGATTTTCCTCATAACCATTCACCATTTCTTGGGTTCGGATTGGGAAATTAGGGGTCGTCCGGTAAGTAGGATCTTACTATGTTGTACGTGCGAGAATAGGAGTGGAAGAGATAATTACTAGGCGTCTAACTCTATAATTAATTACTTATAGGGGTGATCCTTATTATTTACTTCTATAATGACATAGTGCATACTAATTACATATAACAAGATATGATAGACCTTCGAATAAGTGATCCTACGCTAGATCCACATCCAAACAAGGAAAAGGAAGTAAGGCAAGGACCACAAATTCTAAGTTTATGATTTCTAAGTTATATAATATCTTAGGGTATACACTTAGGGACTATAGACCTATTATTAAGGATCTATTTAGTTTTCCGATAAGTCATGATATTACAAAATACTCCTATAGTATTTTAAACTCGTGTTCTGTTCTAATGTTCTCATTGTGGTAGTGTTGGTAAGTATTTAGACTTGTTGCCATATCACAACCATTCTTTGGCATGTGCTAATCACTCCTCGGACTAGCATAGTTGATCAGGCTATGCCATTCCCAAGACTGATCATACACCCCCGAGCTTACCTGTGATATTCAACAATTGCTACTTTTGTTTTGTTCTAGAACGATGCTGACCTTAATTTGTATGCATGCATGTATACTTTTAATAAGAAATTATTTACTTCTAAAAGTATAGTTGTTTCGAAAACTTTAAATCAGAGACTCTAGTCCCAATGCATTTATAGTTTGTATATCTTATGTGGTTCGATATACTGAGTTCACTATAAACAATGCTCTGATACCAATCTGTCACACCCCCAAACCAAGGATGGCGGAAACGTCCGGGGGTGGAGGACATCATGTAGAATATCACAACAACGAGTATAATAGTGCTCAAAGTAAATACAACCATCAAAAATATAATTGAAAATGTTACACCAAAGTATATGTTTACAGGATTCAAATCGATTACATTATGATACAAAATGAACTGTTTGACGATTTATCGTCCCATCCTCAAAACGTGGTTGATTTCCTGTTTTCACTGAATTCCTGAGAATACAAGTAGTTTGAAAAAGTGTCAACACAAACGTTGGTGAGTTCATAAGCTTTTGACAGTAAGAGTTTGAAAATCGATCTTTGTAAGGAGATGTATGTTACCAAGAAAAATCCAATATTTTCCTTATAAAAGTAATGTAGTCCTAAATACCAGGACCGAAAATGAACAAGTATTTGTCATACTTAAAGATATGAAAGTGGTTTCAAATTGGCATAAAACCCTTTTTGATATGAAGACGTACAAGTATTTTTCCATACTTCAAGTAATTTCAGTGAGCTAAATCGACATAAATCGCTAAATTAAAGTTAGAACCCGTAAATCTTATGATTTGTTAATACCACATGTGAGCTATCATAACCATACTTGAAATTGACAGCCTCATAATACGACGTTCTTCAGGCGTCGGAACTGTTATGACACTTGTCACCTCAGACCTGCCGGTCTAGCTGTTGCAAGCAGCTCTGGTGTGGGTTTGTCAAGCCCAGTATAGATCTATACACAACTATTACGTTCTCCCTACAAGAGACTCTGGTTACGATTTACTGGACTTTTTGAATTGGTTACTTTGGAAGTAACCCGAAGCGAATGACTCACAAATTTATTCATTAACAGATTTACGTGAACTAAACTGAAAACCTTTGGTATATAAGTTTGAGAAGTAAATGATACATAAACTATACCTACTATAGTTTATCCAAAACGTTTGTAATGTATAAGAATTCTTTTCTGAAAATGCCTTAATGCTATGAATCCATAAACTATGCTCATTATAGTTTAATATGCGTGTTCTAAATGAATGAATAATCTTATCATGAATGACTAAGTTTCAGTTTATGATAATAAACTAACAAGGAAACACATTCAATATTTAGAACTCATTGTTATACACTTTGCTCAACATAATACAAAGTGTTATGAAAGTTATATACTGTTAACTAAATTAAACCTTTCTGCGTCGTTTTAGAAAAGTCATAGAAAAATCATACGAAGTCGAAAGCTAAATCCGTAAATTCTGAGAGTTCCCAAAATGTGTCTAGTTTACTCATAATTTTTATCATGATTTTTAATGACCTCCAACTTAGGTGAAAAAGTCTATAATCATAGACTGGTCCGGATTGGTGTTTGAAAAGATAGGCCGTTTTATAAAAATCGCCATAAATTGTAGAAAAATCGTGTGGAGATGTGCAAGTAGTCCTTTTTAAGTTAAGAAATGGAACTACTTGCACCTAAAACAGTTTTGAAAACTAAAATGTTTAAGTTGTTCAAAATAGTCTGTGAATGGAGTTGAACTTTTCTGATGAAGGTTGTTAGAAAAGTTTAGTTATGTTCTTGGTGTTTTAACTTGTATTCCCCCCCCCCCCCCCTAAAAACTTGAGAAAACATAAAAATGTAGGGGTATGAACTCACCTTGAGTGATTTCAGAAGATGGATGATGCAGAGAAGAAGTGTTCAACCCAAGAACACTTGAAGAATCACTTGACGGTTCGAAGATCTAACAAGAATGTGATGGAGTTTGTGTAAGATATCTATGATTTTGAGTAGGAGGATGTGTAATAATAATAAGAAAAATGATGATACTTACTAAATGAAGGAGAAAAGTCTTGGAGTATGCCTTGAAGTTCTCGAATTTGAGAGAGAAATATGAGAGAGTTTGGAGTGTGGTTCTTGGTGGAAAAATGAGAGAATGAATGAAGTGTGAGGAGAGAGGGTGGATGTTCCAGCTCTAAGAACGTGGGAAAAGCTGAAAATAATGAGAAAGGACTTATGAAGTGACTAGAGATGGGCTAGTGGTGAATAGTGACATGGAGTGGGTATGGGAGTGGTTGCTTGTGTCATAGAATAAAAGAAAGTCAATACTCCACCTCTTGTACTTCACCCACTCTTCTTGGATAAGTTTTTATCCTTAAAACATGATTAATTAATAATTAAGGGTCCTTATATGTTAAAATAAAGTTTTGGGTGAAAATCCCGTGTTAAAACAATTAAAAACGGGCCTAAAACGCGAAATTAGTCGAAAACCAGGAAGAAAAACACTTCCAGCGAGACCTCTCGGTCCTAGGCCGAGATTCGGTCCCTAATGATGCCGAGCCGGAGCGAGATGGGGCGAACCACAAGTGAGAAGCGAAGGCGAGGGGCTCGGTCAAAGGCTCAGAAGCGAGGGTTCGATCAAGGCATCATGATCCGAAATGGACCGAAGGTTCGGGTTCGGGTGTGGCATGCGAGATTCGGGCCCGTGAGGACCCTTCGGGTTCGGTTCCTCTGAGCGAGATTCGGCCCTGAGAGGACCTTCGGGTTCGGGTCTTCTTGGTTTCGGTCCCTAAGAGGACTTTCGGGTCCTAAGAGGGGTTTTGGTTCCTAAGAGGACTTTCGGGTCCTTAAGTCCGTTTTTCGTGTAGACTTCCGTTTTTGGGCTGTTTTCGCCAAATTCGAGGGTTGGGATGCCCCGAGTGATTATAGAAAGTTGAGAGAGATTTTGAGAGAGATTTGGGAGAGATTTGTCATACTTGGAGAGATTTGGCATACTTAGAGAGATTTTGGAGAGATTTGACATACTTGGAGAGATTTCTCATACAAGGAGATATTTGGGTGAGATTTGACATACTTGGAGAGATTTCTCATACAAGGAGATATTTGGGAGAGATTTGACATACTTGGAGAGATTTGGGAGAGATTTGTCATACTTTGAGAGATTTGGCATAGTTAGAGAAATTTGGGAGAGATTTGACATACTTGGAGAGATTTCTCATACAAGGAGATATTTGGGAGAGATTTGACATTCTTGGAGAGATTTCACATACAACGAGAGATTTGGGAGAGATTTGACATTCTTGGAGAGATTTGGGAGAGATTTGACATTCTTGGAGAGATTTCACATACAACGAGATATTTGGGAGAGATTTCTCATACTTGGAAAGATTTGGGAGAGATTTGACATTCTTGGAGAGATTTCACATGCTTGGGGAGATTTAGGAGAGATTCTTGACAAGAAGAGATAGAGTGAAAACAATTGAGAGAGGTTTCATTTGTGACCTTTTTGAGTGTCTGGCTTCGTAATGCAGGGTCCGTAAACCCCGTTAAGCCTTGTTTAAGGATCTTACACACTCTCGATGAGTATGCAACATTGTTTTATCAGTTTGGCTCGTCACTTACCATAGATTTAGGTTAAGGAGATCTAGATGTACGTACTTTTCGATTTATGATCTCTCCTTAGAATAGCGAGTTGTTTAGTAATTACACAACGTAAACCCTAGTACACAAGGGTTAGTTGAGTTGACTGGTTTGACTTGTTGACTTAAGTTGACTTTGACTTGACCGGAAATTGACGGTTGTCAAAAATATGTAATAACATAGTTTTTCGATTGAATTGCATTGTAAGGACAAATTTTTCCGCAATAATATATATATATATATATATATAAATTTTGATTTTATCTTATTTATTTATCCTTTCAATGGCATGTATGAAAAGTTGATGTTTGAAGGTTTCTATTATTAGCAATAATGGATTTTATTCTTAATTATGTTGTTTGTGGAAATGTCAAGAATTTGCCAAATAGGGAGAGTTTCTCATCGCCCAAGTTTCAATTGGACAGAAACTTGGAATCATTCAACTTGGTTTTGTGATGAATGAGAAACTTTATAATTGGAAATTCAAGACTAATTCATTGACGAAAGAGTCAAGTGAAAGGACTAGGAGATCAAGTACACTAGGTTGTGTGTTGATCAAGTCCACCACAAGAGTGACAAAAATATTCGTCTTGATTTACTAAAGTTTAGTAAATATGATTATACTTATAAGATTAAGTGTAATTCTGAGTTGATTGAAAGAGTTTCAATGAATAGCAGAACGAATAAAGAAGGATCAAGTAGGCAGAAAGATCAATGTTTCTCCATTCTAAGACGAAGGGAGAGTACCTTTTATTGTGTTTTATGATAAGTCTTAATGATTAAGAACCATATCTAAATTAATCCTCTAAGTGAGTCTTAGTACATTTGTATGTCTAAGAAGAGGAATCAGGAATTGTGGAAATGGTTAAATCAAGAAGTCAATCATACTTCGTTCCAATATCGAATCTTAGAGTCATACTCCAAGATTGTGAATTGAGTGAAAAGTCTTAAGTAGGTTTGTAACACTTATCAAATGTAGAATAAGAAAGTTATTCTGGTACATTTGAAATTGGTAAGTTGTGTTGTCTTGGATGAGACAAAGAACAACTAGGACCTATTATGTGAGGTGTTTTGTCTTCATAATAACTACACTAACTCTTGAATATTTGTTTGTCAAGAAATGTTTCTTGACAAGAGAACTTTATATGTCAAGGAGTCGGTGGGAGTTTTAATGATCTTGGAAAAGCTTCAAGAATAGATCAAGAATAAACCTTAGCGATCACCACTAGCACACGACTTGAGGTTTAGAACATATCATGTTGACATTATTTTGTCTCTATGCCATTCCAATTGAGTTAATTATGCATGTGAGTTCTATGAGTTCTCATTTGAATGCATAAAGACAAAGTACCTTGATCGATTGAAAGTACATTGATATGTAAGGATAAGTTGCTAAACTACTTGGAAGACATGGTGGACACTCGTGTTACCATAAGGCAAGAAATCAAGATTAAGAAAGTTCAATCCGTATGAGTTTGGATTTGTCGCAAATTTGGTTTTGGAAAATTCACATGGATAGGAACTCATACACCATAAAATCTAAGTGTCATAAGATTCCCTCCTTCATGAAAATGACTGTGAAGAAATGCTTTCACTAAGAGAGATTTTAAGAAGATAGCAATTGTGAAAATTGTATTCTCAAATTCGATTATGGTTACGGCATCCCTTTCCATAGTTTGAATTGTGAGATTTGGCAATTAGTTTGAACATTTGGAACTTAGTAACATAAGTTCTGAATTGTTTAGACACACATATGAGCTATCTAAGATAAAGGTATATAAGTTTGATAAGCTTAGATAAAGGCATATCGAAGCATCTGGTATTAGAAATATGAACTTCAAAAATTCAATACGCGTTGTTTTCTCGAAGTTCAACTATTTTCTGAATACATGTCAAAGCTAGTGGCAGCATAAGTGTTATACTTATATGATAATAATCATCATGATAGTGGGAGCATAGGTGTTATGCTTGTATAATTATTATGTGTCACACCCCGAAAACCAAAGGCGGAAACGTTCCCAGGGTTGACTCCACGTTGAGTATCAAATCCAATGTACATAGTAATCACAGTAAACAACCATTACATTACATATATATGAAAGTTTACATTTGGTTCAAAAGTAAATTGTACAAAAGTTATACATATAACATATAAACAAAACGAGACGAGCCTTCGGAGCACTCCGTCTTCACCAAAAGATATCACCGGGTACCTGTCTAACTTGGACCTAAGAATACAAGCAGTTTGAAAATCAGCATAAAGCTGGTGAGTTCATAAGCGGTTTTGTTTTGTGAAAATGTATCGGTTTCCTTTAGTTTTCCGAAAAGGTTTGTGATCCAAGAAAATCCCATATTTTCTTATGTTAAATAGTTTTGTTAACTTTCATTACAGTTCAGTTACACGTTTTAAGTTAACCCCAGGAAAATCCCATATTTTCCTAAATGCAAGATTTATTGAATAACACAGAGTATAGTTTAATATACAAAACTATAATTTAGACGAACTGTAGATAGAAAGTATTTTGAAAACCTTGGGACTAACATCCCGAACCAGTTATAAGATAGTTCGATAAAGACCATGGGATCACTATCCCGAAACTAGATATAAGATAGATTGATAAAATCATGGGATTATCATCCCGTATAAGTGTTAGTTTCAAAATCATGGGATTACCGTCCCGAACGAGATATAGACACAAGATCATGGGATTATCATCCCGTACAAGATATAGATTTAAGACCATGGGATTACCATCCCGAACGAAATATAGATACAAGACCATGGGATTATCATCCCGAACAAGATATAGATTCTAAACAAAATCCTAGCTGTGAATAAGTTTATATTAATATGTATTGTGAGTCGGGTAACCATACTGATACGACAACGAGACCTCCTTGACGTTAGTCAGACGTCGGACGATATACAGAATTTGTCACCCCAGGCGTGCCTGCCTAACTGTAGCTAGCAGTTAAGGTGTGGGATTGTCAGTCCCGAATAGATCTATTCACAAATTCCTCGCTCTCCCTCCAGGAGACTCTGGTTACACTTCCAGAGAGGATTTACTTGATCATCCATAAAGGGTAGTGACTATCTCACAAACTAGTATTAAACTATTCACAGGATTCTCATACGATATCAAACATACAAAGATTTTAAGACATGATACAGTGAAAATAGATACATACAATGAAACTATCTGGCAAAACATTCAAATGATACGGAGATAAACTGAATCAGACATAGTTTATCTAATAACTTTATACAGATATCAGTACATGATACAAAGAGAAATATAGAACCCCAAATTATTCCCATAATAATTTGATTAGTTTGGTTATTTTCTTAACTAAAATCCATTTAGTTGAAATTGATAAATCATTCCTTATGCTCAACATAATACATAAGGAGTAAAAGAGTTTATAAGTTTGCCAGATATTATTTGAAATACATTAATGATATAATTCGAAAACAGTTATAGTTTTGCTTGTATTCCCCCCTGAAAACATTGAAAAACACGGAAAAGGCGTAGGGGTATGAACTCACCGGACGAGAAGTATGACGATTTGGACGCTAAGAGTTGATCCGGGGATTGTAAATACACGAGGTTCCTAATTATAATGTAAATATACACATTTGTATCTAATTAGGACTTAGTTTATTTATATGTTAGGGACACTTGCTTCAAGTCGCGAAAACACTCTGATACAAGTGTTTGGAGGGACCCGGGTGGCGTTTAAGGACACATATAGTTAGGATAATGAATTGGGACATCAAAGGAACACTCCATAAGGAGTTTACGGCCTCATAACCCTCTACCCATGAGTTTATGGCCGTAAACTCATGGTGGGGTGAGTTAAGGGCAAAAATGGCTTGTAACACTTAAGGGAATATTTCTAGGTTTGGTTCTAAAGGCTTGGAATGGATTTAAATCACCAAAGTGATTAATTTATGGGAGTTTACGGCCTAGAATAGGCTCCTGGCCGTAAACTCCTTAATCCTCATGAAAATGGTGTTAAATGTTGCTAAAACAAATCACATGTGATTGCTAAAATTGTTTTAAGACCTTATATGCATTTGTTTGAAGATTTGAATGACTTTTTGGAGTTTACGGCCCATGAGACCCCCCTCATGGCCGTAAACTCTTATATAGGGTGTTCCCTTGTGTTTTAATGCCAAAAACTTGTTTGTAAGGGCTTCAAAAATTCATTCCAAGGCTTTAGGGGTGATATAGGGACTAAACAACACTTAAAAATGAATTTATACCACATTTTAAGGAGTTTACGGCCCAAGAACTTGCCTTGGCCGTAAACTCATAGAAATCCCTCAAATAATGTGTTTAAGGTCCTTAAACTATTTTTGGTTGGTCCTATGATTTATTCCAAGGCTTTTGGTGGTGTTGGATGGATTTCTAACACCTTAGAATTGAATTTATGCCATGTTTTGAGGAGTTTACGGCCCAAGTACACGCCTTGGCCGTAAACTCACATAAGTCCCCCAAAAATCATGTTTCAAGTGTCCAAATGCTAAAACCAATATTCTATAAATCATATCTAAGCCATACTAGTGATTTGGAAGGGTTTAAGGTCAAGAAAACCCCTTAAATATGAGTTTACGGCCCAAGCTTGTGCCTTGGACGTAAACTCCTTCAAAGCCTTCAAAATTCATGTTTTAAATGTTCTAAGTCCATACCTTGAATTCCTTTAGCCATATCTAAAGTCCAAATGAGTTTAGGAAGGAGTTTAAGGGCTTAAAACCCTTCAAATTGGTGTTTACGGCCTAGGCAGCCTCCTGGGCCGTAAACTCATATATTGTGTCCCATTTCATGTTTAAATGTCGGATTTGGAAGCCAAATATGCTATAGATTAAGGCTAGGAAGGTACCTTAGGGATTTGAGGCCTTAAAATTGAGTTTTGGACCCTTAATCTTTGGATTTAGGAGAGAGGTTAGAGAGAGAGTAGAGTGAGAAGGAAAAAGCTTCAAATGAAAGGTTAAACACGTTTATATAGTTCCTAAAACTTGGACACGGTGGAATTCTACCCGATACCGGCCTTAAACGAGGCTTTAGGTCGCACCCGATTAAGTTTCCGTCACCCGGCGGGGACATTTCTAAAACTTATGAAATAAATAATTTTGGGCTAGATTCATGAGTTCCTAAATGGATTGGACACTCATTGAGTTAAAATAAACATATAACTTTTACTAACTAACCCAAAAACGATATCGGGACATTTCGATCTTCGACAAGTTATACGGGTAGAATGGGTTTTCGGCGATGAACAACTTCGGGTTGTTACATTATGGCAAGTATTGCAAGTTATCAATATAAATTATAGAAAAAAAAGATTCACTTTGCAAAGCCGCAAGGGTTTAAAAGTTGTTTTGCTATAATTAAGGGAGAGAATATTATACTTCGTTCAATATCTAAAGCTTAGATTAAGAAATTTTAATAAATATAGTCAAAGGATACATAGTGTGCTCTCAAGTTTCGATTATGATTACGGCATCCATCTTCATAGTTCGAATTGTGAGAACGCGACACATAAAAATATTATGGTAGAAGATTTATAAAGCATCATATCTTTATGTAAGACATTATGCATAGTGTCCCATACGCTTCAGGTATAGGATCGATTGCAAATACTATAATATTTGACCATTCTAAAATTTTCCAAATGTGTAGTGCATTAAGAGGGAAAAAGGACTAGAATCGGTTTTAACTAAAAATAAATAAACGACTATCAAAGGACGATCCAAAGTTCGCTGAGGATTGGTCGCCTGTGAGTAACTAGAAGTATGGTATTGGATGGACCATATCGACATTGTTATGCATAGATAAGATTATACTAAGAATGAGTTGTCATATGGAAAATATGGAAATGTTTCCATATTAGGAGTTGGATATTGAGAGTCTTTTTCTAGCTTAGAAAATTTCATGCAACAAGGATGTTCAAAGGAATGTACTTTGAATGTGAGACTTCACGTCTATGGAATTGTCTTGTAACAATTTCCAAGAAATCTTTGTAATTTCATTAGCCAAGTCTTGGGAATTGTGAAATGAGTTTCATTGGAAAGTTTTTCAATTGATCTATTTCATAAAGTTAGGATCATAGGTAACATAGTGTGCATGCACAGAGCATGGGATAGCTATTGTTGTAATTCAAGTAATAAGTTGGTTATCCGAAACATTAAACAATAAATAATGAGTAGTGAATATGGTGTTTAAATAAAAGTGTTTTATTTACTCTCACAAGTTTGGGGCCATATAGGATTAAGTATTATTGTTGTGTTTCAGTTTGCATGTTTTGACTTCAAGAATAACTGGGTTATTCGAACCTCCACAGTCAGTCATACGTTGGAAGTAAGTATGAAGGAAGATTGTCATGAACAGTCTGTAGATTGTTTGAAGAGTTTAGACATAGCACAAGTTTGCTACAGGGTTCATGAGTGCTTTGATAAGATTAGAGTATTGGATTAAACCCACGCTCGCTTGGATCACTTCATGGATTTATCACGAGTGATTAGTGAGACGATAATATTTTATATTCTTGAAACCGAGACGTGTGAGTTGTTATTTGTTGGTCGGTTGCACATTGATAATAAGTATACGCACCAGTAACTTGGTGTTATAAAACTTATTGTTGTGTGTTATTCGATCAGTGAATGCAAGCAAGCATATGAGTCAAAGTTTATTCATTCCTTTTACCCAAAGTGGGATAAAAGCGATATCTGTGGCCCCCTCGATGATTTAGTGATGACACCTATGCGCTTGGCCAAGCCGGGACTAAGTTGATGTGTTTAATTGTAGTCTGTTGTTAGTCGTCATAAATCGGAAGTCAGGAAACAATATAGAGAGAAAGATCGGAATTCATGTCTTGTGTCTATACGATATCTTGAGAATGGAGGAATATATGATCCCTTATCTAAAGGACACGTGTATCTTATAATATCAGAGTTGACAGCGGCTTATGAATGCTACGATTGCTGATCAGGTTCTGAAGTCATACGGAAAATAGTTATTAGACTTATCCAAGTGGGAGACTGTTGGATTAGTGTCTAAGTCCATAACTATTTTGGTATGTACTTGACCCGATTATGAGCATGGTCCTTTTGGGTTGCCTTCACCATAGCAATATGTAGGACGAATTAAGGAGAGAAAGGAGTAATTATGATTTATTAATATATTATAAGAATAATATATTAAAGGAGAAATTATATTGTTTAATTACTATTAGTTAAGAATTAATTAAGAATTAATTTTGTGGCTAAAAGAGATTAATTAGACTAAGGGACTGAATTTGTAATTATAAGATAATTACAATTGGGCTATGGATTACCTAATAATATATAGGTTGGACGAATTCTATGGGGAAGCCCGTTAGAAATCGTCCAAGGGATAAGTTAAAGGAATCCATGGGTTGCTTAGGGCTTAAGCAGTCAGATTAGGGTTTCCAAGCGGAAAACCCTAATAGCCTACCTATATAAAGGAACCCTATGATCCCTAAAACGTGGCTAAGACTTCCCTTAGGGTTTCTGGACATTTTTGGTTCCTCTCCTCCTCTCTTCTTCATCTTGTTGCTTAGTGGTGTTTGTGACTCCATTAGAGGTGCAACACTTGAGGCACTAAGCTTTCTGAAACTAAGGATTAGATTGTTATTGCTATATAACAATCAAAGGTTAGATCTAAACCCTATTTTATGTTAATATGATTAATTGTATGCTAGATCTAGGGTTTATAGCTTTGGATATTCATTTGCATGTTCATTAGACAAACTAGATCCTAAAGCTATTAGGGTTTGCATGTACACCATAGGATTGATATTATGCTCAAAACCCAACACACCTATCTTGAGGGAAGTATCCAGTTCATTCCTGAGGTGGTGTTCCTAACCATGATTCATCTATTGATTGGAAAGATATGGTTTTAGTAAAAGATATGAAGTTCGAGGATCCCAAGTAATTAAAGGAATTAATAACCAGTTACGCAGTCACAAATAGTTATGCCCTTTGATATGGGATGAACGATTCCACAAGGTTGTTAGTAAGGTGTGGAACATGAAAATGTACTTTTAGACTTTAATCCAAGTGGATGTCCGGAGAACATTCCTTCCAAATTAAATCCCTCAATAGCAAACACAACTGTGCAAAGAACTTTCACTTAGGGTTAATAGTCTTTTATGCTTGGATAATTAGGCTTTATGCTACAAATATACTAGAAAAACCTCATGTGAGTTTGCGTGATATGCAAGATAATGTTAAGCAAAAATTTAATCCAAAAGTGAGCCACAAGTCAATGTAGGAGAGAAAAGATGGCAACAATAGAAGAGATGGAAGGTACATTGCAAGAACATTATGCTAAGTTGTGGAGTAATGAAAAAGTGATTAGAAGGTCTAATCTTGGTTCAAACGTTAGTCTAGATGTTATTATGATGCCTGGATGGAAGAACTATTTTAGTAAATTTTATGTTTGCTTTAAGGGATTGAAGGACGGTTAGATAGAAGGGTATAAGAGAGTGATAGGTATTAATGGGTGTTTCTTGAAGGGGGTATGCAAAGGTGAACTCCTTTCAACAATAGGTCGAGATACAAATAATCAAATGTTCCTTATTGCTTGTTTTATGTTTTTTGTTGAAAAAAAAGAAAGATGGAAGTTATTTTTGGAATTATTAGTTAAAGACATTGGGATGCACTTTGGAAAAGGCTTGGCATTGATATCTTACCAACACAAGGTTTATACTATCTGGTTCTTTGTTTTTCACTGTTTTAACTATTATATTTTCTTTGTATGTAACCATTACATTTATGTTTTATTAGGGCCTTATTGAAGCTGTGAAATAGGTATTAGCTTATGTTGAGCATATACAACGTGCAAGACATGTGTATGTGAATTTCAAAAAGAGATTTAGTGGGTCACACTTTATAAAATTGCTTTGCGCAACATCAAATGTGTCAACTGAACTTCGATTTAAATAAAAAAATGGAAGAAATCAAAGTAATCACAGTTGAAGCTCATGCATACTTGATGGAAAGGAATTTGAAATCATGGTGTTGAGTAAAGTCTTAAGTTGACTAATGTTGTGATGTTGTGGAGAATGTTATTTGTAATTTTTAATTCAACTATCATTGAAGCACGAAAGAAACCCATTATTACAGTGCTTCAGGATATACGTTTATATGCTATGACCAAAATTTTAAAGGAGATTGAACCCACATAAATAAGATATGGAGTTATATCTTGCAATTAAGGCTCAAATTGAAGAATTAAAGATGCTACAAAGGTAATGTACTTTCCTATTTCTTTGCTTATGTTTTTTTCTTTCTTCTTAGTATTTTCTTTTTGCTTATGTTTTTTTTCTTGTTATCTGTTATCTGTTTTTCTGCTTGCTTATGTTTTTCCGTTTTTTTCTTGTCGCACCCCAAAACTGGAACGGCGGAAACATTCTGGGGTGGATGACGTCATGTCAAGTATCACAACATATGCAGTATAGTAATCAAAGTACAACAACCATTTCATTAATAGTAATAGTTTTACATAAGTTACATTTCATAGAGACATTAAAGTAATACAAAAACTAGTATAGATGCAGCTCGGTACTAAACTATCTTCAACAAAAGCTCCTAGGATGTACCTGTCTATTGCTGACCTGAGAATACAAGTTATTCTTAAAGTGAGTATCAACATTTTTATAAATGCTTGTGAGTTCATAAGTATTTAGTGTCATTTGTGTAAGTAAGCATTTTATCCAAAATAACTTTATAAAAAGTAGTAGTTTAGAGTCTATAGTGTATTAGAGTCCTTTCCAGAAAATCCTATATTTTCTAATTAAAAGCAGTCTTCTACCAAGACTCGACAGTGCTATGTTTTAGAGAGAAATTTTCCCTGAAATGTTATCATTACCAAAATACGGTATTTGACTTTAAAGAATGTAGGAGAATATCACTAGTAAAAGTACTAAGGGAAAATAACATACGCCTCAGCAGAAAATACTGCTGACTAAGGCAAAAGACATCACGGACTCTAGGAGAGTATCAAATGAATGATATGCCTGGCTTAGTCTAACTAAAGTAAACACAGACCCTAGACGGTATCAAATGATCGATACGGCTAACAAGGTCTAAAACAAAGAGAACACAGACCCCAGATAGTATCAAATGAACGATACAGCTAGCAAGGTCTAAAACAAAGAGAACACAGACCCCAGACAGTATCAAATTAACGATACAGCTAGCAAGGTCTAAAACAAAGGGTGAATGTGAACTTGTATGTAACCATGCTGATCGACGTTAGAGTATCCGATGACCCTCCAGGTCATGTGTAGAGGTAGTGGCAGTAGTAGTAGTGGCTTTATGTCACCCATGGGCCTTACCGGCACGGACTGTAGGTAGTAGTCAGGGTGTGGGAGTGTCAGTCTCATATAGATCTATACACATGATGTTCGCTCTCCTTCCCAAAGACTCTGGTTACACGGTGTTGGCGCAATGAAGCGCCGTAGAGGGAAATAGTGTGTCACATTCTAAAGTAAGAGAAAGAGAGAGAGAGAGAGAGAGAGAGAGAGAGAGAGAGAGAGTCTCCTAACTATTCCTATAATAGTTACTAGTGTCTCTGATCTATGAGTGACGAGTGGGAGGATGCCCTTGCTACCCAAGGGAAATGAACTGATCGATGTAAACCTTTATGTCTATACATGTATACATAATATATAATTAATGTTTAAACGACCTTTGGACGGATATCCGATACCCACCAGACCACATCCCAACGAGGAAAAGGAAATAGGGCGAACAAGCCTTCCTAAGTCCTTTAAACATTATTTATATAACTATACAAGTACAGGAATGCATTTAACGACGTAGAAGCATTTAACGAAGTAGAAGCACTTAACGAAGTAGTAGCATTTAAAGAATTAGAAACCTCTAACGAAGTAGAAGCATAACGAAGCAGAAGTATAGAAGCATAGAAGAAAACTTTAACGAAAACTTTGGAAAACCTTTACACTTAAAGAAAATTGTGACTTGTTATCCTTTTGTAAAATAAGCTTGAAGACTTTTGGGAATCCTTTGAAAACCATTCATAAATAGTTTTGAATGTAATTTTGAGAAAACAATATAAGTAAAGAAAACCTTTGTTTAAAATACCGCTGTAACTGGTTTTGAAGTAAAACATACAGCGCGAGAGACAATTTGAGAAGATATTTAAACGAGTAAAATCGTTTTGGAAAACCATCTATAGTATTATACTGGCTGAAACAACTGAAAGTGTGATAAATCCTTGTGCATGCGGGTTATTAATCAAATATGATTGATATGATAACTGGCATGTTTTAACTTGTATTCCCCCATAAAAGCATGTAAAAACATTTAAAAGGTTGATTCACGGGTATGAACTCACCTGTTGTAAATGGATCGGGCGGAGATGCCGGTTGGGTGCTCGGTGTCAAGTAAAGACTTGAACACGCTTAGTGACCTATTAACATATGATGACATATGTTTACATACAATTAGTAATTATAATACTAATTAATCACGTATACGCATCCTATTGAGCGAAAAACACTTTGGTCAAGTGCTAGGAGTGTCTCGGGTAGCATCTAAGGGAGTGTATGGCTTAGGTAGGGAGTTTACTCTTCAAGAGTAAACTCTTTATAGATTTTACGGCCCTAAGACCTTATCACCATGATTTTACGGCCGTAAACTCATGGGTGGTGTGTCCTTGGATGTTTTAAGGTCTTATCTCACTCGTGGAATTGGGCTAGGTTCAATTCTAGGTCATAGGAAGTGGTTTAGGCTCCAAATGGACCATTTTAGGGGGTTTACGGCCCATGACCACTCCTTGAGGAGTTTACAACTGTAAAAACATGAGTTTATGGTAGTAAACTCATGTTGGTCCATTTCTTTTGTTGTTTGGTGGTTCTAACTCATGCATGTAAGGTTCTAGTCACTTATATGAGCATAGGAAGGTGTTAAAGACACTTAAACACCTTGGAAAGGTGTTTACGGTCTAAGAAGATGTTCTTGGGGAGTTTACTACCTTAAACACATGATTTTATAGTAGTAAACTCATTTTAGTCCATGAATCATGTTTTTGGTGCATCAAACGAAGGATTATAAGGCTCTAGGCACCCATGGAAGCTTTTGGAGGTGTTTGAGGGGTAGTTTAACACTTAAATAAGTGTTTATGGTCCATGAAGATGGGTTTACGGTCTAAGGATGTTCTTAGACTGTAAACTCATGTTTACTCCCCATTTGGTCCGATGTTGGTGTTCTAAGTCCTTTCGTGTAAGCCTCTAAGTCATAACTAAGCTCCATAAGTAGTTTGGAAGGGTTTTTGAGCATTAAACCCCATTTATGAGTGTTTACGGTCCATGAAGGTGTTCTTGGACCGTAAACTCATGTTCTTGAGGGTTTTGGGTAATTTAAACACGAATTTGTAAGCTAGATAAGATGAACAACAAGCTAGGAGGGTTAACTTACCGATTTGAAGCTCGCAGGGGCGATTTTTGACAAAAACCCATTTTGTAGAGAGAGAAAGTAGAGAGAGAGAGAGAGAGTCTAAGGTGGGAAAAAGGTGGGAATGAAACCCACTCGACCTTTATATAGGATGGAGCTTATGGCCTGGTTGGGGTTCACCTGACACCAACCGCGAACGGGGTTTTTCACGACTATCGTTAATCACGACAAATTTTAAAATTATACCGCCTTAATTTTGGTTTGCTTGACAAATATTATTTAAAATATTCCAACGGGTTTAAATCCAGTCAAAAATATTTTCAGGATAAATTTGGCTAATTTTTGACGTAATTAATTTCGACGTTAAAACTAACGGAAATTTTTGGGTTGTCATATTTCTTACCTATATATTGTGTGGATCAATAAGTGAGATCATAGGAGTCTTGCATGTTATGTTTTCTTTTTTCTATTTTAAATAGGAACCATGAAGCCACAAAAACAAACTCAAATCTATTTTCTATTTTGATAAAAATGGTTAACCTGCAATCTGGTTTTAATTCACTTATACATTTTTCTATTTCTTTTCAGTAAAAGGAACCATGAAACCATTTTGGTCATTTTGAATGTACAAGTCTAATCTGAATTTGACTAATTTGACGGTATAATATGATCTGAATTTGGCATTTTATTTATTAAGACACTTGTTCTTTATTTGTTTTGACAAATTTTGGGATATCAGGCCAAGTGGTTTCCATGAGTTTTAAGCATTCTATGGACCTCATGATTATGTGGTATACATAGACTCTAAGACATACATGTTTAGGATGTGCCAGTTAACGGGAATGCCATGTGTACATGGAATTGTTGTATTGTAAGAATATGAACCACAATGTGAATGAGTATGTAGCTCCATTCTTTAACCAAATATGTTTCTAAATGTATGCAGATAATGCAGTTAATAGACTTGTACTTATATGTTGGTCATTTAAATGAAATTAATAAGCTTATATGTACTTGTTGTAGGTATATAATGAAGCTAATTAATGGTAGTTTAATGTAAACTACTACTTCCTACATTTCACCTTTACCTCGCAAAAGCAGACAAATGATGAGACAATCTAAAATTAAAAGAAAAGACACCCACCTGAATCAGAAAATAGGCCAAAGATTTCCAAGAAGGGTGTACTGATGAATTGTAGCAATTGCAAAGCTAGAGGTCATAACATATCAAGATGTCCAAAAAATCAAATAGAAGGGACTTTAAATACCAATCCTATTCGTTAATCCTATATAAAAATAATAATTCATCTAAGTTTTTCATATTTAGGTACTTCAAATGTCAACACCAAAAAGAAGCTTAAACATAGAAGGAAGAAAATTGTGGATGGCACAAGGGTTGAAGAACCACCTACTCTTGAAGATATGGATATGACAGTCCACACTCTTTTGCTTTCCATTATGGAAATAATTTTTTGGGACCTCATGTTTTTGTATTGCAACACATAGTGAAACTATTGCACCCACTTTTTGTTTTCTCTAAGGAAACTGATATGCATACTTTGGTCCCAGTGCTATATGACTTTTGTGGAGGTTGATATTACGATCATGGCACAAAAGGTGAAAGATGGTATATTTAAAACACTTATAAGTTGAATATGTATTTGGTATACTTCAAAACCGGGAGAACCTGTTAATCCCGTAACTAATGTTGTTTTAAGCACAAAAAGCCTAGTTTGTTACCTTGTAACAACATTAATTTAGTTTAATGATATTTTTAACACACATGATCAAATAGTTTTACCTTTAATATATCTATATAAAGGTGAATGTTTATTCTGTTTTAAAAATGGAAATTTATTTTGAAAATCGGGACGTTACACAATTATTTATTTAGAAAATCGGGACGTTACACAATTATCTCATGTTAATCGGAAGAGACTCATTACTAGTCCATATGGAAGTAATGGAAGCAACCAATTCATCTAATACCATAAAATCATGTCATGCTATGGAAATTTTGTGAAAATGATGAAAACGAAGCACTAATCGCCATGTATAATCTTTTTCGTTATCGTTTTGACAATTTCATTTTTGAAAATAATTGATAACTCTTATGCTTATATATATATATATATATATATATATATATATATATATATATATATATATATATATATATATATACTACTTATAAAGCATTTAATGAAAAACTCTTAAATACAATTTACTTTGCACAATATACAACAATGTGGAGCACAACTGTCTTAAAAAACAAAATGACACAGATTTCTTTCATGGCAATCACATGGATTGCCAACGTATTTAATATGAATCGTTGATTTGCAATGTATTCATGGACTCCTCATTGATAACATACAAACACACCTAATAAACCTTAACTCTTTAGCTTCCGTATCCTTCATCACACCACCTCTACAACCTGAGTTGTCACCACCATCCATCATCACGACTAACCACTGTGTAAGCACGAGATCCAACTTCGTAATCTCCATCGTCCATCTTTGAAGTCGACGGCCGGAAGTCCATCTCAATCTTAGATTTACACCTTTCCCTCTTCAATCCCATCTCCTACAGTTGTTGAAGTATCTGTGACAACCCAAAAAAAATTATCTTGTAAGTCCATCCACTCAATCGAGAGTCAGACACGTTTATGCTATCTTTTAGCATTGTTCAGGGTCTGTTTGAGTGCTCTAAGCCTAGTACATTCAAGTTTTGGGTTTAGGGATGAGTTAGATTAGGTTCATCTTGTTGCACTCGAGCCAAGCACTCCATAAAGAGGAGTGTACGGCTGTACACCCAAGGTGTCTGTGAACTCCCCCCATATGTAGCATATGCTGGATTAATGTTTAAGTCCATAACTATAATTGGTAAGACTTGACCCGACCCGACATGGTCCGTTTGGGTTGCATAGCATCATGCATTTGGATAGACTAAAATGAAAGAAATAACACTTAAGGTTTACTAATATATTATAAGTTCTAATATATTAATAAGATTATTTAATTAGTATTGATCGAGAATTACTTAAGTGATCAAAACAAGACTAATTAAATATATGGGTTGATTGTGTAAATCATCCATACTTATATAGTGGGCTATTGCTCCATGGATTACCAAGTTGGGCTAAAACCCATAGGATGCTCCATGGTGTATTTGAACCCATGGATCCAAGGAAATGGAAAGTCATGACAATTAGGATTTACCCTAATTGTAACAACTATATAATCATCTTATTTTGTGCAAAAATCGGCACTAGTGAAACAAGTGAGGGCAAGCCGATTTTAGAAGTGTTCTACTTTCTCTCTAAGTTATTCCAAATGTACTTGATGTTGTGTGAACCATTTGAGGTGTCACACTTGGGGCACTAGGCTCTCAAGCTACATGCAATCAAGCACCAAACAAGAGGTATGTAATTCTACTAGGATTTATATTATGTGTACTTTATATTATGCTAGTTAGATCACTACCTTGGAAATTAATATTTGCATGTATAATATAGGAAACATAGATCCAAGGTATTTAGGGTTGCATGTACACCATAGGAGTGTTAGAATGCTCAAAACCCAACAGTGGTATCAGAGACTAGTTTTGTTTTCATTTATACTTGCAAAATTGGCTCGAAAAAACGAAGTTTTGTGCTGTCTAGACAGGGGACTCGATGAGTCCATAAATGGACTCGACGAGTCCAAGGCAAAACTCATCCCAACTCACCGAGTTTGTTCATGCACTCGACGAGTTGGAACCCCAAACAGCATATCTTCAAGTTTTGGTGTTGGAATTGGTCTATAATCATTACCTTTGACTGTTTTGGGCTTCTAAAACCTATTTATTAAGTGGTAATGAATTTCAATGCTATAATTAAAGTTTCAGGTTTTATATATGTTTATGTAATTCTTGAAAAATATTGATTATGAATGTTCATGCTTATGAGTTTTGGTAGATCATAGGAATTATGTGCAAATTGTTTGTTAGTATAATTCTTGATCTTAATGAAATTGTATGGAGCCATAACTTGTGCTCAAATTACAGATTACCAAGAGTTTTATGTTTCCTTGATTAAATGATTATCCCTGCCAAAACAATAGATAATTTCAAATCATTTGAATATTAGTTATTTATATGATAAATATGGATTATTTAAAATTATTTGGTAATTATCTTATGACTATAATTGGATTAGGTCAAATATAGATAACTATGAAATTAATTTTTTAATTTAAATTATTTGTTATATTATCCCTTTTGTTTTGAAATTTGAATTTTGCGATTAAAGGTTTAATTTTGAATAATTTAAATTTCAAACCCTTAGAATTTTACAAGTTTAAAATTCAACCCTATACTATTATATATTATTACAAGCTTAATATATATATATATATATATATATATATATGTGTGTGTGTGTGTGTGTATAAAGTAAAATGATAGTCTTACCGTTAGTAGGCCTCATTCAGGAAGCCAGTCTATAAGGTGGGTATAAGGTTGCTGCCTATAAAATGGCGCTTAATGGGTGTATACTCACACCCACTGCTTGCTTGACTGGTGGACGGTCGTTAGCCGAACGGGTAGGATAGGGCAACCCTCTCCTCATTAAAAGTATAATGTAAGATACAAAGTAACTACATATTTTACAAATTCCCAATCTTAGTAACTTTAGGGAAAAATGTGAAAATGATGCTAATCCATGGAATTACACTTCGTACCCTTGTCAAACGTTGGTGGAGTGCGTGTGGTTAACCGGCCCATTAATTTGGGTATGACATTGGTAGCGAAGGGTGACTCGATGTTTGTCATAGATCAATGGAGCGTGTGTGGTTTACCGGGACATTGATTAGGTGATAGAGACATTGAGTGCACCATGTTGATTCACATGGTTAATCACAATTTATTTGAGATCTTTGGTATCCCAGTCGCAAATTTGAACTGCATATCGAGATTTAAACATGTCATTGAAAAGTTCAATGAATCTCAAAGATCTAGGAGTTTTCAATACATTTAAAGCCTAAATTTCTTTTTCGTTTTTCATGGTGAGAATTAGTGAATCGTCATTCACTTACCTTCAAATTATTTACTTTTAGAGTACGGCATCCCTTTCTAAGTAGTAAATAATGTTGTTGGGTCCTAGCCCTAATTTCTCATTTGGGTGTTTAATTAGGGACTCATTTATAATCAAACTTTGTTCCCTTCTTTTTCAGATGTCTTCAAACAACAACAACAACGCTTCTGGCTCATTCTCGTTGATGAACCTGTGTCAGAAAGTGACATTTGATGGGTCTAACTTCAACGAGTGGATGAGGTATATTCGCATGATCACACGCTACGAGGACAAAGAATATGTCCTCGATGAAAAGCTTGAAAAAACCATCCCAGATGTTGCTACTCCAGAAGAGTTGGCCGCCTTTGAGGCCCACGAGCGTGATGCTACGAAAGTTCATTACATCATACTGGCCACAATGAACCTCGAACTCCAAAAGTCCTATGAGGACATGTACCCATATGAAATGCATCAGGATTTGTTGGACAGGTATCACCAGAGCGCGAGGCAAGAGCGCTATGAGATCATTACTAACATGATCACCGCTAAGATGGGGAGTGGAGAATCCCTAACCTCTCATTTGCAGAAAATGCAGAGGTATGTTGATCGTCTTCTCAAACTTAATGTTAAGTTTGATGAGGATTTGGCTATCGACATAATCCTCCACTCCTTGCCCTCCTGCTACAACCAGTTTAGGATGACCTACCACATGAACAAGGAGGAGGTCTCCTTGAGCAAGCTCCAAGGACTCTTGAGGGCTGCTGAGAGCAACCTCAATGACAAATCTGTTGCATCTTCCTCTGCTGTGGCCGCTCCTGTGATGGCAATAGGTCAAGGAAAGGGTAAAAAGAGGAAGGCTCCATGTAAGAGCCACCAAAAGGGGAAGCCCCATGATGGTTCATCCTCAAGTCGGACCAAAGCAGGCCCCGCTAAATCTACCTCTGATCCCAAAGAAGCAGAGTGCTTCTACTGCCACCAAAAGGGCCACTAGAAACGAAGCTACCCTCAGTATCTGCAAGATATAAAGGATAGGAAGATCAAGCCCACCTTTGCAGGTATGTATTCTATTGAATCTAATAACTCATCATTTTATACTTCGTGGGTTCTTGATGCAGGGTGTGGTTACCACATTTGTTCTGAGATGCAGGGCCTAAAAGGAAGTAGGGAGGTGGAACATGGAAAGATGAACCTGATTATGGGAAACAGAAGATCGTCGCCAGTGACCAGTGTTCTAAAAGGCACGCCATGGCGTGAGGCGTGGCTCCGCCGTTACGAAAAGCCTCATAACGTTGTTGTTAGGCGTGGCGTGTGGCAAGGCGTGATATGGCGCGCCATCGCGCGTTATGGCGTGTTATGGCGCGTGTTTTTTCGTTTGAGACATGGTTTTTTGCTCTTTGTTATGTCTTTTCTAATCGGTGATACAGGTATTGTGGTTTTCGTTAAATTTTTGTTACTAGTTATTGATCTAACACTTATAAAAAGTACTTATATTTAATATAAATTTATATTTATGTGGTAATATAATTTTAAATTAATACAAAATCGCCGCCTTACATCACGCCGTGAAAAACGTCATGGCTCGCCATGGCTCGTTAAGCTTGAGGCTTGACCTTGCCGCCACGCCACGCCTCACGCCATTTAGAACCTTGCCAATGACCAAAGTCGGTGATTATTCTTTAGTGTTAAGTAATGGGTTAGGGATAGATTTAAACAATTGTTGTTATTCGCCAGATATGGCAAGATACATTTCATGGGTTGTTTAGACAAGGTTTCAGATATTCTTTTGATAATAGTAATGGTTCTATTGATATTTATTTGAATGGTGTCTTTTACTTCAATGCATTACCTTGTAATGAGATTTATGAATCTGTGATTCGTCTTCTAGTCTAGACAAAGCATGCTTGTGGCATTGTTGCCTTGGCCATGTCAACAAGAAAAGCATAGCCCAACTCCAAAAGGATGGAGTGTTGGAGTCATTCGACCTTAGGGACAATGACACGTGTGAATCTTGTTTACTTAGGAAGATGACCAAGTCACCCTTTACTGGCACTTGTGAAAGGGGTGAGGGTCTATTAGATCTCATACACACCGATGTGTGTGGGCCCTTTAGATCCACCACAAGGGATACTTGCCACTTCTACGTGACCTTTACAGATGATTATAGCAGATATGGATATATCTACTTAATCAAGCAAAAGTCGAAAACCTTTGAAAAGTTCAAAGAGTTTAAGAATGAAGTGGAGAATCAGCTGGGCAGGAAAATCAATATGCTTCGGTCAGACCGAGGAGGATAGTTCCTAAGTCTTGATTTTCACGACTTTCTAAAAGAATGCAGAATTGTTTTGCGATTGACACCTCCGACGATGCCACAATTGAATTGTGTGGCTGAGAGACGTAATCGAACCTTGTTGGACATGGTTCGTTCTATGATGAGTTGGACTTCGTTACCAATAGCTTTCTGGGGGTATGCCTTAGAGACTGTCGCCCATATCCTTAACTTAGTTCCCACCAAGAAGGTTAACAAGACTTCTCACGAGATGTGGACAGGGAAAGCTCCCTCGTTGGCACATATCAAGGTTTGGGGTTGCGAGGCTTTCATAAGATGAGAGACTCACGACAAGCTCGAACCTCGTAGTGAGAAGTGCTATTTCATCGGCTATCCACAGAAGACTTTTGGCTATCTTTTCTATAGACCGAGTGACAATGTTGTCTTCGTTGCTAGAAGAGGAGTTTTCCGAGAAAGGGAATTGATAATCCAAGAAGAAAGTGAGAGGCAAATTGAACTTGAAGAGATTCAAGATCAAAGCGATGAAGGAACCTCTGACATTGGCACTCAACCTGAGGAGGAAACTCCTGCTGAACCTGTTGACGAGTCCTTACCTCTTCGACGTTCCACTAGGGCTAGTGTTCCACCCCAGTTGTATGGATTTCATATTACTACTGAAGTGGATACATTTATTAGTGATAGTACACTAGTAAATTTGGACGAACCTAGCAGCTACAAGGAAGCCATGGCAGGCCCAGAGTCTACGAAATAGAAAGAGGCGATGGACAGCGAGATTCAGTCTATGTACGACAACCAAGTTTGGAATTTGGTTGATCATGTACCGGGTCGTAAGACAGTCGGGTGCAAGTGGATCTTCAAGAAGAAGACGGACATGGATGGGAAAGTGCATACTTATAAAGCGCGATTGGTTGCGAAGGGCTTTACTGAAACTCCCAGAGTTGACTATGATGTGACCTTCTCACCAGTTGCGAAAATAAAGTCTATTAGGGTAATGCTTGCAATAGCTGCGTTTCATGATTATGAAATATGGCAGATGGATGTGAAAACCGCTTTCCTTAACGAAAAGTTAGCTGAGGATGTTTATATGAATCAGTCAGAGGGTTTTGTTGATGCGAAGCATCCAAATAGAGTATGCAAGCTTGAGAAATCCATTTATGGATTAAAACAAGCGTCTCGCAGATGGAATCTTTGTTTTGATGAGAAAGTTAAAGAGTTTGGCTTTCTGCAAAGCGAAGATGAATCTTGTGTATATGTCAAAGCCAGTGGGAGTATAGTAAGCTTCCTCGTATTGTATGTCGATGACATACTACTCATAGGAAACGATGTCCCAACCTTGCAGGATGTCAAGTCCTGGCTTGGGAAATGGTTTGCTATGAAGGACCTCGGAGAGGCTGCTTATATTCTGGGAATAAGAATAGTAAGAAACAAGGAAAAGAGATTGATAGGACTTAGTCAGGATACATACTTGGATAAGGTACTAAAGCGTTTTAGTATGGAAAATTCCAAGAAAGGGGAGTTGCCAATCCAAAGCAATACCAAGCTGAGTAAGACTCAGAGCCCGAGTACAGAGGCAGAGATAGTTGATATGAGCCGAGTACCTTACGCTTCCGTAGTAGGCTCTATCATGTACGCTATGACTTGTACTCGCCCTGATGTGGCCTTCACTTTGAGCATGGTCAGCAGATATCAGGGGAACCCTGGTAGAGCCCATTGGATTGCAGTTAAGAATATTCTTAAGTACCTACGAAGGTCCAAGGAATGGTTTCTAGTCCTCGGTGGGAGTGATGACTTAAGGGTACGAGGGTACAATGACGCTAGTTTTTAGACGGATCGGGATAATTAGCGATCGCAGTCGGGCTGGGTCTTTACCCTAAACAGAGGAGCAGTGACTTAGAAGAGTTCCAAGTAGGAGACCGTAGTTGATTCAACATGCGAATCAGAGTACATCGCGGCGAGCGAAGCGTCAAAGGAGGGTATATGGTTGAAGAACTTCATTGGAGACCTTGGAGTTATGCCATCCATAAAGGAGCCGATGGAAATTTTCTGTGATAATGAAGGAGTGGTTGCCTTAACCAAGGAACCAAGAGATCGTGGTAGATCTCGACATATCGACAGAAAATACCATTTTATCAAGTATCGGGTAGAAGAGGGACTCCTCGTTGTGAAGAGGGTATCATCATAAGAAAACCCAGCAGATCCCCTTATGAAGGGACTGAGTAGGGTCAAACACTTGCAGCATGCTAGGAGCATTAGGCTGAAGGATGATATAAGTTTGAATTAGATTGGAAACGTGTAATAGATAGTTTGTACTTGACATTTTATGAATAAATAAAGTTGTGTTATTTATGAGTAAAGCTACTATCTTGTGTTGGTTATTTATCTATTGTTTCAATTTTGCATGTTTTGACTTCCTGAATGATAGGATTATTCAAATTGTCCACAGTCGTTCATATTTTGGAAGTAGATATGAATGAATACTGTCATTAATTGTTTATAGATTGTCTAAAAGGTTTTGGGCATAGCAAATTATTGCTGCAAAGTTCATGAGTTCTTATGGATAAGATTTGAGCATTGGAATAAACCCGCATTTGCTAGTATCACTTCATGGTATTTTTCCTTGAGCGATCGCAAAGCGATAATATTATATAGTCTTAAAACTTAGAGATATGATTATTGTTTGTTGGTTGGTTATGTATTGATGATGTGTAAACACATCAGTAAGTTGATGTTATAAAACACATTGTTGTACATAATTCAATTAGTGAACAATGGATGCATATGAGTTGAAGTTGATATGTTCCTTTTATTCTATGAGAATAAAGTGATATCTTGGCCACTTGATGATTTGGTTTGACTTATGTGCCAGGCCCGATCAGAATGACGTTGATGTGTTCAACTAAATTCTATGTCAAAAAAATCAGAGATCAAGGAACAAATGCTGGACAATAAGCATTGGCAACATGATATCGAGAACAGAGGATTATACGATCCCTTATCTGAAGGACAAGTTGCTGATTAGAGTTGACAGCGAAGGATAAGACCTACGATTACTAATCGGATTCAGAAGACATATATGAGATATAGTTACTAGACTTATCCAAATGGGAGACTGTTGGAATAGTGTCTAAGCCCGTAACTATATTTGGTATGTACTAGACCTGGTTGTGCATGGTCCTTTTGGGTTGCCTTCTCCAAAGCAACTTGACAAGGTAATTTAAGGAGAGAGAGAATATCATGGTTTATTAATATATTATAAGAATAATATATTAAAGGAGAAATCATATTTATTTAATTAGTAATGGTCATAAATTAATTAGGAATTAATTTGGTGACTAAAAGAGATTAATTAAATAAAGGGGTATAAACTGTCAAATGTATGATAGTTGAGTTTTGGGCTGGGAAACCTAATGGACTAAGGGGAGAACGAAATTATGATGGGGATCCATCATATTTTTCATCCAAGGCCTTATTCCAGAAGGTTCCTTGGGCTACTTGGTGGCTAAGCTGTCCATTAGGGTTTAGACTGAAACCCTAGCAACCTGCAAGTATAAATAAGACCGCTAGGCTATGGAAGTCGGCTACACTTAATTTTAAGAGAGCCTGAGGGCTGATTTTAGCATCTCTCACCCTCTCTCATACTGCCTTCTTGCTTGTGGGGTTTGTGAACCATTAGAGGAGTTACAATTGTGACTCTAAGCTCAAGATCAAGAAGATTACAAGGATTCAAGCTACTTGAAAGAGGTAAAACACTTAAATCTGTTTTCTTAATGATAATTTTGAATTATATATGATAGATCTAGGTTTCTAAGTCTTGGATTCAAAGCATGCCCAATAGAGAAACCTAGATCCAAGCATTAGGGTTTGTATGAGCACATAGGATTGTTCTTATGCATAAAACCTATCATTTCTCCCATTATAGATGTCTTGTTAAGACATCTATGGTCTTCCCAAATCCTTAGGAACAAGCTTTCCTAATGAACATGATATCTCAAATGGCAATCAAGGTGAAAGATCAATCCCTTTGTTATGCATTAATAGGACTGGAAAATCATGCTTCACTTCCTCCACCTCCTCCAATTATTCTCCCAATCCCACAAGTTTCAAGACTTGATAAGTTCTAAGTCACTCAATCCTATTTGCAAGCCAAGTCTATATGTGCTTACATCTTAGAGGTTAAGTCACATATTGACAAGCCAGGAGAGTCGGGTGTCGAAGTCTTGAGGTAGCTGGTCGTTGACTTGGTTTTTCAGTCACTCCCTGATGACAGATCATGACATGACTCTTAATGATTTTTCCTATTTGCTTAGTGATGCTGAATCAGCAATGATTTGGAGCATTGGTAAGCAAATTAGATTGTAAGATCTACTTCCCAAACCTATTTGGATATTGACAATGGTGATGTTGGAAGTGTAGAAAGACTTTCTCTTCCCAATTGAAAGGGGATCAACCATGGTCAAGTTGTTTGACCTAATGGTAAAGAGAAAGGCTAAATCTGTGATAGTCCTGTACACCATTTCCAAAGAGTCCATATATTTCTTATGCCAATAAACGGGACATTGGTTGCGAAGCTGCCCAACTTACCTGAAATTTCATAAGGAAGTTAAAGTCAAAAGGTTTGACTGTGCTTCGGGTAAACTCCATTATCTAACTCTATTAAGTCTCCTTTTGAGATTCTTAATACATGATGTAATGTAATTACATTTTGATGTTTTGGAAGAATCAAAGGAAGCTTAAAGAAAGAGTGTGTTGATTCTGATCGTATAGTTTGATGACCAGAATTTTGAGACGCTGCATAAGAGTTATGAAATATTGCTTAGGAATAGATAACAACAAGTTGTCATATGTATTTGCATTGTAAGGATAAGTTTTTCCGCAAGTTTTAAAATAAAAGGAAATTTTGTTTTTTGTTTATTTTTAAGTATCCTTACAATGGCATTTGTGAAAAAATTGTTGTTTATATGTTCCCGTTGATAAGCAATATTGGTAAATGGATTTGATTCTTTCATTTGTGGTAGTGTCATAATTTACCAAATAAGGAAAGATTCTCATCACCCAAGGTTCAGTTGGATAGAAACTTGGAATCATGCAACTTGTATTGTATGATGAATGAGAATTTTTCATCTTTTGAAAATTAAGGCTAATTCCTTATTCACATGTATATGTGAGTCAAGTGAAGGACAAAGGGATCGGGTACACTTGGGTGTGTGCTGATCAGGTCCACCACAAAGACTATTCGTCATGATTTACTAAAGTTTAGTAAATATGGTTATGCTTACAAGTTTAAGTGTAATTTTGAAACATTGGAAAAGTTTCAACGTATGGCAGAATGAATAAGAGGAATCAAATAAGGTAGACAGATAAAAGTTTCTCCAATATAAAGAGATGGGAGAGTACTTGTGTATCGTGTTTTATAATTATCTTAGTGGTTATGGAACCATATCACAATTGATCCTCTAAGGACACCTTAGTGTATTTGTTGACTAAGGAGAGGCATCATGAATTGTTGAAATTGTTAAATCAAAAGATAAATCGTACTTCGTTCCAAAAACAAATCCTGGAGTTATACTCCAAGATTGTAACTTGAGTGACATAGTCTTTAGAAGGTTTTTAACACTTGTCAAATGTAGAGTAAGATGTTTCCTATTCTCGTACATTTTAGATAGGTAACTTGTGATGTTTTGGATAAGACAAAGACCAACTAAGACCAATTGTGAGAAGTGTTTAACATGATAAGAATCCGCACTAACTCTTAAATATTTGTTTTGTCAAGGTTTGGTTCCTTACAAAGAGAATCTTATATGTCAAGAGGACAGTGGGAGTCTTGAGATAGTTTTTTGAGAACTGATCAAGAGTATTGTTAATCACTAGCCCACGGCTTAAGGTTTATAACCTATCGTGTTGACTTATTCTTTTTTCTGTGCCATTCTAGTTAAAGTTGGCTATTCTTGTGAGTTCTATGAGTTCTCAATTATTTGCATAACAACCTGGATGCAATGGTAGGCCCTTGTGCTGACGGTGGCAAGAAAATGAGATTGAACATGTTCAGTCCATTTGAGTTTGGATTTGTCACTAACGTTGTCTTGTGATTATGGTTATGCACACGGATAGGAACATATGCACCATAAAATCTAAGTGTCATAAGGTTTCTTATCAATTCATCAAAATGATGGTGAGGAAACTCTTTCACTAAGTAGATTTTAAGTATATAGCAATTGTGATATTTTCATTCTAAAAGTCATTAGTGGAGTGCGTGTAGTTAACCGGCACACTAACATAACTTGTGAGGAATGGAAAAGACATATGTGTGTTATCTAAGGAAAGGTTTATGATTTTGATAAAGTCTTATCAAAGCATCTCGTATCAGAAATCTGAACTTTGGTAAGAAAGTCAATAAAGTATTGATTTCAAGAAGTCCAGCTGATTTCTGGATACATGTCAGAGCTAGTGGGAGCATAAGTGTTATGCTAATAATCATTATGTTAGTGGGAGCATGACTATTATGTTAAGTGTTGCAAGTTAGCAATGTTAATTATAGAAAACAAAAGTTTTAATTTGCTTTGAAAATTTGTTTTGCTATAATTAAGGGAGAGGATTATATACTTCATTCCAATTCTACAAGCTTAGGTTGAGATTTTAATCAACTTTAGTCAAAGATATTTATGAATGTTATGTTGGAATGGTTCAACATATGGAAATTCTATATATGTTGCGTTCTCAAAATTCAATTATGGTTACGACATCCCTCTTCATAGTTCAAATTGTGAGAACATGGAAAATAAAAATTTTATAGCATGAATCGTGTTCCATATGCTTTGGGTATAGGTTTGACTACATGTTCTATAATATTTATCCATTCTAAATTTTCCAAATGATTAGGGCATTAAGAGGGAAAAAGGAATAGAACCGAATATGACTAAAATGATTAAGCAATTGTCGAGGACAATCTGAGGTTTACCAAAGATTGGCTGCTCGTGGACAATTGGAAGTATAGTGTTAAACTTTGGAAAGGACCATATTGACATATTCTAAAAATAGGCAACTCTTGTTTAGAAGTGATAGTCACAATGGTAATATGGAATTGTTTCCATAGGTGGAAGTTATTCTCTGAATCTGTGTAAGATTAGAAAACTTAATGCAAAGAAGGATGTTCAAAGGAATGTACTTTGAATATGAGACTTTGTTTCCATGGGATTGATCACCATTGGAATACTTTGTAATGTCTGTTGCCAAGTCTTTATAACTTTTGTGCATAGTTATTACATGAGAATCAATGCATATAAGTTTAGAACCTAAGAGATTACAATAAATGGCAGGAGTTTGGTATTCTTACATTTACAAAAGGGATTGGGATTGTGAAATGAGCATCATTAGAGTCATGTTCAATTGATCTATTTCACAAAAGAAAGGACCATAGGTAAACATAGTGTGCATGTTTGGTGCATGGCATGACTATTGTTTTAATTCAAGTATTAAGTTGATAAATCGAAACAATGAATAATGAGTAATCAATATGGTGCTTAGATAAAATGGTTTTTATTTACACTCAAGAGTTTGGGTTCATATAGGATTAAATATTATTATTGTGTATCACTTTGCATGTTTTGACTTCCATAATAACTAGGTCGTTCTTCTTGAATGACTAAGTTATTCAAACCATCCACAGTCGGTCATATGTTGGAAGTAGATATGAATCAAGACTGTCATGAATATGGCTTGTAAGATTTGTCTAAGGTGAATTAGACACTGAAATGGTTGCTACAACATTCATGAGTGCTCATAAGTTTTGAGTATTGGATTAAACCCACGCTCATTTGAATCACTTCATGGATTTTATCACGAGTGAATCATGAGACGATAATATCTTATATTCTTCAAACCTAGAGATTTGAGTTATTGACTATGAGTTGGTTATACATTGATTGTACGAAAACGCATTGGTAACTTGATGTTATAAAATGTGCCTTTGTGTATGATTCAACAAGTAGTCAGTACAAGCATATGAGTCGAAGTTGATCCATTTCTTTTATCCTTAATGGGATAAAAGCGATATCTCTGACAACCCGGAATTTTCATTTGTACAAACTCTAAAGTCAAGTACTTCAATTAAAAGTCAAGTACATTTCTGATAATTGTTAGCCAATTTAAAGTCCGTTTGAGTGTTTTTAGTATTTATTCTTCAAACGAACGAATGAAAGGAAGTACCGTCTCGGGTCTTTGAATAGCAAACCCACACATACCACCCTAATAAGGAGTTCATAGCCAAACTTTTAGAGTTTGGGCCGTAAACTCCCATGTAGCCGTGAACTCATGCCTTAGGCATGATTTTACTCCCCAAACTCTTCATTTATCACTTCCACCCTCAAGAACATTCCCAATTCTCTCTCAACTAGCATCCCGTTCTTCACCCGATCTTCCGAAAACGTAAGTGTTTCTCGACTTGATTTATTGTTATAACCTAACATCTAGTGTTTATACATCATTTCATCCATTCATTATTGCTTTTCAATTATATCTTCAAGAGTTCTTCAAAACACCAAGAACACACACTAGTGTTCTTGGACCTTAAACACTCAATCAAGCTTCTATCTTGTAAGTACACTTTCCTAGCTTGTTGTGTGCTTAATATGAACTTTTTTACACTTGAAAATTACCAAGAAACATAGGATCAAAGGAGTTTACGGCCAAGGGATGTTCTTGGGCCGTAAACCCTTCTTAAGGGGGTTAAAAGGACCTTAGTCCCTTCTTAAGCCTAGGATACTAGTCTTGATCCTTCCTAGAAGTGTTTAAGACCTTAAACATGTTGGGTTTTGAGCACTCTAACACTCCTAAGTGTACATGCAACCCTAAATACCTTAGATCTATGTTTTCTCTATTATACATGCAAATATGAACATCCAAGGTATTATCCTAATCGAAGTTATAAAACAATGAATATAACAAGATACATACCTCTTTGATGTAGAAAGTCTTCATGAAGCTTGAGTGCCTAGTGCCCCAAGTGTGACACCTCAAATGGTTCACACAACACCAAATACACTTGGAATAACTTGAGAGAAATCTACACTTCATGAAATCGGCTAGCCCTTCTATTACACTCTAGTGTCCGATTTTGGTGAATAATATGATGCTTATATAGTGTGTTGCAATTAGGGTTACACCATGTAAACCCTAATTGTCATGACCTTTCATTTCCATCACCCATGGGTTATGTAACCTCTATGGAGCATCCTATGGGTTTAACCCAACTTGATTATCCATGGAGCTTTGGCCCACTATATAAGTTATGGGTGATTTGCACAGTCAACCCATATATTTAATTAATCTTCTTTTGATCACTTAATTAATCCTAGATTAATTCTTTATCAATACTAATTCAATAATCTTATTATTCTTATTATTAATATACTAGAACTTATAATATATTAATAACCATAAGTGTCTTATTTCTCTTATTTTAGTCTATCTAAGTGCATGATGCCATGCAACCCAAATGGACCATGTCGGGTCGGGTCAAGTCTTACCAATTATAGTTATGGACTTAGACATTAATCCAACAGTCTCCCACTTGGATAAGTCTAAAACTATTATTGCATATGACTTCAGGAACCGACTGGCAATCGTAGCTCTCAAAAGCTTCTATCGAACTCTGACCTTGTCGATAAACTCTGAACTTTGTCATTGACTTGTCCATTAGATAAGGGATCATATATTCCTCCATTCTAGATATCATATAGACTGAGACATGGATTATAATCATTCTCTCTGTCCATTTGTTGTTTCCCGATTTCCGATTTATGACGACTGACTAATTGAACAAATCAAATCAGTCCTGGCCCGGCCGAGCACTTCCATTTGTCATCGTCAAATCATCGAGGGGCCCACATATATTGCTTTTATCCCGAAGTTAAAAGGAATGGATAAACTTCGACTCATATGGCTTGTTCTACAACTTGTTGAATCATACACAAAGGCACGTTTTATAACACCAAGTTACCGAGTGCGTTTTCGTGCAATCAATGTACAACCAACTCATAGTAACAACTCATATCTCTAGGTTTGAAGAATATAAGTATTATCGTCTCATGATCACTCGTGATAAAATCCATGAAGTGATTCCAATGAGCGCGAGTTGAATCCAATACTCAGAACTTATGAGCACTCATGAGTGTTGTAGCCCTTTGTCCAACATCTTAGACCTCTACAAGCCAACCCATGACAGTCTTAATTCATATCTACTTCCAACATATGACCGAATGTGGATGGTTTGAATAACTTAGTCATTCCAGAAGAATAACCTACTTTATTCTGGAAGTCAAAACATGCAAAATGAAACACAATAATAATCGAATCCTATATGGTCTCAGAACTTATGAATATAAATAAAACACCTTTTATTTATCACCATATGATTACACATTATTCACTGTATACTGTTTTAGCTATTAACTTTATTCTTGAATTTAAAACAACAGTTGTCCCATGCTCCAAGCATGTACACTATGTTTTCTAAACACTAGTCATGCCACACACCAAGTATGCATACTATGTTTGTCTATGATCTTTACTTTGTGAACTAGATCAACTGAACATAACTTCAATGATTCTCTTTTCACACTCCCAAATCCTTACTGCAAATGCAAGAATTCCAAATTCATGCCATTTACTGAAATCTGTTAGATTCTAAACTTATATGCATTGAACCTCTTGTAATGATTATACACAAAGTCAGAAGGACTTGACAACAACCATTACCGAGCATTCCAAAGGAGATCAGCTCCTTGGGAACATCCTTCTTGCATTAAGTTTCCTAATCTTACACTGATTAAATAATTTCTAACTTTGAAACATTTCTAGATTCCATTTTGACTATCACTTCTGAACAAGAGTTGCCTCCTTACAGATTATGTCAATATGGTCCTTCCAGAATTATCACTATACTTCCAACTATCCTTGAGCAACCAATCTTTGGTAAACCTTAGATTTTCCTCAACAATTGCTTAATCCTTTTAGTCATATCCAATTCTATACCTTTTCCTTTCTTAATGCCCCAGGCATTAGGAAAATTTTAGAAAGGATAAATATAGCACATGTAATCGATCCTATATCCGAAGCATATGGGACACGATTCATGATGTCTCACATAAAGACTAAACCAGTCTTTTGCTATAACATTTCCATTTCTATTTGCCAAGTTCTCATAATTCCGATTATGAAAAGGGATGCCGTAATCATAATCAAATTTTAGAACACAAATGATGGACCCATATAGAGAGACCCATATACAGAATTTCCTTATGTTGAGCCATTCCAACATGAAATTCATATATATATATATATATATATATATATATATATATATATATATATATATATATCCTTGACTAAATGATTAAAACCTCATGATCTAAGCTTATAGATTTGAGATGAAGTATAATTTCCTTTCCCTTAATTATAGCAAAACAACTTTTTCCCAATTGAAACCTTTTGTTTTCTATAATTAACATTGCTAACTTGCAACCTTTATCATAATTATCATGCTCCCACTAACATGATGATTATTAGCATAACACTTATGCTCCCACTAGCTTTGACATGTACTCAGAAATCAGCTCGACTTCTAGAAATCAATACTTTATTGACTTTCTTACCAAAGTTCAGATTTCTAATACTAGAGTGCTTTGATAAAACTTTATCAAAATCATACACCTCTTCTAGATAGCTCACAGGAGTGTCTAAATAATGTTAGAACTATGAAAAGGGATGTCGTAATCATAGTCTTGATTGTTTAGACCTTTGCCACTTCTTACAAGTCCATGTTAGTGTGCCGGTAAACCACACACGCTCCACTAACGACTTTGAGAATGCAAATATCACAATTGCTATCTAGCTAAAATCTACTTAGTGAAAGTGTTTCCTCACCATCATTTTCATGAATCGGAGAGAAACCTTATGACACTTAGATTTAATGGTGTATGTGTTCTTATCCATGTGAATTGTCAAAACCATAGTCACAGGACAAGGATAATGAAAAATCCAAACTCATATGGACTGAACTCAATCTAATTTCTTGCCATCTAGCAACGCAAGGGCCTGCCATTGCTTCCAAGTTGTTATGCACCCAATTAAGAACTCTAAGAACTCATATGAAAAGCCAACTTTAACTGGAATGGGCACATAATATGTCAACACGATAGGTTATGAACCTCAAGTCGTGTGCTAGTGAAGAACTTTAGGCTTTATTCTTGATTAGTTCTTGAGACTTTCAAGACTTTTAAGACTCCCACTGTCCTCTTGACCTATAAGACTTTCTTGTCAGTTATTCAAGAGATAGTGTGGATTCTAATCAAGACAAACACTTCACAAAATTGGCCTAAGTTGGTCTTTGTTTTATCCAAAACATCACAACTTACCAATTTCAAATGTACAAGAGTAGAAACACTTTTACTCTTACATTTGACAAGTGTTTTAAACCTTCTTTAAGACATGTCACTCAAATTACAATCTTGGAGTATGACTCTAAGACTTGTATTGGAACGAAGTATGACTCATCTTCTTAATTTAACCACTTCAACAATTCATAGCTCCTCTTCTTATAGCACTTAGAAGATGAATTGTGATAAGGTCTCTAAATCGGTAAGATGATCATAAAAACTGATACTAAAGTACTCTCCCATCTTTTTAGATTTGAGAAACTTTTATCCTTCTGCCTAATTTGATTCTTCTTATTCGCTCTGCCTTAGATTGGAACCTTTTTCCAATGTCTTAGAATTAGACTTAAGCTTGTAAGTATAACCATATTTACTGCGCTTTAGTAAATTATGATGAATAATCTTATCGATCTTTTGTGGTGGACTTGACCAATGCACAAGAATGTGTACTCGATCCCTTAGTCCTTCACTTGACTCACACATCCATGTGAACAAGTAATTAGTCTTAATTTTCCAATACTTGAAAGTTCTCATTCATCATGCTATACAACTTGCATGATTCCAAGTTCCGGTCCAATTGAAACTTGGGTGATGAGAATCTTTCCTTATTTGGTAAATTTAGACATTACCACAAATGAAAGAATCAATTTCATATTTCCACTCTTCCTATTAATGGAATCATATAAGCAACAAGTTTTCCTCAAATGCCATTGCAAGGATATTTTAAAATAAATAAAATCATCATTTTTCCTTTTATTTTAAAAACTTTGCGGAAGAACTTATCCTTACAATCCATATGAAAACTTGTTGTTATCTATTCCTAAGCAATATCTCATAACTCCTAAGAAGTAGCTCAAGAATCCAATCTTCAAACTATGCGATAGAAATCCATCTACGCGATCAGATTCAACATATTCTTTCTTTAAGTTTCTTTACTTTTCTTTGATCCTTAAAACATCAACATGTGACCCAGTCACATCATGTATCAAGGATCTCAGAATAGAAACTTAGCAGAGTTAGATAGTGGACTTTACCTGAAGTAGAGTCAAACTTATTGACTTTAACACCCTTAGGTAAATTGGCAGCTTTGCAACCAATGCCCCTTCCTTTGGCAATATAAACATATGGACCCTTTGGTAATGGTACATGGGACTATCACAGACTTAGCTTTTCTCTTTACCATTTGGTCAACCGAGTTGACTATGGCCGATCCCATTCCATTTGGAAGAGAGAGCTTTACTGGATATCCAATGTCACCATTGTCAATGTCCATAAGGTTTTAGGAAGTTGATCTTAGCAAATAAATAAGATCATTAAGGGTCTTGTCATAGTCTGTTTCACAGGAGTCCCAAAGGAGCCCATTATGTGACTTAGAAAGTGATTGAACCACCAACTTTCTCAACACTTTGACAACCAACTCTCCCGGCTTGTCAATATGTGACTACATCTCCAAGATGTGATCACACCTAGACCTTGCCTTGCCAATAGGGCTTGAATGACCTTGAACTTGTGGGTTTAGGGAGAATAATTGGAGGAGTTCAAAGAAGTATGATTTCCATGGGACATCATCTCCATTTAGGAAAGCTTGTTTTACGAGATTTGGGAAGATCATAGATGTCTAAACCAGACATCTTTTGGGAGATATTCAAGATAGTTGATCTAAAGTCCTTAATATAACACTCAATATGAAATATTAAGGCTAGGATCCAACAAAATACTTATATAACTTGGAAGAGGGATGTCGTAATCCAAGATATAAAATATTTGAAGGTAGGTGAATGGCGATTCACCAATTTCCACCAAGATAAACGAAATGTATTATTAGGTTTTAATTGGATTTGAAACTCCTAGATCTTTGAGATTCATTGAACTGTTCAATGGCATGTTTCAATCTCGAGTGTGCCCTTCAGGTTTTGTGACTGGGATGCCGAGGATCACAAAACAAGGTGTGAAGTAACCATGCAAATTACTTGGTACCCTTAAGTGTTTACCTCTCAATCGATGTGTCGGTTAACCACACACGCTCCATCAATACTATGATAAACATTAAGTTACCCTTTGCCTACCTTGTTAAATATGAGTTAGTGTGCCGGTTAACCACACACGCTCCACTAACCGACTTAAACAAAGTGCAAAGTGTAATTTCATGGATTAGCACCATATTCACATTTTCCTAAGTAACTAAGATTGGGTATTATTAAGAGTTTAGTTACTTAGTATTTATCATTAATACTTTTAATGAAGGGAGAATTATAGTCCTGTCAAACCCGTTCGGCTAACAACCCTTCACTAGTCAAGGAAGCGGTTGGTGAGAGTGGACACCCATTAAACTGCAATTTTATAGGCAGTAACTTTATACCCCCTTATAGACCGGCTTCGTGAATGAGGCCTACTAACGGTAAGACTGACTTTACTCTTATACATACATATATATATATATATATATATATATAATATTATAAAGTATAAGACTGACTTTACTCTTATACATATATATATATATATATTAACTTATAATATTATAAAGTATAAGGGTTGAATTATAACTTTTAAAATTCTAAGGGCTAACATGGAATTAAAGTATTCATAAGTGAAAACTTTTCAAATTCCAAAAGTTGAGGGCAAGTTTTGAAACTATTCAAAACTAATTAATTCCATAACTTATGTGTTTAAAGTAGTTTTAATCCAAAAACTCTTCAAGTTCCATAACTTGAGGACAAGTTATGGAAGACTTTAAACTAATAAAAGAATTAACTTTTCTTTATTTTATAACTTATGGAATTAGTTAAGGTTACACTTTTTTTTTTATTTAATGAAGAGACTCTTGGTCCTCCATAACTTGAGGACAAGTTATGGAGTCATAAAACCATTTAATTAGAACTAGACTCTTTATTTTGTAACCTTTGCCAACTTTTATGAGTTTTTTGAAACTTAAATGTGACTTTTCATATAATGTGAGGACAAGTTACAAAAACACATTTTAGAATCAACTCTTAGATTATTTTGGATTGAAAACAACTATTTCACTCAACTTTTCTATTAATCTAAGCAACTCATAAGAACAAGATAATTCAAATCAAACTTTTTCATGTAATTAGTCTAAACCTTAAACTAATACAAAACATGAATCTATTGACAATTATCTTTGAAATTGGATTAGCATGAACATTACCACATCAAAAACAAGTTTATAAGTTCAAAAACATCTTAGGGTAATGTTCCTCGTCCAATTCCAGCCAAAAAAGTCGAATATATGTTGTCTGGGGGTCCAACTCGTCGAGTGCACAAACCAACTCGGCGATTTTGATGCATTTTGCCTTGGACTCAGCGAGTCCATTCATGGACTCAACGATTCTGCTGGGCAGACAACATCAAAACTCGATTGTTCAGCTACTTTTGCAAGTATAACAAGAAAACAAGCCTAGTCTCTGATACCACTGTTGGGTTTTGAGCATTCTAACACTCCTAAGTGTACATGCAGCCCTAAATACCTTGGATCTATGTTTTCTCTATTATACATGCAAATATGAACATCCAAGGTATTATCCTAATCTAAGCTATAAAACAATGAATATAACAAGATACATACCTCTTTGATGTAGAAAGTCTTCATGAAGCTTGAGTGCCTAGTGCCCCAAGTATGACACCTCAAATGGTTCACACAACACCAAATACACTTGGAATAACTTGAGAGAAATCTACAATTCATGAAATCGGCTAGCCCTTCTATTACACTCTAGTGTCCGATTTTGGTGAATAATATGATGCTTATATGGTGTATTACAATTAGGGTTACACCATGTAAACCCTAATTGTCATGACCTTTCATTTCCATGACCCATGGGTTATGTAACCTCCATGGAGCATCCATGGAGCATCCTATGGGTTTAACCCAACTTGATTATCCATGGAGCTTTGGCCCACTATATATGTTATGGATGATTTGCACAATGAACCCATATATTTAATTAGTCTGTTTTTGATCACTTAATTAATCCTAGATTAATTCTTGATCAATACTAACTAAATAATCTTATTATTCTTATTATTAATATACTAGAACTTATAATATATTAATAACCATAAGTGTCTTATTTCTCTCATTTTAGTCTATCCAAGTGCATGATGCCATGCAACCCAAATGGACCATGTCGGGTCGGGTCAAGTCTTACCAATTATAGTTATGGACTTAGACATTAATCCAACAAACCAACAATCAAAACAATTCCCCATAATATTTTATGGCCATAAACACATAAGGATATGGTCCTTAGGCCGTAAACTCTACAAAGTAGTCATATTGTGCCCCTAATGCTTTCCTAAGGCTTGGACTTGATCATCGGATGCTCAATCATGACTTATAAGACCTCAAATCACAAAATGGAACTTAGTACCATGAGTTTACGGCCATAAACTCATGGAGAAATGACCATGGGCCGTAAACTCCATAAGGAGTGGTCCTTGGGCCATAAACTCCAATGTCATGCCATACAACCCTTAGATGCAACCCTTTAGTACGTATAACACTTGAATCAAAGTGTTTCCATGTCCTAGTGGGTCTTAACTTGGTTAATTAGTTGTTAAATGACTAATTAGATACATACATGTTTTATTATATGTTAACTAGGATCATTGTGTGTGTACAATTCTTCACTTGTCACCTAGCACCTTGTCCAACACTTCCATACAAACCACTCACTACAGGTGAGTTTATACCCCTTAATTAACCTTTGAAATGTTTTTAAATGCTTTTGTGGGGGGAATACAAGTTGAATCATGTTAGTTATTAGATCAATCACATGTGATTAATAACTAGCATACAAATGGACTTTCTATACTTTAAACTGTTTTACTAAACAAATGACTTCAAACTGCTTATCAAACCATTTTACATGTCAACTCTTTATCAAATTCACTTTTGTATACTAAACCTTTATTTTATAGTTTTCAAACGTATATATTGTTAAAACCATGTCTACTACATATATAGTTATATAAATAAGGTTTGAAGGACTTAGAACTGATAACCCACTTTACTTCCTGTCCTTGTTTGGTTGTGGACTTAAAGTACCCGGTTATTTGTCCGAGTGTCGTTAAATCCTTACTTATATACTATGTATATATGTATAGATATAAAGACTTTTATCTCAGTTCAATACACTCAATCATAAAAACAAGTCTACTAATAAACTATAATAGGTATAGTTTAGGGTTATACTACTTACTACTTCTAGTCCAAGGAAGCATACAAGAGTCAATTCATTCCTGAGTCATTACTTACTACTATGAGAATATATACAACTATACTATGATGAGAACATATACAACGATACTATGATGAGAAAAAATACATTCATTACACAAGTACATGTTGGATTAGTGTCTAAGTCCATAACTATTTTGGTATGTACTTGACCCAATTTTGCATGGTCCTTTTGGGTTGCCTTCACCAAAGCAACTTAATAGGATGATTTATGAGAAAGAGGATTAATTATGATTTATTAATATATTATATGAATAATATATTAAAAGAGAAATCATATTGTTTAATTAATAATAGTCAATAATTAATAAGAATTAATTTTGTGGCTAAAAGACATTAATTAAATAAAAGGGACTAAAATTGTCAATTATGTGATAGTTGAATATTGAGCTAATGGACTCTATATTAGAGGGGTGGATGAATTTTATGGGGAAACCCATTACAAATCGTCCAAGGCATCTAAGAAGGGAGTCCATCGGTCGCTTGGGGCCTAAGCAGTCAAATTAGGGTTTCCTTGTTTGATAACCCTAATAGCCTCACTATTTAAGGACCCCTAGAGCACCAAAAACGTGAAAAGGAGTTTCCTTAGGGTTTCTAGACTTTTTTGGGTGCTTCTCCTCTTTTCCTAAGTCATCCTCTTGCTCTTGGTGTTTGTGAGCCATTAGAGGTACTACACTTGTGGTACTTGCTTTCAAAGCTAAGAAGATTCAAGGGACTAGTTGTTATTACTATATAACAACAATAGGTATGTATTCTATTCTTCTATGTGGATTTAGAAAATATTACTAGCATGCCAAGTTTCTTTTTGTGTTCATAAAGTTGTATAACTAATAGTGATAACATAGATCCAACTCTAGGGTTGCAAGCACGCATAGGATTGTATGTATAAAACCCATCAGTGGTATCAGAGCCATTGGTTTTTGTTTTCAATTAGCATTATTCAAATGTATGAACTTGACATATTAGGGTTTATGGCCAATAAACCCTAGGAGGCATGAATTTTCAACAAATTAGGGTTCTTGAACCCTGATTTTCGAAATTTGGCTAGGGTTTCCCAAACCCTTTCCTTAGCCTCCAAGATTTCGAAATCTAGGATTTCGAGATTGCCTCCTTCCCCAAGATTAGATCCTAAATTTTAGGGATTTGGATAATGCCATATCTTGTAATTATCCTTTAAATGTTTAAATTTGGTAATTAAAGATTTTGATTTATCCCATCCCATAATTTCGAATTCTAGGGGATTTAAGGGATTAGATTAAATTAATTGTTTAATTTAAAAGATATCCTTACCAAAATAAAAGATAATTGTCAAATTAATTAGATAATCATTTACTTATGTGATAAACTTGATTTATTTGAATTATTTGATAGATTATCTTGCAAGAAATTGAATTATGTCATATTTAGATAATTACTAATTAATTGGTTAATTATTATTATTTGTAATTTGATCTAGAATGTTATTGCTTATGTTTTGAAATGTTTCAAAATTTGCCCTCAAGTTTTGGAATTTAAATTGTTTGATTAAAAGGTTTAATTTTGAAAGTCTAAATTCTAAAACCCGTAGTTTTGAAAAGTTCAAATTACACGCTTATGGTTTTGTTAAGTTAATTAAAAGTATAATTAAAAGAGAGTTAATAAATCCATAATCATATGGTTTATATTTAATCAAATTAAAAGTGTAATGTATTAAATTAAACCACCTAGTATTTTAAAAGCGTAAAATACAACATTATACTATATATAACATTAAAAGTCTAATATTATATATGTAAAACTGCTAGTCTTACCGTTAGTAGGCCTCATTCACAAAGCCGATCTATAAGGGGGGTATAAGGTTATGGCCTATAAAATGGTCGTTTAATGGGTGTCCACTCTCACCCACCGCTTCCTTGATTGGTGGAGGGTCGTTAACCGAACGGGTAGGATAGGGCAAACTCTTTCCATTAAAAGTATAATAAAATATAAAGTAACTAAATGTTTTTACAAAATTCCCAATCTTAGTTACTTTAGGAAAAAAGTGAATTTGATGCAATTCCATGAAATTATACTTTGTACCATTGCGAAGACGTTATTGGAGCGTGTGTGGCTAACCGGCACACTAAATGGGTTCTAAGCAAAGGTAGTAAAGGGTGACTCGATGTTTGTCATAGTTTGGTGGAGCGTGTGTGGTTAACCAGCACATCGAAAAGGTGACTGTAACATCGGGGGCACCATGTAAGTTTGCATGGTTATTCACACCCTGTTTTGTGATCCTCGGCATCCCAATCACAAATCGAGGGGCATATCAAGATTTAAACATGCCATTGAAAAGTTCAATGAATCTCAAAAGATCTAGGAGTTTTCATGTCACACGCCCGAACCGAACGGTGGAAACATTCGAGGGCTCTTGTGACCTAAATTGAATACCATCACAATGATTATACATGAATCATAACATCATTCATCACCATGCATTGAAATAATACAACTGATATTGTTTACATCCATTACACTGTTTTAGTCATTACAATTTCATAACATAAACTGTTCGGTAGATAATCTAAGCAAAACACCATGACATAACTTGGTACTTATTCTTCGGCTTACCTGTTACATGAGAATACAAGTTATTTTGAAAAACGTCAACATATGAAATGTTGGTGAGTTCATAAGTAATGTTGTAGTAAAATGATTTGGTGTAGTTTGTAAAACCCAGAAAATGCGATATTTTCTGAAAAGAGTATTTGTTTATAAAAAGTGTGAAGATCCGTAAATATGCTTGTTGATTTTCAAAACATGTATAGCTGTTGAACTTTGTATACATCACGCAAGTGAAAATGTTGAACTTCCCAAGAAAATCCGATGTTTTCCCAATACGTAAAATACATGACTTGCTTATTGTTATACCGATACGTCAAATGTTTTTGATTACCCGTGTGGCGTTGGATTAATTAGGGTTTGTGAGCTGTTAGAATCACGCATTAAGAAAATGACTAGTTTATAACTACAAATTACGAACGATCCTTAAAGGCGTTGGCCGTTACTACTCACTTAATCCACCCACCCTGATTTCTATTGTTTATCGTCCTGAATCTGTTTACTTTGATTTCTCATAAGCCCAACAACCGAGGAGAAAGGAGGGTACGAAGCCCCCTTTATTTCCATGAGTTATTCAAGGCTATCGGGAATGCGAAAGACACTTGACCCAACTCGCATTTGAGTTCTCGACCTCAGTAGCAGTACTAATGGGCCACTAGGGCCCAATAGCACGTTAGAGCTATTGAAAGTCCTTTTACATGGAATTTGGTCATAAAAGGCCCATTAACACGTAAGCGTATTCCCTTCGGGCCCAAAGATCATGTTATTGGGCTAGCAAGGCCCAACAAGCATAATTTGAAACTTCCAAGCCCAAAGTTTGTAAGTTAACTCGTCATAATTATTGCGTGTTTATCGAAATGCTTTGGTTTTATGATTTTGTTTTGTTATTGATTCGAGACCGAATCAATTCGTTTTGTAACGAAATTTATTGTTGTGAATGTATTTGTTTTTCCGTTTTGTCGGTAGTCGTGGATCTTGTATTTTGTATTAATGACTTAATTTGTTTGAAAATGCAGTTTGATCATTTTCATTACCCTCCTTTTATAAAAGTAACACTTTTGGTCCTTTTAAATAAAAGAGCTTCCTTTTTAGTCCTTAAAATGCTTTTCTTGACACTTTTGTATAATTTATTTGATGAAAACACGATTTTTAACCCAAAGTTTACATAGTTGACAGATTCAGCCCCTCTAGAATAGTGATTCTCGGTGAAGGACTCATTTTTCGTAACTTTTACAGTTTAACCCAAAATCTAAAAAGTTTGCATTTTTGGTCCTTTTTTATAATGAAAAGCATTTTTGACCCTTATAAACATTTTTTTTATGCCAAATACCCCCTGTTTTGCAGAAAGTTACATTTCCAGCCCCTCAACTTGTAAAATTTCGCATTTGGAGGCTTATTGGGCCGAGAAGCCCATAATTAGCCCAGTAGGTTAAAAATTTACATTTTAAGTCCTTAGAAGTTTCTAAAAATCAAAAAAATATTTATGGAAACTGTTTTGGCCCCTTTTAACCTTCAAGAAACCGTGACTTGTTGATTTTTACCCCAAGTTTGTAATTTTCACAATTTAAGCCCAAAAATGGGTTTTATGTTCAAGTATGTTCATCCTAACCTTATAAACTATTTTTATTGACTTGATTAGTGTAAAATAGCTTAGGTTATGTTTATTTCCTTTCTCATGCCTTAGATCTCGGTTTTACACACTTTTTGATAACATATTCATCACAAAACACATGATATCACACACATACATACATCAAATCACACATAGCATACATTTACACATAGATCTACACATTTTCTTGTATTCTCCCCCATAAAACTCATAAAAACCGAAAAGAAAGGGGTATGAAACTCACCTTTGCTTGTTGTTTTCGATTTGAAGAAGAAAAGAGAAGAGTTTATTGTTATTTTCGGCTTTAGCAACCTTTCTTGGAAGATCTCGAACTTAAAGAGCTTCTAAGATGCGAGATCATGAATTTATATGAGTTAAGAAGGGATTTTTGATAGAACAAAGAGTCTAGAGTGTGGATCCAAGCATCAACTTACCTAAGATGATGATTTTTATGAAGAATCCTCCTTGCAAAGTCCTTGAATCTAGAAATTTTTGAAGGAGAAGAGAAGGAAATTGTAATGTGTTCTTGAGAGTATTGAAGTGGAATTGTTTTTTGTGTGTGTGATATTCTCGACTGAAAGAAGAAGGAGAAGAGGAAGAGAGAAGATTGATGAGATGTTTACTTGGGTGTATGGGATTTGCATGGAGACCCATTGAGTAAAAATGAGGTGGCAATGCAAAAAGTCAACTGTTCTTCTTTGGTTGGGCTTGGGCCGAGAATGGAGAGGGAAGAGAGAGTTTTTGGGCCTTAAATGCTTAAGCCCAATTTCATGGTTATGTTGAGTGATTTTTGGTCCTAATAAATATAAATGTGATTTTTATGACCTATTAGGGCTAAATTAGGTTAGTTATAGCCCAAGAAGGTTCATTTAAATATTTTGTTTCATTCTAGGCCCAATATGGCCCAAAATATTAAAATAAATGAAAGTAGGTACAATTAGAGCCCATTCAAGAGTTCTAAGCCCAAGATAGTCCAATTGGAAGCTTATTGGTCCATTGGGCCCAATAAGGAAATCCTAGTCTAAAATGGAGTTAAACAAGGATTTCTAGCGTTTCCAATAGTTTGTTGCCTATTTGTAGTGCATGTATGAGGTGTTTTATTGAAATTTTGTTGTTATTGAATAAGCATCTTACATGCTTTCACATTGTTGGTTCACATTTGTTATCATTGTTCAATGTTTACAAGGCTTCAAATTCCTAGTTGTGACATTTCAATACATTTGAAACTTAAATTTCCTTTTCGTTTTTCATAGTGGAAATTGGTAAATCCTCATTTACCTACCTTCAAATATTCTGCAACTAGATTACGACATCCCTCTTCTAGGTTGTAGAGTATTGTGTTGGATCCTGGCCTCGATGTTTCATTTGGGTGTCACATCAAGGATTCTAATCAACTTAACTTGAATTTTCTCCAGTTTTGTAGATGTCTAGTTATAATAATCATGGTCTTCCCAAATCCCATGGAACAAGCTTTCAAAACGAAGATGATATTCCATGATATGATCGAGGAACAAGAGATCATGCTTCACTACCTCTACCTTCTCCAACTATTCTCCCTAACCCACAAGTTCGAAGTCTTGAAAAGTTCAAGCTCACTCAAGCCCTTTTGGCAAACATGGAAAACCTGTATGTACACGTCTTAGAGATGAAGTCACACATTGATAGGTGAAGGATGTTAGGTGTCGAGATTTCAGGTAAGTTGACTGTTGACTGGGTTCTTCAGTCGCTTTCTGAATCATATAGTGAGTTCGCTAGAGAGTATACTATATGATGGATCATGACGTGACCCTCATTGATTTGACCTATTTGCTTATAGCTGTTGAATCAGTAACGATTTGGCGAGCTGGTCGAGCAAATTTGTCTGGTGAATCAAACTCCCAAACTTCAATGGACATTGAAAATGGTGACATTGGAGATGCAAAAAAGGTAAATTCTGAGATAGTTCCTTGTGCCATTCCAAAAGATCCCATTTGCTTTTATTTCCAAAAGAAAGGGCATTGGAGATGAAGCTACCCTATTTACCTGAGAGATCTAAGAGATGGGAGAGTCAAGACGTATGGGTCTACTTCAGGTAAAATCCATTAACTAACTCATTTAAGTTCCTATTCTAGATTCTTAATACATGATGTGATAAGATTACATTTTGATGTTTTGTAAGATCGAAGAAAAGAGAGGAAACTTAAGGGAAGAAGTAATTTGAATCTAATCGTGAAGAAATGGATTTCGATCGCATTGATTGAAGATTGGATTCTTGAGCTACTACTTGGAGTTAGAAAAGATTGCTAAGAAATATGTATTAACATAGTTTTTCAATTGTATTGCATTGTAAGGATAAATTTTTCCGCAATAAAATAAATTTTGATTTTATTTATTTATTTATCCTTGCATTGGCGTATATAAAAAATTGATGTTTGAAGGTTTCTATTATTAGCAATAATGAATTTGATTCTTAATTATGTTATTTGTGGAAATGTCAAGAATTTACCAAATAGCGAGAGTTTCTCATTGCCCAAGTTTCAATTGGACAGAAACTTGGAATCGTAAAACTTGGTTGCATGATGAATGAGAACTTTCATATTTGGAAGTTAGACTAATTCGTTAACAATGTGTCAAGTGAAGGACTAGGAAATCGAGTACACAAGGTTGTGTGTTGATCAAGTCCACCACAAGAGTAACAAGGATATTCGTCATGATTTACTAAGGTTTAGTAAATATGATTATACTTATAAGATTAAGTGTAATTCTAAGTTGATTGAAAGAGTTTCAATAAATAGCAGAACGAATGAAGAAGAATCAATTAGGCAGAAAGATAAAAGTTTCTCTATTCTAAGAAGAAGGGAGAGTACCTTTTATTGTGTTTTATGATAAGTCTTAATGATTAAGAACCATATCTCAATTAATCCTCTAAGTGAGTCTTAGTACATTTGTAAGTCTGAGAAGAGGAATCGAGAATTGTGGAAATGGTTAAATCAAGAAGTCAATCATACTTTGTTCCAATATCAAGTCTTAGAGTTATACTCCAAGATTGTTAATTGAGTGACAAGTCTTAAGAAGGTTTATAACACTCAAAAAATGTGGAATTTGGAAAAGTTTTCTTATTCTTGCACATTTGAAATTGGTAAGTTGTGTTGTCTTGGATAAGACAAAGACCAACTAGGACCAATTATGTGAAGTGTTTTGTCTTGATAAGAACTACACTAACTCTTGAATATTTGTTTTGTCAAGGAATGTTTCTTGACAAGAGAATCTTATATGTCAAGGAGTCAGTGGGAGTCTTAATGGTCTTGAAAGGTTTCAAGAACAAATCAAGAATAAACCTTATCGATCATCACTAGCACACGACTTGAGGTTTACAACCTATCGTGTTGACATTATTTTGTTTCTGTGTCATTCCAATTGAGTTAATTATGCATGTGAGTTCTATGAGTTCTCATTTGAATGCATAAAGACAAAGCGCCTTGATCGATGGAAAGTACATTGATATGTAAGGATAAGTTACTGAACTACTTGGAAGACATGGTGGGCACTCGTGTTACCAAAATGCAAGAAATCAAGATTAAGAAAGTTCGGTCCATATGAGTTTGGATTTGTCGTAAACTTTGGTTTTGACAAATTCACATGGATAGGAACACATACACCATAAAATCTAAGTGTCATAAGATTCCCTCCTTCATGAAAATGATTGTGAGGAAATGCTTTCACTAAGAGAGATTTTAAAAAGATAGCAATTGTGAAAATTGTATTCTCAAATTCGATTATGGTTACGGCATCCCTTTCCATAGTTCAAATTGTGAGATTTGGAAATTAAGTCTGAACATTTGGGAGTTAGTAACATAAGTTCTGAATTTGTCTAGACACACATGTGAGCTTTCTAAGACAATGGTGTATAAGTTTAAGAAGCTTAGATCAAGTATTAGAAATATGAATGTCGAAGCTAGTGGGAGCATAAGTGTTATGCTTATATGATAATAATCATCACGATAGTAGGAGAATAAGTGTTATGCTTGTATGATTATTATGTCAAGTATTGCAAGTTAGCAATATTAATCATAGAAAACAAGATTTATACTTTGCAAAGTCGTAAGGGTTGAAAAGTTGTTTTGCTATAATTAAGGGAGAGAATATTATGCTTCATTTCAAATCTAAAGGCTTAGATTGTGGAATGTTAATAAATTTAGTCAAGGATACATAGTGTGTTCTCAAATTTCGATTATGATTACGGCATCCCTCTTCATAGTTCGAATTATGAGAACGTGACACATAAAATATTATGGCAGAAGATTGATAAAGTATCATATCTTTATGTAAGACATTATGCATCGTGTCCCATATGCTTCGGGTATAGGATCGATTGCAAATGCTATAATATTTCACCATTCTAAAATTTTCCAAATGTCTAGCGCATTAAGAGGGAAAAAGGACTAGAATCGGTTTGGACTAAAATATTTAAACAACTATCAAAGGACGATCCAAAGTTCGTTGAAGATTGGTTGCTTGTGAGTAGTTGGAAGTATGGTATTGGATGGACCATATCGACATTATTATGAATAGATAAGATTCTATTAAGAATGAGTTCTCATATGGCAAATATGGAAATGTTTCCATATTAGGAGTTGGATATTGAGAGTCTATGTCTAGATTAGAAACTTTTATGCAAGAAGGATGTTCAAAGGAATGTACTTTGAGTGAGAGACATCATATATATAGAATTTTTTCTGATAGCTATTGGCCAAATCTTGATGATTTTGAGCTATGACTTTATGAAAGGATCATTACATAAAATGTTAGAATCTAGCATATTCTATAAGTGGCAAGAATTTGATATTCTTATACTTATGATACGGATTAGGATTTGTGAAATGAGTATGATTGGAAATGTGTTCATTTGATCTATTTCACAAAGTAAGGACCATAAGTAAACATTGTGTGCATGCTAAGAGCATGGGACAATTGTAGTAATAATTCAAGTAATATGTTAATTAACCGAAACAACAAATAATGAGTAATCGATATGGTGATAAATAAAAGGTGTTTTATTTATACTCAAAGATTTGGAACCATATAGGATTAGTATTACTCTTGTGTTTCACTTTGCATGTTTTGACTTCCTGAATAATTAATTATTTTAGAATAATCAAATTATTCGAATGGTCCACAGTCATTCATATGTTGGAAGTAGGTATAAATGAAGACTGTCATGAATTGGTTTGTAGATTGTGTATTAGACATAGTAAAGGTTTGTTGCAACGTTCTTGAGTGCTTATCAATATGATTTTGAGCATTGGATTAAACCCACGCTCACAAGAATCACTTCATGGATTTTATCACGAGTGATTGTGAGTCAATAGTATTGTATATTCTTGAAACTGAGACGTGTGAGTTGTTATTTGCTGGTCGGTTGCACATTGATGACAAGTAAACGCACCAGTAATTGGTGTTATAAAACTTATTATTGTGTGTGATTCGATGATTGAATGCAAGCGAGCATATGAGTCGAAGTTTATCCATTCCTTTTACCCAAAGTGGGATAAAAGCAATATTTGTGGGCCCCTCGATGATTTAGTCATGACACCCTAAGCGCTTGGCCAAGCCGAGACTAATTTGATGTGTTCAATTGTAGTCTGTTGTCAGTCGTAATAAATCGGAAATCGCGAAACAACACATAGACTGAGAGAATGATTTAAATCCATGTCTCACATCTATGTGATATGAAGAATGGAGGAATATATGATCCCTTATCTAAAGGACACGCTTCTGATAAGATCAAAGTTGACAGCGGCTTTTGAAAGCTACGATTGCTAATCAGGATCTGAAGTCATACGCAGAATAGTTATTAGACTTATCCAAGTGGGAGACTGTTGGATTAGTGTCTAAGTCCATAACTATTTTGGTATGTACTTGACCCGATTTTGCATGGTCCTTTTGGGTTGCCTTCACCAAAGCGACTTGATAGGATGGTTTATGGAGAAAGAGGATTAATTATGATTTATTAATATATTATATGAATAATATATTAAAAGAGAAATCATATTGTTTAATTAATAATAGTCAAGAATTAATAAGAATTAATTTTGTGGCTAAAAGACATTAATTAAATAAAGGGGACTAGAATTGTCAATTGTGTGATAGTTGAATATTGGGCTAATGGACTCTATATTAGAGGGGTGGACGAATTTTATGGGGAAACCCATTAGAAATCGTCCAAGACATCTAAAAAGGGAGTCCATGGGCTGCTTGGGGCCTAAGCAGTCAAATTAGGGTTTCTTTGTTTGATAACCCTAATAGCCTCACTATTTACAGACCTCTGGAGCACCAAAAACGTGAAAAGGAGTATTCTTAGGGTTTCTATACGTTTTTGGGTGCTTCTCCTCTTTTCCTAAGTCATTCTCTTGCTCTTGGTGTTTGTGAGCCATTAGAGGTACTACACTTGTGGTATTTGCTTTCAAAGCTAAGGATATTCAAGGAACTAGTTGTTATTAGTATATAACAACAAAAGGTATGTATTATATTCTTCTATGTGGATTTCGAAAATACTACTAGCATGCCAGGTTTCTTTTTGTGTTCATAAAGTTGTATAACTAGTAGTGATAACATAGATCCAATTCTAGGATTTCATGCACACATAGGATTGTTTGTATAAAACCCATCAGTACATACATTACATATACAAGTATACTATAACATAAATATGATCCACTGTATCGGAGCATGCCTTCATTGTCTTGGCCCAAGTTGTAACCAGAATCTCCTGGAGGGACAGCATGAGTTTACATATAGATCTATACTGGATTGACTATCCTACACCTTGTTGCTAGCTACAGTGGGACCTGCAGGTCTTCGGGTGCCAAATGTCATTACTTTTGATGACTTACATTTTCGTGTTCATAGTCGATAGTATGGTACAATTAATCACATAATACCTTGATATAAATCCGGTTTAAGGTAGTTAGTACAATAGTAGTTCCTATAATACAACACTACAGTACTAAATTAATTTACCCTTTACATTTATTTGGTGATTACTTCACTTAAACAATATACAAACTATATTTTGATAATGATACTTATTGGGAAAATTACACACTTTTAAAAGAAACAACCATACAAAATAGTTGTACCTTGGTATAAGGCTACTTTTAGTAGAAAATATAGGATATTCTAGGAGTTACAAACTTTTACAAACACTTACAAACATATTCATACTTTTACTACAAACGTTTACAAATTCGTACTTCAAACACTCTTTCAAACATTTTGATACAAATATAGACACTAAATACTTATGAACTCACCAGCTTTAACGCTGATAAACTCTTTCAAAATAACTTGTATTCTCAGGTCATCAGTAGACATGTACCGATGCCAGCTTTTGAGAAGATGGAGCGCATACAAGACTCATCTTATATTTTGATTCATATTTTGGTGTCTTATATACTACAGAACATAATTGTATTAAAATTATATATTTAATGCAATGGACGATGTTGTTTACTTGTTTACTATTATACTGTGTTGTGATACTATACATGACGTCTTCTGCCCGAAAACGTTTCCGCCGTTCTTGGTTTTGGGGGTGACAATATATGTTGGCCCCTCGATGATTTAGTGATGACAAAATGTAAGTGCTCGGCCGGGCCTAGACTAATTTGATTTGTTCAATTAGTCAGTCGTCATAAATCGAAAATCGGGAAACAACGAATGGACAAAGAGAATGACTATAATCCATGTCTCAGTCCACATGATATTCAGAATGGAGGAATATATGATCACTTATCTAATGGACGCGTCATTGATTTGTTCAGAGTTCGACAGCGGCTTTTGAGAGCTATGATTGCTAGTCGGGTTATTAATTCGTACTTGCAATAATAGTGTTAGACTTATCCAAGTGGGATACTGTTAGATTAATGTCTAGGTTCATAAGTATAATTGGTAAGACTTGACCCGACCCGGCATGGTCCATTTGGGTTGCATGGCATCATGCATTTGGATAGACTAAAATTAGAGAGAATAACACTTAAGGTTTATTAATATATTATAAGTTTTAATATATTAATAAAATTATTTAATTAGTATTGATCAAGAATTAACCTAGAATTAATTAAGTGATCAAAAGAAAACTAATTAAATATATGGGTTGATTGTGTAAATCATCCATACTTATATAGTGGGCTATTGCTCCATGAATTATCAAGTTGGGCTAAAACCCATAGGATGCTCCATGGATGCTCCATGGTGTATTTGAACCCATGGATCCAAGGAAATGGAAAGTTATGACAATTAGGATTTACCCTAATTGTAACAACTATATAATCATCTTATTTTGTGCAAAAATCGGCACTAGTGAAACAAGTGAGGGCAACCCGATTTTAGAAGTGTTCTACTTTCTCTCTAAATTATTCCAAATGTATTTGATGTTGTGTGAACCATTTTAGGTGTCACACTTGGGGCACTAGGCTCTCAAGCTACATGGAATCAAGCACCAAACAAGTGGTATATAATTCTACAAGAATTTATATTATGTGTACTTTATATTATGCTAGTTAGAACAATACCTTGGAAATTGATATTTGCATGTATAATAGAGAAAACATAGATCCAAGGTATTTAGGGTTGCATGTACACCATAGGAGTGATAAAATGCTCAAAACCCAACATCATATCACTTCATTTTCTTCATTTCTAACACTTTAACCTCAAGAACTTCCACTCTCTCTCAACTATCATCAAGAACATTCATCCTAATATTCCAAAGAGTAAGTGATTCTTCCATTTGTTAGTTGATAACATTCTTAATCTAGTATCACCCTTTTATTACATCCATGAAATTCATCTTTTTAGATAGATCTTCTAATCTTCATCCATTTCACCAAGAACACCAAGAACACACACTTGTTCTTGGTGGCCGTGAACCCCCTTCAAGCTTCCAAATCGTAAGTATCCTTTCTATATGATTAATACACATTAGACACTCTTTATTAACACCCTAGAAGCGACCATTCTGCATGATAAACAAGAGTGTGCGGTAGTACACCCTTGCATGGCCGTACACACCTCAAGACCTCCCAAAATGAGAGTATTGTTCATCCTCTTGTTGTACATTAGACACACTAGTTTCCTCATGGATCAAACACCCTTCTTGCATGTTTTTTCATGAGTATACAGCTGTACACTCCGTGACCGTACACCCCATGGCCGTACACTCTCTTGTGCGGCCGAAAACCCCTTTTAGTCAATCACATATGATTGTAACACATAGTTTAAGTGTTTTCCTAGTCCCTAAGGGTGTTTCCTTGCATGTTAGTGGTTTAAGACACTAATTACATGCCTATATATGCCATATGTCATTTAGGACTCGTTTGTGTCTTGGGAATTCATTCGTGGAACTTCTCATCCTTACACGAATCTGCAATTGAATCACCCACATAAGGTGAGTTCATACCCCTATAATCAATATTTTAAATGTTTTAAATGCTTTTAAGGGGGGATACAAGTTAAACACAATGATAATTGTGTAAATGTTATTTGTGATAATCATCACAATTAAAAGATTTCTTATGCTTATATAAGTGATCAAAAGCATTTCAAAAACTCTTTTTAAAGCTATATTACTTTATTGTTTATAAAGCGCCAGTTTTAAAGTACAGTCATAACTCAGTAGATAAATGAGTTTTATTCAAATTAGTAACAGCTCAAGTAAACACACTAGTAAACTATAATAGGTATAGTTTAGGGTTGAATACACACTATAAAGAGAAACATAAACAATATACTATAAAGAGAAACAGGGAGAAACATACTATACACTAGAACAGAAGGAACATACTATAACAAGAACAAGATAACAATAATGTGAAACCACTATTTCACGGCTTAGCAACATACTTGTTAGGCCGTGTTTTGTAACCAAAGTCTCCTAGAGGGAGAGCATGAATTTGTGTATAGATCTAAACGGGATTGACACCCCACACCTTGTTGCTAGCTACAGTGCGACTTGCAAGTCTGCGGGTGACAAATGTCACAACAGTTTCGGCGCCATTTGGTCGTCATGTTAAACACGTGTCGTATCAGTATGGTTATAATCATCTCACATTTTAACCTTAATTAACAAACTAGTTTTAAGGTAGTTAGTGATTCAATAATTACTTATATAATGTTACTGAATACTTTCATTTTCCCATTACATTCATATGGAGATCTTCTCCCACATAAAGTAGTGCAAAATATTTTCTAGTAAAGATAGTCTTAAACTTGGAAAAACTTACAAAAGACAAACAGTAAAGTCGAGTCTCAGTACATTCATTTAGAAAGGGGCCTATAATGCTAACTTTATGATTCCGTAGTGCATACATCAGTGATATATATATTAATCGGATCCAGTAGACAGTAGAGTGTGTGCTTTCTGCTTCATTTCATGTTCCTTGTTTGGTTGTGTTCTTAGAGCAGATGCACCCAGTCTACTATCTATTCGATCTTTGTTATATATATATATATATATATATATATATATTCCGCATACACCAAGTAATCATAAGGAGTACCAGGTATGGGTTAGGTCATAGCATGCAAATTCAGTATATCGTTTTCTAGTACAAAACATACTTTTCAGACAGAACATTTAGTAGGCTAAACTAGAAACTTATCAGAAAAAGGGTTTAATCCATTTTATTAAACCGGTATAACATAAAGGACCTTTAGTGGTTAATTTTATAATACCTTAGTTTATACAACAAGGTTATATATAATTAATACCCGATAGGTAGTTAGATGTGTGCTTTCCGCAATACTTCTCGTTCCTTGTTCGGTTGTGGGCTTAGGGCAGATTCACATAATTAACTAAGTGATTATAGAAGGAGCTACTGTGGTTACTTTTTTTACTAAAGGAAATAAGGATTTTTCTTAAAGAATGTTTTTATCAAATAAAGGAACTATTACAATTAACTTTGTAAGTACCAAATGAATACACCAGGGTTATATACAATGAAGATCTAACAAACAATGGGATGTGTGACTTCCGCCTCATTCCTTGTTCCTTGTTTGGTTGTGGACTTAGGGCAGATTCACACAATCGATTGTCTGTTTACTCTAAATTGTATATAACGTGTATCCATTTAGTACTCATAGAAGGAATTTTAGAGCCAGTTTTACTTTCAATCATCACATCAGAAGATATAGGAGTTTCTGAAGGAACATGCGTACTTTTCTAAAAGGAACTTTTAGTTTACTTTACATCACTAAAATATTAAAATACTTATGAACTCACCAGCTTAAATGTTTATCTACTCTTTCAAAATTACTTTTATTCTCAGGAAACTATTAGACAAGTACGCGCTCTGGGATTCAAAAGATGAAGTATAGTAGCTTGGTCTTGTTTTGTTATTTACTTTTGTGAATCATTACTTGTAAACACTTTAATATTAATACAATGGTTGTTTTTTACTATGATTGCTATGATACATGTTTTGTGATACTAAACATGACGTCCTCCGCCCTCGAACGTTTCCGCCGTTCCAGTTTGGGGGTGTGGCAGATTGATATCAGAGGATTGTTTATAGTGAACTAAGTATATCAACCGATAAAAGAAATACAACTATAAATACAATGGGGCCAAAGTGCTCTGGATAATATTATATTTTAAAAATATAACAATACCTTATAAAAGTATACATACTTGATTATACATACGTACTAGAACAAATATCACAAGAAGAACAGAACATATGTATTTAAAGGTTGAACACTGCGGTCAAACCTGGACAGTTATGTAATCATATCTGGGATCAATATAGCCTGATCAACTATCTTCATTTGAGATGTGACCGACATGTGTTTGGGAGTGATGTGGTGTTGCAACAATCTTAAAACTTACCTAACTCTATTCAAGGGATTTCTAGATCAGAACAAAAAGTTAGAATACTATGGGAGTATTTTAAGATACTACAAGAAAACAACAAGTTTAAAACATACCAAGTTCATTACATCAAAATACTATAGGAGTATTTTAGGCACTATAAATAAATTATGTGAGAATTTAAAAGACCCTTCTGGTAGGTCTATGATTCTGGAGTGTGTACTTCCAAGGTTTTATATAGTTGAAATTTTATAGCCTTAGAATTTGTGATCTATGCTTCACTACATGTTCCATGTTTGGTTGTGGTTTTGGAGTAGGATCACTTATTCGAAGGTCTATTTAATCTTAAATTATATACAACTTGTATACATTGTGGAATTATAGGAGGACCCAGTAAGGATCACCCCATAATGTTACCCTTAATCTCATAGGTTCTTTACACACTTCCATTCTCGTGCGACAAACCCTGATAGATGTAACCACTCCATCATAACAGTCAGTAGAGGAGTCAAGGAAAGACAAAAAGAGATTCAAAAAGAGATTTCCAAAAAGTGATCCGCCGGAGAAACTAAAACGTCTTATGCGTCACACTAATATATAATTACCTTAATTGACTTCGTGAGCTAATGGATACACTACTCACACTATGTGTTATAATCATTTCTTTTCATGCAGCCGATATCAATTATTCAATTCACAGAGATTCATTCGAGGATAGCCACTTCTGATTCATAAAGTTTATTTTATATAGACTCTTTTATGAATTGTTTCCAGAACTCAATGAAGGTCAGAACTAGATACACTCAGAACTAGGATAACAATGTCATTCAACTTTCGGCTTATAACCACTGCTATAGAATTATTCCCGTCTCATCTTTGTATTCTTTTTAGCAAAGATGCCTCCTTGTAGATCGAGCTGGCGCACTACTCCGATAACTCCAGCTCAAACTCCACTACCCTCTCCACAGTTCGATCCTGCTGCTCTCCAAGCAGCAATAGCAGCCGCAGTAGCAGCTGCTCTAGCCCATTTAAGTGAAAGTGGTACTAACGGAATCGGTAGCAATACCCACTTAACAAACCCCGGAGTTACACACAGACACCCACGGGAATGTTCGTACAAGGACTTCATGAACTGCAAGCCCAAATCCTTTAATGGAAATGGTGGATTCATTGCTATGATGCAATGGTTCGATAAAACAGATTCGGTCTTCGCAATCTATATGTGCCCAGAAGGGAGCAAAGTGAAGTTTGATGCCTGCACCTTCTCCGACAGAGCCCTGACATGGTAGAATAGCCATGTTAAGTCACTGACCCTATCAATGGCTAACTCAATAGGTTGGAAGAACCTAAAAGAGTTGATGTTGGAAGAATACTGCCCAAGGGGCGAAGTTCAAAAGCTAGAACAAGAGCTATGGGAGCATACCATGATCGACTTAGACATAGTGACCTACACTGATAGGTTTAGAGAGATGGCAACACTATGCCTTGAGATGGTTACCCCGGATTGTAAGAAGATAGAAAGATACATCAAGGGTTTATCTACCTTGATTCAAGGAGATGTGTTGTCTTCTAAACCAACTACATTCGATTACGCCAAACGCCTGGCCCAACGACTCATTAACCATGGAGTCCGCCATGGCGTGGTGGTCCTCGTTCCTAAGCCGTCAAAGGGAGATGAATATAAACGAAAGTTGGGGAAAAAGAGGAAAGAGAGAACAACACAGGAAACCATGCAGGAGAAACAAATGGGTACTATATACGCCGCCACAACATTTTCTATTCCAGCACCACACCTATGTCGGGAAATGCAATGCTTGAATTGCCACAAGAAGGGGCATACTGCTCGGTTTTGCAGAGCATCGGCACAACCAATCTCCCAAGTCCCCAAAGTAGAAGTAAATCAGGCCTGATATGGCTGTGGTGAGACACGACATTACAAGAGGGACTACCCAATAACGAAGAACTCAGGCGCGGATGGACGGATTATGATGATCACCGCAGGAGAGGCTACCCCGGAGTCCCCAGCGACCAGCGGTACGTCTTCGAATTAAGAATTGCTTTAAAAATTAATTTTTATATATATATATATAAGATTAAAACTTGGGGAAATATTTAAAAGTAACTATAATAACTCACTCGTATGAACAAGTCACAGCATTCATGAGAGAACTAAAGATCCGTTCAGGGAAGCTATGATGGCTCAGTATGTACATCTGGGTTGTGCATAGCTAAGATTTTGCTGACTTAGAGTGAGTGATTCCACCTCAATTCCTGTTCCTTGTTTGGTTGTGGATTTAGAGCAGAGTTACTCAGTCGACCGTCTTATTCATCTTAATTATACATAACTTGTATATGTAAGGCGATCATAGAGGTACCGAGGAGGATCATAATATAGAGTATTAACACTAGTTATCAAAACACTTGCACTATTTGTACTTGCTCATCGCGGTACAAGTGTGACAGTGGTAGCATAAAGGAGAAAACAGAAAGCACTAGAACATTTACATAGAGTACATTGTCGAACACACTCGGGATACACTATCTACCATAATGGACTCGGCGAGTAGATCATTAAACTCCCGTGTCCAAACCCGCTACTATTCGACGAGTAGGGAAGCCAACTCGCCGAGTAGGTCCTCCAAGAATCCAAACCGAAATGTCATTATCAATACCTGAGGATCGGGGTGTTACAACAGACGAACTTTTCTAAAAAGAACTTTTAGTTTACTTTACATCACTAAATACTTATGAACTCACCAGCTTAAATGCTTATCTACTCATTCAAAATAACTTGTATTCTCAGGAAACTAGTAGACAGGTACGTGCTTTGGGATTCAGAAGATGAAGTATAGTAGCTTCGTGTCTTGTTTTGTTATTTACTTTTGGATTCAATCTTTGTGAATCACTACTTATAAACACTTTAATATTAATACAATGGTTGTTTATTACTATGATTGCTATGATACATGTGTTGTGATACTAAACATGACGTCCTCCGCCCCTTGAACATTTATGCCGTTCCGGTTTGGGGATGTGATAGTATCTATTGATGTCACCGCCACCACCACCGCCACTTTTTCAACTATTTTTTAGAGAAACCAACACATCCTTTCCTCACTGCAATCATCTATCTCCTTACTTCAGTTTATTTCTTCTATTTATCAAGACATCACTACCAAATTTTTGGATCCAGATCCCCAGTACCTTCTGGTGGTTAAAGTAACAACTTGATATCTCTTTAAATTCCTGTTCTTTGAAATGTTCATATTTGCTTCATATAATCACGGTATAAAAGCAACGCTTATTAACACAAAGTTTCTTAATTGTTTCTTTATATAATCAGGTCACGGTTGTTTTCTTTACTTCTAGCGAACAAGAAGTGGGAGTAGCCTCATTGGTGTTTGAACCCCTCATGTTTCAGGTAATAATCTATTTCATGAAATCCTAAATGGCCAAGTAAATCCAAATTGGTAGCATATTTCGGATTTTCAGAAAATGGAGAGCGCCATCATTGGTATTGTATTTCAAGAGCTTCGTTCTTTAACATAGGGTTTGCATGGTCATCAGATTGTGTGGTATTTTGCAGATATTTATGTCGATCTGAGTAAGTAGGCATCTTCACATTTTCTGATATGAGAAAAAAAGAGACATGAAGAGGACGGTGGGAGAGACAATATATAGACTAGTTATAGATCTTTTAAGTAACCTTCACCTCTTCTTATTTTTGTTGTTAGGGTGGTTCTTAGCAATATTTTTTATGTATATGTATTCATCTGACAAATATGTTTTAGATCTATGTATATGTGTTTAAGTGTTTGTGTGTATTATTTTGTTAGTTGTATTCCTAGATCTAAATATTTATGTCCTTGTTTGTATTATAGTGTTATATCTACATATCTATGAGGATTTGCTTTTAAATTTTTATATGAATATTATTTTGTTTCCATAAAAATGTTCTAGATATGAAATTTTCTTTGTCTAAGATGATAAATTTTTTCTAATATTGTTACATGTTATTGTATATATTCTTTAACAAATATTGGCATGTAAATGATAGTTTATTGCATATTTAAGAGATTTGATTGTTCTTTTTGTATATTACAAAGTTAGATTTTTCTATAAAACACTAAATTTATTAAGAAATCTATTATCATGTTCATATATTTTTATGTGAAATTTTATATTAAGTGTATTTCTTAAGGCATTGAGATTATAAAATATTTTTTTTGTATTTTAAGAAAATGAAAATTCAACTTTTATATTATTATAACATTGTATTTTAACAAATTTAAGTAGTGAAACTTTATATAAATTATAATGAAGAAAATAGTTTCATTTACAAAAGAAATTTGACACTCTTGACAAATAAAATTAATATCTTTCAATTTCACAATATAGGATAAAAGTAGTTAAATAATAAAGGTAATTGGTAAGTTGAATCAGATATAACAATAAAAAAATATATAAAAAATACATGTTGTCATGCTAAAATGTGTACCTCAATAAACCTATTGTAAACTTGAAGATGTGTGCAAGTTCCGTATATTTTCAAAACATTTCTTAATTATTAATTTAATTTACCATCTATTATATAGGCAAATGATTTAATCTATATTTCGTTTATATATTGTCAATTTATATCTTTAATATAGTAATATATAAAATGCATATACATTGTTTTTATGTTAAAATATAAAAATTATATACGATAGAAAATAAATATGTAGATGAGACGAATATTACTTAATCTATAATGATTATATGAGAGTGTAAAGTTTGAAATTAATCATATGAGTTCTTATAAAACAACTAGATTATGACTCGCGTTAAACGCGGAGAATATAAATTAGATACACATCACATTAATAGATAGTATTGTTTTAGGTGAAATTTTAATAAAAAATGTTAGTTAGATTCATTTTGAGTTTTTGAACCAAACTTATTAAATAAAAATATTTAATATTTATATTAGAGTAATTTGGTGTTTTAATACAGTAATTTTTAACATAAATGATCCACGTGATATTTGTTTTATCACAACATGATGCGACTCATTGATTAAGACATGTTGTGAAGTAACTTTATGAATTGACATTGTTCGGTATACAAACCCCCATGGAGGCTCATATGACACTTTTCATATTGGTAATGTAAAACAAAAGGCAACAAAAAGTTGTTATATGTACCAGCAATGTTTAATTCTGTAAAGAAATTTGATAAACATTACAATTAAAGTGCATTGCCATAGCCATAAACATCAAACTCAGACATTGTAGTTTGGTCAATTTCTAAAGTATCTTTTCCTTATAAGAATAAAATATGATTTTTTAGGCTACACCTAATCAGATATACATATCTTTCGATCAAAGAAATTATTACAAAAAAAGCCTTGTTATGAAGAAAAATATAAGATTATTTTCATCATTTTCCAAAGGTTAACACTAATAAATAATAATGAACTTTCAAAAATCTTACATTTTGGTCACTGCATCTAACTAACAAATAAATTTCAGTTTAGAGGATTGATTCAAGAAGTACATCCATGACTTCTTGTAGCTGAATTTGGGGGAATGCTAAGACCTATTAAGATATGTGGAAATGGTCTATGAGACTACGGTTGCTTTCTGGAGGACAATACAAATTCAAAATGTTATCACGTATCTTTCCTCTAGTAGATTGATTAATTTTTTATGACATCTCAACAGGAATATAGTAACAACAGGTAATAAGAACAGAGTAAATGCATGAAATTAGAGAAGAAAAAGGAGACAGAGTAAAGAAAAAACCTGGAAAAAAAGAAATGGAGAAGAAGACCATTGTAGAAGAGCATTATAAATCGTACGACTCAATCCAAAATCGTAAGAATAAAAAATTCAATGTAATTCTCTTTCTCTCTCTCTCTCTCTCTCTATATATATATATATATATATATATATATATATATATATACATAGTATTTTTGAATAAAGAAATCATTATCTTCCAAAAACTTGGGATCCTAAGATTTCAACTTGGAGATTTTCGGCTATTCATCTGGAAAAAAAGATATCAGTTATATTGATTCAAAATTTCAAATTAATTAACTTGCTTATTTAATGAGTTTTAAAATTCAAACCGCTATCTCAAATTGATTCATTTACGTGAGATATTCTGCGAAATAAATTATGAATAATATTGACTTTAATTTTTACTCACAAATATTTTGTTGATTTAATGGTATTAGATTAGATTTTGTGGGTTAATAATCGAATTATTGGTATGCTTATTTAATGAGTTTTTTCAAAAAAAAATAATAATAACTAAACGGGTTTGAATTTTGAAGACAAAAACTATAAATAAGGGAGTTAAATTAGAAACAATAAACAATATTAATTATAAAATTTGATATCTCGTATATAAATAGAATAATATGCTTCAGTTGATAACATAATTGTTAAATTTAAAGATTCTATAATTAAATGTACTTGTGTTTGATATTTATTTGGGGAAGATGATATCAACAATTTGATCTAAGGGTAGAAAACATATGATACAATCAAGGGTCGTGATTGCTTCATTGGTAAATTAAGGGTTATCTTCTAATAATATTTAGATATGAATGAAACTAATATGCTTAAAGTAGATTGATTAATTTTTTCCATGACCTCTCAACATTAATACACTAATAACATGTAACAAGAAGAGAGAGTAAATGCAAGAAATTGGAGAATAAGAAGGAGAACAAAGTAAAGAAAGAACCTAGAAAAAAGAATTGAAGAAGAAAATTGCTAAAGAAGAACATTGTAAATTGTAGAACTCAATCCAAAATCGTAAGAATAACAACTTCAATGTAATCGTATATATAGGGTGTTTTTAAATAATCAAATCATTATCTTCTAAAAAAAATAGGATCCTAAGATATCATTGTGGAGATTTCCGGCTACTAATCTAGAAAAAAAAATCAGTTATATTGATTCAAATTTACAAATTAATTGACTTGCTTATTTTATGAGTTTTAAAATTCAAATCATTATCTCAAATCGATTCATTTTATGTGGGATATTCTGTGAGATAAATTATGAATGATAGTGACTTTAATTTTGACTCTCAAATATTTTGCAGATTTAATTGGATTCGATTACATTTTATAGGTTAATAACCAAATTAATGATTTGCTTATTTAAAGAGTTATTTAAAAAAAAAAACGGATTTAAAATTTGAAGCCAAAAGCTATAAATAAGGAAGTTAAATTAGAAATAATATTAATTATAGAAATTAATATCTTCTATATAAATAGAATGATATGTTTCAATTGATAACATAATTGTTGAATTTAAAGATTATATAATTAAATGTAATCGTGTTTGAATTCTATTTGGGAAAGATGATGTCATCAATTTGATCTAATGGTAGAAAACATATGATTGAAATATAATCAAAGGCCTGATAGGTTCATTGGTGAATTAAGGGTTTTCTTTTAATAATATTTAGAGATACGAAGGATATATATTCGATATAAAGGAGATATTGTAATAATGTAAATGGTTTTCATTTTGATTATATTCCCAATAATTCTTGATACGGTAAATTTAAAAGGAAAACATGCTTTATATTATTAGGACATCCTTATACCCACCACATACCACATATGTGGTGGGTGCCACATCAACACCACATTCCACTACCACTAACATGGGATACTTACCACTAAACACACCACTCCACCTCATTTTTTTATTTAAATTTAATTCAAAAATACATTAAAAACATTTTTTTAATACTAGTTTTTCCATTAAATTAAAATACCAAATTACATTAAATAAAAACTAAATTAATTGAAATTAAAAAATAAAATAAAAATAACAATCAAAATAAAAATTACATTAGTCAATTTAAAAAAAATTAAAAAAAAACATTAAAAAAAACTAAAAATTTCAACCATATATAAAATAAACTACCCCCTACGCCTACGTCGGGCTCGAACCGACTCTTTCATTGCTTGGAAAAGTTCCAAGTCTTCGCCCTCAAGGTCGTCCGCTTTCATTTTCAAGATTTTCATATTAGTTTTTGTTTGGAGTGTCTCTTGTGCCTCTTGAAATGATGTTTGTGCTTCGATCATTTTTTGTTCCATCCGAGTCATCACCTCGGCCTTCGTTTCTTGAAGCTGCACATATCGATCAAATTTATCGCCGAACATATCCATAACACTAGAATTCGAAGATGTTGACGCCGCCTTTTTTTGCTTTATTTCTTCCAACGGGCCGAGGAAGAGGTTGGTCGGTTTCAAGATTTATCGGATCGTCGTTGATGTCGATGTGTGTTCGGCCGTCCGATTGTTGAGAAGTTCCATCGGGGTTTCTCGAACGCTTTGAACCGGAAGATTGGGAACTTCCTTCTGTTTGCTCTTTCCATTTTGGGGCGTCTTTCAATTTTAGCCACGGTTTCATATACGGAAAAGTTTTGCGTGTAGGCTTTGTTTTTTCATATTGGTCCATGGTCGCCTTGAATACATCAAAATCGTTCGAGCCGCTTTTGCGTATGTTTAGGAGATTGTTGTAGATTCCTCCAAAATCGATGCATTTTAGTCGAATATCTCGCCGTTTCGACGTAATTTGATCGGCATTTCGAGTTTGACTTTCCATTAACTCGTAAAAAATGGCTCGGACTTTTTCCCAAAAACTTCCGTAAGTCTGGCTATCTCATACAATTGGATCTTTGGAAGCCGCCACCCATGCCTCCGCTAACTTTTCTTCTTCTTCTTTTGTCCATGGGACCCTTTCTTGGTTGGTAGTGGGTCGGGCCGTTTTTTTTCCTTTTTTCTTTTTTGGTTGAGGTGGTGGTGAAGGTTGCGTTTCCGGAACAAAATCCGGCGAAAGTGGTGGTTGTGAGCTTGGTGGTTGTGAAATTGGTGGTTTTTGTTGTTGTGACGATTGTTGTTGGAATTGTTGTAGTTGTTGGAATAGTTGAAATTGTTGGTATTGTAGTTGCATTTGTTGTTGTTGGAAAGCCGGAAAAGGTTGATATTGTTGTTGGAAAAGTGGTGTTTGTTGGATAGGGGAGCCACTTTGAAGTAGATTGATCAAACCGCCTTGAGGTGACTCCATAGTCGGGAATTGTCGAGGTGTTGTATCTAACGCAAAAGCGTTATCGGGTTTGCGATTTCGGTAGTTTGGAGGGGTATTTTGGTTGGGATCCATGATTTTTGGTTGTGAAGATGTAGTGTGTAGTTTGTGTATAGAGAAAGAAAAAATGGTGTAAAAAATAAGGAGTAAAAATATGGTATTTATAGGTAAATAATTGTTTATTTATTTATTTATTTATTTTTAAATCTAGCCGTTCAACAACGGCTACACAAAAAAGAAACGAAACAAACGGTCGAATTCTTGCATCGGAGCCTCATTGGTCGTTTAGGGCCGTTGTCCGGGACACGGAAGGCCACGACCACGACCCACCACGAACCACCGAGGTGGTGTGCACGGCCGTGGTTCGTGGCCAACTAGACCACGGTCCTGCTCGTGCTACGTATACCGGTTAGTCTTATATTGTAGTTATCAATGGAATGTTTATCCATACAACATATTTAACTGTAATTTAAAATTTATTTGTGTTTTTATATTATCTCATCTTTCAATATCTTTTTATAAGTGTAATTTAAAATTTTAATTTTTTAACGCTAAATAAAAAAACGAACATTATTTTGAAGCAAAAGATATCTCTATATGCAACTCTGTAAATAAATACATCTTAATAAATCAAAATGGTCTAAAGTCATGTTAATAACAAATTAATTTTTATTCTATTAATTAAGTAATATGTGAAAAATTAACTTAATATAATACACATAGTGTTTTATAATAATATTTTATATAAAATATCTCATAATTAATCAAGAAACATTGATATTTTACTTTACTAAAAGTTGGAATACATTTTTGACGTTATGATAATTATTATGGCGAGTCCTAATTTAAATAAAAAAAAAAGTAGATAAAATACATTTATCTTTACTAAAAATGAAGAATGTTAAATTACTAAATAAATATATGTTCCTTTTTGGTTTTCTAATGGAAAACACGATAATTTTGTTTAAGGGTTGGTGATATGGACTTTAAGTAAGATCATAATATGAGTTAGAGTTTAAATAAAATAGTAGTTTAATATAAAATAAGGTTTTATCTAACAAATTATATATATATATATATATATATATATATATATATATATATATAGACTTAGGTTCAAATGTTTTCACTATTTATTGTGTGCATGTATGATTAATTCTGGACCAATCATATATATATATATATATATATATATATATATATATATATATATATATATATATAGGTTCAGGTTTATTTGAGATCATTCTAATTTTATGAGACCGTGAGACTAAATCTAAAAATAATTTTAAAATGCAAAATAAATGGAAAAATCCAAAAATTCTTTTTTTAAATATTATTTTCGGAACTTGAATTACCTAAAAAAATAAAAAATAAAAAATAAAAACTTCGTTTTTTTTTTTTTGAAAAATACGTGAAATATTCTAATAGAATATTACACTGACATATTTCTAAAAAATAGTTTTAAAATGCAGAATAAATGGAAAAATCTAAAAATTCTTCTTTTAAATATTATTTTCGGAACTTGAATTAACTAAAAAGAATAAAAATAATTAAAAATAAATTCCATTTTTTTTAAAAATACGTGAAATATTCTAATAGAATATTACACTTACATATTCTAAAAAATAATTTTAAAATGCAGAATAAATGGAAAAATCTAAAAATTCTTTTTTAAAATATTATTTTTGGAACTTGAATTAACTAAAATAAATAAAAATAAATTCCATCTTTTTTGAAAAATACGTGAAATGTTCTAATAGAATATTACATTGTACATATTCTAAAAAATAATTTTAAAATGCAAAATAAATGGAAAATCCAAAAATTCTTTTTGTAATATTATTTTCGGAACTTGAATTAACTAAAAAAAATTTAAAAAATAAAAAATAAATAAATGAAATAAAAAAATACATCTCACGGTCTCACAAATTATAGGTGGTCTCAAATGAACCTAACCCTATATATATATATATATATATATATATATATATATATATATATATATATATATATATATATATATATATATATATATATATATATATAGTAAAGTAACAAGGGTTTTGGCAGATTTGATCCACAACTTTTCCAAATATCTCATTTTTTGTCTTTCTTGCTTTTGTGGGCAGTTTATGTCGTTTTCTATAAAGTTTGTCGACACGTGTTATTTTCATTTTCCTTCACCGTTTTGTCGCCCAATCAGGTTTAGATTTCTGTTTCTGAACCTTTCTCTACCGCCTCATCTCAACACCGTCTATTGTACCCTCTGCTCCCCCACCCACTGTCTCCATTTACGTCTCCTCCACCGATTAGCGTAAGTGGGAGAAGAAGACGCCTCCACCGATTCCGCTCAATATCGGTAAGTGGGAGAAGATGTCCGCAAGTTGGCGATGAATGGATCGACAACGCCTTCCTTCATCTTCACCAGGTTGATGGTTCTTCTGCCTCACGCAACCGTCCGGTTACCCGACTTTCTCTCTCTCTCCTTTAATTCTCTTCTTCTGCAATTCTGATCCCGACCGTCTGGTTACCCGCTTCTGTTGTTTCTCTTTATTTTTATCTCTTCCTTCGTTTTGGGGTATGATTTCGTCGCCCTATGGAGGATTGATGCAAAATAACTTCAAATCACAGGAATAGATTTGGGGAAAGGTAATGACAATAAGTTGAGACACAAATTACAAGATTTTGCTGTTTCATTACACCTTTCTTCTTACAGGTTTCATCGGAGATAACAGGTGAGATTCGATCTCTAGAAACACCACACAACTACGAACGAAGAGAAAATATGGGAGAAGAACAACAACATCAAGACGAGAAAGAGAACAAGGACTTAGGTCAGTTCTCAAAACCAACTATACAGTGGTTAAAGTAATTTCACAGTTTAAACATGTTTTTTTGTAACTTGGGATGCCATTGTTCAACCAATTTACTCTTTTTCCTGTCTGTGTATGTTTCAGACATTACTTTTATCTGTGGTAAATTACATGATGAAGTCAGCAACACATGTATTTCATTGTACATATATTAACATCAATTTTTTAAACCATTCATTTGTTAGAAGAACTCCCAAAAGATAATGAAATTTTGATGATTTACATTGTCTGTTATCTAGCAAGCCAGGTACCATTTTTTGTTTTCTATATTTTATTTAGTTATATCTTCTACTATGAAATCATATTTGTAGGTATTTTCACATTCATCCATTAGTATCACGTCTATGTGCATCAATCTACTGTACAGCCCAAGTTCTTTAGTTCTTCATCCTTTCAAGGTATCAATATTTTAATATTCTATAACATATCCTTTTGTAGTATTTTTTTTATATTGATTCATTAAGTAATAAAATAATTATTATTTTCTTTTCCGTTTCAAAGCAGATAAATTGCTTGCTAATCTTTTGGAGCCACTAATATGTGAAGTCTTCATCGAATATTCACAAAATTCAGGTTCTAATCTTCTAAAAATCTGTAATTATTTATCCATTAGACAAAGCTATGAACTAGAGCTGATAAGTTCAGCTCATGTGCAGCCTGGAAAGAATAAATTAGAGTCCACTGAAAAAGATCTGAAAGAAAAAGAAGAGGAACTTCAAGATTTGGAAGCGCTTAATGCCTTAATCAAGCATTGATAATCAAAGAAAGATCAAGCAATGATTAATTACAGGGTGCTCGCAAAGAGTTGATTTCTGTGAGCTTCTTTTCTTCCAACTCTATGCATTTGTAATAAATCATGTTTATAAATTTATGATTATATTTCTAATTACATTTTATCCTCCGAAAGAAGCCTCATGTTTTTTGGTCAATTGATCTTTCATAGAAAGTTTGTTGCTTCTGTTAAATGTAGAAGCTTTGTCTAAACGGATTCTTGATTTGATGATATTTGGATGGAATTACTAGGGACAATTTAGCAAGTCGCCTCCAAGTACGCAACTATTTTCTTGAAAATGTTTTTTTTGTTAAGTGGATAAATAATGTTTGTTTGGAATAAATGACCATCTTATCATTATGTTTACTATGGAGTTTATAAGTAAATTTGAAAAAAAATGTTCATTCTTGGTGACTAAATGAGGAAAGATAGGTTTTCTTTTGCCAATTATCTGATTAATAGAATGTCAACGAATTTATTTTCGTTTTTTCTTTCATTTTGTTGACCAGATATATGTCTGCCGATATAGTCATGACACAACAGTTATAGTAGCTCTATAATTTTGTAGGTAGCAGTTGGCTACGAAACTAATGAATCTGGTAGAAGAAAATAAAGGTACAATATGGTCAACTTTCTTTATATATTTATTTGGTTTTTAAAGCCTAAACCCTCTTGGCACACATCTGTCAAAATTTGTAACGAAACTATATGTTACTTGCTCTTAAAGTTAGGGATTAATTGAGTCTATTTTCTCTGAAAGTTTGGGATCAATTGATTCTATTTCACTAATTGTTGATTATATTTTTGTATCAAGTCGTTTAATTTTAGCATATGACACATGATAAATTAGTATTTACATTGGTGGTGATTCAAGCACGTTTTTGATGTGCCTAAGATTTGTAAATCGTCCTTTTAAGTGTAAAAATGACTAGAGTGCAAGTAATCTCAAAATCTATGTTTTTGTGCTTACTGCAAACTGTGGGGTTAGTTTTTGAGGTTAAACCTATTGCATTTCAGATTAACCACATGTACTTTTTTACTGAATTAAACACCAACAAATTTCAGTTTGTAGAATTTGAGATCATGTGTTATGTATTTATTAATATGCTTTTTTGAAACTAAACATATTTAAATTTGTTTTAAAGTTCAAACTTAGTTTTGGGGCACAAAAGAAGGACGACAACGTTTTGCTGCTTGATTTGGTCCTTTTGTATACGTGATTTTTATAATTTTTGTTGCAAAAGTTCAGTTGTATTTTTGGTCATTTTTTTGAAGTGTGGTAACAATTTTGATCCCCATACCAAATAAATGACTATAGTTGTATTTTTTTACTCTTAAATAAATATTTATGATTTAATCTAATTTTGTGAATTCAAAGTTATACTAAATAACAAATTTCTATAAAAAATAAAAATAAAAAAAGGTAAATATAGTCATTTTTTATGGAAGGCGGACGAAAATCATCAAGGGAACTGAAATAAGGAACAATATTGCAGAACCTGACCAAAATCAGGCCTAATTGACCAAAAATGTAATTTACACTTCGGGATTATATGTTCGGAAGTCGATATTAATATCTTTAAGTGATATTATTGATATATTGTTGTTAACTATATTTTTTTTATTACACTGAAGTTTGTAATAATATTTGAGGTTCATACATTGTTAACAGGTAACCCATACGAATTGTGTCAAATAAAAACTCTGTAAACATGTTTATACAGCAACAAAGACAACTGCTTGAATTAATATTGAAGTAGATTGAGGATGTTTGAATGCAGAGGACGAACAAAATGAGAATTACCAAATTTCATGGTAAGAAAATCCAAATCACAATAGGACAAATTACATTATGTACTTTTGAATACCAATTGGTTCATTTGGAAGTACTCGATGATCTGAATTGAGAATATGATAGATGAATTCTTATTGAATCCTAACACAAAAAATATATTTTGAAGTGCATCAGGTATGATATTAGTGTTCAATATAAACAAACAGAATGTTAAAATGGTCATTTACTACTTTTTTGTTTCTGTCAAGTTCAGGCCCTTGCATCTAAAAGAGAACTTATATTCATGTTGCTCAACCCGAATGATCCAACAATGGAGCACATAAATTCCAATAATTTTCATAGCACATTTGCTGGTAAGAGAACAATGTTATTCCGACTCAATTTGTTTGCATATTGTTGTATTAAATTCATTTTAATGTGTATTTTTTTCAGCTTTGAACCCATCCTTCTAGAGCAATTGATCAGAACAGAACAGAGAAAGCTATAATGTTTTTTGTGGATTAAGAAATGGAGTTGTTAAGACTATTGAGTCTCGCCAAAAATTTAATGATAATGAGAGTATATTTGTCTTTTTTCTTTTGGTAGTTGTATACATCTTATTCTACTCTTTTGGATACAATATTTGATCTTCTATAAAAAGATGTAAAAACATGACATTTAACCTATTTTTCTTGCTTTGTGTGTTATTAATATTAGATGAGTAAGTGGATTTAACTTGATTTTGCTGTGTGGTCAGTAAAAACTATTATGTCACACTCTTTATATTCGCTCCAAATTACAATCTTTATATTCTCCAATGTAACACTTTTGGGATTCATAATTGATATCAAAATCTTTTTAACCTATTTATATATTGTTAGACACGGACATAATTCATAAAGTTTTGTTCTATTTTGTTACGTCCTTACATAAATAGGCGAATTGCGGAAAATAGCAACATACTTTACGATGAATACCAATTAAGGCAATGAACTATAGTTGAACACGAGAAATGAAATGGACATGAAAACACAAAATGATCGAAGTTTCCTAAATCCATCCCCTACAACGCGGGGCTTCCCATCTAGTTATTTATTAAAATTATAAAATGAATGTATATTAAAATGAAAGGAAGAGATATAAATGAATAATTTTGGAAGTAATTTTTAAATTCAAAAGATGATATATGGACTTTTGATGTATCCATGGCAAATCATAAAGATATGCAGCTAGCTATGACTTTAGGACTAGAGTATATTATGACACTTCATTGTAAACAATTATATAGGTTGTTCTACTTCGACATGCATTTAAGATTTTTAGAAACTTATTTTTCAACCCTTCTATTTTCATAAGGGGTTGGCTAAAAAGACACCCTATATTGCAATATGGACACCCTAATTAATTTTTTAAATGTTTTTATTGACTGAAATTGCATTGTTTTCCGGAAAAACTGATTATAAACAGTTAATTATTGATTGACTTTTTAAAAAGTGGTCATTATCTTTGAATAAATTTTCTATTTTTTAAAGTTTACTTTATACAATATCATAGTTATACAAGACAAAACATAAAAGTTTGAAAAAAATAACCAAATGCCCTTCATTATTTAGTTTTTAGCATAAATATGATTTAGAGAATATATGTCGTGATATATGTTTTACTCTGACTTATGATAATAATTGTTTATATTTAGAAAAAAAAATAGATTATAGATCTTTAATAATTATTTACATTTTAAAGTAATAATTTTCCTTGTATGTTACGTTCTTTAAAGTAATACTATTTCCGCTAAAGAACTAAACGTTTGTAAAAATTAATTTCTGAAAAAGTTATTCACATTCGTCACTTAACGCGGGTAAACAATTAGTATGATAAATAGACCAATTTGACCTCATTAAGAAATGACCAATTTATAACAAAACTTCAAACAAAAAGCTTAACTGTAATAATTAAAACTCTAGGGACTAGTATTGGAATGGAGCCATACTCTCGGGGGAGAACTTCGATTGGAGTTTACCTCAAGAACACCTGCGCTTGTTGCAAACATCTCTGATAAACGAAAAACAAAATATTGGCTCTCAAATTATACTCTATCATCTCTTAGCATTTCACGGATCACAACATTCTATGATCTCTCTTTTTCTCCTTTAGATCTTACATTTTGACATTTTCCACTTCCTCCAAAATTATCTTGTTACCTATCTTCTTTTCCCATCATCATCCCAGGCTTCATGATTTATTTGTCAAATAGTTTTCGATTCGATTTTAGCGTTTTAAAGAGGTGAAAATGATGGAGTGCTTTGCACTGAATCTGGTGTTTTTCAACAATAATTGAATAGAAATTTGTACATAAAAAAGAGAGTATTTTTGCAAGAAAATGTCTCCAGTCAAATTTCTATTCACGTTCCTCTTCGTTTCGGTCAGTATATGGCTCATATTACTGTAAGTATCTAAATTAAACATACATCTCCACATTTTAACCTGATATTTGTGTTTTTCGTTTAAAGTAATTGTTATTGCCATTGATTATGTTATTGTTGTATGGACAACCTTAAATTTGCATTAATGAGATACAATCAACCGCATTTGTGATTTGACTATACCATTCCTTCGTTCCTACTAAAATTTTACATTCGGAAGTTCATTAAGATTATTGGAAACTGATAATCGGATAATTCATATTGTAGGAGCTTTTATTTGTGGTAAAATAATCAATATTTCCATACAAGTCACTTTAAATAAATTCGATAATTAGATAGAACCTGCAAAATGGGAAGTCAAGTGTGATATTGATATGTCCCAAGTGAAAAAAGTACATTAATTGTAATACTCACCTGAAGAACATTGTGTTCGTTCATGCTAGCTTGACTCAATGATAAGGAGGAGTGAATCCATTCAAGTTTGGACATCACCTTCCTTGGGACAAAAAAATTCGATTTTAGTCTGATTGACATCGGTTCCCGTCATAGTCGAATGCATGCTAAACATAATACAACCTTTTATATTTAGTCATCTCCTTTATAACAAACTGAGGCTTAAGGTCACTGTTAGCTAAAAGAGTAGTAAGTTAAGTGGTGTTACGCATCATTGGGAAGTTCAAAACATATATATATATATATATATATATATATATATATATATATATATATATATATATATATATATATATATATATATATATATATACACACACACATACACATACTAGTAGGATACCCGCACGATGCAGCAGCGCCATATAATTCACTTTGGCAGATAGTTTGATATGGCGATTAGTTTTCTTTTCGTGTGAGTTCATTTCAGCCTTTTGACCGATTGTTTTGTGTCGGAAAGTTTCTTTCGGCAAATAGTTGCGAGCTAGGTACGTGGATGCGGGAGAGAAATAGTTTTTTATCATGTGTCATCTATTGCTCTGGTTTTATTTTACGATTATATTAAATATAAAACTATGTGCGATGATCTTCAATGTGTGATCCGTGAATAGGTTCGATTAGCAATTAGTTTCCTTTAGCACACAACGAATAGTTTAGTTTTCAGTATTTATTTCTATATGACGATTATTTTCATTTTGGGAACATATCATATTCCAAAGAATACGTACTGAATCTATAAAAAAAATTATTATTAAAATATATATTTATAATTGTAAACGTTTTTTTATTTTATTTTATACTAAAAATGATTTTAAATGAAAACAAAGCTCTACTATATAGATTCCACTAAAGATTATTTTTATATTTTTATGTGGATATTTATGTCATTTTAATACCAAATCATTATTTCAAAATTGTGTTACTTTTATTATAAAGAAAAACAAACGTTATTTTTCAACCCTTCTATTTACATAAATGTCTTTGGATAACCCTTTTATTTTTTTAAAGTTTTACTTTATATAATCATCATAGTTATATACAACAAAACGAAAAAGTTTCAAAAAAAAAAAAATAATAATAAAATGTCCATTATTTAGTTTTTTAGTATAAACATAATTTAGAGAATATATGTGGTGATATATGTTTTACTCTGGGATATGATAATAATTTTTTATTTTTAGGGAATATATATATATATATATATATATATATATATATATATATATATATATATAGATTTTCAATAAATATTTACATTTTAAAGTAATATTTTTCCTTGTATGTTACATTTTTTTAAATAATACTATTTCCGCAAAAGAACTAAACGATTGTAGAAATTAATTTCTGAAAAAATGATTCACATGCATCACTTAGCACGGGTAAATGACTAGTCAGATAAATAAACCAATTTGGCCTCATTACGAAATGACCAATTTATAACAAAACTTCAAATAGAAAGCCTAACGGTAGTAATTGAAACTCTAGGGACCAACATTGGAATGGAGCCATACTCTCGGGGGAGAACTTCGATTGGATTTTACCTCAAGAACACTCGCGCTTGTTGCAAACATCTCTAATAAACGAAAACCAAAATATTGGCTCTCAAATTACACTCTATCATCTCTCAGCATTTCACGGATCTCGACATTCTTTGATCTCTCTTTCTCATTCATATCTTACATTTTGACATCTTCCACTTCCCCTGGAATTATCTTCTTACTTATCTTCTCTTCCCCATCATCATCCTAGGCTTTATGATTTATTTGTCAAAACAGTTTTCGATACGATTTTAGCATTTTAAAGAGGTGAAAATAATGGGGTGCTTTGCAGTGTTTTTCAAGAAGAACTGAATGGAAATTTGTACATAAAAAGGAGAGTATTTTTGCAAGAAAATGTCTCTGGTCAAATTCTTGTTCACGTTCCTCTTCGAATCAGTCAGTATATGGCTCATAGTATTGTAAGTATCTAAATTAAACATACATCTCCCTATTTTAACCTAATATTTTTGTTTTTCGTTTGAAGTAATTGTTATTTCCATTGATTATGTTATTGGTGTATGGATAGCTTGAAATTATACTATTGCTTCGTTCCGACTAAAATTTTACATTCGGAAGTTCATTAAGATTATTGCAAAAACTGATAATCGGATTATTCATATTATAGGTTCTTTTATTTGTTGTACAATAATCAATATTTCCATAGAAGCCACTTTGATTACATCTGCTAATTAGATAGAACCTGCAAAATGCGAAGTCAAGTGTGATGTTGATATGTCCCAAAGTGACAAAGTACACTAATAGTACTACTCATAAGGAGAACATTGTGTCCGTTGATGCTAGCTTGCCTCAATGATAAGGAGTGAATCCATTAAAGTCTGGACATCACCGGACAAAAAAATATAGTTTTAGTCTCATTGACATCGGTTCCCATCATAGTCGAATGCATACTAAACATGGTACAACCTCTTCTATTCAATCACTCTCGCATCTACATACCTATCTCGAAACTATTCGCCAAAAGAAACTTTCCGGCACAAAACAATCTGCCAAAAGGTTGAAATGAACTCACACGAAAAGAAAACTAATCGCTGTATGAAACTATCTACCAAAGTGAATTATCTGGCGCTGCTTCATGACGCGAGTACCCTACTAGTATATATATATATATATATATATATATATATATATATATATATATATATATATATATATATATATATAAAGAGAGAGAGAGAGAGAGAGAGATAGTTAGGTTCAAATGTTTCTACTATTTATTGTATGCATCTATGATTGATTCTGGACCAATCATTTTAGTTATTTTAAGAAATTAATTAATGCATATTAGATGTTAAAGATATAATGAGTATTAATTAAATTTTAAGCATTTAATATATATTAATTACTTTCTTAAAATAAGTAAAATGACTGGTTCATAATCAATCTTACATGCACACAATAGATAGTAGAAACATTTTAACCTAACTCTCTCTCTCTTTCTCTCCCCCTCTCTCTCTCTCTCTCTCTCTCTATATATATATATATATATATATATATATATATATATATATATATATATATATATATATATAAACACTAGTAGGGTATCCGCGCGATGCAGCAACACTAGATAATTCACTTTGGTAGATAGTTTCATATGACAATTAGTTTTCTTTTATCGTGAGTTCGTTTCAACCTTTTGGCAGATTGTTTTGTACCGGAAAGTTTTTTCGGTTAATAGTTTCAAGCTAGGTACGTAGATGCGGGAGTGAAATAGTTTCCTATCATGTGTCATCTATTGCTTTGGTTTTATTTTACAATTATATTAAATGTAAAAGTACGTGCAATGATCTTCAATGTGGGATCCATAAATATGTTCCATATGCAATACATGACAATTAATTTCATTTTGGGAACATATCGTATTCCAAAGAATATGTAATGAATCTAAAAGAAAATTATATATATATATATATATATATATATATATATATATATATATATATATATATATATATAAAATTGTAAATGTTTTTTATTTTATTTTATAACAAATATGATTTTAAATGAAAACAAAGCTCTACTATATAAATTCCACTAAAGATTAGTTTTATATTTTTATGTATAATGATATTTATGTCATTTTATTACCAAATCGTTATCTTAAAAATTTGTTACTTTTATTATATGGAAAAACAAAGGTTTTTTCTCAATCCAATATAAATCAAAATTTGTTGTTTTTATGCAATCTGTTCTATTAATTATCTAAAAAAGGTTGACTATTCTTGTGAATTTTAAAGAGTTGCAGTTAGTTGTTTAGTTTTTATTTAATCTGTTTTAACTCAGTATTTATTTATAATAATAATAATAATAATAATAATAATAATAATAATAATAATAATAATAATAATAAGTGAGCTGTATGCACAAAAAAACATCTCATACATTGAGCGATAACCAAATTAGACATGTAAATGAAGTTCCACTAACATCACCATATATACTCTCTTAATCATATTATTGTTAAAAAAAAAACTAAATAACTTTCAAGATAGGAAAACATGAATAAAATAAAATAGATTAGTTCATTAGTAAATTTTTTGTATAAATGTTAAAAAATATTGGATAAATAGCCACTTAAGTAAGATGGCATTGTACCTTATTTAAATTTATCAATTACGTTTTATATTCAAAAAATAATTATGTTATTTCCTGTAATATAAAAATAAAGTAACATGTTTTATTAAGTTATAAGAATATAAACAAAACAATCACTTATAATATTTTTATTGTCGAAAATTTTAACTATTATAACTTTTAGTTAAATTGTTCTAACAAATATGTTTAATAGGAACAAAAAGCATATCAATGTGTGAAGAAAGATAGTCTAGTAATCCGTTCTTTTGGGTGTGGGCCTCCCCTTCGGTCTATTTCAACCGAATATCGGGTCTATTTCATCCCTACCACTACCATATAATAACATAAGCAACTGCTAACTAGTCACAAAAACATCAACAAATAATGGCATACCAGACAATTATCACAAAGAAAATCATCTTACTATATAACTAGTGAGCCGACCTTGGTGCCTTCAACCCACGAATTCTACGAAGGGATACTCTCCTCAAAGAAAGACGAACCCTACAACTGCTTCTGCTGCGCACCGGCTCCAAACACTGAACCAAAACCCCAAAACTAAACTCCATCAATACACATGCCTAAACCTAAGCACTAGGCCCACTAATGGCCCAACTAACCAAGCTCATAATTGGCCTAAGCCCATTGGTCCCAATCAAGGCCTAACAACATTAGGCCCACTAAGGTACAATTCACCATCCAAGGCCCATTAGGGCAAACCCAGCAAGGAAAGCCCAAACAGAAGTCCATTACTCTAAAATCCTTAGTTCATTATGAGCCCAAACCAAAGGATAAGTCCAAGACTAAGTTAGCCAACAATCAAAGAGCCCAATACTTGCACACGAGGTTCTCACGTCATGAGGTCGTGTCTCTTGCCCAGAAACTTCCTCGAACCCGCTCTCACATTGGGAGGTCTTATTCCCCACATCGTGAGTCCAGATCTGACCAAAAATGAGCATTAAGCTCCCAATGTATTAAGCCTTAACATGGGACAGTCTGGAGAGTCTTCCTTGACCCCAAAGGCCATAAAAAGCAAAGCTTTTTAGTCATGTATGTCCAATACATGACTCAAACACCAACTAAGGTCAAAATGGAGGACATAGGACCAAGACTCAAGCTTGTAGTCCAAAACCATGACCAAAATCCAAATCTAAGACTTATAAGACTTAAGATACCACCAAGATCCATAAAGTTGCCAACTTTATGGATCCCATGCATGCTACCCAACATTATAAGCCATAATATGCATGGGAACTTAGATCTAGCAAGCAAGGAAAGGAAAGGCATGAGCTTGAGGACCTACAAAGGTCCAAAAGCTCCACAACTAGCTGATGATGAAGCCAAGATGCTAAAAAAAATGCACCAAAAATGATATTCTTCTCCCAAAAGCTCTTGAATAACACCAAGAATGACCAAGAACTTCAATGGGGGCTGAGATTAGGGTTTCCAGAGGTCTTGGAAGTGAAGAAGGTTGTGGAGGAGCAACCCTAATCATCTCATACCTTTAAATACCCTAAAATAAGGGCTTTGGGGCATAAGGTGCATCTCACGTCGTGAGCGCTTCATGCTCACGTCATGAGCCTTAAATGAGCTTGGTCAACAAGTCAACGATCACTCACCCGAACCACTCCAACTTCAAACGACCATAACCTCTTCGTTTCAACTCCGTTTTCAACGTTCTTTATATCCACGGAAAGGTATCAGAGATATCTACCTTTGTATCAACTCCCTCTTTCCATAAAAACTTTTCGAACAAAAATCTAATTTCATAAAAGGCCCGAACTGCCACTTTACCGATATACCCTTGGTCCCCAAAAGCATAAACTGAACTCTCGAATCATCTAAGCTACCTTACCCATACTCAAATGGGTCTAAACCTTTCTCCCACAAGATCTGAAGCATCCTAGTAACATATATTCGGGTCACGGACCCGAATATGAATCGAACTAAAACAAGATGTTACAACTCTCCCCCACTTAAATTAGATTTCGTCCTCGAAATCATTCCTTACCATCCCTGACCCACTAGATAACTTGAGCCACACGAACACGCCCCGAACATACCACAACCTTTCCAAGGATACCGAAACCAAACCTAGCCGAACTTTCTAAACCCGAAGAAGAACAAATCCTTAATACCTTGCAGAAAACCACATCTACCTTTTTGAAGCCTTAAATCTCAAATTGGTCTGACTTCCCGACAGACCGCCCATACTGAACCACTACCATGTCGAATCTTCATAGAATACCTGACTAAACAAACCACTTCCAACATTGATTATCTTGATGCTTCCATTAGGAACATAATCACTGACCATATGCTACAGCATAACACTTGTACTCGACAGAAGGCTCAGATAATCCTTCAAGTAGAAGATTCATACCTGCAATGGTTAGACTCAAACGAGAGCTGTGCAATAGGGTCAAATCAATTACTCTGAGATTATTTAATCCAAACTACAAGTGACTTATCATTTTTCTGAATAGCAAGCGACTCAACACACGAATCCTAAATCACTAATATTTCCTGAATTAACGTGTTGTTCCCTTGCTGCTTTCCAAAATCAGCCGAGACCTCCATGGTCCCAACTTGTCTGTCAACTATTTGAAACACCGGATTCCTACCCGGTTGCTGAGTCAAAAGACACACACACACACAGTCACCCCAGATGACTTTCGAGAGAAAATATCATCTGGCGACAAAATCCCAAACAGTCTCGCCACCAAACCCAATACTAAAATGAATGCTACATGACCAATTGTAGTCTTATATCTTACCTGGTCTCCGGTGACCTACTACTTCCTAATCCCAAGTATGTTGTGGCCCTTCCACAACTTTATGACCTAAGCTACCCTGGTCTAAACCATCCGAAGAAATCCATGACCGATCATAGGTTTGCCATACCCTCACTGTTGCACTGGGGCCAAAGAATGTTACGGGCTACCCCACAATCTTACAACACTCTCACGCTAACTGCCAACGATTGGGTGTTACGGGCCACCCCATAGTCTTATAATACTTCCTATTTTTCCATGGCCATCGCCCATGGTCTTACCGCTCATCTATCATTCCGTATACATCATATTCGAACACACACCCAACCAAGCGCCCAAGTTAGGCTTGAGTCATGCCTGGAATCCTAATTTGGGTCCACCAAAAACCTGCTAACCATCACCAGGAAAGCACTAACCAGCTTTCGGGATGTTTCCTGACTCCAAACTCACACAATCCTCACTCCGAATGGCCACTTGGGACGTCTCTCTTCCTGAACAACATGTGGAACTTGCCCTAGTTCCACACCCGATACAACTCTCGGAAATTCTGATCAATTCTCCCCTACTTGGATTCGACGAAGCTCCCTCTTCCCATAAGTCTAATGGATTCCCAACCTATCAAACCTCATATAGCATGAACCGACTATGACATGTGCTTACCACTACTAGCGTTCCATTACTAGCCAATCTCAATGATCTCCCAACTCCTGAAATCCAGAAGAATACTCTCTAAAATTCTTGGCAAGTCCGATAGATCCAATCACCTCCCATGATACCACCAATTCCTTAAGTTCTTATGCTAGGGACTAAACCTTTAACCCTTGCTCTGAACTGGCGAATCTTCACCCCAACTTCCATCCTCAAAGAATCACTGAATCCTAATCATCTACAACCCATGCGACCATAAAACTCCTCTGACATTTCTAATGACCAATCAACTCATGCACTGACATTATCGTCTTCCTACTACCGCTCCTCCCCTAGCAATGGTAGAGTTGAACCCTAAAAGTTATTCCATAGACGACTGCCGATCATACCAGAAAAAGTGATAAAACCACTGTAGCCTGACGATACTGGAGAACTAACCCGCTAAAACCTGACCATATATAGACCTTCCGCACCATACCCCTGAACCAACCTCAACCAAAAACCAGAATAACAACCGAAAAATTTAGAATCGGATACACGAGATACAACCCACTAATGATTCATTGGAGACTTTCGGCATGCAGAATGACATATCACAATCTTTGAAGATATAACCCAACATAACAGGGAATTAAACCAAAGATAACGCTTACCCAAATCGATACAAAATTCCCAAGCAATATAAATTATGATATTAACCAAGAAGAAAGAAACAGATAACATAACCGCAATATCGCCTGAAGAAACCCTGACTCCCTCTTCCTGCCGAAGAACCTGTGATGGAACCTGAGCTACTGCAACCACCAATCAGGGGCAATGCACCCTAATATGACTAGTCTGATGACAACGATGGAACAACTATACATCCAATGTGCATTCTTGGCGGAGGTGGCCCTTACATCCGCACTTGTCGTACTTAAACCATCCGCGCACATCCTCATGGGTTCCTTCATTCTTCGTTTAACCACCCCGGCCCCTCGGGGATCCAACACTAGCCACGACAACGTTCAATTGCTCAGATTGTCGAGCCTAAATATGAGTCTGCTTTCTCTTCCCCAACTGCCTATCTGAACCAATCTCCTGCTCCTGGGTTACCTCAACCAACTCATCAGTCGCCTGAATTGTGGAGGTCCGACCCTCGAACCTGGCGACCAGTCTATCAGTGACAAGCCCAATGATGTCGGGTAACTCCTCACGTAGGACTCGTGAAACCTCCGCGGCAATCCAATCATATGGTCGACCATCCTGAGGACATGGTGCATAACTCACCTCTGATCCCAATTGACAAGAGCTAACAATAGGATCCTCCTTCCTGAAGGATACATAGATCCACAAGCTTTAGGCTCTAGATAAGCCCCCAACTGCCCCACAACGATTTCGGATCGAAAGGCCCCGAGAAAACTATCGAGAGCTCCAAAATCCCTTCCTTGGTTGAACGAAAGACCACCGAGGTCCATTCCAAAACACTACGAGTATTCTCTGATGATATGAACTCATGCGATTGCGCATCGATTGGGCCAGGACCTGTTCCTGAGTCAGAACTAGAATCTGAATCCCATTCCTGAGTGCTCAACACCATATCAAAACAACACGTAACAAATATGAATATACCCAAGAATCATCCTGATTCGAGTATGGATGTTGTTCTTTCAGTAGTACGAGCCAAATACTACCTTCCACACCTATCCATACTTTCCTCAAGAATCGTCGTGGACCCTCTAAGTCATCCTCTCAAATTGATACTCTAAATGCTCGCTAACAGCACAACTAAATCCACTAAGAATTTCCTAGGCTTTCCTAGGTTTCCGACCTCACCCTTCCATCAGTTGTTGAAGAACTCCCCATAATGTTAGTTAGCTACCTTAGGAATATAGACACATGCAATAAAGCTCGGATAATCCTTCGAGTAAAAGACTCATCCCTATAATGGTTACACTCAAACGAGAGCTGCATAATAGGGTCAAATCCATCACTATGAGATTATTCAACCTTTACTACATGTGACTTAACACATTCACTTAATGGTTAACTCACATCACTTAAGAGTCCCACAAAGCAGAAAGCAAACAGCATGCATGCCGTAGCGCTCCAATCCATAGAATAATCAAAGAACATTCAAACTCACATACAACTCATGCTGGAAACTTCCACTCTTACTTCCGATTGCCTTATGCATGCAAATTATACACAATACAGGATCAATTAGACTGTCGAATAAAGTACTCTACCGTAGGACCAAAACCAAACAAGGAACAGGAAATAAGGCCAAATCGATAATTCTAGGGCTATAAGATCCTAACCATATACAATTTCTAAAGCATGCACTTAGCAATTACTGATACCAATACATACTATCAATCCATCATAACATCCAATGTTCCCTAGGCTACAAGGCATCACATATCAGGCCAATCTATCATGCAATTCTTGAAGGTATCATTAGCCTCATCCTAGCATGCAGTTCTAAAAGCTCATACAATAGGTAATCAAGGCATCTCTCCTATCATTCTATCATGCAGAGACTGGACAGATCCTTAGCCCTAACTAGCATGCAATTCACAAATTCATAAATCAAATCATAACAGATAACATGTATGGGTATTTTGGAAAAACTTACTTGAGCTCCACTGATTGCATGCACCACACCCTTTTCTTATCTTAGAAAAATATTTTCTTAAAAGTACTTTCTTTTGAAAACTTAACCAAATCGTCACCTGAGAGTATATCCGAATCCCTCAAACTAAGGCTCTGATACCAACTTGTAACGTCCTAAAAGTAAGACCATAAAATTTCATTTTTGATTTAATAAAACAGTGTTCCAAAAACAACATCCATAAATTTTTAACGAAATAAGTGTATTCGGATCATTTCTAATCAGAGTAAATTAAAAAATGCGGAATCATGTGGCGCGTGCTCTGCAATCATCCGGAGCTCCCTTGTTTGAAAACCGAAGTACCTGAAACACAAACTGAAAACCATAATCACAAAGCTTAGTGAGTTCCCCCAACATACCACATATATAACAAACATATTGCTGAGCGTATCTGGGTGCTCGACCTACCTTGTCGGGCATATACCCTACCGAGCATACTTGGGTGCTCGACCTACCCTGCCAAGAATATCTAGGTGTTGGCCTCCCCTTCGGTCAATTTCAACCGGATACCGGGTCTATTTCACCCCCACCACTACCACATAATAACATAAGCAACTACTAACTAGTCACAAAAACATAAACAAATAATGGCATACCAAACAATTATCACAAAGACAATCATCTCACTATATCATAACTAGTGGGTTGGCCTTGCTGCGTTCAACCCACAAATTCTACGAAGGGATACATACCTAAAAGAAAGACGAACCCTACAACTACTTCTGCTGCGAACCCGCTCCAAACACTAAACATAAACCCCAAAACTAAACTCCATCAATACACATGTCTAAACCCAAGCACTAGGCCCACTAATGGCGTAACTAACTAAGCCTATAATTGGCCCAATCCCATTGGCCCCAATCAAGGCCCAACTCTATTGGGCCCACTAAGGCTGAATTCACTATCCAAGGCCCATTAGGTCAAACACAACAAGGCAAGCCCAAACAGAAGTCCATTACTCTAAAATCCTTAGTCCATTATGAGCCCAAACCAAAGGATAAGTCCAAGACCAAGTTAGACAACAATCAAAGAGCCCAATACTTGCACAGGAGGTTCTCACATAGTGAGCACCTATGCTCACATCGTGAGGTCATGTCTTTTGCCCATAAAACTTCCTCAACCCCTCTCTCATGTTGTGAGGTCTTATTCCTCACGTCGTGAGTCCAGATCTGACCAAAAATCAGCATTAAGTTCCCAATCCATTAAGTCTTAACATGAGACAGTCTAGAGGGTTATCCTTGACCCTAAGGGCCATAAAAATCGAAACTTTTCAGTCATGTATGTCCAATACATGACTCAAACACCAACTTACGTAAAAAAAATGGAGGGAAAAGGACCAAGACTCAAGCTTGCAGTCCAAAACCATAACCAAAATCCAGATCTAAGACTTATAAGACTTAAGATACCACAATGATCCATCAAGTTGCCGACTTTATGGATCCCATGCATGCTAACTAACATTACAAGCCATAATATGCATAGAAACTTAGATCTAGCAAGCAAGGAAACGAAAGGCATGAGCTTGAGGACTTATAAAGGTCCAAAAGCTCCACAACTAGCTGATAATGAAGCCAAGATGCTAAAAAAATGCACCACAAATGATCTTCTTCTCCCAAAAGCTCTTGAATAACACCAAGAATTACCAAGAACTTCAATGGGGGCTGAGATTAGGGTTTCCAGAGGTCTTAAAAGTGAAGGAGGCTGAGGAGGAGCAACCCTAATCATCTCATACCATTAAATACCCGAAAATAAGGGCTTTGGGGCATCTGGTGCCTCTCACGTCATGATCTCTTCATGCTCACGTTGTGAGCCTTAAATGAGCTTGGTCAACAAGTCAACGATCACTCAGCCGAACCACTCCAACTTCAAATGGCCATAACTTCTTTGTTTCAATTCTGTTTTAAACATTCTTTATATCCATGAAAAGTTCTCAGAGAGCTCTACCTTTATATCACCTCCTCCTTTCTATAAACACGTTTCGAACAAAAATCTAATTCTATAAAAGGCCCAAACTGCCACTTTTCCGATATACCCTTGGTTTCCAAAAAACGCAAACCGAACTCTTAGATCATCTAAGCTACCTTACCCATACTCAAATAGGTCTAAACCTTTAACCCTAATATATGAAGCCTCCTGGTAACATATATTCGGTTCATGGTCCCGAATATGAATTGACATAAAACATGATGTTACACCTGATCCATATACACAAGTAGATCTACGACCAGAATATGATGGCAATTGTTTAGGTGTGATGGTGGAGAGAAAGAGACGGTAATGTAGAAAGATAATGAAGGCGACTTTAGATATAGATGCAGGGTTTCAACACCATCAGATTCATCTACAAATACATGAAAATATGGTCAAAAATATGAATCGGAAAAAAAAATTTAAAAAAATCTAGATCTAGATCTATAACCGGAAACAGAAAATCAATGATGATTAAATACATAAAAACTTTATATCCTCGAATCTTCATCTTGCCACGAATAGCATAAAAGAATCAGTAAAATAAAAACAAATCAAAAAACACATTAGTAACAATCAGATATCAACTACAATACGCAAACAAAAATCAAACAAAAGCTAATATCTAGGGATTTTAGAAGGAACATGCCTACGTTTTAAGGACATATCTTGGAGAGTTAGAGTAGCATCGGTTCGTGGAAAGCGGTGGTTGTGGTTGTGTTTTTGGTAGAAAAGTCAGAGTGCGGTGGTTTAGGGTTAGGAGAGGCCACGTAGGAAGGGAAGGGAACGATGGTGGTGACGACAGTGGGAGATGATATTGGTGGAAGGTTTTAGGGTTTTTAGAGGAATTCATATTTAAAATGTAAAGAGTGAGGATACCTAAGTGAGTAGGATAAGTCGTTGATATATTTTGATGTTTTTCATCCCTTGGATAACAAAAGAGTTGAGAGTTGGATCCGTGTGAAAGAAATCAGTTGGCTAAGAGAATATGAACACGCTCTGATCTAGATGGCTGTATATATATAGTTGTACATGAGGCTTTATTATTTGTCTTTAAGAATTTTTTTTAAGATATGTTACATTTTATTGTAACCCAAGCATAATACATTGTATTTAAGACTTTCAATATGCATGTATTATAAGATATATATATATATATATATATATATATATATATATATATATATATATATATATATAGTGCCAAGTTCTTTAGAGAACCAAAAAATTTATGAGAACTCATAATCTCCTCATCATTTTTCAAACCTAAAAACACCCATCTTCTACAAACAGTGCGTCTAAGTCATATCTAGCCTCAAAAAAATTGACAATTTTTTTTAGTTTTTTTTTTTGAAATGTGAATTTATGCATTATTGGCAATCATATGGATTGCTGATGAGCACAATCAATAGTCATATGGGTTGCTCATGATTACAATCAACAATTATAACTGCTGATTGTACATGTCCACAATCCATATGACTGTTGATTGTGCTCATCACCAGTCTATATAACTGTTGATCGTTCATACATGCAAATTTCCAAAATGAATAAAAATATTGTCAAATCTTTTTTTTAGCCTAGATATAACTCAGACACACCATTTGGATAAGATTGACTTTTTTGGTTTTGACTGTGCATGTGAACACAGAAGTTAATCTTATTAATAGGTTGAATAAAACCAATCAAAATGGGTCCTTTCTATAGACAAAGCCTATCTTCTTTGTGTAAGATTAAAGTAAGAAATAGTTCCATTTTTTCATTCAAAAATGTTTACAATCAATATCGATTTGTGAATGTTGTGGCTTTTGAATTTTAATAGTAATAGTTATAAATGATTTCCTATAAGGAATAATGTGTTGCATCTTAAGAAGCACTTCCCTTTTCGAACATTTGATCATTCTTAATTGTTTTGTCATTTTTGTTGAATTATTTTATCATAATTACGTCACCCATATATGTTATAATTACAAGTTTTAGAAGACTTAATATATATATATATATATATATATATATATATATATATATATATATATATATATATATATATATATATCTTTTTCAGGTTTACCGCCAGGTTTGTTTCTTCGATTTTAAGCCGGGTCCTGAAAGCATCAGTGGGATTTAGAATTAGTGGATGGAGATGTTTGAGGGATGTTAGGATCAAGTTTGAAAAGGTACTCATTTTTTCCTTTAAATTGGTTTATTTAGTTTGTTTTGGTCTATGTTTATTTTTTATATTTTTTTCTAGTCCTTTTCTTCTGGAGGGTTTTAATTTTGGTATGAAATGCTCTAAATCTTGATTATTTGATTTACATGATCATTCTTGAACAATCTGAAGTTGTTGTAGGGACGATCGTATAAGCCAGCCACAATGAACGTAACATCTTTTTTGTATCAGATGTTTCCCTCCCTCCATGAGGTTGAGGGTTCAAGTCTCGTTGGAGACATAGGAGGATTTTGGAGTAGTTTAAGATTATATTATATTTTCCCTTAAAAAAATCATATTAATTATGTATTTATTATAAGTATGATGAGGTAGGTAGGTTGTTGAGATGATGAAAAGTTGGATTGTATGATAGCATGTTCATGGTTGAAATTTACAGGGCGCTGTTGAATCCGTTTCGGTTGGTGAAATCAAACTTAGCTTACGGAAATCCTTGGTTAAACTGGGGGTTGCTTTTATTTCTAGGGACCCAAAACTGTTGTTCGTGATAAGCGAAATAGAAGTTGTTACAAGGACTGCAGAAAAAACCTCAAAGACAACGAAATCACGCAGACCAAAGACTTCTTCTGGAGGCAGTAAACCAGGCAAAAAGTTGATGGTTATTGCTAATGTGGCAAGATTCTTTTCTGTTTCTGTGAGAGACTTGGTTGTGAAGGTAAGAAGTTTGATGCATCTATTTTCTTTTCTTTTCATTCTTGCTTGCTGACCACTGTCGACAAATTATTGCTCTTTTGAATTACTAACCATCTTACATCGCGCTTGACTTTGACCAATGGGACAAAAAGGTGGAATGAGATTCGCTTCACCTTTCACCATTCATGCTGCTGGAAGTGCCAAAAATAGTCTGGACTATAAGGTCATCTCCAATGCATTGAACTCTTAAGAGTTTAATGGATTGCCACATCAACATTCGACTAACTATATCATTTTATCTATTAAACTCTACACTCTATTAAATTTTTAAGAGTTCAATGAATTTCCACATCAACATTTTATCTAATAAACTCTTAAGACTCATAAGAGTTTAATGGATTGTCACATCATCATTCGACTAACTATATCATTTTATCTATTAAACTCTACACTCCATTAAAATTTTAAGAGTTCAATGAGTTTCCACATCAACATTTTATTATATCTTTTTATAAATAATATTGTAAAACTATAATATTACATTAATTAGAAATTAAAAATTACAAATTAATAATTAAGGATTGTTATATATGTTATCCTTTTAAAATATTTTTAAGATTTAAATATTTTTTTGTTTAGAATATTATAATACAAATTAACTTGATGATTTAAATTACTGAATATAAAATAAAATAAATTACAAATATATTATAATCAGAAAATAATGACATATACCTTGTGCATGTGTGTAGTGTGTAATTTTTTAAATACAAAGTTTTATTGGTGAAATGGTTAAAAAAATCCATACCACCGTTTAATGGGGATTAAACCCCAATTCATTAAACTTCACCCATAATGGTGGGTTTAATGTATTGATCTCACTTCTTGCCCATTAAACTCACCATTAAATCCCTATTGGGATGACCTTAGCACAATCACATTTGTCATTGCTTTTTCCATCACATCTTCTGACCAGACCAACCAACAAAAAGATTCTACCCAAAGTTGAACCTGGATGTTATATTCTTTGAAAATAAACATGTCAAGACCACACCCAACTTCACTTTTCATTCTGGAAGTGGCAAAATTTTGCGAGTGCTAGATACTTACTTTGGGATGCTCACTTCACTTGTATGTATCAGGGAATATATAAATAGCATTCCTTACCCTCCTAGCGAAGCTTATACTTTTAACTATATATTAACCACTGCCACATCCTTAATGAATGTTGAGGTAAGCTTGAAAAATATCTCTAGTGATGGGGCATTTTACTTGGTAACAGTTATGTGATTAGTTGGGGTTTAGTGTCCCTTGTTATGGTTTGTGATGATATATTTGTTTTCTTTTCATGTTAATCAATGAGGCCATCTTTAGTTTATAAAACAGTTTCAGTTTATCTTTTCATGAATTTTTGGCAGACACCGAAAGCTTCTTTAGAGATTAAAGATCTTCGACTTGATTTGTCTAAAGATCCAGGTTCCAAGCCCTCCGTGTATCTAAAGTTACAAATGTTACCTATTGTTATTCATCTGGGTGATAATATATCTTGCTCCAAGGGCAATGAAAGCTTATGTGCAGGGGATGGATCCACGATACACAAATCCTCCGCTCATTTTATTTGTGAAGAATTTGGTGTCTTGTTTGAGTTTGGCCATCACAGGTTCGTTTCTTCTATGTTTATCAATTTCACACATAGGAAAATGCTAGAAAAAAGAAATGTACTTTCATTGAGGTGTTTGTTATAGCATCCTACTTTCATCTTTCTACTACAACATTGTACTTGGAAAAATCTACCCCATCATTGAAATACAAAATGATCTTCATTGTTATAGGTGGGTAAATTTTATAATGTATAATAATTCCTAATAAGAAAAAAAATGAAAATGCTATAGTTGGTTAGAGTTTACAAAGTATAATAATCATAATTAGCCAAATTGTAGGAGATCTATCATAGGAATCCTTCCTAATTTAGAGTCCAGACACATATTTTACATGTTATTCGATAATTTGACCTTTTATCTCTTATTGTTGTTACACGATGTTAGAGTGTGTAATTAGGGTTAGCTTTCTTGTTTTCCCGCTACCCTAATGAGCAACTTTTTTTCGAATAAGTAGGAGAGAATGTTGTTTTGTTCTCTTTTCTATTTGCCCTCATCAACATTGTCTCTTCTCAAGCCTTCATAGATGGTGAGTTCAAGAATTTAGTTATGGATGATGTGATTCTGATGGATTTCAAGATTACTAGATAAAAAAATTTGAATGAGTCTAATTACATGGAATGTATAAGACAATCAAGAATCTACTTTAAAAGGCATTCAAAAGATGGTCATTTGACAGATGATCTACCCACTAACCACACAAGCTCTAACACACGAATTCAACAATCCCAAAGGGAGAAGATGGTTGATTGAGTTTCTTAGTAGCTATTGACTCTAAATATGGGCCTCTTAAATCCCAACTTATGTCCGACACAAAACCGTCTTCTTTGCATGAGTGTTTGCCTGAATTCTTTGTAGCTCCTACCGATAATAACCAGACTCTTCCTATGACTATGGAGTCTCATATGGCCCGCCAGACCACAACCAATGCATCCTGATCCCACTGATCAACAAGGTCCACCGTGCAGCTTGCTGTACTTAGCGCATCAGCCCCGACCCTGCTGGCCTCTACTGTGAACATCAGTGGTATTAGGCTTCTTAGCCAGACCTACTGCCGTCTGAACCTGCTCCGTCTTCTGCTTCGTGCGAATCTCTAACTCGATTTACCGCTCACGGGCCTTATCAATCATGTCATTTAGGGTTCCTAAGAGACTCACAAACTCCTGAATATCATCCCTCAGAAAAGCATGATATCTCGTCTTCCTCATCTCCTCATTCGCAGCGTACTGTGGAACTAATAGAACTTTCTCCCTAAACTTGGCGGTAATCTCTGCCACCGTCTTTGTAGTCTGGTGAAGGTCCTCGAACTCCCTCACCAGCTGTTGCACCTCAATGGCCGGTGCAAACTACAAATCAAATCTGCGGACAAACTCCTCCCATGTCATCTCAATCACACCCGCCGATCCTACCTCGTTGGTAACCTCCTCCCACCAATATCGCGCTCGGTCCCTCAGCATACAGGACGTGAATCCTACCTTTTCCGTATCGGGGAAAAACATGTGTGCTGAGCATTCTCCATGTCAGCGATCCAGCAACGACTAGCGATGGGGTCCTTAACCCCAAAGAACTCGGGCGCACCACACGCCTTGAACTCCCGGAATGAGGGAGTTCGAGTCCTAATTTGACCCACAACGATCTCAACTCAGAAAGACCTGAGCTGCCCCTCCATAATCTTCATGATCCCCTCCTTGACGGTACCAAAAATCATTGGGGTAGTGTCAAGGATGCCGCGAATAACCTAGTTGCGATAAGCTCGCGTAACCTCTGGTCAATCAGCTCTGCACTAGAGCCTAAAACTGATCCTGAACATGAACCTCCTCACGTTTCCATCACCATCCTCAACTGAAAATACAACATAGAAAACAATTGATAAGGAAGCTCAAAGGGATTCCTCCCCACCGTACTCCTTGGAGCTTCTAGGCTTGTCCTTGTCTTGGGTACAAGTCTTGTTCTTTCAGTAGTACAGGCCCAATACTACCTCCCATACCTACCTGTACATTCCACAAGGCCATACTTGATACCTCTAATTCACCCTACTATAGATAATAAATGACCTGCAACATACAACACATACATATATCCTAGACTCTTTTAGGATTTCTCAATCCTCACAGAACCAGAAACCTCAATCAACACCGCAGGTTGTCCTATGCATGCAAGTTATACATAAATAGAATCACATAGCTTGTCAAATAAAGCTTCTACCCTAAGACCACAACCAAACAAGGCACATGAAATAAGGCAGAATCCATCATTCTGGGTCAATGCAATCTTAAACATATAAAACTTTGAAAGCATACACTTAGCAAATAACAGAGTCAACATCAATTCCGAAAAATATATTCCTAGCATGGTTAATACATTGGGAAACACTTAATTGAGTTCGGCCAATTTCACGCATTTCACTCTCCTATTACTTAAGTAAACCGTTTTTAGAAAAACTTAACTTTTGTTTCTTTTGAAAAAGGCCTACCATTTCCTCAGTTTGAATTCTGACACACCCAAGAGTTCGCCCAAATCCCTCAAATTAAGGCTCTGATACCAACTTGTAACAACCCAAAAACCCAGATAAAAGTTTTGATTTTTAAAAATGGGAATTTCATTCATAAGCAAAGAAATCCATTACATCAAGTCATGACAAAAGATTAGAGTATCCATAACAAATAAAGCGGAAAATACTAGAGAGTGAATGCAACGCCATCAAGCTGAGCCCTTACCCTTAGTATCGGAAATACCTGAAAGTACCCAAATAAACAATAAGAAAAATCTTAGTGAGTTTCCCAAAATAACACTTATTTAATCATACAAATGGGCCCAACCATGGGATTCATTCCAACCCAACACAAATATCGACCCCCACCACGTGGCCTCTCCCTGGGGTATATTTCAATCCAACATATCACAGTGGGCCCCGCCTTGGGGTATATTTCAACCTAACATATCTTATGGATTTTGAGCATTCTAACACTCTTATGGTGTACATGGAACCCTATAAACTTTGGATCTCTGTTTTCTCTAATATTCATGCAAATTTCATTTTCCAAGGTTCTCATCTTAACTAGCATGGCATAGGGTACTTGTAATATAAAACTAGTAGAATGACATACCTTTCTTGTAGCTTGGATTCCTTTAAGACCTTGTAAGCCTAGCACCCCAAATACGATGCCTAAAATGTTTCATACAACACCACAACTCTTGGAATAACTTTAGAGAAGAAACACTTGATCACAAAAATCGGCTAGCCCTACTTGTTCTTGTCTTAGTGCCGGTTTTTCTTGCCATGGGGCTCTTTATATAGTGTGTCACGTGTAGGGTTACACCATATAAACCCTAATGTTCATGACTTTTCATTTCCTCCATGATCCATGGGTTTTAACCACCATGGAGCATCCAAGAAGCACCCAAGGGGTCCTAGCCCAATCTAGTGAATCATGAACCATAAGCCCACTACATAAGAATGATCGATTTACAAATAAATCCCCATATATTTAATTAGTCTCTTTTTTATTGCAAAATTAATTCCAAATTAATTCTTAATTAATACTAATTAAATAATATATTAGAACTTATAATATATTAACAAACCATAAGTGTCCTTTTCTCAGTTTGTCTATCCAATTATTATGATGCCATGCAACCTAAATGGACCATGTCAAACCGGGTCAAGTACATACTAAATATAGTTATGGACTTAGACACCTTATCCAACAGTCTCCCACTTGGATAAGTCTAATAACTATAGTTACATGTATGACTTCAAGAACCGACCATCGTAGCTCTTTCAAAGTCTCACGGAACTAAGATGATGATGCGCCATTTAAGATAAGTGATCATATAATCCTCTGTTCTAGATATCAGCTGGACAAATACATGGAACAATGTCGTACTTATTGTCCATCAGTTTGTTTCCCGATTTCTGATTTGTTTGAAATAAAACTAAACTGAACACATCAATTTGGTTATGACCGAGCCCGGTACATAGGTCAAAACAAAATCATCGAGGGGCCCAGATATCGCTTCAAATCCTCCAAGGACCAGAAGGAACATCTAAACTTCGAATCATATGCTTGCACTAACTACTTATTGAATCATACACAAAAGCACGTTTTATAACATCAAGTTACCGATGCGTTTTCATACAATTAATGCACGACCAACTCATAATCAACAACTCATATCTCTAGGTTTGAAGACTTATATAATATTACCGTCTCACGATCACTCAAGATAAATTCCATGAAGTGATACAAGTGAGCGTGGGTTGAATCTAATACTCAAAACTTATGAGCACTCATGAATGTTGTAGCAATTTTTGCTATGTCTAACACCTTAGACATCTACAAGCCCAATTCATGACAATCTTGATTCATATCTACTTCTAAAATATGACTGACTATGGAGAGTTTGAATAAAGTAATTATTCTGGAAGTCAAAACATGCAAAATTGAAACAATAGTAAATAATTGACACAAGATAGCAACACTTTACTTATAAATAAAAAACAAATTTTATTTACTCATCAAATGTCAATTACATTTTACAAGCTTCATAAATAACTATCTAATCTACAAAACTAATATTATCCTTCATCCCGATGTGCCTCGCATGCTGAAAATGCTTAACCCTACACAGTCTCTTCGTGAGGGGATCTGCTGGGTTCTCGTTCGATGATACCCTCTTTACCACGAGGAGTCCTTCTATCCGATGTCTAATGAAGTGGTATTTTTTGTCGATGTGTCTGGATCTTCCGTGATCCCTTGGTTCCTTAGCTAAGGCAACTGCACCCTCATTATCACAGAAAATCTCCATAGGCTCCTTAATAGTTGGTACAACTCCAAGGTCTCCAATGAAGTTCTTTAGCCATATAGCCTCCTTTTCCGCCTCGCTTGCTGCTATGTACTTTGATTTGCAAGTTGAATCAGCTAATGTTTCTTTCTTAGAACTTTTCCAAGTAATCGCTCCTCCGTTTAGGGTAAAGACCCAGCCCGACTGAGAGCGGAAACTATCCCTATCAGTCTGGAAGCTAGCATCACTATACCCCAAAACTCTCAAGTCATCACTCCCACCAAGGGTAAGGAACCAGTCCCTAGTCCTCCATAGGTACTTGAGAATATTCTTTACCGCAGTATAGTGAGCCTTGCTCGGATTCCCTTGATATCTGCTGACCATGCTCAAAGTAAAAGCTACATCAGGGTGAGTACAAGTCATAGCATACATGATCGAGCCTACAGCGGAAGCATATGGTACTCGACTCATCTCAGCTATCTCAGACTTTGTACTCAGGCTCTGAGTCTTACTCAGTTTAGTGTTACTCTAGATTGGTAAGTCACCTTTCTTGGAATCCTGCATGCTGAACCTTTTTAACACCTTATCCAAGTAGGTACTTTGACTAAGTCCAATTAGTCTCTTACTCCTGTCCCTCAATATCCTTATCCATAGGATATAGGCAACTTCTCCAAGGTCGTTCATAGCGAAACACTTCCCAAGCCAGGATTTAACCTCTTGCAAGGTTGGGATGTCATTTCCTATGAGTAGTATGTCATCCCATACAATACCAAAAAGCTAACTATACTCCCATTAGCCTTAACATATACACATGACTCATCTTCGCTCCTCGAAAACCCAAACTCTTTGACTTTGTCATCGAAACAAAGATTCCATCTGTGAGATGCTTGTTTTAATCCATAGATAGATTTATCAAGCTTACACACTCTATTAGGGTGCTTTGCATCGACAAAACTCTCTGTTTGACTCATGTAAACATCCTCAGACAACTTTCCATTAACGAAAGCGGTTTTGACATCCATTTTCCATATTTCATAATCATGAAATGCAGCTATGGCTAGCATAACCCTAATAGACTTAATCTTTGCTACTGGTGAGATGGTCTCATCATAGTCAACTCCTAGAGTTTGAGTAAAGCCCTTCGCAACCAGTCACGCTTTATAAGTGTGTACATTCCCATCCATGTCGGTCTTCTTCTTAAAGATCCATTTGCACCCGACTGTATTATGACTCGGTACATTGTCAACCAAGTTCCAAACTTGATTGTCATACATGGACTAAATCTTGTTGTCCATGGCCTCTTTCCATTTGGCAGACTCAGGGCCTTCCATGGCCTCCTTAAAGTTGTTAGGCTCATCCAAATTTACCAGTGTACTATCACTGATAAATGCATCACCTTCTGCAGTAATATGAAAACCATAGTAATGCTCAGGTGGATTCCTAACTCTTGTCGAATGCCTCAAAGGTACGGACTCATCAACAAGAGTTTCCTCCTCAGGTTGATTGCTAGGATTTGAGGTTCCTTCACCGCTTAACTCTTGAAGTTCTTCAAGATCAATTTGCCTACCACTGTTTCCTTGGCTTATAAACTCTCTTGCAAAAGACCCCTCTCCTTGCCACAAAGACCACATTCTCATTGGGTCTGTAGAAGAGGTAACCAAAGGATTTATGTGGGTAGCCGATGAAAATACACCGCTTACTATGAGGTTTGCGCTTATCCTGAGTCTCATGTCTCACGAAAGCGTCGCAACCCCAAATCTTGATGTGGTCTAAACTGGGAACTTTCCCAGTCCACATCTCGTGAGGTGTTTTGGCAACCCTTTTGGTAGGGACTTGATTTAGGATATGGGCAACAGTCTCTAAGACTTACCCCCAAGATCAGATTGGTAACGAAGCTCGACTCATCATGGAACGAACCATGTCTAATAAGGTTCGATTGTGCCTCTCAACCACACCATTAAGTTGTGGTGTTCTAGGAGGTGTCAATTGTGAAAAAATTCCACATTCCTTAAGATAGTCAAGGAACTCTGTACTAAGATACTCTCCTCCTTGATCGGATTGGAGCATCTTAATGTACCTGCCCAGCTGATTCTCCATTTCTTGTTTAAACTCTTTGAACTTTTCAAAAGTTTCTAACTGATGCTTGATTAAGTAGACATAACCATATCTACTATAATCATCAGTAAAAGTCACATAGAAGCGATTAGCATCCCTTTTGGCGGTTCTAAAGGGTCCATACACATATGTATGTATGAGGTCCAAAAAACCTTCACCCCTAGCACAAGAACCAGTGAAGGGTGACTTTGTCATTTTCCAAGTAAACAAGACTCACAACTATCATCTGACCTTAAGTCAAATGACTCCAAGACTCCAGTGTTCTTGAGTTGGCCTATGTGCTTCTTGTTAACATGTCCAAGACGACAATGCCACAAAAATGCTTTATCCAAACTAGTGGAAGAATCGATATACAATACATTATTTCCTAAGTTATCTACAACCGACATAGTTTCATCTACCCCATCATAAGGTAATGCTTTAAAATAAAGAACATTATTATAAAAAGCATTAATACGACCACATTCATTATCAAATGAAAAAGTGAACCCTTGTTTGTACAAACCGTGAAAAGAAATAATATTTCTCGCCATTTCGTATGAGTAACAACACTTATTCAAATCTAACACTAACCCACTACTTAGCAACAAAGAATAAACTCCAATCTTGGTGACAGGTTAAGCTTTCCTATTCCCCATGATCAAGTTTATCTTTTCGTGCTCTACATCCTCACTTCTTCTTAGGCCCTGAAAATTAGAACATATATGAATACCACAACCTGTATCAAGGACCCAACAATTAGTATGTAGTTAGTTATTAGACAATATAGTGTAAATACCTACATGGGAAGGTTTGACCTTCCCATCCTTAACATCTTGCAGGTACTTGGGGCAGTTTCGTTTCCAGTGCCCCTTTTCCTGACAATAGAAGCATTGAGCTTCCTTTGGGTTGGAAGAAGGAGTAACAAAACCACATGTGGTTCCACTTGAAGAGGAGCCATCAAGATACTTTCCCTTGGTACCCTTCGAAGGGGTCTTCCTCTTCTTCCCTTTACTTTTCCTAATTGCAAGAACACGGGCGGTGTTAGGAGTAGGAGCAGTAACAACCAATTTACCTTTGATACCGGTTTCGGCGGTCTTCAAAAGTCCTTGAATCTTGCTGAGTGTGACCTCTTCCTTTTTCATATGATAGGTCATTCGGAACTGATCATAACAAGTAGGTACGAAGTGCAATATGATATCAATAGCCAACTCCTCCGGGAAGTTCACATTCAATTTCAACAAACGGTCCATCCTTCATTCAAATTGTTATCATGGAAGAGATGATTTCATACCTCTCTTGACGAGAACTCTGTTGGTAGCGGTCTATCAAGTCCATGTGCATCTCAAAAAGGTAAAAGTCCTCATAGGACTTCTAGAGTTTAGATGTCATTGTGGCCAACATGATACATGCCACTTTGGTAGCATCTCTCTCATGTGCCCTAAAGTCAGCGATCTCCTCTGGAGTAACAGTAGACTCATCAATTTCTTTCAGCTCCTTGTCGAGGACATATTCTTTTTCCTCGTAACACGTGACCATCCTGATGTTCCTGATCCAATCATTAAATTTTGAACCATCAAAAGTGACTCTCCCACAGAGGTTCATGAGAGAGAAGGAGTCGGTAGGGTTTGAGCCAGAAGCAACAATGTTGGAAGACATCTGAAAAGAAGAAAGACAAGTTTAGATTAGATATAGGATCCTTAATAAGACACCCAAATGTAATATTAAGGCTAGGGCCCAACACAATACTTTATAACTTGGAAGAGGGATGCCGTAATCCAAGCTATAAAGTATTTGAAGGTAAGTGAATGACGATTCACCAATTTCCACTATGAGAAACAAAATAAATTATTAGGTTTTAATTGGATTGAAACTCCTAGATTCTTTTGAGATTCATTGAACTTTTCAATGGCATGTGTAAATCTTGATTGTGCCCTCTCAAGTTTGTGACTGGGATGCCGAGGATCACAAACAATGTGTGAATAACCATGCAAATTAACTTGGTACCCTTAATCTTTGTCACCTAATCAATGTGTCGGTTATCTACACACGCTCCACCGATCTATGATAAAGATTAAGCCACCCTTTGCCACTCTTACTAGTCCATGTTAGTGTGTCGGTTATCCACATACGCTCCACCAACGACTTGGTAAGGTACAAAGTGTAATTTCATGGGTTAGCACCAATTTCACATTTTCCTAAAGTAACTAAGAATGGGAATTTTAAAAAAGGTTTAGTTACTTCATATTTATCATTATACTTTTAATGAGAATTATAGTCCTTGTCCTACTCGTTCGGCTAACGACCCTCCACCAGTCAAGGAAGCGGTGGGTGAGAGTGGACACCGATTAAGCTGCCATTTTATAGACAACAACCTTATACCCCCCCCCCCCCTTAGAGATCAGCTTCGTGAATGAGGCATACTAACGGTAAAACTGACTTCCTCTTATATATATATATATATATATATATATATATATATATATTATTAACTTATAATATTATAAAGTATAAGGGTTGAATTTTAACTTTTAAAACTCTAGGGTATGGAATTAAAGTTTTCTAAAATGACTTTACAAATTCCAAAACTTGAGGGCAAGTTTTGAAACTATTCAAAACCTTTCATATTCATAACTTATGAGTTTGATGGTTTATTAAAATGAAGACTCTTCATTTTATGTAACCTATGGTTCTTTAATGACTCTTTAAATAAATGACTTTTGGTAATCCATAACTTGAGGACAAATTATGGACTCCATCAATTACACTTAGATCAAGAATTACATCATCAAACAATTTGCAAATAATTTCTATGATCTTACTAAAACTCATAAGCATGAACATTCATATCAACCATTTCAAGAATCATATAAACATATATAAAACTTAAAAAGTTGATAATAACCATTGAAAATGGATTAACATAATCATTACACCATGAAAAACAGGTTTTATAAGTCCAAAACAATTTAGGGTAATGATTCTAGTACATTTCCAACAGCAAAACTCGAAAATCTACACAGGGGCTCCTACTCACCGAGTTCAAGAACCTACTCGACGAGTAGGATGCATTTTCACTTGGACTCGTCGAGTCCCCCCATGGACTCAGCGAATTCATTGTACAGATTGAAGAATTTCGACCTCTTTCAACCAGTTTGCATCAAATACAAAGAAAACAAGCCTATGCCTTTATACCACTGATGGGTTTTGAGCATTCTAACACTCATATGGTGTACATGCAACCCTAGAAACCTTGGATTTATGTTTTCTCTAATATTCATGAAAATTTCATTTTCCAAGGTTCTCATCCTAACTAGCATGGAATGGGGTACTTGTAATATAAAACTAGTAGAATGACATACCTTTTTTGTAGCTTGGATTCCTTCAAGACCTTATGAGCCTAACACCCAAATGTGATGCCTCAAATGTTTCACACAACACTACAACTCTTGGAATAACTTGAGAGAAGAAATACTTGATCACAAAAATCGGCTATCCCTCCTTGTTCTTGTCTTAGTGCCGATTTTGCTTGCCATGGGGCTCTTTATATAGTGTGTCACATGTAGGGTTACACCATGTAAAGCCTAACGTGCATGACTTTTCATTTCCTCCATGATCAATGGGTTTAACCTCCATGAAGCACCCAATGGGTGCTAGCCTAATCTAGTGAATCATGAACCATAAGCCCACTACATAAGAATGAATGATTTACAAATCAATCCCCATATAAATAATTAGTCTCTTTTTGATCACAAAATTGATTTCAAATTAATTCTTGATCAATACTAATTAAATAATATATTAAAACTTATAATATATTAACAAACCATAAGTGTCCTTTTCTCATTTTGTCTATCCAATTATTATGATGCCATGCAACCCAAACGGATCATGCCAAACCGGGTCAAGTACATACTAAATATAGTTATGGACTTAGACACCTTATCCAACAATATCATATTGGGCCCCCGCCCTAAGGTGTGTTTCAACCCGATCACAACATGTAAAGCACAACAACTAACATTTTTCATAAACAAATAATGGGCTGACATTGGTGCCTTCAACCCATAATACCGGGAAAAGACTCACCTCGGTCTGCTGAATATAATAGCAGCTCGGCTACCAATCCAAAAATATCACACCGTATAAATGTACAAATTACTTTAATTACGATTATGACACAAACCTAGCCAAGGGCCCAAAATCCTAAGTCCAAACTCCCGAAATGTGGCCCAAAAGCCTTTCTTCCTAAATAGGCCCCAACCGTGCCACCTATGGTCCAAAACAAGTAACAAGGCCTAATAATTGTTAATGGGTCCAGGCTCAAGGCTGAATAAGGCCCAAATAGCTCAAAAGCCCAATGAAGCCCAAACTCCACTGGGGAGCATACGCCTAGCGTACCTCATCAGTACGCTTAGCGTACTAGATCCTTTGGGTATATACGCAGCGTACAAATCAGTATGCCCAACGTACAAGCTGTTTTTGCACAAATGACCATTAGGTGCTTAATTCATGTAGACATTTCGTCAAAATCTAGATCTGGGTCATATTAGAGGTCCTAGGGCATAAAGTTGGCAACTTTATGCCTTTACATGCCATATGGGAACCCAACACTTCATTTTATCCATTAAAACTCTCTTTAGGACATTAAACTCATGCATGTTGCCATAACAACCATCAAGTTAGCATTTTTATGCTTTTAACCAGACAAAGGGACCTAGATCTAACATCCTTAACCTCTGGAGTTGCTTAAACTCACAAAAGAGGATCCATAGACCAAAAATGAACTCATAACTAGCCCTAACTCTAGCGAAAGGAATAAGCAAGGTCTGGACTTTTTACCTCCAAGAGCTCCCCAAGATGAAGTAGATGCATGATCTATAAGCTCACCCACGTTCAAGACTTGACCACCACCTTCTGCTTCTTGCAAACCCACTAAAATTGCCACCAAAAACACTTTTAATCTCAACGATCACACTCTTTTGCAAAACTAGGGTTTGAGGACGATAAGAGGCAATAGAGATTGTTTAGGGTAAGCTCCAAATAGAATAAAAGTGTTTAAATAGGGTCCTTTCCCTAAAATTAGGGTTATGTTCTTAAGCCACGTACGCCCCATGTACTCTTTGGTACACCCAACGTACGTGGTGCATGCACGCGTACACTCCTCCCTAGTATGCTAAGCGTACGCATATGTACGCCTGACGTATGTAGGGACCCTCCATGCAAAAATAATATTACTCCAAGGGTTAAAAGAGAAATATCTGCATTCCGACCGTTATATTTCACAACAAATCAAACGCCTCTATTATTCAATATTTTAAGCCCATTACAAGTATTTAACCATTAAGCTTCCTATAATCAACACTTGTACAATTAATAAGGACTTCCAAGCTCCAATGTTAGTCATTAAGCAACACTAATTACATTGACTTAATCCGTTAAATCTTCACAATAACTCTTGGAATTTATTGATCATTAAACTCATTTTAACGGAGAAAGTGCCTTAATGTTCTCAATGACTCAATGGAATTATCTTGAAATTCTTCTACTCAATTCGCTTCAAATTCAACACAAATGATGTATATGATACATTTCCTATCTATCTGTAGAATTTCGCTTCATAGAAATGAAATTTCCAATTCCTTCATTTGTTCCCATTTTACCCTTGTGGTTAAACAACCACTAAAACCACATATAGATGAGGTGATTCTTCATGTTAACTTCCAAATCTAATTCCAATGCATCAATCCATGATTATGGATATCCTTTGCATAACTATCTTCATTAAACCAATTCAAACTAGAAAATATAGCTAATAATCTCTAGATTTATATCATTAATACTTGATTCTCTCATTTTCTTAAGTTTGTGCATCCATGAATGATTTTTGCTACAAAACTACTTTAATGGTCATTGAATCATCTAGCAAACAAATTAACGACATCATCATCATTGGAGTATAGGGTTTTTGATGAGATATCCACTCTAACATCAAATCTACCAAAGGATACTTAAATTAGAAAACATATCAATCATCATATAATTGTAAAAAATAAAACCATAGCCATCAAATGAGTTGGAAATCGGATTTAGATTCCCCCATTAGCATAAACTTGAATTCAAAATAAGTAGGGATGGATTCATACCTTGGAACCCTAGACTTCTACCTTGGAACCCTAACCTTAGACTTCCTTCACACTTTGCACCAAATGAACCAAATAAGCTTGAGATGGAAGGGCATGCTATGCAAAAATCTCAATATCCCAAGCCCTTCCCATCCACAATTGATCTAGTTCACTATAATGAAAAGAGTGGTGCTCTTATTTGTTGAATTTACACATTCTACCCTCCATTGTTGCATTTTTTTGGCAATAATAGCCCAAGCTTCTAATATGCAGGACAAAACTTTGAAAGTTAGCATCTCAAGTCCCTCTTCATCCATAATATTACTTATATACCAAGTTCAGTTAAGTGGATCAACACCTTGGTCAACCACACTTTTTGACTAATTTTTACATAACTAGTCTTAATCCTTTAAATGTCGAAATTTTAACATTTACTTATTCTAACCCTTTTTGTATTAAATTTAAGTGTTAAAACTCTTATTATTTTATCATTCCTTTATTAAATTATTTATCTCCTAATTAATTTAACGAAAAAAATTTCTAGCTCTAAATTTGGGATGTTACGTTGTATTTATTAGCTATACAATAGCAGATCAATCATATAAATACTTCGTAATTTAGAGTACCTATATAGCTATATATTGTGGATGTTATTTTGTATTACTACGTAGCTTCATAATTAGTTTATCTCATACTGTTATAATCTTGTTTGTAGAGAAACGGGAGTCTCTATTAAAAACATCGATATATCTTTGGGAGAAATTAGTGTAGACCTAAATGAGGATCTGATTTCCAAAAAGAAGAAGTCATTAGACACTCACAATGATGAACTTGTACAATCTACCACTACCACTACTAACTCTGAAAAGAAGCAACAAAAGAAACAAGCAACATTTGTGACCCTCACAAAGTACACTTCTTTGTTCCCCGAGAAGGTTCGTGACTGCTTTTTATACTCCTTGTGGACTAAGAGAGTGTTTAGCTAAGCTTAAAAAAGGAGCTTTTTAAATTATTATCAGTTCGACACTAGTATAAGTTAAAATGAGTGATTGGATATACAACTTTTTAAAAACAACTTATAACAGTGTGGAACCCGAGATAAACCATTTTTGATAAGCTATTGACCTGTAATTTATCAAAACTTCATATAACTTATAGATGTTTCACATCTTTAGGAAGTCCTTTTTTGGTCATTTTGGCAAACACTAAAAAATGTTTATCAATTTATAACGTTTTAAGACCATATAAGCTTATCCAAACACTGTTTTAGTTATAAGCTAATAAGTTAATAAAACACTTACCGATTCAAATAAGCACTCCTAAACACCCCATAATTATCTTTCTCTTTCCTCACCTGGAGAGCTTTTGATATCATTTTGATTCTCATTTGTTTTTTAGTTTTATTTGTAGTTATGGAAGAAAATTATAGCTTTATCCCTGTGTTATATCACTTTTTTTTGGATATGGTCCAAAATAGATTTTTTTTTTGCATTTTCATCCCTCTTACTATTTCTTAATGTTTTTCGTCCCTGGGTCATCTTAAATTAATAGAGATTTTGTTAAATCCATAAAAAAAACAATTATTTTGCCACAATCTTCATCTAGCATCTATCTCATGGGACGTGTTGGAGTCCCAAAGCAGCTAGTCACGATCTCTGTATATCTTGGAGTCCCCTTTTTCTCCATACCGATTCTTTTGACATATCTCACATTAATCATTGTAAGTGATAAAAAATATGTTTCTCACTTTATTTACATATTAGGTTTCCATCACTTTGCCAAAGTTGGATGTGAAGTTTGTACATAAAGAGCATCATATTGTAATGGAGAATAACATCACGGCTGTCCAGTTTAAGAGCATAAAATCTCAATCTGTTGAGAATGTTGGAGAAAGCACATGTCTTGATCTTCAATTAGAATTCAGTGAGATTCATGTATGGACACAACACCAACTTCTTGTTCTTTAATATTATTCCTATTTCTCACAATCTTCTTCTCCTTTTTTTGTTTTGTTTGTTATCTCTCAATTATATTGTAGATTCTTAAAGAAGATGGAAGATCTGTTCTTAATTTATTCAAGCTTGCTGTTGTTTCATTTGTTTATATTCGGTCACTGGTAAGTTCTTAAGTTTTCCACAAGTATGCTCTATTTTATCATCAAATGATAAATGTTGTAGGAAGTATGGCATACTAAGAGTAACTATTGATTAAGATTGCTAATAGTATCATTTACATTACAAATTGTCATCAAATATTCTGATGAACTGATAATACTAACTAAAATTTTTATATCCACAAATAAGAAAAACATATGACAAATAATCCTTTATAGTAATGTGGAATATTTTCATGTATTTGGGATCATTTATATATGGTGTATCTTTTAGTCATGTAGAGGTAAACCTAATAGACTTCTAAACTTATAAAAGAATATGTATTTACAGCCAACATCACCTATCAAATTAGAAATTGATGTTAAGCTGGGAGGCACACAGTGCAACATAATTATGGCAAGATTAAAGCCATTGATGCTACTGCGACCCGCAAAGAAGAAAAAGGCAGGGACAAAAGATGCAAGTGCCAATACAGTAAAGGTCCAGTCAAGTGAAGAATCTAAAGTCATTATATGGACATGCACATTCTCAGCCCCAGAAACAACCATCGCACTTTTTAATTTGGAAGGATTGCCAGTCTATCATGTACGTATTTTTATCTCTTACATGGCAGTATAGTATTGGAATTCCTGTGACTAACATCTTCTGTTTATTTAATCATCTTGAATATAAAATGTTTTGTGCTATGAACTCACTCAATCTTAACAATTATTCAATAAACACTAGAAGATGAAGTAAGAAAAGATAATCAAAATCACTACTCAAATGCTTTTATTAGATTGAAAATAAGGGTTCATGGCAAGTTGAGAGTGCCAGATCTCTCCCAGAAGGTACAATGACCAGATTTCACTAAAAGATACCTCTACCTTATTCTCCAGCCTACTTAAAAGACAACATACTAACAGAAACAAAAGATAAAATTCCTAATTTACCCCTCCACTATCAAAAGATTTCCCCAACTAATTTTAGCTCAATTTAATTAACTGTTTTCCATTTCTACCCCTACCTAACATATTAGACTGAAATGGATGCATAGCATTTTGTCACTAGGTTATGAACTCTATTTAAATGAGGGGCGAGCAAAAAACTTTATACCTCAACTCGTACAAACGATGCTGACAACCTTGAAAACATGACCACTTCTAAGAATTTTTCTTTCTAGTTGAACATGTTACAATTGCCTTCTATAACTCTCTTAAGATTATATGCAGAGAAAAAAGTGAAACTAAAGTTGATTAAGATGGCCTCGTTAGTAAATTGGTAATTTGTTTGTGCTTTCGTCATGTAGTTGGATAAGGAAGCTGATGAGGTCTAGTGATGGCTTATATATATATATATATATATATATATATATATATATATATATATATATATATATATATATATATATATATATATATATATATATATATATATAGACACACACACACACACACACTAGAAAAATGGAGGAATATCTACAAGCAATTGTGTTGGTATTTAGTAGGAAATAGGGTTTACTTACAAAGTTCCGACAAAATCGGTTTGTTGGGAAAAGGGCCGTGGGAAATAGGGTTCCTTCAAAATTCCAACGAAATTTCTAACAAATTTCTGACGGAATATTTCGTAGGAAATTTCCAACAAAATTCCAACAAGGCTTCCCAACACAATATTTCCAACTGAATACCAACATATCATGTTTCCAACCTATTTCCAACAAAATTCCGACGAAAATTTCAATTTAATATTAAAAAAAATCTTTTTTAAAATAATTCAAGTTTTTTTTTCCAATGCATTAAACTTATAATGATACAAATCAAAGATATTAACCTATAAAAACATAAATACCATACATTATACTTAACAAAATACAACTCCAATATATTAAGCTATATACAAAACCAATACATTACACTTATAATAATACAAATCCAATACATTAACCTATAAAAATACAAATCTAATACATTGACATACTCTAAATAAAATCCTATACATTTACCTATTAAAAACAAATCCAATAGCCCATTGCTTGCCTAGAATTGAAGAAAAAAAATGACCACCACTATTAGATCCGCACAAACACATAAACACACAGGTGTTTTAGATTAAAATTTGGATTTGCACATGAATCTAAGACATAAACCCTATTTTCAATCTTGCAGTTAATCTAATACCATTAAAATTTTAGACTTGATTGCAATTTCAGCAAGGATTACAACACTTACTTTGTATCCACTTATCACAGATGAGGGGTGAATCTTGTTTTTAACAAGATCATTTGCTCTCTGAAATGTTAACAAAACAATAGATTAATAAGCATTTTCCAAAACAAAGATTCTAATACATTTTCCAAAACAAAGATTTATGAACTAGGGAACAATACCTTCAGTAACTATATATTAGTGCAATCTACTACTTCTTTATCTTGAAGCTCAGTTACTATATATTAGTACAATCTACTACTTCTTTATCTTGAGGCTCAGCCAATTCAACAATACCTTAACATATTTAATTAGACAAAAGTAATAAGTTCAACGTCTTTTGGAAATCTTGATGACTATATAACCAGGGATTTAGGCAAAATTTTAAAATCCAACACTTAACCCTAAGTTGGGTACTTGGATTAACATTATGAACAAATTGAAACACTAAATAAGTTCCCAATCTGATTTCAGAGCACAATTAAGAGCCAAATCACAAATCTGTAACAAACGTATCAAACTCAAAAAATCTATAAAGTAACAAACTCATAATAACAACATGTATCGAACTCAAAGATTCACAATCGGAATCACACAAACAAATGAATCACTAATTCACAGACAAATTACAAGAATCAAAATAAAAATATGAAATCGCAGACAACTTACAAGAAAGAACCAGGTGATTGATTAGGTGATTGATTACATTACCTGAAAGGATCGACCGGAGGTGTGAGTGTCAGAGGGAAGTGACGCCGGAGGTGTGAGCAATTGATATGAGTGATGCCAGAGGTGTGAGCGACTGATAGGAGTGACACCGGAGATGTGAGCGACTGAGGTGAGCGATGGTGTGGAGGTGTGAGTGAATGAGGTGAGTAATAGTTAATGGCGATCGGAGATGACAATGGCGATGGTGGAGGAGGCATAGGAGCAACGTGAGAAACAAAAAGCTAAGTGCATGTGCGACGTAAAAGAGAACGGCGGTGATTTTGCTCCGGTGGTGATGGTCTTAAGCAGAGATGATGGTTTAGCGCTTTCTATACATTTTCTGTCTGATGAAGAGAAAGGGAGAGAAGATAGAATGCATATAGAAAAGGCTCAATTTTTCAATAATTTCACGAAAATTAGGCGATAGATGGGAAGCCAGGACGATCAATTTTGTCAAAGTACCCTGTTAGTTTTAGAGCATATCCCAATTAGTCATCCATGGCTTTATGACAACAATTCCTAAGCAAGCAAAAGGGGGTGACAATAAGAAGAAGTATTTGAACAAGAGGAAGGGCCAGTCGTCGCAAGAGCCCACAAAGAAGCAACAGACTATGGTAGTTCACGTTGCTACTGCTCCTACCGCTCCAGCACCCGCCAAGCAATATGCCGGAACTCTCCCAAAATGAAACAAGTGCAACTTTCATCATTACGGAGTTTGTCAAGAGATGAACTGCAATAATTGCAATAGGAAGGGGCACGCCGCTCATTTCTGTAAAACACCGACCCAACAAACTTCTCAAGCCTGTAATGCCAGAATGAGCTAGGCTTGCTATGGATGTGGTGAAACAGGGAATTTCAAGCGGGATTGCTCAAAGCGATGAATGTCGGAGGTGTGGGAAGAATTTTAACAATTTATATGCATGCATGCTTTTTCGATAGCAGTGCGGAGACAAGTTTTGTGAGCCATAAATATTGGATTTTCTGGAAGAACACTCAATCATTTTCAGGGAACAAAGACACGCCTTTCTCATACAAAATGCTTATGAAATCACCAACTTAAGTGTTGACACTTTTTCAAAACCACTTGTATTCTTAGGGAATCAGTAGACAGGTACCCACACAGGTTTTGAGAAGATGGACCTTAGCATTGTTACATCTTAGATTTTGTCGTCTGCTTTTGGAGTCAAACAATGATTCGAATACAATGTAAAAACTTATAAATTATCAATATAATGTTTGGAATGCTTTGATCTCTATTATTCAATTGTTATGATACTGTACATGGCGTCATCCACGCTCGGACGTTTCCGCCGTTTTACTCGGTTCGGGGTACGACAATACTCATCATGCCCCGCCCGGTATAATATATCATACATGTAGAGTCATGCAGACAACTAGCATTCTAACCATAATAAACCATGGCTCGGCATTGGTGCCTTCGAGCCATCAACACAGTGAGGAAACTCACCTCTAGCTGCTGAATCTCTCGGATAATCTCTGTCTGCTGGTTTGAAAAGTCCCCATACTAAGATCAGCAATAATACCCAGTCAATAATTGGGCCTTAACCCATAACCAAGAATCTCAATTACTTGTCTACTATCTAGGCAAAAAGACCATTCTACCATTTTCTTACTTGGCTCAGCCTATTAATCAAGAAAATGGGACCAAAGCATAAAGCTTAAGAGCTAACAAGATCCAAAGCAAATAAAAATCAAGGTCTACATTTATACATCCAAAGGTTGTTTGAGGGCAAGATACTTCTGGATCTAGATGGTCTTACAATTTAAAGGTGAATCTACTTCCTTCTTCCTCCTTCAAGAACACGAACAACACACTCTAAGGCTTAAGATGCTCATAAGGATGGATTTGGGTTTTCAAGGTATGAAATGGGGCTAGAGGTTGATGAGGGAAGGAGTCTTGAGAAGTTAATGATGCTTATATAATGCTAAAACCCTAAAAATTAGGGTTTGCACTTTGCCACGTATGCCCAGCGTACCAAACGCACACCCATCATACGCATCTAAGTGACACGTTCCATTTTAATGAACCATGGGACCAACTTTGCAATAAAATTCCATATAAAGGGTTAAAAATGTAAAATACCTTGAAATTGAGGTATTACAATGTTCTCGAATTTACTAATGAGGTATGCAAGTACCTCAACGAGCTGTTTTGGTTTTTAATTTAAGAAAAATCAGTTATATTTTAGATTGTTTCTTAAAATGAATGGATCTTTTGCATAAGATCTCCATTTTTGGTGTTCTTTATATCCATGGAGTCGTGAGAGTATGCCCAATCAAATTCCAATGTCAATTGTTCACAAGTATATATAATGTTCATTTTTTTTATTTCATTAACTAATAATTATTTTGAAACATATAGTTTTGTTTTTTAGTGCTTGCCACCAATTGGAGATATAAGGAAAACTCCTTATTCAATTTTGAGTAACATAACATCAATTGCATTTAAAGTCATAGAATACAATACATTAGGTCCCACTACCTTTGTGTTTGTGGTGGTTTGACTGATGAAGTTAGACCAAATTTGATCGTTTGTTACAATACACATACATACTCATGCACATAAACATACATAATAGACACCCAAATTCTAAACCTTAAATGATGAACCATAAAAACATACTCATGCACATAAACATATATACGTTAAACCATGAACCATATACTCATATGCTTACACATATGTATACATACAATAGACGTACATATATGTTACATGCATATATCAAGGCACATACATATGCATATCGAATATTAAGTGATATACTCAGACGTTGAATACACATACACACATACATAATAATAATAATAATAATAATAATAATAATAATAATAATAATAATAACATATATTTATATACTAAACAATAAATTATAATAAATCTAATAAGAAAATAAAAACAATAATAGTCAAAATAATAGTAACAATTATTATTATATTTACATTAATAATATTATAAGATAATTACAGTTATATTTATATTATTAATAATATGATATTATAATTATTGTATTTATTATAATAATAATAATAATATAAAAAAAAATAATAGTAATATTATTATTATTAAAAAAATGGGGAGGGCAAAACAAAAACAAAAGGAGGGTAAAACAAAAAGAAAAGGTGGGAAACAATTTCTAAATTGTAGCTATTACATTTCCTATGAAATTCCAACAAACTTTTAATTTTAAATATTAATTAAGATTTCATTGGTAATTGGTAGCAAACTTCCAACGTTTTTCCGACGAAATCTTTAGGATATATTTTTTCGTAGGAAATTTGTAGGAATTATGTTGGAATCTACTTTCATCCTAAGTTTGTAGGAAATTCGAAGGATATTTCCTACAAAACACTTTCGTTGGAAATCTTTTGTAGCTAAAACCAAATATTCTAGTAGTATATAGGTTCGAATGTGCATTGATATCTATTGTACGGACGTGTGTATAATGTTATTCTATGATAATGACAAGGAAAATATGTTTTTTTGGTAATATGAACACGTTCAATCTTATATAACTATTGTCATTATCATGTATTCTCACTAATTAAATTGCCTATAAGGTTATTATATACTTTTTTTTTATTATTCTCATTCTATCATAATATTGTCAGAATGTTTATTGAGTTGTATTCTGTATGAATGAAAATGAACAAAAAACAATGTGTGAGAACAAAAAATGAATAAGAATTAGTGAGAATGCATGAAAATAACGATAGTTCTGTGAGGTTGAACGTATTCACACTAGCAAACAACCTACTCTAACCATGAAATTTAACTTCATTTTGATTTAAAAACACAATTTCTTTCATCGTTAGCTTCTTCCTATTGCTTTTGAACTCATATTATATGTAATTAATGATTGATCCCCAACATCTATGTATTTTCAATGTGTTGTTTTTATTAGACATCTAGCAGGCTTCATAACTTCCTCTGGCACCTACTCTACATATACTTGTTCTTTTTGATAGGTTATTGGACGAGGTATAGTTTGATGAACACTTTCAACTTTTCACTATGGTTTTCCATATTAAATTTCAATATGAAGACCTGCAAGTAGTTGCTAAAATATTATTATACACGGTTTGTGTTGCAAAACTAAAATTTGAAAACTCCATAAAAAATATGTACAAAGCCTATCATAAGCTCACATCGAGGATGTAAAAAAGATGATAGAGAGATTTGATTGCATTTTGTTAAAACTATGTAATTTTTGATGGTTTTATACCTAATATTAGGTACGTAACAACCATATATTCCCCATATATATATATATATATATATATATATATATATATATATATATATATATATATATATATATATATATATATATAGGGAAATGATCAAATGAGAACACCTAAAAGGTTGAGAACGCGAAAACAATTCTGGACCAATCAATATATAAGGGCATATTAGTAATTGTATATTTAAATTAAATTAAAATAAAATAAAATTCAATCAAATTCCCTTAAATTTAGGAGCAGTTACCAAAAAAGAAATAAATATTCAATTTTTTATTTTTATTATTAATGGAATATAAAAAACATTTTTACCAAAATTTATCTTAAAACCGAAAAAGAAATTAAGAAAATCAATTTTTTTCTTCTAATTTCACAGTTTTTTTTTTCAAAAAATGAATAGAAATCGAACCCTAAATTAATACATTTGTATTCATAAATGATTTTTTTTCAAAAAACCTGATACTTCTCCAATCACAAATGAATACACATCAAATTACATGTAATCCAATTCCTTTTTTTAATCGACTGAAAAATAAAAAGAGTGTAAAAATTATCATTTCTTCATAAAAAGAATACCTCTAATCATAAATAAATACATTCATTAACATATGATTACAATGCTATTCACAAATGAGTTCCCTATTATTCACAAAATGAATAAATGAATACCTCTAATCATAAATAAATATATTCATTCACACATGAATGCACTTCTATTCAAAAATAAATACACTGCTATTCATAAATAAATACACATTTTAACATTAATATAGAACACAATACAATTTTTCATTCTCCTCTAGCTCAGCTTTACCATTTGGTTTCCAATCAACTTTAGGTATAACTTTGATGTTAAGATCAACCACGGAGCTAGAAGCTTCAACAATTCAAGCATAAGACTTTTTGCTAACATCATTGACAATAATAACCACTGGGATGATTTTGATTTGGAATGATTATCAACAATCATCGGCTTATTATCCCATTTAAGATCCCAAAAACTAACTCCCTGGTTCATTTTCAAATCAGTCCCACTATCTGATCCCATCTTCACATCATCATTTGAACCCTCATTCATTACTTCATCATTACCACTACCAGAATGCTTCACAATCTTCATAGGAATAAGAATCGTAAGATGAGATGTTTCATGAACAGGGGACGTACCAGGAATCTTACCCAAAACACCCTTAGCATGAATCTGATTAAGATGGCGGTCCCAGTTTTGACTTTCTATGGTTTGACAATTCAAATCGAAAATCAATTCTGATTCCTTCTTTGAATATGAAACTCAATATTTGAAAAACACCGAATTTGATTTGGAATTGAGTTTCTAAAGATCCATTATGCATCAGTTCATAAACAAGAAGCTTGGTTTCATCATGAACACAATATCCCAATAAGGTGATGATATTCGGATGATGAATTTTACTCAATAGATCAACCTCCGTCTGCAAAAAAGAAAACGCTAATCACAAAATTGCAAGAATTAAAAGATTAATTAAAGTCTGAATCTTTAAGATAATGATAATTAACCTGGAATTCTTTAATGGCGTCTTGACTAATACCATCTAATCTTTTAACATCTACATGCAAATTATCATCGAGTCGAGCTTTATACACGCATCCAAATCCACCTACGCCTAATATCTCGCTTTCACCGAAGTTATTTGTTGCTGATTCTAACACGTTATAATCCATAACAACCACCGATCCCTTTTCGATTTTGGTTCTGAAAACACTGTTAGTTCTGCTAACGAATGAACTCAATGGAAGCCCTCTCAAAGAATCTTGAAATTAAAACAACAAATATGTTTAGAATCTGTAGAAATTGTCAAAACCTATTAAGTTTTACATCGTCTTACCTAATTTTTTGGTACCGATTTTGCCTGATTTGTGTATATTCTTTATGTGGCATATCCACAAACACATGATGGACACTATGATGATTGCCATCACAGATGAAACTGTGATGAGCCCAATAAGAACCTTTCGACTTGAATTGTGTTGGTGCTTCGTGATATCGATTTCAGTTCCTGATTCGGATGAAAGTAAAGATGTTAGAGGTAGATAGCAATAACCCGGATGTGAATGATGGAAGGGGATGTATACCTGAAGTGAAGTCGGCCATTGATGCTGGAATTAAAGGAATAGGAGGCGCAGCAGGCAACGTTCACTTTGTGGATGTTTCTCCGGCGGCTCCTCCTCCGACTACCAACGCCATTTAATGGAGAGAAAGAGAGAGAGAGAGAGAGAGAGAGAGAGAGAGAGAGACCGGTTAAAATGTTTCTCTGTTGATTCTATGGCCTCCTCCGGCTCTGATATGTTCTATGAGATGAGGCGGTGAGATGACTAATTCTATGAGATTAGGTCAACCAAATAAAGCGACATAGAGTAATTATAGGAGTTTACAAAATTAGTGTAATGTTTATTTACCTTAATAGCCTTTATAATTTTTTTTAAATTTAAAATTTAAAATTTAAATGTATTAATAATTAGAAAAATAACAATTAATTATAGCCACACATCTTAAAACTTAGATGGTCCAGATCTGTTTTCGCATTCTCAACCTTTTAGGTGTTCTCATTTGATCCTACTCCTATATATATATATATATATATATATATATATATATATATATATATATATATATATATATATATATATATATATATGGGATGGTTAAGAAAGAGGCAAATAAAGTGAGAATGTAAGAACACTGCATTTAAGTTATTACTCTGTTATGAGTTTTGTATATACATCTTTATGTCATTATTGAACAATGAATATATGAATAATCATACGTTAATATTCATATTGGATTTTACTATAATAATACATATACATAATTAATAGCATAATAATAACATAAAAGTGAATAGATGAATAATCATATGTTAATATTCACATTAGAATTTACTGCAATACTACACATACAAAATTCATAGCGGAATAATATCATAAAAATAGTGTTCCCATGTTTTCACTTTATTTGGTGTTTTTATTTGAACTTATATATATATATATATATATATATATATATATATATATATATATATATATATGTGTGTGTGTGTGTGTGTGTGTGTGTGTGTGTGTGTGTGTGCGCGCGCTATTCTCCTTGCAACTGAAATCTGTAGGCTAGTTGGTTAGTCTGCTTACCTGTTATACGAGACACTTATGTTTGATTCCTACAAATCATAGTTCTCTTGTTAAATTTGGCTCAAATGAAAGGGTGTTGGTTGGAACTCATTTATATATAAAGCTATTTCACATGCATTAGAAATATGTTATAGTGTCGTTGGATAAGGTACATGGCTTTCACATCTTGAGATATGGGTTAAAGCCTTCGAAAAATGGACGTTTTAAAAAAAAATGTTTTTTTGCCATTTTTCTATGCTATTTCACATAAATTTGTACTAAATGCAAGAACTAAGAATGTACTTTAGTTTATTCAACATCCTACCTTCATTTCTTTCTATTATAACATGTACTTTCATTTTTCTTATATAGGACATTGTACTTTGAAAAGCGTACACAAATACGATATTGTACTTCTGTTTTTTCTCTTCTTATTATATCCTTTTACTTCGTAAAATTGATCTAATTATATCCGTTCAAATTGTTTTGTAATAGGATGAATTTGTTATATTTTGTATATATTTTTAAGTGGAATGTTGTAATAGGAAGAAATCAAAGAAAGTATGTTGCTATTTATTACATATAACCCTATAAAGTTTGGTAATTTGACTGACCTCCTTTTTGGTTTTGCCTCGGGCCTAAAATATCTTGTGCACCTTTTTGTTCTTTTCATGTTTAATTTTGCATCTTCTTTCGTCATTCATTCGCAGGGTTGCTTGCAATCTCCACGTGTGTTTGCCAACAACACATCTAGTACAGGCACCATAGTTCATTTTGAACTCGATGATTTAAATCTGCAAATGGCCAACGAATATCAAGAATCTTTGAAAGCAAGCCTTTTTATCATGGAAACAAACACGATTTCAATGTTGCATATCGCAAAAATTGTCCTGGATTTCGGAAAAAAGGCAATAGATTCAGTTTCTCAAGATGGGTCCAACTTAAAATCAGTCCTCTCAGTTGACATAACTGGTATCGGTATGTGCCTGACATTCAACAGTGTCCAATCCTTATTATCTACCGCTTTAATGTTCAAAGTATTACTGAAAAGCCCATCTCCAACTGTTAATACATCATCTTCTACGCAAAGTGAGGCACCTCGTCCAAACAAGTCATCAGGGAATGGGATCCAATTAGTAAAATTTAACCTGGAAAGGTGTTCGGTGAATCTCTGCAGTGACGTAAGCTTGGATAACGAGATTGTTGATGATCCAAAACGTGTGAATTATGGATCACAAGGTGGGCGTGTTCTTATTAGTGTTTTACCTGATGGGACTCCTCGTACTGCAAAAGTAGCATCAACAGCTTCCGATGATTGCAAAACGGTAAAATATTCGATCGGACTCGAGATTATCCACCTGGGCTTGTCTATAAACAAGGAGAAACAGTCCACTCAGGTGGACATCCAAAGAATAAGATCAGCATATCAGGAAATTATGGAAGATGACAGTTTTGGCACTAAAGTGTCATTGTTTGATATGCAGAAAGCAAAGTTTGTTAGGAGGGCAGGTGGTCTTAAAGAGGTATCCGTTTGTTCTCTTTTCAGTGCCACTACGATCACCGCCAGGTGGGAGCCAGATGTTCAATTAGCATTAACTGAACTCGGGCTACGGTTAAAGCTACTTGTTCACAATCATAAGCATCAAGAACAAGAACAAGAACTCGACCTCACCAAGGATAAATGTAGTAGTAGTAGTAGTATAGATAAAGAAATTAAGAAAGAAGAGTCGGTAAAGAAAAAAGAATCTCTTTTTGCGATTGATGTGGAGATGCTTACGGTGACTGCTGAAGCTGGAGATGGTGTAGAGACGATGATTCAGGTTCAATCAATTTTTTCTGAAAATGCACGCATAGGTATACTTCTTGAGGGACTAATGCTGAGTTTTAATGCAACAAGAGTGTTCAAAAGTGGTAGGATGCAACTTTCCCGCATTCCTAATGCCTCTGATACAGCAGTTAAGTGGGATTATGTGATTCAAGGCCTTGATATGCATATTTGCTTGCCATTTAGATTGCAGTTACGTGCTCTCGATGATTCATTTGAGGAAATGTTGAGAGCTTTAAAGCTTGTAGCTGCTGCTAAAGAGAAAATAATATTTCCGTTTAAGAAAAAAGAGAGCGAGAGTGTGAAACCAAAAAAACCCAGCTCTTCAAAACTTGGTCGTGTGAAGTTGTATATACGTAAGTTAACTGCTGAAATTGAGGAGGAACCGTTACAGGGTTGGCTTGATGAACACTATCACTTAAGGAAAAATGATGCCCGTGAATTGGCTGTTCGATTAAACTTTCTGGATGATCTTCTTTCCAAAACTACCCAATCTCCAGCTCATGTTCCTGTTGGTGATTCTGATGATGATGATGATGATGATGATGATGGCCAACACAAGACCACATCCACATGCTTACATGATGCATCGTCTCTTGAAAAAATGAGAGAGGAACTCTATAAGAACTCATTTCGATCTTATTATGAAGCATGTCAGGCTCTTGTGATATCACAAGGATCGGGTGCCTGCCAGGAAGGATTTGAGTCAGGGTTCAAGTTTAGCACATCAAGAACCTCTCTTTTCTCCGTTATTGGCACAGCACTTGACATAACCTTGACAGAAATTGAAGGTGGTGAGGCAGGGATGATACAACTTGTACAGAAGCTTGATCCGGTTGCTCGAGAATCTAACATTCCATTTGCTCGTGTTTACGGTTGTAACCTTAATCTGCAGGCTGGTTCACTTGTGGCTCAGCTAAGAGACTATACATATCCTCTTCTTGCTGCAACTTCTGGTAAATGTGAAGGTCGCCTTGTGCTAGCTCAACAGGTCAAATAACACCTTATCTTCCATTAGCATCATATATTTTCATACCAACAACAAACGGTGTTGTGCTATATAAAATGCTCTTTGCAAGTATTAATTATATAAAAATGGTGCTTCTTTAATGGTATTACTGAGAAGGGAAAATGACTTACTACCCCTACTAAGTTTTTAAACCGTTCAAAAAATCTCAATAATGTTTTATCTGTTCAAAAAAACCCAACAAACTTAACTTTTATCTAGAAAAAACCAACAAAGTTTTCAACCGTTCAAAAAATTTCAATCATTTTTTGTCTGTTCAAAATGTTAAATTCATTGGGTTTTTCTTTAATAGACAATACATGATTGAGATTTTTTGAACGGTTTTAAAACTTTGTTGGTCTTACAAGTCATTTCCTCAATATGGTGATTTCCATAGAACTTAATAAAAAATATAACATAGTTGAGCTTTTTTAGACAAATGTTAAGTTTGTAGGGTTTTCATGAACAAACAAAACATGATTGGGGTTTTTGAAGGGTTTGTAAACTTAATTGGGCTCGTAAGTTATATTCCCTTACTAAGAAATATAAATATCATCTGTACTTGTCATAAAATAGAATATTTGAGATTCACAGCATCATGCATTTTTTCGTGGTTATTCTTTGTAACCATCTAGAGTTGTTGCCTTTCTTGTTAACGTCATATATACCATTTTTGTTTTATGAAATGTATTTGCACAAAGTAGCCTGAAGTCAGAAACCAATTATTGTGTAGAGTGTAATACTACTAGTTTATGATCAATGTGTTGTCACACTCTGATTATTGATCTGTGTCAGAGCCGGATGGATGTATTCTGAATGATTCTAGTGATTGCAGGCTACACCTTTCCAGCCTCAAACTCTTCACCAAGTGTATATTGGTAAATGGAGGAAGGTGGAAATGTATCGTTCGGTTGGTGGTACAACTCCACCAATGAAAACATTTTTAGATTTGCCGTTGCATTTTCAGAAAGGAGAAGTTTCATTTGGAGTGGGGTTTGAACCAGTTTTAGCCGATTTGAGCTATGCATTCACTGTGGCTTTACGCAGGGCAAAGTTAAGTGTTAGGGACCCAAATCCCTTTGTTGTCCCTCCAAAGAAAGAGAAAAGCTTGCCATGGTGGGATGAAATGAGAAACTACATCCATGGAAAAACCACCTTATCTTTCTCCGAGATGTTGTTTAACATCCTTGGCACAGCCGATCCATATGAAAAATCTGAAAAACTCCAAATGTCTTCTGGGCATATCGAAATCCAGCAATCCGATGGCAGGATTTACATTTCTGCAAGGGAGTTGAAGATTTTTACAAGCAGTTTGGAGAGTTTGTTGAAAAACTCAACCATCAAACCTCCAGCTGGCGCCCAGGGTCCTTTCTTCATAGCCCCAACTCTGATTCTTGAAGTTGCCATGGATTGGGGGTGTGACTCTGGCACCCCTCTTAACCATTTTTTGTTTGCACTCCCGTCTGAAGGTGAAGCACGTGAGTATATATTTGATCCTTTCCGATCCACTTCCCTCTCCATGCGGGTTAATTTGGCTCTCAGACCTCAGAATCAATCACAGTCCAAAGACACTTCATTTGATTCGCCTACTATAAGTCTTGCCCCTCATGATATTTCTTGGCTACTAAAGTTTGGGAATTTGAATTACCTCCCTCCTGTAAAACTGCGTTTTTTCTCTCGTTACCCTCGGTTTGGTGTCCCAAGAGTTGCTAGATCTGGAAACTTGGCATTAGATAAAGTCATAACAGAAATTATGTTTCGGGTTGATTCAACTCCAACCCGCATACGGCATATGTCTTTAGATGAAAGTGATATAGCAAAAGGATTGACTTTTAAGATGTCAAAGCTAAAATCCGAAGTGTATCTAGGACGTGGAAAGCAAAAGTTCAGTTTTGATAGCAGGCGTGATCTTCTTGATGTTGTTTACCTGGGTCTTGATCTTCATATGCCTAGGGTGTTTCTGGATAGGGAAGATCCCACAAGTGTTATCAAAGTTACGTCATCCAAGACCACCTCACAGGAAAAAGTTGTAAATGATAATTCCGGAGGGTTTTTATTGTCGTCTGATTATTTTATCATCAGAAAGCAATCCCCAAAGGCAGACTGTTCACGATTATTGGCATGGCAAGAATCTTGCAAAAAAAGTATAGAGATGAAATTTGGGGCATCTATATGTCGACGTGGAAGTGATAGTGATGATCAAGAAAGGTCCGATCCAAGTGATGATGATGGATATAATGTTGTGATATCTGATAATTGTCAACGGGTTTTTGTGTATGGGCTTAAGATCCTTTTGGCAATTGAGAACCGAAATGCAATTTTGTCGTGGGGTGCTGAGTTAGGTAAAGCAGTAGCACCTCCAAAGCCTTCTCCTTCTCGTTTGTATGCCCAGAGGAAGCTGCTAGAAGACCAAAATAAAACTGACCACCCGCTTCAAGAAGATGTCTCCAACACCACCGCTTCTACTGATCAAACTGAAACTGCTTCGCCCAAATCAAAGGAACCTTCAAAATCAGATCAGTCTCCATCACCTTCAAATAACATACAACATCAAACATTTGATGATATCGGTAAGTACTGCAAACCCACCTTAACAAAAAATATCAGCAACATACTTCCATTTTGCTTCGTTTCTTTCATTTCTTCCTATTACAACAATGTCCTCATACGAAAAAAAAAATTGCATATAATTTCAGAGTACAATGCCGTAATAAGAAGAAAAGTGAAACTAAAGAAATGGAAGTAGGATGCTTATATTAATCAAATGAATGGAAGTATCTTGCTATTTATTTCATTTAGCCCTGAAAGTTGTGTTGAAGAAGTAGGATATAGACATTGATCTAATCAATTTAATTATGGGTTTTCATTATCAAACATCACTTGGTATGTCTAAAGGTTTCAGTGTATTTTGACAGCAAAACATGTCAACGTAGATGGCTCTCAGGAGGATGAGGAGGGCACTTGTAATTTCATGGTAAATGTTATTGAGCCCCAATTCAATCTTCACTCCGAAGATTTCAATGTAAGTTGTTGAGGTCTTAGATTTGATCTTTTTGGGTTTAATTCCATTTTCTGGTTTTCCATGAGCTTAAAATCAGCACCTTCTTAAATGGTCCCTTACGGAGTTCTTTTTAAAATTTGATAGTTTCTTTTTCCTTCTTTAACAATGGATTAATTAATTATTGAGCGTTTCAGCTTGTTTTTTAATTTTTGGATGTTTTCTAATTTCTGGGGTTTATTCTTATATCCTTTGTTTTTGTCACTTTTAGTGCCAAATTATTGTTCCAATGAAAAAGAAGACAATAAAGAGTTGGTGGAGTTCAAACGGAAGAGGATGTAGAATAGGGTTAAACGCGAGCAATATATAACATCATACTTTCGCTGATCGGTTTATTATAGCATCTTACTTTCATTTGTTCCAGTTACAACATTGTACTTGAAAAATCTGCCAATTGTATCTACACACAAAGCAATTCTCCCTGTTACAACTGGAAATATAATTTAAAGTATAATGTACTAATTAATAAGAAAAAAAAGTTGTTGCATAGATTTTTTGAAGTATAATAAAAAATTTTGAAAGTAGGATGCTATAATATATTAATAAATGACTGAAAGTATGTTGCTGTGTTTTACATTCAGTCCTATAAACTAGAACTAAGACATGGTTCTGATAAATATAAAAGTCGAACCTTTTAAAAATAAGGATCTGAGTATGTTAAATGTTGAACAAACAGGGTAGATTTTTGGTGGCTGCTTCTAGTGGGAGAGTTTTAGGCCGATCATTTCATAAAGTTGTAAATGTTGTATTAGAGGCGATTGAAGAAGCTAGTAATGGTGATGGGGATGGAGGATGTGTTCCTGAACTGATATGGAACCGGTCGGAGCTGTCTGTGATGTTGGAACACGTGCAGGCTCATGTTGCTCCTACTGATGTGGATCCAGGGGCTGGAGTCCAATGGCTACCAAAGATCAGGAAGAGTTCCCCAAAAGTAAAGCGCACTGGGGCTTTACTTGAACAGGTCTTCACCCCCTGTGATATGTACTTCCGCTTCACAACACACAATGGTGGAACCGCAGATTTAAAGGTCTACCCACCAATTCTTATTTATAATATGCTTCTTTCTAGAAATACCTACTTTTTTGTAATAGATAAGATAAGATAACCCTCAACTGGATTTTCTGAAAACCAAAAGTCTATGCAGTTTTGAGTGGTTCTACCCTACCCGTAAGCCTACATTTCATTTAACTATTCAGATACCGATGAAAGGCCACATGTTGAACCACTCCAATAAATTACATGTGTTGAGTCAAAAGAAATAAAATATTAAGAAAGAACAATAATAACTCTAGAAACCACTCTCCGGTTTCATCTTCACTGGTTTTGAGGCGATATCTTTGCAGAAACTGAACGAATAATATCAACCTTAGAGTTAGAGTTGGAGTTGGAGTTTCAATTCCAATGTGGATTGGACTTCTTGTGCCACCTAATTTACATCTCACATGATGCTCACCAGCTTAGGCCTTTTGTAGAGACAAATTCACCATAGGTCTGAATTGTATAACTTAAGCCGTTGAAACTTTTATTTTTCAGGTGAAACCTTTAAAAGAACTCGCCTTCAATTCTGATAATATGACAGCAATCATGACATCTCGCCAGTTTCATGTTATTCTTGATGTTTTCAACAATGTACTCTTGGCCAGACCACCAAAGTATGATTCTTGATCCTCATCTACTCTTTGCCATCAAGATATATATATATATATATATATATATATATATATATATATATATATATATATATATATATATATATATAGGGCTGAGTTATTGTGCGAACCAAAAAAAGCATGACAACTTCCGAAGTCATAATCTACTCATCATTTTTCAAAACAAAAGCACTAATCATCTTCACATGGTGCGTCTAAGCCATATCTAGGCTCAAGAAAAAGATTAGACAATTTTTTTATTCATTTTGGAAATTTGAATATAGTCAATATAACTGTTGATTGTGTTCATCAACAGTCTATATGACTACTGATTGTGCGTAAATCCACATTTTCAAAAAAACCAAAAAAAAATCGTCAAATCTTTTTTTGAGCCTAGATATGGATTAGACACACCATTTAGAGAAGATTGATGGTTTTGGTTTTGAAAAATGATGAGCTGATTATGAGTTCGTAATAAGTTCTCACAAATCTCTTGGTTCTCAAAAGAACCTGAGTCTCTCTCTCTCTCTCTCGCTCTCTCTCTCTCTCTCTCTCTCTTTATATATATATATATATATATATATATATATATATATATATATATATATAGCAACACAGTTTCATTTATTTTCATATTATAGCATCATACTTCCAATCTTTTCTATTACAATACTGCACTTTCAAGGTTTTCTTATAAGGCATGTACTTTAAGAAATGCACCCAATTATAGCATTTTATTTTTAATTATTTTTCTATTATACTTTGAAGAATCTACCCTTTTATAGCAATGACAAATATGAGAAATAAAAGTAGGATGAATGTACATTGATATTTCTTGCATTTATCCCTATAGTTTTAGGGATAAAAGTAAGAGTTTCCTGGAGGGAAAGAAAGTTTCTTGTATTAAAGCTTGTATGTAATTCAGGCCTCAAAAAAGTAGCATTCCTAAATCAGCAGAAGATGATGAAGAGATGGAGGAGGAAGCTTATGAGGTGGTGCCTGCTGGTGTTGAAGAGGTAGAACTAGAAAGAGTTAAACTTGAACAGAAAGAACGGATACAAAACTTGCTTTATGAGGATATAAGGAACCTTTCTCTTCCATCTGATACCGTTGTAGATGTGCCCTCAGAAAAGGAAGAGGATATACTCATCGTAATCACCACCAGACCCATATTGGTAACATCCAAAACTTTCAACTAATTAATTCAGATAATAAATGGCATAATATATTTAATATGTAATATTATATATTTTAGTTGTATACTATTATTTAAATAAACCGATCCACATCCAAACCTTTTACCATGCCACCGAAAATAAATGAAAAAAATATAGCACTTCCTGTGGACTATCGAGAGTGTTGTTTACTTTTAGTGTTCATGGCATAAAAAGCCATGAATTCTAATCTAGCGATTTTAGGATCTGAATGTTAGTTAGGGTGTGGAACATGCCACCCACATCCAGATTTAGAGTATTAAACAACCAAACTTTTTACCAAATTTCTGATTAGGCTTCTTTCCTTTGTTGCCAGTTCAAGGTTTTGCAGTCTAACTTCTGATATGATGTTTCATATTGTAACCAAACAAAATAAAATTGTCACCTGGCTGCCGATTTGACCATATACCCATTGCTACTATTATTATTTTTTTTTTAATGAAAAGTGGTACAATCTGGGACCTTTTTACTACTGTCCTTGAGACAAGCAGGAGCTGTAAACTTACAGATACAAAAGTTTACAACAATAGAAAGGATTACATCTTTCGTGAATTTATGGGTTTCATTATGGTATAATATTACTATATCAACTGAATTTCTCATTAGTGAAGGTTACTAGTGAGAAATGGGCAGAGAGGTACAGTATATATATAAGAAAACTAAAACTTGACCTTTACAGGTGCAAATGCTTAGGAAAGAGGTCATTAATGCACAAAAATCCAGAAAGGCTGTGGCTGCTTCTTTGAGGGTGATTTTGCAGAAAGCTGCAGAGCAACAGCTAATGGAGAAAGAGAAAGAGAAGAATAAAGGCCCATCATGTGCCATGCACGTATCTTTTCAGTTGAAGAAAGTTGCATGGAGCATGCTCCTCGATGGAAAATCTATTTCAGAGATCGAGATAAATGACATGGCAAGGATTACAATATTCTTGTTTTTTTAAGACTTTCATGACTTTTAGTCTGCATTTGGCACACTGGACTACTGGACTGGACATATAGATTTTCTAAGGCTATTTTGATGGGAGGGCATTCATGTCTTTTATGGTAGGACACACAAAAAATTGCAAATTCTGTCCGGTCGTAGTCCAGTGCAAGCCAAACACAGTAAGTAGTGTAAACTGTTGAAGGTCTTAAGAATTCTGTTTTTTGGTTTGTTTTGTTTCTATGGACCTAGCTATTCGCACTGCTGACAAAAATTATATATCAATCATCATTCTGTATGCAGATATACGATTTTGACAGAGATTATAAAGATATTGGTGTTGTTAGATTCACAATTAAGTGCTGTGTTGTGAAAAACTGCTTGCCTAATGCTAAATCAGATACACTTCTTGCCGCATGGAATCCTCCTTCCGAATGGGGAAAGTAAGTAAATCTAGATTGCCAATACTCTCTGGCTGATTTTTACCTTTTCAGGTTACCGATATCCACAATTGTAATTCTCATACGAATGAACCTCATGTATGGTAAATTCAGTGCATTCATTTCACTGTTGATGACCTTGACCATGCAAACGTTTTCATTTCATTTTTCTTGTTATGCCACCTCCTTTTCTTGTTGTCTTGAGGCATTTTGGCAAGCATTTGATTAGCCCCAACTAATTCTAGAGTGCTAGCTTTTAGTTGATTTGCTTTAGTAGAGTTATTCTGTTATCTTTTTGGCTTTAGGGAAAGAATGGTCTTTTTGGTATTATTATGGTTGTTATTGGATGTTAGGGGCACTATCTTTGTCTGTCCCAGGTCTGTTTTTTGGGACCTGAATGTGTATACAAGTTATTCCTGAATGATGCGATACTAGTTTTGTGGGGCCGCAGGAAAGTCATGATTCGTGTAGATGCCAAACTAGGCGCTCCAAAGGATGGTGCCTCACCTATTGAATTGTTCCAGGTATCTCTATCTACAAATGTGGTGTATCAGTATTTTCAATACCCATCTTGGTGTTTGAGATTACATATGTCCATATTTTTGGATTGCTGCACAATTTCTTTTACCTATTATCACTATCATTATGATTTACGAAATGTTGATCCTATTGAGTGTTTTTATTGTGTGTGATTAATAATAGTCAATAATTATTTGCACATATGACCATGTTTACATGTTTGAACATATAGGCCGATGTTTACCCCTTGAAAATACATTTGACTGAGACGATGTACCGGATGATGTGTGGATATTTCTTTACGGAGGAGGAACAAGACAGCCACCGGCGGCAGGTCATAAGCTTACTACATATATATATATATATATATATATATATATATATATATATATATATATATATACATATATATATATATATATATATATATATATATATATATATATATATCCACCACACATAATAAGTTTTTTGTTTAGGACTTGAGAAGTTGAATGTGTGATTTTTTGACAAATAGGAAGTTTGGAAGGTCTCGACAACTGCTGGTTTAAGAAGAGGCAAAACCAAGGAATTAGAGGGATCCTCCAAATCAACCACTACCGACCCCTTGGTATTGGTAAGTCTTAAGATTTATTTTAGTGGTTTCATTTAGTAAGTAATGCTTGATGCATGGATTTAGGCATCAAAGAAAGGGAAAGTATCAGGCCATGAGTTAAGGAGAAGCTCTTCTTTTGATAGAACATGGGAAGAAAATGTAGCCGAATCTGTGGCTAATGAACTTCTAGAACAAATGCAATCCTTAGAACAGGAAGAGTTGAGTAAACCTAAATCCAAGGACTCAAAAACTTGTGCAAAATCATCAAAAACTGGAAAACCTTCAAAACCTGGACATGAAGAAAAGAAGGTAGGTAAACCAACCGACGGAAAGAAAGGCAAGCCTGAGGTGATTAGAGAGTTTCATAATATCAAGATAAGTCAGGTATTTCAGAGATAGATAAAAAATTATGTTATGACTTCTTTTCCAAAGTTTAAGTAAGTAGAGCACTTCTTTTTCCATTGAAACAGGTGGAACTACTGGTGACTTATGAAGGTTCAAGATTTGCAGTAAGTGATCTGAGGTTGCTGATGGATTCATTCCACCGTGTTGAATTCACTGGAACTTGGAAGAAGCTGTTTGCCAGAGTTCAAAAGCATGTTATTTGGGGAGTCCTCAAGTCTGTCACTGGAATGCAGGTAAATAACACCTAAATTCAGTCTCTGATAACTTCAAACCACTTAACTTTTTGAAGACAAAAGACGTTAAGATGTACTTTTAAAGCACAGTAATGAATAATTAGCCAAAATCGTGCTAACTGCTGGTTAAGGTTAATTAGCAAAACAGGCAACAATGCATTTCCATGACTGAAATGGCAATGATAGTTTTTCACAATTATGAGAGGTAACAAATTACTTTGGAATTAGATAGCATCATAAATACAGGCTATGAAATCTAGTGTACTATGCTTGATTTGATACAGTTTCTATGGTTTAAATGAGCAGAAATGGTAAAACTCTCCAGAAATAGACTGTTATCGAGAGTGGGCATGTCTCTTAGATATAGGAATTATTTCGTTCGTTTATGTTTTTCCTACTTTTCTTTTCGATTTTTTGCTTTATTATCAGTATGTTTATGTACAGTTCCCTATCAGATTGGTATTAGAGTGTAGTATCATGGCCCAAAATTTGTAGCCGAATCCACAGCATCTAAGCTCACTTAACACTTTGATAATTCTACAAATAGATATCTCTAGAACTGTCCCTTCCCTGTACATAGTAACATTTATCTATAATGTAAGTATGTAGCCAGTTGAGTAGTTGTCTATTCGTAATTCATGTACGCCCAAGTATTAGTAGGCCACCCTTTTTCATTTGTAAAACACTCCGCCTTTGATACTAACAAGAGTGTTTCTTGATTTCTCTAAGGGTTATAGTCCTTCTCAATATGTACCTTCAATCCCCTTTTAGAGCCTCTCAATGGGCTTACTTGGTCTCTAGAGAGTAAGAATGTCAAGTTCTACACATGCTAGAAATTTAAGCACGTGAAAAGTGGTCTCATAGGAAGAGTTCCACAATGAAAGGATAAAACATAGCTGTCCACCGAAAGCAAGTATATAGGCATGATTGAAAGATCATTCCAAGAGCGACACAAGTCGAGGAGCAAGTCACGACCTTCCGTAAGTCCCTCTGGTGAAGCAACATAGTTCTGAATCTTCAACCATCACTTTCTTATATATGGATCTAAAGTACACATGAGAGAAACAGAGGAGGCCATCGAATTGTCACTTAAAGAGAATGTTGGTATATTAATGGTGGCTAATGCGATGATGGCCAACCTTAGACAAGAGCTCTAGAAAGAGATGGAAATGTATCCCATGAGCTCAACAGTCTTTATAAGTTCATTGAAGACATGCTTTGAATTATCAAAAAAGAGATGGATTCAATGTGTCGGGGTGGAAAACCTTTTAGCAATCAGCTAAGCCTCGACAATATTAGTAGTCACGGCTTCAAAAGTTCTAGAGCTTCATGTGTTCAACAACACCTGGAACATTACCATGGTCGAAAACTCTCTTTGACCTTGAACAATACTTTAAGTCCAAGCAGCTAATCGATGATGCGGCAAAGATTGACAATGTTGTTAAGTTCCTTCAACTTTTGGCCCAACTATTTGTGGATAAGGAAGCATTGAAGAGAAGGGAGGGACGAATGTACAACACTAATATGTGGAATATTTTAACGCAGAGTTATGCAAGAACTTTGTTACACACAATGTTGATTAGTGGGGAGATAAAAACGACCAAGATTCCACTGAATATGTAAGATAATAGACAATATCTTAGAGTTAACCAACTTTATATTGAAACTCAATGATGTGTCAAATAGGGGCACCTTATTGAACGATGAAATTGAAGATTGGGCACATGTGGACCTTGAATAACACAACAAGCATATCCTTAAAGACAATTACACCGAACAATTTACTTGTTCAATATACATTGAAGTTGAGGATCCTATCCATGAAATAAGTAATGGAGAGAACGTTACAAGGTAGAAGGAAAATGGAAACAAGAGTGGAGCCCTTCCCTATAACATGGCAAATCAAAATGCCAAGTTCAACAACGCGCCCAAAATTAGTATTGTCACTTTTGAAGAACGAGAATGAAGACTCAAGGTTGTTATTCCTTGATCTTATAATAAATGGAAAGGGTGTTCTCTCATTGGTTGTCATTGGATCCTTTGATAATTTCGTGGATGTTTACTAAACATGGGCACTATGCTTCATTTATACACCAAAAAAAATGCAATCATCTTAGAAAAAAATGGATCATTTTAGAATTATTAAAACAAAGGTCTGCATCGACAATCAACCTAAAGGTCTAACTTACACCATACATATGGATGATTTTGAGGTCAACTTAGGAATTTCTTTCTTCCATGAAGCTCATGCGTTACGAATTCCAACTGATTGTTCCATTGCTATACTCAGTAACAATCAAATTCAAGTAACTAACTAAAGTGAAGAGGAAGAAGGAAACTCTTCATCCTGTTCTCGTAAAATGCAGCAGATTGCCAAGTATGACAAGGATGATGGAAATAAATAAGGCATAGTTGATAAGCATTAATATATCAAGTTACCAAAGGAGCCACCTCAATACAAGGAAAACAATGGTCGCGTACCAACTTAGATGGAAGAAGTAAGTCTAAATAGTAAGAAAAGTAAGAAGAGGAAGGGAAAAAGAAAATACTCTTCAACAATGCACGCAGTATAAAATTAACGGTAGAAGATAACTCGTGATAAGGATGCCATGAAATCAAGTTGGGAAGAGTTTCATCACGACCCTAAATCTTTAGCCCGATCTAAGGTGAGTAAGCTTATGAAACACTTAAAGACAATTCTAGGGTAGATATATCTAAAGTATCCTTTCATGTACATAGTAAAATATTTCAGGAGTGTTTCTATTCAAGTAGTTGTTTATTCGTAATTCGTGTAAGTCCATGTATAACCAAGCCACCCTTAATTTGTGAAAGAAGTCCTTAGATATCAATAAGAGTGTTTCTCACTTTGTCTAAGTGTGAGAGGTCATTTTTTCATTAATTTGTCTCGATTCCCACTATAAATGTTTCACATGCCTTTTTCTGCCTTCCAGATAGGCTTGCGTGGACCCTTGATTGCAGGACCGTCTGGTAGCGTATCGGTTAAAAGTTTAAGCTAGTGATAGGAAACTTTTGGAATGACTATTGTAAGAGAAGTGGAGAACATGAAGATGAAATTGCTAATTAGATAACACTGTAAACAAAGATTAAGAGATTTTGTGTAGTATGTTTGATTCCATAAATTCTCTAGGGTTCGCTAATGAGAGTTGGTTTGCCTTTCGAAAATAGACCATCATCTAGGTGAGTTAGCTAGCTATCAAAATATAAATTATAGGTGTTATTGCATGTATCCATTTACTTGGTTTAAAAGATGATGTTATTATTTTGGTTTACTTAATTTATTACTAGTTTATTATGCTTTTCTGTTGACAATCAATATATAAATATTGGTTGCTGCAGGGTAAGAAGTTCAAAGATAAGTTGCATAGTCAAAATAAAGAACCAAATCTAGCGAATGTCCCAACACTTGATCACGATAGCGACAACGATGATGGCTGCAAATCCGACAATCATGGTTTAGCTTTTCCTAAACGGTCTACTGTTGCTGCTGTTGATGGAGCTGGTGATGGATTTGTTACCTCTGTTAGAGGACTATTCTCGACACAACGCCGCAAGGCCAAGGCGTTTGTCCTTCGCACAATGAGAAATGAAGGAGAAGAGTCAATGCCTGGTGACTGGAGTGATAGCGACGATTATTCTCCTTTTGCTAGACAACTCACTATAACGAAAGCAAAGAAGCTTATCAAACGCCACACCAACAAGTTTAACTCTCAGAAAGGTTGCATTGGATATCATATAAATATACCCATGTATTGTATGTGATGCATGCATTTATGTAGTATATTTGATACATATATACATCCATAGATATGCATAATATTCCATGTACATTGTGTTTTTATCACACACATTGTGTCTAATGATACATGCGTGCTTGATATGTATATTCATTATCTTGGACATGTTGGTCCTGATACATATACATGCATGCATGTATCACACACATTATGCTTCATACATCATACATACATGCATGTATCGCACACATTGTGCCTCATAATATAAATGTGTATGTATCAAGCAAATTCCCCCTTTTTTTATCTTAAGATTTCATATAACAACATGATATTTATTATGTTGTCATAATAAAGGTTAAAAATGCTATCCCCTCATTTTTTTTTATATAAAACTCATTCCTGAGTTAGTGACGATGCCTAGTTGTAACATGCTCCATAATTCATAGGTTGTTTTGCTATATACTAACATAAAAATGATACCAAAGTATACTCAGCGAAATAACTTGAGAAATTTTCGACTAATGTAGCTTCCCTTATGCATCAATCAGGTTTTTCTTTTGACGGACTTCCATTTTCACCGAGAGATCACCAGGCATCTGAAAGTGATTCTTCGAGTGGTGATCCTTTTGAGGAATACCTCGAGTACAAGGCTGCCCAAGAAAAAGCTGCCCAAGAAAATGATGCCCTGGAAAACGCTCTTGCTGAAAAACCACCATCCACACCATAATATGGTTGTAAATACAACCCAGGTTCATCAATTCAACGAACCATGTAGATATATAAACAAATTATGGTTTCTTTATATTGGTTTAACTGCAATTTTGATCTTTCTTTCGATCTTATATATGAGAGTTGTATACGCGGAACAAATTTATATGTTGTAGATGTTCTAGTTACCACTCAAGAGGTTCATGATTATGTATACATGAAATTTCTATATTTAGAATCAAAATAAATGTGAAATTTTTTACGATCATTGCAATTGAACTAATTATATTAATATATATTTATTGGATGGTACACAATGTTCAAAAATTAAGAAACAATTTTCTTAAAAGCATGAAGCTAAATCACATGCGGCCACTTGGGAAGATGAGGAACAAAAGGAGTCTCATGCCTTCGACACAATTCGATTTCTCCATGATATATTGTTAGGGCTATAAACATACCGAATTTTTAAAGAACTGTTCATGAACTATTCAGCAGAAAGTTAGTTTGTTTAATAAATTAATGAACCAACATGAACACAAGTTCTCGTTCGTTTACTTAAACGAACGAACATGAGTATTGCTCTCGTTTGTTCATATATGTTCGTGAACATTCATTTATGTTGTTCGTTTATCTTCATTCATTTAAGTTCTTTTTATGTTCATATATGTTCAAATGTGTTTAAATACATTACTATATTATATGTCCAATTATGTTTGTTTATCTCTGTTCGATGTTAATTTGTTCATTTATGTTTGTTTGCCATGTTCATGAACATAAATAAACGAACATGAGCAATGAAATTTGTTAAACGACTAAACATGCATGAATAAGAAAACTCGTTCGCTTATCTATTCGTCTTCGTTTGTTTGTTCGGCTAACTTAAACGAACAAATGTTTGTGTTTGTTCGATACGTTTATAGCCCTGTATATTGTACCTCTACAAAACAAAAATGAGTTACAACTTCTCATCATCGGTGATGAAAAAACAAGAGGGATGAGATATGACATTGCGCCTTATGTCGTGAGTCAAAAGGTTGTATCATCCATGCTTTTTGCTAGGGTTTTACATAGACTTATTCACATATCTCTTTATAGACAAATAAGTTTTTTTTTCCTTCTCCCTTTAGGGAGTTTCTTCTATTTTGTGCATGATATATGTTATAGTGTGATTTAGATTTCGGTGCTGCGAATATAACCAGAATATAACTTGAATATAATCTGACATGAAAGAAACTAAGAAAACTCAAATGACGAATTCAATGGGATAAGTGTTGGGAGTAAGTTGAAGCTTGTTAGAATACTCCCATCAACAACCAAAGCCAACCCATCTATCTACTAAAAAAATGTTGTATTTTATTCAAAAATTGGTTTCTAAAAACACTAACAACGGCAACGGAAGCATTAAAATGTTGAATAAACTTAAAACCATTTTAACCCATCAAGGACCATTTTGCATGAATATGAAATATTAATAACAATCGTAGTGTAACACCGTAAAATTTAAACAATTTTTCGCATTTTAAAAATCATATAATTTCATTCACATCCACGTTTTAACACGTTGTATCATCATCATCTTAATACAAAACCCCAAGATCAAAATATATAAACTCCAGTGTGCGTGTGTACGAGTCATGTTGGCGCCTTCCCGCGATCATCGTTGGTACCTGAAACATCACACATAACACTGTAAGCATATTTGCTTAGTGAGTTCCCCAAAATACCACATAAACACATATCAGCCACTCAAGGTTGTAACTCTATTGACCCTCTGGTCGAATATCTCTGTGGGACCCTCTTGGTCCCATAACTCTGTAGACCCACTAATCGTAACTCTGTAAACTCTGAATCATGCATATCACATATCACAATAAATCACAACACATAATAACATGCAAATACCCTGGCATATAACTCTAAAATACTCTGTCACATAATTCTGTTACCACACTAGGTAAAGTATAGTGAGAAGACTCACCTCAGATGTCTCGGTAAATCTCTGACTCGGTAGAAATATGATCTAGCCTCTGCCTAATCACATAAAGTAAATATTCTCATAAATATAACTCTCGGGACTAGACTCAACCCTCTCTAGGCACCCTCAGGAGGCAAAAGACCATTTTACCCCTCTTTTAGCTCAAAGGCCACATTGTTGACCAAACCCTAAAAGTCAACAAAAGTCAATGGTCAAACTTTGACCTGACTCGTCGAGTGCACTTGCACGACTCGACAAGTCTACACGTGTCCACTAACTCTTTAATCCCGCTTGGCACGTCGAGTTCCTCCCCTTGCTCGACAAGTCACACCTGGCATGAATCACGGGGCCACCCTGACTCAACTCGCCGAGTCTCAAGAAGAACTCGGCGAGTTCCACCTTGAACTCCAGTCCCCTAATCCCCCTCTGACTCACTGAGTTATTTCCCAACTCGGCAAGTCTACTCACTGAGTGATTTACGGGAAACCCTAACCCTACTCGCCGAGTCTGATCTTTGGACTCGGCGAGTTCATGCCATGCACAAACTCCATAGACCTCCTGAGGTCAGATCTGTTCCTTTAATCCATATATCTGACCTTCCCAAGCATGCTAATCACGTAAAGTTCAGACCTTGACACACATATAACATTTAGATGGTCTCACTTGGTGATTTAGCCCCAAAAATAACATCCTAAGTTCATGGCTCCCAAAATAGCTCATAAAGCTCCAAGGCTTAAGGTCTCTGGACCTCTTTGAGTCCAGATCCAAAGCATAAACTCGAGAGGGCACCAATTTCTCCACATATCCATCCTCTAAAGGGGGGTTAGAAAACCCTAACTCTAAGAATCAACACCAATCTGAAGAAGGTCCGAATAAATACCTCAAGATGAAGTCTATGAACTCTGAAGTCACCAGAATCGCACCTCCTTCAGCCTCCTCTTGCCTTGGTCACCTCCTTCTTGCAATTACACCAACAAAATGATCAAGAATGGCCTCTCCTTCCTGACAAACACTCTAGATCTCTTAGGGTTTCTCTATGGGGTTTGGTAGCCACAAATGACGACCCTAAGGGCCTTTAAATAGGTCCCAAACCCAAGAAATTAGGGTTTCATTAAACAGCGTTGAAGAGAATTGTTATCGAGATTTACGAAAGGAAAATATGATTTAAGTGATTGAAGAGTTAGAACACGAAGAGTAAATATTAATAAGATCTTATATTGATGAAGACTGATTACAGAATAAGCAGAAAGGATATTTGTGTTTCAGAAAGTTATCCTGTACTTCCATCCTCAGTCCCTATTTATAGGGAACATGAGTGTACAAAAAATATACTAAGTCTAAACATTACACTTCGCACAAATATGACTTAGTAAAATAACATAAAGATGCGAAACTATACAAACACAATATTCGACTTTTACAATTTTGCTTCTACAATCTCCCCCTTTGTAAACAGTCAAAGCTATTCAGTCCATAATCTTTTGAACAACAGAGTGAATTGTCTTTCGCACTTCTCCATACCAGGAAATCACCTTCTTGAGATCCTTCTTGTCTCCTTCATTATTCTTCTTGCAATTGTTCATACGAACAATAAAGTGCGTATATTGCGAAGAAGTATATCTTTCCACCTCTGAGACTTTAAACAAGAATTTCTTAGGCTTCCCCTTCGTATCTCTTCCTGAAAACACCATGCCGAAAGGTTTCAAGCATATTTCCCCAACAACATATTTAGATAATGCTGACTGGGATAAGGTTTCTTCCCAAGGAACGTTCACTTCTCTTCCCAACACATTCGCCAATTCTTCATCAGTAAGAGCCAAACAATCGAAGTAATTGTCGATGTATGTCTTAACATGTGCGAAGCCTATCTTGAAGACTTCAGTCTCAGAGCCTTTGAGCTTATTCTCTTCCATATGCTTCAAAATCAGAGCCACTTGAATCAAATCGTTGCAGTTCATCAGAGGAAAATCAACTACAGTGAAGTCATACTGCTTGTTGTCTGCTTGAATAACAAAATGACAGAAATTTTGAAGCATGTCTTCAAACAATGTATCTTTCTTGATTGTTAACAGCTTTTTGATCTTCATTAATGACCAAACTTCATCCGGATTCTTCCCCAATACAGCATGAAATCTGATTTTCATGTGTATATAATCATCAGGATTATCAAACTTCTCGCTAATCTTGTACTGAGCAGTAATGAAGAGCATTTCGTTGATTGGAAAATCTAGTTGACAATTTTCTGAATTCGCAATGTCATAACTTCTATTTGGCTTCTTCTCTAATTCATACATTTCCCTCCCCACAACTTTTGACTCTATGGTTTCGTAAGAGTACAGCTTCGCAGGATCTCCTTTATTCATCGTGGGAGGATCACTTGCCCTTTGCCTCATGATGCTTTGTACTTGCCTCATCCTTTCCAACTCTGCCCCAACCTCAACTTTCTTCTCCTCCTTCGATTTTTCATACAATATTCCTTTTCCTTTTCCCACAACATCTGTTTGAGGTTTTGAACTCGAACCTCCTTCTTTTTCCCCAATCGAAATTCCTTTGGTAATCGGTCTTGTGGTTATTGTAGTTGAGGAAATTGGCTTCGTAAGTATGGGAAGAGTAGTTATAAGCTGGGTAGATATAACTTTTCCCACTGTCTTCGCATCCTCCTCTTTACTTGAATGCTTCTCTCCCCCTTGCACCCCTGTGAAAGCAGGTGGGGCACTTTTCGGTAGTAAAGAGGTAAAATTTACGATTGGTGCAAGAGCTTTCTGAATTGCTTGTTCTAAAGTATTAACCTTTAGAGACAAGAACTCAGGAGTGAGAATTTGTGTAGATGAAGATTGCGAAACCACAGTTTTCAGCTCAGTCACCAACTTGATCAACTGATCAAACTTCTCCTGGGTTTCTTTTTGATTAGCTTCAAGGATAGGAACAGCAACAACCTTGTGTACTTCTATAGCAACCACATCAATCTTCTTTTGAATTTCGACATGTTGAGAAGTAATATCCCAGAGCTCCTTCGCAAGTTCGGTTTTCAACTCTTCAAGCTTAAAGTTGACATCCTCCCGAACTTTCCTCACATCTTGTACAAAAAGAACATGACGTTCTTTTGCAACTGTTTTCAAGTCCTGGACCACGGAAGAAAAATTACTCCCTTGAGCTTTAATGCGAAGCTCATTATTTTTATCAGACTGATCAACCTTCTCCATTATACATTTCTCAGCACCTTTAAGCATTATATCAACCTCCATTGCTGAGATAGAAGACATCCTGCCAGAATCAGCTTGTGACTGAATAATGGCATTCAACTTATGATTCAAGATTTTAAATTGCTTTCCTGTCATAAGCATATGATCAGGAATATCCTCCTCCTCTGAATCAAAATGAATGTCTTCAAGTACTCCTCCAAAGGCTCCTACTTCAGTTTCATTATCAGATAAAGGTTGCGAAGGTTGAGGAGTTTCTGGTGATTGTGAGGGAAAAAGGGTTGTAAATGGGTTTTGAAGTGGATGATCAAAAATTGATGAGGTTGTGGATAGAGTTATAGATGGAAATGAAACAAGTGGTAAAGAAATGGGTAAGGTGATTGATAAAGTGGTTGCAATACTCGTGATAGGTGCCCCCGTATCAGATACGTTGACAACCGTATCAGAAATAGGTACCTCCTCAGAAACTTTTGGTAGTGACTATTTCGAGTGGTTCTGTGAGTGGTGTTGTGGTAGATATTTGCGAAGTAGGGGTAATGGAAATGATTGGTAAGGAAACATTTACCGTAGAAGACACCGGTGGAGTTTCTGTAACTAACTCTTCATCAGATGATTCATTGCGAATAATAATCTTTCGCTTTTTCAACAATGTTTGTTGCATCTGTTTCGCAACATCTTGAGCACGTTGTCTCTTAGATCCTGGAGAGACCGGAGCTGGAATATTGCGAACTGTAACTCCTTTACTGCTCACCTCAGTCTTGCGAATCTTTTTCAATACCCCAGACTTGGAAGGTATTGTTTCTTTCTTCGATTTAGATGAAGTCTCTTCAATATGAACATCTTCATCCTGAGCCTGTTGTGAAGATAGACCTTTCGCATCCTTCTTTGTGGACTTCTTCTTCTTTGATGGTGCAGCAACATCTAATAACACTCCAGTAGGCACCGATTGATCAATTGTTTTCAAATATCTCACCAAGACCTTGTGAGTTTGAGAGACCTTGCAAAGCATCGCATCTGGAATGTGAGAAACATGAGTAAAAATTTCCTCATCATCTTCCACTACTTTCGGAAATTGATATAGAGAAAATTCAGCAACTTCAACATCCTCTGTTACTAGAATCCCTTCTTTTTCATATACCTTCTCCAGAATTAAGCTCCAATACCTCGCACATGAAATCCCTTTTTCAGAATTTGTGTTTTCGAGACTCTTAACAAATTCCTTCCATAACTGGGTTGCATAATCGACGCTGATGTCAGAGTACAAGCCCATAATCATGGCATATACTTCCATTCGTCCCCTATCCAAACCAACTGTGCGTCCTGTTAGGCATCTGAGAAAAATACCAAACAAGAAATTCCATATGCACGGAAAACCAGACTTTCGAAAGTCACTTATCTTCTCAAGCTCTGGTTGATGGCCCATCTCATTGAACATGTGAATGATTTGAGAGTTAACAGGTTTGAAAAATGGAGGATTGTTTGGAATCTGCAAGAATTCAACAAACATTTTCTTGGAAAGTTTTACCCGTTTGTTGCTTATCAAGTTGAAGGTTATCACATCAGTTGTATGGTTGTATGATGTCGTTGAAGCTACCAAGAATAACCATGTCATCAGAACGGAGAAGGAACTAAACATGGCAGTGGACAGGGATGATCGTTTCAGGGCAACGATGAGCATCTTCAATCCTTCGGGATAAGAAGAGACATTTGGATCAACTTGATAATTGGTGCTTTGAATTTTCATCAGGGATTGAGAAAGAACTTCATCTGTGTTGGGTTGAGTGCCCGCCATTGTTAGGGTTTGAAAGAGATAAAGTTTGATCAAGTTTGAATCTTTGGAGGTTTGTGAGAGTTATGTTTGCATAACCGTATATAGTATTCTTGATCCCCCTTTTATAGTTTGCCCAAATTGATTTGAAATTAAAGCGGGATGCATTTAATGTTATCCGATGTGGCACCTTGAAAATCGGATCATGACTGCAAAAGATAACCATGCTTCAAAAAGTAACTGTCACATCTCCTTGAAAACCGGATAGAATCTGAACCGTTAAAACCCTTCGCATGGAGGCAAAGCTCTTTCACTTTTGGGATGTAAAGTGAAGTCATATGCAAGATTTGTGAAATCATCAGCCTGAGTTGGTTTTACTCAGAACCTCAAGGATTTCGTGTGTGCATTGTGTCAACAGAATAAGATGAGAAACAAAACAAAAAAAATTGGAATTCTGTGATGTCAAAAGTTCAATTTGACATGAATGCAGTTAAACCCCAGGCAAAGGTTGCTTCGTTAATCATCAAGAGAGACGCTCAACAGCTTGTGTAGTTTCCCGTGAATTACAATCGAATACTTTTAGATAAGTATCGAAGGGCTTCTTTTAAAAGATATTTTGGGTTGGTTTCAAATTTCATTACATATCAGCCTTAACATAAGGTGATAAATTGTAAATGAAATTACTTGTTTGACCAGTGTAGTCAGTGGCAAGTTGGCTTTTGAAAATATTTATCATGACTAGGATTTGCGAATAAAACTCACACAGAAATCATATTAAAAAAAAATTGAACTGGATCTTGTTGGGTAACAAACATCGTGGGTTGCGAATATTTGATCAAGACCACACATGCGAATTGAATATGATTTTGAGTTTCGAAATTTTGATACTGAAACAAAGGTTTCATTAAAATCTGGAACGATGTTCCCCGTTAATTCCTTAAGGTTTATGATGTTTGGGTTTCACTTCCATCATGGTCTCATGATGTTAGATCATAAACACAGACTTGTGATTTGTATAGGTTTTGATTGGTTTTATCAAAAACCTCAAGGACAAATATCTTCGAGAATTTGGATTGAAAGAATTGTTTGGTATAAAAAGATTGGTTAAGAATCGAAGTGTATCTCTGTTGTAATGGACAAAACAGAAAACACTTAACTCATTTGAGAAGAGTAAGGTAGCTCTTTTGACTTATGCGAATATAAGCCTTTTGGGAAGAAATTTTCATGTGATAATTTCATTAAGGCTTTCTTTTCTCACACATAGAGTCCTGTTGAGGCTTTTGTTCTACATACAGCAGTATGCTTCTAGGGACATCCTAACTAGTTTTAAAAAAAAAGTGATACATTCCCGTAGAAACACATAAGCATGACCTCTTCGCATTAAGCCCTGTACTAAATTCTCAGCACACAATATTTAAAGAACAAAGAAAACAAAAATATTTTTGTGATTTTTGAATTTTTCAAAATTAAAAACATAACAAAATAAAATCCTTTTGGATTTTTAATTTTTCAAAAACAAAAATGAATAAACATAAAATCTTTTTGGATTTATGATTTTTCAAAAATTAAAAACTACAAAATGAATCGTAAACCTAACCTTAGTTGCTATAATCGCAAATGCGAAAAGATGTGGATGCGAAGCCATGCGAAGCCTCTGGATGAACAGTAACATCTGAACAAGTTTGACTCATAACTGCTGAACGAGACTTTCATGCTTGAGTTTTTGGAATTGAATTCACATCAATCATCCCCAGACCTACTAAAATTCTAACAAATGATTTTTCATCAAGAGGTTTTGTAAAAATATCAGCAAGTCGTTTAGTTGTTTTAACAAAATGAATTTCAATATTCCCATCTTCCACATGATCTTTGATAAAATGATATCGAAGAGCAATGTGTTTTGTCTTTGAATGTTGTACTGGATTATGACAAATGCGAATTGCACTTTACGAATCACAATACAAGGGAATCTTTTTCATGTTTATTGCATAGTCACGAAGTTGACTCTGAATCCAAATAATTTGCGATGTGCAAGCAGCAGCAGCAATGTATTCAACCTCAGCAGTTGATATAGCCACACAAGTTTGTTTCTTTGATTGCCAACTCACCAACTTCCCATCCAATAGTTGACATCCACCACTCGTACTTTTCCTATCCAAAGTACATCCTCCTAGATCAGAATCTGAAAAAGCTTGAATGAAAAACCCCGTTTTCGAAGGATACCAAAGTCCTAACGAAACTGTTCCCTTAAGATAGCGAAAAATATTTTTCACTACAGTCAAATGAGGTTCTTTGGGATTAGCTTGATATCTAGCACAATTGCAAACCAAAAACATAATATCAGGTCTACTTGCAGTTAAGTACAATAAAGACCCTATCATGCTTCGATAAAGTGTTAAATCAACAGCAGAAGCATCTAACGAAGGAGTTAGTCTTGTTCCTACTGCCATTGGTACTCTTAGTTTCGTGCTATTAGTCATTCCAAACTTTTCAAGCAAGTTCTTCGTATATTTTTCTTGATTGATTAAGATTCCATCCCTGTTCTGTCTTATATTTAAACCAAGAAAATTATTAATTTTTCCCATCATGCTCATTTCAAACTGACTTTTCATTAGATTTTCAAATTCAATTGACAATGTTGGGTCAGTCGAGGCAAAAATAATATCATCAACATAAATTTGAACAAGCATTAGATGATTCCCAACTTTCTTGCAAAATAATGTGGGGTCTACTGATCCTTGTTTAAATTTAGATTGTTTCAAGAAATTTGTAAGTGTTGTGTACCAGGCTCTTGGTGCTTGTTTTAATCCATATACAGCCTTATCTAGGATGTAAACATGATCAGGATGTTCATCGTTTATAAACCCTGGTGGTTGTTCAACATACACTGTTTCTTCTAGTTCTCCATTTAAGAATGCACACTTAACATCCATTTGATAAACATCAAAGGCTTTGTGAGCTGTATAAGCTAAAAATATGCGAACTGCTTCAAGTCTTGCAACAGGTGCAAATGTTTCTTCATAGTCTATTCCTTCTTGTTGCGAATAACCTTTAACCACTAGTCTAGCTTTATTGCAAATAATATTGCCATCTTTGTCGGTTTTATTTTTAAAAATCCATTTTAATCCGACAATTGAAACATCAGAAGGTTTAGAAATTAATCTCCAAACCTTGTTTCGTTCAAACTCAGCCAGTCCAGATTGCATAGCAACAACCCATTCTGAGTGTTCCATAGCATCCTTTACTGTCTTTGGCTCTATTTTCGAAATAAAGACATTAAACATACATAGTTCTTGGTTCACATTCAGTACCTCATTTTTCGCACGAATTTGAGCTCTTGTCAACACACCATCTTGTGGATTACCAATTACCTGATCTTTTGGATGATTTCTTGTCCATTTCTCAAGTGGTGGAAAATTAGGATCAAATTCCAATGGTGCATCTTCATACATATCTTCATTTTCAGATCCTGCAACAGAAAATTTATCATTTAGTTCATGAAACTCATCATTTTCATCAAGATTAATTATTTGTGTTTCATCATGCTCCCCCTCAACATGATATTCATCTTGATGCTCCCCCTCAAAATGATGTTCCTGTTGATTTTGCGAATGCTCCCCCTCAACTTGATGATTCATATTTTCATTCTCCCCCTCGAAAGTTGTCTGACAATCTTCATTGTTAATCGTATGCTCCCCCCTCCATACGAGCATCAGGCATACTTTCGCAAGTTATTGACCTTGTAGTAATTGTCGACTCATCAGTACGTTTTGAGGATTATGATGTTTGATTATCAGGAGCATTATTTTCCTCTTCAATTGCCCTGTCAGGAATTCCGAAAATTAAGTCATAATCAAAATCATTTATTTCAGAATTATCAATTTGAGTATTTGAATCAACAAGTATTGATTTATTTTCAAATTTACTATCCGTTTGTTTAAGATAGTAATCATCAAACGTTAAATTGAAAGTTTCTTCAACTTTTCTAGTTCTTTTATTAAGCACTCTGTATGCAACTGAATTCTGCGAATATCCTAAGAATATGCCTTCATCAGCTTTAGCTTGGAATTTGGACAAATTATCTTTGAGATTCATGATAAAACACCTGCAACCAAAAACATGAAAGAATTTGACATTAGGTTTCCTATTATTGATTATTTCATATGGAGTAACATTGAATCTTCGATGAATGAATGATCGATTCTGAGTAAAACATGCAGTGCAAACTGCTTCAGCCCAAAGATATTGAGGTAGATTCGCATATGTTAACATGGTTCTGGCTGCTTCGCATAGAGATCGATTTCTTCTTTCAACAACTCCATTTTGTTGCGGAGTATATGGTGATGAGAAATTATGCGAAATGCCTTTGCTTGTGAGAAAAGAATCAAGAGTTTGATTTTTAAACTCAGAACCATTATCACTTTTAATTTTGCGAACATTCTTTTTCAGACTAAGCTCAATCTTTTTGATAAAATCAATCATCATCTGAGCAACTTCAGATTTTAACCTGAGAAAAAATACCCATGTGAATCGAGAAAAATCATCTACAATAACTAAAATGTACCACTTTTTATTGATTGTAGCAACAGTCGACGGTCCACATAAGTCAATGTGAAGAAGTTCCAATGGTTCTATGATTTTTGAATCGATCACAATCGGATGACATTTTCTATGTTGTTTTCCTTGTTCGCAAGCTGCACACAAAGAATCATTGTCAAATTTTAGTACAGGTAACCCTCGAACTAAATCTTCGGTGACAAGTTCGTTAATATTGCGAAAGTTCAAGTGTGATAATCTTCTATGTCAAAGCCAGCTGACATCATTAGATGCTTTTGATAGTAAACACACAGCAGGTTTTCCCACAATTGGTTTGATGTCCAGTGTAAACATGTTACCATATCTTTTGGATTGTAGAAGTATTTCATTTGACTTCGCATTTGAAATGATACTTCCTTCTTCATTAAATACAACTATATTTCCAGTACCAACAACAAGTTGTGACACACTTATCAAATTATGTTGAAGTCCTTCAACATAAGCAACTCTGTTGACAGTGAATTGTCCATTTGTGACTTTCCCATAGACTTTCACTTGACACTTGTGATTATTCCCAAATTTGACTACTCCTGCATTTTCCAAGCTTCTATAATCTCGCAAGTTTTCCTTTCTTCCAGTCATATAACGAGAGAAATCACTATCAATATACCATTTCGTATCATATTGCTCGTCACACATCACCTGCATTTATTGGAAAAATTTAGGAACCCAAGACTTGTTGGGTCCATCATTGGTAGAATGAAACAAATACTTTGAATTTAAAAACCATGTTTTCACTTTGTTTGTGACAGAATCCATTATATCAACATCATTAGATCTAGATATTGAAATATAGTCATTCAATAGTTTTGGATTTCCATTGATTGTAATCTTATCCTTCACAACATTCGCATTTTTGATAACTGGTTTCCATTTTTGAACTGGAACTTGCGAATGATGAGATGATGAACTAGCGGTGGAAGAGTTATTTGCGAACTTGTCAAATGCATTCTTGATTTGTTGCTCTGAAAACTTCCCACTTTGATATTTTCTTCCTTTCCCTTCAAACCAACGACTGATTGTACTTACATTAGATTTTCCTTTTGTATATGAAACTTTGGTCGGTTTTGAGACTGAAGGATTTGGAAAATTTGGTTGTTTTGGTGAAAATTTTACTTTTGCTTGAGTTGAATCTTTCAAACTTGATGAAGTATTCATGAATTTGCCAACATTTTGAAACTTTTGATTATTTACAAATTTTTGTGAATTCTCAAATTTTCGATTGTTGTCATATTTGCGAACATATGGAATTTTGTCAACAAAATTTATTAGTTTATGAAAACTTGAATCTGTTTGTTTATTTTTGCTTTGAAATTTTGATGATTTTGTTTTTGAAATTTGTTCTTTTTCAGCTCTTGGTTTGTCATTTGACACAACTTGCCAGAAAATTGTTTTTCTTGCTTTTCTTTTTGAAACATTATTTTCTGTTGAATAATTTCCAACCATCAATTTGAATTCATGAGAATTTAATTTCACTTCAACCTTTGGTTTTTCAACTTTTTCAAAAACTTTGTTTAGTTTTTCACCTTTAACCACCCATTTTTGTAATGATTTTTGTTTTTGAAACACATAAGAATTTTGAGTTAAATTGTTTCTTCTGTGTTTTGTTTTGCGAAAAAACCTTCAGTGGTTGACCTTAGATTATCTTTTTCAATCATTTTGTTGAATTCAGGATGAATTTTCTCAGCATTTCCAGTAGTGACAAAAACTTGATTTGGAAAAATGGTTTTGTCAGTTCATACAAAATTTGGATATACCACAGTGTTGGTTTCCAAATAATGTGCGTCTTTGTCATTTAAAATTTTGTCAAATTCTTTTGTATTCTCAAACACTTGATCAACCACAACTCGTGGAGGTATTTCATGTGAACCTTTCACTTCTTCTTTGTTTTCTTCATTATCATCAGATTTCCAGCTTTCAACTTCCACATTATCAAACTTACAATGTTGCGAAGTTGAAGGTTTATCAATTTAATCCTCTACTATCGAATCAACAATAATTTCTTTACCTTTGATCTTAGATGTGATAATAATGATTGACAATTGAGAACAATCAACCTCTTCTTCCTCTTCTATCTCACTGATTTCACTCACATTATCTGAATTGTCATCAATATCAGCATAATTGAATTGAGATGCAAGAGATGAAGTTTCTGTTTTCTTTAAGATTTTCACTTGTTCACTCTTTGTCAAACTTTCATTGACAATGTTAACCAACTCATCAGCATTCAGAAATTCATCAATTTTGACAATACCATATGGATATCTATCATCAGGTATTTTATCAAATTGAGCAATTGTACTTTCGTAATCATAAGAAACAACATCAACTTTTTCACGTTCATACTCAAAAGGTAAAAGTTTCCTATGTTGTTCTTTGCTAATGTCAAAAGAATGATGTAAAGCAGTTAATTTTGCATACAATCGTTTGGAAGAATTACAATATATGTTCCTTTGTGCTAGCAACAACATAACATCATTTGTAAGATTATTCCTATCACAATCTACCTTTTTAATCTGCATTTCAAGTTTATCTACTCTTCTCCTTTTTATTTCTAATTCTCTTCGTGTCTCACCTAGTTGCATATTTAATTTTTGAGCTTCAGTACAAGCAAACACAATAACAAAATCAAAATAAGCCACAGTATCATCAAATGAAACAATTTCAGCATCATAAGCAGATAATGGAATATTAAAAGATTCAAGTATTACACGTACCTTGGTGGTCATGGGTGATTTGTCCGTGGATTTGGATACAAAACATTTCCCTGAAATGTCCTCTTCGCAATCTTCAAAACTTGCGAACATGGATCCATGTGTGGGATGCCTCATTTCTTCATCATCAGATCTTGATGACCAGATCTGATATGTTCCACTCTCTTCATCAGCAGATTCACCCTTCGCAACTAGAGACACTCCTTTTGTCTTAGCGCACAATTCTTCAATCTTTTCAGAATAGTATGCTTCATCTTTAACTTTTTCTTTCTTTCGCAACATGCAATCGGCTGCGAAGTGATTCGCACCATTGCAATAGTGACAGTAAATTCCTGAATCACCTTTCAGCTTTTTCACTTCTTTCGCATCTTTTTGTTTCTCATCAGCTTTCTCCAATTTCTTCCTCTCCTCTCCTCTAGTTTTTGTGACTCCACTCTTCGCATCACTAGCCTCTCCTTTTGGATTAAAAGGATTTTTGAAAAACTTCTTAACTCTATTGTTTGAATAGAATGCCACAGCTTCAACATCAGAGTTCATCAAAAATCCTTCATCATCTGAACCATCTTTTTCATTAACATCAACTTCTAATACCTTTGAAACAAGAGCCAAAGGACCTCCAATACTCTGTTTTGATTCTTCATACATTTCTGAAACTTCACTTTCATGTGTTTTCAGCTGATTGTAGAGATCATTCAAATGAGTTGTATCAAAACTCTGTTGATTCTTAATCATCATGCTCACACTTCGCCATTCCTTGCGAAGACCCATAATGAAAGTTAAATTGAACTCCATGAGAGACCTAGTGATTCCATACCTATGGCAGTGAAACATAAGCTCATTCAGACGATCATAGTAATTTTCAAGAGTTTCAGCATCCTTTTGTCTGAATTCTTTCAGTTCAACTAGACATTGCTTCACAGAATTGATCTTCGTCTTTTCGCTACCTTGATACTTCTCTTTTAGAGTGTTCCAGATCTCCTTTGCTGTTTTACAACTACAAATGTAATTATAAACCACAGGAGGAAGAGCACCTCTTAGTTCCCTCATGCACCTCTTTTCATTATTCTTCAACCATTTTTGTTGATCAGCAACTTCAACAGATGCAGTAGAAGGTCCAATTGGTTGAACATTAGCAAGAGCTTGCACTGTTCCATCGATACAATTCCAAAGTTCTTCATCAATTCCATTTAAGTAATCTTCCATTCTATCAGCCCACTGATCATAGTATTCTGGAATTAACATCATAATTTTGGTTGAGGAACCAAGCAAGTGAGAGAAGGAAGTCATTGTATTCATGTTGAAGTTCGCCATTGATGAACACAGAAATTTTCAGAAAGCTTGAAAAACTTGATGAAATTGAGAATTGATCAATTGAATTGATCACAAATCACTGATCGATTACTCGACTAAACAATTCAAAGACAAAATAAATTCAAATCTGAAGATCAAATTTGATTTTCAAAACCAAAATGCGCGGAAAATTTTGAGTAAAGTTGCAACTCAAAAAGCAAATGATTCTAACACGAAAATCAGATCGATGCAGTTTGAATCCTGCTCTGATACCAATTGAAGAGAATTGTTATCGAGATTTACGAAAGCAAAATATGATTTGAGTGATTGAAGAGTTAGAACACGAAGAGTAAATATTAATCAGATCTTATATTGATGAAGATTGATTACAGAATAAGCAGAAAGGATATTTGCGTTTCAGAAAGTTATCCTCTACTTCTATCCTCAGTCCCTATTTATAGGGAACATGAGTGTACAAAAAATATACTAAGTCTAAACATTACACTTCGCACAAATATGACTTAGTAAAATAACATAAAGATGCGAAACTATACAAACACAATATTCGACTTTTACAATTTTGCTTCTACAAGCGTGGACTCGCTGAGTCCACTCATGAACTCGTCGAGTCCAGCTGTGAACCCGGATACGAATCTGCGACCATACTCGGCGAGTCTAAACACCAACTCGTTGAGTCCCCTCCCAACCTCCAAAAATAAAGGAATAAATACTATACCTGGGAATCCGGGTGTTACACGTAGGAAGAAAGAATAACAACCTTTGAAGACTTTGATTCCTCTTGGGAAGTTGGAAGTTGTAAAAGATGACAAGAACACAAAGTAGAGTTCCTTTAGAGATATCCACCCATAATTACCAAGTTAACTTGGATGCTAGTATTTTTTATTTCAAAATAAGCTCTTTAGCCTTTAAGAACAAAAGCCAATTTTTTGTCTTGAAGGAAAGCATAAAAGTATCACTATTTTCCTTATGTCTTAACTAATTATGAAATACAAAAAGATGAGGGAGAGAGAGAGAGCTTCAAAACCACAAAATTTTCATCATAAAAAGTTGAAAATGAAAGCCTTTATTAAGACTTTTATTATGGTCTTTATCCCATGGGTCTTAGCACTTTAAGACCCATGCTCAATCATCTTGTCATGACATGCTTCTAAAACATGGCATTCCTTTTAAAATAATCAAGTAAGACAAGCTTGTCCCCTAGCTTTCTCTAGTTAGTTTTTTATATATAAAAGAAAGAAAGATTTTATAAAAATATTCTAACTTTTATATTTTTTTTAAAGCCATAACATCTTAGCTAAAAACAAAATGTCTTTAAGTCTAAATAGATGTACATGAATTTATATATCATACCTTATGATATAAACCATGATAATTATATTAAAATAATATTATTTTCCTAAAATAAATAATATTCAATTAATTACTAGAATTATATTTATTTATAAAGGATAAATTTTTTATAAATAGTATATTTATGTCAACTTGTTACTGGTGTGACCTTTTAGGATCATATGTTATTGAAAAATATCATTCTATAATAATAATTCTTGAACATTTAGATCTTTTGGTCCCTAACTAACTGATTCAACAAGTAATAATATGATTATGAGTAATAATAAGAGAAATATTGAATCCAAAATATATATTGATTGATAGGTTTCAATGAACAAGAGGTAATTAGAGAACAAAATCTGATTACATACACACTCTTGATCAATTACCCCTTACACAAAATGGTATTGATAAAAATAAGAAAAAACTTAAAGATCTATCCTAACATACAAGATAGATAAACATGGAAACATAATCCCATACAAAGTGGGAATCTTTTGTTATGGTAACCCTATCTTCAAAACAATCATTGACACATAAGGATGTTATCTTTACTCTTCAGGGCTTTATCTTCTACGGATCTTCATGAAGCTTCCTGATGTCATTAGGGGATGTAACCCCTGACGATCATTAGTGGTACTAATGCAACCATTGAAAAACATAAATAGACTTATCCCATACAAAGTGGGGGTCTTCTGTTATGGTAACTGAATCTTCAAAACATACCTTGACATACAAGGATGTTATCTGTATTCTTTGTGGCTTTTTCTTCTATGGATCTTCATTAGGCTTCCTGGTGATATAAGGGGATGCAACCCCTGATGACCATAAGTGGTACTAACACAACCACTAATAAACAACAATTAACTTATCAAATCAAGAAGGATCCTAACAATCTCCTCATATTTGATAATGTCAATAATAGCTATACTAAATAAGGCAATAAATAAAAAGACTAAAATCATCTCAAAAAATAAATAGAATCTTCCAGATGTTAATCAAGACAATTAACCATGCAAATCCATCATACCATCGACCCCAAGTAGCTTTCGCAATCAATAATAAGCAACAGTAGCCTTTCATAACCAAGTAGCCCATCGGAACCACTATCTATGCAAGTATCGGGACCAAGTTTATAAGAGTCCAACTGGTTTTGAGGTTTGCAACCAATCGTAAGTTCCGAGTTTTGCATCACAATTAGATCAATTCCGAGAATCGCATCCTACAACACTCTGAGAATCGCATGGGATAATATTCTAAGGATCACAATCGCAATCGAGATTCGCATCGGATCGCATTCCAATAATCACAACCAATCATAAAAGACGCCATCGTACCGATAACAAAAGACTGTGATTCATTCTGATCGTTCGCATCTAGTCACATCTATTTGCAACCAACACCCTGCTCGGACTTTGAAGGGTCGTCTTTTGTAATCGTATCATCCCCTCCCGCTTTAAAATGAATTGTCCTCAATTCCTCAAGGACTTCATAAAGTTTCTCTTCCACATAAACCTTCCATACGATCCTTCCAATATGGTCTTAAGGATATCTCAAATCACCACCCTTCATAAAATCAGTTTTAGCATTATTACTCAACTCTTCTTTCTCCAAACTAACCATTTGCTTGGACTTAGTAGCTTTAATGATATCAATCTCAATTTCCATTTGATCCATAAGAGTATGAATGAATACTTGGAAAAACACCATAGTAACCTTTTAAATTTTTCAAACCCGATAAACGAACATCAAATAATGCATAACGATGTGAAAGTGCATCAGCCATAATGTTGCCTTTACCAAATTTAACCACCTCAAAAGACCTTTGAACATCTTTGTAACACCTGCAAATTCAAGCTAGTCAATTTAGGTATGTCACAAGGATTTCATACATATAAAGAACGTTGAAATCCGACTTATAACGAAGAAGTTATGACTCATTGAGGTTTCATGAATAAACCGGTATCGTAAAAAGTAATTTTTTGATAAATTACTTTTTAGCCTTAGTAATATAAATGAAAGTCATAGTAGTCATAAAACCGAGATCGTGCATATAGAGAATTCCAAATCTGAATTCATTAGAAGATGTTATGATTTTTCTAGATTTAGCATAACAGTGTACAACTCAGAAATCGAATTTTAGATCGGTCGATTTTTAGCAGAAACAATCTAAACTACAATTGAAGATCTCGTTAATAGGAGTTCAACGATAAAGAGACAGTCAAAAACAGAGATCGTATGAGAAAGACATGGACGAAACTTAGTCCCTACTCTTTGAACGAGGCGAATATGATTCAGATTTGTAAATCTGAGATAGAATGAGAACTAGTCGATGAAGTCTAAATAAAAGTTGTAGCACTTGGAAATAAAAACATTATGATATAAAGAATGTCGATAATAGAAATCGTATATTAAAGATATGGACGAAACTTAGTCCTTACTCTTCTAGTGCGATGAATTCGATACAAATTTGTAAATTTGTGATAGAATGAGAATTAGCCGACGGGTTCTAAATGAAAGTTGTAGTACTTGGAAATACCTATGATTTAATATAAATAACATATAAAATATAGCTTGTATGCAGAGGATACAGACGAAACTTAGGGCCTACTCTATGATCAAACCCCTATAAATAGAGGATGAATTCTCCATATTTCCTTACTCCATTCCTCTAAACTCTCTCTAGAATCCTTCATTCTTTCTTGTTTGATTTCTCCTAGTTTTAGGGTGCAGTAGAGAAACTCTGCCAACGAAAATAAGTTTTTAGAGTCGGAGTTATGCTAATGCAATTTCCTGGATTTCGTTAAAAGCCCTGTAAGTTTAGCTACACTATTATATTTTCAATGTAACTTATATTTATACTCATAATTCGTTATTATGAACCTATAAATAAGATTTATTGGTAATTCCAAGTCGTTATACTAATTGATCTACTTACCGGGATGAAGTCTAGACTGGATTTAGTAAGGTGTTTAAAGTGGGGTTTCCAAACAGTATACATCGTATACCAAACGGACCCTACCTTCGATATGATCCTACCTGATTGTTCCTTAATTAATCGATCATGAAAGTAGACTTTGAGTTAATGATAAATCTAGACTAATAATTAGTCACAATAAATATTAGACTAAAACTTAGTGATAATAATACTAGGTTACGTCGACGGAAAAGACAATTGCTAGAAGTGAAGCGGTGTCCGAATTAAGAATCATCACTTTAACAAGTGAGTGCATAGTTACTTTCATCTTACACATAGATATGAAGTATTTAATATTAATACATGTTATATGTGCTTATTATCTGTGTTCTTGATATTTATTCTAGATGAACGATTTATACATGTTTTACATGATTTAAATTGTATATGTATTTTTATATCTATAATATATTGGGTAAAGATGGGTAGATGAATGATGAGAGATGAAATATGATATAGATTATGAGAGGTAAAAGATGATGAGAAGCCTTAACTTTAATGATGATCAAGTCATCTAGTAGAGTATAGATGACGACCACAGACTATTTTAGACAGTCTAGTGGAACGCTAGCAGGCTCACAACCTGTAGGTGTTTGTGAACGATGTGTTCACTAGATATACTCTAAAAACCCTGGCAGCTATGGCCTTAGTGCCTTATGAATGAACATTGGCATCTATGGACTTGGTGCCTAGTGGATAGCATTGACAGTTGTGTCTAATAGATAACATCAGCAGGTATTGACTTAGTGCCTGTTAGATAAACCAAGGCAACGATGGACTTCGTGCCTATTCCTTAGGAAAATCCTTAGGAATAAATATTGAAGAGTAGAAGATTCTTAGGGTAGATCCTTAAGAATAAAGAAGATAATGGGGATGGGTAATTGGGTTAATTGTTGGACATGAAGTATGTGAAGAAACAAATTAACTATATTATTGTGGGATGAAAATCTTATGTACTCACCAGGTTTCCCAACCTGACCCACTATGTTTATTTGTATCACAAGTATCGATGCAAAGATACATTACACTGAGAGATTAAAGGAGATTTAAATCATTAGTGTAAATGAATGTAAGGTCTGTTTAAGCTTGTGTCTCTGTATTGACGATGACATCCCAATGTTTTAATATAAATAAAATACATTTCTTAGGAAATGATTTGATAATATATTTATAATATTTTTTGGGACAAATTCCGGAATAATATTCTTCAAAAAGGATACTCTGATTTTTAAATAAGCATAAACAATTCGGTCTTTTGTAGCCGTGAAAATGGGGATGTCACAATCTTATCCCCTTAAAAACAACTACTGATTCTAGTTATTGTGTTAAAATCTTCTATACCATAACTTGATTGCTCCAATTCGGGCCTGATCAACCAACACTCCCTCTTTCGCAACAACACACGCCGCGAACATAAACAAACATTTCTCCTTCTTACCATAGAGGTCTAAATACTCATCTTCACTTCGACTATACACCAAACATCGTCCAGATATATCATCATGAACCTGTTCAAAATTTTTTTTAACACTTGTGAAGAGTGCCAATAATTGACATAAGTATCAACATGAGATCTAGTGTTGCATAACCGAATTATCCCGCGATCAATGTTCCTGAACTTGAAAAGATAAAAGAATTTTAACGTATGAACAGTAACAACACACTTTTCGTTTATTCTAAGCAACTTTGTAATGAATCGGTTGTAATAATATTGATTCCCTTCCAATCGCAACGACAAAACTAATCCAATCGCAGCGACGTAACTACCTAATCGCAACAACGCCACCAATAGCTATGATGTCAGCAATCGCAACGACGCCACCAATCGCAACGATACTACTCATCGCACCGTCGCCACATATCATAATGATGTAACTCCTTCTCTAATATGAATCTCCTCCCTTTACACATATTCTTCTTCAAACAACTTAAAGAACTTTCCAACCGTGCCTTCCATTAGTGAATCAAAAAACGCCTTTGTATATTCCCATGAACAAGATTAGAAACCTTCAAATTAATCTTATAATAACTAAAATGATTAATAGCAGTCATTTGAAAGAATGGATCATGGCTTGCATTCGAAAATTGATGATCAATACGTCCATCATCATGGCTTCCTAATTTAAAGCACACCAAAAGAATATGAGTCCATACACCACAAACTCCCTTCCACATGAATACTTGGGACTTGGATCAACACATGGACTCGAAATTTCGTGAACACAACCCATTTTCAAGGGTTCACCAATCTGCTTTCACAAATCCTTGGTCTCCTCTTGATCGCAATGGCATGCAACTTTACTAGGCAAATTCGCACTTTAATACTCCATATGCAAATTCACATTTGGATCTTCTTCTCGTACAATCAGCTTCGCTTTCGGATCCTCCTTAACCAAAACCAAATCTTTGCTATCAAGAACCTACTCGACCTCTATGGCTTTTCAACCTTTTCTTCAACAATTTTATTTGTCACAAAATCAATTTCTTCCATAATTTTTCCAATAATTTCGTCTCCAGCCACATAATTTATTCTTTCAATAAATTCCCCTTCCCAATCAGTGTCGTAAATGGGACTGGAATACACATCCACATCTTCTTTAATTTTCTCTTCCTCTGTTTCTTCTTCCAAATTGGTGTCATAGATGGGACCAAAATCTTCATCAAAAAAATCAGTGTCATCGAAATAACCTTTCTCATTTTCACCTAACATGTCCCGAAAGAGTTGACAATTTTTCAACAAAATTGAGAAGTATACATTTGACCCCACAAATTCAGATCTCTCCCTCATTAGAGACATTCTGAATGAGAATTTGGCTTTGAAAACTCAGTTGGACCTCTTGGATTTGATAATTTTTTTTGTTGAATTACAACAGCAAATCTAGGTATAAACTCAAACACGAAAATCACAGCAAGAAATCGATTTCAACCAAAATAGCAAATCTTCACAGCAAATGAAATCAAACAAACTCGGCAGGAATTTTAGCTCTAATACCACATAAGATACAGATACGGGGAGGGTGGGGGTAATTTGTTTTTGGGTTTTTATGATTGCATCAGAAACAAGAACAAGAATAAAATAAGAAAAATGATAGTTTTGATAAACAATCTAGACCTATATATTGAATACCGGTAAGACAAATCAAGACCTATTGATTAGAATTATAATTTAGAAGGTGGATGTGAAAGTCACTCCAAGTCTAATACGTGTATGGAGGGCAATCTAGTTTTGTCTGTTGGTTGTGAATCCATGTTTAACTGTTGGAGGTTGTGATTACTTGTGATTGGTTACGAACGATCGCATCCGGTTGTATTCCTTTGATGTACCATTGTGAAAAGGGACTTGGAAGCTATCACATGTGCTCGTGGTTCGTTACAAAAGGGAGTTTGGTTGTGATTAGCAGCCGATAGGAGTTTAATGTGAGCGAGGTGTGCAACCCGGAGGAGTTGAATGAGAATGAGGAGTCTGCTTGTTGACCTCGGAACTGTAAGCCTCGGAAGCTGAAAAGACGCCTTAGAAACTCAAGAGTCGTTTTACTTCTGGAAATAATTTGCTTTTAATAATTGTTTAATGTTTTAAATAAATCCATTAACTGGCATTATTATTTGGTGTCTTAATTTATTTTTATCGTTACTTTTTTAAGGCTCTATATCAATGAATGTTGAATATATGACATTGAACTGTTTTTCATATCGAGTTGTTGCGTACAATTCAAAATTAGTCTTTGTTGGGACGTGTTTCCTAGTATTAATCTCAAACTCAAACCAATAGATCTTGGTTTGCTTTCACTGAAGTTTCAAAGTATAGGTCTAGTTTGATCATCATACGTATCCCTTTTTGTTATTATTTTCATGTCATGTATCCTTTGTTCTTGTTATCCGTTGTATGTTCAAAACCATTTGGGTAATATTTGTGGTTTCAAGCTCCATATTTGTATCAGTTGTGGTGTGTCAAAGCCGGTTCATGTTGTTGGATTTTTGTAGCAGTCCCAACACGCATCAGTTGTGGTATCAGAGCCCTTAGTTCCTATAGGATATTTTTTTTTCAAGCAACAACTTTATTAGAGCCTAATTCCAACTGGGTATTGTTAATTTCAAGCCAAAAGCTCATGTTGGGTGTTTTTGAGTTCATTCCAACATTTGTTGTTGTTGTTATTGTTCAGAAAAAAGAAGAAAAGAAAAAAACAAGTTTCTACCAAGTTGTGATCAACAATCAATCAGGATGAATTGGGAAGATCTAAATTTTCTTCACAATCTTAGAGAAGCCTTGAGGAATATAGCCGAAGAGCAAAATAGAAGACATCCTAGGCGAGAGGTACAAAAATGTTCCATGTTGCATAGGTACAAATCCCTTCTTAGATTCTTCCATCTTAAATATCTTCAAGATTTTATCTATGTATGTATTTTGGCAAAGTCCTATTAGTCACCTAGATCTATCCATATAGATCTTAATACCAACTATGTAAGCAGATTCTCCCAAGTCCTACATAGAAAAACTATTCCCAAGCCATGTTTTTACACTCTTCAGTGTTGGGATGTTGTTTCCTATTAGAAGAATGTCATCGACATATAAGACAAGGAAGACAACTACCCTCCCACTAGATCTAACATACACACATTGTCCATCTTCATTTCTTAAGAAACCAAACTCTTTGATCTTCTCATCAAAATAGATATTCCAGCTGCGAGGTGCTTATTTAATTATATAAATTGACTTTTCAAGCTTGCATACTATATTAGGAGACTTGGACATTACAAAACCTTATGGTTGAGACATGTAAGCATCCTCAGTCAATTTCCCATTAAAGAAAGCAGTTTTTACATCCATTTTCCATATTTCACAGTTGATATTGCCACATTTCTACATATTTTTAGGCAATATTTAAGTACATTTTTATATATTTTTTGGTCATTTGCATAGAATAATGGTACTTATAAGGTTAAATTATATTTTGCATCCAAAAAGAAGACATTTTGAAGAAAGGGACTAAAAGCGTTAAAGGATGAAACTTTGGAGGTTGAAGGCTTGAAAGACAAGAAAAACACCCAAAAAAGACGTACTCACGACATGAACAGTTGATGGTTCACGACATGAGTGGAAATAATGAGAAGATAAGCATCCGGGTGAAGGAATCCTTGGCGATCACAATTACCTCGAGTTCACGACGTGAGTTTTAAATGCTCACGACGTGAACAATGATTTTCCAGAAGATATATATATACCATTCTCCATTACTATTTGGAGAGACTTTTGCTACTTAGGAGGATACCTGGGGACGAAATTCAGAGGGAAAGAAGCTCTGGAAGTTGGTTTTAACACCAAGGAAGGAGGAGTTCATAATTTGTCTTTATAGATTGGTACATTTAAACATGTTTTTATTATAGTATTTGTTTGTTTAGCTGTTAATATGTCCAGCTAAATCTAGCTGCTTCTGTTATCGAGATGAAGCTGGAACTTATGGTTTTAATGCATTATACTTGATTCTACTTGTTGGTGATATGCTTGTGTTAATTGATTTTACCTAGCATGGTTTAGTTGATGGTTTTAATGCTTTAAATCCTTGTTCTGTGTAGTTAGTGAACACAAATCTACATGAATTTGAATACCTAATAATATTGTGAACACTATTTATTAGAGCTAAGATCAAACCAATCTTAGATAAGTAATTGAATCATTAAATTAAGCTGTGTTAGAGAACTCATATTATGATTGTAATTGTGTTTTGACTAATCAATCTTTCATGGCTCCAATCTTATATAATAATTGATTATTTGTTAACTATTGTATGACCATAAATAGATTTACATGAATTGATTAATAATTAGTAGATTTAGAACTAAATTGCTAATACTTCCTTAATTGGTCACCAACAGTAATAGTCCTAGCTAATGTATAACCATTGAGTGAAAGCAGAATCGAACTAACAGAAGTGTTTGTTTTATTGATTGAGTTTTCGTTAAAGAATCAGGTTCATCTAAACTTGCAAAATTAGATAAAAACCCCCTTTTAGCTTATTAATAGTTAGATTAATTTAGTAGCGAATAGATTAATTAATAACACCGTTCCCTGTGACCAACACCCGACTTACCTAAGCTATACTGTAATCTGACTAGGTACACTTCCTACAAGTACATAGTTAGTCTAAGTTTGTTAGGTTATATGTTATAAAATTAGTGGGTACTTCCGTGCACGTCAACAGTCATGAAATTCAGGTATCCAAGTAGTATCCTACTAAACTTAATCATAGATGCCAGTAAGATAGTTTCCTTATAATTAATTCCTTGAGTGTGAGTATAACCCTTTGGAACCATCGAGCTTTATAAGTTTGTACATTCCCATCCATGTCAGCCTTCTTCTTGAAGACTCATTTACACCTTAAAGCTAAAAAACGTGGCCGATGAAGCCTTAAGAGGAAAGGAGAAAAACTTAGAAATCAAGGATGACGGGGTTCGTGACTTCATGAATCGGATCTGGACACCGAAGTTTGGTGGATTATGAGAGGTTGACATGAATGAAGCCCACAAGACACGGTACTCCGTGCATCCAGGATCAGATAAAATGTATCTGGATCTGAAGAAACTCTATTGGTGGCCAAATATGAAAGCCGAGATTGCTACCTTTGTGGTCAAGTGCCTAACTTGCGCCAAAGTCAACGTAGAATTTCAAAAGCCCTCATGTTTATTGCAACAACCAAAGATACCTGAGTGGAAGTGGGAGCGGATTACTATGGATTTCATAACCAAGTTGCCCAAGACCCCGGGTGGTCATGACACCATTTGGGTAATCGTCGACATATTAAACAAGTCCGCTCACTTCCTACCAATTAAGGAAACATACAAGATGGAGAAATTGACCAGAACATACATCAAAGAGATTGTACGATTGCATGGTGTGCAAATCTCTATTATCACTGATAGAGACAGTAGAGTCACGTCAAGATTTTGGCAGTCGCTACAGAAATCTCCGGGAACTAGGTTGGACATGAGCATAGCCTACCATCCAAAAACTGACGGGCAGAGTGAGAAAAACATACAAACCCTAGAAGACATGTTGAGAGCATGTGTGATTGAAATTGGTAAAGCATAGGATACCCATTTACCATTTTTCGAGTTTTGGTACAACAATAGCTACCACTCTAGCATCAAGGTTGCCCCGTTTGAAGTCCTATATGGCCGCAAGTGCAGATCCCCTCTGTGTTGGGCTGAAGTAGGAGACACACAACTAGCTAGAGGCCAAGTTCCTGAAAGCACTCTCACTAGCCTGGAGATCATACGGGAAACAACATATTAGATCGTACAAATCTGAGAACGATTGAATGACTCTGGAGACAGAAAAAAGAGCTATGCAGACAAGAGACGAAAACCCTTGGAATTCCAGGTGGGTGATCGTGTTCTGTTAAAGGTCTCACCTTGTAGGGGCATGATACGCTTCAAAAAGCATGAAAAACTAAATCGAAGGTACATAGGACCTTTCGAAATTCATGCTAGAATTTGCTCAGTAGCTTACAAACTCCGTCTACCACGAGAACTTAACAACATACACCTTGTCTTCCACGTGTCAAATTTAAAGAAGTGTCTATCTGACGAAACTCTTGTGATTCCACTCGATGAGATCGAGGTAAACGAGAGTCTTAATTTTGTGGAAGAACCCGTAGCAATTATGGATAGGTAAGTCAAACAAACTAAACAAAGTCTCATACAATTAGTGAAGGTTCGCTGGAATGCCAAGCGGGGACCTGAATTCACTTGGGTGCGAGAGGATCAAATAAAACAAATGTACCCGCACCTTTTCCCTATTCCATAATGTACTCACTATAGAAAGAATTTTGGGACGAAATTCCATCTAACGGGGGGATAATGTAACAACGCGTTACTTTCAAGTCAAGAAAAGTCAAACCCTTTAAATAAAATTTCGATTTGTATTTGTTTCATTAAGTTTAGGAGGGTAGAACATGATTTAAATTATAAATGATGTTTCTATATAAGTGTTTAGAAGAAAATACACTAAAAAATCAACATTTTCCCTTTGGAACCGAGAACCCTCGCACCGAAAACCTATCTCGGCCTCAAACTCCTCGGACTGAAAACAGATTTCGACCGAGAACCCCTTTCCGGCCGAAAACCCAACCGATCTATATATTTTCACTCGAAAACTCAGTCATTTTCTCACCTTTCAAACCGAAAATACACTCATTTTTCTCTCAAACATCATCCAAGAAACTTTAAACATTCAAGAAAAATCCTTCAAACCTTCATACTTTTCACCGAGAACAACCTTCAAATCTTCAAATCTTCAAGTTGATCAAAAACACTTGGACCGAGAACTTGTTTACACTCGAAAACACCATAAGACCAAGAACCAGGTTCACTTAATAGTTCTCGGTAATCAAGGATTTCAGTGAAGGCCAGACCGAAAACCCTCTTCAACACTCCAAATAATTCTCGGTAATTATTTCTTACATAGACTAAGTGTTGTTTAACACTTTAACTAATTATTTCGCAAATATAAATTTGAATACATGTTTAAATAATATTAGGATACCGTTGTCCCCACGTACGCTAGCCCGAGGATCATCACTACAAGTTAACTATCCAAGCTCGAACACACTAGAGGTGAGTTCATACCCCTACATTTTTTTACTATTTTCACTGTTTTTAAGGGGAATCCAAGTAAAACACAAGGACTCTTGTGAAAATATTGAAATGATTTCAAAACTGTTTAAAACCATTGCAATTACTTCAAACTGATTACTACTACATTTTTAGAAAAATATACTCATATATATATATATATATATATATATATATATATTTATATATATAAAGAAGATTCAACAGACTTAGAATTGGAATTTTCATCCCAAATCAAGTTCCCTGTTTAGTTGTGGGTTTAGGATAGTATTCTTATTCGATTTCCTTTTCATTATTGATTATATATTAGGAATATATGTGAGTATAAAACATATGGTTTACTCTTTTGTAACCTGCAAAGAAAAAGGAAATTTTATATAAATCTTTTATTACTGTTTCTCATTCACTGATAAATCGCAAAGGTTCTTAGTTCATTACAGAGTATACATTTAAACTATAGTGGGTATAATTTGTAAATCGCTACACTATTTTACAAATTCAAGAACGCTACTCTAATTCACTAATTCAAGGATACATTACTAAATAATTATTTAAGTATAATTATTTACATTACAAAGTACACTACTACAAGGTAACACATACAGTTTCATGTACAAGAGAACACTACTACACTACACGTAAACTAGTTAATATAGGGTTGTGAGGCACTACTTTGGGGTACCCATCAGGGTACAATACTAAGTCCTATAAATTATAACCAGAGTCTCTTAGAGGGAGAGCGTGAATTTTGTGTATAGATATATACAGGACTCACAATCCCGCACATGAGTTGCTTGCAACAGCTAGGCAGGTAGGTTTGGGTGACAAATGTTATAACATTCCGATGCCTGAAGAACATCGTAAAGGCCACTAGTCATATGAAGCATGGTTATATGAAACTCACAATTGTATCAACTAAAGTATTAGTTTACGGGATTAACACTACTTCAAAGTTTTAGTTTAAATAATGAAACTATAGTACACTACTTTACATTACAATATGCTACTTTACACTACAGCTGGTGGATTCCAGGCATTCATACAAAAAGGTTTTTCATACAAACACTACTACTACGATGCACTACCTCTCTAAGTACATGGTACACTAGTACAACATACAAATTCAAGAAATATTCATGACATAGTTTTATTTATTAATAAGAGTACATTTTACTGATACAAACTATGGTTCACTATTTCAAAGTAGAGTTCATTATTTTAGAATACATTTTTAATCTTAATGTTTAAGACTACATTTCATTCACTAAAGAAAACAATGGATTTTCTGGAAGAACACTATAACATTTTTGAGGAACCAAGACAAGTTTTCCATCTCATAAACATACTTATGAACTCACCGACTTAAATGTTGATACACTTTCAAAATCACTTGTATTCTCAGGGAACCAGTAGATAGGTACACCCGCAGGATTTTGAGAAGACGGAGTTTTTGAGTCGCATCTTTTATACATTTTTGATGTCATACAAACTATGCTATGAACAGATGTAAATACTATATTTTATCAATGTAATGGTTGTGTTTGCTTTGATTACTATTATACAATTGTTGAGAAGACGGAGTTTTCGATTACCTTGAGTTCACGACGTGAGTTTTAAATGCTCAAGACGTGAACAATGATTTTCCAGAAGATATATATATATACCCTTCTCCATTACGATTTGGGGAGACTTTTGCTGCTTAGGAAGATACCTGGGGACAAAATTCAGAGGCAAAGAAGCTCTGGAAGTTGGTTTTAACACCAAGGAAGGAGGAGTTCATAATTTGTCTTTATAGATTGGTACATTTAAACATGTTTTTGTTATAGTATTTGTTTGTTTAGCTGTTAATATGTCCAGCTAAATCTAGTTGCTTCTGTTAGCTAGATAAAGCTGGAACTTATGGTTTTAATGAATTAGACTTGATTCTACTTGTTGGTGATATGCTTGTGTTAATTGATTTTACCTAGCATGCTTTAGTTGATGATTTGAATGCTTTAAATTCGTGTTCCTGTGTAGTTAGTGAACACAAATTTGCATGAATTTGAATACCTAATAATATAGTGAACACTAGTTATTAGAGCTAAGATCAAACCAATCTTAGATAAGTAATTGAATCATTAAATTAAGTTGTGTTAGAGAACTCATATTATGACTGTAATTGTGTTTTGACTAATCAATCTTTCATGACTCCACTCTTATTTAATAATTGATTTTGTGTTAACTATTGTATGACCATAAATAGATTTACATGAATTGATTAATAATTAGTAGATTTAGAACTAAATTGCTAATACTTCCATAATTGTTCACCAACAGTAATAGTCCTAGCTAATGTATAACCATTGAGTGAAAACGGATTCGAACTAACAGAAGTGTTTTGTTTATTGATTGAGTTTTCGTTAAAGAATCAAGTTCATCTAAACTTGCAAAATTAGATAAAAACCCCTTTTAGCTTATTAATAGTTAGATTAATTTAGTAGTGAATAGATTAATTAATAACACCTTTCCCTGTGACCGACACCCGACTTACCTAAGCTATACTGTAATCTGACTAGGTACACTGCCTACAAGTGCATAGTTAGTCTAAGTTTGTTAGGTTATAAATTATAAAAATAGTGGGTACTTCCGTGCACATCAAGTTTTTGGCGCCGTTATCGGGGAATGGCTTAGTTTATTATTTATTTATTTGGTTTAGGTTAATCGATCCTTTTTGTGGGATAAAACCTGTAAAAAGTTAATTTTCCAGCAAAGTTTTTATTAACATTGGTTTTTATTTTTTATTTTTTTTATTGTTCAGTTTTCACAACGTGATGGGCACTTCTCATGACGTGAATTTAGTTTTATCAGTTTTATTTATTTTGTTTTCAGTTTCTAGGAATTGATTTTTTTTCTCTGATTACAGAACTCACGATGTGAGCTTATAGCCTCACGACGTGAGAACTGTGATTTTTAATTTTCTTTAGTTTTTAGTTTATTTTTCTATTTTAGTTCATTTTTACATTGTTATTTTAGTTTGCAGGAGTTCATGACCAGAGGCTCTAACACACCTTTGGTGCCACCACTTGAAGATCCGGAGTCAGCCCTTCATAGAAATAAGAATAAGAACGCGAAGGAAGATCACACACCAAAGAAGAAGCCATTGCAAGAACTAAAATCAGCATTTTCAAGTAAGTCAGGAAAGAAGACAGGAGAGTCAAGCTCATCCCCAAGGGATAAAGGCAAAGTTGAAGAATTTGGTCCAATTTTTAATCCACACGAATCAGAATACGAGTCAGACCCAAAATTTGAAATATTCGCGAGTGAGCCCGAAGACAAGCAAGAGGACGAAATGGAAAACCTTGAGGAGATATCCATGGGAGCTTACAAGAAGCGGATCTGAGAGGATGTGGGTCCCGTTTTAGTCCAACCCGTAGTAATACCTACCATTGCCACATTCGAGCTGAAGGGGCACATCTTGACTGCACTGAAGGATGTCCCATTTTATGGGAAGGTTCATGAGGATGCTTTTAAGCATCTCGATGAAGTCAATGACATTGCAGATTACTTCAATGTCCCAAATGTCAATAGAAACACCATCTTGCTCAGGATGCTTCCCATTACTTTTAAGGGAGATGCTAAAGAATGGTTAAAATCACTTCCACCGGGTACAATCACCACTTGGGCTCAAATGCGTGAGCAGTTTCTTGATCAATTTTTCCCACCATCCAAGATAGCTAAACTTAAGAAGGCGATAGCCAACTTTGAACAACAACCGGGGGAGTCATTACACGAAGCATGGGAACGTTACAAAAGCTTGCTCAGAAATTGCCCTCAACATGATCTGAATATTCAACAAGAGATGTCAATCTTCTATGATGGGGTCAATGTTATGACAAGACAACTCCTTGATTCTCAAGGACCTTTGACAAAGAAAAATCCAAGGGAGGTCAAGGAGCTGATTGAAGAATTCGCTAAGCACTCGCATGAGTATCACAACCCTAGGCAAGATGGAATCAAAGGCAATGGAGGTGCACAAACCGAAGAAATAGCAGCTATGATGGCTATGCTGAATAATATGGACCAGAGGTTAACACAAATGGACCAATCAATTCATGCTATAAGAGTTGGTTGCAAACGGTGTAATGGTCCACACTTGACCAAGGACTACAATTTGGATGTGTATGGGAATAAAAAGGCTCAAGTATGCTAATCGAGTGGGGACAAGTACGATGAAGACTGGAGGAAACTGAAGAAATATTGGCTGCCATATGAAGAATATAAGAAGCAAAAGGAAGATGATGAGTTTATAAAAACTCTTGATCGATTAGATCTTATAACAGGCAAAACAAGAAAGTAATAACAGTAAGACAAAAAGCACAAGAATGGATCTGAATGAGTCGAATGATTCTATTAACTCAATCCTCAGCAGAGCTCGATGAAGAACTTCCGCTGTAGAGGATTCTAGGGTTACAAAAGATAAGAACGTGAACGCTATCAAAATCTCTATGAAATCTTACGTTAAAGAATGCATGCAAGCATCTATAAATAAAAAACCCTACAAAGAACTCACGGATGGACAGGCCCATACCGGAGACAAAACTGGACTAGCTAACGAGCCCAAAGACGCAACACTAACTGGACCTAACAATCTCCCCCTTTGTGTCAATTGGAGCGAGACTATCACTTCTTCTTGCTGGGTCCAGCTGCCGGAACCTTCTTAGTGGTATCAAACACATGAGGGATAAGAGCGAGGATTGTCTGTCTGAAGCGAATATACCACTGGATCATATCATCGAAGTACTTCTTGTCGTCGGCTGAGTTTTGCTTGCAACGATGAATGATACCCAAAACATGTTCCAGGCATGCAGTGGTGTAGAGATGTTTGTCTGCCAAAGCGAATAGGCATTTTTGGCCTTCGTTTCTGGTAAACATAACAAAATTTCTTTTCGGGTATGTCTTCCCCATCTGCATCATGTTCAGATCACTTGCTGAGCCAACATGAGAAATAGTAGGCTTTTTCTTGAAGACACTAGCGATCTCCTGATCCATCTTGGCAACGTCCATGATGTAGCAGACAAGCATCCTCTTGAAGTGGTCAATGATCGGACAATATTCTGCTTCATTTATAAGAAGGATGTTGTGCAAAATTATCCAGTCGTGTGGATTCAAGTTGGGAAGATCGGCCAGCGAAATGGCATGTTTGGTCTTGGCAGAACCTCTTAGTACCTTGAACCGAACGTTGGTGAAGTTCCCTTCCCAATACGGCTTGAGGACCCGAACATTGATTATCTTCTGAGCGCTCCATGTTTGATATTGTGGTTGAGCAGCCCTCAGATAGAATTCGACCAAATCCCTGTCAACCTTTGGATGAGGATGAGGGAACTCGGCAATGTTGTCAAAGGAATGGAAGATGAAGGCCTTTCGGGTCAGTGGCATGTCGAATTGAGAATCGACAGAATTAATGCGATCTAGTGAGATCACTGGTTCGAGCCACAAGATGCTCGAGGTTTCAATTGCTTCTTTCAGTAACTTCTCAAGAGTCCAAGGAGGAAAAAGGGTTTTCCTACTCTCAAGAAGGTTGTGAGCTTCTTTCATCTTTCTTTCAGCTTCTTCAGCCTCTCTAGCAACCCGAGCGCTCAAAACAGCGTCCTTATCTCGACCTTGCTTTTTCAAGAGATCAGCAATCGTCTCTTTGTCGTCGTCACTATCTTCAGCAATTTGTTTCCCTTTGTCTTTTACACCCGAACCTGAGGCTTGACCTGTTGAAGGAGGTTCGGTTGTTTTTGTTGCTGTAGAAGTGGGAGGCGGTTGAGATACATTTTCTCCCCCTTGTTTCGGAATGGACACGAACTTAAGGAGCCCTTCAATTTTTCTCAGGAGTGAAAGGGCAGGAGCAAGCTTTTCTGCAAGATCACGCCTCACAGAGTAGTTTAGTATCAGATCATGTGCTTCCAGGATGTTTGAAATGGCTGCATGGACATCCAAAACACATGAAGACACAATCTCTCGTTCAGATCGAAGAGATTCAATATCCTTTTGAGAATTGGAGAGTTGAAGACTCTTGACCTTAAGAGCAGTGGTCTTTCTAGCAAGAGTGTCCATGAGAGAGTTTTCAGCAGCTAGATCTTCTTGAAGCTTGGTGAGGCGCTCCTCAATGGTCGCCTTAAACACGGAGTTGTCGTCAGTGAGAGTTTTACGAAGAGTGGCGAAGGACGTCAATTAAGAGGCAGTCAGCTTGTTGACGATGGGGTCAAGCTTTGTTTTAGTGGCTTCGGCAGTTTCTTGTAAAGACTGCAAAAGAGAGGAGGCATCAGTAAATAGTTTTTCGACTTTTTCGGTCGCAACAGCACAGGCTTTGGTGGAGGCATCAATTGTGGAAGTAGCTGAGCTAACGGAGGCTTCATGAGCCTTATTAAAAGCGTCAACTATCCTCTGAATAGCAACTTCAGAAATGGTAGACTGTGATGAAGAAGAAGAGGAAGCAATGAGAGAATCAATCTTCTCGTGAAGCTCCTTGAGATGCTTTTTGGTGACGGGAGCATCATCATCATCGTCACTTTGCACCTGATACGGATTGTAGTAGACCGAATCAAATGTCATGTCCTCCCCACCAAGAAATGGTTCTTCATCCTCTGCGGACGGAGCAGGAGAGGAGGGTGGAGGTGAGGGTGGAGGCTCGGTAGTAAAAGTAGGTTTGGGTTGTGAAGTAGGTTCGGGTGCTTTAGTAGGAGCCCCTGTATCAGATACGTTGGTTCTTACTTCAGCTGTTGTTGTGGTAGCTTCAGTGAAAATGGGAGGGGGGTACTGGGATGGAAGTTGGTGGTATGTGAGTGGTGGAGGTTATGGGGGAATGGAAATAGGAATGGTGACAAGTAGGGAAGAGATAGGTGAACTGGAAAAATGTACTTCTGGGGTAGGCGATCGTGGAGGAGTGTTACCACGAGGTGACTCGTCAAAGTCTGAATTTTCTTCCTTAGATTCGCTTGAGGAGGAAGCTAATATCAGCTTTCACCTGGGTTGGGTTTTTCTCTTCTTTAGTGGAGGAGATTGAACAGCCTTGGTAGTTTTACGTTTCTTGGGAGAAGGGCCTTTCGCTCCCTTGCCAACCTGCTTGTCTTTTCCCTTTTCAGTCTTCTTTCCCCTTGGAGCAGGCTTGTCAGCTTCGTGAATGGATTTGATCATCTCAGGAGTGAGCTCTTTAGGACCAGAGTGACGAAACTCCTTGTAGGTTCGGATGATACGACTGTCGGCAGGAACATCTCCAAACATCGAATCAGGGATGGAGCCAATGAACTGAAATTTGGATGCATCGGAGATTATGATCTTCGTGGTATGGAAAGTACCAATCGAAGAGAGTGGAGACTCAGCAATAATGGGGACATGATACTTGTCCATCACCCATTTTGTGACCAACGTCCAGAATCGAGTGTAGGAGATCTCTGGATGTCGAGATGTGGATGCAAGGCTCTGGATCAGTTGCTGCCATAACACCAACCCATAATCCAGGTTGATACCGTTGTATACCCCATACAGAATCGTGATGAACAGACGAATCGCTTCGTCTGATCCGTCACTGCGTTCAGATAACCCTTTGAACAACATAGTAAATAACCCATTCCACTGAGGAGGCAGGCACGATTTCTTGAACTTAGTGACCATCGTCAGAACCTCGGTGTATCCCATGTTATAGAACATAGAAAACAAGTGACCCACTGGAGTGGATTCAGGGTTAACCTGGGATGAATCGGGTTCAAACCCTAAGAGTGAGCAGAATCGTTGCTTAGAGAATGACACCTTGTGATCAAAAATGTCGAAGAAGATCCTATCGACAGACATATCGTAATGAGCAGTGGCAAAGATTTGGGATAAAAATTCCATTGGAATAGCTTCAGCTTTGGTGAGAGCAGGAGCAAGCGGCGAGTATTTGAGGCATTCGATGATCGGGAACATGAAGGCGTCATAAACGTGTGGAGTAAGATCGATGATCAGACTCTGTTGAGGACGAATCGGCAAGATGTGGGAAGTGGCATGAACAGATGATGAATCTGCCATTGAAGTGAAGAAGTTGGGAGAGATGATGAACAGTAGAATACTTAAAGCTTTTCTTGCTCTCTGAAGTTTGGGTGCAGTAAAGAGGTAAATAATGGTTGAAGTTACCTTTTATACTGTGGCTAAAGGAGAGAGAAGAATTCGTTCCCAAATCTTCAAAGGAAATACGAAGGGTTTTTCGGAGGTGATTGATGTGTGACAATTGGTAGCACCGATGATTACGCAGGAGAGAGAAGAACTGTCCCGATTCACACGCCATCCCATCAGGCGCCGTTTAAGAAAAACCGTTCCACTTTGCACGCCTGTCATTCAAGCGCCATTTGAAAATCAAATCGATTGGACTCCCGCCTGAGTCAGCATCTTATCTCTTTATAGTGAATTTCATCTTAAAGAAAAATTATGACGTGGACCAATATGAGCCACAACTCTTTTATAACTTCAAATCCCACTAAAAAAATTGCTTGTAACAAATGAAACCAGAATTTTGGAAAATCAAAAAGATTTTCGTGCTTAGTGTGTAAAAGAAAAGGAAATAAAGCAACACATATGAGGGATTTTGTGATGTCAGTAAAGACACGAAACAATGGATCTCGGGCACGAATCTCTTCCTTCAAAGTCAAAAGAGACTTTAAAGTGTTTGTTTGGTTTCCCGTTAAATAACGATCAGACACTTATTGAGAAGTGTTGAAAGGCTTCTTGTAATCAGGCTAAGTTGGGTGGCTTTCGCTTCAGTTCAGAATTCTTGATCTTGATATAAGACAGAAAGCGAACGAAGTACTTGTGAGACCAATGTAGTCTGTTGAACAAGTAAGTTTGAAATAATTTAAGTGGCAATGTAAAATAGTTTATGTAAAATCTCAAAAAAAAAAAAAAAAAACTGGATTCCTAGGGAAGAAATGTTATGGGATTTAACAATTTCATAGGAATCACACAAAAGGAAATTAGAGAGTTTACTTTCCATCCCCATGGATAAGTCCATCAATTCGTTAGTGAAAGCTAGAGCAAAGTTGATTGTTCACCGTCAATGCATAGTAGGTATTGAATTGTGGGTTTCACTTAGTACGTAGTGGCACGAAGCTAAGATCATGAACACAGGAATTGTGTAACCATAAACCTCAGTGGTAATTTCTGAGAGTCTCAAGGGTTACGTGTATGAAGCGAATGAGATGGAGAAAAGTAGTGTAGATGGTGTAAAGAGACCAAAGTACCTCTGCTATTAAAATAAGGACCAAGCAGAAAACTCTTATCTCATGTGAGAAGAGAGTAAGGTAGCTCATGATTAGAATAAATATAAAAGCCTAATTGGGAAGACAAGGTTTGTATATACCAAGTCATTAAGGCTATTATTCTGAATCTGGTGAGGCTTTGGAAACATACAGCAACATGCTTCTAGGGACACCTAACTAATGAAAGAATTTCCACACAAATAGCCACACAAAAATATGAGATAAAAAAAATTCCGTACAAAAAAAATGTTTTTAGAGTTTTTGATAAAAAAAAATTTGAAATTTAAAATAAAAAAAACTTTGAAAATAAGAGAGATGAAATTTGAAAAAGATACAAAAGGTTTATATCCAAAGAAACTACCTTTGAGTTATAGGCGAAGATAAGATAATAGGACCGAACCCGAGCGTTTGGTTCATTTCGGCACACACGTGAACCGAACCCGAACGTTCGGTTCATTTTGCTTCCAACTTTTAGTTTTGAGAAGTAGTCTTTGGTACTGACTTCGATTCCATCATTCCTAGCCCGTGTAGAATTTTATTGAAACTCGCTTCAGGAAGAGCTTTGGTGAAGATATCGGCCAGTTGATCAGTGGTTCGAACAAAGTGAATTTCGACGTTTCCATCTTCCACATGATCCTTTATAAAGTGATACCTCAGTGCAATATGCTTGGTCTTGGAGTGTTGCACTGGTTTATAACAGATCCTAATTGCACTTTCTGAATCGCAATATAGTGGAATCTTTTTCATATTGAGTCCACAATCACGGAGTTGGCTTTGGATCCAAATCACTTGAGATGTATAGGAAGCAGCTGCGATGTACTCTGCTTCGGCTGTAGACAGAGAAACACATGTTTGTTTCTTTGATTGCCAGCTAACCAACTTCCCGTCTAGGAATTGGTAGCCTCCAGTGGTGCTTTTCCTATCTAAACCACATCCTCCAAGGTCTGCATCTGAGTAGGCTTGAACGAAGAAACCTGAGTTTGATGGATACCATAAACCGAGGGAGGTGGTTCGTTTTAGATACCGGAGTATGTTTTTCACTGCAAGCATATGTGGTTCACGAGGATTCGCCTGAAACCTAGCACAATAACATACAGAAAACATTATATCAGGCCTGCTAGCAGTAAGGTACATTAAGGATCCAATCATCTGGCGGTATAGCGTAATATCGACTGCCAGTTTTTCCAAGGATGGTGTGAACTTGGTGCCGAATGCCATTGGAACTTTGACCTTTGAGTCTCCCATCATGCCAAATTTAGCAAGAAGAGTCTTGGTGTATGCTTCCTGGTTGATAAAGATGCCTTCGGGTCCCTGTCTAATATTTAAACCAAGGAAAAAGTTAATCGGACCCATTGAGCTCATTTCAAATTTAGTCTCCATCAGCTTTCTAAATTCAGCTGTTAAGCTAGGATTCGTTGAGCCAAAGATGATATCATCGACATAGATTTGAACTATCATAAGGTGGTTACCTTCCTTCTTACGAAAGAAGGTTGGGTCAACCGAACCTTGTTTGAATTTTGGCATCTTTAAGAACTTAGTTAGCGTTTCATACCATGCCCTAGGTGCTTGTTTCATACCATAAACTGCTTTGTCCAAAATATAATAGTGATTTGGGTACTTTTCATTGACAAAACCAGGATGTTTCTCCACGTAAACCGTTTCTTCAAGTTCTCCATTCAGAAAGGCGCATTTTACGTCCACTTGGTAGACCTCGAAGTTCTTGTGTGCAGCATAGGCCAGAAATATTCGAACAGATTCCAGCCTAGCTACAGGAGCAAAAGTTTCTTCGTAATCAATTCCTTCTTCTTGGTAGTATCCTTTCACCACGAGACGAGCTTTATTTCGAATTACATTGCCTTCCTAGTCCATTTTGTTTCTGAAAACCCATTTGAGACCAACGACTGAGGCATCTGTAGGAGTTGGAATGAGGTGCCATACCTTGTTTCTTTCAAACTCATTGAGTTCGTCTTGCATGGCTTGGACCCAATCGGAATGATCAAGAGCTGAGTTGACAGTCTTAGGCTCGACTTTGGATACGAAAGAATTATACATGCAGAACTCTACTTTGGAGAATAGAGATGAGTGCTTTGCCTTCAGTTGAGATCGGGTCAGGACCTTTTCAGAGACATTACCCACTATCTGAGATACAGGATGATCTCTGATCCATTTAGTAAGAGGAGGATAATTTGGATCATAAGATGGATCCAATTCGGCGTTGACCATTTCTTCCAATTCAGACTGACTATCGTCATCGTAGAACATATCGGAGTTCTCCCCCTCGACTGATGAGCTTTCAGGTGTAGCTGGACTTTCTGGTGCTACAGGACTTTCGGGTGTAGTTGAGCTTTCGGGTGTTGTTGAGCTTTCGGGTGCTATATGAATAGAATTCTCCCCCTCAAATTGTGAGCTCAGTTGTTTTGAAGAAAGTGGATTCTCCCCCTCAACTGAAGTGCCTTGCTGAGGAGATTCGTTTGGAAATTGTTCTTCACCCATTCGTTTGGCGGCATCTTCGACAATTTGCTTCAGATGGTCGACTTTGTTGTCTGCTGCCTTGGCTTCCGAGAGAGTAGCTTTCTCAGGTTCATCGAATAATTCCACAAACTGATCGAACAGATCAACAATCGAGGTCGTGACTTGACCTGTTTGAGAGAAAATCTCTCCAATTGCTTCTTCAGTAAACTTTATCTTCTTGACGTAGCTGTCATCGAAAGTCACATAATATGTTTCTTCAATTTTTCTGGAACGCTTATTTAAAACCCGGTATGCCTTTGAAGTAAGAGAGTATCCCAAAAGAATTCCTTCATCAGCTTTAACATCAAACTTGTTACGATGTTCTTTGGAGTTGAAGATGAAGCATCGTGAACCGAATACATGGAAGAATTTTACGTTCGGCTTCCTGTTATTGATGATCTCATAAGCAGTAAGAGAGAAGCACTTGTTGAGATAAGACCTGTTCTGCGTAAAACATGCTGCAGCAATAGCATCAGCCCAGAAATATAAAGGAAGAGAAGCGAAACTTAGCATCATTCGGGCCGCCTCACACAAGGAACGGTTTCGTCTTTCGACAATTCCGTTCTGTTGAGGCGTGTAGGGAGCTGAGAAGTTGTGACTGGTTCCTTTTTCTGCCAAAAAGTCTTCAAATTCTTTGTTCTTGAACTCCAGTCCATTGTCGCTCCTGATGTTGCGAACGACTTTTCTCAGTTGCACTTCAACCTGCTTGATGAAAATCTTTAGCTTAAGAGTAGCCTCAGATTTGTGCTTCAGAAAGAACACCCATGTAAAACGTGAGAAATCATCAACGATAACAAGAATATACTTGCTACCGCCAATGTTTTCGATTGATGATGGACCACACAAGTCAATGTGAAGCAACTCAAGGGGTTCAATAACTTTTGTGTTTATAATAGAAGGGTGACTTTGACGACTTTGGTTTCCCATTTCACACGCACCGCACAAATGTTCTCGATCAAACTTGAGCAATGGGAGACCCCTAACATGACCTCCTGTGACAAGCTTGTTGATGTCTTTGAAGTTGAGATGTGAGAGCCTTCGGTGCCACAACCAGCTTTCGTCAGAATGAGCTTTGGACAAAAGACATATAGCTGGATTTCCTTTGATTGGTTTGAGATTAAGAGGAATCATTTCGCCTTTTCGGTCTGATTTGAGAATGACCTTGTTTGATTTCTTCTCTATTATTTCTGAACCTTCATCGTCGAATGAAACCTTGAGACCGGTACCGCCCACCAGTTGAGATACACTGATGAGATTGTGCTGCAACCCTTCAACGTACGCCACCTTTCTTATTGTAAAGTCTCCATTGGTTATCATCCCATAACCCTTTATCGTTCCATAAGAGTTGTTGCCGAACTTGACATTCCCACCATTTTGAAGAGATCGAAACTCCCTTAGCTCTTCCTTCCTTCCTGTCATGTGACGTGAGCAGCCACTGTCAATGTACCATTCTTCATCGAACTGCTCGTCACTTATGACCTGCAAAAATTAAGCAGATTTAGGAACCCAAAGTTTCTTGGGTCCACGTGAGCCTTTCACAGGAACAGGAATAGTAAGAGTAACATCAACAAGATATGTTCTTTTTATTAATGTTCTTTCATCTTTCTTCTTAATAGTGAAAACTTTGATTTTGTTAGGGTTAGTTACAGACGTTTTGGTTTCAGATTTTGGTGTTTGGGCATTAGTCTGCTTTCGGTTTTCCTGGACTGAGCAAATCTTCGATTTTCCTTTCAAGTTCGTTGATGAATTTGAATTTTGTGCAGGAACAGAATTGGGTTTAGATGAGAATTGAGAATGAGAGGAATCAGAACGAGTGAATTTAGAATGGGAGTTTTTTCTGACTTGAGGTTCTAAATGACCCTTTTGTTTTTGGTCATTGGAGGGACCGAACCTGGACCTTCGGTCGCTTTTGCCTTCGTGACCAAACCTATCCTTTCGGTTGTTTTTGCTCTCGGGACCGAATTTTTCCTTTCGGTTGCTGTTGCTCTCGGGACCGAATTTGTCCTTTCGGTTGTTGTTGCTCTCGGGACCGAATTTTTCCTTTCGGTTGTTGTTGCTCTCACGACTGAACCTAACCTTTCGGTTCTGTTCCTCATGTGGCCCAAAAGCCTTTTTCTCGGACTTTGAATTTCTATCATGATAAGAGAAATGAGTGTTTTGAGAGCGCCAAAATTGCTTTCGCTCAGAGAGATTCTTTTTGTATCTTAGGTGTCTTTGATGCTTTTGATTTTTCACCTGTTTCGGTTGTCTATGGATATTAGCCTTTTGCTTTAGCTTCTTGACAGTCGGTTCGCTCTTCGTAGATGAGGTTTTGCTTGTGGAGTTGACTTCTTCTACATGTATTTCTTTTGTGCCACTTGTGCTTGGCACATCAAAGTTGTCAGGCTTATTCAGCGGCTCTGGTACATATCTTCCTTTTGTTTTCCAGGACGTTCGCTCTGACAAACCAACTGTTTCGTCGGCATTATCTATAGGAGTTGACCAGAAGAACTCATCACAGCCATCTGCGTTATCTTCGTTCATTATGGCAGTGAGTTCGGCTGTTTGATGTTCGGTTACTCCTGTGACTTTATACACCTGATTTGGAGTAGTTCTAACCTTCTGAAACACAAGAGCTTTTTCTTTAAGGGTTGGGGACTTATTCTTAGACAAACGAGCGAATTCCACATAATTTTCAGAAATTAGATTTTTGTGATTTTCGAGTTCGCTCTTGACAAACTCATAATAGTCAACTTCAACCTCTATAGAAATTTCACTCATATCATCGTCCTCATTAACTTCAGATGCGTTTTCAACATCAATTTTATTTTCTGAACTTAAATTGGCACTCAATAAGTCGAATTTTTGTATAGTTTCGGTCCTTAGTTTCAGCTTATCGTTTTCATCCAAAAGATTTTTCAGCATGTCCTTATGGTCTTTGGACTTTATAAAAGATTCTATTTTGTCCAGACCGTACATATAAGTAGGATTCACATCATCAGACGAAACAACACTTTCACAGTTGTATGCTTCAGCATCGATTTCATCCTCCTTAAACTCAAGGAAGGGTAAAATCATGCGATGTATTTTCTGCCCTATTTCACAATTCAGATGTAATTGAGTAATGTTAGCGTAAAGTCATTTAGCAATCAAACAAAAAACATTTCTTTGTTTTAAAAGTTTCAAATTGTCTCTTTGCAAATAAATGTTTTCATCCTTAGACTTAATCAGCTCTGACTTCTTCTGCTCAATCCACATCCTTCGCTCCTCACTCTTGGATGACACCCTGCTTATTTGGTCAGTTAGGATAGAATTGGTGACCCGTGTTTGAGTTAAACAACTATCCAGATTTGAGATTCTCGAATTTAAGTTATTTAATTCCTTTTCATATGATTTCTGTGGAATTTTGAACGAAATAAAAAGAGATTGTACCTTCTTGATCAATTCATCAAGTTCATTGATCTGCACACTAAGAGGTTTTGCTGTGAAGCATAAGTCCTCTCGCTCCTTGGTGTCCTCATTTCCACCACCAGTATTGTATCCCCTCATGTGAGATACGTCAGTCACCATCAGACACTTTCCACTGCTTTCACCACCTCTTGCTACATACACTTTTCCATGAGAAGGCTTTCTCACCTCATCATCTTCTGAGTCGGTCGACCACACCTGTACGCCACCGAAATCGTCATCCTCTGCCGAACCCTGTACAATAAGAGCATTCATAGAAGGATTAGTAGCAGCTTTCTTTCTCTTAATCTCTTCTAGCTTTTTCATCAGGATTGCCTCTTCATCGTTCTCCTCATCTTTCTCTGCCATTTTCTTCAGAACACAATCTTTGGCATAATGATTCTTTCCTCCACAGTAATAGCAGCTGACACCAGAATCTCCTTCAACCTTCGCCTCTTTCTTTGGTTCCTCAGTCTTCGGCTCCTCCCTTACTTTTTCTGAACTGTAGCTTCCCTGCCAATTTCGGTTCTTATTGGTAGGAAACCTCTTCTTAATGAAGCTTTTTGGATTGGACACCATCATAGCATAATCTTCTGAAGTAAGATCGTAGTCCTCCAGGTTCAGATCTTCATCTTCTACTACATTCTTGCTTTTGGACAGGAGGGCCAAGGACCCCAAGTTTGAGACCACATTCTTCTCTTGCATCACAATCTTTTCTTGGGATTTCAGAATTCCCACCAGTTTTGCCAGCGAATATGACTTGAACTGCTCGTGAGCTTTAACTATAGACACAACAGCTCTCCATTCAGATCTTAAGCCATTTAGAAAGGTGACCTTCTGTTCAATCAGCTTCCTTTCGATATCATGTTTGATCATCTTGCTGAGAAGATGATTGAAGTGATCAAACGTCTGTGTAACAGACTCATCGGAGTTTTGCTTGAACTCACCAAACTCAGACAAAAGCAAGGTCTGAATTGAGTGTTCCAAATCTTCATCTGTAGAATACAGCTCTCGCAGCCGATCCCAGATTTCTTTAGCTGTACTGCAGGAACTCACCAACCTAAACGTATCAGACTGGAGAGCGAATCGGATCAGTCTCAATGCTTTGATGTTGCACTGAAACTTCTCCTTTTCGTCTTGAGCAACGTCTTTCACATCTTTTAACAGATCATTATACTCTTTCTGAGTTTTAATGATTATGGATGTTCCTGAATGAGCAAATGGTCCAAACACAATAGCTTCCCATATGAGATACCCATTATCTTCAGATCCGATGACATAGTCTTCAAAATGATGCGCCCATACCTCGTAATCTTGAGTGTAAAGAATTGGAATCTTTGTTGTTGATCCAATACTGTTTGAGATGTTGATAGGATTAGATTGAGAATCATCCATGCTTGATCGTTTAACCTGTTACAAGATCAGACTTGTAATATGTAATATTAGGGCAAAACGAATAAATAATGAGATACGTCAATTATGGAGTGACGGCTCAATAAATATCAGTTAATGCGGAATAACCCTAATCACTTCTTTCACAGAAGAGATGTGTATGAATTACACAGCCTCCTGCTCTGATACCAATTGATGAGTTTATAAAAACTCTTGATCGATTAGATCTTATAACAGGCAAAACAAGAAAGTAATAACAGTAAGACAAAAAAAATACAAGAATGGATCTGAATGAGTCGAATGATTCTATTAACTCAATCCTCAGCAGAGCTCGATGAAGAACTTCCGCTGTAGAGGATTCTAGGGTTACAAAAGATAAGAACGTGAATGCTATCAAAATCTCTATGAAATATTACGTTAAAGAATGCATGCAAGCATCTATAAATAAAAAACCCTACAAAGAACTCACGGATGGACAGGCCCATACCGGAGACAAAACTGGACTAGCTAACGAGCCCAAAGACGCAACACTAACTGGACCTAACAGAAGAGAAGTATAGGCAAACAAGCCGAGGCTTCTACCAAAAGGAGCAGCCACCAGCTGAGAAAAAACTCGATCTAGAGACCATGTTAGTTAAGTTTATGGAAGCTTCATAAAAGAGACACGAGGCTACTGATTATGCTATTGATGAATAAAGAACTTTGATGAAGAATCATCACGCAATGATGGTAGAACAGCAGGCTTTAATAAAAAAAATCAACAAGCCTCCATCAATAATATTGAAGTGAAACTTGGTCAACTAACCACTTTGGTTCATGAGAAGATCTCCCCAAAAAATCTTGAAAAGAATACTCAATCTCACGTAATGGCCATACATACTGAAGAAGAGACCATCTCTGAGTTCCTTGAAGCATTAGAAGTAGAGCCACAACAGCCTGATCCAAAGCCAAAGAAGCCAAAGCTCGAAAATGAAGAAGCTGCTGGAACACCCAGTTCACGACGTGAGCCCGCTAAGCTCACATCATGGGCTCTGTCTGAACAGAAAAATTCTGTCTTTGTTTCAGCATATCAACCACCTTTGTCGTTTCCTTCCCAAGCTGCCCTTAGTCCACTGGAAAGAGAGCATATAGAGTTTATTAAGCACGTGAAGGGTATCCCGATTAATACTCCCTTTGTCGAGTCGTTATCCAAAATTCCTGAATATGAAAATTTTTTACAAGACTTGATAGACACTCGTCAGCAACTAAAGAAGAAATCTAAAGTTATTCTATGTGAGCAAAGTTCAAGGGTTGTATTGGGAGACATACCGAAGAAGACGGGGGATCCTGAACGCCTCATTCTTCCATGTAAGTTTGGGAACAACATGAAAAGGTTTATGCTTTAGCCGATTCTAGGGCTAGCATAAATTTTATGCCTTATTCATTTTATGTGAAGTTGGATATTCAGAAGTTGAAGGATACACGGATGACTATTCACATGGCGAACCGTTTAGTGACTCAGCCCTGGGGCATTGTGGAAGATATTTTAGTAAAAATTGGGAAATTCATTTTTCCAATATACTTTGTGGTATTGGACATGAAAGAAGGTCCCAATGTACTGATTATTCCTGGTCGCCCGCTACTAAACACTGCTGGAGCTCTTATTGATATTCGGGAGTCTAAGCTCACCTTGAGGGTTGGTAATGAAAAGGAAATTTTTGGGATAGAAGATTGCTTTCAAGGGTATCATGCGCAAGAAGAGGTTTTCAACATTGATGAAGAAATTGAACTTGAAGAATTAGATAAGCTCATGGAAGAAGAAATCAAGACAATTCATCAAGTTAAAAGAAGAAAACCAAGAGCATCTATTCCATATTTAGTTGAAGTCATTGCCTAGACGAGTCCAACTTCTTGGGTGAGCAAGGAAGATGATTAGATGACGAGTGATGAAGAGGAGGTTACTTCAAAAGTAACAAATCCAGTGGTGAAAGATGAGAAGAATGCTATGGAGTCCAAGGAAGAAACTAAAGGGACCAAATGCAAGCTTGATGAAGATGGGGTCAAAGCTAAAAAGGAAAATTCGAAAAAGGCATACAAAAGACGAGTTCAAGCTTACAAGAGGCTTTTCAAGGAACAAAAGGTCCTAGTGGTGGATTCTTCAGATGACTCAACGTAGGAGGCACGGAGTCCATCTCATGACTCCAAAAAAAAGAAGCGCTTCTCGGGAGGCAACCCGAGTTTGGTTTGCAATTTTTTTCTTTTCTTTTTAGTTTTTGCATTTTAGTCTTAGAAACGTGGATCATATCATCCAACTCGCTTTATTCATAATTAAACAATGAATGTGGGGTCCCTAAAAATGAAGTGGTTATAATTAGGAATTTAGTTAATAGAAAAACTTGATTTAATAAAAAAAATTTCGTACAGGATTCACGACATGAACAATTGAGCACTCACGACGTGAATTCTGAATAAACCGGATAACATACCATTGATGCGTATCAGCCCATTTTCTATTAAACTAATTGGGCCAAGACTAGTCCACATTTGATGAGGAATGCATGGCCCAACATTAAGCCCAGGAAGGACTCACAACGTGAATCCTTCAGGACTCACGACGTGAGGTTTGAAAAACACGGGGCCATAGACTAAAGGGATTAGAATCAGTTTGACCCTCTTTTGTTTATTCCTCACGGAGTGGAACACGAGACCTGGTCCCCACCGTCCGATTTTGGCCGACAACTCCTCTATTTTCCTTTGTGCTTACGTAATACTCTAATCCAAGGTAATGGTTTTTAAGTGCTAAGTTTAATTCTTCTCTTAAAAGTTAAACTTAGGTTTAGGGTTTGTTAGTTAGTTGAAATGTATAAAATATACCCTAGAATTCGTGAATTAACCTTGGAATGTTGATGATTTATGGTCGAAAATATCATAGGAGTAAACCCCCAACATTATATTGGCCGATTTGTACAGGAACAGAACATAATTTGACATCGATGACGAACTCACGACGTGAATTCTTAGGAATTCACGATGTGAATTCTGGGCTGAACACTTTTCTATTTCTTTTATTTGTAAACTTGTGGGTTGTTTCTTTTGGGTGTGTTTGTTGCTTGTTTTTGCAGAAATAGGTCCTAGAAGGGAGGCGCCTCTTGGAGTTGCGGGTTTACACCCATTTTATAATTTTCCCACAACAATGTCCCGCGACATCTTGACTCGATGGAACAACAAATTAGGGTGGCTCTACAACCGCGAGATTGTTGTTGCTCCTACAATCAATTGGACGCGGTTGAGGGAAGTCGGGCTTGTGGAAAGGTTGTCCCCATTTTTGACAAAAATATTTATTAGAGATGGATATTCGTTCACTTTCTCGGGTTGGCTCAACCTATTTCGAATCCAAGAGCGGGTGTATAAGGAATTTTGTGTTGAGTTTTTCTCAACAGTGACATTCCAGGAGACTGTCCACGACCCACATTGGCCGCAATCTTTGGTGTTCTGGTTAGGGGGTGAGTATCGGGAGTGCAGCCTCGTTGAATTTGCTTGGAGAGTTGGACTATATGATCGACAAGAGGCAATGAATCTCGAATTTGATATGTTCTTGAGCGCGGCAGCTAGAGGATTCACGGAGGGTGTCACTGGATATGTTTTCTGGCATAATATTGCGTCCGGAATGTTTAATTCCGGAGTGTCTCCCGAGAGTAGTATTCGGTCCCCTATCCATCGCTTACTCCACCGTTTCATCACATTCTCCATCAATCATAGGAGGCATGGAGATAAAGTAACAAAAAAAAAATTATTCTTCTTATGGTGTATCTTGCAGCCCGGAGTGTGTTGCAACATTCCTTATTTTCTGGCACGTTTTTTGGTCGGGTCTACAGCTAGTTCTCGCCCTGGGAGCCTCATTTGTGGAGGGCAATTTATTACGCGTTTGGCCCGCTCGTATCATTTGGTTGTTCCTAATATTACTTGTTCCATGACTTGTGTGGATGAGCATGAGTTTGGAATTGGGTATTTGGAGACCATGCGGGTTGTCAGAAACTTTGGGTCGCATTGGGGAATAGTACCTTCAGATGATGAGGGTAATGAGGGTGATGAGCAACCTGATACACAACCAGAACAACCACAACCGAGGCCGAGGCGCAGGAACGTCAGAGGAAGGGGAGAAAGAGGGCAATCAATGCATCCACCCGCATCCATGGTAGGAACACCTTTTGGGGGTGATATGGCTGGTTATTTTGACCAGTTATCTTTGAGTGTAAACTAGATTGGTGGCACCATGGAGAACGCCATTCGACACCTTGGGGTGGAGCAGCCGCCTCATTTGGGGTAACACTACCTAATTTACCCGAGGTGGACGGAGTATCGAGGACATGGAGGCGACGGAGCGAGCACTAGCGGGGTGAACGAGGATGAAGAGGATGATTGATCGTTTTTTTTAGTTTTATTATTTTAGTTTTGTTTGGTTTAGTTTTATTTTGTTTTTATTTGTTGGGATTGTAAAACTATTAAGTTATTATGTTACTTTTCTCTTCTTGGTTGTTATTTTTCAGAATTGCTAGGAGCACATATAAATGATGTCGTGATACGAGTGCATATGTGTTTAACCGGGAGTGTTTAAAGTCGAGAGTCGAGACCCATAATTTAAATTAAGTGTGGGGTGAGTCAAGTGAAAAGAAATTTGGAGAGAAGAGTTAAAATTAATAGGGTTAGAAGAGTCTTAATCCATTAAGACATGGGGTTGCATATAAGGATTGAAAGGAAGGTTGGAAGAAATACAATTCTGAGATTCCAGTTTTCACGTCGTGACCATTTTGTTGTTCACGTCGTGAGTCAGTATATGTTGACTTTCCAGAACCCGCTTCCGAACGAATTCACGTCGTGAATCATCATAAACTCACGTCGTGATTTTGTAATTTTCACAACAAGAATCTTATTTTACCATATTCATCATGTGGTTCACCACCATTCTTATTGGAATATTATGAAGATAATCATGGCTCATTTTCTATACCATACAATGTGGCGTGTGCTTTCCCACATTGTTCTTTCCATTGTGCACATTTTTTCTGCACCACATTTGTTGAAGATTGAAGACTCGATTCCATATTTTTCCGGTACATTACTTACCTCGCGTATTCAAGATCCAAGTTTCTATTTCTCAAAGTCTGTATTCAAGATGCACATTCTATCCGCACTTTTGGAGATGATCACGCCACTATCCCAGGGGAGTCTGTTCCTTTTTCTCCCTTCTCTTAAGTTTTATATTATTTTAAGCATACAATGAGGGCATTGTATGAAATAAGTGTGGGGTAGGGGGTAAAAAGTAATTGCTAGATAATTTGGTAAATTTTAAAATTTTTAATAATTAAATCTAGTAATAATAATTTAAACTGTAGTTGCTAGTGTTATATGGGATGATCCGATAAGAGCTCAAATGTTTAGTTGAGCCGATACACGTAGTGCATTTGTGGCCTCCCTTATTTTAGTGAAATCATGGAACAAAAACACGACCCTGCTTAATTTGGGGAATGCAAAGGGTTTAGCAGCCTGAATCTGAAATGTATCCAGGAAAGATATGTCTTAACCAATAAAGGTTGAAGTTAAGCGCCCCTGCTTACGCATGTAGGTTTTTGAGTGAAAAATAAAAAAAGTGAGTTATACATGTAAAAAAAAGAGAGAAATTACCAAAAAAATTCTTGAAGAAGTTTGGAGCTATCAAAGTATGAAGATCAAAAGATCAAAATTCCAAAGAATCAAAAGTTGAGGATACCAAAAATCATAAATGTGGTGAATTCAAAGCAATCAAAGATCAAATACCAAAGAAGTGAAGAATTCAAAGAGCTCCATTGTCGTATCTAAAGTTGTAATTTCTAGATTATGTATGTTTGGGCAGCTTAACCAAAAATATCTTGAGGTTAAAAAGCTTTCTGACGATGGATTCGGAGGGATGCATAAAATGAGCATTGTTCAGAAGAAGTGGGTAATTGTTTATGAAGATTGTGAGTATTTAAATTATGGGGGGTACTTTAGGAAAGATTTAGACACAAATGCATGTGTTGAGGTCTTGGCATAATGGCTAAGCTGGAATTGGATTATTCTATGAAATGTTAGTGATGAAGGTTTGAGTTTAAATAAGTAGATTTGCTTGAGGGCAAGCAAAGCCTAAGTGTGGGGTATTTTGATATTGCCATATTTATACATATTTTTAGGCAATATTTAAGTACATTTATATATATATATATATATATATATATATATATATATATATATTGGTCATTTGCATAGTATAATGGTACTTATAAGGTTAAATTATATTTTGTAGCAAAAAAGAAGACATTTCGAAGAAAGGGACTAAAAATGTTAAAGGATGAAACTTTGGAGGTTGAAGGCTTGAAAGACAAGAAAAACACCCAAAAAAGATGTACTCACGACGTGAACAGGTGATGGTTGACGACGTGAGTGGAAAGAATGAGAAGATAAGCATCCGGGTGAAGGAATCCTTGGGCATGATGTGAGTTTTAAATGCTCACGATGTGAACAATGATTTTACAGAAGATATATATACCCTTCTCCATTACAATTTGGGGAGACTTTTGCTGCTTAGGAGGATACCTGGGGACGAAATTCAGAGGCAAAGAAGCTCTGGAAGTTGGTTTTAACACCATGGAAGGAGGAGTTCATAATTTGTCTTTATAGATCGGTACATTTAAACATGTTTTTTATTATAGTATTTGTTTGTTTAGATGTTAATATTTCCATCTAAATCTAGCTGCTTTTGTTAGCTAGATGAAGCTGGAACTTATGGTTTTAATGCATTAGACTTGATTCTACTTGTTGGTGATATGCTTGTGTTAATTGATTTTACCTAGCATGCTTTAGTTGATGATTTTAATGCTTTAAATTCTTGTTCTGTGTAGTTAGTGAACACAAATCTACATGAATTTGAATACCTAATAATATAGTGAACACTAGTTATTAGAGCTAAGATAAAATCAATCTTAGATAAGTAATTGAATCATTAAATTAAGTTGTGTTAGAGAACTCATATTATGACTGTAATTGTGTTTTAACTAATCAATCTTTCTTGGCTCCAATCTTATTTAATAATTGATTATGTGTTAACTATTGTATGACCATAAATAGATTTACATGAATTGATTAATAATTAGTAGATTTAGAACTAAATTGCTAATACTTCCTTAATTGGTCACCAACAGTAATAGTCCTAGCTAATGTATAGCCATTGACTGAAAGCGGATTCGAACTAACAGAAGTGTTTTTTTTATTGATTGAGTTTTGGTTAAAGAATCAAGTTCATCTAAACTTGCAAAATTAGATAAAAACCCCTTTTAGCTTATTAATAGTTAGATTAATTTAGTATAACCCTGTGACCGACACCCGACTTACCTAAGCTATACTGTAATCTGACTAGGTACACTTCCTACAAGTGCATAGTTAGTCTAAGTTTGTTAGGTTATAAATTATAAAATTAGTGGGTACTTCCGTGCACGTCAACAGTCATGAAATTCAGGTATGCAAGTAGTATCCTACTAAACTTAATCATAGATGCCATTAAGATAGTTTCCTTATAATTAATTCCTTGAGTGTGAGTATAACCCTTTGGAACCATCGAGCTTTATAAGTTTGTACATTCCCATCCATGTCAGCCTTCTTCTTGAAGACTCATTTACACCTTAAAGCCCAGAAATGTGGCCGATGAACCTTTAAGAGGAAAGGAGAAAAACTTAGAAATAAAGGATGACGGGGTTCGTGACTTCATGAATCGGATCTGGACACCGAAGTTTGGTGGATTCTGAGAGGTTGTCATGAATGAAGCCCACAAGACACGGTACTCCGTGCATCCAAGATCAGATAAAATGTATCTGGATCTCAAGAAACTATATTGGTGGCCAAATATGAAAGCCGAGATTGCTACCTTTGTGGTCAAGTGCCTAACTTGCGCCAAAGTCAACATAGAATATCAAAAGCCCTCATGTTTATTGCAACAACCAAATATACCTGAGTGGAAGTGGGAGCGGATTACTATGGATTTCATAACCAAGTTGCCCAAGACCCCGGATGGTCATGACACCATTTGGGTAATCGTCGACATATTAAACAAGTCCGCTCACTTCCTACCAATTAAGGAAACATACAAGCTGGAGAAATTGACCAGAACATACATCAAAGAGATTGTACGATAGCACGGTGTGCCAATCTCTATTATCTCTGATAGAGACTGTAGATTCACGTCAAGATTTTGGCAGTTGCTACAGAAATCTCTGGAAACTAGGTTGGACATGAGCATAGCCACCCATCCACAAACTGACGGGCAGAGTGAGAGAAACATACAATCCCTAGGAGACATGCTGAGAGCATGAGTGATTGACATTGGTAATGTCACACCCCAAAACCGAGAACGGCGGAATACGTTCTGGGGTGGAGGACGTCATGTATAGTATCATAACAATTGCATAATAGTAAAAACAAGCAACAACAACCATTGCATTTATATAGTAAGTTTAATTATAAACGTGTTATGTCAAGTTTAATAGGCACCAAAAGTATAACAAAATAAAAGATGGGTCTTGTATGTGCTCCGTCTTCTCCAAAAGCGGCATCATTACCTGTCTATCTTTGACCTGAGGATACAAGTTATTTTGAGAACGAGTATCAGCATAAAGCTGGTGAGTTCATAAGAATTTAGTGTCGTTATTTGTGTAAAAGAGTTTTATGAACATGTAATATAAAAACTGAAACGTATGTTTGTGAGTAGTAGAAATCCCTAGAAAATCCTATATTTTCCAGAAATGTACATTTGTAAGTTAAATCCTTTGAGTGTGTAAAAGTACTATCATTGAAACCTTCAGTTATAAAAAAATACAATAATAAATCTCAGTTGAGTAACATAGCTGAAGAAATGTCATGCCTGCTAACAGTAGTAGTGGTGCAACTTCAGTTAGTAATAGATATTTATTTACTTCGGGATATTAGCTTAGACTTTAAGTCTTAGTGTATTAATTTGGATATAGGTGTAACCCTTCATGTAACCTACTGTATGATAATAGAGAGCCCGATGACCTTCCCGGTCACACGTAGTGTAGTGATGTAGTGCCACCCCTGGGCCTGGTCAGCTCGGACTGTAGTTAACAGTCGGGATGTAATAGCGTCCGTCCTGTATAGATCTATACATGTAGTGTTGCTTTCCTTCCGGGAAGCCCTGGTCACATGGTGTAAGCGCAGTAGAGTGCCTTATAGAGGGATAGTGTGTTATAATCTGGATTAGTGTATTCTCTTGTGTTATAGTATAGTAGACTTTTAGTATAGTTCATAGAGTGTTCTCCTATACGTGTATTAACTTGTAATAATAGCAGTTATAGTGAATATAGTAGTAGTAGAGGTAACGAGCAATAATCTTAACTATACCTATTATAGTTAACTAGAGTGTATGATTTCATGCCTTTGAATAACAAAGGTATTGTATAAGATGAAGACTTTCATATCTAACACAAATATATATGATATATAACTAAGAAATCAACGACAATCGGATGGACAACAGACACCCTAAGACCACATCAAACAAGAATAGGAAATAAGGCGAGCTATCGGTCCTAAGTCCTTCAAGTCTTACTTATATAAATATATTAGTGTAGATATAATTTAAAAGAAAAGTAGTTTAAACACAGTTTTGAAAATAGCTTAACAACAATTTAATCTTAAAAATGCATTTGATAATTAATTAAAACAGTTTTATTGGTAAGTAGTTGAAAGTATAGAAAAATCCCTTTTTGATGATAAATTGTGAATCACATATGATTTGATAATAAAACTTGTAGCAATATACTTGTATCCCCCCCCCCCTAAAAAATGTAAAAACATTTAAAAAGGTTCATTAAGGGGTATGAACTCACCTGAAATGAGAAGATCGGGTGGAAGTGTCGGATAAGCGTTTGGTGTCAAGTAAAGACTTGTACACCCTTTATGACCCTAGTAACATATGAAGACATATGTTTACAAGTAATTAGTGATTTAAATTCTAATTATACACATATAGACATCCTAATGTGATTAAAAGCCTTATGGTTGAGTGCTAGAAGACTAATGGGTTGCAAGGGAAGAGTATAAGACCTCACCATGGAGTTTACTCTTTTAAAACTCACCTTGAGTTGGACCATTTCCTCCATGATTTTATGGCTGTAAACTCATGGAAGGAGTGGGTTTGAGTGCTAAAAGGGTTCATACACAACTAGGGGTAGTTCTAGGGCTTAATCTGAGGCTTAAGGGGGTGTTTAGGGTTAAAGGAGGGTACTCCCTTGGATTTTACGGTCCAAGGACCACTCCTTGGGAGTTTACGGCCGTAAACCCCATGGTTTACAGTAGTAAACTCTTGGAAACCTTCCATTCTTTGATTTCGAGGTCCTTGGCTCATTCTTAACAATTTCTAGTGAGGGGAATAGGGCTTTTTAGGGGTTTAAAGGGTCATTTGGCATGCTTTGAGGAAGTTTACGGTCTAAGCATATGCTTGGGCCGTAAACTCTAGTTTACCCTTCAAATGATTATGTTTAGGTGTTCCAAGTCCGAAATAGTAAGTCCCTAAGTCATATCTAAGCCTAAAATGTGGTTTGGAAGTGTTTTGGGCTTGATTTGCATGCTTAGAGGGAGTTTACGGTCTAAGCATATGCTTGGACCGTAAACCCTATTTCAAGCCCTTAAACTTAAGGATTCATGGCTCAAAGACTTCAAGGTTTAACCCAAAACTAGTTTCTAAGCCTAAAGGAGAGATTTAGGGCATTTTGGGCAAGTTTTTAGGGGTTTACGGCCTAAGGATGCTCTTAGGCCGTAAACTCCTTTTCTATGGCCTTCTTGAATGATTTTCGTGCTATATCGACATACAATGGGTTGTAGAATAAGTTAGGATGAGAGAACTTACGATTTGGAGCATAAATCTTGCGGTTTTTGAGATGAAATCGGACTTGAGGAGAGAGAGAGTATCTAGTGTTGGTAAAGAGTTCAAAGGAGTGTCCACTCACCCTTATATAGGGCTTGAGTGTTGTACCCGATATACAACTACCCGATACTTATGTTTAATGAGGTTTAAAGTTTTTACCCGGTTAAATGGTCGTAATTAAAAATAAACTTTTTCCAATTAAATGGAAAGAAAATTTACGTGTTTTTATTTATTTTATTACGACGATAATAACATAACATGAAAATAAAATAAAACATTTATTTATTTGTCGACCCCAAATTAACGGAACTTTTATAAAATAGATTATTCTATTAACGGAAACGGGTTATAACGACGGAATAAATTTTGTGTCGTCACATCATCCCCCCGTTAAGGAAGTTTCGTCCCGAAATAAAGAGTTCAAGCAGCTAAGTTATTATAGTACTACTGAGCAAAGAGATGGGGATATTTCAGTTTCATTTGATCCTCGCGCTCCCAAGTGAACTCCGGACCTCGTTTGGCGCTCCATCGAACCTTCACAATTGGGATGCGGCTTTGTTTCGTTCGTTTTACTTCCCGGTCCATAATCTCCGCAGGCTCTTCCACGAAGTTGAGGCTCTCGTTGACTTCAATCTCGTCGAGTGGGATTACGAGAGTCTCGTCGGACAGACATTTCTTCAAGTTTGAGACATGGAAGGTAGGATGTATGTTACTTAGCTCGCGGGGTAGGTTGAGTTTGTAAGCTACGGGGCTGATTCTAGCGAGAATATCAAAAGGCCCTATGTACCTTGGGTTCAGCTTTCCACGCTTTCAAAAGCGTATCGTGCCCTTCCAAGGTGAGACTTTCAAAAGGACTCGGTCTCCCACCTGGAATTCCAAAGGTTTTCTTCGTTTGTCTGCGTAGCTTTTCTGTCGATCCTTAGCGGCTTTTAATCGTTCGCGAATATGTACAATCTTTTCGGTCGTTTCTCGAATGATCTCTGGGCCCGTGAGGGTGCTGTCAGGAACTCGTCCTTTAGCTAACTTAGTGTCACCCACCTCAGCCCAGCACAGAGGGGATATGCACTTCCAACCGTAGAGGGCTTCAAATGGAGTTGCCTTGATGCTCGTATGATAACTATTGTTGTAGGAAAACTCCACAAGGGGTAAGTGTGTATCCCACGCTTTACCAAAGTCAATCACACAAGCTCGCAACATATCCTCTAAGGTTTGGATCGTCCTCTCACTTTTTCCGTCAGTCTGCGGGTGGTAGGCTGTACTCATGTCTAGCCTCGTCCCCAATGCTTTTTGCAGTGATTGCCAAAATCTCAAAGTGAACCTACTATCTCTCTCAGAGATAATAGATACACGAACACCATGCAGCCGTACTATTTCCTTAATGTATGTTCTTGTGAGTTTCTCCATCTTGTCTGTTTCTTTGATGGGTAGGAAGTGTGCGGACTTGGTCAGTCTGTCGACGATGACCCATATGGTATCCAGCCCACCCGTTGTCTTGGGTAGCTTAGTTATGAAATCCATAGTGATCCGCTCCCACTTCCACTCCGGTATCTCCGGTTGTTGGATAAGACCTGATGGCTTCTGGTATTCGATCTTGACCTTTGCGCAAGTAAGGCATTTACTCACGAAGGTAGCAATCTCTACTTTCATGTTAGGCCACCAGTATAGCTTTTTGAGATCCAGATACATCTTATCTGAACCTAGGTGAACGGAGTATCGAGTGTTGTGTGCTTCCTTCATGACTAGGTCCCTGAAACCACCGTGACACGGCGTCCAGATTCGGTTCATGAGATAATAGGCTCCGTCACCCTTGACCTCCAAGTTCTTATCCATTCCACGTAAGGATTCTCCTGCCACATTCTCAAGCTTTAAGGCTTCGAGCTGAGTCTCCTTAATCTGTGCGGATAGATGCGAATGGATAGTCATTGTTAACGACTTGACCTTTTGACCAGAATACTCTTTTCTACTTAGGGCGTCTGCTACTACATTGGCTTTCCTCGGGTGATAACGAATCTCGCAGTCATAATCATTGAGTAGCTCGACCCATCGTCATTGTCACATATTGAGCTCCTTCTGGTTCAGTATGTGTTGCAGGCTTTTATGGTCAGTTTATATTATGCTCTTCGTTCCATAAAGGTAATGTCTCCAGATTTTTAAAGCGAATACAACCGCCCCTAACTCGAGGTCGTGAGTGGTGTAGTTAACCTCATGTGTCTTCAGCTGTCTTGAGGCATAGGCGATGACCTTACCTCGTTGCATCAAGACACAACCGAGCCCTTGGTTCGATGCATCGCAGTATACCACAAAATCTTCTGTCCCTTCGGGAAGGGATACTACCGATGCGATGCATAGAGCTCGCTTCAGGGTCTGGAATGCCTTCTCCTGTTTCTCTTCCCAGTCAAATGTTACGCCTTTCTATGTCAACATGGTAAGAGGTTTCGCAATCCGAGAGAAGTTTTGAATGGATCTGCGGTAGTAGCCAGTGAGGCCTAGAAATTGACAAATTTCTGTAGGCATCTTCGGTGCTGACCAGTTTTCGATAGCTTTAATCTTGGATGGGTCCACGTGGATTCCTTCCTCACTAACCACGTGTCCTAAGAATTCAACCCTTCGGATCCAAAATTCGCATTTAGAGAACTTTGCGTATAACTTCTTCGATCGCAAGGTTTTTAGGACTCGTCGTAGATGATTCCTGTGTTCTTCCTTGCTCCGAGAGTAGACGAGTATATCGTCAATAAAGACGATGACGAACTGATCTAAGTATGGACGACACACCCTATTCATCAAGTCCATGAACACTACGGGTGCGTTAGTCAGTCCGAACGGCATCACTACGAACTCGTAGTGTCCGTAACGAGTTCAGAAGGCTGTCTTCAGAATATTCTCCTCAAGCACTCGTAACTGGTGATACCCAGACCTAAGATCAATCTTGGAAAAGTAACTCTCCCCTTGCAGTTGGTCGAATAGGTCCTTCTTCTTCACGAACAAGACCGGAGCTCCCCAAGGTGAGAAGCTCGGTCTTATAAAGCCCTTGTTGAGCAGCTCGTTAAGTTGACCGGACAATTCTTGCATCTCTGCAGGCGCTAAACGATAGGGCGACTTAGCTACAGGGGTAGCTCCTGGGACTAGGTCGATTCTGAACTTAACCTGACGTTTGGGAGGTAAACCTGGAAGGTCCTCTAGAAAGACGTCAGGGTAATCGCATACAACAGGGATGTCTTTTAGATCTCTCGCTTTCTGGCTTGTGTCGACGACGTGTGCAAAGAATGCACGATATTCCTTACGCCAGTATTTTTGGGCTTGAATAATTGAGATGATACGAAGGCACGTTCCGGGTTTGTCTCCGTAGATCAACAGAGTGTCGTTATTCGGTGGATTTAGGCAGATGGCCTTGTCGAAGCATAGAATATCAGCGCGATGAAGACTCAACCAGTCCATGCCAACAATGAAATCGAAACTCTTTATCGAGACTGGTATGAGATCGATTGGGAATGAATGATTATCTAACGTGAGGGTACAACCTATGTAAATTTCGTTAGAGCTTTCTGTCTTTCCATTAGCCATTTCTACGACGAATGCTTCTTTTAGTGGTTGTGGGCATTGCTTAAGTAAGTGTTTAAAGTTTTGGTTTATGAAGCTTCTTTCTGCACCACTATCGAATAAGACACAGGCATAAAAGTTGTTAAGAAGGAACGTACCCGTGACTACTGCAGGATCCGCTACTGCTTCGTTGTGGCCAATAGCGAGTAGTCTTCCTTTTCCTCCCGTATTCCCAGCCTTCGGACAGTTTTTCTTGAAATGGCCAGCTTCGCTGCAGCCATAGCAGGCCTGGCTCACTCCTGAACTGGGGACTTGAGAGATAGGTTTGGGTTGGGATCTGCAAAACCGGACAGTATGGCCCTTCTGGCCGCAGTTGGTGCAGTGCAATTCACGGCAGGGGCCGTTGTGATGGAAGGGGAACTTGGGGCACTTGGGCAGGTTCCCAACATAAGTTTTTACTGGCACCGGGGTAGCTGGAGTGGTGGCAGCATGGACAGCCATGATTTGTTGGTCTTTGGAGGAGGTTTGAGTTTTCTTCCCCTTCTTCTGATCCTAACGCTTCCTCTTTTTGTCGTTTGATTTGGGGGGTGCGGTGGCAGTTGTGGTTGCTGTTGCTGGAGTGGAAGGAGTTTCATGATCAATCAACCTGTGGGCCAACTCCTTGGCGCTGTCAAAGGTTGCAGGATGGGAAGATAGAACATTTCCTTGATACGGGGGCACAAAACCCCAGATGTATCGTTCGATTTTCTTGCTCTCAGAAGGAATCATGTTAGGGCACATAGCTACCAGGTCACAGAACCTGGCCATATAAGCCACTATGTATGTTCCCTTCATCTTGAGGTTCCAAAGTTCCTCTTCAAGATTTTGAACCTCACCTCTAGGGCAGTATTCCTTTCTCAGTAGGTCCTTCAGTGTGTCCCAGCCCATGGCATTGGCTGTTACTAGAGAGAGTGAACTGACATGGCCATTCCACCATGTCAGGGCCCTTTCAATGAAGGTGTTAGCAGCAAACTGGATTTTGCTTTCTTCGAGGCATGAGCACATTTCTAAAACAGCTTTGGCTCTTTCGATCCATTGGGACAGAGCAAGGATTCCTCCGGTCCCATTGAAAAATGTGCGTTTACATTTCATGAAATCTTTATAAGTACACCCTTGTGTATGTGAGGGAATTTCACCATGTCTGGAGTTGGTGCCCATTCTGGCTCCACTAGCATCGCCATAATTCATTTGAGCCATGGCTGCCGTCACAACTGTTTGAAACAGCATTGGATCGAACTGTGGAGGAGGAGGTGGTGGAGGTGTAGTTTGAGTCGCTGGTCTGCCTCTGTTTGGGCGCTTGCGAGGAGGCATCTTTCAATGAAAGTTAATAGGGATGATGAAAATAGTAAGAGTCTATTGCAAATATGATAAGAGTGTTTCATGGACTAAATCAACATAGTCCGAAAATCAGAGAGAGAGTCATAGCAATAGAGTAGTTAACTGCCAATTTACTGGTATTAATGATGTAATACAAGTTCGGTAAAAGCGACCTAACAGTAGGTCTTACATCAAACCATAAGGAAAATGTTGGCAGTCTAGAGGCCTAATTAGAGTACTTTCAAAGTTAGGAATGTTTACAGACAAGTGCTCTACTGAGAATAGAAAAGAAAAGGCTAGTCCTTAAACAAAAGAGTGAGATGTTTCGACATCTTCTATTGGCGACGGGTACCCACTGGGCGAACCCTTAGATCAGCTAGTTGACGCATAACTTCTTGAAGATGTCGTTCATGAGCCCTCTGACGTGCTCGGAGTTCCCTAACTTCGGCTCGGGATGCAGCTAGCTGTTGCTGCAGAGCCTCGTTGGTCCTCCTCGTCCTATCCATAGCTTCTTCAAGTTGGCGGATGCGAACAGTGTTGAGATTTGAGTTGGCATCCACTTCCACAACTCGGCCATTGGCTGCTTGACCTTGCTCAACGTTCTAAGCAATCCTTCAGATCATGATGGGCAGAACTCGGTCCGCTGATCCTCCCTCGCTTATGTTGTAGAAGCTTCGGTCTCCATTGTAAGGTAAAGGCTGACCCTGCTCCTCGCTCCATCGGTTCAAGGTTATTGCCCACATGGGAGTGGGACCTTGAAATGTCGGACGGGGGTTGGGGTTTGGAGCTACAGGGGGTAGGTTATTACCTTCTGGCTCGGAGCTGGAGCTATCAAAGAAGCCTTCTGCATGGTGATCATCCAAAGGGATCGGGTGATCATCTTCTGGCTCCTCGTCGAGCCATCCTCCATTTCCTTGGTTTGGATAATACGGATCGTCGGGATGGTGGAAGCCAGCCATGCAATCTACGTGAGAATGGGGAAAGAAAGGTTAATAGACGTACTCATCTAGGATACTTATAAGATGGATCGTTATTAGTCGACCCACTACTTGCGTAGTGCATACCAATTACATGTAACCGAAGCAAGCTAGTCCTTCGAATAAGCAACCCTAACTTCAGATCCCCAATCAAACAAGAACAGGAAATGAAGAAAAGGCCAGAGATTCTGAGTCTATAGCGCCCTAGTCACATGTAACCGTGGTGTATCCACTTAGCAACTATTGTCCTACCAGTAACGACCCCTTTTAGTTATCACATACGTAGTTAGTAGAATGCAGAATACTCCTATATTATTCTTGTTCTAACATTCTTGTGGTAGTGTTGGTAAGTTTTTAGACTTGTTGCAACACCACAATCACTCTTAGGCACATGTTAGTAACTCCTGGAAAAATGTAGTTGTTCAGGCTACATCCACCCAGATGTGACTATATGTCTCTAAGCTTAATTGTGATGTTGAACAATCTTAATACTTTTGTTCTGTTCTAGTATGATACTAGCCCTTTTGTAGTGGTGAATGTGTATATATATATATATATATATATATAAATATATATATATATATATATATACTTAATTAAATATTTTAGTATTTAAAAGTATATATTCTTGGTCAGAGTGTTTTAGTCCCGAAGTGTTTATAGTTCGTATATCTTTTATTGGTTGATATACTTGATTCACTATAAACAATGCTCTGATACCAATCTGTCACACCCCAAAACTGAGAACAGCGGAATACGTTCTGGGGTGGAGGACATCATGTACAGTATCATAACAATTGCATAATAGTAAAAACAAGCGACAACAACCATTGCATTTATATAGTAAGTTTAATTACAAACGTGTTATGTAACGTTTAATAGGCACCAAAAGTATAACAAAATAAAAGATGGGTCTTGTATGTGCTCCATCTTCTCCAAAAGTTGCACCGGTACCTGTCTATCTTTGACCTGAGGATACAAGTTATTTTGAAAACGAGTATCAGCATAAAGCTGGTGAGTTCATAAGAATTTAGTGTCGTTATTTGTGTAAAAGAGTTTTACGAACATGTAATATAAAAACTGAAACTTATGTTTGTGAGTAGTAGAAATCCCTAGAAAATCCTATATTTTCCATAAATGTACATTTGTAAGTTAAATCTTTTGAGTGTATAAAAGTATTATCATTGAAACCTTCAGTTATAAAAAAAAATATAGTAATAAATCTCATTTGAGTAACATAGCTGAAGAAATGTTATGCCTGCTAACAGTAGTAGTGGTGCAACTTCAGTTAGTAATAGATATTTATTTACTTCGGGATATTAGCTTAGACTTTAAGTCTTAGTGTATTAATTTGGATATAGGTGTAACCCTTCATGTAACCTACTGTATGATAATAGAGAGCCCGATGACCTTCCCGTTCATACGTAGTGTAGTGATGTAGTGCCACCCCTGGGCCTGGTCAGCTCGGACTGTAGTTAACAGTCGGGATGTAATAGCGTCCGTCCTGTATAGATCTATACATGTAGTGTTGCTTTCCTTCCGGGAAGCCCTGGTCACATGGTGTAAGCGCAGTAGAGTGCCTTATAGAGGGATAGTTTGTTATAATCTGGATTAGTGTATTCTCTTGTGTTATAGTATAGTAGACTTTTAGTATAGTTCATAGAGTGTTCTCCTATACGTGTATTAACTTGTAATAATAGCAGTTATAGTGAATATAGTAGTAGTAGAGGTAACGAGCAGTAATCTTAACTATACCTATTATAGTTAACTAGAGTGTATGATTTCATGCCTTTGAATAACAAAGGTATTGTATAAGATGAAGACTTTCATATCTAACACAAATATATATGATATATAACTAAGAAATCAAGGACAGTCGGATGGACAACAGACACCCTAAGACCACATCAAACAAGAACAGGAAATAAGGCGAGCTATCGGTCCTAAGTCCTTCAAGTCTTACTTATATAAATATATTAGAGTAGATATAATTTAAAAGAAAAGTAGTTTAAACACAGTTTTGAAAATAGTTTAACAACAATTTAATCTTAAAAATGCATTTGATAATTAATTAAAACAATTTTATTGGTAAGTAGTTGAAAGTATAGAAAAATCCCTTTTTGATGATAAATTGTGAATCACATATGATTTGATAATAAAACTTGTAGCATTATACTTGTATCCCCCCCCCTAAAAAATGTAAAAACATTTAAAATGGTTCATTAAGGGGTATGAACTCACCTGAAATGAGAAGATCGGGTGGAAGTGTCGGATAAGCGTTTGGTGTCAAGTAAAGACTTGTACACCCTTTATGACCCTAGTAACATATGAAGACATATGTTTACAAGTAATTAGTGATTTAAATTCTAATTATACACATATAGACATCCTAATGTGATTAAAAGCCTTATGGTTGAGTGCTAGAAGACTAATGGGTTGCAAGGGAAGAGTATAAGATCTCACCATGGAGTTTACTCTTTTAAAACTCACCTTGAGTGAGTTTACGGTTGGGGGACCATTTCCTCCATGATTTTACGGCTGTAAACTCATGGAAGGAGTGGGTTTGAGTGCTAAAAGGGTTCATACACAACTAGGGGTAGTTCTAGGGCTTAATCTAAGGCTTAAGGGGGTGTTTAGGGTTAAAGGAGGGTACTCCCTTGGAGTTTACGGTCCAAGGACCACTCCTTGGGAGTTTACGGCCGTAAACCCCATGGTTTACGGTAGTAAACTCTTGGAAACCTTCCATTCTTTGATTTCGAGGTCCTTGGCTCATTCCTAACAATTTCTAATGAGGTGAATAGGGCTTTTTAGGGGTTTAAAGGGTCATTTGGCATGCTTTGAGGAAGTTTACGGTCTAAGCATATGCTTGGGCCGTAAACTCTAGTTTACCCTTCAAATGATTATGTTTAGGTGTTCCAAGTCCGAAATAGTAAGTCCCTAAGTCATATCTAAGCCTAAAATGTGGTTTGGAAGTGTTTTGGGCTTGATTTGCATGCTTAGAGGGTGTTTACGGTCTAAGCATATGCTTGGACCGTAAACCCTCTTTCAAGCCCTCAAACTTAAGGATTCATGGCTCAAACACTTCAAGGTTTAACCCAAAACTAGTTTCTAAGCCTAAAGGAGAGATTTAGGGCATTTTGGGAAAGTTTTTAGGGGTTTACGGCCTAAGGATGCTCTTAGGACGTAAACTCCTTTTCTATGGCCTTCTTGAATGATTTTTGTGCTATATCGACATACAATGGGTTGTAGAACAAGTTAGAATGAGAGAACTTACGATTTGGAGCAGAAATCTTGCGGTTTTTGAGATGAAATCGGACTTGAGGAGAGAGAGTATCTAGTGTTGGTAAAGAGTTCAAAGGAGTGTCCACTCACCCTTATATAGGGCTTGAGTGTTGTACCCGATATACAACTACCCGATACTTATGTTTAATGAGGTTTAAAGTTTTTACCCGGTTAAATGGTCGTAATTAAAAATAAACTTTTTCTAATTAAATGGAAAGAAAATTTACGTGTTTTTATTTATTTTATTACGACGATAATAACATAACATGAAAATAAAATAAAACATTTATTTATTTGTCGACCCCAAATTAACGGAACTTTTATAAAATAGATTATTCTATTAACGGAAACGGGTTATAACGACAGAATAAATTTTGTGTCGTCACATGTAAAGCATAGGATACCCATTTACCACTTTTCGAGTTTTCATACAACAATAGCTACCACTCTAGCATCAAGGTTGCCCCGTTTGAAGTCCTATATGGCCGCAAGTGCAGATCCCCTCTGTGTTGGACTGAAGTAGGAGACACGCAACTAGCTAGAGGCCAAGTTCCAGACAACACTCTCACTAGCCCGGAGATCATACGGGAAACCACAGATTAGATCGTATAAATCCGAGAACGATTGAAAGACTCTAGAGACAGAAAAAAGAGCTATGCAGACAAGAGATGAAAACCCTTGGAATTCCAGGTGGGTGACCGTGTTATGTTAAAGGTCTCACCTTGGAGGGGCATGATACGCTTCAGAAAGCATGATAAACTAAATCCAAGGTACATAGGACCGTTCGAAATACTTGCTAGAATTTGCCGAGTAGCTTACAAACTCCGTCTACCACGAGAACTTAACAACGTACACCTTGTCTTCCATGTGTCAAATTTAAAGAAGTGTCTATCCGACGAAACTCTTGTGATTCCACTCGATGAGATAGAGGTAAACGAGAGTCTTAATTTTGTGGAAGAACCCATAGAAATTATGGATATGGAAGTCAAACAAACTAAACAAAGTCGCATACCAATAGTGAAGGTTCACTGGAATGCCAAACGGGGACCTGAATTCACTTGGGTGCGAGAGGATCAAATAAAACAGAAGTACCCACACCTTTTCCCTATTCCATAATGTACTCACTATAGAAAGAATTTTGGGACGAAATTCCATCTAACGGGGGGATAATGTAACAACGCGTTACTTTCAAGTCAAGAAAAGTCAAGCCCTTTAAATAAAATTTCGAGTTGTATTTGTTTCATTAAGTTTAGGAGGGTTAGAACATGATTTAAATTATAAATGATGTTTCTATATAAGTGCTTAGAAGAAAATACACTTAAAATCAACATTTTTCCTTTGGAACCGAGAACCCTCGCACCGAAAACCTTTATCGGCCTCAAACTCCTCGGACTGAAAACAGATTTCAGCCGAAAACCCAACCGATCTATATATTTTCACTCGAAAACTCAGTCATTTTCTCACCTTTCGAACCGAAAATACACTCATTTTTCTCTCAAACATCATCCAAGAACCTTTAAACATTCAAGAAAAATCCTTCAAACCTTCATACTTTTCACCAAGAACAACCTTCAAATCTTCAAATCTTCAAGCTGATCGAAAACACTTGGACCGTGAACTCATTTACGACTGAAAACACCATAAGACCGAGAACCAGGTTCACTTAATAGTTCTCTGTAATCAAGGATTTCGGTGAAGGCCAGACCAAAAACCCTCTTCAACACTCCAAATAATTCTCGGTAATTATTTCTTACATAGATTAAGTGTTGTTTAACACTTTAACTAATTATTTCGCAAATATAAATATGAATACATGTTTAAATAATATTAGGATACCGTTATCCCCACGTACTTTAGCCCAGGGATCATCACTACAAGTTAACTATCCAAGCTCTAACACACTAGAGGTGAGTTCATACCCCTACATTTTTTACTATTTTCACTGTTTTTAGGGGGAATCCAAGTAAAACACAAGGACTCTTGTGAAAATATTCAAATGATTTCAAAACTGTTTAAAACCATTGCAATTACTTCAAACTGATTACTACTACATTTTTAGAAAAATATACTCATATATATATTTATATATATAAAGAAGATTCAACAGACTTAGAATTGGAATTTTCATCCCAAATCATGTTCCCTGTTTGGTTGTGGGTTTAGGATAGTATTCTTATTCAATTGCCTTTTCATTATTGATTATATATTAGGAATATATGTGAGTATAAAACATATGGTTTACCCTTTTGTAACATGCAAAGAAAAAGGAAATTTTATACAAATCTTTTATTACTGTTTCTCATTCACTGATAAATTGCAAAGGTTCTTAGTTCATTACAGAGTATACATTTAAACTATAGTAGGTATAATTTGTAAATTGCTACACTATTTTACAAATTCAAGAACGCTAATCTAATTCACTAATTCAAGGATACATTACTAAATAATTATTTAATTATAATTATTTACATTACAAAGTACACTACTACAAGGTAACACATACAGTTTCAAGTACAAGAGAACACTACTACACTACACGTAAACTAGTTAATACAGGATTGTGAGGCATTACTTCGAGGTACCCATCAGGGTACGATACTAAGTCCTATAAATTATAACCAGAGTCTCTTAGAGGGAGAGTGTGAATTTTGTGTATAGATATATATATGGGACTGACAATCCCGCACATGTGTTGCTTGCAACAGCTAGGCAGGCAGGCCTGGGGTGACAAATGTCATAACATTCTGATGCCTGAAGAACATCGTAGAGGCCACTAGTCATATGAAGCATGGTTATATGAAACTCACAATTGTATCAACTAAAGTGTTAGTTTACGAGATTAACACTACTTCAAAGTTTTAGTTTAAATAATGAAACTATAGTACACTACTTTACATTACAATATGCTACTTTACACTACAGCTGGTGGATTCCAGGAATTCATACAAAAAGGTTTTTCATACAAACACTACTACTACGATGCACTACCTCTCTAAGTACACGGTACACTAGTACACCATACAAATTCAAGAAACATTCATGACATAGTTTTATTTATTAATAAGAGTACATTTTACTGATACAGACTATGGTTCACTATTTCAAAGTACAGTTCACTATTTTAGAATACATTTTTAATCTTAATGTTTAAGACTACATTTCATTCACTAAAGAAAACAATGGATTTTCTGGAAGAACACTATAACATTTTCGAGGAACCAAGACAAGTTTTCCATCTCATAAACATACTTATGAACTCACCGACTTAAATGTTGATACACTTTCAAAATCACTTGTATTCTCAGGGAACCAGTAGACAGGTACACCCGCAGGATTTTGAGAAGACGGAGTTTTTGAGTCGCATCTTTTATACATTTTTGATGTCATACAAACTATGCTATGAACATATGTAAATACTATATTTTATCAATGTAATGGTTTTGCTTGCTTTGATTACTATTATACAATTATTGTGATATTGTACATGACGTCATCCGCACCCTAACGTTTCCATCGTTCCAATTTGGGGGTGTGACAGACCCTAAGGCAACTCGACGTATAAAATGCCTTCTTACATGGTAATCTCAGCGAGACAGATTATTTGCAACAACCACCTGGGTTTGTTAACTCGTCCAAACCAGATCATGTTTTCTTGCTTCACAAATCCTTATATGGATTAAATCAAGCCCCTAGAGCATGGTTCCACTGTCTATCTATAGCTCTTCATTCCCTTGGCTTTAATGGTTCCAAGACAGATCGTTCCTTGTTTATTTACTCCCACCGGAGGACACTTTTATACATGATTGTCTATGTTGATGACATTATTTTGACAGGAAACAACTTGCATGCTATTAATAAAGTGGTATAGAGTCTTATCCAATCTTTTGTTGTTTAGGATATGGGTCGCTTGTCATTCTTTCTCAGTATTGAAGTTACTTATCAGGGTCATGACATGGCTCTATCCCAAAAAAAGTACATCCTTGAACTCTTACAACGTGCAGGTCTGTCTGACCAGTAATGCGAATCTTACTCTTGGTGACAGTGTCAAGTTTGATAATTCACTCAAATATCGCCAAGTTTCAGGTGCTCTTTAGTATGTCACATTGTCTCATACGGATAGTACTTTTGTGGTTAACAAAGTCTGTCATTTTATGTACTCCCCCGCTGAGAATCATTGGTCAGCATTCAAAATAATTCTTCGTTACTTATAGGGCACCGTTGACTATGATTTGTGCCTTAAGCATGATTCGAGCACCATTTCCATGCCAACACTGATTCAACTTACAACTCACTAACTGCCTTCTCTGATGCTGACTGCGTTGGTTGCCTAGAGGATCATCGATCTATTTAGGGATACAATATCTACCTAGTATCATGATCTACTCAAAAACAAAAGATTGTATCTCGGTCTTCAACGGAGTTTGAATACAAGTCCCTAGTCGATACCGTTTTTGAACTCATATGTCTTAAATCTCTATTACAAAAACTTCAAGTTCCTGTTAAGTCGGTTCCTATGTTGTGGTGTGATAATCTTGGTGTTACGTATCTTTCAGCTAATCATGTCTTTCATACGCATACAAAAAAGATTGAAGTTGATTTTCACTCTTCCGAGAAAAGGTGGCCCAACGGAATCTTTGAATTCAGATTATATCTAATGATGATCAGATTACAAATGTGTTCAGCAAGCCGCTGCCCTCACAATGGTTTCTCTTATTATGATCCAACTGTAGGTGGCTCCCTGGCCTTAGCTTGCGGGGTAATATTAGACAACTAAAGTGTGATATTTATATAATTATATTAAAGGGTTATGAGTGTAAATATATCTCTTATATATACTCTTATTGTAATCGTGATTATACAATAATACAACACTGATTGCCAAAGTCAACTTCTATCATATCTACATGGTGGAGGTGGAAGTACATTAGGTTCCTCAGCAGGTTGTTCAACCTCTTGTTGGGGTTTATTGTCAGCATCAGGTTCTTCATTGGTTGGCTCTTCAATCTCATCAAGATCAATTGGGGTCCCATTAGGTTCTTGAGATATCAACTCTCTCTCTCTCTCTCTCTCTCTCTCTGTGTGTCTCTCTCACACACACACACGCACACACGAAAGACTGTCTGACGAGCAACAAAAATCTTGTTCTCAGTAGACTTGTAGAATAAGTATCCAATTAAATCTTTAGGATAACCAATAAAGTAACACTTTTCTGATTTGGGTTCAAGCTTTTCGAGCGCTTCTCGATGAACGAAAGCCTCACAACAACAAACCTTAATTTGTGCAACAGTAGGACGAGTTCCTTTCCCTATTTCAAATGGTGCCTTCTTGATCTTTTTAGTATATACAATGTTTAAAATGTAAGTGGCAGTTTTTAGAGCATAACCCCAGAAACTTATTGGAAATGTAGCACGATTCATCATAGAACGAACCATGTCTAGCAAGGTTCGATTTCTCATTTTAGACACACCATTATGTTTTGGTTTTCTTGGTGGATCTAATTGTGAGACTATCCCACAATTTTTAAGATGATCGTAGAATTCGTCACTAATATACTCCATGCCCCTATCAGATCGAATTATCTTGATTTTCTGTCCTAACTGGTTCTCTACTTCTCTTTGGAATTTCTTGAATACGTCAAATGTCTTAGACTTATGTTTAATCAAATAAATATATCCATGTCTAGTGAAATCATCAAAGTATCTTTCACCATGTCTAGTGATATGTCTAAACAAACCGCATACATCTGAATGGATGATGTCCAACAGATCTATCCCTCTCTCAAATTTTCATGTGAAAGGGGACTTTTTTATTTTCCCAAGTAACAAAATTCGCAATCCATTGAACTCTGGGGTAAATGGTTCCAATATTCCATTTGATTAGAGTTTGGTGATTCCCTTCTTATTTATATGGCCAAGATGACAATGTTATAGACATGATTTATCCAAAGTAAACGAGCCAACATTTAAGATTAGGTTGTGACAACCCGAAATTTCCATTCGGTCAAACCCTAAAAGTCAATCACTTCGTATCCTAAGCCAATGTCATTATTTCTTATTTTTAAGAAATATAGTTTGTTTGATTATTTTAATATTATTTTTAAACAAACGGGTGAAAGAAAGTGTCGTCTCGGGTTTTGAATTTTAAAAACCGCAAACACCTCGCGTCTTAGAAATTCCCGACCAAACTTTTAGGTTTGGGTTGAAAAATCACCCAAAAACCGTGAACTCATACCTATGTATGAGTTTACTCCCCAAAAAGCTAGTCATTTGTGTTTACTCCCCAAATGTCAAAAGAGTAAACTCCAAAATATCCTCTCAAGTATCATCCAAGTTTTTATTCTAGATCTTCAAACTAGTAAGTGTTCTAACCCTTTCAAGTTAGTATATCACTTAATCTACTGATTGTACATCCTTTAATCCATTCATTTATGTGTTATGACTAGTTTTTCCAAAACACCAAGAACACACACTAGTGTTTTTAGACTTAAAGTTCATTTCAAGCTTCCACGATGTAAGTACTTCTACCCTAGAGTCATTTTAAGCTAGCTATACATGTTTATACCAAGGAAAAGTCCCAAGAACACCAAGAACAAGGTATTCACGGTTTTGGGAGGCTCCCAAAACTGTAAACACCAAATATAGTGCCTTAGGGTGCTTTAGGGTGTCTAGATGCTTCACAATGCATTAGGGACTTGTCTAGATCCATCCTTGATGAGTGTATCACACGAAAAGAACCAAAATCATATATTTTTATGTGTTTACGGTTTGGGGATCTCCCAAAACCGTAAACACCTCAGATGTGGTGTAAATGTCCCATAAATGGCCCATGGTTGTTCCTTATGGTTAGAATCTAACCTAGACTAGTGCCATGTTTCAGCTAAGGACTTGAAAACCGCAAAATACCAAACTTAGGAGTTTAAGGTAGTAAACTCAAGAGTTTAAGGTAGTAAACTCATGAAGAAATGATCCTTAGACCGTAAACTCCATTTAGGAGTGTTTTGATGCCACACAACTATTCCTAAGGCTAAATCATGAAGTATGAATGCTTGGAATATCTTAGAAGACTTCAAACCAACAAATGGTCATAAAGTGTAGAGTTTACGACCATAAACCCTTGAGTTTACTGCCGTAAACTCCTTGGGTAATGGTCATGAAAACCGTAAACTCCAAGGGAGTTTACCCTTGAACCCTAAACACACTAGCTTTTCCCTACAACACTTAGATGCACTCCTTAGCACTTATAACACTTATACAAACTGTTTGTCATGCCTTAGAGTGTCTTAACTTTGTTTATTAGTTGTTTAAAGACTAATTGTGTATATACATACATCCTTATATGTTATTAGGATCTTTGTGCGTGTCTAAGTCTTCACTTGACACTGAGCACTTATCCGACACTTCCTTCCGATCCACTTACTACAGGTGAGTTCATACCCCTTAATCAATGTTTTAACTATTTTTAAATGTTTTATGGGGGGATACAAGTAGAATCATGCTACTTATTATATCAATCACATGTGAGTAATAAGCAGCATTTAAATGATTTACTACTCATTAGCCATTTTACCAAACAGTTTCCTTCAAATGATTTTTATAAACATTCTATATGTTTAAAACTCCTTATTACACTGTACATTTTACTCTGTATGTTTTATTTCAAACTTATTTACAATTGTGATTCAAACAAATGTTTCTTTATACTAAATTGTTTTATCAAACCCATGCCTTCAAACCGTTTTATAGATCGACATCAAGTCGATCTTTTCTTAGATAATAATTATGTTCAAAGGTTTTACAAAACTTATTTTATGCTTTTATATTATAAATTGCATGCCTCTATATGTATAGTTATATAAGTAATGTTTAAAAGACTTAGGAAGGCTATCCACCTTGTTTCCTTTTCCTCGATTTGGATGTGGTCTGATAGGATATCAGGTACTCGTCCGAAGGTCATTTAAATATTAGTTATATATCATGTGTTAATATATAGTCATAAAAGGTCCTTCCAGTTCATCCAATGCCCTTGGGTAGCAAGGGTATACATCCATGTTCATACGTCCCAATTAGATTACTAGTAAACTACCATATGGGTAGTTTAGGAAGATACTAGAACCATTATTAGAACGCGATATCATACAATCAGTCAGTTCATTCATGAGTCAATACTTGCTAGATAGAGAGCACATACATTACAGCTAGAACATTACAGTACATTACTATACTTGCTAGGTAGAGAGCACGCAAATTACAGCTAGAACATTACAGTACATTACTATACTTGCTAGGTAGAGAGCACGTACATTACAGCTAGAACATTACAGTACATTACTATACTTGCTAGGTAGAGAGCACATAAATTACAGCTAGAACATTACAGTACATTACTATACTTGCTAAGTAGAGAGCACGTACATTACAGCTAGAATAGTTCATTACATTACATATACATGAATACGTTAATCATTGTGATATGAATCGGAGCATGACTCAAATGTCATGGCCCGAGTTGTAGCCAGAGTCTCTTGAAGGGAGAGCATGACTTTGCGTATAGATCTATACTGGATTGACTATCCTACACCTTGCTGTTAGCTACAGCCGGACCTGCAGGTCTGCGGGTGCCAAACGTCATTTCTTTTTACGACCATACTTATGTCGTTGTTACCAGTCAATAGTATGGTGCAATTAATCACATGATGCCTTAATATAAATCCAGTTTAAGGTAGTTAGTACAGCAGTAGTTCCTATAATACAACACTACAGTACTATTCTCATGATCACAGCTGCATATACATACACATTCTCCATACTTTTCATACTCACAGCTGCATATACATACATATAAATCCGGTTTATGGTGCAAACATTTTCATACTTACAGTTCATATACATTTTCCATACTTACAGTTCATATACATACACATTCTTACGTACAAATTAAGACACTAAAATACTTATGATCACACCAGCTTTAAAGTTGATACTCTCTTTCCAAATAACTTGTATCCTCAAGTCAACCATAGACAGGTACCGATGCAAGGTTCAGGGAAGATGGTGCTCGATCAAGACACATCTTTCATTTTGATTTATGCTTTAGTATTTATCAGAATTTGACAGAACACACTTGTATAATAATTATATTATTAATGCAATGGATGATGTTGTTGCTTGTTTACTACTTTACATTGTTGTGATACTGTACATGACGTCCTCCGCCCCAGAACATTTCCGCCGTTCTTGGTTTTGGGGTGTGACAGATTGGTATCAGAGCATTGTTTATAGTGAAATAAGTATATCAACCCATAAAAGATATACTAACTATAAATACATAAGGGATTAAAAATACTCTGACCAAGAGTTTATACTTTAAATAATAAAATATTTAAGTAAGTATACGTGCCTGCATTCATACTAAAATCAGTGTCACTAGGACAGTACAAAAGAATTACGGTTGTTGGGCAACACAAGTGGGCTTAGAGACATATGGTCAAAACTGGGAAGATATAGCTTGATCACCTATATTATCCGAGGGTTGACTAGCATGTGTCTAAGTGTAGTTGTGTGGTTGCAACAAATCTAAAATCTTACCAACCCTACCACAATGAGAACAGTAGAACATAACATTAAACTTAAAATACTATAGGAGTATTTGGTGTTACTATAAGTACTTCATACTTGAGAACTAAAACGGGATCTTCATTACTAAGTTGATAGTTGCTAAGTGGATACACTAAGGCTATATGTAATTAGGATGTTATAGACTTAGAATCTGTGAAAATTTTACTTTACCCCTATTCTGTGTGAATTTGGAGTTAAGGTCACTTATTCGAAGGCCTACAGTCTGAACACCTACAGAGACACAAGAAAATAGACCAGACAACGTAACAAACTACACAGAAATAGAATTAGAAGACTAGGCTTCTCACCCTGGAGAACCTCGGTCATATTTCTTCCAGAGATCGACGGATCGCATCGTATGTACCTCGGCTATCGAGGACTCCGTCAAGATTTTCCAGTAGAAATCGTTATCTCTGCCGTGCATAGATGAGTTGGTTGAGCAAACACAAGGAAAGAATTACTTTCAGAGATGGGTCTGAGATCCGAATATCACCAGTTCGAGTGTTAGGGAAGGATGTCCAGAAGACTATCTTCCGAACTCGATGCGGACACTTCAAGTCCGTAGTGATACCCTTCGGATAGGACCAATACGCCCATAGTATTCATGAGATTAATGATTAGAGTCCGTCTTTCTTACTTGGATCAGTTCGTCATTTCTCGATGTAATGACTTACTTATCTACCCTCGTAGTAAGAAGAAACCCCTGGAAACATTACCTTCAGAGGAACTTTCGTGAAGTTCTCTAAGCACAAGTTTAGAAATTGAAGAGTCAAATTTCTATGACACACTGTTAGTGATGTGGGAAATTTTGAGTACTTTTACAATTTGTCAAAACCGTTGAGAATTTGTCAACACCAGAGACGCTGACAGTCATTCGCCAAATTCTAGGTCTTGCAGACCTACTGTCATAATTCATCCAGAAATCCTCGCAAATCAGAGAAACCCTTTTGACTTTGACCTAGCAAGGGGTGGCCCTTGACTGGGAAGCTTAGCAAGAGAAAGAACCCTTGGAAGTTCCAAGTGAGAGACCAAGTTCTTTAGGAAAAACTCACTCTAGGAATGGCTTAATACGCTTCGTATCGCGTGGAAAGCTAAATCCAAGATAAATAGGACCTCCGAGATTCTTACCAAAATCGGTCCTGTATCTCACAGACTAGACCTACTTCGCGAACTCAGTAACGTACATTTTTACTCTTCACATCTCGATCGTGAAACCGTACCTTTCCGTTAGGACTCTTATAAGTCCACTCGTCGAGATCCTCGCATTCGTATTAGAACATTAGTGACCCTAGGCATAGAGGTCAAGCGGACGAGGCAACGCACTCGCCCGTTAGTGAAGGTTCGTTAGGATACCAACCGAGGACCCGATTTCACTTAGAAGCGCTAGAACCAATCGATTAGGAAGTTTCCTCCTCTCGACTCGATCATTCATACCTACTTCCTTATCTAAATTCTAATTTCGAGACGAAATTCCCTTTAACAGGGGGATGATGTGACAACCCGAAATTTCCATTCGGTCAAACCCTAAAAGTCAATAACTTCGTATCATAAGCCAATGTCATTATTTCATATATTTAAGAAATATAAAGTTCGTTTGATTATTTTAATATTATTTTTAAACGAACGGGTGAAAGAAAGTGTCGTCTCGGGTTTTGAATTTTAAAAACCGCAAACACCTCGCGTCTTAGAAATTCCCGACCAAACTTTTAGGTTTGGGTTGAAAAATCACCCAAAAACCGTGAACTCATACCTATGTGTCACACCCCAAAACCAAGAACGGCGGAAACGTTCTGGGGCGGAGGACGTCATGTAAAGTATCACAACACAGTAAATGTAAATAAGCAAACAACATCATCCATTGCATTAAATATATAATTTTAATACAAGCGTGTTTTGTACAGTTTTAGACACCAAAAATATAATGTAAATAAAAATAATAAGATGAGTCTTGGATGCGCTCCAAAAGCTGGCATCGGTACCTGTCTACTGATAACCTGAGAATACAAGTTATTTTGAAAGAGTTTATCAGCATTAAGCTGGTGAGTTCATAAGTAATTTAGTGTCGATGTGTGTTACCAAAAACGTTTGAACATGTCTCAAGTGTAAGTTTGTAAAAGGTAAGTAAATGTTTGTAAGTGTTTGTAAAAGTTTGAATCTCTCAGAAAAACCTATATTTTCTATTAAAGTAGCCTTCTACCAAGGCTTAACTGTTTTGTATGCTCGTTTGTTGTAAAAGTGTGTAATTTCCCAAGTGTAACTATCATTTAACAAAATACAGTTTGTACATTAATTTTTAAGTGAAAAAATTCACTAAAAATATGTAATGGGTAAATCATTGTAGTACTGTAGTGTTGTATTATAGGAACTACTGTTGTACTAACTACCTTAAACTAGATTTATATTAAGGTATAATGTGATAAATTGCACCATACTATCGACTGGTAACAACGACATACGAATGGTCGTAATAACGGAATGACGTTAGGCACCCGCAGACCTGCAGGTCCGACTGTAGCTAGCAGTAAGGTGTAGGATAGTCAATCCAGTATAGATCTATATGCAAACTCCCGCTCTCCCTCCAAGAGAATTCTGGCTACAACTCGGGCCATGACATTTAAGGCATGCTCTGATACAGTGGATCACAATTGTTATCGTATTCTTGTATATGTAATGTAATGTTTCTCGTTCTAGTATAGTTGTATATGTTCTCCTCCTAGTATAGTTGTATATGTTCTCTTTCTAGTATAGTCGTATATGTTCTCATAGTAATGTAATGTATATGTTCTCATAGTAATGTAATGTATAGACTCATAAATGAACTGACTCATTGATCTAGAAATTGTAGTAGTATGATCCTGTGTTACCCCGATGGTAACTTACTGATGATGTACTGATAAGTATGAATAAAGGAGTACTTTTATGTCTATATATGTACATTTGATATATAATTAATATTGAAACGACCTTCGGAGGGCTACCCGAAATCCCACCAGACCACATCCAAATCGAGAAAAAGGAAATAGGGCGGATGGCCTTCCTAAGCCCTTTAAACTTTGCTTATATATCTATACATATATGGGCATGCAATTTATTAGAAGTAAAACAAAGTTTAATAAAAGCATTTGATAAGTAAAAGAGTTTGTAAAACATTTTGAAGTAAAACAGTTTGATAAACAGTTTGAACAGTGATAAAATCATTGGTTTTCTAGTTATTAATCACATGTGATTGATGTAATCACATGTGATTGATGCAATAACTATAAGCATTTAACTTGTATCCCCCCCCCCACAAAGTATTTAAAACATTTAAAAGTATTTCAAAGGTTAGTTAAAGGGGTATGAACTCACTTGTGGTGAGTGGATTGGATTGAAGTGTCGGATACCGTGCTAGGTGGCAAACGGAGACTTGTTCACACGCACGAGCCTATTTATCATATAATGAGCATATATATAACTAATTAGCCAAATACTCCTTTGAGGAGTTTACAGCCAAAAGACCATATCCCTTTGAGTTTAAGGTCGTAAACTCTCATGGGATGGGTGTTTTAATTCTTTCAAGTCCCAAACACAAGTAGGATAATTTCTAGGCATTTGATTAAGGCTATGGAGGACCCTAGGCACACTTTGGTGCCCTTATTTGGTGTTTACGGCCCAAGAGTATTCCTTGGCCATAAACTCCCTTTAAGGGGTGTTTTTGATGTGTTAATGTCCCCATATTAGCTAGAAGTAGTTGAGGGTTAAAGTCTAAAGCCTTTAGGAGTGATTAGGGCACATTTAAGCCCTTGAATTTGGTGTTTACGGTCCAAGAAACTCTTGGGCCGTAAACACCTAAAGCTAGGTGTTCTTGATTGTTTTCTAGTCTCAAATGATCATACATATTGTCCTAAACTAGTTACCTAACAAGGAAATGGGACTAGATGGCCTTTAAGCTTCATTTTGGAGTTTACTCCCCAAGAACGTTCTTGGGCGGTAAACTCCCGAATCACATATATTTGACGAGCAATCTATGTTATTAAGCATAAAACAAGCATTATAAAACAACTAGAGAAATGTACTCACGATTTGGGATGAAAATCCGAAGATCCGTGAGAGAGAAAATGGCTTTTCTCTAGTTGGAAATGTGAATAATGAATGAATTTAGTTCAGAAATCTATTTATAGTCCTGAAATATATTGGCAGAAAATATTTTTATTCCGGAATTGGACTCTAACATTATGAAGTTTTGAAATGCTCAAGTTTCACAAACCAATGAGCATCCACTCTCCTGATATCTCCATAAACGTAAACCCTAATGTACACAAACTTATTCGGAAAAGTCTGAAATTCATTGAAACTGGACTAGCTTCTATTGAATAGCTAATGTTCGTACAAAATGGAAATTTCGAGTTGTCACACTATTTATGAGTTTACTCCCCAAAAAGCTAGTCATTTGTGTTTACTCCCCAAATGTCAACAGAGTAAACTCCAAAATATCCTCTCAAGTATCATCCAAGTTTTTACTCTAGATCTTCAAACTAGCAAGTGTTCTAACTCTTTCAAGTTAGTATATCACTTAATCTAGTGATTGTACATCCTTTAATCCATTCATTTATGTGTTTTGACTAGTTTTTCCAAAACACCAAGAACACACACTAGTGTTTTTGGACTTAAAGTTCATTTCAAGCTTCCACAATGTAAGTACTTCTATCCTAAAGTCATTTTAAGCTAGCTATACATGTTTATACCAAGGAAAATTCCCAAGAACACCAAGAACAAGGTGTTCACGGTTTTGGGAGGCTCCCAAAACCGTAAACACCAAATATAGTGCCTTAGGGTGCTTCAGGGTGTCTAGATGCTTCACAATGCCTTAGGGACTTGTCTAGATCCATCCTTGATGAGTGTATCACCGAAAAGCACCAAAATCATATATTTTTATGTGTTTACGGTTTGGGGATCTCCCAAAACCGTAAACACCTCAAATGTGGTGTAAATGTCCCATAAATGGCCCATGGTTGTTCCTTATGGCTAGAATCTAACCTAGACTAGTGCCTTGTTTGAGCTAAGGACTTGAAAACCGCCAAATACCAAACTTAGGAGTTTAAGGTAGTAAACTCATGAGTTTAAGGTAGTAAACTCATGGAGAAATGATCCTTAGACCGTAAACTCCACTTAGGAGTGTGTTGATGCCACACAAAACTTCCTAAGGCTAAATCATGAAGTAGGAATGCTCGGAATATCTTAGAAGACTTCAAACCAACAAATGGTCATAAAGTGTAGAGTTTACTGCTGTAAACTCCTTGGGTAATGGTCATGAAAACCGTAAACTCCAAGGGAGTTTACCCTTGAACCCCAAACACACTAGCTTTTCCCTACAACACTTAGATGCACTCCTTAGCACTTATAACACTTATACAAAGTGTTTGTCATGCCTTAGAGTGTCTTAACTTTGTTTATTAGTTGTTTAAAGACTAATTGTGTATATACATATATCCTTATATGTTATTAGGATCTTTGTGCGTGTCTAAGTCTTCACTTGACACCGAGCACTTATCTGACACTTCCTTACGATCCACTTACTACAGGTGAGTTCATACCCCTTAATCAATGTTTTAACTATTTTTAAATGTTTTATGGGGGGATACAAGTAGAATCATGCTACTTATTATATCAATCACATGTGATTAATAAGCAGCATTTAAATGATTTACTACTCATTAGCCGTTTTACCAAACAGTTTCCTTCAAATGATTTTTATAAACATTTTATATGTTTAAAACTCATTATTACACTGTACATTTTACTCTGTATGTTTTATTTCAAACTTATTTACAATTGTGATTCAAACAAATGTTTCTTTATACTAAATTGTTTTATCAAACCCATGCCTTCAAATCGTTTTATAGATCGACATCAAGTCGATCTTTTCTTAGAAAATAATTATGTTTAAAGGTTTTACAAAACTTATTTTATGCTTTTATATTATAAATTGCATGCCTCTATATGTATAGTTATATAAGTAATGTTTAAAAGACTTAGGAAGGCTATCCACCTTGTTTCCTTTTCCTCGATGTGGATGTCGTCTGATAGGATATTGGGTACTCGTCCGAAGGTCGTTTAAATATTAGTTATATATCATGTGTACATATATAGTCATAAAAGGTCCTTCCAGTTCATCGAATGCACTTGGGTAGCAAGGGTATACATCCATGTTCATACGTCCTAGTTAGATTACTAGTAAACTACCATATGGGTAGTTTAGGAAGATACTAGAACCATTACTAGAATGCGATATCATACAATGAGTCAGTTCATTCATGAGTCAATACTTGCTAGATAGAGAGCACATACATTATAGCTAGAACATTACAGTACATTACTATACTTGCTAGGTAGAGAGCACGCACATTACAGCTAGAACATTACAGTACATTACTATACTTGCTAGGTAGAGAGCACGTACATTACAGCTAGAACATTACAGTACATTACTATACTTCCTAGGTAGAGAGCATGTACATTACAGCTAGAACATTACAGTACATTACTATACTTGCTAGGTAGAGAGCGCGTACATTACAGCTAGAACAGTTCATTACATTACATATACATGAATACGTTAATTATTGTGATATGAATCGGAGCATGACTTAAATGTCATGGCCCGAGTTGTAGCCAGAGTCTCTTGAAGGGAGAGCGTGAGTTTGCGTATAGATCTATATTGGATTGACTATCCTACACCTTGCTGCTAGCTACAGCCGGACCTGCAGGTCTGCGGGTGCCACACGTCATTTCTTTTTACGACCATACTTATGTCGTTGTTACCAGTCAATAGTATGGTTTAATTAATCACATGATGCCTTAATATAAATCCGGTTTAAGGTAGTTAGTATAGTAGTAGTTCATATAGCGCTACATTTCAGTACTCCATTAATTTTCCATGTACATATATTTAGTGATCTTTTCACTTAATCTTTAAATGTAAAAACTATATTTTGTTAATGATAGTTACACTTTGGAAAATTACACACTGTTACAAGAAACGAACATTTAGAACAGTTAAGTCTTGGTAGAAGACTACATTGAGAACAGTTAGGTCTTGGTAGAAGACTACATTGAGAACAGTTAGGTCTTGGTAGAAGACACCCTTATATAATAGTAGAAATCATAGGGATTTCTAGGGTTTTTCAAACATTTATAGTTGTTTTACAAACATTTTCATACTTACAGTTCATATATATTTTCCGTACTTACAGTTCATATACATACACATTCTTACGTACAAATTAAGACACTAAAATACTTATAATCACACCAGCTTTAAAGCTGATACTCTCTTTCCAAATAACTTGTATCCTCAAGTCAACCATAGACAAGTACCGATGCAAGGTTCAGGGAAGATGGTGCTCGATCAAGACGCATCTTTCATTTTGATTTATGCTTTAGTATTTATCAGAATTTGACAGAACACACTTGTATAATAATTATATTATTAATGCAATGGATGATGTTGTTGCTTGTTTACTACTTTACATTGTTGTGATACTGTACATGACGTCCTCCGCCCCAGAACGTTTCCGCCGTTCTTGGTTTTGGGGTGTGACATAGATCGTTGTTTCTACCTACACCAATCACAGATTCATATATATCATTGCAAAGATTTGCTTTAAAATAAAGAGTATTATCTTTGTAAACCAAAATAATAGCATTATTATTATCAAATGCAAAAGTAAAACCATCATGTGACAATGCATAAAATGAAATGATGTTTTTTGTCATGTAAGGAGAATAGTAATAATCTTTTAAAACAACTGAAAAAGTAGAAGGTAATAAAAGCTTGTGATCTCCAATCTTGTAACAGCTACTCTGGTCTTTTTCCCCCATGATCACATCAGAACAAATGAGGGTTCAACATCTTGTGTCAAGTATCCAATTGTTAGAAGTAGACACCAAAATTCTGAATTTCAAAAAAAAATTCAGAATTTCAAGTTGATGCCTTTAATAGCATAAAATCTCCAACTTTGAATTCCAACTCGGATCATCTTTTGTCCAAATATATATATATATATATATATATATATATATATATATATATATATATATATAGGGTTAGGTTCATTTGAGACCACCTATATATTGTAAGACCGTGAGACGCATTTTTTTTTATTTTTTTATTTTTTTAATTTTTTTAATTTTTTTAATTTTTTTTAGTTAATTCAAGTTCCGAAAATAATATTTAAAAAAAGAATTTTTGGATTTTTCAATTTATTTTGCATTTTAAAATTATTTTTTAGAATATGTACAGTATAATATTCTATTAGAATATTTCACGTATTTTTAGAAAAAAATAGAATTTATTTTTATTTTTTTTAGTTAATTCAAGTTCCAATATTTAAAAAAAGAATTTTTAGATTTTTCCATTTATTCTGTATTTTAAAATTATTTTTTAGAATATGTTAGTGTAATATTCTATTAGAATATTTCACGTATTTTTAAAAAAAATAGAATTTTTTTTATTTTTTTTTATTTTTTTTAGTAAATTCAAGTTCCGAAAATAATATGTAAAATTTTTTTTTTTAGATTTTTCCATTTATTCTGCATTTTAAAATTATTTTTTAGAATATGTCAGTGTAATATTCTATTAGAATATTTTACGTATTTTTCAAAAAAAACGGAATTTTTTTTATTTTTTTTAGTTAATTCAAGTTCCGAAAATAATATTTAAAAAAAGAATTTTTCGATTTTTCCATTTATTTTGCATTTTAAGTTTATTTTTAGATTTGGTGTCACGGTCTCATAAAATTAGAATTGTTTCAAATGAACCCGAACCTATATATATATATATATATATATATATATATATATATATATATATATAAAAGGTAAAAATTAATATAAAAATAGATTTATTAGTAAGATTATATGAATTCAAAGTTCTAACAAATAGGCACGTTACAAATTAAATAAAAAAGTCAATTTATAATTATTTGAATAAATCTTATTATCGTAAGGAAAAAATAAATAAATAAGGACTAAGGCTTGGTGTATTCCGATTGTATCATGCGATAGAGTTGACGTAGTACCTTTCTATGTGTGGTAACACCATACCATGAGGTATGAGATGTACGACATGCTCCACCGTAGGAAAGAAATCCATCGTATTCTCTTTCTTCTTTTTTTCCTTTTAATATTTTAGCAACTTTTATTAAAAATGTTTTATATTCATTAAAATAAAATATAAGGATATGAGGAATTAAGAGGTGACAATTTCCTAAATTTATGGAGTAAATGATAAATGGCGTTACATAAGATGAGTGTGCGTAATATAGTGAGATGACACCTTAGCCTAATAAAATCATCTATAATAAATTAATTATTAAAATACTTTCAATATGATTTCGTTTAATTCTCGGAAAACACCAAACAACGCTGATGGGAAACCAATACTCCAACAATAACCATGTAAGGCTTTAGTGAGACATGAAGATATAGGTGGATAGTTATGTTTCATTTTTCAATTTTTAAAATGAGAACCACTAAAAGTTAAGAACCTTAAGAACCTCTAAACTTAAACTACAAAATAAGATCTGGATTATTTTTCTTGCATCCAAACACTCCCACTCACCTTCAAAAGCTCAAACACAAACCTTCCATCTATCATCATCAACTACCACCATTATCGCCACCTACCGTCGTTGCCGCCATTGACTAACGGCGGTTCCGGCCATCGTCACCATCATATTCCAACATAATCTTTTTCTCTTCATTTTTTTGGTGAAACACCACTAGATCTGCATCAGATCTGACGTGTGTGATGCATTTCAAGTCTAGATCTACTCCACCACCACATCAGATCTACTTTACCACTGATTTTCGCCACCATTGATGTTCAAATCTGTGAGCTCTGATGACACATCTTCATCTCGCCTCCATCTTTTTTTTTCTCGATCTCCATCAAAGACCACCAGATATGTTCAGATCTGGTCCACCACCGCCTCTACCAACCATAGATGTATGTCTTCAACTTCCAAAATCCTTTGTTTTCATCATATCTAAAGCGGTTCAGTCCAGATCTATGATCTCCAACATTAGATCTATGGTTTCCGACAGCAGATCTATGATTTTCGCTTATGGATTTATGATTTATGCCTTCAGATCTACGAATTCTGACGAGATTGACGAACTAGATCTGAGATCGATGTCAACTGCCACCATAACTACTGCCTTGCCACTACGGTGTAGCACTGCCAAATCAGCTCCATCTTTTTCTCTTTGATCTTTAGTGAAACAATATCATATTTGCATCAGGTATGTTGATATTTGTTTACTTTTTTTTCTTTCTATTAAGTTGTGAATTTAATGTTCTATTCTCTCATTTGTTGTTTACTTTTGTTAAACATAGTTTTTTTTTCTACTATTAAGTTGTTAATCCATGTTTATTATGTTTTTTTATAATGTTTGCATCAAGTTTTTATTCATTTTATGTTTTATTGTTGTTAAGCTATGAATTGAATTTAAAATGTATTTTATTATGTTAGTGTTTTCTCAAATAATATGAATTTTGGTTTTTTAAGCTTTGAATTGTGATGTTTTAATGTTTCAACTATTGTTTAGTTCTATTTAAGTTAGTTACTGTAAATGCGTGAATTAATATTTTTTGATATTATAAATACAATGAATGAGAGTCCTAAACTGATTATTAAACTGTGAATGAGAGTTCTAAAAACCTCAATTAAACTATGAATTTATGTGGTGCACACAATGTATCTGATGAGTTTTACATACTAAACTGTGAATTGTATATTACGTTGTAAATTGTATTCATGAATTAACATATTAAATTCACAATTTAATACATATAAATGTCCTCATATATTAATGTCTAAATATAAGTTTTAATTTGAATATATGACTATAAATATAAATTTTTTTGTCTTCAATTGTGAATTTATTATATTAACCTGTGAATTTTGTATATTAAACTGTGAATTGTATGTATTAAGAGTTTTAAATTGATATTATTTTTCTAAATTTATATTTTTTGTATTAAACTGTAAATTTATTGTAATAAACTGTGAATTTTACGTATTAAGCTATGATTTTGTATTTTAAACTTTGAATTAACTGCATTAAGCTGTGAATATCTATTTAAATTGTGAAATGGACTATATTAAACTGTTATTTTGTGTTTAAAAATGTGAATTGATTGCATTAAACTATGAATTTTCTGTTTAAACTGTAAATTGACTGCATTTTGTTGTGAATTTTTTATAATTTGTGTTAAAATATGAATGATTTATGTATAAATTTTTGTGTTAATTTTCTTATGAATATATTTATGTCTTTGTCGTATAAATTTGTAAGAATCCACTAGTTTTTATAATTGTTTTGCATTAAAATCAAAACAAGCGAATTAATAGGCTTTATTAGACTGTGAATGTAATATTTAAGTTGTTAATACATGACTTTATTTACAGACCTGATTTGGAAGAAATGACGGCTACTATGTTGATATAAGTGGTTGGTGGTGGCATGGGGTGGTAGAGTTTGAGTTTTTGACTTCTTTGAATTAGTGAATTATTGTAAAACAGTTTGTATTAAGTTGTGAATTTTTTGTATTAAACTGTAAATGGATTGTGTAAATCTGTATTTTATATAAGTTTTGTGTTAAAATATGAGAGCATATATGGATGAAAATATTAGACTGTAAAAATTATAAGTTTGCTCTTTTCATAAAAAAAAAACACAAAAAATTAGGACTTTAACATGCTTAATAAGAGTATCGTGTAAATATTTACTAATTAATTGGGGTTCTTAGGGTTCTTAATTTTTTATTGTTCTCATTTGTATGATGATATACATGCAAGATTTTGTATTGAATTGTTACGTTATCGATTTTTAATTTTGATTTATGTTTTAAATTATATCATTAAGTAATGAGTACAAAATCTATTGACATTTTTATCAACAATTAATTTAATTTAACTTGGTAATTAATAAAATATTTTGAAGGTTCACTTTCAAGTACAAAACTATACATTATTTATTTACTGTGGGTACCTCCTAAAAGGAGTAGTAAAGAGAGATTTTTTGAATCCCACTAAAACAAATTAGCAATGACAAAAAAGAATGTACAATGCCATATGGCAACTTCCTACCTAGCTAGATCTAAAACGAACCATGCATAACAATGAGACTTTTGGGACAAAAGAACACCATAAAGCTACCAAGATGAGATCCAAACAAACCAAGTATAAAGGTGGCCACGTTTTACCTTCTGGAGCTTCTTAATGAAGTGATGATCCAAGATCTACTAGCTTGCTTCAATCTATAATCACCTTGATGCAACTCATTCTTCTTCAAACCTACAAGGAACACAATCTTAGCTCAAAACACACACTTATGGAGTTAGGGTTTGCCAAAAATGACTCAAGGACTTAGAGGTTGGAGAGATGGGAGTAAATGGTCCATAAAGATGCTTAAATACTCCACAAACCCTAAAAATAAGGGTTTTCACTTGGACACACGTACACCTAGCATACATATGTGTACACCCAGCATACTAGGGCGCGCCCTAATACGCTTAGCGTACTCACATGTACGCCCAACGTACTACTTGGGATGGGTTCTAAGACATAAAAATGAGGTCCCTTTAGCTAGTTTGGCTCCATGTTCCTTGTGGGAGGTCTTAATGGATTAAGACCATGTATTAAGGACTTTTAGGACGTCTAAAGTCTAAAAGTTTGAGACTTTATGATTAGGGAGTACTTTTGAACCATGGATCTGAAGTTTGGGCTTAAGTGCTTAAGCCATTAAGCACCTAGCAAGGTTTTGGGCTCTGGGAGGGTACGCCCCGTGTAGGAAGAAATGCGCCCCATGTACTTGGTCAACGCCCTCGTATGTTGTCAATGTGAGGCTTGGGGTACGCCCAGCGTACACCATCTGTTGGGTTTTCGCATTTGGGCTTCGTGTTTTGGACCATCTTTTGGGCTTAAATTCTTGGGCCTTTAACAGACTAAGTAGGTGTGTTTTGGGCTAATTAGATAACTAGACCGTAGGACAAGGCCTAATAAGGAGTTTGGGCCCAATTTGGAAAAGTGGGCCAATTATGGGCCTTGAGGTAATTTGGGCCTTTTAGATCAACAATTGAGCTTGGGTCATAGCCCAATTGGGGAAAAGGTAAAATGGACATTTACTCTAATTATGGATCATTAGTCAAGGATAGTAATCCAATTGTTAATTGGGTGTTTGTTTTTGTAACACCTGCAGATTCGGGCTAGTCAATTAAGATAAAGCATTAATTTTTTTATAGAAGATTATTTAGGATAAATAATTTTAACCAAAGTAGTAGTTTGGGTCAATAATTGTAACCTATTTAATGTAATAAAGAAGAATTATATGAATATTATGTGTTTCATGATTATTATAATATAATAAAATAGGAAAAATTAGTTGAATCGTCCGTAAATCGTAAAAATAAGTGCGCCAAAACATATATATATACATATATATATATATATATATATATATATATATATATATATATATATTATGTATTTAGAAAGTGCACGTCTTTCCGATCCCAAAAATATAAATTTCATATAAATCTGACTCCGTATTAATTACATATGATTATTATAAGATTTTATTATAAAATGTATAATGATTTTATTAATAATTAGCTCAGGGACTATAGTATAACTTGAAGGATATATTGTGTTAATACAAAAATAACTGAGAGACCATAAATGTAATTATAATTGATTTGTGAATTGCAAATGATCTAACCAACATAGGTGTAAGAAATATAAGAAAGGCCAATACATATTTTATTAATTAAAAATAACACGTGTTGTTTAAATATATAATCATACAACTTCATTTAATAAAAAGGTATACATGTTAGTTTTACAAGATGACTAAGATAATTATAATCGTACATATGTATCCAAATTTATGCTACATGTTGATTTTGATAAGATAGTAGATAAGATCAAATTAATTAATGTGGATAAGATTGTAGATAAGATTGAATTAAATAATGTGGATAATATTGTAGATAAGATCAAATTAAATAATGTAGATAAAATTATGGATAAGATCGAATTAAATAATGTGGATAAGATTGTGGATATGATCGAATTAAATAATGTGGATAAGAACGAATTAAATAATATGGATAAAAATGAATTAATTAAGTTTAATGGCTAAGTAAACTTAATGGCTAAGAAATCATAATACTATAAATAGGGGCTCATGTCTCTTCATTTTGTCACACCTTTCTCTCTCAGATCTCTTTGCCTCGAGATCTCAGTCATTATGAATTGGTTTCTTCTTCTCGAGTGTCGTTAGTAAAACATAGAAGCATTAGAGCATTGGAGAATCTTTTATTACAAAAACTCTAATCATCGAGGTTACACTTGCTATCTTTTGGATTCCATTAGTCAAGTTAATACACGACTAATCAAGTGAGTGCATAGTTACTTTCATCTTACACATAGATATCAAATATTTAATATAAATTACATGCTATGTGTGCATATTATTTGTGTTCCTAATATCTATGTTGGATGAATGATTTATACATATTTAAATGATTTAAATTGTATATGTATTTTATATCTACGAATATGTTGGGTAGAACATGATTAGATGAATTATAAGGGATGAAAGATGATATAGATGAACATTGGCAGATGCACCACAACCTGTAGATGTTTTTGAACTACGATGTACTGTAAACATCCTAGCAGCTGCGCCTAAAGGATAATATCGGCAGCTGCGCCTAATAGAGAACATCATAATCCTGGCAGTTGCGCCTAAATGATAATATTGGCAGTTGTGCCTAATAGATAACATTGACAGCTGTGTCATTGGTAGCGATGGACTTCGTGCCTATTCCTTAGGAATGAATGAGCGAACGATAGATGATTCTTAGGGTAGATCCTTAAGAAATAAAGAAGATAATAGGGATGGGTAATTGGGTTAATTGTTTGATGATGAAACATAATAACTTTATTATTGTGGGATGAAAACCCTATGTACTCATCAGGTTTCCCAACCTAACCCACTCAATTTACTTGTATCACAGGTATCGATACGAAGCTACATTACACTGAGAGAATAAAGGAGATTTAAATCATTAATGTAAATAAATGTAAGGTCTCTTTACGCTTATGTTTATGTATTGACGATGACATCCCAAAGTTTTAATATAAACATAATACATTTCTTCATAAATGCTTTGATAATATTGTTGGGTTTTAGTATACTACAACATCCTATGGTGCACATACAACCGTAGAAGCTTTGGATTTATGTTTTCTCTAACTATACATGCAATATTGTTTCCAAAGCATTAAGCCTACAACTAGCATACAAATGACATAAACTTCATAGAAATGCGTTATAGAATTACCTCTTTGTTGTAGCTTGTAGTTTTGGCCTTTAAGAACTTAACACCAATAGTATGAATGCCTCAAATGGAATCACAACACACCTTTGGACAAAGGATGACTTTTGAGAGAATATCCTCACACCAAAATCGGCTCAATGATCTTTCAAGAACTAGTACTCCATTTTGGAGGCTAAGGGGCTTCTTATAGAGTGTAGCTTAGTTAGGGTTACACCATGCAAACCCTAATGTGCGTGACTTTCCATATTCCTTAGGCTCCGTGGGTTTTAACCTCCATGGAGTATCCATGGTTCACCACATGGGTTTAGCCCAACATAAAGAACTATGGATCAGAAGCCCACTTTATAAGAATGAATGATTTACCAAATCAATCCCCATTTATTTAATTAGTCTCTTTTGATCACAAAATTAATTCCAAACTAATTCTTTATCAATACTAATTAAATAATATGATTTCATATTAGTATATTAGAATTTATAATATATTAACAAATCATAAATAACCATTTCTCAAGAGTCCATCCTATCAAATTGTCCTGGTGATATTCAACTCAAATGGACCATGCTATTCCCTGGTCAAGTAGATACCAACTATAGTTATGGGCTTAGACACCTAATTCAACAGTCTCCCACTTGGATAAGTCTAATAACTATTATTGAAAGTACGACTCCACAACCCGACCAACAATCGTAGCTCTTAAAAGTCGGTCGCGAACTCTGACCTAGTCAATGACGCGTCCATTAGATAAGGGATCATATATTCCTCCATTCTAAATATTGTCACACCCCAAAACCAAGAACGGCGGAAACGTTCTGGGGCGGAGGACGTCATGTATAGTATCATAACACAGTAAATGTAAATAAGCAAACAACATCATCCGTTGCATTAAATATATAATTTTAATACAAGCGTGTTCTGTACAGTTATAGACACCAAAATAATGTAAATCAAAATACTAAGATGAGTCTTGAATACGCTCCATCTTCTCAAAAGCTGGCCTCGGTACCTGTCTACTGATGACCTGAGAATACAAGTTATTTTGAAAGAGTTTATCAGCATTAAGTTGGTGAGTTCATAAGTATTTTAGTGTCAATGTTTGTTGTCAAAAACGTTTGAACCTTTCTAATGTATAAGTTTGTAAAATGTAAGTAAGTGTTTGAAAGTGTTTGTAAAAGTTTGAATCTCTCAGAAAAACCTATATTTTCTATTAAAGTAACCTTCTACCAAGGCTTAACTGTTTTGTATGCTCGTTTGTTGTAAAAGTGTGTAATTTCCCAAGTGTAACTATCATTTAATAAAATATAGTTTGTACATTAATCCTTAAGTGAGGTTATCACTAAACTATGTAATGGGTAAATCATTGTAGTACTGTGGTTTTGTATAATAGGAACTATTGTTGTACTAACTACCTTAAACCGGATTTATATTAAGGTATAATGTGATAAATTGCACCATGCTATCGACTGGTAACAAGGACATAATGAATGGTCGTAATAACGGAATGACGTTTGGCACCCGCAGACCTGCAGGTCCGGCTGTAGCTAGCAGCAAGGTGTAGGATAGTCAATCCATTATAGATCTATACGCAAACTCACGCTCTCCCTCCAAGAGAATTTTGGCTACAACTCGGGCCATGACATTTAAGGCATGCTCCGACACAGTGGATCACAATTGTTAACGTGTTCATGTATATGTAATGTTTCTCGTTCTAGTATAGTTGTATATGTTCTGTTTCTAGTATAGTTGTATATGTTCTCCTTCTAGTATAGTTGTATATGTTCTCCTTATAGTATAGTTGTATATGTTCTGTTTCAAGTATAGTTGTATATGTTCTCCTTCTAGTATAGTTGTATATGTTCTCCTTCTAGCATAGTTGTATATGTTCTGTTTCTAGTATAGTTGTATATGTTCCTGTGTTACCCCGATGGTAACTAACTATTGATGTACTGATAAGTATGAATATGGAAGTACTTTTATGTCTATACATGTATATATGATATATAACTAATATTGAAACGACCCTCGGATGGTCACCCGAAATCCCACCAGACCACATCCAAATCGAGAAAAAGTAAATAGCGCGGATGGCCTTCCTAAGCCCTTTAAACATTACTTATATATCTATACATATATGGGCATGCAATTTTATAAGGAATAAACTAAAGTTTAATAAAAGCATTTGATAAGTAAAAGAGTTTGTAAAACATTTTGAAGTGAAACAATTTGATAAACAGTTTGAACAGTGAATAAATCATTGGTTTTCTAATTATTAATCACATGTGATTAATGCAATCACATGTGATTGATGCAATAACTATAAGTATTTAACTTGTATTCCCCCCCCCCCCTAAAGTATTTAAAACATTTAAAAGCATTTCAAAGGTTGATTAAAGGGGTATGAACTCACCTGTGGTGAGTGGGTTGGATTGATGTATCGGATACCGTGCTAGGTGGCAAACGGAGACTTGTTCACACGCACGAGCCTAGTTATCATATAATGAGCATATATATAACTAATTATCCAAATTATAACTTAAAAAAATAAGTTGGGACACTTTGGAACATGTAAACACTTTGTATAAGTGTTATAGGTCCTAGCGGTTGCATCTAAGTTGCTACGGGACAAGGCAAAAGGGTTTGAAGCTTCCAAAGACCTTGTATAAGAGTTTACCACCCAAAAAACCCCACCCTTGGAGTTTACGGTCGTAAACCCTTGAGTTTACGGCCGTGAACTCTACACTTGGTGGTTTTGGGTGTTTTAAGGTGCTAAACTATCCCTAGAATAAGCCTAACATTTGTGGCATCATCCTTGAAGTAGTTTAAGGCCCTAGAATGCTCCATAGAGGAGTTTACGGCCTAAAGACCATATCCCCTAGAGTTTACGGCCGTAAACTCCTATGGGGTGTTGGTTTTAATTCTTTTAAGTCACTTGCACATGTAGGATAGCTTCTATGTTTTTGTTTAAGGCTAAAGGGGACACTAGGCACACATTTGTGCCTTCACTTGGAGTTTATGGCCCAAGAGATGTTCCTTGGCCGTAAACTCCCTTTAAGGGATGATTTTGATGTAATTTACTCCCCATTCAAGTCATAAGTATTAAAGGGTAATTGTCTTAAAGCCTTAGGGGTGTTTAGGGTACTCTTAGCCCTTGAAAAAGGGGTTTACGGCCCAAGAGCATATCCTTGGCCGTAAACTCCTATAAATAGGTGATCTTAATTGATTTCTAGCCTCTAATGTTCATACATCAAGTCCTTAACTAGATACCTAACATGGAAATGAGACTAGGTAGCTTTTAGGCCTTGTTTTGGAGTTTACACCCCAAGAACGTTCTTGGGCGGTAAACTCCCGGATCTTGCATTTTAGACATGAAATACATGTTATAAAGCATAAAACAAGTAATAAAACACATCTAGGAAAGTAGACTCACAATCTGGGATGAAAACCTGAAGATCCGTGAGAGAGAAAATGGCTTTTCTCTAGTTGGAAATGTGAATAATGAATTAATTTAATTCAGAAATCTATTTATAGTCCTGAAATATTTTGGCAGAAAATGTTTTTATTCCGGACATTGGACTATAACATTATGAAACTTGGAATGTTCAAATTTCACAAACCCAGGAGCATCCACTCTCCTGATATCTCCTTAAACGTAAACCCTAATGTACACAAACTTATTCGGAAAAGTATGAAATTCACTGAAACTGGATTAGCTTCTAATGAATAGATAATGTTCGTACAAATGGAAATTTCGGGTTGTCACAAATATCATATGGACTGAGACATGAATTATAATCATTCTCTCTGTCCATCTGTTGTTTCCTAATTTCTGATTTATGACGACCGACTAACTGACAAATCAAATCAGTCCAGATTTGGCCAAGCACTTAGAGGTGTCATCACTAAATCATTGTGGGGCCCACAGATGTCGCTTTTATCCACGTGGGGTAAAAGGAACGGGTAAACTTCGGCCCAAATGCTTACTTGTACTTACTCATCAAATTACACATAATAATATGTTTTATAACAACCAAGTTACTCGTGCATTTACATATGTCAATGTGCAACTGACTCCCAACTACAACTCACATGTCTCCGTTTCAAGAATATAAGATATTTTTGTCTCACAATGACTCTTGATAAAATCCATGAAGTGATTCAGATGAGCGTGGGTTGAATGCAATACTCGAAACTTAATCCAGGAGCACTCATGAACACTGTAGCAAACTTGTGTTATGACTAAAACACCTCTAAATACTCATTCATGATAGTTTTTCCTCAATACCTACTTTCAAAGTATGATCGACTGTGGATGGTTTGAATAACCTAATTATTCGGGAAGTCAAAACATGCAAAGTGAAACAGAAGAATAATACTAATCCTATATGGCCCCAAAACGTTTGAGTGTTATACTGATTATTCATTATTTATTGTATAATGTTTCGATTTATCAACTTAATACTTGAATTAAAACAATAGTTGTCTCATGCTCCAAGCATGCACACTATGTTTTCTGCAGTCCTTTCTTTGTGAAATAGATCAATTGAAAACATTTCAATGATGCTCATTTCACAATTCCAAATCCTTATTGCAAGTGTAAGAATTCCAAATTCTTGTCACTGCTAGAAAGTGTTAGATTCTAAACTATCATGCAATAATTCTTTTGTAATGTCTAGGTACCAAAAGTCACAGAGACTTGACCAACGATATTACAAAATTTTCCTTTAGAGATTGTTACAAGACAATTCCATGGAAATGAAGTCTCAAATTCAAAGTACATTCCTTTGAACATCCTTCTTGCATAAAAGTTTCTAACTTTCTCATCTATTCTTCAACTCCCAATATGGAAATATTCCATATTTTCCATATGAAAACTCATTATGAATAGGCTCCTGTCTATTCATAATAATGTCAATATGGTCCATCCATTACTATACTTCCCACTGTCCTTAAGCGACCAATCCTTGTCGAACCCTAGATTGTCCTTAACAGTTGGTGAACCACATTAGTCATATTCGGTTCTATTCCTTTTTCCCTCTTAATGCCCTAGGCATTTGGAAAATTAGAACACGAGAATATTATAGCATATGCAATCGATCCTATACCCGAAGCATATGGGACACGATTCGTAATGTCTAACATAAAGACATGATACCTGATCAGTCTTTTGCTATAATATTTCTATTTGCCATGTTCTCAAAATATTTTGATTATGAAGAGGGATGCCGTAATCATAACCAAATTTTGAGAACGCAATAACCTTTCCATATATATAGAATTTCCTTATGTTGAATTCTATTTTCCATGTTCTCACAATTTGAACTATGAAAAGGGTTGTCGTAATCATAATCGAATTTGAGAACAGAATTAAAATTTCCATCACAACATTCATATATCTATATATATATATATATATATATATATATATATATATATATATCAATCTAAGCTTTAGAATTGAAATGAAGTACGAATTCCTCTACCTTAATTATAGCAAAACAACTTTTCAAACCTTGCAGCTTTGTGATTTGAAACCTTTTGTTTTCTATAATTAACATTGCTAACTTGAAGCACTTACCATTATAATTATGCTCCCACTAGCATTATAATTATTATCTTACTAGCATAACACTTATGGTCCCACTAGCTTTGACATGTATCCAGAAATCAGTTGGATTTCTAGAAATCAATACTTATTGACTTTCTTACCAAAGTTCAGATTTCTGATGCGAGATGCTTCGCTAAGACTTTATCTAGGTTTCTCAAAATCATACACCTTTCCTTAGATAGCTCACATGTGTGTCTTAACAATTTTAGAACTTACAGCAATAAGTCTCAAATGTTTAGACCCTTTGCCATTTCTCATAATTCAAATTTTAAATAGGGATGTCGTAATCATAATCGAATTTGAGAATGCAAATATTACAATTCTATCACCTTAAAATCTACTTAGTGAAAGCGTTTCCTCACAATCATTTTCATCAGTTAGAGACAAACCTTATGACACTTAGATTTCATGGTGTATGTGTTCCTATCCATGTGAATTTGTCATAACCATAATCACAAGAAAAGGTTAGTCACAAATCCAAACTCATATGGACTGAACTTGTTCAATCTTAATTTATTGCCACCTGGTAGCACAAGGGCCTACCATTGCTTCAAAGTTGTTAGGCAAACAACTGAGAACTCATGGAACTCACATGCATAGTCAAATCAACTAGAATGGGCATAGAAACAAGTATATGTCAACACAATAGGTTACAAACCTCAAGTCGTGTGCTAATGATTAACAATAGGTTTGTTCTTGATTAGTTCTTGAAACTTGTCAAGATCTTTAAGACTCTCATTGACCTCTTGACATATAAGATTCACTTTGTCAAGAAGCATTCCTTGACAAACAAATATTCAATAGTTAGTGTGGTTTCTTATCAAGATTAATACTTCACACAATTGGTCTTAGTTGGTCTTTGTTTTATCCAAAACATCACAACTTACCAATTTAAAATGTACTATAGTAAGAAATCGACCTAACAGTAGGTCTTACATCATACCATACAGAAAAGTTTGACAGTCCTTAGATTCCTAATTAGAGTACTGAAAGTTAGGAATATTTTACAGACAAGTGCTACATAGAGCACAAATGTTAAAGGCTATTCCTTAACCAAAAGACAGAGATGTACTAGACGTCATCTAACGACGACGGGAATTCCTCGGGCGAGCCCTGAGGTCTGACACTTGACAAAACACCTCTTGAAGGTGTCGCTCCTGAGCCCTCTGACGGGCTCGAAGTTCCAAGACTTCAGCTCGGGAGGCAGCCAGCTGTTGCTGCAGGGTTTCATTGGTTCTCCGGGTCCGTTCCATGTCTTCTTCAGGACGGCGAATGCGGACTGTGTTGACACCAGAGTTGGCATCAATCTCCATGACCCGGTCGATGGCTGCTCGACCTTGCTCAACGTTACGACCTATTCTGCGGATAATGACGGGCAGAGCTCGATCAGCAGAACCACCTTCACTGACGTTGTAAAAGCTTCGGTCCCCAAAGTATGGTAAGGGTTGACCCTGTTCATCACTCCAGCGATTCAAGTTGGTTGCCCACAAGGGAGTAGGACCTGGAAAAGCTGGTCGGGAGTTGTTGTTCGGGGCTTGAACTACTGGCGGTAGGTTGTTGACTTCAGGCTCGGAGTCGGATCCATCAAAAAAGCCTTCTGCGAGGTGATCATCCAAAGGGATTGGATGCTCATCTTCGAGCTCTTCTTCGATCCACCCGGCATTGCCTTCATTTGGAAAGTATGGGTCGTCGTGATGGAATCCAGCCATTTAAATCTACGCGAGAAGAGAGGTATAAAAATATAGTATACATGTAACTAGTAGTACAAAATACACCTATAGTATTTTAAGTTTAAGATCTACTGATCCCCTTGTGGTATTGTTGGTAAGTTTTTAGACTTGTTAACACATCACAACCATTCTAGGGCATATGCTAATCACTCCTAGGACCAGCATAGTTGATCAGGCTATGCCATTCCCAGGACTGACCATACATCCCCGAGCTCACTTGTGATATTTAACAATCGTAATATTTTTGTTCTTGTCATTGTGACACTGATTTTAGTATGAATGCAGACTAGTATACTTAATTAAATATTTTAATATTTAAATTATAGACTCTTGGCCAGAGTGCTTTAATCCCTAATGGGTTTATAGTTTAGTATATCTTTTATGGGTTGATATACTTGATTCACTATAAACAATGCTCTGATACCAATCTGTCACACTCTCAAAACATCGAAAATTGAAAGCATAAAAGATACCTGGAAATCTGGGCTGTTACACAAGACCTAACTGTTCTCAATGTAGTCTTCTACCAAGACATAACTGTTCTCAATGTAGTCTTCTACCAAGACTTAACTGTTCTAAATGTTCGTTTCTTGTAACAGTGTGTAATTTTCCAAAGTGTAACTATCATTAACAAAATATAGTTTTTACATTTAAAGATTAAGTGAAAAGATCACTAAATATATGTACAGGGAAAATTAATGGAGTACTGAAATGTAGCGCTATATGAACTACTACTATACTAACTACCTTAAACCGGATTTATATTAAGGCATCATGTGATTAATTACACCATACTATTGACTGGTAACAACGACATAAGTATGGTCGTAAAAAGAAATGACGTGTGGCACCCGCAGACCTGCAGGTCCGGCTGTAGCTAGCAGCAAGGTGTAGGATAGTCAATCCAATATAGATCTATACGCAAACTCACGCTCTCCCTTCAAGAGACTCTGGCTACAACTCGGGCCATGACATTTAAGTCATGCTCCGATTCATATCACAATAATTAACGTATTCATGTATATGTAATGTAATGAACTGTTCTAGCTGTAATGTACGTGCTCTCTACCTAGCAAGTATAGTAATGTACTGTAATGTTCTAGCTGTAATGTACATGCTCTCTACCTAGCAAGTATAATAATATACTGTAATGTTCTAGCTATAATGTACATGCTCTCTACCTAGAAAGTATAGTAATGTACTGTAATGTTGTAGCTGTAATGTGCGTGCTCTCTACCTAGCAAGTATAGTAATGTACTGTAATGTTCTAGCTGTAATGTATGTGCTCTCTATCTAGCAAGTATTGACTCATGAATGAACTGACTCATTGTATGATATCGCGTTCTAGTAATGGTTCTAGTATCTTCCTAAACTACCCATATGGTAGTTTACTAGTAATCTAACTAGGACGTATGAACATGGATGTATACCCTTGCTACCCAAGTGCATTCGATGAACTGGAAGGACCTTTTATGACTATATATGTACACATGATATATAACTAATATTTAAACGACCTTCGGACGAGTACCCGATATCCTATCAGACGACATCCAAATCGAGGAAAAGGAAACAAGGTGGATAGCCTTCCTAAGTCTTTTAAACATTACTTATATAACTATACATATAGAGGCATGCAATTTATAATATAAAAGCATAAAATAAGTTTTGTAAAACCTTTGAACATAATTATTTTCTAAGAAAAGATCGACTTGATGTCGATCTATAAAACGATTTGAAGGCATGGGTTTGATAAAACAATTTAGTATAAAGAAACATTTGATTGAATCACAATTGTAAATAAGTTTGAAATAAAACATACAGAGTAAAATGTACAGTGTAATAAGGAGTTTTAAACATATAAAATGTTTATAAAAATCATTTGAAGGAAACTGTTTGGTAAAACGGCTAATGAGTAGTAAATCATTTAAATGCTGCTTATTAATCACATGTGATTGATATAATAAGTAGCATGATTCTACTTGTATCCCCCCCATAAAACATTTAAAAATAGTTAAAACATTGATTAAGGGGTATGAACTCACCTGTAGTAAGTGGATCGGAAGGAAGTGTCAGATAAGTGCTCGGTGTCAAGTGAAGACTTAGACACGCACAAAGATCCTAATAACATATAAGGATATATGTATATACACAATTAGTCTTTAAACAACTAATAAACAAATTTAAGACACTCTAAGGCATGACAAACACTTTGTATAAGTGTTATAAGTGCTAAGGAGTGCATCTAAGTGTTGTAGGGAAAAGCTAGTGTGTTTGGGGTTCAAGGGTAAACTCCCTTGGAGTTTACGGTTTTCATGACCATTACCCAAGGAGTTTACAGCAGTAAACTCAAGGGTTTACGGTCGTAAACTCTACACTTTATGACCATTTGTTGGTTTGAAGTCTTCTAAGATATTCCGAGCATTCCTACTTCATGATTTAGCCTTAGGAAGTTTTGTGTGGCATCAACACACTCGTAAATGGAGTTTACGGTCTAAGGATAATTTCTCCATGAGTTTACTACCTTAAACTCATGAGTTTACTACCTTAAACTCATGAGTTTACTACCTTAAACTCCTAAGTTTGGTATTTGGCGGTTTTCAAGTCCTTAGCTCAAACATGGCACTAGTCTAGGTTAGATTCTAGCCATAAGGAACAACCATGGGCCATTTATGGGACATTTACACCACATTTGAGGTGTTTACGGTTTTGGGAGATCCCCAAACCGTAAACACATAAAAATATATGATTTTGGTGCTTTTCGTGTGATACACTCATCAAGGATGGATCTAGACAAGTCCCTAAGGCATTGTGAAGTATCTAGACACCCTAAAGCACCCTAAGGCACTATATTTGGTGTTTACGGTTTTGGGAGCCTCCCAAAACCGTGAACACCTTGTTCTTGGTGTTCTTGGGAATTTTCCTTGGTATAAACATGTATAGCTAGCTTAAAATGACTTTAGGATAGAAGTACTTACATTGTGGAAGCTTGAAATGAACTTTAAGTCCAAAAACACTAGTGTGTGTTCTTGGTGTTTTGGAAAAACTACTCAAAACACATAAATGAATGGATTAAAGGATGTACAATCACTAGATTAAGTGATATACTAACTTGAAAGAGTTAGAACACTTACTAGTTTGAAGATCTAGAATAAAAACTTGGATGATACTTGAGAGGATATTTTGGAGTTTACTCTTTTGACATTTGGGGAGTAAACACAAATGACTAGCTTTTTGGGGAGTAAACTCATACATAGTGTGACAACTCGAAATTTCCATTTTGTACGAACATTAGCTATTCAATAGAAGCTAGTCCAGTTTCAATGAATTTCAAACTTTTCCGAATAAGTTTGTGTACATTAGGGTTTACGTTTATGGAGATATCAGGAGAGTGGATGCTCATTGGTGTGTGAAACTTGAGCATTTCAAAACTTCATAGTGTTAGAGTCCAATTCCGGAATAAAAATATTTTCTGCCAATATAGTTCAGGACTATAAATAGATTTCTGAACTAAATTCATTCATTATTCACATTTCCAACTAGAGAAAAGCCATTTTCTCTCTCACGAATATTTGGGTTTTCATCCCAAATCGTGAGTACATTTCTCTAGTTGGTTTATAATGCTTGTTTTATGCTTAATAACATAGATTGCTTGTCAAATATATGTGATTCGGGAGTTTACCTGTAACAATAGTCAAATTCGGGTCAAGTCTAAGCCGGACAAGGTCAACGAGTCAAACCGATCAACTCAATTAAACCTTGTATAATAGGGTTTGTATTATGTAATTTCTGCATAACTTACTATCTTAATGAGAAAACATCACTTGGAAAGTTCGTGTGTTTAAATTTCTTTAACCTTAGTGCTAAACAATGAACAAGAACAATAAAACAATGTTGCATACTCATAGGGAGTGTGTAAGATCCTAAAACATGGCATAACGGGGTCTACGGACCCTGCATTTCGAAGCCGGACACTCACATTCATCACACACGAAAACGCTCTCAATCGTTTTCACTCTATCTCTTCTTATCGAGAATCTCTCCCAAATCTCTCTAAGTATGTGAAATCTCTCCCACATATCTCTTTGTATGTGAAATCTCTCCAAGAATGTCAAATCTCTCCCAAATCTCCCTAAGTATGTGAAATCTCTCCCACATATCTCTTTGTATGTGAAATCTCTCCAAGAATGTCAAATCTCTCCCAAATCTCTCTAAGTATGTGAAATCTCTCCCACATATCTCTTTGTATGAGAAATCTCTCCAAGAATGTCAAATCTCTCCCAAATCTCTCTAAGAATATGAAATCTCTCCCAAATATCTCTTTGTATGTGAAATCTCTCCAAGAATGTCAAATCTCTCCCAAATATCTCTAAGTATGTGAAATCTCTCCCACATATCTCTTTGTATGAGAAATCTCTCCAAGAATGTCAAATCTCTCCCAAATCTCTCTAAGAATATGAAATCTCTCCCAAATATCTCTTTGTATGTGAAATCTCTCCAAGAATGTCAAATCTCTCCCAAATCTCTCTAAGTATGTGAAATCTCTCCCACATATCTCTTTGTATGAGAAATCTCTCCAAGAATGTCAAATCTCTCCCAAATATCTCTCTGTATGTGAAATCTCTCCAAGAATGTCAAATCTCTCCCAAATCTCTCTGAGTACGTGGAATCTCTCTCAAATCTCTCTCGAAATCTCTCCCAACTTTCTATGATCACTCGGGGCATCCCGACCCTCGAATTTGGCGAAAACAGCCCAAAAACGGAAGTCTACGTGAAAAACGGACCTTAGGAACCGAAACCCCTCTTAGGAACCGAAACTCCTCTTAGGAACCGAACCCTCCTGATGAAGAAGGCTGCTGAACCGAACCGAAGGTACTGTTCACTACAGTTCATTCGGTTCTGACTTCTCGCCTTCTATCTCCGAACCGAACCTTCTCTTCTGAGGACCGAGGACCGAAGCTTCCCTCCTGACCTTCGCTTCTGACTTCTCTTCGGACCGAACCCTCGCCCCTCGCTTCTCGCTTCTGGCTCGCGCCTCTCGCTTCCGAATCAGCACCATCCTGACCGAACCTCGGCCTAGGGACCGAACCTCGGCCTAGGACCGAGAGGCCTCGCTGGGAAGCCTTTTTCTCCCGGTTTTCGATTAAATTCACGTTTTAAGCCCGTTTTTAATTGTTTTGACATAGGATTTTCACCCAAAACTTTATTTTAAAATATAAGACCCCTAAATTAATGATTTAATCACATTTTAAGGATAAAACCTTATCCAAAAGAGAGTAGGTAAAGTACAAAGGTAGAGTGTTGACCTTACCTTATTTTATGACACAAGCAACCCCATACCCACTCCATGATTAACCCACACTCCTCCCCACCATACCTTGTCACTTCCTTGTACTTTTTACCCCTCTCATAAGCCATCCCCACGTTCTAGGGCTGGTCACTCAACCTCTCTCCTCATTTTCTTCAATCACTCTCATTCCACCAAAGATTCAACTCCAACTTTTTCTCTCCAACTTTTCTCTCTAATTCAAGATCTCAAGGCTGATCATCAAGTGTTCTTCCACTCTTGGTAAGTGTAATCCATCCTCCTTGTGATTTTTACACTTCATTCTACTCAAATCATTGATAGCTTATACAAACTCCATAACTATGATGCTAGATTCTCAAAAATCTTCAAGGCATCTTCAAGTGTTCTTGAGTTAAACACCTCCATTCTTCAACAATCATCTACTGAAAACACTTAAGGTGAGTTCATACCCCCATATTTTCATGTTTTCTCAAGTTTTTAGGGGGGGGGGGGGGGGATACAAGTTAAAACACCAAGAACATAACTACACTTTTCTAACAGCCTTCATCAGAAAAGTTCAACTCCATTCACGGACTGTTTTGGACAACTTAAACATTTTAGTTTTCAAAACTGTTTTAGATGTAAGTAGTTCCAGTTCTTAGCTTTAAAATGACTACTTGAACATCTCCATGTGATTTTTCTACAATTTATGGTGATTTTTACAAAACTGCCTATCATTTAAAACACCAATCCGGACCAGTCGGTGATTATGGACTTTTTCACCCAAGTTGGAGGTCATTAAAAATCATGATAAAAATTATGAGTAAACTAGACACATTTTGGGAACTCTCAGAATTTACGGATTTAGTTTTCAGCTTCGTATGATTTTTCTATGAATTTTCAAAAACAGTGTAGAAAGGTTGAAAACTTGTTAACAGCTTATAACTTTCATAACACTTTGTATTATGTTGAGCAAAGTGTATAACGATAAGTTCCAAATATTGAATGTGTTTCCATGTTAGTTTATCATCATAAACTGAAATATAGTCATTCATGATAAGATTATTCATTCATTTAGAACACGTATATTAAGCTATAATGAGCATAGTTTATGGATTCATAGCATTAAAGCATTCATAAAAGAATTCTTATACATTACAAACGTTTTTGGATAAACTATAATAGGTATAGTTTAGGTATCATTTACTTCTCAAACTTATTTACCAAAGGTTTTCCGTTTAGTTCACGTAAATCTGTTAATGAATAAATTTGTGAGTCATTCCCTTCGGGTTACTTCCAAAGTAACAAAGACAAAAAGTCCTGTAAATTGTAACCAGAGTCTCTTGTAGGGAGAACGTGATAGTTGTATATAGATCTATATTGGGTTTGACAAACCCACACCAGAGCTGCTTGCAACAGCTAGACCGGCAGGTCTGTGGTGACAAGTGTCATTTAACGGCGACGCCTGAAGAACGTCGCATTACGAGGCCGTCTATGTCAAGTATGGTTATAATAGCTCACATGTGGTATTAACAATCATAAGATTTACGGGTTCTAACTTTAAATTAGCGAGTTATGTCTATTTAGCTCACTGAAATTACTTTAAGTATGGAAAAATACTTATACGCCTTCATATCAAAAAGGGTTTTATGTCGATTTAAAATCACTTTTTACGTCAACAATTGCATACTTTATTGTATACTTTCGGTCTTGGTATTTAAGACTACCCATCATTCATTACGGGATTTTTCTCACATCAGAAAGGGTTTTATGCCGATTTAAAACCACTTTTATATCTTTAAGTATGATAAATAGTTGTTCATTTTTGGTCCTGGTATTTAGGACTACATAACTTTTGTAAGGAAAATATCGGATTTTTCTGGAACAACTATACAATTACATGACAAGCTTTTTCATAATTATATACAAAAACTTATGAACTCACCAACCATTGTGTTGACACTTTTTCAAACTACTTGTATTCTCAGGAAATCGCTAAACAGGTAACAAAGTACTTTTGAGGATGGGACGTTGAGGCGTCAAACTTATCATATTTTGTCAACATATTGTAATTGATTTTGAAACATGTAATTCATACAATGATGTAACTCTTTCAATTATATATATGTTGGTTGTGTTTACTTTCATCACTATTGCCATTGTTGTTATGATACTACACATGAAGTCCTCCACCCCCGGACGTTTCCGCCATCCTTGGTTTGGGGGTGTGACATTACCGCCCAAGAACGTTCTTGGGGAGTAAACTCCAAAATGAAGCTTAAAGGCCATCTAGTCCCATTTCCTTGTTAGGTAACTAGTTTAGGACAATATGTATGATCATTTGAGACTAGAAAACAATCAAGAACACCTAGCTTTAGGTGTTTACGGCCCAAGAGTTTCTTGGATCGTAAACACCAAATTCAAGGGCTTAAATGTGCCCTAATCACTCCTAAAGGCTTTAGACTTTAACCCTCAACTACTTCTAGCTAATATGGGGACATTAACACATCAAAAACACCCCTTAAAGGGAGTTTACGGCCAAGGAATACTCTTGGGCCGTAAACACCAAATAAGGGCACCAAAGTGTGCCTAGGGTCCTCCATAGCCTTAATCAAATGCCTAGAAATTATCCTACTTGTGTTTGGGACTTGAAAGAATTAAAACACCCATCCCATGAGAGTTTACGGCCTTAAAATCTAAGGGATATGGTCTTTTGGCCGTAAACTCCTCAAAGGAGTATTATCTATGCCCTAAACTACCCAAAGGATTAAACCACCAAGCTAGGCTTATTCTAGAAATCATTTAGCACTTCAAAACACACATTACCACCAAGATTGGAGTTCACGGCCGTAAACTCAAGGGTTTACGACCGTAAAATCCTTGTGTGGGGTTTATTGGGTAGTAAACTCTTATATAAGGCCCTTTGATACATTAAACCCCTTTAGCCTTGTCCCATAACAACCTAGAAGCAACCCTTAGGGCCTATAACACTTATACCAAGTGTTTACATGTTCCTGAGTGTCCCAACTTATTTCATTAAGTTATTATTGGCTAATTAGTTATATATATGCTCATTATATGATAAATAGGCTCGTGCGTGTGAACAAGTCTCCGTTTGCCACCTAGCACGGTATCCGACACTTCAATCCAATCCACTCACCACAAGTGAGTTCATACCCCTTTAACTAACCTTTGAAATACTTTTAAATGTTTTAAATACTTTATGGGGGGGATACAAGTTAAATGCTTATAGTTATTGCATCAATCACATGTGATTACATCAATCACATGTGATTACATCAATCACATGTGATTAATAACTAGAAAACCAATGATTTTATCACTGTTCAAACTGTTTATCAAACTGTTTTACTTCAAAATGTTTTACAAACTCTTTTACTTATCAAATGCTTTTATTAAACTTTGTTTTACTTCTAATAAATTGCATGCCCCTATATGTATAGATATATAAGCAATGTTTAAAGGGCATAGGAATGCCATCCGCCATATTTCCTTTTTCTCGATTTGGATGTGGTCTGGTGGGATTTCGGGTAGCCCTCCGAAGGTCGTTTCAATATTAATTATATATCAAATGTACATATATAGACATAAAAGTACTCCTTTATTCATACTTATCAGTACATCATCAGTAAGTTACCATCGGGGTAACACAGAATCATACTACTACAATTTCTAGATCAATGAGTCAGTTCATTTATGAGTCTATACATTACATTACTATGAGAACATATACATTACATTACTATGAGAACATATACATTACATTACTATGAGAACATATACGACTATACTAGAAAGAGAACATATACCACTATACTAGGAGGAGAACATATACAACTATACTAGAACAAGAAACATTACATTACATATACAAGAATACGATAACAATTGTGATCCACTGTATCGGAGCATGCCTTAAATGTCATGGCCCGAGTTGTAGCTAAAATTCTCTTGGAGGGAGAGCGTGAGTTTGCGTATAGATCTATACTAGATTGACTATCCTACACCTTGCTGCTAGCTATAGCCGGACCTGCAGGTCTGCGGGTGCCAAACGTCAGTCCGTTATTACGACCATTCGTATGTCGTTGTTACCAGTCGATAGTATGGTGCAATTTATCACATTATACCTTAATATAAATCCGGTTTAAGGTAGTTAGTACAACAGTAGTTCCTATAATACAACACTACAATACTACAATGATTTACCCATTATATATTTTTAGTGATTTTTTTCACTTAAACTTTAATGTACAAACTATATTTTGTTAAATGATAGTTACACTTGGGAAATTACACACTTTTACAACAAACGAGCATACAAAACAGTTAAGCCTTGGTAGAAGGCTACTTTAATAGAAAATATAGGTTTTTCTGAGAGATTCAAACTTTTACAAACACTTACAAACATTTACTTACCTTTTACAAACTTACACTTGAGACATGTTCAAACATTTTTGGTAACACACATCGACACTAAATTACTTATGAACTCACCAGCTTAATGCTGATAAACTCTTTCAAAATAACTTGTATTCTCAGGTTATCAGTAGACAGGTACCGAGGCCAGCTTTTGACAAGATGGAGCGCATCCAAGACTCATCTTACCATTTTGATTTAGATTATATTTTTGGTGTCTAAAACTGTACAGAACACGCTTGTATTAAAATTATATATTTAAAGCAATGGATGATGTTGTTTGCTTATTTACATTTACTGTGTTGTGATACTTTACATGACGTCCTCCGCCCCAGAACGTTTCCGCCGTTCTTGGTTTTGGGGTGTGACAATATTTAGAATGGAGGAATATATGATCCCTTATCTAATGGACGCGTCATTGACTAGGTCAGAGTTCGCGACCGACTTTTAAGAGCTACGATTGTTGGTCGGGTTGTGGAGTCGTACTTTCAATAATAGTTATTAGACTTATCCAAGTGGGAGACTGTTGAATTAGGTGTCTAAGCCCATAACTATAGTTGGTATCTACTTGACCAGGGAATAGCATGGTCCATTTGAGTTGAATATCACCAGGACAATTTGATAGGATGGACTCTTGAGAAATGGTTATTTATGATTTGTTAATATATTATAAGTTCTAATATACTAATATGAAATCATATTATTTAATTAGTATTGATAAAGAATTAGTTTGGAATTAATTTTGTGATCAAAAGAGACTAATTAAATAAATGGGGATTGATTTGGTAAATCATTCATTCTTATAAAGTGGGCTTCTGATCCATAGTTCTTTATGTTGGGCTAAACCCATGTGGTGAACCATGGATACTCCATGGAGGTTAAAACCCACGGAGCCTAAGGAATATGGAAAGTCACGCACATTAGGGTTTGCATGGTGTAACCCTAACTAAGCTACACTCTATAAGAAGCCCCTTAGCCTCCAAAATGGAGTACTAGTTCTTGAAAGATCATTGAGCCGATTTTGGTGTGAGGATATTCTCTCAAAAGTCATCCTTTGTCCAAAGGTGTGTTGTGATTCCATTTGAGGCATTCATACTATTGGTGTTAAGTTCTTAAAGGCCAAAACTACAAGCTACAACAAAGAGGTAATTCTATAACGCATTTCTATGAAGTTTATGTCATTTGTATGCTAGTTGTAGGCTTAATGCTTTGGAAACAATATTGCATGTATAGTTAGAGAAAACATAAATCCAAAGCTTCTACGGTTGTATGTGCACCATAGGATGTTGTAGTATACTAAAACCCAACAATATTATCAAAGCATTTATGAAGAAATGTATTATGTTTATATTAAAACTTTGGGATGTCATCGTCAATACATAAACATAAGCGTAAAGAGACCTTACATTTATTTACATTAATGATTTAAATCTCCTTTATTCTCTCAATGTAATGTAGCTTCGTATCGATACCTGTGATACCAGTAAATTGAGTGGGTTAGGTTGGGAAACCTGATGAGTACATAGGGTTTTCATCCCACAATAATAAAGTTATTATGTTTCATCATCAAACAATTAACCCAATTACCCATCCCTATTATCTTCTTTATTTCTTAAGGATCTACCCTAAGAATCATCTATCGTTCGCTCATTCATTCCTAAGGAATAGGCACGAAGTCCATCGCTACCAATGACACAACTGTCAATGTTATCTATTAGGCACAACTGCCAATATTATCATTTAGGCGCAACTGCCAGGATTATGATGTTCTCTATTAGGCGCACCTGCCGATATTATCCTTTAGGCGCAGCTGCTAGGATGTTTACAGTACATCGTAGTTCAAAAACATCTACAGGTTGTGGTGCATCTGCCAATGTTCATCTATATCATCTTTCATCCCTTATAATTCATCTACTCATGTTCTACCCAACATATTCGTAGATATAAAATACATATACAATTTAAATCATTTAAATATGTATAAATCATTCATCCAACATAGATATTAGGAACACAAATAATATTCACACATAGCATGTAATTTATATTAAATATTTGATATCTATGTGTAAGATGAAAGTAACTATGCACTCGCTTGATTAGTCGTGTATTAACTTGACTAATGGAATCCAAAAGATAGCAAGTGTAACCTCGATGATTAGAGTTTTTGTAATAAAAGATTCTCCAATGCTCTAATGCTTCTATGTTTTACTAACGACACTCGAGAACAAGAAACCAATTCATAATGACTGAGATCTCGAGGCAAAGAGATCTGAGAGAGAAAGGTGTGACAAAATGAAGAGACTTGAGCCCCTATTTATAGTATTATGATTTCTTAGCCATTAAGTTTACTTAGCCATTAAACTTAATTAATTCATTTTTATCCATATTATTTAATTCGTTCTTATCCACATTATTTAATTCGATCTTATCCACAATCTTATCCACATTATTTAATTCGATCTTATCCATAATTTTATCTACATTATTTAATTTGATCTTATTTACAATATTATCCACATTATTTAATTCAATCTTATCTACAATCTTATCCACATTAATTAATTCGATCTTATCTACTATCTTATCAAAATCAACATGTAGCATAAATTTGGATACATATGTACGATTATAATTATCTTAGTCATCTTGTAAAACTAACATGTATACCTTTTTATTAAATGAAGTTGTATGATTACATATTTAAACAACACGTGTTATTTTTAATTAATAAAATATGTATTGGCCTTTCTTATATTTCTTACACCTATGTTGGTTAGATCCTTCAAGTTATACTATAGTCCCTGAGCTAATTATTAATAAAATCATTATACCTTTTATAATAAAATCTTATAATAATCATATGTAATTAATACGAAGTCAGATTTATATGAAATTTATATTTTTGGGATCGGAAAGACGTGCACTTTCTAAATACATAATATATATATATATATATATATATATATATATATATATATATATATGTTTTGGCGCACTTATTTTTACGATTTACGGACGATTCAACTAATTTTTCCTATTTTATTATATTATAATAATCATGAAACACATAATATTCATATAATTCTTCTTTATTACATCAAATAGGTTACAATTATTGACCCAAACTACTACTTTGGTTAAAATTATTTATCCTAAATAATCTTCTATAAAAAAATTAATGCTTTATCTTAATTGACTAGCCCGAATCTGCAGGTGTTACAAAAACAAACACCCAATTAACAATTGGATTACTATCCTTGACTAATGATCCATAATTAGAGTAAATGTCCATTTTACCTTTTCCCCAATTGGGCTATGACCCAAGCTCAACTGTTGATCTAAAAGGCCCAAATTACCTCAAGGCCCATAATTGGCCCACTTTTCCAAATTGGGCCCAAACTCCTTATTAGGCCTTGTCCTACGGTCTAGTTATCTAATTAGCCCAAAACACACCTACTTAGTCTGTTAAAGGCCCAAGAATTTAAGCCCAAAAGATGGTCCAAAACACGAAGCCCAAATGCGAAAACCCAACAGATGGTGTACGCTGGGCGTACCCCAAGCCTCACATTGACAACATACGAGGGCGTTGACCAAGTACATGGGGCGCATTTCTTCCTACACGGGGCGTACCCTCCCAGAGCCCAAAACCTTGCTAGGTGCTTAATGGCTTAAGCACTTAAGCCCAAACTTCAGATCCATGGTTCAAAAGTACTCCCTAATCATAAAGTCTCAAACTTTTAGACTTTAGACGTCCTAAAAGTCCTTAATACATGGTCTTAATCCATTAAGACCTCCCACAAGGAACATGGAGCCAAACTAGCTAAAGGGACCTCATTTTTATGTCTTAGAACCCATCCCAAGTAGTACGTTGGGCGTACATGTGAGTACGCTAAGCGTATTAGGGCGCGCCCTAGTATGCTGGGTGTACACATATGTATGCTAGGTGTACGTGTGTCCAAGTGAAAACCCTTATTTTTAGAGTTTGTGGAGTATTTAAGCATCTTTATGGACCATTTACTCCCATCTCTCCAACCTCTAAGTCCTTGAGTCATTTTTGGCAAACCCTAACTCCATAAGTGTGTGTTTTGAGCTAAGATTGTGTTCCTTGTAGGTTTGAAGAAGAATGAGTTGCATCAAGGTGATTATAGATTGAAGCAAGCTAGTAGATCTTGGATCATCACTTCATTAAGAAGCTCCAGAAGGTAAAACGTGGCCACCTTTATACTTGGTTTGTTTGGATCTCATCTTGGTAGCTTTATGGTGTTCTTTTGTCCCAAAAGTCTCATTGTTATGCATGGTTCGTTTTAGATCTAGCAAGGTAGGAAGTTGCCATATGGCATTGTACATTCTTTTTTGTCATTGCTAATTTGTTTTAGTGGGATTCAAAAAATCTCTCTTTACTACTCCTTTTAGGAGGTACCCACAGTAAATAAATAATGTATAGTTTTGTACTTGAAAGTGAACCTTCAAAATATTTTATTAATTACCAAGTTAAATTAAATTAATTGTTGATAAAAATGTCAATAGATTTTGTACTCATTACTTAATGATATAATTTAAAACATAAATCAAAATTAAAAATCGATAACGTAACAATTCAATACAAAATATTGCATGTATATCATCATACAAATGAGAACAATAAAAGATTAAGAACCCTAAGAACCCCAATTAATTAGTAAATATTTACACGATACTCTTATTAAGCATGTTAAAGTCCTAATTTTTTGTGTTTTTTTTTATGAAAAGAGCAAACTTATAATTTTTACAGTCTAATATTTTCATCCATATATGCTCTCATATTTTAACACAAAACTTATATAAAATACAGATTTACACAGTCCATTTACAGTTTAATACAAAAAATTCACAACTTAATACAAACTGTTTTACAATAATTCACTAATTCAAAGAAGTCAAAAACTCAAACTCTACCACCCCATGCCACCACCAACCACTTATATCAACATAGTAGCCGTCATTTCTTCCAAATCAGGTCTGTAAATAAAGTCATGTATTAACAACTTAAATATTACATTCACAGTCTAATAAAGCCTATTAATTCGCTTGTTTTGAATTTAATGCAAAACAATTATAAAAACTAGTGGATTCTTACAAATTTATACGACAAAGACATAAATATATTCATAAGAAAATTAACACAAAAATTTATACATAAATCATTCATATTTTAACACAAATTATAAAAAATTCACAACAAAATGCAGTCAATTTACAGTTTAAACAGAAAATTCATAGTTTAATGCAGTCAATTCACATTTTTAAACACAAAATAACAGTTTAATATAGTCCATTTCACAATTTAAATAGATATTCACAGCTTAATGCAGTTAATTCAAAGTTTAAAATACAAAATCATAGCTTAATACGTAAAATTCACAGTTTATTACAATAAATTTACAGTTTAATACAAAAAATATAAATTTAGAAAAATAATATCAATTTAAAACTCTTAATACATACAATTCACAGTTTAATATACAAAATTCACAGGTTAATATAATAAATTCACAATTGAAGACAAAAAAAATTTATATTTATAGTCATATATACAAATTAAAACTTATATTTAGACATTAATATATGAGGACATTTATATGTATTAAATTGTGAATTTAATATGTTAATTCATGAATACAATTTACAACGTAATACACAATTCACAGTTTAGTATGTAAAACTCATCAGATACATTGTGTGCACCACATAAATTCATAGTTTAATTGAGGTTTTTAGAACTCTCATTCACAGTTTAATAATCAGTTTAGGACTCTCATTCATTGTATTTATAATATCAAAAAATATTAATTCACGCATTTACAGTAACTAACTTAAATAGAACTAAACAATAGTTGAAACATTAAAACATCACAATTCAAAGCTTAAAAAACCAAAATTCATATTATTTGAGAAAACACTAACATAATAAAATACATTTTAAATTCAATTCATAGCTTAACAACAATAAAACATAAAATGAATAAAAACTTGATGCAAACATTATAAAAAAACATAATAAACATGGATTAACAACTTAATAGTAGAAAAAAAACTATGTTTAACAAAAGTAAACAACAAATGAGAGAATAGAACATTAAATTCACAACTTAATAGAAAGAAAAAAAGTAAACAAATATCAACATAGCTGATGCAAATATGGTATTGTTTCACTAAAGATCAAAGAGAAAAAGATGGAGCTGATTTGGCGGTGCTACACCGTAGTGGCAAGGCAGTAGTTATGGTGGCAGTTGACATCGATCTCAGATCTAGTTCGTCAATCTCATCAGAATTCGTAGATCTGAAGGCATAAATCATAAATCCATAAGCGAAAATCATAGATCTGCTGTCGGAAACCATAGATCTAATGTCGGAGATCATAGATCTGGACTGAACCGCTTTAGATATGATGAAAACAAAGGATTTTGGAAGTTGAAGACATACATCTATGGTTGGTAGAGGTGGTGGTGGACCAGATCTGAACATATCTGGTGGTCTTTGATGGAGATCGAGAAAAAAAAAAGATGGAGGCGAGATGAAGATGTGTCATCAGAGCTCACAGATTTGAACATCAATGGTGGCGAAAATCAGTGGTAAAGTAGATCTGATGTGGTGGTGGAGTAGATCTAGACTTGAAATGCATCACACACGTCAGATCTAATGCAGATCTAGTGGTGTTTCACCAAAAAAATGAAGAGAAAAAGATGATGTTGGAATATGATGGTGACGATGGCCGGAACCGACGTTAGTCAATGGCGGCAACGACGATAGGTGGCGATAATGGTGGTAGTTGATGATGATAGATGGCAGGTTTGTGTTTGAGCTTTTGAAGGTGAGTGGGAGTGTTTGGATGCAAGAAAAATAATCCAGATCTTATTTTGTAGTTTAAGTTTAGAGGTTCTTAAGGTTCTTAACTTTTAGTGGTTCTCATTTTAAAAATTGAAAAATGAAACATAACTATCCACCTATATCTTCATGTCTCACTAAAGCCTTACATGGTTATTGTTGGAGTATTGGTTTCCCATCAGCGTTGTTTGGTGTTTTCCGAGAATTAAACGAAATCATATTGAAAGTATTTTAATAATTAATTTATTATAGATGATTTTATTAGGCTAAGGTGTCATCTCACTATATTACGCACACTCATCTTATGTAACGCCATTTATCATTTACTCCATAAATTTAGGAAATTGTCACCTCTTAATTCCTCATATCCTTATATTTTATTTTAATGAATATAAAACATTTTTAATAAAAGTTGCTAAAATATTAAAAGGAAAAAAAGAAGAAAGAGAATACGATGGATTTCTTTCCTACGGTGGAGCATGTCGTACATCTCATACCTCATGGTATGGTGTTACCACACATAGAAAGATCCTACGTCAACTCTATCGCATGATACAATCGGAGTACACCAAGCCTTAGTCCTTATTTATTTATTTACTTTTTCCTTACGATAATAAGATTTATTAAAATAATTATAAATTGATTTTTTTATTTAATTTGTAACGTGCCTATTTGTTAGAACTTTGAATTCATATAATCTTACTAATAAATCTATTTTTATATTAATTTTTACCTTTTATATATATATATATATATATATATATATATATATATATATATATATATAGGTTCAGGTTCATTTGAACCCATTCTAATTTTATAAGACCGTGACACCAAATCTAAAAATAATTTTAAAATGCAAAATAAATGGAAAAATCCAAAAATTCTTTTTTTAATTATTATTTTCGGAACTTGAATTAACTAAAAAAAAAATTCCGTTTTTTTTGAAAAATACGTAAAATATTCTAATAGAATATTACACTGACATATTCTAAAAAATAATTTTAAAATGCAGAATAAATGGAAAAATCTAAAAATTCTTTTTTTAAATATTATTTTCGGAACTTGAATTAACTAAAAAAAATAAAAAATAAATAAATAAATTCTATTTTTTTTTGAAAAATACGTGAAATATTCTAATAGAATATTACACTGACATATTCTAAAAAATAATTTTAAAATACAGAATAAATGGAAAAATCTAAAAATTCTTTTTTTAAATATTGGAACTTGAATTAACTAAAAAAATAAAAATAAATTCCATTTTTTTTGAAAAATACGTGAAATATTCTAATAGAATATTATACTGTACATATTCTAAAAAATAATTTTAAAATGCAAAATAAATTGAAAAATCCAAAAATTCTTTTTTTAAATATTATTTTCGGAACTTGAATTAACTAAAAAAAATTAAAAAAATAAAAAAAAATAAAAAAAATGCGTCTCACGGTCTTACAATATATAGGTGGTCTCAAATGAACCTAACCCTATATATATATATATATATATATATATATATATATATATATATATATATATATATATTTGGACAAAAGATGATCCGAGTTGGAATTCAAAGTTGGAGATTTTATGCTATTAAAGGCATCAACTTGAAATTCTGAATTTTTTCTTGAAATTCAGAATTTCGGTGTCTACTTCTAACAATTGGATACTTGACACAGGATGTTGAACCCTCATTTGTTCTGATGTGATCATGGGGGAAAAAGACCAGAGTAGCTGTTACAAGATTAGAGATCACAAGCTTTTATTACCTTCTACTTTTTCAGTTGTTTTAAAAGATTATTACTATTCTCCTTACATGGAAAAAAAACATGATTTCATTTTATGCATTGTCACATGATGGTTTTACTTTTGCATTTGATAATAATAATGCTATTATTTTGGTTTACAAAGATAATACTCTTTATTTTAAAGCAAATCTTTGCAATGATATATATGAATCTGTGATTGGTGTAGGTAGAAACAACGATCTATGTCACACCCCAAAACCAAGAACGGCGGAAACGTTCTAGGGCGGAGGACGTCATGTACAGTATCACAACAATGAAAAGTAGTAAATAAGCAACAACATCATCCATTGCATTAATAATATAATTATTATACAAGTGTGTTCTGTCAAATTCTGATAAATACTAAAGCATAAATCAAAATGAAAGATGCGTCTTGATCGAGCACCATCTTCCTTGAACCTTGCATCGGTACCTGTCTATTGTTGACTTGAGGATACAAGTTATTTGGAAAGAGAGTATCAGCTTTAAAGCTGGTGTGATCTTAAGTATTTTAGTGTCTTAATTTGTACGTAAGAATGTGTATGTATATGAACTGTAAGTATGGAAAATGTATATGAACTGTAAGTATGAAAATGTTTTAAAACAACTGTAAATGTTTGAAAAACCCTAGAAATCCCTATGATTTCTACTATTATATAAGGGTGTCTTCTACCAAGATGTAACAACGGAAATTTTAAAACAAATTTTTCATTTAAAAAAAAATGTATTTTCATCCAAAATAAGGCATAGATATCCAATGTATCATGTCATAATACAAATCATATAAATCCCAAGATCATAAGTCCTCCATCAGTGTGTACAAATCACGCCGGTGCCTTCCCACGGTCCTCGCTAGTACCTGAAACACATACACAACAACTGTATGCATAAATGCTTAGTGAGTTCCCCAAAATACAACTTACGCACATATGCCTTTCCAGGCCCTGACCTTCCGGTCCATGTGTCTCAGGGGACTTCCGTCCCTGCTGGGTAAACCTTCCGGTCCTACCCACGCCAACCTTATGGTACACATTATAACACCTTCCGGCCCATAACATATTCGCCTTCCGGCCCATAACATAATGCCTTCCAGCCCATATCAAGCATATCATACATAGCACATATAACAATTAACTTATCACATATAGCACATATGACTCATACCATATACGACCTTCCGGTCACACAGTCAATCCCTTCCGGGTACAGTATAGTGAGAAGACTCACCTTGTGAATATCGATAACTAGCAAATCCCAGAATCACTCGTGCTTGATTCTCCGAGCTAAAATCCCCCTATAACATCATACGTCTCTTATTAACACTTTTACCACTAAAGTTGACTACCCCTCTCAAGTCAACACTAGTCAACCCTTGGTCAACGGTCAACGGTCAACGGTTAACTTTGACCGGACTCGGCGAGTGCACTAGGGCAACTCGGCGAGTCTAGGCGTTTTCACCAACTCCCTAGGATTCCCTTTTTACACGTCGAGAACTTCCCTGACTCGACGAGTTCCACCTGGAAGAATCGCGGGGCCACCCCAACTCAACTTGCCGAGTCTCAAGAACAACTCGGTGAGTCCCAGTTCGACTCAGTCCACCTGTCAACCCTTTCTAACTCGCCCTGACTCACTGAGTCAACCCACGACTCGGTAGGATCATTCTAAGGGCAATCTTCAAGCTACTCGCCGAGTCTGTTCGTCGGACTCGGCGAGTCCATGCCTTGCAACCACTCAAACTTGTTTCTAAGGTCAGATCTGCTCCAACAATTCATAGATCTGGCCTTCCTAGACTGATTCATCACGTAAAGTCCTTATCTTGGTGTTCATAACACACCCCATGGCTCATAAATGGTATTTTGACCTAAGGCATAAGGATTCCAATCCAAAACCCCCATTGATACACAAAAAGCTTGGGCAAAGGGACACTCTGGACCTCCAAGGGTCCAAATCTATAGTCTAAATCGCTTAAGGGACCAAGGAGGCACTAGATCTAGCCACAAAAGGGTCCTATAAACCCTAAATCAATATAAACATCAACATAGCAAAGGATAGCTCGAAGATAGTACCTCAAATGTGATGTTCTGGACTCCAAACTCTCAGAAAGTGGCTCCTCTTGCTTTCCCTTAGCTGATCCTCCCTTTCCCTTGCAAGATGACACCTCCAAGATCAATAATGGCTTCCTACTTTGCTCCAAACGCTCACACTCGCTAGGGTTTCACTCAAAGGACTGGTGAGCACAAATGACGGCCATAAGGCCCTTTAAATAGGTCCCAAACCCAAGAAATTAGGGTTTCATTAAACAGCGCGGACTCGCCGAGTCCATATCTTTTAATACAAGCGTGTTCTGTACAGTTATAGACACCAAAATAATGTAAATCAAAATACTAAGATGAGTCTTGAATACGCTCCATCTTCTCAAAAGCTGGCCTCGGTACCTGTCTACTGATGACCTGAGAATACAAGTTATTTTGAAAGAGTTTATCAGCATTAAGTTGGTGAGTTCATAAGTATTTTAGTGTCAATGTTTGTTGTCAAAAACGTTTGAACCTTTCTAATGTATAAGTTTGTAAAATGTAAGTAAGTGTTTGAAAGTGTTTGTAAAAGTTTGAATCTCTCAAAAAAACCTATATTTTCTATTAAAGTAACCTTCTACCAAGGCTTAACTGTTTTGTATGCTCGTTTGTTGTAAAAGTGTGTAATTTCCCAAGTGTAACTATCATTTAATAAAATATAGTTTGTACATTAATCCTTAAGTGAGGTTATCACTAAACTATGTAATGGGTAAATCATTGTAGTACTGTGGTTTTGTATAATAGGAACTACTGTTGTACTAACTACCTTAAACCGGATTTATATTAAGGTATAATGTGATAAATTGCACCATGCTATCGACTGGTAACAAGGACATAATGAATGGTCGTAATAACGGAATGACGTTTGGCACCCGCAGACCTGCAGGTCCGGCTGTAGCTAGCAGCAAGGTGTAGGATAGTCAATCCATTATAGATCTATACGCAAACTCACGCTCTCCCTCCAAGAGAATTTTGGCTACAACTCGGGCCATGACATTTAAGGCATGCTCCGACACAGTGGATCACAATTGTTAACGTGTTCATGTATATGTAATGTTTCTCGTTCTAGTATAGTTGTATATGTTCTGTTTCTAGTATAGTTGTATATGTTCTCCTTCTAGTATAGTTGTATATGTTCTCCTTCTAGTATAGTTGTATATGTTCTGTTTCAAGTATAGTTGTATATGTTCTCCTTCTAGTATAGTTGTATATGTTCTCCTTCTAGCATAGTTGTATATGTTCTGTTTCTAGTATAGTTGTATATGTTCCTGTGTTACCCCGATGGTAACTAACTATTGATGTACTGATAAGTATGAATATGGAAGTACTTTTATGTCTATACATGTATATATGATATATAACTAATATTGAAACGACCCTCGGATGGTCACCCGAAATCCCACCAGACCACATCCAAATCGAGAAAAAGTAAATAGCGCGGATGGCCTTCCTAAGCCCTTTAAACATTACTTATATATCTATACATATATGGGCATGCAATTTTATAAGGAATAAACTAAAGTTTAATAAAAGCATTTGATAAGTAAAAGAGTTTGTAAAACATTTTGAAGTGAAACAATTTGATAAACAGTTTGAACAGTGAATAAATCATTGGTTTTCTAATTATTAATCACATGTGATTAATGCAATCACATGTGATTGATGCAATAACTATAAGTATTTAACTTGTATTCCCCCCCCCCCCCTAAAGTATTTAAAACATTTAAAAGCATTTCAAAGGTTGATTAAAGGGGTATGAACTCACCTGTGGTGAGTGGGTTGGATTGATGTATCGGATACCGTGCTAGGTGGCAAACGGAGACTTGTTCACACGCACGAGCCTAGTTATCATATAATGAGCATATATATAACTAATTATCCAAATTATAACTTAAAAAAATAAGTTGGGACACTTTGGAACATGTAAACACTTTGTATAAGTGTTATAGGTCCTAGCGGTTGCATCTAAGTTGCTACGGGACAAGGCAAAAGGGTTTGAAGCTTCCAAAGACCTTGTATAAGAGTTTACCACCCAAAAAACCCCACCCTTGGATTTTACGGTCGTAAACCCTTGAGTTTACGGCCGTGAACTCTACACTTGGTGGTTTTGGGTGTTTTAAGGTGCTAAACTATCCCTAGAATAAGCCTAACATTTGTGGCATCATCCTTGAAGTAGTTTAAGGCCCTAGAATGCTCCATAGAGGAGTTTACGGCCTAAAGACCATATCCCCTAGAGTTTACGGCCGTAAACTCCTATGGGGTGTTGGTTTTAATTCTTTTAAGTCACTTGCACATGTAGGATAGCTTCTATGTTTTTGTTTAAGGCTAAAGGGGACACTAGGCACACATTTGTGCCTTCACTTGGAGTTTATGGCCCAAGAGATGTTCCTTGGCCGTAAACTCCCTTTAAGGGATGATTTTGATGTAATTTACTCCCCATTCAAGTCATAAGTATTAAAGGGTAATTGTCTTAAAGCCTTAGGGGTGTTTAGGGTACTCTTAGCCCTTGAAAAAGGGGTTTACGGCCCAAGAGCATATCCTTGGCCGTAAACTCCTATAAATAGGTGATCTTAATTGATTTCTAGCCTCTAATGTTCATACATCAAGTCCTTAACTAGATACCTAACATGGAAATGAGACTAGGTAGCTTTTAGGCCTTGTTTTGGAGTTTACACCCCAAGAACGTTCTTGGGCGGTAAACTCCCGGATCTTGCATTTTAGACATGAAATACATGTTATAAAGCATAAAACAAGTAATAAAACACATCTAGGAAAGTAGACTCACAATCTGGGATGAAAACCTGAAGATCCGTGAGAGAGAAAATGGCTTTTCTCTAGTTGGAAATGTGAATAATGAATTAATTTAATTCAGAAATCTATTTATAGTCCTGAAATATTTTGGCAGAAAATGTTTTTATTCCGGACATTGGACTATAACATTATGAAACTTGGAATGTTCAAATTTCACAAACCCAGGAGCATCCACTCTCCTGATATCTCCTTAAACGTAAACCCTAATGTACACAAACTTATTCGGAAAAGTATGAAATTCACTGAAACTGGATTAGCTTCTAATGAATAGATAATGTTCGTACAAATGGAAATTTCGGGTTGTCACAAATATCATATGGACTGAGACATGAATTATAATCATTCTCTCTGTCCATTTGTTGTTTCCTAATTTCTGATTTATGACGACCGACTAACTGACAAATCAAATCAGTCCAGATTTGGCCAAGCACTTAGAGGTGTCATCACTAAATCATTGTGGGGCCCACAGATGTCGCTTTTATCCACGTGGGGTAAAAGGAACGGGTAAACTTCGGCCCAAATGCTTACTTGTACTTACTCATCAAATTACACATAATAATATGTTTTATAACAACCAAGTTACTCGTGCATTTACATATGTCAATGTGCAACTGACTCCCAACTACAACTCACATGTCTCCGTTTCAAGAATATAAGATATTTTTGTCTCACAATGACTCTTGATAAAATCCATGAAGTGATTCAGATGAGCGTGGGTTGAATGCAATACTCGAAACTTAATCCAGGAGCACTCATGAACACTGTAGCAAACTTGTGTTATGACTAAAACACCTCTAAATACTCATTCATGATAGTTTTTCCTCAATACCTACTTTCAAAGTATGATCGACTGTGGATGGTTTGAATAACCTAATTATTCGGGAAGTCAAAACATGCAAAGTGAAACAGAAGAATAATACTAATCCTATATGGCCCCAAAACGTTTGAGTGTTATACTGATTATTCATTATTTATTGTATAATGTTTCGATTTATCAACTTAATACTTGAATTAAAACAATAGTTGTCTCATGCTCCAAGCATGCACATTATGTTTTCTGCAGTCCTTTCTTTGTGAAATAGATCAATTGAAAACATTTCAATGATGCTCATTTCACAATTCCAAATCCTTATTGCAAGTGTAAGAATTCCAAATTCTTGTCACTGCTAGAAAGTGTTAGATTCTAAACTATCATGCAATAATTCTTTTGTAATGTCTAGGTACCAAAAGTCACAGAGACTTGACCAACGATATTACAAAATTTTCCTTTAGAGATTGTTACAAGACAATTCCATGGAAATGAAGTCTCAAATTCAAAGTACATTCCTTTGAACATCCTTCTTGCATAAAAGTTTCTAACTTTCTCATCTATTCTTCAACTCCCAATATGGAAATATTCCATATTTTCCATATGAAAACTCATTATGAATAGGCTCCTGTCTATTCATAATAATGTCAATATGGTCCATCCATTACTATACTTCCCACTGTCCTTAAGCGACCAATCCTTGTCGAACCCTAGATTGTCCTTAACAGTTGGTGAACCACATTAGTCATATTCGGTTCTATTCCTTTTTCCCTCTTAATGCCCTAGGCATTTGGAAAATTAGAACACGAGAATATTATAGCATATGCAATCGATCCTATACCCGAAGCATATGGGACACGATTCGTAATGTCTAACATAAAGACATGATACCTGATCAGTCTTTTGCTATAATATTTCTATTTGCCATGTTCTCATAATTTTGATTATGAAGAGGGATGCCGTAATCATAACCAAATTTTGAGAACGCAATAACCTTTCCATATATATAGAATTTCCTTATGTTGAATTCTATTTTCCATGTTCTCACAATTTGAACTATGAAAAGGGTTGTCGTAATCATAATCGAATTTGAGAACAGAATTAAAATTTCCATCACAACATTCATATATCTATATATATATATATATATATCAATCTAAGCTTTAGAATTGAAATGAAGTACGAATTCCTCTACCTTAATTATAGCAAAACAACTTTTCAAACCTTGCAGCTTTGTGATTTGAAACCTTTTGTTTTCTATAATTAACATTGCTAACTTGAAGCACTTACCATTATAATTATGCTCCCACTAGCATTATAATTATTATCTTACTAGCATAACACTTATGGTCCCACTAGCTTTGACATGTATCCAGAAATCAGTTGGATTTCTAGAAATCAATACTTATTGACTTTCTTACCAAAGTTCAGATTTCTGATGCGAGATGCTTCGCTAAGACTTTATCTAGGTTTCTCAAAATCATACACCTTTCCTTAGATAGCTCACATGTGTGTCTTAACAATTTTAGAACTTACAGCAATAAGTCTCAAATGTTTAGACCCTTTGCCATTTCTCATAATTCAAATTTTGAATAGGGATGTCGTAATCATAATCGAATTTGAGAATGCAAATATTACAATTCTATCACCTTAAAATCTACTTAGTGAAAGCGTTTCCTCACAATCATTTTCATCAGTTAGATACAAACCTTATGACACTTAGATTTCATGGTGTATGTGTTCCTATCCATGTGAATTTGTCATAACCATAATCACAAGAAAAGGTTAGTCACAAATCCAAACTCATATGGACTGAACTTGTTCAATCTTAATTTATTGCCACCTGGTAGCACAAGGGCCTACCATTGCTTCAAAGTTGTTAGGCAAACAACTGAGAACTCATGGAACTCACATGCATAGTCAAATCAACTAGAATGGGCATAGAAACAAGTATATGTCAACACAATAGGTTACAAACCTCAAGTCGTGTGCTAATGATTAACAATAGGTTTGTTCTTGATTAGTTCTTGAAACTTGTCAAGATCTTTAAGACTCTCATTGACCTCTTGACATATAAGATTCACTTTGTCAAGAAGCATTCCTTGACAAACAAATATTCAATAGTTAGTGTGGTTTCTTATCAAGATTAATACTTCACACAATTGGTCTTAGTTGGTCTTTGTTTTATCCAAAACATCACAACTTACCAATTTAAAATGTACTATAGTAAGAAATCGACCTAACAGTAGGTCTTACATCATACCATACAGAAAAGTTTGACAGTCCTTAGATTCCTAATTAGAGTACTGAAAGTTAGGAATATTTTACAGACAAGTGCTACATAGAGCACAAATGTTAAAGGCTATTCCTTAACCAAAAGACAGAGATGTACTAGACGTCATCTAACGACGACGGGAATTCCTCGGGCGAGCCCTGAGGTCTGACACTTGACGAAACACCTCTTGAAGGTGTCGCTCCTGAGCCCTCTGACGGGCTCGAAGTTCCAAGACTTCAGCTCGGGAGGCAGCCAGCTGTTGCTGCAGGGTTTCATTGGTTCTCCGGGTCCGTTCCATGTCTTCTTCAGGACGGCGAATGCGGACTGTGTTGACACCAGAGTTGGCATCAATCTCCATGACCCGGTCGATGGCTGCTCGACCTTGCTCAACGTTACGACCTATTCTGCGGATAATGACGGGCAGAGCTCGATCAGCAGAACCACCTTCACTGACGTTGTAAAAGCTTCGGTCCCCAAAGTATGGTAAGGGTTGACCCTGTTCATCACTCCAGCGATTCAAGTTGGTTGCCCACAAGGGAGTAGGACCTGGAAAAGCTGGTCGGGAGTTGTTGTTCGGGGCTTGAACTACTGGCGGTAGGTTGTTGACTTCAGGCTCGGAGTCGGATCCATCAAAAAAGCCTTCTGCGAGGTGATCATCCAAAGGGATTGGATGCTCATCTTCGGGCTCTTCTTCGATCCACCCGGCATTGCCTTCATTTGGAAAGTATGGGTCGTCGTGATGGAATCCAGCCATTTAAATCTACGCGAGAAGAGAGGTATAAGAATATAGTATACATGTAACTAGTAGTACAAAATACACCTATAGTATTTTAAGTTTAAGTTCTACTGATCCCCTTGTGGTATTTTTGGTAAGTTTTTAGACTTGTTAACACATCACAACCATTCTAGGGCATATGCTAATCACTCCTAGGACCAGCATAGTTGATCAGGCTATGCCATTCCCAGGACTGACCATACATCCCCGAGCTCACTTGTGATATTTAACAATCGTAATACTTTTGTTCTTGTCATTGTGACACTGATTTTAGTATGAATGCAGACTAGTATACTTAATTAAATATTTTAATATTTAAATTATAGACTCTTGGCCAGAGTGCTTTAATCCCTAATGGGTTTATAGTTTAGTATATCTTTTATGGGTTGATATACTTGATTCACTATAAACAATGCTCTGATACCAATCTGTCACACCCCAAAACCAAGAACGGCGGAAACGTTCTGGGGCAGAGGACGTCATGTAAAGTATCACAACACAGTAAATGTAAATAAGCAAACAACATCATCCATTGCATTAAATATATAATTTTAATACAAGCGTGTTCTGTACGGTTTTAGACACCAAAAATATAATGTAAATCAAAATAATAAGATGAGTCTTAGATGCGCTCCATCCTCTCAAAAGCTGGCCTCGGTACCTGTCTACTGATAACCTGAGAATACAAGTTATTTTGAAAGAGTTTATCAGCATTAAGCTGGTGAGTTCATAAGTAATTTAGTGTCGATGTGTGTTACCAAAAACGTTTGAACATGTCTCAAGTGTAAGTTTGTAAAAGGTAAGTAAATGTTTGTAAGTGTTTGTAAAAGTTTGAATCTCTCTGAAAAACCTATATTTTCTATTAAAGTAGCCTTCTACCAACGCTTAACTATTTTGTATGCTCGTTTATTGTAAAAGTGTGTAATTTCCCAAGTGTAACTATCATTTAACAAAATATAGTTTGTACATTAATGTTTAAGTGAAAAAAATCACTAAAAATATGTAATGGGTAAATCATTGTAGTATTGTAGTGTTGTATTATAGGAACTATTGTTGTACTAACTACCTTAAACCGGATTTATATTAAGGTATAATGTGATAAATTGCACCATACTATCGACTGGTAACAACGACATACGAATGGTCGTAATAACAAAATGACGTTTGGCACCCGCAGACCTGCAGGTCCGGCTGTAGCTAGCAGCAAGGTGCAGGATAGTCAATCCAGTATAGATCTATACGCAAACTCACGCTCTCCCTCCAAGAGAATTCTGGCTACAACTCGGGCCATGACATTTAAGGCATGCTCCGATACAGTGGATCACAATTGTTATCGTATTCTTGTATATGTAATGTAATGTTTCTCGTTCTAGTATAGTTGTATATGTTCTCCTCCTAGTATAGTTGTATATGTTCTCTTTCTAGTATAGTCGTATATGTTCTCATAGTAATGTAATGTATATGTTCTCATAGTAATGTAATGTATATGTTCTCATAGTAATGTAATGTATAGACTCATAAATGAACTGACTCATTGATCTAGAAATTGTAGTAGTATGATCCTGTGTTACCCCGATGGTAACTTACTGATGATGTACTGATAAGTATGAATAAAGGAGTACTTTTATGTCTATATATGTACATTTGATATATAATTAATATTGAAACGACCTTCGGAGGGCTACCCGAAATCCCACCAGACCACATCCAATTCGAGAAAAAGGAAATAAGGCGGATGGCCTTCCTAAGCCCTTTAAACATTGCTTATATATCTATACATATATGGGCATGCAATTTATTAGAAGTAAAACAAAGTTTAATAAAAGCATTTGATAAGTAAAAGAGTTTGTAAAACATTTTGAAGTAAAACAGTTTGATAAACAGTTTGAACAGTGATAAAATCATTGGTTTTCTAGTTATTAATCACAGGTGATTGATGTAATCACATGTGATTGATGCAATAACTATAAGCATTTAACTTGTATCCCCCCCCCCATAAAGTATTTAAAACATTTAAAAGTATTTCAAAGGTTAGTTAAAGGGGTATGAACTCACTTGTGGTGAGTGGATTGGATTGAAGTGCCGGATACCGTGCTAGGTGGCAAACGGAGACTTGTTCACACGCATGAGCCTATTTATCATATAATGAGCATATATATAACTAATTAGCCAAATAATAACTTAATGAAATAAGTTGGGACACTCAGGAACATGTAAACACTTGGTATAAGTGTTATAGGCCCTAAGGGTTGCTTCTAGGTTGTTATGGGACAAGGCTAAAGGGGTTTAATGTATCAAAGGGCCTTATATAAGAGTTTACTACCCAATAAACCCCACACAAGGATTTTACGGTCGTAAACCCTTGAGTTTACGGCCATGAACTCCAATCTTGGTGGTAATGTGTGTTTTGAACTGCTAAATGATTTCTAGAATAAGCCTAGCTTGGTGGTTTAATCCTTTGGGTAGTCTAGGGCATAGATAATACTCCTTTGAGGAGTTTACAGCCAAAAGACCATATACCATAGATTTTAAGGCCGTAAACTCTCATGGGATGGGTGTTTTAATTCTTTCAAGTCCCAAACACAAGTAGGATAATTTCTAGGCATTTGATTAAGGCTATGGAGGACCCTAGGCACACTTTGGTGCCCTTATTTGGTGTTTACGGCCCAAGAGTATTCCTTGGCCGTAAACTTCCTTTAAGGGGTGTTTTTGATGTGTTAATGTCCCCATATTAGCTAGAAGTAGTTGAGGGTTAAAGTCTAAAGCCTTTAGGAGTGATTAGGGCACATTTAAGCCCTTGAATTTGGTGTTTACGGTCCAAGAAACTCTTGGTCCGTAAACACCTAAAGCTAGGTGTTCTTGATTGTTTTCTAGTCTCAAATGATCATACATATTGTCCTAAACTAGTTACCTAACAAGGAAATGGGACTAGATGGCCTTTAAGCTTCATTTTGGAGTTTACTCCCCAAGAACGTTCTTGGGCGGTAAACTCCCGAATCACATATATTTGACAAGCAATCTATGTTATTAAGCATAAAACAAGCATTATAAACCAACTAGAGAAATGTACTCACGATTTGGGATGAAAACCCAAAGATCCATGAGAGAGAAAATGGCTTTTCTCTAGTTGGAAATGTGAATAATGAATGAATTTAGTTCAGAAATCTATTTATAGTCCTGAAATATTTTGGCAGAAAATATTTTTATTCCAGAATTGGACTCTAACATTATGAAGTTTTGAAATGCTCAAGTTTCACAAACCCATGAGCATCCACTCTCCTGATATCTCCTTAAACGTAAACCCTAATGTACACAAACTTATTCGGAAAAGTGTGAAATTCATTGAAACTGGACTAGCTTCTATTGAATAGCTAATGTTCGTACAAAATGGAAATTTCGAGTTGTCACACTATGTATGAGTTTACTCCCCAAAAAGCTAGTCATTTGTGTTTACTCCCCAAATGTCAAAAGAGTAAACTCCAAAATATCCTCTCAAGTATCATCCAAGTTTTTATTCTAGTTCTTCAAACTAGTAAGTGTTCTAACTCTTTCAAGTTAGTATATCACTTAATCTAGTGATTGTACATCCTTTAATCCATTCATTTATGTGTTTTGACTAGTTTTTCCAAAACACCAAGAACACACACTAGTGTTTTTGGACTTAAAGTTCATTTCAAGCTTCCACAATGTAAGTACTTCTATCCTAAAGTCATTTTAAGCTAGCTATACATGTTTATACCAAGGAAAATTCCCAAGAACACCAAGAACAAGGTGTTCACGGTTTTGGGAGGCTCCCAAAACCGTAAACACCAAATATAGTGCCTTAGGGTGCTTTAGGGTGTCTAGATACTTCACAATGCCTTAGGGACTTGTCTAGATCCATCCTTGATGAGTGTATCACACGAAAAGCACCAAAATCATATATTTTTATGTGTTTACGGTTTGGGGATCTCCCAAAACCGTAAACACCTCAAATGTGGTGTAAATGTCCCATAAATGGCCCATGGTTGTTCCTTATGGCTAGAATCTAACCTAGACTAGTGCCATGTTTGAGCTAAGGACTTGAAAACCGCCAAATACCAAACTTAGGAGTTTAAGGTAGTAAACTCATGAGTTTAAGGTAGTAAACTCATGGAGAAATGATCCTTAGACCGTAAACTCCTTTTAGGAGTGTGTTGATGCCACACAAAACTTCCTAAGGCTAAATCATGAAGTAGGAATGCTCGGAATATCTTAGAAGACTTCAAACCAACAAATGGTCATAAAGTGTAGAGTTTACGACCGTAAACCCTTGATTTTACTGCTGTAAACTCCTTGGGTAATGGTCATGAAAACCGTAAACTCCAAGGGAGTTTACCCTTGAACCCCAAACACACTAGCTTTTCCCTACAACACTTAGATGCACTCCTTAGCACTTATAACACTTATACAAAGTGTTTGTCATGCCTTAGAGTGTCCTAACTTTGTTTATTAGTTGTTTAAAGACTAATTGTGTATATACATATATCCTTATATGTTATTAGGATCTTTGTGCGTGTCTAAGTCTTCACTTGACACCGAGCACTTATCTGACACTTCCTTCCGATCCACTTACTACAGGTGAGTTCATAACCCTTAATCAATGTTTTAACTATTTTTAAATGTTTTATGGGGGGATACAAGTAGAATCATGCTACTTATTATATCAATCACATGTGATTAATAAGCAGCATTTAAATGATTTACTACTCATTAGCCGTTTTACCAAACAGTTTCCTTCAAATGATTTTTATAAACATTTTATATGTTTAAAACTCCTTATTACACTGTACATTTTACTCTGTATGTTTTATTTCAAACTTATTTACAATTGTGATTCAAACAAATGTTTCTTTATACTAAATTGTTTTATCAAACCCATGCCTTCAAATCGTTTTATAGATCGACATCAAGTCGATCTTTTCTTAGAAAATAATTATGTTCAAAGGTTTTACAAAAATTACAATGCAATTACAAATGAAAACTATGTTTCTAAGTATTTCTAAGCAATCTATCATAACTCTTAAGCAGTAGCTCAAGAATTTGATCATCGAACCATACGATCAAAATCCATTTCTTTGCGATCAGACTCATCCTACTCTTCTTTTAAGCTTCCTTTCATTTCTTCAATTCTACATAACATCAAAATGTAATTACATTACATCATGTATTAAGAATATCCAAATAGGAACTTAATGGAGTTAGATAGTGGACTTACCTGAAGCAAAGTCATACACTCTGACTTTACCATCCTTGCGGTCTTTCAGGTAAATATGGCAGCTTCATAACCAATGCCCTTTCCCTTGGCAACACAAACATATGGACTCTTTGGGAATGACACATGGGACAATCTCAGACTTAGCCCTTCTCTTTACCATTTGGTCAACCGGGTTGACTATGGCCGATCCCTTTCCATTGGGAAGAGAAAGATTTTCTGTATTTCCAATGTTACCATTGTCGATGTCCATGGAAGTGTGGGAAGTAGATCGTCCAATCAATCTTGCTTTTCCAATGCGTCAAATCATTCCTGATTCAGCAGCAACAAGCAAATATGTTAGATCAATAAGGGTCATGTCGTGATCTCCCATATAGTAGTCCTTAAAGAACCCGCTATATGACTAAGGAAGTGATTGAAGAACCCAGTCAACAACCATCTTCCTCGAGATTTCGACACCTAACTCTCCCAGCTTGTTAGTATGTAACTTCATCTCCAAGACGTGAGCACATACAGACTTTCCTTCCTGCCAATAGGATTTTGAGTGACCTAGAACTTTTCGGTTAGGGAGAATTATTGGAGAAGGTGGATGTCACACCCCAAAACCGGAACGGCGGAAACGTTCTGGGGTGGATGACGTCATGTCAAGTATCACAACACATGCATTATAGTAATCAAAGTACAACAAAACATTGCATTAATAGTAATAGTTTTACATGGTTTACATTACCATACAACAAAGTAATACAAGTAAATATAATAAGTACAGCATGGTACTAAGCTATCTTCATCAACAGCTCCGGGGATGTACCTGTCTAATGCTGACCTGAGAATACAACTTATTTGAAAAGCGAGTATCAGCATTTTTACAAATGCTAGTGAGTTCATAAGTATTTAGTGGCATTTTATCCAAATAACTTAATAAAAGTGGTAGTTTCAGAGTATCCATTACATTAGTGTCTTTTCCATAAAATCCTATATTTTCTTTAATAAAAGCAGTCTTCTACCAAGACTGGGCGGAGTTATGTGGTAAAAAGTAGTTTTTCCCTTAATCGCTATCATTATCAAAATACAGAATTTGATTATTAAAGAAAGCAAGAGGAATTAGGGAAAATAACATATGCCTCAGCAGTGAGGACTGCTGACTAAGGCAAAAGGAATCATAGACTCCAGGAGAGTATCAAACAAACGACACGCCTGGCTCAGTCTAACAAAGAGAGACACAAACCCCAGATAGTACCAAATGAAAGGTACGGCTAGTAAGGTCTAAAAACAGTGAATACAGACCCCGGACAGTATCAAATGAAAGATACAACTAGCAAGGTCTAAAACATAGTGTGACTCTGAGAGTGGGTTCCCAGCATATAGTGTAAATTGCTGGTAAAATACCGTTACCTTAAGGCCATGAATTATAAGGTAACCTGGGATACCCGTAACCATACTAACCGACACTAGAGTACCTGACGCCCTACAAGCGTCTATATAATATGACATTTGTCACCCCTTGGCTTGGTAGGCCGTGGACTGTAGCTAGCAGTCAGGGTGCGAGGGTGTCAATCCCGTATAGATCTATACATACAATGTCCGCTCTCCCTACAGGAGACTCTGGTTACCAACTAGACGACGGAGAAGGCCGTGTCCCGAAGATGCATCCCAAATAGTGGGTAGTGTGTTTCCAATATGAGTGTTAAACTAGAGGTAGAGACTCATAACTGAACTGACTAGAGTAAACCTATATGTCTATGCTTGTGTACATAATATATAACTAATGAATCAAACGACCTTCGGATGGACATCTAATCCCACCAGACCACATCTCAACGAAGAAAAGGAAATAGGGCGGACAAGCCTTCCTAAGTCCTTCAATCATTATTTATATGCATCTATACAAGCACAGACATACATCTAACTACGTTTGGGTGTGTAACAAGTGGAATCATATCGTGAAGTATAACCGAATCGTGATGTATAACCGAATCGTGTGGAATAACCGAATCGTGAAGTATAAGCGTACAGTGTGGAATAACAGAATCGTGATGTATAAGCGTACAGTGTGGAATAACTGAATCGTGATGTGTAAACGAACAGTGTGAATAACCGAATCGTAAAGTATAAGCGTTACCAAATATAAGTGTATCACGAAGTGGAAACATTATCAAGTAGGAGTTTAAACTAAGTAAAAGCGAAGGAGCGGTATCTAACAACTAAGAGTATACGGCATGAAAGAGAACTTTGATGAAAACCTTGGAAAAACCTTCATACTTAAGAAAATCACAACTTGGTATTCTTTGGTAAAATAAGTTTGAAAAACTTTAGAAATTTTTTGGAAACCTTTCATAAATCAGTTTAAAATGAACTTTGATAAAACAGTATAAGTAAGAGTTTTGAACAAGTGAAAATATTTTTGAAAACCATTTATAGTATCCTACTTGGTAAAACAGTTTACAGTGTGGTAAATCCTTGTGCATGCGGGTTATCAATCACATGTGATTGATATGATAACTGGCATGTTTAACTTGTATCCCCCCCCCTATAAAACATGTAAAAACATTTAAAAGGTTCATTCAGGGGTATGAACTCACCTGGTGTAAGTGGATCCGACGAAGGTGCCGGTTCGGTGCTCGGTGTCAAGTAAAGACTTGGACACACTTAGTGACCTATTAACATATGATAACATATGTTTACATACAATTAGTATATATAATACCAATTAAGCAAGTATACGCATCCTAAAGTGCGGAAAACACTTTGATTAAGTGTTTGGGGTGTCCCGGGTAACATTTAAGGGCTCAAATGGCTTAGGAATGGAGTTTACTCTTCAAGAGTAAACTCTATACATAGAGTTCACGGCCCTGGGACACTCCCCATGAGTTTACGGTCGTAAACTCATGGTGAGGGTGTTCTAGGGTGCTTAAAGGCCTTATCTCAATTGTGGAATTTTGCTAGGTCCAAATATAAAAGGTATGAATGGGTTTGAGGCACTTGAATGAACCAAATGGGAGTTTACAGCCCCAACCATTGGAGTTTACGGCCGTAAGCTCCCAATGACATCTTTCTTGTGTGTTTTAAGGGCTTAAGTGGTTGAGAATAAATCCTATGTATTTTTCCAAGTCAAATGGGGAGTTTAGGGCACCATTTAACCCCTTTATAGGAGTTTACGGCCCAGGTACCCTTTCATGAGGGGTTTACGACCGTGAACTCCTTATGGAGTTTTTTTAATTGAGTTTAAGGTCCCTAGCTTGTTGGTGGTCGATTCTAGAATTTAATCCAAGGCCATTGGTGTGTTTAAGGGCATTTTTAACACACAAATATGAGTTTACTCCCCATGAAGAGGAGTTTACGGCCCAAGCATGTTCTTGGGCAGTAAAATCATGTTTACTCCCCAAAATGCTAGTTCAAGGTGTTCTAAGTCTGATTCCATAAGCCTACAAGTCATATCTAAGCCTTAGGGACAATTTGGAGGGGTTTGGGGGCTTAAAAACCCCATTAAATGGTGTTCACGGCCCTAGAGTGTTCTTGGGCCGTAAACACCTCATTTTGTCCCTAATTTATGTTTTAAACTCGAATTTGCAGGCTAGATAAGCTATATAACAAGTTAGGGTAGTTTACCTACTCGTTTGGGGCTCGAAACGGACGATTTTTGGCTCGGGAAAAGTTTGTAGAGAGAGAGTTTAGAGAGAGAGTAAAAAGGTTGAAATGGAGTTTACTCTCCCTTATATAGGGGTTGGAGTTGAAGCTCAATGGGAATTTACCCGATACTGTCATTGTACGGGGCTTTTGGTCGCACCCGATTTAGTGGTCGTAATAATAAAAACTAACTTTTTCCAATTAAATGGAAATGTATATCACGTGTTTTTATTTATCTTATTACGACTACAACGACATAAGAATATAAATAAATAAATCATTTATTTATCTGGCGGCCTCTAATTAACGGAACTTTTATAAAATGGAATATTTCGTTAACGGTAACGGGGTAATGTAACGGAATAAACTTTGGGTTGTCACAGTGGAGGAAGTAAAGTTCCACTACAGCACGAAAAATGGATTAATCTTTCACCTTGATCGCCTTGCGGAAATCATCTTTATAAAGAAAGTTTTTTTTTCAAAAGATTCGGGAAGACCATAGTTGTCTGAACTAGACATCTACAATGGGAGAAATTCAAGTTTAGTTGATTTCAATCCTTAATATAACACCCAACATGAAATATTAAGACTAGGACCCAACACAATATTTTACAATTTGGAAGAGGTATGCCGTAATCCAAACTGCAAAATATGTGAAGGTAGGTAAATGACGATTTACCAATTTCCACCATGAAAAACGAAATTGATCATTAGCTGTTAAATGGATTGAAACTCCTAGTTCCTTTGAGATTCATTGAACAATTCAATGACATGTTTAAATCTCGATTGTGCCCTTCAAGTTTGTGACTGGGATGCCGAGGATCACAAACAAGGTGTGAATAATCATGCAAATTAGCTTGGTACACCCAATGTTACAACCACCTAATCAATGTGCCGGTTAACCACATACACTTCATTCATCTATGATTAACAGCAAGCTACCCTTTGCCACGCACTGTCAGTCCCAGATTAGTGTGTCAGTTAATCACACACGTTCCACTAACGACTTAACAAGGTGCAAAGTGCAATTTCATGGGCTAGCACCAAATTCACATTTTCCTAAAGTAACTAAGATTGGTAATTTTGATAAAAGTTTAGTTACTTTATAATTATCATTATACTTTTAATGAAAATTAATGTCCTGTCAAATCCGTTCGGCTAACGACCCTCCACCATTCAAGGAAAACACCTATTAAACTGTCATTTTATAGACAATAACCTTATACCCCTCTTATAGACCAGCTTCGTGAATGAGGCCTACTAACGGTAAGACTAACTTATTCTTATACATACATATATATATATATATATATATATATATATATATAATTATAAACTTATAATAATATAATAGTATAAGGGTTGAATTTTAACTTTTAAAATCCTAGGGTTTAATTTGGAATTAAAGTATTCATAAGTGAAACTTTACAAATTCCAAAACTTGAGGGAAAGTTTTGAAACTTGTCAAAACTTTTGGTTCCCATAACTTATGAGTTTAATATGGTTTTTATGAAAAACTTTTTAAGTTCCATAACTTGAGTTATGGAAGACTTCAAAACCATTTAAAATGACTCTTAAAAAAAGAGACTCTTGAAATTCCATAACTAGAGGATAAGTTACGGAGTTCAAAAAAAATGCATTTATGAAAAAAAAAACATATTTCATAACTTGAGGACAAGTGACGGAGTTCATAATTGGAATTTGGATCAAATATTTTAATTAAGACAATAATCAAATAATTTTTCTATGATCTAGATAAAACTCATAAGTCAAGATAATTCACATTAACTATTTACAAGAAATTAGTCTATCATATAAACTAATACAAATCTTGAAACTATGACAATTATCTTGTAATTGGACAAGCATGATCATTACCATATCAAAAAAAAAAAAAAAAGATTTCATGGTTTAAAAACAGTTAGGGATAATGTTCCTAATCCAATTTGGCCAAAAAAGATGAAATTTTTCACACAGATGTATCACCACATCGTGGTAAATATTTCCACGTCGTGGTAGGCATGAAGAAACGATTTTTTAGTTTTAAAAAACAATAAGCATCAAGTATAATGGGAAAAAAACCCTAGGCTCTGACACCACTGTTGGGTTTTAGTATACTACAACATCCTATGGTGCACATACAACCCTAGAAGCTTTGGATCTACGTTTTATATAATTATACATGTAATATTGTTTCCCAAGCATTAAGCCTACAACTAGCATACAAACGACATAACCTTCATAGAAATGAGTTATAGAATTACCTATTTATTGTAGCTTGTAGTTTTGGCCTTTAAGAACTTAGCACCAATAGTATGAATGCCTCAAATGGAATCACAGCATACCTTTGGACAAAGGATGACTTTTGAGAGAATATCCTCACACCAAAATCGTCTCAATGATCTTTCAAGAACTGGTGCTCCATTTTGGAGGATGAGGGGCTTCTTATAGAGTGTGGCTTAGTTAGGGTTACACCATGCAAACCCTAATGTGCATGACTATCCACATTCCTTAGGCTCCATGGTTTTTAACCTCCATGGAGTATCCATGGTTCACCACATAGGTTTAGCCCAATATAAAGAACTATGGATCACAAGCCCACTTTATAAGAATGAATGATTTACCAAATCAATCCCCATTTATTTAATTAGTCTCTTTTGTGCACAAAATTAATTCTCAACTATTTCTTGATCAATACTAAATAAATAATATGATTCCATAATAATATATTAGAACTTATAATATATTAACAAATCATAAATAACCTCTTCTCAAAAGTCCATCCTATCAAATTGTCCTGGTGATATGCAACCCAAATGGACCATGCTACTCTCGGGTCAAGTACATACCAATTATAGTTATGGGCTTAGACACCTAATCCAACAAATATATTTATCATGTTTTCTAGGAACAAATTCCATAATATTATTCTTTAGAATGGATACTCTTATCTTCAAATAACTATAAATAAAATTTTTAAAATGACCGTAAATTTGGGGATGTCACGGTTTTGTTGTGATAGTTCGGGATTTTTGTGAACCAGCAGTCAGAGGTTTTCAGTATGATTCGGCATTGTGAGGTGAGTTTTCCTCATTGTCGGTCTATTGGACTTATATCCTATTATGCATGCTTTTATGTTGTTATGATCTGTTAGATCGGTATCCTGGTAGATAGGATGTTGCTATGTTGTTATGATCTATTAGATCGGTATCCTGGTAGATAGGATGTTGCTATGTTGTTAGGATCTGTTAGATCGGTGTCCTGGTATATAGGATCGATGATGATATGTTTAGTGATCTGTAGATCTGTTTACTGGTTGTAGTTTGTTATATGTTTATCTGTTAAATGTGCACATGTTTGGTCGGTGGCTGAGGCTTCCTTGCTTTGTGTGTAAGCCAACAGGTTGGGTCATTCCAACCCAATGGTAGAGGGCCGAGGGTATTCTATCCCGAGGATGATTGGACCCATAGTATGTTGGCATTCCAACCCGATAGTTGAGGGCCAGGGTATTCCAACCCGATGGTTGATTGGACCCATAGTTTGTTGTCATTCCAACCGGATGGTTGAGGGGCCTGGGGTATTCCAACCTGATGGTTGATTGGACCCATAGTATGTTGGCATTCCTACCAGATGGTTGAGGGGTGTTGGGCGTTATATGTTGCGTCATTGGGCTTATTGTATTTAGTCCTTTGTGTACACGGTATTAAGCCTGTCCAGCCATCTCATTTATCAGGGTTTTGTTATTTATAGTGCATGCAGGCACCGTAGTAGGTTAACGCTTTTATCTTTGAAATCCTTGTAAACCCTAATCACGCCTCTACAGTAGAAGTTATTTGTCGAGCTCTTCTGAGATTGTGAAGCTTTATTCATTCAACTTATTTTGAATCATTGTTGTGTTCTTTTTTACTTCCTGTTTAGAATCTTATCGGTCATTAAGGATTATATCCAAACAGTTGGTATCAGAGCAAGAGATTGTGTAATATTGACGATGTGATCTCAATATTACCCTATATTTTTACACGTCTGATTCTTAAACAGGTTACAAAGATCTTGTTAAAATGTCGCACGACTATTCTCAAATCAATTCCATCAGCAGTATTGGGTCAACAACAAGGATTCACATTCTCTTTCCCAGCGATTATGAAGTTGTGGCGCTTCATTTTGAAGATTATGTTCTAGGTTTAGAAGATAATAGTTACTTGATCTAGCAAGCTAATATTGTTGGAGCTTTCATTCACTCTGGAATAAGAAAGGGGACTAAAACTCAGGCCGAGATCAATCAACTTATTCTTGATGTCAAAGAAGCTCCTCAAGATGAGAAAGAAAAAATGCAAAGCAACATCAAAGCAATGAGATTCATTAGATTCGCATTGTAAGCTGATACCTTTCGCCTTTTCGGTTCTTGTGATACAGCCAAAGCAATATGGGACAAGCTTAAAGAGCTCTATTCAACAGATGCATATCTGAAGCATTCTACTCAAACGCTCATGTTGTCTAACTTTGGTGCTTTCGCACAAAAGACTGATGAAAATCTTAGTCAAGCGTTCAATCGCTACAATCATCTTTTGAGCAGGATGACGAAACATGGCATTGGACGTGAAATCATTGAGAAGACGGTAACATTCATGAATGGATTAAGGTCAGAATGGATGGTGGTGGTATCAATGGTGAAAGCTCACAAGCAGTTTCGCAATCACACCTTAGCAAAGTTGGTTGGCATTTTGAAGTCACATGAAAGCGAAGTGACTAAAGAAACGAAAGTTGTGTCTAGCATGGGTACATTGGCACTAGTTGCAATGGGGAAGCAAGTAGCTGAGGATGAAGATGAAACTAATCTTTCTGACTGTGAGCTCACAAGTGAAGAGTTCGCTTTGATGGTGTCAAATCCTAGGAGATTCGCAAAGAAGAAGTTTCCCTCCAACAAAACCCGAAATTGGCAGGGAAGCTACAGTTTAGAAAAAGCGAAGGAGGAGAAAGTGAATAGCTTCCAAAAGGAAGAAGAAAAGAAAGAGAAACAGCTTGCAGGTGATTCAGGCCATGATTGCAACTATTGTCATGGAAAGAATCATTTGGCTAAAGAGTGCATGCTGAGGTGATTGAATGAGAAGAAAGAGGGAGAAGAAGATGAGGCCTACCATCTTCGCAAGCTTGAGGAAATCAAGCAGAAAAAGAAAGCAGATAAATCGATGCCTGCTTTGATTGTGCAGGGTAATAATGTTGAAGATGAATTCGGTGGAGTGGAGGTATGGTCCACTGATTCAGAGGATGAAGAGGTTAGAAGGCCCACTCACGGAAAGAGTTTTGTAGCGAATGAAGGGGATTCGCATATAGGTGGAAAGCGTTTTATGGTGACAAATGATGTGTCACAAATGCGAGGGTATGCAACAGATGGAGGACAAGGAGAGGCGAATGGAAGAAAGGATGACAGTTGCTTCACAGCGAAGCCAATTCTTGCACAAATCAGCGAATGTGATCAGTTGATTAATAAGGTACATTCCATTCTTGAATCTCTTAACATTCATGTATCTAATTATGAAACTGAATTAAACGATTTAAAATTCACCTTTTTGAATGTAAGTGAAAGTTTGAAACAAACTCGCCTGTCAAACGCTACATAACCGATCAAATCAGCAGGGTGTCGTCCAAGAGTGAGGAACGAAGGATGTGGATAGAGAAGGTAGAGTCTGAGCTATCTAGGTCTACGGACGAGTCTATTTATTTACAACGAGACAATTTAAAGCTTTTAAAACAACATAACATTTTTGTTTGATTACTAAGAGGCTTTATTTTAATATCACTCAATTGCATTTGGATTGTGAAATTGGTAAGAAAATTCATAAAATGATCTTCCAATTTTTGGAATTAAAGGAATATGAAATTGATGTTGATTGTTATCAATGTGAATCTATCATCTCATCCGACAAAACCTCACAGGCTTATAAAATTGGATTTGACAAAATTGACTCATACATTCAGTCAAAAGACCACAAGGACATGCTGAGATAGTTACTCGATGAAAAAGACATGTTAAAGATCAAAACCGAAACCATACAAAAATTTGATTCATTAAGTTCGAAATTAAGTTCAAACAATACATTAAATGTTGATAATACTTCTTAATTCGATGAGGAAAATGAGATGAGTGAAATATCTATAGAAGATGAGGTTGACTGTTCACAATTTCTTAAAAACAAACCTGAAAAAGCGAAAGCTATCATTTCAGAAAATTCAGTTGAATTCGCACATCTTTATCAAAATAATCCAAATGTTCTAAAGGAAGTTGTGACTGTCTTTCCAAAGGTACAAACGTCACCTAACCAAGTCTTTACAGCTAATGGTGTAAGTAAATGTCAAACTGTCGAACTAACGTCCTTAGTCGAAGCTGATAATGCTGATGGGTGTGATGAGCACTTTTGGTCCACCCCGATTGACAATGCTGACGAAACAGTAGGTCTATCCGAGAAGACCTCTTGGAGAGTTAAAGGAAGGTTTGTAACTGAACCTTTAAATAAGGTTAATACTACCTACGAAAAGGGAAGTTCCTATGGAACCAAGGATAATCTCGCTAATAACTCTTCAGTTCAAGAAAACACTCATGTATGAAAGATAAGGGCAAAAGTGAATGTTCACAAATCTGCTGAACAGTTCGCAGCACAAAAACATCAACAAAACTCCAAGTACAACAAAAATCTGTAGGAATGAAAACAATTTTGGAGGTCAAGGAACCCTAACTTTGTTCACCATGAAAAGCGTTTCAATTCTCAGACGAACTTTGGATCAAATGCCAAAAATCAAAAAGTCTCTTCAAACGCGAATCCAAAAGGCATCTCATCTCATAAGTCTCACAACCCTCAGGATCAAAGACACACAATTCATCTCAGATCCACTACCTACAAACCCACCTATCATTCAAATCATAAGTCAGCTCCCAAGAACACCTTCGTTTCTAAGCCAAGAGTTTCGCACTCTTCCACCTCCTCACCACACGATAAAGGAAAGGCAAAGATTATTTCAGAGTCACACACTCCTTCTAGAACTAAGGAGAAAGAGTGAAAGCTTGTTAAAAATCAAATAAGAACTAACTTGAAAGAATCAAATTAGAAAGATAAGTGTATCAAGGTTTTCACAATAAAGAAGAAAGATCAAACAACCTTAATAAAACGAACTTGTATGATTGATCTATCTATTGCTTATCCAGTTTCTGTAAAAGGTTCACGATGAACCAAACACCTTTAGTTCCTTGTTGGTTTGAAAAAGAAGGAGTTGCATCAAGGTGATTAGAGATTGAAGCAAGATAGTAGATCTTGGATCATCACTTCATTAAGAAGCTTCATAAGGTAAAAAGTTGCCACCAACATGCTTGGTTTATTTGGATCTCATCTTGGTAGCTTTATGGTGTTCTTTTGTCCTAAAAGTCCCATTGTTATGCATGCTTCATTTTGGACGTTTTGGGTTGTCCTTTCAGACCCTAGGATAGGTTCTAAGACATAAAAATGAGATCCATTTAGCTAGTTTGGCTCCATGTTCCTTGTGGGAGGTCTTAATGAATTAAGACCATGTATTAAGAACTTTTTGGACATCTAAAGTCTTAAAGTTTGAGACTTTATGATTTGGGAGTACTTTTGAACCATAGATCTGATGTTTTGGCTTAAGTGCTTAAGCCATTAAGCACCTAGCAAAATTTTGGGCTCTGCGAGGGTACGCCCCATGTAGGAAGAAATACACCCCGTGTACTTGGTCAGCACCCCCGTATGCAGTCAATGTGAGGCTCGTGTACGCCCTGCGTACCTTCATGGTACGCCCAGCGTACGCCATCTGTTGGTTTTCACATTTGGGCTTCATGTTTTGGACCATCTTTTGGGCTTAAATTCTTGGGCCCTTAATGGACTATCTGAGTGGGTGTGTTTTGGGCTAATTAAAGAGCTAGACCTTAGGATGAGTCCCAATAAGGAGTTTGGTCCCAATTTGGAAAATTAGGCCAATTATGAGCCTTGAGGTAATTTGGGCCTTTTGGATCAAGAATTGCGCTTGGGTCTTGGCCCAATTAGGGAAACGGTAAAATGGACATTTACTCTAATTATGGATCATTAGTCAAGGATGGTAATCTAATTGTTAATAGGATGTTTGTTTTGTTATGATAGTTCAGGATTTTTGTGAACCATCAGTCGGAGGTTTTCAGTATGATTCGGCATTCCGAGGTGATTTTTCCTCATTGTACTTATAGGTCAAAGGCACCAATGTCGGCATGTTGGATTGATATCCTCTTATGCATGCTTTTATATTGTTATGATCTGTTAGATCTATATCCTGGTAGATAAGATGTTGCTATGATGTTATGATCTGTTAGATCCGTATCCTGGTAGATAGGATGTTGCTATGCTGTTAGGATCTGTTAGATCAATGTCCTGGTATATAAGATCGATGATGACATGTTTGGTGATATGTAGATATGTTTATTGTTTGTAGTATGTTATATGTTTATCTGTTAAATGTGCACATGTTTGGTCGGTGGCTGAGACTTCACTGCTTTATGCGTAAGCCAACAGGTCGGGTCATACCAACCCGATGGTTGAGGGCCGAGGGTATTCCATCCCAAGGATGATTGGACCCATAGTATGTTGGCATTCCAAACCGATAGTTGAGGGCTGGGGTATTCCAACCCGATGGTTGATTGGACCCATAGTTTGTTGGCATTCCAACCCGATGGTTGAGGTGCCTGAGGTATTCCAACCTGATGGTTGATTGGACCCATAGTATGTTGTCATTCCAACCGGATGGTTGAGGGGCCTGGGGTATTCCAACCCGATGGTTGATTGGACCCATAGTATATTGGCATTCCAACCCGATGGTTGAGGGTTCTGGGGTATTCCAACCCGATGGTTGATTGGGCCCATAGTATGATTTTTTGTATGTGTGCTATTGTTTGTGTGTTGGTATTTTGGGGGAACTCACTAATCTTTGTGCTTACATTTTTGGTTTATGGTTTCAGGTTCAGTGGATCGTGTCAAGGTGAAGGCATGAACGTACACATCCTCGCGTTTTTGGACTTATGATTTCAAGGAAACTCTGATAATGGGAATGTTTTGAAAACTATGTTGAAAGTGATATTTATTTTTAATAATGTTCGGGGAACAATGGTTTTTGTAAACACTTCTTTAGAAAAGGGTTGTTTTGAAAAGTTTAAATTTTATGATTTTTTATGGATGTTACACTATTTTTAATTTTAGGAAAATGTGTAGTATACCAACTTAAATAAATCCCACAACGAACCGGAACTGAAATTATATATATATATATATATATATATATATATATATATATATATATATATATATATATATAAGGAAAACGGATGGCGCCAAATGATGCGACCTTGCTCTGGTTCTTGCTAGACTCTAGCAACAGTTCTTGAGCTGCTCCTACAAGATCACAGAGAAAGAAGGCCGTCAGCCATTTCCCGGGAGGAGGCTCCCGTAAAGACGCTCCAACGGTCAAGTTAGTTGGGTTATGTGGATGTGTATGAGTGTATCTTGGTGAAAGCGACTTACCTGTCAGGTTCATGATCGTTTCCTTTTATACTCAGCGATCCTTCTCGTCCGTACGAGGCAGGATCGCCTGGGCCGACAGGATCAGAGGAACTGATTGGAGGATGGTGCTCCTCTATCTGTCAGATCACTGTCATTGGTCCGGATGGTAATGCTCTGATCCCTTGCTTTGTCGCCTGACCGTATCATTTGTCTTGGAGCCGAGGGCGCTCTTGGCGGCCGTGAGCCTTTCGCAAGAGTGCCTCTAGCGGGCACTTATCCTTTTTCTAGAGAGCCCTGCCCTTAGGGGCGTTGGCGGGCGCTAAGCCCACTGGGTCTGGTATGCCGGGTGCGCCAGCCTTCTGAGTTGGGCGCGGTTCTTTCGTGTTGGCTAGGGCACGTTATCACTTTCTTTTCCTATTTTAACTCTCAGATTCCTCCATATTTATTAGCTACAATCTTGACTCTCAAATTCCTCCATATTTATTAGCTATAATCTTGAGTAGCTATACGAGTAAGAACAAGGTTATATTATTGGTTACAATCTTTAATATATTTTCATTATTACACAATTGGTCCTTTGACTTAGTTTAAAGTCAAACAACCTAAAAATGGTTTTCTTACTATTAATTGTCCATTTACTTCAGAAATCTATGGGAATATGCAAGGCTCTGGTAGCAAAGAATATATATGAATTGAATTCAAATCAAAAGGTACTTATGTTGGGTTTTTATTCAAAAATCCGGTTTCACAACCGGTAGAAATGACAACGGAAGCTTTAAAAATGTTGAATAAGACTAAAACTATTTTACCCACCAAGGTTCATTTTGCAAGAGTTAGAAAGATTAAAACAACCATAGAAGGGAAAACATAACAACCTTTGAAGACTTTGATCCTCATGGGAGGTTGGAAGTTAAAGAAGTGTGGCATGAAACTCTAAAGCAAGAGTTCTCTACAAGTATCCACCAAGCAAGAGTAGAACCACCAAAACATGCTAGTATTCACTTGTAATTTATTGTTCATAAGCCATTGAAATATATATATCAAATATATGTTCAAATGTGAAGCAACAAAGGGACTTTTTCTAACATCAAAATGCAAGAGAATGGAAGAGAAGAAGTGCCTTCAAATCTCGAAAACTTGGCAGCCTTTTGGGAGACTTTGCTCTCGGTTTTGCATAGCCAAAGAAGAAGAAGAATGAGGCTTGCAAGAAGTGTATCAAAAACCCTTCCATGCTCTCTCTTATATAATGGATAAAAAGTGAAAGGATACCATAAAGTAAAAAGAGAGACAACTTTGTCCCAAGCATGGAAAAAGAAGACCATGCTTGGTCTCCTTCATATTTTTTTAGAAAACATGCACAAAAGAAGATAAAAGTTGTCTCATAGCTAGTTTATATACACATACATGTTATCTTTATAAAAATCAATCATTTATATAAAGAATTCCCAACTTATATATATATATATATATATATATATATATATAACTAGTCATATATAAATATCTTATTTTATATAAAACTACATTTTATATAAATTGTATCTACCGTATTAAGATATAAATATGAATATATAAATATCGTATTTTATATAAAACTACATTTTATATATATTGAACTAGTTTGTTAAGATATAAATATAACTTATAAATAATCATACTTTATGATATATTTCATAAGTTGTTATTTATCCGATAAAAATTATTTCCACAAATAATAAATTCCCAATTAGTAAAATATTATTTACATGAAATAATAATTTTCCAATTAAATACAAATGTTGATATATTTATTAATAATCAAATTATACTAATAAATAATCAATTGACGGTAACTTGATATATGGTGTGACCCTATAGGATCATAAATTATTAGCAATATCATTTTATAATGACTCTTGGGCATACTAGATCTTTCAATCTTCCACTTGCACAAGACTCACCATAGATTGATATAGACAGTGGTTAATGTCTAGCAACGTTTCACTGCCCCCAATAACATATGACAAAAAATTCATTCATCAACATCTAATTCCCAAAATCTCTAAGCTTCAATTGATGTATTAAGGTAAGTTTATCAATTATCCCTGACATCCTATCGCAATCAATCTCATTTGTAATGCAACTTTGAGTAACGTGCGTTAGATGTCTAACTCTCAACACATAAGAGGAACAAATCCCATCTTGACTACATAAGCCTCTTGCATAGTTCACACCATACCCAAATATGACTTTTATAACTGCCCGTTCAAGGAACAACATTTTGTCATATCAAAGCACAGCACTCCCTACACTTAAGTCCCACTATGTATCTCATGTATTAAGGATACAAAGACAGTACCTTTTAATCAAGTATCACTCATAACTGCAGTCTATGAGATGATCTTGATATGGGTCCGTTCGGTACTAGTCCTCTGACAAGTACCTATGAAACTTGGTTACAACTACTTTCCTACTTTCATCTAGTGAGATTCAACCAATCCATTTCATATTAGTCTTACTTCATAATTGCTCCAACAATCATGACCGACTATGAACCTTTAGAATAATAAGATTATTCAAGGATTAAACATGTTAATATAGAACACAACAAGTATTAATGTAATGATCATATCCCAGTATATCAAAACATTATTTAATAGTTGTTGTTACAATGTTCCAATATCCAAATACTAAATTCAAATCAAAATCCCATTACTAGAATAATAAAAGTCTTATTGTTGAAGTGTGACCACTCATACTTAGCTTAAAAAAAGACTTTAATAATAGATTCAACTAAATTTAATTTGTGTGAATTTCATGAATATTATATCTGCATATTTGACTTTTACTTTAGGTATAGTTAAATATCTTGGAGAATATGATTAGTGTTCTTTCGTGACATAGAGTCCCTTATCTTGATTAAGTTAACTCTCGAAGTCACAAAGATTTCTATGTGATCCTTGAATGGCAGAAACCAACATAGTTTTTCAATGAACTCATTCATCCAATCATATTTGGATTTAACTTTAAAATTTGTATTCTTATTTTGTAGTAGACTGTGTCATTATGTTTTGCTTGGACCTCATTCCAACTAAACTTACTCTTCAATCCATAATGAAGTCATAATCCAACTATAATTCATAATTAAATATATTTATTTAGAAATCAAAATCATATGTAGCTCTTTACATTAAGATTTTGTTCTAAACTAATTATCTCAAATACATTCTCTTAGCTATTCTTAAGTACTCTTAGAATGTTCTCACAGTCATCTAGTGACTTAACCATATATTCAATTTTGTATCTCATGATATGAAATAAATGATGGATTCATTTGTCAAGAAAATAAAATATAAATCATTTTATCTACCTCAACCTATGTGTTAGGTCCTTTGAGACGGACTCAAAAGGTGTCATGCAACAATGCAAAGAATCATCCAAAGTAAATATGTATCTTGACCTCTTTCAAGATATTGTCATTTTATGTAAAAAGAATTTTAAACCTTTAACATTCATCTTTATCTATCTCTTATAGATTTTACATTCCAAGAATGTATCTTGTCATTCCTAAGTCTTTTATTTTAGAAATACTTTTCAAGTCAAGGTGAAAACCACCTTGCATAGTCGGAATGTCATTTCAAATGATTAAGTATGTCTCTTTCATACAAGATTAGGAATATCACTATCCTCCCACTAGTTCTTAGTAAACACACACACGTTCTTTTTCATTTTAATATAAAAGTGTTGGATAAGGTGTCTAAGTCCATAACTATTTCTGGTATGTACTTGACCCGACCCGGCATGGTCCATTTGGGTTGCATGGCACCATGCAATTGGATAAACTAAATGAGAGAAATAACGCTTGGAGATTATTAATATATTATAAGTTCTAATATATTAATAATATTATTTGATTAGTTTGATCAAGAATTAATTTAGAATTAATTAAGTGATCAAAAGATAACTAATTAAATATATGGGTTGATTAAGTAAATCATCCATATCTTGTATAGTGGGCTAAAAGGCTCCATGGATCATCAAGTTGGGTTCCACCCATAGGATGCTCCATGGATGCTCCATGGGAGTTACAAACCCATGGGTCATGGAAATGAAGAGTCATGACACATTAGGGTTTAACCCTAGATGTGTCAACACTATATAAGAAAGATAATCTCCACCAAAATCGGTTGACACAAAGAAATAGAGGGCTTGGCCGATTTGAAGAAGTGAGTATACTCTCATAAGTTCTTCCAAGAGCATTTGGTGTTGTGTGAAGCATTTGAGGCATCACCACTTGAGGTGCTAGGCTCACAAGGTTTCAAGGAACACAAGCAACAACAAGGTAAGTTATTCTATCTATACTTTATGTTGAAATTGTTCCCCATGTATGCTAGATAGGATATAACCTTGGAATTCAACTTTGCATGACAAATTAGACAAACATAGATCCAAGGTTATTAGGGTTGCATGTACACTTAGGAAGTGTTAGAATGCTCAAAACCCATCAGTGGTATCAGAGCCTAGGCTTGTTTGTTCTTATTTGTTCTTAAAAGTTGAAAACAGAATCGAAAATTTGTTGTCTGCGATCGGACTCGTCGAGTCCATAGGGGGGACTCGCCGAGTCCATGTGTATCTTCAACCAACTCGGCGAGTCATGTTCATGCACTCGGCGAGTAGGGTCGAATGAGTGCAGAATTTCGATTCAGTTGCTGGAAAATGATTAGAAACATTACCCTAAACTGTTTTAGTAAATATAAACTTGTTTTTGGTGGTGTAATGTTTTACTAATTCATTTACAACAACTAGTTATCAAAATTACAAAGTTTTATGTAATTTTTGATTATGTTCATATTCATGTTCTTGTTCTTATGATGTTTTAGATGATCATAGGAATTATTTGTAACCTATTTGGTAGTTTAATTCTTGATCATAATGTGTTTTAATGGAGTCCATAACTTATCCTTAAGTTATGGAAAACCAAGAGTCACTTGAGTTAAAAACCATTAAGAAAACACAAGAGTTATAAAAATGAAGAGTCTTCATTTTATGACTCTATTAAACTCATAAGTTACAAGAAATGAAAAGTTTTGAAAGTTACAAAACTTGCCCTCAAGTTTTGGAACAAGTAAAGTTAAGTTAAAACTTTAGTTCCAACCCCTAGAATTTTAAAAGTTAAAATTCAACCCTTATACTTATATTATGATGATTTAATAATTATATATATATGTATAAGAACAAGTCGTCTTACCGCTAGTACGCCTCATTCACGAAGCCGGTCTATAAGGTGGGTATAAGGTTGTTGCCTATAAAATGGTGACTTAATGGGTGTATATTCTCACCCACCGCTTGCTTGACTGGTGGAGGGTCGTTAGCCGAACGGGTAAGACAAGGACTTATAAATTCTCATTCAAAGTATGATGAATATATAAAGTAACTAAATGTTTATTAAATTCCCAATCTTAGTTACTTTAGGAAAAATGTGAATAAGGTGCTAATCCATGAAATTACACTTTACACTTTGTCTGAGTCGTTGGTGGAGCGTGTGTGGTTAACCGGCACACTAACTTGGACTTAACAAGGTAGGTAAAGGGTGACTTAAAAGTTTATTATAGTATCGGTGGAGCGTGTGTGGTTTACCGGCACATCGATTGAGTGATAAACTTTAAGGGTACCAAGTGATTTGCATGGTTACTTCACACCTCGTTTTGTGATCCTCGGCATCCCAGTCACAAAACCTGGAGGGCACTCCCGAGATCGAAACATGCCTTTGAAAAGTTCATTGGATCTCAAAGAATCTAGGAATTTCTAAAACCAATAAAAACTAAATATTTATTATTTCGGTTTTCGTGGTGGAAATTGGTGAATCGTCATTCACCTACCTTTCAAATATGGTATAGCTTAGATTACGGCATACCTCTTCTAAGTTATATTATATTGTGATTGGGTCCTAGCCTTAATATTACATTTGGGTGTTTTATTAAGGACTCTCTTAAATCTAAACTAAACTTGTTCTTCTTTTCAGATGTCTTCATCTAATGCTTCTGGCTCGAATCCTAATGGCTCCTTTACTCTTATGAGTCTATGTGGGAAAGTCACCTTTGATGGATCCAACTTCAATAAGTGGATCAGAAACATCAGGATGATTACTCGCTACGAGGACAAAGAATATGTCCTTGACAAGGAGCTTAAGGAAATTGACGAGTCCACTGCAACTCCCCAGGAGATCGCTGACTTTCATACTCATGAAAGAGATGCAACCAAGGTGGCTTGCATCATGTTAGCCACCATGACAGCTGAACTCCAAAAGTCTTACGAAGACTTCTACCCTTATGAAATGCACCAAGACTTGATGGAAAGATACCATCAAAGTGCACGACAAGAGAGGTACGAAGTCATCTGCTCCATGATAACAACCATGATGAAGGACGGAGAGTCCGTCACGAGCCACATGCAGAAAATGCAAAGGTATGTGGATCGGTTGCTGAAGCTCAATGTGAACTTCCCTGAGGAGCTTGCAATAGATATCATTTTGCACTCCTTACCATCGTGCTATGATCAATTCCGCATGACATATCACATGAACAAGGAAGAGGTCACCCTCAGCAAACTTCAGGGACTTCTCAAGACCGCAGAAACAGGTCTTAAGGGGAAGTCGGTTGCTATCACTCCTACTCCAGAAACAACTCCGGTCTTGGCAATCGGGCAGAGTCGAGGGAGGAAGAGAAAGAGATCTTCAAAGGGTACCAAGGCTCGGACCCTTGATGGCTCTTCTTCAAGTGGAACCAAGAAAGGTTTCATTACTCCTTCTTCTGACCCAAAAGAGGCTGAATGCTTCTATTGCCACGAAAAAGCTCATTGGAAGCGGAACTGCCCAAAGTACCAGCAAGATGTAAAGGATGGGAAAGTCAAACCCAACCATGCAGGTATTTACACTATCATTTCTAATAACTCACCCCATTCGAAATCTTGGGTCCTTGATACAGGTTGCGGAATTCATATTTGCTGTGACTTGCAGGGACTAGGAAGAAGTGAGAATGTGGAGCAAGGAAGAATAAACTTAATCATGGGGAATAGGAAAGTTACACCTGTCACCAAGATTGGAGTTTATACTTTATCGCTAAGTAGTGGGTTAAATTTAGATTTGAATAAATGTTGTTATTCGCCAGAAATGGCAAGAAATATTATTTCCTTTCATGCATTGTACAAACAAGGTTTCACCTTTTCGTTTGATAATGAAGTTGGTTCGATTAATGCTTTCTTTAATAATGTACTTTATTTTAAAGCATTACCTTGTGATGGTGTGTATGAAGCTGTATCTATTATAGATAACTTAGGAAATAATGTTTTGTGTATTGATTCTAATAATAATAACTTGGATAAAGCATCGTTATGGCATTGTCGTCTTGGACATATAAGCAAGAAACGCATAGGCCAACTCCAAAAGGATGGAGTCTTGGAGTCGTTTGACCTAAAGTCAAATGATAGTTGCGAATCATGCTTACTTGGAAAAATGACAAAGTCACCCTTCACAGGCTCATGTGAAAGGGGTGAAGGTTTGTTGGACCTTATACACACGGATGTGTGTGGACCATTCAAACATGCCACAAGGGATGCTAATCGTTATTATTTGACTTTTACCGATGATTACAGTAGATATGGATATGTCTACTTAATCAAGCATAAGTCAGAGACTTTCGAGAAGTTTAAGGAATTTAAACAGGAAGTCGAGAATCAATTGGGCAGGAACATTAAGATGCTTCGATCCGATCGAGGTGGTGAGTATCTTAGTTCAGAGTTCCTCGACTATCTAAAGGAATGTGGGATTGTCTCACAATTGACACCTCCCAGGACACCGCAGTTGAATGGTGTAGCTGAGAGGCGTAATCGAACCTTGTTGGACATGGTTCGTTCCATGATGAGTCGAGCTTCCCTACCAATCTCATTCTGGGGGTATGCCTTAGAGACTGCCGCCCATATCCTCAATCTAGTCCCTACAAAGAAAGTTGCCAAAACTCCTCACGAGATGTGGACTGGTAAAGTACCTAAACTAGACCACATCAAGATTTGGGGCTGCGAGGCTTTCGTGAGACGCAAGACTCATGATAAGCTCGAACCCCGAAGCGAGAGGTGTATTTTCATCGGCTACCCACAGCAATCCTTTGGTTACCTCTTCTACAGACCCAGTGACAATGTGGTCTTTGTAGCAAGAAGAGGAGTCTTTCGAGAAAGAGAGTTTATAAGCCAAGGAGACAGTGGGAGGCAAGTTGATCTTGAAGAAATTCAAGAGTCAAGTGGTGAAGGAACTTCAAACTCTAGCCCTCAACTTGAGGAGGAAACTCCTGTTGAGCCAATTGACGAATCTGTACCTCTGAGGCGTTCCACGAGAGTTAGGAGTGCACCTGAGCATTACTATGGATTCCATATTACTGCAGAAGGTGAGACACTTATTAGTGATGAGACACTAGTAAGTCAAGATGACCCTAACAGCTACGAGGAAGCCATGGCAGGCCCCGAGTCTGCTAAATGGAAAGAGGCTATGGATAGCGAGATACAATCCATGTATGACAATCAAGTTTGGAACTTGGTTGAAAATGTACCAGGTCGAAAGACTGTAGGGTGCAAATGGGTCTTCAAGAAGAAGACCGACATGGATGGTAAAGTACACACTTATAAGGCTAGACTGGTTGCAAAGGGCTTCTCTCAAATTCCTGGAGTGGACTATGATGAGACCTTTTCTCCAGTAGCCAAGATTAAGTCTATTCGGGTTCTGTTAGCCATAGCCGCATTTCATGACTATGAAATTTGGCAAATGGATGTCAAAACCGCTTTCCTTAATGGAAAGTTGGCTGAAGATGTTTACATGAGTCAGCCAGAAGGTTTTGTCAGTAACGAGTACCCTAATAGAGTGTGTAAGCTTGAGAAATCCATTTATGGATTAAAGCAAGCACCTCGCAGATGGAATCTTTGCTTTGATGAAAAGGTCAAGGAATTTGGCTTTTCTAGGAGTGAAGATGAATCTTGTGTATATGTCAAGGCTAGTGGGAGTATAGTTAGCTTTTTGGTATTGTATGTGGATGACATACTACTCATAGGAAACGACATTCCAACCTTGCAGGAAGTAAAGTCCTGGCTTGGAAAGTGTTTCGCTATGAAGGACCTTGGTGAAGCTGCCTATATTTTGGGGATAAGAATCTTGAGAGATCGGAGTAAAAGACTAATTGGACTTAGTCAAAGTACCTACTTGGAGAATATTCTGAAGAGATTCAGAATGCAAAACTCCAAGAAAGGAGAGTTGCCCATCCAGAGTAGTGCCAAGCTGAGTAAGACACAAAGCCCTAGCACTGAGGCTGAGATAGCAGAAATGAGTCGAATACCTTATGCTTCGGCTGTAGGTTCGATCATGTATGCTATGACGTGTACTCGACCTGATGTAGCCTTTGCCTTGAGCATGGTTAGCAGGTTTCAGGGGAACCCTGGCAAGGCACACTGGATTGCGGTAAAGAATATTCTCAAGTACCTACGAAGGACTAAGGACTGGGTCCTTACCCTCGGTGGGAGTGATGACTTGAGAGTTATAGGGTATAGTGATGCTAGCTTCCAGACTGATAGGGATAACTTCCGCTCTCAGTCGGGCTGGGTCTTTACCCTAAATGGAGGAGCAATTTCTTGGAAGAGTTCCAAGCAAGAGACAGTGGCAGATTCTACTTGTGAATCAGAGTATATTGCAGCTAGCGAAGCGGCAAAGGAGGCGTTATGGCTGAGGAACTTCATTGGAGACCTTGGAGTTGTACCAGTTATTAAAGAGCCGATGGAAATTTTCTGTGATAGTGAAAGTGCTGTTGCCTTAGCCAAGGAACCAAGGGATCACGGGAGATCCAGACACATCGACAGAAAATACCATTTCATCAGACATCGGATCGAAGAAGGACTCCTCGTGGCAAAGAGGGTATCATCGGATGAGAACCCGGCAGATCCCCTCACGAAGGGACTGACTCGGGTTAAGCATCTCCAGCATGCTCGGAGCATAGGGCTGAAGGATGATATTAGATTTAGTAGTTAGATAATCTTGAAATTTGTAAAGTGTAATTGACATTTGATGATGAATAAAAGTGTTTTATTTATGAGTAAAGTGTTGCTATCTCTTGTCGATCGTTTACTATATTTCTTTTGCATGTTTTGACTTCCAGAATAATTTTGTTTGGTATAACATATTATTCAAACCTCCACAGTCGGTCATATGTCGGAAGTAGGTATGAATCAAGACTGTCATGTTTGGTTGTAGAGGTCTGGGACAAGGCTACAACAATCATGAGTGCTCATAAGTTCTGAGCATTGGACTCAACCCACGCTCACTGGAATCACTTCATGGAATTCTATCTCGAGTGATCGTGAGACGGTAATATCATATAAGTCTTTAAACCTAGAGATATGATTTGTTACTTACGAGTTGGTTATGCATTGATTGTACGAAAAACGCATTGGTAACTCGATGTTATAAAAACGTGCTCTTATGTGTAATTCAATGAGTAGTAGAACAAACATATGAGTCGAAGTTTATCTGTTCCTTCTTGGATTAGAAGCTGATATCTGGGCCCCTCGATGATTTTGTTTTGACCTATGTACCGGGCCCGGTCAGAACTAGATTGATGTGTTCAATAAAGTTCTTTGTCAAACAAATCGGAAATCGGGAAACAAATGTAGGACAATAAGTAAGACATTGTTCCATGTATTTGTCCGACTGATATCTAGAACAGAGGATTATATGATCACTTATCTTAAATGGCGTACCATCATCTTCTCAAGTTTCGAGAAACCTTGTAAAGAGCTACGATTGCCGATCGGTTCCTGAAGTCATACTTGCAGTAATAGTTACTAGACTTATCCAAGTGGGAGACTGTTGGATAAGGTGTCTAAGTCCATAACTATTTCTGGTATGTACTTGACCCGACCCGGCATGGTCCATTTGGGTTGCATGGCACCATGCAATTGGATAAACTAAATGAGAGAAATAACGCTTGGAGATTATTAATATATTATAAGTTCTAATATATTAATAATATTATTTGATTAGTTTGATCAAGAATTAATTTAGAATTAATTAAGTGATCAAAAGATAACTAATTAAATATATGGGTTGATTAAGTAAATCATCCATATCTTGTATAGTGGGCTAAAAGGCTCCATGGATCATCAAGTTGGGTTCCACCCATAGGATGCTCCATGGATGCTCCATGGGAGTTACAAACCCATGGGTCATGGAAATGAAGAGTCATGACACATTAGGGTTTAACCCTAGATGTGTCAACACTATATAAGAAAGATAATCTCCACCAAAATCGGTTGACACAAAGAAATAGAGGGCTTGGCCGATTTGAAGAAGTGAGTATACTCTCATAAGTTCTTCCAAGAGCATTTGGTGTTGTGTGAAGCATTTGAGGCATCACCACTTGAGGTGCTAGGCTCACAAGGTTTCAAGGAACACAAGCAACAACAAGGTAAGTTATTCTATCTATACTTTATGTTGAAATTGTTCCCCATGTATGCTAGATAGGATATAACCTTGGAATTCAACTTTGCATGACAAATTAGACAAACATAGATCCAAGGTTATTAGGGTTGCATGTACACTTAGGAAGTGTTAGAATGCTCAAAACCCATCAAAAAGCATCCCTTGTATCTTTATATTAAAATGACTATTCCAACCTTGAGATGTTTTTTTATATCCACAAGTGGATCTTAAGCCTTACACATTTGGTTATGATAACATGGATTAAGAAAACCTCCAGGCTAAACTATATAGATATCTTCTAGTATATGTCTATTAAGAAAAGTACGGTATTCTTGAAATCTATTTGCTATATTTCATATTAAGAATATGAAGTTATAGTAAATAATATCTTTGTTGATCTAATCATAGTTACTTGTGAAAAGGTTTGATCATAGTCAAGTTCATGAGTATGATAAGAACCATAGTCAATGACATGAGTATGAGAAAATCCTTATATAACAAGTATTACTAAAGGTGTGTGTGTGTGTGTATATATATATATATATCCATGTATATATATATTCTTTCTATAATAATCTCTTACTCCTTCTAGACTTGCTATAGAGAGGAAGATTAATCAAGCTCATACTTGATTATTAAACATGGATTACATCTCAATGTTCATGACTCTAAGTCATTTTTTAGATTCAAGATTTGATATAACATTTTGGAAGTTGATGGCTTAACTAGAAACCATCAAGAACTCATCAATGATAGATTCCACATTTCTCAAGTCATAGATGATTTCTACCATTATTGTGAATAATTTGTGTTTATGAATAGCTATTATTCATGTTTAACAATTTCTTGTTAAAACTAGTGCCAACAATTGTTACATCAAGCTATGGTCTCAACTTCCATGTGCCTCTCACTTGCTTTGTCATTAGAAGCTTGCTTTTTGCTAACTCAGCTTTCAAAGGAATAAAGGAACTTATTCTTGATGGGTTTGTATATAATAATCTAAATTATTTCTTTCATCCTGACAACCAAACATGTTATGGAATAGAATCTCGAATTCCATTACCTTTAGAACATTTCCCTTTGATGCAACAAAAAAAACATTAAAAAAAATTCCCGTGCAAACCATGGGCTTCTTTTACCATTTGTGTTGAATTACAAAGAGATAGTTTTAGAGATTGGATTAATAAATCTTGTATTGTATCTTAAACACGAATATGTATTGAAGACCTTATATTGACCATATATGGGTTCTTATCTTTTCCTTATTTTCTCCTATTTTTCCTCGGTCTTTCTTGTACGTACCCTTTCCCTATATATAGAGAGAGTGGTTGTTTTTTTGGTTTATTATTGAAATGAAATAGATAATATTCTAATTATCTTATCCGCTTTCTGTTATCAAACTCAATATGGTCTCAAAGCAGTTTTCATCAATCATATTATAAACTCACCAACCCTAAATCTCGATCAGTTCTATCCGCACCATGACAGGAGAAAAAGGCAGCGCCAGTGGAAACAAGGATGAAGACGGTCCCAACATGAACTCACCCTATTACGTTCATGCCTTGGACTACCCAAAACAACTACACATAAACGATATCCTCAACGATCACAACTACATAGTGTGACAACCCAAAAATTTCCGTTAGTTTTAACGTCGAAATTAAGTACGTCAAAAATTAGCCAAATTTATCCCAAAATATTTTTGACCGGATTTAAACCCGTTGGAATATTTTAAATAATATTCATCAAGCGAACCAAAATTAAGGAGGTATAATTTTAAAATTTGTCGCGTTTAATGGTAGTCGTGAAAAACCCCGTTCGCAGTTGGTGTCAGGTGGACCCCCAACCAGGCCATAAACAACACCCTATATAAGGATTGAGTGGGATTCATTCCATCCCTTTTCACACCTTAGGAGTCTCTCTCTCTCTACTTTCTCTCTCTACAAATCGGGTTTTAGTCAAAAATCGCCCCTTCGAGCTTCAAATCGGTAAGTTAACCTTCCTAGCTTGTTGTTTAACTCATTTGACTTGCAAATTCATGGCTTAAACATCCAAAAACCCCAAGAACAAGAGTTTATGATCTTGGGAGCATCCCAAAACCGTAAACACCTTGAAAGAGGGTTTTGGTGCCCAAAAACCCCTCCAAACCACTTCTAATGCTTAGCAATGACTTAGGGGCTTACATGAAAGGACTTAGAACACCAAAATCTTAACATATGGGGAGTAAACATGAGTTTACGGTCTAAGAACATTCTTGGACCGTAAACCCATCTTCAAGGACCTTAAACACCTTTTTGGTGTTAAACTACCCCTTAAACACCTCCAAAAGCTTCTATGAGCTTCCTTGAGTGCATAGAACCTTATATTCCTTCTTGAGATGCACCAAAACATAAACAAGTGAGTCACACTTGAGTTTATGGCCCAAGAACATTCTTGGACCGTAAACACCCTTTCTTAGACCATAAACACCCCCAAAGGGTGTTAAAGATCCCTTAACACTTTGTATGGCTTAGAATTGGACCTAGAACTTTGTATGCTTAACCTACAACCACCAAAACACATGATTCATGGACTAACATGAGTTTACCGCTATAAAATCATGTGTTTAAGGTAGTAAACTCCCCAAGAACACCTTCATAGACCGTAAACACCTTTCCAAGGTGTTTAAGTGCCTTTAACACCTTCCTATGCTCATATAAGTGACTAGAACCTTGCCTACATAGCCTAGAACCACCAAAGCACAAAATAAATGGACTAACATGAGTTTACTATGGTAAACTCATGTGTTTATGGCCGTAAACTCCTCAAGGAGTGGCCCATGGACCGTAAACTCCCTATTGTGTCCATTTTGAGCCCCAATCACTTCCTTAGCCCTTGATTCGACTCTAGCATGATTCTATGAGTGAGATAAGACCTTGAAACATCCCATGACACCACTACCATGAGTTTACGGCTGTAAACTCATGGGGGAAATGGTCTTGAAACCGTAAACACCCATAAGGGCCATCGGTTGAAGAGTAAACTCCAATGTGAGTCCATACACACCTTATATGCAACCCTTGGTACTCCTAACACTTGTAGCAAAGTGTTTTTATGTAGTAGGACTTCATTACTTGCTTAATTAGTTATTAAATGACTAATTAGATACTTAAATGTATCATTACATGTTAAATAGGATTCACGTGTGTGGTCAAGTCCTCACTTGACACTTAGCATCCTATACGTCCATTCATCCGAAACGCCAACGTCAGGTGAGTTCATACCCCTGAATTAACCTTTTAAATGTTTTTACATGCTTTTATGGGGGGAATACAAGTTAAAACATGCTAGTTGTCATATCAATCATATGTGATTAATAACCCGCATGCACAAGGATTTATCACACTTTCAGTTGTTTTACCAAGTATAACACTATAGATGGTTTTCCAAAACGTCTTTACTTGTTTAAATCTTTCTCAAATTGTCTCTCGCGCCGTATGTTTTACTTCAAAACCAGTCACAACAGGGTTTTAAGCAAAGGTTTTCTTTACTTATATTGTTTTATCAAATTATATTCAAAACGTGTTTATGAACGGTTTTCAAAGCTTGTTTTACATAACGATATCAAGTCGTAAATTCTTACTTTTAAAAGGTTTTCCAAAGGTTTTACCAAAGTTTTCTTCTATGCTTCTATGCTTCTACTTCGTTAAATGCATGCCCGTACTTGTATAGTTATATAAATAATGTTTAAAAGACTTAGGAAGGCTAGTTCGCCCTATTTCCTTTTCCTCGTTTGGATGTGGTCTGGTAGGTATCGGATATCCATCTGAAGGTCGTTTAAACATTAGTTATATATCATGTATACACGTATAGACATAAAGGTTTACATCGACCAGTTCATTTCCCTTGGGTAGCAAGGGCATCCTTCCATTCATCATTCATAGATCAGAGACACTAGTAACTATTATAGGAATAGTTAGGAGGTTCTATTCACTCTTTCTAGTACGAGAATTCCAAAGGAGTCGGTTCATTCGCGAGTCTATATCATTTCTCCAGCGCCTCTAATAGAATTCAGAATACGAGATGCATCTTCAGGACACAGATCTCCCCGTCGTCAAGTTGGTAACCAGGGTCTCCTGGAGGGAGAGCGGGCATTGTGTGTATAGATCTATACGGGACTGACACTCTCGCACCCTGACTGCTAGCTACAGTCCACGGCCTACCAAGCCAAGGGGTGACAAATGTCACATTTATTCCAACGCTTGCAGGGCGTCAAGTACTCTAGTGTCAATCAGTATGGTTACGAGTATCTCCATGTTTACCTTATAATTCATGGCCTTAAGGTAACGAGAATTAACACTGTATTCTTGAAACAACACTCTTAGGATTACTCTTGGTTTTAGACCTTGCTAGCTGTATCGTTCATGAGATACTGTCTGGGGTCTGTGTTTCTTTATTTTAGACCTTGCTAGTTGTATCGTTCATTTGATACTGTTTGGGGTCTGTGTTTCTTTGTTTTAGACCTTGCTAGTCGTATCGTACATTTGATACCATCTGGGGTCTGTGTTTCCTTTTGTTAGACTGAGCCAGGCGTGTCATTCATTCGATACTCTCCTGGAGTCTATGATTTCTTTTGCCTTAGTCAGCAGTATTTTCTGTTGAGGCATATGTTATTTTCCCCCTAGTATTTTTACTAGTGATATTCTCCTACTTTCTTTAAAGTCAAATACCATATTTTGGGTAATGATAGTATTTCAGGGAAAATTTCTCTTTAAAACATAACACTATCAAGTCTTGGTAGAAGACTGCTTTTAATTAGAAAATATAGGATTTTCTGGAAAGGACGCTAATACACCGTAGATTCTAAACTACTACTTTTTATAAAGTTATTTTGAATAAAATGCTTACTTACACATATGACACTAAATACTTATGAACTCACCAGCATTTATAAAAATGCTGATACTCACTTTCAAAATAACTTGTATTCTCAGGTCAGCGATAGACAGGTACATCCCAGGAGCTTTTGGCGAAGTCAGTCTAGAACCGAGCTGCATCTATACTAGTTTCTGTATTACTTTAATGTCTCTATGAAATGTAACTTATGTAAAACTATTACTATTAATGCAATGGTTGTTGTACTTTGATTACTATACTGCATATGTTGTGATACATGACATGACGTCATCCACCCCAGAACGTTTCTGCCGTTCCGGTTTTGGGGTGTGACACATAGATTGGTCAGAAGTGAGAGAAAGGCTATGGTTATTACACATAAGACATGGCACAGAAGATTAGGACATGCTTCCGCTACGAAACTCAATAAGATTAGTTAACTTAAAAATATTGTTCTAAATAACGTATGTGATTCCTGTTCAAGGGCTAAACATAACAAGTCTTATTTTTCGAGTAATGTTACTAAAACCAAGGATTGTTTTGATTTAACGCATTGTGATATTTGGGGTGCTTATTATACACCTTCCTCCACCAGGGCACGATATTTTTTGACCATCGTAGATGATTATAGTATATATGTCTAGTTGTTTCTTTTAAAGTTTAAGCATGAAGCAAGTAATCATTTAAGGTCATTTCACAAAATGGTTCAAACCCAATTTGGAAAAAATATTAAAAGAATTAGGTGTGACAATGGGGGAGAATTTACATCGAACGAAATGTTGTCTTTCTACTAATAAAATGGCATATTACTTAAGACTACTTGCATCCATACGTCTCAACAGAATGGAGACGTTGAAAGAAAGCATTGGCACCTTCTCGAGACAGCTAGGGCCTTACGGTTTGAGGCTAAGATCCCTAAACAATTATGGGGAGAATGTATCTTGACCGAAACACATATCATTAACCGGTTACCATCCAATTTAATTAATGATAAAACTCCTTTCGAGTTACTTCATAAGGAAAAGCCAGACTATGACTTCATGAGAGTTTTCGGATGTCTTGTGTGCTACCGGAACACTAACAACGGTGGAGACAAGTTCGAGACAAGAGGTAGGCCCAAAATTTTATTGGGTTATCCACCCGGGACAAAGGGTTACAAGATTTACGACCTAGAATACAAGAAAATTATTGTATCTAGATACACCAAATTTTGTGAAGATATCTTCCCTTTTAAGGAGGTTGCTCCCAATCCTCTGCATTAGGATTTATTTGAATAGATTGAAGATCCTATTGGCACTAAAATATCGAAGCAGACTATAAAAATATCGAAGCAGATTTATTTGAATAGATTGAAGATCCTATTGTACATCATATTTCTAACTTTGTGTCATATGATAATTTTTCTAGTTCTCACAAAAGCTTCGTAGCAGCCATCGAATCCCACGATGAATCAAAGAATTTTAATCAAGCTATTCAGGATGAAAAATGGAAAGATGCTATGGAAAAAGAGATTCGGGTCCTTAAAGAAAACAGAACTTGGACTCTTGAAAAATTACCAGAAGGAAAGCATGCCATAGACTCAAGATGGGTGTAGAAGGTTAAATACAAACCCGATGGTGAAGTTGAACGATACAAAGCTCGGCTTGTAGAAAAGGGATTTATGCAACAAAAAGGGGTTGATTACCATGACACGTTTGCTCCACTGGAAAAGTTGGTCACGGTTAGGAACCTTTTAGCTGTAGCTACCAAGAAAATCCGGACCAGTAATCAACTCGACGTTAATAATGCTTTCCTACATGAAGACCTTAATGAAGAAATCTATATGAAGATTCCACAAGGTTTTTTTTAAAGAAAATGAAATGAGAGTTTGGCGATTAAGAAAGTCTCTTTATGGGCTCAAAAAGGCATCCCGCAATTGGTAGCGAAAATTCACTACCTCCCTCATTGATCTCGTTTTTAAATAGTGCAAGGCATATTACTCACTTTTCATCTAAAAACAAAACAATAATTTTGTTGCAGATTTGATATATGTAGACGATGTCATAATTGTTGGAAATGACAAACAGAAGATTTAGTCTGTAAAGGCTTATTTGGATAGACGATTCAGCATAAAAGATTTAGAGACTCTCAGCTACTTTCTTGGTATAAAGGTAACACGGACTTCAAAGGGCATGGTTTTGAGTCAAAGAAAGTATACTCTTGATATCCTTGAAGATTGTGGCTTTCAAGGGTGTTGTCCTAGCTCGTTTCCCATCGATCCTAACTTAAAACTCGATAAAGGAGAGACAGAACTGAAGGTTGATGGCAGTTAGTATCGAAGAATGGTTGGTCGGCTTCTTTACTTCCAAGCTACCCGCCTAGACATCACATATGATGTGAATGTTTTAAGTCAATTTGTTGCAGATCCTAGACAAAACCACCTTGATGCGACCTCATCATGTCTTATGGTACCTTAAACCAACTTCTGGACAAGGGATTCTTCTTCCTCTTGGTGGAGAATACAATTGTTTGATTAGGTGTCTAAGCCCATAACTATAATTGGTATGTACTTGACATGATAGTAGGGATGAGATTTAGAACCGGAAAACCGGACCGGAACCGAAATCGGACAGGAACCGGAACCATTAGAACTGAAATATATAGAACTGGTTTCGGTTCTGGGTTAAAAATTTAGCTTTATCCAGGTTTCGGGTAAACCGGGTTTAGGTTCATCGGTTCCGGGTAAACCAGGTCTAAAAACCGGAACCGGTGTTAGGAACCGGAACCACTTTTAGGGTCGGAACCAATTTTTGTGAAACGTTTAAAAGATGCATATCTCATTTGTTTCAACTCCGATTGACATGCAGTTTTTCCAACGTGTAGTTTAGATTTTGTACATGATTTTAGACTATAAATTTGTCATTTTTAGTTTTATATTTATAGTCCCCTAAAGTCGAGATATCAAAGCTGAAAGTTTTTAGTTTTTCAGTTTTTTTGTATTCTGTGAAAGTTTTAAAACATGCATATCTAATTCATTTGAAGTCGGATTGACATGTGGTTGTTTCCAAATTGTAGTTTATAGTTTGTACATGAGTTTAAACTATAATTTTGTCATTTTGGTTTAATATTCAATGATTTATAGTCCCCTGAAGTCGGGATATCAAAACTGAAAATTTTCAACTTTTCAACTGTTTGTTTTTGTACTTTGTATTCTGTGAAAATGTTAACACATGAATATCTTATTCATTTATGGTCGTATTGACATGCGGTTTTTTCCAAAGTGTATTTTAGAGTTTGTACATGATTTAAGACTATAATTTTGTCAATTTTGGTTTCATATTCAATGAGTTACAGTCCCCCAAAGTCGAGATATCAATATGAAAATTTTCAAAGTTCAACCCACTAAAAAGTAAGTAATTACCAAAAAATTCTGGTTTTTCTGCGTTTTCTGGTTCTAAACCCACTTTATCTGGTTCTAACCTACCCACTTTGATGTCCGGTTTTTCCAATTCTAGACTCACTTTACCTAGAACCGAACCGGAACTGGTTCCTATATACTGGTCTGGTTTCCGGTTCTACAAAATCCCATTAACCGGTTATGAGTTTTCCAGGTCTGGGTCCATCCAGTCTGGGTTTGGACCCACTTTCATCCCTACCCAATAGTAGCATGGTCCTTTTGGGTTGCCTTCACCATAGCAATTTGATAGGATGAATTATGGAGAAAGAGGTTAATTGTGCTTTATTAATATATTATAAGAACAATATATTAATTGAGAAATCATATTATTTAATTAGTATTGATCAGAAATTAATTTGGAATTAATTTGGTGATCAAAAGAGATTGATTAAATTACGGTGATTGATGTTGCATTTATATGATAGTTGCGAGTTAGGCTTATGGATCCCTAGGAAGTGGTGGACGAAATTTTATGTGTAGCCCACATAGATTTCGTCTAAATGGTGCCTTTTGGAAGGATCTACTGGAGTGCTTAAGGCTTAAGCAATCAGATTAGGGTTTTACCTGAAACCCTAGCAGCTTAGTTATATAAGGAATCCCTTGGCTCCTTGAAATCGGCCAATACTTTCAAGATAGAACCCTAGCTGATTTTTAGAGCCTCACAACCTCTCTCATATTCTTCCAATTGCTACTTGGTGTTTGTGACTCATTAAAGGTGCAACAATTGAGGCACTAAGCTCTTGAAGGTCAAGATCTACATGCTACAAGGAAAAGGTATTCATTTAACTTTGTTTTATGTTATAAATCTCGGAAATTGTATGTTAGATAGGGTTCATGCTTTGGATGATTAGAATTGCATGTATAACTTGAGAAAACCCTAGATCCAAAGCATTAGGGTTACGTGTACACCATAGGAATGTTGTAGTGCTCAAAACCCATCAACAATCTCACAGCATACAGTGATTTCGAGTGGCTTGGCTGCCCATTTTCTAAACGATCTAGGACCGGTTACGTCCTTCTCTTGGGGGGGGGGGGGGGGGGGGGGCTCCTATTTTGTGGAAAACAAAAAAAAAACAATATGTCGTTTCGTGCTCGTCTGCCGAGGCAGAATATCGCTCAATGACATCCACCGTCAGTGAACTCTTATGGATGTGTTGGCTTCTAAGCGAACTCGATGTTACCATTGACGGACCAAATCCTTTGTTTTGTGATAACCAGGCAGCTAGACACATCGCCAACAACCCGGTTTTCCACGAAAGAACCAAACACGTAGAGATGGATTGCTACTTCGTTCGTGAAAGATTTGTAAGTGATGAAGTGAGTGCACTTCCCATCTCTTCGAAGATGCAGATAGCCGATTTATTTACGAAATGACTGAGAGCTCCTCAACTTAATCTTCTTCTTGGCAAGTTGAATGTTTTTAACATCCACGCTCCAGCTTGAGAGGGAGTATTGAAGACTATATATTGACCATATATGGGTTCTTATCTTTTTCTTATTTTCTCCTATGTCTTTCTTGTACGTACCTTTTATATATATATATATATATATATATATATATATATATATATATATATATATATATATATATATATATATATATATATATATATATATGGGTTGTTTTGTTGGTTTACTATTGAAATAGATAAAATCCTAATTATCTTGGCCGTTTACTGTTATTAAACTCAATAATATGATCAGTTTGTGTTATTGATTTTTTCTTAGAAACTAAAACTTATGATTAAATCAAATTCAAATCTAGCAGAAAAAGCACTCAAAGATAGATAAAAAAGCAAAAAAAAGTTCATTAATAATTAAAATAAGAATAATAAGAAGAAGAAAGTTTAGCAATTTAGGAGAGAACTCGTGCTTCTCAAATGTCGCTTTGTATGTTAGCAATAAGAATATTGTCATTCATTTATTTATTTCTAATTATAATGATTATAAAATATAAAAAGAAATTATAAAATATTTAAAAACATTAAAAAATAGAAATTTAGGAAAATATAATATTTTAAAAGATTATAAAAGATAAATATGATATTTTAAAATTGGACCAGGCAAATATGATATTTTGATCTTTAAAAAGACATGAAATTCTATTAATTTTATAAGTTTAACTAAATTAAGGTGTTGTCTACAAAATGTTGTTAAATTCCTTTGACTTTGTGAAATTATTTTTCTAACCATACTACCAAAAAAACCCTAATGTTTTACAAAATAGTTATCAACAATTTGCAAAATAATTAATAATATTTTCCAAAAATACCTACTGTTTGCAAAACTAATAACTTTTGTTGTCTCTCTATGGATGTTCATTTTTTTCAGCAGATTACTAAATAAGCATGGCCATTAAAACATAGTTTCGTATAATTAACACAGATCTGAAAACACTGGATATCATTTTTTTTTTTTAACCATTTTACAGTTTGATAACCTTAATGCGAGAAAACACTAAAAATTGGTATCAAACATTAGTTTTAAAAATCGTAAGGCGCAAAAGCTCTACGGACTCTAGGAGCTAAAGCGTTCACTCACAGCATACAAAGTTCCATAAATTCAAAATAATATAAAATTTGGAAATATTTATAAATAGGGAAATATCCAATAAAGTCCTAAAATTTTGGTCAAGTTTACGTTTTAATCCTAAATTAAATTTTTTTCATGAAAAAAGTCCTAAAACCCAGCAAAAGTTTATATTTTGACCATTTTTGACCGGTTGGACCAGTAACAAATTAGGACTATTTAAATTGATCAAAAATATTATGAGTTTTCTCCAAACAAAAATATTATGACTATTTTGCAAACAAAAACTTTATTATTATTATTATTATTATTATTATTGTTATTATTATTGTTATTTTATTAAAAAGATAAATAACTATATTATTTTTTAAATATATTATTATTAATATTGTTAATAATATATATAAATATGTTTAAATAGAAAAAATATATATATTAAAGACATTTTTTAAGGGTGAAGGTGGAGGAATGATGATGTTTTAAGCATTAAAATCATGAATGTTTGTTTGTATATTCTCACTGTGTATGGCCATTTCATATTTGTTATTATTGTTTTCAATTTAGAATATAAATACTTAACAATTTAAAATAAGTTGTCTATTTGTAAAATTGTTTATAAATAGTTTAAGGTAGAAGAATTAGTTTGTATATAAAATTGTTTAAGGTAGAATGGTTTATTTTCAAATCCAACAGATCAACTACAAACATTCTACTTAGATAGCCTATATAAAAATTCAAAAGTATTAATTATAATATCTTATTTGATAAAAAAAATAATATAACATGTTTTGCTTTATCACATTACATCTGGTATGTTTCCAAAAAAATCCATAGGAATAAAATAATGAAAAAGGACAACAGACGTGTTGGTAATTCTACTACTTACACACAAGACATACACATATAGCACACACTCACACACTAATCATGTGGTGACAGACTCAATGATAATCTTGATCTAATCCCACTTGCGTACCCAAACTCGATTCATGTGTGTATATATATATATATATATATATATATATATATATACCCGCTTACAAGTTGAAAATGATAAGCAAAAAACTGAGAATTTAATAATAATATTGATAGTGCATGACGCAAAATCACTATTTATAAACAATTTTAAAAATAAGCAACGTCTTTGAAATTATTAAGTGTTAATATTATTAATTAAAAACAATAATAACAAATATGAAATGACCATATACAAAGTGACAATATACAAGCAAACATTCATGATTTCGGTGTTTGAAGCATCATCATCCCCTCCACCTTCACCCTTAAAAATATTTTTAATATTCTTTTTTCATTTATATGTATTATTAACAATATTAGTAAGAAGAAATTTAAAAAATAGTATACTTATTATATTTATAATAATAATAATAATAATAAGGGAAAACTGCAATAAAGTTCATACATATTGACCTCATAATTGATTTAGTCTCTATATATTTTTTTTATTCAATTAAGTCACAAATAACGGTAATCGTATTCAATTTAACCCTTTGACCCGGTCAACAGGTCATCCAAGTTTCAAAAATTACATTTTTGGCCCAGATTTCAAAATTTATTACAAATTTGGTCCAAAATCTACACTTTTGGCCCAGATTTGAAATTTTGTTACAAATTTGGTCCAAACTTTACCCTTTTTGCCCAAATTTTAGAATTTTATTATGAATTCATCCTAACTTTACTTTTTTTTACAACTTTTTTTCTCAAAGAATTGTTTCTAATATGTTTTTTCTTTATAAAATCATACTTATACAAAAAAACGTATTTTCACTTAAAAATTTTATTTTTCTATATAAAAACTTTTTTTAAAAACTTTTTTTTTATATGAATATCTAGTTATAAAAATAAATATTTAATAAGTATATAAATATATACAAGTCCGTTTTTATAAAAAAAATGTATACAAACACCAATTTTATCTATATTTTTTTATAAAATCGTGCTTGTTTACATTTTTTTATAAAAACTTATTTTAATAATTTTTTATATAATACGTGTTCGTATATATTTTATCAAATGTATAGAAACACGATTTTATAAAATATATACAAACACGTATTATATAAAAAATTGTTTAAACACGTTTTTATAAAATGTATACAAACACGTATTGTATAAAAAATTATTCAATAACGTTTTTATAAAAAAAAAAAACAAACAAACATGATTTTGTAAAAAAAATATAGATACACACCTATATATATATATATATATATATATATATATATATATATATATATAAAGGTGATAGGTGTTTGTATACATTTTTTTGTAACATAAGTTTTTGTATACATTTTTTTATAAAAAGGAATTTGTATATATTTATATACTTAATAAATATATATATTTTTATAACTAGATATTTCATATACAAAAAAGTTTTTTAAAAAGTTTTTATATAGAAAATATAAGATTTTTATGTGAAAATACGTTTTTTTGTATTAATATGATTTTATAAAGAAAAAACATATTAGAAAAAAAATTTGAGAAAAAAAGTTGTAAAAAAACTAAAGTTAGGATGAATTCTCAATAAATTTCTAAAATTTGGGCAAAAAGGGTAATGTTTGGACTAAATTTGTAACAAAATTTAAAATCTGGGCCAAAAGTATAAATTTTGGACCAAATTTGTAAAAAAAATTGAAATATGGGCCAAAAATGTAATTTTTGAAAGTTGGATGACCTGTTGACCGGGTCAAAGGGTTAAATTGAATACGATTACTGGTATTTGAGACTTAATTGAATAAAAAATAAATATAAGGACTAAATCGATTATGAAGTCAATATGTAAGGACTTTATTGCAGTTTTCCCTAATAATAATAATAATAATAATAATAATAATAATAAGATTTTTGTTTGCAGAAAAGTCATAATTTTCTTTTTTGCAAAAAAATTTCAATATTTTAGAACAGTTTACGAAATAGTCTCAAATTAATTTATTACTATTTACAACCGGTCAAAATGCAAACTTTTGCCGGTTTTTAGAAGTTTTTTCGTTAAAAAAATTAATTTATAACTAAAACATAAATTGGATGTAAGACTTTATTAGAGATTTCTCTTATAAATATATTACATACATATCGATACATAAGATACTTATAAATTACAAATCATACATTACTTACATACTTATACGATTGCATAAATTAAAGGTCAATTGAGGGTTGATTTCAAAACTTAAGGTCCATGTTTCAGAAATTGATGGTTGAATTCAAAACTTTAGGTTCAGATTTCAGAATTTGAGGGCTCTATTTCAGAAATTGAGCATTCGATCTCAAAAAATTAAAGGTAAATTTTTAAATTTGAGGGACAATTTCAGAAATTGAGGGTCGATTTTCATTAGCTGAGGGTCGATTTCACTAAGCGTTGCTTATCGCTTCATAAAAAAAAGCTAAAAAAAACAAAGTATGGTCAGACCAAGGTATCAACATTGATGGTTGAATTGATTTTCCTAAATGAAGTCAGTCCAGAAATCATCAAAGGAGAAGGAACCAACCAACAAAACTTTTAGCATAGACATTAACAATGATGAAGAAATATTCAAAATAAAACCAACCAACAAAACTTATAGATCTAACATAAAGAGAATTAAGTCGGGTGATGTGCACATACAATCAATGCTATCAAGGTCGTTCAAGTTCTCAAATTAATCCCGTCTGCTACCTCGACCTCGCTCTTCCTCCTTACTCCTCTTATTATTATTATGTCCAACTTTTTTCCTATCATATGAATCTTCTTCACTGTATCTCTTCTTCCTACTACTTCCATATGAGTCATCACCTCCTCGCCTTCTATCATCATTCCTACTTGTTCTATTATCTTTTTCATCTTCATCACCAACTTTTTTCCTATCATATGACTCCTCAGCTCTACCATCTCGCCCCCTCCTCCTATCCATATCAATATCATCATCCCTACGACCTCCTCTGTGTCTATCTCTATCTCTATCTCTATCATCATTCCTACTTGTTCTATGATAATCCACCTCATCTCTCTTCTTCTTGTAGTAGTAATCATCTTTTCTTCTATCCCCCGACTCTTTATCATGTCTGTATAAATCCTTTTGTTTTCTTTCATCCATAACAACCCCATGGCCATGCCCCACTTTTCGTTTCTCTTTATCATCATCATCCACCTCAACATGTTTCTTTCTTTTTGGACTTGCATGTGTGTCCTCATCAAACACCATGTCATACCTACAAAATAAAATAAAATCCATCTTAGTGTAGTGTTGTTGTTCATGATGATATATGGATATGGATAGCAACCAACCTGGAGCTATCATTGGCACCTCTTCTGTTGAAAGCATCGTCCTTCAAGATGTATTTTGGAGGTTCAGAGTTCCCAGAACAGTCTTTTGCAATGTGATCAAGAGACCCACATTTGAAGCAACCACCTTTATTACCTCCTACAAAAATACATAGAAAATGTAACAAACTTAACAAACCATCTTTTTAAATAATTGTTTACCATTTCCAGCTTGATTGCTGCCTTTACGCCTGTATTGGTTCCATAACTTTGAAACACTTTGACTGAAATCCACATGTATCCTCCGATCATCTATTAAGGCATTATCCATCTGCCATCAAACACTTTTTTTTTTTACAAATCTATCTATTTTCACAACAAGATTTGTAAATTAAAAAATAAAAACATGTTATGTGTACCTTGAAGTATGCTTGTTCGCAAGCTTCTTTATCATCAAACTCTGGAATATAAATGACAAGATCGCCATATTTATATTATATTATCATATCACACACACACACAGAGAAAGACATAACAAAAGTGATGAGAGATAAAGTATCATACAAGTACACATGATTTATCAAATATCAAACAAATCTTTGTTTACTTGCATTAATAAAAATTAATTTGTATATACTACCACAAAATCCCAAATAGAATTCTAAAAAAAATAACAAAAATAATATAATTGAAATTTTGAAACTTTTTAAAAGGCATCATCTGTAATTGAAATGAATCATTTAATCTTGATGATTGCAAACATCAATCATACATAGATAGATATCTATCGGCTTCATAAATTATAGATTTATATCAATCCAAAATGAAAATTATAGGCTTCAATATCCAACGAGAGTTTATAAAATTGAAGAACAAATACTCACCAATAAAGGCATAGCACAAGCTGTCTCCAGTTTTGAAGTCACGGATTATTTCAGCTCTGCCAAATTTCATAATAAAATTATAATTTATATTTCCAAAAACAAAACTATAAAACAAGAAATGCAATCACTTACGAGCTCACACTTCCAAATCTTGAAAAGATTGTATGCAGATCCTCATCCTAAAAAGATTGGGATTATAAGAAACAAAAATAATAGGTAGAAAAAGAAAAGAAAAAAAAAATCAATAGAAAGAGATATAACATAACGTACTTCAGTGACTGGATTTAGTTTGCATACAAAGAGCACATTATCAGGAGGCTTTATCTCAGCATCTGGAATGTCCCCTATCTGGAATCCAAAATCATTTAAAAATACAAACTACCAAAACTATAATATTAACAAATAATAATTATTGAAGTCATGAATCCATACACTTTCAAGCACAACTGCTCTAGAATGTGCTTCTTTGGCACGAATAACCTCCTCAAGTTCTCCTGCACCTAATTGTTCATCCATGGGCACCCAATCGTCTTCAAGCCTCACTTCATCATCAACCTATTTATTTGTTACAAATACAATTTTATAAATAAAAAAAAAGCTGTTTATGACTTATAAAATATCAAACCCTTTCTACCCATTAATTAATAGTAATACCTCATCTTTTGGCTTTCCTTCAGGGGAAGCATCTGGAACTAGTTCAGCTAGCTGTGGAGGGTCTTCAAAAGGATCATCTAGTATATATGTATGTTTGATGCTGCAGACAAAACATTCATTTTGAATGTTAGTGTTACAACTAGGAAATTTATGAGAATATTTAAATGTGAAAATCAAAATATGAACCGAATGTTTTTATAAGGTCTGCTCTTCTCATCTACATAAGCCTCGTTTATTCTGCTCAGTGTTTCAAGCCCTTCAGCAATCTCTCCAAAGACCTACAATGTATAGAAACATAAGAGACTATTATATTATAGTATATTCATATCATATCAAATTGAATTGAATATACCCTTTCAACCTTCAATGCCTCCATTCAAAAAAAAAAAAAAAAAAAAAAAAAGGCATATCATAAACCATAATACTCACAGTGTGCTTCCCATCAAGGTAGTCAAGATCATCTCGCAGTGTCATGTAAAACTGGAAAAACAAAAAATATATATATATATATAAGAAAGATAACCATGTTCCTATAAGAAAAAGATAGAATTTGAATGAAACAAAAGATCAAATAGACTAATTGGTAAATAGAGAGAGAGATAAATACATTGTTATCAAAAGTAGAAAAAACAATGTTGAAAATACCTGAGAAGCATTAAGATTTTCTCCTGCACTAGCCATGGCAACTGTACCCATCTTGGAATGCTTCAGATCCAAATGAATCTCATCACCAAAAAAACGAGCTTGATCCCCATACAAAAATCTTTAAAAGAAAATTTTGTCAATAAATTTGAAAAAAAAAAGTAAATAAAATTCCTTTCTCTTACTTGTAGATAGAATCACCACCAGAACCTGTTCCAGTAGGATCACCTGTCTGTGCAGTGAAATCCTTCTGAACTGTGTGAAATAGACACCCATTGTAATATTTAATCCTGCATCATCCATTATAACAACATTAACATGCATATTCATCTGTACTCATGTTACAATTAACATAGCTGAACAAATATGCTATGATAATTTAGCTTTCATTGTAACACCAGGCGTTATGAAAGAAGTTGACCAGAGTAATCTGTTTATTTTATCAAAGAAAACACAAGAATAATAACAAAAACGAAGTTAAAATGGAAATAAGAGCTTACTTGCAGAGTTTCAAAAAATTCTTGCATGTCAGAGGACAACGATCTGTATGCAAATCAACAACGATGTCCCCCAAACTTGTCACAATCAACACCGACATTCCCCTCCTTTAGCTTATTTTCTTAGATTGCAAATGGAGGTATAAGAACCAAACCTTAAACCTGTTGTCGTCAAGAGTGTAAAGCTTTGTATAATTGTATGTAATTACATCTTGCAAATTTGCGGATACAATGAAAACTACCCATTTTTGCTCGTATTGTGTGATCATATTCTTAAGTCATAACCCATAACACATTGTAGCAAAAGCTCAATTAAAGGCCTATTAAAATGCTTTGTATCACATAACTTAGACTTTTAAAGGGGGATCAAATATAACCATGGAAGGAGCTTGAAATGGAATTGCAAAAGCTGCTCTCAAAAGCTTAGAAGCGGCATTAAGTTCATTATGGAAAGAACTTAATCAATAGTAGATTTCTTACAGAAAAAGGTTTCAAAAACTGCAATTCAAAACCTAATTTTCATTCTTCACAATACAAAGGGTCACCACTGCACCACAACCACTAATGATAGAGCCTCAGGAGGAACATGATTACGAACAACTTTCCCATAGAAACTACCATAACAGCAACAAGAAAAATATTCAAAACATACGAACAAAGTATGTTACGGAGGGATAGAAACCGAACCTGATAAGTACAATAATGTACACACAGGTATGGCACAGTAACAGAGATTGGTGCCAATAACAGAGATTGATGAGCGCCGGAGATATAAAGTGACTCGGGTTGCTACACAATTGCCACGGCGTCGGCTGAAGATCCACGGAAGAGAGAAGAACAGAGAGGACGAATAGTAAGTCGTCGATTCAGCAGCAAGGCAACGGGAGAAAAGCTTTGGATGTGCAAAGGAAACTGAACAGCGTGCAGCAACTGCCTCGCTTTGAAGGTCGGCGGCGATAAACCGGAAGCGACAATGAAACGGAAGAAGAGGGATCGGCTGGGAGAAGGGGGAGAAGAGTGTGGGCGTTGCGTTGCAAATAGATGAAAATCTACTGATCATGTGTATTTTTTTTTTTTTGGATTTTGGTCTAAGGGTAGTTTGATAAAAAAAGCTTTTTAGTTTATTATCTTATTTTTTATTTGATTATTGCTGTGGGAATAAACATTTTTTTTAAATGTGTTTGGATTAATTTATTGCGGTGGGAATAAACAATAAGCATTTTAAGTGTTTGGCAAACAAAACAGCTTATATGAGTAAAATGACCAATAAGCAATAAACATTCCCTCATTGCTTATTAAAATCAGTTTATTTAGTTTATTCCTACTATAATAAGTTGATTTTTAAAGACTCCTATCCAAACATTTAAATTTGCTTATTGTTGTGGGATTAAGTAATAAGCAATAAACAGCCTATTTTTCTCTATCAAAACACCCCCCTAAACTTCAATTTTATGGGTTGTTGGTCTTTTGGCATGTTTACTTGTTCTTGTGAAAATAAAACTATTATACCTTTTTTTCTTTGTGTTTATGGATTTTTTAATATTTTTATAACTAATTTAATAGAAATGGTCTCTCTCATTTTGCTTGAGCATATGTTAGGTGCATCCTTTTATTAACCATTTGATTCAAGCAAAGAAGAAACTTAGTGGAAACACAAAATTGTGGAAGTGGGATCAAATAAAAGAAATATTTAGCGATATGGTTGGCAAGCTTAAACGAAAATGAGACATAGACCTCCCATGCCGGGTAGTTAGCCCTGATGTACTCGATTTCTTGATTTTCTTGATATTGACATGTATGAATTCAAGTCCAAGGTATGGTCAGAGGGTATGATTTAGATGAGATTTTTCTTTCAAACATTTCATTGAACATATGTTATTAAAGACTCATTTTCCCTTCTTTTTTCTTTTTTTATACACATGTGTTGGATCTATCATTGTCTTCAAATATTCAATTTAGTAAACAAAAGAAACAAGTATATAGGAGGGCAGATGACTGATGTTGTCGATGTGCTCAACTTTTGATTAGAACCCAAAACAGAAGAATGAGAGGCCAAGCTCTCTTTTGTGGTTGTGGTGCAATCAAAGACTCAAATGATCGACTGCATATTTCCCTCAAAGTAGAATAAGAATATGTAGAGCTATAGTTCTGAAAGATCTAGTGTGCTCAAGAATCATATTAAAGTTATATTGCCAATTAACATATAATACTAATGGGTCACACTAACAACAACGTGATATAATTGATTATTTATTAGAAATTGATTTTAATAATGTAACATACACGTTAATGACCATGTATAATTATCGTGTTTTGTAAGTTTGATAGCTTAAAAGTGAATATTAATATATAATATATCATTTTTAGCGTTGCGTTCTAACAAGATAGTTTTTACGAGAATTGAAATAAAACTATGTTTAGAATCATTCAGAAAGTGATGGGAAGTCTTATGAGATTCCGATCAAAAAGTCAAATGTTGAAATTAACAAAAATGTAAAATTTAAGTCGAAAATAAGTAAAAATAATGTTATTAAAAGTTATAAATTATCTCGTTAGAAACATTTAGGCGAAAACTTCACTGAAATCCGAGTTATAATGAAAAAGTTATGACTTATTGAAGTTTCGCGATAGAACCGGCACGACGCAATATGACATAAAAAGTGAGTTTGCGATAAACTATTTTTTTAGCTTTAGTGATCTAAATGAAAGTCTTAGTATTTGTTAAACCGAGAACTTTCATAAAAAAACGTCCAAATCTGGCTTCGTATGAGGAAGTTATGATTTTTCTAAGATTCGACATAGCAGTGTACAGCTCGAAATTCGAATTATAGATCGAGCAATTTTTAGCTGACACAACCTAAAAGAGAATCGAAGATCTCATCAATTGTAGTTCAACGGTAAAAAGACAGACGGAAACGAACGTCGGATGAAGAAGTTATGAATTTGTAACGCACTTTTCCTGTCCCGGCCTGTTAAAAATATAATATTAAAAATAAAGTCAAAATTAGCCAATGGAGTCTAAACAAAAGTTGTAGAGTATGATCTCACCTATGTATGGATATAAATAACGTCAAAAACGGAGCCCGTATGCTAAAGATATGAATTTTTGAAGTTTTAAATATAAAATTCGAGACTTATCCGAAACCGTACGCCCAACGTACGAGTTTACGCCCTGCGTACTCGGACTAGGTCAGAAGCTGGCCACGTCGCCTCTTTCTTCGGACAGATGACACGTATCTCACACATCGACGCGTCCGAGGCCCGTAAATCGAACCAGCGACACGTCTCTCGGAACTCCCCGCATCCTCGCAAGTACGCCCAGCGTACCGTGGGTCAGGCTCCTACTATAAATTGCAAGTGAAACCCTCCAGAAAATGGTTGCTAATTTCCATCTTCTTTCACTCTAAAACACTTCTCTAGCCACTCTAAATCACCCTGAAGCCCAGGAAACATCCCCGACACCCGAAGCAAGTCCCGACGCACCGAAGACCCGAGAAAATAATCATTTCAAGTTGAAACTCTGCCCGCGCAAGGCCTGGTTTTCAACAAAAATCCCCGGTTTCGTCAAAGAAAGTCATTTTTAAAGACAAATTGTTGCCCAAATTACCATTTTATCATTCGGTTATTTCACGGTGAGTTCAATATCGGGACAATTATATGTTATGTGTTATATGTGCAATGTGCTTTCCTGAGTTATTATGATAATAGAGCTATACCTTTGAGCATGAAGTGAATAACTAAGCATCACTTTGGTATTAGTATGAACCCTTTGGCCATGTAGAACATGTCTCGTATCACTTTGGTGTTGGCTTTGTGCCTTTAACCATGTAGAGAATGACTCATATCACTTTGGTATTGACAAAAGGCTAGGTAGGGTTGAAAGCCTGTAAATGCTAGCAAAATGATAATCCGAAATTGTATTTTCTATGCCACTTGGGCTGAAGTTTTATTGAAGTATATCAAGTTGAAATTGGCATGTCTCATTGATTGTAAATCTTTGAATCAAATCGTTGGTTGATATGGAAAGTCTGTCATATGATACTCATCTGCCTTTGTTGTTCTTTATCCCTCTTTGTTTCTGTCATATATATATATATATATATATATATATATATATATATATATATATAGCATAGCTGTAACATCCCGAGTTCAGGAGTGCAATTTCAGGGTTCAAAGTGTGAATTTGAAAAGGCAACTCGGCGAGTCCATGGGTGGACTCGGCGAGTAGGGTCGCGATTCTGGTCGCGTGTTAAGTGGCCAACTCGGCGAGTCGGCGGCTGGACTCGGCGACTTGGTGTTGTGTGGAGAAAACCCTAATTTCGGAGGATGAGCCCTATATAAAGGACATTATACCCTCTCCCCAGCCTCTTTACCCTCTCTTGAAGTTCATAAAACCCTAATGCGCGTTTGTGAGTGATTTGAGAGCATTTAAACCTTGGAGAAGAGATTTTGGAAGAGATCTTGGAGAGTTAAGAGGCTTGGAGCAAGGGGCTTTGCAAGGATTCGGATTCCTCTTCTGTTGGAGCTTTCTTTTGAGGTATTATTTCGTTGCTTGGGCTGTTATTCATCTAGATTCATCATTTTGGAGTATTTGGAAAGAATAGCTTGTGATATTTTGAGTTTGGAGGTTAGATCTGAGGTTGCTACCTCATATCTGGAATGGAGAAGGTCTATAGTGCATTAAAGTCCCTGTTCTTGAGTGGTTGGTGAAGCCATCTTGTCCCAAACCCTAACCCTAGAGTGTTATATGCTTAGATCTCTTTGGATTCACGTAAAGTTTGCCACTTTACTTGATGGATGGGTTGTAGAAGGGTAGATCTATGGTTTGGATCATCTGCATGGCCTGGAAAGCTTCTGTATGGATTAAGATCTAGGGGTACTCGGCGAGTCACAAGGGTGTACTCGGCGAGTTGCTTGAAGATGGGAAGGAACTCGACGAGTTGGTTGAAGATAGCCTTGGACTCGACGAGTCTGTTCTTGGACTCGGCGAGTCTGGTCGTGAGGTCCTAACCTTCTTTTGGTTGAGTCGTGAATTGGTGAGTCAAGGGAAGACTTAGTGAGTTGAGTGCGAGGGGACTCAGAGTTGTGGGATTCGGTGAATCTCGGGGTGACTCGGCGAGTTGAGTAGCAGATTGGGGAAGTTCTGAGCATGGGGACTCGACGAGTCATCGGGTTGACTCGGCGAGTAGAGTCAGTCAGGAGGTTGACTTTGACTTTGACTTTGACCAAGGGTTGACCAGTTGACTTCCAGGGGCATTTTGGTAATTGTTGGCATTTGTTTTGAGTTCAGTGTTGGTGTTGGCTAGTGGTGGAGATCGTGTCAGTGGTCGGAGCAGCTCGGTCTTATCTTCTCAGTCGGCGGTTGCGAGGTGAGTTATCCTCACTATATCGATAGGGTCTACGACACCAAGGCCGGCCCTTTACCAGATTGTAATCCGGGTATCGTTGTTATGTTATTGATTTGCTATGTTTGCATCCTGGTAGTTAGGATGGTATATGCTAGTGACCGGTTAGGTCGGTATCGTGGTTAGGATGATGTTATGTTATGTGATCTTCTAGATCGGTTTGATTGGATGTGAATTGTTATATGATTGAATGTTTATGTGCACATGGTTGTTGGACTGGGGTTGGTTGAGGCGGGTCCTGCTCTGTGTTGTAGGCCAACATACCCAGGGCGGACCGGTTATCCCGAAGGCCCAACGAGCGGTCCGGGTAGGCTGCAGGCCCCAAGAGGGCGGACCAGACGTGCCGAGGCTCGGAGAATGGACCAAGCCGACTGAAGGCCCGGTGCGGGCGGACCAGTCATACTGTAGACTCAAAGAGTGGACGAGGTGGATTGAAGGTCCGGTGCGGGCGGACCAATCACACTGTAGACTCAAGGTATATGGCTAGACTCGGAGGGTGGACCAGGTGGAATGAAGGCCCGGTACGGCAGACCAGTCACACAGTAGACCCGAAGTGCATGGTTGTTCTGTGTTCTGTTATGATATGGCATGTTGTGCGTGTATGGTATATGTGGTTGGTATTTTGGGGGTATCTCACTAAGCTTTCGGGCTTACAGTTGTGGTTTAATGTTTTTCAGGTTCTTCAGGAGACCGTGGCAAGGAAAAGGCGTGATCGTACCGCTCCTCATGATTATGTTTTATGATGTGGTTCTGGGAAGACTCTGATAATAATTATATTGAAAACTTTTTTGTAATAACTTTATGAAACGGGGTTGTTTTTGAAAAGTTTAAATTGGTTGAAATTTTTAGAGTGTTACAAGTTGGTATCAGAGCCTTGGTTTGAGTGAATTAGAGAAACGTTCGTGTGAATCCAGTCTCAAATCAAGGAGAGTTTTCAAAAGAAAATTTAAAATGGTTTTCAAAATGAGTAAAGGAGGATGTGGAGGTACGATCAGCCAGAGCCAGTAAGTAACCCCAAAATACCATACATGATATTTGTTTTGAGCTATGATAGAACAACATGCTAGTACTAGGCTAGGGATCTTCAGGATTTCATGATAATGTTACCTGATTTATGATGCCTGCTAGCCTAGGGTTTCTTCTGTCGGAGATTTCCAGTGTTCCTCTAGGAGTGAGGGTTGAGTGCTTGTTATGTATGTTCTTCACTAGGGTGTTGTGGTGATAATTGATATAAATATCGGTAGGTGTGGAAGGTAGTATGGGTCCGTACTACTGAAAGCACAGGACCCATACGCGTATCAAAGAAGCCACAACCTCTAGGGTTGGGTTGGGGGTTGGTTCCCAGGATAGTGGGAAGTATCTGAGATCTCGCGATGTTTTTCAGTATGGTGGTTACGAGGCATGCTGGGAGTGAATCCGGGTCAGGATCAGGAGCAGGAGAGGGCGGTCAGGGTGGGTCAGTACCACCCGAGGTTATTGGTCAGATGAGCACAGGCGAGTTGGACGCTAGGATTCGTGAGATCCTGCATGATGAGGTTGTTGCGTTGTTCCGGGCCGAGTTGCTGGAACTGTTTGGGTCGATCAAGACCGCCATGGTTGAGTATTTTGATGAGCGTTATGCGGCTCTCACAGAGACGGCTGCCGCGGCGGCTACAACGACTGTAGCAGCGGCAGGGGGAGGAGCCGGTCGAGGTTTTCAGTATCGGGACTTCGATAATACAAAGCCCCCTACCTTCGATGGGGTTCAGGACCTGATTGCTGCTATGAGATGGTTGTCGGATGTAGAGGGGTGTTTCTTCACGTGTTCATGCCCTGCTGACCAGAGGGTGAGGTGTGCTCTGAACCTGTTGAGGCTCGGGGCGAAGGATTGGTGGAGATTGACCACGGGATCATATTCAGATGCGCAGAGGGCTACGGTTTCATGGGATCAGTTCTGGAAGATGTTTAGCACTCGTTATGTTCCGCGGGTTGAGAGGGAGAGATTGGCTCAGGAGTTCCTGGAGCTGAAGCAGGATTCAGAGTCGGTGACGGAGATCACCAGGATGTTCACTGAGAGGGCGATGTTTTGCCCTGAGTTTGCTTTGGAGCAGGCTCAGATGTCCCGATATCTGAGTATGATCAAGAGGGATATCAGGCAGTTTGTGTCTACGCAGAGGTGCGAGACCTTGTTAGAGTTGCAGGAGGCCGCCAGGCGGCGTGAGTTGGAGATTGAGTTGCAGTTGAGAGAGCAGAGGCAGGCCCCGGCACAGTCGCAGCCGGTGCCGAAACGGTCCAAGACCGTTGATTCTAGATTGGGAGATCAGAGCAGCCGCGCTTGTGTGAAGTGTGGGAAGGGTCACACCGGAGTTTGTAGGTCCGGTGGTGCATGCCGCAAGTGCGGAAAGGAGGGGCATTATGCGAGGGATTGTCGGCAGACAGCCCCGGTTCAAGATTTGAGGATTTGTTATCACTGCCATCAGGTTGGACACTTGAGGGTCAACTGTCCACAACTTGTTGTAGGACCGGTGCAGGCTCCAGCACCGGCCACTTTGAGGATTACGGGTGGAGGTCAGGGTGGAGCGGAGCCCCCGAGGGCTCAGGGTCGTGTTTTTCAGCTTACAACAGAGGAGGTCAGGCCAGTGCCGGATGCAGCTGCGGGTATGTTTCTTTCTTGATATCTTGTTATCTTGCGATTATTATGGAGTATTGTTTATCTGCTAGTCTCGTTGTGTGATTTTCGGTATGGTTAAGGGTTTTGGTATTGGAAATTTCGTTGGTTATCATTCATGAGGATTATTAGTGGGAAATCCGTCTTTTGGTCTGAATGTCGGGTAACATCTTCAGTCTGAGGAGTGGTTTGCTGAATGTCGGGCTTCTTTCGATGTCCGAGATGATCTGTGTTGATATGTAATTTTGTGAAGGTTGCTCATTCCAGTGGGAATCAGTTCGCGTGTAAGGGATTGTGTTGTGTAGGGTTGTTAAGGGAGGTTGGTGATGGCGACCGGTGGTTGGTAGTCAGTGCTCTAAGTGGGGGAGAATTGGAAATTCTTCGGAAGATCGATAAGCATGAGTAGTCGATTAGCTGTTGGGGATTCAGCAGCGGTTCGGTCAGCCAAGAGCGTAGGCTGGTATGAGCAAGTGACAGGCAGACGGGGCGGGATACAGACCAAGGGTTTTGTTAGAAGGGTGATTGATTGTGGAAGGCCTGGGATCAGGCCGGGTTTGAGTATGTAGGATGGAGTCAAAGTTCGGAGCCCCTAGAGGGCTAGAACAGTATGCATGGGAGAGTTTTCCTGGAGGGATAATTCAGGATGTTGGATGTTAGTTGATCGGTCCGGATAGACTGAAGGCCGATGGGCGTACCAGTCAGGCCGAAGGCTCGGAGAACAGTCCAGACAGGCTGAAGGCCCTGGAGGGCGGTCCAGACCTGCTGAAGGTTCTGAGAGTGGTCCAGATTGGCTGAAGGCCTGGTAAGGCGGTCCGGTTATGCTGAAGACTCTGCATGTGTTGATAGATCTATATGAGGAAATGGAATGAGTATGTCACGATGTGATAGCATCAGAAGGTCTGGCCCCGGGTATTGATCGTGATTAGTGGAAGGTAGTGCATGGACTCGAGAGTCCTTGCGAACGGAGTCAGAGCATGTGTAGTGCATGAGATAGCGATTATGCTATAAGGGAATGGTGTAGTATTGGGTGAGCACCGTGGCACTTGTGGTAGTGTCAAGGCAGCCAAGTGGATTTCCTTGGTAAGGAAAGAGAAAGGAATGTAGCTCCGAGAGGGAGTGTAAGTTCACGGAAGTGAAAGCAGTAGTGCGGAGTTATGATTGGGGTGTTCCAATTATGGTTATTAAGCAGTGTGTTGCGGCGGTGGTATGGAATCACATCCGGGTTGGATGTCTGCTGAGATCACGGAAGGGATTTCGAGGGTGTAGAGCCAAGAGGCTCGGAAGGGATGCAAGGATGGAGTCTTGGATTCCCAGTTTGATTTGGCCAAGGAATTATGTATGTAGTGGTAATTCATCCTGGGGGATGTTTCGAGGTGTCATCAGTGTGTCGGGTTTTCCCAACCCGAGGATGCTAGAGCCAGTTCAACATGGGTATGAGATTGCGGAGGAGAACTCATGGGAGTTGCTCTAAGGCTGAAGGATGTGTCATCCTGTCAGCATGGAGTGGATAAAGTTGGACTCAGATCGGGATCGGTGGTTCAAGGTTATTTCTAGCTCGTATAAGTCAAGTGATTGTTGGGATTTGGAGCGAGTGAAGTATCATGGAATGGTACTCGGTTGATAAGTGTGGTTATCAGAGGATGAGGCCGGTGGCCGGCTTAAAGCGGTGGTCAGGACACCGCAAGGGGAAATTTGGGTTTTGGGTTTCGGTGGTTGTGTTTTGAGGAACCTGGTCTAGTTGATGCCAGGTGGTGCATTGCGGGAGTAATTCTGGAGTTGTGTTTCCGCAGGCTTCGAGGACGAAGCCTAATTTAAGTGGGGGAGAATTGTAACATCCCGAGTTCAGGAGTGCAATTTCAAGGTTCAAAGTGTGAATGTGAAAGGGCAACTCGGCGAGTCCATGGGTGGACTCGGCGAGTAAGGTCGCGTGTTAAGTGGCCAACTCGGCGAGTCGGCGGCTGGACTCGGCGAGTTGGTGTTGTGTGGAGAAAACCCTAATTTCAGAGGATGAGCCCTATATAAAGGACATTATACCCTCTCCCCAGCCTCTTTACCCTCTCTTACATATAGAGGCATGCAATTTATAATATAAAAGCATAAAATAGGTTTTGTAAAACCTTTGAACATAATCATTATCTAAGAAAAGATCGACTTGATGTCGATCTATAAAACGGTTTGAAGGCATGGGTTTGATAAAACAGTTTAAGTATAAGGAAACATTTATTTGAAACACAATTGTAAATAAGTTTGAAATAAAACATACAGAGTAAAATGTACAGTGTAATAAGGAGTTTTAAACATATAAAATGTTTATGAACATCATTTGAAGGAAACTGTTTGGTAAAACGGCTAATGAGTGGTAAATCATTTAAATGTTGGTTATTAATCACATGTGATTGATATAATAAGTAGCATAATTCTACTTGTATCCCCCCCATAAAACATTTAAAAATAGTTAAAACATTGATTAAGGGGTATGAACTCACCTGTTGTGGGTGATACGGATGAACTGAAGAGGTAGGACCGCTAGGTGTCAAGTGAAGTCTTGAACACACTCTATGATCCTAGTTAACATATAATTTCACATATATGTAACAAATTAGACTATAAACAACTAATAAACGAATCAAGACACCCTAGGACATGCTAAACACCTTTATCAAGTGTTATTAGCCACTAGGATTACATCTAAGTGTTTGTAGGGGAAGCTATTGCGTGTAGGGCTCAAGGAAAACTCCATAAGGGAATTCACGACCCTAAAGACACTACTAAAGAGTTTATGGTCGTAAACTCATGAGTTTACGGCCGTGAACTCATACTTATGTGTCCATTTGATGTTTGATGCTCTATAAGGCCCTAATAAGCATTTCTACTTAATGGCTTGGTCTATGGAAGAGTTTAGGGCATAATATAACTCCTTTTAGGAGTTTACGTCCCTGGGACCATATTCCCTTGGAGATTACGGCCGTAATCTCCCTTGGGAGGATGTTTATGGTGTTTTCAAGTCTCTAAATTAACTAGGAACTAAACTAGGCTTTTGTACTTGGCTTTAGAAGAGTTTATGGCACCATTTGGCACCATTTTATGGAGTTCACGGCCCTAGAACCTTTTGGGCCGTGAACACCTTACTCTTGGTGTTATAAGTGTGTTAGATAGTCCTAAACTCATTTAATTACATGCCCAAATTAGTCTCTTAGCTTAAGGAGGGTTTTTAAGGCATTTTGGCACATAAAAATGGAGTTCACGGCCCAAGAAACTCCTTGGCCGTGAACTCTATTTCACCCTTGAATCTTAATTGTTTTGGCGGTCTAAACATGTAATGGTAGTCCCTATGTTGAGTTCTAAGGCTTTGAGGGGCATTGGGACACTTTTGGCCCTTAAAATGGAGTTTACTCCCCAAGTGTTCTTGGGCGGTAAACTCCCAAATCTTGGGGTTTTGGCATGATTTTGATGTTTCTAAACACAATCTAAGCTATATAACATAACTAGATCGAAGTACTCACAATTTGGGATAAAAACCCGAAGATCCTTGAGAGAGAATTTGGCTTTTCTCTAATTGGAAATGTAACTAATGAATTATTTGGTTCAGATTTCTATATATAGTCCTGGGATTTTTGGCAGAAAATATTTTTATTCCCGGAATGAACTCTAATATCCTAGAGTATTGGAATAACAGTGTTGCACAAAACCCTAGTGCATCCACTCTCCTGATATCTCCTTAAGTGTAAATCCTGAAAAATTGCCAAACTTACTCGAAGTCTGGAATTTCACTAAAACTGTTCTAACTTCTATTGGCTTGATATGGTTTGTTCAGAATGGAAATTCCGGGTTGTCACAGGTCCGGATAGGCTGCAGGCCCCAAGGGGCGGACCAGACGTGCCGAGGCTCGGAGAGTGGACCAGGCCGACTGAAGGCCCAGTACGGGCGGACCAGTCATACTGTAGACTCAGATAGTGGACGAGGTGGATTGAAGGCCCGGTGCGGGCGGACCAATCACACTGTAGACTCGAGGTATATGGCTAGACTCGAAGGGTGGACCAGGTGGACTAAAGGCCCGGTACGGCGGACCAGTCACACAGTAGACCCGAAGTGCATGGCTGTTCTGTGTTCTGTTATGATATGGCATGTTGTGCGTGTATGGTATTTGTGGTTGGTATTTTGGGGGTATCGCACTAAGCTTTCGGACTTACAGTTGTGGTTTAATGTTTTTCAGGTTCTTCAGGAGACCGTGGCAAGGAAAAGGCGTGATCGTACCGCTCCTCATGATTATGTTTTATGATGTGGTTCTGGGAAGACTCTGATAATAATTGTATTGAAAACCTTTTTGTAATAACTTTATGAAACGGGGTTGTTTTTGAAAAAATTAAATTGGTCGAAAATTTTAAAGTGTTACAATAGTGTTATATTGTAATTGTTATTGAACTCACTAAGTGTCACCCGCTTATCCCTCTCAGTGTTTAATTATTGCAGGTGATAAGCATCCAGTATAGTTATGTAGTGTTAGAAGATGTAGAATAGACAATAATATAACTTTTGTATTTAGTGTATAAATTCTTGGGAACTTATGTAATATATAAAACTCTGTAAAAATTCTTAATAGTTGGTTTGTATTCAGTCTTTTGGTAAATATCCAGACTTCTGTAAATTATATTATGAATATGCATGTAGCATGTTTGGAGTAATAATGTTAAGTGTGAAAAGGGTCTTTCAAATAAATATTCAATAAAACTCTTATAATTACATTGGAAATTATTTATTTCATGGAAATAATAATTTTATTAGTAAGTAACATCACATAATTCATATGGTATGAGTTATTTAGTCATGTACATCATTTTGGACTATAAGGCCTTTTTTCTTTTACCTAAATGTTAAGGTTTATATTTTATAAACTCAAGTTTTATAAAATATACAAACTACTCTTTTATTCCTTCTTGAAAATCATAGGTAGACAAGAGAAAAGGGAAGAGTGGCTTTTGAATTAGTTTATTCAAAAGTATACATGTCTTAAAGAGCATGGGGACACATAGGTATAGGGACATAGTGTGGTTAAAATGTTAAGAACTAATGGTCCAAGAATGAGATTTAAGTAAAGGCTTTCATATCTCATTTGTGCTAGCCCTTGAAACCATAACATGCATAGAAGAATGGGATTCTCTCTCTTTTGTTCATCTTTCCTTGAAGATTAATTGCTTTTACATGCCCTCTTTAAGTTCATATTGGTTATAAACTTAAATCTTAAGGGTTTAAGAGTTTATGGACTAGCATCTACATCAAGTTGAGTCATTGTTGATGTCTCAAAGGTTCCACATTCTTCATCAACTTCCAAGCCTCCCAAGAGGACCAAAAGAATAACAAAGGCTGTTATTTCTTAATCCTTTCTATGGTTGGTGTTTAATCTTTCTATAACTTGCAAGAAGATCCTTGGTGGGTATAACATGTTTATGTTATGTTGTAAATTTAAAGTCTCCCGTTTTCCATATTATCTAGTTTATGAAACTATTTTTGAACTAAAACCCAACAAGTTTGTCAACGATCCTTGAGATCATGTTCCTAACTTCTTGGTTAAGTGTGTCAGTGGTTTAACGAGTTAAGCAGACATCGTATCATTTCATGACGTCGATATTGTTTTGGTTAGAGTTGTCGATTGTAATTGTTGTGGTATTTACCACTGTCAGCATCATCACTATAGCCTTCATTCTTTTCCTGACTGGTTCAAAAAAGGAAAAAGCATTACTAAGCTTGATACCGTTGAATCAGATGTGTAGCGATTGTGGTGAGAAATCCATCAACGCCATATGATGGATTTGCAAGGAAAGGAAACAACATATGGGTCTCAGTTTATATGATCGACTATGAGGTTAGGAGTTGAGGTACACACTAGCGTATTTATTGGTGAAGCTTCCGAAGTCAGGTCTACTATGGGAAATTATGAATTGACTTAAGCAGTGAGATGCTTTCAGTTACACGGTCGTTGGATAGAGCTACCACGTATGGAATTGGGGAGGTTCTAAAATGCTTCATTGTTCAACTTTTGAACAATTGCACTCTAACCCTTAGACTCATTAGTTATGTAACGTCCCATATTTCAACCCAACTTTTTTTCATTTGAACATAAAGTATTTGTTAAATTTACAACAATAAGGATCTAGATAACACCATTTGATTCAAACACTTATCAGAGTATCGTTAAATATTGTCATGTGCGGAAATCTCCAATGGATGTGATGCAATGAAGTTGTGCCCCTCCTTTAATATAAAAAAACATGAAAACATTCAAACCGCAAACTGTAAGACAAAGCTTAGTGAGTTCCCCAAAATACCACACCCAACACAACAAAAACAAACATCTATGGGTTATCATCAACCCTGGAGACTACCCGAAGTCTTAGTGAACAAACAGCACGCCCAGTGGGTTATTAGCAACCCTGGAGACTACTCGAAGTCTCGGCACATACAATATCATATATCACAGTAATAGCAATAAGACCCAGCTGGTCAGCACGTATATACTACCACACAGGCAAGCATACAAGAGTCACAAGGACAACAACCATCCTACATACACAATTTAGTGGGTTAGCATTGGTGCCTTCGATCCACGAGCAATTACATAGATTGTTTGTGTGGTCTACCTATCAAAATGCATCTGTTAGTGATTTGTTCTCTTTGTCTAGCTGGAGTTTCTCGTGGAGGCATACTGTAACATCCCAAAATTTAAGACCAAAAATTTCATTTTAGTTAAGTTATTATAAAACCAACAATATAAGAAAACATCCATAATAACATATCATGTCAAAACCAAAACGTCAATAATCAAAGCATGTCATCATAAAACAATATCAGAGTATAATCCCAAAGATCTCATGTGAGGAAAACATAGTGTGATGCGCTGCGATCGCCGGTTCATTTTCTTTGAAAACGAAGTACCTGAAACAAAAACTGAAAACCGTAAGCACGAAGCTTAGTGAGTTCCCCCATCATACCACATACCATACAATACACATACTAGTAACCGAGAACTATTTCACCCCTACCACTACCACATAATAAAATAACATAAACATACTGTTAGGCATGCATGGGTTCTAACGACCACTTCAGTATCTTTCAACCGGTATCCGGGGACTATTTCATCCCTACTACTACTAACATGCATCACAGAGCATCTTAGCACACAAACATAACAGATAAGGGCACACCAGATAATTATAACAAAGACAATCATCTAACAAACAACTCCTACTAGTGGGCCGACATTGTGGCCTTAAACCCACTTCTACTGGAAGGTAACTCACCTCACACTGCTGAAGCCTTGTAGACAAAACTCTAGTTGTTGGATGATAGGTTCTCGAACTGTCAATCATCAAAATAACACCCAATCAGTAATTGGGTTCCCACATATACCCATAAGTACATGCTTGGGGTAAAAGGCTACTTTACCCCCAACTTAGCTTGACTCAAGCCAAAGGCCAAATCTAAAAGGCCCAAAAGCCAACTATGAGTCAAAGCCCAACATATGGCCCAATTTTCCAAATTGGGCCCAACCTTTACTTGGTCTTACCCTAAGGCCCAACCATTCATTCCAGTCCAAACATTTGGCATTCAAATGGCCCAATATCTCATAATCATCAAGGCCCAAATTATGGCCCATCTATGGCCTAATTTTCCAAATTGGGTGCAAACCCCTTACATAGACCTTACCCTATAGTCCCATTAAATTATTCTAGTCCATATGCTAGATTTTGGATGGCCCATTAATAGCCCAATCACCAAAGCCCAATAGAAAGTCCCAACTCAAGGCCCAAGTTAAATTAGGGTTTTCACATAAAATGAAGATTAGGGTTAAGTGTTTCTCAATTAACCCATTAAGGACTTAATCCATTAAGTCCATCACTCTAGTGGATAAATCATATGGTGTGATCGGGTGTAATTCACAATTCCATTCCAGTGGCCCAATATGCGGGTCCTGATAAGTCCAAACCAATAATTCCAATATTAGGTTTTTTAAACCCTATATAGGGTTTCCAACCCAATCATAGCCCAACAGGACCAAAACTAAGTCCTTGGATCATTTAGGGCTTCATTAGGCCCACTAGGGTCGCATAAGGCCCAATAGGGTTTCATAAAGCCCAATAGGGTTTTTCCTAAGTCGGGCACCACCCACTACCATCTCGGGTAGTGGTAGTCAATGGGGATCACGGCGGCGGCCACCAAAAGCAATCCAAACACTACTAAGCACACCGCCACCCAACACAACGGCTGGTAGCGGCAGGAGGCGGAAGCCACCACCTCACAGTGGTGGTTATGAGTTTCTTTTCATTATTATACTTTCTAGTTACATTTTACAATGCTTTAACCCAAAAAATAAACACACACTAAATAGATAAACACACACATCCACCTTGTGGTGGTCGGCGATGGTACATGGCGGCAGTCACCACCTCACGGTAGTGGTGGTGGCCTTTCTTGATTTTCCGGCCAAACGAAACAAACACACGCACTCATAGCAGATACACACACATAAACGTTTTGTTGCTTGCAAATGGATCCAGCCACCCACCTTGTGGCGTACGGTGGCGACAACATCACAGGAAGGCGGCAATAGCGTCGGCCGCCATGGCTGGCGGCCAAGGTGGTTCTTTTCCTTGGTTTCCGGCCAGCAACACTCACACAATACATCTTGATTTCAACAAAAACACATACCCACGCCGGACATGAGACCAACACTCCCAACCACTGACCAGGCGACTGGTGACGCTGAGACGAGCTGAGGTGGCGACTAAAAGCCATTGTCGGCAACAACAACGGGCCTGATGTGGAGCCCATAAGGAGGAACGAAGAGTGAGACGTTGTTGGCATACCGAGAGTCTTATGGTCGCTCATGGCTCGTGCGACGACGTCCCTAGCTCTAATCTTTGGTCTTCAACGGCACCTCCGGTTGCACATAACGTCATTGGTAGCAGGCGTTGTTGGGTGGCATCCGGCAATGAGGTTGCAGGTGGCGGAATGGTGGTCGGATTCGAAACCAGCGGTGGCGGACGGGGTAGCTTCTTGTTGTGTCGGCTGTAGTAGAGACTAGGTTTAGGGTTTGCGTGAAGTCCCGATAGAGAAGAATGGCGTCAGGTTAAATTCCATGCTCATTCCAACTTTTGTTCATTTTACCAAGTTCGGCCCCTCCCCACCATATCTTTTCAATTTAAACACAAAACTTACCATTTAGCCCTTGCCTCCATAAAATCTTTTCAACTTTAATCCCATATTTAGCCCTTCAGCCACTTTCTTCAAGATCTTTGTCAATTTAAATCCAGAATTTACCTTTTTAACCCTAAAATATCAATTATGACATATTCATCCCTTCCTTCTCTTTTCCTTTCAAATTACCTCCCAATTTACCCAAATAGTCCCTCCTCTACAAAATATTTTCAATATAAGTACGCAAACTACAAAACGAGCCCAATTGATTATCCTTTCGTCATATGTTCAAACATTCTTTCCTCTACGAATCCCAAAAGCACCCCTTAGACCTCCAAAACAAATTATAATACCACTTACACACTTTTTACTAAATTCTTTATTTAAATATATACATATATCGAAATAAAATAATACTTAAAACACATCTTCAGATTTTAGATCTTGTTTTGGAAATGGGGTGTTACAAATCTCCCCCACTTAAATTAGATTTTGTCCTAGAAATCATTCCTTACCATTCCTTACACGCCCAAGTAACATGGCCACAATCCTGGGCACACCCTAGCATTCCCAGGGTAACCGTGACCAACCTTCGCAAGGCCCTAAAATCCGCAGATGAACAAATTCCTTGCAACAAAATCACGTCTACTCCGTCTGAAATCTACAGTCTCGAGGTGGTCTGACTCCTTGACAGACCGCTCATACTGAATCATTATTATTGAACCCAGTCCACTTATCCCTCGACTGACTACTCAACTTTTGATAACTCGAGGTTCCCACTATAAGTCAGGATCACAAACCCAATTATCTCTGTAGGTCACTTATACTTAGCCAAGGCTAAGATAATCCAGTTGTGAGTGACTTAGCAATACCCAAGCAATCTGCTATTCCGTCGTACTTGCAACCTAAAGCACAGATACTAATACTGCCAAAACACTGAAACTGCCCAAACGGCATGTTGCTTCATGGCTGCTTTCTAAAATCTACCGAGACCTTCCTAGTCTTAATTCATTCGTCCGTCAGTCTCTTGAAATAGCGGGTTCTTGCCCGGCTGCAGAGCCAAAGGACTCCCACATAGTCGCCCCCACACAACTTTTGAACTAAATCCTCTTCTGTCAATAATTACCACTATGTCTCTAACGACCTCCTAACCCAACCGATTGGGTCCATACGTCGATTCATGATGTCACCATTCCAAAGCTAAAAGTGATTGCTACCTGACCAATGGTAGCCTTATATCGCAAACGACCTCATACGATTCAATGCTTCCCTGTTCCCATAACTATAGTGGCATTCTTACGGTTGTATCGTTGGCTCAACCAGATCTAACCCAATTGGGTAATTCCGTAATCTATAAATCAATTCGTTGATGTGCCACACCCTCACTGCTACACCCGAACTGGTGGGTACTATTGTTCCTTCCGCGTCCTAACAACGCGCTCATGCTATCTACCAACCTAGTGAATGTTATGGTTACACCCGCAGACTTACAACACTCTCACTATCTGCCAAGCTCATGAATGCTATAGCTACACCCACAGACGTACAACATTCTAGCACTATCTGACCGCTAGTGAATGTTATGGCTACCCATGCAGTCTTACAACACTTTCCATGCTAACTGACTGTTAGTGAATGCTACGACAACCCCCGTAGTCTTGCAAAACTTTTCATGCTAACTGACTGTTAATGAATGCTACGGCTACCCCCGTAGTATTACAACACTTCCCATACTATCTGAATACTAGTGAATGTTACGGCTACCCCGTAGTCTTATAACACTTTCCAAACTAGGTCGAACACGCACTCAACCTAACACTCAACTGAACTTGAGTCCTAACTGAAGCTCTAACTTGGTTCCCAAAACATGCTATCTGATGCTAAGGAAAAGCGTGAACCAAATGTTGGAACGTTTTCTGAACTCCCAACTCACCCAATCCTCAATCAAGACGACCCCTCAACCGTTTTTCGTCCTGACGGGGATGCGAAACTCATCCTAGTTTCACACCTACTTCTGCTCCTAGATACCTGATCGATTCTCCCCCACTTAGATCTGACTAAGTCTTCACGACATGTGATAATTGAAGGATTACCAATCCTTCTCGCTTTCTAATATCCCACTGATGACAACCTGTGCTTACCATTGCTAACGATTAATCACCAGTTAAACCCTGAGATCGTCCATCCTCGGAAATCTTGATGAGTACTCTTGAAATCTGGTCCAGTCTGACACCTCAATCCACCTCCCATGTTGACAACTGGAGGCCTTAATCTTCACTCTGGCTGAAGAATCGTCGTTCCCACTCCCAATCTCACAGCACTACTGAACTCTAACCGAACACAACCCATGCAAGAAATGCAATTCTTTTGAACATCCAATAACCGAACACCCATGCCTCTAAAACTCGCAACTGACTCCAATATCTTCATGTTAACAGTCCTATCTAGCAACGGTAGTGCCTCGAACTCCAAATTTCTTCCATAGGCAATTGTCGACTATACCCGAAAAAATGATAGAACCACTGAACTCTGACTTCACCGGAGAACTATCGTTCTAATCCTGACCTAATATCCTCTAAATAATACTCCTGAACGGATCCTGAAAAACTTATAGGACGATAGCAGTATACACAGAACCTACTCTACAAGATACATCCATCTGTAAGTTCATCAAGGACTTTTCAACATGTAGGTTGGCATATATGATCCTTGATAACCAGACAATAGCAGAAAACTGTCCAGAGATCTAACTTGTCCAAACTCTATCAAAATTCCAAAGTGGTACAATTCTCAGTATCCACCTAGAAGTAGCATAAAATAACAATTATCCGAAGGATTCCTGGTTACATCCTCCCGAGATACCTCGACCATCAGAGATTTGCAAAATAGCCAGAGCAGGCGCCTTCATTGCTCCTACACTTCCTCCTCGGACAGTCGGCCTTCTTGTGGCTCACCTGTCTGCAGAGAAAACATAATGGGCTTACCCCCTGAGAGCAACCTCTCCTGACATGATCAACCCTTCCACACCTGTAGCAGCCTAAACCCTTGGAGCGACAAACTCCCTTGTGCACTTTCCCGTACATGTTGCACTGACTCCGACCCTGCTGGCCTTTCACCGGATGATAAGAAATCATGAGTCTCTTCCCGGGATCCTCTACTATACGCACCTGGCATGACCCTCTCTTCCTAGGGTGCTCCAAATCGATCTCGCATCTGCAAACTCTTGGAATTCATATCCTTCAGGGTCTGACACCTTGTCACGCCCACGGGCTCACTTGCCAATGGCTGAGCTGCAACAGCTAGAACATCCTCTGGCCCCAAACCGGGTCACAAACTCCTCCCCGAAGCTTCTTAGATTCTCTAAGACTCTCACCGATTCAAGTATGGATCCTGTGCTTTCAGTAGTACGGGCCCAATACTACCTTCCACACCTATCCATACTTTCCTCAGCAATCCTCCCGAATCCTCCAAGTCACTTCCTCAAACTGATGCACCCAAGTCTCACTAACCTCACTACTAACCCACTGAAGCATATCCTAGACTTTCCTAGGTTCCCAAACCCACCCAGTCCTCAGCTGCTAAAAGATTCCCAGTAATGTCAACTAGCTACCTTATAAACATTGCCACATGCAACATATATCAGATAATCCTTCGAGTAAAAGACTACCCTAGAACGGTTAGACTCAAATGAAAGTTGCGCAATATGGTCAAATATATCACTTTGAGATTATCCAGCATGTGCCACATGTGACTTAGCATATTCACTTAATAGCTAGCTCACATTACTAAGAGTCCCACAAAGCACAAAGCAAGCAACATTCAGACAATGGAAATCTAACCAATATATCACTATTCATACCATTATGTCCTCTAATCATGAATTTGTACATGCAATTCAAAGGCTCATACAATCAGGCATAACCTAAACAGGATACCCTATCACTAACTAATCAGTACTAGCATGCAGATCTATAAGCACATACAATAGGCATATAAGGCATCCTTCCTAGATCCTTATCCCTAATCTAGCATGCAGTTCACATATTCTCAATTCATATCATAACATAACATAACATAACATAACATAACATAACATAACATGTATGGGTATCTTGGGGAAAACTTACTTGAGCTCGGCCGATTGCACACATCACACACCTTGTTCTTTTCAAAGTTCTTTTCTCTTTTCAAACTTCTTTTTATAAAATGATTTTACTTTTGAAAATTTTTCATACCAAGTCCTTAGTTTTAGTTCAGACACACTTGGAAGTATGTCCAAATCCCTCAAACCAAGGCTCTGATACCAACTTGTAACATCCCAAAATTTAAGACCAAAAATTTCGTTTTAATTAAGTTATTATAAAACCAACAGTATAAGAAAACATCCATAATAACATATCATGTCAAAACTAGTACGTTAATAATCAAAGTATGTCATCATAAAACAATATCATAGTATAATACCAAAGATCTCAAGTGCGGAAAACATAGTGTGATGAGCTGCAATCTACAACTTTCCTTTGAAAACGAAGTACCTGAAACCAAAACTAAAAACCGTAAGCATGAAGCTTAGTGAGTTCCCCCATCATACCACATACCATACAATACACATACTGCCAAGCATATTTGGGTGTTGGCCTCCCCTTCGGTATCTTTCAACCGGTATCTGTGAGCTAACCTCCCCTTCGGTATCTTTCAACCGGTAACCGGGAGCTAACCTCCCCTTCGGTATCTTTCAATCGATATTTGGGGACTATTTCACCCCTACCACTACCATATAATTGTTGGATTAGATGTCTAAGCCTATAACTATTTTGGTATGTACTTGACCCGATTATGAGCATGGTCCTTTTGGGTTGCCTTCACCATAGCAACTGATAGGATGAATTATGGAGAAAGAGGATTAATTATGATTTATTAATATATTATAGGAATAATATATTAAAGGAGAAATCATATTGTTTAATTAATATTGATCAATAATTAATTTTGAATGGATTTTGTGGTCAAAAGAGATTAATTAAAATTAGGGGACTGGAACTGTAATTATAAGATAATTGCAATTAGGCTGATGGATCACCTTGGAATATAGGTTGGACGAATTCTATGGGAAGCCCATAAGGAATTCATACAAGGGATATTCTAGAAGAAGTCCATAGGTTGCTTAAGGCTTAAGCAGTCACATTAGGGTTTCCACTTGAAAACCGCCACAAGTATAAATGGACCCCCTAACATAAGGATTTCGGCCCTATGTTTCTTGGTGTTGCCCTAGCCGATTTCCTCCCCTCTCATAAGTCATCTTGTTGCTAGTGGTGTTTGTGACTCCATTAGAGGTGCAACATTTGAGGCACTAAGCTTTCAAAGGTCAAGGATAATCAAGGAGAACTTGTTATTACTACATAACAAGAAAGGTAAGATCTAAACCCTAGTTTATATGTCAATTTGATTATTATATGCTAGTTCATAGGATCATTGCTTTCGTATTAAATGTTGTTGTGTTCATAGTAGAAAAACCTAGATCAAAGCATTAGGGTTGCATGAACACCATAGGAATGATGATATGCTCATAACCCATCAATAATAGCATAACATAAACATACTGTTAGGCATGCATGGATCCTGACGACCCCTTCGGTATCTTTCAACCGGTATCCGGGGACTATTTCATCCCTACTACTACTAACATGCATCACAGAGCATCTTAGCACACAAACATAACAGATAAGGGCACACCAGATAATTATCACAAAGACAATCATCTAACAAACAACTCCTACTAGTGGGCCGACATTGTGGCCTTAGACCCACTTCTACTGGAAGGTAACTCACCTCACACTGCTGAAGTCCCATAGACAAAACTCTAGCTGCTGGATGATAGGTTCTCAAACTGTCAATCATCAAAATAACACCCAATCAGTACTTGGGTTCCAACATATACCCATAAGTCCATGCTTGGGGTAAAAGACTACTTTACCCCAAACTTAGCTTGACTCAAGCCAAAGGCCCAATCCAAAGGCCCAAAAGTCAATTATGAGTCAAAGCCCAACATATGACCCAGTTTTCCAAATTGGGCCCAACCTTTACTTGGTGTTACCCTAAGGCCCAACCACTCATTCCAGTCCAAACATTTGGCATTCAAATGGCCCAATATCTCATAATCATCAAGGCCGAAATTATGGCCCATCTATAGCATAATTTTCCAAATTGGGCACAAACCCCTTATATGGGCCTTACCCTACAACCCCATTAAATTATTCTAGTCCATATGCTTGATTTTGGATGCCCCATTAATACCCCAATCACCAAATCCCAATAGAAAGGCCCAACTAAAGGCCCAAGTGAATCTAGGGTTTTCACATAAAATGACGATTAGGGTTAAGTGTTTCTCACTAAACCCATTAAGGACTTAATCATTAAGTCCATCATTCTACTTGATAAATCATATGGTGTGATCGGGTGTAATTGACAATTCCATTCCAATGGCCCAATATGCGGGTCCCGATAAGTCCAAACCAATAATTCCAATATTAGGGTTTTCTAAACCCTATATAGTGTTTCCAACCCAATCATATCCCAATAGGCCCAAAACTAAGTCCTTGGATCATTTAGGGCTTCATTAGGCCCACTAGGGTCTCATAAGGGCCATTATGGTTTCGTAAGGCCCATTAGGGTTTTTTCTAAGTCGGGCAACACCCATTACCACCTCGGGTAGTGGTAGTTAACGACGGCTCACGACGGCGGCCACCAACTCATGGTGGTGGTTAGGGTTCTAGTCCAATCGTGTCCAAGCACTCCAAAAGCAATCTAAACACAACTAGGCACACCGCCACCCAACACGGCGGATGGTGGCGGCAGGAGGCGGCAGCCACCACCTCACGGTGGTGGTTATGAGTTTCTTTTCATTATTATACTTTCTAATTACATTTTACAATGCTTTAACCCAAGAAACAAACACATACTAAATAGATAAACACACAGACAACCACCTTATGGTGGCCGGCGGTGGTACATGGCGGCAACCACCACCTCACGGTAGTGGTGGTGGCCTTTCTTGATTTTCCGGCCAAACGAAACAAACATACGTCCTCATAGCAGAAATACACACACACGTTTTGTTTCTTGCAAATGGATCCAACCACCCACCTGGTGGAGTACGGTGGCGACAACATCATAGGAAGAGGGCAATAGCGGTAGCCACCATGGCTGGCGGCCATGGTGGTTCTTTTCCTTGGTTTCCGGCCAACAACACTCACACAATACATCTCGATTTCAACAGCAACACATACCCACGCCTGACATGAGACCACCACTCCCAACCACCGACTAGGCGGCTGGTGACGCTGGGACGAGCTGAGGTGGCGACTAAAAGCCATTTTCGGCGGCAACACCGGGCCTTACGTTGAACCCATAAAAAGGAACGAAGAATGATATGTTGTTGGCATATCGAGAGTCTTCTAGTCGCTCATGGCTCGCGCGACGATTTCCCTAGCTCCAATCTTCGGTCTTCAGCGGCACCTCCGGTTACACATAGCGTCATTGGTAGCAGGCATTGTTGGGTGGCATCCGATGGTGAAGTTGTAGGTGGCGAAATGGCAGTTGGACTCAAAACCAGCGGTGGCGGCTGGGGTAGCTGTTGTGGAGGCTGTAGTAGAGACTAGGTTTAGGGTTTGCGTGAAGTCCCGATAGAGAAGAATGACACCGAGTTAAATCCCGTGTTTATTCCAACTTTTGTTCATTTTACCAAGTTCGCCCCCTCCCCACCATATCTTTTCAATTTAAACACAAAGCTTACCCTTTAGCCTCTGCCTCCATAAAATATTTTCAACTTTAATCCCATATTTACCGTTCAGCCCCTTTCTTCAAGATCGTTTTCAATTTAAATCCAGACTTTACCCTTTTAACTCGAAAATGTCAATTATGACATATTCAGCCCTTTCTTCTCTTTTCCTTTCAAATTACCTCCCAATTTACCCAAATAGTTCCTCCTCTACGAAATATTTTCAATATAAGTTTGCAAACTACAAAACGAGCCCAATTGATTATCCTTTCGTCATATGTTCAAACATTCTTTCCTCTACGAATCCAAAAAGCACCCTTTAGACCTCCAAAACAAATTATAATACCAATTACACACTTTTCCCTAAATTCTTTATGTAAATATATACATATATCGGAATAAAATAATACTTAAAACACATTTTCAACTTTTAGATATTGTCTTGGAAACGGGGTGTTACACGTACAATTAGGGGTGGTGATGAATCTCAATAGTTAGGTTTTGTTTGTTTTTCTAAAAAAAAAACTTATTCAAACCACATTTTGTTGCGCGGTGCAGCACACGCGCAACATTTTTCCCTCTCGCAGCAATTTGTTTTTTGGAAGGCTTCTGTCTGCAAAAACGTATGCACGTGTTCTGTGCGATAACATTTGATTTGCCTCTTCAAACCTCTTCAACATTCATTTTTTCCAAGTGATTTTTTTATAATTTTGGTATAACTTTTTTTTAAACTTTGATTATTATTTTTTTTTTAAAATTTGATTTACGGATTTGATACAATTTCTTTTTATAATTTCCAAAATTTTTTATATCTTGATTTTTTTTTTAAAAAAAACCTTCTATTTTTTTAATTTTTTTACCGTTTCTGTTAATAATATTTTCAGTTTCATTTGCATCTTTTTTAACATGTGTAATTCGTTTACGGACTTTATAAACATCGTTTGCAATATTTTCTTAATTTTTTTATTATTTTCTTTTTTTATGTTTTTTAAATTAGTTTTTCTCTAGAATAAAACTGATAGCTTCTTTTATATTTTTAAGATTTTTTTAAGAAATTTTATATTTTTGTTTTTTACATGTTCTTTTTAGTATTCTTTCAATGTTTTAAGACTACAATTATTAAAATTTCAGTGTTAAGAACTATTTCCAGTTTATAAAATTAGTTTATTTAAATTTAAGTTTACTGCAGCAGTCTGTAGATGTTAAAAAACAAGCATGTTTCTTATTATAGGTTGTAGTAGTTTGGTCCACCTATTCTGCTGCAAAGGGTTGCGAGCTGGGCCGCAGACTTCATGAATTTTTGCTTAAAAAAAAACAAACAACACCTTAGATGATTTGTTGGCTTTACTCTCGAATATTCAGCTCTAGTATTCTCTCGATAAATGGAAGTGGGATATGAATTCCTCGGGTCTGTTTTCAGTGAGGTCGGCTAGAAGAAGAATTGATGATGTGTAACATCTTGATTTCCAGGCATACCCTTTTTGACCCTTGGTTGGTGATTGTATTGCAAGTTGGTCCTTAAGAGCATTTTCATAATTTTTGGGCATGGCTTGCGTACGTTGGGCCTACGTAGCCAGGGTGTAAACCCTAATTTTTAGGGTTTGGGCCCTATTTAAACATCTTTATGGCCTCATACACTTTCTTATCTCCAACCTCCTTCCTCATTTCGAAACCCTAAAGTGTGTGAGTGCATTTTGAAGCTTGGAGAGTCTTTTGGTGCCATTTTGGAGCTTTTGGAGGTGAAGGAAGATCTTTGAAGTTGTATTGTTTCACTCAAGACCTTCGATCCAACATCTACACTCCCTTTTGCACCTTTTGGAGGTATAAAGCTCCAACCTTGACGAGTTTTTCATTTTGATCTAGTTTTAGCTTAAAGTTGGCACCTTTTTGTCCCAATCTTGATCTTTGTGAGTATGGAATACTCCAAGATGTTTGAGTTGTCCTTTCAGATGTTTTAGGGTGTGTTAAGTCATAAAAATATGATCTTGGAGATTAGTTTCTTTCCATGCATGATCTAGGTTGTCTTAATGGGTAAAGAAGTTAGGGGTTTTTGATGCTAAGGTCTTAATAGCCATGAAAAACCATAAAGTTGGAAACTTTATGGTTAAGGATGCCTTTTATGGTCTAGATTTGGATTTTAGACGTAGGTGCTTAAGGATTAAGCACTTAATGGAATGAGTTGATGGCAGCCGCATACGCTGGGCATACCAAAGGGTACGTTGCACGTACGTGGTCAGCCCTTCGTAATGGTCAAAGGTGCAGTACACCTCGCTTACCTGTTAAGTACGCCCAACATACTCACCGGGTTGACTCAGTTGACTTTGACCTAGATTTTGACCAAGATTTGACCTATGGGTATTTTGATTTGTACTCTGAGATTGTGTCATTGAATTTATAAAAGGTGACTGGTAGAGTTGATTTGGAGCAACATGCTATTCAGTTTTCTCATCTGTCTGTGAGGTGAGTTTTCTCACTGTATCTATGGGTCGAAGGCACCAATGTCAGCCCATTGTTGTGTATTTAGGATGATAGCTGATATGTGACTGATGTCTGTTGTATGTTGGGTTGAAATACACCTCAGGGCGGGGTCCACTATCGTATGTTTAGGTTGAAATAGACCCCATGACAGGGTTCTCTATTGTATGATCGGGTTGAAAGATACCCCAGGGCGGGGCCCATATGTTTTGATCGGGTTGAAATACACCCCAGGGTGGGGCCCTTATAGGTATATTGGGTTGGTTATACCCCAGGTTAAGCCCGGTTGTATGTTTTGGTATGTGGTATTTTGGGGAACTCATTAAGCTTTGTGTTTACAGTTTATGTTTATGGTTTCAGGTGCTTCCGGTTCGAAATGAAATGGCCCGATGTGATGGCACAACATCCTCCCCTCATGATTTCTGCATTCTGAATAATTGTACTCTAATGTTTTGAATATTATGACTTGGTGTTTGATTTTGAAACAATTGATGAATGATTTGATAGACTTCAAATGAAAAAAAATTATTACTATTTTTGGGACGTCACATGATGAGAGGATGCCATCAGGTTTATGTCCTACTAGGTGGAATCGTTTTCTCCCTATAAAAATTAATATTTTCTTTTGGCATGTTGTGTTGGATCGGATTTTAGTTATGAAAAAGTTGGTGGAAAGGGGGGTTGATTTGGATTTCGTCCTTTGTCTGATTTGTTAGAATGCTCAAGAAGTCAAGATGATGTTCTTCGTATTTTTCTTCATTGCATGGTTGGTAAGCAGTTATGGAGACGCATTGCCTTATGTGTTGATTTTGATATTCCTTCATTTAATTCTTTGTGAGAGATGATAGAGTGGGTGGATACTAAACTAGTTGTGAGAATGGAACGAGTGATCATTAATTCTATTTTTCTGGTTAATATTTGGGTGTTATGGGCCTATCGGAATGGCTTAATTTTTCGTCGCCCAAAGTCTAATAAAGATTTACTATTTGATACTACTGTAGAAACTTGGTTTCATTGGTTTAATTTTCGTAACTCTAATGCTAAGATTAATTGGGTTGCGTGGTTACAAAATCCAATCCTGTCTTAATCTGGTTTTGTTGCTAGCTTCTTGCTAGTTTTTTTTGTTTTGTGTTTAATATATTCGGAATGGCTTAATTTTTCGTCGCCCAAAGTCTAATAAAGATTTACTATTTGATACTACTGTAGAAACTTGGTTTCATTGGTTTAATTTTCGTAACTCTAATGCTAAGATTAATTGGGTTGCGTGGTTACAAAATCCAATCCTGTCTTAATCTGGTTTTGTTGCTAGCTTCTTGCTAGTTTTTTTTGTTTTGTGTTTAATATATTCGGCTGCCGTTCAAAAAAAAAACAAAAAGTAAAGAAAAATGAGGTTAATTGTTTCAAAAACAAGGTGCTGGTTTTTGCAGCCTTGGCTTTTGTTGTCTTTGGAGGACAAATCCTAACATATAAACCTTTGTTTACCTTTGTCTAAGCATATAATATTCATTCTTATATATTAGAGTGGTTGTTTCTTGATTTTTTTATTTATTTTTTTTTATTTTGGTAGATTTCAATTTCTTTATAGACTAGAGTGGTTGGGGGAGGGGGTGTTCTATCTTGTACTTTCATTTTTTATTTCAGCCCCTCATAAGTTGTCCATGTTCCTTCTTTTCTTCTTCTTTTGCTGTCGAAACAATAACAATCACATCAAATTTTGTAAAAGATTTTGGTTGTCATCGTCTTGTTTTTAAAGATGGTATTTCAAGAAATTAAACATTGGAACAAGCTTGCAATGAACAAAAAGAGATGGACAAATTGAAGTCTTACAAGAACAGATGGACAGGATTCTCCATTTGCAAAGCAAGAGAAATAATAGAGGTAATAGAAATCATGTAAACCAAGACTCAAGTGGATAATCTGAAGAAACAGATAGGTCCTCTAGTGATTCAGCTGTGTCCTCACAACAAAGATGTGACAAGAGGCGAAAAAAAAATTTAACAGACATAATAGTTGACCCCACCATATATTAAAGGTTCCTCAAATCCTGATGTGAGATCATTAAAGTTAAGGGTTTTGATGAAAGAAGGGGACTAAAAATGGTTGTGATCAAGCTCAAGAAGTATGCTTTCCTTGTGGTATGATAATATAAAGCACGAAAGGGAGCTTGCAGGTGATTTCCTTAGTATTAATGGGCAGCCTTAACATCCGTAAAGAGTTTACCAAAAAAAAAAAAAAACTACAGTATAACCTTCCTCTATATATTTATGTACAAGGCATTTAGTTGTTAAATATCATAAATGATGAACACGTTGAGTAAGTCTAACAGATGCAACACGAACTATATCAACAAGTTGTTCATCAAGTTGAAGCAACTCTCCAGAGTTACGAAGATGATGATACGAAGGCGCAATAAATTTGGCTGCTAACTCCACCAAATCCCACTGGAAACAATCAGCCCCAATTTGGATTATTTTGATTGCCATCTTAACAGAATCTAAACAACTTCCAATTACTCTCGAGCATTCCTTATGAAGCTCTTCAAGAAGCCAACTATCTGACAGACAATAAAGCTCCACATATGGAATCACTTCATCTAATTTCTCCTTTTCATTTAAATTATGCCATAAACAACCATATTTAGGCTTCGGCCTTAGTTTTCCAGAATAAAACCAATTCACTAGTCTAACCAATGCTTCCCATCCAAGATCCACTTTTATACTTTCTGAATGGCTGCATACAAATCATACATCAGAGCATAAACATAAACATAAACATAAACATATCTATATAAGTGTATAAGCACCTTTCCTGCATTCCTGAACAAAGTAAGGCACGCATGTGTTCACAACTAGCACATAAAATGGCTTTATGAGCATGTAAATGTGGGTGTGACACAGAGCATGTTTCACACATCCAGCCCTCATATGTATCGCCCTTTGCTTCAAGGACAATGTCACTGCAATAAGAAACAAATTTGGTTTTGGTTAATATCTATACGTTATTTAATTATAATATATAAAAAAAAAATTATATACTTACGAGAAATGAGAGCCATTAGGTCCAAGAGCAGGGGTAAGGTCAAAGGTTGGAGCGCGTGTTCTCCATTTGGGACGATTTCTGCAAAGCAATTGCAATAAAGGCTGCAAATTACAATGTTTAGCCAATGTTTTTAACCTCTTCACAACCTCGTCTTCTGCTTTTAAATGTCCTGAATAAACATATTCCAATAATTTCAATAATGCTTGATGATTGACATGAGAAGAAAGCCGGATTTCCTTTCTTCCAATAGTTTTTCCTTCAGATGGCAAGAGTGATGGACACCCAACACTTACAATCACACCATGAACATTCACATGCTCCTGATTAGCAAGAATCAGTCTCAGATTCGTATGTTTATGTTCATCTTCATCCCCACTTAAAACATTCCCGATTCTATTCCCGAGTTTTGATGGAAACCCATAAACCCCAAAATAGCTAAGAAGATAAGCCCCATAACATCTTGATCCAGAAGCACATGAGTTTATACAAATCTTTTCCACTTCACTTATCATTTCAGACTCGGTCAACTCAAACCAGTCAACATTATTACCTTTCACTGAACCAACATGGTGCACCAATTCAGCTAACCCCAACAACCCAAAAACCAAAAAACTTTCTTCACCTTCCCAATCCTCTTCACACCCATAGCAACACATCTTCATGTTATGATCACAATAATGAAGAGACTTAGACGTATTATTATTCAAACCTTCTCCATGAACATGATTACTACTTGATAACTTTTGTATGAAAGATAACAAGATCTTTATTCCTTGATTCTTGATAACATACCTTCGATATTGAGGTAGACCCGAATAACATGCTAGGCTTATTAAGTTTATCACTTGGAGATTATCAGAGACTATATTCACACCCGATGATAATGATGATGATGAAGCATTTAATGTGTTTAATAAATACTTGATATCTTCCTTTGCATTTGGCTTTAACATTCCAGATAATATGGATTTGGCCATGGAGGAAATGTACTTTGATGGGGAATAAATCATTAATAAAACTGCTCTTGACACTGGTTCATGTACAGCATTTCTGCAACTCTGACGCGTTGAACGTAATGAATCCACAAACCCTAAACTGTCAACATTAAATTGCATATCGTTTTATAAAAGTCTTGAGTTTATTACAAGTTGTTGACAAATAGACATGAAAATGAGAAAGAACATTACCACGCACATGTGATGAGGATGTTAAGGTAGAATTCATTTTGAAGCATATTTGCATTGAAATCTTCTGCACAATGTGCAGCAAGGCCTCCAAGAATATCCCACACATGAGGCTTAATTACAAGTAGAAAGTTAGCACTTAAACAATCGCGTGCCATGGTTGAAAAATCTTCAGATGATAAAAAAAACTGGGAGAGTTTCTTGATATGAAGATCATCTAGAAGTAGCTTAACAAGAACACTTTCGATTCCTAGTTTCCAGAAGTACATGTGATGTTTCCCTGGCCAACATATAATCTTGGACACACAACATGAAACCTTAATCAATGACATCTGCTCTTTTGTAAGCTTCCCTGAATGTGAATGTAAGCTCAGACCATTTACAATGGCTTTGACTAATGGCTCACAATATGATTCCACCATTTTTAATCTTCCCTTTTCACTTACCTAATCATATTCAGTAATACACAACACATTACATTACAAATTACACGATATGATGATTTAAAATTGGGAGAATGACAATGACACAATGTAATACCGAAAAGCATTCAGCCAATGTGAATCCAGCCAACTGTAGGTAATTAGGGTTTGATCCATTCATGCATTCCACCATCATTTGTAAAAGGGAGTTTGAGTTTCCACTATTTAAAATCTTTTCAGCTCCATTACTACATAAAGCTGGTACCCAAAATTAGGGTTTGTTCAGAAAACATGTCTAAAAGAATTAACCAATTAAACCACAAAATTTGTATACCTATGGTTGAATACAACTGCAAAACTGAAGCCTTTACAGAAAGAATAGGCTCATGCATGAGAGAAGCTACTACTTCCATCAATGGAGTGTTGTTCCAAACACAAAATCTAGAGGATGGAAATCGCCAGAGTATTTTACTCAAAAGAGAGATTGTTTCCAAGAAAAACTCAGCTGGCTTACTCCCACTAGAACGAATATGATGGATGAGATTATCAATTGTCTCTGTTTCTTCCAAGATTTTCCATACTTCTTTCTCTTTTTTGGAACTTAAAGATGACAGGATCAAATTCAAAGCAGTGGCACATGAGATTACAACTGATTCATGACAAGAAGACAAAGAAGATGATACAGGATGAACTACATCCAACACAAGAGATTCAAGAATTGTACTAGGTACAACACTGATCATTCTTACAAACACCTTTGAAGCCAATTTCATTACTGCTTCATTTTTCTGAATAAGTGTAGTTCCCAATGCTGGTATTATATCAGCTAATGATTCCTGATATTTGGAATAGAATGTTAAACCATACATTCTTTTTTTAAGTACTAAGTATTAAAGAAATGATATGATCTGAAAAGTACCTTTACTAAAGGGTGTTGTGATGTGTCACTGGAGATACAATCAAGGAAAGCATCAATGGAGCGAACAACATGCCTCTGTGTCTCCACATCTGTACAACACCATCTACGTCCTCCCTCATCATTTCTGTGATTCATTACAAGCAATAGAATTAATGGTCCAGCATTTCATGTTGCAAGAGAATGGTAACCAAAACTTAAACCATGTAAATGTAACTCTATCTGTTATATCACAATTCAAAACAATCAAATTTGTGTGACAAGATATAAACCGCTTCTTGAGAAGTCTTCAAAATTAGGTTTGACTTTTGAAGAACTGATTTCAGAGGTTTTGAGTTGGAATTCAAATGCATTTAGTCAAAACTCCAGAAAATCCCTTGATGTATGGCCCCTTTTCCCCTTGCCAACAGAATACAACAATCCCACGCTCGATCATTCTTCCCTAAAATCCCTAAACCTTTCGCCCTCCACGAATTTCAAACCTCTTCGAAAGGATTGATATCACATTTTTAAACACAAAATTTCCAGCATAACAAACACACAAATGGGGTATCCGGTTAAGACTACGAGACTGAGAATTCGTTCGCATACACATACGACTGACTAGTCAAAAAATCGAATTAAAGACCGAAAAGGAAGTCAAGAAACCTGAGACCAAGTGCTAGAGCATTATAAAGGCGGCTACGTAGAGTGAAGAAGCGGCCGTTTAAACCTCGGTTGTTCTCTGCAACCTGTTTCGTTGACGATGATCGCATTCTCACTTTTTTGGAGTTCCGATTTCTTCTAGTCCACGATTCTGACTAAATTTTTTTTTCGTGGTTCAATTATTTGAAGATCTTTGAATCTTATCACCTTTTTTACATCTGTTGGATTAAAAGGGTGCCCGTGTTCTCTTTTACAGAGCTCGTTCGAGTCGGTTGTTGCCCGAACTCATCATGGGGCAGGACAGGTAACGACTACAAACCGGTCTTTCTGTGTTAGGGCTACAAATAGGGACTTCAAAATTTTGTAAAAGCCTAAAGATTTTTTTTTTTGAGAAAATTAAGCAAATTCTTGTTTTTTAAGGGAAATTTTTAGAAGGATCCTTTTATTTTGGAAAAAGTTACCTTTTTAATGTATTTTTTTTAACAAAAACTCTCGATTATTTGATTTAACACGATAATATGTTATTTACTGTTAACAAAAAAGATTTTTTCGTTAATTTGAGTCAAAATAAAATAATCGAGACTTTTATGTTTAAATTTTTTTGGACTTTATCATTAACTTTTTCGAAAATATTAAGATTTTTCTAACAATTTTATTTTTCTTAACTACGACTATTTTTATATTCTTATTTTATTTTTAGAGAAATATGCATAAATGTCTCTATATTTTGGCTAAATTGACAAAAAAGTCACTTTAGATTTTTTTTATTATTTTTTTGTAGTTTTAACCATTGAAATCGGCTATTATTTGCAATTGAGCTTCATTTCCAAGTAACTACATACAATAGCAGGTTTCGATGGTTAAATTGCAATATATATATATATATATATATATATATATATATATATAACAATTTTAAGATTAAATTATAATATATTTTTGCTGAAACAACCATTATAATTTGTTTGATTTTTAATATATGATAATAAATAAATAAATATAATTTTGAATTATACTTCTGTTTAATAAAATATAAAAAGTTGATTAAAATCTAAAATTATATTGTTATGAAAACTATCGTCACTTTTTTATAATGGAACTAAATCAAATTTTGATACGAAATATATATCCACATACCAAGTATTTGGTTGATTTTGTAAGCTACCAATAAATTATACTATGGTTTTAAAACTTTGATTTTGTAAGGGATGTGATGTGGAGGAATTGGTGTTGGTGAGGCTCGTGTAATCGTCATGGTTGGAAAGTCAATGTGCAATTTAGTCATTGGTATTGTCATAACCCCCCCCCCCCCTTCCTTTTCTATTTTGATAGATGAAGAAGGGAAAGAAGGAATTAAATCTTTGAAGGCACATATAGATAGACACTCTCATTATCATTCCAAATGACAAAATTAGTAACTTTCATTTCCCTTTCTACCCTTGTAATCGAAACTTTTAACCTCGATGATTATTCTTATACAAGGTGTCCTTTCCATCTCAGACATAATTTGGTATTATGTTCACTAATAACCAGTTAAAAATGAAATGATATGGGTATTTAATATTTTTTTTACTTTTCATGGTAGCTTCAAATTTGCATATTCGTAAGCTTGGTTAATGTTGAGTTTTATGTTAGTAGGAGGGTGGGTGACAAGTGGCAATGGTAGAACATGTGTCATCACATTTGAGGTATGTTATAACACAATTAAAGCACTGATTGTTCAAGACTTTTAGTTACATTAATATTATTTTATCTATTTAATTTATCAAAAAAATTGACTTTGTAATGCATAAAGCATATAGAATGGATATTTACATTATGGTGAGTTTTTTCTTGAGACTCATATTTTTTTACCTTTATACGACATGATAAAAATATTAAATCTTTTTACAGGTGTTGGACATTCTTGGACCAAGTCTTGGGAGTGTAAGGAGGGTAGCATTCATAAAGAAACACAAGTAGAAAATGAAGAATCTGAGTGAAATGATGGAATTAATTGTATGACTGGATTTTTAAAATAATAAAACTAAATTGTGTCATGTAGAGTTTCTTTTATGATCAAACATTCTTCCAAGTTTTTGGCTTAACATATTAGTCATTCAGTTCAGATTAAGTCAAGGAAATAGCCATAGGCATACATAGTTGTTCATATTAAGCACTTACTCCATTAACTTGGAATCAATCCTCAACAACAACTACAAACTTGTAACATCCGTTTCCTGGTATATATGGTTCTTATGAATTTAATTTTGTTATTTAAGTTTTGGGATTTTGACTAGGCCACGTCGTGGTGATGGAATAACCACGATGTGGCAGCTTGGTTCAGGAAACGCGTATTCGTGAACCGACACAAAGTGGCAAGATCTTGGCCACAACGTGGCTGCGGATAGGGTTTAAAAACCTAGAGTATGGGATTAGTGCCCTTATTAAAGATACTAACTCCTAGGGTCACCTCATTTGATAGCCTCCATCCTCTAAAAATGATCCTCACCTAAACCCTAGCCTCTTTGTGTGTGTTTTGAGAGTGCGAAGCCATTTTTGTGAAGCTTGAAAGAAAAAGGAGTCCATCTTGTTGTTTGTGAACTTGGTTTTGGATTGGATTTAGCATTTTCATCTCATTTCTGACCTTGTGGATGTATAAAGTCTTAACTCTGCTCATTGTATCTTTAAATCTTGTTTTAGGTCATTTTAAGAGCTTTTTAGTCCAATTTTCTTATCTTTAGAGTTTAAGTGAACTCCAGAGCCTTTTAGTGCATTATCTAGCTTCTAGACCATGGTGTTGATTGGAAAGTGGTATTACATGACCTAGTTTGGTGTCCCTGCATTTGGGGAAACCATTAAGAGCTTAGGAGTAGAGATCTTGACTTATTGGACTGTATTAATGGATAAAGTTGGACATGGCCTAGTTTGGTGTCCGTGCATTTTATGCAACCATTAAGAGCTTATGATTAGAGATCTTGACTTATTGGACTGTAAGTTGGAAATTTTATCCATTAAGACCTTAAGGAGATTCAGATATGAGCTTTGGAGCTCTTGGAGTAAAGGGATAAGAGATTAATTCATTAAGTTGTTTATGCTTAGTTGCCACGACATGGTATTTGGCTTGGTCATGATTGTTTTATCGCATGGCTGCCACGACGTGGCCAATGGATGGCCACGGCGTGGAGCTCATTTGGGGTGATTTTAATTGTTGACTTTGACCTGGTCGACTTTTGGTTAGATGGCTTGTTTGGAGGGTAAACTAAAGACTAATCTTGATTAGTTCGAGCTATGATTGATCTGATTTGAGTGTGATGTGATTTTTCTCATTATATTGTGTAGGGTGTTAAATTGTATTTGTGACTCTTGCATGTATGTTGGGTGGGACCTATTATGTTCGGGGGCATTATGTTGGGCAATGTGACATCCCCATTTTCAAGGCCAGAAAAGACTGATTTGTTTATGCTTATTTAAAAATCATAAGTATCCTTTTTGAAGAATAATATTGCGGAATTGGTTCCCAAAAATATGATAATGATATTATCAAAGAATTTCTGAAGACATGTATTTTATTTATATTAAAACATTAGGATGTCATTGTCAATACAAAAAACATAAGCATAGTGAAATATTACAAGCCTTACAATAATTAAAATAGTGGCCTAATACTCCTGGAATCTCTCAGCAGAATGTATCATTAATATTGCTACCTGCGATACAATAAAATGAGTGGGTCAGGTTGTGAAACTTGATGAGTACATAGGGATTTCAATCCCACAATGTTATAACACACACACACACACACACACATATATATATATATATATATATATATATATATATATATTTAAAACTCGCAAGATACAATTTCACCTCATATAAGCAATTTACTCCACCCCATCGATCCTCACAATGACACGAACCATACTTTCAGATCTAGAATAAACGGCTTTACCTAATCCATACTCTCGGATCAGGTATGAACAACTATGTCTAATCCATGCTCTCGGATCATTGACAAATGATTATGTCCACTCCATAATCTCGAACTAAGGACGAGTGACTATGTGTAATCCATGCTCTCAGATTACTAGCAAATGACTATGCCCAATTCATACTCTTGGACTAAGGACGAATGAATATGTCTAATCCATGCTCATGGATCAAAGACAAATGTTAGAGTTATACCCTCCCTGAATATCTTACCCGTACTCTTAAGGAGATACTACTCGATATTCATCTTATTTAATTTAGGTTTACTCTGTAAGTCCTAAATCATCATATATTATCATATATGTTCTTAACACGTATTCCAGGCAATATCAAATATATCACACATAAACTCTTTCATATATTTAATACTTTAATTGATACTTGTATTAAAATCATGTTCATGAAAGGGACTATGCACTCACTTGTTAAAGTGATGACTCGGAACTCGGACAGCGCTTCACTCCTAGTAATTGTCTTTTCCTTTTACATAACATAGTATCATTATCACTAAGTCTTAGTCTAATATTTATTGAGACTAATTATTAGTCTAGATTCATCATTAATTCAAAGTCTATTGGTCTATAGCTGATAAGGGACAACCAGGTAGGATCATATCAGAGGTAAGGTCTGTTTGGTATACAGAGTATACTGTTTGGAAATCCCACTTTAAACACCTCACTAAATCCAGCCTAGATATCATCCCCGTAAGTAGATCAATCAGTATAACAACTTGGAATCACCGATAAATATTGTTTATAGGTTCATAATAACGATAATGAACTTAAACATAAGTTATACTTAAAGTACATTAAGCATAACTCAACTTACAGGTGGTTTAGCGTGAAACCGGACTCTACGCAGGCAGAACTTCTAAACCGAAAGCTCTATTTATCGGATCTTTCTGGAGATCCGGAGCATCGCTACTAACACCTAGGAAGTGCTAGAGAAAGGCATTGATGTAACGCCCCGATTCCCAAAGTATTGATTTATGGTTAAATTTTCATGATTTCAAGGTCTACTCGACGAGTTAGGTGCCCTAACTCGTTGAGTAGCAGCGGATTGGTCCATGTGTTTAAGTGACCTACTCGCCGAGTCTAAGAAGGGACTCGATGAGTAGGAGTTGGAGGATGAAACCCTAATTTCCGGGGTTTTGCACCCTATTTAAGGGATCATTAGCCTCCTTTGTCATTCTTGCAGTCCCTTGAGAGCTCAACAAACCCTAATATATGTGTGTGTGTGTGCTCCATTTGTGTGTTTTAAGCTTTGGAAGAGGATTCTTGGTGGGAAGAGCTTGAAGAACAAGTGCCTAGAAGCGAGGAACATATGGGAATCAGAAATATACCTCAGTGAGCATCAATTAAAGGTATCAAGTCGTTATCTTGACCTCATTTCCTTCTAGATCTCATTTGGGTGAAGATTAGGGCTTTTCTAGCATATTATGAATCTATTCTTGAGTATGAGCTCAGATCTGAAGTTGTAACTTCATATCTGAACTCTCTTTGGTCTCTAAGTCTATTAAGCTCTCAGCTTTGGCAAGTATGAACTCCTCCTTAAGTGTAAAACTCCATTACAAGCTTGGTTTTGTCATTTTAAGACTTTAGAGCCTTGCATGCACGTAAAGTTTGCAATTTTACGTGATAAACATGCCTTGGGAAGCTGGATCTGCAATATGGAACCTTAAGGTGGCTTAATAAGCATCTGTTTGGTTATGGACTGAAGGGACTTGACGAGTTGCATGGTCAACTTGGCGAGTCCGATGAAGATTGTCGTGGACTCGGCGAGTCAGTTAGGGTTTTCTCGACTTTTGGCACGCATGAACTCGACGAGTTGCAGGGAAAATCGATGAGTCGGCCAAGGGGTTTTCGACTGGATGGGTTTTCGGTCAGGAGTTTGCGGTTGAGAGTTTACGGCCACAAACATCAGGGAACTTGACGAGTCACTCAAGTGACTCAGCAAGTTGACGAGTTATGCAAGGAACTCGACGAGTGGTTGGTTGTACTCGACAAGTTGAGGTCAACATGGACTGTTGACATTGACCATTGACTTGGAATTTGACCAAGGGTTGACTATTTGACTTCTGGAAGCATTTTGGGAAATTAGAAATTTATGGATATTGTTCTATGGTGGATATGAGTGGTGAAATTTGTGACGCTGGTCTGAGAGTTGAGCTTATCACTTCGGCGCGTCAGTTGTAAGGTGAGTTATCCTCACTATATCAACAGGGTCTAAGGCACCAAGGCCAGCCTTTTATCGGATTTGTATCCGGGTATTTGCTTGATATGTTTATTGATCTGCTAGATCTGCATCCTGGTAGTTAGGATGATGTTATGTTAGTGACCGGTTAGGTCAATATCCTGATTATAGGATGGTTGTTGTGTTAGTGATTTGTTAGATCGGTATGATTATCTGTTATATATGTTAGCGTATGATATGTATGTGCACATGTTTGTTGATTGGGGGTTGGGTTGAGGTGGTCCTGTTTTGTGTTGAAGGCCAACATACCCAGGGCGGTTCAAATAAACGGAAGCCCCTGCAAAGGGGTTCAGTTAGGACGAAGTCCCAACGAGCGGTCCGGATAGGCTGCAAGCCTTGGCGAGGCGGTCCAGACGTGCCGAAGGCTCGGGAGCGGTCCAGATAGGTTGTAGGCCATGCGAGGCGGTCCAGTCAGGCTGAAGGCTCATTATTCTTGTTATTCTATATTTGTTGATATGATATGATTATGGTTATATCAAATTGGTATTTTGGGGGTAGCTCACTAAGCTTTCGGGCTTACAATTTCAGTTTATTATTTCAGGTTCAGCGGATGGCCGCAGGAAGGCGAAGGCGTGACCGTACACTTCCTCGATTGATGATTATGATTTTTGGGAACTCTGATGTTTAAACTATTTTGAAAACAAATTGTAATGATTGAATGGTTTTAAATTATTTAAAAGGTTTTAAATTGGCTCGAATTTTATGGATGTTACAAGTTGGTATCGGAGCCTTGGCTTGAGTGAATTGGAGGAACATTTGTGTGAATCCAGTCTCAAATCAAGGAAAGATTTTGAAAAGTTTCACGAACTAATAAACTATCATTACACGACTTGAGGTTTGTAACCTATCGTGTTGACATATTCTTGTTTTCGTGCTTGTTCCAGTTAAAGTTAATTGTGCATGTGAGTTCTATGAGTTCTCAATTGTTTGCATAACAGCTTGGAAGCAATGGTAGGCCCTTGTGCTGCCAGGTGGCAAGAAATTAAGATTGAACAAGTTCAGTCCATATGGGTTTGGATTTGTCACTAACCTTGTCTTGTGATTATGGTTATGACAAATTCACATGGATAGGAACACCTACACCACAAAATCTAAGTCTCTCCAATTCATGAAAATGATTGTGAGGAAATGCTTTCACTAAGTATATTTTAAGGAGATAGCAATTGTGATATTTGCATTCTTAAATTTGATTATGATTACGACATCCCTCTTCATAGTTCGAATTGTGAGAAATGGCAAATAGTTTGAACATTCAGAACTTATTGTTGTAAGTTTTGAATAGTTTAGACAAATATATGAGCTTACTAATAAAAAGGTGTATGAGCTTATATAAAGGCTTACCAAAGCATCTCGTATCAGAAATTTGAACTTTGGTAAGAAAGTCAACAAGTATTGATTTCTAGAAGTCTAGTTTATTTCTGGGTACATGTCAAAGCTAGTGGGAGCATAAGTGTTATGCTAGTAAGATAATAGTTATTATGCTAGTGGTAGCATAATTATTATGGTAAGTGTTGTGAGTTAGCAATGTTAATTATAGAAAACAAAGGTTTCAGTTCGCAAAGTTTCAGGGTTTGAAAAGTTGTTTTGCTATAATTAAGGGAGAGAAACTTATACTTCATTTCAATTCTAAAAGTTTAGATTGAGATTTTAATCAAATTTAGTCAATGACATAAATGAATGTTATGTTGAAAGTTTCGACACAAGGAAATTCTATATATGAAAATGTTATAGCAAGATAATGGTAAAGTATTAGGTCTTTATGTAAGACATTATGAATTGTGTCCCATATGCTTCAGATATGGTATCGATTGCATGTGCTATAATATTCTCCTGTTCTAATTTTCCAAATGCCTAGAGCATTAAAAGGGAAAAAGGACTAGAACCGGATATGACTAAAGTTATTAAACAACTGTCAAGGACGATCTGAGGTTCGCTAAGGATTGGTTGCTTATGGACAATTGGAAGTATAGTAATTAATGGACCATATTGACATGATTTTGAAATGGATTGTCATATGGAAAATATGGAAATGTTTCCATAATGGGAGTTGGATATTAGGAATCTGTGTGTAGGTTAGAAACTTTTATGCAAGAAGGATGTTCAAAGGAATGTGCTTTGAATATGAGACTTTGTATCTATGGAATTGTCTTGTAACAATCTCTAATGGAAAATTTTGTAATTGGCAAAGTCTCTATGACTTGTGTACATAGTCATTACAAAAGGATCATTGCATATAAGCTTAGAATCTAACAGATTACAGTAAGTGGCAAGGACCTAGTATTCTTACACTTACGATAAGGATTTGGAATTGTGAAATGAGTGTTATTGGAAATGTTTACAATTGATCTATTTCACAAAGTAAGGACCATAGATAAACATAGTGTGCATGCTTAGAGTGTGGGATAACTGTTGTTTTAATTCAAGTATTTAGTTGATAAATCGAAACATTATACAATGAATAATGTGTAATCAATATTGTGATTAAATAAAAGTTGTTTTATTTATATTTAAAAGTTTTGATACCATATTGGATTCGATTATTCTTGTGTTTCATTTCTCATGTTTTGACTTATTGAATAATAAGATTATTCAAACTATCCACAATCGATCATACTTTGGAAGTAGGTATTGAGGCAAGACGGTCATGAATGGGTCTGTAGATTGTCTAAAGGCGTTTAAACATAGCACAAGTTTGTTGCAGTGTTCATGAGTACTCTTGTAATAAGATTTAAGTATTGTATTAAAGTCACACTCATTTGAATCACTTCATGGATTTTATCACGAGTGATCATGAGACGATAATATCTTATATTCTTGAAACCAAGACATGTGAGTTGTAGTTTACAAGTCGGTTGCACATTGACATATGTAAACACACCAGTAACTTGGTGTTATAAAACATATTGCTGTGTGTGGTTTGATAAGTAAGTACAAGCAAGCATTTGAGTCGAATTTTATCCATTCCTTTTACCTAATGTGGGATAAAAGCGATATTTTTGGGCCCCTCGATGATTTAGTGATGACACCCAAAGCGCTTGGCCAAACATGGACTAATTTGATTTGTTCAATTAGTCGGTCTTCATAAATCGAAAATCAGGAAACAACATATGAACATAGAGAATGATTATAATCCATGTCTTAGTTCATACGATATCTAGAATGGAAGAATATATGATCCCTTATCTAATAGACGCATCATTGACTAGGTCAGAGTTCGACAACGACTTTTGAGAGTTACGATTGCTAGTTGGAATTTTGGAGTCGTACTTGGAATAATAGTTATTAGACTTATCCAGGTAGGTGTCACACCCCCAAACCAGAATGGCGGAAACATTCGGGGGTGGATGACTTCACGTAGTATCACAACCATTGAATATTGTAAAGAAAGTAACACAACCATCACATATATATAATGAAAACGTATGTTGTTGCGTTATACATAATAGCAAAAGAATATTACAATGAGATGATAAATGTTCAATAATAAAACATCTTTAGTGTTTCCTTCTCCAAAAGCTGGTGGTTACCTGTATTACTGATTCCCTGAGAAATACAAGTGGTTTTGAAAAAGTGTCAACAATTAAGTTGGTGAGTTCATAAGTGTTTTGCATTGAAAAGTGTGTCCTTTTCGATAGTAAATCGATGAACGAGGTTTTCAGAAAATCCAATATTTTCTATAAATGATTTGAAAGTTTCCCGTGTTGGTGTGCATTAGTGTTTTCCATGCTTGAATAATAGTGATAAAGTTTGTATTAACAATAAAATGGAAAACTGAAATGCATGTATGAGTCTCGTAAATCTAACTTGTTTTTATACTTTTATGTGAGTTTTATAACCATGCTATTGACAATGATGGCCTGTAACAACGTTCTTCAGGCGTTGGAACTGTTATGACATTTGTCACCCTAGGCCTGCCGGCCTAGCTGTAGCTAACAGCTTAGGTGCGGGATTGTCAATCCCGTATAGATCTATACACAAGTATCACGCTCCCCCTACAAGGGATTATGGTATATAATACAGGACTTAATAATGCATACTCGAACGTACGTGAAGCTGTCTCACATTACTAGGTATAAACAGATTTACGATGATAAAAGACTTTACTTCTTTTGAAAGTATTTCATTTGTCAAGATGTATACGTAAAGTGTATGAATAACTTGTTAGCTATGTTCGTTATAGCTTCTCAAAAGTATGTTTTCATTTAGTAAGAATAACTTGGTGATATAATAGCCTTCTAAGCATAAAGATGTTTATAAAAATGATACTTCGACTCATAATGTACTTGTATTCCCCCCCCCCCTAAAACATGAAAAGAATTGAAAAGTAGGGGTATGAACTCACTCGTTAAGTTTGAAGAGAGAGGCTAGGGTTGAGCAGAACTTCGACCGCGGATGGTTGCGTCGTCGGGCTCTTCGGGGATCTCTGCAGCGTAAATCTTTCGTCGGGGGCTCGAGTGCGGAAACCGAGGTGTGGGAATGGTCTCTGGTTCTTGGAAGGGTGTGAGAGTATCTGGAGATTTGAGAATGTGTGCTTAAACTCGCAGCTGATGCCATCTATTTATAGTGCTGGAAGAGTGAGTACGCGGGGCGTAATTTTGGAGTACGCTGGGCGTACTCACGTACGCGGCGCGTACGTCGTTACGCTGGGCGTAATATGGCGTCATGGCTTACGACTCCTGGCTAGCTAAGTGTAGCTTGGGCGGGCCGATGGGACCGACTGGGTCTAGTACGCGGGGCGTAATCCCTGCTTCCGACTTCTAAATTCCGTAACTTTCGCGTACGAGCTCCGTTTTTCGCGTTCTTTATATCCACGCGCAGGTGAGATTATGCTCTACAACTTTCATTTAGACTCCGTCGGCTAGTTTTGACTTTATTTTTAATGATATATTTTTAATAGGCCGGGCCTCCTAAAGTTCGTTAAAAATTCATAGGTTCTTTATTCGACGTCGGTTTTTGTTTGTCTTTTTATTGTTTTATTACCACTGAGGAGATCTTCAACTTCCGTTTAGGTGGCGATAGCTAAATAACACTCGATCTTCAATCTGAGTCTTTAACCCTCTACTACGGTTACGAAACTTTGAAAATTCGTAACTTCTTCATACGAGGTCCAATTTGGGCGATCTTTTTATGTACGCTCACCTTTCAACGAGATCTACGACTTTGGTTTAGATACTTAAGGCTAAAATGTATTTTATTGAGATTCTACTTTTTATGTCAAATATTGTTTTAACGTCGTGTCGTAAATATACGAGTGGTTATAATTTCTTCAATAAAACCCGGTTTTGAGCGTTCTTTATGTTCTTGGAAACCTTGGCATGATATCTAATATTTGATGTATCCCAACTTAGATACTTGAACACTTTATTTTCGAGGTTAATTTCGTTGCTTTTTAGCTTTCGAGTGTTTACAATGCTTTTTGGGAAAAATAGGGTTGTCACAGTAGGAGACTGTTGGAGTAGGTGTTTAAGACCATAACCATAATTGGTATGTAGTTGACCCGAGATTAGCATGGTCCATTTGGGTTGCCTTCAACAGAACAATCTGACAGGATGGATATTTGATAAAGAGGTTATTTATTATTTACTAATATATTACGAGTATAATATATTAATTGAAAATCATAATATTTAATTACTATGAATCAAGAATTAATTTAGTGAACAAAAGAGACTAATTAAATTAACGGGGACTGATTATGTAAATTAGTGATATATATGGTTTGGGATATTGATCCATGATGGGCTAAATGTAACGCCCGGGTTTCAGGGCTAAGCATTTTTGACAATGTAATAGTCTAGGTTAACTCTTGTAACTCTTTTTGAAGTAATAAAGATGAAATATTTTAGTACTATGTGAATTATGTGTATTTATGTACTTATTATTTAATTATAAAGGTGTAATCAATAAAGAATAAAAATAAGCGTCAAAATTAAAGTGTGAGATAAGCCCTATATCTTTATATAAAGTTGTAGTGGTCGAAACAAGGATTCCGGGGATATAAAGAACGCCGAAATCCGAGTTATAACGAAGAAGTTATGACCCGTCAAAGTTTCGCGACAGAACCGACACGATACCGGGAAGCGTAAATAGTGAATTTACGATAGAGCTAGATTTAGCCTTAGCAATCTAAACAAAAGTTGTAGAATATATTAAACTAAGAGCGTCGATAAAAAGAACGCCCAAATCTGACTTCATATGAAGAAGTTATGATTTTTCGAAGTTTCAGATTAGCAGTGTACAACCTTAAATTCGAATATTAGATCGAGCGGTTTTTAGCCGACGCGACCTGAACGAGAATCGAAGATCTCGATAAGAGTAGCGTAACGAGAAAAAGATGGGCGAAAACGGACGTCGGATGAAGAAGTTATGAGAATTTAACAGACCAATCCTGTCCCGGCCTGTTAATAATATAAATTTTAAAATAAATTCAAAATTAGCCGACGGAGTCAAAACGAAAGTTGTAGAATACGTTCCCACCTTCACGTGGATATATAGAACGTCAAAAACGGAGCTCGTATGAGGAAGATACGAATTTTTGAAGTTTAAAATCGAAATTACGAAGCTGATGATAGGAGTGCTGACGTGGCAGCGCCACAACCGTCCGATACCGATGACAAGGCTCACTTCTGATCACGCCAAGTCGCCTCGCCTTCGCCCTACGCCCCGCGTACGAGATTCGGAACGCCCCGTGTTCCCTCGGTTCTTATCCGGTCCGAAGTGGCTAACAGCTGGAGGCTTATCCGAACTACGCCCAACGTAGTCCTGTCCGACGCCCAGCGTAAATCTGAGGCTCCGCGTCTATAAATACATGCGAGGGCTGTCGAGCAAATCACACCAAAAACCCTTCTCTCTCTAAAATCTTTCTCTCTCTAAGGTTCCAAACCACCCCTAAACCCTATGAAAAATCCCCTAGCACCCCAAGGAAGCCCCGAGGCTCCCGGAGTCCCGAGAAAAAGTGTCTTTCGGTTTCGAAACGCTGCTCCAAATAAAGTTTCGGTTTTCTTTGAAATCCTCTGTAAGTGAGCTACGCTTACGCAACTTTTAATATAGCTTTCAAATAATTGTAGTAATGTTATTAGGCCCTTAAAATAATTATTTGTGCTATTATTATGAGTTATATTGAGTGTTATTTAACACTTATATAATAGTAATAATAGTCAGACTATTAATTTGTCGCGATTATCGTTAGACTAAACCCTAGTGGTATTGGTACTAGGTTTTATCAAAGGGAAATTTTTTTGAGAGTATCGAAGCGCTGTCCGAGTGCTGAGTCACCACCTTTCAGGTGAGTGCATAGTTACTTTCAGCTTACACATAGATATGAAGTATTTTATATAAATTACGTGCTATGTGTGGATATTATCTGAATACTTGCTATCTATGTTGGATGAATATTTTTATACATGTTTTCAATAAGTTAAACTGTATATGTATTTTATATCTACGAAAATGTTGGGGTAAACATGGGTAGATGTATTAGTTGTTGTGTGATAAAATGAAATAATGAGAGGCCTCGTTATAGATGTTATTGATGATCCAGTCATCTAGTGGAGTATAGATGATGACCACAGACTATTCTAGACAATCCAGTGGAACACTAGCAGGCTCGCAACCTGTAGGTGTTTATTTGAACTGTGTGTTTATTTGAACTGTGTGCTCACCAGGTGTACTCCATCCCCCACATGGTTGCCTTTAGGACATTTATTGCTGAGGAATCCCCTTAGCAGTAGTGTCCATCCCGATGATAGTCCTTAGGCTAGGTCCCTTGTGTTAGATGTTTTAAGGACGTAAAGTGAGGATAACGGGAACGGGTAATCGGGTTTGTTTGGTTTGATAAAGCTAATAAACTTATTTATTGTGGGTTGAAAACCCTATGTGCTCACCAGGCTCCCAAGCCTGACCCACTCAGTTTCTTGTATTACAGATAGTGGCGCATGAGCATAGATGTAATGTCTTGGGATGAGAGATTAATGGATTTTAGGCCTGTAAATACGAAATAATGTACTAAGGCCTATGTTGTATTGTTTATGCTTATGATCTGTATTGAACATGACATCCCGAGTCTTTTTAATGAAATACATTTCTATGGAAATGCTTTTGATAAATCTTTATCATATTTTGTTTTGGGACAAATTCCGCAACACTTTTATTTAAAATGTTACTCTGATTTTTAAACAAAGCATAAACAAAATCAGTCTTTTTTGGCCAAGAAAATGGGGATGTCACACTAAGTTTATTTAAGTATCCATGAAGAGTTAGCCCACATAAGATATGGATCATAACCTAAGTGTATGGATTAGAGTTTACCTATGACTCTTGGAATCATACAATATATATGTGTCATCCCTTAGCTAAAATCGGCCCTAAGTGTTCTAGGAAGAGAGATAGCCGATTTTGGAGTGTCTAGCCTCTCTCTCAAAGTCTTCCTTTATTCATGGTGTTTGTGAACCATTTGAGGCATCACACTTGAGGTGTCAAGCTCTTGAAAGGACAAAACTACAAGCTACAATAAAGAGATATTATTCTAACTAGTTTTATGATTCATGTACCAAAATTGTATGCTAGTTGTAGGCTTCATGCTTTGGAAATTTTATTGCATGTATAACTAGAGAAAACTTAGATCCAAAGCTATTAGGGTTGTATGTGCACCATAGGAGTGTTATAGTACACAAAACCCAATACATTCACCTTTTTCACAAGATCTAGTGAAAGGTGATTTTGTCATCTTGCCCAAAAGACAAGATTCGCATTCATCATCTGGCCTAAGGTCAAATGATTCCAACCTCCAACATTTTGGAGTTGGGCGATGCGTTTTTTGTTAATGTGCCCAAGACGACAATGCCACGAGCATTCCTTGTCTAGGCCACTTGACAAATCAATATGAAATACACTATTGCCTAAGCTGTCAACACAAGTCATAGTTTCAAACACACCGTTACAACGGTAAAGCTTCGAATATAAAAACACCATTTTTATAAACTAAAATTGAACCATTTGAATAATTAAAAGTGTAGTGAACAACTTTTCTAAACAATACAGAGAGTGAAATAATATTCTGTGTCATTTCTGACGAATAGCAACAATCAATTAAACTAATTCTAACATCATTACTAAGTACGAGCTGATAAGTCTCAATCTTGGTAACAGGAGACGATCACCTATTTCCCATGATGAGGTTCGTCCTTCCATGCTCCAGTTATTCACTTTCTTTTAGCCCCTGCAAAACATAGCAAATATGAAAACCACATCTTGTATGAAGGACCCAAGAATGAGTAGATGGTGAGTTATTAGTTTGGATAGTGTATACACCTGATGACGATGGCTTTACCTTTCCAGCTGTAACAACCCGATATTTTTCAAGACAATATAACATTCAAAAAGTCAAATATAATGAACTATTTAGAATCAATGAAATCAGCGTAAAAAATAAAGTGCTTTAAAATCTAAATTGGTGTAACACCGTGAATTTCAAAATAGTTTTTCGCAAAATATAAAGACATTTTTCATTTAATTTTCATAAAACATCAAGTTTAAATCTTCAATTCACATCATACAAAATCCCAAGATCATATCACATAAAAATCCCTTGCGTGTGTACAGATCAAGTCGGCGCCTTCCCACGGTCATCACTAGTACCTTAAACAATAACACTAACACTGTAAGCACAAAGCTTAGTGAGTTCCCCAAAATACCACATAAACACATATTAGCCACTCGAGGCTATAACTCTATGGGTCCGTGCACCCAAACTCTGTGAACCCACTGGTTCTAACTCTGGGAACCTTACGGTTCCAACTCTATAAACATGCACAACATAAATCACATAGACATCATGCAGTACAACACATAACATACACATAACATATACATACTCTGTTACATAACTCTGATTACCTACTCAAGATAAAGTATAGTGAGAAGACTCACCTCGTATATCTCGATAACCCGTGAATCCTGGAAATCACTCGTGCTCGATCCTCCGAGCTATAATCCTCCTATAACATCATACATCTCTAATTAACACTTTTACGACTAAGGTTGACTACCCCTATCAAGTCAACACTGGTCAACGGTCAACGGTCAACGGTCAACGGTCAATTTTGACCGGACTCGGTGAGTGCACTAGGGCGACTCGGCGAGTCTATACGTATTCACCAACTCTTCTAGGATTCTCTTTTGACACGTCGAGTACTCCCCTGACTCGATGAGTTCCACCTGGCATGAATCGCGGGGCCACCACGACTCAACTCGCCGAGTCTCAAGAACAACTCGGCGAGTCCCAGCTCGACTCAGTCCATCTGTCAACCCTCTCTAACTCTCCCTGACTCACTGAGTCGACCCTTAACTCAGCAAGACCACTCGCTGAGTGGTCAAGGACAAACTTCATGCTACTCGCCAAGTCTGTTCTTAGGACTCGGCGAGTCCATGCCATGCACCAACTCAATCTCACTTCTGAGGTCAGATCCGCTCCAACAACTCATAGATCTGGCCCTCCCAAGCACATTCATCACGTAAAGTTCATGTCTTGGTGCTCATAACACACCCCATGCCTCATTAATGGTGTTTTGACCTCAAGCACAAAGACCCCAATCCAAAACCCCCATGGATTCATAAAAAGCTTGGACAAAGGGACACTCTGGACCTCCAAGGGTCCAGATCCAGAACCTAACTCGCTTAAGGGACCAAGGAAACACTAGATCTAGCCACAAAAGGGCTCAATAAGCCCTAAATCAACATGAACATCAACATAACAGAGAATTGCTCGAAAATAGTACCTCAAACGTGATGTTCTGGACCTCAAATCTTCAGGAAGTGGCTCCTCTTGTTTCCCCCTTGGCTATTGCTTCCTTTCCCTTGCTAGATAACACCTCCAAGGTCAATAATGGCTCCTTGACTTACTCCAAACGCTCAAGCTCACTAGGGTTTCTCTCAAGGGACTGGTGAGCACAAATGACGGCCATAAGGCCCTTTAAATAGGCTCCAAACCCGAGAAATTAGGGTTTTATTAAACAGCGCGGACTCGCCGAGTCCATTCCTTGGACTCGCCGAGTCCGGGCGCGAACCCGCGTCCAAATCCGCGATCATACTCGGCGAGTCTAGGCTCCAACTCGCCGAGTCTCCTCACAAATCATCAAAAATAAATAGATAAATAAATAAATAATACCTGGGAATTCGGGCTGTTACAATTGGTATGCATAAAGTGTTTGATATCGTGCCAAGGTTTCCAAAAATATAAAGAACACTCAAATCCGAGTTATAACGTAGGAGTTATGACCACTCGAAAATACACGACACAACCGGTAAAACACTATTAAGCGTAAAAAGTAAAAGTTCAATAAAATACTTTTTAGACTTAGGTATCTAAACGAAAGTTGTAGATTACCTTAAACCATGAGCATGCATAAAAAGAACGCCCAAATCTGACTTCGTATGAGGAAGTTATGATTTTTCGAAATTTCGTATAAAGCGGTAGACAGCTAAAAACTCGGAATAAAGATCGAGCGATTTTTAGCCGATGCAACCTAAACGAGAGTTAAAGGTCTCTACAATAATAGTACAATGGTAAAAAGACAGACGAAAACGAACATCGGATAAAGAAGTTATGGATTTTTAACGGGATTATCCTGTCCCGGCCTATTTAAAATAAAATAAAAAAAATTAAATTCAAAATTAGCCGACGAAGTCTAAATGAAAGTTGTAGAGTATATTCTCACCTACGTGTGGATATAAAGAACGTCAAAAATGGAGCTCGTATGCGAAAGTTACACATTTTTGAAGTTTTTGGCACGCATTACGAAGGTTATCCGAAGTAGTACGCCCAACGTACGAGATGCATGGACTCGGATCGGCCACGTCGCCCCTACCACTCTACCGCCATCCCATCCGAAGACCGAAGACCGTGACGCCATCGCTGACGTACGCCCCGCATACGAGGGTACGCACAGCGTACGAAGTACGCCCCTTGGGCAATACTCTCGTAGTAGCATCCGTTTCAGGTTCTCCCAACCCATGGAGTTTGCCACCACCAGAGTAAGTGACTTGACGTGGCCATTCCACCATGTTAGGGCTCGCTCGTAGAAAGTACAGGCGGCAAATTTTACTTTGCTTTCTTCGGGGCATGAGCATATCTCGAACACAACTTCCGTTTTCTCTATCCATTAGGATAGAGCCATCACTCCCCCAGTTCCATTAAAGGGGATGGGTTTGCATTTGGAGAAGTCCTTATAGGTACATTCCCCGGAACGACCTTGGTTTTGGCCATTTGTAGAGCTGTTTATCCCTCCTCCTGATCTGTTGTTACTCATTTGTTTCACTGTTGCAGTTACAACGGTTGTTACAGCAGCCTGAAAGGTGGCAACATCCATTGATGGAGGGGGTGGTAGATGTAACGTCCCAAAATTCAAGACTAAAAATTTCTTTTAATAAATATTACTTAAAGTAAAATCATCGATTCAAAACATAATCAAAGTAATAGTTTCCAAAACACATGTTCGTTATCAGAGTAAAACATTTCCAGGCTGACAAATCTATGGTGTGTGCCATGCGATCACCCCGAGCTCCATCATCCGCTACCGGAAGTACCTGAAACCAAAACTGAAAACCGTAAGCACGAAGCTTAGTGAGTTCCCCACCCTACCACATACCATGCATAACCACATACTGCACATACTGGGCCTCGCCCCCTACCTCGGGCCTCGCCCGCTACAACGGCCCCGCCGCTCCAGGCCCCGCCTGGCTTCGAGCCCCGCTCGGATACAGATCTGTTTTACTTAGGCCTCGCCTGTCACAGGGCCTCTCCCACTAACATATAATAGCACATAAACATATCACATCACATCACATAATCTAAACACATACTAACGGATCTTGTCCTAAGGCCCCGCCTATCTCTGGGCCCCGCCCTTGTCCTGCTACTGATGAGTCATGGAACCCCGTCCATACTCCTGCTGATAGTGAGGTACAGGCCCAACCCACCCTCACTCCTTCCCTAACTTGGGCCTCGCCCCTGCTCTGCTGCTACTGAGATGTGGAACACCATCCACACTCTGCTATTGGTGAGATACGGGACCTCGCCCACACTCACCTCCCTACCAGGCACATACAAGTATCACACAGACAACAATTATAAACTATCACATAGACCATTCCTTGGGCACCCGCCCTCTATCATTGGACCTCGTCCCAAATATCATACTAGCATACTGTGCCTAGGGTTAACCCCCGGGTCTTCTACTCATAACTACATGGGCCGACATTGTGGCCGTAGACCCATTCATACAAAGGGAAACTCACCTGCACTGGCTGAACTGGCTGATGAACCCACTAGCTGCTGCCCGACAACTCTCTGAACTCCTGCTCCACTCGCTCCCCGAGCTACCAATATCAATGCAACACTGAGTCTAACTTACCCCCCCCCCCCCTCCTAAAGACAACCAAGTCAACTCTGGTCAAAGTCAAAGTCCTGGTCAAAGTCAACCTCCCAGGTCAACCCTACTCGTCGAGTCACCCTATTGACTCGCCGAGTTCATATGTTCAGAGTTCTTCTATTCGTGACTCGACTCGCCGAGTCAGTCCATGACTCACCGAGTCTACCGATTACCGAGTCCTGACCTGTCCAACTCACCGAGTCTCCATTCGACTCACTGATTTGAGTCTCAACTCGAAGGGTTTGGGGTTTCGCGACCTGACTCGCCGAGTTCTTGCCCAACTTCATCTGAGTCGACGAGTTGTTCATCCCACTCGTCGAGTTCCTCCAAATCTTCATGCTACTCGCCGAGTCCACTCAAAGGACTCGCCGGGTCCATTCAGATCTCCATACATGCAGAGGACTTTTGAGTCATGCATGGACTCCAAATTGTAGATCTACCCTTCCCAAGCCCATTCCTCACGTAAAGTTGCAAACTTTACGTATAGAGAAGGAGATCTAGGCAAAATACACCACCAACTAGGGTTTAAGGCAAGGAGGCTCCATAATCAACTCAAGGGCTGCTACTTTATGCTTCTTAATACCATAACATGCTTAGATCTGAAGTAGCAACTTCAGATCTGGCTTCTAACTCAAAATAATAACATTATGGCTAAAAAGCCCCAACAACCACACATAGATCTAGGTGCAAAAAGGGTCCAGGAACTAGTTTATTACCTCCAAATGCTCAGAGTGAACTCACAATCCCAGATCTATAGTCCCTTCTTGCTCCTCCAAGTTCCTTCATCCTTCTCCAAGCTTTATTGCACCTTCCAAGGCAACAAATGGCTCAAATAGAGGATATGGCGGCTAGGGTTTAATGTTCTGGGTGAAAGAGGCAGTAAAGGAACCCTAGGGGAGAGAATGAGGTGCTTAAATAGGCTCCAAGTCCTGAATTTAGGGTTTTCCTCGCACAGACCAGACTCGCCGAGTCCACTTGGCCGACTCGCCGAGTTGGTCACTTACACCTCGACCCGGATCCCGATCGGACTCGCCGATTTCCTCCTTGGACTCGCCGAGTCGCCCCTAAAATCAGGTTTTTCTTTCCTTTCTTGGCCTTCAAAACTTTGGGTGTTACAGTAGAGGTGGTGCTGGTGCTTCGTTTGTATTGAAGCGTCGGGGATTTCTTCTTGGTGGCATGATTCTGCCACAAGTTAAGAGACGAATACTTGATTAAGTCATTTAAAATGATTATGGAAGGTTTTAGTATTATAAGTTTTAGTTCTGAACATTTATGGGTTTTTTTTGCGTGTTAACAGAAACTTTCCAAAAAAAAAAGTGTATGATTCTTTTAAGAATTAAATGGGATACTCAAGGACGTAATAAATGCGTGTCAATTTCATTGATATTAGTATATGATACAATGATCAGGAAGATTTGACCTTTTATAGGTCTAGGGTACATCAATGAAAATGGGAAAATTTGACAGCATTCCGGCCTCCGAATTGTGTACTCACAATCCGTCGGGTTTACATTTATACAAGAAAAGGTAACACCAACACTTAGCCGATAGGTATAAATATAGCGCCAGTAGTACGCATTCTACTCCGAGCGGGTAGCACGTTGCGGACCATGGTAGGTGGTTGGGGAAACCTTAGCTCGAGCTGCCTGATGTTCAGCCTCGATGATACGCCTCTCCATTGCGACTTGTTTCTCACGGAACTCCCTTACTTCGGCTCTAGCAGCAGTAATGTCTTTCTGAAGGGAAAAGGTGTGCTCTATTGTCCGATCATGTTCTTCGTCCAGACGACGAAGACGTACCGTAGTGACAGCTGTGCCAACAACAACAAGAAGAAGAAGTTTTGGAACAAGAGGAAAGGTCAAACTTCGCAAGAACCTTCAAAGATACAAATGGTGGCGGTCCATGCTGCTACTGCCCCCACTGTTGTTCCCACTACCCCCACGCCAACGAAACAATAAGTTTGGAACCTGCCAAAGTGCAACAAATGCAATTACCATCACCACGGTAATTGCCGGGAGATGCACTGTAAAAACTGCGACAGGAAAAGGGCACACTGCCCGTTTCTGTAAGGCACCAACGCGACCAATCACCCAAGTTCCTGGTGCTGGAGTGAGCCAGACATGTTATGGGTGTGGGGAAACTGGGCACTACAAGAGGGACTGCCCTAAGGCAAAGAATGTTGGCGGTGTAGGAAGAGTACTGACAATAGGGCAGAACGAGGCAATAGCCGATCCCACAGTGGTTACGGGTACGTTCCTCCTCAACAACATTTATGCATGCATACTCTTTGACTGTGGTGCGGAGAGAAGTTTTGTGAATCATAAATTCAAACACTTACTTAATCAAAAACCCCAAGCACTCAATAAAATATTCACAGTAGAAATGGCACACGGTAAAACGGAAAGCGCAAACGATATGTACATAGACTGTACGTTAAATTTAAATGAACACTCGTTCCAAATCGATCTTATGCCAATTACTATAAGAAGTTTTGATGTCATCATCGGTATGGACTGGTTAAGCCTTCACCATGCCGATATACTTTGTAATGAAAGGGTCGTTCGCCTCAATCTGCCAAGCGGCAAAACCCTTGTCATTTATGGTGACAAACCCATTACAAATTTACAAATCATATCTTGCGTCAAAGCCCAAAAATACCTTCGCAAGGAATATCATGCCTTTCTAACCCACGTGGTAGAAAAGAAACGAGAAGTGAAAGACATTAAAGACATTCCGGAAGTCTGCAATTTCCCCGACATTTTCACAGAAGATCTTCCAGGAGTCCCACCGGAGCGTCAAGTCGAGTTCAGGATCGAATTGATTCCCGGAGCTACCCCAGTAGCAAAATCGTCATACCGTTTAGCACCGGAAGAAATGCAGGAATTATCTAGACAACTAAATGAACTTCTAATCAAAGGATTCATTAGACCAAGCTTCTCACCAAGGGGAGCACCGGTCCTGTTCGTAAAGAAGAAGGACAGATCTTTTCGCATGTGCATCGATTACCGGGAACTGAACAAACTCACGATCAAGAACCAATATCCCTTACCGCGTATAGACAATCTGTTCGACCAACTACAAGGAGCAAAGCTACTTCTCAAAGATCGATTTAAGATCTGGGTATCACCAGCTGTGAGTTCTGGAAGGAGACATTCCCAAAACGGCATTCTGAACTCACTATGGTCACTACGAGTTTGTAGTGATGCCATTTGGATTGACAAATGCACCGTTGATGTTCATGGACTTGATGAACCGAATATGTCGTCCCTTCCTAGATAAATTTGTGATCGTGTTCATAGATGATATACTCATCTATTCAAAGAGCAAGGAGGAACATAGCCAACACCTCCGACAAGTTTTGGAAACATTAAGGACAGAGAAACTATACACAAAATTCTCAAAGTGCGAATTTTGGATTCGGGAAGTAGATTTCCTAGGTCACATGGTCAGCAAGAAGGGGATACACGTGGACCCTTCCAAAATGAAGGCAATCGAGAACTGGACAACTCCAAGGACTCCAACGGAAATCCGACAATTCTTGGGCCTTGCTGTGTACTACCGAAGGTTCATACAAAACTTTTCGAAGATTGCTAAACCACTTACCACTCTGAATCAAAAGAGTGTAATCTTCAATTGGGGAGAAAAACAAGACACTGTGTTCCAAACACTGAAGCGAGCTCTGTGCAACACACCTATATTATCCTTGCCAGAAGGAACATAAGACTTTGTGGTCTACTATGATGCGTCAAACCAGGGACTTGGATGTGTTCTAATGCAGCGAGGAAAGGTCATCTCCTACGCCTCAAGGCAACTGAAGACACACGAGGTAAACTACACGACACACGATCTCGAGCTAGGAGCAGTCGTTTGCGCTCTAAAGATTTGGAGGCACTATCTATACGGCACGAAATATACAATCTTCACCGATCATAAAAACCTCCAGCATATCCTCAACCAGAAAGAACTCAACATGAGACAAAGACGGTGGGTAGCATTACTAAACGATTACGAATGCGAAATTCGTCATCCCGGGAAGGCTAATGTAGTAGCTGATGCCCTTAGCCGAAAGGAATACTCGGGTCGCCGAGTGAAATCCTTAACAATGACGATCCATTTACACCTATCCGCGAAAATCAAGGAAGCTCAAATAGAAGCCTTGAAATCCGAAAATGTGGCGAATGAAGCCCTAAGAGGGATGGATAAGAACCTGGAAGTCAAGGATGACGGGGTTCGCTACTTCGCGAATCAGATCTGGACGCCGAACTTTGGTGGATTTAGAGATGTGGTCATGGATGAAGCCCATAAGACACGATACTCCATAAACCCCTGTTCAGATAAGATGTATTTGAACCTCAAGAAACTGTATTGGTGGCCGAACATGAAAGCCGAAATTGCTACCTATGTAGGCAAATGTCTGACTTGCGCCAAAGTCAAGGTGGAATACCAAAAGACCTTGGGATTGTTGCCACAACCAGAAATACTCGAATGGAAGTGGGAGCGGATAACCATGGACTTCATAACCAAGTTACCCAAGACGGCAAGCGGGCTCGACACCATCTGGGTGATCGTCGACAGATTAACCAAATCCGCGCACTTCCTACCAATCAAAGAATCAGATAAACTGGAAAAGCTAACCAGAACATACATCAAAAAGATTGTACGACTGCATGGTGTACCAATATCCATTATCTCGGACCGAGATAGTAGATTCACCTCGAGGTTCTGGCAGTCGCTACAAAGATCTCTAGGAACGAGGTTAGACATGAGTACCGCTTATCACCCACAGACCGACGACCAGAGTGAGAGAACCATACAAACCTTAGAAGATATGCTAAGAGCTTGTGTGATCGATTTTGGTAAGGCGCGGGACACCCATTTACCATTGGTCGAGTTTTCGTACGACAATAGCTATCACACTAGCATCAAGGTTGCCCCATTCGAAGCCCTCTACGGCCGTAAGTGCAGATCACCTCTGTGTTGGGCTAAAGTGGGTGACACACAACTAGCATGAGGACAAGAAAACCGACAACACTCTCACTGGACCAGAAATCATAAAGGAAACTACGGAGAAGATTGTTTAAATCCGGGAGCGACTAAAGGCTTCAAGAGACAGACAAAAGAGTTATGCGGATAAAAGGCGGAAACCCTTGGAATTCCAGGTTGGGGACCGGGTACTACTAAAAGTCTCGCCCTGGAAGGGATTAATACGATTCTGGAAGCGTGGGAAACTAAACCCAAGGTATATCAGACCATTCGAGATCCTTGCCAAGATCGGCCCGGTGGCTTACAAGCTTCAATTACCGCAGGAACTCAACAACATACACCCTACCTTTCACGTATTGAACCTAAAGAAGTGCTTGTACGATGAGACCCTCGTTATCCCTCTAGACAAAATTGATATCAACGAGAATCTCTGATTCGTAGAAGAGCCAGTAGAGATCATGGATCGGGAAATTAAAAGGACTAAACAAAGCCGCATACCCATTGTGAAGGTCCGTTGGAACGCCAAGCGAGAACCTGAATACACCTGGGAACGCGAGGATCAGATGAAACAAAAATACCCACATCTTTTTCCTAGAACTTTATCTTAGATCAAATTTTAGGACGAAATTCCCTCTAACGGGGGGATGATGTAACAACCCAATATTTTTCAAGACAATGTAACATTCAAAAAGTCAAATATAATGAACTATTTAGAATCAATGAAATCAGCGTAAAAATGAAGTGTTTTAAAATCTAAATTGGGATGCATAAAGTGTTTGATATCGTGCCAAGGTTTCCAAAAATATAAAGAACACTCAAATCCGAGTTATAACGTAGGAGTTATGACCAATCGAAAATACACGACACAACCGGTAAAACACTATTAAGCGTAAAAAGTGAAACTTCCATAAAATACATTTTAGCCTTAGGTATCTAAACGAAAGTCGTAGATTACCTTAAACCATGAGCATGCATAAAAAGAACGCCCAAATCTGACTTCGTATGAGGAAGTTATGATTTTTCGAAATTTCGTATAAAGCGGTAGACAGCTAAAAACTCGGAATAAAGATCGAACGATTTTTAGCCGATGCAACCTAAAAGAGAGTTAAAGGTCTCTACAATAATAGTACAATGGTAAAAAGACAGACGAAAACGAACATCGGATAAAGAAGTTATGGATTTTTAACGGGATTAAGTTGTCCCGGCCTATTTAAAATAAAATAAAAAAATTAAAGTCAAAATTAGCCGACGAAGTCTAAATGAAAGTTGTAGATTATATTCTCACCTACGCGTGGATATAAAGAACGTCAAAAATGGAGCTCGTATGCGAAAGTTACGCATTTTTGAAGTTTTTGGCACGCATTACGAAGCTTATCTGAAGGAGTACGCCCAACGTACGAGATGCATGGACTCGGATCGGCCACGTCGCCCCCTACCACTCTACTGCCATCCCATCCGAAGACCGGAGACTGTGACACCATCGCTGACGTACGCCCAACGTACGAGGTACGCCCCGCGTACTTCGGTGTACGCCAAGCATACTAGGGCAGTTTTCCTCACCTATAAATACCATGCAAGACCTCCGACTTTCCTTTCCCAATTCTCTCTTCTCTCTCACTTTTACTTCCCGTTTAGCATCCCAAGATGACCCCGACACCCCGGTTTCATACCTCAGCCCCGACGAAGGTCCAAAGCCCCGAGATTCCCGAGAATCTCACCACTTTCCGATCGAAGTGTCGCCCGAGAAAAATCTCGTTTTCTTCGAATCGTCACACTTTCCAGGTGAGTTCATACCCCTACTTTCTTTTCACGTCTTTTCATGTTTTAGGAGGGGAGGGGGAATACAAGTGCAATACGAGAAAAAACTTATCGTTTTATACAGATCCGAATACATCACCTACATTTTTATAAATGTTAAATAACTTCGATATCAATGTTATAATTTACATACAAAGTTAGAATTACATCGAGTTTTTATCACCAAATGGAACACACTTTCGGAAAAAATATAATGGGTATAGTTTACAAGTTATTTATTACATCTTTACGCAAACATTATGAAAAGGAAATACTTTCATCTACATGAAATATAGACTTTTCTTTTCATAAATCTATTAATACTAAGTGTTGTGAGACATTCAGCTTCAACGTACTCTCAAGTAAGCATTTCAAGCCATGTATTATAAACCATAATCTCTTGGAGGGGGAGCGTGATACTTGTGTATAGATCTATACTGGATTGACAATCTCGCACCTAAACTGCTAGCTACAGTTAGACTGGCAGGTCTAGGGCGACAAACGTCATAACACTACAACGCCTGAAGAACGTTGTTACAGGAAGTCTGGGTCAATAACATGGTTATACAACTCACACGGAAGTATTAAAATAAGTTTGATTTATGAGACTCTTGAATGGATTTAGTAAATACATTATTTGAGTATAAATACACTTTCACCATTTGAGCACGAAAGATACTATTGCACTCCAGCCGTTGGAACTTTTTCAAACTATAGGTAGAAAATATTGGATTTTCTGGAAAACACGTTCATTTATTTTTACTAAAGGACATACAAATTTCAGTACAAAAACGCTTATGAACTCACCAACTTAATAGTTGACACTTTTTCAAAACTACTTGTATTTCTCATGGAATCAGTAATACAGGTAACCATCAACTTTTGGAGAAGAAACGCTAATGCGTCTATTATCAAAACATTTTAAATCATCATACTTGTAATATTCTTTTGAAACATGTATTACACGCAACAATATAAGTTTTTGTTATATATATGATAGTTGTGTTTACTTTCTTTATAATATTCAACTGTTATGATACTATGTGAAGTCACCCACCCCCGAATGTTTCCGCCATTCAGGTTTGGGGGTGCGACACCATCCTTGATGTCTTGTAGGTATTTGGGGTAGCTCCTCTTCTAATGGCCCTTGTTATTGCAATAGTAACAAGTGACCTCTTTGGGTCACTAACAGGTGGAATGTCTGGATTGGGCTTTGCCTTTGGCCCATTGCTATAAGACCCAACTTGGGCCTTGTTCTTCCAGTTAGCTTTAGAAGCAACCTTTCTCTTCTTCCTTTTGCCTTTGCCAATGGCGAGAACGGGAGCACTGGCAGTAGTGGTAGGGCTTGACTCTTTCCCTTCATTCTTGACTCAACAGTCTGTAGCAAGTGGTGGAGTTGAGCCAATGTCGTTTTTGTGTTGTTTAAATGGTAAGCTAGTATAAACTGATCATAACAATTTGGTAGGGAGTTTAGGACCATGTCAATGGCCAACTCCTCGTCAAAGTGCACATTAAGCTTAACGATGAGCTCCACATATCTTTGCATCATCTACACATGGTTGCAAACAGAGTCTCCCTCTTTCATCTTGCAGACCATGAGGGACTTGAGCACTTTAAACTTTTCTTTACGAGCTCCCTTATGGTACTTTTACACAAGGTCATGTTCATCTCAAATGACCAATAGTCCTCATAGAACCTCTACAATTCAGGAGTTATTGTGGCGACCATGATGCAAGCAACTTTTGTTGCATCATCGTAGTGTTTTCTGTAGAAGGCTAGTTTTTCAGGAGTAGTAGTGGCTTCGTCGACTTCAATGAGCTTTTCCTCAAGGAAATATTCTTTGCCCTCGAAGCGAAGATCCATTCTGATGTTGGGCATCCAATCCTTATAGTTGGAGCCATTAAAAGTCACTTTGGAGACGATGGAGAGCAGGGAGAAACCCGAGTGGTGGGTAGGAGATGATGGAGCAGAAGCATCAACATGAGTAGACATCTATAGAGAAAAAAAGAAGTTTTATTTAGATGACAATAATCCTTGATATTTAACCCATAATAAAAACAATTATGGCTAGGATCCAAAATAACAATTCACAACTAAAAAGAGGGATGTCGTAATCTTATTGCAAATTTATGAAGGTAGGTAAAATCTATTTACCAATTTCAAACTATGAAATTCCTAGATCTTTTGAGATTCATTAAACCTATCAATGACATGTTTAATCTCAAATTATGCTCTTTTATTTGTGACTGGGATGCCAAGGATCGCAAACAAGATGTGAACAACCATACAAATATGCTTGGCACTCTCGATGTCATTTATAATATCACTTTAATGTGTGAGTTAACCACACGCGCTCCATTAATCAACGATAATTTTCGAGATGCCCATTATTACCCTTGCAGTCACTATTAGTGTGTCGGTTAACCACACGTGCTCTACTAACTACTATAAAGTATAATGTGCAGTTTTATGGATTAACGTATTTTTCACATTTTCCTAAAGTAACTAAGAGTGAGATTTTATAAAAGATGTTTAGTTACTTTTTATGTCATTATACTTATTAATGAGGTTATGTCATATCAAATCCATTCGGTTAACGGCCCTCCACCATACAAGAGAGCGGTAGGTACGAATGGATACCCAATGACGGTCATTTTATAGGCCGCTTCCTTAAACTCCCTTATAGTATGGCTTCGTGAATGAGGCATACTAGTGATTTGAACAACAAGAACTCACTAACCCTAGGTAATTTCGAAAATTGTAGAAGGAACAACATACATTTTGATTGTTGTAGTAAAGAATCAAGAATCCTTTCTTCAATAACTTGGAAGCTAGCAACACAAATGTCTTGCCTCTGATGGTTTACACCCAACACGAGCAACAAGAAGCTTTTGAGAGATGAGAGGGGATGCCCAATTTTCGGCCTAGGGTTCTTAAGAATCAAGTGGATGAAAATTTTAGCCTAAGGGGTCCTTTTATAGTTCAACCTGGATACCCTAAATAACCCTAAATGAATAAAATAATATCTATTCAATTTGATAATTATGCAGCTTCCTATTTATCTACAAGGTATTCCAAATGCCCATGAATGCCCTAGAATTCGTCCACCTCCTTCCAAGGAAGGTTCTTGACTCTTTCCTGTTCAACTATTGAAGAATTGCATTTTAACTCTTGCACTTTTAATTAAATACAATTAATCGTAAAATTAATTTAATTAATTTTTTATTAATTATTAATTAAATAATATGATTTCTAATTAATATATTATTTTCATAACATATTATTAATTCATTTATTGCTATTTATTAATCATATAATAAATCAATAAATCAATATATCTCTCTAAAATCCATCCTATTCAATTACTAGGTATGAGGGAAACCTAAAAGGACTTTGCTAATAATTCAAGATTATACTAATTTAGTTATTGGCTTGGACACATAATCCAACAGGTTGAACTCATACAAGAGTTGCGCAATAGAGTTAAACCTAACCTTCTAAAATTATCTAATCCCCGGAACATGTAACCTAATGTATTCACTTAATAGTTAGCCGATATTGTTGGAGGTCCCTAAAAGCACATAGCAAGCAACATTCGAGCATCGAGTAATCTAAACCAATGCCTCACTTAATAAGGCCGTTCTATCCAACAATCTGAAATCCATACTAACATGTAGTTCTAAAAGCTCGATCAATAGGCATATAAAGGCATCTCTCCTAGCATTCTATCATAAAAATCCTGAGCAAATCCTTCGCACTAATTTAGCATATGATTCACACATACTCATATGACACCAATAAGCATATCACATGTATGAGTATTTTGGGAAAAATTACTTGAACTGGGCTGATTGCACGCATCACACCCTTTTTCTTAGAAAACCTTTTTAGAAAATCATTTTCTTTTAAAAGATTTTAGAAATCCTCATTTTGAGTTTAGACACACCCGAGAGTGTGCTCGAATCCCTCAAACCAAGGCTCTGATACCAACTTATAACATCCTAAATTCCTGAGTAAAATTTTTATTTTTAAATAAGTCAAAACCCCTTATTCATTATCCCAAAAGACAATCACAATAAAAGTATTCTCAAAACATCAGAGTAAAATCATAAATAGTCAAGACAAAATAAATCTCCAGGGGATGAAGTGCGATCAAGCCGGACCCTTCCTTTTGAAAATAAAAGTACCTAAAAAACAATTTAAACGTAAACCGTAAGCACAAAGCTCAGTGAGTTCCCCAAAGTACCATATACTAAACAAACACAACAACTTGAAACTAATTTGGGTCTATATCACCCCATTTGATACCTTTTAACGGCTAATGGGTCTATTTCACCCCCTTCGATATCTTTTAACTAGTACTGGGTGTATTTCACCCCTGTCTATTGCACCCCTTCGATATTTTTCAACTGGTACTTGGTCTATTTCACCCCCTTCGATATTTTTCAACCAATATTGGGTCTATTTCACTCGTACATCTAAGCATACAGTCATGTCAACAAGAGTCATAAAGACAACAAGCACATACAAGCATATCAACAGGTGTCATAGAGACAATTATCATCCTATAAGAATAATCTAATGGGCCGACATTGGTGCCTTCGACCCATGAGTACAACGAAGAGACTCACCTGAACTATTCAACAGAAGACCAACAGCCACCTCAGCCACAAAACAACCAACCCAAGCTTCCTAAAGCCAAACCGAAACCAATCCTTAGCTAAATGCTCAGTTGTACTCAAGTTTGTCCAAAAGTTAAATTGGTCAAAAAGTCAACGGTTATAGTCAACGGCAAATGTTGACTCTACCCAACCACTACGTCGTGGCCTCCAGAGCCATGTCGTGACCCTCATACAACCAAACATACGGGAAATCCCATTTGCCATGCCGTGACGATCTTTGGCCATGTCGTGGGCACTGAGTTTCCAACAACTTAATGGATTAAGCCACTTTTCCGTGATTCCAAGAGCTCCAAAGCTCAGATCTGGTCCATTCTATGGTCTAAATGGATAAAGTTTCCAACTTTATCCATCAAGACACCCACAGAGATCAAGATCCATAACCCTAAGTCTAAATAAAGTTAATTACCACCGTGTCTTAATGATTAAGCCCTTAATCCAACCACTTCATAAGAGTTTTCTAATACTAGATCCATCATAAAGACAGAAGCTTTATAGACACGTATGTATAACACATGTCTAGGATCCATTTTAGGTCAAAATGAGCCCTAAAAACCAAAACTTAAGCAAATGATGAGAACTTCCACCAAAGACTAGATCCACAACATATGATGCTCTTGGGAATTAGGAGAGTCATAAAGTTGCTAACTTTATGAGTTCCTTCCTTCCAAACTTGCTCAAACATAAAGGACATGTGACAATATTCAAGATCTAACCACTTTAAGCCATAAAGAAAGGAACTTGGACACTTACAAAGGTCCAAAGATGCCCAAAAGAAATCTTCACTTCAACCAAGAAGCACCGCAATGCTTTCCAATGCCTCTTCTTTCTTCACAAGCAACTAAGGTCACCAAAATGTACTTACAACTGTCAAGGAGGAATTAGGGTTAGGGGTTCTGAAACTTGAGGGTGATGGAGGCTGATAAGGAACTGTAAAAATGATTTAAAGGAGTTAAATACGAAGTAAACCCTAAAAGAATCTTGGGCTTGGGCCAAGACAGCTACCACGTCGTGGCAACCTTTGGCCATGTCGTGGCAATCCAATAACACACACGATCCATTAAACAATTACCACCCCGTGACCCTCCTTGTCCGCATTGTGACACATGATTTCCTTAAAAACTTCATCTTTGGTCCCTGATAAAAGTAAGATTAACCAGTCTGGAACACGATTGTTACACTTTATCTCTTTAATCCACTCAAACCACCTCAAATGGACAATAATATGCCATAAAACCTAGATCTATGAAGAAATACAAGAAAAATGTGGAAACTTTAGGACTTACAAAGGCTTCATAAGATGCACACAAGTGAAAGGGAGGTTTGCTTGGTGAATCAATGCACTAACTCTTTTCTTCTTCTCCCTTCAAAGCCACCAAGAACTTGCAAATGTGAGCACAAAAGCTTCCAAGAGGATTAGGGTTTGCAATGGAGTCGTTTGAGGGTGGAGAAAACCCTAGCCATAACTTTCCTGATATAGGGTTTAAAGTCCGGAGATTAGGGTTTGGCCCAAAATAATCATCACGGTGTGGACACTTAGTGCCACAACATGACACCCAATTAAAACATGCGATCCTCAATATATATATATATATATATATATATATATATATATATATAATTCATATCTTGGGATCCGGTTGTTACAAAAACTCATTGATTTTGTTGATTTTTTTGTGTTGACAAACCAAACCCCAAAATTCGATTTTCATAATTTACTAGGTGAGTACAACTTTCATTTAAACACATGAATCATTTATATAATTTAGTCTAAAAATATAATTTTGTTACTGGAAATGTTTCAGTTTTGTTTATTCGACCTACTTTTTTTTATTTATGAATGAACACACCCGCAAAAATTTTTTTTTTTTTCTCAAAAACCAAAATAGCTCGCAAAAACTAATCATAATCAAAGCAATGAAATTATAAAAAAAACTACAGTGAAAATAAATGAGCCATTAATAAAAAAAATACAAAATTTAAAACGTTGTATTTAACAACTTTTTCTAATTCGACCAAAATACCAAAAAGAAAAAAATATAGAGAAACTATATTTTACAAGTATTTGTTTTAACCATCATTTTTTTTAAAGTTACATTAGTATTTGGAATGTGTTTGAGATTGCTTAGTTAAAACAACTTATGTTTATGTGTAGAAGTTTTTATTAGCGTATCCAATGTTAAATACAGTTTTAAAAAAGTGTTTGAATTAATATATCCGGTATCAAAATGAAATGAGTTGATAAGTCTTTTTTAGTGTTTGATAACTTTTATTTTATTTGTAATAATAAAACAACTTATCAAAAACTCTTTAAATAAATCGTGACTGAATTATCAAAAACTCATTCTTTAAGTCAATAAATGTTTATAAACTTTTTTATCATAACCATAAAAATTCATTACTATTGTTTTAAATCCAAACTGAAAGTTAATAAACATTATTTTAAATAAATAATACAAATGATAGAGCATTTATCAAATAATAAAATATCTTTTTAATATGAACTAGCGGAGAGAACCCGAGCTTCGTCATGGGCCTTTTTTGTGTTTTTTATGAAAAAATGTAAAAGTTTTGACTGTAAGGACCATAAGTATCAAAATGACTAAAAATTAAATGAGTTTGAATTAGCAAGTTTTTAGAAAAGGGACCAAAGTTGTCAATTCCTTGAAGTTTTGTAGCCAAAATTATAATATTAAAAGGTTCCTAAAAAATGTAAAATTTTTTATTCCAATGACGAAAAGTGTCAAAATCAAAAGTGTGAGAATGACTAAAGAATTAAAGCGGTTGGAATTAGCAATTTTTTAGAAAATAGACCAAAGTCATCAATTTCTTAAAGTTTTGTGGCCAAACTTTAAGTATTAAAAGGTTCCTAAAAAATGAATTTTTTTATTCCAATGACCAAAAGTGTTAAAATGGGTAAAAAAGAAGGGGCAAAGTTGACAAAAAAAAAAGACAAGTTTACTATAAAGGGTTGGACTTAACAAGTTTTTAGAAAAGGGACTAAAGTTGTCAATTCCTTAAAGTTTTGTGACCAAACTTTGAATATTAATAGGTTTCTAAAAAAATAATCAAAAATGTCAAATTGGGTAAAAAAGAAGGACTAATTATGTTAAACGCTTAGGAACTTTACTATTTCCTAAGGGAACATAAAATTAATATATATATATATATATATATATATATATATATATATATATAAATTAAACTGGACGATTAAACAGAAAAAAATAATAGAAAATAATATTTTTTTAAACTACCGAAATGTAACGACCGAAAATACAACCAATTTTAAATTTTTCAAAACATCTTGATTTCATTAAAATCTTTACAAAAAGGTTTTCAATACGAAACATTTAACGTGTTTCCAGAATCACATCATTATAAAATCATGAGGAGCGGTACGATCACGCCTTCGCCTTGCCACAGTCTCCTGAAGAACCTGAAAAACATGAAACCACAACTGTAAGCCCGAAAGCTTAATGAGATATCCCCAAAATACCAACCATAAATACCATACACGCATAACATGCCATAACATATCCGATCACAGAACAGCCATGCACTTCGGGTCTAGTGTGTGACTGGTCCGCCGCACCGGCCTACAGTCCACCTGGTCCACCCTCCGAGTCTATCCACATACATCGAGTCTACAGTGTGATTGGTCCGCCCACTCCCAGGCCTTCAATCCACCTGGTCCACTCTCTGAGTCTACAGTATGACTGGTCCGCCCGCACCGGGCCTTCAGTCTCTCTAGTCCACTCTCCGAGCCTTCGGCACGTCTGGTCCGCCCTTTCGGGGCCTACAGCCTATCCGGGCCGCTCGCTGGGCCTTCGGGACAACCGGTCCGCCCTGGGTATCTTGGCCTACAACACACAGCAGGACCCGCCTCAACCCAACTCCAGTCCAAACAACCATGTGCACATATACATACAATCATATAGCAATTCACAGTCAACAAGCAGATCAAACAGATCACATAGCATATCATCATCCTAACCGGGATACCGACCTAACAGGTCACTAGCATAACATCTCCCTATCTCTCAGGATACCGATCTCAATCAGGTCTCTACCATATACCATCCTAACTCACATGATGCAAACATATCAAAGCAGCAACATAACAACAACTACCCGAATCTCAATCCGATAAGGGCCGGCCTTGGTGCCTTAGACCCTGTTGATATAGTGAGGACAACTCACCTCGATACTGACGACTGAACAGATAACCCAAGCTGCTCCGATCACTGATACGATCTCCACCACTGGACAACCACCAAAACACTGAACTCAAAACAATAATCAACAATTACCAAAATGCCCCTGGAAACCACTGGTCAACCCTTGGTCAAAGACAAGGTCAAAGTCAACCCCTGACTGACTCTACTCGCCGAGTCAACCCGATGACTCGCCGAGTCCCCAAGCTCAGAACGTCCCTCAATCCGCGACCTAACTCGCCGAGTCACCCCGAGACTCGCCGAGTCCAACAACTCTGAGTCCACTCGCACACAACTCACCGAGTCATCCCTTGACTCACCGATTCTCGACTCGACCAAGAAATATTGGGACTCTTCGACAAGACTCGCCGAGTCCAAGAACAGACTCGCCGAGTCTAAGGCTATCTTCAACCTACTCGCTGAGTTGTTCATACAACTCGCCGAGTTCCAGGCCATCTTCATCCAACTCGCCGAGTTGTTCTTCCAACTCGTCGAGTTCCAGCTCATCTTCAAGCAACTCGTCGAGTACACCCATGTGACTCGCTGAGTACCACCGGTCTGAATCCATTCAGAAGCATTCCAGGCCATGCAATTGCTCCAAAACATAGATCTAGCCTCCTACAACTCATCCATCACGTAAAGTGGCAAACTTTACGTGAATCCAAAGAGATCTATGCATTTTGCACATTAGGGATAAGGTTTGGGACATGATAGCTTCATCCAACACTCAACACAGGGACTTTCATGCATTCCAACTCTTCTTCATTCCAGATCTGAGGTAGCAACCTCAGATCTAGCCTCTAAACCCCAATACATCCAAAGGATATGATCTCAACACCCCCAAAATGAAGAATCTAGACAATAGCAGCTCAAACAATGGAAAGATACCTCAAAAGGAAGCTCCAGGAGAAGATTATCCCGAATCCTTGCAAAGCCCTTTGATCCAAGCCTCTTCTTCTTTGGAATCTCTTCAACAACCACCTCTTCAAGCTCCAATTTGCTCCACAAAGGTGCTTCTCCACGATTTTAGGGTTTCTGGGACTCAAGGGGGAACAAAGAGGCTGGGAGGAAAACATAATGATCTTTATATAAGGCTCAACCCCGAGAATTAGGGTTTTCTCCACTCAGCGCCTACTCGCCGAGTCGGCTACTTGACACGCGACCCAGTCGCGACTCTACTCGCCGAGTCCACCCATGGACTCGCCGAGTCACTCTTTCCCAATTACACTTTTAGCCCTTCTACTCTACTGTTGATATTTCGGGATGTTACACGAAATATGAGAGGGTTTGAGAAAACTTTTAAAATGACTTTTTGGATTTCTAACTTTTTCAAAAAGCTAAAAGTGTGAAAAGTTGTTTGACAATTATAAAAGATTTTTTAGAATGACTTTTCGACAAGAAGAAATTATGTTATGATTTTAAAAGTCAGAATTTGTGACTTTTAGTGACTTTTGGCTTTTTAAATTTTGTTCCTCCAAAAGTTAATCCAAATATATTTTAAAATCTACTTTTGAAAAAAAACTATAAGTCAAAAAAATCATTTTATGAAAAGGACTTTTTAAGTTAAGAAAAAAAATCCCAAACGTCTCCTAGGTAATGAGAGCAACATTTTATGAACGGAAAAAAAATCACAGTTTTTTTTTTCTTACCGAAATAGGTGCTCATTCTAAATTAGATCAACATTTTACCAAAAGTCCTACCATAAAACTATCAAAACTATAAAAAGCAAACACTAAAACCCCACAAACCCTTTCCAAAGCTATAAATTCGCCGCTGCTGGGGCACTTCTTTTCAGTCACTCATGCCATCTTCCACTCTATACGGGACAAATTGATATCAAGATCGCGTAGTTTATACTGTGTGATTTAATAGATGTCAGTCAATTTAAAACCCTAAAAACTGCAAATTTAGGATGAAAATTAGAGAAAAGAAACCTGATTAAGAGCGAGAACTTATTTCTCTTTGGCTGGGTCGAAGTGATGTTACTGACTTGGGAAGCTAGACACAATAGAAGACAGACAAAGAAGCGTATCAATTAGGATAGAGAAATCCGGAACCCCAAATCAAAACCCTAACAGAAAACACAAATCTAACGACAATATTGTTCATTACAACGATTAAATGGATCATGAGATTCATAAAACGCATCAAATCCTGAAACTTACCAAAAACACAATCGAAGCTGCTAAGCCACCAAACTGTTATTGTTCGGATAAATTCAAGGACGAGGACCATGCTTGCTGACATAAGGCGGTGAAGTGGTGACCGCCTTTGAATGCCGATTAGACTATCCCCATCAACAATCCAACCCAATCCAACTTTTTAATAAAAAACTAATTTCTCTCTCTTCCACCTATACAACTCAACCCAATCCAATTTTTTACCCCCGTTAACAACCCAACCCAAACTCATTTTTCCTTAAAAAATATAGTTTATTTTACTAAAAACTACTCGGAATATTAAAATTAAATATTTTATTTTGAAACAACTAAATTATTTATTTCAAGCATGAAATTATAAAAAATTATTTTACATTCATGAAAAAGACTTAATAAAATAGATAAAATAAGTTACAAATACGGAAGATGCAAACTACATAATTATTCTTCAGTGTTGAATTTTTTTCCATATATGCTCAATCAAATCGTCTTTTAGAGCGTTATGAGCATCTCTATTACGAACTTGTGCCCTATTGGTCATATAACTGGATAGATCTGCAATTCGTTGAGTAGAGTATTCAAATGATTGTTCGTCTTCTTTTGTTATAAATTTGGATGAATCATAATAATGAAGGTATATGTGTCGTTCATCCTCAACTATCATATTATGAATGATGATACATGCAATCATAATTTTACCCATCATATCTTTGTCCCACACAAGACAAGGGCGATGAAGAAATGCAAAACGAGCTTGTAAAACTTCAAATGCTTGTTCAACATCTTTTCTAGCAGCCTCTTGATGTTCAACGAACAACTTGTGTTTTCGAAGTTGTGGAGAACTTATTGACTTGACAAAGGCAGCCCATGAAGGATATATGCCGTCAGTGAGATAATAAGCCATATGATTTTCTCGATCATTCACAGTGTAACTCACCTTTGGTGCTCGACCTGCCAAGACATCATCAAAAAGAGGAGACCTTTGGAGGACGTTGATATCATTGCATGAACCTGGTGTTCCGAAGAATGCATGCCATATCCATAAGTCATACGATGCAACGGCTTCCAAAATGATTGTTGTCTTACCGCTTCTACCTACATATTGTCTAGCCCAAGCGGTCGGACAATTTTCCATTCCTAGTGCATGCAATCAATACTGTCTACCATGCCTGGAAATCCACGTTCTTCTCCAACATGGAGCAATCATGCCAGATCATCTTGATCGGGGTGTCTAAGGTACTCTTCATGAAAGCATGAAATAACACCTTCCACAAACTTTACAGGAGCATCCATTGTTATAGTCTCACTCATTCTCAAATATTCATCATGTGCATCTGCTGATGTCCCATATGCCAACACCCGCATAGCTTCGGTACATTTTTGTAATGGTGAAAGACCTTGTCTGCCTGTGGCATCACGTCTTTGTTGAAAATATCGGTCATTGGCTGTAACAGCTTCCATTATACGGAGAAATAGTGGTTTTTGCATTCGAAATCTACCTCAAAATTTTTCTTCACCATACGTTGGGTTGTCAACAAAGTAGTCTTTCATCAAACGTGCCTCACCCTGCTCACGTTCCCGATCACAATACCTCCTTTTTGCTCTTGGGTGATCTCTTACGCTCATATTTGGTATGCTTATGAGTAACTCACTCATGATAACATCAAGCTGTCGATTTTGTTGAACAACTCGTGCTTCCCACTCATCATATTCATTCACATTTGATGAATCGGGACCATCTGATGAGTTTGCATTATGAGACATGTTTCAAATAGATTAGAAATGAAGAGTGAAAGGTGGATATGAAAGTATGTAATGGTTATACTCTATTTATATAGGAAGAATATTGATTTTTTTGTTATTAAATGTTAAATAAAGATAATGTTAAAATTGTTTATCTAGATAAAATCCGAAGATCCAATAAAAAGTTAACACATCAGAGAATCTTATATTCATGGAGATATTGACATATTTTCTAGATGATAAGATTATACAGAAAAGGAGTGGTGTCTCTGAAAGATGATAATGACAACTCTGCATTCAGTAAAAGCATATAATATATATTACAAATACATTAAAAACATGAGATACAAACACATAATAAAATATCTTACAAATACATTAAAAACATGAGGTACAAATACATAATAAAATATCTTACAAATACATTAAAAACATGAGGTACAAATACATAATAAAATATCTTACAAATACATTAAAAACATGAGGTACAAATACATAATAAAATATCTTACAAATACATTAAAAGCATACTGAAAACAAAAACATACACTAAACTGTAATTAATTTCCATAAAACTTAGACATTAGAAAACATTTCATGTTTTCTTCTTCAGGCGACAATTGCTCCTTTTGTAGGAGTGTGTTCAAATGCAAACTCTGCATCTTTATTAGCTCCATTTCATCCGTTTTTTGCCCCCTTTGTTGATCCAAGTCAAGTCTTTTTTTTATTACTTCTACTTCATTATCTCTACTAAGTCTCATCGCACGAAGTTCTGCAACAATTTCATTAGAAGACTTACCTTTTTCTTTTCTTTTAGCTGCATCTCTACCTGTTGGACGTTTAATTGTTGAAACACCAATACTTGCCCCTTTTGTGTTGGATTGGACACAATAGTCTCCTTCTTCAGTAGACCTTGATTTTTTGTGCTACCACCACTTTCTTCATCATCCACTTCATATTCAGGACGTGATCGTGTTGCATCATGATCTAGCTGTAGATCCCATTTTCGATGCTTACACATAACCTCATTAAACACAATCGTGTCATTGAACTTGCTTCCAGTTGTCTCATATAACTTATGAGCTTCATTCTCAACATCTTTCATACTCATTCCACTTCTTCTTTTTCTATATGCTTCTCGATAAACACCAACCCATTTTCTAGCACTTTCATTAAGTCGTTTATAATGACCTTTCATTTGAGCTATGTTCCTATTACCAAGCTTTCTTGGGTTTTCTGCTTGATTTGCATCATATAGCTCCTTCAATTGTGCACATATTGATGTTTTCTTTTAGGTTTTTCCACGACGCTCATCTTCACTAACAATGCAATATGCTGAAATTAAAGCGATATCTTCAGCAGCATCCCATTTATCGCCTCTTGGGTTTTTTCCGGTATTTTGTGAGGTTTGAATATTTTTAGTGACATGGAATTGATTCAAATTTGGGAAAAATTAAGAGCTTTCATAACCTTGAAAGTTTTGATAATCTTGAGAATCGTCAAGATTTAAAACGAGATTTGGATCCATGGTATCAAAGAAATAAATAGGTTTAGAAACGAAGAGTTAAGATGAGATATGAACTATATCAATATTATACTCTATTTATAGAGAAAAAAAATAATGAATTTTAGTATTTTTAATTTTTTTTATTAAGATAATGTTGAATTTTTAAAGATAATAACTCTTATCTAAAAATCTAAAAAAATATATACAACTCTCCTTTCAATGCATAACACGTGGCAGATAAGATGTGGTGAATTTTGGTGAACTTTGGCTTGTCCATGTGGCCCGTTATTAATTTAAATTTCTTTTTTTTTTAGTTAAAAAGAGTGATCTGTTCGTGAAAGTGTGCCGATGGGGGTAGCCTTAGAAGCCATCGATCTCCTTTGCAACTTAAAAATTGGTAGCAATTGAGAATCAGAAGATAGCGAGAGGACCACCGCTGGCGAGCCGCTTCCTTTAACGTGAGTGGATCAGAAGAAAAGAAGAGAGAATATCATCTCTTGACAAAGAAATAGAGGCGGTGAGAATTTATAGAAGCAGAGATAAAGTAAGACGGTGGAGTAGGAGGGGATATGGAGTCGGTGGTGCAGTGGAGCAATCCAATTTACAAACAGAAACGGTGGCGAATGACTCATACCTCAGGCAAAAAGTAAATTAAAAATTAAAAAATGAAAATATTTCATTCCAAAATAGCTATAAAAAAATTAAAAAAATTCAACCAATAGAATGAAAGTACTTTGCAAGAAGAACAAACAATTAATTAATAGTATTATAAATTATAAATTAAAACTGGACGATTAATCGAAAAAAAATAGTAGAACATAACATTTTTATTTAAAATTACCGAAATAGGTGCTCATTTTAAATTGAGATAGAACGTTTTACAAACGAAAAAAAGGAAAATAGAAAATCACAATTTTTTTTTTTTTTCACCGAAATAGGTGCTCATTCTAAGAGGGTGTTTGGATAAATGCATTTTTAGCTTAATTAGCTTATTGCTTATTGCTTATTGTGGTGGGAATAAACATTTTTTAAAAATGTGTTTGGATTAGTTTATTGCGGTGGGAATAAACAATAAGCAATAAGCATTTGAAGTGTTTGGCAAACAAGACAGCTTATATGAGTAAAATGACTAATAAGCAATAAGCAATAAGCAATAAGCATTACCCCCCTTGCTTATTAAAATCAGCTTATTTAGCTTATTCCCACCGCAATAAGCTAATCTTTTAAGCATTCTATCCAAACACTTAAATTAGCTTATTGTGGTGAAAATAAGCAATAAGCAATAAGTTGTCATTTTTTTCCCTATCCAAACACCCTCTAAATTGATATTTTAACCAAAGTCCTGCCCTAAAACAATCAAAACTATAAAAGGAAACACCAAAACCCCATAAACCCTTTCCAGAGCTGCAAATTCGCCGCTGCCGGAGCTCTTCTTTTCAGTCACTCAGGCCATCTTCCACTCTATACGGGACAAATTGATATCAAGATCGCGTAGTTGATACTGTGTGATTTAGCGAAGATAGTAAGGTGGAGCAAGGATTTGAAATTTTTTGAAGAAATTGCAAGGTAATATTTATTAGTTATCGATTAACCATATTATTGTGGTTTATTTCAATGGTGGACATATAAAAGCCCTAAAGCTGAGAACCTAGCGGTACCTCATCCCTTATTTTGCATCATTGGCGTTTTTGGGAGGCAGGCGTTGTTGAATTATTCTGTTGAAGGATTCTATTTATTAGGGTTTTATGCAATTAGCGCTAATAAGACCTCTCTATCAGGTACCTGATTTCTTTTTCCTGTGAGAGATAGAGAGATGATAAGGGGAGGAAAGAGCTTTGTTTCTTCACCACCTGCGTTTTCAAATGACGCAAAGAAACTGTTGGTTTGCACTGGAAACACCGTTTCCATTTTCAGCACCACCACTGGTTTACAGGTTAAGTCATCGATTCACTATTTCCCTGTTGAAGTTTTTGCGCTATGTTTCATAACGTTTATCTATCTAAACAAATTTGTTCTCTTTTGACATTATTCAATGTTACTTGTCACAGGTATTGGAATTGGAAGGTCACACAGCACTAGTGACATCTATAACAGTAGTACCTGCATCCACTCCTGCAACCAGGATTTTATGCAATTGCTGGACCACTTCACTTGATGGGACTATCAAGTATTGGGATTTCTCTATGCCTGAGTTGATGAAAACAATTAGTATCCAGCTTCCAATCTACTCAATGGTAATTTGTAACTGCAAATATTCTATATCTTATAGCTATTAATCGTGAAATAAAAACAATAACTTATTTAACTTTGACTTTTAGGTGATTCCATCCTTACTTGCTCAACAGTCAGAGACCAATGAACAGCCTTCTGATATATATGCTTATATCTCTGTGAAAGATGCAAAAAATGAAGCAAATAAGCAAAAAAAAGAATTAAGTGGAAAGATCCTCAAGTGTAATTTATCCAAGTCTCGCCTGGTTCGTGGAGTCATATTGTCAGAGGTGGGACCCTCATTATAAGTTTCATGTATATTATCTTCAGCAATACACTTTTTTTTTTTGCTATTTCCTCCATTTTCCCCTATTATGTTGGCACATTGCTTATTATATTTATATTTACAGAGTAAAAAACCCGAGAACATAAGCATATCTTCAACTGGAAAGTACTTTGGCATCCATGAAAAACGCAAGCTTCGTATATGGGAAGTGCCTACAAAAGACAATAAGAATATTAATCATCGCAAGTTAAGACTATCACACACCAAGGACGTGACATGTGTCGCCTTTCATCCAACCGATAGGATTGTGGCAGCTGGCGATGTGACAGGGAGGATTTTAATTTGGAGGGGTTTTGGTGATAGGACATTTGTAGGTGATAATGGAAGATTTTTGAAGAATGATGATGATGAGGAAAACCCTGGTGTTAGGGGTGATGGAGATGCTGATTCTTGCACCACTTGGCATTGGCATTCAACAGAAGTCAAGGTCTTGTTTTTCTCTTCAGATGGAGCCTATCTGTATTCAGGTAAGGACTATCTCAATCTAAGTAAATGACCATTTTACCCTTCTTTATAGAAATGATGGTGAGTAACAAATGCCAGTTTATTTAACAACTATTATAAATCACAGTGTGTGTGTGTCCATATTAAGTGATTAAGTCATTTAGCCCATTAATTTATAACAAAAGAAGCCCTAAGTTACTTTTGGTGTCTTATTTTAATGCAAGTTGTTACTTGAATCTTTGAATGTCTGTAGGTGGAAAAGAAGGAGTGCTTGTGGTATGGCAACTGGATACTGGAAAGAAGAAGTTCTTACCCAGAATAGGGACTCCACTTGTTAATTTCACAACTTCTCCAGATCCTTCTCTTTCATCTGTAAGAAGAACCAAAACTTGTAATCTTGTATCTTGCTATGAACTGTGTCTTAACTGATGTTTCCTTCAGATATCTTGTGCAGATAATCGAATTCATATTCTGAAAATGCCATCAATGGAGATTTTGAAGTCCATTTCTGGGATCAAGGTTAGTTTTCACTTTTCAGTTATATATATATATTTATAGTTATATCCATTTCCTTTGATGTAAGAAATTTAAATGGTATCAAAGTTCATTTCTGCCCCTGTATTTTCAGCTTCCTTCTTCAATCCCTGAGACTCTTAAAGGCTCAAGTCAAGATTTTGTGTTTGACCATACTTCAGGATTGGTTGCTGTTCGTACAGAGAATTATTGTATTCAATTCTACAGTTTGTTTGATGATCGTGAGATATCAGAGGTAATAATTAATTAGCTGCATTTTTTTTAAATAACTTCTTTATCTAACAATGAAAAAAACTAAATTTCATTTGCATTTTGCAGGTTCAAGTTTGCGAAAGAAATCATCAACCAAGTGATGATGTCATGGTATATATAGAGGCTCAATATATAAATTTTTTTGGGTTCTTGTATTTCTCATCCTCACTAAAATACAATACAACAAATATTTTGCAGACGATTTTGAATAAAGTTGCACTTTCATATGATGGGTGTATGATGGGAACTGTTGAAACCAGAATGTCTGAAGAAGGAATAGGAGGCTTTGTAACACTCAAGTTTTGGGAACGTGGGCCACACAACAATGATTTCACCTTGTCTACTGTTATATATGAGCCCCACAGGTTTCTTTTTTCTTGTTTATAAAATCTTTTATTTAACATATTATAACATTTTGTGAACATGTGATGGTTACAGGGATGCAGGAGTTTCTGCAATTGCTTTCCATCCAAATGGTAGCATGGCTGTGAGTGCTTCTTATGGTGGTGACTTCAAGGTAAAAATGACAAGATTTTTTTTTAAAAAAAATAATTTTGAGGGAAGATGGGTGGGTTTGTATAATTGTTATGGGTGGTTTTGCAGGTTTGGGTTAGAAATGGGAATGGTGAAGATAAGTTGAGATGTAGATGGGGATGTCATGCTGTTGGTTCATACAGGAAGAAAGCTATGACTGCTGCTGCATTTTCTGGTGATGGTTCTGTTTTGGCTGTTGCTGCAGAAACTGTCATCACATTGTGGGACCCAGAGAAAAACATACTCGTGGCTGTAATTGGCTCTGCTCTTGAGGTGTGGACAATGGACATGGTCTTTTTGTTCTTTTATTTAATTTGAATTTGAATTTGACATTACATGACATGATGATAATGTTTTCTTGCAGTCGATTGTAAATCTTTCATTTATTGGAGATTCCAAGTTTCTTGCATCTGCATCTGCATCACGAGTTGGTTCAAATCCACAGCTTTCAGTTTGGAGTATGTCAAAGCTGTCGCTATCCTGGTCTTACAAGCTTCACATAGAAGGTGAATTTTTATACCATAAGCTAGCTTTGTACTCATTATTGATGATGCTAACTGAATTATGTACATGATATGGTTATGCATGCAGGTATAGCATGTTCAGAAAAAGATTCCCTTTTAGCTGTGCTTGTTGTTCTCCCCGAATCAACATCTAAAACTCACAACACAACTGGGAATGGGGCTATTCTACTATTCAATGCTGAAGACCCTGTTCCTATTGCTTCATGGTTTGTCACAAAGGTAAAACAAACAGCATTCTCATGATGTTCACTGCTAAATTATACGAGCTATCTAACCACAAATCAACCGATGTTCATAACTGAACATACATGAACCTGTGTGGTTAGGTTATGTTTGAAACCCAGTTAAGTTCATATAAAAAATGTATGTATCATGTATGTGCAGGCAAAGGGAGGGGGGGTTGCATTTATCCAAAGAAGCAGTAGAGAATTGGTTGCATATGTAAATGGTGATCATGAGTATGCTATTTTTAACCCAAATAGCCAAGAAGAGGAAGAGACATATGAACGTAAATTTAAGGACGCAATGGAACAGGGGACAGGTATGACTCAGTCAAAGGACCATCAATTTTAATATAATTAGTAGAAAGAATATATATAGTTTATTTGTTTATTTATTTATTTTGGTTGTTGAATAGGGCATCATATTGGGGGGTATGCGTCAATGTATGGGGAGCTACCTGAGTTGAAGATGAGGAGGAAAGCAATTGAAGCATCTGTTGCAGAGAGTGTGATGGGGGTTTCAGAGAGGCCATGGGAGACGATATTCAGTGGGCCATCTCATAGTCTTCCTCCTCTCATCAAACTTTGTTCTGCTTTTCTGGAATCCCTAATGGAGAAAAGAAGTGGCATGGTAGAGTAGAGCAGAAGATATATTCAAAAATACAACTCAAGGAAGGGTATGCAGGTGAGTAGCTTAGCTGGCTATGTGGCATGCATGCCTGGAATCTATTTCAAGGGTGGCTTTTTGTTCACTAATCTGTCCGATGCTACTTCTTCTGCATTCAGCAAACTTTTTTCTCAACTAATTCAGATAGATAAATAGCTAGCTAGTCCAGGTCCATTTTTGCTGTGTGTATTTTATTTTAAAAATATGAAAATTTGTATGATATTCTACTTATATTGGGGGTATGGTATTGAGTGAAAAGTACTTAACCAGGCCCTGAATGCGAAGAAAAAGTTTGGTCTTTACAAATGAAATGGTTTTAAACTGAAACTATAATCGAGTTTGGCCAGATCAAGTTTATACTCACGACTAATGCTGACCAACATATAAAAATAACTTCTCAACATCTAATTGAATACCTAAGCCGTAGTTCATAATGTTTCGCAAACACATGCATGAGTTTCTACTAGTAATGTATATAGGGAATCGAGGTCGTGTGCTTAGTGTTCATAAATAAATATCGGACATGATTGATATTTATGAGGTTTTGAGTCTTATGTAGATCCAAAGTAAATATTTATCAAATACTTATGAGGCGTTTGCCATAATTTTTTAGAGTTCCAAATTGTTTTCATTTGCATCTTTGAACTGTAATTTTCCTTGAGTTTCCTTACTATCTCCAAGTGTTAGACAGCTACTGTATGTCTGTATTTATGTTCAATTGTGCATCGGTTTAACCATAATTAAACATAAATGATCAGTCTAGTCTAGTTGTAGTTCGTCCCATGTACAACAAACTTAGCTAGGACATTTGACCTAAAACCTTGCATTCTACTCTCATTGAGGGTTCAAACTTTCTATATGTTTGGATTGTACATACATGTGTTCTCATCGCGAGACCGAGTTTATGTATAACTTTATATCTTGTGTTTCTTACGATCACGTGTATTATTAATTATAGTGTATTACGTCAGGTCTAGCTGATATGGCGCCGATGAGGATAGTTGGAGGGTAGGACCATTTTGACATATAGTTATTCTGAAATCCAGTAATCTAAGCGACATATCCTTCCTTACTTCGCCCCCTAAGTATGTATCTACCCCCAAAATCAATGAAAACATAAAATGGGGCCATAAAGACTCACCCTTGATGCGTGATCTTGATCTAGGCTCGAAGATTGGTTCGTTTTCGGGAAGCTTTTCATGAGAAACCGCAACTTGACACCAAAGGAAACCCAAGACTGTTTTGGATCTTGAAAACCAACGAGGAGTGGAACGGTGGCTGATCAGATTCGAAAAAGGAAGGAAAAAGAACCACGAAGACAACCTGTAAAGCTGTCGTTGACATGAGGTGACAAGGGGTTGCTTTGACAACTTCCTCGTTGCTTTCTGCTTCCTGTTTTGGCAGTAGACGTGAAGGAGAAAGAGGACATGAAGAAAAGTGACGATCAGTGTGGTGTTTGGCTTGTTTAATCGACATGAAGGAGGGGAGAAAGAGGCTGATGCCTCTTGCTGATTATCGAGAAAACAACACCTCCGATGGAGGTGTTCTTGGCTGTCCACGAAGCAGAAAAAAGAGAGAAGGGAGGAGAGTGTTTTGAGTGGAATGGTTCAAGTGTGCAACAAAGTTAGAAAGGTCCTGAGTTTTTAAAGATCTTGCAAGTAATTAGCTTGCATTATTGCTTGTGTAAGACACATTTCTTGAAAGAGAGGATAGTACGTGAATGATGAAAAGAAAGAGTGTATGAAGCTCTTTTTCATGATGGATGGACTTTTAAAGTCAAATATCCTAGTACTCTGAGTGAAAATTGGTAGCAAGATACAAGACTTTCATCATTTGTGTACTTGTGAGGGGATGGTAGAAGAAAACGTGGGGGAAGAAGAAGAATGAGTGCATGGTATAACTAGTTGGACATTTAAGTCTTTTAAGCACGTTCTAAAGGTACAACACAAGATCACACTTGTGATATAAAAATGCTTAAAAATAGCTTTCTCGATTCGTGTGTCCAATTCATGATGTCCAATAATTTTTCCGAAGGTGGCGAATGATAGTCTCGGTTTCAAGGATTCCAATAACTCAGACCGATCCTAATCCGATATGTAGAACTCCGGGAAAAGTCGTTTAAAGTTTTGCGACTAATTTATCTCGATTCGACAATTTTGCGACTTTGGTAAATTTACGGGTTAAAAATATTACGACTATGAAATCAAATATTAGCCCTGTGACCGGGTTCAAAAACGTTCTCAGAATTTCCATATGAGGTGTGAAAGTACCTTAACGGATCGATTCGGTTTTTTGTTTATTAAAAAAAATTAGTATTATACTGATTTGGTTTTTTTAAATGGACGTAACTTTTCCATACGACCTCCTTTATGAAGTTCTTTATATCCACGAAGTCCTGAGACTGTAATCTATCCAATTCGATCCTAAATTAGTCCTAAGGATACTCGATGCAAAATTTTATTTTTAGCGTTACAATTAGTATCACTTTTTGTGATTTTTGATTCGATCCTTAGCGATAGACATTTTTGTTGAGCAATTTGGGTCATTCTGAAAGTAATTATGAGTATTATATATTTAATATACTTTATAAACACAAAATGACATACAATTGGTCTTTAAACACATAAGGGTTTGTGGTGGTTTGACCACCGAATACTGACCCAGTTTTACCAATTGTTACACCTGACGAGTTGAAATGGGCACTGGCGTTCCGTCTCTACTTATTCCACTACGTTGTTGAAGCATTGGTGTTGACTTTCAACATGCTCCCTTTTAGTTTTGGTGTAGAGGTCTCGTGTCATAGTTCGGTTACGAGCTCGTTATAGACCTCGAATTAGAATAAGATTTTTTTCCATATGCAGATTTTTCACTCTTATGAGCTAGATATAAGACTGTAAGTAGTGGGAATGATTTGTTCTACTGATTGAATGTCGGTTTCCAAATTAAGTAAGATACCATTTAATGATTGTTATGACACGACAACACAATGTTTATAAACTTATTAATAATAAGTTTTTCATATAAACAATATTGTCACTGGTATGAAAATTCAAAAGGGGAAAATAAGTTACTTTTATATTTTCAAAAGGATAAAAGTAACCTCATTTTATATAAAATAAAACTCAAATTTCAATTTAAAATTCACTTTTGGTCATAAAGATTCACGAAGTTAAAACCTGTAGAACTCACTAACAATCTTTTGTTGACGTATCTTAATACATGTAATCTTAGGTCATTAAGGTGCAAGAGTTCTCACTTAGAATTCATGGATTCTTATTTATGTACTTTTGATATAAATTATGTTTTGTCGCCGCTGTGCGCATATACTTAAATATTTGTAATGATACTTGTAATGATGTAAGACTCACTTTATGACTCATGATGCTAAAACCTTATGTTATTTTATATAATTTTCAATGTATTCTATGACTGTGATATTCTATTAACGTTACTCACCTCGTCATTTCCGCCGCCGACTGGGGGTGTGACATCCACTTTCCACTTGAACTGCATCCTCCTCATGAACCTTCTCCACTGAAACATCCTCCTTAGGAACCCCCTCCACTTGAACCTCAAGAACCTCCTCCACTGTACTTGCTATACAAAGGTGTAGTTAATGAGTTGGATGTTGCATTATAATTAAATTGTATTAAAGGCATACCTTTCTCTTTTTTAGATTTTGAGCTTTTTTTTATCATTGAAGTGGATTCTACATCTTCTAGTTTTGTAGGACAGGTTGATCAATTGTGCCCTATTTCTCTATAAATGGTGCATCTCAACATCATACATGCTTTTGAGACAATATGCCTTGTTTTTCCCTTACTTTCTATCTTAGATTTATCCCTTTTCCTTTTAAGAATTAACCTTCCTTGTAACCTTCTGTTTTTGGGGGAAATGAATTAATGTATGGAACTTCAGACCACATGGAACTACCATTAAGTGGATTAATGGTATGCTTGTAACAATTCAAGAACATGGTTGTAGCAACCATGGTGCAACATACTCCTCTACATCCCTATTGCGGTATGAAATGGATGATACTACATGCCCACATGGGACACCTACTAGTCACCAAGATCTGCATCCACATGTCCTGTTGTTAAGGTCCAAATTATATCCATCATTTCCAATCCTAACCTCATATTGTTGTATCCTAGAAGGTACAACTCCCCAAAATCCATCCACATATGTGTAAGTTTTAGTATATGCACATTTATAAATAAACGTCACAAAATACATTTGGTGTCTCTTTAACATTAATAATTATATAGATGGGCATATGTTTAAATTGTTCCAACTATTTCTATTTACGCTCTAATTATACATCATTTCCATTGCATAAATATGAATTTCTTCCAACATGGTTATGATTGGTCTCTTCCTAGCAACATCAATGGCAAAACTGAAACTTTTGATATGCCATTTTCATAAGCATCATAAGTGCTATCTACTTGAAAGAATGCCCTGCACCAACTTTTAAGGTCCCTTTTCTTGAGGTGTTCATAAGCCAATGGTTCAATCTTTTTGATTTTTTAAAATTCTGCCTCAAATTTAGGCTGGGTAGTACAACCAACAACATCCCAAAACATCTTCCTAAATTGTTCACCTTTGAATCTTTTCTTGAAGTTAGCATATATGTGCCTAACACATTGTCTACACTCGATTGCTAAAACCCTTAATTTGATAGCATATAGTAATACCTGACATAAAACATGATATATGGTTGAGTAATACTAAAAGAAAACATGAAATATGGTTGAATACCACTAAAGAAAACATAACACAAAATATACCTTGTGTTGGTCTGATATGATGGTCAATCCATGACCAACTCCCATTCCGATTTCATCCAACCGGAGGTCAAGAAACCACTTCCATGTTTCTTTATTTTCAACTACCACCATAGCCTTGACAATAGGATAGATGTGGTTGTTTTCATCCCTACCAGCAGCTGCTAGCAGCTGAACTTTGCATATACCCTTTAAAAAACAACCATTTATCCATATTACCCTTGGCAACTTCAATCCACCTATCCTTCACACCCTTAAAACAAACACATACTTATAAAAGTAAGATGTGGAATCAGGCATGACATCTACATCTATCTTTACTGTTGACCCAAGATTTGTCCTCATAATTTATTCTCCATAACTCCATACTTTACCATAATGTTCTATCAAACTACCCTTCTCATTTAAAACACATTTCATAGAATTTCTACATTTACCAACACTAACAATCAAGTTAAACCCATACTTACCTTGGCTTTCATTTTCCTTATGCTCATTTAGGGGTTCTACAAAAGATGTTTCTTAAAATGCTTCCCAATCCATTTGTATGTTATAATGGGACCAAGTTTGAAGACTTGTGAATAATTATGCTTATCAATTAACTTAATATGGAAAGACCTTTCCCTACTCATCCAGGAAGCCTACAGTGTAAAAGGACAAGAAGGGTTCTTATTATCTTTACAACATCTTATTAACAACCTTTGACTATCATTTTTCTCAAAACATAGGTTGTAGCTATTCTTTACTGCATAATTAGTCACACAATTCTCCAATTCCAAAGGGTTAGAGAATCTCATACCCAAAACTGACACCATTTTATCCCATTTCTGGTTCCTACTATGGACATGAAACACCGGTTTCTCATACCCATTGTTGGTTTCAACTTCATCATTTGTATCCCTGGGAATACCTGACGCCTGGTGCAAAAAGTCATCATCAACAGTCTTGTCAAGAGAAGGGACATCATCATCTTATTCATGATTATATGACATATCATCAGAAAGTTGTGAATTATTATCATCATCCAAGTCTTGCTCACAATCATGCCCTTCATCATCTTCTACTACTTGTAGATCAACCCAATCAAGTATAGCTTCATTTTCATGGTCAATATACACACTCATTCTTAGATCATTTTCAATACTATAACCAGTTTCATGAAACTCATAGAGTCATCATCATTACTAATTCTCCTAATACCCTCTGCCAATGTTTCATTTCTAATGCATTAATAAAAATCATCAAAACTCCTTTTAATCAACTTTTGAAGGAACAAAAGAAACCCTTTAAGATTCATTGCACAGAAATCAACATCACATATTGAAACAACAACAAGATTCAAGTACACTAACGATTTTGGTGCGAAAAACATTTACAATGAACATCCACAGTTAACTACTTACTTGGTGATGAATTTGAGACCATCTTCTTCACAATAACAGTCACATTCAATAATTATCTTCAATTTCGTAACCCTAGTCTTCGATTGACATTACGGGGTGTAGAATCGGGGGTTAAGGTGTTCGTAATCGTGAGTGTGGAACCCGAGTTTAAGGAGAAAAGGGATGAAGTGTGTTAGTTCCATGTAATACGACATGTCATTAATAATTAAACGATGTAATTGAAGGAAACCGACAAAATAGGTAATTGTCGGTAAAAATGGTTATGATGAACACAAACAACAAGTTAGATAATATATAACATACAAAAAGGAAATGGACCAAATGTGAACAAATCAATAATTAGTTACCCTTCTAAGTATACCCACGACTCTCGTTTGGTGGTCTTCGGTCTTCAAAATTTTACAATCTTTCAAATACAATTTGCCATACACAACAGTTCATACATTATATAGTTGTACAATACAATATTTTAAAACACCAATTGTTGTGTATGGAGAAAAATTATTATGTACAGATCAACTCCCAGTCTAATTACATTTAAAATTAAAAGAAAATACATTACATGACAAAAATGACACATATGTTGCGAAAATACAAATTTAAAAAAACCAAAATACACCCAAATATCATCATAAACGTAGGTCTATCCGAGACAGTTGGTTACAAAATCCATACAATTAATAATAACATTTTTATATAGTCTAAGGTGCTGTTTGTTTTTCTATAAAAACCTCTTCAAACCACTTATTGCTGCGCGACGCAGCACACGCGCATCACTTTCCCTCTCGCAACAGTTTGTTTTTTGGAAGACTTCAGACTACAAAACCTCTGCGCGTGTGCTGCGTGACGCAACACTTGACTTGCATCTTCTAACCTCTTCAGCTTTCATTTTTTCTAAGTGTTTTTTAAGAATTTTTGTATAACTTTTTTTTTTTAATTTTTTTTAAACTTTGATTTTCTTAAATTTTTATTTACGGATGTGACACAATTTATTTTTATAATTTCCACGATTTTTTTAACATGATTTTTTTTAATTTTTTTACCGTTTTATTAATAATATTTTCAATTTCAGTTGCATCTTTTTTTAACGTGTTTAATTTTTTACGAACTTTGTAGACAATGTTTGCAATACTTTCTTAATTTTTTTATTATTTTCTTTTTTAATGTTTTTTAAAATTAGTTTTTTTTTCTAGAATAAAACTATTAGCTTCTTTTACATTTTTTAAAGTTTTTTTTAAAAAAAAAGTTTTATATTTTTGTTTTTTTACATGTTCTTTTTATTATTATTTCAATATTTTAAAACTAGAATTATTAAATTTCGGTGTTGAGAACTATTTTCAGTTTATAAAATTAGTTTATTTAAATTTCAGTTTCCTGCAGCAGTCTTCAAATGTTAAAAAACAAACATGCTTCTTATTATAGGCTGCAGCCGTTTGTTCCTCCTCTTCTGCTACAGAGGATTGCAGAGGTTGTCCGCAGACTTCATGAATTTTCGCTTCGAAAAAACAAACAGCACCTAAAAGTGTTTGACAACCCTTTCCGACAACATAAAAGTGTAAAGGTTGTTTTAGCTTAAATAAAATTATAATAAATAGTACTCATCATTAGCGATCGTTTTAACTCTCACAAAACAACAAACCGGCTTTATTATAGTCTTTATAAAAAACCGTCAGTTTTAATGGCACATTTTATAAGAATAATTACTTAAGTGAGTCGTGTCAAAACAAACTTTTAATCAATATTTTGATTAAGATCAAATCCATACAATTTGACACTTAAAACTTCGATGATTTGATCTTTGTCAACATACTTTTATGTTTTCAAAACGTTTTAAAACTCATAAAACATGTAAACATATTATACACGATTTTGTATGATTTCGATGCCATTAAAATTACTTCAAATTTGTACCAACAAATCAAAACAGTAAAGAATATAGAATAACAAATTTAAACACATTAGAAGAAATAGATTTTCCACTTTCCCAAAAAAAAAACAAATTTTGAAATTAAATTACATAATTAACTAAGCAACAAAATCACAAACAAATAAACATCATGATTGAACCATTGGATCTTTTGTTTATCAATTAATAACAACATACTTTATGAACTACAATAGGGTTAACATGATTATTGAAAAATTAATGTGAAGAAGAAGATTTAGAATCCAAAGTAGAATCTCTATAATGGTTCGCAACCATTGGTTTCAAAAAGCATGAACACCTTCAAGCTTGGAACACAAGAAATTGCAAAACCCTTATGTGTTTTCTCCTTGGTGCGCTTGGTATAAATTACAACTTTTATAACTAGATGTGCAAAAAAAATGATCAAATTAGGCCAAATTATAAAGTTCTATAGACTACATTAACATTAATCCTGGTATATCCGTGTCATTAACAAATCTTATCTAAAAATATGGAAAAGATGTACGTACGTTTCGGTTGAACTCAATGGATGGATGGAACGAATAGAGTTCGTATTTCGTAAGGTAAGGATAGGTTGGTGCTTAAAAAATGCGAATTCAAAAGAGAGAGGGCAGAGTTGTTTTAGATGAAACTTGAAGGGTGTAAACTTGATCTTAACCTTTTCTTTTTCACCCTCCCGACGATAAGATGTTTCGACGAGTCTCCGTTAAATTACAGATAACTGGTATATCGTCGTGGACAGGACCCAAGCCAATACAACCTTCTTTCTAGTTCTTCAGAACCTAACAACGATACTCGATGCATCTCGTATGTTCTGCCTTCCCTCATTCTTCTACGTAGAACCATACCAAATTGTCCATTCATAGTTCACAGAAACCAGTTTTCCATTTGAATTCCGGTTTAAAAATGGCTGTTCTGCTAAATTCGGTGCCTCCGATGACAAGTCTATCCACAGACCACTCCAGGAAAGCTCAGACTCCTCAATTTCATTCGTTTTCCCCCAAAAGTAGATTTTCTAGGGTGTTAGCATCTAGTCAGGTAGCATTAGCTTCAAAAGACGCTGTTTTCACCCTTCCCAATTGGAGATCAGGTAGGACCGATCCGAAAAACAAAGACTACAGGCTTAACGATGCGTTCTTGTATTTGGAATACATGGTTGGAAAAGGTCACAAACCTGATGTTTACCATGCCACTCAACTGGTGTATGATCTCTGTAAATCCAAAAAACTCAGGAAAGCCACTAGGGTTATGGAGATGATAGTTGATTCCGGTGGCGTCCCTGATGTAGCCTCGTATAATTTCTTGGTGAGCCAGTTGTGTAAAAGAGGGAACGTTGGCCATGCAATGCAGTTAGTGGAGAAGATGGAGGATCACGGGTACCCAACACATACTGTTACTTATAACTCTTTGGTTAGAGGGCTTTGTATGCTTGGGAACTTGAATCAAACCTTGATGTTCATCGATAAACTGATACAAAAAGGATTGGTTCCTAATGCTTTCACTTATTCAATCTTGCTAGAAGCTGCTTATAAGGAAAGAGGGGCTCATGAGGCGATGGAGCTGTTAAACGATATCATTTCTAAAGGGGGCGAACCTAATCTTGTAAGCTATAATGTCCTGCTTACCGGATTGTGCAAGGAAAACAGAACCAACGAAGCGCTTTCTTTCTTTAGGGAGTTACCTTCAAAAGGGTTTTCTCCAAATGTCGTGACTTATAACATTCTCTTGAGAAGTTTGTGTCGTGAAGGCAGATGGGATGAAGCAAAAGGGCTCTTGGCTGAGTTGGTGGAAGCAGGGTTATCACCATCTTTAGTTACCTACAACATCTTAATCAGTTCTCTTGCTTTTCATGGTAGAACTGATAATGCACTCAAGGTGCTCAATGAAATGTCAAAGGGAGAGTTCAAGCCAATTGCTGCCACCTACAATCCAATCATTGCACGCCTTTGTGAAGAAAAAAAAGTAGAAGAAGTAATGAAGTGTCTGGACTTAATGACATACAGGGATTGCAATCCAAATGAAGGAACCTACAACGCCATAGCTGGCCTCTGCAAACAAGGTATGGTGCAAGAAGCTTTCTCCATCATCAACAGTTTGAGCAGTAAACAAAACTCCTCAAATCACGAATTCTACAAGAACGTGATATCAGGATTGTGTAGAAAGGGGAACACTTTTCCTGCATTTCAGCTTCTTTATGAAATGACAAGGTATGGATTCACTCCAGATTCTTATACTTATTCGTCTTTGATTAGAGGTTTGTGCATGGAGGGAATGTTGGATGAAGCTATGGAGGTATTTGGGATCATAGAAGAGAGTAGTTACAGGGCTGATATCGATAATTTCAATGCACTTATACTTGGACTTTGCAAATCTCAGAGAACAGATTTGGCTTTACAGATTTTTGAGATGATGATACAGAAAGGGTATATGCCAAATGAGACTACTTATACCATTATTGTAGAAGGGATTGCTCATCAAGATGAGAAAGAGTTGGCAGCTTTGGTTTTGAGAGAGCTACATTTGAAACAAGTCATTGGTCGAAATACAGTAGACAGGCTTCTGATGCAATATGATTTTGAGGATTTCAATGGCTAAATACTTGCAACTTGCAATCATAATGCACTTTTGAAGATCAAGATTTTGTTCTTGAGAAGTGAGCTTATTATGAATATATAAATATATAATTTGAGGTATGCTAATTAATGTTGTTTTAGGTTTAACTATCTCTGTTGTATATCTTTCTCTAATATGCTGAAGTCATATTTCTTAAATGCAAGTTCGTATGTTCAATTTCTTGCTGGAGATGCAACCAGTTTTGACAACTCATAAAGAGATTTTTGTAATTAGTTGAAGTTAAATTTTGATTACATCAGTAATCATTTTGTATCTTAGAAAAATTCATGTATCATATTAATGAAAACTAATAAATAAGAGTTGATTTTGCCTAGGATTTTAGAAGGCTATGAGTTGGAACAATCTAATCCAGGTAAGATTAATGTTTTGGATGCTATCAACCTTGTAGTCTCGAATTGGGCAATTAATGTTGAACAAGAGACAATGACAAATTGTTTAATTCGGGGGACACACTTGTGAAAACAACATTTATGATCTTGATTTCTCATGATTAATGATCTCTTTGTCTTGAACTCTTACAAGAAAATACCCGGGTGAAAATGAAACATGTTTATAGGTCCAGATCTTAGAAGAAATTATGGCTACTATAATTCAAAATAATGTTGATGATGATATAGTATCTTTGGAACCAACTCTTACAAGTTTTGCTGCGTTTCGAGAACACAACGCCATAAATTTTTGATGTGCAATAAGAAAAGTTAGAGATGTGTTCCAACTAGACTTGGATTTAAAGAAAAAACAAACAATAGAATCATATTTCCCTAAATTGTCTTAGTTATGTTTGTGTAGTTTATATAATTGTTAGTTTATGATTTTAATGAAACCCTATATTTATATAGATTGGGGTGGTTTGAAAATATATAATCTCATTGAAATTTGTTAAATTTTCAACTAGTAGTTTGGACCAAAGAAAAATATTATGTTGGAGATTTTATTAATTTATCGAGTATCAATTTAAAGAGTTTCTATTATACTTCAAGGAGGAAACCATGAAGGCAAAATAAACTAAATGTGATACAAGAAGCAGCCAGTTGTAGCCTAGTATTGCCTTTTATTCAACCAAATTTGGATAAGCCCACTGTGTGTGTGTGTGAAGGCATGTCTAGAATTTTCTTTTGAATCATTGTTCTTCGGATTTTAAGCTTGGGCAAAATCATAGTTTGAAATTTCTATTGTTTTGAATCATTTTTCTTCATTTGCCTTCAATTAATACATAAATCTTGTTTCTTTCATTTTACTATTCCATTTTTAACTAGAATTTCGGATTGTCCCCGTTTCTATCAATTTGGTTCCATTGTCGGATAACCATCGGCCATCATTTTCTCCATTGTTCAACCAACTTAACCCTAAGTCAACACTCCCCTCCAATCTCGTATCGATTCCTAGGATAAACAAATCGGACATCTCTCCACACAACTCTAGGATCTATCCTCCACAGTTCTTCCATGAAAGACCTCCTTCAAGAGCTCCCTAACCCTAAATCTATGGAGGAGATGATTTAAGGCCATCCCAAACCTCCAGGAAAAAGCCCCATGACTGACCTTAATGATAAACAATAAGAACTCACGAGCCTCACTAAATCCTACCTTCCCGGTTCCTCCAACCGACAACCTCCCCGCATCGTCTCTCTTGTCCATCTATACTGAACTGGCACTTAAAAAATAATCTTCTGATTTTTTATAGGAATGGATCTAAAGGTTGGTCAAGCAAATTCAAGCTCTAATTCCCGGTTCACCAGACTTCTCCGCTACAAAATCTCTATATCTCTCAAATATGTATAGATGGTGCTGCCCTGGTACACTAACTTACTGGTCAAACATCCAACGACTACATGAGAACAATTTCGAACTAAGCTTCTCAATTGATTCAATGGAACAAAATTTTTCATCGCACATAAAGTTCTAGGCTCATTGTTCCAAGACGACGATGTAGAATAATGGGTTGAAAGATTTTAAGGATCTCTTCGCACTAATCCCTAAGCAGCCAGAAGAACCATCAATCGGTTGGTTTCTTCAAGGATTGAAGCTATAAATTTGTAATAGGGTTCGAACCCTTAATCCATCAACTTGTGATCAAGCTATGGAATACATTCACAACATTGTAGTAGTCATTAGAATCTACAATGGAAAATCATTTCTAAGAAATGATTTGGTAACCCTACTTCGGGCTTCTCTTATTCCAAGGCTACTTTCCGCCCTAACCGGCTCAATCCCTCCCACCTTACACAGACTAGCCTACTACTAAACTACCCACTTCATGTGGGCCTCCGACCCAACACGTTTTCCTTTCCAAAGAAGTGAACTTGCTTCTAAAAGATCAAGGTACCCAACACCTTACTAAACTCGAATGGGAGGATTGTCGTCATAATCTTCTCTTCTAATAAAACAGTACATTAACCGCCACGTGACATTCTCTTAGCCCCTCCCAATCTATTTTTCCCGCTCCTATCATCTAACTAAATTTCTGAAATTGCCCTGCTTCCTTTGACTTGTAATATATATCGTATTGAAGTAGTAGTTTCCGTAATCATTCCTCTCTAATTCAAATCTAAATCAAAATTCAAATCCTCTAAAATTCTCCCAAATTGAAGTCGTGATTTACGCATTGATCGCAAAACAAAGATGATCTATCGGTATCAAGGGATTATATTGGGATGTTTTGGCATCAGAGCAGAATCATCGACTAGGGTATATGCGTTTTCTAAGAATCTGTCTCTTATAATCTTTTTATTTGTCGACTGAATATATGCATTATCGATCGAAATACAGTTCCTTTCAACTTTTCGCCAAGCTTCTCATGATGGTACACCGTTCCTTTCAACTTCAACAAATTTGTTTGTGTTTATTAATTTTGTTATAATCGATCGAAATACAGGTGTGTTCGCGTATAATAGTTATTAGACAAGCAATCATTTCTTACTCATCATCACTTATGGTTAGAAGGGTAAAACTGTCAATTCTCTCTGTATCCCTACTTATGATGGGTGAAATGCATTACTATTTACCATGAAAAAAGAAGCTAAATTGCCCTTTTGTATCAAGTCTTAAAAAAATAAAAAATAAAAACAAAATGAATTGCTATTTAACTAGAAAAAAAAAAGAAACTAAGTCAGTATTTTTTGCATTCTTGCATTAGGTAAGAAAAACTAGACAAAGGAAAATACATTACAATTTAGCACGAAAAAACCTTTTCAGATCATGTCAAAAAAAATACAAAAAGGAAAATACATTGTTTTTTAGCGTGAAAAAAAGAAACTACATTTTCCTATTTTTTGCATTAGTTACAAAAAAAGACAGAAACTAAGTTTTTATTTAGCTCGAAAAGATAAAATAAGTTTCCTTATTATGCATTAGGTTGCAAAAATATAGAAAAAGAAAAGTATGTTGCTATTTAGCATTGAAAAGGGAAACTAACTTGCCAATTTTGCATATGGGCACAATAAATAAAAAAGGAAGATGCATTGTTATTTTGTGCGGGAAAACATTGTTATTTAGCATGAAACATTTGTCATTTTCTTTGCATCATGTCACAATAAATAGACAATGAAAATTACGTTGTTTTTTACCGTGAAAAAAAATAACTTTCTGTTTTTGTATGAGATAAAAAAAAGTGCGTTGCTATTTAGCTTGAAAAAACCAACTTTTCCTTTTTTGCATTACTTCACAATACAAGTAACTTGCTATTTACTTCACAATTTGTAAAAGTGTTGCAAACATTATACTATATTATATCATTTTAGCAAAGATATGTAAGTAAATTTACTACAAATAGCTCCTGTGTGCTGCAATTCAATTTGCACATCTGCATTTGCTCTTTTTTTTGGCATTTTGAAGATAATTTGTGGTCTTTTCTTTCACCGGCTTTTAGAGATCCATGGTTTCCAGAGTTTAGTGATATTATTGATATGCTTAAGTCTTATCCAAAGTTGTAATTGGGTACTAAGGATTTTATCATTCTATAATGTAGATCGAATCAGAGTTAGCTGCCTTGCTGCCTTGCCCCCTATCTTATGCTTCTATCATTTCGAGGCACTTGCTTATATGAAGAAAGTGGCATTAGAGGTATCTTTTTTAAAGATGATGTTATTAGGAAACACAAGGTTAATATTAAAAGTGGGATACCAAAATATAAAAGATACATGGGATGGATGTTTATCAGTCAAGATTTTTATTTCTTTTTTTTTCAAAATAGTCTTTTTATAGTCAGAAATAACAATGCACTACATTTCTATTTGATTTATTGTTTTCATAAAATCATGCATTCAACATTAGGCAAATGAAATTATCTTGCTATTTCTTTAATTTTTATTTCTAAAATATAAGTTATGTTAATTTATCACTCGTGGGTTCCACGGGTTTTAACCTAGTGGTTTATAATTCAATTGTGGTTTGTGATATAATACCCAACACAAATGCACCGACGATGGTCTTCATCTTCTTTTGTTGGCCAATGATGAAGATATTAACAACGAAGAGGAAATGCTTCGAGTTGACAAGTCTATGACTAAGGAAGAACAACTCAACGAAAAGTGTAAAATACTTGAACCTTATGGTCTCTCTCTCTCTTCTACTCCAACACTTCTACTGAACACAATCAAATTTTCCAACAATATTTGGGGTATCCATTCTCTGATTTTGGTTGACTATAGAGCCTCCTACAATTTTTTTCTCTCGAAATTTAGTTGTTACTCTGGGCACAATTCACCCCATTTCTCGATTTGGAATCAAAATAGGGGAAGAATGACTTGTATGGATGACCGATAAGTGTCAGAATATTCCGTCCAGTTTGGATCCTTTTCTTGCAAATTTACGATTTAGGGAACCTTGATATGATTTTAGGTATCATATGGCTACACACTTTAGCCTCTGTATTATGCAACTGGAACACCCACAAAATCCATTTTTTGCATAATTATGTTCTCTTGCATCTCCAACGCTTCACTCCACCTTTCGAACAACTTTCCACCCTTCACACTTGCATTCATGACTAGTTAGAATGCCAACCTACATCCTTGCTCAACCTGATTTGGATCCAACATAGATTGACCAACAAGAGCACCCTCTTTCTACTTTTGCCTCTTTTTTTTCAAACCCATAATGCCTTCCACCATAATGTTCGATTCAGCACACCATTAATGTGATCGACGGTCACGAACCTGTTGCTTTCGCCCATATAGATACCAACACATCGACAAATATGAGATACAAAACAAGTCCTCAAAATGCTTGATCAAGGCATCATCCCAAGTCAAAGCTCTTTTGCAAACCTTATAATTCTCGTTTAAAAGGATTCTTCCTGAAGATTATGTATCAACCACAGAGCCCTCTACCGTTCCACTATCCTTGAAAAACATCTAGTTCCAATTATTTGCTTGATGAGATTCATGGCAATAATAATTTTCCAAGATCGATTTAAAATATGGCTTTTACCAGCTGGCTTTTTATAAAGTATGTGTTCATGAATATGATATCAAGAAAACTACTTTCTGGACCCATAATGGTATTTACGAATTTATCATAATGTCATTTGACTTTACAAACGCCTTAGCAACTTAATTGGGTTGGTGGAAAAAACTGTTAGAGGCTTTCTTTTATTTTCCTTTTTATTTTTAATCATTTTGAGCAACTAAACAATGTTTTAGTTTCCAATAGGAATACTCTTACTAGCTTCCATGCTCTCATGACCAATGTATTTCGTGCTCTTCTACGAAAGTACGTACTTCATTTTTTTTTGACAATATATTCATCTACAACCACACTTAGGATCATCATCTCACACTTCTCAATATAGTTATGTCCCTTTTACATTCCCACCAACTAGTCGTGAACCAACAAAGAAGTAGTCTTGAACTTCTTTCAATTGATTATATTGGACATGTCATAGACTTATCTACCAATATGTATGAATCTATACAAAATCAATTCCGTTGTTAACTAGCCCATGTCTAAAACCGTTAGGGAGTATGAAGTTTCTTGGTCTCATTGGACATTACGTGAAATTTATTTAGGGGTATGGAAAAATTGCTAGAACTCTCGCCAACTTCACAAAAACAAAAGATGGATTTCTTCATCCCAAATGGCATTTGGGGCTCTAAAATAGGTTATGATCACAACCAGTTCTCGCACTTCCAAACTTTTCTCTACCGTTTGAAAATGAGTGTGACACATTGGGATAAGGAATTGTCATAACTTTGATGTGATTAAAATGTTCCATTCTTTGGTAAAGCTTTTTCAGACCATAACCTTTATAAATTCTTCTACAATAGAGCTCATGGCTCTAGTTCTCGCAATTCAAAAGCGATGTCCGAATTTACTAGGTACTCCTTTTACCATTTACACATAAAAATCTTGAAGCTCCTACTATAACAACTAGGGATGAGCATATGGACCGGAGAACCGGCCGGAACCGGAACCGGAACCTGATGGAACCGGTCGGGCCAGGACCGGGACGTTATTTCTGTGGATTTTTGGAACCGAGAATCGGTAGGAACCGGGAACCAATATAACCGGAACCCGTAAAACCGGCAAAAATCGGAATCGTATGATGCTATTTTTCGAGGACTGGTTCCAACATTTGAAGACACGACAAGAACCGGTAGGAACCGGGAACCGGTAGAACCTTCGGGCTGGTTCGGTTCTTGATTTTGGCCGAAGCCGGTTCCCGGGTCGGGTCCGGTTTGGTCCGGTTCCGGCCGGTTCGGTCCTTTTGCTCATCCCTAATAACAACACATTGTAACAACCGATCAACATAATTAGGTAGCTAAACTCATAGGCTACTACTATTATAACTAATATAACCCTGAAGACTAAAATCAGGCCACCGATGACCTATCTTGTATCTTAGAAGGTGAGCTTTGCTCTCTTGTCTCAAGTCCAACATGTATTCCTGGTTCTCAACTTATGGATGGAATCGACCATGTGTAACATCCGGGATTTGCAGGTATTAATATTATTTATTTTATTGAATAATGGGTTGTTTGTGGGTTGGGCCAAGATAATTAGGCTTTAAGATTTGGGCTAAGAAAGGCATTATGCGGGGCGTACCATGCCCAGGCATGTGCAACGTACTCAAGAGGTTAGGGCGGGGAGGCCATGCACGTACGTCCAACGTACCAAAGGGTACGCGCAGAGAGTCTAAAACCCTAACTTTTAGGGTTTGATCCCTATATAAAGGACCTTATGCCTTTGGTCCAGCCTCCCTCTCACCTTTATGCAGCCACCGCGAAAATCCTAACCCATATTTGTGTGTCCTTGTGATTTGGAAGACATTTGAGAGTATCTTGGTGTAGTTTTGGTGCTTTGGAAGAGAAAGGAGGTTGAAGAAGGAGCAAGGATTCACAAAGAGCTTGTAGATCCACGAGATTGGCATCATTTCTGACTCTTTTGAGGTATCAAGTTCCAAACATGACCATTACATGCTTAGATTTGTTTATAGGAGTGTTTAAGGTCACTTTTGGACTCCATTGTTGAGGCTTCTTGCATCTTAATGATTTCAGAACATAAGAGTTATCCTTTTGGGCTCTTAGAGGCACTAAGAGTCATAAAAATCGGACCTTGATGGTTAAGCTACAACCATGCAAGTGTTTGATGGTCATAAAGCTTGTTAAAAGGACCAAAATCATGTTTTGACCCCAACCATGCATGCAAGCACATAAAGTTTGTGACTTTATGGATTAGGAGGTCTAAAGGACCTGGATCTACATTTTAGACATAAAGACTTAATGGATTAAGTCATAAATGAAGTCCCAAGAAAGCTGGCTAGTACGCTAAGCGTACACCTTGGTACGCTGTGTGTACTGGGTCAACTCCCCGTTTTGGTCAAGGCCATCGTACGATGGGCGTACGTGCCAGGTACGTCGCGCGTACGCATGCAGAGTGGCTATATTGGGCTTTTTTGGCCTTAGGGAGTTGGGCCTGGACTATTGGGCCATGTGGCCCACTGTGGAGTATAGTAATGGGCCTAGGAATTTGGAATTAGAAGTATTGGGCCTTTTGGGCCACATTGGGCCACTCGAGATTATTTCATTTTGGGCTCAGGACTTATTAGTATTGTGAAAAGGCCCATTTGAAAGGTTAGGCACAATTTAGAAAATTAGGCCATTAGTGGGCCCTTAGGGAGCCTTTGATGGGCCATAGGTGCGTTGGATTTAATAAGTTGGCATTGGGGCTTATGAATGGTTCAATTTAGGCCGAGGGGGTAAAATGGTCATTTTACCCTAAGTAGTGTTATAGATTCTGATTGAGTGTCATTATGATTATGATAGTAGGGAGTCATCGGAGTAGCTGTTAGAGATCACTTTCTATGGGATTCGACACTCAGCTTTACGAGGTGAGTTACCTTCCAGTAGAAGTGGTTCTAAGGCCATAATGCCGACCCACTGGTAGGAGTAATTATGGATGATTGTCTTCATGATAATTGTCGGGTTTGCCACTATTTGATATGTTTATGTGCTAGCATGATATGATGTTATGTGATAGTGGTAGTAGGGGGAATAGTCCCCATATCTGGTCGATAGGGCCAAGGGGTAGGTTAGGCACCCCGATATGCTTGACAATATGATTATGTTAGGTTTTATGTGGTAGTAGTAGGGGTGAAATAGTACCCATAACCAGTTGAGATAAACCAGAGGGGTAGGTCGGACACCCCGATATGTTTGACAGGGTGGGTTGAGCACCCCGTTATGCTCAGCAGGGTAGGTCGGGCACCCAGATATGCCTGGCAGTATGTGTTATGTATGGTATGTGATATGATGGGGGAACTCACTAAGCTTCGTGCTTATAGTTTTTAGTTTTGTTTTCAGGTACCTCTTCATAGAAAGGGAAGGAGCTGACACGGTAGCAGTGCATCACACACACATATGATTTCCGCATTTTGGGATCCATGGGATTGTACTCTGACATTATTATTATTCCACAACATGTTTTATGATATTTGACTTATGAGATTATGGGTTGATATGATATTGATGATGTTTTTCAGTAAACAATTTTATAAGCTACTTAATTAAAAATGAAATTTTTGGTCATGGAAATTGGGATGTGACACCACGATCCACAACTCCAAAAGATTTCCTAGGCTCTGCTTCTTGATCCATACTCTAAATCATACTTTTCTTTGGTCCCAAACAAACTTTATATAAAGGAAGGTTAGTCATTCCTTATAATTCAAAGTGTAGATTCCCTTCCTGATTAATGAATTCCATTCTAGCCCTTCTCGGGGACATTCAAGCTTCTTTTAGACATTTTGATGATTGGGAGCTCAACTTTATTGGACTGACATGTTTAAAAATGTGAAGGTATGTGTCTATTCTTGTGACATATTGCAACATTTTAAAGCATTTAATCTCTCCTCCAATAGTATATTATAGCCCCTCTTCATTCCTAATTTGTTTTGGGAAGACATATTAATAGACTTTATTACCAAACTTCCAAAATTGAAGGAAGTTTTGAGGCGGTACTTGTAGTCATGAACCGTCTCTCATAAGTATTGTCATTTCATCCGAATAAAGCACTCATTCAAAGTTTGTTCCCTCGCCGAAACACTTTTAAAGAGAATCATCCACTTACACGACATCCTAAAGAGCATTATTAGCGATAGAGACCCTTTCTTTTAGCACTTTCTAGAAATAAACCTTCTCCCTACAGGGTATAAAATTTAAATTTAGTTCAACCTACCCCTGAAATTAATGGTCAAGCTAAAGTTATTAATCGTAGTTTAGAGACTTACTTGCGATGTTTTACCGCTGAAAAAGCATAAACATAGTTCTCCTGGCTGCTATGGTCTGAATATTGGTACAATACGCCTTATTAGGTCTCTACTAACACCATTCCCTTCGACATAGTTTATGGTATGCCTCTTCCTTCCATGCTCATATTCATTCTTGATGAAATTTAATTTAGTGCCAAGAAACCTCAACTGATGATCCCACATGTAAAGATGCCTTCACAATTCAATCGAAGTTTCTCGATTTTAGGCTTAAGGACAAACCTATTGCTCAAGGATTTAACATTGATAAATATCTTAACCCTTATTCCTTTGGATAATCTATAGAAAGAAAAAACCAGACTAGGACACATAGAAATAAAAGAATGGAGAAGACCGTTATGCATGAACAATAAGTGATGAAGAATAATATATAGTTAGATTTTGGCATGATGTCACATATCCATAATTTTCTTTTGCATCCTTGTTCTTAGACTTTTAAGCTTGGATAAACGGAAATCATAGTTTGATTTTTTTGGTTGTTTTGAATCATTTTGTTTCATTTGCCTTCGATTAATACATAAATCTTATTTCTACAATTCTATTTCATTGTTCTGTTGTTTGATTTAGAACTTCCATTTATCCATTTCTATCACAATATGTTCACGTTATTGATGGATTCTCACAATAACAATGATTTGTAGGACAATTATGAGATTATACGATCAACTTCTAACTTTAATTCTAGCTCATCAATATTAGGTGATGTCTCTCTTTTTGAGGTCGAGGGTTCAAGTCATGTCTGTAACTGTAACATCCATAAAATTCGAGCCAATTTAAAACTTTAAAATTATTTAAAAACCACACTGTTATTACAATTTGTTTTCAAAACAATTTAAACATCAGAGTTCCCAGAAATCAAAATCATCAATCGAGGAAGTGTATGGTCAGGCCTTCGCCTTCCCGTGACCATCCGTTGAACCTGAAACAACAAACTGAAACTGTAAGCCCGAAAGCTTAGTGAGTTACCCCCAAAATACCCATACACACAACAATACACATACAATAACAAACATCATACTATGAGTCCAATCATCCATCGGGATGGAATACCCTAGGCCCTCAACCATTGGGTTGAAATGCCAACATACCGGTACACTTCACATAACACATATACAAATAACAACATGTACTGGGTCCATAGCTTTACAGACTGGATTACCCCTGGGCCCACAGTGTGAGTCTGGATTGCCTTCCGGGCCCACAACTCACATCTGGATTTCCATCGAGCCCACAATATGAGTCTCCCTCAGCTCGTATCTGGAATGCTCCCGGGTTTGTTTGTTACCGCACCGAGCAGGTTCACCTTAACCCATCCCACATAATATGTCGACATATAACACAACTAATGCACATACAAATAATCACATGATACTACAGGTGGTCCTACAGACCTACCTAACTAGCATAACAACTAGCATGCAGACAGTCATACCAACTATAGGTCACTAAGCATAACCACATCTGATCTACCATGATACCGATCTAACATGTCACAACAGTAATAATCCCAATAACCAAACAAAGGGCCGGCCTTGGTGCCTTAGACCCTTGAGTATAGTGAGGATAACTCACCTTGCACTGCTGAAGCCCTGCTGATACTCCTGTGGCTGATAACTGGCAATTCCCCGAATGCTACTCCTTTGGCTTGCCGAGCTATCAGTACCAATACATCACTTAGTCCAAACTCAGAAATCCTTCTTAGGGTAAAATGACCATTTCACCCCTGATCTAATTGGTCTATGCCTAATGTGACATCCCCATTTTCACGGCCAGAAAAGACCGATTTTGTTTATGCTTTATAAAAATCAGAGTACCTCTTTTAATAAAAATGTTGCAGAATTTGTTCCCATTAAAACATGATAAATACGTTATCAAAGCATTTCCGAAGAAAAGTATTTTTAATTCGTTTTAAAGCATTTGGGATGTCATCGTCAATACAGAAACATAAGCATAAACAGAACTTACATTTATTTACACTAGTGATCTACATCTCTTTAATCTCTCAGTGTAATGTGACTTCATCTCAACACTTGTAATATAAATAAACTGAGTAGGTCGGGTTGGGAAACCTGGTGAGTACATAGGGTTTTCAACCCACAATAATATAATTATTATGTTTAAACAATCAAACAATCAACCCAATTACCCATCCCCATTATCTTCTTTACTCTTAAGGAGCTATCCTAAGAGTCATCTATCATGCATTCGTTTATTCCGAAGTCCCTTGCTTCCATGGTTATAGGACTGGCACTAAATCCATAGCTGTCAATGCTCGTTCGTAAATCACTAATTCCATAGCTGCTATAGTTTATTCATCGGGTACTAAATCCATAGCTACCGGTGTTTATCTAATAGGTACTAAGTCCATAGCTACCAATTCCTAACAGGTACTAAGTCCATAGCTACCAGTGTTTATCTAGTAGGTACTAAGTCCATAGCTACCAATTCCTAACAGGTACTAAGTCCATAGCTACCAGTGTTTATCTAGTAGGTACTAAGTCCATAGCTACCAATTCCTAACATGTACTAAGTCCATAGCTACCAGTGTTTGTCCAATAGGCACTAAGTCCATACCTGCCGATGTTATTTATTAGGCACTAAGTCTATAGCTGCCTATGTTTACTCACATCATCTTTTATCTCTCATTATTCATCTTCCCATGTCATACCCAACATATTTGTATACATAAAATACGTATACAGTTTAAATCATTTAAAACATGTATAAAAACGTTCATTCAGCATAGACAACAAGTATTCAGATAATATGCACACATAGCACGTAGTTTATATAAAATACTTCATATCTATGTGTAAGATGAAAGCAACTATGCACTCACCTGAGAAGGTGGTGACTCGGTACTCGGACAACGCTTCGTTTACTTTAAAATAATTTCCTTCGACGAAACCTAGTATTATTACCACTAGATTTTAGTCTAATATTTACCGTGACTAATTATTAGTCTTATTATTATTATTATTATTATTATTATTATTATTATTATATAAGCGTTTAAAAAATACTTTCCAACCACTATGTACAGACAGGGCCAGACATAAAACACCGGAGGGCAGGACCATTTTGGCATATAGCACTTCTGAAATCCAACAACCCTATGTGGTCCTTTAAACCAGATTCTCCGTACCGCGAGTAGTTAAAAAGATATTATAACGACACTTATATAATAATAGCTCAAATATTTATTATAAGTTCATAATAACAATACTAATTTTAAATATAAGCTATATTAAAATAGGGTAAGCATAACTTACTTACAAGGGGGTTTTAGCTAGGAGTTGGGCTCTGCTGGGGCAGAACTTCGTCGCTGAATCTTTCTAAGAAAGATTCATGCAGCGCTTCAGCGCTCACCTTACTATACTAAAACTACAGAAAGAGAAGTCGAATCACGAGGGACCGAAATGCTCGGGGGATAAGGAGAGAAAGACTCTTGAATCAAGAGAATGATGCAAGAAATGTGAGAGCCCAAGCCTCCTATTTATAGTAATTGAATTTACAAAAACTACCCTCCATAATTACTTAATGACCTTTTAGTTATATAAACAACTAAACACCCCTTTAAAATACTATTTTAAATAGATTTAACGATATTTGTACTAAACTAATGTCGAAATAACTCAACATTAGTCTTATAATGACCGCATCGTCGATACCTTTCTAATGATATATACATATGTATATATATGTGTACGCATATATGATTTATACTTTATTTTAATACGTAAATATGTTATTATAATTTTTAACTCGTTCATACGAACTTCGTTTTTGACGTTATTTATATTCACATGTAGGTGGAGACGTACTCTACAACTTTCGTTTAGACTCCGTCGGCTAATTTTGACTTTATTTTTAAAGTTATATTTTTAACCGGCCGGGACAGGATTGGTCCGTTAAAATCTCATAACTTCTTCATCCGATGTCTATTTTCGTCTGTCTTTTTATCGTTACACTACTAATAACGAGATCTTCGATTCTCGTTTAGGTTGTGTCGGCTAAAAACTGCTCGATCTAATACTCGAACTTCGGGCTGTACACCGCTAAACCGGAACTTCGAAAAATCATAACTTCCTCATACGAAGTCAGATTTGGGTGTTCTTTTTATGGACGCTCTCAGGTTAAAATATTCTACGACTTTCATTTAGATTAATAAGGCTAAAAGTCTCTCTATCATAAATTCACTATTTACGTCTTCCCGGTGCCGTGCCGATTCCGTCGCGAAACTTCGACGGGTCATAACTTCTTCGTTATAACTCGGATTTCGGCACTCTTTATATGTACGGAACCCTTGAAACATATTCTACAACTTGGTTAAGATTATTTATTCTAAATAATCTTTTGTCAAAAAGTTGTTTTCGACCCCTATTATCTCTATATTAACTAGCCCGGATCTACGAGCGTTACACCTAAAACCCAAAACCATAAAGTCCAATAAAGTCCATCAATGGCCCAATTTTTCCAAATTGGGCCCAAACCCTTACATGGGCCTTTTCTTAAATCCCATTTACTTTTCTGAACCAATGACTTTCCGATGGCCCAAAGGTCCATGTCCATTGGGCCCAATCAAGACATAACTATATTGTAATATTAAGGCTAGGACCCAACACAATATTTTATAACTTAGAAGAGGGATGCCGTAATCCAAGCTATAAAATATTTGAAGGTAGGTGAACGACGGTTCACCAATTTCTACCATAAAAAATGAAATAAGTTATCAGGTTTTAATTGGTTTTGAAACTCCTAGATTCTTTGAACTTTTCAATGGCATGTTTCAATCTCGAGTGTGCCCTTCATGTTTTGTGACTGGGATGCCGAGGATCACAAAACAAGGTGTGAAGTAACCATGCAAATTACTTGGTACCCTTAATGTTTATCACTCAATCGATGTGCCGGTTAACCACACACGCTCCACCGAACTATGATAAACCTTAAGCCACCCTTTGCCTACCTTGTTAAGTCCAGGTTAGTGTGCCGGTTAACCACACACGCTCCACTAACGACTTAATCAAAGTGAAAAGTGTAATTTCATGGGTTAGCACCTTATTCACATTTTCCTAAAGTAACTAGGATTTGGAATTTATAAAAACATTTAGTTACTTTATATTCATCATACTTTTAATGAGGATTTAAGGTTCTTATCTTACCCGTTCGGCTAACGACCCTCCACCGATCAAGGAAGCGGTGGGTGAGAGTGGACACCCATTAAGCTTCCATTTTATAGTTAGCAACCTTATACCCCCCTTATAGATCGGCTTCGTGAATGAGGCCTACTAACGGTAAAACCACTTCTTCTTATACATATATAATAATTATTAAACTTATAATATTATAAAGTATAAGAGTTGAATTTTAACTTTTAAAATTCTAGGGGTTGGAACTAAAGTTTTTAAAGTGACTTTACATGTTCCAAAACTTGAGGGAAAGTTTTGTAACTTTCAAAACTTTTCATCTTTCATAACTTATGAGTTAATGGTTTAATTAAATGATAGACTTTTCATTTTATGTAACCTATGTGTTTCATAATGGACTTTAAAAGAGTGACTTTTGGTAATCCATAACTTGAGGACAATTTATGGATTCCATTAAAACACATAATGATCAAGAATTAAACTAACAAGCAAGTTACAAATAATTCCTATGATCTTCTTAACTCATAAGTTCATGAACATGCATATCAACAATTTCAAGAATCATTAATAAACCATATAAAACTTGAAATTTTGATAATAGCCATTGAAAATGGATTAGCATAACCATTACACCATCTAAAACAAGTTTTATAAGACCAAAACAGTTTAGGGTAATGTTTCTAGTCCATTTCCAGCAAAAAAAAACTCAAAAACTACACTCTAGGCATTCTACTCGTCGAGTGCACGAACCTACTCGACGTATAGGATGATTTTAGGCATGGAATCGTCGAGTCCCCCCATGGACTCGGCGAGTTCACCTAGCAGATTGCATATTTTTCGACTTTTTTCAACAATTTGCATCATGTATCAAATAAACAAGCCTAGGCTCTGATACCACTGAAGGGTTTTGAGCATTCAAACACTCCTAAGGTGTACATGCAATCCTAGAAACCTTGGATCTATGTTTGACTAAGATACATGAAAATTTGATTTTCCAGGGTTCTTCAACTATCTAGCATAGCATTAGTACTTGAATCATAAAGCTAGTAAGAAAACATACCTTTCTTGTTGCTTGGATTCCTTGAGAACCTTGTGAGCCTAGCACCTCAAGTGTGATGCCTCAAATGTCTCACACAACACCATAATACTTGGAATAACCTTGAGAAAAGTTCACTAACACCTCAAAATCAGCTAGCCCTCTTTACTTGCTTGTGGTAGTCCCAATTTTGCTAGACAAGGGGTCTTTATATAGTTGTGACACAAGTAGGGTTACACCATGTAAACCCTAATTGTCATGGCTTTTCATATTCCATGATCCATGGGTTTATAACCTCCATGGACTATCCATGGAGCACCTTATGGATTTTAGCCCAATCCATACAAACCATGGATCTATAGCCCACTATACAAGAATAGATGATTTACACAATCAACCCCATATATTTAATTTGTCTCTTTTTGATCACTTAATTATTTCAAAATTAATTCTTTGATCAATACTAATTAAATAATATTATTAATATATTAGAACTTATAATATATTAATAATCCTTAAGTGTCCTTTCTCTCATTTAGTCTATCCAAGTGTTGCAATGCCATGCAACCCAAATGGACTATGCTAACCGGGTCAAGTACATTCCAGGAATAGTTATGAACTTAGACACCTAATCCAACACTTTTTGTCATTTTTTCTATCCAAGTGTTCCGATTCCATGCAACCCAAATGGACCATGCCAAATCAGGTCAAGTACATACCAATTATAGTTATGGACTTAGACACTAATCCAATAGTCTCCCACTTGGATTAGTCTAAAACTATTATTGCGTATGACTCCAAAACCCGACTAGCAATTGTAGTTCTTAAAGCTGTTGTCGTACTCTGACCTAGTCAATGACTTATCCATTAGATAAGGGATCATATATTCCTCCATTCTAGATATCATATGGACTGAGACGTGGATTATAATCATTCTCTCTGTCCATTTGTTGTTTCCCAATTTCTGATTTATGACGACTGACTAATTGAACAAATCAAATCAGTCCAGGCTTGGCCAAGCACTTAGGGGTGTCATCACTAAATCATCGAGGGACCCATAGATATCGCTTTATCCCTCCAAGGGTAAAAGGAATGGATAAATTTCGACTCATATGCTTGTTCTACTACTTGTTGAATCATACACAAAGGCACATTTTATAACATCGAGTTACCAATGCGTTTTTGTACAATCAATGTATAACCAACTCATAGGCAACAAATCATATCTCTAGGTTTGAAGACTTATATGATATTACCGTCTCATGATCACTCGAGATAAATTCCATGAAGTGATACAAGTAAGCGTGGGTTGAATCCAATACTATGAACTTATGAGCACTCATGAGTGTTGTAGCAACACTTTTCTATGTCCAACATCTCAGACATCTACAAGCCAACTCATGACAGTCGTGATTCATATCTATTTCCAACATATAACCGACTGTGGAGAATTTGAATAATATGATATACCATAACATAATTATTTTGGAAGTCAAAACATGCAAAATGAAATGATAGTAAATGATTGACATAAGATAGCAACACTTTACTCATAAATAAACAACAACTTTTATTCATCATCAAATGTCAATTACACTTTACACATTTCAAAGCTATCTAACTACTAAAACTAATATCATCCTTCCGCCCTATGCGCCTCGCATGCTGGAGATGCTTAACCCTACCCAGTCCCTTCGTGAGGGGATTTGCCGGGTTCTCACTGGATGTTACCCTCTTTTCCATGAGGAGTCCTTCGTCTATTCAATGTCTGATGAAATGGTATTTTTTGTCGATGTGTCTGGATCTCCCGTGATCCCTTGGCTCCTTGGCTAAGGCAACTACACTTTCACTATCACAGAAAATATCTATAGGCTCGTTTATAGCTGGTACAACTCCAAGGTCTCCGATGAAGTTCTTTAGCCATATAGACTCCTTTGCTGCCTCGCTTGCCACTATATACTCTTATACGCAAGTTGAATTAGCCACTGTCTCCTTCTTGGAACTTTTCCTAGAAATTGCTCCTCCGTTTAAGGTAAAGACCCAGCCTGACTGAGAGCGGAAATTATCCTTATCAGTCTACATGCTAGTATCACTATACCATACTACTCTCAATTCATCACTCCCATCGAGGGTAAGGACCCAGTCCTTAGTCCTCCGCAGGTAATTGAGAATGTTCTTTATCGCAATCCAGTGAGCCTTGCCAGGGTTCCCCTGATATCTGCTGACCATGCTCAATGCAAAGGCCACATCAGGATGAGTACAAGTCATACCATACATGATCGAGCCTAAATCGAAAGCATACAGTACCCGAATCATCTCAGCTATCTCATCCTCAGTACTCGGGCTCTGAGTCTTACTCAGTCTGGTGTTACTCTGGATTGGTAATTCTCCTTTCTTGGAATTCTGCATGCTGAACCAATTCAACACCTTCTCCAAGTAGGTACTCTGACTAAGTCCAATTAGTCTTTTACTCCTGTCTCTCAAAATCCTTATCCCTAGGATATAGGTAGCTTCTCCAAGGTCCTTCATAGCGAGACACTTCCCAAGCCAGGACTTCACTTCCTGCAGAGTTGGGATGTCATTTCCTATGAGTAGTATGGCATCCACATACAATACCAAGCTAACTATACTCCCACTAGCCTTGACATATACACAAGATTCATCTTCACTCCTTGGAAAGCCAAACTCTTTGACTTTCTCATCGAAACAAAGATTCCATCTGTGAGGTGCTTGCTTTAATCCATATATGGATTTCTTAAGCTTACACACTCTATTAGGGTACTCTGTACTGACAAAACCCTCTGATTGACTCATGTAAACATCCTTAGCCAACTTTCTATTAAGGAAAGCGATTTTGACATCCATTTTCCGTATTTCATAATCATGAAATGCAGCAATGGCTAACATAACCCTAATAGACTTAATCTTCGCTATTGGTGAAAAGGTCTCATCATGATCAACTCCCAGAGTTTGAGAAAAGCCATTTACAACCAATCGCGCCTTATAAGTGTGTACATTAACATCCATGTCAGTCTTCTTCTTGAAGATCCATTTGCACCAGACTGTCTTACGACCTGGTACATTGTCAACCAAGTTCCAAACTTGATTGTCATACATGGATTGTATCTCGCTGTCCATAGCCTCTTTCCATTTAGCAGCCTCAGGGCCTGCCATGGCTTCTGTGAAACTGTTAGGTTCATCCAGACTTATCAGTGTGCTATCACTGATAAGTGTATCACCTTACGCAGTAATATGGAAACCATAGTAATGCTCAGGTGCATTCCTAACTCTTGTGGAACGCCTCAGAGGTACAGACTCTTCTGTCGGATCAACAAGAGTTTCCTCCTCAGGTTGATTGCTAGGGTTTGAGGTTCCTTCACCACTTGACTCTTGAATTTCTTCAAGGTCAATTTGCATCCCACTGTTTCCTTGGCTCATGAACTCTCTCTCTCTCTCTCTCTCTCTCGAAAGACTCATCTCCTTGCTACAAAGTCCGCATTGTCATTGTGTCTGTAGAGAAGGTAACCAAAGGATCTCTGTGGGTAGCCGATGAAAATACACCTCTCACTTTGAGGTTCGAGTTTATCGTGAGACTCGCGCCTCACGAAAGCCTCGTAACCCCAAATCTTGATGTGGTCCAGATTGGGAACTTTTCCAGTCCACATCTTATGAGGTGTTTTGACAACCTTCTTTGTAGGGACCAGATTAAGGATATGGGCGGCAGTCTCTAAGGCATACCCCCAAAATGAGATTGGTAGCGAAGCTCGACTCATCATGTAACGAACCATATCCAACAAGGTTCAATTGCGCCTCTCAGCCACACCATTAAGATGTAGTGTCCTTGGAGGTGTCAATTGTGAGATAATCCCACATTCCTTAAGATAGTCAAGGAACTCTATACTAAGATACTCACCACCTCGATCGGATCGAATCATCTTAATGTTCCTGACCAACTGATTCTCCACTTCCCGTTTGAACTCTTTGAATCTTTCAAAGGTCTCTGACTTATGCTTGATTAAGTAGACATATCCATATCTACTAAAATCATCAGTAAAAGTCACATAGAAGCGGTTAGCATCTCTTGTGGCAGTTCTGAAGGGTCCACACACATCAATATGTATGAGATCCAACAAAACCTCACCCCTAGCACAAGTACCAGTAAAGGGTTACTTTGTCATTTTCCCAAGAAAACAAGATTCACAACTATCATCTGATTTTAGGTCAAATGACTCCAAGACTCCATCCTTTTGGAGTTGGCCTATGCGTTTCTTGCTTACATGTCCAAGCCGAAAATGCCATAATGATGCTTTTTCCCAGCTAGTGGAAGAATCGATACACAACACATTATTTCCTAGGTTATCTACAACCGACACAGTTTCATACACACCATCACAAGGTAATGCTTTAAAATAAAGAGAATTATTAAAGAAAGCATTAATAACACCACTTTCATTATCAAACGAAAATGTAAAACCTTGTTTGTACAAACCATGAAAGGAAATAATATTTCTCGCCATTTCAAACGAGTAACAACACTCATTCAAATCTAAAACTAATCCACTACTTAGCAACAAAGAATAAACTCCAATCTTGGTGACAGGTGAAGCTTTCCTATTCCCCATGATCAATTTTATCTTCCCATGCTCCACAATCTCACTTCTTCTTAGTCCCTGCAAACCATAACATATATGAATACCACAACCTGTATCAAGGACCCAAGAATCAGAATGGGGTGAATTATTAGACAATATAGTGTATATACCTATATGGTTGGGTTTCACTTTCCCATCCTTAACATCTTGCAGGTAGTTTGGGCAGTTTCACTTCCAGTGCAACTTTTCATGGCAATAGAATCATTCAGCCTCTTTAGGGTTGGCAGAAGGAGTTTCGAAACCTTTCTTGGTTCCACTTGAAGAGGAGCCATCAAGGGTCTTACCCTTGGTACCCTTCGAAGGGCTCTTCATCTTCTTTCCTTTGCCTTGCCCGATTGTCAAGACAGGGGCCACGGTAGGAGTAGGAGTAGTAACAACCGACTTACTTTTAAGACCACTTTCCTCGGTCTTCAAAACTCCTTGAAGTTTGATGAGTGTAACTTCCTCCTTGTTCATGTGGTATGTCATTCAGAATTGATCATAACACGAAGGTAAGGAGTGCAAAATGATGTCAATTGCCAACTCCACGGGGAAGTTCACATTCAGTTTCAGCAAACGGTCTACATACATTTTCATTTTCTGCATGTGGCCCGTGATGGTGTCACACCCCAAAACCGAGAACGGCGGAAACGTTATGGGGCGGAGGACGTCATGTAATGTATCACAACAATGCAAAGTAGTAAACAAGCAACAACATCATCCATTGCATTAATAGTATAATTTTAATTACAAGTGTGTTCTTTCATAGTATAAGACAACATAATAATTAATCAAAATAAAAGAGGAGTCTTGATTTCTCCGTATTCGGGACAAAATTCTTTTTAAGTGGGGGATACTGTGACAACTGTCAATTCAGGTCATTCTCGGACTCATGCATCTTTATAAAAACCATTCATGCACCACATGTCATGGCCTAGTAGTATAAATTAGGTCAAAATCTTGCATAAACTAGGATCCAACTAAGATCTAGTACTAATATACTTGACACTTACGATTCTAGTAAGTTGCTTAACTACAATAGGAAATGCCAATGCTATAATTAGAATGAAACTTCAAACTTTGTTACAATTGAAAAAGGGTGTAAAACCCTAAAAATAAATTAAAATATTCTAATTATATTTCAATATGATGGTGAATATCAAACAATATTCCAAAAACCCTAAAGAGCCAAAAATCCAAATTTATAAATCTTAAAGCTTAAAAACTTTATAAAATTTGGCTATAAACTTTCTAATATAAATTTTTTATTAATCAAATTATGGATTATATCAATGAAATAGAAATTTAAATTATCATACATTAATCATAATTTATTAGTTAAAAACAAGATTTATAAATAAATCAAGAATTGCTTAATAAACACTTTTATAAAAATTAGTTTTTTTTATAAAAATTGAAGAGGGAAATTATTTAATTTGAATTAGGAGAGAGAGGGAACTTTAATACCCTAAAAAATCTGGCACCCCCTCTCCCCCATGCTTTCATCTTCCTAAAAACTCAATCATTAAGATGAAACCCTCACACTTCCTCTTGTCTCTTCACACTCTCTCACACTCCACCCTCCTAACACACAAACTCTCTTCCTCTCTCTCTCTAACCCACGAAAATCCTCCCTTCCTCTGCCATAATTTCGAGATTTAGGAGAGCTTGAAGTGTTCTTGCTTCTCTCAAGATCAAAACCAAGGTAAACAACACAATCCTCTCTCATAGTTTCATGATTTTACTTCCTCTTCTTCATGGTTTTCTCTACTTTTCGGATTCTATGCCTTTCCATGGCTAGAAATCCTTATTTTTCCCTTGTGGTTTGTAGATTCTCACCATAACACAATGCATGTGTTTGAGATGGTGAAAATCCGGGATCAAACCCATGCAAGGAGTGAAAAAGATGCACATGTGTTCATGTGACTTCCAAACCGAGTATTACATCTTCTTCTCCATTTCTTTTGTGTTCTTGCATGACCAAAAGCATTTAAACCATTTCTAGTACATCTTGGATGCTCATTCACTCCATGCATGTGCTAGAAATCGGACCTTAACAAAGGCATGCATGATGTTCTTGTCAAAATATCCTAAGAATGCACTCAAAGAAAACATGCAATCTGCCAGATTATAATGTTCAGTTTTGAACGGCCATAACTCGGTCATTACTTAACCAAATCATGATATTCTTTTTGTATTGGATAGTTCCACGAGTTAACTTTCAAACCCAACTGGTCTCACTGTAAAATATTAAATATCTAATTTTTGGCAATTTTTACAAAATGGTTGCGCAAACAGCTCTTTTTATGTGATCACCATTTTTTCCTTGCATGATCAATGGCCTTAAACCCAACCATAAATCTGGGGAAAAATAATTTAGAAACTTAACATATCCAGTGAATGACGGCTGAAATTTCGTGGCTTAAAACCCCACAGAATGTGCTACTCAAATTCATGAACTTCAGCCACATTTACATCTCATGCATTATAATGTGCAACATTTCTTAACGTTTTTGGGCTCATTACCCCTATTTTCCCTTCTGAATAAATTTTGAACATTTTTCCTTTTGAAAGCCCTCAAATGCATGTGATAATCTGGAAAATTTCAAGAACTTTTATCATTTATTTGATTTATTAAAATTATTGCAAGAAACCAAGGGCATAAATCACATAAAATACTTCCAGAGGTCTATAAATCCGGAATAAGTTCATGGATGACCCCCATGGTGAATAATAGCCCCTCACTAAATTTCATCGATTTTTGTTGCAGTTTGGTATGATTTCCGATTTTCTTTTTGTTTGGGTATAATAAATCACAAAACCACTTTAGAGAGTGTAAAAATTGTATCTAACAATTTTTTCAGCCCTTAACGGTGACGGGTGACTCCGAAAAATAGTTTCAGAATTTTTCATCATGCCTTACTGTTTTTCCCGATTTTTAGTAAATATAATGGCCTAAAAATAGGAAAAATAGTTCTGATTATCCAAAATTCATGAAAATTTACCAGAACATCATGTTGTACAGTAGGAGGTTACATACAATTATTATGATTTTTCTCTACTGTAAACTATTTTTCTTCTAATTTCTAAAGTTAAATACACTTAAATACACTTAAATACACATAAATACCCAAATCCGGATTATACAATATGAAAACCACTTTTGGTATTTTTCCCAGGTTACTTATACTGTAAATGATGTTACAAAAATTTTTGGTAATTTATTTTAACTGTTTAATATTATTTCTTCAATTAATGATTATTTAAAGGAATAAAACAAGGAAAAATAGAAATACCCACTGAAAAATATCTTTTATATTTTTCCCAGCCTAGTTATGTATACTAACAGTTAAATAAAACGTTTGGGTAATTTTGGAAACTGTTTTCTATTTATTTCAATTTTTATTGGAATAAATGCTCAAAAATCATAAAATATAATTAAACAGCTTGGAAATCCATTTTTATATTTTTCCCAGCTTAGTATTATGTAATAACAGTTAAATAAAAAGTTTTAGAATTTGTATCCTTTGAATGCTATTTTTCGTGAATTTATGTTGTTATAAAGACTTAAAATTTTGGAAAATCAATATCCCAAAGTTGTAATTAATCGCACGACTTGTAGAATTTCATTATTTCAGAAAAAGTGTAACCAATTATTCCAATACTAAAACATAAATTGGCATTTCGCTATATGTAGAGTTTAGTATATTAGCATTAGATTTCGACATGGAAACTCACTAGTATGTGTTTGATGTCGTAGGATCCCGGTAGTAAGACGTTGGTGCATCCCGAAGTACCACTTTTACCTACACGAAACATTGTGAGTATTCACCACTCCCCTATTTTCGGTTTTTAAATGTTTTGGGGTGGAAAAGCATGTCCTGAACTTTTTATGTTCGTTGTATTTATTTGACTCGTATAAACTTGGTTGCTATATTTTTCATATTGTGAGTATTCAACAATCCCCTATTTTCGATTTTTAAATGTTTTGGGGTGGAAAAGCATGTCCTAAACTATTTATATTCGTTGTATTTATTTGACTCGTATAAACTTGGTTGCTATATTTTGCTTATTGTGAGTATTCACGCACTCCCTTATTTTCAGTTTTTATGTTTTGGGGTGGAAAAGCATGTCCAGAAAAACTACTGTTTGTATCTAAATTGATTATTATCAAACATGATTGCTATTGTATTGCTATGTTTCTTTATGTATGTCTATGCAACACGGAACATGAGAACTTATCGTACTAAGGCCCTTCCCTTATCTCTAACCATTAACTCTTTGAGCCAATGGTCATTATGGATAGCGCTATTAGGAATTGACAACTCCTCACTCGCCCTATTGCTGGAGTGCATGATACCATATTCATCTGTGGAACGATAAGCATAGATCTCGATAGGGCTTCAGTCATAGGTTTGGTTGAGACTCATTGTTTGCTCATATACATACAAACCCGTTTCTTGTTATAGCAATAAACCTGTATTCATTAATAGCAATCAACTTTGTTTATCATTAAAGCAATGTACTTGTATTTACGAAAAGCCTTATTTCAAGCTCGGTTTTATAAACTTGTGAACTCACCAACTATTTTCATAGTTGACGCTCGTTTTACATGCTTTTTCAGGAAATAATTAGTAAGTGGATATAAAGATTCATCATCATAGAGCATGCTGCATCGTGTTGAAGTTATTTATGAAGTTATATTTTGAACAAAATTTTTCCTAGAAAACTTGTACTTTGTTTCTTTTTAAGCTATGAGTTGTAAACTTTTAAATACTGCTATGGTGATGTATCTTTATCTTTTGCAATGAAATCGTTATCGTTGTCATATCTTGCGTTTCCGCTTTAGCAAGGTGTGACAGAAGTGGTATCAGAGCTAAAGTTATAGAGAACATTGGTTTTTCTTAAGAAAACACAACCTATAACTAAAACTTACAAAGATATTCTTTTTACATCAAACATATTACTAGTGTAATTAGGTCGGGAGTTGTATCATTGGACCTCGATTAAACATAGCCTGATCGCCTATGTTTAATTAAGGAAAGATTTATACAAAGCCTGAGCTAATTATAATGGGAATATGTTCAACAAAATTTTTGAGAAAACTTTATTTCAAAATTTCAAAAGGTTAATTTTGGTGTGTGTAAGCATTGCATATTATAGGCATGCATTGTCATTTATTTCATATCTCATTGAAATTATGTCTCAATCCACTATGTCAACATCGTCATCTTCCCGCGCTACCGCCTCAGCCGACGAGTCCGGCTACGTCACTATTATCCCTCGACGTAATCCCCCCCGCCTCGGTAGAAGAAGACCCATCGGAGGACACGGAAGATACAGGAAACTCGGTGGAGATCAGCAATGACAATGTCCCGAGTCAACGACGCGAGGCATCATTTGCATCGGTGTTGCCACAGCCGCCACTTTATGGACTTCGCATTCGGAGGACGGCGAGGAAGAGTGTTCCCATTCCAGGAAGGATAGCCACCAGAACAGCAGGACTTGGCATGGCAGGACCTAGCGGGGTAGGACCCAGCGTTGCAGGACCGAGAGCACCCCCACCACAACGAGTCATAGGGATACCTGTCAGGCAGCCAGGTATGACCCCGAAGGAGTCCCGAAGATTGCAGTCGATGGCAGCGGGCCTACGCCACAGTCTCGCTGTGATAGTTGTGCATCGGGAAGTTTTGGATGAAGTGTTGACAAGGATGGAAATCCTGTTTCAGCATTCGATGGAGGCTGCTGACACTGCTAGTGTTGCTAGACGAGAGGCAGGTCATGCGATGACCGCATATTATGTGCTTGGAGGGCTATTACTGATTGTGGTGTTGATGTTTCTTGTTGGGATAGCGATTGGCATTTGGTTCTGATTTCCGTATTTTATTTTATTTTGTCATGAAATGAAAACCCATGATTGGGTGTCTTTTGGGAAAAACATTTAAAACTTTATTTTGGGATTGATGTATTGGTTTGGTTTTAAGATTATTTCAAATGGTGATGAGAAGTATTTTTTTATGTTTGAAAACTTTTACTATGAGGTCAAACCCTAGAATTTTCTTAGTCAATGGTCGAATAAAAAGATTTTTCTTTTCTTTCCTTTCTAAAACCTATATGCATAGTATTAATGCAAACCATTATTTTGACAACACTTACGGTTTTCAAAATAGTAGTGAACTAAATATTATACATTATTTTATGTATTTATACGTATTTCTACTCTTGTGTCTTAGAACCATGTCTGGAAGGCCTAATCGCGGGCGTCCACAGAACGAAACACCTGATGTTGCTCAAATTGTAGCACAACAGCTCTTGGAAGCAATCCCAAACATCGTTACTCAAGTAACTGCAGGACTTAATGCTAACCAAGGAAGTAGTGGAGGAAACCGAGGAAACAATGAAAGAGAATGCAACTACAAGTCCTTTATGGCCTGTAAACCTAAGGAGTTCCATGGAAAGGAAGGTACGGTCGGGTTGCTGAAATGGATTGACAGCATGGATTCGGTCCTTCACATTAGCAAATGCCTCGAGCGCAACAAAGTTGAGTATGCGTCATGCCTACTCCAAGATAGGGCATTAACCTGGTGGAATACCCTAGTGCAAACCCGAGGCCGTACAGCAGCATATCAACTAACTTGGGAAGACCTAAAGAAGCTGCTGATAGAGGAGTATTGTCCCAAGGATGAACTTTAGAAGCTTGAATCTAAATTCTGGAACCATTCTATGGTTGGAACACAAATAGAGAAGTACACAGTCCGATTTCATGAACTAGCAAAACTGGCACCTCACATGGTTACTCCTGAGAAGAAACGGATAGATCGTTACATTTGGGGTTTGGCACCAGAGATTCGGGGAATGGTTACCTCAGCAAACCCAACTACTATTCAGAGTGCAGTAAGTCTAGCAAATCGACTAACCAATGATGTGATAAGGATGGGAGCATCGACAAAGGAAAACTCTAGTAGCAAGAGGAAACCAGCAGATCAGGGAGAGAAGAAGTATGGAGGCAAGTCAGGGAGGAAGCAGAAAGTCTCAAGAAACTTTATGGTAAGAGCTCAGGAGCAAGAACCAGTGAAAACTCAGGAACAGGGAGTCATGGAAGTGCAGGAGAGAAAGCAGTACTCAGGACCGCTTCCGAAGTGCAATAAGTGTAACTTTCATCACAAGGGAGTGTGCCCAGTGTGCCAAAACTGTAAACAAACAGGCCATTACTCGAAGTATTGTAAGCTGAATAAGGAGGGAAAAAGGGCATGTTACGAGTGCGGGAGTACTGATCATCTCCGTAGGGCATGTCCCAAACTGAACAAAGGGCCTGGTAACAATGGACAAGGCCAAGCCAGGCAAAACTTCCAAGGAAATCAAGTTGGACGACCAAGAGGTGTAGCCTTTGTGATTGGTGCAGAAGAAGCTCGTCAGAACCCTGAAGTGATAACAGGTACGTTTCTCCTGAACAACCATTTTGCATCAGTAATATTTGATGCGGGAGCAGATAGGAGTTTTGTTTCTTTAGCATTTAGACCGTTAATTGGCTTGAAATCGAGAAAGATGAGGAATGCTTATGCTATTGAACTTGCTGATGGGTATGAAATTAGGGCTAATGATATAATTCCTGGTTGTACTCTGAATTTAGTTGATAAACACTTTAGCATTGACCTAATTCCTATAGAGCTAGGTAGTTTTGATGTGATAGTAGGAATGGATTGGTTATCCAAAAATAGAGCGGACATTGGTTGTTACGAGAAAGTCATTAGAGTGCCTCTTCCTAATGGAGAAACCCTTATCATACACGGTGAGAAGCCAGGAAGAAGTTTAAACATAGTATCAAGCATGAAGATTCACAAGTACCTAAAGAAGAATTGTATTGCATTCATGGCCCACGTGCTAGAAAGAGAACCTGAAGCTAAGCAACTCAAGGAGATTCCGGTGGTTCAAAACTATCCCGAAGTATTTCCGGAGGACTTGCCCGGTCTACCCCCTCACAGGCAGGTCGAATTTCGGATAGACTTAATTCCCGGAGCGGCACTGGTAGCAAAAGCACCATATCGCCTTGCACCATCCGAGATGCAAGAACTATCCAGACAACTTCAAGAACTTCTAGACAAAGGGTTTATTCGACCAAGTTCTTCACCTTGGGGAGCCCCAGTGTTATTCGTCAAAAAGAAAGATGGTTCATTCCGAATGTGCATTGATTACAGAGAACTGAACAAGTTGACAATCAAGAATCGATATCCCCTCCCTCGAATAGATGACTTGTTCGATCAGTTGCAGGGCGCTTCTTACTTCTCAAAGATCGACCTTCGGTCAGGGTATCATCAACTAAGAATTCACGAAGGGGACATTCACAAAACAACTTTTAGAACCCGTTATGGACATTATGAGTTCTTAGTCATGCCTTTTGGACTAACGAACGCACCAACTGTTTTCATGGATTTGATGAATAGGGTCTGTAGACCATACCTAGACAAGTTTGTAATTGTATTTATCGATGACATACTTGTTTACTCGCAAACCAAAGAAGATCACAATAGACATCTGAAGCTAGTGTTGGAGCTGTTGAAGGAGCAGAAATTGTATGCCAAGTTCACTAAGTGTGAATTTTGGATTCGGGAAGTACATTTTCTTGGTCATGTGATCGGCGAAAGAGGAATTCATGTAGATCCAGCTAAGATCGAGGCAATCAAGAAATGGGAAGCCCCCAAAACCCCAACAGAAATACGACACATTCCACGTCTCCAATCTTAAGAAATGTCTAGCCGACGAAGCATTGATAATACCCCTGGAGGAAATTAAGATCAATGATAAGCTGAACTTCGTTGAGGAACCGATAGAAATCCTTGACAGGGAGGTTAAACAACTTAAGCGGAGTAAGATCCCGATTGTGAAAGTTCGATGGAACTCAAAACGCGGGCCGGAGTACACCTGGGAGCGTGAGGACTTCATGAAGGAAAAGTATCCACAACTTTTCCCATGCGATGACAAGCGATGACATAGAATGGATTTCGGGACAAAATTCTTTTTAAGTGGGGGATACTGTGACAACTGTCAATTCAGGTCATTCTCGGACTCATGCATCTTTATAAAAACCATTCATGCACCACATGCCATGGCCTAGTAGTATAAATTAGGTCAAAATCTTGCATAAACTAGGATCCAACTAAGATCTAGTACTAATATACTTGACACTTACGATTCTAGTAAGTTGCTTAACTACAATAGGAAATGCCAATGCTATAATTAGAATGAAACTTCAAACTTTGTTACAATTGAAAAAGGGTGTAAAACCCTAAAAATAAATTAAAATATTCTAATTATATTTCAATATGATGGTGAATATCAAACAGTATTCCAAAAACCCTAAAGAGCCAAAAATCCAAATTTATAAATCTTAAAGCTTAAAAACTTTATAAAATTTGGCTATAAACTTTCTAATATAAATTTTTTATTAATCAAATTATGGATTATATCAATGAAATAGAAATTTAAATTATCATACATTAATCATAATTTATTAGTTAAAAACAAGATTTATAAATAAATCAAGAATTGCTTAATAAACACTTTTATAAAAATTAGTTTTTTTTATAAAAATTGAAGAGGGAAATTATTTAATTTGAATTAGGAGAGAGAGGGAACTTTAATACCCTAAAAAATCTGGCACCCCCTCTCCCCCATGCTTTCATCTTCCCAAAAACTCAATCATTAAGATGAAACCCTCACACTTCCTCTTCTCTCTTCACACTCTCTCACACTCCACCCTCCTAACACACAAACTCTCTTCCTGTCTCTCTCTCTAACCCACGAAAATCCTCCCTTCCTCTGCCATAATTTCGAGATTTAGGAGAGCTTGAAGTGTTCTTGCTTCTCTCAAGATCAAAACCAAGGTAAACAACACAATCCTCTCTCATAGTTTCATGATTTTACTTCCTCTTCTTCATGGTTTTCTCTACTTTTCGGATTCTATGCCTTTCCATGGCTAGAAATCCTTATTTTTCCCTTGTGGTTTGTAGATTCTCACCATAACACAATGCATGTGTTTGAGATGGTGAAAATCCGGGATCAAACCCATGCAAGGAGTGAAAAAGATGCACATGTGTTCATGTGACTTCCAAATCGAGTATTACATCTTCTTCTCCATTTCTTTTGTGTTCTTGCATGACCAAAAGCATTTAAACCATTTCTAGTACATCTTGGATGCTCATTCACTCCATGCATGTGCTAGAAATCGGACCTTAACAAAGGCATGCATGATGTTCTTGTCAAAATATCCTAAGAATGCACTCAAAGAAAACATGCAATCTGCCAGATTACAATGTTCAGTTTTGAACGGCCATAACTCGGTCATTACTTAACCAAATCATGATATTCTTTTTGTATTGGATAGTTCCACGAGTTAACTTTCAAACCCAATTGGTCTCACTGTAAAATATTAAATATCTGATTTTTGGCAATTTTTACAAAATGGTTGCGCAAACAGCTCTTTTTATGTGATCACCATTTTTTCCTTGCATGATCAATGACCTTAAACCCAACCATAAATCTGGGGAAAAATAATTTAGAAACTTAACATATCCAGTGAATGACGGCTGAAATTTCGTTGCTTAAAACCCCACAGAATGTGCTACTCAAATTCATGAACTTCAGCCACATTTACATCTCATGCACTATAATGTGCAACATTTCTTAACGTTTTTGGGCTCATTACCCCTATTTTCCCTTCTGAATAAATTTTGAACATTTTTCCTTTTGAAAGCACACAAATGCATGTGATAATCTGGAAAATTTCAAGAACTTTTATCATTTATTTGATTTATTAAAATTATTGCAAGAAACCAAGGGCATAAATCACATAAAATACTTCCAGAGGTCTATAAATCCGGAATAAGTTCATGGATGACCCCCATGGTGAATAATAGCCCCTCACTAAATTTCATCGATTTTTGTTGCAGTTTGGTATGATTTCCGATTTTCTTTTTGTTTGGGTATAATAAATCACAAAACCACTTTAGAGAGTGTAAAAATTGTATCTAACAATTTTTTCAGCCCTTAACGGTGACGGGTGACTCCGAAAAATAGTTTCAGAATTTTTCATCATGCCTTACTGTTTTTCCCGATTTTTAGTAAATATAATGGCCTAAAAATAGGAAAAATAGTTCTGATTATCCAAAATTCATGAAAATTTACCAGAACATCATGTTGTACAGTAGGAGGTTACATACAATTATTATGATTTTTCTCTACTGTAAACTATTTTTCTTCTAATTTCTAAAGTTAAATACACTTAAATACACTTAAATACACATAAATACCCAAATCCGGATTATACAATATGAAAACCACTTTTGGTATTTTTCCCAGGTTACTTATACTGTAAATGATGTTACAAAAATTTTTGGTAATTTATTTTAACTGTTTAATATTATTTCTTCAATTAATGATTATTTAAAGGAATAAAACAAGGAAAAATAGAAATACCCACTGAAAAATATCTTTTATATTTTTCCCAGCCTAGTTATGTATACTAACAGTTAAATAAAACGTTTGGGTAATTTTGGAAACTGTTTTCTATTTATTTCAATTTTTATTGGAATAAATGCTCAAAAATCATAAAATATAATTAAACAGCTTGGAAATCCATTTTTATATTTTTCCCAGCTTAGTATTATGTAATAACAGTTAAATAAAAAGTTTTAGAATTTGTATCCTTTGAATGCTATTTTTCGTGAATTTATGTTCTTATAAAGACTTAAAATTTTGGAAAATCAATATCCCAAAGTTGTAATTAATCGCACGACTTGTAGAATTTCATTATTTCAGAAAAAGTGTAACCAATTATTCCAATACTAAAACATAAATTGGCATTTCGCTATATGTAGAGTTTAGTATATTAGCATTAGATTTCGACATGGAAACTCACTAGTATGTGTTTGATGTCGTAGGATCCCGGTAGTAAGACGTTGGTGCATCCCGAAGTACCACTTTTACCTACACGAAACATTGTGAGTATTCACCACTCCCCTATTTTCGGTTTTTAAATGTTTTGGGGTGGAAAAGCATGTCCTGAACTTTTTATGTTCGTTGTATTTATTTGACTCGTATAAACTTGGTTGCTATATTTTTCATATTGTGAGTATTCAACAATCCCCTATTTTCGATTTTTAAATGTTTTGGGGTGGAAAAGCATGTCCTAAACTATTTATATTCGTTGTATTTATTTGACTCGTATAAACTTGGTTGCTATATTTTGCTTATTGTGAGTATTCACGCACTCCCTTATTTTCAGTTTTTATGTTTTGGGGTGGAAAAGCATGTCCAGAAAAACTACTGTTTGTATCTAAATTGATTATTATCAAACATGATTGCTATTGTATTGCTATGTTTCTTTATGTATGTCTATGCAACACGGAACATGAGAACTTATCGTACTAAGGCCCTTCCCTTATCTCTAACCATTAACTCTTTGAGCCAATGGTCATTATGGATAGCGCTATTAGGAATTGACAACTCCTCACTCGCCCTATTGCTGGAGTGCATGATACCATATTCATATATGGAACGATAAGCATAGATCTCGATAGGGCTTCAGTCATAGGTTTGGTTGAGACTCATTGTTTGCTCATATACATACAAACCCGTTTCTCGTTATATCAATAAACCTGTATTCATTAATAGCAATCAACTTTGTTTATCATTAAAGCAATGTACTTGTATTTACGAAAAGCCTTATTTCAAGCTCGGTTTTATAAACTTGTGAACTCACCAACTATTTTCATAGTTGACGCTCGTTTTACATGCTTTTTTAGGAAATAATTAGTAAGTGGATATAAAGATTCATCATCATAGAGCATGCTGCATCGTGTTGAAGTTATTTATGAAGTTATTATTTGAACAATGTTGTTTTGGAAAACTTGTACTTTGTTTCTTTTTAAGCTATGGGTTGTAAAATTTTAAATACTGCTATGGTGATGTATCTTTATCTTTTGCAATGAAACCGTTATCGCTGTCATATCTTGCGTTTCCGCTTTAGCGGGGTGTGACTTGTAAGCGTATATATGTAAACGTATTCATGTAACATTTAATGTATTAGTATATACTCATGAATGAACTAACTCTTGTGTGATTCCTTGTACTTGGAATTGTAAGTAGTATTTCATAACTATACCTATTATAGTTACTAGTAATGTACGAGTATAACCGGAAGTATACCTTTGCTAACCAAAGGTGCTGAACAGACTAATGGAACCTTTATACTTATATATGTATACATGATATATAAATAATATTTAGACGACATTAGGACGAGCAACCAATGCCCTAAGGCCACATCCCAACGAGGAAAGGAAATAAAGCGAGCTAAAGTCCTTTAAACATTACATATATAACTATACATATATGGGCATGCATTTGACAATATAAAAGTATAAAAGAAGTTTTGTAATACCTTTGAAAAGTTTAATAACGAAGAAATGATGACTTGATATCAGTTTATAAAATGATTTGAAAGTAGTTTGTTTGATAAGACAGTTTAAGTATAAGGAAAACCTTTGTTTGAAAACACCTTTGTAATAGAGTTTGAAAGGAAACTTACAGAGTGTAAGACAGTTTGATAAAGAGTTTTAAACATGTAAAAACGTTTAAGAAAGTCATTTGAAGAAATCTGTTTGGTAAAACAGTTAACGTATAGTAATTCCATTTGCATGCTAGTTATTAATCACATGTGATTGATATACTAACTAAACATGATTCAACTTGTATTCCCCCTATAAAGCATTTATAAACATTTAAAAGGTTAATTAAGGGGTATGAACTCACTTGATTGATTGAAGAAGTGAGACGAAAATCGAGCAGAACTTTGACTTGGAAAAGTTGTTTTTCTCGGGAATCTCAAAAATTTCGGGAATCTCGGGAACACAAAACCTTCCTTCGGAACTTGAAGGTGATAATCGGGGCTTTGGGAGGGCTTCGGGGGCTTAAACGCAGAGTTTCAGCGCGAGAAAGAAGAGAACTGAGCAATGTAACTCGGAGCCCTTGAAATCTATTTATAGGGGCATATTTTGGGTGCCACGTCATGGCAAAGGGTGTGCCACATCGTGGTGAGTCATCTTATCCTCTTCCATTGATTGTACGCCCTCAGTCACTAGTCGGGTCGCGGCCAACTGTGCCATGTCGTGGCAGACCTGACAGCCTCGGATTTTGGACCCCGAACTTGTAGAATCCGTAACTTTCGCGTACGATCTCCGTTTTCGACGTTCTTTATATGCACGCGTAGATGAAAATATGCTCTACAACTCTCGTTTAGACTCCATCGGCAAATTTTGACTTTATTTTTAATTATTTATTTTTAACTGACCGGGACTGGAAAAGTCCGTTAAAAATCCATAACTTCTTTATCTGATGTCCGTTTTCGTCAGACTTTTTACCGTTGCGCTAATATTGTTGATGCCTTTGATTCGCTTTTAAGTTGTTTTGGCCAAAAACCTCTCGATCGCTAATTCGAGTTTTTAGCTGTCTATTGCTATATCTGGAACTTGGAAATATCATAACTTCCTCATACAAAGTCTGATTTGGACGTTCTTTTTACGTACGTTCACGATTTAATGATATCTACAAATTTCATTTAGATACTTAAAGCTAAAAACTATTGTATTGAAACTTCGCGTTTTACGTCTATCTGTGTTGCCGGTTTTTACCGAGAATCTTCGGTTGATCATAACTTCTTCGTTATAACTCGGATTTTAGCTCTTTATATGTATGGAAACCTTGATACGATTCCTACTACTTTATTTAACCCAGATAAGATTTTAGGAAAGTTAAATTTTGACCTAAATTTGACTAGTGTTACATTTTATTGTCTCGAAATATCGGGTTGTCACATCATCCCCCTGTTAGAGGGAATTTCGTCCCGAAATTAGAGTTTAAGCAGAATTAATAGTCATGCTACGGATAGAAGTTTTATTTTCTCCTCGTGTTCTTAAGTGAACTCAGGTCCTCGCTTGGCATTCCAGCGAATCTTTCACTATCGGGATACGACTTTGCTTCTTTCGTTTGACTTCACTGGTGTGATAACTCTTCTTGGTCGAACGTATGTTGAATGTTTTTGTGGACTGTGAACATAGTACACCTTGTACCCTAAAAGTAGTGTCTCCAGATCTTCAGAGCAATTTCCGCTGCTCCTGACTCAAGATCATGTGTTGTATAGTTAACTTCCTGTGTCTTAAGCTGTCTTGAGGTATAGACAGTGACCTTTCCTCTAGCATAAGAACACAACCAATTCATACTGATTATGACGGAAAAAATGTGGGGTCGATTAGATGTCGTGAAGATCTAAAAGAAAGTATGATTACTCGTGAATTAAGGAAAAAGGATAGGTACTTTTGTTCCATCTGTCTCTCTTGTCCCAATTGGCGGGAAGGGCATGTGTTTGGCTTCTAAGTTTATTCGCATGTGTGACAACCCAAGTTGTTCCATTACATTTCCCCGTTACCGTTAACGGAATATTCCACTGTATAAAAGTTCCGTTAATTAGAGGGCGTCAATTTAATAAACATTCCATTTGTTTACATTTAGTATGCCGTTAAGTCGTGATAAAAGGAAATAAAAACACAGGACACACATTTCCATTTATTGGGAAAATGTCAAATTTTATTATTACGACCACTAAATCGGGTGCGACCAAAAGCCCCGTTTAACGGCAGTATCGGGTAAAAATCCCACTGAGCCCCGACTGTGAACCCTATATAAGGGTGAGTGGAGTCCATTGGAGACTTTTTACACTCTCTCTCTATACTCTCTCTAGACCCGTTTTCACCCCGAATCCGCAACCAAACGCTTCCAAATTGTAAGTCCGCTTACCCTAGCTTGTTCTAAACATTTCTAGCTGTAATTATAGCCCAAAAACCATCCAAGAAGGCATGGGATAAGGAGTTTACGGCCCAGGAAGACTCTAGGGCCGTAAACCCCCAAAATGGTGCCAAACATGCCTTTAAACTTGCCCTTAAGCTTGGAAACTAATAGGGGATATAGCCTAGGAGTGTTTAAACATCAAAACACAATGAATAGGAGCATAAAAGTGAGTTTACGGCCCAAGCTCATGCTTAGGCCGTAAACCCCCTCAAAACCTTGTCTAAATGCCTCCAAACACTCCCAAACCACACTAAGGCTTAGCATATAAATTAAGGGCTTAGTTCTTTGGCTTTAGATCACTTAAACACATTAAAATGAAGGATAAAAAGGAGTTTACGTTTCAGGTCTATACCAAGGCCGTAAACTCCCCAAAACATGCCCAAAATGTGGTTTTTGCCCCCCAAATGACCTTAGGCTATTTCTATAAAATGCTAGGAAGGATTTAAGGACTTAAACTCATGAAATGGTAGGGTAAAAAGGAGTTTACAGCCCAAGCAAGTGTCTAGGCCGTAAACTCCCCAAAACACATCCAAATGTTAGATTTAATCCCCCAAAATAGCATCACACTTCATTAGAAATTGCTAGAAAGGTAATAGGGGCTTAAAACTTCACTTAACTCAAAGATTGAGAGTTTACGGCCGTAAAATCCCATAGGAGTGTCTCTAGGCCGTAAACTCCTATAAAGTGCCCTTAGAAGCCTTAACCCCATTCATGCCTTTTAGGAAAAGTGCTTGGAATAATTCTATGATGCTAGTAGAAGCCTTAAACACCCTAGAACCCATCACCATGAGTTTACGACCGTAAACTCATGGTGAGATGTCCCTGGGCCGTAAACTCAACATTTGGAAGTGTACTCTTGGATAGTAAGCTCCATTCCTTAGCCATTGACACCCTTAAACGCTACCCGGGACACCCCAAACACTTAGCCAAAGTGTTTTCCGCTCTTGTGAGCGCGTATATGTGTTTAATTAGTATTATATATGCTAATTGTATGTGAACATATGCTATCATATGTTAAATAGGTCATTGTGTGTGTTCGAGTTCTTGCGTGACACCGAACGCCCAAACGACACCTTCGTCGGACCTACTTACGCCAGGTGAGTTCATACCCCTGAATGAACCTTTTAAATGTTTTTACATGTTTTATAGGGGGGGGGGAATACAAGTTAAACAAGCCAGTTATCATATCAATCACATGTGATTGATAACCCGCATGCACAAGATTTTACCACTGTACACTGTTTTACCGAGTAGGACACTATAAATGGCTTTCAAAAAGGGTTTTTCACTTGTTCAAGTTCTTACTTTTATTGCTTATCAAAGATCCATTTTCAAACTGATTTATAAAAGATTCCCAAAGATTTCTAAAGGCTTTCACACTTATTTTATCAAAGGATACAAATGCGATTTTCCTGAATAATAAGGTTTTCCAAGGTTTTCATGAATGCTTTCGCTTGTTAGTTACTGCTGCTTCACTTTTATTTATTTTAAATTCCTACTCGATAATGCTTTCACTTCGCGATACGCTTATACCGGATTTTGTCTCTATATCGCTTATACTTGTAGCCTCTTATACTTGATAGACGTTCTTACTTCACTTATTGTCGACTCTGCTTCGTAATACACTTATACTTGGTACACTTATACTTCACGATTCGATTATCCCACCCTGTACGCTTATACTTCACGACTCGGATATTTCACTGTACACTTATACTTCACTGTATGATTCCACTTAATACACACTCAAGCGTAGTTAGATGTATGTTTATGCTTGTATAGATGTATATAAATAATGATTGAAGGACTTAGGAAGGCTTGTCTGCCCTATTTCCTTTTCTTCGTTGAGATGTGGTCTGGCGGGATCGGATGTCCATCTGAAATTCGTTCGATTCATTAGTATTATATATTATGTACACGAGCATAGACATACGAGTTTTCTTCAGTCAATTCAGTTAAGAGTCTCTACCTCTAGGTCAGCACTTACATTAGAAACCTACTACCCACTGTTTGGAAGTCATTACCCACTATTTGGGATGCATCTTCGGGACACGGCCTTCTCCGTCGTCTAGTTGGTAACCAGAGTCTCCTGTAGGGAGAGCGGACATTGTGTGTATAGATCTATACGGGATTGACACCCCCGCACCCTGTCTGCTAGCTACAGTCCACGGCTCACCAAGCCAAGGGGTGACAAATGTCACATTATATAGACTCTTGTAGGGCGTCGGGTACTCTAGTGTCGGTTAGTATGGTTACGAGTATCCCGGGTTACCTTATAATTCTTTGGCCTTAAGGTAACGGTATTTCGCCAGCTATTTTACACTGTATGCTGGTAATTCATTTTCAGAGTCACACTGTTTTGACCTTACAAGACGTATCTTTCATTTGATACTGTCTGGGGTATGTCTCCTCTGTTTTGACCTTACAAGACGTATCCTTCATCTGATGCTGTCTGGGGTCTATATCCACTGTATTCACAGAATTCACTGTGTTTACTGTTTTAGACTTCGCCAGATGTATCTTTCATTTGATATTGTCTGTGGTCCGTATTCATTGTATTGGACCTTACTAGTTGTACCTTGCATTTGGTACCTTCTGGGGTCTGTGTCTTCACTTGTTAGACTGAACCAGGCATGTCGTTCGTTTGATACTTTCCTGGAGTCTATGGTTCCTTGCCTTAGTCATCAGTCCTCACTGCTAAGGCATATGATATTCCCTGATGTCGTTTACTTTCCTCAATAATCAAATTCAATATTTTGATAATGATAGCAACTTAGGGAAAACTACTTTTTACCACACATCACTGCCAGTCTTGGTAGAAGGCTGCTTTATTTAAAGAAAATACAGGATTTTCTGGAAAGGACTCTAATACACTAAAATCTCTTAAACTATTACTTTATTAAGTTATTTGAATGAAATGTCACTAAATGCTTATGAACTCATCAGCATTTGTAAAAATGCTGATACTTGCTTTTCAAATAACTTGTATTCTCAGGTTAGCATTAGACAGGTACATCCCCAGAGCTGTTGATGAAGATAGCTTAGTACCATGCTGTATTTATTCTATTACGTGTATTACTTTGATACCTTGTTAAGTAACCATGTTAAATTATTCTATTAATGCAATGTTTTGTTGTACTTTGATTACTATAATGCATGTATTGTGATACTTGACATGACGTCATCCACCCCAGAACGTTTCCGCCGTTCCGGTTTTGGGGTGTGACAGCATGGTAGCACGATCACTCATATTCTTAGGCAGTCTCCATCCTGAAGTTCATATTAGAACTCATACCTGGTTCATCAATCACAGTTTCGCGTATACGAGTCGTATATAATTGAGATTGAAAAGTTAGTTGAATAAATGATTCTTCCTGAAGCCCACATCCCAACGAGGAAAAGAAGTTTAAGTGGAATCATCAATTCTAAGTCTGTATAACCTTGATTATATACCACCCTTGCATATACATTCTTCAACGATAGATCAACCTTACGGGTCTTTGGATTGAACTTGACGTACTGTACGAGTGGTACTCTGGGAGGTTTGCTGAGGTTTCTTCGGAAAGGTTACGAAACATAAGGTACTCTATGCATGAGTACTTCGGAGTTCTGGAATGACATCTTCGCTAGAAAGACGTTTTCGGAGAAGGAGACGTACGCACGAAACTGGTATTGGATGGATCGAATTGACTCAAGTTGTATGATAATGTTGGACTTACTTAGAAGTAAAAGATATTAGATTTGAACATAAAAGCGTTATAGACAAAACACAACGGTGCAACTTTTAACAGAGTTACAACACTTTAGAGTAACTACAGGAATACTGCTGCGAACAAAGTATACTACAAAAGGAAAGTATACGCAACACGGGGGTCCCTTAACTAACGAGATCTCGCAAAAGATAAGACTCAAGTTGCATTAGCTTTAAACATGTTTTAAAAACATACATAATACTGACGATTGGAAGTGAACCTATACTATAGTAGGGTCATTCGTTGCCACTTTCCATTCTGAGGTCAAACTCCTCCGGATTCGCCGTCGTTCTTCTCTGTTGGACAGTCCCTCTTGAAGTATCCCATTACACCTCATAGATGGTATATTCGATAGATTTCGACAATGGTGTTTGAAGTAATGTGTTGGGTACGAGTCCTGCAACAATTGGTAGTATGTCCGTTCTTGTTGCATTTAAAGCAGTGTAACGGACGACAACTACCCAGATGATGGAAGCTGCACTTATTGCATTTCGGTAGGTTTCCGGCATACTGCCTAGCTAGTGTAGGGACAATTGGGATACCAGAAGGGATGGTAGTAGGAGGTACAAATGTCGTGGCTGTGAAGGTTGCCACATGTTGTTGTCTTTTGCTCGCCCCTTAGGGTGATTTGCCTTTAGCTTTAGCCCAGAACTTTCGTTTGTTATTCTTGGGATTTGGATTCAGGGTGTCGTGGTAGTTTGTTGCTCGTTGAGGTACTTGATTGTTACTTGGATTGGAATTATCGTTAACTCCCTCTAACATTCGCGTTGTTAGCGTTAAGGTGGGTCAGAACAGCTGACACGGCAGCCGAGACTGCAGCTTGAAAGGTAGCTGCATCAATCTGAAGAGTTGGTGTTTGGTTGATGGGTTGATCGTTTTTCTTCAGCGACATGATTCTGTTACACGGAAAGGAAATGAATTTGTGAGCGAGTATGGTTGAACCTAGACGTAGTTCGATCGTTCATGTAAAGAATAGAAGTATGTTCTCGAAGGTTTGACCTACATCCCTATGATGCAGTCCCGGTACAAAATAGGAGTATGTTCACGAAGGTGTGACCTACATCCTGTCACACCCCAAAACCGGAACGGCGGAAACGTTCTAGGGTGGATGACGTCATGTCAAGTATCACAACATATGCAGTATAGTAATCAAAGTACAACAACCATTGCATTAATATTAATAGTTTTACATGGTTTACATTGTATAGAATCATTAAAATAATACAAGTAATAATGTAAGTGCAGCTCGGTACTAATTTTTCTTCACCAAAAGCGCCTGAGATGTACCTGTCTATTGCTGACCTAAGAATACAAGTTATTTTGAAAGCGAGTATCAGCATTTTTATAAATGCTGGTGAGTTCATAAGTCTTTAGTGTCATTTGTGTAAGTTCAAAATAACTTTATAAAAGTGGTAGTTTAGAGTCTACATTGGATTAGAGTCCTTTCCATAAAATCCTATATTTTTTTAATTAAAAGTAGTCTTCTACCAAGACTTGACAGAGTATTGTTGCAAAAGTAATTTTTCCCTTAAACACAATCATTACCAAAATACGGTGTTTGATTTTAAAGAAAGTAGGAGAATATCAGGGAAAATAACGTATGCCTCAGCAGTGAAGACTGTTGACTAAGGCAAAATAGATCATAGACTCCAGGAAAGTATCGAATGAACGACACGCCTGGCTCAGTCTAATAAAAGAGATACAGACCCCAGACGGTATCGAATGAATGATACGTCTAGCAAGATCTAAAACAGAGAGATACAGACCCCAGACAGGATCAAATGAATGATATGTCTAGCAAGGTCTAAAACAAAGAGACACAGACCCCAAACAGGATCAAATGAATGATACGTCTAGCAAGGTCTAAAAACAAAGAGATACAGACCCCAGACAGGATCAAATGAATGATACGTCTAGTAAGGTCTAAAACAGAGAGACACAGACCCCAGACATGATCAAATGAATGATACGTCTAGCAAGGTCTAAAACAAAGAGACACAGACCCCAGACAGGATCAAATGAATGATACATCTAGCAAGGTCTAAAAACAAAGAGATACAGACCCCAGACAGGATCAAATGAATGATACGTCTAGTAAGGTCTAAAACAGTGGATACAGACCCTAGGCAGTATCAATTGAATGATACGTCTAGCAACGTCCAAAAACAGTGTAATTCTAGGTGTGTATATTCGAGGTGTGTATTTTCTAGGTGTGTATTTCCAGCATACAGTGTTAAGCGTCGTTACCTTAAGGCCATGAATTATAAGGTAACCCCGAGATACTCGTAACCATACTGATAGAAACTAGAGAACTCGACGCCCTACAAGCGTCAAAATAAAGATGTGACATTTGTCACCCCTTGGCTTGGTAGGCCGTGGACTGTAGCTAGCAGTCAGTGTGCAGGGGTGTCAATCCCGTATAGATCTATACACACAATGTCCGCTCTCCCTACAAGAGACTCTGGTTACTAACTAGACAACGGAGAAGGCCGTGTCCTGAAGATGTATCCCGAATAGTGGATTCTGATGTAAGTGTTGGACTAGCAGTAGAGACTCATAACTGAACCGATCAATGTCTATACATGTATATATGATATATAATTAATGATCAAACGACCTTCGGATGGATATCCGATCCCACCAGACCACATCTCAACGAAGAAAAGGAAATAGGGCGAACTAGTCTTCCTAAGTCCTTTAATCATTATTTATATAACTAGTACAGGCATACGTTTAACTAAGTGGAAGCGTATCGTGAAGTAGAAGCGTATCGTGAAGTAGTAGCGTATCGTGAAGTAGAAGCGTATCGTGAAGTAGTAGCGTATTGTGAAGTAGAAGCATATCGTGAAGTAGTAGCGTATCGTGAAGTAGAAGTGTATCGTGAAGTAGTAGCGTATTGTGAAGTATAAGCGTATCGTGAAGTAGAAGCGTATATAAGTATAAGTGAAGTAGAAGCGTATCACTAAGTAGAAGTGTTTCACGAAATAAAAGCGTTATCAAGTAGGAGCATTAACTAAGTAGAAGTGAAGTAGTAGTATCTTAACCAAGTAGGAGTATAAAAACATGGAAGAAACTTTGATGAAAACTTTGGAAAACCTTTATACATAAGAAAATCACGTCTTGGTATTCTTTTGTAAAATAAGTTTGAAAACCTTTCGTAAATGAGTTTTAAATGAAACTTTGATAAAACATTCGGCGTGAGAGTCAATTTGAGGAAAGCTTTGTACAAGTAAAGACGTTTTAGAAAACCATTTATAGTATCATACTTGGTAAAACAGTTGACAGTGTAGTAAATCCTTGTGCATGCGGGTTATCAATCACATGTGATTGATATGATAACTGGCATGTTTAACTTGTATTCCCCCCATAAAAACATGTAAAAACATTTAAAGGTTAATTCGGGGGTATGAACTCACCTGTTGTAAGTGGATCCGACGGAGGTGCCGGTATAGGATGCTAAGTGTCAAGTGAGGACTTGACCACACACGAGAATCCTATTTAACATGTAATGATACATTTAAGTATCTAGTTAGTCATTTAATAACTAATTTAAGCAAGTAAGGATGTCTTACGACATAAAAACACTTTGCTACAAGTGTTAGAAGTGTCAAGGGTTGCATAAAACGTGTGTATGGGCTCACTTTGGAGTTTACTCCTCAAATGAAGGCCCTTATGGGTGTTTACGGTTTCAAGACCCTTTCCCCCATGATTTTACGACTGTAAACTCATGGTAGTAGTGTCATGGGATGCTTATAGGTCTTAACTCACTCATGGAGTCATGCTAGAGTTGAATCAAGGGCTAAGGAAGTGATTGGGGCTCAAAATGGGCACACAATGGAGTTTATGGTCCATAGTTTACTCCATGATGAGTTTACGGCCGTAAACACATGAGTTTACGGTCGTAAACTCATGTTGGCCCATTCCTTTAGTTGTTTGGTGGTTCTAACTCATGTATGTAAGGTTCTAGTGGCTTTTAGAGGCGTAGGAAGGTGTTTAGGGCACTTAAACACCTTGGAAAGGTGTTTACGGTCTAAGGAGATACATGTGGGGAGTTTACTACCTTAAACACATGAGTTTACGGTAGTAAATTCATGTTAGTCCCTAAATCATGCGTTTTTGTGGTTGTAGGTTAAGCATACGAAGTTCTAGGTCCAATTCCAAGCCATACAAAGTGTTAAGGGCACTTTAACACCCTTTGTGGGTGTTTATGGTCTAAGGATGCGTGTTTACGGTCCAAGAACCTTCTTGGGCCGTAAATTCAAGTGTGACATCATTTAGTATGCTTTGGTGCATAAAATGAAGGAAAACGAGGTTCTATGCACTCTAGGAAGTTCATGGAAGCCCTAGGAGTTGTTTGAGGGGTAGTTTAACACCATAAAAGGTGTTTATGGTCCATGAACATGGGTTTATGGTCCAAGAATATTCTTAGACCGTAAACTCATGTTTACTCTCCATTTGGTCTGATTTTGGTGTTCTAGGTCCTTTCGGGTAAGCCTCTAAGCCATTTCTAAGCATAAGAAGTGTTTTGGAAGGGTTTTTGGGTATCAAAACCCCTTTATGAGTGTTTACGGTCCATGTAGGTGTTCATGGACCGTAAACTCATGTTCTTGGTGTTTCCGGATGATTAAGTCACGAATTTGCAAGCTAGATAAGTTAGATAACAAGCTAGGAAGGTTAACTTACCGATTTGGAGCTTGAATGAGTGATTTTTGACCAAAACCCGTTTGTAGAGAGAGAGGGTTTAAGGTGGGTAAAAAAGGTGGGAGTGAATCCCACTCTTCCCTTATATAGGGTGGAGCTTATGACTTGGCTGGGGTTCTCCTGACACCAACCGCGAACGAGTTTTTCACCACTTCCTTAATCACGACAAATTTTAAAATTATACCGCCTTAATTTTTGTTCGCTTGACGAATATTATTTAAAATATTCCAACGGGTTTAATTCCGGTCAAAAATATTTTCGGGATAAATTTGGCTAATTTTTGACGTAACTAATTTCGACGTTAACTTTGATGTTAAAACTAACGGAAATTTTTGGGTTGTCACACATTCCTATGATGCAGTCCTAGTATGGAGTAGAAGTAAATGAATAGAATGGTCTCAAAACGCTTATCGTCCAAACCAGGGTATTATTGGTTGGTGGATAACATGATCCAACCTTTGAAAGAGACTTGGAAATGATTCCGGAGTTAAATTACCATAGTCCAATAACTTGACTAGATGGGGTTTCATATAGACTCTAATGAAAGTGTAGCACCTGGTTATTGGTACGTATTCTGTTATTTAATCTTCAATTATTTTGCATTTTTGGCCTTGGACTCGGCGAGTCGAAGGACTGACTCGTCGAGTAGAAGCGGGATGAGACGCAGAGTTTAAGTTGCAGACTCGGCGAGTCGGGCCCCGGACTCGGCGAGTAGCCGTTGTCTGGACAAAAACCCTAATCTAGGGGTTTGCACCCTATTTAAACGACCTTATGCAGCCTCCATTCCCCCTTTATGCTCCCAAACACTTCTCATAGCAAACCCTAGCCGTTCTTGAGAAAATCTAAGGCTTTTGAGTGATTCTTGTGAGTTTTGACCTCAAGGAAGAAGGAAGAGCATAGAAGGATCAAGAGGAGACTGAAGGATTCGAGTTTGGTTCACCATTTGTAGCTTACAGAAGGTATAGAGCCTGAACCTTGCTCATTCATTTGTTAGATCCCTCTTTGAGGTGATTTAGGGCTTTTATAAGCCATTTTTGGTGGCCAACCATGTTTGCAAACATGGTTGGGGGTTTGAGCTTCTGGATCATGTCATTATTAAAGTCACAAGACAGATTTGGGCTGCTTTTGCACCCAAGGAAGGCCCCATGCAACAAAAGAACCATTTTAGAGCCTTTTAAGCTCAAAAGTCCAATGCATGCACGTAAAGTTTGTAACTTTACGTGCTAGATTGAGTTTAGGGGCTTAGATCTATCTTTTGGACAAGTGTTGTACATCAAAAATCGAAGTTTTAAGGAGGGGAAGTGACCGACTCGACGAGTCCATTCCTGGACTCGGCGAGTCCAAGGGTTCTATCCCATATCTGTGAGGGTCAAAAGGACCAGTTGAGTGTGGAAAGGTTTTAGGGAGTCCTAAGGAGTGACCCAACGTTTTGGACTAAGCAAATTGTTCTGGAAATTCATGGTACTAGGCGAGTCCAAGGCAATCTTCATAAAACTCGACGAGTTGTTCGTTAACTCAGCGAGTCGAGGACAGAACGTGTTCATCGGATGAAGATTAACTTGACGAGTTGTTCATACAACTCGGCGAGTCGGATAAAGGACCATTGAGTATAAGTTAGGAAGTGATCTCATCGAGTCAATGCCTAACTCGATGAGTAGAGACGGGAGTAAAGACAATCGACTAGATATGGACTCGACGAGTTGACAAGCTAACTCGGCGATTCGGGTCAACCGGAAGTTGACTATGACTTTGATTTGGAATCGGTCAGGGGTAAAATAGTTAGTTTACCCTGGGAATAGTATCAATGTCTGATTAAGTGTTTTATGGAATTATAGCCGGGGGATCACCGGAGCAGTTGTCAGACATTTGCGGATCGGCTTTTCAGCAGCCAGCCTTTTGAGGTGGGTTACCTTCCAGTAGGAGTGGGTCTAAGGCCACAATGCCGGCCCATTAATGAGGAGTGTTTAGAAGATGATTGTCTCTGTGATAATTATCTTGGTCTGATATGTGTTTGGTTATGAGCTATATCTGTATGATAGGTTACATGCATGATAGGGATAGTTTCCCTGATAGTGGTCCTTAGGACCAAGGGGTAGGTCAGTACCCGAATATGCCTGATTATATGATTTTATCTTGTTATTGTATGCTAGTGGTAAGGGGTGGAATAGCCCCCAAATACCGGTTGAAAGATACCGATGATGATTACCGGTTGAAAGATATCGATGATGATTACCGGTTGAAAGATACCGATGACGATTACCGGTTGAAAGATACCGTTGATGATTACCGGTTGAAAGATACCGATGGTATTGTATGGTATGTGGTATGTTAGGGGAACTCACTAAGCTTTATGCTTACGGTTTCAGTTTTTGGTTTCAGGTACCTCTTCGTCTAAGGGGAAAGAGCCGGTGGCGTAGCATGGCATCACACACACATATGATTTTCCGCACGGTGTTTCTGGGATTGTACTCTGATATGATATTTGTTTATGTTTTGGGTTTCAAACATGATACTTGATTTTATGAGATGACGTGTTTATACAATATTTTCTAGTGAATGTTTTACGAGATAATTAATTGAAAATGAAATTTTTGGACTTGAATTTTGGGATGTTACAGAAAGCATGATGAAAGCATTTGGACAAGGATTGACATGGAAGTTAGCCGACTGTCGATATCATTGATGTTTAAGATGTAATAGGTTTGGGGAAATTGACCTTGTTGTAGGTCTTACATCATATTCGAAGTAGAAAAGTCTTTGACAGCATAAAGACTTAACTAAAAGTACTTACAGTACAAGGTAGTCACATAGAAAATACTACACAAAACATAGACAGGAACACGGTTCTTTAAAACAAAGAAGGAAGTAAGGTATCTCCTACTGGCGACGGTCACCCCTATGGTGAACCCTTAGTTCGGCTAGTTGACGTTCCATATCAAACAGGTATCTTTCGTACACTTTCTGGCGTACTTGGAGCTCTATGACTTCGACTCGGGTTTCAGCTAGTGCTTGCAGCAGGGTCTCATGGTTTCTCTCAGATCTCTCACTTGTGTGATCAAGGCGATTGGTGCGAATGGTATGCATTCTTGCATTGGCATTAACCTCTTCGATATGTTGGAGAGCCGTCCTGCCCTGAATTTCGTTTCGGGCAACTCTACGGATCAGGATTAGTAGAACTCTGTCTGCTGAGCTCCCTTCGTTTACGTTGTAGAAGCTTCGGTCTCCATTAAACAACATAGGTTGATCTTGATCTTCGCTCCATGTTTCCAAGCATTCTACCAAAGGAGGCGTTGGGACATGAAAAGCGGGACGAGGGTTAGGATTTATAAATGGAGCTACCGGGGGTAGGTTCTCAACCTCGGGTTCAGAGATATCACCACCCGAAAGGTCTTTAGCATGGTGATCATGCAAAGGGATTGGATGATCATTCTCGGGTTCTTCTCCAAACCATCTAGCATTGCCTTCGTTTAGAAGGTACGGGTTGCCATGGGGATGGAGTCTAGCCATGTTATCTACGCGAGAATTGGGGTAAGGAAATAGTTATTAGACGAACTAACTAGATAATTATTAAACGATCTTCATTAGTTACATCACTATTTGTAAAGTGAATACCAGTTATATGTAATCAAAACATGATAGGCCTTCGAATAAGTGACCTTAACTCCAAATTCACAAGGAACAGAGGTAAAGCAAAATTTCACAGATTCTAAGTCTATGACATCCTAGTTACATATAACCTTAGTGCATCCACTTAGCAACTATTGACCTATTAATGAAGATCTTTTTAGTTCTCAAGTAAGTAATTATAGTAACACGAAATACTCCTATAGTATTTTAGACTTATGTCCTGTTCTAGTGATCTCATTGTGGTAGTGTTGGTAAGCTTTTAGACTTGTTGCCACATCAAAACCATTCTTGGGCATGTGCTAATCACTCCTCGGACAAGCATAGTTGATCAGGCTATGCCACTCCCAAGACTGACCATACATCCCCGAGCTTACCTGTGATATTCAACAATCGTAATACTTTTGTTCTTGTCATTGTGACACGGATTTTAGTATGAATGCAGGCACGTATACTTAGTTAAATATTTTATTATTTAAAAGTATAAACTCTTGGTCAGAGTATTTTAATACCATTGTGTTTATAGTTCGTATATCTTTTATGGGTTGATACACTCAATTCACTATAAACAGTGCTCTGATACCAATCCGTTACACCCCAAAACTGAGAACGGTGGAAACGTTCTGGGGCGGAGGACGTCATGTAATGTATCACAACAATGTAAACTAGTAAACAAGCAACAACATCATCCATTGCATTAATAGTATAATTTTAATTACAAGTGTGTTCTTTCATAGTATAAGACAACATAATAATTAATCAAAATAAAAGAGGAGTCTTGATTTATCCGTCTTCACAAAACCTAGTCGTCGTACCTGTCTATTTGTGACCTGAGAATACAAGTTATTTTGAAAGCGAGTATCAACAATAAAGCTGGTGAATTCATAAGTATTAATGTGTCTTTGATTTGTAAATACTATAAAGTAAAGACTTGTAAACATTTGGAGAAAAGTATGAAAATGTTTGTAAGTAATTGTAAACGTTTGAAAACCCTAGAAAATCCTATATTTCCTACTAGTATGAAAGTAGTCTTCTACCAAGACTCGATTGATTTGAAAGTAGTCTTCTACCAAGACCCGACTGTTTTGAAAGTAGTCTTCTACCAAGACCCGACTGTTTTGAAAGTAGTATTCTACCAAGACCTGACTGTTTTGTAGGAAAGCATCACTGTAAATGTGACGGGTTTTCCCTGTTTAACTATTATTATAATAGTTATAGTCTACCTCATCGATTATGTGTATGAGTCACAATATAAAGGTAATAAGGAAAAATAGTTTATCTATATCAAATATATCCTACCTCGTCGTTCATGTAAATGTGTCACAAAATAAAGGAATGAGAATAATATAATAACTAAAGATGTGTCCTTTTGCATTAGGATATTCACGGCGTGGAAACTCGCCGAACAGTACAACCGTGGACACCCGTCGACGCTCTTTTTCCCTACTGTAGCTAACAGCTTTGGGTGTGGAATGGTAAGTCCCGAAACATTTGTAACAGATCCTATGTAATAGTATCTATTGAACGTATTAATGTAGACGTGTTCATGTAAGCGTATCTTTGTAAACGTATCAATGTAAACGTATCTCTGTAAGCGTATCTATGTAAACGTATTCATGTAAGCGTATCTATGTAAATGTACTCATGTGAGCGTATCTCTGTAAACGTATTCATGTAAGCGTATATATGTAAACGTATTCATGTAACATTTAATGTATTAGTATAGACTCATGAATGAACTGACTCTTGTGTGATTCCTTGTACTTGGAATTGTAAGTAGTATTTCATAACTATACCTATTATAGTTACTAGTAATGTACGAGTATAACCGGAAGTATACCTTTGCTACCCAAAGGTACTGAACTGACTAATGGATAATTTATACCTATATATGTATACATGATATATAAATAATATTTAGACGACATTAGGACGAGCAACCGATGCCCTAAGGCCACATCCAACCGAGGAAAGGAAATAAAGCGAGCTAACCGTCCTAAGTCCTTTAAAGAATACTTATATAACTATACATATATGGGCATGCATTTGACAGTATAAAAGTATAAAAGAAGTTTTGTAATACCTTTGAAAAGTTTAATAATGAAGAAATGATGACTTGATATCAGTTTATAAAATGATTTGAAAGAATTTTGTTTGATAAGATAGTTTAAGTATAAGGAAAACCTTTGTTTGAAAACACCTTTGTAATAGAGTATGAAAGGAAACTTACAGAGTGTAAGACAGTTTGATAAAGAGTTTTAAACATGTAAAAACGTTTAAGAAAGTCATTTGAAGAAATCTTTTTGGTAAAACAGTTAACGTATAGTAATTCCATTTGCATGCTAGTTATTAATCACATGTGATTGATATACTAACTAAACATGATTCAACTTGTATTCCCCCCATAAAGCATTTATAAACATTTAAAAGCATTTAAAAGGTTAATTAAGGGGTATGAACTCACTTGATTGATTGAAGAAGTGAGACGAAAATCGAGCAGAACTTCGACTTGGAAAAGTTGTTTTTCTTGGGAATCTCAGAAATTTCGGGAATCTCGGGAACACAAAACCTTCCTTCGGAACTTGAAGGTGAAAACCGGGGCTTTGGGAGGGCTTCGGGGGGTTAAACGTAGAGTTTCGGCGCGACAAAGAAGAGAACTGAGCAATGAAACAATGCACTGATACCAATCTGTCACACCCCAAAACCGAGAACGGCAGAAACGTTCTGGGGCGGAGGACGTCATTTAATGTATCATAACAATGTAAAGTAGTAAACAAGCAACAACATCATCCTTTGCATTAATAGTATAATTTTAATTACAAGTGTGTTCTTTCATAGTATAAGACAACATAATAATTAATCAAAATAAAAGAGGAGTCTTGATTTATCCGTCTTCACAAAACCTAGTCGTCGTACCTGTCTATTTGTGACCTGAGAATACAAGTTATTTTGAAAGCGAGTATCAGCAATAAAGCTGGTGAATTCATAAGTATTAATGTGTCTTTGATTTGTAAATACTATAAAGTAAAGACTTGTAAACATTTGGAGAAAAGTATGAAAATGTTTGTAAGTAATTGTAAACGTTTGAAAACCCTAGAAAATCCTATATTTCCTACTAGTATGAAAGTAGTCTTCTACCAAGACCCGACTGTTTTGAAATTTGTCTTCTACCAAGACCCGATTGTTTTGAAAGTAGTATTCTACCAAGACCCGACTGTTTTGTAAGAAAGCATCACTGTAAATGTGACGGGTTTTCCCTGTTTAACTATTATTATAATAGTTATAGTCTACCTCGTCGATTATGTGTATGATTCACATTATAAAGGTAATAAGGAAAAATAGTTTATCTATATCAAATATATCCTACCTCGTCGTTCATGTGAATGTGTCACAAAATAAAGGAATGAGAATAATATAATAACTAAAGATGTATCCTTTTGCATTAGGATATTCACGGCGTGGAAACTCGCCGAACAGTACAACCGTGGACACCCGTCGACGCTCTTTTTCCCTACTGTAGCTAACAGCTTTGGGTGTGGAATGGTAAGTCCCGAAACATTTGTAACAGATCCTATGTAATAGTATCTATTAAATGTATTAATGTAGACGTGTTCATGTAAGCGTATCTCTGTAAACATATCTCTGTAAGCGTATCTATGTAAACGTATTCATCTAAGCGTATCTATGTAAATGTACTCATGTGAGCATATCTCTGTAAACGTATTCATGTAAGCGTATATATGTAAACGTATTCATGTAACATTTAATGTATTAGTATAGACTCATGAATGAACTGACTCTTGTGTGATTCCTTGTACTTGGAATTGTAAGTAGTATTTCATAACTATACCTATTATAGTTACTAGTAATGTACGAGTATAACCGGAAGTATACCTTTGCTACCCAAAGGTGCTGAACTGACTAATGGATAATTTATACCTATATATGTATACATGATATATAAATAATATTTAGACGAGATTCGGACGAGCAACCGATGCCCTTAGGCTACATCCCAACGAGGAAAAGGAAATAAAGCGAGCTAACCGTCCTAAGTCCTTTAAACATTACTTATATAACTATACATATATGGGCATGCATTTAACAATATAAAAGTATAAAAGAAGTTTTGTAATACCTTTGAAAAGTTTAATAACGAAGAAATGATGACATGATATATGTTTATAAAATGATTTGAAAGTAGTTTGTTTGATAAGACAGTTTAAGTATAAGGAAAACCTTTGTTTGAAAACACCTTTGTAATAGAGCTTGAAAGGAAACTTACAGAGTGTAAGACAGTTTGATAAAGAGTTTTAAACATGTAAAAACATTTAAGAAAGTCATTTGAAGAAATCTGTTTGGTAAAACAGTTAACGTATAGTAATTCCATTTGCATGCTAGTTATTAATCACATGTGATTGATATACTAACTAAACATGATTCAACTTGTATTCCCCCCAAAAAGCATTTATAAACATTTAAAAGCATTTAAAAGGTTAATTAAGGGGTATGAACTCACTTGATTGATTGAAGAAGTGAGACGAAAATCGAGCAGAACTTTGACTTGGAAAAGTTGTTTTTCTCGGGAATCTCAGAAATTTCGGGAATCTCGGGAACACAAAACCTTCCCTCGGGACTTGAAGGTGAAAACCGGGGCTTTGGGAGGGCTTCGGGGGCTTAAACATAGAGTTTCGGCGCGAGAAAGAAGAGAACTGAGCGATGAAAGAATGCTCTGATACCAATCTGTCACGCCCCAAAACCGAGAACGGCGGAAACATTCTGGGGCGGAGGATGTCATGTAATGTATCACAACAATGTAAAGTAGTAAACAAGAAACAACATCATCCATTGCATTAATAGTATAATTTTAATTACAAGTGTGTTCTTTCATAGTATAAGACAACATAATAATTAATCAAAATAAAAGAGGAGTCTTGATTTATCCGTCTTCACAAAACCTAGTCGGCGTACCTGTCTATTTGTGACCTGAGAATACAAGTTATTTTGAAAGCGAGTATCAGCAATAAAGCTGGTGAATTCATAAGTATTAATGTGTCCTTGATTTGTAAATACTATAAAGTAAAGACTTGTAAACATTTGGAGAAAAGTATGAAAATGTTTGTAAGTAATTGTAAACGTTTGAAAACCCTAGAAAATCCTATATTTCCTACTAGTATGAAAGTAGTCTTCTACCAAGACGCGACTGTTTTGAAAGTAGTCTTCTACCAAGACCCGACTGTTTTGAAAGTAGTATTCTACCAAGACCCGACTGTTTTGTAAGAAAGCATCACTATAAATGTGACGGGTTTTCCCTGTTTAACTATTATTATAATAGTTATAGTCTACCTTGTCGATGATGTGTATGAGTCACAATATAAAGGTAATAAGGAAAAATAGTTTATCTATATCAAATATATCCTACCTCGTCGTTCATGTGAATGTGTCACAAAATAAAGGAATGAGAATAATATAATAAATAAAGATGTATCCTTTTGCATTAGGATATTCACGGCGTGGAAACTCGCCGAACAGTACAACCGTGGACACCCGTCGACGCTCTTTTTCCCTACTGTAGCTAACAGCTTTGGGTGTGGAATGGTAAGTCCCGAAACATTTGTAACAGATCCTATGTAATAGTATATATTAAACGTATTAATGTAGACGTGTTCATGTAAGCGTATCTCTGTAAACGTATCTATGTAAACGTATCCCTGTAAGCGTATCTATGTATACGTATTCATGTAAGCGTATCTATGTAAATGTACTCATGTGAGCGTATCTCTGTAAACGTATTCATGTAAGCGTATATATGTAAACGTATTCATGTAACATTTAATGTATTAGTATAGACTCATGAATGAACTGACTCTTGTGTGATTCCTTGTACTTGGAATTGTAAGTAGTATTTCATAACTATACCTATTATAGTTACTAGTAATGTACGGGTATAACCGGAAGTATACCTTTGCTACCCAAAGGTGCTGAAAAGACTAATGGAACCTTTATACTTATATATGTATACATGATATATAAATAATATTTAGACGACATTAGGACGAGCAACCAATGCCCTAAGGCCACATCCCAACGAGGAAAGGAAATAAAGCGAGCTAACCGTCCTAAGTCCTTTAAAGAATACTTATATAACTATACATATATGGGCATGCATTTGACAGTATAAAAGTATAAAAGAAGTTTTGTAATACCTTTGAAAAGTTTAATAATGAAGAAATGATGACTTGATATCAGTTTATAAAATGATTTGAAAGTAGTTTGTTTGATAAGATAGTTTAAGTATAAGGAAAACCTTTGTTTGAAAACACCTTTGTAATAGAGTATGAAAGGAAACTTACAGAGTGTAAGACAGTTTGATAAAGAGTTTTAAACATGTAAAAACGTTTAAGAAAGTCATTTGAAGAAATCTTTTTGGTAAAACAGTTAACATATAGTAATTCCATTTGCATGCTAGTTATTAATCACATGTGATTGATATACTAACTAAACATGATTCAACTTCTATTCCCCCATAAAGCATTTATAAACATTTAAAAGCATTTAAAAGGTTAATTAAGGGGTATGAACTCACTTGATTGATTGAAGAAGTGAGACGAAAATCGAGCAGAACTTCGACTTGGAAAAGTTGTTTTTCTTGGGAATCTCAGAAATTTCGGGAATCTCGGGAACACAAAACCTTCCTTCGGAACTTGAAGGTGAAAACCGGGGCTTTGGGAGGGCTTCGGGGGCTTAAACGTAGAGTTTCGGCGCGAGAAAGAAGAGAACTGAGCAATGTAACAATGCACTAATACCAATCTGTCACACCCCAAAACCGAGAACGGCAGAAACGTTCTGGGGCGGAGGACGTCATGTAATGTATCATAACAATGTAAAGTAGTAAACAAGCAACAACATCATCCATTGCATTAATAGTATAATTTTAATTACAAGTGTGTTCTTTCATAGTATAAGACAACATAATAATTAATCAAAATAAAAGAGGAGTCTTGATTTATCCGTCTTCACAAAACCTAGTCGTCGTACCTGTCTATTTGTGACCTGAGAATACAAGTTATTTTGAAAGCGAGTATCAGCAATAAAGCTGGTGAATTCATAAGTATTAATGTGTCTTTGATTTGTAAATACTATAAAGTAAAGACTTGTAAACATTTGGAGAAAAGTATGAAAATGTTTGTAAGTAATTGTAAACGTTTGAAAACCCTAGAAAATCCTATATTTCCTACTAGTATGAAAGTAGTCTTCTACCAAGACCCGACTGTTTTGAAAGTTGTCTTCTACCAAGACCCGACTGTTTTGAAAGTAGTATTCTACCAAGACCCGACTGTTTTGTAAGAAAGCATCACTGTAAATGTGACGGGTTTTCCCTGTTTAACTATTATTATAATAGTTATAGTCTACCTCGTCGATTATGTGTATGATTCACATTATAAAGGTTGTTGGGCTGAAAAGAGTTTTGATGTTGCGTCTTTTGGGCTCGTTAGATTAGCCTTTTATTCTCCGGTTTGGGCCTGTCCAACCGAGAGCCTTTTATGTATAGTATTTAAGTTAATGCTTGCATGCATATTAGTTTAAGATTCAAGAGATTATCGATATAGCGATTTGTCAAGAGTACAATATTTTCCAGTAATCGTTCTTGTAATCTTCCAATCCTTTACAGTTGATGTTCTTAATCGAGCTCTTCTAAGGATTTTATTTAATCATTCGACATGTTTGATTCAAGCTGTTTGTTCTTATTATTGCGTTTTTACTGTTTTAAATTCATATACTTGTTCAAGATCTAATCAATCTTCTTAGATTAAAAGTTGTTTTAATCCCATCAATTGGTATCAGAGCAGGAGGCTGTGTAATCGATACACATCTTTTCTGTGAAAAAGATTTCCATTAGGGTTTTCCGCAATCATCGATATTTATTGAGCCGTCATCTTAATTGACGTATCTTAGTATCTATTGTTTTGCCCTAATCTGCTTTATTACAAGTCTGATCTTTGAACAGGTTTTTACGATCATTATGGACGCAACGCAATCAAACCCTATTAATATTTCCAACAACATCGGTTCGACGACAAAGATTCCAATCTTGTACACCCATGACTATGAAGTATGGGCGCATCATTTCGAAGATTATGTGATTGGATCGGAGGACAATGGTTATCTCATATGGGAAGCCATCATCAGTGGACCGTTTTCTCATTCTACGACGGCCAGAATCATTAAGACGCAAAAAGAGTACAATGATCTGCTCAAGGACGTGACGAATATCGCGCAAGATGAAAAAGACAAACTCCAGTGCAATATTAAGGCACTTAGGTTGATCAGATTCGCCCTTCAGTCCGACACATTCAGGCTGGTCAGCTCATGCACTACGGCGAAGGAAGTGTGGGATAGACTTCGCGAACTGTATTCCACAGACGAAGATCTTGAACATTCCATCCAAACCTTACTTCTATCTGAATTTGGTGAATTCAGGCAAGGGGCCGAAGAAACTATGACCCAGACGTTTGATCGCTTCAATCATCTTCTCAGCAAGATGATCAAACACGACATTGAAAGGAAGCTCATCGAACAAAAGGTTACTTTCTTGAACGGACTGCGATCTGAATGGAGAACAGTTGTTTCCACAGTCAAAGCCCATGAACAGTTTAAATCATATTCTTTGGCGAAACTGGTGGGTATTCTAAAGTCCCAAGAGAAGATTGTGGTTCAAGAGAAGAATGTTGTCTCTAGTCTTGGTTCGTTGGCCCTCCTATCTAAAAGTAAAGCTGTGGTGGAGGATGAAGAGCTCAACTTGGAAGAATATGACCTCTCAACTGAGGATTATGCCATGATGGTATCCAATCCTAAGAGGTTCATAAAGAAGAGATTCCCCAGCAACAAAAACCGAAACTGGCAGGGGAGTTACAGCTCAGAAAAAGCAAACAATGAACCGAAAGCTGAGGAGCCCAAAAAGGAACCGAAAGCAGATGGCGATTCCGGAGTAAGCTGTTTCTATTGTGGTGGCAAGAACCACTACGCTAAGGACTGTGTTCTTAAGAAGATGGCTAAAAAGGACAATGGAAATGATGAGGAAGCTGTGCTGCAGAAGAGATTGGATGAGTTGAGAAAGAAGAAGTCTACCGCTAACCCTTCTATTAATGCTCTTATTGTGCAGGGTTCGGTCAATGACGATGAGTTCGGTAGCACTGAAGTTTGGTCTACTGACTCAGAAGACGAAGAAGTGAGGAAGCCTACTCATGGAAAGACATATGTGGCTAAGGAGGAAAGCAGTGGTGGAAAATGCTTCATGGTGACTGAAGTGTCTCAAATGAGGGGATACAACACCGATGGAGGAAGCAATGGACCGAAGGTGCAGGAGGATATGTGCTTTACGGCCAAACCACTCAGCCAGCAGTTCAATGAACTCGATGAACTGATAAAGAAGGTACAATCTGCTTTTATTTCATCTAAAGTTCCATCATCCTCATATGAGAAAGAACTAAAAAACGTTAACACAAGAATTTCTCATTTAGATAGTAGCTTAACTCAAACTCGAGTCACCAATTCTAACCTGACTGATCAATTAAGCAGGGTGGCGTCGAAGAGTGAGGAGCGGCGAATGTGGATTGAGTTAAAAGAGTCGGAATTAATTAAAGTTAAAGACGAAAACATTTATTTGCAGAGAGACAATTTGAAATTGTTAAAACAACGAAATGTTTTTTGTTTAATAGCTAAACGTTTATATTCCAATATTACTCAACTTCACTTGGATTGTGAGATAGGCCAAAAGATCCATCGTATGATTTTGCCCTTCCTAGAATTTAAGGAGGATGAAATCGATGCCGAAGCTTACAATTGTGAGAGTGTGATATCGTCTGATGATGTCAACCCAACTTATAAAATTGGACTGGACAAAATTCAGTCCTTCATTAAATCCAAAGACCACAAGGACATGCTCAAAAATCTTTTGGATGAAAATGACAGACTTAAACTGAGAACCGAAACCATACAAAAGTTTGACTCTCTAAACGCCAAAGTAAGCTCAGAAAATAAAATCGATGTTGAAAATGCATCTGAGCTTAACGAGGACGAAAACATGAGTGAAATTTCTGTAGAGGATACGGTTGACTGCTCAGAGTTTGTTCAAAGCGAAACTGAAAACCACAAAAATCTTATTTCTGAAAATTCTGTGGAATTCGCTAGATTGTCCCAACAAAAGTCCCCGAAATTAGTAGAAAAGGCTGTTGTGTATCAAAAGGTCAGGACCACTCCAAATCAAGTATACAAGGTGACTGGAGTAACCGAACATCAAACAGCTGAACTCACAGCTATTGTTAACGAAGACAATGCTGATGGCTGTGATGAGTATTTCTGGGAAGCTCCTATTGATAATGGAAACGAAACCGTCGGCCTGTCTGAAAGAACCTCCTGGATGAAGAAAGGGAGGTACATACCTGAACCCTTGAACAAGCCTGATAGTTTCAGTGAACCAAGTACAAGTGGTACCAAAGAAATTCCTCAAGAGGATGATCGTTTAGCAAAAGAAGACATTCCTTCAACACCTACAGCTCGAAGCGAAACTTCATCAAATACTCCTTCCACTTCCTCAGGGCAAACTGAATCTTCTTCAGATATTCCGTCTGTTCCCTCTGCTCAAAGAAAAACTCCTGAAGTTCAAAAGGAACCAGCCAAGGTGACATAAAAAACGAAAGCGAACGTTCATCATCAACCTAAGCAGATGAGGGATAAAAAGATAGAAAGGAACCAAAGATACAGGAAAAATCTTTCTGAAAGGAAACAATTCTGGCACTCCCAGAACACATACTATACACACAAGGACAAGAATCTGAAGTATGAAAACAATCCTGTACGAAAGCCTGAAAGTTCCTCCAACCGAAAGACAAGGTTCGGTTCACAAGAAAATACCATCCGAAAGCCAAGGTTCAGTTCGCAAGAAGATACCAACCGAAAGCCAAGGTTCGGTTCACAAGAAGAGACCAACCGAAAGTCAAGGTTCGGTTCACAAGAAGATACCAACCGAAAGCCAAGGTTCGGTTCTGAAAAGGACTTCGACCGAAACCTAAGGTTCGGTTCCAAGAACAACTCCAACCGAACGTAGAGGTTCGGCTCTGAAGTCAAAAGAGAACAAGACTCAAAGGTTAACCCCACCAACGATCAAAAGCAAAAGGGTCACCTAGAGTCATCAGCAAGGAAGACATTTCCATCCAAATCCAAATCCTCTCTTCCTAATTCTTCTCGTTCTTCTACTTCTAACCATTCATCTCCATCTTGCTCTAACGCTAATTCCGTTGGTTCTCAAAAACCTCATTCATCTGCTGAACAGAAGGGAAAGCAGAAGGTCGATGAATCCAAACCTGAGTCCAAAACGAACATCCCTAATGTCAATAAAATAAAAGTCTTTACCATTAAAAAGAAAGATGAAACAACTCTAATTAAAAGAACATATCTAGTTGACATCTCTCTTACTATTCCTGTTCCCATGAAAAGCTCACATGGACCCAAGAAACTTTGGGTTCCTAAATCTGCTTAATTTTTGCAGGTTATAAGTGACGAGCAGTTTGACGAAGAATGGTACATCGACAGTGGCTGCTCGCGTCACATGACAGGGAGGAAAGAGGAACTCAGGGAATACAGATCTCTTGCAAATGGTGGCAACGTTAAGTTTGGAAATAACTCTTTCGGCACCATAAAGGGATATGGGATGATAACGAATGGTGATTTTACCATAAGGAAGGTGGCCTATGTGGAAGGACTTCAACACAACCTCATCAGTGTATCTCAGCTTGTCGGAGGTACAGGTCTCAAAATTTCATTCGATGATGAAGGTTCTGAAATCATAGAGAAAAAGACAAAGAAAGTGATTCTGAAGTCAGAGCGAAAGGGTGAAATGTTTCCTCTGAACATGAAACCCATCAAAGGAAACCCAGCCATATGTCTGCTATCAAAAGCTCAATCCGACGAAAGCTGGTTGTGGCACAGAAGACTCTCTCATCTCAATTTCAAAGATATCAACCGACTTGTCATTGGAGGTCATGTTAGGGGTCTTCCATTGCTCAAGTTTGACAGAGAGCATTTATGTTCCGCATGCGAAATGGGAAAGCAGAGTCGTCAAAGTCACCCATCCGTAATTAACACAAAAGTTGTTGAATCACTCGAATTGCTTCATATCGATTTGTGTGGTCCTTCATCTATTGAAAGCATCGGTGGTAGCAAGTACATTCTTGTTATCGTTGATGACTTCTCTCGATTTACATGGGTGTTCTTTCTAAAGCTCAAATCTGAAGCGACTCAAAAGCTGAAAGTGTTTATCAAGCAAATTGAAGTCCAGCTCAAGAAGGTCGTTCGAAACATCAGGAGCGACAATGGTCTCGAATTCAAGAACAGGGAGTTTGAAGAGTTTCTTGCAGAAAAGGGAATTAGCCATAATTTCTCAGCTCCTTACACACCACAGCAGAACGGGATAGTCGAAAGACGAAACCGATCTCTGTGTGAAGCTGCCCGAACTATGTTAAGTTTCGCTTCCTTACCTCTTTATTTTTGGGCTGACGCTATTTCTGCTGCTTGTTATACACAAAACAGGTCCTATCTCAACAAGCGATTCACGCTCACACCATATGAGATATTAAACAACAGGAAGCCCAATGTGAAATTTTTCCACGTTTTTGGCTCAAGGTGTTTCATCTTTAACTCTAAAGAACACCGCAACAAGTTTGATGTCAAAGCCGACGAGGGAATTTTTCTGGGGTACTCACTCACATCCAAGGCGTACAGGGTCCTAAACAAACGAACAAGAAGGATTGAAGAGACATACTATGTGACCTTCGACGATAACTACGTCAAGAAGCTACAGGCCACAGATGACACTGCCGGGGAAATATTTCCTCAAACTGGCCAAGTCACAGTCTCAATCGCCAATTTGTACGAGAAATTTCTGGAACTTTTTGACGAACCGGAAAAAGCTTCTCTCTCCGAAGCAGGTGCAGCTGACAACAAAATAGATCATATGAAGCAGATTGTCGAAGATGCTGCAAGAAGCATGCAGGAAGGAGAATCGCCCACTGATGACTCTCCAACCAACAATGCTTCAGTCGAGGGGGAGCCAAGTTCTCATGTCGAGGGGGAGCAAAGATCTACCACTTCACCCGAAGGTCCTTCACCAACCGAAGGTACCTCTCCAACCGAAGGTGCCCCTCCAAACGAAGGTGCTTCAATGCCTGAAACTCCAGCACCACAAGAAACCCCTGAAACTCATGTTTCTCAAGACTCATCAATTGAGGGGGAGCATGATGATATGACGCTTGATGACGATAGCCAATCTGAGCCCGAAGAGATGATCAATGCTGAACTAGATCCAACCTTCGACCCGAATTACCCTCCTCTTACCAAATGGACCAGAGATCATCCTATCTCTCAAGTAGTTGGTGATGTATCTGATAAGGTCTTGACCCGATCTCAACTGAAGGCAAAACAGACATCCTTATTCTCAAAGGTTGAGTTTTGTATGTTTAACTCATTTGTATCAAAAGTTGAACCGAAGACAGTGAACACTGCCCTCGATCACTCTGATTGGGTTCAAGCAATGCAAGACGAACTGAACGAGTTCGAAAGGAACAAAGTCTGGCGCCTCATTCCAACTCCTCCAGATGCTTCGGTTGTTGGTCTTAAATGGGTTTTTAGAAACAAAATGGACAAGGAAGGTAATGTCATAAGGAACAAGGCTCGTCTGGTTGTCAAGGGATACTGTCAGGAGGAAGGGATAGATTACGAAGAGACGTTCGCTCCAGTAGCTAGGCTAGAATCAGTTAGAATATTTCTGGCCTATGCTGCTCACAAAAACTTTGAGGTCTTCCAAATGGACGTCAAGTGTGCATTTCTCAATGGAGAACTTGAAGAAACTGTGTATGTGGAGCAACCTCCTGGGTTCGTGAACGAAAAGTATCCAAATCATTGCTATATTCTGGATAAAGCTGTGTACGACCTCAAACAAGCTCCGAGAGCCTGGTATGAAACGCTTACAAAATTTTTAAAGATGTCCAAATTCAAACAAGGTTCGGTTGACCCAACCTTCTTTCGCAAAAAGGAAGGTAACCACCTTATGATAGTTCAAATTTATGTCGATGATATGCCTACCGCCCCAGTGGAATGGGTTATTTACAGTTCTCTTCAAGGGACTGTCAGAGAGGAGCTCAGGATCTGACGGTGCAAGTCGTCTTTTTCTTTCTATCATGTACGGAGTGTACAATGGGATAAACCTGGATTATGGGTTTGTCCTCTGGCAACAGCTGCTTCAGAGCCTCTCTTCTACTTCTCGACACTCCGAGGTGTCGCTGGCCCGGTTCTGGATCTTGATCACAAGATGGGCTATGGACAGGTTTGATGTCCCAACTGCTGATGGTGCATCGATGTCTTCTATTGGTACGTTCCATACCAAGAAGATCATCGTCTCGGATGCATCAAAATTCTCCTTCATTGGCTCCATCCCGGAGACTATGTATGGAAGTGTGCCTTCAGACAGCAGATAGCAGATTGATCAGAACGATCAAAGAGTTTCGCCAAACTGGTCCGAGGGAACTGACACCGGACATGCTGCGATCGATTCATGATGCCGACAAACCGGTGGCCAGGGGTAAGAAGGCAGACAAGGGGAAGAAACCATCCAAAGCCTCAAAACCTTCTCCCAAGAAGCGCAAACAACCGAAGGCTGCTTCATCCCCACAACCGAAAAGGAGGAAGACCCAACCGAAGCGAAAGCTCCTCATACCCTCCTCTTCAAGCGAATCCGAAGGTGGGAGTTCGGACTCTGAGGGCTCACAAGGAGACGAATCTCCACAACGAGGCAACACACCCCCTCGGTCCCCAACCCCGGAGATGGAACTTCACTAATCCCCAGTTCCTTCCCCTCCACCCACAATACCTATTTCCATTCCCACCATAAACCCTACTATACCACCAACCTCATTCCCTATACCCCCACCCATATTCACCACATCAACCGAAACACCACCTGTAACCGAAACCCCTCCCGTAACCGAACCTCCACAAACCGAAACCCATATACCACCACCACCCGAAACTAACCCCCCACCCACTCAACCTGAACCAACCAAACCCACAACACCCCCAGCTTCACCACCACCTCAATCTACAGAAGACGCCTCCGATGGCGATGATCAATACCTTGGTGGTGATCACATGAACTTTGATTCGGTCTATTATAGTCCGTTTCAAGTTCAGAGTGATGAGGAGGATGATGCTCCAGTGACAAAGAAGCATCTCCGCGAGCTTAACGAGAAGGTTGATCAACTTCTCGCCTCCTCTTCCAACCAGCAATCATCCTTATCTGAAGCTGCCCTTCAGAAGATAGTTGATGCCTTCTCCAGGGCTCAACATGACTCAGTGGCCTCAGCATCTGCTGCGATAGACGCCTCCACCCGAGCCTGTGAGGCAGCGACCGAAAAAGTCGATAAACTATTCTCCGACGCTTCTGGCCTGCTAAAGTCTCTGCAGGAAAGCGCTAATGCCACAAAGACGACTCTTGAACCGATTGTTCAGCAATTGGCCAAGTTCGTCTCGACGGAGTTGACTTCGTTCGCTACCCTCCGACAAAATATCAGCGACGACAACTCGGCACTCCGTGCCTCCATCGATGCCCGTCTGGCAAAGCTACAAGAGGATCTTGCGGCAGAGAACTCTATGATGGACGTCCTGGCGAGTAAAACAACTGCCCTAAAGGTCAAGAGCACGCAGCTTTCCAACTCTCAAGAACAATTGGAAGCTCTTCGATCCGAGAGGGAAGTCATAAAGACGTGTGTTTCGGATGTCCACGCCGCTCTATCCAACATCCTGGAAGCACACGACCCCATCCTTAATCACTCGGTGAGGCGCACCCTCGCTGAAAAGCTCTCCCCGGCCATGGACCTCTTAAGCAAAATTGAAGGTCTGCCGAGTTTCGTGTCCATTCCGAAACAAGGGGGAGATGAGAAGAAAGGATCGAAACCACCTCCGTCCTCCAAAGCTACTCACACAACCGAACCACCCCCAACTGGTCATGCCTCGGGTTCGGGTGTGAAGAACAAGGGCAAACACATAGCAGAGGATGGAGATGAAGATGAAGATGAAGACAAGGAGACCATTGCGGACATGTTAAAAAGAAAGAACAGTCGCAATGCTGAAGGTGATGCCAGTCGTGTGGCGCGTGAGGCTGAAGAAGCCGAACGAAAGCAAAAAGAAGCCCACGATCTCCTTGAGAGCCGAAAGCTGCTCTTCCCTGCCTGGACCAGGGATCGTTTGATAAAAGAGGCCATAGAGACTCCAAGCATACTATGGCTCGAGCCGGTGATATCGTTCGACTGCAACAACACCATCGATTCGCAGTTCGATATGCCACTGACTCGAAAGGCGTTCATCTTCCACGCCTTCTCTAACATTTCTGAAGTCCCGCATCCGAACGATGAGCTTGACAGGGAGCTCATTAACTTCTACCTGGAGGCCGCTCGCCCTCAGTACCTTACATGGAGCGCCCAGAAGATTGTCAATGTTCGGGTGATGAAGCCTTTTTCCGTGGGGAGATTCACTAACGTCAAGTTCAAGCTTATCCGAGGATCTGCAAGAACTGCTCACATGATCTCTCTGGCGGATCTGCCCAATCTGAACCCTCATGATTGGATAGTCTTGTACAATATCCTGCTGACAAACGAAGCCGAATATGGTCCCATCTTAGACCATGTCAAAAGGATGCTGGCATGCTATATCATGGAGGTGGCCCTAATGGATCAGGAGGTTGCCACAGTTTTTAAGAAGAAACCGAAAGTCAAGCCTGTGGGATCGGCCAGTGATTTGAATCAAATGCAAATGGGCAAGATAGATTCGAGGCGAAACTCTGTGATGTTCACTAGAGCCGAAGGACAGAAATGTCTCTTCGCTTTAGCTGACAAACATCTTTACACTACAACTTGCTTGGAGCACATCTTATTCATCATCAAGCAGTGTAAAGACAATTCGGCTGATGATATCAGTACTTCAATGATATGATCAATTGGTACATCCGGTTTAGACAGACCATCCTTTCCATAACCAAGTGTCTGTTTAGTACCGTGAAGAAGAAGGTACCAGCTTCAGCCGCCGGCCCAAGTAGGAAGTGAAGGTCTCGCTCCAAATTGACGCAAAGGGGGAGATTGTTGGGCTGAAAAGAGTTTTGATGTTGCGTCTTTTGGTCTCGTTAGATTAGCCTTTTATTCTCCGGTTTGGGCCTGTCCAACCGAGAGCCTTTTATGTATAGTATTTAAGTTAATGCTTGCATGCATATTAGGTTAAGATTCAAGAGATTATCGATATAGCGATTTGTCAAGAGTACAATATTTTCCAGTAATCGTTCTTGTAATCTTCCAATTCTTTACAGTTGATGTTCTTAATCGAGCTCTTCTAAGGATTTTATTTAATCATTCGACACGTTTGATTCAAGCTGTTTGTTCTTATTATTGCGTTTTTACTGTTTTAAATTCATATACTTGTTCAAGATCTAATCGATCTTCTTAGATTAAAAGTTGTTTTAATCCCATCAAAGGTAATAAGGAAAAATAGTTTATCTATATCAAATATATCCTACCTCGTCGTTCATGTGAATGTGTCACAAAATAAAGGAATGAGAATAATATAATAACTAAAGATGTATCCTTTTGCATTAAGATATTCACGGCGTGGAAACTCGCCGAACAGTACAACCGTGGACACCCGTCGACGCTCTTTTTCCCTACTGTAGCTAACAGCTTTGGGTGTGGAATGGTAAGTCCCGAAACATTTGTAACAGATCCTATGTAATAGTATCTATTAAACGTATTAATGTAGACGTGTTCATGTAAGCGTATCTCTATAAACGTATCAATGTAAACGTATCTCTGTAAGCGTATCTATGTAAACGTATTCATCTAAGCGTATCTATGTAAATGTACTCATGTGAGCATATCTCTGTAAACGTATTCATGTAAGCGTATATATGTAAACGTATTCATGTAACATTTAATGTATTAGTATAGACTCATGAATGAACTGACTCTTGTGTGATTCCTTGTACTTGGAATTGTAAGTAGTATTTCATAACTATACCTATTATAGTTACTAGTAATGTACGAGTATAACCGGAAGTATACCTTTGCTACCCAAAGGTGTTGAACTGACTAATGGATAATTTATACCTATATATGTATACATGATATATAAATAATATTTAGACGACATTCGGACGAGCAACCGATGCCCTTAGGCTACATCCCAACGAGGAAAAGGAAATAAAGCGAGCTAACCGTCCTAAGTCCTTTAAACATTACTTATATAACTACACATATATGGGCATGCATTTAACAATATAAAAGTATAAAAGAAGTTTTGTAATACCTTTGAAAAGTTTAATAATGAAGAAATGATGACATGATATATGTTTATAAAATGATTTGAAAGTAGTTTGTTTGATAAGACAGTTTAAGTATAAGGAAAACCTTTGTTTGAAAACACCTTTGTAATAGAGCTTGAAAGGAAACTTACAGAGTGTAAGACAATTTGATAAAGAGTTTTAAACATGTAAAAACATTTAAGAAAGTCATTTGAAGAAATCTGTTTGGTAAAACAGTTAACGTATAGTAATTCCATTTGCATGCTAGTTATTAATCACATGTGATTGATATACTAACTAAACATGATTCAACTTGTATTCCCCCCAAAAAGCATTTATAAACATTTAAAAGCATTTAAAAGGTTAATTAAGGGGTATGAACTCACTTGATTGATTGAAGAAGTGAGACGAAAATCGAGCAGAACTTTGACTTGGAAAAGTTGTTTTTCTCGGGAATCTCAGAAATTTCGGGAATCTCGGGAACACAAAACCTTCCCTCGGAACTTGAAGGTGAAAACCGGGGCTTTGGGAGGGCTTCGGGGGCTTAAACGTAGAGTTTCGGCGTGAGAAAGAAGAGAACTGAGCGATGAAAGAATGCTCTGATACCAATCTGTCACGCCCCAAAACCGAGAACGGCGGAAACATTCTGGGGCGGAGGATGTCATGTAATGTATCACAACAATGTAAAGTAGTAAACAAGAAACAACATCATCCATTGCATTAATAGTATAATTTTAATTACAAGTGTGTTCTTTCATAGTATAAGACAACATAATAATTAATCAAAATAAAAGAGGAGTCTTGATTTATCCGTCTTCACAAAACCTAGTCGGCGTACCTGTCTATTTGTGACCTGAGAATACAAGTTATTTTGAAAGCGAGTATCAGCAATAAAGCTGGTGAATTCATAAGTATTAATGTGTCTTTGATTTGTAAATACTATAAAGTAAAGACTTGTAAACATTTGGAGAAAAGTATGAAAATGTTTGTAAGTAATTGTAAACGTTTGAAAACCCTAGAAAATCCTATATTTCCTACTAGTATGAAAGTAGTCTTCTACCAAGACGCGACTGTTTTGAAAGTAGTCTTCTACCAAGACCCGACTGTTTTGAAAGTAGTATTCTACCAAGACCCGACTGTTTTGTAAGAAAGCATCACTATAAATGTGACGGGTTTTCCCTGTTTAACTATTATTATAATAGTTATAGTCTACCTTGTCGATTATGTGTATGAGTCACAATATAAAGGTAATAAGGAAAAATAGTTTATCTATATCAAATATATCCTACCTCGTCGTTCATGTGAATGTGTCACAAAATAAAGGAATGAGAATAATATAATAAAAAAAGATGTATCCTTTTGCATTAGGATATTCACGGCGTGGAAACTCGCCGAACAGTACAACCGTGGACACCCGTCGACGCTCTTTTTCCGTACTGTAGCTAACAGCTTTGGGTGTGGAATGGTAAGTCCCGAAACATTTGTAACAGATCCTATGTAATAGTATATATTAAACGTATTAATGTAGACGTGTTCATGTAAGCGTATCTCTGTAAACGTATCTATGTAAACGTATCCCTGTAAGCGTATCTATGTATACGTATTCATGTAAGCGTATCTATGTAAATGTACTCATGTGAGCGTATCTCTGTAAACGTATTCATGTAAGCGTATATATGTAAACGTATTCATGTAACATTTAATGTATTAGTATAGACTCATGAATGAACTGACTCTTGTGTGATTCCTTGTACTTGGAATTGTAAGTAGTATTTCATAACTATACCTATTATAGTTACTAGTAATGTACGAGTATAACCGGAAGTATACCTTTGCTACGCAAAGGTGCTGAACAGACTAATGGAACCTTTATACTTATATATGTATACATGATATATAAATAATATTTAGACGACATTAGGACGAGCAACCAATGCCCTAAGGCCACATCCCAACGAGGAAAGGAAATAAAGCGAGCTAACCGTCCTAAGTCCTTTAAAGAATACTTATATAACTATACATATATGGGCATGCATTTGACAGTATAAAAGTATAAAAGAAGTTTTGTAATACCTTTGAAAAGTTTAATAACGAAGAAATGATGACTTGATATCAGTTTATAAAATGATTTTAAAGTAGTTTGTTTGATAAAATAGTTTAAGTATAAGGAAAACCTTTGTTTGAAAACACCTTTGTAATAGAGTATGAAAGGAAACTTACAGAGTGTAAGACAGTTTGATAAAGAGTTTTAAACATGTAAAAACGTTTAAGAAAGTCATTTGAAGAAATCTTTTTGGTAAAACCGTTAACGTATAGTAATTCCATTTGCATGCTAGTTATTAATCACATGTGATTGATATACTAACTAAACATGATTCAACCTATATTCCCCCCATAAAGCATTTATAAACATTTAAAAGCATTTAAAAGGTTAATTAAGGGGTATGAACTCACTTGATTGATTGAAGAAGTGAGACGAAAATCGAGCAGAACTTCGACTTGGAAAAGTTGTTTTTCTTGGGAATCTCAGAAATTTCGGGAATCTCGGGAACACAAAACCTTCCTTCGGAACTTGAAGGTGAAAACCGGGGCTTTGGGAGGGCTTCGGGGGCTTAAACGTAGAGTTTCGGCACGAGAAAGAAGAGAACTGAGCAATGTAACAATGCACTGATACCAATCTGTCACACCCCAAAACCGAGAACGGCAGAAACGTTCTGGGGCGGAGGACGTCATGTAATGTATCATAACAATGTAAAGTAGAAAACAAGCAACAACATCATCCATTGCATTAATAGTATACTTTTAATTACAAGTGTGTTCTTTCATAGTATAAGACACCATAATAATTAATCAAAATAAAAGAGGAGTCTTGATTTATCCATCTTCACAAAACCTAGTCGTCGTACCTGTCCATTTGTGACCTGAGAATACAAGTTATTTTGAAAGCGAGTATCAGCAATAAAGCTGGTGAATTCATAAGTATTAATGTGTCTTTGATTTGTAAATACTATAAAGTAAAGACTTGTAAACATTTGGAGAAAAGTATGAAAATGTTTGTAAGTAATTGTAAACGTTTGAAAACCCTAGAAAATCCTATATTTCCTACTAGTATGAAAGTAGTCTTCTACCAAGACCCGACTGTTTTGAAAGTTGTCTTCTACCAAGACCCGACTGTTTTGAAAGTAGTATTCTACCAAGACCCGACTGTTTTGTAAGAAAGCATCACTGTAAATGTGACGGGTTTTCCCTGTTTAACTATTATTATAATAGTTATAGTCTACCTCGTCGATTATGTGTATGATTCACATTATAAAGGTAATAAGGAAAAATAGTTTATCTATATCAAATATATCCTACCTCGTCGTTCATGTGAATGTGTCACAAAATAAAGGAATGAGAATAATATAATAACTAAAGATGTATCCTTTTGCATTAGGATATTCACGGCGTGGAAACTCGCCGAACAGTACAACCGTGGACACCCGTCGACGCTCTTTTTCCCTACTGTAGCTAACAACTTTGGGTGTGGAATGGTAAGTCCCGAAACATTTGTAACAGATCCTATGTAATAGTATCTATTAAACGTATTAATGTAGACGTGTTCATTTAAGCGTATCTCTGTAAACGTATCAATGTAAACGTATCTCTGTAAGCGTATCTATGTAAACGTATTCATCTAAGCGTATCTATGTAAATGTACTCATGTGAGCATATCTCTGTAAACGTATTCATGTAAGCGTATATATGTAAACGTATTCATGTAACATTTAATGTATTAGTATAGACTCATGAATGAACTGACTCTTGTGTGATTCCTTGTACTTGGAATTGTAAGTAGTATTTCATAACTATACCTATTATAGTTACTAGTAATGTACGAGTATAACCGGAAGTATACCTTTGCTACCCAAAGGTGCTGAACTGACTAATGGATAATTTATACCTATATATGTATACATGATATATAAATAATATTTAGACGACATTCGGACGAGCAACCGATGCCCTTAGGCCACATCCCAACGAGGAAAAGGAAATAAAGCGAGCTAACCGTCCTAAGTCCTTTAAACATTACTTATATAACTATACATATATGGGCATGCATTTAACAATATAAAAGTATAAAAGAAGTTTTGTAATACCTTTGAAAAGTTTAATAACGAAGAAATGATGACATGATATATGTTTATAAAATGATTTGAAAGTAGTTTGTTTGATAAGACAGTTTAAGTATAAGGAAAACCTTTGTTTGAAAACACCTTTGTAATAGAGCTTGAAAGGAAACTTACAGAGTGTAGGACAGTTTGATAAAGAGTTTTAAACATGTAAAAACATTTAAGAAAGTCATTTGAAGAAATCTGTTTGGTAAAACAGTTAACGTATAGTAATTCCATTTGCATGCTAGTTATTAATCACATGTGATTGATATACTAACTAAACATGATTCAACTTGTATTCCCCGCAAAAAGCATTTATAAACATTTAAAAGCATTTAAAAGGTTAATTAAGGGGTATGAACTCACTTGATTGATTGAAGAAGTGAGACGAAAATCGAGCAGAACTTTGACTTGGAAAAGTTGTTTTTCTCGGGAATCTCAGAAATTTCGGGAATCTCGGGAACACAAAACCTTCCCTCGGGACTTGAAGGTGAAAACCGGGGCTTTGGGAGGGCTTCGGGGGCTTAAACATAGAGTTTTGGCGCGAGAAAGAAGAGAACTGAGCGATGAAAGAATGCTCTGATACCAATCTGTCACGCCCCAAAACCGAGAACGGCGGAAACATTCTGGGGCGGAGGATGTCATGTAATGTATCACAACAATGTAAAGTAGTAAACAAGAAACAACATCATCCATTGCATTAATAGTATAATTTTAATTACAAGTGTTTTCTTTCATAGTATAAGACAACATAATAATTAATCAAAATAAAAGAGGAGTCTTGATTTATCCGTCTTCACAAAACCTAGTCGTCGTACCTGTCTATTTGTGACCTGAGAATACAAGTTATTTTGAAAGCGAGTATCAGCAATAAAGCTGGTGAATTCATAAGTATTAATGTGTCTTTGATTTGTAAATACTATAAAGTAAAGACTTGTAAACATTTGGAGAAAAGTATGAAAATGTTTGTAAGTAATTGTAAACGTTTGAAAACCCTAGAAAATCCTATATTTCCTACTAGTATGAAAGTAGTCTTCTACCAAGACCCGACTGTTTTGAAAGTTGTCTTCTACCAAGACCCGACTGTTTTGAAAGTAGTATTCTACCAAGACCCGACTGTTTTGTAAGAAAGCATCACTATAAATGTGACGGGTTTTCCCTGTTTAACTATTATTATAATAGTTATAGTCTACCTCGTCGATTATGTGTATGAGTCACAATATAAAGGTAATAAGGAAAAATAGTTTATCTATATCAAATATATCCTACCTCGTCGTTCATGTGAATGTGTCACAAAATAAAGGAATGAGAATAATATAATAACTAAAGATGTATCCTTTTGCATTAGGATATTCACGGCGTGGAAACTCGCCGAACAGTACAACCGTGGACACCCGTCGACGCTCTTTTTCCCTACTGTAGCTAACAGCTTTGGGTGTGGAATGGTAAGTCCCGAAACATTTGTAACAGATCCTATGTAATAGTATATATTAAACGTATTAATGTAGACGTGTTCATGGAAGCGTATCTCTGTAAACGTATCAATGTAAACGTATCTCTGTAAGCGTATCTATGTATACATATTCATGTAAGCGTATCTATTTAAATGTACTCATGTGAGCGTATCTCTGTAAACGTATTCATGTAAGCGTATATATGTAAACGTATTCATGTAACATTTAATGTATTAGTATAGACTCATGAATGAACTGACTCTTGTGTGATTCCTTGTACTTGGAATTGTAAGTAGTATTTCATAACTATACCTATTATAGTTACTAGTAATGTACGAGTATAACCGGAAGTATACCTTTGCTACCCAAAGGTGCTGAACTGACTAATGGATAATTTATACCTATATATGTATACATGATATATAAATAATATTTAGACGACATTCGGACGAGCAAACGATGCCCTTAGGCCACATCCCAACGAGGAAAAGGAAATAAAGCGAGCTAACCGTCCTAAGTCCTTTAAACATTACTTATATAACTATACATATATGGGCATGCATTTAACAATATAAAAGTATAAAAGAAGTTTTGTAATGCCTTTGAAAAGTTTAATAACGAAGAAATGATGACATGATATATGTTTATAAAATGATTTGAAAGTAGTTTGTTTGATAAGACAGTTTAAGTATAAGGAAAACCTTTGTTTGAAAACACCTTTGTAATAGAGCTTGAAAGGAAACTTACAGAGTGTAAGACAGTTTGATAAAGAGTTTTAAACATGTAAAAACATTTAAGAAAGTCATTTGAAGAAATCTGTTTGGTAAAACAGTTAACGTATAGTAATTCCATTTGCATGCTAGTTATTAATCACATGTGATTGATATACTAACTAAACATGATTCAACTTGTATTCCCCGCAAAAAGCATTTATAAACATTTAAAAGCATTTAAAAGGTTAATTAAGGGGTATGAACTCACTTGATTGATTGAAGAAGTGAGACGAAAATCGAGCAGAACTTTGACTTGGAAAAGTTGTTTTTCTCGGGAATCTCAGAAATTTCGGGAATCTCAGGAACACAAAACCTTCCCTCGGAACTTGAAGGTGAAAACCGGGGCTTTGGGAGGGCTTCGGGGGCTTAAACGTAGAGTTTTGGCGCGAGAGAGAAGAGAACTGAGCAATGAAAGAATGCTCTGATACCAATCTGTCACGCCCCAAAACCGAGAACGGCGGAAACATTCTGGGGCGGAGGATGTCATGTAATGTATCACAACAATGTAAAGTAGTAAACAAGAAACAACATCATCTATTGCATTAATAGTATAATTTTAATTACAAGTGTGTTCTTTCATAGTATAAGACAACATAATAATTAATCAAAATAAAAGAGGAGTCTTGATTTATCCGTCTTCACAAAACCTAGTCGTCGTACCTGTCTATTTGTGACCTGAGAATACAAGTTATTTTGAAAGCGAGTATCAGCAATAAAGCTGGTGAATTCATATGTATTAATGTGTCTTTGATTTGTAAATACTATAAAGTAAAGACTTGTAAACATTTGGAGAAAAGTATGAAAATGTTTGTAAGTAATTGTAAACGTTTGAAAACCCTAGAAAATCCTATATTTCCTACTAGTATGAAAGTAGTCTTCTACCAAGACGCGACTGTTTTGAAAGTAGTCTTCTACCAAGACCCGACTGTTTTGAAAGTACTCTTCTACCAAGACCCGACTGTTTTGAAAGTAGTATTCTACCAAGACCCGACTGTTTTGTAAGAAAGCATCACTATAAATGTGACGGGTTTTCCTTGTTTAACTATTATTATAATAGTTATAGTCTACCTCGTCGATTATGTGTATGAGTCACAATATAAAGGTAATAAGGAAAAATAGTTTATCTATATCAAATATATCCTACCTCGTCGTTCATGTGAATGTGTCACAAAATAAAGGAATGAGAATAAGATAATAACTAAAGATGTATCCTTTTGCATTAGGATATTCACGGCGTGGAAACTCGCCGAACAGTACAACCGTGGATACCCGTCGACGCTCTTTTTCCCTACTGTAGCTAACAGCTTTGGGTGTGGAATGGTAAGTCCCGAAACATTTGTAACAGATCCTATGTAATAGTATATATTAAACGTATTAATGTAGACGTGTTCATGTAAGCGTATCTCTGTAAACGTATCAATGTAAACGTATCTCTGTAAGCGTATCTATGTATACATATTCATGTAAGCGTATCTATGTAAATGTACTCATGTGAGCATATCTCTGTAAACGTATTCATGTAAGCGTATATATGTAAATGTATTCATGTAACATTTAATGTATTAGTATAGACTCATGAATGAACTGACTCTTGTGTGATTCCTTGTACTTGGAATTGTAAGTAGTATCTCCTAACTATACCTATTATAGTTACTAGTAATGTACGAGTATAACCGGAAGTATACCTTTGCTACCCAAAGGTGCTGAACTGACTAATGGGAACTTTATACCTATATATGTATACATGATATATAAATAATATTTAGACCACATTCGGACGAGCAACCGATGCCCTAAGGCCACATCCCAACGAGGAAAAGGAAATAAAGCGAGCTAACTGTCCTAAGTCCTTTAAACATTACTTATATAACTATACATATATGGGCATGCATTTGACAATATAAAAGTATAAAAGAAGTTTTGTAATACCTTTGAAAAGTTTAATAACGAAGAAATGATGACTTGATATCAGTTTATAAAACGATTTGAAAGTAGTTTGTTTGATAAGACAGTTTAAGTATAAGGAAAACCTTTGTTTGGAAACACATTTGTAACAGAGTTTCAAAGGAAAATTACAGAGTGTAAGACAGTTTGATAAAGAGTTTTAAACATGTAAAAGCGTTTAAGAAAGTCATTTGAAGAAATTTGTTTGGTAAAACAGTTAACATATAGTAATTCCATTTGCATCAAGCAAATAGGTAAGATCATTAAGGGTCATGTCATAGTCTGTTACATAGTAGTCCTTAAAAAACTCACTATGTAATATAGAAAGTGAATGAAGAACCTAGTTAGCAACCAACTTCCTCAAGACTTTGACACCCAACTCTCCCGACTTGTCAATACGTGACTTCATCTCCAAGATGTGAGCACACATAGACTTTTCTTGCCAATAGGGCTTGAGTGACCTTGAACTATTCAAGAACTTGTGGGTTAGGGAGAATAATTGGAGGAGGTGGAGGAAGAGAAGTATGATTTCCATTATCCAACCACGGAACATCATCTTCATTAGGAAATCTTGTTCCAAGAGATTTGGGAAGATCACCATTGTCTGAATCAGACATCTATAATGTGAGAAATTCAAGTTAGTTGATTTAAAGTCCTTAATATAACACCCAATATGAAATATTAAGGCTAGGACCTAACACAATATTTTATAACTTGGAAGAGGGATGTCGTAGTCCAAGCTATAAAATATTTGAAGGTAGGCGAATGACGATTCACCAATTTCCACCATGAAAAAAACGAAATAATTTATTAGGTTTTAATTGGATTTGAAACTCCTAGATCTTTTGAGATTCATTGAACTTTTCAATGAAATGTTTCAATCTCGATTGTGCCCTCTCATGTTTGTGACTGGGATGCTGAGGATCACAAACAAGGTGTGAATAACCGTGTAAATATACTTGGTACCCTTAATATTTATCACTTAATCGATGTGCCGGTTAACCACACGCGCTCCACCGATCCTATGATAAACATTAAGTTGCCCTTTGCCTACCTTGTTAAATCCAAATTAGTGTGCCGATTAACCACACACACTCCACTAACGACTCAAGCAAAGTGCAAAGTGTGATTTCATAGGTTAGCACCAAATTCACATTTTCCTAAGTAACTAAGATTGGGAATTTATAAAAGGTTTAAATACTTTATATTTATCATTATACTTATAATGAAGGAAGAATTAGGGTCTTGTCCTACCCGTTCGGCTAACGACCCTCCACTAGTCAAGGAAGCGGTGGGTGAGAGTGGACACTCATTAAACTGCCATTTTATAGGCAGTAACCTTATCCCCCCCCCCCTTGTAGACCGGCTTCGTGAATGAGGTCTACTAACGGTAAGACTGAGTTTTTTCTTATACATATATATATATATATATACATATATATTATTAACTTATAATACTATAAAGTATAAGGGTTGAATTTTAACTTTTAAAGTTCTAAGGGTTTAACTTGGAATTAAATTATTCATGAGGGGAAACTTTACAAATTCCAAAACTTGAGGGCAAGTTTTGAACTATTCAAAAACTTTTGGATTTTCATAACTTATGAGTTTAATTAAGGTTTTAAAACCTTTAATGGAGAGACTCTTGAACATCCATAACTTGAGGACAAGTTATGGAGTTCATAAGATAAAAATACTCTCCAATTGTGTAACCTATGCATTTTAATGAATCTTTAAAAGAAATGACTTTTGGTAATCCATAACTTGAGGACAAATTATGGACTCCATTAAAACACATTTAGATCAAGAATTAACTAACAACAATTTGCAAATAATTTATATCATCTAGCATAACTCATTAGTGTATGAACAATCATATCAACAATTTCAAGAATTACATAAACACACATAAACTTGAAATTTTGATAATAACCTTGAAATTGGTTTACCATAATCATTTCCACATCAAAAACATGTTTTATAAGTCCAAAACAGTTTGAGGTAATGATTCTAGACCAATTCCAACCTTAAAACTCGAAGATATGTTGTTAGGGGGTCCAACTCGACGAGTTGGATGAATTTAGGCATGGACTCGTCGAGTCCCTTATTGGACTCGGTGAGTCAGTTGTCCAGACAGCATACAAACTTCGATTTTCAGCAATTTGCATCCAGTATGAATGAAAACAAGCCTAGGCTCTGATACCACTGATGGGTTTTGAGCATTCTAACACTCCTATGGTGTACATGCAACCCTTTAAACCTTGGATCTATGTTTTCTCTATTATACATGCAAATATTCAATATTCCAAGGTTTCATCCTAACTAGCATAATATGAAGCAACTATACTACAAGAAACTAGTAGAATGACATACCTTTTGATGGAGCTTGAAGTCTTGAACCTTTAAGAGCCTAGTGCCTCAAGTGTTGCACCTCAAATGGTTCACACAACACCAAGAACCCTTGGAATAACTTGAGAATAAGGATACTTGCACCAAATCGGTTTTGCCTCTTGTGTACTATACACTAGTTCTTAGTCCTGTTGTGTACACACCCTAATGTCATTTCTTGAACCATAGACCTCTTTATATAGTGTGGATGATTAGGGTTACATTCATGTAAACCCTAATACCCATGACCTTTCATTTCCATAGGATCCATGGGTTAAACACTCCATGGACTATCCATGAAAGCTTAGCCCAACCTAAATGAACTTGGCCCACCATTTATATAAGAGTCCATATTTAATTAGTCTCTTTTGATCACTAAATTAATTCTTGATCAATACTAATTAAATAATATGATTCCATATTAATATATTTGAACTTATAATATATTAAGATAAATCATAAGTATCTTTTTTCTAATTTTGTCTATCCAAGTGTTTTGATGCCATGCAACCCAAATGGTCCATGCCAAATCGGGTCAAGTACATACCAATTATAGTTATGGACTTAGACACTAATCCAACACTTTATACCTTACTGGAGCTCACAAGTTTAGCTAGTCCACAAATATGAGCTTATCTTGCCAAAATGAGTCACCAAAAGAGCTCCTTCTTCTTCTTCTTCAAGGGAAACAAAACACCATTAGCAGCAACAATGGCTCAAGGGATTCAATGGAGGCTTAGATTAGGGTTTCCAGAGGTCTTGGAGGTAAAAGAGGCGGAGTAGAAGCAACCCTAATCATCCCATACCTTTAAATACCCGAAAATAAGGGTTTTCGTGCATCAGGTTCATCTCACGTCGTGAGCCTTAAATGAGCTTGGTCAACAAGTCAGCGATCACGCGAACCACTCCAACTTCAAACGACCATAACTTCTTCATTTCAACTCCGTTTATGATGTTCTTTATATCCACGGAAAGGTGTAGAAAAGCTCTACACATCTATCAACTTATCCTCACCTCAAAACCTTTCGAACGAAAACAAAAAATTCATAAAGAGCTCGAACTGCCACTTTACCGTTATGCCCCTCGGCTCCAATGCACCACCCAACTCCCGAATTACCTCCAATACATCGCCCGTACCTAAATGGGTCTAGATCTCTCTCTTCCAAAGGACCTAAGCATTATAATAGCCCATCTTCAAGCTATAGTCCCAAATTAGGAACACGATTCGGACAGGGCGTTACAACTCCCCCTCACTTAACTTAGATTTCGTCCTCAAAATCACTCTTTACTAATACCCATATCCCAAAACTACTGATTCGTGGAACGCAACTGACTTGTAATGTCCCAATAGAAATCATTCCTTACCATCCTCGACAACCTGAAATCCTGAGGGGTACCTCCACAACTATGGAATCTGAGGACTTTTAGATGAGACTAAACCCAATGGAATTCTTTTCATTCTAGAGAAGACGATTCCACAGTCCCATGCGACACACAACCCTTCACCACCTGAAATAGAACCATGGGTCATATTCTACTGAATCCCTGCACCTATGATTCGCCGTTGTCCCGCACTGGGTATCTTGGCCTACTGCATAGAGCAGGACCGCCTCAGCCCGATCAAGCACAACATGCCACCTAATAGACCATCCGGATAAGATGTCCACACAATTCTGTCGATAATCTACTATTTAGCTCATTGTCGTCCACCACATCCATAGAATACAATCCCGTAAGCGATTCCCACCAACAACATTCCTACCACTATCGGAAAACCAGACAAAATCCTGAAGACCCAAAGTATCGGAAACCCAACTTTCCCTCTTCCTGAAGCGAACCCTTTGTGATGACAGGATAATGCGTTCTTCAGCTCCCAAAATATCATACAAAATCAATCCACTAATAAACACAAACACTCATGCCTGGTCCAATCAGCCTCGAGCTGGAATACCAGGCATGCCTACGATGGGTCCTTTCATCCGTAGGATGGAATACCCTCGTGTCCCACACATGTATGGCCCAATCAACCCTCGGGTTGGAATACCAAACATATAAGGTCCAATCAATCATAGGGTGCGGTCATCCTCAAGATGGAATACCCTAGATTGGAATACCTCTATGAACATAACTCGGGTCTACTTATAACTTGAGATCCAAGGATCTATCCTTGCATCTCATCCACAATCCTTTGATTCGTTACAACCGAGTACAACTCCCCCGAATCTCAATCAAAACATCCAATATGAACGCGCTCCTACAAGAGACATAACCAAAACAATATATATTCCCACAGCTTATGACTGGAATACCCTTACATGGTCCTCAACATAGGTCTGGATTGCTTCTGAGCCCACAATATGAGTCTGGTATGCCCTCTCCAGTCCTCAGCTCATGACTGGAATGCTCCCGATAACCTATCGATACCACTGTTGCCACTTCAGATGTCTAGCACTTCATCCTGGAGGTACTCTCTTCCTCCATCGCCTAAGAAGGCCTAATCAATGTCCTTCACAATACCAACAAGTGTCACCGTACTGAAACCTCATCCTACACTATACACTTGTAGAACAAGTTGCTACCCCATAACACATATATACTCGGAACCTAATCATATAACTAACAAAACCCATACAAAGTCTTTAGAATACTCCATCAACATGTTCAATACTTGGGGACAGACCTACTGATTACTACAACATAGCAGCATACTCAATACCCACACAGAGATCTACAAACACATACAGAGTCTTCAGCATGACTGGACCGCCTCACCATGCCTTTAGTCTATCTGGACCACTCTTAGAATCTTCAACATGTCTGGACCACTCTAAACTGTTGAGCATCCCCTAGACCACCCCTCCTAGTGATATCTCCCATGCATATTGTTCTCGCCCACTTGGGGTTCCGAACTCCTAATCCATTCTGTGGATTCTAACCCCGACCTAACCCTAGGCATCATGCCGATCGTCCACCCTCTTAGAAAAGCGTGATCTAATCCCTGAACCGTGTATCTACCACATACGCTAAATAACCCGCACACCCATGCTGAATGTATTGCTGAGCCCTGGAAGCTAACAAAACCCTCAATTTATCAATCCAAAAACCTTCAGAGTCGAGCACACCCTCGACCGAACACTCGAACTGAACTCAATTCATGACTAGAACCCCAACCTGGTTCCCCAAATTCTGCTATCAAGCACCAAGAAGACGTGTTACTTATGTTGGGGTGTTTTACCGAATCCCCAACCAACACAAACCTCAAACCAAGCAGCCACTGGGCCTCCATTCTCCCTGTCGGGTTGTGAAACTTATCCTTGTTTCAAAACCTCTCCCGCTTCGGCATCCCGGGATAACTCTCCCCCACTTAGATTTGACTAAGCCTTCACAATACATGAAAATTTGAAGGATTTCCAATCCTTCTCACTTCCTAACAATCGACCTGAAGACAACCAACTCTTTCCAACTAGTGCTCCATTACTAGCCAATCCCAATTGATCACACACTTCTAAGAACTAGATGAACACTCCCTGAATCCCAGTGAAACCGATAGTCACTAATGCTTGAATGACCCCTCACTCAAGTCCTATAGACCAAAAGATAGATGCTACAACTAATACCTCGACGACGAGCTACTTCCCTTGGTGCTTTCGTCCGGCAATCACTAACGGTTGCTGAAACCACTAAATCCTGACAATGCTGAATAACCCTTCTGTGGGACCCTATCCGTAGACCTCCCACATAATACCCATTTTCCAAAGGTGTTCCAAACGAGTTTCCTGCTCTCGGGCTCTAGAAATCATTATATTCAGGGTTCGCACCCTGACTCACTTACCCGCTCAAATGTCCACAACTAAACTGTAGTAGCTGAAGCAACCTCTGCCCTAAACCGGGCTACAAACTACTCCCAAGACATAGTCTACAATCCCAAAAGTGTAATAGGTCGCATAATCAATCCTTACCGTCTGGTACAAGAGATCCAAGGCAACCCGGACCTCACAAAATACTTATGCCACATTGACCCACCTACATTCACCGACGCTGAAATAATGTTGCCTATCCCCGCAACCAACTGACCCCAAGCTGAAATACAACCTGATCCTAGGTCATAAGCTTACCCACTCCTTTCGAGCTCGAAAAAATGAAAGGGCACAATCCTTGCCCTATAAAATGACAGTCCAAACCATCAATTAACCATTCTACTTCCAGCTGCAAAACCCCAACTTAACATAATCATCACTCCTTTCCGGAGTCCCCGCGACTCACATTCCGACATCGAGCAAAATCCCGAAGCCTCAAGTATAGAACTCATGTGCTCTCCTCTCCCGGTTAGCCTACGGAATGCAACGAGTACAGATCATCTCCCTGATCCCAGATAACTGCAGCCCTCTGCTCATCAGAAAATGTACCAGTAACAAGTCCCGGTATTGGAAAGCTCGGCCAGCTCCTCTCCCTGTCATCGATATAGTTGTTGAAGCCACTGCAGTAGCTGTCTCAGCAATGGCTGCATAGCACTTGTAGAAATACTCAACCATGGAGGTCTTGACAGACATGAACATCTCCGGCAACTGTCCCTGGACAATCCTGATCACCTCCTCTCGGATGATCTCACTAACACGATCCTCTGAAAATGCTGGCCTATCATGGCCGCCAGCTCCTGATCCTAACCTGGATCCGGTCTCAAAACATCTCGTAACCACCATTCTGGTAAGGCACCAGGAGACCTCTAATAATCTATATAATGACATGGGACCAACTCCCAACCCAACCCTAGGGGTTGTGACTTCCTTGCTACGCGTATGGGTCCTATGCTTTCAGTAGTACGGGCCCATACTACCTTCCAAACCTACCCATATTTGTCTCAAGTATCATCACAACGATCTAACAATATACATAATCATAGCGAGCGCTCAATCCTCACTCCTAGAGGAATGCTAAATATCTCTTAACCAGACTACCGGCCTTACACTACTCACTCATCCATGAAACTTCCACCAACCCTGCAACACTAGTGTATGCCAGCCATACATAACGCTGGACCCTATAGACTTTCGAATATCTGATCCTACCCTAATACCCTAATCAACAAGAACAGAACATAAGGCCAAATCAAACATTCGCAGGCTATAAGATCTTAATTATGCACAACTGTGATGCATACACAAGCAACTACAATAATGATGTCAATCTCAAATATGGAAAACCCTAGGCTAGCAAGCATCATGTAAACAGACAATTCTATCATGCAATTCCTGAAGATCCCTAGTCTAGTACTAGCATGTTATTCTAAAATATCACAATATCTAATGACCGTATGGTATTTTGGGGTCTACTTACGGGCTCCGACTGATTGTACACTTCGCATCCTCTTTTACTTATTTTGAAAACCATTTAAAATCATTTTGAAAATCCTTCCTTGATTTGAGACTGGATTCACACGAGTGTTCCTCCAATTCACTCAAACCAAGGCTCTGATACCAACTTGTAACATCCATAAAATTCGAGCCAATTTAAAACTTTAAAATCATTTAAAAATCACTCAGTTGTTACAATTTGTTTTCAAAATAGTTTAAACATCAGATTTCCCAGAAATCAAAATCATCAATTGAGGAAGTGTACGGTCACGCCTTCGCCTTCCCGTGGCCATCCGTTGAACCTGAAACAATAAACTAAAACAGTAATCCCAAAAGCTTAGTGAGTTACCCCCAAAATACCCTCACACACAACAATACACATACAATAACAAACAACATACTATGGGTCCAATAATCCATCGGTATGGAATACCTCAGGCTCTCAACCATTGGGTTGAAATGCCAACATGCCGGTACACTTCACATAACACATAAAAATAACAACATGTACTGGGTCCACAGCTTTACATACTGGATTACCCCTGGGCCCATAATATGAGTCTGGATTGCCTTCTAGGCCCACAGCTCACATCTGGATTGCCATCGAGCCCATAGTATGGGTCTCCCTCAGCTCGTATCTGGAATGCTCCCGGGTTTGTTCGTTACCGCACAGAGCAGGTTCACCTCAACCCATCCCACATAATATGTCGACATATAACACAACTAATGCACATACAGATAATCACATGATACTACATGTAGTCCTACATACCTACCTAACTGGCATAACAACTAGCATGCAGACAGTCAGACCAACTGTAGGTCACTAAGCATAACCACATCTGATCTACCATGATACCGATCTAACATGTTACAAAAGTAATAATCCTAATAACCAAACAAAGGGCCGACCTTGGTGCCTTAGACCCTTGTATAGTGAAGATAACTCACCTTGCACTACTAAAGCCATGCTGATACTCATCTGGCTGATAACTGGCAGTTCCTCGAATGCTACTCCTTCGGCTCCCCGAGCTATCAGTACCAAGACGTCACTTAGTCCAAACTCAGAAATCCTTTTTAGGGTAAAATGACCATTTCATCGCTGATCTAATTGGTCCATGCCTAAAGCCAAAAACCATAAAGTCTAATAAAGTCCATCAATGGCCTAATTTTTCGAAATTGGGCCCAAACCCTTACATGGGCCTTTTCCTAAATCCCATTTACTTTTTTGAACCAATGACTTTCCGATGGCCCAAAGGTCCAAGTCCATTGGGCCCAATCAAGACATAACTACATTGGGCCTACTAAGGCCCAATTCATTATCCATGGCCCATTAGGGAAAGCCTAGCAAGGCAAGCCCAACCAGAAGTCCATTACTCTCAAATCCTTAGCCCATTAAGAGCCCAAACAAAAAGACAAGTCCAAAACCAAGCTAGCCCATCATCAAAGAGTCCAAGATTTGCACAGGGACTGCTCACGTCGTGAGCCCTTTATTCCCACGTCGTGAGGTCGTGGTTTTTGTCCAGAAACTCCCTCGAATCCGTGCTCACGTCATGAGGCTTCATTCCTCACGTCGTGAGTCCAATTCTGGCAAAAAATGAGCATTAATCTCCTAATCCATTAAGCCATAACACGGGACAGTCTATAGGATCTTCCCTGACCCCAAGTACCATAAAAATCGACGCTTTTTAGTCACCTATGTCCAATACATGACTTAAATACTAGCTAGGTCAAAAAATGGGTATAAACATCAAGATTCAAACTTGAAGCTCATAACTTGCACCAAAATCCAGATCCAATGGTTCTAGTATAGCAAATGAATCAATGGTCCATAAAGTTGCTAACTTTATGGACCCCATGCATGATACTTCAAGATCCCTCGAAAAGAAGGTCATCATAACTTAGATCTAGCAACCTCAAATGAAAAGGTAGGATCTTTATACCTTACTGGAGCTCACAAGTTCAGCTAGTCCACAAAGATGAGCTTATCTTGCCAAAATGAGTCACCACAAGAGCTCCTTCTTCTTCTTCTTCAAGGGAAACAAAACACCATTAGCAGCAACAATGGCTCAAGGGATTCAATGGAGGCTTAGATTAGGGTTTCCATAGGTCTTGGAGGTAAAAGAGGCGGAGTAGAAGCAACCCTAATCATCCCATACCTTTATATACCCGAAAATAAGGGTTTTAGTGCATCAGGTGCGTCTCACGTCGTGAGACCTTAATGCTCACATCGTGAGCCTTAAACGAACTTGGTCAACAAGTCAGCGATCACTCACGTGATCCACTCCAACTTCAAACGACCATAACTTCTTCGTTTCAACTCCGTTTTTGACATTCTTTATATCTACTTAAAGGTGGCGAAAAGCAATACATATCTATCAACTTATCCTCACCTAAAAACCTTCCGAACGAAAATCCAAAATTCATAAAGAGCTCGGACTGACACTTTACCGATATGCCCCTCGACTCCAATGCACCACCCAACTCCCGGATTACCTCCAATACATTGCCCGTACCTAAATAGGTCCAGATCTTCAGTTTATTTCTAATAATAATTATAAGTTGGTTAATAAGGTTAAATAAATATCAAACCTAAAGTGTAATCATATATAAACTAAATTTCAATATTAAAATAATATCTTTACTTCTACTTATAAAGTTATTTTTTTTAACTTTTAACATATTATACTTAATTTATTAGTTTTAATATACTGTTGGATGTAAACCATTATCATTTTAAAGATACAATTTTGGAACAATTTATATAAAATATTTAAATTGTTAATTTGAATATAACATTACAAGGTTAACTTAAATATAAATTTTAGTTTAACTTAAACAACCTAAGGAATATTTTGTAAATAGTTAAAAGTGATTAATTGTAGTGTCTTTCTAATAATGATTATAAGTTGGTTAATGAAGTTAAATAAATATCAAACCTAAAGTGTAATCATAAATATACTAAATTTCAATTTTAAAATAATATCTTTACTTCTACTTATAAAGTTATGTCTTTAACTTTTAACGTATTATAATTAATTTATTTGATTTAATATGTTGTTATATGTAAACCATTATCAGTTTAAAGCTACAACTTTTGAATAGTTTGGACAAAATACTTAAATTGTTAATTTAAATATAACATTACAGTGTCAACTTAAATATAATTTCAGTTCCATTTAAGAAACCAAAGAATATTTTGTAAATAGTTAAAAGTAATAAATTGTAGTGATAATGCAAAAACTAAATTGCAAGCTCAATTTAAATAAAATATTTTCTAAAGATATTTTTATAATCGTTAAAAGTTTTCAAATAAGTAGCTTAAAATAACTTACAATAACAATAGTTAAAAGTAACTCTATATAAATGATTATATTGTTACATTTAAAATCAAAAAACAATGTTTGATGTTTTAAGTAATTATAATGATAGAAATTAAAACATTAAGCAAATAAATTTTAAAAAATTAATTAACAATAACAACAACAACTATACATAACATTAAACCATATATTATATTTAATTTATTCATGTGTAACTCGTGGATAGAAGTCATTCAAATAATTGAGATTATGCAGTTATAATATATATATATATATATATATATATATATATATATACACACACACACACTATCTTATAAAAGAAATCTAACTATTTCTAAAAATAGATTGAATATAATAATATTATATTTTTAAGATGTCCAAATCATTAAACTGATAGTACAAGTAACCAACAATAAAATAATATTAAATTTAAAGTGTCCAAACATTTTAGCCGAAAATACAAACATCTAATGCTTAAAGCAAAAGCTTGTATACTCTTTTCCATAAGAATACCTTTCCGGATAAGAATTCACAAATCATAAAACCAGGTCTTCATCCTAAAATTAATACCATAAAATCTGGGATTCAAAACTTTGAATTTTGAATTCACATCTCTTCCAAACTATATGATGACTCTACCATTCCCCTCACATCCACATTTTTTCTTATTTATAAAACTTGAAACCTAGAATATGCTACTCACCCCTCTCACAGACGCCAACCACTCTCCATAACCAGTTTGAAGGTACAACATCCTTCCAAATACTTTCACATTCATTAACCACTTTCAATCTTTTTGCTTCATCTCTTTCTTGTACAAATTGTAGCCGCACCATCGACCATTTCTCTCTTTCTACACACCTCCTAAACGCCACCACTACAATCACCATCCCTTACCCTCTTCCTCTTCCTCTTAGTCACTGTAACACTAGATGTTTTCGCCCCTTCTCCTTCCCACGATACAACCATGCCACCACTTTTATTCATTTTTGACACCATCGCCATCACTCTCCCCATTTACGACCACAACTATTGATCGCCACCAGCGCCACCGCATCTGCTTTCACTCACCATCAAAATGGTCCCTCGCCAAAGTCACCCTTTAACAAGTAAATTGTTTTATTTTTCCACCGTGGCTACACCACCACACCAACACCTACAATCATCGATGTCTTAAGGTTATTTTTATCCCTTTTAAATCCCATCTTGATTTCCCTTGCCCTCTCTCAAAGTTAATTCCCATCTTGATTTCTGTTTCTCTCTATTTCCCCTCTCTTAAAAACCCTAATCTGTTCACCACAATCGTTTTAGAGTCACCACCTTTACCGACCTTCACCACTACAGTTCATCCTATCAGATTGTTTAGAGGAATACTGGTGTCACTAACCCTTCTTCAAAGTCTTCAGTTCATAACATGGAAGGTACAATTCTACATATAGACTTGTATTTCGAATTTTGAATTAGCATTTTTTGTTTGTGATTTATTAATGCCTAATTTCAAAGCAACCCAATCAGTTTTGAAGAATGAGATCATGCTTTGAGTGCTCTATTTTAGTTATGTATTTATCTGATACTATTTCTTAACATTTTGATTCCTCTGTTCTTTTTCCCCCAAATTTAATTCGTATGATTTTTGTTGTGAATACATATCCAAAACTTGTATCTTTTTAACTGAGTTGGTGTGTGTTTTTCTTTGATTTGTAGGTAGGTTGTAACAGATTAACAGTTAAAAGGATGTGTGCTTTTCTTCAATCTGCAGGTAGGTTTTCTACTTTTCTCATATTAGATTTAGTTTTACCATGTTGACATCTGTTCTTTTTAGTGGCTGAGTCTGAACTTGCTCAGATTTTTATTCTCTTCTTGTGTGTAAATGGCCATTATCTTCCATAACTTTTGGAGCATTCTTTTTGATTTTATTTTTCTTACATGTTGGATGTTTATGCAAGATTTTCTATTTATTCAAGATTTATATGTTATGTTGGACTGTGTGTTCAAAGTCAAATGCATTTTATGAAATTGGTTGTTATGGGCATCGGCTGAAGGTATGCAGGCTAAATGTTGTTAAATATAAATAAGGTATTACAGTTAATAAAATTTTATCTTATATACTATTGGCACTTGGTAGGAGCAACTAAAAGACAAAAAAAAGGGAAATGAAGAAGGTGAAGATTTAGCTCAGGAAATAGTGAGTAAACAAATGATTGTTGGTTGCTTTCAAAAAATATGATTCTAAAGTAGGTTGTTCAAGTTTTAAGTTATTGTTTGTGATGATTCTAATACATATGTGTCTCTGTACCATTGAAATGCAATCTCTATAAGACTAAAATTACTAGGCCATATGTCTCCCTTGATGAAGCCAAATCGAAAACTTTGTTTTACTTTTGTGTGACAACCCGAAATTTCCGTTTGTTTTAACGCCGTAATTAAGTACGTCAAAAAAATTAGCCAAATTTATCCCAAAATTTTTTTTTTGACCGGATTTAAACCCGTTGGAATATTTTAAATAATATTCGTCAAGCGAACCAAAAATAAGGAGGTATAATTTAAAATTTGTCGTGTTTAACAGAAGTCGCGAAAAACCCCGTTGGCGGTTGGTGTTGGGTGGACCCCCACCCAGGCTGTAAACTCAACCCTATATAAGGGTTGAGTGGGTTTCATCCAAACCTTTTTCACACCTTAGACACCTCCTCTCTCTACTTTCTCTCTCTACAAATCGGGTTTTGGTCAAAAATCGCCCCTTCGAGCTTCAAAACGGTAAGTTAACCTTCCTAGCTTGTTGTTTAACTTATCACACTTGCAAATTTGTGGCTTAAACATCCAAAAACCCCAAGAACAAGATTTTACGGTTTGGGAGCATCCCAAAACCATAAACACCTTGAATGAGGGTTTTGATGCCCAAAAACCTTCCAAAAACCTTTCCAATGCTTAGCTAATGGCCTAGGGGCTTACATGAATGATATAAGAACCCCCAAACATGAATTTAAGAGGTAAACATGTGTTTACGGTTTGGGGATCTCCCAAAACCGTAAACGCCTTCTAAAGGGGCTTTAAGTGCCCTTAACACCTTCCAATGTTTGTTTAAGTGACTAGAACCTTGCCTACATAGCCTAGAACCACCAAAGCACAAAAGAAATGGACTAACATGAGTTTACGACCGTAAAATCATGTGTTTACGGCCGTAAACTCCCTAAGGAGTGGTTCAGAAACCGTAAACTCCCTAAAGTTTCCATTTTTGAGCCTTAATCACTTCCATAGCCCTTAAATCAACTCTAGAACCCTTATTTGTCAAGCATGAAGCCTTAAAGCACACAAATGCACCATTCCCATGAGTTTACGGCCGTAAACTCATGGGGGGTATGGTTCCAAAACCATAAACATGTTGGAATAGTGTCTAAGGCTACAACTATATTAGGCAAGTATTTGACCCGATTGTGCATGGTCCTTTTGGGTTTCCTTCACCATAGCAACTTGATAGGATGATTTATTATGAGAGAATAAATATTATTGGTATATTATGAGAATAATATAAGGAATAATAATATTGTTATTTGATTAATATAAGTCATAAATTAATTAGAATTAATTTGGTGACTTAAAGAGATTAATTAAATAAGAGGGTATAAACTGTCAATTGTTTGATAGTTACACTTTGGGCTGTAAATCCTTCTTGGATAGGGTTGGACGATTTCTAGGGCTTGGGATAAGCCACAAATCGTCCAAGGGCTTATCTTGGAAAGGATTTGGATTGCTTTGAGTAAATATTATCCAACTAGGGTTTAAGGGTGAAACCCTAGGAGCCTTACAAGTATAAATAGACCCTTGGGGCAAGGGAAATCGGCACCTCTGCTAAAGCTCCAAGAACTAGAAGATCAAACAAGTGTTTCAAGGTATGCTTCTAATTCTGATTTTGTATTGTTCTTATACTCCATTAGTCATTAGAAGTCTTGGATCCAATGCATGTTTAATTAGAGAAACCTAGATCCAAGCATTAGGGTTTGCATGTGCACATAGGAATGTTCATATGGCCAAAACCCATCAGTGGTATCAGAGCCTAGATTGGTTTCTATTAAATTGATGCATGATTGTTTGTTTCTTGCTTGCTAAATTCGCATTTTGTGGTTCTGTGTCATGAACTCGACGAGTCCCATGGTGGACTCAACGAGTTGGCTTGACTCGACGAGTCCAGTTGGGAACTCGACGAGTCTGAGCGTCAGGAAGGGCCAAAATCGGGATTTTTTGATATTTATCTTATGGAAACTTGCCTTTATCATATTAGATCAACCCTAATCCGATCTTTTGATATATATGACTATAATCTTGATCTAATTAAAGATATTTATCAATTAATAAAACATTTAATTTCCTTATGTGATAATTAATTAATTATTTTGATTAAATTGGTAAATTATTTTGCAAGAAATCATTAAATAAATCAAATATGGATAATTATGGAATTAATTGTTAATTGAGATTATTTGTTATTTGATCCTCCATGTTTTAAATGTTTAAAACTTGCCCTCAAGTTTTGAAATTTATGTTTTGTGATTAAAAGTTTAATTTAGACAATTTAAATTTCAAACCCTAGAATTTTACAAGTTTAAAATCCAACCCTATACTAATATAATATTACAAGATTAATATGTATATATATGTATAACTAAAATGCTAGTCTTACCGTTAGTAGGTCTCATTCACGAAGCCGGTCTATAGGGTGGGTATAAGGTTGCTGCCTATAAAATGGCGCTTAATGGGTGTACACTCACACCCACCGCTTGCTTGATCGGTGGAGGGTCGTTAGCCGAACGGGTAGGATAGGGCAACCTCATCTCTCATTAAAAGTATAATATGAAATACAAAGTAACTACATGTTTTTCAAAATTTCCCAATCTTAGTTACTTTAGGAAAAGTGAATTGATGGAATCCCATGAAATTACACTTTGCACCCTTGCTAAGAAGTTAGTGGAGAGTGTGTGGTTTACCGGCACACTAATTGGTTCTAAGCAAAGATGGCAAAGGGTGATTCATTGTTTATCATAGTTCGATGGAGCGTGTGTGGTTTACCAGCACATCGAATAGGTGATCGTTACAATTAAGGCACCATGTAAATTTGCATGGTAATTCACACCCGCTTTGTGATCCTCGGTATCCCAGTCACAAACAAGAGGGGCATATCGAGATTTAAACATGCCATTGAAAAGTTTCAATGAATCTCATCTAGACCTAGAAATTCTCAATACATTTAGAACTTAAAGTTATGTTTTCGTGATGGAGAATTAGTGAATCGTCATTCACTTACCTTTAAATTGTTTGCATGTTAGATTACGGTATCCCTTTTCTAATATGTAAATATTGTTATTGGATACTAGCCCTAATTTTCTTATTGGGTGATAATTAGGGATTCATATTCTAATATATCTTTTTCCTTTCTATTTGTAGATGTCGAACGCAAACAACGCTGCTGCTAGTTCATTCACATTGATGAGCCTTTGTCAAAAGGTCCCTTTCGATGGGATGAACTTTAGCGAATGGATAAGATACATTTGCACTATTGCTCGCTATGAGGACAAGGAGTATGTCCTCGATGAGAAGCTCGATAAAATCAACTTTGAAATCGCTACTCCGGTTGAAATGACTGCTTTTGAAACCCACGAGCGTGATGCAACGAAGGTACATTGCATGATGATAGTCACTATGAACTCCGAATTCCAAAAGTCCTATGAGGACATGTACCCGTACGAGATGCACCAAGACTTATTGGAGAGATACCACCAAAACGCGAGACAAGAGCGTTATGAGATTTTCACTAACATGATTTCCGCTATAATGGGTCACGGAGAGTCTCTTACCGTGCACCTGCAAAAGATGCAAAGGTATGCCGACCGTCTTCGCAAGTTGAATGTTGACTTTGGGGAAGACTTGGCGATCGACATGGTGCTTCACTCTTTTCCTCCAAGTTAAAATCAATTTAGGATGACCTACCACATGAACAAAGAAGAGGTCACCCTAAGCAAGCTCCAAGGTCTCTTGAGGGTCGCTGAGAGCAACTTCAAGGACAAGTCTGTTGCACTAATTCCCAATCCACCCGCTGCTCCTGTTTTGGCTATTCGACAAGGAAGGGGAAAGAAGAGGAAGGCTTCATCTAAGAACCATCGCAAGGTTAAGTCCCGAGATGGTGCCTCTTCTAGTGGGACCAAAGTTGATCCTGCTAAACCCTACCCTAACCCAAAGGAGGCAGAGTGCCACCACTGCCACAAGATAGGACATTGGAAGGGAAGCTGCCCAGAGTACCTGCAATCCATCAAGGAAGGAAAGATCAAGCCGTCTTTCACAGGTATATACACAATTAAATCTGACGATTCATCTCATGCTATTTCTTGGGTTATTGATACCGGTTGTGGTTACCACATTTTTTCTAATGTGCAGGGGCTAAGAAGAAATAGGGATGTGGAGGTTGGAAGAATAAATCTAATCATGGGGAACAGAAGATCGTCGCCTGTGACCAAGATTGGAGTATATTCTTTAGTACTTAGGAATGGTTTATCTTTAGATTTGAACAATTGTTGCTATTCGCCAGAAATGGCTAGAAACATCATTTCATTTCATGGTTTGTTTAGACAAGGTTTTAGATTTTCTTTTAATAATGAGAATGGTTCTATTTTGGCTTATCTAAATGGTGTCTTTTATTTTGAAGCTATACCATGTAATGGAATTTATGAAACCGTTATGATTGTAGATAACTTAGGAAATAATGTTTTATGCATGGATTCTTCCAATAGTACGGATAGATCATCCTTGTGGCATTGTCGTCTTGGACATGTCAACAAGAAGCGCATAGCCCAACTCCAGAAGGATGGAGTGTTGGAGTCATTCGACCTTAAGGAAGATGACACATGTGAGTCTTGTTTACTTGGAAAGATGACTAAGTCACCCTTCACAAGTACGTGTAAAAGGGGTGAGGGTCTATTGGACCTAATACATATCGATGTATGTGGACCATTTAGATCAACCACAAAGGATGGGAACCGCTTCTATGTGACTTTTACCGATGACTATAGTAGATATGGGTATATCTACTTAATCAAGCAAAAGTCAGAAACTTTTGAAAAGTTCAAAGAGTTCAAGAATGAAGTGGAGAATCAATTGGGCAGGAAAATCAAGATGCTTCGATCCGATCGAGGAGGAGAGTACCTAAGTCTTGAATTCCACAATTATCTCAAGGAGTGTGGAATAGTTTCACAATTGACGCCACCTAGGACACCACAATTGAATGGTGTGTCAGAAACGCGTAATCGAACCTTGTTGGACATGGTTCGCTCTATGATGAGTCGTGCTTCACTATCAATCTCTTTTTGGGGGTATGCCTTAGAGACTGTCGCCCATATCCTTAACCGAGTCCCTACTAAGAAGGTTGCCAAAACACCTCACGAGATGTGGACAGGGAAAGCTCCCTCGTTGGCACATATCAAGGTTTGGGGTTGCGAGGCTTTCGTAAGACGAGATACTCACGACAAGCTCGAACCTCGTAGTGAGCGATGTATTTTCATCGGCTACCCGCAGAAATCCTTTGGATATCTCTTCTATAGACCGAAGGACAATGTTGTCTTTGTTGCGAGGAGAGGAGTTTTCCGAGAGCGAGAACTCATAAGCCAAGGAGACAGTGGGAGGCAAATCGAGCTTGAAGAGATTCAAGAATTGATAGATGAAGGAACCTCTACCGCTGGCACTCAACCCGAGGAGGAAACTCCGGTTGAACCGATTGACGAATCCTTACCTCTTAGACGTTCCGAAAGAGTTAGAGTTCAACCCCAGTTTTATGGTTTTCATATTACTACCAAAGGGGACACATATATTAGTGATGGTACACTAATAAACCTTGATGAACCTAATAGCTATAAGAAAGCCATGGCAGGCCCGGATTCTGCGAAATGGAAAGAGGCGATGGATAGCGAGATCCAATCCATGTATGATAACCAAGTTTGGAATTTGGTTGATAATGTGCCCAGACGTAAGACCGTTGGGTGCAAATGGATCTTCAAGAAGAAGACCGACGTGGATGGAAAAGTACACACGTATAAGGCGTGATTGGTAGCGAAGGGCTTTACTCAAACTCCCGGAGTTGACTATGATGAGACCTTCTCACCAGTTGCGAAGATAAAATCTCATGATTATGAGATTTGGCAAATGGATGTCAAGACCGCTTTCCTTAACGGAAAGTTGGCTGAGGATGTTTACATGGCTCAGCCAGAGGGGTTTCTGGATCCAAAGCATCTGAATAAAGTGTGTAAGCTTGAGAAGTCCATTTATGGACTTAAGCAAGCATCTCGCAGATGGAATCTTTGCTTCGATGAGAAAGTCAAAGAGTTTGGATTTGTACGAAGCGAAGATGAATCGTGTGTATATGTCAAAGACAGTGGGAGTATAATAAGCTTCCTCGTTCTATATGTCGATGACATATTACTCATAGGAAACGACGTCCCGACTTTGCAGGAGGTTAAGTCCTGGCTCGGGAAGTGGTTCGCTATGAAGGACCTCGAAGAGGCTTCTTATATTTTGGGAATAAGGATAGTGAGAGAAAGAAGTAAGAGACTAATAGGACTTAGTCAGAACACTTACTTAGAGAAGGTACTAAAACGTTTTAGTATGGAAAACTCAAAAGGGAGAATTACCGATACAAAGTAATGCCAAGTTGAGTAAGACTCAAAGTCCGAGTACCGAAGCTGAAATAGCAGAAATAAGCCGAGTACCATACGCTTCCGCAGTTGGCTCAATCATGTATGCTATGACTTGTACTCGCCCTGATGTAGCCTTTGCTTTGAGCATGGTTAGCAGATATCAAGGGAACCCTAGCAGAGCCCATTGGATTGCGGTTAAGAATATCCTTAAGTACCTTCGGAGGATGAAGGAATGGTTCTTAGTCCTCGGAGGTGTGATGACTTGAAGGTGCGAGGGTATAGTGACGCCAGTTTTTAAACCGACAGGGACAACTACCGTTCACAGTCGGGCTGGGTCTTTACCTTAAATGGAGGAGCAGTGACTTGGAAAAGTTCCAAGCAGGAAACTGTAGCTGATTCAATGTGCGAATCAGAGTACATTGCAGCGAGCGAAGCGTCGAAGGAGGCAATATGGTTGAAGAACTTCATCGGTGATCTTGGAGTTGTACCTGCCATAAAGGAGCCCATAGAAATTTTCTGTGATAATGAAGGAGCGGTTGCCTTGACCAAGGAACCAAGGGATCATGGTAGATCTCGACATATCGACAGAAAATATCACTTTATTAGACATCGTGTAGAAGAAGGACAACTCGTAGTGAAGAGGATATCATCAGAAGATAACCCAGCAGATCCTCTTACGAAGGGACTGAGTAGGGTTAAGCACTTGCAGCATGCTAGGAGTATTGGGCTGAAGGATGATATTAGCATAGATTAGATAGTAGTAGAAACGTGTAATAGATAAATGTAATTAACATTTGATGATTAAATAAAGGACTATTATTTATGAGTAATGTTATTGTCTTGTGTTAATTGTTTAACTATTGTTTCATTTTGCATGTTTTGACTTTCGGAATAATTGAGTTTATTAAGAATAATCGAATTATTCAAATTGTCCACAATCGTTCATATGTTGGAAGTAGATATGAATGAAGATTGTCATGAATCGGTGTGTAGATTGTCTAAATGGTTTTAGACATAGCAAAAGGGTTGCTGAAACGTTCATGAGTGCTTATGAACTGGTTTTGAGAATTGGAACAAACCCGCACTTGCTGGAATCACCTTATGGAATAAGATATAAAAGGGTGATCGCAAGACGATAATATCATATAGTCTTAAAACCTAGATATATGGTTTGTTATTTGTTAATTGGTTGTACATTGATAATGCGAAAACGCATCAGTAACTCGGTGTTATAAAACGCATTGTTGTGTATAGTTGATTAATGAATAAGTAAATGCATATAAGTCGAAGTTTATCTGTTACTTTTATCCCAAGAGGGTAAAAGCGATATCTCGGCCGCTCGATGATTTGATTTGACTTATGTGCCGGGCCCGGTCAGAACTGAATTGATGTGTTCGATTAAGTTCTATGTCAAATGAATCGGAGATCGAGAAACCAAATGCTAGACAAATTATTCCATAGAATTGTCAGCATGATATCTAACAGAGGACTGTACGATCCCTTATCTAAAGGACAAGATTGATCAGATCAGTGTTTGACAGCGTCTTTGAGAGCTACGATTGCAAATCGAATTGTACTTGTGCATATAGTTACTAGACTTATCCAAGTGGGAGACTGTTGGAATAGTGTCAAAGGCTGCAACTATATTAGGCAAGTATTTGACCCGATTGTGCATGGTCCTTTTGGGTTGCCTTCACCATAGCAACTTGACAGGATGATTTATTATGAGAGAATAAATATTATTGGTATATTATGAGAATAATATAAGGAATAATAATATTGTTATTTGATTAATATAAGTCATAAATTAATTAGAATTAATTTGGTGACTTAAAGAGATTAATTAAATAAGAGGGTATAAACTGTCAATTGTTTGATAGTTACACTTTGGGCTGTAAATCTTTCTTGGATAGGGTTGGACGATTTCTAGGGCTTGGGATAAGCCACAAATCGTCCAAGGGCTTATCTTGGAAAGGATTTGGATTGCTTTAAGTAAAGATTATCCAACTAGGGTTTAAGGGTGAAACTCTAGGAGCCTTACAAGTATAAATAGACCCTTAGGGCAAGGGAAATCGGCACCTTTGCTAAAGCTCCAAGAACTAGAAGATCAAACAAGTGTTTCAAGGTATGCTTCTAATTCTGATTTTGTATTGTTCTTATACTCCATTAGTCATTAGAAGTCTTGGATCCAATGCATGTTTAATTAGAGAAACCTAGATCCAAGCATTAGGGTTTGCATGTGCACATAGGAATGTTCATATGGCCAAAACCCATCAAAACACCCCTAGACACTACTATTTGAGGAGTAAACTCCAATGTGAGTCCATACTCTCCTTATATGCAACCCTTAGTACTCCTAGCACTTGTAGCAAAGTGTTTTCATGTAGTTGGACATCCTTACTTGCCTGATTAGTTATTAAATGACTAATTAGATACTTAAATGTATCATTATATGTTAATAGGATCCGAGTGTGTGTTCAAGTCCTCGCTTGACACCTAGTGTCCTATACTGTCCATTCATCCGAATTGCCCACGACAGGTGAGTTCATACCACTGAATTAACCTTTTAAATGATTTTAACTGCTTCTATAGGGGGGGGGGAATACAAGTTGAACTATATAGTTATTAGATAAATCACATGTGATTAATAACTGTATACCAAAATAGAATTTGCATCTTAAACTGTTTATCCAGATTAAAGGTTTCCAAATCATGTTTTCGAATCTTGTTAAAGTATGAATATCCCTTTTTAGATCATTAAAGGTTATCCAAAGTTTTTCAAATTTTGCTTACTTAAGAGACATCCAGTCGTAATTTCTTATCAAAAGTTTTCTTCACTTAAACCGTTTTATACAAATCATTTTCAAAGCTGTTTATGAAAGGTTTTTCAAAGGATTCCAAAGATTTTCAAAACTTGTTTTACAAAATGACATCAAGTCGTAAATTTCTTATGTATGAAAGTTTTCCAAAGGTTTCATCAAAGTTTTCCTTCTATGCTTTTACTTCGTTAAATGCATGCCTATATTTGTATAGTTATATAAATAATGTTTAAAGGACTTAGGAAGGCTAGTTCACCTTATTTCCTTTTCCTCGTTGGGATGTGGTCTGGTGGGTATCGGTTATCCGTCCGAAGGTCGTTTAAACATTAGTTATATATCATGTATACATGTATGGACATAAAGGTTTACATCGACCAGTTCATTTCCCTTGGGTAGCAAGGGCATCCTTCCATTCATCATTCATAGACCAGAAACACTAGTAACTATTATAGGAATAGTTAAGAGATTCTATTTACTCTTTCTAGTACGGAGAATTCCAAAGGAGTCATCTCATTCGTGAGTCTATATCATTATTCCAGTACTTATAATAGAATTCAAAATACGAGATGCATCTTCAGGACACGGATCTCCCCGTTGTCAAGTTGCTAACCAGAGTCTCCTGGAGGGAGAGCGGGCATTGTGTGTATAGATCTATACGGGACCGACACTCCCACACCCTGACTGCTAGCTATAGTCCCCGGCCTACCAAGCCAAAGGGTGACAAATGTCACATTTATTCTGATGCTTGCAGGGCGTCAAGTACTCTATTGTCAATCAGTACGGTTACGAGTATCTCTATGTTTACCTTATAATTCATGGCCTTAAGGTAACACGGTATTTTTGAAACAACCCACTTAGGATTACTAGATGTTTTAGACTTTGCTAGTTGTGTCGTTCATTCGATACTGTCTGGAGTCTGTATTTCCATGTTTTAGACTTTGCTAGCTGTGTCGTTCATTCGATAATGTCTGGAGTCTGTATTTCCATGTTTTGGACTTTGCTAGCTGTGTCGTTCATTCGATGCTGTCTGGAGTCTGTATTTCCTTGTTTTAGACTTTGCTAGCTGTGTCGTTCATTTGATACTGTCTGGAGTTTGTATTTCCATGTTTTAGACTTTGCTAGCTGTGTCGTTCATTTGATACTGTCTGGAGTCTGTATTTCCTTGTTTTAGACTTTGCTAGCTGTGTCGTTTATTCGATATTGTCTGGAGTCTGTGCTTCCTTTTGTTTGACTGAGTCGGGCGTATCATTCATTCGATACTCTCCTGGAGTCTATGATTTCTTTTGCCTTAGTCAGCAGTATTACTGCTGAGGCATATGTTATTTTTCCACTAGTATTTTTACTAGTGATATTCTCATATTTTCTTTAAAGTCAATACCGTATTTTGGTAATGATAGTATTTCGGGGAAAATTACTCCTTAAAACATAAGTCTGTCGGGTCTTGGTAGAAGACTGTTTTTATTTAGAAAATATAGGATTTTCTGGAAAGGACGCTAATACACCGTAGATTCTAAACTACTATCTTTCATAAAGTTATTTTGAATAAAAATGCGTACTTATACAAATGACACTAAATACTTATGGACTCACCAGCATTATAAAAATGCTGATACTCGCTTTCAAAATAACTTGTATTCTCAGGTCAGCGATAGACAGGTACATCCCGGGAGCTTTTGTGGAGACAACCTAGTACCGAGTTGCATCTATGTTATGTTCTGTAACTACTCTGATATTACTATAACATGTAACCGATGTAAAATTATTACTATTAATGCAATGGTTGTTGTACTTTGATTATTATACTGCATATGTTGTGATACTTGACATGACGTCATCCAACCCAGAACATTTCCGCCGTTCCGGTTTTGGGGTGTGACATTATGTCTTGAAGCTGAATCGATTCATCCTTCCTAACCGCTTGTGCTTTGGTTTAATGGAGGTAATTTTTGTTATCTTTTCTTTACTTCAATCCTATGTGCTTTTATTTATAACAAATGAAGCATTTTGTTTCACTTTTTGCAGGACCTGGTTTTTCATCTTTGTCTTCTTCTGTTGGAGAAAGGATTTTGTTGAGCATGGTCCTTTTAAACCAAGTGGTAGTGTTTTGATCATTAACTACATAGAAGAATAATCAAGGTCATGGGAGAGAGGCGGTTAATTTTATTTGATGTTAAATGGTAATTTACTTATTAGTGTATCTTTGATGCTTAAGTTTTATTTTCAAAGGGTTCTCTTATCCTTTTTTGTACTCTCAAAGGAAATAAAATCATTTCAATGGAAAAGTACATGAAGGAGATGCTAGTATTCCAGGATAAAGGGCATACAGAGTAATTTATATTTCATTCTATCTTAACATTCTATCTTAACGACAAAAGCCAGATTATAACGAGATAAGTGGATATTTCCATGAAATAGAGTGTGGCATCAAATGAAGGGAAGTGAAGTTGAACTCAAAGATGTCAGACTGTTCAACCCTTTCTAAGGTTTACTGAACTTCACGGTGCTTGGATAACTGAAACCGGGTGTTCCACTAACGGTCTATCTTCCATTTGTCTTGATGTAAAAGATTTCACCTGATGAAATTTATGCATGATAATTGCTATAATTGCATTGGAAAATAATTTTATTTTTGTGTAAGTTTGCGTATAACAGTAGTTTTAGTTTTTCAATGATCATCTAGGTCACTGCTCTGCAAAACTAAAAAAATAAAAAAAATTAAAAAAAAAAATAGGCCATACATTTGTTTAATTGAGGATTTATTGGTCATAAGTTTTTGTTAAATTCAAATAAAAGGTTGGAATAATGGAAATTGAAAAGTAATGTTTTTCTTGACTCTTTAATACTTTAGTTTGGCACTTGTTATTTAATGTACACACATCCAGTGGAGCGAAACAAATTTGTTATTGCAATATTTGTTTTACATTCAATTTGTTCGTTCAAAGGTCAAAGACTTATGTGCTCCGTCGCTCCATATTTTGACTTATCTTTGTATTTTTTTTTGTTATATGTTATAATTAAATGGTGTTTCTCAAATGCTCATATGCTCTTTAAATGGTGTTTCTAAAATGCTCATATGGTCTTATTATTTATATCTAGAAGTCTAATGTTATTTGACAACAAACAAACCTAACATGGTTGTACATGTCACTATATCACAACTTAATTTGTTTTTTCTTTTAAGTTCATCTATTTCATGAATGTTTTGATTAATAAAAATAATTCAGAATTTCTCGAAACATGTAAAAAAGAGTTAAACGAGGTAAAGTCTAAATAGTTTATTTCACATAATAAAAATTAAAAAATTGAATATATTTATATTAAAATAGCATTTTTCAATAAGTATTAATCAACTATTAAGTCAGGCAAAATGATGGTTGTTAACCGTGTGAAAAAAAGTTAACCGTAACAGAACCAAAATAGCAATGTATAATTATTGATCGAAACAAATTATTTGCCGCCGCCATTTTGCGCGGGTAGACAGCTAGTGTGTGTGTGTGTGTATATATATATATATATATATATATATATATATATATATATATATATATATTATATCAATTTAGTATACGAATTCTTATATCAAGTTTAACAACAACGTTATTGTTATATTTAAAAAAACATATATTTGTAAAGACTTCAATTATATAAGTGTTTCTGTGTGACGCGCAGACATTCTTCTAATATACTTATAAAAGAAACATTTTTCCTTTCATCACATTTATTTGAAACTCCTATGACTTTTCAATTTCTTTCTAATAATGATTATAAGTTGGTTAATAAGGTTAAATAAATATCAAACCTAAAGTGTAATCATATATAAACTAAATTTAAATATTAAAAAAATATTTTTACTTCTACTTATAAAGTTATGTTTTTAACTTTTAACATATTATATTTAATCTATTGGTTTTAATATGATGTTGTATGTAAACTATTTGTAACACCCGAGTTTTCATATATAGATTATATAACAAATAATCGTTCCAACATCTTCCAAGATCAAATATGAACTTGCTTATAGACTAAACTATAGCGGAAGCAAAATAATATATATATATATATATATATATATATATATATAAAGTCTTCAACCGAAGAGCTTCGGGGGTTACGTCTTTGCAGAATTCCTTTGCTGCCTTCTTGATTAATCCTCCTCCTTGTCATTTCCCTGTCACTAGCTAAATAGTTTCCTGGTTTGCGCACATTTAAAGTTTCTAAATGGGTAAGCCTAGGGTCTAGTGAGTTCGTGTTGCACATACATGTTCATCACTTAAAAAAACAAATAGTTTTATCATATATGTTTAATAAATCATACAACAAACATATCACCCGACGACATAATTTAGGGGAACGATTAATTATCCAGAGAAAGAACTAAAGTTTCATTTCCCTTCTCCTTGAGACAACTCATCATCCATTGTACTCAAGTATTTTAAATATCCAAGGAAATGAGTATGACTCTCAATTCCCATCCCCGCCGATCACACACATCCGTCATGCTCACGGTGAATAAACACCCTACTCGTTCCCACTAAACATGTCACCCAATAAAAACCGCACAATCGATAAAACAACTCAAAATAACATTTTCACACAACCATACGTATCATAAAACATATTGCCAATAAATAAATAAATAATACAAAATAAACCACACTATAAGCATTTATGTGCGAGCAACTACAAAACACGAAAAACTCACCTTAGAGCCGATAAGTCCTAATCGAAGCTTTATTGCTAATCTGCACCCTACATTTCAAGAGCAAATTTTCTAAGGCAATTGTCCTAGAAATATCCTACACGTCCGTTTCGATTCAAATATCCACATGTCTCATTCGGCCAACCAAAATAATTTTACATTGACGTTCGCAATTGTACTATGCCTCTCTCTTTCCAACTAACTGATTTCATTTTTAATACTTAAAAGTTAAAACAATTTAAATCTTAAAAATACAAGACAAACTTGTGTCTCTTTTTTTTAATAAATAAAAAGAAAATACATAGAACTAGCAAGTAATCAAAACTCTATATCTCATTTACGTAATTTTTATTAAAATGCAATGGTTTTAAATGTAAGAAAATAAATATTGACGCGTCATTAAAACTATAAGGACCTTTTCCATAAATTCATAATCCAGTTTAAATGAAAAGGAAGAAGGGTACATTTCCCCAAAAAATGGAAGTTAACACTTTATCAAACGTATAAGGACTGATTCTGTAAATTGAAATTTCATTAAAATAAAACAAGTGTTGCAAGTCTCGATCTTTGACACACGTCCAGTGACCCACCCAAATAAAATTAAAACCTTAAACACCCTTTCTTCTTAACTCGAAAAACTTTTAAATTTCCTCCAAATTGTTTCAAATAATTATATAAAAATCAAAATACTTATCTTCATTCTTTTCTTCAAGTTATCCATATTCATTTACCAAAATTTTTCTCTAAATAAGATGGAGTCAAAAGTTTGTTCAAACAAAATTTATTCCTTTAAAATTCTCATAAAACTGTGACTTATTGGCTTGAATCGAGACATGGGATTGAAAAAGACACAAAGTGCTTACAAATAAAACTATTTTAACAACTATAACGAGCTGAGACTAAAGAATCTTACCTTAATTTTGAGCACCACTCCGAAAATACTTTACGAACTTCAAACCCCAATTTCTACTTCGTTTCTCCAACCTTTCTTGCAATTTTGGTGGGGTTTCTAGTCGATTTTTTTTGAGCTCTTTATAATGCCTAAGGCCTTGGAAGTTATAAACTCTTCAAATGCTCGAATTTATTTCCACAATGAAGGTGACGGGTTTGGATATTAAACCTCATAACTCTCTACTAATTAACTCATTAAACCTTGAACTAATCATTTTATTATAATGATATAATCTAATTACATATATATTTATATATTTTATGTAGCACTCAGTTCCTGGTAAATAATTTATTTTGTTGTATTTTGCATTTTTGGCCTTGGACTCGGCGAGTTGAAGGCCTTGATGGGTTTATACAAACAATACTATGTGTGCATGCAACCCTAGAGCTGGATCTATGTTTTCACTATTAGTTATACAACGTTATGAACACAAAAAGAAACCTGGCATGCCACTATTATTTTCGAAATTCATATATAAAAATAGAATACATACCTTTTGTTGTTATATAGTAATAACAACTAGTTCCTTGAATTTCCTTAGCTCTTGAAAGCAAGTACCACAAGTGTAGTACCTTTAATGGCTCACAAACACACTAGGTGAAAGGATGAATATTGGAGAGACAAGAGAAGGGTATATTGCCCTAGATTTCGTCCCTTTTAGGGTTTCCCAAGGCTTGGACGAAATCTTAGTGCCTTAGGGTGCTATTTATACTTAAGGCTAACTAGGGTTTCAAGGTGTAAACCCTAATCCCTTAGCTTAGGGCCTAAGCAAGTCCATGGACTCCTTTCCTTAAGCCCTTGGACGAAAACTCCTAGATCCTTCTAGGATTTTCGTTCAAGCCTTAATAAAGGTGATCAAATGGCCCAAAGCCTCAACTATTGAATAATTACAAAATAGCCCCTGCACTTTCAGTCAGTTCCTTTAATCCCAAAATTAATTCTTAATTAATTACTGATTAAATACTAATTAATAATGTGATTCCAAATTAATATATTATTCATATAATATATTAATAAATCATATTTATACCCTAATTTATTATTCTTAACAATAAACCAGCCTCTCTCCTCAACAATCATCCTGTCTAGTCACCAGTGTGAAGGAAACCCAAAAGGACCATGCACAATCAGGTCAAGTATATACCAAAATAGTTATGGACTTAGACACTAATCCAACAGTCTCCCACTTGGGTAAGTCTAATAACTATTCTGCGTATAACCTCAGATCCTGATTAGCAATTGTAGCTTTCAAAAGCCGTTGTCAGCTCTGATCTTATCAGAAGCGTGTCCTTTAGATAAGGGATCATATATTCCTCCATTCTTGATATCTTATAGACTTGAGACATGGATTTTGATCATTCTCTCAGTCTATGTTCTGTTTCCCGATTTCCAATTTATGACGACTGACAACAGACTTCAATTGAACACATCAAATTAGTCTCGGCTTGGCCAAGCTCCTATGTGCCATCACTAAATCATCGAGGGGCCCACATATATCGCTTTCATCCTACTTTGGATAAAAGGAACGGATAAACTTTGATTCAATGCTTGCTTGCACTCACTTACCGAATCACACACAACAATTTGTTTTATAACACCAAGTTACTGGTGCGTTTACATATTATCAATGTGTAACCGACTCGCAAGATACAACTCACACATCTCGGTTTCAAGAATATAAGATGTTATTGTCTCACCAATCACTCGTGATAAAATCCATGAAGTGATCCAAGTGAGCGTGGGTTTAATCCAATGCTCAAATTATATTCATAAGCTCTCATGAATGTTGCAGCAAACATTTGCTTATGTCTAATACACTTTAGACAATCCACACACCAATTCACGACAATCTTCATTCATACCTACTTCCAACATATGAACGAATGTGGTCCGTTCGAATAATTTGATTATTCTGAAATAATTAATTATTCAGGAAGTCAAAACATGCAAAGTGAAACACAAGAATAATACTAATCCTATATGGTCCCAAACCTTTGAGTATAAATAAAACACCTTTTATTTATCACCATATCGATTACTTGAATTATTACTACAATTGTCCCATGCTCTTAGCATGCACACAATGTTTACTTATGGTCCTTACTTTGTGAAATAGATCAAATGAACACATTTCAATCATACTCATTTCACAACTCCCAATCCTTATCATAAGTATAAGAATATCAAATTCTTGCCACTTATAGAATATGCTAGATTCTAACATTTTATGCAATGATCCTTTCGTAAAGTCATAGCTCAAAATCATCAAGACTTGGCCAATCTCTATCAGAAACAATTCTATAGATATGATGTCTCTCACTCAAAGTACATTCCTTTGAACATCCTTCTTGCATAAAAGTTTCTAATCTAGACATAGATTCTCAATATCTAACTCCCAATATGGAAACATTTCCATATTTGCCATACGACAACTCATTCTTAATAGGATCTTATCTATTCATAACAATCTCAATATGGTCCATCCAATACCATACTTCCAACTACTCATAAGCGACCAATCCTCAGCGAGCTTTGGATCGTCCTTTGATAGTTGTTTAATTATCTTAGTCAAAACCGATTCTTGTCATTTTTCCCTCTTAATGCACTAGACATTTGGAAAATTTTAGAATGGTCAAATATTATAGCATTTGCAATCGATTCTATACCCGAAGCGTATGGGACACGATGCATAATGTCTTATATAAAGATACGATACTTTATCAATCTTCTACCATAATATCTTATGTGTCACGTTCTTATAATTCGAATTATGAAGAGGGATGCAATAATCATAATCGAAATTTTGAGAACGCACTATGTATCCTTGAATAAATTTGTTAACATTCCACAACCTAAGCCTTTAGATTTGAAATGAAGCATAATATTCTCTCCCTTAATTATAGCAAAACAACTTTTCAACCCTTACGACTTTGCAAAGTATAACTCTTGTTTTCTGTAATTAATATCGCTAACTTGCAATATTTGCCTTAATAATCATACAAGCACAACATTTATGCTCCCACTATCATGATGATTATTATCATATAAGCATAACACTTATGCTACCACTATCTTTGACATGTATTCAGAAAACAGCTTAACTTCCAGAAAACAATACCTATTGAATTTCTTAAGTTCATATTTCTAATACCCAATGCTTTGATAATCCTTTATCAAAGCTTCTCAAACTTATACACCTTTGCCTTAGATAGCTCATATGTGTGTCTAAACAATTCAGACTAATTGCCAAATCTCACAATTCGAATCATGGAAAGAGATACCGTAACCATAATCGAATTCTAGAATACAATTTTCACAATCACTATCTTCTTAAAATCTCTCTTAGTGAAAGCATTTCCTCAGAGTCATTTTCATGAAGGAGGGAATCTTATGACACTTAGATTTTAATGGTGTGTGTGTTCCTATCCATGCGAATTTGTCAAAACCAAAGTTTGCGACAAATCCAAACTCATATGGACCGAACTTTCTCAATCTTGAGTTCTTGCCTTATGGTAACACGAGTGCCCACCATGTCTTCCAAGTAGTTAAGCAGCTCATCCTGTCCTATCAATGTACTTTTCATTTATCAAGGTGCTTGCCTTTTATGCGTTCAAATGAGAACTCATAGAACTCACATGCATAATTAACTCAATTGGAACGGCACAGAAACAAGATAGTGTCAACACGATAGGTTGTGAACCTCAAGTCGTGTGCTAGTGATGATCGATAAGGTTTATTCTTGATTAGTTCTTGAACTTTTCAAGACCATTAATACTCCAACTGACTCCTTGACATATAAGATTCTCTTGTCAATAAACATTTCTTGACAAACAAATATTCAAGAGTTAGTGTAGCTTTTATCAAGACAAAATACTTCACAAAATTGGTCCTAGTTGGTCTTTGTCTTATCCAACACATCACAACTTTCCACATTTGATGAATGTTATAAAACTTCTTAAGACTTGTCACTCAATGTCATAATCTTATCTCTAAGACTTGTTTTTGGAACGAAGTATGATTGATTTCTTGATTTAACCACTTCTTCAATTCTTGATTCCTCTTCTCAGACATACAATTGTACTAAGACTCATTTAGAAGATCAATTGAGATATGATTCTTAATCATTAAGACCTATCATAAAACATAATAAAAGGTACTCTCCCTTCTTCTTAGAATAGAGAAACTTTTATCTTTCTGCCTACTTGATTCATCTTATCCGTTCTGCTATTGATTGAAACTCTTTCAATCAACTCAGAATTACACTTAATTTTATAAGTATAATCATATTTACTAATCCTTTAGTAAATCATGAAAATTATCTTTGTCACTCTTGTGGTAGACTTGATCAACACACAACTTTGTGTACTCGATCTCCTAGTCCTTCACCTGACATTTTGTCAACGAATTAGTCTAATTTCCAAATATAAAATTTCTCATTTATCATGCAACCAAGTTGCATGATTCCAAGTCTCTGTCCAATTGAAACTTGGGCGATGAGAAACTCTCCCTATTTGGTAAATTCTTGACATTTCCACAAATAACATAATCCATTATTGCTAATAACTGAAACATTCAAACACCAATTTTTCATACATGCCATTGCAAGGATAAATAAATAATATAAATCAAAATTTATTTTATTGCGGAAAAATTTGTCCTTACAATGCAATTCAATTGAAAACTATGTTAATACATATTTCATAGCAATCTATTCTAACTCCAAGTAGTAGCTCAAAATTCTAATCTTCAAGCAATGTGATCAAAATCCATTTCTTCACGATCAGATTCAGCTCACTTCTTCCCTTAAGCTTCCTCTCTTTTCTTCGATCCTATAAAGCATCAAAATGTAATCTTATTACATCATGTATTAAGAATCTATAATAGGAACTTAAAAGAGTTAGTTAATGGATTTTACCTAAAGTAGAGCCATGCATCTTGACTCTCCCATCTCTTAGATTTCTCAGATAGTTAGGGCAGCTTCGTCTCCAATGCCCCTTCTCTTGGCAATAAAAGCAAATGGACTCCTTTAGCACAGCACATCGTACAATCATAGACTTAGTTATTTCTAGACTTCCGATGTTGCCAGTGACCATTGCAGTTTGGGAGCTTGACTCACCAGACAAATTTGCTTGACAGCACGCCAAATCATTGTTGATTCAGCAGCTATAAGCAAATAGGTGAGATCAATGAGGGTCACGTCGTGATGCATCATATAGTAGTCTCTAACGAACTCACTATATGATTTAGGAAGTGACTAAAGAACCCAATCAACAGCCAACTCGCCTGAAATCTCGACACCCAACATCCTTAACCTATCGATGTGTGACTTCATCTCTAAGACGTGTGTACACACAGGTTTCCCATCTTCATGTTTACTTGCCAAAAGGGCTTGAGTGAGTTTGAACTTTTCAAGGCTTTGGTCTTGTGGGTTAAGGAGAATAATTGGAGGAGGTGGAGGAAGTGAAGCATGATCTCTTGTTCCTCGATCATATCGCGGAATATCATTTTCATGTGGAAAGCTTGTTCCACGGGATTTGGGAAGACCATAGTTGTCATACTTTGACATCTACAAAACGGGAGAATATTCAAGTTAAGTTGATTAGAATCCTTGATGTGACACCCAAATGAAACATCGAGGCTAGGATCCAACACAATATTCCACAACTTGGGAGAGGGATGCCGTAACCCAAATTGCAGAACATTTGAAGGTAAGTGAATGACGATTCACTAATTTTCCACCATGAAAACTGAAAAAGAAATTAGGTTTTAAATGTATTGAAAACTCCTAAATCTTTTGAGATTCATTGAACTTTTCAATGGCATGTTTAAATCTCGATATGCCCCTCGATTTGTGACTGGGATGCCAAGGATCACAAAACAGGGTGTGAATAACCATGCAAACTTACATGGTGCCCCCAATGTTACAGTCACCTATTCGATGTGCCGGTTAACCACACATGCTCCACCGAACTATGACAAACATTGAGTCACCCTTTGCTACCTTTGCTTAGAACCATTTAGTGTGCCGGTTAACCACATACGCTCCACTAACGTCTTCGCAAGGGCACAAAGTGTAATTCCATGGAATTGCATCAATTCGCTTTTACCTAATGTGACTAAGATTGGGAATTTTGTAAAAAATTTAGTTACTTTAGACTTCATTATACTTTTAATGGAAAGGGTTTGCCCTATCCTACCCGTTCGGCTAACGACCCTCCACCAATCAAGGAAGCGGTGGGTGAGAGTGGACACCCATTAAACGGCCATTTTATAGGCCATAACCTTATACCCCCCTTATAGATCGGCTTCGTGAATGAGGCCTAACAACGGTAAGACTAGCATTTAAGTTATACATATATAATATTAGACTTTTAATGTTATACATAGTATAAGGGTGTATTTTACACTTTTAAAATACTAGGTGGTTTAATTTTATAAATTACACTTTTAATTTAATTAAATATAAACCATATCATTATGGATTTCTTAACTCTCTTTTAATTATACACTTAATTAATTTAATAAAACCATAAGGGTGTAATTTGAACTTTTCAAAATTAGGGTTTTAGAATTTAGACTTTTTCAAAATTAAACATTTTAATCAAACAATTTAAATTCCAAAACTTGAGGGCAAGTTTTGAAACTTTTCAAAACATAAGCAAGAACATTCTAAATCAAATTACAAATAATAATAATTAGCCAATTAATTAGTAATTATCTAAATATGACCTAATTCAATTTCTTGCAAGATAATCGATCAAATAATTCAAATAAATCAAGCTTATCACATAAGGAAATGATTATCTAATTAATTTGACAATTATCTTTTACTTTGGTAAGGATATCTTTTAAATTAAGAAATTAATTTAATCTAATCCCTTAAATCCCCTAGAATTCGAAACTATGGGATGGGATATTCAAAATCTTTAATCACCAAATTTAAACATTTAAAGGATAATTACAAGATATGACAATATCCAAATCCCTAAAATTTAGGATCTAATCATGGGGAAAGAGGCAATTTCGAAATTCTAGGGGTAGACAACCCTAAAATCGAAATCTTGGGGCCAAAGAAAAAGGTTTAGGAAATCTTACCAAAAATTTCAAAATTTGGGGTTTAGAAACCCTAATTTCGAAAATCAAGCCTCCATGGTTTATTAGCCATAAACCCTAATATGTCAAGTTCATACATTTGAATAAAGCTAATTCAAAACAGAAACCAATGGCTCTGATACCACTAATGGGTTTTATACAAACAATCCTATTTGTGCATGCAACCCTAGAGCTGGATCTATGTTTTCACTATTAGTTATACAACTTTATGAACACAAAAAGAAACCTGGCATGCCACTATTATTTTCGAAATTCATATATAAAAATAGAATACATACCTTTTGTTGTTATATAGTAATAACAACTAGTTCCTTGAATTTCCTTAGCTCTTGAAAGCAAGTACCACATGTGTAGTACCTCTAACGGCTCACAAACACACTAGGTGAAAGGATGAATATGGGAGAGACAAGAGAAGGGTATCTTGCCCTAGATTTCGTCCCTTTTAGGGTTTCCCAAGGCTTGGACAAAATCTTAGTGCCTTAGGGTGCTATTTATACTTAAGGCTAACTAGGGTTTCAAGTTGTAAAACCTAATCCCTTAGCTTAGGGCCTAAGCAAGTCCATGGACTCCTTTCCTTAAGCCCTTGGACGAAAACTCCTAGATCCTTCTAGGATTTTCGTTCAAGCCTTAATAAAGGTGGTCTAATGGCCCAAAGCCTCAACTATTGTATAATTACAAAATAGCCCCTGCACTTTCAATCGGTTCCTTTAATCCCAAAATTAAATCTTAAGTAATTTCTGATTAAATACTAATTAATAATATGATTCAAAATTTATATATTATTCATATAATATATTAATAAATCATATTTATACCCTAATTTATTATTCTTAACAATAAACCAGCCTCTCTCCTCAATAATCATCCTGTCTAGTCACTAGTGTGAAGGCAACCCGAAAGGACCATGCACAATCGGGTCAAGTATATACCAAAATAGTTATGGACTTAGACACTAATCCAACAGGCCCAACTCGTCGAGTAGGAGTGGGATTGGACACGGGACTTAAGTGATGGCCTCGTCGAGTCGGCGGCCAGACTCGACGAGTAGTCTTTGACTGGACAAAAACCCTAATATGAGGGTTTGCACCATATTTAATCATCTCTTTCAGCCACCACTCGTCCCTATTGCTCCCAAAGACCCTCCATAGCAAACCCTAGCCGAGTGTGTGAAGATCTAAAGGCATTTGTGGTGATTTTGGTGGTGTTGTTCACAAGGAAGAAGGAAGAGCATAGAAGGATCAAGAGGAAACTGAAGGATTCGAGTTTGGTTCATCATTTGTAGTCTTTGAAAGGTATAAAGTCTGTACCTTGCTTGCTTGTTTGTTATATCCCTTTTGGGGAGGATTTAGGGCTTTTAAGCCATATGAGGTGACCAACCATGATTTGCAAACATGGTTAGGGGTCAAGACTTCGGATCTAGCACTTGGGGAGAGTCACAAGGAAGATTTGGGTTGCTTTTGCACCCAAGGAAGTCCCCATGCAACAAAAGATCAATTTTAGAGCCTTTTTGGCTCAAAAGTCCCATTCATGCATGTAAAGTTCATAACTTTACGTGCTAGATTGAGCTTAGGGGATTGGATCTATATTTTGGACAAATGTTGTACATCAGAAATCGAGGATTTAGGGTGTGGACGTTATCGACTCGGCGAGTCCGTTCTTGGGACTCGACGAGTCCAAGGCTTTGAGTCCCATATTTGTTGAGGGTCAAAAGAACTCAGTTGGGTGTTAGAAGGGTTATATAAGGACAGAAGGAGTGACCCAACGCATTGGACTTAGTTTTAGACCTGGAGTTCATGGGACTCGACGGGTACTCAGCGAGTCCAAGGCAATCTTCTTATGTTTGAAGATGAACTCTATGAGTTGTTCATACAACTCGGTGAGTCAAGGTCAGGACTTGTTCATCAGATGAAGGTGAACTTGATGAGTTGTTCATACAACTCGGCGAGTCGGATGAAGCATCATTGATGTTCGTAAAGAAGGGGAACTCGTCGAGTCGTTACCAAACTCGACGAGTTGAGTCATGGATAAGGATGAGTAAAGGATAGGGACTCGATGAGTTGACGGCCCAAATCGGCGAGTCGGGTCAACTGGAAGTTGACTTTGACTTGGACTTGGTTAAGGGTAAAATAGTCATTTTACCCTAAGAATAGATATCAGATTCTGACTGAGTGTTTCGTGGGGATTATAGCCGGAGGATTTCCGGAGCAGGAGCACACAGAGATTTCCCGCGCCGATTATCAGCAGCTACTCATACGAGGTGAGTTACCTTCCAATAAGGGTGAGTTTAAGGCCACAATGTCGGCCCACCAAAGAGGAATATTTAGGAGATGATTGTATTTGTGATAATTATCTTGGTCTGGTTATGTGCCTTGGTTATGAGATTTATCTGTATGATATGTTATGTGTATAGTAGGGATCAGTTTCCCTGATAGTGGTCCTTAGGACCGAAGGGTAGGTCAGTACCCGGATATGCCTGACTATATGTTTATATCTTGATGTTGTATGCTAGTGGTAGGGGGTGGAATAGTCCCCAGTTACCAGTTGAAAGATACTGATGATGGTTACCGGTTGAAAGATATCGATGATGATTACTGGTTGAAAGATACCGATGGAAGTTACCGGTTGGAAGATACCGACGATGATGACCAGTAGAAAGATACCGATAATGATTACCGGTTAAAAGATACCGATGCTGGTTATTGGTTGAAAGATACCGATGATATTGTATGGTATGTGGTATGATGGGGGAACTCACTAAGCTTTGTGCTTACGGTTTCTGGTTTGGTTTCAGGTACCTCTTCATCTAAGGGGAATGAGCCGGCGGCGTAGCAATGCATCACACACACACATATGATTCCGCATCGGACTTTCTAGGATTGTACTCTGATTTTCATTATTTTTGATGTCATGGTTTGGGACACAACATTATGATTTTGTAATGTGTTGCTTTACTGACAATGTTATGGTAAAATGTTTTAAAAATTGTTAAATTCAAAAATGAAATTTTTGGGCTTGCATTTTGGGACGTTACAAGTTGGTATCAGAGCCCTGGTTTGAGGGATTTGGACACACCCTCGGGGGTGTATGGACTCAAACCGAGGGACTAAAAGATTTTTACAAGGAAAATGGTTTTCTAAAATCTAAATTGAGGGATTTTAAGAAAGACGAGGTGTGTGATGCATGCGATTGGTCGGGCTCAAGTAAGTTTTCCCCAAGATACCCATACTTGCTATGTTATGTTATATGGTTTTGATTTAGAAAACTGCATGCTAGAATAGGACTAAGGATCTAGGAGGATGCCTTGTGTGCCTGATATTTGATTCTGAGAATTGCATGCTAGTTAGGGCTAAGGGTCTATGGAGGATGCCTTATATGCCTCTTGTATGAGCTGTATGCTAGGACTGTTTAGTCAGCAGTAGGATGGCATGTGTAGGTTATGCCTGGTTTGGTTACCCAATGCACGAATGCTGCTCGCTTTGTGCTATGGGTGTCCTGGCCATCTTCAACTAGTTAAGGAATGGATATGTAACAGTATCCGCAAGTTGGTTAGGGGGAGGCGGTGGGGACTCCTGGTGCAGCTGATGGCGGAGGGTAGGTCAGAGAGTGCCCTAGGGAAGCCTAGGATGGGGTCAGTGGAAAGTGTATTGGTAAAAGGGACTCGGTGAAGTCGAAGCAATCTTTGAGGAAAGTACGGATAGATGTGGAAGGTAGTATGGCCCGTACTACTAAAAGCAGAGGATCCGTACTCGAATCAAGGAGGGCCTAGATGGAACCAGGAAACTTGGAAAGTGTGTGGGACCTCTAGAAAGTATATGTGACCATGACAATTGTATGTTCATTTTCAGAATGGTGGTAACGCGACATGGAGCGGGAGTTTCAAGATCTGGGTCAAGATCGGGCTAGGGTGTAGGATCCGAGCATGTGGATGATGGGTTACGCGAGTTCATCGTGTCCGAGATCACGAGAGGCATCCTTGATGCGACGTCGGTTATCTTCGGGTCGATCAAGGAAGGGATCATTGATATGATGGAGGATCGCCTCAGGACCTTCAGGAGTGACATGGCGACCAGCCAGTCAAGATCATGCACGCTGTCCTTTAAGGACTTCAGAGGGAGTGATGCGCCGGATTTCCATGGGGTGAAGGACCCCATTGCTGCTAGGAGATGGATCGTAGACATCGATTCTACGCAGCTGACGAGCTTCTGCCCGGAAGGGTCGAAGGTCCGTTTCTCTGCAGAGTGTTTGAGAGACAGGGCCAGAGATTGGTGGCAGTCGGTTGGTGACTCTCTGGGAGCCTCGGCTGTTGAGGCTATGACCTGGTAAGATTTTGTGACCAGATTCAGGTTGGAGTTTGCACCGGCTGTGGAGCTTCAGCAGCTAGCCAAGGAATTCTTAGACATGAGACAGACTACAGAGACTGTGGCGGAGATCACCGCCAAATTTTGGAAAAGAGGGCGTTGCTGGTGCCCCAGTATGCGAGAGATGAGGACATGAGAAGGACCCACTATCATGACATGTTGTGAGCTGACATTCGGGAGCATGTTAGTTTTTCAACTTGCCCTACCCTGGATTCCATGATTGCTAGGGCTAGGGAGAGGGAGATCGATCTGGAGCATGTCCGGAAGAGGAAGGTAGAGGAGGGGCTGACGACGGGGGCTTCGGGGAAGAAGCCCAAGGGATCCAATGGTAGGCCGAAAGGCCAGTCAGGGTGAGACCGCTGTGGGAAATGCGGTCGGTCACATGAGGGAGCTTGTCGTACTGGAATGGGTTCAGGATGCTATAAGTGTGACAAGGTTGGGCATTTTGGCAGAGATTGTACTGCTGTCACACCCCAAAACCAAGAACGGCGGAAACGTTCTGGGGCGGAGGACGTCATGTATAATATCAACAACAATGTAAAGTAGTAAACAAGCAACAACATCATCCATTGCATTAATAAAGTAATTATTATACAATTGTATTCTGTCAAATTTTGATAAACACTAAAGCATAAATCAAAATGAAAGATATGTCTTGAATAAGCTCCATCTTCCGTTCTCCTTGCATCGGTACCTGTCTATGATGACCTGAGGATACAAGTAATTTTGAAAGCGAGTCTCAGCTTTAAAGCTGGTGAGATCATAAGTATTAATGTGTCTTAATTTGTGAAAACTTATAATTTCTAAGACTTGACATTTCTTTGAAAGAAAACGAGTATAAGTATGAAAATATTTGTAGCTCAACTGTAAATGTTTGAAAATCCCTAGAAATCCCTATGATTCCTATTAGTAACAAAAGGAGTCTTCTACCAAGACTTAACTGTTCGGTGTGTGTGTGTCTCTTGTAAGAGTATGTATTTTTCCAAAGTATAACTATCATTACTCAAAAATATAGTTTGTACATTTATGTTTAAGTGGGGTTATCACTGAAATATGTACTGGAAAAATTAACGTAGTACTAAATCGTAGCTCTAAAAGGGCTACTATTTATCAACAGATAGTATCTACATTACCGTGCTTCCTATGAAAAATTCACGAAGTGAATGTAATGGGAAAGAAATGGTACTATGGTGTAGTGTCGAACTACAACCGTACCTATTACCTTAAATCTAGGGTAATACTTCCAAGTACCATAGTATTTGGATATATATATATATATATCAATACATCGATACTCAACTTGCCTTATTTGAGGGATAAGGTATAATGTGATGTCTAGATCCCAGACTGTTTCGCTCCCCTATCAAAGGGATTTTAGGACCTACCCACGACCCCTGCATGAATGCAAGCCGTGAGCATCCACATTACTATGATCATGTATACTCGATATAATAATCACAATTGTAGTGCGATTTATCAGTATAGTTAGATCCTGAACTGGTTCTGAGCTATAGCCCCTAGTGACGTCTGTTCTATGTATATGTAATTGTACTCATGTAAGTGTGATCATGTAATTGTACTCATGTAAGTGTGATCATGTAATTGTACTTATGTAAGTGTGATCATGTAATTGTATAATGGTGTACTGTAATGTTCTATGTGTGCTAGCTGTAATGTGTGTTCTCTCTATCTAGCAAGTATAGTAATGTAAGCGTTTTAGTATAATTGTATATGTTCTCATCCTAGTATAGATGTATATGTAATGTACAGTAATGTCCTAGAAAGTATTGACTCATGAATGAACTGACTCATTGTATGATATCGCGTTCTAGTAATGGTTCTAGTATCTTCCTGAACTACCCATATGGTAGCTTACTAGTAATCTAAGTAGTACGTATGGACGTGGATGTAAACCCTTGCTATCCAAGGGCATAAGATGAACTGGAAGGACCCTTTTATGACTTTATATGTACACATGATATATAACTAATATTTAAACGACCTTCGGACGAGTATCCGATATCCCACCAGACCACATCTCAAGCGCGAAAAGGAAATAGGGTGGATAGCCTTCCTAAGTCTTTTAAACATTTCTTATATAACTATACATATAGAGGCATGCAATTTATAATATCAAAGCATAAATAAGTTTTGTAAGATTTGAAATATAAATATTAGTCTAAGGACAGATCGACTCGATGTCAATCTGTAAAACAATTTGAAGGCATAAGTCTGATAAAACAATATAAGTACAAGGAACATTTGTTTGAAAACACAGTTGTAAATAAGTTTGAAATATGATGACAGAGTAAGAAGTACAGTGTAAATAGTAGTTTGAAAACATATAAAATGTTTATAAAAATCATTTGAAGGAAACTGTTTGGTAAAACGGCTAATGAGTAGCCAAATCTTTTGAATGCTCTATATTAATCACATGTGATTGATGTAATAAGTAATATAATCCTACTTACTAATCACATGTGATTGACATAATAAGTAGCATGATTCTACTTGTATCCCCCCCCCCCCATAAAACATTTAAAATAGTTTAAAACATTAGTTAAGGGGTATGAACTCACCTGCAGTATGTGACTGGAATTGAACGGGCTGTTATCGCACGGAAGGATCGGACAAGTGCTTGGTGTCAAGTGATGACTTAGACACACACAATGATCCTAATTACATATGAAGACATATGTATATAAATAATTAGAGATTTAATCACTAACTATACAAGTATAAACATTTACTCGCGAGGTCAACACTTTTGGTCAAGTGCTAGGAGGCTAATGGGTTGCAACAAAGGAGTGCAATGCCCCTAATGGAAGTTTAAGGTCAAAAGACCATATTCATTAGAGTTTACGGCCCAGGGGAGTAAGCTCCTGGCCGTAAACTCTCAAACAAGTCATGAAATGGAGTTTAGAAGTACTACAACTTTAGAGGGGAATTGCTTCAAGGCTAGACAAGAGTTTAAGGTGCCATATTAACTCCTAAGGGGAGTTTACGGCCCAAAGACCCTTTTCCCTTGGAGTTTACGGCCGTAAACTCCCTTGGGAGGGTTCTTATTGTCCTTTCAAGTGTCTAACAATTCTAGGAACAAGTCTAGGCTTCAACCATTTGCTTAAGGAAGGTTTAAGGCACTAAATGGGACCATTTGATGGAGTTTACGGCCATAGAACTCTTTGGGCCGTAAACTCCCTCACACATGAGGTCCTAAGAATTTTAACTAGTCTATACCTCATCTAAGTACTTGCCCTAAAAGTTTCTTGGCCTAAGGAAGTGTATAGGGTGTCCTTTGACCCCATTAAAGGAGTTTACGGCCCAAGAAATACTCTTGGCCGTAAACTCTCCAACACTTATGCTTTTCATGTGTTATTTAGGTCCTAAACACATTAAGGTATATGCCAAAAATGAATACTAAGCCTTAGGAAGAGTTTAAAGGCATTTTGGAACCTAAAACTTGGAGTTTACGGCCCAAGGAGTTTCTTGGCCGTAAACTCCCTTATGGAAATGGTTTTTAAGGGTTTTGATGGCATAAATCATGAGTTTAAAGCTTCTAGGTTTTTGTTCTAAGGCTAGGGATCACAAGGCACTCATTTGTGCCCTTTACTTGGAGTTTACGACCCAAGAGGTGGTTCCTTGGCCGTAAACTCCTCAAACTACTTGCTTTTGATTTGTTTCTAGCCTCTAATGATCATACACTAAGTCCTTAGTTAGATGCCTAACACGGAAATGGGACTATGTGGCCTTTAGGCTTCATTTTGGAGTTTACTCCCCAAGAACGTTCTTGGGCGGTAAACTCCCGGATCTTGTGTTTTGGACATATAAACAATGTTATAAAGCATATAACAAGTATTAAAACACATTTAGGGAAGTAGACTCACAATCTGGGATGAAAACCCGAAGATCCGTGAGAGAGTATTTGGCTTTTCTCTAATTGGAAATCAAATAATGAACCAATTTGGTTCAGAATTCTATTTATAGTCCTGAGATTTTTGGCAGAAAATATTTCTATTCTCGGAATGGTTTCTAATGACCTAGAGTAATGGAATTACAGTGTTGCACAAAATCCTAGTGCAACCACTCTCCTAATAACTCCTTAGGTGTAAAACCCTAAAACTGCCAAACTTATACCAAAAGTTTGAATTTTCACTGAAACTGCTCTACTACTATTGGATTGATGTGGTTTGATTTAGAACAGAAATTTCGGGTTGTCACATCATCCCCCTGTTAAAGGGAATTTCGTCCCGAAATTAGAATTTAGGCAAGGAAGTATGCACGAATGATCGAGACGTGAGGAGGAAACTTCCTAATCGATTGGTTCTAGCGCACTTAAGTGAAATCGGGCTCTCGGTTGGTATCCCAACGAACCTGCACTAATTGGCGACGGTGTTGCTTCGTCCACTTGACCTCTCGGTCGAGGGTCACTACGATTCTGATATGAAGGCAAGGATCTCGACGAATGGACTTGTAAGAGTCCAAACAGAAAGGTATGGTTTCGCGATCGAGATGCGAAGAGTAGAAAGTACGTTACTGAGTTCGCGGAGTAGGTCTAGTTTGTGCGAGGCACAGGACAGATTCTGATAAGAATCTCGGAGGTCCTGTCAAATTTGGATTTAGCTTTTCACGCTTTACGAAGCGTATTAAGCCATTCTCAGAGTGAGTTATCCTAAAGAACTTGGTCACTCACTTGGAATTCTCAAAGGTTCCTTTTCCTGTGTAATTTCCCAGTCAAAGGCCACCCCTCGCTGGGTCAAAGTCGTACGAGTTTCTGAAGCTTGCGAGGAGTTCTGAATGAACTAAGGCGGTAGGTCGGTAAGACCTAACATTTGGCGAAAGCTGTCGGCTTCTCTGGTGTCGATGAATACTCAAATGTTTTGGCAAACTGAAAGAGTACCCCAAAATTTCCCACATTACTAACAGTGTGTTCTAAAAATTTGACTCTTCAATTTCAAAATCTCGTGCTTAGAGAACTTTGCTAAAAGTTCCTCTGTAGGAATTGTTTTCATGGGTTTTCTTCTTACTACGAGGGTAGATAAGTAAGTCATTTCATGGAGAAATAACGAATCGATCCAAGTAAGAAAGACGTAGCCCTAATCATTTATCTCATGAAAACCATGGGCGTACTGGTCCTATCCGAAAGGTATCACTACGGACTCGAGGCGTCCGCATCGAATCCGGAAGATAGTCTTCCAGACATCCTTCCCTAACACATCGAACTGGTGATATTCGGATCTCAAGTCCATTCCTGAAAGTAGATTCTTTCCTTACGTGTGCTCAACCATTTCGTCTATGTGAGGCAGAGATAACGATTTCTATAAAAATCTTGACGGATTCCTCGATATCCGAGGCACATACAATGCGATCCATCGATCTCTGGAGGAATCTGACCGGGGTTCTCTAGGGTGAGAAACCTAGTCTTCTAATTCCATTTCTGTGTGGTTCGCCAAGTTGCTCGTGCTGTTCTTGTATCTCCGTGGGTGTTTAAACTATAGGGTGATCTGTCTTCGGGAGTCGTACTGGGTTCTAATTTTATTCACATGACGATGTGATTACTCGTATACTTAGGCAGTTTCTCCGTCCTGAAGTCCATTTTAGAATTCATACAGGGCTTCACGATCACAATTTCATGTATACGAGTCGTATATAATTAAGATTGAAAAGGTAGTCGAATAACTGATTCTTCCTTACCCTCGCATCCCAAGGAGGAAAAGAGTTAAGGCGGAATCATCAATTCTAAACCTGTAGAAGCTTGATTATATAACACTCTTATGTATACCTTCTTCAGTGATAGATCATCCGCATGAATCCCTGGATTGAACTTGACGTACTGCACGAGTGGTACTTTGAGGATTTCTTCGGAAAGAAAAATAACTAAGGGGTACTCCTGGAATGATTACTTCGGGGTTTTCTTTGGAAGGAAATTATCTAAGAGGTACTCCTGGAATGAGTACTTCGGCGTTCTGATATAATGGCCTCGCTGGAAAAATGATCTAGAAGATAGGGACGTACATATGAAGTTGTTTTCACGTCGATCAAATGGAATCTGATTGTATGATAATGTCGGAATCATACAGAAACTTTAAAGACATTAGAATTAAACATAAGACGTTTACAGATAAAACACAACCGTGCAACCATGAACAAGAGTTACAGTACTTTAGATTTACCACTAGACTATTGCTGCGAATAAGATATACTACAAAAGACAAGTATACGCAGCACAAGAATTCCTATACAGACAGGATCTCGCAAAAGGTAAGACTCTAGTTGCACTAGTTCTAGATAGTTTATAAGTCTGTTACAACGAAACGCCTTAAATACATTAACGTGGTTCCTGAGCAGGCTCTCCTGCAGCCGTGATCCTGAGAATCTTCTCGTCTGCGCCAGAGTTCTGCGTTATCAGGCAATCCCTCTGGAGATGTCCAATTTCACCGCATTGGTGACATATCTGGACAGTACCCACATTGGTGGTGGTAGTGAAACGTCGGGTAGGAGTTATGGGAACGTAGGTTCTTTCCTTTTTCGGGCAATCTCTTTTATAGTGCCAATACTCACCACAGTGATAGCAAGTCGGATTTCCATCGGCGTTGGGCGAGTTGTTGATCGGTTTTGATAGACTCTTGCGGTAACGTTTGGTGTGCCTCTTTTTGTTGCAGTTTGAGCACTGCTTCCCCCGACACGGTCCAAGGTGGTGATAATTACATTTGACGCAATTTGGGAGATTTCCATCATATTGTCGGGTTGGGTTAGGGACAACCGGTGTTTCCGAAGGGATGGTAGTAGGAGGTATAGATGTCGCAGTTGTGAAGGTCGTTACCCGTGGTTGTTTCTTGTTCGTCCCTTTACGCGATTTGTCCTTCATTCTATCCCAAAACTTCCGTTTGTTACTCTTCGTCTTGGAAATCGGGGTGTCGTGGTAGTTTGTCGCTCGTTGCGGTATTTGATTGTTACTCGGATTTGAATTGTTGTTAATAATTCCGCTGACATTCACATTGTTAGCGTTAAGGTGCGTCAGAAAAACTGACATGGCAGCCGAGATTGCGACTTGAACGGTAGCTGCATCAATCTGGAGGGTTGGGGTTTGGTTGATGGGTTGCTCGTTTTTCTTTGGCGACATGATTCTGTAACACGAAAGAGTAAAGATTTGTGAGCGATTCTGGTTGACCCTGATGTACTTAGATTGTTCATGAAAAGAGTAAGAGTATGATCTCTAAAGTTTGACCTACATCCCTATGATGCAGTCCTGGTACGGAATGGAAGTATGTTCGCTAAGGTTTGACCTACATCCCTATGATGCAGTCCTGGTACTGTAGGGTAGTATGTTCGTAGAATGATCTCAAAGACGTTTGTCGCTCGAGCTGAGGTATTGTGGGTTGGTGAATAACAAGATCCAACCACTGAAAGAGACTTGGAAGTGTCTCTTGGAATAAATCACCATAGTCCAATGACTTGACTAAAGTAGGATTCAGATAGACTCCAATGAAAGTAAGATAAAAGTACTTGGATGAAGAATGACACAGAAGTTAGTCGGCTGTCAATATCTTTGATATTCACGATGCAAAGATTCGGGAAAATGACCTTGTAAAGGTCTTATATCATATCCACAGAAGATAATTCCTGACAGCATAAAGACCTAACTAAGTACTTACGGAACAAGATAATTTCATAGAAAATACCACATCGGGCATAGACAGAAACACGATTTCTTGTTATAAGGGAAATAAAGTAAAGCGTCTACTACTGGCGACGGTCATTCCTCTGGTGAACTATTAGTTCAGCCAATTGACGTTCCACGTCAAGTAGGTGTCTTTCGAACACCATCTGGCGTACTCGGAGCTTTATGACTTCGGCTCGTGATTCAGCCAGTGTTTGCAACAGGATTTTCATGGTTTCTCTCTGATCTCTCGTGAGCATCCTCTAGATGAATGGTGTGGAGGGTATGCATTCTAGCATAGGCGACTACTTCTGTAATCTGATGTAGGGCTGTCCTGCCTTGAATCTCATTTCTGGCCTCTCTGCGGACCAAGATTGGCAAGACTATATCTGATAAGCCCTCATTGCTCGAGTCGTAGAAGCTTCGGTCGCCGTCAAATAGCATAGACTGATCTTGTCCTTGGCTCCATATTTCCAAGCATTCCACTCACTCAGGGTCGGGCCATGAAAAGCCGGAAGAGGGTTAGGAATTGAAACGGGAGCTGCTCGGGGTAGGTTCTCAACCTCTGGCTCGAGGTTAGTATCGTACGAAAGGTCTTCATCATGGTGATCATCCAGGGAATAGGATGATCATTCTCTGGTTCTTCTCCAAACCAACCAGCTAAGACTTCATTCGGAGGATACTGGTTGTCAAGGGGATGGAGTCCAGTTATGATTTCTATGCGAGAATTTAGGGTAAGAAGATAATTATTAGACGAACTATCTAGATAATTATTTAGACAACCTTCATTACTTACATCGCTATTTGTGAAGTGCATACCAGCTATGTGTAATCTAAACAGGATAGGCCTTCGAATCAGTGACCTTAACTCCTTATTCACACAGAATAGGGGTAAGGCAAAATTATCACAAATTCTGAGTCTATAACATCCTAATTACATGTAGCCTCAGTGTATCCACTTAGCAACTATTCAACTTAATAATGAAGATCCCGTTTTAATTCTCAAGTATATAGTACTTACTGTAGCACCAAAATACACCTATAGTATTTTAAATTTATTGTTATGTTCTATTGTTCTCATTGTGGTAGGGTTGGTAAGATTTTTGCATTGTTGCAACCACACACTTAAACTTAGGCACATGCTAGTCAACCCTCGGATAATATAGGTGATCAGGCTATATCTTCCCAGTTTTGACCATATGTCTCTAAGCCCACTTGTGTTGCCCAACAATCGTAATTCTTTTGTATTGTCCTAATGACACTGATTTTAGTATGAATGCAGCACGTATACTTACTTAAATATTTTACTATTTAAAGTATAAACTCTTGGTCAGAGTATTTTTAATCCCTTATGTATTTATAGTTAGTATATCTTTTATGGGTTGATATACTTAATTCACTATAAACAATGCTCTGATACCAATCTGTCACACCCCAAAACCAAGAACGGCGGAAACGTTCTGGGGCGGAGGACGTCATGTATAATATCAACAACAATGTAAAGTAGTAAACAAGCAACAACATCATCCATTGCATTAATAAAATAATTATTATACAATTGTATTCTGTCAAATTTTGATAAACACTAAAGCATAAATCAAAATGAAAGATATGTCTTGAATAAGCTCCATCTTCCGTTCTCCTTGCATCGGTACCTGTCTATGATGACCTGAGGATACAAGTAATTTTGAAAGCGAGTATCAGCTTTAAAGCTGGTGAGATCATAAGTATTAATGTGTCTTAATTTGTGAAAACTTATAATTTCTAAGACTTGACATTTCTTTGAAAGAAAACGAGTATAAGTATGAAAATATTTGTAGCTCAACTGTAAATGTTTGAAAATCCCTAGAAATCCCTATGATTCCTATTAGTAACAAAAGGAGTCTTCTACCAAGACTTAACTGTTCGGTGTGTGTGTGTCTCTTGTAAGAGTATGTATTTTTCCAAAGTATAACTATCATTACTCAAAAATATAGTTTGTACATTTATGTTTAAGTGGGGTTATCACTGAAATATGTACTGGAAAAATTAACGTAGTACTAAATCGTAGCTCTAAAAGGGCTACTATTTATCAACAGATAGTATCTACATTACCGTGCTTCCTATGAAAAATTCACGAAGTGAATGTAATGGGAAAGAAATGGTACTATGGTGTAGTGTCGAACTACAACCGTACCTATTACCTTAAATCTAGGGTAATACTTCCAAGTACCATAGTATTTGGATATATATATATATATATATATATATATATCAATACATCGATACTCAACTTGCCTTATTTGAGGGATAAGGTATAATGTGATGTCTAGATCCCAGACTGTTTCGCTCCCCTATCAAAGGGATTTTAGGACCTACCCACGACCCCTGCATGAATGCAAGCCGTGAGCATCCACATTACTATGATCATGTATACTCGATATAATAATCACAATTGTAGTGCGATTTATCAGTATAGTTAGATCCTGAACTGGTTCTGAGCTATAGCCCCTAGTGACGTCTGTTCTATGTATATGTAATTGTACTCATGTAAGTGTGATCATGTAATTGTACTCATGTAAGTGTGATCATGTAATTGTACTTATGTAAGTGTGATCATGTAATTGTATAATGGTGTACTGTAATGTTCTATGTGTGCTAGCTGTAATGTGTGTTCTCTCTATCTAGCAAGTATAGTAATGTAAGCGTTTTAGTATAATTGTATATGTTCTCATCCTAGTATAGATGTATATGTAATGTACAGTAATGTCCTAGAAAGTATTGACTCATGAATGAACTGACTCATTGTATGATATCGCGTTCTAGTAATGGTTCTAGTATCTTCCTGAACTACCCATATGGTAGCTTACTAGTAATCTAAGTAGTACGTATGGACGTGGATGTAAACCCTTGCTATCCAAGGGCATAAGATGAACTGGAAGGACCCTTTTATGACTTTATATGTACACATGATATATAACTAATATTTAAACGACCTTCGGACGAGTATCCGATATCCCACCAGACCACATCTCAAGCGCGAAAAGGAAATAGGGTGGATAGCCTTCCTAAGTCTTTTAAACATTTCTTATATAACTATACATATAGAGGCATGCAATTTATAATATCAAAGCATAAATAAGTTTTGTAAGATTTGAAATATAAATATTAGTCTAAGGACAGATCGACTCGATGTCAATCTGTAAAACAATTTGAAGGCATAAGTCTGATAAAACAATATAAGTACAAGGAACATTTGTTTGAAAACACAGTTGTAAATAAGTTTGAAATATGATGACAGAGTAAGAAGTACAGTGTAAATAGTAGTTTGAAAACATATAAAATGTTTATAAAAATCATTTGAAGGAAACTGTTTGGTAAAACGGCTAATGAGTAGCCAAATCTTTTGAATGCTCTATATTAATCACATGTGATTGATGTAATAAGTAATATAATCCTACTTACTAATCACATGTGATTGACATAATAAGTAGCATGATTCTACTTGTATCCCCCCCCCCATAAAACATTTAAAATAGTTTAAAACATTAGTTAAGGGGTATGAACTCACCTGCAGTATGTGACTGGAATTGAACGGGCTGTTATCGCACGGAAGGATCGGACAAGTGCTTGGTGTCAAGTGATGACTTAGACACACACAATGATCCTAATTACATATGAAGACATATGTATATAAATAATTAGAGATTTAATCACTAACTATACAAGTATAAACATTTACTCGCGAGGTCAACACTTTTGGTCAAGTGCTAGGAGGCTAATGGGTTGCAACAAAGGAGTGCAATGCCCCTAATGGAAGTTTAAGGTCAAAAGACCATATTCATTAGAGTTTACGGCCCAGGGGAGTAAGCTCATGGCCGTAAACTCTCAAACAAGTCATGAAATGGAGTTTAGAAGTACTACAACTTTAGAGGGGAATTGCTTCAAGGCTAGACAAGAGTTTAAGGTACCATATTAACTCCTAAGGGGAGTTTACGGCCCAAAGACCCTTTTCCCTTGGAGTTTACGGCCGTAAACTCCCTTGGGAGGGTTCTTATTGTCCTTTCAAGTGTCTAACAATTCTAGGAACAAGTCTAGGCTTCAACCATTTGCTTAAGGAAGGTTTAAGGCACTAAATGGGACCATTTGATGGAGTTTACGGCCATAGAACTCTTTGGGCCGTAAAATCCCTCACACATGAGGTCCTAAGAATTTTAACTAGTCTATACCTCATCTAAGTACTTGCCCTAAAAGTTTCTTGGCCTAAGGAAGTGTATAGGGTGTCCTTTGACCCCATTAAAGGAGTTTACGGCCCAAGAAATACTCTTGGCCGTAAACTCTCCAACACTTATGCTTTTCATGTGTTATTTAGGTCCTAAACACATTAAGGTATATGCCAAAAATGAATACTAAGCCTTAGGAAGAGTTTGAAGGCATTTTGGAACCTAAAACTTGGAGTTTACGGCCCAAGGAGTTTCTTGGCCGTAAACTCCCTTATGGAAATGGTTTTTAAGGGTTTTGATGGCATAAATCATGAGTTTAAAGCTTCTAGGTTTTTGTTCTAAGGCTAGGGATCACAAGGCACTCATTTGTGCCCTTTACTTGGAGTTTACGGCCCAAGAGGTGGTTCCTTGGCCGTAAACTCCTCAAACTACTTGCTTTTGATTTGTTTCTAGCCTCTAATGATCATACACTAAGTCCTTAGTTAGATGCCTAACACGGAAATGGGACTATGTGGCCTTTAGGCTTCATTTTGGAGTTTACTCCCCAAGAACGTTCTTGGGCGGTAAACTCCCGGATCTTGTGTTTTGGACATATAAACAATGTTATAAAGCATATAACAAGTATTAAAACACATTTAGGGAAGTAGACTCACAATCTGGGATGAAAACCCGAAGATCCGTGAGAGAGTATTTGGCTTTTCTCTAATTGGAAATCAAATAATGAACCAATTTGGTTCAGAATTCTATTTATAGTCCTGAGATTTTTGGCAGAAAATATTTCTATTCTCGGAATGGTTTCTAATGACCTAGAGTAATGGAATTACAGTGTTGCACAAAATCCTAGTGCAACCACTCTCCTAATAACTCCTTAGGTGTAAAACCCTAAAACTGCCAAACTTATACCAAAAGTTTGAATTTTCACTGAAACTGCTCTACTACTATTGGATTGATGTGGTTTGATTTAGAACAGAAATTTTGGGTTGTCAGAACTGCCCCTGCTCATGCGACTCAGACTTCAGACCTGATTTGCTTTCATTGCAATCAGAGGGGCCATAAAAAGGCCAATTGCCCTAGATTGACAGCACCAGCGACGCCGACAGTGGCACCGACTCCAGCGGCAGCATGGGTTGTGGATGGCCGGAAGGCCAAGTTGGAGGTTCCAGTGGTTCGGAGCTGAGCATTTCAGCTGACAGCCGAGGAGGCACGCACTGCACCCGATGTGGTGACGGGTATGATTTCTTATTTATGCTTTTATGTTATGTCGTTGTGATTTTGATATATTATGTGCCTTGCTTAGGATCGTTCCATGTGAACAGTATCCCAGTTTAGGTGTTGTTTGATTCGGGTGCCACTCGATCATTTGTCTCGCTTGCGCTTAGCAAGAAGTTTACGGAGTCTTCGGGCATGTTGGATTGCCCTCTAGAGGTCGAGATTGCGGACAAGCGTCAGAGGTCTATCGGGATTGTGTTTTGAGGCTGTTCGAGGAACGTTACCTAGTGGACTTGGTTCCCATAACTTTGCGGGGGAACAAGGTTATTATTGGTATGGATTGGCTGAGCCCCAATGGGGCAGTGCTCAACTACGCGCAGCAGTCGGTACGGATTAGGACCCCTAGTGGGGGGAGCTGGTGGTTCAGGGCGAAAGGCCACAGCGAGGACCAGCCTTATGTTCGGCAGCGAGGGCTAGGCGCTACCTCCAGCAGGGTTGCGCAGGTTATGTCACCTATGTTATGGATACCCGGGAAGCGGGTAGGGCGACGGTGGGCGATGTGCCCGTAGTACGGGAGTTTGAGGACGTATTTCCCAAGGAGTTGCCCGAGGTACCTCCGGAGAGACATGTGGAATTCATGATCAACCTAGTACCTGGTGCGGCTTCGATAGGCCAGGCACCGTATCGGTTGGCTCCTCCTGAGATGCAGGAGTTGTCTACATAGCTGCAGGAGCTGTTAGACAAGGGGTTCATTAGACCGAGCAGTTCACCCTGGGGAGCCCCGATTCTGTTTGTGAAGAAAAAGGACGGGTAGCATCGGATGTGTATAGATCATTAGGAGCTGAATAAGGTGACGGCGAAGAACCGTTACCCACTCCCGAGGATCGATGATCTCTTTGACCAACTGCAGTGAGCATCTTGGTTCTCTAAGATTGATTTGCGTTCAGGGTATCACCAGATCAGGGTCAGAGAGGAGGATGTGCAGAAGACTGCCTTTCGGACCCGTTATGGTCACTATGAGTTTGTGGCGATGCCTTTCGGGCTCACCAATGCTCCTGCCACGTTAACGGATCTCATAAACCGTATGTGCAGGTCGATGCTGGATCGGTCTGTGATAGTTTTCATCGATGACATCTTGGTCTATTCCAAGACGCAGGAAGAGCACGAGGAGCATCTACGAGAGGTTCTAGGGATTCTGAGAAGGGAGAGATTGTATGCGAAGTTTTCCAAGTGTGAGTTCTGGTTGCGCGAGGTGCAGTTTCTTGGGCACCTTGTCAACCAGAATGGGATTTTGGTAGAACCGGCCAAAATGGAGGCCGTGATGAGGTGGGAGGTTCCGAGGTCTCCATCTGAGATTCGGAGTTTCCTAGTATTATCTGGCTACTATCGAAGATTCATCCAGGATTTCTCCAAGATAGTCGTACCCCTGACCATGCTAACGAGGAAGGTCATGGTCTTTCGATGGGGACCTGAGTAGCAGGCTGCATTAGACATTGAGATAGAGATTATGCGAGACGCCAATCTCAGCCCTACCAGAGGGCATGGAGGGTTTCGCCGTGTACTGTGATGCGTCCATCTCGGGTTTGGGTGCAATATTGATGCAGAGAGGGCATGTCATTGCTTACGCTTCTAGGCAGCTGAAGCCTCACGAGGAAAACTACCCGACGCATGATTTGGAGCTGGGGGCTGTTGTCTTCGCCCTCAAGATTTGGCATCATTACCTCTATGGGGTTCGTTGTACGATTTACACGGGCCACAAGAGCTTGAGGTATCTGATGGACCACCCAAATCTGAACATAAGGCAGCGTCGATGGCTTGATGTGGTAAAGGATTATGACTGCGAGATCCTCTACCACCCGGGAAAGGCCAATGTGATGGCCGACGCGCTTAGCTGCAAGGCAGCACTGATTAGGGATATCTGTCTAAGGATGACAGTGGTGACTCCGCTTTTGGAGTGGATTCGGGAGGCCCAGCAGGAGGCCATGAAGGAGGAACATCGGAAGAGCGAACGGATTGTGGGACAGGTTTCCTCCTTCGACTATGACAGTCGAGGATTACTGACACTGCACCGTAGGGTGTGGGTGCCGTACCACGGGGGTGTGTTCCTGGTTCTGACGGAGGAAGCGTACAAATCTCGATTCTCCATTCATCCCGGGGCAACGAAGATGTATATAACAGCCCGGATTTCCAGGTATCTTTTATGTTTATGTTTTTGGTGTTTTGAGAGGGGACTCGGCGAGTTGGAGCTCAGACTCGCCGAGTAGGATCGCGGGTCGGGACGCGGGTTCGCACCTGGACTCGACGAGTCCAAGGTATGGACTCGGCGAGTCCGCGCTGTTTAATGAAACCCTAATTTCTCGGGTTTGGGACCTATTTAAAGGGCCTTATGGCCGTCATTTGTGCTCACCAGTCCTTTGAGTGAAACCCTAATCGAGTGTGAGCGTTTGGAGCATAGAAGGAGGCCATTATTGATCTTGGAGGTGTCATATTGCAAGGAAAAAGGAAGATCATCTAAGGAAAGACAAGAGGAGCCACTTCCTGAGAGTTTGGGGTCCAGAGCATCACATTTGAGGTAATATCTTCGAGCTATCCTCTGCTATGTTGATGTTTTCATTGATTTAGGGCTTGTTGAGCCCTTTTGTGGCTAAATCTAGTGCTCCCTTGGTCCCTTGAGCGATTTAGACCATAGATCTGGACCCTTGGAGGTCCAGAGTGTCCCTTTGCCCAAGCTTTTTGTGAATCAATGGAGTTTTTGGATTGGAATCCTTATGCCTTAGGTCAAAACGCCATTTATGAGCCATGGGGTGTGTTATGAACACCAAGCTAAGGACTTTACGTGTTGAATCAGTCTAGGAAGGACAGATCTATGAATTGTTGGAACAGATCTGACCTTAGAAGCAAGTTTGAGTGATTGCATGGCATGGACTCGCCGAGTCCGATGATCAGACTCGGCGAGTAGCTTGAAGATTGCCCTCAGATCGCCCAGTGGGTGATCCGGTCGAGTCATAGGGTTGAGTCAGTGAGTCAGGGCGAGTCTGAGAGGGTTGACAGGTGGTCTGAGTTAAACTGGGACTCGCCGAGTTGTTCTTGAGACTCGGCGAGTTGAGTCGGGGTGGCCCCGCGATTCTTCCAGGTGGAACTCGTCGGGTCAGGGGGAGTACTCGACGTGTCAAAACGGAATCCTAGAGAGTTTGGTGAAAACGTCTAGACTCGCCGAGTCGCCATAGTGCACTCGCCGAGTCCGGTCAAAGTTGACCGTTGACCGTTGACCAAGAGTTGACTAGTGTTGACTTAAAAAGGGTAGTCAACCTTAGTGGTAAAAAATGTTAATAAGAGACGTATGATGATATAGGGAGATTGTAGCTCGGAGGATCGAGCACGTGTGATTTCGGGATTTGCTAGCTATCGATATTCACGAGGTGAGTCTTCTCACTATGCTATACCCAGAAGGGTTTGACTGTGTGACCGGAAGGTCGGATATGGTATGAGACATATGTGCTATATGTGATAAGCTAATTGTTATATGTGTTATGTATGATATGCTTGATATGGGCCGGAAGGCATTATGTTATGGGCCGAAAGGCGTTGTAATGTGGACCGTAAGGTTGGCATGGGTAGGACCGGAAGGTTTACCCAGCAGGGACGGAAGTCCCCTGAGACACATGGACCAGAAGGTCAGGGACTGGAAAGGCGTATGTGCGTAAGTTGTATTTTGGGGAACTCACTAAGCATTTATGCTTACAGTTGTTGCGTATGTGTTTCAGGTACTAGCGAGGACCGTGGGAAGGCGCCGGCGTGATCTGTACACACTGATGGATGATTTATGATCTTGGGATTTATATGATTGTATTATGATGTGATACGTTGGATATTTATGTCTTGTTTTGGATGAAAATACATTTTTAGAAATGAAAATTTTGTTTTAAAATTTTCGTTGTTACAATTTGGTATCAGAGCCTTGGTTTGAGGGATTCGGGTACACCTTCGGGCGTAACTAAACTCAAACCGAGGATTTGAGGAAAACTTTTAAAAACAAAGGCATAAAATTTTTATAAAGGATTTTGTGGTAAACAAAAATGAAGCAGTGTGTACGATCAGCCAGCGCCCGAACGATAAAGATCCCCTAAATACCCTTACAATGATGTGTTAAGAGATATGATATGATATGAATTGTTATGCATGCTAGAAGACTAGGTATTCATGATAGGACTAGAGTGGCCTGATTTGTGATGCCTTAGTCTAGGGAAGTCTGTTGCTATGAGATGCTTTGTGAGCGAGCGGGTGGTTAGTGCATAACAAGAGTAGAGTACTCAGGATCCGGGGTTTGGGGAGGAGGACTTGGGGTGAATGCTGATGCGGTGTGGTCGGTAGTATTGGGCCCGTACTATCGAAGACATCGGGTCAGTGGGCGACCCAAGTCAGAATCCCTGGGTATCGGAGACTAAGTAGGGTTGCGTTATCGAGTGCGATTATGCTCGATAGAGTCTCTGATAGTTCTATGTTGTATTTCAGAGGCATCATGGTTGGACCACGCCACAGACCGAGTACGAGCAGTGTGAGTGACGAGGAGATTCGTCAGATGATTCATGAGGAGGTGGCTGCAGCGATCCGGGCTGAGATTCCGAAGATGTTTGGGTCTATTAATACCACTTTGACGGAGACCTTTGATGAGCGGTACGCCGCGTTGACTGAGGCTGCAGCTGTGGCCGCTGCCAAACCACAGGGAGGTGACTCGTTGCTGTTTCGGGAGTTCAGCAACACGAAGCCACCTGAGTTTGACGGGACGCAGGATCCGATCGCTGCGATGAGATGGACTGCTGATATCGAGGGATGCTTCTACACTTGTTCATGTCCGGAGCATCTGAGAGTACGGTTCGCCTTGAACCAGCTCTGTCTGGGAGCGAAGGATTGGTGGAAGTTCGTGACGGCGAACTTCACTTTGGCAGAGATTTCAGCTGTGACGTGGGAGAGGTTTACCTCTATGTTCAGAGACGAGTACGTTCCCCCGGTGGAGAGGGAACGGTTGGTTCAGGAGTTCTTGACCCTCAAGCAGGGTACTGATTCAGTTACGGTGATCACGCGGAAGTTTCATGAGAGGGCGATGTTCTGCCCGAGCAGGTGTCCACAGAGCAGGCTCGGATGAGCCGGTATTTGGGTGTGTTGAGGAGGGATATCCGGGAGTTCGTGTCGAACTCAACATACCATACCTTTGTTGAGCTTCAGGCGAATGCCAGGAAGCGCAAGATCGAGTTGGAGACCCAGGCCAGGGAGGAGGCCGAGTCTCAACGGGTGGATCGGCGGCCGGCTCAGTCTCAGCCGGCAGCTAAGCGGACTAAGTCCGCCGATTCGAGGACAGGAGGTCCAAAGGGCCGCACTTGCGGAAAGTGCGGCAAGGGTCACAAGGGGACATGTCGATCAGGTGCTTGCTACAAGTGTGGCAAGGAGGGGCACATCGCTAGGGATTACCCCAAGGGGTTTATGGTTTGCTTTCATTGCAACCAGACCGGCCATCGGAAGGCCGAGTGCCCTCAGCTTCATCAGGGATCTGCACCTGCTGCCAGGGCTACTGAGATTCGACCAGTGAAGGCCGAGGCCCCGAGGGTTCGTGGGAGAGCTTTCCAGTTGACTGCGGAGGAGGTCCGCGTTGCGCCTGATGTTGTGGCAGGTATGCTTTATTTCATGCATTTATTTTGATGTTGAGATATTATGCTTATGTTACGTTATGTGTAGGTACTTTCCTTGTGAACTTTGTACCTGCTTTAGTGTTATTTGACTCGGGTGCGAGTCGGTTTTTTGTATCTTTGGCCTTTAGTCAGCATATCAGTGTTAGCCGTGAGCCGTTGAGTTGGTCTCTAAGAGTTTCTATAGCTGACGAGAGAGTGATTTGTGCCACGGAGGTTCTCCGTGGATGTGTGTTAGAGATTTTTGGGGTTGAGTTTCCGATTGATCTGGTTCCTATTGCGATGGGTGATGTCTGTGTCATTGTGGGCATGGACTGGTTGAGCAGATTCGGCGCGGTTATCGACTGCGAGCGTCAGTTGGTGACTATACGAGACCCTAGTGGGGGAGTTCTTTCGGTGTACGGCGAGGGTACACGTTCGGGATCAGCTTTTTGTTCGGCCGCTAGGGCAAGGCAGTGTCTACAGCAGGGCTGTAAGGGTTTTGTGGCGTATGTGATGGATACGCGAGGGACTTCCGGGAGGCCGAGTTCAGTTGAGGAGGTTCCGGTGGTGCGTGAGTTTCCGGATGTCTTTCCCGACGAGTTGTCGGGTGTGCCTCCTATGAGGCAAGTGGAGTTCAGTATCGACTTGGTCCTGGGGGCCGTGCCTATCGCCAAGGTGCCTTATCGTCTTGCACCTCCAGAGATGCAAGAGTTATCCTCGCAGCTTCAGGAGCTGCTGGGGAAGGGATTTATTAGGCTGAGCAGCTCGCCGTGGGGAGCACCTATTTTGTTCATCAGGAAGAAGGATGGTTCACACCGGATGTGCATTGATTACCGGGAGTTGAACAAGCTGACGGTCAAGAACCGTTACCCATTACCGAGGATCGATGATTTGTTCGATCAGTTGCAGGGAGCATCTTGGTTCTCCAAGATCGATTTGAGGTCTGGATATCATAAGGTGAGAGTGCGGGATGAGGACGTCCAGAAGACAGCGTTCAGGACGCGTTATGGACATTATGAGTTTGTGGTGATGCCTTTTGGGCTCACCAATGCCCCAGCGGTGTTCATGGATCTCACGAACAGAGTATGTAGGCTGATGTTGGATCGATCGGTGATTGTATTTATCGATGATATTCTAGTATATTCGAGATCTAGAGAGCAGCATGAGGATCATTTGAGGGAGGTCCTTGAGGTCCTGAGATCGGAGAAACTTTATGCAAAGTTCTCCAAGTGTGATTTCTGGTTACGGGAGGTCCAGTTCTTAGGACATCTTGTTAACCAGGAAGGGATACTGGTCGATCCGGCCAAGGTTGAGGCGGTGATGAATTGGGAAGTGCCGAAGTCACCCTCTGAGATCAGGAGTTTCCTTGGGTTGGCAGGGTATTATCGGAGATTTATCAAGGATTTCTCCAAGATCGCAGTGCCACTCACCAGATTGACCCGGAAGGGTGTTGCTTTTTCATGGGGTCTCGAGCAGCAGACCTCCTTTGAGACACTTCGCCAAAGGTTGTGCGAAGCCCCGGTATTAGCTCTCCCGGAAGGGATGGAGGATTTTGTAGTATATTGTGATGCATCGATTTTAGGGCTGGGAGCGGTACTGATGCAGAGGGGGCATGTGATAGCATATGCATCGAGGCAGCTGAAGCCTCATGAGACGAGATATCCCACTCATGATCTAGAGTTGGGGGCAGTAGTGTTCACCCTCAAGATTTGGCGTCACTACTTGTATGGGGTTCGGTGTACGATATACACGGACCATAAGAGTTTGAGGTACTTGATGGATCAACCCAACCTAAATATGCGGCAGAGGAGGTGGTTGGATGTGGTCAAGGACTATGATTGTGAGATCCTGTACCACCCAGGCAAGGCTAATGTGGTAGCCGATGCGTTGAGCCGCAGGGCGGAGAGCACTCCACTACGGGATGTATGTTTGAGATTGACCGCGATAGCTCCGGTACTGGATGCCATTCGTGGGGCACAGACCGAGGCTGTGCAATCGGAGATGCAGAAGAAGGAGCGAGTCGTTGGGTTGGTTTTGGAGTTCGTTACGGATGGGCGAGGGCTTATGACTTTTCAGGGTCGGATTTGGGTACCGTTTGTGGGCGGTACGCGTATTACTTTGATGGAAGAGGCTCATCGGTCGAAATTTTCGATCCATCCGGGGGCTACGAAGATGTATTTGGATTTGAGGAAAGAGTATTGGTGGCCCTGTATGAAGAGGGACGTCGCATGGTTTGTTGAGAGGTGCTTGACCTGCCCTAGGGTTAAGGCCGAGCACCAGAGACCGCATGGAAAGTTGCAGCCATTGGAGGTTCCCGAGTGGAAGTGGGAACAAATCACCATGGATTTTATCACCAAATTGCCGAGGACTGCCAGAGGAGTTGATGCAATTTGGGTGATTGTGGACAGGTTAACGAAGAGCGCTCACTTCCTTGCCATCAGTGAGAGTTCTTCAGTGGAAAAGTTGGCAGAGGTGTATGTGAGGGAAGTGGTATCTCGGCATGGGGTGCCGATCTCGATTGTTTCGGATCGTGATGTGCGTTTCACTTCCAGATTCTGGAAGAAATTTTGTCACACCCCAAAACCAAGAACGGCGGAAACGTTCTGGGGCAGAGGACATCATGTATAGCATCACAACACAGTAAATGTAAATAAGCAAACAACATCATCCATTGCATTAAGTATATAATTTTAATACAAGTGTGTTCTGTATAGTTATAGACACCAAAAATAATGTAACACAAAATAATATGAGATGAGTCTTGAATGCACTCCATCTTCTCAAAAGCTGGCCTCGGTACCTGTCTACTGATGACCTGAGAATACAAGTTATTTTGAAAGAGTTTATCAGCATTAAGCTGGTGAGTTCATAAGTATTTTAGTGTCAATGTTTCTTGTCAAAAGCGTTTGAACCTGTCTCAATGTATAAGTTTGTAAAAATGTAAGTAAATGTTTGAAAGTGTTTGTAAAAGTTTGAATCTCTCAGAACTTCCGCTTGGTGCCAGCGGGTTTAGAGGGTTCTGGGATGGCTATGGTGGTTGTGGTTGCAGGGGTCTTGACTCCATGGTCAATGAGTCTTTGTGCCAATCGCTTGGCACTGTCGAAGGTAGCAGGGTTGGATGCTAAGACATTCCCCTGGTACGGAGGCACTAGCCCCCATACATACCGTTCAATCTTTTTCCCTTCAGTGGGAACCATATTGGGGCATAGGGCCACCAGTTCGCTAAATCGGGCAGTGTAAGCGATCACATCGGTGCCCTTCATGGTCAGATTCCAGAGTTCATGTTCTAACTTCTAGACTTCGCCCCACAGGCAGTATTCCTCAGTCATGAGGTCCTTCATCGTTTCCCAGCCCATGTCGTTAGCCACGACGAGAGTTAGGGCTTTGACGTGGCCGTTCCACCACGTTAGGGCTTTACCCTCAAAGGTGCATGCGGCATATTTCACTTTGCACGCAGCAGGGCATGAACAGATTTCGAAGACTGATTCAGTCTTCTCGAACCATTGCGAGAGAGCAATGACTCCGCCGGTGCCATAGAAAGGCTTCGGCTTGCAGTTTGTGAAATCCTTGTAGGAGCACTCTCTCGAGCGCACAGGGATTTCGACTGGAATAGATTCAACAGGGGTTCCACCTCTGCTAGCATCTGATGAGTGATACTGAGCCATGGCAGTTGCCACTGCTGCAGCTACGGCAGCATTCAGGGCTGCAGTATCGATGACCGCAGGCGGTGGAGGCGGTGGAGGTGCAGGATTATTCCTATTTCTGGGAGATTTGCGAGGAGGCATCCTTCAGCTATAAGTTTATAAAGATAAGGAAGATGGTAAGAATCAATTTGTAAGCAACGTGAGAGTGACCCATGGACTAACTAACCATAGCCCAACAGTTTGAATGAGTGTTTGAAATCACAATAAGAAATATTAGTAGGAACACACAAGTGTACAAATTTTTCCCACAGATTAGATAGATTTCAATAGTACGGGTATTACTGATGTAATAAGTTCAAGGAAAATCGACCTAACAGTAGGTCTTACATCATACCATAAGGACAAGACTGACAGTCCTAGATTCCTAATTAGAGTATCAAAAATTAGGAATATTTTACAGACAAGTGCTACTTAGAGCACATAAGTTCAAGGCTATCCCTAAATCAAAAGACAGAGATGTACTAGACATCATCTAATGGCGATGGGAATTCCTCGGGCGAGCCCTGAGGTCGGACACTTGGCAAAACACCTCCTGAAGGTGTCGGTCCTGAGCTCTCTGACGAGCTCGAAGTTCTAAGACTTCAGCACGGGAGGCAGCCAGCTGTTGCTGCAGAGTTTTTGTTGGTTCTCCGGGTCCGTTCCATGTCTTCTTCAAGACGGCAGATGCGGACTATATTGACACCTGAATTGGCATCAATCTCCATGACCCGGTCGATGGCTGCTCGACCTTGCTCGACATTACGAGCTATTCTGCGGATGATTACCGGCAGAACTCTATCAGCAGAGCCACCATCGCTGATGTTGTAAAAGGTTCGGTCCCCAAAGTATGGTAAGGGTTGACCCGGTTCATCACTCCAGCGATTTAAGTCGTTTGCCCACATGGGAGTAGGACCTGGAAACGCTGGTCGAGGGTTGTTGTTCGGGGCTTGACCTACAAGCGGTAGGTTTTTGACTTCAGGCTCGGAGTCGGATCCATCAGAAAAGCCTTCTGCGAGGTGATCATCCAAAGGGATTGGATGCTCATCTTCGGGCTCTTCATCGATCCACCCGGCATTGCCTTCATTTGGAAAGTACGGGTCGCCATGATGGAATCCAGCCATTTAGATCTATGCGAGAAGAGAGGTATAAGAATATAGTATACGTGTAACTAGTAACACAAAATACACCTATAGTATTTTAAGTTTAAGTTCTACTGATCTTCTTGTGGTATTGTTGGTAAGTTTTTAGACTTGTTAACATATCACAACCATTCTAGGGCATATGCTAATCACTCCTAGGACCATCATAGTTGATCAGGCTATGCCATTCCCAGGACTGACCATACATCCCCGAGCTCATTTGTGATATTCAACAATCGTAATACTTTTGTTCTTGTCATTGTGACGCTGATTTTAGTATGAATGCAGACTAGTATACTTAATTAAATATTTTATTATTTAAAGTATAGACTCTTGGTCAGAGTGTTTTAATCCCATTTGGGTTTATAGATTAGTATATCTTTTATGGGTTGATATACTTGATTCACTATAAACAATGCTCTGATACCAATCTGTCACACCCCAAAACCAAGAACGGCGGAAACGTTCTGGGGCGGAGGACGTCATGTATAGCATCACAACACAGTAAATGTAAATAAGCAAACAACATCATCCATTGCATTAAGTATATAATTTTAATACAAGTGTGTTCTGTACAGTTATAGACACCAAAAATAATGTAACACAAAATAATATGAGATGAGTCTTGAATGCACTCCATCTTCTCAAAAGCTGGCCTCGGTACCTGTCTACTGATGACCTGAGAATACAAGTTATTTTGAAAGAGTTTATCAGCATTAAGCTGGTGAGTTCATAAGTATTTTAGTGTCAATGTTTCTTGTCAAAAGCGTTTGAACCTGTCTCAATGTATAAGTTTGTAAAAATGTAAGTAAATGTTTGAAAGTGTTTGTAAAAGTTTGAATCTCTCAGAAAATCCTATATTTTCTATAAGAGTAACCTTCTACCAAGGCTAAACTGTTTTGTAAACTTGTCTGTTGTAAAAGTGTGTAATTACCCAAGTATAACTATCATTTGTTAAAAATATAGTTTGTACATTAATGCTTAAGTGAGGTTATCACTAAAATATGTAATGGGTAAATCATTGTAGTACTGTAGCTTTGTATAATAAGACTACTGTTGTACTAAATACTACTACCTTAAACCGGATTTATATTAAGGTATATTGTGATAAATTGCACCATGCTATCGACTGGTAACAACGACATAATGAATGGTCGTAATAAAAGAAATGACGTTTGGCACCCGCAGACCTGCAGGTCCGGCTGTAGCTAGCAGCAAGGTGTAGGATAGTTCAATCCAGTATAGATCTATACGCAAACTCATGCTCTCCCTCCAAGAGAATTCTGGCTACAACTCGGGCCATGACATTTAAGGCATGCTCCGACACAGTGGATCACAATTATTACGTATTTATGTATATGTAATGTTTCTCGTTCTAGTATGACTGTATATGTACTTGTTTCTAGTATATCTGTATATGTACTTGTTTCTAGTATATCTGTATATATACTTGTTTCTAGTATATCTGTATATGTACTTGTTTCTAGTATATCTATATATGTACGATCCTGTGTTACCCAGACGGTAACTAACTAATGAGGTACTGATGAGTATGAATATGGAAGTACTTTTATGTCTATATATGTATATATGATATATAAGTAATATTGAAACGACCTTCGGATGATCACCCGAAATCCCACCAGACCACATCTCAAGGCGCGAAAAGGAAATAGGGCGGATGGCCTTCCTAAGTCCTTTAAACATTATTTATACATCTATACATATATGGGCATGCAATTGAATATATAAAAGCATAAATAAGTTTTCATAAAACATTTGAGGCATAAATATGATTTCAAGAGGAGATCGACTTGATGTCGATCTATAAAACAATTTGAAGGCATAAGTTAATAAAACAGTTTAAGTATAAGAAGCATTTGTTTGAATCATAGTCTATAAGTAAGTTTGGATAGTAAAACAATTTGTAAAACATTTCAAAGTAAAGCAATTTGATAAACAGTTTGAACAGTGGTAAAAATCGTTGTTTTCCTAGTTATTAATCACATGTGATTAAATGCAATCACATGTGATTGAAGCAATAACTTATAAGTATTTGACTTGTATTCCCCCCCCCCATAAAGTGTTTTAAAACATTTAAAATCATTTCAAAGGTTGATTCAAGGGGTATGAACTCACTTGTGGTGAGTCGTTTGAATTGCAGTGTCGGATACCGTGCTAGGTGGCAAACGGAGACTTGTTTACACGCACGAGCCTAGTTATCATATAATAAGCATATATATAACTAATTAGACAAATAATAACTTAATAAATAAGTTAAGACACATAGGAAACATGTAAACACTTTTATGAGTGTTTAAGGTTCAAATGGTTGCATCTAAGTTGCTACGGGGCAAGGCAAAAGGGTTTGAAACATCAAATGGCCTTGCATAGGAGTTCACCACCCAACAAACCCCACACCTTGGATTTTATGGCCGTAAACTCATGGGTTTATGGCCGTGAACTCCTCAAAGGGTGGTCTTGGGTGTTTTATGGTGCTATCTTGATCCTAGAACACTCCTAGCTTTGTTGGAATAACACATGAAGTAGTTTAAGGCTCTAGAATACTCCATAGGGGAGTTTACGGCCTAAAGTCCATTCACCCTAGAGTTTACGGCCGTAAACTCCTATGGGGTGATGGCTTTTAATTGTTTTGAGGCTCTTAAACATCAAGGATGGCTTCCATGAATTTATCTAAGGCTAATGGGGACAAGAGGCACACTTTTGTGCCTTCACTTGGAGTTTACGGCCCAAGATATGTTCCTTGGCCATAAACTCCTTTCAAGGAGTGATTATTATGTGCTTAACTCTCCATTCAAGTCTCATGTGTTCAAGGTAAATTGTCTTAAGGCCTAAGGTGAGTTTGGAATGCTTTTTACCCTAGAAAAAGGGGTTTACGGCCCAAGAGAGGTTCTTGGCCGTAAACTCCTACAAACTTATGATTTTGATGGGTTTAGATGTCTTAAATAATCACAATCATTTAAGGATTAAAGTCTTTAAGCATAAGGGGAAGTTTAGGGCACTAATTGCCCTTTAAAAGGGGTTTACGGCCCAAGGAAGTTCCTTGGCCGTAAACTCCAATAACTTATGTTCCTTGGATGATTTCTAGCCTATAAAGATCATACACAATGTCCTTGATAAGTTGTCTAACATGGGGATGGTTCTAGAAAGCATTAAAGTTCCATTTTGGAGTTTACTCCCCAAGAACGTTCTTGGGCGGTAAACTCCCGGATCTTGTAATCTGAACATGTAATTTATGTTAATAAGCACCTAACAAGTATTGAATCACATATAGAAAAGTAAACTCACAATATGGGATGAAAAACCGAAGATCCGTCAGAGAGAATATGGCTTTTCTCTATTTGGAATTGTGAATAATGAATTAATTAAATTCAGAAAACTATTTATAGTCCTGGAATATTTTGGCAGAAATTATTTTTATTCCTGATATTGGACTGTAACATTATGAAACTTGAAATGCCCAAATTTCACAAAACCAGGAGCATCCACTCTCCTGATATCATCTAAAACATAAACCCTAATGTACACAAACTTGTTCGGAAAAGTATGAAAATCACTGAAACTGAACTAGCTTCTATTGAATAGATGAGGTTCGTACAAATGGAAATTTCGGGTTGTCACAAATTTCATGAGGAGTTGGGTACTAGAGTGCATTTTAGTACCGCATATCATCCCCAGACAGACAGTCAGAGTGAGCGGACGATTCAGACGCTTGAGGACATGCTCCAAGCATGTGTGTTGGATTTTGGGGTAGCTGGGATGCGTATTTACCCTTGGCAGAGTTTTCCTACAACAACAGCCATCATTCGAGCATTGGTATGCCGCCCTTTGAGCTGTTGTACGGGAGGAGGTGTCGGACCCCCATTTGTTGGGGAGAGGTTGGGCAGAGAGTGATGGGCAGTACAGAGATCGTGCTTCAGACGACAGAGCAGATTCAGCAGGTCAGACAGAGGTTGTTGACCGCCCAAAGCCGACAGAAGAGTTATGCGGACAGACGTCGATCCGAGCTTGAGTTTCAGGCCGGCGATCTCGTTCTCCTAAAGGTCTCTCCTTGGAAAGGAGTGATCCGATTCAGGAAGAGGGGCAAGTTGGGGCCCCGGTATATTAGACCATTTCGTGTGATTGCGAGGGTAGGCCGGGTAGCCTATCGTTTGGAGTTGCCAGCAGAGTTGGGGCAGATTCACGACACTTTTCATGTGTCGCAGTTGAGGAAGTGTATAGCCGATGAGTCGACAGTGGTTCCATTAGAGGATATTCAGGTGGATGCGAGCCTGAATTATGCCGAGAGACCAGTGGCCATCAGAGATCGGAAGATCAAAGTTCTGAGGAACAAGGAGGTACCTCTGGTGTTGGTTCAGTGGCAACATCGGAGGGGATCGGAGATGACCTGGGAGCCGGAGCGTGAGATGCGTGAGCAGCATCCGGAGCTATTTTCAGAGCGAGACTTCGAGGGCGAAGTCTAGTTCTAGTGGGGGAGAGTTGTAACAGCCCGGATTTCCAGGTATCTTTTATGTTTATGTTTTTGGTGTTTTGAGAGGGGACTCGGCGAGTTGGAGCTCAGACTCGCCGAGTAGGATCGCGGGTCAGGACGCGGGTTCGCGCCTGGACTCGGCGAGTCCAAGGTATGGACTCGGCGAGTCCGCGCTGTTTAATGAAACCCTAATTTCTTGGGTTTGGGACCTATTTAAAGGGCCTTATGGCTGTCATTTGTGCTCACCAATCCTTTGAGTGAAACCCTAATCGAGTGTGAGCGTTTGGAGCATAGAAGGAGGCCATTATTGATCTTGGAGGTGTCATCTTGCAAGGAAAAAGGAAGATCAGCTAAGGAAAGACAAGAGGAGCCACTTCCTGAGAGTTTGGGGTCCAGAGCATCACATTTGAGGTAATATCTTCGAGCTATCCTCTACTATGTTGATGTTTTCATTGATTTAGGGCTTGTTGAGCCCTTTTGTGGCTAAATCTAGTGCTCCCTTGGTCCCTTGAGCGATTTAGACCATAGATCTGGACCCTTGGAGGTCCAGAGTGTCCCTTTGCCCAAGCTTTTTGTGAATCAATGGAGGTTTTGGATTGGAATCCTTATGCCTTAGGTCAAAATGCCATTTATGAGCCATGGGGTGTGTTATGAACACCAAGATAAGGACTTTACGTGTTGAATCAGTCTAGGAAGGCCAGATCTATGAATTGTTGGAACAGATCTGACCTTAGAAGCAAGTTTGAGTGATTGCATGGCATGAAATCGCCGAGTCCGATGATCAGACTCGGCGAGTAGCTTGAAGATTTCCCTCAGATCGCCCAGTGAGTGATCCAGTCGAGTCATAGGGTTGACTCAGTGAGTCAGGGCGAGTCTGAGAGGGTTGACAGGTGGTCTGAGTTAAACTGGGACTCGCCGAGTTGTTCTTGAGACTCGGTGAGTTGAATCGGGGTGGCCCCGCGATTCTTCCAGGTGGAACTCGTCGGGTCAGGGGGAGTACTCGACGTGTCAAAAGGGAATCCTAGAGAGTTTGGTGAAAACGTCTAGACTCGCCGAGTCGCCATAGTGCACTCGCCGAGTCCGGTCAAAGTTGACCGTTGACCGTTGACCAAGAGTTGACTAGTGTTGACTTAAAAAGGGTAGTCAACCTTAGTGGTAAAAATGTTAATAAGAGACGTATGATGATATAGGGATATTGTAGCTCGGAGGATCGAGCACGTGTGATTTCGGGATTTGCTAGCTATCGATATTCACGAGGTGAGTCTTCTCACTATACTATACCCGGAAGGGTTTGACTGTGTGACCGGAAGGTCGGATATGGTATGAGACATATGTGCTATATGTGATAAGCTAATTGTTATATGTGCTATGTATGATATGCTTGATATGGGCCGGAAGGCATTATGTTATGGGTCGGAAGGCGTTGTAATGTGGACCGTAAGGTTGGCATGGGTAGGACCGGAAGGTTTACCCAACAGGGACGCAAGTCTCCTGAGACACATGGACCGGAAGGTCAGGGCCTGGAAAGGCGTATGTGCGTAAGTTGTATTTTGGGGAACTCACTAAGCATTTATGCTTACATTTGTTGCGTATGTGTTTCAGGTACTAGCGAGGACCGTGGGAAGGCGCCGGCGTGATCTGTACACACTGATGGATGATTTATGATCTTGGGATTTATATGATTGTATTATGACGTGATACGTTGGATATTTATGTCTTTTTTTGGATGAAAATACATTTTTAGAAATGAAAAAATTGTTTTAAAATTTCCGTTGTTACAATGTATAGGGATCTTCGTCTAGACTACTGGTGGCCCTGCATGAAGCGGGATGTGGCATGGTACGTGGAGCGGTGCTTGACCTGCAAGAAGGCCAAGGCCGAGCATCAGAGACCTCACGGCAAGATGCATTCATCGGATATCCCGCTGTGGAAATGGGAGGACATTACGATGAATTTTATCACAAAGCTTCCCAGGACCGCGCGGGGAGCGGATTCGATTTGGGTTATCGTCGATCGATTAACCAAGAGCGCTCATTTTTATTCCGATTCAGGAGAGCCTCTCGGCCGAGAAGCTGGCCGACATCTATATCAGGGAGGTGGTGGCGCGACACGGGGTGCCAGTGTCGGTGATTTCAAACAGAGATGTTCTGTTCACTTCCAGGTTTTGGAAGAAGTTTCATGACGATTTGGTTACTCGTCTGCATTTTAGCACCGCCTTCCACCCGCAGAAAGATGGTCAGAGTGAGCGAACCATCCAGGCTTTGGAGGACATGTTTCGGGTGTGTGTCTTAGACTTCGGAGGTAGTTGGGATACTTACCTTCTATTGGCTGAATTCTCGTACAACAATTGTTATCACGCGAGTATCGATCGTCCTCCCTTCGAGATGTTGTACGGTAGGAAGTGCAAGACCCTAATATGTTGGGGCGAGGTTGGCCAGAGGGTAATGGGGAGCACCGAAGTAGTGCTCAAGACGACAGAGAGGATTCAGCAGGTCCGGAGCAGGCTTCAGACTGCTCAGAGCCGGCAGAAGAGTTATGCCGATAAGTGTCGATCAGACATGGAGTTCCAGGTCAGGGATATGGTTCTCCTGAAGGTGTCGCCATGGAAGGGCGTCATCCGATTCAGGAAACGGGGCAAGTTGGGCCCCAGGTACATTATACCATTCAGGGTCTTAGCCAAAGTGGGCAAGGTGGCGTATAGGTTGGATCTGCCAGCCGAACTCAGCCAGATCCACAACACTTTCCACGTCTCCCAGCTGCAGAAGTGCCTGGTAAACGACTCAGTAGTGGTACCCTTAGAGGATATTTAGGTCGATGACTGCCTGAATTATATTGAGCGGCCAGTGGCGATCCTCGACCGGAAGTCGAAGGATCTGAGGAACAAGAAGGTGAAGCTAGTGAAGGTGCAATGGCAGCACCGGAAGGGCTTGGAGTGGACTTAAAAGCCGGTGGATGAGATGATGGAGCATTACCCAGAATTTTTCCAAGAACGAGCAGTAGACTTCGAGGATGAAGTCTGAAATAAGTGGGGGAGATTTGTAGCACTCAGTTCCTAGTAGGTAATTTATTTTGTTGTATTTTGCATTTTTGCCCTGGGACTCGGCGAGTTGAAGGCCCAAATCGTCGAGTATGAGTGGGATTGGACATGGGACTTAACTGATGGACTTGTCGAGTCGGCGGCCAGACTCGACGAGTAGGCTCTGACTGGACAAAAACCCTAATCTGAGGGTTTTTACCCTATTTAATCATCTCTTTCAGCCACCACTCGTCTCTATTGCTCCCAAAGACCCTCCATAGCAAACCCTAGCCGAGTGTGTGAAGATCTAAAGGAATTTGTGGTGATTTTGGTGGTTTTGTTCACAAGGAAGAGGGAAGATCATAAAAGGATCAAGAGGAAACTGAAGGATTCGAGTTTGGTTCATCATTTGCCGTCTTTGAAAGGTATAAAGTCTGTACCTTGCTTGCTTGTTTGTTAGATCCCTTTTTGGGGAGGATTTAGGGCTTTTAAGCCACATGAGGTGACCAACCATGATTTGAAAACATGGTTGGGGGTCAAGACTTCAGATCTAGCACTTGGGGAGAGTCACAAGGAAGATTTGGGTTTCTTTTGCACCCAAGGAAGGCCCCATGCAACAAAAGATCCATTTTAGAGCCTTTTTGGCTCAAAAGTCCCTTGCATGCACGTAAATTTCGTAACTTTACGTGCTAGATCGAGCTTAGGGGCTTGGATCTATCTTTTGGACAAGTGTTGTACATCAAAAATCGAGGATTTAGGGTGTGGACGTTATCGACTCGGCGAGTCCGTTCTTGGGACTCGACGAGTCCAAGGCTTTGAGTCCCATATCTGTTGAGGGTCAAAAGAACTCAGTTGGGTGTTACAAGGGTTGTAGCAGGACAGAAGGAGTGACCCAACGCACTGGACTTAGTTTTAGACCTGGAGTTCATGGGACTCGACGAGTGCTAGAACAGACTCAGCGAGTCCAAGGCAATCTTCTTATGTTTGAAGATGAACGCGACGAGTTGTTCATACAACTCGGCGAGTCAAGGTCAGGACTTGTTCATCAGGTGAAGGTGAACTCGACGAGTTGTTCATACAACTCGGCGAGTCGGATGAAGGATCATTGATGTTCGTAAAGAAGGGGAACTCATCGAGTCGTTGCCAAACTCGACGAGTTGAGTCATGGATAAGGATGAGTAAAGGGTAAGGACTCGACAAGTTGACGGCCCAACTCGGCGAGTTGGGTCAACTGGAAGTTGACTTTGACTTGGACTTGGTTAGGGGTAAAATAGTCATTTTACCCTAAGAATAGATATTAGATTTTGACTGAGTGTTTCGTGGGGATTATAGTCGGAGGATTTCTGGAGCAGCAGCATACAAAGGTTTCCCACGCAAATTATCAGCAGCTACTCGTACGAGGTGAGTTACCTTCCAGTAAGGGTAAGTCTAAGAGCACAATGTCGGCCCACCAAAGAGGAATATTTAGGAGATGATTGTCTTTGTGATAATTATCTTGGTCTGGTTATGTGCCTTGGTTATGACATTTATCTGTATGATATGTTATGTGTATAGTAGGGATCAGTTTCCCTGACAGTAGTCCTTAGGACCGAAGGGTAGGTCAATACCCGGATATGTCTGACTGTATGTTTATATCTTGATGTTGTATGCTAGTGGTAGGGGGTGGAATAGTCCCCAATTACCGGTTGAAAGATACCGATGATGGTTACCGGTTGAAAGATATCGATGATGATTACCGGTTGAAAGATACCGATGGAAGTTACCAATTGGAAGATACCGACAATGATTACCGGTTGAAAGATACCGATGAAGATTACTGGTTAAAAGATACCGATGATATTGTATGGTATGTGGTATGATGGGGGAACTCACTAAGCTTTGTGCTTACGGTTTCTGGTTGGTTTCAGGTACCTCTTCGTCTAAGGGGAAGGAGCCGGCGGCGTAGCAATGCATCACACACACACACATGATTCCGCATCTGACTTTCTGGGATTGTACTCTGATTTTCATTATTTTTGATGTCATGGTTTGGGACACAACATTATGATTTTGTAATGTGTTGCTTTACTGACAATGTTATGGTAAAAAATTTTAAAAATTATTAAATTCAAAAATGAAATTTTTGGGCTTGAATTTTGGGACGTTACATTTTAACTTTGAGTTATCACAAACTTCCCCCCTTCGAAAAATTTCATCCTCGGAATTTGAACTAAACAACCAGATAAGGGTATTTGGTCTTCTTATCTCATACGTTTCCCCATGTCGCATCTAACCCTTTATGTTACTTTCACTGAGCTTTCATGAGTTATATCTCCACATTTCTTAACTTTTTGACTAGATAACCCATTTCTCGTTTTAAGCTCTTCCAAAATGATGACATGAAACTAAGGTTCTGATCATAAATAGACAATTGAACCATCTTATCAAGATACAACTTAACTAACTTTTCCATCACGTGTATTTCACCTGATGACACAGTTTAAGGGAGCATTTTATATATCCAGAGAATGAACCAATGGTTCGTTTCCCTTCCCACTTCGCACGACCCGTCCATTGTGCCCAAGCATTTAAATATCAAAGGAAATGAGTAACGTCTTAATTTTCGGTCACAACACACCCGTTATGTTCCCGGCTATCATACACCCATGTCCTCATTAAATGTGTCATCATATATTAGGCAAACAATTCTAAAAACTTTCCACTTTTCCTCTACCGAGGATTCTTTCTGACTCTTCTTCAGTCCACCTAATACACCGAAGGTTACATCAACCCTTATCAAATAAATCTTACTTGGTTCCTTCCTTACATATGACTTCGTGAATAAGTGACAACGTTAACCTTCCATAATTTGTAACGATCTTACACCTTCTCTGACTCTTGGTAATACATACACATCTACAACGTCCCATCCTTTTCAAGCAAATCTCGCAACTATTAAATAAACCCTTTTATTCATGTTGGTGCTAACCTATAGGACTCTCGAGAACTCCCTTACAAATGGTATATGTGTCATATCATGTTCTCGAGAACTCCATTCCTACCACAATAACCAAAATCTCATAGTGTTATGGGTACTAGTATTAGTGGTGCTAAACAACTGTCTATTTAAATCAAGTAATCATCAAATTCCGTTCTTACGATTACATAATGATCATCATCAGTATTTATTTCTAAAAGCTTTTGAATTCATATTTAGGCACTTACAAAAAGTAAAAACAAAAATCTTTGCACCAACATCAAATAGCACCCACATATATAGTGTTTACCTGGAAAGCACATGCTACTATATCGGGGTATCCTGATCTTCCAGCGCTAACATATGGAAAGCTCTTCCTTTTGTCCTTGTCGTTTCTGCCTTTTCATCTCCTGGCCGATTCCCTTTCTCTATCATCATGTGTTGATTATTGTTACCCTTATTCTGAGGACAGTTTAACCTGATGTGATCTGGGGACCCGCACCCGTAACATACTTTCCCTACTTTACAGTCTAAAGCGATATGTCCTATCTTTCCACATTTGTAGCAAGTTCTTTGGTTCATATTACACTCCCGTTTATGGAATCATTTGCATATAGTACATTGTTCTATCTCAAACTGTTGCTCATAGTTACAATCTGAACTAGAAGTCTTGCCTTTCTTTGAGTCTGTATTTAAACTTTCCAACTTCCGTTTTCCTGAATGCTTATCCTCACCCTGACGATTCTTTTCCCGCTCTCGGCCTTCTGTGGCGTCTACAGCAGATTGAAAGGTACCTGGTTTCTGAATTTCTACAAATTCACGAATGGCAGTTTTTAGTCCCCAAATATACCTCTCCACCCTCCTTTCCTCCGTAGACATGTAAAACTCTGCAAATCTAGCTTCCTCAGTGAACTTAGTGGTGTACTCTCTCACAGTCATATTCCCTTGTTCTAACCTCAAGAATTCTTCCTCCAACTGTTTAACTATCGTTTGAGGGCAAAACTTTTCTTTAAAGATTCTTAGAAACTTATCCTACAACATCTTCTTGGCCGCCTCACGCCCCCTAACTTCCTTCCCCATGCCCCACCAATGTATTGCCTCCCCTTTTAACATTGTTGTAGCATAAATCACCGTGTCCTCATTCGTACATTTGCTAATATCAAATGTTCCCTCGATCCCATGATCCATGTTGATGAAAAAACAGGATCAATTTCTCCATTAAATACGGGTGGCTTACAATTCATGAACGTCTTGTAACAATTACCTCATCATTTGTCGTTTACATACTGCCTAGTGCAACACTAGGGTCATAAATTGGAACTAAGATACTATATCCAAAGCCTTCCTCTTCATTAACCATGTTACTACCTTTCACTTTCTATAGTGCATCTCGGTCCTGAACATTTACATCCAACAATGTAGCTTTCATATCATGAGCAATCTCATCAATTAATTATTCTCGAGTAACCACATTTGTTGTAGGACCTTGTATGCAATCTCAACCCCGACCACGACCTCGTTTGGAGTTAGAGCTCAGTTACACCAATTTTGCTCGTACAGGTGCTATGTTGACTCCTAGACCTCTTACCCTACACCTACCTCTACCTCGACCCTAGCCGTGCCAACAACTAGAAGTAGGGTTTACAAGAGTCCCTAGTACTTCTCCGAGTGCAGCAAATTCGGCTCCAACTAGAATGTCTTCCCGCTCTAGTGTTACCTTACTAAGCCTCCATGATACCCTTGAGGACATGACGCCTACTAGTAAGATATGTTCTAAATTAGTCGTTACGTTACCTCTCGATCCTTCCGTCTAAGCTTAAGTGTTTACGGAAACACCTAATCTGCTTAAACCCGGCTCTAATACCAACTTGTAACACCCCAATTTTCATATATATATATATATATATATATATATATATATATATATATATATATATATAACAAATAATCGTTCCAACATCTCCCAAGATCAAATATGAACTTGCTTATAGACTAAACTATAGCGGAAGCAATATATATATATATATATATATATATATATATATATATATATATATATATATATATATAAATTCTTCAACCGAAGAGCTTCGGGGGTTATGTCTTTGCGGAATTCCTTTGTTGCCTTCTTGATTAATCCTCCTCCTTGTCCTTTCCCTGCCACTAGCTAAATAGTTTCCTCGGTTGCGCACATTTAAAGTTTCTAAATGCGTAAGTCTAGGGCCTAGTGAGTTCGTGTTGTACATACATGTTCATCACTTAAAAAATACAAATAGTTTTATCATCTATGTTTAATAAATCATACAACAAACATATCACCCGATGACATAATTTAGGGGAACGATTAATTATCCAGAGAAAGAACTAAAGGTTCATTTCCCTTCTCCTTGAGACAACTCATCATCCATTGTACTCAAGTATTTTAAATATCCAAGGAAATGAGTATGACTCTCAATTCCCATCCCCGCCGATCACACACATCCGCCATGCTCACGGTGAATAAACACCATACTCGTTCCCACTAAACATGTCACCCAATAAAAACCACACAATAGATAAACAACGCAAAATAACATTTTCACACAACCATACGTATCATAAAACATATTGTCAATAAATAAATAAATAATGCATAATAAACCACATGATAAGCATTTATGTGCGAGCAATCACAAAACACGAAAAACTCACCTTAGAGCCGATAAGTTCTAATCGAAGCTTTATTGCTAATCTGCACCCTACATTTCATGAACAAATTTTCTAAGGCAATCGTCCTAGAAAATATCATACACGTCTGTTTCGATTCAAATATCCACATGTCTCATTCAGCCAACCAAAATAATTTTACATTGACGTTCGCACTTGTACTATGCCTCTCTCTTTCCAACTAATTGATTTCATTTTTAATACTTAAAAGTTAAAACAATTTAAATCTTAAAAATACAAGACAAACCTGTGTCTCTTTTTTATAAATAAAAGAAAATACATAGAACTAGCAAGTAATCAAAACTCTATATCTCATTTACGTAATTTTTATTATCATGCAATGGTTTTAAATGTAAGAAAATAAATATTGACACGTCATTAAAACTATTCATATTCCAATTTAAATGAAAAGGAAGAAATCACATTTTCCCAAAAAAATGGAAGTTAACACTTTATCAAACGTATAAGGACTGATTCTGTAAATTGAAATTTCATTAAAATAAAACAAGTGTTGCAAGTCTGGATCTTCGACACGTCCAGTGACCCACCCAAATAAAATTAAAACTCATAAACACCCTTTCTTCTTAACTCGAAATTTTAACTCATTTCCACCATTTTTAATCTGTAAAAACTTTTAAATTTCCTCCAAATTGTTTCAAATAATTATATAAAAATCAAAATACTTATCTTCATTCTCTTCTTCAAGTTATCCATATTCATTTACCAAAATTTTGCTCTAAATAAGATGGAGTCAAACGTTTGTTCAAACAAAATTTATTCCTTTAAAATTCTCATCAAACTATGACTTATTGGCTTAAATCGAGACATGGGATTGAACAAGACACAAAGTGCTTACATATAAACCTATTTTAATAACTATAACGAGCTGAAACTAAAGAATCGTACCTTAATTTTGAGCACCACTCCGAAAATACTTTACGAACTTCAAACCCCAATTTCTACTTCGTTTCTCCAACCTTTCTTGCAATTTTGGTGGGCTTTCTAGTTGATTTTTTTGAGCTCTTTATAATGCCTAAGGCCTTGGAAGTTATAAACTCTTCAAATGCTCAAATTTATTTCCACAATGAAGGTGACGGGTTTGGACATTAAACCTCATAACTCTCTACTAATTAACTCATTAATCCTTGAACTAATCATTTTATTATAATGATATAATCTAATTACATATATATTTATATATTTTAACTTTGAGTTATCACACTATTATCATTTTAAAGCTACAACTTTTGAACAATTTGTATAAAATACTTAAATTGTTAATTCAAAATATAACATTACAGGTTAACTTAAATATAAATTTTAGTTCAACTTAAATAACCCAAAAACTATTTTGTAGATAGTTAAAAGTGATAAAATGTAGTGTCTTTCTAATAATGATTATAAGTTGGTTAATAAAGTTAAATAAAGGAAACACTTTTCCTTTCACTATATTCATTTGAAACTCCCTTGACTTTTCAATTTCTTTCTAATTATAATTATAAGTTGGTTAATAAGGTTAAACAATTATCAAACGTAAAGTGTAATCATATATAAACTAAATTTCAATATTAAAAGAATATATTTACTTCTACTTATAAAGTTATGTTTTTAACTTTTAACAAATTATACTTAATCTATTAGTTTTAATATGATGTTGTATGTAAACCATTATCATTTTAAAGCTACAACTTTTGAACAGTTTGTATAAAATACTTAAATTGTTAATTTAAATATAACATTAAAGGTCAACTTAAATATAAATTTTAGTTCAACTTAAACAACCTAAAGAATATTTTATAAATAGTTAAAAGTGATAAATTGTAGTGACTTTCTAATAATGATTATAAGTTGGTTAATAAGGTTAAATAAATATCAAACCTAAAGTGTAATCATAAATAAACTAAATTTCAATATTAAAATAATATATTTACTTCTACTTATAAAGTTATGTCTTTAATTTTTAACATATTATACTTAGTTTATTAGTTTTAATATGTTGTATGTAAATCATTATTAGTTTAAAGCTACAACTTTTGAACAATTTGAACACAATATTTAAATTGTTAATTTAAATATAACATTACAGGGTTAACTTAAATATAAATTTCAGTTCCACTTAAAAAAAAAACCCAAATAATATTTTGTGAATAGTTAAATGTGATAAAGTATAGTGTTAAATGCAAAAACTAAATTATAATCTCAATTTAACTAAAATATTTCCTAAAGATATTTTTATAATCGTTAAAATTTTTCAAATAAGTAGCTTAAAATAACTTATAATAACAATAGTTAAAAATAACTCTTTATAAATGATTATATTGTTACATTTAAAAACAAAAAAAAATGGTTGACGCTTTAAATAATTACAATGATAAAATTAAAACGTTAAGTAAATAAATTTTAAAAAAGTAATTAACAATAACAACAACTATAAATATTAAATCATATATTATATTTAATTTTATTCATGAGTAACCCGCGGGTAGAGATTATAAAGTTTTAATAGATGTATATATTGTCATATAATTCATAATAATCAATATATTATATCAACTTAGTATACAGACTATTATGTCAAATTTAACAACGGTGTTATTGTTATATTTAAAAAATATATATTTGTAAAGATTTCAACTATATAGGTGTTTCTGCGTAACGCGTGAGAATTCGCCTAATATCTATTATCATAAAGATTAAAATATTTAAACCTCATGCACTTGAAACTCCAATGACTTTTTAATTTTCTTTTAATAATTATTGTAATTATAAATCATTAATATTATGATACTTTTTGATATTATGACATATGTAAGTTAAAAATATGACATTAGGTGGAAGTTAAAACAGTCATGATATTAAATAAGCAATCAACGAAATTAACCAATTTTATCATATATGTACATATAAATAGTTAACTACAAGCATCCCAAAAAACTTCATTTTTAGTAAAAGTTTCATTATTGAGTTGACATACACCAAGGTCGGACGGTATGGGTGAGGGAAAGGGTGTAGGAAGCTTTCTCTCTCACCTGAACACCGCTCCTTGACTGAAGGAAATGTGGTGAGGGAGCTCATTGTCGCACTCTCTCTCTCTCTCTCTCTCTCTCTCTCTCTCTCTCTCTCTCTCTCTCTCTCTTATTTCTATTGGCCAACTTTTTTTACTAATTTTTAATATTTATTAAATTATATACCTACTAAAATTATAATATATATATATATATATATATATATATATATATATATATATATATATATATATATCAAAACTCATGGTTTTTAATTCCCTACAAAATGAGTATAATATTTGTAGGAAATATATTTTTAAAAAGATAATAAAAAAATAGTGAGGGAAGTTTCTCATCCATTTCTTGGGTTTAGGTGAAGGAAAGGAAAATGAGAGAAATGATGTTATGGCCCACAGAAAATGATGGAAGTTTCCCACCCACACCCTCCAGTCTAAGATAAATAAGCTTAATCCAGTGAAAGAGTATTGGGTTATCCATGTGTAATTGTGTAGGATATGAGAAACACTGAATCATAAAAATGAAAAACGATATAATAGAGTTGGAGATGGTATGTATTGATGACAAGGTTTTTTTTTAATGTTATCTTTTTAGTTATTAGCGATAGAAGTATAAATATTAAACTTTGAATTGTGTGTCTACCTATTATTAGGGTGAATCACTTCAGATTTTCATCACAAAGAAAAATATTAACAAGTACAAAGTTATTTTGGAAGAAAAAGATGTCTACGTTATTAAGAATTTTAAAGTCACCAAATAAATATGTTTTTTCTTAAAAATATATTTTTCTTTGGCTATTCTAGACAGACAATCTACACTATTATAAGTGGGTTTCCTTGTAAAAATATGTTTTTCTTTGGTGGGTGATCACAATTTATATGTTTTTATGTAATCTCATAAGTTTTTTGAAAATCAAAAAGTTACTAACTATATGGATTTAATTTTCACTATTTTGTTTCTTTTTTTATGTTTCAATTTTTTTTAATGTTCTAACATTCTCATAAAGATCAAGAAGTTAATAACTATACGAGTTTAATTTTCACTATTTTATTATATTTTATGTTTCAAGTTTTTTTAAGCTTCTAAGATTCTCATTATCGTTTAAAGAGTAAATAATTAACATCACATCTTATTATATTAACCCTTAAGATGTCTAAAAAGTAATTATTTAGTTATATATTGTCAATATTTTACATTATATATAATTTTAGTTTTTAGTTTTGTTTATGTTTCAACTTTTATTTTTAATCTTTGAAGTTTTACTTTGTTTTTGTTATTCAATTCATTATTAGCTAAAATATTATTTAAATTAGCTTTATTGTGAAACGTTATTACTAATATTTTCATATATATAAATATTAGATACCTAATGATATTCATATATTTTAGTTCCTTTTAATATGCTTTACATAACAAAACTTAGTATTATCGTTACTATGTTTATTTTCTTTTACATTTTAGATTTTGAACTTATTAATGTAAAAATGTTTTCTTATGTTTTAAAGTTGGTTGTAAAACGTTAAATTTTTGTTAATTAACCACATAATAGTTACAAAATAATACACAATTTAAGAATAGAAGCCTTCATTGTGAGTCGAATGTCCATTGTGTTTTTAGTTAAATTCTTATTGAAATTAAATTCTTATTGAAGTATTAATTATATAGGTTATGTTTCATTTTGATCTCTATTAAAATAATTATTAGGTTCGTCTCTACTTTCAACATAAAGCATCCTGCCACCCAAACATCTTAGGATTATTCTAAATAACATATAAATTGAATATTTTAACTTTGCAATATATTTCTTACGCAACGTGCAAGGATTCGTCTAATATATAAAATAAAAGATTAAATAGAAATGCTAGCAATATATTGGTATATAAATGGTTAAAAAAAACATATACATATAGAGCTCAAACACTTTCTACAAAAAAAAAAAAAAAAAAAAAAAAAAAAGAAAAAAAACCCTCAAATGTATATACTTCTCATTTGATATAACTTTTTATTTTTTAAGAACTCATATTTAATGTATCCACAATACATTGGAGTAAGAGTCTTGATTCGTAATTTATTTTTTTAACTCGGAAAGACTCTACTGTTTGTTTTGTGTTATGCGCTTGATCAACTATTGTTTGTTTGTTTTTTTTTTGTCATTGTCTAACCTAAAAAGACTATAGAGACCATTAATGTAATTTATTCTTGAACTAATTAACGTTTAATTGAGTGACACTATATTGTTTTTCTCTCTATACAACTCTACAAAAAAATCCTACTATACATTGAACTCTAATTCAAAGTTTATTGGATCATATTTTTAGTTATTAAAAGGTTTCATATTTTCCACTAAACTCCCCAAAATATGCATTGAACACTTCAAAGTTTATTGGATCATACTTTTAGTTGTTAAAATGTTTAATTTTTTCCATTGAACTCCATATTCATTGACTTCGCAAAATATGCATTGAACACTTCAAAGTTTATTGGATCATACTTTTAGTTGTTAAAATGTTTAATTTTTTCCATTGAACTTCATATTCATTGAATGTCAATACAATGTAAAAATTCAATTCATTGAATCCAAATTATACATTCCCCATCATTAAACTCTCTCTACAAACTATCCATTATGTATACTTTTACCACTCTCAATGTCATGCCCAAAATGATGAGGTGGCTGCTTGCAACAGCATACACACCACCTCCTACAGTAATGTTGTTGAGGTGGTGTTGTATTAATGGTAACATATTGATGAGGAGAAACATGGCCTCTGCCTCACTAAACCAAAGAAGAATTTCACTCAATTCCCCCTTCATACGTTGGAGCTTTAATAGTGAGGTGACCGAATGGTGGGTGAGAACTATACCCACCGCCAATAATATGCTCGAAGTTTGTAGATATAAAAATGCTAAATGTTTCTATTTCTACCTATCTTGTGTTCCTAACCAGCCTTCTATTCATATAATTAAAAACTATTGTATCCATTTTATAGTTTTATTAGTTTGAGAATGTAAAATGATGACAAATGTTTTAATATTCATAAAATTAAAAACAATTGTCCCAATTTTACAGTTTCATTAGTTTGGGAGTGTAAAATGATGACTAAGGTTTTAATAATATAAAGCACAATAAAATTGTTGAACATTTGTTTTTTTAAAGGGAAATCTTCAGAAAAGTTCCAATATTTACAGAAAAATTATACTTTAGTCCTAAGATTTTTTTTTTGAACGAAAAAATTCTGAAAATCGGCAAAAATTTGCAGTTTGACCCTTTTTGACTGGTTGAAACCGGTACCAAATTAATTTGTGACTATTTCGTAAACCAATCCAAAATATTGGGATTTTTTTGTAAACAAAAAATATTGAGACTTTTCTATAAACAAAAATATTATGACTTTTCTATAACAGAACCCTTATTATTATTATTATAATTATTATTATTATTATTATTAAAAATATAAATAAGAATACTATTTTTTGAACTTGTTATTATTAATATTGTTACTAATACATATAAATGCATTAAATGAAAAAATAATATTAATGACATTGTTTAAGGGAGGATGTGGAGGTCCTGGAGGAGATGGTGATGCTTTTAGTATTGAGATCGTGAATGTCTACTTGTATATTTTTACTTTGTATATGGTCATTTCATATTTGTTATTATTGTTTTCAATTCAGAATATTAATACTTAACAATTTGAAAGAAGTTGCATATTATTTTTCAAATCCAACAAATCCACTACAAACATTTGCATAGGTAACTCATATCAAAATTCAAAAGTATTAATTACAATATTTTGTTTAATAAAAAATAATAGGAATAATTCAAAAATATTAATCAAAATTCAAAAGTACTAATCCAAAAAACATGTCCTATTACTTTTTATTAAACAAGATATTGTAATTAATATTTTTGAATGTTGATATGAGCTACGTATATAGATGTTTGTAGTGGATCTGTTGGATTTGGAAAATAATCATTTTACTTTAATCATTTTTATATACAAAGTGATAAATCTTCTAGCTTAAACTATTTATAAACAATTTTACAAATATGCAACTTTCTTTTAAATTGTTAAGTATTATTATTCTGAATTCAAAACAATAACAACAAATGTAAAATTACCATATACAAAGTAAAAATATACAAGCAAATATTCATGATTTCAATGTTAAAAACATCAACATCTCCTCCACCTCTACCCTTAAACAATGTCATTAATATTATTTTTTTTCATTTAAATACATTTATATGTATTAGTAACAATATTAATAATAACTTGTTCAAAAAAAAAATATTCTTATATATATATTTTTAATAATAATAATAATAATAATATGGGTTTTGTTTGTAGAAAAATCATAATATTTTTGTTTATAGAAAAGTCATAATATTTTTTGTTTACAGAAAAATCTCAATATTTCAGATTAGTTTACGAAATAGTGCCAAATTAATTTGGTACCGGTTTCAACCGGTCAAAAAGAGTCAAAACTGCAATTTTTTGCTGTTTTCGGAACTTTTTCGTTCAAAAAAAAATCTTATGACTAAAGTCTAACTTTTCCGTAAATATTGGGACGTATCTGAAGATTAACCTTTTTTTAAATGTTAGAATCGTTCTTAAACATAGTTTCTATATGCTAAAATTACATTCCAATAAAACCTTCAGAAATATATGCAAAATCATCGATCACATGATCCTGAGATATAAAACATGTTTTTTCATAAACTACATGCGGCAACTGAGTTGTTCCACTTCAGAAATCATATGGTGAAATAATTAAAATAAAATAGGTACCACCAAAATTTAGAAAAACATGAATAACAGCATCAACCAAAAGTAACACAAACATCTGAAAAGTTGGATGTCTTAGATAAAAAGCAATAAAACCTGATGAAGTTACCAAACAAAACTTCAACCCTACCAGCACTACAGAATCAAAAAGCTACCATCAGTGACTAGACAATATACAGCTCCATCATAAAGCTCAATACCAACTCCATGGCTGCAGAAGGTGATGAATGAATGAAAGAAGCTATCCTACTGTCTACTTAGATCTCTGCCTCATCTTTCGTCGCTTCCTCTTTAGTCTCCTCATTCGCTTCTTCTTCCACTGCAATAAAAAGATCCTAGAGTTAAATGCTACTCATCCAAATCTACAACTCTAACAACAAATCTATACAGAGCTATCAAATTCCCCAAGCCTAAATACTTGAAAATCAGATTGGTAAGAGTATTAAAAAACTTAACAAAAACATCCGGGAAGCGGATGTCAGAAAACCAAATGAATCCATGCAAACGCAGACAACTTTAGAATGACTAATCACAAAACAAGTATTATGTTGATGCGAAGCTTCAGATTCCTAGGGTTTTAGATTGATTAAACGAACGATCGAAGCCAATAACAAAACAATTCGAGTAATGATGAGGAAGAATTTTACCTTGGCACGCATGGTTCAAGCTTTCTTGTGTTTTCGCTCTCTTTCTTGGGTTCTGAATTTCTGATCGGCCGATAGACAGTGTCGAATCAATCTGGACGAAGAAAGGCAAGGCGTGTTGGCTTTTATTTATAGCTAGGGTTTGGGTTAGACCATAGCAGTTGGGCTTTAGATATATTTAAATGGGCTTAAGCCCACTTTTCTCGTCAAGACGTAGTTTTCCGATGCCAAACTTCATACCACGGCCTTGAAATCTTGATTCCTACCACCCAAAAAATGTCCGACGAAGGGCGGCAGTACGATTCCGGCGAAGAACATACCGGTGATGTCGTTAAGGGTAAGCCGAATGATAAGAACATAGCATCTGATACTACCAATGAGCTTCCGGAGGAGACGACCACCTCTGCTACCGACGGCGGTGACAGTAAAAATGATAACATCGCTTCCACGTCTTCTTCATTGGGCAAGGGCTTATCTTACACCATATCTACTATAATTAGGGATTTCGATAGTCAAGCTCAACAGACTTCTCGAAGTCAAGATCAGCTATCTTCCTCCATCGATCGACTCACCCGCGGTAAGTGACGATTACGAATCTTCAAACCTACTGCAATTAGGGATTTCGATAACCCGGCTTTGATTCATGATTTGATGTTCAATTTTCCTGCTAAATTTCACCTCACCTATCTTTAGTCACTAAATCAATTAGGTGATTTTTCAGCTAAGTAAGGGGTAAAATGCATAATGTAGTTGGATGTTGATTGAACATGTATGATGTCGAAGCAATAAATAGAAATATACTTTCTTTCTCATGGGTAAACAGTTTGTTTCAAAATCAGAGTCGCCATTAATGCAATAACATCAAATTCTGGCAACTACATCCATCTTTAATACTTACAAATTTGATTACCTTGTGACTGATTTTTATTCTGCAGAATTGGATCAACTTCTAGCAGATGCACCATCACCTTTCATTATGCAGCATGCTGCAAAAATATCTGGTGTTAAAAAACGAGTATCATCTCTAAATTTAGTTTTGAAGTCCATACAAAGGCGTGTTGACAATATTGATCGATTGCTCTCATCTGGCTTACCTAAAGGTATCTATCTAATCATCAGCTCATTGTTTATTTCATGGATTTGTGTTTCCATTTCAATTGGTTTATATTCTTGATTCTTGGCAGATGAAATAGCTAGTGGAAGTGGAAATGGAAGTCCTGCAGAACATTGATGGAGTTCCATTTGTTTGAAAATGAAAGATGTAGAGGTAGTAATTAGTAAATACCTTATCCTCTATATCTAATATTCATTTCTTACATGGCTCAAATGCATGTTTTGGAGGTAGCACTGATATTTCTATAAGAGCTAAAAGAAATACCAATGTACTTTCATTTATTTATGTATTATAGCATTCTATTTTCATTTTTTGGTAGACCATTGAACTTTCGGTTTTTTCTTCTTACTAAAGCATTGTACTTTCTATATCATTGTACTTTCACTTTTTTTTTTATTATGTGGACATTATACTTTGGAAAATTTGTCGTTTATAGCAGTGGAAGTTGTTTTGTATTTGGATGACATTGCTTTATATACATGTTGTAATAGAAAGTAGGATGATATAATAGTCGAATTAATGAAAGTAAGTTATTTTTTCTTGCAACTAATTTTTTTTTATTATGGCAATATATAGAAAGCCAGTATATATTTGGTCATTTTTGTGGTTTAACTACTTTATTTCATTTCCTTCAATGAAAGTATTAAAGTTTGACAATCTTTTCTATGTCCACCACTTATTGTCACTACCGAAAATTATGTCAAACTTCCAGACACTCAATATTTTGTTTTGTTATAAATTTATTAAAGGATTTGGGATGTAGGTAGTTAAATTACAAATGACAGAGTTGCTTTTCATTTATTTTTTTGTAAGTTATTGCTTGTTATGTAAATACGTTCTTGAAAATTAATTTTATATACTTGTGAAAGTAAATAAACTACCCTTTTGATAATTAATTGTTCATAAAATGAGGCACGATTGGAATTGAAAATGTGGTGTGGTAATAACCTATTCATGCAAGAGGAGCATTGATTGTGTTAAAAAGTTGTGTCTGTGTTTGGCTGCAAACTAAGTCTGTATACTATAGCATTCATAGTTGATGTATTAAAGATGTCGATGCCTTGTGTTTCATGATATTGACTCATGATGGAGAGATTTGGATTGGTTGATGTAGTTGTTTCAATGGTATCTTTTTTTTTTTTTTTGTACTTTTACGATTTATCATAAAAAATTGGTATTATAGCCAGGATACATGATTGATAATGTGTGATTAGTTTTTATGGGTTATGTGTTTATTTATAGTTCCATTTTTTTTTTCGTTTTGCTACGTATTACAAATTCTACACTAAATAGAGTAGTTTGTAAAATACGTCAACTTGATCTTCGAAAAATTTGAACATGGCCTTTTTTAAATCCCAAAACAAATATATCATATTTCCACTGAGATTGATATCGGTTAAATTAATCTACTTTATTTCGTTATAACATGATATGATTTTTACTCCACAAGTATTTAATTTAATTTATGTTTTTTGTTTTGTTCTTCATATGATTTTCAAGGGCCCAGATAAAATGAGCAAGGCATCTCGTTTGAGAGGCAAAAGGCCAAAAAAAAAAACAGGCTATTGCTGCGACACAGTATATGTACTGTTACTCGAATCCTGTTTATATCTTTATAAACATAAAATCATGTGATAGATAAATAATTAAATATCATTTTCATTAAATTTTGTTACGTGTTTTATATACTGGAGTAAATGAATCACACACCACTCGCTAAATTCAATTGAAGAACCGGTCCAAAGCCTATTTATGAACGCTTTAGAGGCCTTGTTTTATGCGTATAAGTTAAATAGTCAGACTGGGTTTTGATTTTATATCAATTCAGTATTTGAGTTCAACTGTAGCGTATGATGCTGCTTTTGACTGGTCTACTTGTACCATTCCCAAGCAAATTGCAAGTGAAACGAGCAAATGAGAACTCAATCAATGATTTAAATATTAGTTTACAAGAAAGATGATGTTTTCATAACAAATTGGTTCTTTATAAAACCTAGCTATAATATATGATAAGGTTTCAAATTTGGATTAGATAAATTATAATATATAACAAAAACACAAAACTGCAAAAATAGTTTTTGTGATATGTATTTTTTTCTGAAGTTTAGTCTAAACCCATACTTTTTTTGCTTCGTGGTCATTTTGAACTAATTTTTTTTTGCAAATTTGGTCACAATGGCTCTCTCTCTCTCTCTCTCTCTCTCTCTCTCTCTCTCTCTCTCTCTCTCTCCATTTTAATACCCAAAAGATATATCATCTTCTTCAAAACCCACCTTCTGCTCCTCACCATCGTTCCTTCTTCTAGATACATTTCTCCTTCTAACCGGGACAAATCAGCCACAATACCACAATTAGCCACCATCATTATTCTCATAGTCGATACCATCCGAAAAACCCTATTATGATCATTTTCTTGACAAAATCGGAACTCTATCACCATCATATAAGTTTTGGTGCATTCATCAATGGCGTCGTTGCCTTAAGGTGTTTGTAACGTCCGTGTTTCTAGGCTAGACATTAATGATGATGTAATAGTCTAGGCCAAGCTTTGTAATTTGTTTTGAAATAATAAGATGTATTATTTGAGTATTATGTGTTTTATACTTAATTATTATAATTTAATGAATTAAGGATAAAAATAAGCGTCAAAAATAAATGTTAGATAAAGTCGATATCTATGAAGAAAGTTGTAGTGGTTGAAACAAGGATTCCGGAGATATAAAGAATACCGAAATCCGAATTATTACGACGAAGTTATGACTAGTTAAAGTTTCGCGACAGAACTGTCACGACGTTGTATGACGTAAAAAGTGAATTTATGCTAAAGTGCTTTTTAGCCTTAGCGATCTAAATGAAAGTCATAGTATACGTTAAACCGAGAGCGTACATAAAAAGAATGTCCAAATCTGACTTCGTATGAGAAAGTTATGAATTTTCTAAGATTTGGCATAGCAGTATGCAGCCGGAAACTCGAATTTTAGATCGAGCGATTTTTAGCCGACACAACCTAAACGAGAATCGAAGATCTTGTCGATAGTAGTTTAATGGTAAAAAGACAAACGAAAACGGACGTCGGATGAATAAGTTATGAATTTTTAACGGACTTTTCCTGTCCCGGCTTGTTAAAAATATAACTTTAAAAATAAAGTCAAAATTAGCCGACGGAGTCTAAACGAAAGTTGTAGAATGTCACCTACGCGTGGATATAAAGAACGTCAAAAACGGAGTTTGTATGCGAAAGTTACGAATTTTTGAAGTTTTGGGCACAAACTTTGAGGCAGGTCCGAAGGAGTACGCCCAACGTACTTGTGTAAGTGATCCGGAGTCCGTCACCCCCCACTACTCCTTCGCATGAGAGACACGTGTTGTAGCCTTGATGCGTCCGAGACACTCCCTTAGTACGCCCAGCGTACTAGTTGAAGTAGCAATATGCCCTACGTACCGTATAGCTACGCCCAGCGTAACTCGAGTATCCAGCCACTATAAATAGTGGGTGATGCCAGCCGAATTGATGTTACCATTTTACTCCTCTCACCCTTAAACTTTCTTGAATGTTGCACTAAATACCCCTAAACCTTAAAAACTATCCTAGCATCGTAAGCAAGCCCGAAGATCCAGAGAAAAAGAGTTTTTGAGCCGAAACTTTGTCCACGTGAAGCCCGGTTTTTGAGAAAACATCACAGTTTCATCAAAAAAGATTTTTTTAAGGGACGAAGTGTTGTCCAACCACCGTCTTATCAAGTGAGTGTATAGTCACTTTCATCTTACACATAGATATGAAGTATTTTCTATAAAATACGTGTTATGTGTAATTATATTGTTTGTTTATTTAAGATGGGTGTTGAATAGATGTTTTATACAAGTTTTAAACTATATATGTATTTTTATCTACAAATATGTTGGGTAACACATGGGTAGATGAATTAGTTGATGTGTGTAAAATGATGAGCGGCCTCGATGTTGTTGTTGTACTCATCAAGCGGAGTATAGATGACGACCACGGATCTTTCTAGACATTATAGTGGAACGCTAGCAGACTCGCAACCTGTAGGTGTTGGTGAACTATATGTTCGTTGGTGTACTCCATCCCCCTCATGGTTGACTTATTTGACATAAATTGATGAGGAATCTCTAAAGTAGTGTTGTCACCCCGGTGAAAATCCTTAGGCTAGGTCCCTTATGATAAGTGTTTAAGGACATAAAGTGAGGATAACAGGAACGGGTAATCAAGGTTATTATTGGTTGATGAAATTAATGAATTTATTGTTGGCTGATGAATTTAATAAATTTATTATTATTTGTGGGTTGAAAACCCTATATGCTCACCAGGCTCCCAAGTCTGACCCACTAGGCTTTTTATATTACAGGTAGTGGACCCAGAGCATAGTTGGATAATGACGAGGGATTTTTTGGATTATAGGCCGGTAGATGTAAATAACTGTTGTAATGCTTATAATGTATTGTTTATGCTTTTGGTCTGTACCGGAACATGACATCCCGATGTTTTGTTATATAATGAAAATACATTTCTTTAAGAAATGCTTTGATAAATTTTTATCATATTTTGTTTTGGGGACAAATTCCGCAACATCTTTTGGAAGATTGCTCTGATTTTATTTTAAAAGCATAAACTAAATCGGTCTTTTATGGCCGAGAAATTTGGGGATGTCTCAGTTGGAATCAGAGCATTAGTTTAAGCGAACTAGGAATTTGTAGGATTTCTAGACTTAAACTTAGAATGCTAAGTGATGATCGTAAGATGAGTGTCTACCATATTTTAGACACGAGCACTAGTATATTTTAGGAAAGATGCCTAAAATGCTTTTATGTGCTAAATGCTATATGTTTGCCATATAGATGTTATTTATTCGGATCTACGGTCTGTTGCCGACTAGATCTGGAAACCTTATGTATTTAGGATTTTAAGAGTGTGACTACGATATTAGAACTAGCATGTAAATGTTTCGAAGTGATAAGGAGAATTTAAATATCTATCGTGAATAAAGATCTAAATTCGCCTAAATTTTGGTGTATAGATCAAAATGGCAAGAACCCGAAGTGGAGCTAGAAATGCAAATAGAAATCAGCAACCTCAACCCCAAGTGATGGGAGCAGGTGCCTATAGCAGAAGCTGCACCAGAACCCATCACCATGGCTAGAGTACAAGCCATGATTCAAACAATGATGGCTGAACAAAGGGAAGAAATGAGACAACTATTGTTGAACAACAGGAATGAACCTTTAATGCCTGTTGAACAACCTGAATTAAATGATGATCAGTCAGAGGAAGGACATTACAGTAGATTTGTTGGTCAAACTGAACCACTTATGGTTAGGAGGAATAACCACGAGGATAGAGTGGAGAGAAATGGATGCAAGTACACAACTTTTATGACATACAAGCCATAAAATTTCATTGGAAAATAAGATCTCGTCGGAGTAATAGACTGGATCTCGGAAATGGAATTAGCCTTTATGACATGTGGTTGCCATGTAACGACCATAAAATTTCAACCAATTTTAACTTTTCAAAAACAACTCATTTTCATAATGTTATTACAAAAAGGTTTTCAATACAATTATTATCAGAGTCTTCCCAGAACCACATCATAAAACATAATCATGAGGAGCGGTACGATTACGCCTTTGCCTTGCCACGGTCTCTTGAAGAACCTGAAAAACATTAAACCACAACTGTAAGCCCGAAAGCTTAGTGAGATACCCCCAAAATACCAACCACATATACCATACACGCCTGACATGCCATATCATATCAAAACGCTGAACAGCCATGCACTTCGGGTCTACTGTGTGACTGGTCCGCCGCACCGGCCAACAGTCCACCTGGTCCACCCTCCGAGTCTAGCCATATACATCGAGTTTGTAGTGTGATTGGTCCGCCCGCACCGGGCCTTCAATCCACCTGGTCCACTCTCTGAGTCTGCAGTATGACTGGTCCGCCCGTACTGGGCCTTCAGTCGGCCTGGTCCCCTCTCCGAGCCTCGGCACGTCTGGTCCGCCTTCTTGGGGCCTACAGCCTATCCGGACCGCTCGTTGGGCCTTCGGGATAACCGGTCCGCCTTGGGTATGTTGGCCTACAGCACAAAGCAGTACCCGCCTCAACCCAGCCCCAGTCCAACAACCATGTGCACATAAACATACAATCATATAACAATTCACAGTCAACAAGCCGATCTAGTAGATCACATAACATATCATCATCCTAACCAGGATACCGACCTAACCGGTCACTAGCATAGCATCATCCTAAATACCAGGATACCGACCTTAACCAGGTCTCTAACATATACCATCCTAGCTACCAGGATGCGAACATATCAAGTAATAACATAACAACAAATACCCGGATCTCGATCCGATAAAGGACCGGCCTTGGTGCCTTAGACCCTGCTGATATAGTGAGGATAACTCACATCGCAACTGCCGAATGGAAGATAAGACCAAGATGCTCCGACCACTGATACGATCTCCACCACTAGCCAACACCAACACTGAACTCAACAAAAGCCAACAATTACCAAAATGCCCCTGGAAGTCAACTGGTCAACCCTTGGTTAAAGTCAAAGTCAAAGTCAACCTCCTAACTAACTCTACTCGCCGAGTCAAACTGATGACTCGCCGAGTCCTCAAGCTCAAAATTCCCCAATCCACGACTCGACTCGCCGAGTCACCCCGAGACTCGCCGAGTCCCATGACTCTGAGTCCCCTCGCACTCAACTCACCGAGTCCTCCCTTGACTCACTGATTCTTGGCTCAATCAGAAGAAGTTTGGACCTCACGACCAGACTCGTCGAGTCCAAGAACAGACTTGCCGAGTCCAAGGCTATCTTCAACCTACTCGCCGAGTTGTTCTTCCAACTCGCCGAGTTCCTGCCCATCTTCAAGCAACTCGCCGAGTACACCTTTGTGACTCGCCAAGTGCCTCTAGATCTTAACCCATACAAAAGCCTTCTAGGCCATGCAGTTGATCCAAAACGTAGATCTACCCTTCTACAACCCACCCATCACGTAAAGTGGGAAACTTGACGTGAATCCAAAGAGATCTAGTCATTTTACACTCTAGGGCTAGGGTTTGGGACAAGATGGCTTCACCAAACACTCAAGAACAGGGAATTTAATGCACTCTAGACCTTCTCCATTCCAGATCTGAGGTAGCAACCTCAGATCTAACCTTCAAACTCGAAATACCACAAGCCAAACTTTCCACACACTCCAAAATGATGATTCTAGATGAATAACAACCCAAGAAACGAAGTAATACCTCAAAAGGAAGCCCCAACAGAAGAGAAATCCGAATCTTAGCAAAGCCCCTTGCTCCAAGCCTCCTAACTCTTCAAGATCTCCTCCAAAATCTCTTCTCCAAGGTTCAAATGCACTCAAATCCCTCACAATCGTGTCTTAGGGTTTTCTGGACTTCAAGAGAGGGTAAAGAGGCTGAGGAGAGGGTATAATGTCCTTTATATAGGGCTCATCCTCCGAAATTAGGGTTTTCTCCACTCAGCGCCTACTCGCCGAGTCCATCCTGCGACTCGCCGAGTTGGCCACTTAACACGCGACCAGAGTCGCGACCCTACTCGCCGAGTCCGCTCATGGACTCGCCGAGTTGCCCTTTCACATTTACACTTTGAACCCTGAACTTGCACTTCTGAACTCGGGATGTTACATGCCAAGGCAAGTTACAAACCACATTTACAGTGCGTCAGTTCAGAGGTGGCGTTGTTCACTGGTGGAACGCTTTGGGGAAGACCATAAGCCCTAATGAGCCACTACAACCGACTTGGGCAGAGTTCTTGGTACAATTCAAGCGTAAGTACTGCTCGGCCCAAAATCTGCTTGAGTTAGAGAACCAAATTTTGACATTAAAGAAGAGAAGCATGTCCATCGACGAATACACCTATAACTTCACACACAAAATGGAGGTTGCTTTGTCTGTTGTCCCAGACGAGCTGACAAAAATTAACAGGTACGGAAAGGGACTTCCATGGGAGTATGCGGTGCCAGTACGTCAAGAACTTACTTTGGAGGCAGTTATCTGGGCTGCCAAGTCTGTTGAAGATATGATCAAGGGAAGAGCTGCCATCAAGGTTGAAATTAGCGAGAAGAGAAAGTCTAAAGGAACTTCGGGTTCCAACAAGAAGAGCAAGTTCTCGAAGTCTGGTTCCAGGAAATTCGGAGGAGGAGCCGAAGCGAAATGGTGTGACAATTGTAACAAGAAACATGTTGGGAAATGTAGTGAGGAAGTCACTTGTTACAAATGTTGAAAGCCTGCGCATTATGCCAATGAATGCACCTTTAATAAGAAAGTCTGTTATGGGTGCAATGAAGAGGGGCACATTTTGAAGGACTGCCCGAAGAAGAAAGAGGTAGCAAGGCCTAATCTCCCACCAAAGCCAAAATCCAGAGCTTTCCAAATGACATTGGAAGCCGCAAAGGATGCAACGGATGTCGCTTTAGGTACCTTTCTTGTAAATGGATTGCCTGCCAATTTATTGTTTGATTCCGGAGCGAATTACTCCTTTATATCACATAAATTTGGTGAAAGACTAGCATTGCCTATAGAAAAACTTGATGGTGCCCTAATTGTAGAAGTTTCTAGTGGAAAATTCATACCATTTAGCGATTGTATTAGGAATATCATCATCGACCAGAATGGAAACGAATTCCTTGAGAAGCTGTTACCCATTGAGTTGAATAGTTTCAACATCGTTCTAGGAATGGATTGGCTTAGTGCCAATAATGCCGAAATATTGTGCAAGAAAAAGATAGTAAGTGTAAACCCACCTGGAAAAGAGTTGTTTATTGTATATGGAGATAAGCGCAGAGTAAATTCTGGAATCATTTCCCTAATGAAAGCCATAAAATGTTTATCTAAAGGATGCACCTCATACTTGGCATTCGTGATCGACGCTAAGAAGGAGAAAAAGGATAGGCAAAGTATATCAGTGGTGTGTGACTATCCGGAAGTTTTTCCCGAAAATCTTCCTGGATTGCCCACTAATAGAAAAGTGGAGTTTAGAATAGACTTGTTACCAGGAACAACACCGGTAGCAAAATCCCCATATCGATTAGCACCGAAAGAGATGAAGGAGCTTATGACGCAACTTCAGGAGTTGTTGGACAATGATTTCATTAGATCTAGTTCATCACCATGGGGAGCTCCAGTGTTATTCGTAAAGAAGAAATATGGGATCATGAGAATGTGTATAGATTACAGAGAGTTGAACAAGGTGTTAGATTAGGTGTCTAAGTTCATAACTATTTTTGGGATGTACTTGACCTGGTTGGCATGGTCCATGTGACAACCCAAAATTTATTGCCGTTACAAATCCCGTCTGCACTAACAGAATTCGTCGTTATATTTATTGTTTTTCGTGATGTTTGGAGTCGTCAATAAACAAATATCTAGTTATTTATATGTCCTGACATTATCATAAGTAATTATAACTTGTAAGTGTTAACCCCGTTTAACTAAATAGAGTTATATTACTTTTCAACCACTTCACCCGGGTAAAAAGTTTCAACCCCGTTAAACTTTAGCATCGGGTAGCCGTGTATCGAGTGCAATACCTGAGGCATATGAAATGAGAGTGAACACCATTTGAACACTCTTTTACCACTCATTCACTCTCTCTCACTACTTTCTCTCTCTAGACTCGAACCCGACTCCAAAACCGCGAATTCCGGCTCCCAAACGTAAGGGTTTCTTCCCTATCTTGTTCTAATCATAGTCCATAGCATTTAGAGGCCAAAAATCATAGGATTTAGAGGATTAAAGGGAGTTTACGGCCTAGGAAGCCCCTTAGGCCTTAAACACCTAAAACCTTGCCAAAAACCCTATTTTTCCTTCCTTTAAGCTTGTGTACTAATTAAGGGATTTACCTAGGTGAGTTTGGACATGAAAACTTAAGATTTTGAAGCCTAAAAAGGAGTTTACGGCCCAAGCTTATGCTTAGGCCATAAACACCCAAAAACCCTTGATAAAAGTCCCAAAAACTCATCTAGGGCATGTAGGAATTTAACTATGACCCTAGGAAATGTTTAAGGCCATTAAGCAACACCATTTAGAGACAAAAGAGGAGTTTACGGCCAAGTCTAAGCTTGGGCCGTAAACACCCAATAATTATGCCAAAATGTCCCCAAAACTCCACCTAAGGTCTTCAAAAATTTATCTAAGGTGTAGGGAAGTGTTTTGGACCATTTAAACATCCATTTTGAGGGATTAAATGGAGTTTACGGCCCAAGCACAAGCCTGGACCGTAAACTCCCCAAAATGTCACAAAATGAGGGTTTAAACCCTCCAAATTAGTCCAAGACACTTGCTATTAAATTAGGGAAGTGAAATAAGGCCTTAACTTGTAATTTTGGAGGAATACATGAGTTTACGGCCAAGCCTAGGGGGCTTACGGCCGTAAACTCCCAAGGAGTGGCCTTTGGGCCGTAAAATCCAAGGGAGTGAACTCATGGACTCCCCCGCAAACCCCTCTTGGCCTTGTACCACTCCCGGGAACCCCTTCTAGGCCCTAAAGCCCCGAATCAATGCTAGAATGCCCAAATACTTTAATGAAAAGCATAAAATGATTAATTTATTGTAAAATACATATTTCATATGACATTAGGGGCCTAAAAGGTGCACAAGTCGTTATTTGGTACAAAACGCTCAATCGACACTTTTACCCGATTTACCCGATTCACCCGATTTACGCGATTTCAGGTGAGTTCATACCCCTTTAATGAACCTTTCAAATGTTTTATATGTTTTAGGGGGGATACAAGTCAATTATACATGTTTATGGAAATTCATACAAGTCATTTATTCATGTTACGGAAATTAATCACATGTGATTCACTATCCGTAGTTCAAATCACATGTGATTTACCACTATGCTTTATAAAAAGGATTTTAGTTTTCAAAACCATTTCGGATAAAAGATCAATTTTCTAAATATTCCCTTTTGAACAGATTTTTATTAAATAAATTCCTTATAAAATGTAACCACACCAATATATTTATATAAATAAGGCTTGAAGGACTTAGGACCGATAGCTCGCCTTATTTCCTGTTCTTGTTTGATTATGGGCTTAGGGTAGTTGTTATCCGTCCGACTGTCATTGATTTCTTAGTTATATATCATATATATTAGTGTTGGATATGAGTATTTTCAATTCATTCGATGTTTAAACCACTAAATTGACAAGAATCATACGCACTAAGTTAACTATAATAGGTATATTTAATGCCACTATTACTCGCTAAAGCTACTACTCTACACACTATAATACACTCTATAATGATACTATATACTAATACGAGAACATACTACGAGTATACAAAAGACTACTACGCTATAATACAAGAGAAAACACTAATCAAGAGATAACACACTAACCCACTACGAGATACTCTATTCGCTACGCACTACGCCCAGAGTCTTCTGGCAGGAAGACGACGCTATATGTATAGATCTATACGGGGCAGACGCTATTACATCCCGACTGTTAACCTCAGTCTGAGCCGTACAGGTCCAGGGATGCCACTACTTCACTACACTGTGCATGACCGGGAAGGTCATGGGGTCCTCTATTACTCACACTATCGGTAACATACAAGAAATACACTATCACCACACTAAAATACTAACTAAGAGTTAAGTTAAAATCCCGAAGTAATCAAGTATCTAACACTATAGAAAGTTTGCACCACTATTATTGATTTCAGGCATAACCTACTATATTGCATTACTTATTGGGAACCCACTATTATACTGTTACAATGAATGTTTTCTTCAATGATGAAAATTACATGTTTCTTAAAGGTTTTCACTTACAAAGTATTTCTGGAAAATATAGGATTTTCTAGGTTTTTCTACTACTTATGAATGTAAATTACAGCTTTTCATACTATCGGTTCTAATGCTTTTTATACAAAAACTCACACTAAACTCTTATGAACTCACCAGCTTTAAGCTGATATTCGTTTTCAAAATAACTTGTATCCTCATGTCAAAGATAGACAGGTACAGGTCTGGCATTTTGGAGAAGGTGGAGCATACAAGATCCATCTCTTATTTTTGTAATACTTTTGGTGATTGTTAAACATTATAAAACACACTTGTAATTAAACTCACTATGTAATGAAAGGGTTGTATGTTTCTTGTTTTTACTATTATGCAATTGTGATGATACTGTACATGACGTCCCCCACCCCGAAACGTATTCCGTCGTTATCGGTTTTGGGGTGTGACAGATTGGTATCAGAGCATTGTTTATAGTGAATCAAGTATATCAACCTATAAAAGGTATACGAACTATAAACACTTCGGGACTAAAACACTCTGACCAAGAATATATACTGTTAAGTATCTAAAAGATCTAACTAAGTATTTATATATACACACATCATTATAAAACACAGAAGTCAGTATCACCCTAGAACAAAACAAAAGTATTAAGATTGTTGGATAGCACAATTGGGCTTAGAGACATATAGTCACATTTGGGGGGATGTAGCATGATCAACTACATTTTCCTGGGAGTGACTAGCATGTGCCTAAGTTTGGTTGTGGTGTTGCAACAAGTCTAAAAACTTACCAACACTAGCACAATAACGTTACCATAAGAATACTATAGGAGTATTCTGTATCTCTAAAACATACGTATGTGACAGCTAAAAGGGGTCGTTACTGGTAGGACAATAATTGCTAAGTGGATACATCACGGTTACATGTGACTAGGGCGCTATAGACTCAGAATCTGTAGCCTTTGCTTCATTCCCTGTTCTTGTTTGATTGGGGGTCTGAAGTTAGGGCTGCTTATTCGAAGGACTATTTTGCTTCGGTTACATGTAATCGGTATGCACTACGCAAGTATTGGGTCGACTAATAACGATTCATCCTATAAGTATCTTAGAATAGTACGTCTATTAACCTCTCCTTTCCCCTTTCTCGCATAGATAGCATGGTTGGCTTCCACCATCCCGGCGATCCGTACTATCCGAACGAGGGCAATGGAGGATGGCTCGACGAGGAGTCAGACGATGATCACCCGATCCCTTTGGATGATCATCATGCCGAAGGCTTCTCGGATAGCTCGAGCTCCGAACCAGAAGTTAACAACCAACCTCCTGAAGCCCCAAACCCTAACCCCCGTCCGGCATTTCAGGGTCCCACTCTTATGTGGGCCATATCCTTGCACCGATGGAGCGAGGAGCAGGGTCAGCCCTTGCCTTACAATGGAGACCGAAGCTTCTACAACATAAGCGAAGGAGGATCAGCAGATCGGGTTCTGCCCATCATGATCTGAAGGATTGCCAGGAATGTCGAGCAGGGCCAAGCTGCTATTGGTCGAGTTGTGGAAGTGGATGCCAACTCGAACCTCAACACGGTTCGCATCTGCCAACTCGAGGAAGCCATGGACAGGACAAGGAGGACCAACGAGGCTCTGCAGCATCAGCTGGCTGCATCCCGAGCCGAAGTTAGGGAACTTCGAGCACGCCAAAGGACTCATGATCGACACCTTCAAGAAGTTATGCGTCAGCTAGCGGATCTGAGGATTCGCCCAACAAGTAACCGTCGCCAGTAGGAGACGTCTAGTTACCCCACTCTTTTGTTTAAAGGACTAGCCTTTTTCTCTCTATGTTCCATAGGTCTCTTGTCTGTAAACATTCCTAGCTTAAAGTACTCTAGTTAAACCTCTAAACTGCCAACATTTACTCTATGGTTTGATGTAAGACCTACTGTTAGGTCAATTTTCATGAACTTGTGTTGCATCATTAATACCAGCATATTGGCAGTTAATTACTCTATTGCTATGAATCTCATTCTGATCTTGAATTATGTGATTCAATCCATGAGACACTCTATTCATATTCGCAATAGGCTCTTACTATTGCTATCATTTCTATGATCTTCCAGTGAAGGATGCCTCCACGAAAGCGTCCAAGCAGAGGAAGACCAGCAACTCAAACCCCTCCTCCACCACCTCCTCCTCCGCAGTTCGAGTCGGTGTTGTTCTAAACAGCAGTGACCGCGGCTGTCACAGCAGCCATGGCCCAAATGAACTCTGGGGACGCGAGCGGTGGAAACTCTAGGTTTGGGGCAGTCCACCAAAGAGTGCAGGGATGCACTTATAAGGACTTCATGAACTGTAAACCTACCTTCTTCGACGGTACAGGAGGAATTCTGGCACTATCTCAATGGTTCGAAAGAACCGAAGCTGTGTTTGAAATGTGCTCTTTCCCTGAAGAGAGCAAAATCAAGTTCGCAACTGCTACCCTCACTAACAGGGCCTTGACATGGTGGAACAGCCATGTCAACGCACTCTCCCTGGTCACAGCCAATGCCATGGGCTGGGACACTCTAAAAGATCTCATGAGAGGGGAGTACTGCCCTAGGGGCGAAGTTCAGAAACTTGAGGAAGAACTTTGGAACCTCAATATGAAAGGTACTGACATAACAGCTTACACTGCCAGGTTTTGCAACTTGGTGGCTATGTGTCCTAACATGATCCCATCCGAAAGCAAGAAGATTGAACGATACATATGGGGTTTAGTGCCCCCGTATCGAGGAAACGTTCTGGCCTCATGCCCTACCACCTTCGACAGCGCCAAGGAATTGGCCCAGAGTTTGATCAACCATGAAGTCTCTTCCACTCCAGCAACAGCAACCCCCACTACCACTGCACCACCCGATTCATCTGATAGAAAGAGGAAGCGATGGGATAAGAAAAAGGGCAAGAAAACTCAAACCACCTCCAAGGACCAGCAAATCGTGGCGGTCCATGCTGCCACTACCCCAGCCACTCCAGCCGCACCAGCCCCGCCAAAAGCTTATAGCGGGAATCTGCCCAAGTGTGCCAAGTGCCCATTCCACCACAACGGCCCCTGCCGTGAATTGCAGTGTTCCAACTGCGGGTGGAAGGGCCATACGGTGCGATTCTGCAAGGCCCCTCCCAAACCTATTTCTCAAGTTCCGAGTTCGGGAGTGACCCCGACGTGTTATGGCTGCGGCGAAGCTGGCCATTTCAAAAAGAACTGTCCGAAGGCTACAAATGCTGGGGGAACTGGAAGGTTACTCGCTATCGGTCACAATGAAGCGGTAGCGGATCCCACAATAGTCACGGGTACGTTTCTTCTCAACAACTCTTATGCTTGTGTCTTATTCGATAGTGGTGCAGAAAGAAGCTTCATAAATCAAAACTTTAAACAATTACTCAAACAAACCCCTCAACCACTAAAAGAAACATTCGTCGTAGAAATGGCTAACGGGAAGACAGAAAGCTCTAACGAAATCTACATAGGTTGTATCCTCACGTTAGACGATCACCCATTTCCAATCGATCTCGTACCAGTCTCAATCAAAAATTTCGATGTCATTTTTGGTATGGACTGGTTGAGTCTTCATCGCGCCGATATCCTATGCTCCGACAAAGCCATTCGCCTGAATCTTCCAAATCACGAAACCCTATTGATCTATGGAGATAAACCGGGTACGAGCCTTCGTATCATCTCCAGTATTCAGGCTCAGAAATATTTGCGTAAGGAATATCGCGCCTTTCTTGCCCATGTCGTCGACACTAGTCAGAAATCGAAGGATCCAAAAGACATTCCCGTTGTATGCGAATTCTCTGATGTTTTCCCAGAGGATCTTCCAGGCCTACCTCCCAAACGTCAGGTTGAGTTCAGAATCGACCTAGTCCCATGAGCTACTCCCGTAGCTAAGTCGCCCTATCGTTTAGCGCCTGCCGAAATGCAAGAACTATCCGGTCAACTCAACGAGCTGCTCAACAAGGGTTTTATAAGACCGAGCTTCTCACCTTGGGGAGCTCCGGTCTTGTTCGTGAAGAAGAAGGATGGATCATTTCGTATGTGCATCGATTATAGGGAACTCAATAAACTCACGGTCAAAAATCGCTACCCTCTCCCTCGTATCGACGATCTATTCGACCAACTGCGAGGAGAAAGTTACTTCTCCAAGATTGATCTTAGATCCGGGTATCACCAGTTACGAGTGCTTGAGGAAGATGTCCCGAAGACAGCCTTCCGAACCCGTTACGGGCATTTTGAGTTCGTAGTGATGCCCTTTGGACTGACTAATGCCCTTGCAGTGTTCATGGACTTGATGAATAGGGTGTGTCATCCATATCTAGATCAGTTCGTCATCGTCTTCATTGACGACATACTCGTCTACTCTCGAAGCGAGGAAGAACACAAGGATCACCTGCGATGAGTCCTGGAAACGTTGCGATCCGAAAAGTTATATGCGAAGTTCTCTAAGTGCGAGTTTTGGATCCGAAGAGTTGAATTCTTGGGTCACGTGTTTAGTGAAGAAGGAATCCACGTGGATCCCTCCAAAATTAAAGCTATTGAGAACTGGTCAGCACCGAAGACGCCTACAGAAATTCGTCAATTTCTAGGCCTCGTTGGCTACTACCGCAGATTCATCCAAAACTTCTCTCGGATTGCGAAGCCTCTCACTATGCTAACACAGAAGGGTGTATCATTCGACTGGGAAGAGAAACAGGAGAAGGCATTCCAGACCCTGAAGCGAGCCCTATGCACCGCACCAGTATTATCCCTTCCCGAAGGGACAGAAGACTTTGTTGTATATTGCGATGCATCAAATCAGGGGCTCGGTTGTGTCTTGATGCAACGAGGAAAGGTTATCGCCTATGCCTCGAGGCAGCTAAAGACCCATGAAGTGAACTACACTACTCATGACCTCGAGTTAGGAGCGGTCGTCTTCACGCTAAAAATTTGGAGACACTATTTGTATGTGACGAAGAGCGTGGTGTACACTGATCATAATAGCCTCCAACACATACCGAACCAAAAAGAACTCAACATGAGGCATCGGCGATGGGTCGAACTACTTAACGATTACGACTGTGAAATTAGATATCACCCGGGGAAGGCCAATGTAGTAGCAGACGCCCTGAGTAGAAAGGAGTATTCTGGTCGAAGGACCAAGTCGTTGACGATGACTATCCATTCACATCTATCCATACAGATCAAAGAGGCTCAGCGGGAAGCCTTAAAGCCTGAGAACGTGACGGGAGAATCCCTGCGCGGAATGGATAAAAATTTGGAGGTTAAGGGTGACGGAGCCTACTACTTCATGGACCGAATCTGGACTCCACGCCATGGAGGTTTCAGAGACTTGGTCATGAGGGAAGCACACAAAACTCGCTACTCCGTCCACCCAGGTTCAAATAAGATGTATTTGGATCTCAAAAAGATGTACTGGTGGCCTAACATGAAAGCGGAGATCGCTACCTTTGTGAGCAAGTGCCTTACTTGCGCGAAGGTCAAGGTCGAATATCAAAAGCCATCAGGACTCCTCCAACAACCTGAGATACCAGAATGGAACTGGGAGCGGATCACAATGGACTTTATAACCAAACTGCCCAAGACAGCTGGTGGATTAGATACCATTTGGGTCATCGTTGACAGGTTGACCAAGTCCGCACACTTCCTACCCATCAAAGAAATGGACAAGATGGAGAAACTCACAAGAACATACATAAAAGAAATAGTGCGACTGCATGGCGTCCCTATATCTATTATCTCAGACAGAGATAGTAGATTCACCTTTAGGTTTTGGCAATCATTGCAAAAGGCACTAGGGACGAGGCTGGACATGAGTAAAGCCTACCATCCGCAGACCGACGGACAAAGTGAGAGGACGATCCAAACCTTAGAAGATATGCTGCGAGCTTGTGTGATCGACTTCGGGAAATCGTGGGATACACACTTGCCTCTTGTGGAGTTTTCCTACAACAATAGTTATCATAGGAGCATCAAGGCAGCTCCATTCGAAGCCCTCTACGGCCGGAAGTGCAGATCCCCTCTGTGTTGGGCTGAGGTGGGTGACACTCAGTTAGCTAAAGGACGACCGAGAAGATTGTATAGATACGTGAACGACTAAAAGCCGCTAGGGATCGACAGAAAAGCTATGCCGACAAACGAAAAAAACCCTTGGAATTCCAGGTGGGAGACCGAGTCCTTTTGAAGGTCCCGCCCTGGAAGGGCACGATACGCTTCGGAAAGCGTGGAAAACTGAACCCAAGGTACATAGGGCCTTTCGAGATTCTCACCAGAATCGGCCCCGTAGCTTATAAACTCAACTTACCCCACGAGCTAAGTAACATACATCCTACCTTCCACGTCTCAAACTTGAAGAAATGTCTGTCTGACGAGACCCTCGTGATCCCCCTTGACGAAATCGAGGTCAATGAGAGCCTCAACTTCGTGGAAGAGCCTGCAGAGATTATGGATCGGGAAGTAAAACGAACGAAACAAAGCCGCATCCCAATTGTGAAAGTTCGGTGGAACGCCAAGCGGGGACCGGAATTCACTTGGGAGCGCGAAGACCAAATGAAACTCAAATATCCCCACCTCTAGCTTAGTAGTATTGTAATTCTTATGTGTATGAATCCTAAATTTCGGGACGAAATTCCCCTAACGGGGGGATGATGTGACAACCCAAAATTTATTGCCGTTACAAATCCCGTCTGCACTAACGAAATTCGTCGTTATATTTATTGTTTTCCGTGATGTTTGGAGTTGTCAATAAACAAATATCTAGTTATTTATATGTCCTGACATTATCATAAGTAATTATAACTTGTAAGTGTTAACCCCATTTAACTAAATAGAGTTATATTACTTTTCAACCACTTCACCCGGGTAAAAAGTTTCAACCCCGTTAAACTTTAGCATCGGGTAGCCGTGAATTGGGTGCAATACCCGAGGCATATGAAATGAGAGTGAACACCATTTGAACACTCTTTTACCACTCATTCACTCTCTCTCACTACTTTCTCTCTCTAGACCCGAACCCGACTCCAAAACCGCGAATTCCGGCTCCCAAACGTAAGGTTTTCTTCCCTATCTTGTTCTAATCATAGTCCATAGCATTTAGAGGCCAAAAATCATAGGATTTAGAGGATTAAAGGGAGTTTACGGCCTAGGAAGCCCCTTAGGCCTTAAACACCTAAAACCTTGCCAAAAACCCTATTTTTCCTTCCTTTAAGCTTGTGTACTAATTAAGGGATTTACCTAGGTGAGTTTGGACATGAAAACTTAAGATTTTGAAGCCTAAAAAGGAGTTTACGGCCCAAGCTTATGCTTAGGCCATAAACACCCAAAAACCCTTGATAAAAGTCCCAAAAACTCATCTAGGGCATGTAGGAATTTAACTATGACCCTAGGAAATGTTTAAGGCCATTAAGCAACACCATTTAGAGACAAAAGAGGAGTTTACGGCCAAGTCTAAGCTTGGGCCGTAAACACCCAATAATTATGCCAAAATGTCCCCAAAACTCCACCTAAGGTCTTCAAAAATTTATCTAAGGTGTAGGGAAGTGTTTTGGACCATTTAAACATCCATTTTGAGGGATTAAATGGAGTTTACGGCCCAAGCACAAGCCTGGACCGTAAACTCCCCAAAATGTCACAAAATGAGGGTTTAAACCCTCCAAATTAGTCCAAGACACTTGCTATTAAATTAGGGAAGTGAAATAAGGCCTTAACTTGTAATTTTGGAGGAATACATGAGTTTACGGCCAAGCCTAGGGGGCTTACGGCCGTAAACTCCCAAGGAGTGGCCTTTGGGCCATAAAATCCAAAGGAGTGAACTCATGGACTCCCCCGCAAACCCCTCTTGGCCTTGTACCACTCCCGGGAACCCCTTCTAGGCCCTAAAGCCCCGAATCAATGCTAGAATGCCCAAATACTTTAATGAAAAGCATAAAATGATTAATTTATTGTAAAATACATATTTCATATGACATTAGGGGCCTAAAAGGTACACAAGTCTTTATTTGGTACAAAACTCTCAATCGACACTTTTACCCGATTCACCCGATTTACGCGATTTCAGGTGAGTTCATACCCCTTTAATGAACCTTTCAAATGTTTTATATGTTTTAGGGGGGGATACAAGTCAATTATACATGTTTATGGAAATTCATACAAGTCATTTATTCATGTTACGGAAATTAATCACATATGATTCACTATCCGTAGTTCAAATCACATGTGATTTACCACTATGCTTTATAAAAAGGATTTTAGTTTTCAAAACCATTTCGGATAAAAGATCAATTTTCTAAATATTCCCTTTTGACAAGATTTTTATTAAATAAATTCCTTATAAAATGTAACCACAACAATATATTTATATAAATAAGGCTTGAAGGACTTAGGACCGATAGCTCGCCTTATTTCCTGTTCTTGTTTGATTGTGGGCTTAGGGTAGTTGTTATCCGTCCGACTGTCGTTGATTTCTTAGTTATATATCATATATATTAGTGTTGGATATGAGTATTTTTAATTCATTCGATGTTTAAACCACTAAATTGACAAGAATCATACGCACTAAGTTAACTATAATAGGTATAGTTAATGCCACTATTACTCGCTAAAGCTACTACTCTACACACTATAATACACTCTATAATGATACTATATACTAATACGAGTATACAAAAGACTACTACGCTATAATACAAGAGAAAGCACTAATCAAGAGATAACACACTAACCCACTACGAGATACTCTATTCGCTACGCACTACGCTCAGAGTCTTCTGGCAGGAAGACGACGCTATATGTATAGATCTATACGGGGCAGACACTATTACATCCCGACTGTTAACCTCAGTCCGAGCCGTACAGGTTCAGGGATGCCACTACTTCACTACACTGTGCATGACCGGGAAGGTCATGGGGTCCTCTATTACTCACACTATCGGTAACATACAAGAAATACACTATCACCACACTAAAATACTAACTAAGAGTTAAGTTAAAATCCCGAAGTAATCAAGTATCTAACACTATAGAAAGTTTGCACCACTAGTATTGATTTCAAGCATAACCTACCATATTGCATTACTTATTGGGAACCTACTATTATACTGTTACAATGAATGTTTTCTTCAATGATGAAAATTACATGTTTCTTAAAGGTTTTCACTTACAAAGTATTTCTGGAAAATATAGGATTTTCTAGGTTTTTCTACAACTTATGAATGTAAATTACAGCTTTTCATACTATCGGTTCTAATGCTTTTTATACAAAAACTCACACTAAACTCTTATAAACTCACCAGATTTATGCTGATATTCGTTTTCAAAATAACTTGTATCCTCGGGTCAAAGATAGACAGGTACAGGTGCGGCATTTTGGAGAAGGTGGAGCATACAAGATCCATCTCTTATTTTTGTAATACTTTTGGTGATTGTTAAACATTATAAAACACACTTGTAATTTAAACTCACTATGTAATGTAATGGTTGTATGTTTCTTGTTTTTACTATTATGCAATTGTGATGATACTGTACATGACGTCCCCCACCCCGAAACGTATTCCGCCGTTATCGGTTTTGGGGTGTGACAGTCCATTTGGGTTGCATGGCATTCCAACACTTGGATAGACTAAATGAGATAAAGGACACTTAAGGATTATTAATATATTATAAATTCTAATATATTAATAATATTATTTAATTAGTATTGATCAAAGAATTAATTTGGTAATAATTAAGTGATCAAAAATAGACTAATTAAATATATGAGGTTGATTGTGTAATTAATCTATTCTTATATAGTGGGCTAATGATCCATGGTTTGTATGGATTGGGCTAAAACCCATAAGGTGCTCCATGGATAATCCATGGAGGTTACAAACCTATGGATCATGGAATATGAATAGCCATGACAATTAGGGTTTACATGGTGTAACCCTACTTGTTCTACAACTATATAAGAAGCTCCAAGGCAAGCAAAATCGGCCACTAAGTGAAGAACAAGAGGGCTATCCGATTTTGAGGTGTTAGTGAAGTTCTCTCAAGTCTATTCCAATAGTTGTAGTGTTGTGTGAGACATTTGAGGCATCACACTTGAGGTGCTAGGCTCACAAGGTTCTCAAGGAATCCAAACTACAAAAGGTATGTTCTTCTTCTAGGATTTATGTTTAAAAGTTCCCCATACTCTGCTTGATAGGTTAAGAACCTTGGAAAATCAATTTTGCATGTATCATAGTAAAACATAGATCCAAGATTTCTAGGGTTGCATGTACACCTTAGGAGTGTTAGAATGCTCAAAACCCTATAGTGGTATCAGAGCCTAGGCTTGTTTGTTTGATACTTGATGCAAAATTGTGAAAAAAACTCAGTTTTTCTACACTTTGCAGCATGAACTCGCCGAGTCCATGAATAAATTCATCCTACTCGTCGAGTAGGTTCATGCACTCGATGAGTAGGAGCCCCAGAATGCAGAATTTCGAGTTTTGCTACTGAAAATGGACTAGAAACATTACCCTAAACTGTTTTGGTCTTATAAAACTTGTTTTAGATGGTGTAATGGTTATGCTAATCCATTTTCAATAACTATTATCAAAATTTCAAGTTTTATATGGTTAATTTATGATTCTTAAAATTGTTGATATCCATGTTCATGAACTTATGAATTTAGAAGATCTTAGGAATTATTTGTAACTTGCTTGATTTAATTCTTGATCATTATGTGTTTTAATGGAATCCATAATTTTTCCTCAAGTTATGGATTACCAAAAGTCATCTTTTTAAAGTCCATTAAAGAAACACATAGGTTATATAAAATGAAAAGTCTCTCATTTTAATAAACTATTTAACTCGTAAGTTATGAAAGATGAAAAGTTTTGAAAGTTACAAAACTTGCCCTCAAGTTTTGGAACATGTAAAGTCACTTTAAAAAGTTTAGTTCCAACCCCTAGAATTTTAAAAGTTAAAATTCAACCCTTATACTTTATAATATTATAAGTTTAATAATAATTATATATGTATAAGAAAAAATCGTTTTACCGTTAGTAAGCCTCATTCACGAAGCCGGTCTATAAGGGGGGTATAAGGTTACGACCTATAAAATGGCAGCTTAATGGGTGTCCACTCTCACCCACTGCTTCCTTGATTGGTGGAGGGTCGTTAGCCTAACGGGTAGGGCAAGGACTAGAATTCTCCCTTCATTAAAAGTATTAATGATAAATACAAAGTAACTAAATGTTTTATAAATTCTCAATCTTAGTTACTTTAGAATAAATGTGAATAAGGTGCTAACCCATCACTTTGCACTTTGCTTAAGTCGGTTAGTGGAGTGCGTGTAGTTAACCGACATACTAGTTGGACTTAACAAGGTATGCAACGGGTAACTTAATGTTTATCATAGTATCGATAGAGCGTGTGTGGTTAACCGGCACATCGATTGAGGGGTAAACATTAAGGGTACCAAGTAATTTGCATGGTTACTTCACACCTTGTTTTGTGATCCTCGGCATCCCAGTCAAAAAATCTGAAGGGCACACCCGGGATTAAAACGTGTCATTGAAAAGTTCAATGAATCTCAAAGAATCTAGTAGTTTCAAAACCAATTAAAACCTAATAGTTTATTTCGTTTTTCATGGTGGACATTGGTGAATCGTCATTCATCTACCTTCAAAAATTTTATAGCTTGGATTACGACATCCCTTTTCTAAGTTATAAAAATATTGTGTTGGGTCCTAGCCTTAATATTTCATATTGGGTGTTATATTAAGGACTTAAATCAACTAACTTGAATATATCCCATTGTAGATGTCTGGTTTAGACAACTATGATCTTCCCAAATCTCATGGAAATCATACTTCTCTACCTCCACCTCCTCCATTTATTCTCCCTGACCCACAAGCTCGAAGACTTGAAAAATTCAAGGTCACTCAAACCCTACTAGCAATGAAACATAAAGATGGAAGACCTATGTGCACTCATGTCTTAGGAATGAAGTCACACATAGACAAGTTGAGGATGTTGGGTGTCGTTGTTCCAAGGAAGCTGGCTATTGACTGGGTTCTTCAGTCACTTCTTGAGTTATATAGTGAGTTCATTAAGAGCTACTATGTGACAGATCACGACAAGACCCTAATAGATCTATCTTATTTGCTTGTTGCTGCTGAGTCAGAAATGATGTAGCAAAATGGTCAAGCAAATATGGGTGGAAGGTCTATTTCTCAAACTTCCATGGACATTGAAAATGGTAACATTGGAAGTCCAGAAAAGCTTTCTCTTCCCAATGGAAAAGGATCGGCCCTGGTCAACCCGGTTGACCAAAAGGTAAAGGGAAAATCTAAGTCTGTGATAGTCCCGTGTACCATTCCCAAAGAGTCTATATGTTTTTCATTGTCAAGAGAAGGGGCATTGGTTGCGAAACTGCCCTAACTACCTGAAAGATCTAAAAGAAAAGGAAAAATCAAAAAGGTTTGACTCTGCTTCAGGTAAGTCGACTATCTAACTCTGTTAAGTTCCTTATTGATTATTCTTAATACAAAATGTGACTCGGTTATATTTTGGTGTTTGGTAGGATCAAGCAAAGGGAAGGAAACTTAAAGAAAGAGTATGTTGAAGCTGATTGCGAAGATGGATTTCAATCGCATGGTTCGAAGATCGGATTCTTGAGCTACTACTTAGGAGTTCTTATAGATTTCTATTTGCTAGAAAATATGTAATAGCATAGTTTTCATTTAAAGTTGCATTGTAAGGAAAAAAATTTCCGCATTTATAAGTAAATAAAATTTTGTTTTATTTTATTATATCTCCTTGCAATGACATTTTATGAAAAATTGATGTTTGTATGGTTCTAGCAATAATGGAAATGTGAATTTGAGTCTTTCATTTGTGGTAATGTCTAAATTTACCAAATAAAGAAGATTCTCATCAACCAAGTTTCAATTAGACCGAAACTTGGAATCATGCAAGTTGTATAGTATGATGAATGAGAATTTTCATCTTTGGAAAATTAAGACTAATTCCTTGGTTACATGTATATGTTAGTCAAGTGAAGGACTATGGAATCCAGTACACATTCTTGTGCACTGGTCAAGGTCCACAACAAAAGACCGATAAGACTATTCGTCATGATTTACTCAAGTTGAGTAAATGTGGTTATACTTACTAGTTTAAGTATAATTCTGAAACATTGGAAAAGTTTTGATGTATTGCAGGACGAATGAGAAGAATCAAATTAGGCAGAAAGATAAAAGTTTCTCAAATCTGAAAAGATGGGAGAGTACTTTAGTATCATGTTTTGTGATCATCTTAATGATTAAGAAACCATATCACAATTGGTCCTCTAAGGACATCTTAGTGACTCTTATGGCTAAGAAGAGGAATCATGAATTGTTGAAGTGTTTAAATCAAGAAGATGAGTCATACTTCGTTCCAAAACAAGTCTTAGAGTCATACTCCAAGATTGTAACTTGGGTGACATATCTTAAAGAAAGGTTTATAACACTTGTCAAATTTAAGAGTAAAATATGCCCTACTCTTGTACATTTGAAATTGGTAAGTTCTGATGTTTTGGATAAAACAAAGACCAACTAAGGCCAATTGTGTGAAGTGTTTGTCTAGATAAAGAATCTGCACTATCTCTTGAATATTTTGCAAGTGAGTCTTATATGTCAAGAGGACAGTGGGAGTCTTAGAGATCTTGAAAAAGCTTCTAGATCTAATCAAGAAGAAAAACCTATAGTTTATCACTAGCACACTACTTGAGGTTTATAACCTATTGTGTTGACATATTCCTATTTCTGCGCCCATTCCAGTTAAAGTTGGCTTTGCATATGAGTTATGAGAGTTCTCAATTGGTTGCATAACAACTTGGAAGTAATGGCAGACCCTTGTGCTGCCATGTGGCAAGATGTTTAGACTGCACAAGTTCAATCCATAAGAGTTTGGATTTGTTACTCACCTTGTCTTGTGATTATGGTTTTGACAAATTCACATGGATAGGAACACATACACCATAAAATCTAAGTGTCATAAGGTTTCTCTCCGATTCATGAAAATGATGGTGAGGAAACGCTTACACTAAGTAGATTTTAAATAGATAGAAATTGTGATATTTGCATTCTCAAAGTCGTTAGTGGAGCGTGTGTGGTTAACCGACACACTAACATCGACTTGTGAGAAATGGAAAAGGTCTAAACAATTGAGACTATGATTACGACATCTCTTTTCATAGTTCTGAAATTGTTTAGACACACATGTGTGCTATCTAAGGAAAAGTGTATGATTTTGATAAAGTTTTATCAAAGCATCTCGTATCAGAAATATCAACTTTGGTAAGAAGGTCAATAAAATATTGATTTCTAGAAGTCCAGTTGATTTCTGAGTACATGTCAAAGCTAGTGGGAGCATAAGTCTTATGCTAATAATCATCATGCAAGTAGGAGCACGATAATTATAATAAGTGTTGCAAGTTAGCAATGTTAATTATAGAAAACAAAAGGTTTCAATTGGGAAAAAGTTGTTTTGCTATAATTAAGGGAGAGGAAATTATACTTCATTTCAATTCTAAAAGCTTAGATTGAGGTTTTAATCATCTTTATTCAAGGATATACATATGAATGTTATGTTGAAATGGCTCAACATAAGTAAATTCTATATATGGGTCCATTATTTGCATTCTAAAATTCAATTATGATTATGGCATACCTTTTCATAATTTGAATTACGAGAACTTGGCAAATAGAAATAGAAATATTATAGCAAAATACTGGTCTAGTATCATGTCTTAATGAATCGTGTCCCATATGCTTCGGATATAGGATCGATTGCATGTGCTATAATATTCATCTGTTCTAAATTTTTCTGAATGCCTAGAGCATTAAGAGGGAAAAAGTACTAGAACTAGATATGACTAATTTGATTAAGCAATTGTCGAGAACAATCTAAGGTTTACCAAAGATTGGTTGCTCAGGGACAGTTGAAAGTGTAGTGTTAATTTTGGAACGACCATATTGACATATTTTGAAAAGCGGCAACTCTTGTTCAGGAGTAAGAGTCAAGAGGGGAATATGGAAATGTTCCCATAGGTGGAAGTTATTCATTAAATATGTGTAAGATTAGGAAACTTAATGCAAGAAGAATGTACAAAGCAATGAACATTGAATATGAGACTTCGTTTCCATGGAGTTGATCTCCATTGGAATACTCTGTAATGTCTGCTGACAAGTCTTTGTGACTTTTTCCATAATCATTACAAGAGGACCAATGCATATAAGTTAATAGATTTAGGTAAATGGAAAGAATTTGGAATTCTTGCATTTGCGGTAAGGATTCGGGAGTGTAAAATGAGTATCATTGGAATTATGTTCAATCGATCTATTTCACAGAGTAAAGATCATAGACAAACTTAGTGTGCATACTTGGTGTATGGCATAACTAATGTTTGGAAAAACACAGTGTGCATACTTGGTGTATGGCATGACTAGTGTTTAGAAAAAAACCATAGTGTACATGCTTGGAGCATGGGACAACTATTGTTTTTAATTCAAGTATAAAGTTGATAGTTTGAAACAGTATGCAATGAATAATGTGTAATCAATATGGTGATAAATAAAAGATGTTCTATTTATATTCATAAGTTCTGAGACCATATTTGATTCGATTATTATTGTGTTTCACTTTGCATGTTTTGACTTCCAGAATAACTAGGTCATTCTTCCCGAATGACTAAGTTATTTAAACCATCCACAATCGGTCATATGTTGGAAGTAAATATGAATCAAGACTATCATGAAGCTGGATTGTAGATGTCCAAGGTATGGGATGTAGCAAGAGTTGCTGCAACATTCATGAGTGCTCAGATGCTCTAAGTATTGGATTCAACCCACGCTCACTGGTATCACTTCATGGAATTTATCTCGAGTGATCGTGAGACAGTAATATCATATAAGTCTTCAAACCTAGAGATATGACTTGTTTCCTATGAGTTGGTTATACATTGATTGTACGAAAACACATTGGCAACTCGATGTTATAAAACGTGCCTTTGTGTATGATTCAACAAGTAGTAGAACAAGCATATGAGTCGAAGTTTATCTGTTTTTTCTTGGATTAGAAGCGATATCTGGGCCCCTCGATGATTTTGTGTTGACCCATGTACCGGGCCCGGTCAGAACTAAGTTGATGTGTTCAATTAAGTTCTATGTCAAACAAATCGGAAATCGGGAAACAAACTGTTGGGCAATAAGTAAGACATTGTTCCATGTATTTGTCCGGCTGATATCTAGAACAGAGGATTATATGATCACTTATCTTAAATGGCGTATCATCATCATCTCAGTTCCGCGAGACCTTGAAAGAGCTACGATTGCTGATCGGTTCCTGAAGTTATTCTTGCAGATATAGTTATTAGACTTATCCAAGTGGGAGACTGTTGGATTAGGTGTCTAAGTTCATAACTATTTCTGGGATGTACTTGACCTGGTTGGCATGGTCCATTTGGGTTGCATGGCATTCCAACACTTGGATAGACTAAATGAGATAAAGGACACTTAAGGATTATTAATATATTATAAGTTCTAATATATTAATAATATTATTTAATTAGTATTGATCAAAGAATTAATTTGGTAATAATTAAGTGATCAAAAAGAGACTAATTAAATATATGAGGTTGATTATGTAAATAATCTATTCTTATATAGTGGGCTAATGATCCATGGTTTGTATGGATTGGGCTAAAACCCATAAGGTGCTCCATGGATAATCCATGGAGGTTACAAACCCATGGATCATGGAATATGAAAAACCATGACAATTAGGGTTTACATGGTGTAACCCTACTTGTGCTACAACTATATAAGAAGCTCCAAGGCAAGCAAAACCGGCCACTAAGTGAAGACCAAGAGGGCTATCCGATTTTGAGGTGTTAGTGAACTTCTCTCAAGTATATTCCAAGAGTTGTAGTGTTGTGTGAGACATTTGAGGCATCACACTTGAGGTACTAGGCTCACAAGGTTCTTAAGGAATCCAAACTACAAAAGGTATGTTCTTCTTCTAACATTTAGGATTAAAAGTTCCCCATACTATGCTAGATAGGTTAGGAACCCCTGAAAATCAATTTTGCATATATTATAGTAAAACATAGATCCAAGGTTTATAGGGTTGCATGTACACCTAAGGAGTGTTAGAATGCTCAAAACCTTCACAAGGCAACAATAAAGAACAAATACTTGTTGCCAAGAATTGATGACTTGTTTGATCAGTTGCAAGGTTCGAGTTATTTCTCGAAGATCGATCTTAGGTCAGGATATCATCAGCTAAAGGTAAGAGAGCAGGATATTGAGAAGACTGCAATCAGAACAAGATATGGACACTACGAGTTTTTGGTTATGTCGTTTGGACTAACCAATGCTCCAGCAACATTCATGGATTTGATGAACAGGGTTTTTAAACCATTCCTCGATAAATCCGTGATAGTGTTCAGAGATGATATTTTGAATTATTCAAAAAAGCAAGTGGGAGCATGACAAGCATCTACATGAAGTGCTAGAAGTTCTAAAAAAAGAGAAGTTGTATGAAAAGTTCTCCAAATGTGATTTTTGGATTCAAGAAGTCCAATTTTTGGGTCATGTGGTTGACCAAGAAGGGATTATGGTTGACTCAACTAAGATTGAAGCTATAACAAAGTGGGAACAACCAAAAAGTCCCATGGAGATCCGGAGCTTTCTGGTATTAGCCGGATATTACCGAAGATTTATCCAAGGCTTTTCTTCAATGGCTGCTCCATTGACAGCTTTGAACCACAAAGGAGCTACTTATACTTGGAATGAAAAGCATAAGGAAGCATTCGAGAAGCTAAAGAAGAAATTATGTGAAGCACCGATTCTTTCTCTACCCGATGGAGTTGAAGACTTCGCAGTGTATAGCGATGTGTCGGGAGTCGGGTTGGGATGTGTTCTAACTCAAATAGAAAAGGTGATAGCATATGCATCTCGACAATTGAAAGAGCATGAAAATAACTACCCCACTCATGATCTGGAGTTAGCAGCGGTAGTATTTGCCCTAAAGATATGGAGGCATTACTTCTATGGCACAAAGTGCAAACTTTTCACTGATCATAAGAGTCTTCAATATCTCTTTAATCAGAAGGAATTGAACATGAGGCAACGACGCTGGCTAGAGTTACTCAAGGACTACAATTGTGAGATACTTTACCACCCTAGTAAAGCAATTGTTGTCGCTGATGCTTTCAGTCGGAAGGTAAACCTTGAAAAGAAAAGGGAAAGAGTGTTGAGAGTTGAAGTTGTCTCGAAAATTGTGGAAAGCATAAAGAAAGCTCAGGAGGAAGCTTCAGAGAAAACTGACCGAAAGGAAGAACGTTTGGGTAAAACGTTAGTGTTAGATATAAACGGTCAAGGACTGAAGGTATTCCAAGATAGGATTTGTGTACCTAAGACGGGAGGAATAAGAGATCTTCTGATGGAAGAAGCTCACAAGACCATGTACTTGATTCATCCCGGCAGCACAAAGATGTATAGGGATTTGAAACCCTACTACTGGTGGCCGACAATGAAGCTCAATGTTGCAAAGTATGTGGCTGAATGTGTGACATGTGCGAGGGTTAAGGCACAACATCAGAAACCGTATGGGAGTTTAGAACCTTTACCTGTACCCATGGGTAAATGGGAAGACATCACCATGGATTTTGTGACTAAACTGCCCAGAACAAAAAAGCGTTCACGACATGATTTGGGTGGTCGTTGATCGGTTCACAAAAAAATGCACATTTCATAGCAGCCAATGAGAAGTGGTCTATGGAAAAGCTTGCAAAGGTTTACGTGAAAGAGATAGTGAAAGCTCATGGTGATCCCCTGACGATTGTGTCAGATCGCGATAGTCATTTCATGTCAAGGTTTTGGAGAAGTCTACAAGAGGAATTGGGTACGAAATTATGTCTAAGTACAACTTACCATCCGCAAACCGGTGGTCAGAGCAAATGAACGATTCAAACATTGGAGGATTAATCTGATTTTATTTTAAAAGCATAAACTAAATTGGTCTTTTCTGGCCGAGAAATTTGGGGATGTCATAGTGTTTCCTATACGAGCAAACTAAATAAGCTGCATATATCCATCTTTCCTTCTTGACAAAATCGACATCCAAGAAACGAGGTATGAAGGCCCAAAACTGAATCAAACCCTAAATCTCTTCAATAAACCCCAAAACTGAATGTTGGTAGTGGTTTCCATAGCAGAAGGTGAAGATGGTGGCTGGTGGGGTTAGTTTACTAGAGGAGGTAGGTTACAGTGGTGAATTGTGGGGAAGAGGGCGATATGAGGGGGATGAAGCAAGGTACGACGTGGACGATGATTTCGAGATTCTTTTGAGGATTGATTTCTAAGTTGGTCAATTTCTTGTTTTTCCACTAGTTGTGTGTACATATCATCTCTCTATCCATCAATAGGTTTTATCTTCTCCCCTCTTTGTTATCATCCATGAAAACATTCCCATTGATTGCTAGATGTGTTGGTATGGGTTAATATATGATTTGGTGGTGTGGGTTTATACATGATTGTATCTTCTAATTTGGTCAATTGTAGGATGTGTTGGTGTGGATTCATTTATGAATTGTTTTTTCCCACCAAATCACTAAATTGTAACATCCAGATTTTCAGGGATATCATTGTGTATGTTAATCTTGTTATTGAAGGAGAGACTTGACGAGTTGAGGGTCCAACTCGCCGAGTCGAATCGAGTTGCTCGCGTGAATTTAATGAATGGACTCGACGAGTCAAAGGTGGGACTCGCCAAGTAGGTACTGGGCAGAGAAACCCTAATTTCCAGGGTTTGGGACCTATTTAAAGGCACTTATAGCCTCATTTACGGCTACCCTTCCTTGAGAGAAAACCCTAAACGTGCATAGAGAGCCATGAGAGTCTTGGAAGCTAAAACTTGGAGTAGACTAGTGCATCTCTTGAGGAGAAGAGGAGATCATCCAACAAGGAAGCTAGAGAATCAGTGGATCTGGTGTACCTCTGTGCAAGGGCTTGTGTAAGAGGTAAAAGCTTGCACCTTTATTGTTATTTTGCTTAGATCTTGTTGCTATGGAAGATTAGGGTTTCTTCCACCATTGTTGGGACTTTGAATGCATAAGGTCCCTTTTGAGGTCTAGATTTCAGATCTGGACTCTGTGAGGTCCAGAGAGTCCAAAGATGATAGCTTTATTTAGCCATATAAGAGTTATTGTGGTTAATCATCCTTTTTAGAGTTATATTGGCATTATGAGCCCTATATGCCATGTTTAAACGTAAAGATTGTAGCTTTACGTGTCAATCGACCCTTAGGATGGTAGATCTAGTATTTGGGGTGATGGATCTGCCTTAACTAGTTGGAATGAGGAATCTGATCGAAGGGACTCGCCGAGTCCATGGCCTGACTCGACGAGTCGGTTAGGGTTTGTCCCGATGAGTTTGTTCATGCGATAACTCGGCGAGTTGGGGGTCAACTCGACGAGCTGAGCTGGATTTCTGGAGACTTCTGAGGAAATGAGGGGACTCGGCAAGTTGCATGAGTGCACTCAACGAGTCAGGTCAAACATGGACTATTGACTTGAGTTGACTTATGTTGACTTTTGGGTTTAGTCAATGTGAGTAATGGAAACCATGGAGAGGTAGGATGGCCTTTTATCCACTTCAAGAGTTAGACAGAGAAAACGGGTAGCCTTTGGAATAGGCGAGTATTAATAGAGCATTAATTAGAGATATTTATCCTATGTGACAGGCGGAGGCTAGTTCGAGATTTCCGAGTACGAGACAGTTATTTGCTGGCTTACCAGGTGAGTCTTCTCACTATACTTTACCTAGAGTGGTAATTAGAGTTATGTGACAGAGTATGTTGTATGCTATTATATGATGTGATATCTATGTGATTATGTGTTATGTGTGATTCAGAGTTTACAGAGTTAGGACCGGAAGGTCCACAGAGTTAGGGTCAGAGGGTCCATAGAGTTAAGGGACTGGAGGGTCCCACTGAGACACTTTGACCAGAGGGTCAGACAGAGTTATAGCCTCGAGTGGCTAATATGTGTTGTATGTGGTATTTTGGGGAACTCACTAAGCATTTATGCTTACAGTGTTATGTGTTATGTGTTTCAGGTACTAGCGAGGATCGCGGGAAGGCGCCGACATGATCCGTACACACTGACAGAGGATTGTATTTTGAGATTTTGGGATATGTTTTATTGTGATGACATCTGATAAACATGGGATTTTGAGAATGTTATATGAGTTTTATTGTGTTTAAAAATTGAAAAATTGTTTTTAAAATTCACGTTGTTACATAAATTAGGGTATGTGTGTGTTGAAAAAGGTTCAGTAGTGACTTTGTCTTCTCCATCACAATTACTCAAGGTCTTGGTAGTTTTTGAGTGAACTGAGTAAGGATTTTTTTTATCAAATCGATGGTCTGGTGGAATCGATTTATATGTTCATCATCAATATATGTGTGTTGATTGTTAAAGCATGTTCATCGGTGAGTGTGTATGCATGAGAGAGAGAGGGTGTAACAACCCAAAATTCAAGCCCAAAAATTTCATTTTAATTACTTATTTCATAAAAAACATTCTTTAGAAAATACTGTGCCAACACGACATTTCATAAAACAATGTATCATGTTCGAAACCCATGTCATAAACAAATATCATATCAGAGTACAATCCCAGAAAACTTCGTGCGGAAAATCAGATGTGTGTGTGATGTCATGCTACGCCGCCGGCTCCTTCCCCTTAGACGAAGAGGTACCTGAAACCAAAAACTGAAACCGTAAGCACAAATCTTAGTGAGTTCCCCCATCATACCACATACCATACAATACCATCAGTATCTTTCAACCGGTAATCATCATCGGTATCTTTCAACCGGTAGTCTTCATCGGTATCTTACAACCGGTAATCATCATCGGTATCTTTCAACCGGTAATCATCATCGGTATCTTTCAACCGGTAACTGGGGTCTATTCCACCCCCTACTACTAACATACAACAACAAGGTATAAGCATACAATCAGGCATATTCGAGTACTGACCTACCTTTCGGTCCTAAGGACCACTGTCAGGGAAAACTATCCCTATCATACACGTAACATATCACACATATATATCTCATAACCAAACACGTATCCATACCAAAATAATTATCACAAAGACAATCATCTTCTAAAATACTCCTACTTGGTGGGCCGACATTGTGGCCTTAGACCCACCCCTATTGGAAGGTAACTCACCTCAAAAGGCTGGCTGCTGAAAAGCTGATCTGCAAATGTCTGACAGCTGCTCCGGTGATCCCTCGGCTTCAATGAGCTGAAGAAGGTGCACAAACTCAGGTTCCCTTGATCTCTACTTGCTTCCCCAAGCTTCTCTCTTTCCTTCCTTAAGATCACAACACCAAAATCCACCAACAAGGCTTAGATTGCTTCAAAAACGGCTAGGGTTTCAGTGAGGGGGTGTTTGGGAGCATAACAGAGTGATGGAGGCTGCATAAGGTCGTTTAAATAGGGTGCAAACCCCTGGATTAGGGTTTTTGTCCAGACAGCGGATACTCGCCAAGTCCGGGACCCGACTCACCGAGTCCACAACTTAAACTTTGTGTCTCATCCCGCTTCTACTCGGCGAGTTAGTCCTTCGAATCGCCGAGTCCAAGGCCAAAATTGTAAATCATTAATGTCACACCCCCGAACCAGACGGCGGAAACGTCCGAGGGCTATTGTGACTCAATTGAATACCATCACAATGAATATACATGAAACATAACATCATTCATCACCATGCATTGAAATATTACAACCGGTATTGTTTACATTTAGTACATTGTTTCAAAACATTACATTTCCAAAACGTAAGTTGTTCAATACTAATTAAACAAACAACAAGACATCACTGGGTACATTTTTCCTTCGATTTACCTGTTACCTGAGAATACAAGTATTTTGGAAAAACGTCAACATATGAAATGTTGGTGAGTTCATAAGTAAGGTTTGAAAAGAAATGATTTGTATAATTTTGAAAACCACAGAAAATCTGATATTTTCTAAAAAGAAATGTTGTATATAAGAAAAAGTGTGAAGATCCGTAAGTATGCTTGTGGATTATTATGAATGTGAATAATTGTTAAACTTTGTATATATCACATAGTTAAGAGCGTTGAATTTCCCAGGAAAACCCGATGTTTTCCCAATACATTAAATTACGTAGCTGAGTTAGTATTAGTCCGATACGACGTTGTTTTCGATAATTCCAGGTGACATTGGATTAATTACGGGTTGTGAGTCGTTATAATCACGCATTAATGAAAATGACTAGTTTACAACTATACAAATGATCCCTTAGGCGTCGTCCGTACTACTCACTTAATCCAACCACCTTGACTTCTCATAGCCCCACAACCGAGGAGAAAAGAGGGTATGAAGCCCCCGTTATTTCCATGAGTCGTTCAAGGCTATCATGAATGCGAAAGGCCCTTGGCCTGACTCGCATTTGACTTCTTGACTTTGCTAGCAGTACCAAAGGACTCTTGGGGCCCAACAACACAATAAAGCGATTGAAAGTCCTTTTACACGGAACTAGGGCATATAAGGCCCAATAACATGTAAGCGCGTTCCCTTCGGGCCTAAAGATCATGTCATTGGGCTAGCTAGGCCCAACAAGCACGATTTGAAACTTTTGAGCCCAAAGATGGTGTATTGACTTCTCGTAAAGTTTCCGCGTGTGTATTGAAGTATCGTTGTTTATTGATTTGTGATTTGTTATTGATTCGAGACCGAATCAATTCGTTTGGTAATGATTTTTGGGTGTTGAGGGTGTATTTGCTAATACGTTTCGCTGGTAGCCGTGGTACTCGAATTTTTACCTTAAGAGACTTATTGTTAAAAAAAATAGAGCTTTTCTTTTAGAAGCCCCTCCTTGGATAAAATTTATACTTTTAGCCCTTTATATGAAAGAATTTCCATTTTTAGTCCTTGAACCATTTTTCTTGACACTTTAGTACTAAAACTTGTTGAAAAGACATTTTCAGCCCAGGTTTACTTAATAAATAGCTTAAGTCCTTCAAAAATGAAATTTTCTCGGTTGAAACCCCCATTTTTGCAACTTTTACAATTTTGGCCCAAAAAGGAAAATTTTTGCATCTTTGGTCCCTTTTTAATTTGAAAAGCATTTTTGACCCTTGAAATGGACTTGGTACACTAGTAATCCCCTGTTTTACAAAAATGTGCAGTTTCAGCCCCTCCAAATCAAAAATTTAGCAATTTGGGGCTTTATTGGGTCGAAAAGCCCATTTTGGCCCATTATGTTTAAAATTCATATTTTTAACCCCTCAAAAGTGTTGATATTCAGAAAATACACATTAGAAACTGTTTAGACTCATATCAACCTTCAGAATTCATATATTGTCGTTTTGGGCCCTTTAGTTTTGTATTTTTAGCATTTTGAGCCCAAAAATGGGTTTTGTGTCCAAAAATGTTCATCTTAACTAAGTAAATCATTTTTATTGACTTGATTAGTGTAAAATGATATAAGCTATGTTTATTTCATTCTTCATGTTGTATGTCTCGGTTTTTAGGTATTTTTAGCTAACATAATCATCACATAACACATAAAATCATACATACATGCATAAAATCACTCAAGACATACATGAACTCATAGATCTACACATTGCTTGTATTCTCCCCCACAAAAACTTATAAAAACAGAAAAATAGGGGGTATGAAGCTCACCTTTGGGTGTGGTTTCGGTTTTTGGAAGAAAATGAGAAGAAAGTGAGGTGATTTTCGGCCCTAGCAACACCTTGATGATGATCTCGAACTTGAGGTGATTCTAAGAGTATGATTACCACAAATGTTTAAGAGAAGGGATCACAAATGTTTAAGAGAAAGGATCTAATCATGAGAAAAGAGTTATAAAATCCTTGGATATGTATAACTTACCAAGAAGTGATGATATTTTCTTGAAATCCTCTTGATGCACAAGCAAAATTTCGAGATTTTGGAGTGGGAAGGAGGAGGATATTTGAGAGAGTTTGGAAGAGTTTTGATGTTGTGTGTGTGTGGTTTGGCTCTCGGCCGATCATAAGAAGAGAGAGGGGAGAAGAGAAGTTGCATCGGAACATGAGATGCCCTAGATGTATGTGATGTATTAAACCTTGATATCCTTTGAGCAATAATGATGTGTCAAGGTTTAATTCTAATTAATCTCTTTTTTTTTTCTTTTTGTGTTGGGACGAGAACCTTGGACTAGGAGAAAGGATGAAGTGGCTTGGTCCAAATCCTTCCCTTGGTTTATAATTTATGAGGCCTAATAATTATTTTTCGGCCCATTGGGCTCCTTTATGGCTTACGGCCCAATTTGTCAAAAAGAATGGGTTTTATGGCCCATTTAGGTTAATTAGATTTGTTATGGCCCAATAAGGGTACTTTATTTAATTCTAGGCCCATTATGGCCCAAAATGTTAAAATAAATGAAAGTGGGTCCAATTAGAGCCCATTTAAGAGTTCTAAGCTCAAGGTAGTCAAATTGGAAGCTTATTGGTCCATTGGGCCCAATAAGGAAGTCCTAGTCCAAAATGGACCTAAACAAGAACTTCTAGGGTTTCCAATTGCTTAATGACTATGTTGAAATGCTTGTATAAGGTGTTTGATTGAAATTCTGCTGTTATAGAGTATGCATCATACATGCTCTCATGTCTTTGATTCACAATTTGACTTAGTTGTTGTAGTTTACAAGGCACAAAAATTTCTAGTTGTGACAATTAACATAATTAAATACAAGAATACGTACCAAGAACCAGGTGCTACAGAGGGGGAGTATATTTAATAATAATAAACTATTTAATAAAAAGAAAGAAAATACCCCAAGGGAATTAAATTCATTTTAGTTTACCGATGGATCGAATCCGCAACGAAACTAGCTCAAAATGACCATAAAGCCAAAAAAGTTGAGGTTTTGACTAAACCTTAGAAAAAACGTATACCACAGGGACAATTTTTGTAGTTTTTTCTAATAAAAATACAGATAGTTTTATGAATAGTAAACTTTTGGATTGTAGACATTATGATAGTTTTGAGTTTTAAATTTTGGCCATAATACTTTTGGATGTTGGTAGGTTTGATCTCTATGTAAAAAATAAATTACAAACTTTAACCTTATAATTTACAGAAAAGATCCATGCGGAACGAGGAGGGAGCAATTTGTAATTTTAAATATAATGGAACTAAACTTAAAATAATTAATCTTTGGGTTAAGGTTACATTTGACCACTTAACTTTTGGCTTTCTATTCATTTGGTCTTACAATGATCCGATCTTACAATCCAATCCTACAATCCTACTTTGATCTTATCCAAAAACGACTCGTGTATGATCGAGATCAATTTGCCTTGGTGGGATCGTAGGATCGTACTATCCTACAATCAAAATCGTGCGTCGATCCAAAAGTTAAGTTGGATACTTATACTCATTATACTAGTGACTTTCTAAAAAGATTTTTTTTTTTTAAATAAGTTTTTGAAGTCTTTATTTTTAATTTTAAGAAATATTAGTTTTTTTTTTAAAAAAAAAAAATGTTGAGCTTTATGATCCAAAATGCGATAATTCAATAAAAAAAATTCATTCAACTTGTTTATTATTCTTAATTTGTTATGATCTAAAAGTTATTAGACTCAAATATTTTATAATCCTTAATTATATCTTTCACGATTCAAAATTAAATGATTCAAAATATATAATGATCCATATTTTTTTAACAAAAACTTTATTTAATTGAATATATTATTGATCCAAAATCATACGATTCAAAAATAATTTTATTCAAAATACTATAATTCAAAATACTATAATTCAAAATAAATTGATTCAAAATTTTATGATACAAAAATAATATGATTCAAAAATAGTATTAACGAAAAATATTATGATCCTTAATATTTTTCTTATTTAAAGTTTTATAATTGTTGAACATTAAAATTCGAACCGATAGTTAGTTTAAAAAATCAAAAAACAAAACTAAAAAACAAACACTAGTATCTTCAACTATGTAGTAAAGACATTAAAAAAAAAAAGAAAAAAAAATATTTTTTAAAAAAAGCAAAAATAAATGAAAATAAATAACAAAAAACGAAAAATAAGGTAAAAAACCTGAAACTCGAGTATATATATGTTTAAAAAACCTTTTTTGAATTAAAAAAAAATAAACGAAAAAAAAAAATAATAAAACCTACTGAAATGACGTTCCATTGACGTTTGTCGCACATGATTAAATCTTCGAGTCTATATTAATTACCACGAACGTAGGTCGCATGCAAACGCACCATACCCAAGTATTGGGTTTGACGTTTGTGTCATTGACGAAATGGTTGGTGAAGAATTGTCATCGCAGTATTCATCAATTTTTTAGTTCATATTGGAGCTGGACTATATATATATATATATATATATATATATATATATATATATATATATATATATATATATATATATGGTGAAGTTCAATAGATAACCATAATTAACCAAGAAACCAAGAAACCAATCTTTTTTTCAAAATCTAGAACTTATTTTTTATCAAAAAAAAAAAAACGAAAAATACAGAAATTCATAACTTTTTATCCTTTTTCCAATGATATAAAATTCGGTTTTTTTTACGTCAAATTCACAATTTGAATCTTCGAAAATTCACAACGTGAATCCGGATTCACACGGTGAATCCGAAAAGTATTTTTCACATTCACAATGTTAATATATGAATTTAGATATTTTTAAAAAAAATTCGATAAAGAATAAGCTCTAGAAATTGAAAAAAAGATTTGGTTCCTTAAAAAACCCATAATTATGGTTCTCTATTGAACTTTTATATATATATATATAGAACAATTATCAATTTAAGAATATGAGAACAAATTTTAACCGTTAATTTAACAAGGTGATAGACTTGTAAATAAACAAAACTATAGGGTTATTTCGGTAAAATAATTACAACACGTAACCACTCATCATTCTCTCTTGTTTTTCAATATATTATTTTGGCTTCATCAATTTTCTCTCTCGTATTCTTCATAAAAGAACACTCAAAATCTCTCACAAACAGTTCATATTAAACCGGTCATACAAAATAATCAAAAATGTCCGCATAACAAGTTAGCGACAACAGATTCATCAACAAAATTTAAAGAATCAACATATTGACGGTTTATTTTGAAGTTGATGATCTTTTTGAAATCGAACAACTTATTGAGCGTTTTTTTTTTTTCAATATCACACGATTTTCATTATTATCAGAGGTTTTTTATTGTTAAATAAAAATCTATTTCGGCCATTCCTAAGAAAATTGAAAGTGAAACGAGCAAATGAAATATGTATGAGAACTCCATAAAACAATCAATCAATGATTTAAATATTAGATTACAAGATATATGATGTTTTCATAACAAATCGATTAGAGTAAATTACACGAATGGTCCCTATGATTTAGGGTAATTTACGTGTTTGGTCCTTAACTTATTTTTTTAACTCGGAAGATCCATACTGTTTGTTTTTGTTACATGTTTGGTCCCCCTCTTACCTAAAAAACCTATTTTGTCCTTAATTTTTAAATTTTTTTAAATAAACACACCCCAACCCCAACCCCGCTCACCTTACCTTACCTATCACATAATTTTTTTTTCTATTTAAATAATAATCTTTTTAGGTAAGAGATAGACTAATCGCGTAACAAAAACAAAGTATTTTTCACATTCACAATGTTAATATATGGATTAGATAAAATATTATATATAACAAAAAGCAATTGTTTTACGAATAGTAAACTTTTGGGTTTTAAACATACCACAATAGTTTTGAGTTTTAGATTATGGACATAATATTTTTGTATGATGTAAGATTTGGTTCTATATAAAAAATAATATATAAATGTCGTCTTTATTATTTATAGAAAAGTCTATGTGTAGTTTTCTTTATAGAAATTTCATACGTTATCATGTTTGGTTCCTATATAGAAAACAAAATATGAAAATGTCCCTGTAATTTAGAAAATGTATGTATGCAATTTTTTTACAAATATGATATAGATGCTTAAATAGTATACTTTTTGGATTTGAGAATTTGGCCATAAGACTTTGATATGTGGGTAGGTTTGGTCATTTTATAAAAAATTAATTACAAAAAATGTTTCTGTAATTTACAGAAAATGTCCATATGCATAATTGTTTTTACAACAAATGGTCAATGTGTTTAAGAACATAAGAAAAATGGACCATGCCTAATAGAAAATTCATAGATTTACTCTCCTCGCAAAACGGACATCGGAACTTATAAGTTTTGGCAAAGACAATTGAAAATTATCGATGTCTCCCTTGTGAAATAAAGAAAAAGCAATTTTTTGTTTTAAATATAAATGAACTCAAACTTAAAATAATTAATTTGTGAGTTAAGGTTAACCACTAAACTTTTAACATTATATTCATTCGGTCTCATAACGATCCTACGATCTTACGATCCGGTCCTACAATTATACTATGATCTTACATAAAAATGACTCATGTATGATCAAGATCGATTTGCGTTGGGGGGAGGGGGAGTAGGATTGAACTATCTTACGATCAGAATTGCGATTTTTACAAAGTTGTATTGAATTTTTTTTTTGCTATAATTAGTCATTAAATTTTTAAAATGTTGTTAATTCGATTTTATATGTTTTTTTTCACGATCTATTTTAAAAACTCAAATTTTTATTGATAAAATTTTCATAATAACTAGTATGCCAAGGTTTAAAAAAAAACTTGATCAAAAACAAAGAAAACTATCACAAATAGCCACAACTTTCGTAGGCCATCACATGTGACAATAGCGGTGGCATATATATATATATATATATATATATATATATATATATATATATATATATATATATATATATATATATACACAAAGATGGGTTGTCAAGAACGTAGAGGAGGTAGGATAGGCAGTTGGTCATATCTAGTATGGATCGTACATGGACGGTAGTTGGAGTCGGCGGCTCTCCTAGGGTTCCCTTATCGGGGATCCCTAGGGAAGAGGATCAAGTTGGCCCTTGCGAACAGCTTGATGCACTATCTCCCTTCAACCCTTTGAGCGAAATGCGGCAAAAGGAAGGAAAATCCATGGACCGACCCCATCATCTCCACCCTGTAGGAACTACGAGATTATATATATATATATATATATATATATATATATATATATATATATAGGGTAAAGTTCAATAGGAAACCATAATTATGGGTTCTTTAAGGAACCAAATCTTTTTTTCAATTTCTAGAGCTTATTCTTTATCGAAAAAAAAATTTAAAAATATCTAAATTCATATATTAACATTGTGAATGTGAAAAATATTTTTCGGATTCACCGTATGAATCCGGATTCACGTTGTGAATTTTCGAAGATTCACATTGTGAATTTGACGAAAAAAAATAAAAAATAAAAATTCGAATTTTATATCACTGGAAAAAGGATAAAAAGTTATGAATTTCTGTATTTTTAGTTTTTTTTTGATAAAAAATAAGTTCTAAAAGTTGAAAAAAAGATTGGTTCCTTAGTTAATTATGGTTCTCTATTGAACCTCACCCTTATATATATATATATATATATATATATATATATATATATATATATATATATATATATATATATATATATATATATATATATATATATGTTAAAAAGAGAAAAAATATTGATTTAAGAAGATGAGAACAAATCTTAACCACTAATGTAAAAGATGACAAACTTGTAAATACACAACACTGTAGGGGTATTTGGGTAAAATAATCACAACAAATAACCACTTATCATTCCCTCTTGTTTTTCAATACATCATTTTGGCTCTATCACTTGTCTCTCTCGTCTTCTTCATATAAAAAAAAAACTCTCACAAACGGTTCACATTCAACCGATCTTAAATGAAGAATAAAAAAAATGTCATGAGAAAACAAGTTAGCGACAACAGATTCATCATCAAAAGATAAAACAAATCGACATATTAACTGTTTATTTTTAATTTGATGATCTATTTTTTAAATCGAACAAATTATTGAACGTTTTTTGTTTGATATCTCTCGATTTTCATTATCATCGAAAGGTTTTCTTCATTTTTATATAAAAAAAATTCTTCTACCATTCCCAAGAAAATTGAAAGTGAAAGGAACAAATGAAATATATGGGAACTCCATAAACCAATCAACCAATAATTTAAATATTAGTTTACAAGAAAGATGATGTTTTCATAACCAATGGATTATTACAGTAGTATAAAACTTAACTTATGATAGATGTTAAGGGTTTTAATCTTTATATATATATATATATATATATATATATATATATATATATATATATATATATATATATATATATATATATATATATATATATAGGATCAAATGAGAACACTTAAAAGGTTGAGAGCGCGAGAAGAGATCACAACCTTATAAATAATTAGATCTATGACTATTATCAACTGTAATATTTATGAATATTTATAAAACTAATGTGCTAAAGATGTAACTTTGAAATGGCAAGAAGGGTACAATAGGAAATTCATATAATTTAATTAAATAGAAATTCCTATAATTTCTCTACCTCTCTCTCTCTCTCTACTTAACTAGAAATCCCTAATCTAATTATTTTGAAAAAAAAGGTCGCACACCCCTACCTTCTTCACCACTGTTTTCGTTCATCATCTTCTACCATCCTCCTTCGTCGACCATCGCACAATTAAAATCCCGGATAAAACAACAAAACACTAATTGTGTTTTGGGTGGGTGTGTGTGTCTTAAAAATCAGAAGAGACGAGGATCTGAGATGAGGAGACGGGAGTGGATTCAAAGCATCAAACACAATTTGAGGTAATTTGCTTGAAGGAAATTGAGATACAGAGGGAATAAATCGAACGCACATGGGTTCTCAATCTCCCTGAGTCCCTGTGTTGCTGTGTGGTCACGAGAATAGAAATAAGAGCAGGGTAGTCACCGATGGCGGCAACACTGACCACCAGAGAGGGAAACAACGGAGCTCAACCGGAGGTGGCCGGAAAAAGGTACGAGTTAAATCAATTTCGTATTTATGTTGTCCAAGTTCATAATGTCGATTGATATTAAGCCCTTGTAAATTTCCTTGATTGTCATTTTAACATAAATTCAATTAATAAGCTTCCTTCCTAAGCTTCTGATTTCTCGTTTCGATCCACCAGGTCAACAAAAAAATTAATTGAAATTGAGGATTGTCTTTGTTGGCGTTGTGTGGTTTTAATTTTGAGATGCGACAACAACAAAAATCAACAACAAGAGCATTTTTTTGTTGTGTTTCCAGAATTGCCTTTTGAAGATTATCAATTGCAATCGATAATTAATTGAAATTGAGGATTATTTGTCTTTGTTGGCGTTGTGTGGTGTGAATTTTGAAACCAACGATTCAATTTTGATTTACAAATGTATTGATTGTCGCTATAGTCTATTTGTGGTGGAGTGATTTAGTCAAGAACATGGAGTCGAGGTCTAATTACATCCAAATTCTATTATATTCAATTTTTGGATGTTTAGATTTTTTAAGGTTAGCTGATTATACTTTTTTCGTGGTGGATTCTGATTTCGGAATCGCAGGAGCAATTTGAAGAGTAAAAACAAAACACATTCTTGACAGGGTGGCTAGGAAAGTTTGTGAATTGCCAATTTTCTCAAAACATCATTAATTTGTTTGCAGGCCATCACTGTGGCAGATACTCTAGAGTTTATCATTGATTGTTTTTGTATCTTCAAGTGATCCGTTCTACAGGTTTCATGGGAAAGTTTGTGCTATGTCACTGTTACATTACACATACAAAAGGAAGGGTAAAAAGGAAAATGAAGGGTAAAAAGGGAAAAGAGTAATTACCAATGAGCAAGAGGGGCAACATTAGATTTGTGTTACTTCCAGCTTTGTATAAGGATTATCTTTGGTTGTGGAGGGCGTATTTGACATCGGGTTCATTGGCCTTGTATTTGGGACGATTGGGCTGTTTGATGAAATGCGTGAGAGAGGTATTCATTTGTGAATAACAGGGTATTCATTTGTTAATAACAATGTATTCATTGGTAAATAGCAGTGTAATCATGTGTGAATGAGTGTATTTATTTATGATTAGATGTAGTCTTTTATTCATTTGTGAATACCAAGGTATTCATTTGTTAATAACAATGTATTCATTTGTAAATAGCAGTGTAATCATATGTGAATAAGTGTATTTATTTGTGATTAAAGGTATTCTTTTATGAAAAAATGATAATTTTTACACCCCTTTTATTTTCGGTTGATTAAAAGAAAGGAATTGGATTACTTGTAAATTGATATGTATTCATTTGTGATTGTAGTAGTATTAGTTTTTTTGAAAAAAAAATCGTTTATGAATACAAATGTATTGATTGGGGGTTGGATTTCTATTAATTTTTTTTCGAAAAATAAAACGTGAATTAGGAGAAAAAATTATTTTTTAAGAAAAAAAAATTAAATTTTTTTAGTTTAAAATTCTTTTTTTGATAAAAATGTTATTTATATTTCATTAATAAGAAAAATAAAAAATCAAATATTTCCTTCTTTTTTGGTAACTGATCCTAAATTTAAAGGAATTTGATTGATTTTATTTTATTTTAATTTAATTAAAATATACAATTACTAATATGCCCTTGTATATTGATTGGTCTAGAACTGTTCTTGCGTTCTCAACCTTTTAGGTGTTCTCATTTGATCATTTTCCATATATATATATATATATATATATATATATATATATATATATATATATATATATATAAAGGCAACTCTTTTATGACTAGTAATTTTTGGGGGTTTTAAACATTAGCCACAATAGTTCTGGGATTAGATTTTGGCTGTAATACTTTTTGTATGTTGGAATGTTTGTTTCCTAAGTAAAAAATAATGTGTAAAAGTTGTCCCAATAATTTACAGAAAATGTCCCTCTCTAGTATTTTTATAGAAATTATGTTTGTTATCATGTTTGGTCTCTATGTAGAAAACAAGTTACGAAAGATGTTCTTATAATTTACGGAAATGTCTGTGTGCAATTTTTTTTACAGTTATGGTTATGGTTCTTAAATAGTATACTCTTTGGGTTTGAGATTTTGGCCACAAGACTTTCTTATGTGGGTAGGTTTGGTCCCTTTATGGTAAATTAATTACAAAAATGTCCCCATAATTTATAGAAAATGTCTATGTGCTTAATTTTTTTTACAACAATGGTCAATGTGTTTAAAAAAAATAAAAAAATGGTCCATGCCTAATAGAAAATTTACAGACTAGTCCTCTTGCAAAGCAGGCAATGTAACTTATAAGTTTGGCAAAGACAATTGGAAATTATTGATGCGTCCCTTGCGAAACGAAGAGGGAGCAATGTCTAGTTTTAAATATAATGGAACTAAAACTTAAAATAATTAATTTGTAAGTTAGGTTACTTCTTCTTAGGGATCACAATGGAAAGAAGCCATCAAAAGTGAGATATGTTCAATCTTACAAAACCATACGTGGAAGCTAGTGGATGTACCTCCAATCTTACAAAACCAATATTCTCCAGTAACACGAATAACATCTATCAGATTGGTGCTTGCTATTGCAGATATTAGAAACTTACAAGTTCACCAAATAGATGTGAAAATTTCTTTTCTAAATAGAGATTTGTAAGAAGCATTCTCTAAAGAGTAACCTAAGGTATTTGTTTCCTCAATATAAGAAAACAAACTTTGTAAACTTGTTAAGTCATTGTATGGCTTAAAGCAAGCTCCAAAACAATGACATCAAAAATTTGATCAAGCCATGTTGGAACGTGGGTTTAGAATAAATGAGTTTGATAAGTGCGTCTATTTGAAAAAAAAACACTACTCTAACGTCCCCAAATTTAAAAAGAGATTTTTCGATTTTAATATATAGATAAAATTGCAAGAATGGTCCTTGTAGTTAGGTGGAAATTGCCACTTTGGGCCTAAAAGGTTTGGACTAGCACTCATGGTCCAAAGTTTTCATTTTGTTGTCACTTTGGTCCAAACCCTTAACTGTCGTCACTTTTCCCCGTTAACATCTATTTGACTTGTCAAAGGGAGGGTATTTTCGTCATTCCCTGTTTCACTCATTTTATTTAATTAATAAAATCCTCCTATAAAACCGATGGTACGATGGTACTCAAGCTTTTATCCCTTTGTTCCCATCTTCTTCACAAACCTTAACACAATCATTATTCATGCTTTGATCTGAAGAAATTGACAACGGTACTGTGTTTCTATGGTAATATGGTTGTTGTTCACACTTCATGAATTGAAAAAAAAATCTTGTTCGATGTTTCTCGGGATGACCTATTGAGGTAAGCAAATCGATATTCAATTTTCATCATTATTCTCCCATTACATGTTAAGATCCGTGTTAGCTTTTTTGAATTTTGAAGGGATCCAAGTATCGCTTTATTGGGTAGTACGATGGTCCCATGTGTGAATGTTCAAAAGCCATCATACCTAAATTGTTGAGGACAATAAAAAATTGAAGGCTTAAACCACAAGAATAAAAATTTATTTGTTATGCAGTTGGATTTTCTTTTTGTTTGTTCTAATTTACAAGTAGTTTCGAATGTAATAGCTTGGGTAGGGTAGTATTTTGTTGAACATGTAAACAGTAAGCAGTGTAATCTTTTGGTAAGTAGCATGAACATAGAATTTTTTTAGATGTAAGCAATGTAAGACATGTTTTGCAACAAAATTTCAATGGAAAATATATTTGTTATTTGTATGTTGACCATTCTAATTTGTGTATGATTTAAACATTGCCAAATATGCAATTAACATCAAATTAAATATACCATAAACCATAACATCAAATTCCTGATAAGTTGTTCCCCAAAATCACAATACATACAAGAAATTTCTACATACTATCAAGTACCAAAAAGGACATCAATGTATCTTCAACCACAAAAGACATCAACTACCTAACATACAATAAACATAAGCAATTGACATTTAAACCCCAAAAGACATCAAAGTAGCTTCAAATACCATCAATTTCCTGCTTGGCCCTTGAAAGTTCTAGCATTATGCTCTTTATTTTTGCACTTGCTGCAAGTTACACTAACAAACTTACTTATCAGCTTCCCACTCCCACTAGTTGCATGAGTATGACTCCCACTAGCACCATGAGTTTGACTCCTACTAGCACCATTGTCTCCCTTCTTCTGGCTTTTCTCGCTATCAAATTGCGTTCTCTTTTTCTTGGGCCTCCCATAGTGATTATGGTGTAGAGTAGGGGTGATTTTATTTGGACATTCACTTATAGGTCACATTGTTGTAAGGCAAATTTGTAAATTACATGTGAAATGGCTTATTGTCAAGTGTTATGGGGGAATATGCTTCAACCAATTTTATGCTTCTTTGTCAAATAATTTGAATTTATTTATCAAGTGGTTAAACTTTGGGAGTGTTGTTGCTATGGCACAATTCCACAAGTGGTATTTGTATTCTCTGAATCTCCATGTTCTCTTCATATTATCATGTATATGCCTGAGACAATAGATGTGCTCATCACATGGGAACAACTGAGCATTGGCAGCCTGTAAACCCTATAAAGGAAATAAAATGTTAGTATATTACATCCAAATATATCATATTTAAACTACTAATTACATACATTTTGTCTGTCACTTATAAATGTGAAGTTTGAGTTTGTATATAGGTCAAGATCGTCTCCTAAACATTCAAGAAACCATTTCTAACTTTGAGTGTTCTCGGTCGCACCAATGACATAAGCTAGGGGGTATATTCCATTATTGGAGTCTACCCCAACTGTAGTTAAAATATGTCCTGGGAAAGGGCCTTTTATAAATGCCCAATCAAAACCTAGAAAATCCCTCAGGCAAGCTCTAAATCCCTTCTTCATTCCACCCAGACACACATAAATTCATTTAAACCTTCTTGAGGTAGCGTTGGAGTTGGGTTCAGGCTCACATTCCAACTTTACAATTGTATCTGGATTGGTATACTGTAACTCAAAGATATAATATCTGAGAACTTCATACTTCTTTCTGTAATCTCCTTGCACTTGTTTTTTTTGTTTTTTTTAGCATTAGATTAGCCCTGAAAATCTGATGTATAGAGAAAACCACCGATACTCCTTTTGTAGTTTCTCTTTTAAATCTTTCACTAGGATTGTTGGGTTTGATTCAACATGATCCATTATTTGCTTACCAATTAACTTTGTAGTTGCAGATCTAACTTTTCTTATGTGCAGGCATCTGTGTTCATGGTTGTATGTTTTAATAATTTAACTACCATCTTTAGTTGACCTAGAACCTTGTATCACCCAAGGTAATGGGGTAGGTTCACCCACATCACCCTCATTAAAGCTACAATCCCTTGCATAAATCCATTAACCTTGTTTTGTCATTTTTGTTGAAGAATATATTCCTCTTGGTTTCCAATGCATGCAAATCTATCTTTTCCTTTAACTCCTTTTTACATTTATATTTTTGCCCTATCCTAAAAGTTACTTTATGTATCTCTCCTTGAGAGCACCTTGTATTCTTCCCTAGTTCTTTTAATAAAGCTATCCTTTTTCCTTTCCATATCAGAACCCTCATCCATTGAATCATGTTGATCATTATGAATTACATACAAATCTTCAGGGTCATTAGGGTCTTCATCACTGTCATTTTGTGTGGATTTGTTACTCCTTTTTCCATAAATTTAGCTTCCAGATCTACATGTACGTTAGGAATTATGTTCTCATCTAGCTAGAAGTCACAATCATCACTATCATCCTCCCCATCACTTCTTTCATCACTTTTGTTTTTCACTCTCATCAGTCTCCTCCCTCGTATCTACATTATGAGTAACTTCATCTTCAATTCCAACATCCATCTCATAATCCCTCATATCTACATTATGTGTAACTTTATCTTTAATTCCAACATCTATCTCATAATCCCTTATATCTACATTATGTGTAACCTCATCTTCAATTTGAACTTCCATCTCATAATCCCTCATATATGCATTATGTGTAACTTCATCTTCAATTCCAACATCCATCTCATAATCCATCATATGTACATTATCACTAACTTCATTAACTCCCCGATCTACATTATCATTAACTTTATTAACCTCCCCCCCTTCGTTGTCTTCATTGACTCCCTTATAAAATTCAGAATTAGCCTGTAAAATTCGTAGGTACAACCCAATATCAAATTCATTAGATGCCTCATCAAAATCATTAGGTGCATGATTCTTATCCCCACCTACACTAACATCATCCACAACTAATTTCTTACTGCATGATGAAAAATCTTTGTCCTTGGTACAAATTAATAGATCATTATGTAAAACATTTTATAGTGATGTGCATCTATGTGGCCTATCACTAGCTTGGTTATCAGTTGTGGTGTTTTCATGTTCCTCAATTTCATCTAATTTCTAAATAATAACCTTTTTAATAGGTTTAGGAGCCATAAAGTAAGTAAGCAATTTTGTTATACTGTGTTCAATGTACACCCTTATGACTTTATGCTCCTTCAAATATTTGGGCAAGATTATGAAGATCATCATCGTTTCCTAGGGGACATAGTCCAAAATGCATGTCTCGCTTGGGCAACCGAAAATGATAGTAGATAACTGGAGGAACTGTGTGACATCCCCATTCTCATGGCCAGAAAAGACAGCTTTTGTTTATGCTTTATAAAAAGATCAGAGTATCTCTTTTAATAAAAACGTTGTGGAATTTGTTCCCAGAAAAAACATGATAATTTCATTATTAAAGCATTTCCGAAGAAATGTATTTTTATTCATTTAAAACATTTGGGATGTCATCGTCAATACATAAACATAAGCATAAACAGAACTTACATTCATTTTGTAACACCCCAAAATACGAGCCAAAAATTTCATTTTTAAAACATATACTTTGCAAAACATTAGAAATAAAACATTCACCGATCATATCATTTCAAAAAAGATGTCGTGTTTCTGGAAACCATTTTATAAAACATAATAATGTCAGAGTACAAATCCCTAGGAAGATCTCATAGTTCGGAATACAAAGCATGTATGTGATGTGCCGCTACCATGCCAGTTCCTTCCCCTTCGAAGAAGAGGTACCTGAAACCAAAACTGTAAACTGTAAGCATGAAGCTTAGTGAGTTCCCCCATCGTACCACATACCATACAATCACATATCATACATACTGCCAGGCAATTCTGGGGTGCCCGACCTACCCGGTACGGCCATTCTGGGGTGCCGACCTACCCGTGTCAAGCCATTCTGGGGTGCTGACTACCCATGTCCATCCATTCTGGGGTGCTGACTACCCTTTGGTCCTAACGACCAATCCTCGGGGACTATTTCACCCCCTACCGATACTATCACATATATATCATAATATAACAGATTATCAGACATATCTGGGGTGTCCGGTCTACCCTTCGGTCCTAACGACCGAACTTGGGGACTATTCCCCTTCTACTACCACTATCACATATAACATATCATGCCAATATATAAACATATCATCACATACTGTCAGGCATATCTGGGGTGTCTGACCTACCCATCGGTCCTGGCAACCGAATTCTACTACTATCACATATTCATATCATGCCAACATATAACATATCAGGTAATAGCAAACCTAGATGATATCACAAAGACAATCATCTAACATACAAATCCTACTGGTGGGCCGGCATTGTGGACGTAGACCCACCACTACAGGAAGGTAACTCACCTCGTAGTAGCTGCTGATCTGCATGGAAACTGCCTGTCTACTGCTGCTGCTGCTTCGGAAATCCTCCGGTTGTAATTCCCACAAAACTCTCAGTCAATTACTGCTAACAGTCCTTAGGGTAAAATGACCATTTACCCCTATCCAAGTCAAGAGTCAAGGTCAAAGTCAACTTTTGGTTGACCCGACTCGCCGAGTTGGCTCGCCAACTCGTCGATTCCCTATCCATTCGAATGACCTTAATCTCGTCTGTACTCGTCGAGTTTGGCATTTACTCGACGGGTTTTCCTTCTAAACTGATGTCCAAAAGTCCTTCATCCTACTCGCCGTGTTGTATGAACAACTCGTCGAGTTCATCTTCACTCGAAGAACACTCTACGTTGAGACTCGCCGAGTTGTATGAACAACTCGCCGAGTCTGTTCTTGAGGCAAGAAGATTGCCTCGGACTCGCCAAGTCAGGGATTTGACTCGCCGAGTCCCTCCATGGATGAGTCCGGCTTCCGACTCACCGAGTCCACCCATGACTCACTGCTACTCAGCATACACGAAAAGGGGGGAAAATCAGGGACTCACGACTCGACTCGCCGAGTCGCATGCATGCAGGAACTATACACTCGATTCTGCTTGAATCCAGTGCATACCATTCATAGATCTGGGTTCCTAGGGTTGATTTTTCACGTAAAGTCTCCAACTTTATGTGCATGCATGTTTATTCAAGAGATTTAAGGACTTTAATGGGGTTAGAAGTGTAGATCTAGGCTTGCTCATGACAATGGCCCATAAAGGTTGTAGATCTGAGCTTCTAGAGCTCAGATGTGGTTAGATATGAATGCTAATCGAACCAAGGAGTCCTCTAAACCACAACCAAGCCAATAATGGTTCCAAAAAGTCTTAAAGATGTTCTAATGGAGGTTCACCCATAGAAACAGAAGAAGAGGTCGAGTTTTACCTTACTAATCTATGAAATGGGCTCTCAACTTCTGTTTTCCTCCTTTTCCTTGATCTTTCCTCCTTCTCTTCCTCAAAACTTCAAAGAAACACACACCAACACTCAAATCACAAAGGGGAAGGTTAGGGTTTGGCTAAGGTTGCTCTGAGGATGAAGGGGGCGAGCTTGGGGGCGCATATGATGGTTTAAATAGGGTGCAAACCCTTGAAATTAGGGTTTCATCAGACAGCGGCGACTCGCCGAGTCCAGAATATGGACTCGCCGAGTCGCCAACTTAAACGTGTTCCATATCCCGGCTCTACTCGGCGAGTCGGGCCTACAACTCGCCGAGTCCAAGGCTAAGAATGCAAAATACTTAGATAAATTTTATATACCAGGAACCAGGTGCTACAAATCTCCCCCACTTATTTTAGACTTCATCCTCAAAGTCTGCTGCTCGATCCTGAAACAGCTCGGGGTAATACTCCATCATTTCTTCCACCGGCTCCCAAGTCCACTCCGAACCCTTTCGGTGTTGCCATTGCACCTTCACTAATTCCACCCTCTTGTTCCTCAAATCCTTCGACTTCCGGTCGAGGATTGCGACCGGGCGCTCAATGTAATTCAGGCTGTCATCAACCTGAATATCTTCTAACGGCACCACCGCTGAATCATCCACTAGGCACTTCCGCAACTGGGAGACATGGAAGGTGTTGTGGATCTGACTAAGTTCGGCTGGCAGATCCAGCCTATATGTCACCTTGCCCACCCAGGCTACAACCCTGAATGGACCAATGTATCTCGGGCCCAACTTGCCCCGCTTCCTGAATCGAATAACGCCCTTCCAAGGCGACACTTTCAGGAGAACCATATCCCCGACCTGGAACTCCAGGTTTGATCGACGCTTGTCGGAGTAACTTTTCTGCCGACTCTGCGTAGTCTGAAGCCTACTTCGAACCTGATGGATTCTCTCGGTCGTCTTGAGCACCACCTCTGTGCTCCCCATGACCCTCTGGCCAACTTCACCCCAACATATTGGGGTCCTGCACCTCCGTCCGTACAACATCTCGAATGGAGGACGGTCAATACTCGCGTGGTAGTTGTTGTTGTACGAGAACTCAGCCAAGGGAAGATAGGTATCCCAGCTACCACCGAAGTCTAGCACACACAGCCGCAACATATCCTCCAAAGTCTGGATGGTCCGCTCGCTCTAACCATCCGTCTGTGGGTGAAAGGCGGTGCTAAAATGCAGACGAGTGCCCAACTCGTCATGAAACTTCTTCCAAAACCTGGAAGTGAAACGCACATCTCTGTCTGATATCACTGACACCGGCACCCCATGCCGCACCACTATCTCCCGGATATAGATATCGGCCAACTTTTCGCCCGAGATGCTCTCCTGGATCGGAATAAAATGGGCGCTCTTGGTCAATCGATCCACGATGACCCAAATCAAATCTACTCCTCGCGCGGTCCTGGGAAGCTTTGTGATAAAATCCATCGTAATATCTTCCCATTTCCACAACGGGATATACAACGGTTGCATCTTGTCGTGCGGTCTCTGATGTTCGGCCTAGACCTTCCTACAGGTCAAGCACCGCTCAACGTACCAAGCCACATCCCACTTCATGCAGGGCCACCAATAGTCTAGACGAAGATCCCTAGACATCTTTGTCGCCCCTGGATGAATAGAGAATCGGGATTTGTGCGCCTCCTCCATCAAGATCTGGTGCACGCCTCCATGATACGGCACCCACACCCTACGGTGTAGTGTCAATAATCCTCGGCTATCATAATCGAAGGAGGTGACTTGACCCACTATTCGCTCGCTCTTCCGATGCTCTTCCTTCATAGCCTCCTGCTGAGCTTCCCGAATCTGCTCTAACAGTGGAGTCACCACAGTCATCCTCATACACACATCCCTGATCGTTGCCGCCTTACGGCTAAGTGCATCGGCCACCACATTGGCCTTCCCCGGGTGATAAAGGATCTCACAATCATAATCCTTCACCACATCCAACCACCGACGCTGCCTCATGTTCCAATTCGGCTGATCCATGAGGTACCTCAAACTCTTGTGGTCCGTGTAAATGGTACACCGAACTCCTTAGAGGTAATGTCGCCAAATCTTGAGGGCGAAGACCACCACCCCCAACTCTAAATCATGCGTTGGGGAGTTCGCCTCGTGAGGCTTCAGCTGCCTCGAGGCGTAGGCAATGACATGCCCTCTCTGCATCAATACCGCGCCCAAACCTGAGATAGACACATCACAGTATACCACAAAATCCTCTACACCCTCTGGCAGGGCTAAGATTGGCGCCTCGCACAATCTCTGCCTCAGAACCTAAAACGCTGCCTGCTGCTCAGGCCCCCATCGAAAGACCACGACTTTCTTAGTCAACCGCGTCAGGGGTACGGCTATCTTGGAGAAATCCTGAATGAATCTCCGATAGTAGCCTGCTAATTCTAGGAAACTCAGAATCTCGGATGGAGACTTCGGAACCTCCCATCTCATCACGGCCCCCACCTTGGCCGGGTCTACTGAAATCCCGTTCTGGTTGACAAGGTGCCCAATAAACTGCACCTCGCGTAACCAAAACTCACATTTGGAGAACTTGGCGTACAAGCTCCCTCCTCAAGGTCTCCAAAACCTCTTTCAGATGCTCCTCGTGCTCCTCTTGCGTCTTGGAATAAATCAATATGTCATCAATGAAAACTATCACAGACCGATCCAGCATCGATCTACACACGCGGTTCATGAGGTCCATGAACGCGGCAAGAGCATTGGTGAGCCCAAACGGCATCACCACGAACTCATCATGGCCATAACACGTCCGAAACGCGGTCTTCTGCACATCCTCGTCTCTGACCCTCATCTGATGATAACCCGAATGCAGATCGATCTTGGAGAACCAAGATGCTCCCTGTAACTGATCAAATAGGTCATCAATCCTCGGTAGTGGATAACGGTTCTTCACCGTTTCCTTATTCAGATCCCGGTAATCTATACACATCTATGCGACCCGTCCTTCTTCTTCACAAACAGGATTGGGGCTCCCCAAGGTGAACTGCTCGGTCGAATAAATTCCTTGTCTAGCAGCTCCTGCAGCTGCGTAGACAACTCCTGCATCTTGGGAGGAGCCAACTGATAGGGTGCCTTGGCTATCAGAGCCGCACCAGGAACTAGGTCGATCCTGAACTGTCACACCCCAAAACCAAGAACGGCGGAAACGTTCCGAGGTGGAGGACGTCATGTACAGTATCACAACAGTGTAAAGTAGTAAACAAGCAACAACATCATCCATTGCATTATAAGTAAAGTTTTAATACATGTGTTCTTTCATTGTAATAAGACACCAAAATATGTATAATCAAAATAAAAGACGAGTCTTGTCTGTGCTCCGTCTTCTCAAAAATATGGCCATCATACCTGTCTACTGGTGACCTGAGAATACAAGTTATTTTGAAAGTGAGTATCAACTTAAAGCTGGTGAATTCATTAGTATTTAAGTGTCATTGTCTTGTTTTGAAAAGCTGTTATGAGTGCCATGTAAATCTTTAAATGAAACAGTTGATATAAGTATGAAAAACCCTAGAAAATCCTTTATTTCCTACTAGTATGAAATGTAGTCTTCTACCAAGACCCGAATGTTTTGTAAGTAAAATGATAGTTTTTCCTTTCTATTGACTAATACTAAAAGTACTTAGTCTAACTCTTCGTTTATGTGAATGTATCACAAAATAAAGTAAATAGGAAAAATGTACTAATGTAAGTGTTATCTTTTGGTACTAAGACTAACACAACATCGCGGTAAGCGAAATGTATAACCTAATGAACATCTGAAGATTGTCCAATTGTCCTCTGTAGCAGCAGCAGGGGGTAGGAAGGGTTAGTCTCGTAATCGATGTTCCTAATATAAGTAATAACCTTAGACCTCCGTAGATGGTCATCAACCTTTGTAGAGAACAATAGGCTCGAGGAATGGTTAGTCTCGTAGCTGTAGACTAATATAAGTAATAACCGTAGGCATCCATAGATGTTCATCAACCACTGGTGCTAATTAGTTGGGATTCGGAATGGTTAGTCTCGTCTAGATATCCCGTTGAACTGGGATAGGCAGGATAATTTACACAGAAGGTACTAATAAATCATCCTCGTAAATCGAGATACAATTATGCATGTAAGTGTATACAGGTAAATGTATCTACGTAAGGTTACTCATGTAATGTATTCATGTAAGGTATTCATGTAAGTGTATCCATGTAAGCATACTCATGTAAGTCTATTCATGTAACATGTAATGTATAGCATAGACTCATGAATGAACTGACTCTGATGTAATTCCTTGTAATAGGAATAATGTTTTGTATCTTCTAATTATCCCTATGATAATTAAATAGACTGTAATTGGTTGTTCAAGCAGGTTTATACACCCTTGCTACACACGAGTGTGGGAAACTGAATGAAGGAATGAAAACTATACCATCAATACACATATAAGAACATAGGCATTTAAGTGTAGTTTTGCTCAATAAGGTAAAAATGGCTTTGTAAGACATCTAAGAGTTTTGAAACAATAATAAAAGTGACTTGATGTCATTTTAAATAAACATTTCAAAAGTAATACATTTGATAACAAAGTAATTTTAAGATATAAAACCATTTCATGCATCACATTTTGTAGTATGTGAAATATGTTGGGTGAAAACACAGTTATAAAATACATATGAGTGATTTAAAAACATGATGTTTTCTACTTGTATTCCCCCCCCCCCCCATTAAAGCATTTAAAATCATTTAAAACATTGATTAAGGGGTATGAACTCACCTGTAGATGGTGGTTTGGATGAACTGAACGGTGTCGGATTGTTAGGTGTCAAGTGAGGACTTGTGCACACACTATGACCCTAATGAACATATAATCACACATATATGCACCCAATTAGTCTTAAACTACTCATTGTAAATGTTAAGACATCCTAGGACATGGTAAACACTTTATATAAGTGTTATAAGCCCTAAGGATTGCATCTAAGTTGTTGTGGGACAAGGCACTTGGGTTTAGGGTTCCAAAGGACCCTATACATGAGTTTACTCTTCCATAAACTTCACACTAGGAGTTTACGGTCATAAACCCTTGTGTTTACGGCCGTGAACTCCTAAACTTGGTGTTATTTTTGTGTTTTGAAGTTCTAAATGATCCCTAGAAGTATTCCAACTTGGTGGTTAAATTCTTAGAAGGGTTTAGGGCACTAATACACTCCTTTGAGGAGTTTACGGCCCCAAGGCCAATTCCTTTGGATTTTATGGCCGTAAACTCACATGGAAGGGGTGTTTTTATGCTTTCAAGTCCCAAGCTCATGTAGGATAGGTTCTATACATTTATCTAAGGCTAATGAAGGCCTTAGGCACACATTGGCGCCCTTCTTTCATGTTTACGGCCCAAGAGCCTTTTCCCTTAGAGATTACGGCCGTAATCTCTCTTTGGGAGGGGTTTATGATGTTTTAAGGTCCCTCAAATAACTAGGGGTAAGTCTAGGTAATTGTCCAAAGCTTTAGGAGTGCTAAAAGCACTCTTTGGTCCTTGTTTTTGGAGTTCACGGTCTAAGATCTTCTTGGGTCGTGAACACCTAAACTTTGGTGTTCTTGGGGTGATTTCAAGTCATATACACTCTATTATACAATCCTAAGGTAGTTACACATCACGGGGAAAGGCTAGACATCATTTCGGGAGTTTACCGCCTAAGAACACCTTGGGGAGTAAACTCCTAAATCTAGTTGGTTCGCTATGTAATCTATGTTATTAACACATTATAAGCTATATAACACAACTAGGGAGAGGTACTCACGATTTGGGATGAAAACCCGAAGATCCGTGAGAGAGAAAATGGCTTTTCTCTAGTTGTAAATGTAAATAATGAATGAAATTGTTTCAGAATTCTATTTATAGTCCTGAGATTTTTGGCAGAAAATATTTTATTCCCGAAATGATCTCTAATATAATAGAGTTTTGGAATAACAGGGTCACACAAAACCCTAGTGCATCCACTCTCCTGATATCTCCTGAAGTGTAAACCCTGAATTACTCAAACTTATACGGAAAAGTCTGAAAATTTACTGTGACTGTTATAACTTCTATTAAAGTGATATTGTTTGTACAGAATGGAAATTTCGGGTTGTCACATGAACTCTACCTGTCGCTCTGGAGGTATCCCAGGAAGCTCCTCTAGGAACACATCTGCGTAGTCTCACACCACTGGAACCTCGCTCACCGCCGCCTTACCCGTCTCCCGGGTGTCCATTACGTACGCGACATATCCCGCGCAGTCCTACTGAAGGTAGCGCCTAGCTCTCGCTGCTGAACATACTGTGGGTCCACGCTGTGGCCTTTCTTCGTAGATCACCAACTCTCCCCCACTTGGGGTCCTGATCCGCACTAGCTGCTATGCGCAATCTATCACCCCCCATTAGGGCTCAACCAATCCATGCCTATAATCACCTTGTTCCCCCGCAATGGGATGGGAACCAAATCCACCAAATAGCGCTCCTCAAATAACCTTAGAACACAATCCCTGAATACTGCTGATGCTCGCACCGATCGATCATCGGCAATATCTACCTCTAAAGGGCAATCCAACATGCCTGAAGACTCAGTAAACCTCTTGCTAAGCGCAAGGGAAACAAATGACCGGGTGGCACCCAAGTCGAACAACACCTGAACTGGGATACCGTTCACATGGAACGATCCTAACGCATAACACATGGCACATATCAATATCATAACATCATATAAATAAAATAGAGGGAAAGAATCACACCCGTCACCACATCAGGTACGGCGCGTGCCTCCTCGGTAGTCAGCTGAAATGCCCGGCTCCTCACCACTGGAGCCTCTGCCATGTCCTGCCGGCCATCAGTAATCCGCAGGGTAGCTGGAGCTGGCGCCTTTACTGGCACTGATGCTGTCAACTGGGGGCAATTGGCCTTCTTGTGGCTCCTCTGGTGGCAGTGGAAACACAGCAACTCAGACATCTGTATCACAGGTGCAGGGGCGGTACAATCCCTGCTGAAATGCCCCATCTTGCCGCACTTATAGTAGCCCGACGATCCCAGTCTACATGCCCCCTCATGAGGCCTGCCGCATTTCCTACAGCGGCTCGGTCCTGACTAGCCTTTCGGCCTACCATCTGGTCCCTTGGGCTTCTTCCCCGAAGCCCCTCCTGCCTGTCCCTCCTCTGTCTTCCTCTTCTGGATGTGCTCCAGATCTATCTCCCTCTCCCTCACCTTGGCAATCATAGAGTCCAACGTAGGGCAAGCTGAAAAACTGACATGCTCTCGAATATCAGCTCAGAGCATGTCATGGTAGCGGGTCCTGCTCATGTCCTCATCACCCCATACTGGGGCACCAACAATGCCCTCTCCCGGAACTTAGCGGTGATCTCCGCCACAGTCTCCGTCGTCTGCCTCATATCTAAGAACTCCCTGGCCAGCTGCTGAAGCTTGACCGCCGACGCAAACTCTGCCCTGAACCTGGTCGCGAAGTCCGACCAGGTCATAGCCTCGACAACCGACGCTCCCAACGAGTCACCAACGGACACCCACCAATCCCTAGCTCGATATCGTAAACACCCTGTTGCAAACCTCACCTTCGACCCCTCAGGGTACAAGCTAATCAACTGTGCAGACTCAATGTCTGCAATCTATCGCCTGGCAACTATGGGGTCCTTCGCCCCGTGAAAATTCGGCACACCACTGCCCCTGAAGTCCTTGAAGGACAGTGTGCGAGATCCCGACTAGCCAGATGCCATGTCGCTCCTGAATGCCCTGAGGCGATCCTCCATTAACTCAACTATCCCTTCCTTGATCGACCCGAAGATAATGGGGTCGACTCAAGGATGCCTCTGGTGATCTCTGACGCGATGAACTCGCGTAGCCCCTCATCTACTGGCTCGGAACCTGATCCCGAACCCGATCCCTCTCCTGTACTGCCAACTGCTGGCCTCGAGCGTAGTACCACCGTTCTGAAGTACACAAATAATAATCGTTAGCGATACTGATACCTCTGGAGGGATCACACCTACTACAAGTTCCCTGGTCTTATCTTGGCCTTCCTCGTTTCGGGTACGGATCCTCTGCTTTCAGTAGTACGGGCCCATACTACCTTCCACATCTATCCGTACCTTCTCCAAGGACTGCCTTGACTCCACCAGATCTCTTTTACTACCGCTGATCACCACTATAATCATCCTAGGCTTGCCCTAGGGAAATCTCTAACTCCACCCTACCCGGTCCTCAGCTGCTGAAGGCCTCCTTGTAATGCCAATTAGCCATTACCTGAATACCATCACATGTGGTGAGGCTCAGATAATCCTTCGAGTAACAGACTCGACTCTACAACAGTTAGACTCAGACGAGAGCTGCGCAATAGGGCCAAATCCAGCACTCTAAGATTATTCAACCCTGATCACATGTGACGTGACGTATTCACCTAATGTCTAACTTCCATCACTCAGAGTCCCACGAAGCACAAAGCAAGCAACATTCAGACAAAAGGGAACAATCTCAAGTAAATATGTCCTCATAGAGAGAAACTGAACTAGCATACAATGCTAAACTCATACTATCAGGCATAACCTAAACAGGCTATCCTACTGCTGTCTACTCAATTCTAGCATGCAGTGTTTCATACACTGAAGCACATAAAGCAGGCACATAAGGCATCACTACTAGATCCTTAGTCCTATTCTAGCATGCTGTTCTATTGAAACTGATAAACATAACATAAGCTTGTATGGGTACTTTGGGGAATACTTACTTGAGCTCGGCCGGTCGCGCACATCACACACTTCGTTCCTTCTTAAAACTCTTTACTTAGCTTTTTTTAGGAAATATTTTATTCTTTAAAATCTTTTAATCCCTTGATTTGAGTTCAGACACCCCCGAAGGTGTGTCTGAATCCCTCAAACCAGGACTCTGATACCAACTTGTAACACCCCAAAATACGAGCCAAAAAATTCATTTTTAAAACATATACTTTGCAAAACATTAGAAATAAAACATTCACCGATCATATCATTTCATAAAAGATGTCGTGTGTTTGGAAACCATTTTATAAAACATAATAATGTCAGAGTACAAATCCCCAGGAAGATCTCATAGTGCAGAATACAAAGCATGTATGTGATGTGCCACTACCGCGCCAGCTCCTTCCCCTTCGAAGAAGAGGTACCTGAAACCAAAACTATAAACTGTAAGCACGAAACTTGGTGAGTTCCCCCATCGTACCACATACCATACAATCACATATCATACATACTGCCAGGCAATTCTGGGGTGCCCGACCTACCCGGTACGGCCATTCTGGGGTGCCGACCTACCCGTGTCAAGCCATTCTAGGGTGCTGACTACCCATGTCCAGCCATTCTGGGGTGCTGACTACCCTTTGGTCCTAACGACCAATCCTCGGGGACTATTTCACCCCCTACCGCTACTATCACATATATCATAATATAACAGATTATCAGACATATCTGGGGTGTCCGATCTACCGTTCGGTCCTAACGACCGAACTTAGGGACTATGCCCCTTCTACTACCACTATCACATATAACATATCATGCCAATATATAAACATATCATCATATACTGTCAGGCATATCTGGGGTGTCTGACCTACCCTTCGGTCCTGACAACCGAATTCTACTACTATCACATATTCATATCATGCCAGCATATAACATATCAGGTAATAGCAAACCTAGATGATATCACAAAGATAATCATCTAACATACAACTCCTACTGGTGGGCCGGCATTGTGGCTGTAGACCCACCGCTACTGGAAGATAACTCACCTCGTAGTAGCTGCTGATCTGCGTGGCAACTGCCTGTCTACTGCTGCTGCTGCTTCGGAAATCCTCTGGCTGTAATTCCCACAAAACTCTCAGTCAATTACTGCTAACAGTCCTTAGGGTAAAATGACCGTTTACCCCTATCCAAGTGAAGAGTCAAGGTCAAAGTCAACTTCTGGTTGACCCGACTCGCCGAGTTGGCTCGCCAACTCGTCGAGTCCCTATCCATTCAAATGACCTTAATCCCGTCTCTACTCGTCGAGTTTGGCATTGACTCGACGAGTTTTCCTTCTAAACTGATGTCCAAAAGTCCTTCATCCTACTCGCCGAGTTGTATGAACAACTCGTCGAGTTCATCTTCACTCGAAGAACACTCTACGCTGAGACTCGTCGAGTCTGTTCTTGAGGCAAGAAGATTGCCTCGGACTCGCCAAGTCAGGACATTGACTAGCCGAGTCCCTCCATGGATGAGTCCGGCTTCCGACTCACCGAGTCCACCCATGACTCACTGCTACTCAGCATACACGAAAAAGGGGGGAAAATCAGGGACTCGCGACTCGACTTGCCGAGTCAGAAGAACGACTCCCGAGTCGCATGCATGTAGGAACTATACACTCGATTCTGCTTGAATCCAATGCATACCATTCATAGATCTGGGTTCCTAGGGTTGATTTTTCACGTAAAGTCTCCAACTTTACGTGCATGCATGCTCATTCAAGAGATTTAAGGACTTTAATGGGGTTAGAAGTGTAGATCTAGGCTTGCTCATGACAATGGCCCATAAAGGTTGTAGATCTGAGCTTCTAGAACTCAGATGTGGTCAGATCTGAAGGCTAATCGAACCAAGGAGTCCTCTAAACCACAACCAAGCCAATAAATGGTTCCAAAAAGTCTTAAAGATGCTCTAATGGAGGTTCACCCATAGAAACAGAAGAAGAGGTCGAGTTTTACCTTACTAATCTCTGAAATGGGCTCATAACTTCTGTTTTCCTTCTTTTCCTTGATCTTTCCTCCTTCTCTTCCTCAAAACTTCAAAGAAACACACACCAACACTCAAATCACAAAGGGGAAGGTTAGCGTTTGGCTAAGGTTGCTCTGAGGATGAAGGGGGCGAGCTTGGGGGCGCATATGATGGTTTAAATAGGGTGCAAACCCTTGAAATTAGGGTTTCATCAGATAGCGGGGACTCACTGAGTCCAGAATATGGACTCGCCGAGTCGCCAACTTAAATGTGTTCCATATCCCGGCTCTACTCGGCAAGTCGGGCCTACAACTCGCCGAGTCCAAGGCTAAGAATGCAAAATACTTAGATAAATTTTACATACCAGGAACCAGGTGCTACACATTTACACTAGTGATTTATATCTCCTTAATCTCTCAGTGTAATGTAACTTCACATCGTCACCTGTGATACAAGTAGACTGAGTGGGTCAGGTTGGGAAACCTGTTGAGTACATAGGGTTTTCAACCCACAATAATATAATTATTATGTTTAATCATCAAACAATTAACCCAATTACCCATCCCCATTATCTTCTTTAATCTTAAGGATCTACCCTAAGAATCAACTATTTCTCGTTCATTCATTCCTAAGGAATAGGTACGAAGTCCATCGTTGTCAATGAAACAGCTGTCAAGCACAGCTGCTAGTTCTATCACTTAGGTGCACCTGCCATAGTTGTGACATCCTATATGAGGCGCTTCTGCCGGTATTGTCCTTTAGACACTACTGTCAAGGTTATAATGTTCTCTATTAGGCGCAGCTGCTGATATTATCCTTAGAGCGCAGCTGCTAGGATGTTTATCGTAGATCAACAACATCTACAAGTTGTGGCGCAGCTACCAGTGCTCATCTATAGGGTACTAGGTCCATTGCTGCCAATGTTCACCTATAGGGCACTAGGTCCATACCACTAATATTCCTCTATTTCAGCTTTCACCCTTCATCCTTCATCTACCCATGTTTTTCCCAACATATTTTGTAGATATAAAAATACGTATACAGTTTAAAACATTTAAAACATGTATAAAAATCTCTCACCCAGCATAGACAGCAAGTATTCAGACAATATGCACACATAACACGTAATTTATATTAAATACTTCATATCTATGTGTAAGATGAAAGTAACTATGCACTCACCTGGGAAGGTGGTGACTCGGCACTCGGACATCACTTCGTTACTCTTAAAACAATTATCCCTTGACGAAACCTAGTATCATTGCCACTAGAGTTTAGTCTAACGTTTGACGAGACTAATTTAATAGTCTAGCTATTATTGTTATTATATAAGTGTTAAACAATACTTATATAACCCATAATAATAGCCCAAATACTCCTTATAAGGTCCTAATAACATTACTATATTGAAACATAAACTATACTAAAGATAGGATAGGTATAACTCACTTACAGCGGGTTTTTCGCAAAACCGGGCTTCACTGGAGCAGCGTTCCCGAGCCGAAAGGCTCTTTTCTCGGAGCCTTCGGGCGCTCCGGGGCTTCCGCCTCGTGCTAGGGAGTTACCCTAGGCTTTGGGGGGGGGGGGGGGGGGGTTAGGGAGGCTTAGAGAGAGAGGGAGAGAGAGAGTTTAGAGAGACAAAGAAGTGGGGAAAGGTGTGGGAAATGGAGGAACCCGGAACCTCTATTTATAGGCTGAATTCCTGATGGACTCGCCAAGTAGGAGGACCTACTCGCCGATTTGGGGCATGTGGCAGCCTTCTGGTGGTGTCACATGTTCAATTCTGGTGGTGCCACGTCACCCCCTATCGCGTATCAGCCTTCAAACTTAGAAAAATCATAACTCTCGCATACGAGCTCTGTTTTCAATGTTGTTTTTTTCAACGCGTAGGTAAAATCAATATCTACAACTTTCATTTAGACTCCATCGGCTAATTCTCGACCGATCTCAAATTTAACAGTAGGAGGCGTTTAGACTGTTAAATGACCATGAAGAATTCGTAATTTCTTCATACGGAATCCGTTTTCGTCTATCTTTTTACCGTTGAGTTCCTATTAATGAGATTTTCAACTCTCATTTAGGTCGCGTAAGCCAAAAACTGCTCGAACTAAAATTCGAGTTTCGGGCTGTGCACTGCTAAGCCAAATCTTAGAAAATTCATAACTTCCTCATACGAAGTCAGATTTGGGCGTTCTTTTTTTGTATGTTATCGGTTTAACATATATTACAACTTTTGTTTAGATTGCTAAGGCTAAAAGTCGCTCCATCATAAATTTACTATTTACGCTTCCCGGTGTCGTGCCGGTTTTGCCGTAAAACTTCGACGAACCATAACTTCTTCGTTATAACTCGGATTTCGGCGTTCTTTATATGTACGGAAACCTTGAGACATATTCTACAACTTGGTTAAGACTATTTATTATAAATAATCTTTTGCCGAAAAGTCATTTTCGACACTTATTGTCTCTAAATAGACTAGCCAGGATCTACGGGCGTTACAAACTGAGTATCCTAACCCTTTCATGATGACATCCATTTCATGAACGAAAAACTCTTCTATATCCACCATATCAACATATGTCACCATTCCATCAATGTAGTTGACATCTAGAAACTTTGTGAACTCACCCCATGTTGTAGCTTGGTGGTAAACAATATAGGGTGTCCATCTCTTAAAACAAGAACAAAAAAGAAGTTTCGGATGAGAGGATTTCACATAAAAAATTCAACTTAGTGAGTAAAATAAAAAAATACATACCATATGTAACCCTTGCGTTGAATGGTGTCTTATACAACCTTACGTTCTACATTGGTATTTGCATTCACTGATCAACTTGTCTGATCGAAGCTCGCAACCTGAAACTAGGATTAGGGTTCTTGATCCTCACTTAATGACGCGCGAAGCTGAACAAACTAACTATCTAATTAGGACTATAAATGTGAGTACAATTGATGCTTTTATCCGTATGGTGGTAAGGGAAAATACGTATGAGGGTTTTGTTAATTAAATAAAGGGAATGATGAAAATACCCTCCCTTTGACGAGTCAAATGGATGTTAATGGGGGAAAAGTGACGACAATTAAGGGTTTGAACCAAAGTGGCAACAAAATGAAAACCTTGGGGCCATGAGTGCCAGTCCAAACCTTTTTGGCCCAAAGTGACAATTTCCACCTAATCACAAGGACCATTCTTGCAATTTATTCTAAAATATAATAACCAATTAAACCTTTGCTTCAAAAACCATTGAGTAATATTTTATTGATTTGAACCGTATATTATCAGAATTAAATTTTCAAAAACCGATTCTTCTCACGAATCGACCTAAAAAAATTTAATTCACAACTGTAAGCATAAATATTAGTAATTTCTCCAATATACCACATATTCCATCATACGTACAATAGATCCACACTATTGTTACATTGTATTTATTTGATATATGTTTAATGCAATTTAAGGGAAATACAAACGAAGTTGTTACTTGTTAGATATCAATATAAATAAGGTTTTAGGGTGTTATCATTAGGGCCGGCCCTGAACACATGCGGGGTGTGCGATCGTATAAGGCATATGTCGTCACTAATCTATCGCTAATCCGTTCACTATCCATCATTACTTTTTCACTAATATGTCGGTATTATGTCCTTATTCGTTGCAAATCTAAAATTTTAGAGAACCATTTTTCATTTTGTTTTTCGCACATGACTTTCAAAATTAACAAACCGACCATAATTATCATTAGAACAAATATGAGGTTTTCAAGTAACCATTAAATGTAAATTCGAAGTACTTGCACCAACAATCTAGATATTTTGGGGTTTTGGGGGCACACTTACTAAAAAGACATATGTTTAATTAACGTAATTTTATCAAAATTGCTCTCTAATAATTTAGGTGTTTATATTGATGAAGTTTGTCTTTTTAGCTACCATGTATGTTATGTGTAGTGTAGTTCTTATATATGGTTCACTTGAGAAAACTACCCGACCATCAAAGAGATGCAAGTTTGGCGTTTGAGTTAAACGAGTATTTTTTGTAGTAGTTAAACCTGAATAATACTTTTTTTAGCAATTTTGAAACTTAATTACCATCCTAAGTCATTTTTTTATTGTAAGTGTGATATTTGTGAGATACTATCATACTAACTTATTATAAATTAAGTTACAAAGAAAATATACCACATCTATATAAGTATATGAAAGATGATATGCTTCTCTACTAACATTAACGTGGCAATGGAAACTTTCCAAAACAAGCATACATTTTAAATTGACTGTCATTATTAAAGAGCCATTGAGATATAAGAAGGGCTACAAATTTAAGTTTTGTCATTTAATAGAGAGCCATTGAGATATAAGAAGGGTTACTAGTATTAGCTGGTTTAAGTTTACTAAATGTCATTCAAAAGTCACAAACTCGGCACTTATAAAAATAATGCATATATATTAATACAACCAAAACCAAAGTAAACAAAGAATTAGAGTGAAGATCTGCATTATAAACATTTATAAAAAATGAATTGATAATTGAATTTGTTTTACAGAATCATAAACTATATAGTTCTGGGATATAAAATATTTAAATTAACAAACAAATAACTTTAAATTATTATTATTGTTTAGAATGATTTGAATGTAATATTAAATATTTGTTATGTGACTACGATTGAAAACGAGATCAAATGTGATATTTACAGGTAATTACTGACTGAAAGGAATAATTTATTTAGTGATTATGACAAGAAAAATAAAATCACTCAGGAGACAACTAATTATTCTTGGTAATAAACAAAATATTAATGGAAATTTAATAGGAAACTATTATTTAAGAAAAAAACAACAATAAAAGAGGCAGGCATATGCATATCCATGTGGGAGAATTTAAGTAAAAATGGCCATAGATACTTCCCATGTACCTTCCTCTCCAACAAAACACTCCTTTCTTTATTATTATCGCAATTATTTTTATTTTCGCTTTTTTGGACTTATTATGCAGAAAGGTTGGAGCCACATCATCGCATGTGGACCCAATATCATCTTCTTCTTTATTTATATCAATTGACACTGATAAACCCTAGCTATCCACCGTCAATTTCCCTAACGTCTCTATCTACATTCTAGATCTCCTTCACGCATTTCAAACTTTCAGCGTTTCCCACTCCTCCAACAGTGTATCATTGAGTTTCTCAGAGCAATTTATGGCTTCCGCTTGCGTAAATAGCATCGGGTTGTCGCCTGAGAATATATTGGAACGTTCACAGACTTACTCTTCATACGGTTGGTTGAAGCCTCGTTTCTCGTTAGGCCGTGAAATCACAGATGGAGATACATCCAAATCCAAGACAAAGAGGTTTTCTTCTCCGGCGAAGGAGCTTGCAGATCTGCCCGAGGAATCAGATCCAAACGAGTTTGATGGTTTTCAGTTCAGTCTTGAAGATCCGGTTATGATGCTTCCCGCCGACGAGTTGTTCTCCGACGGTAAACTTATTCCGCTGCATTTGTCAGTGATCCGCCAGGAAGTTGCTTCGTCGACAACAACGGTAATGTCCTCTCCAGATACTCCGAGGTCTCACCGGAGAATGGACGACGCCTTTGCTTCCGATCCCTACTTGCTTTCCCCTAGGGCGCCGAGATGTTCGAGCAGGTGGAAAGAGCTTCTCGGTTTCGGAAAGCTTTACCAAAGCAGCAACAACAATGCTAAACAAGACAACAACAAACAGACATCGTTAGCGTCTTCGCACAACGCGACCGGAGCAACAAAGTCTATTAGACATTTTCTTCACAGAAGTTCAAAATCTTCAAACGATTCGTCGGTTAACCTTCCGTTACTCAGGGATACAGATAACGAATCTGTGTCTGTCTCTTCACGTCCATCTCTTTCTTCCTCTTCTTCCAGTCACGATCTCGACGATCTTCCCCGTCTCTCTCTGGATTCCGATAAGCCTGGGAAAGTGAACTTGCACGCAAACCCTAGCAGTCGTCCAAAAACTAGAATGGTAAAAACGAGGACACAGTCAACGGAATCAAGAGCATCAACGCGCGTTGGCCGAAGCACGATGCGTCGTTCATCGGACTCCGCAATCACCACCGCCCGTGGCCTGTCAGTCGATAGTCCACGAATGAACTCCTCAGGAAAAATCGTTTTCCATAGCTTGGAGCGAAGTTCGAGTAGTCCAAGTAGCTTAATCGGTGGACCTAGATTCAAACATAGAGGAATGGAGAGGTCATATTCCGCCAATGTCAGAGTCACACCGGTTCTAAACGTTCCGGTTTGTTCCCTTAGAGGTTCTTCCAAGTCCGGCAGTATGTTTGGGTTTCCGATATTCTCCTCGCAGCAGAAACGGGAATGTTCTAGCAGTACAAGTAGTAACGGCGGAGCAAACCGTAGTCAACGATTCACCGGAAAGTCTCGAACAGATTGTTCTTAATTCAGCGTTCAGTAATTGGTATAATTTGATCCTCTTGATAACTGTTTTCACTTTTTTTTAGTGTTCGGAGTCCATCACCTGCAGCAATCAATCAATGGCGTTAGCTTAGGATAGCTTTAGGCATCTAGCTCTAGCATATGTTCCATTGCATTTTAACTTTCTCTTTTTGTTGAATCATCATGTACCTATTTTTGTTGATTTCTTCCCACCGCTAATTCCTAATGTTAGAATCAGATTCTTCCCAGTCTTCAAACATAACTTTTTTTTTTTTTTTTTTTTTTTTTTTTTTTTTTGTAATTTAATAATGAAACGTTTGTTTGATAAATGTGGTTACTGAATGTAAAATATAATGTTGTCGGTAAAGGAATCTGGTTTAATATACTATAATAATTTGGATATATGTAATTTAAAAGAGGCATGTTATCTCAGCTGGTTTTTGCCAGACGAGATAATTAAAAGTACAAATTCATTGAATAAATAATTGACGATTATTTTGTGTATTAAAATAATAATTAAAACAGTTTTGTAGTATGTGAAATGATGGTGACACTTTATACGAATATAAATAGTGTCAGGCAGTGTTGCCGGTGACAGCTTTGCTTTGCTGCGTTGCCTCTGCCCCAGCCCGGCAGCCCCCTATCTCCACCATCCGCCCCCTGTTGGCTCTTGCCTCTTCCTTTTATTCACCTCCGGACAAAACAACTTCAAAATTATTTTATTGCAAGATAATAACCCATTTTATTATATTTCGATTTAATTTCATTTACTTGTTTATAAGACTAATAAAAATTATTTTATTGCAAGATAATAACCCATTCTATTATATTTCGATTTAATTTCATATGCTTGTTTATAAAACAAATATGGCAATGCCTTGTACATGTTAAAATAGGATAATTACCGGAACGACCACTTTTCTGTATAATGAAATTATCAAAATTTTCAGAAAATGTAACATGGACAATACCTATTTGAATCCGATCTTGAAATTATATAAATAATACAACAACGGCCATTTTATTGTTTCGTAGCTGGATTTCTGTTTAACATTATTGAAACTCAGTTCATTAATTATATTGTGTTGTCTATTGCTTATACTTAGGCATCAGCAATTATTTTATGAAGAACATATTCAATGAACAAGTTTGGAAATTGATCAGATTTTTGAATTCGTAAGAAGTATGTTATTTTTTGTGATTTTGTTATAGCGTTATGTCTTTCACAACCTATGCTATCAATAGCGCGCTATAGCGGCCTTATAGCGTTTTACGGTGTTATTAAACCGTTATTTTAAAATAGCATTTACGGATAACGGTGACGCTATTACAACGCTATTGACCGCTATTTACCGTGAACCTCATCAGCGTTATAGCGACGCTACACTCGCTTTTACAATTTCATACATATTGGACTACTTTGACAAAGAAAAAAACGATTATGTGTTATTTCAGTATTAAATCTTTATTTTTTTTTTTAACTATTCCACAACATTTTTTTTTGTCTTAATATGTCCAAATAATAAATATAATTAATTACAAACTGCAAAACAACAAATGACAACTTCCTTTTTTCGTCTGTTTCAGTATTTAGACATCACGAACGACTTGAGTTGCGATGACATTTTGACACTTTTTAGTTTCCATATTACTATATTAGAATATTATATATAGATTATGTTATGTTTTTATATGATTTGTTATGATATTAATTATATATAGTATTAATAATCTAATATATAAATTTTGTATAAATATATAATATAAATTATACATAATATTAAAAACCGCTATACCATTGCTATACCACCGCGATAACCGCGATTTCAAATAGCGACATGTAACCGCTATTGAAATTTCAACAGCGATAATTGCTTAGTTCACGACACATTCGACCTTAATTTGTAAAATCTTATCTGGGTCTACAATAAGGAATATGTTGACTCCACTACACCAACATAAATTTAGGAAAGGGATAATGACTTAAAAGGGTAATATATTTTTTGATTTGTACACATTTAATCACTGACTTTTATTTTCGTCCATATTTACCCCTTCAACTTGTTAAACTATACACATTTAGTCCTTATGACCAGTTACACCAGGTTAGCCGGTAAAAATGACTTAATAGGGTAATATATTTCTCACTTTGTGCATATTTAGTCCTTAATATTTTTGTACATATTTAGTCTTTAATATTTTTTTTGTTACAAAATAAGTCATTTTTGTTTTTGTACTCGTTTAGTACTTATGAATGATTTCTTTAGGTTTTTCTCACGACATCTTACGCGGGATAGCCATATAGTGGTGGGATAGGTTGAGGTGGTCATTCTATATGTTGTAGGCCAAGATACCTTGTGTAGGATGACTTTAAGGTGTAGGCACGGAGGCTCGAGAAGAGCTGTCGGGTTAAGGCGGCATGCCGACAAACCCTGGGTATTCTAGTCTAATGACTGATTGGACCTGTTGCATGTTGCCATTCTAGTCTGATAACTGATTGAGACAAGGTATTCCAATCTGATGAGTGTGGCTCGTTATGCATGATAATACGTTTGTTGTATCGAGTATTTTAGGAAAAATTCACTAAACTTTATGCTTACCCAGTTGTTTATGTTTTCAGGTTCTATCGTTGATCGTGGAAAGACGAATGCATGATTGTACACACTCATCAATAGTATTGAGGATTCCGTGTTTCTTATATTACTTTGATTTTCGATAAATGTATTTTGAAATAACCGTTTTTTCTTAATAATGGATTTATAGTTAGGGATTTATAATTCGAGAAGAGCTGTCGGGTCAAGGCGGCATGCCGACAAACCCTGGGTATTCTAGTCTGATGACTGATTGGACCTATTGCATGTTGGCATTCCAATCTGATAACTGATTGGGACAAGGTATTCCAATCTGATGAGTGTGGCTCGTTATGCATGATAATACGTTTGTTGTATCGAGTATTTTGGGAAAAATTCACTAAATTTTGTGCTTACCGAGTTGTTTATGTTTTCAGGTTCTATCGTTGATCGTGGAAAAACGAATGCATGATTGTACACACTCATCAATAGTATTGAGGATTCCATGTTTCTTATATTACTCTGATTTTCGATAAGTGTATTTAGAAATAACCGTTTTTTCTTAATAATGGATTTATAATTAGGGACTTTTTCCTTATTTAAAAATGAAAATTTTTGGTTGTGAAAATGAGACGTTACACATAAACATCAACAGCCACACACACTTCATCAATGATTGTCCAACGTAAGATATCGTGAGAAAAACCTAAAAAAAATTATTCATAAGTACTGAATGAGTACAAAACAAAAATGAATTATTTTGAAACAAAAAAATATTAAGGACTAAATGTGTACAAAAATATTAAGGACTAAATGTGTACAAAATGAGAAATATATTACCATATTAAGTCATTTTTCACAGCTAACTTGGAGTAACCGGTCATAAGGACTGAATGTGTACAATTTAACAAGTTGAAGGGGTAAATGTGGACGAAAAAAACTCAGTGACCAAATGTGTACAAATCGGAAAATATATTACCCTTTTAAGTCATTATCCCTTTAAGAAACATCTCTCATCTCATAAGGACGCTTAAGGCAAGAGTACTGAGTGTAAAAGTCTTTTGTATATTGGTATTCTAGTATAGAATATCTAAGTCTCATATATAAAGTGTTTGGACCATACAAATCTAAACTTACTTAAAACATGGATGCACATGATGCTCATGTAAGAAGTCAAATGTATCACAATTATTGCAAATTATTCAAAACTAGATGTAAGACCTGTGTACTATACAAATTGATTAAAAAAACAAAGTTAAATATCAATATTTAAATAGTAAACATTTTTTAAAGTAACATTTTAAAGTAAATACAAACAAAATAATGAATATGTAGTTTAATCTATACTATAAAAAACTATTGATATATTTTAAAATAATTGTGTTGAATATGAAAGTGTAAACATTAAACACTTTTTAAAGTAACTTTCGAAATAGATACAAATGAAATGATGATAAGTAGGTAATTGAATCTATGCTCATAAAAAACTATTGACATATTGTAAATAATTGTTATGAATCATAAATTTCTAAAGACTTCTTTAAATACAATATTATATGTTTTTTATTCCTAAGTTTACCATCATTGTCTAAAATTAATATCTTTAATCTGTCTTTGGTTTTAACTACGTACAATGCAACATACAACTGTCCATGAGTGAAGTTGTCTAAAAAACAACTCCACTTTTGATAGCAACTATCCTTGGCGTAATACATTAATTAGTAAACCGAACAACAATTTATAACATAAAAATAAGGACGAAAAGTCAAATAAATTGCATGAAAGACAAATAAATATCATTTAGCGTGGTGGAAATATCATTAGATCTTCTTTTATCAAAATATAGTTTTCTCTGTTTTCTTTTAGCATAATTAGATAAAGGGCTTCTGCAAATTAAAATTGGAAGTAGATTTTTCATAAAATGTAACATCCGTTTCATAGGTACTTGTAATGACTCAAAATCCCAATAAATTTAAACATTTAAAAACAACCCATAGTCATAATTTGTTTACAAAACCATTGTTTCCAAATTGTTTATCAATATCTGAGTATCCCAAAATCATAAAACCATAAAACAGAGGATGTGTACCAAAATCATAAAACCATAAAACAGAGGATGTGTATGGTTATGCCTTCACCTTCCCGCGATCATCATAAATACTTGAAACAATAAAGAAAAATAATAAGCCAAAGCTTAGTGAGTTCCCCCCAAAGTACCACCACACAAGCTGATAACATATACAAACAAACATGTCGAGTCCAATCAACCATTGGGTTGGATTACCTTAGGCCTAGTCAACCTCCGGGTCTAGTTATTCTCGGGATGGAATACCCCAGGTTGGAATGCCAATATACAACAGGTCTAGTCATCCTCGGGATGGAATACCCTCAGACCCAATCAACCATCAGGTTGGAATGCCCCGGTCTGTTGGCTTACGCACATAACAGTAAATCCTTAACTACAAACCAAAATATGTACACATATAATAGATAAACATATAACCGACCAACAAACTATCCGATAGATCACTACAACATAACGACATACTATCACAGAGCAAGATGTCCAATCCAATGGGCCGACCTTGGTGCCTTCGACCCATAAGTAAAGTGAGGAAAACTCACCTCTCAGTCTGAACAAGATCGCTAAATAGAACACAGCTCCGGATAGCAGCTCAATGGTAATCTATTCATCAAATAATGACCAATATCATATATAGCTCAAAATACCCAAAATACCCCTAGGTCAAACTTGGTTAAAGTCAACAAGTCAACAGAGTCAATTCAGCCGAGTCAACTCAACTTTATACGTGGGGCGTACCCTGAAGGTACGCGTGGCATACTCAAGTCTCGACCGTAGTTAGGGTGATTGACTACGTACGTGCTGTGTACTCCAGGTTATGTAGTGCGTACGCACAGACTTCCCAAAACTTCAATAAGAGCTTAATGCCTTAAGCTCTCACATCTAACTTTCAAATCCAAGGCTAGATTACCCCCGATAGTCATAAAGTTTCCAACTTTATGACTTTGCATGTCCATTAAGTGCCCAATACCCCAAACTACAACATCTTAATGCATTAAGACATTCTAAAGAGTGTACGGAGCAAAACTAACCAACAAGACCACATTTTTATGACTTAAGACCCTTCCTAAGGTCTGAAAGGACGACGTAATGGGTCAAGAACATGCTATGCTGAAGAATCACCACATTTGGGATAAAAGAACTTAAAATCAAGCCCAAAACAAGATCTAAGTGAAACTTCACCAAGTTCAAAACTTTATACCTCTAAGTGATGCCAAATGATGGTGTGCTTCTGGATCTAAAGTGCTTCACTCCTTCAAGATGGTCTCTACTTCCTTCCTTCTTCATCAAAGGCATAAAATACACATACTCAAGCTTAGAAATTCTTCATAAGGTGGATTAGGGTTGCAAGGACGTTTTGACAGGATGGAGGCTAATGAAAAGAGCCAAGGTTGAGAGTTAATGATGAATAAATAGGGTCCAAACCCTAAATATTAGGGTTTGGGACTTCACCCTGTATGCACAGTGTACACAAAATGTATTCCCAACGTACGTGGCTCTTCCCTTCATAATCCAAAAGTGGCAATATTAGCCCCTACCAGCTACTTGCCTGACATTATAGGGACCAAAATGAATTCAATCTTAATATAAGGGTAAAAAATGAAAGTACCTCAAAACAAGATGTTACATTCCTTTTCAGTTTTAGCTTAAATTATAAAATTCTTGCAAATATGGTCCTACACAGTGCGTAGGTAGTTATCTACGCAGAGTGTAGGAGGGGAAAGTGGACGCATACAGTTAAAGCCCTACGCGAGGCGTACCCTTGTGTACGTAACACGTAGGTGCATTGATTCTAAACCCTAATTTTTTAGGTTTGTGACATTATTTAAAGACCTTAACTCCCTTGAGGCTTTCCTTATCCTCAACCTCCACTCTACTAAATAGCCAAATCAAAACCCTAATCCCTTGTGAGCTTTTTTAAGTCTTTTTGTGTATTTTGGTGCATCTTCAAGAAGGATGAGTCTATCATTTTGGATTAATGTGGATCAATGTCACACCCCCGAACCAGACGACGGAAACGTCCGAGGGCTGTTGTGACTTAATTGAATACCATAACATTGAATATATATGAAACATAACATCATTCGTCACCATGCATTAATATAGTACAACTGATACAGTTTACACTGAGTACATTGTTTTAACATTACATTCCCAAAAATAAATTGTTCGGTTCATAGATAAACAAACGGCAAGCCATCACTGAGTACATTTTCCTTTGGTTCACTTGTTACCTGAGAATACAAGTATTTTAAAAAACGTCAACATATGAAGTGTTGGTGAGTTCATAAGCGGTATTTGAAAAGCAATGTTTTGTATTATTTTGAAAACCACCAGAAAATCCGATATTTTCTGAAAAGAGTTTCTGAAAAAGTTTGTGAAGATCCATAAGTATGCTTGTTTGTTTCTATAGTTGTAAAAAGTGTTCATTAAACTTGTGTACATTTCGAAACTGTATGTATGGTAAAACCCTAGGAAAACCCGATGTTTTCCTAATACTTTGAATTCCATGTAGTTGTAGAACCATCGCGACGTGTGAAGTCATTGATTCCAGGCGACGTCGGATTATTACGCATGGTGAATTGCTATAAACACGCGTTACACAAACGGCTAGTTTACAAATCATACTAACGATCCCGTAGGCATCGTCCGTACTATTCACGTAATCCAACCGCCCTGACTTCTTGTAGTCCCACATCCGAAGAGAAAGAGGGCACGAAGACCTCGATAACTCCGTTAGCCGGTTGGGGATAAAGAAAAAGAGTGCGAAGGGCCCTTGACCCGATTCGCATTTGAATAACCGACTTTACTAGCCGTACCAAAGGACCCTTGGGGACCAATAGTATAAAAGCCATTGAAAGTCCTTTTACGTTGTGTTGGATCATGTAAGACTCAACAACTCATAGGGTTGAAGTCTTCGGGCCTAAAGATCAAGCCATTGGGCTAGCCAGGCCCAACAAACAAGATTTTACACTTTGGGGCCCAAAGATGGTGCGTCGACGTCTGTGCACTCGCACGTGTGTATTGAATTCCCAAATGTTTCCGTGTACGAATCGAGTTGTAGTCGTGTTAGTAGTTTCGGGTTTGTTATTGATTCGAGACCGAATCAATTCGTTAGGTAACAATTTTTGGTGTTGATGTGTATTGTAATTCGTCGGTAGTCGTAGTGCCAATATTTGATCACAACGGATGTATCGAATTAGCATGGAAATTTTTCTGTTTTCAGCCCCTCTTTATTTTGTAAATTCACTTTTTCAACCCTTTGCATAAATAAATTTCCGGTTTAGTCCTTAAACTATTTTTCTTGACATTTTAACATCAAAACTTATTGGAATTGATATTTTTCAGCAGATTTTTAGTTGAAAAAAGTTTTAGTCCCTGAAGATACAGTTTTCTCTGTGGAAACCTTCCTTTTTCGCAATTTTACACTTTTGGCCCAAATTGGAAAATTTTTGCAACTTTGGTCCTTTTTAATTATGAAAAGCATTTTTAACCTTAGAAAAGGACTTGGGACACTAGTAGTCCACTGTTTTGCAGAAAAATACAGTTTTGGCCCTTCAAAACAGAAAATTTCGCATATTGGGCCCTATTGGGCCAAAAATGTCATTTTTAGCCCATTAAGCTTGAAATTTTTATTTTTAACCCTCCAAAAGAGTATATTTCCAGAAAATACTTCATTGAAACTGTTTTGACTCTTCTCATCCATCAGAATTCGTAATATGTCATTTTGGGCCCTTTAACTTTTTTTTTTTTTTTTTAACATTTTGTGTCCAAAAAATGAGTTTTTAGCCCAAAGGAGATGTTATTAAGCCACTTAGCAATTTTTCTTGGAATACTTTATATGTAATAATATAGTTTATGCTAGTACCATTTAACATAAAATATATCTCGATTTTTAGGAGTTTATGGCTAGATCCAACATCATAAACACACAAAAACACACATATAAGCATAGAAATCATACAAGACATACAAAACACATATAGATCTACACTTTCACTTGTATTCACCCCCACAAAACTTATAAAACAGAAAAATAGGGAGTATGAAGCTCACCTTAGGGTGTAGTTTCGGTTTTTGAAGAAAGGATGGAAGGAAACTTGGTGATTTTTGGCCCTAGCTCCCCTTGATGAAGATCTCGAGCTTATGGGGTTTTCTAGGAGTATGATCACCAAAGAAACTTGTTTAGAATAAGTGATCTTATATGAGAGGGGAGTTTTGTAGCTTAGACATGGAAAAACTTACCAAAGGATGATGATTATCTTGTAAAATCCTCTTGAAACACAAGCCAAATTTCGAGATTTTAGATGGAGAGGGAGGATGGTTTCTTGAGTAATCTAGAGAGAGTTTGTGAGAGATTTGTGTGTGTGTGTGTGTGTTTCGGCCGAGAGTGAGAGAGGGAGAGAAGAAATGAACTTTGAGGTGATGTGTTCCTAGAAGTATGAGATGTTGCATGGAGATATGTTGGATATAAGTGAGGTGGCATGCATTAAGTCAACTCTTCTTCATTTCTTCTTGGATATTTGGGCCTTGGGCCGAGAATTTTGAAGGAAAAGGAAAATTTTGGGCTTTAATGCCCTCAAGCCCATGTATAAGTTAGGTTGGATGAGTTTTAACCTAAAAGAAATATAATATGAATTTTACACTTGGTTGGGCTATTTTAGGTTAATCATGGTTCAAAACTTTTAATTTATTTCATTTTAGGCCCAATATGGCCCAAAATGTTGAAATAAATGATTGTGGGTCCAATTAGAGCCCAATTAGGGTTCTAAGCCCATGATAGTCAAATTGGAAGCTTATTGGTCCATTTGGGTCCAATAAGGAAGTCCTAGTCCAAAATGGACCTAAACAAGAACTTCTAGGGTTTCCAATTGTTTGTTGACTATTTGTAGTACTTGTATGATGTATTTGATTGAAGTTTTTGAAGCATCACACAAGCTCTTGAGTTTTTGGTTCAACATTTTACTTAAGTATAGTGATTACAAGACACAAAATTTCTAGTTGTGACATCATCCCCCCGTTAGAGGGAATTTCGTCCCGAAATTCTGTTTGAAAGCTAGAATAGGTGAGGGTAATTTTGCTTCATTTGGTCTTCGCGTTCCCACGTGAATTCTGGTCCACGCTTAGCGTTCCACCGTACTTTCACGATGGGGTGCGACTTTGCTTAGTACGCTTCACCTCCCTGTCAATGATTTCAATTGGTTCTTCAATGAACAGGAGATTCTCGTTGATTTCGATTTCGTCAAGAGGAATGACGAGGGTTTCATCTGATAGGCACTTCTTCAGATTAGAGACATGAAACACGGGGTGTACACCGTTTAGCTCTGCGGGTAGTTGCAGTCTGTATGCTACCGGACCTATTCGGGCGACGATTTCGAAAGGTCCAATGTATCGTGGGTTCAATTTTCCCCGCTTCCCAAAACGAATAACTCCTTTCCAGGGCGAGACTTTTAACAGTACTCGATCTCCGACTTGAAATTCTAAGGGCTTTCGCCGTTTATCGACATAGCTCTTTTGTCGGTTGCGCGATGCTTGCAATCGAGCTCTGATTTGAATGATCTTTTCTGTGGTTTCACGAATGATTTCTGGTCCCGTCAGCGCCTGATTCGACGTGAGTGCTTTTGCTAGCTGGGTGTCACCTATTTCAGCCCAACATAATGGTGATCTACACTTACGCCCGTACAGTGCTTCGAAAGGAGCGACCTTAATGCTTGAATGATAACTGTTGTTATACGAGAATTCGACTAAAGGTAAATGGGTATCCCATGACTTCCCAAAGTCTATCACACATGCGAGAAGCATGTCTTCAAGCGTTTGAATGGTTCGTTCGCTTTGACCGTCCGTTTGCGGATGATAGGCGGTGCTTATGTCGAGATGAGTTCCTAGTGCCTTATGGAGAGATTGCCAAAAACGCGAGGTGAATCTACTGTCCCTATCCGAGATAATAGACACTGGTACTCCGTGGAGTCTCACGATCTCTCGAATGTACAAACGTGTCAATCTTTCCATCTTGTAGGATTCTTTTATAGGCAGGAAATGGGCAGACTTCGTCAGTCGGTCGACTATTACCCATATGGTATCCAGTCCGTCCGACGTCTTGGGTAGCTTGGTCACGAAATCCATAGAAACCCCCTCCCATTTCCACTCAGGGATTACCGGTTGCTGTAACAATCCTGAGGGTTTCTGGTACTCCACCTTTACCTTGGCGCACGTAAGGCACTTACTACCGTAGGTCGCAATTTCCGCCTTCATGTTAGGCCACCAATAGTGTTGTTTAATGTCCAAATACATCTTGTCTGAACCGGGATGAATGGAGTATCATGTCTTGTGGGCTTCCTTCATAACAACCTCCCTAAATCCTCCGATTTTTGGGACCCAAATTCGGTTCATGAAGTAGTATACTCCATTCTCCCTTGCCTCTAGGTTCTTCTCCATCCCGCGTAATGCCTCGCTTGCTCTATTTTTCGTCTTCATGGCCTCTGACTGGACTGTTGCAATTTGGGTGGCCAGATGAGATTGAATGGTTATCGAGAGAGTTTTCGCACGACGATTAGAGTACTCCTTACGACTTAATGCGTCAGCTACCACGTTGGCCTTGCCTGGGTGGTACTTGATCTCACACTCATAGTCGTTTAGCAATTCAACCCATCTTCGTTGTCTCATGTTCAGCTCCTTCTGGTTCAAGATGTGTTGGAGACTCTTGTGGTCCGTGAAGATGGTGCACTTCGTACCATACAGGTAGTGCCTCCAAATTTTCAAAGCGAAGACCACGGCTCCCAATTCCAAATCATGGATCGTATAATTTACTTCGTGCGTCTTTAATTGGCGGGATGCGTATGCTATCACTCTTCCACGTTGCATGAGGACGCAGCCTAAGCCCTGATTTGACGCGTCACAGTAGACTACAAAATCTTCCGTTCCTTCAGGTAGAGATAGCACCGGGGCACTACAGAGAGCTTGTTTCAAGGTCCGAAACGCGATTTCTTGTTTGTCTGTCCATTTGAATGGTACGCCTTTTTGCGTAAGCAAGGTAAGTGACTTGGCGATCTTAGAGAAATTTTGAATGAATCTCCTATAGTAGCCCGCTAGACCTAAAAATTGGCGAATTTCTGTGGGCGTTGTCGGGGTTGCCCATCCTTCAACAGCTTTGACCTTAGAGGGATCCACATGAATTCCATCTTGGCTAACTACGTGACCCAGGAAGTTGACACTTCGGAGCCAGAACTCACACTTGGAGAGTTTTGCGTATAGCTTCTCCGATCGCAGCGTTTCTAGGATTTGTCGGAGATGTTCGCCATGCTCTTCTTCGCTTCGGGAATAAACGAGAATGTCATCAATGAAGACAATGACAAAGTTGTCTAGGAATGGTCGACAGATCCGGTTCATCAGATCCATAAATGCAGCCGGTGCATTTGTTAGACCGAAGGGCATTACGACAAATTCATAATGTCCGTAGCGGGTGCGGAAAGCGGTTTTTGGAATATCCTCTTCCCGGACTTTGAGTTGGTGGTCTCCGGACCGTAGATCTATTTTTGAAAAATAACTAGCTCCTTGGAGCTGGTCGAATAGATCATCGATTCGTGGGAGTGGGTAGTGGTTCTTGACTGTGAGTTTATTTAACTCTCTGTAATCGATGCACATCCTAAAGGATCCGTCCTTCTTTTTGACAAAGAGTACTGGAGCTCCCCATGGCGAGTAACTAGGTCGGATAAATCCCTTGTCCAGAAGCTCACTGAGTTGGCTGGACAATTCCTGCATTTCAGCAGGAGCCAGCCGATAGGGTGATTTAGCGAGAGGAGTTGCTCCTGGAACGAGGTCGATTCGAAACTCAACCTGTCTCTCTGGGGGTACTCCCGGAAGATCTTCAGGAAACACGTCTGGAAATTCACACGCTACCGGAATATCTTGAATGTTAGTTTCTTCCTTGGTTTTATCCACTATGTGAGCCAGAAATGCCGAATCCTTCTTTCGTAGGTGCTTTTGTGCCTTGATGCACGAGATGAGGCGAAGGTTCATGCTGGGTTTGTCTCTGTAAATTACTAGGGTTTCGTGATTTGGGAGACGAAGACGAACGGCCTTCTCGTGGCACATAATTTCAGCATGGTGGGGGCTTAACCAGTCCATGCCGATGATCACATCGAAACTCCTAATTGATACTGGCATTAGATCTATTCGAAAGACGTGTTGATTAAGGGTTAGGGTACATCCGATGTAGATTTCCCCAGTGGATTCGGTTTTCCCATTGGCCATTTCCACCATATAGGTTTCATTTAGCTTTTGGGGTTGTTGTTTTAGTAAATGTTTAAACTTATCGCTTATGAAACTTCGCTCTGCTTCGGTGTCAAATAGGATGCATGCATAAGTGTGGTTTAGGGGAAACGTACCGATAACAACAGAGGGGTCCTGAATCGCCTCACCCTGACCCATGGTCAGCATCCTTCCTGTTCCTCCGTTTCCTGGATTGTTGCTGTTAGGGCAGTCTCGGCGGAAATGCCCCGTCCTCCCACACCCATAACAGGTGTGGCTAGGCCCTACACTGCTGCCGCCGGTGATGATGTTGTTGTTGTTGCGATGGTTGTTATTGTTGTTTCCCTGATTTTGGTTTTGGGGAGGGTAAGTCCTGCAGTACCTTGCAGTGTGTCCCCTTCGATTGCAACTGGTGCACTGAAAATCCTTGCATTCTCCATTATGATGGAGACCGCACTTATTGCACTTGGGAAGATTACCAGAATAAGGTCTTAAAGCATTTGAAGCAGCTGAGGCTGGAGCATGTGGTGCAGCTGGAACCGGTGCGGTGACAGCGTTAACCGCCACTGTCTGCTGCTTTTTGGAGGTCTCGGGGCCCTGGCGCCCCTTCCTCTTGTTGTTCTTTCCCTTCTTGCCATCGCCTTCCTTATTTCTCTCAGCCTCCACTGGCTTCTCACCCTTCTTGTTGTTATGGTCATACAACTTCTTTGCCAATCTTTTTGCACTGTCAAATGTTTCGGGGTTTGCAGCTATCACATTCCCTTGAATTGGTGATGTTCGTCCCCAGATGAATCGCTCAATCTTCTTTCCTTCCGAGGTGATCATACCCGGGCACAACATATATAGTTCGCTAAATCTCGATATGTAAGCATCGATATTCTCATTCTGCACAGTGAGGTTCCATAGCTCTTGCTCCATCTTCTGTATTTACCCTCGTGGGCAGTACTCAGCCATTAACATTTCTTTCATCTCTGCCCACGGCATAGAGTTGGCTACAGGGAGCATCATGGCTTCCACGTGTCCGTTCCACCAGGTGAGTGCTTGGTCCACAAAAGTGCAGGCCGCAAACTTCACTTTCATCTGCTCAGGGCAATGACATATCTCGAATACCGACTCCACCTTCTCGATCCATCGCTTCAGAGAGATCACTCCTCCAGTGCCGTTAAAAGTTCATGGTTTAGCGTTTGTGAAGTCCTTGTAGGTACATGTTTTGGTGGGTCCTTGATTCATTCCGTTGTTCGAACTTCCGGCTCCTTGCCCATTGACTCCTCCATTGTTCCCTTGATGAATTTGCGCAATCGCTGCAGTGACCGCAGCAGATACAGCTGCCTAGAACGCGGCTGAGTCAACTTCGGGTGGAGTTGGTCCTGGGTTTCCGCGAGTAGGTCGGAGAGGCATCTTTCTGTCACGAAACGGAAAGATGTTGAGTGTATGTGGTTTCTGTGAGGTTGTGTTCCTACTGACTAGGTGCATGGTACGAACTTGAACACTACTACCATTGGACATTCAATCATAATTTCTCAACACATAGCAATTTGTAATATCATAACAAAGCACGTAAAAGTTTATTAATATTATCCGCATTTGATACAAGAAAATTTTGCTCGTAAGAGCATACATAAGTGACACTAATTCGACAGCATAACGGCTCTATGAGTAGTGTAGTCACTTAAAAATAGAGTCGGGGTACATAGCATAGTTCTTAACGATCTACTACGATAAGTCTATCCTTAACCGCGATGAGCTGCGCCCGGAGGTGGTGCCGAGGATGTGGATGCTCCCTGAAGGCGAGCCACCAAGCGTTCTGCGTCCTGAAGTCGAGACTCCCACCGAACCTGCCTCATGTGAAACTCTCGAAGGATGTCATGCGTCTCCTGCTCAGCACGCTCGACCCTAGTCCTCAACTGGCGCACCTGATCAACAGTGTCCTGGGCAAGGTCGCCCGTGTTCCGTAACCGCCTCACCATGACTGGAAGGGCTCGATCAGTCGGTCCTCCGTCTCTCAGGTCAAAGAAATCGCGTGACATGCCGTACGGGGGTCGCTGTCCCTGCTGTCTGCTCCACCTCCAAAGATCAATACCCCAGGGAGGTGTAGGACCAGTGGGGCCTACACGATAGGCAGGCACCCTGATCGGGTAAGGGGGGTCGATGACTTCGGACTCCGCGTCCGAATCACCCCCTTCACTATCATCAGTATCCTCCTCGAGGCTTCCTTCGTCTTCCTCTGATTCGGTAGGCTCGCCCTCGACTTCTGCCTCCGGTTCCCCGTCAGATTCCTCTTCGGGGTCTTCCTCAGGCTCCTCCTCAGGCTCTTCCTCAGACTCCTCCTCCTCTAACCATCCGTTGTTTCCCTGGTTAGGGAAGTAGGGATCCCCGGGATGATGAAAACCAGCCATGCTGTCTGCGAGAGTGTGTAAATATGCTAACATTATTCCTAAGGCGCCACGACTATTGCATAAGCTAAACAGGCGTTCTCTTTTTGGTGCTAAAAGGGTATAGTTTTAGGTTCCCTAGCTATCCCGATCTCATCAGGACGTGTGTTAGTTATACTTTGGAGAGAATGTAGTTGATCAGGCTACATCCACTCCTTGGTACCACTAAGAACAGTCCTGAATTTAACCGAGATACTAGCATTATTTTGTTTGGTTCGGCGTTATGTTCCTTGTTCCTAATGCAAGCAAAGATGTTTTATTGTTGTATTTTTACTTGTTTTGTTCAGAGTTAAGTTAGTCCCTCTTTTTGGTTTATAGTTGCATATCAATGTGTGGCTAGATATGCTAGTTCACTATAAACAAAGCTCTGATACCAACCTGTCACACCCCCGAACCAGACGGCGGAAACGTCCGAGGGCTGTTGTGACTTAATTGAATACCATAACATTGAATATATATGAAACATAACATCATTCGTCACCATGCATTAATATAGTACAACTGATAAAGTTTACACTGAGTACATTGTTTTAACATTACATTCCCAAAAATAAATTGTTCGGTTCATAGATAAACAAACGGCAAGCCATCACTGAGTACATTTTCCTTTGGTTCACTTGTTACCTGAGAATACAAGTATTTTGAAAAACGTCAACATATGAAGTGTTGGTGAGTTCATAAACGGTATTTGAAAAGCAACGTTTTGTATTATTTTGAAAACCACCAGAAAATCCGATATTTTCTGAAAATAGTTTCTGAAAAAGTTTGTGAAGATCCATAAGTATGCTTGTTTGTTTCTATAGTTGTAAAAAGTGTTCATTAAACTTGTGTACATTTCGAAACTGTATGTATTGTAAAACCCTAGGAAAACTCGATGTTTTCCTAATACTTTGAATTCCATGTAGTTGTAGAACCATCGCGACGTGTGAAGTCATTGATTCCAGGCGACGTCGGCTTATTGCGCATGGTGAATTGCTATAAACACGCGTTACACAAACGGCTAGTTTACAAATCATACTAACGATCCCGTAGGCGTCGCCCGTACTATTCACGTAATCCAACTGCCCTGACTTCTTGTAGTCCCACATCCGAAGAGAAAGAGGGCACGAAGACCTCGATAACTCCGTTAGCCGGTTGGGGATAAAAAAAAGAGTGCGAAGGGCCCTTGACCCGATTCGCATTTGAATAACCGACTTTACTAGCCGTACCAAAGGACCCTTGGGGACCAATAGTATAAAAGCCATTGAAAGTCCTTTTACGTTGTGTTGGATCATGTAAGACTCAACAACTCGTAAGGTTGAAGTCTTCGGGCCTAAAGATCAAGCCATTGGGCTAGCCAGGCCCAACAAACAAGATTTTACACTTTGGGGCCCAAAGATGGTGCGTCGACGTCTGTGCACTCTCACGTGTGTATTGAATTCCCAAATGTTTCCGTGTACGAATCGAGTTGTAGTCGTGTTAGTAGTTTCGGGTTTGTTATTGATTCGAGACCGAATCAATTCGTTAGGTAACGATTTTTGGTGTTGATGTGTATTGTAATTCGTCGGTAGTCGTAGTGCCAATATTTGATCACAACGGATGTATCGAATTAGCATGGGAAATTTTCTGTTTTCAGCCCCTCTTTATTTTGTAAATTCACTTTTTCAACCCTTTGCATAAATAAATTTCCGGTTTAGTCCTTAAACTATTTTTCTTGACATTTTAACATCAAAACTTATTGGAATTGATATTTTTCAGCACATTTTTAGTTGAAAAAAGTTTTAGTCCCTGAAGATACAGTTTTCTCTGTGGAAACCTTCCTTTTTCGCAATTTTACACTTTTGGCCCAAATTGGAAAATTTTTGCAACTTTGGTCCTTTTTAATTACGAAAAGCATTTTTAACCTTAGAAAAGGACTTGGGACACTAGTAGTCCACTGTTTTGCAGAAAAATACAGTTTTGGCCCTTCAAAACAGAAAATTTCGCATATTGGGCCCTATTGGGCCAAAAATGTCATTTTTAGCCCATTAAGCTTGAAATTTTTATTTTTAACCCTCAAAAAGAGTATATTTCCAGAAAATACTTCATTGAAACTGTTTTGACTCTTCTCATCCATCAGAATTCGTAATATGTCATTTTGGGCCCTTTAACTTTATTTTTTTTTAACATTTTGTGTCCAAAAAATGAGTTTTTAGCCCAAAGGAGATGTTATTAAGCCACTTAGCAATTTTTCTTGGAATACTTTATATGTAATAATATAGTTTATGCTAGTACCATTTAACATAAAATATATCTCGATTTTTAGGAGTTTATGGCTAGATCCAACATCATAAACACACAAAAACACACATATAAGCATAGAAATCATACAAGACATACAAAACACATATAGATCTACACTTTCACTTGTATTCACCCCCACAAAACTTATAAAACAGAAAAATAGGGAGTATGAAGCTCACCTTAGGGTGTAGTTTCGGTTTTTGAAGAAAGGATGGAAGGAAACTTGGTGATTTTTGGCCCTAGCTCCCCTTGATGAAGATCTCGAGCTTATGGGGTTTTCTAGGAGTATGATCACCAAAGAAACTTGTTTAGAATAAGTGATCTTATATGAGAGGGGAGTTTTGTAGCTTAGACATGGAAAAACTTACCAAAGGATGATGATTATCTTGTAAAATCCTCTTGAAACACAAGCCAAATTTCGAGATTTTAGATGGAGAGGGAGGATGGTTTCTTGAGTAATCTAGAGAGAGTTTGTGAGAGATTTGTGTGTGTGTGTGTGTTTCGGCCGAGAGTGAGAGAGGGAGAGAAGAAATGAACTTTGAGGTGATGTGTTCCTAGAAGTATGAGATGTTGCATGGAGATATGTTGGATATAAGTGAGGTGGCATGCATTAAGTCAACTCTTCTTCATTTCTTCTTGGATATTTGGGCCTTGGGCCGAGAATTTTGAAGGAAAAGGAAAATTTTGGGCTTTAATGCCCTCAAGACCATGTATAAGTTAGGTTGGATGAGTTTTAACCTAAAAGAAATATAATATGAATTTTACACTTGGTTGGGCTATTTTAGGTTAATCATGGTTCAAAACTTTTAATTTATTTCATTTTAGGCCCAATATGGCCCAAAATGTTGAAATAAATGATTGTGGGTCCAATTAGAGCCCAATTAGGGTTCTAAGCCCATGATAGTCAAATTGGAAGCTTATTGGTCCATTTGGGTCCAATAAGGAAGTCCTAGTCCAAAATGGACCTAAACAAGAACTTCTAGGGTTTCCAATTGTTTGTTGACTATTTGTAGTACTTGTATGATGTATTTGATTGAAGTTTTTGAAGCATCACACAAGCTCTTGAGTTTTTGGTTCAACATTTTACTTAAGTATAGTGATTACAAGACACAAAATTTCTAGTTGTGACAATCAAGATTGAATATCCAAAGCTTTCATCTCATTTTCCAACTTCAGGAGGTATATAGCTCTCACCTTTTATGATTCCTTGGGTTAGATATAGGATAACGTTTAAATTTGTATGCCTTAGGTCGTATGAGTTTGGCTTTTGTGAGTAATAGGTACTCCAAATCTTGAGCTTATCATTTCCTATTGTTTCTGAGGATCTTATAGCATAAAAATGAGATCTAAATGGTTATATTTAACCCATACAAGGATTTGAGGTCGTTAAAGGAAGTTATGAAGCTAGGGTTTGTTCTTGAGCTCCATTAAGCAATGAAAAGGCATAAAGTCAGAAACTTTATCCTTTTAGACGTCCATTAGGTTTAGATATGAGTGTTGGACGTTTGGTTTTAAGGTATTAAGAGCTTAAAATGAAGTTTGGATTTAGGCTCTGTACATGGGGGGTAATCAGGGTTATGCCCAACGTAACCTGCTTCCTACATGTTTTTTTTGGATTAAAGCTCTACGCCCAACATAGAGTTAGAGTATGCATCGTGTAGGTCAACAAAAGGTTGCACGTTGAATTATTAACCCGTTTGATATTTGGTCAATCGTGAGGGGTTTAAGACTTGGAAGGGAAAAATGGTCTTTTGCTAAAATAAGGAATTGCCTTGGTAGTTTGGACTTGCTAAGTTGGGATAATTACCTTAATTGTTAATTGGGGTTGTTTTGGATATGTTTAGTGTGGGAAGCTTTTGTAACAACTCAAGTGTGAATTTTATCTCGCGATTGATTGAGGTGAGAAATGAGGCAATAACTAATCTCAGGCAGGACCACACGTGGGGTAGATTCTATCTGGGTTGTCGAAGGCACCAATGTCGGCCCACTGGATTGTGCTATGTAGAATGCTAGCTGTGTTTGTGACTCTTGCATGTATGATTCAGTTGAAACATAACCTATGGTTGGGCCTATTATTTTATGTTTGGGTTGAGATAAACCATAGGGTTGGGCCCATTATGATGTGTTGGGTTGAAATTGATGGGTTTTGGTCCTAAGAACATCCTATGTGCTCATACAAACCCTAATGCTTGGATCTAGGTTTCTCTATTGTAAATGCAAGTTATCCAAGACTATAAACCCTAATTCTAGCATACAAGTAATCATATTAACATGAGAATAGGTTTATAATATTACCTTGATTGTTATGTAGCAATAACAATCCCAAATCTCCTTGTATTGACTTTGGAAGGCTTAGAGTCACAAGTGTCACTCCTCTAATGGTTCACAAACACCATAAGCAAGAGGATGAGGAGGAGAGAGGATGGAGGCTACCAAAACTCGTGTGAAACCCTAGCAAGAAGCTTAGCCACGTTTTTGGTCCTTAAGGGATCTATATATAGTGAGGCAATTAGGGTTATCTAACAAGGAAAACCTAATTTGGATGCTTAAGCCCTAAGCAACCCATGGAGCACTTTCTTAAGGCCTTGAACGATTTCATATGGGCTTCCCCCATAGAATTCGTCCACCTTATAATAAAAGGCAATCCATGGTCCAAATTGCAATTATCTTATAATTACAATTCCAGTCCCTTAAGTTTAATTAATCTCTTTTAGTCACAAAACTAATTACCAATTAATTATTGACTAATATTAATTAAACAATATGATTTCTCCTTTAATATATTATTTCCATAATATATTAATAAATCATACTTAATCCTTTCTCTCCATAATTCATCCTATCAAGTTGCTTTGGTGAAGGCAACCCAAAAGGACCATGCACCATCGGGTCAAGTACATACCAAAATAGTTATGGACTTAGACACTAATCCAACAGTCTCCCACTTGGATAAGTCTAATAACTATTCTGCGTATGACTTCAGATCCTGATCTGCAATCGTAGCTTTCTAAAGCCGTTGTCAACTCTGATCATATCTGATACGCGTGTCCTTAGATAAGGGATCATATATTCCTCCATTCTAGATATCATACGAGATATGATTTCAAATCATTCTCTTTGTACTATATCTCGATTCTCGATTTATGACGACTGACTAATTGAACAAATCAAATTAGCCCTAGCCCGGCCGAGCATTTACGTTTGTCATCACAAAATCATCGAGGGGCCCAAAGATATCGCTTTTATCCTAAATTGGATAAAAGGAACGGATAAACTTTGATACAATGCTTGCTTGCACTTACTCACCGAATCACACACAACAATATGTTTTATAACACCAAGTTACTAGTGCGTTTACATATTATCAATGTGCAACCGATTTGCAAGATACAACTCACACATCTCGGTTTCAAGAATATAAGATGTTATCGTCTCACCAATCACGCGTGATACAATTCATGGAGTGATCCAAGTGAACGTGGGTTTAATCCAATGCTCAAATCATATTCATAAGCACTCATGAACGTTGCATCAAACATTTGCTTATGTCTAATGCTCTTTAGACAATCCACACACCAATTCACGACAGTCTTCATTCATATATACTTCCACCATATGAACGACTGTGGCCCGTTCGAATAATTCGATTATTCTTAATAAATTCAATTATTCTGGAAGTCAAAACATGCAAATGTGAAACACAAGAATAATACTAATCTCATATGGCCTCAAACCTTTAAGTATAAATAAAACTCCTTTTATTTATCACCATATTGATTACTCATTATTTGTCGTTTCGGGTAATCAACTTTTTACTTGAATTATTACACTTGTCCCATGCTCCTAGCATGCACACAATGTTTACCTATGGTTCTTACTTTGCGAAATAGACCAAATTGAGCACATTCCCAATCATTCTCATTTCACAACTCCAAATCCTTTTTCTATAAGTGAAAGAATATCAAATTCTTGCTACTTATAAAATATGCTAGATTCTAACATTTTATGCAATGATCCTTTTGTGATTTCACCGCACCAAAGTCACAAAGACTATTGCCAATGATATTACAAAGTTCTCTATCGAACATTGTTACAATATAATTCCATAGACGTGATGTCTCTCACTCAAAGTACATTCTTTGAACATCCTTTTTCATAAAAGTTTCTAATCTAGTCTTAGATTTTCAATATCCAATTCTCAATATGGATACATTTCCATATTTTCCATATGACAACTCATTCTTAATAGAATTTCATCTATTCGTAATGATGTCGATATGGTCCATCCAATATGGAAACATTTCCATAATTTCCATATGACAACTCATTCTTAATAGAATCTTTTCTATTCATAATGTCGATATGGTCCATTCAATACCATGCTTCCAACTACTCACAAGCAACCAATCCTCGTCAAACTTTTGATTGTCCTTTGATAGTTGTTTAATTATTTTAGTCAAAACCAATTCTAGTCCCTTTTCCCTCTAAATGCGCTCGACATTTGGAAAATTTTAGAATGGTCAAACATTAAAGCATTTGTAGTCGATCCTATACCCGAAGCGTATGGGACACGGCACATAATGTTTTATTTGCTTGTTCTCAAAATTCGAATTGTGAAGAGGAATGCCGTAATCATAATCGAAATTTTTAAGAACACACTATGTACCCTTGACTAAATTTATTAACATTTCTCAACCTAATCCTTTAGATTTGAAATGAAGCATAATATTCTCTCCCTTAATTATAGTAAAACAACTTTACAACCCTTACGACTTTGCAAGGTATAACTCTTGTTTTCTATAATTAATATTGCCAACTTGCAATACGTGCCTTAATAATCATACAATCATAACATTTATGCTCCCACTATCATGATGATTATTATAAAACATGACACTTATGCTCCCACTAGCTTCGACATGTCTTTAGAAACAGCTTAACTTTCAGAAAAATAATGCTTATTGAATTTCTTAAGTTCATGTTTCTAATACTTAGTGCTTTGATAATCTTTTATCAAGGCTTCTTGAACTTATACACCTTTGCCTTAGATAGTTCATATGTGTGTGTAAACAATTGTCAAACTTCACAATTCAAATTATGGAAAGGGATACCGTAACCATAAACGAATTCGAGAATGCAATTTTACAATCACTATCTTCTTAAAATCTTTCTTAGTGAAAGCATTTCCTCACAATCATTTTCATGAAGGAGTAAATCTTATGACACTTAGATTTAAACGGTGTATTTGTTCCTATCCATGTGAATTTGTCAAAACCAAAGTTTACGACAAATTCAAACTCATATGGATCGAACTTTCTTAATCTCGATTTCTTGTCTTATGGTAGCACAACTGCCCACCATGTCTTCCAAGTAGTTAAGCAGCTCACCATTTCTTATCAATGTACTTTCCATTGATCAAGGTCCTTGCCTTTTATGAATTCAAATGAGAACTCATAGGACTCACATGCATAATTAACTTGATTGGATTGGCACAGAAACAAAATAATGTCAACACGATAGGTTGTAAACCTCAACTCGTGTGCAAGTGATGATCGATAAGGTTTATTTGATTTGTTCTTGAAACCTTTCAAGACCATTAAGACTCCCACTTACTCCTTGACATATAAGATTCTCTTGTCAATAACCATTTCTAGACAAACAATTATCCAAGAGTTAGTGTAGCTCATATCAAAATACTTCATAAATTGGTCCTAGTTGGTCTTTGTCTTATTAAAGACATCACAACTTTCCACATTTGATGAATGTTACAAACCTTCTTAATACTTTTCACTCAATGTCACAATCTTAGCTTTAAGACTTGTTATTGGAACGAAGCATGATTGACTTCTTGATTTAACCATTTCTTCAATCCTTGATTCCTCTTCTTAAACATACAATTGTACTAAGACTCACTTAGAGGATCAATTGAGATATGGTTCTTAATCATTAAGTCCTATCATAAAGCATAAAAGCTACTCTCCCTTCTTCTTAGAATGGAGAAACTTTTATCTTTCTGCCTACTTGATTCTTCTTATTCGTTTTGCTATTGATTTAAACCTTTTCAATCAATTCATAATTACACTTAATCTTGTAGGTATAATCACATTTACTAAACTTTTAGTAAAACATGACGAATATCTTTGTTACTCTTATGGTGAACTTGATCAACACACAACTTTGTGTATTCAATCTCCTAGTCCTTCACTTGACACTTTGTCAATGAATTAGTCTAATTTCCAAATATGAGATTTCTCATTCATCATGCAACCAAGTTGTGTGATTCCAAATTTCTGTCCAATTGAAACTTGGGCTATGAGAAACTCTCCCTATTTGGTAAACTCTCGACTTTCCATAAATAACATAATAAGAACCAAATCTATTATTGCTAATAATAGAAACATTTCAACATCAATTTTTCATACATGCCATTGCAAGGATAAATAAATAAAATTTAAAATCAAAATTTATTTTATTGCGGAAAAATTTGTCCTTACAATGCAACTCATTGAAAAACTTATGCTAATACATCTTTCTTAGCAATCTAACTCTAACTCTAAGTAGTAGCTTAAGAATCTAATCTTCGAGAAATGCGATCGAAATCCATTCCTGCATGGTTAGATTCTGCTCACTTTTTCCTTTAAGCTCCCTTTCTTTTCTTCGATTCTACAAAACATCAATTGTAATCTTATCACATTATGTATTAAGAATCTAGAACAGAAGCTTAAAAGAGTTAGTTAGTGGATTTTACCTATATTAGAGCCATACGTTTCGACTCTCCCATCTCTTAGATCTCTTAGGTAAATGGGGCAGCTTCGTCTCCAATGCCCTTTCTCTTGGCAATAAAAGCAAATTGACTCTTTTGGAACATGACATGGAACTACTTTAGACGTTGCCTTTCTCTTATGATCAAACTTTTCGATCATAGCATGTCTTTCGTTGCCATTGTCTATATTCATAGAGGTCTTGAAGGCAGATTCACCAATCAACTTTGCTTTTCCATTGCGCCAAACCATTGCTGATTCAGCAACAATAAGCATATAGGTGAGATCTATAAGGGTCACGTCGCAGTTCATCATATAGTACTCTCTTATGAACTCACTATATGAGTTAGGAAGTGACTGAAGAACCCAATCAACAGCCATTTCCTCACAGACAACGGATCCCAACATTCTTAACCTATCAATGTGTGACTTCATCCCTAGGACGTGTGCACACACCGACTTTCCTTCTTTATGTTTACTTGCCAAAAGGGCTTGAGTGATCTTGAACTTTTCAAGCCTTTGAACTTGCGGGTTAGGGAGAATAATTTGAGGAGGAGGAGGAAGTGATGTATGATCTCTTGTTCCTCGATCGAATCGTGGAATATCATCTTCATGTGGAATGCTTGTTCCACGGGATTTGGGAAAACCATACTTGTCGAACTTTGACATCTACAATACGGGAGAAAACGAATTCAAGTTAGTTGATTGATTGAGTCCTTAGCAAATCACCCAAATGAGATACTATGGCTAGGACCCAACATAATATTCTACAACTCGGGAGAGGGATGCCGTAACCCTAATTGCAGAATATTTGAAGGTAAGTGAATGACGATTCACTAATTTCCACCACGAAAAACGAAAAGGAAATTTAAGTTTTAAATCTATGAAAACTCCTAGATCCTTTGAGATTCATTGAACTTTCAATGACATGTTTAAATCTCGATATGCCCCTCTAGTTTGTGACTGGGATGCCGAGGATCACAAAGCGGGTGTGAATAACCATGCAAACTTACATGGTGCCCTCACATGTTATAGTCACCTATTCGATATGCCGGTAAACCACACACGCTCCACCGAACTATGACAAACATTGAGTCACCCTTTGCTACCTTTGCTTAGAACCATTTAGTGTGCCGGTAAACCACACACGCTCCACTAACGTCTTCGCAAGGGCACAAAGTGTAATTTCATGGAATTGAATCAATTCACTTTTGCCTAAGTAACTAAGATTGAGAATTTTATGAAAACATTTAGTTACTTTAATAATTCATTATACTTATAATGAAAGGTTTCGTCCTATCATACCCGTTCGGCTAACGACCCTCCCCTAGTCAAGAGTGCGGTGGGTAAGAGTGGATACCCATTCAATCGCCATTTTATAGGCAATTTCCTTAAACACCCCTTATAGACCAGCTTCGTGAATGAGGCCTACTAACGGTAAGACTGACTTTTACTCATACATATATATAATGTTAGACTTTTAATGTTATATATATAGTATAGGGTGTATTTTACACTTTTAAAATATTAGGTGGTCAAATTTAACAATTATACTTTTAATTCAATTAAATTTTAAACCTAAACTTTTATGGATTTATTAAACCTCTTTTAATTATACTCCTTAATTAATTAATAAAACCATAAGGGTGTAATTTGAACTTTTCAAACAATACTAGGGTTTTTAGAATTTAACATTCCTAATTAAACTTTTAATCAACTTTTAAATTCCAAAACTTGAGGGCAAGTTTTGAAACATTTCAAAACATTAGGGTTTAGAATTTAAATACATTAAAATTAAACTATTAATCAAAATTTAAATTCCAAAACTTGAGGGCAAGTTTTGAAACCTTTTTCAAAACATTAGGGCTTTAACTATTTAAATTTCAAAACAACAAAACTTTTGGGTTCAAATTTAAACTATAAAACCTAAAGGGGAAAATATGAAACTTTTCAAAGCACAAGGATCAAATAACAAATAATCTAAATTAACAATTAATCACATAATTATCCATATTTGATTTATTTAATGATTTCTTGCAAAACAATTTATCAATTTAATCAAAATAATTAATCAATTATCACATAAGGAAACAATTATCTTATTAATTGATAAATATCTTCAATTAGATCAAGAATATAGTCAAATATATCATAAAATCGGATTTATATGGATCTAATATGATAAGGTAACTATCCCAGAGAAAAACAGCAAGAAATCCCGAGATATACTCCATCTGACGAGTTGACTCGTCGAGTCTGCATGGACTCGGCGAGTTCAGCTATGGACTCGGCGAGTCCAGCCTCCAGAAGATCAAAAATCGAATTTTTTGAACATGTAATGCATCAATACAATTGAAACCAATCTAGGCTCTGATACCACTGATGGGTTTTGGTCCTAAGAACATCCTATGTGCTCATACAAACCCTAATGCTTGGATCTAGGTTTCTCTATTGTACATGCAAGTTATCCAAGACTATAAACCCTAATTCTAGCATACAAGTAATCATATTAACATGAGAATAGGTTTATAATATTACCTTGATTGTTATGTAGCAATAACAATCCCAAATCTCCTTGTATTGACTTTGGAAGGCTTAGAGTCACAAGTGTCACTCCTCTAATGGTTCACAAACACCATAAGCAAGAGGATGAGGAGGAGAGAGGATGGAGGCTAGCAAAACTCGTGTGAAACCCTAGCAAGAAGCTTAGCCACGTTTTTGGTCCTTAAGGGATCTATATATAGTGAGGCAATTAGGGTTATCTAAGCAACCCATGGAGCACTTTCTTAAGGCCTTGAACGATTTCATATGGGCTTCCCCCATAGAATTCGTCCACCTTATAATAAAAGGCAATCCATGGTCCAAATTGCAATTATCTTATAATTACAATTCTAGTCCCTTAAGTTTAATTAATCTCTTTTAGTCACAAAACTAATTACCAATTAATTATTGACTAATATTAATTAAACAATATGATTTCTCCTTTAATATATTATTTCCATAATATATTAATAAATCATATTTAATCCTTTCTCTCCATAATTCATCCTATCAAGTTGCTTTGGTGAAGGCAACCCAAAAGGACCATGCACCATCGGGTCAAGTACATACCAAAATAGTTATGGACTTAGACACTAATGCAACAGAAATATACCTCAAGGTTGGGCCTTAGGGTTGAGCCTATGATTGTATGTTGGATTGGAATATACCCTAGGGTTAGGCTCACTGATTAGTATGGCATGTGGTATTTTAGGGCCTTACAGTTTTGTGTTTTAACATTTTCAGGTACTTCGAATTCAAAGGGGAAGGGCCTGACATGATTGCATCGTATCCACTAGAGATTTCACATTTATGATTTAATGATACTATGATATTCCTTTGAAACATTGTTGACATTGATTATTTTTTTATGGAAAATACATTGACTGTTTTACCATTCGAAAATGAAAATTTTTTCTATGAGTTTTGGGACGTTACAAGTTGGGATCAGAGCCTTGGTTTGAGCGATTTGGGCACACTCTTGGGTGAGTCTAAACTCAAACCGAGGATTTGGTAATATTTTTGAAAATGGAAAATATTTTTTTTCTAAAAAAATTATATAAAGAAGAAAGGGGTGCGATGCGTGCAATTAGCCAAGCTCGAGTAAGTGATTCCCAAAATCCCCATACTAATGTATTATTATTAGCATGCCTGATATGTGAATAACATGTCAGAGTAAGGCGAAGGATATCTTCAAGAATCACATGCTAGATTTGTCTGATTTGTGTGATACCTTATAGCCTAGGAGGATTGGAAGCTATGTATTACTCTTAATTTATATCGGCTCAGTTAATTGCTAAGTGTATGATTTAAAAATTGTATACGACTAGGATCATATAGCCTTAGAATGATTGGTCTAGCCTTATTTCTTGTTCCTTGTCTGGTTGTGGGCTTGGGGTAGAATCATTATTTGACAGTCTATGTGGTCCCATTTTGTGTACAATTTGCATGCATAAAGCAACCAACAGTGCTGGTTGAGGTTCTTACTATTGTAGAGACTGGCAAGTTGAGAATTCGTAGGAGATCATAGGAATCATAGTGGGATATGTATGCTGCTTAGCATAGGAATTATGTATATGTCTTTAATAGGGTGACTCAGAGGATTCGGGACAGTTCTTGAGGAAAGAATGAATAAGTGTGGAAGGAAGTATTGGGCCCATATTACTAAAAACATAGGATTTGTAGTAGAATCAAGGACGGTCTTCAGGATTTTAAGGAGCCTGTAGAGTGGGAGTTCTATCAAGTCATTCTGATCGTTTGTATGTTTGTAAATTTAGTTTCGTGACCACTCGAGGAGGACCTTCTGGTTCTGGCTCTGGTACATAACCGATTGATGAGTGGTTACGTGAGTTTATCATTGTTGGGTTTTGGTATAATACAACATCCTATGGTGCACATACAACCCTAAATACCTTGGATCTATGTTTTCACTAATTATACATGCAAATGGTTTCCAAGGAATTAAACCTATAACTAGCATGCATTTGACATAAACCATATAATATACTAGTTAGGGAAACATACCTTTTATGTGGCTTGAAGTCTTGATGTATTTGGCCTTAAGAGCTTAGCACCAATAGTATGAAATGCCTCAAATGGAATCACAACACACCTAGGACAAACGTGGCTCTTGAGAGAGAATTCCATGCACCAAAACACCTCCATATTTCTCTAAGAAAAGAAGTGGTGATTTTGGCTATGGGGTAACCTATTTATATGTAGGATTCCAAGGGTCATGGGTATAACCCATAATCCATACCCATGGGTTTTATGATCCATGGTTCATGTGGCCCAACTCTTTATGTATCCATACATAAAATTGGTCCAACATGGGTCATAAGCCCAACACATATAAATATAACTAATTATCATAATTAGTCCCCATAGATTTAATTAGTCTCTTTTGATCACTAAATTAATTCCAAATTAATTCTTGATCGATACTAATTAAAACATATGATTTCATACTAATATATTATAACCTATAATATATTAATAAACCATAAATAACCTTCTCTAAAAAGTCCATCGTAACAAATTGTTCTGATGATATGCAACCCTAATGGACGATGCTACTCTCGGGTCAAGTACATACCAATAATAGTTATGGGCTTAGACATCTAATCCAACAGTCTCCCACTTGGATAAGTCTAAAACTATTATTGCAAGTAGGACTTCATAACCCGACTAGCAATCATAGCTCTTAAAGCCGTTGTCGAACTCTGAACAAATCAATGACGCGTCCATTAGATTAGGGATCATATATTCCTCCATTCTAGATATCATATGGACTGAGACATGGATTATAATCATTCTCTTTGTCCATTTGTTGTTTCCCGATTTCCGATTTATGACGACCGACTAATTGAATAAATCAAATCAGTCCTGGCCCGGCCGAGCACTTCCATTTGTCATCATCAAGTCATCGAGGGGCCCATAGATATCACTTTTATCCCGAAGGTAAAAGGAATGGATAAACTTCGACTCATATGGCTTGTTCTACTACTTGTTGAATCATACACAAAGGCACGTTTTATAACATCGAGTTACCAATGCGTTTTCGTGCAATCAATGTATAACCAAATCATAGTAACAACTCATATCTCTAGGTTTGAAGAATATAAGATATTATCGTCTCATGATGACTCGTGATAAAATCCATGAAGTGATTCCAATGAGCGCGGGTTGAATCCAATACTCAGAACTTATGAGCACTCATGAGTGTTGTAGCACCACCTTGTCCAACATCTTAGACCTCTACAAACCCAACCCATGACAGTCTTGATTCATATCTACTTCCAACATATGACCAACTGTGGATGGTTTGAATAACTTAGTCAATCAGAACAATGACCTAGTTATTCTGGAAGTCAAAACATGCAAAGTGAAACACAATAATAATCGAATCCAATATGGTCTCAGAACATATGAATATAAATAAAACACCTTTTATTTATCACCATATGATTACACATTATTCATTTTATACTGTTTCAGCTATCAACTTTATCCTTGAATTAAAACAACAGTTGTCCCATGGTCCAAGCATGTACAATATGTTTTTCTAAACACTAGTCATGCCACACACCAAGTATGCATACTATGTTTGTCTATGATCTTTACTTTGTGAAATAGATCAATTGAACATAACTCCAATGATTCTCATTTCACAGTCCCAAATCTTACTGCAAATGCAAGAATTCCAAATTCATGCCATTTACCGAAATCTGTTAGATTCTAAACTTATATGCATTGATCCTCTTGTAATGATTATGCACAAATTCACAAAGACTTGGCAACAATCATTACAGAGTATTCCAAAGGAGATCAAATCCTTGAAAACATCCTTCTTGCATTAAGTTTCCTAATCATACAGATTGAATACTTTCTAACTTTGAAGCATTTCCATACTCCATTTTGACTATCACTTCTGAACAAGAGTTGCCTCTTTACAAATTATGTAAATATGGTCCTTCCAGAATTAATACTATACTTCCAACTGTCCTTGAGCAACCAATCTTTGGTAAACCTTAGATTGTCCTCAACAATTGCTTAATCATTTTAGTCATATCAATTTCTAGACCTTTTTCCCTTCTTCATGCCCCAGGCATTTGGAAAAACTTAGAATGAGTGAATATAACACATGTAATCAATCCAATATCCGAAGCATATGGGACACGATTCATGATGTCTCGCATAAAGACTAAACCAGTCTTTTGCTATAAGATTTCCATTTCTATTTTCCAAGTTCTCATAATTCAGATTATGAAAAGGGATGTCGTAATCATAATCGAATTTTAGAACGCAAATAATGAACCCATATATAGAATTTCCTTATGTTGAGCCATCCCAACATGAAATTCATATATATTCTTGACTAAATACGATTAAGACCTCAATCTAAGCTTTTAGATTTGAGATGAAGTATAATTTCCTCTCCCTTAATTATAGCAAAACAAAAATTTCAACCCTTGCAACCTCACGAATTGAAACTTTTTTTTTTCTATAATTAACATTGCTAACTTGCAATACTTATCATAATTATCATGCTCCCACTAACATGATGATTATTAGCATAACACTTATGCTCCCACTAGCTTTGACATGTACCCAGAAATCAACAGAACTTCTAGAAATCAATACTTTATTGACTTTCTTACCAAAGTTCAGATTTCTGATACTAGATTGCCTTGATAAGACTTTATCAATATCATACACCTCTCTTAGATATCTCACATGTGTGTCTAAACAATTATGAAGAGGGATACCGTAATCATAATGTTTATTCCTTTTGTCACTTCTCACAAGCCCATGTTAGTGTGCCGGTTAACCACATAGCTCCACTAACGACTTTGAGAATGCAAATATCACAATTGCTATCTACTTCAAATCTACTTGGTGGAAGTGTTTCATCACCATCATTTTCATGAATCGGAGAGAAACCTTATGGCCCTTAGATTTAATGGTGCATGTGTTCTTATCCATGTGAATTGTCAAAAACATAGTCACAAGACAAGGATAATGACAAATCCAAACTCATATGGATTGAACTTGTGCAATCTTAACTTCTTGCCACCTGGCAGTTCAAGGGCCTGCCATTGCTTCCAAGTAGTTATGCAAACAATTGAGAACATGTAGAACTCAAATGTATAGCCAACTTAACTAGAATGGGCACAGAAATGTCAGCACGATAGGTTCTAAACCTCTACTTGTGTGCTAGTGATGAAATACAGGTTTTATTCTTGATTACTTCTTGAAACCTTTTTCAGGATCTTTTAGACTCCCACTGTCTCCTTGACCTATACGACTTTCTTGCCAAATATTCAAGAGATAGTGTGGATTCTAATCAAGACAGACACTTAACACAATTAGCCTTAGTTGGTCTTTGTTTTATCCAAAACATCACAACTTACCAATTTCAAATGTACAAGAGTAGAAAACTTTTACTCTTATATTTGAAAAGTGTTTTAAACCTTCTTTAAGACATGTCACTCAATTTACAATCTTAGAGTATAACTCTATGAATTGTTTTGGAATGAAGTATGAATCATCTTCTTGATTTAACCACTTCAATAATTCATAACTCCTGTTCTTAATTATCAGAATGTACTTAGAGGATGAATTGTGATAAGGTCTCAAAATCGTTAAGATGACCTTAAAACATGATACTAAAGTACTCTCCCATCTTTTCAGATTTGAGAAACTTTTATCCTTCTGCCTAATTTGATTCTTCTTATTCGTTCTATCATACATTGAAAATTTTCCAATGTTTCAGAATTATACTTAAGCTTGTAAGTATAATCATATTTACTAAACCTTAGTAAATCATGACGAATAGTCTTATCCATCTTTTGTGGTGGACTTTGACAAGTGCACAAGAAAGTGTACTTGATCCCTTAGTGCTTCTCTTGACTCACACATCCATGTGAACAAGTAGTTAGTCTTAATTTTTCCAATGCTCGAAAGTTCTCATTCATCATACTCTACAACTTGCATGATTCCAAGTTTGGGTCCAATTGAAACTTGGGTGACGAGAATCTTTCCTTATTTGGTAAATTTAGACACTACCACAAATGAACGAATCAAATTCATATTTCCAATATTGCTATAAACATACAAACATCAAGTTTTCATGAATGCCATTGTAAGGAGATAAAAATAAAGTAAAACAAACTTTTATTTATTTTAAAATGCGGAAAAAACTTTTTCCTTACAATGTAACTTGAAATGAAACTTATGTTATTACTTGTTTCCAAGCAATCTATCATATCTCCTAAGAGTAGCTCAAGAATCCAATCTTCAATCAAGCGATAGAAATCCATCTTCACGATCAGATTCAACATACTCTTCCTTTAAGTTTCCTTCACTTTTCCTTTGATTCTTAAACATCAACATGTGACCCAGTCACATCTTGTAATAAGAATCTCAGAATAGAAACTTAACCGAGTTAGATAGTGGACCTTACCTGAAATAGAGTCAAACTTATTGACTTTACTAGCCTTATGATCTTTCACGTAAAATTGATAGCTTCGCAACCAATGCCCTTTCCTTTTGGCAGTTGGACCATATGGACCCTTAGGTAATAGTACATGGGACTATCTCAGACTTAGTCTTTCTCTTTACCATTTGGTCAACCAAGTTGACTAGGGCCGATCCCTTTCCATTGGGAAGAGAATGCTTTTCTGGATTCTCTGTGTCATTATTGTCCCTGTCCATAAAGTTTTGGGAAATTGATCTCCTAATCAAATTTGCTTTATTAGTACACTAAATCATTTCTGATTTAGCAGCACAAAGCAAATAGATAAGATCATTAAGGGTCTTGTCATAGTCTGTTTCATAGGAGTCCCAAGGAACTCACTATGTGACTTAGAAAGTGATTGAACCACTAACTTTCTTAAGACTTTAACACCCAACTCTCCCGGCTTGTCAGTATGTGACTTCATCTCCAAGATGTGATCACACCTAGACCTTGCCTTGCCAATAGGGCTTGAGTGACCTTGAACTTGTGGGTTAGGGAGAATAATTGGAGGAGGTGGAGGAAGTGAAGTTCCAAGATATTTAGGAAGATCATAGATATCTTAACTAGACATCTTTTGGGAGATATTCAAGATACTTTTAATAAATTGACCTAATTCAACTCTTGTTGTAAAGTGACTCAAATTTTACAAATAATTAGTTTTTCATAAAATCAAGTAATTATCATAAAATTCGGCACAGTTCATGTTTTTTTTCCTTTTTTTCATCAACTTGAAAAAATACATTTGCATCAAATATAGTAGAACACAACCCATGGCTCTGATACCACTGTTGGGTTTTGGTATAATACAACATCCTATGGTGCACATACAACCCTAAATACCTTGGATCTATGTTTTCACTAATTATACATGCAAATGGTTTCCAAGGCATTAAACCTATAACTAGCATGCATTTGACGTAAACCATATAATATACTAGTTAGGGAAACATACCTTTTATGTGGCTTGAAGTCTTGATGTATTTGGCCTTAAGAGCTTATCACCAATAGTATGAAATGCCTCAAATGGAATCACAACACACCTAGGACAAAGGTGGCTCTTGAGAGAGAATTCCATGCACCAAAACACCTCCATATTTCTCTAAGAAAAGAAGTGGTGATTTTGGCTATGGGGTAACCTATTTATATGTAGGATTCCAAGGGTCATGGGTATAACCCATAATCCATACCCATGGGTTTTATGATCCATGGTTCATGTGGCCCAACTCTTTATGTATCCATACATAAAATTGGTTCAACATGGGTCATAAGCCCAACACATATAAATATAACTAATTATCATAATTAGTCCCCATAGATTTAATTAGTCTCTTTTGATCACTAAATTAATTCCAAATTAATTCTTGATCGATAGTAATTAAAACATATGATTTCATACTAATATATTATAACCTATAATATATTAATAAACCATAAATAACCTTCTCTAAAAAGTCCATCGTAACAAATTGTCCTGATGATATTGCAACCCAAATGGACGATGCTACTCTCGGGTCAAGTACATACCAATAATAGTTATGGGCTTAAACATCTAATCCAACAGTCTCCCACTTGGATAAGTCTAAAACTATTATTGCAAGTAGGACTTCATAACCCGACTAGCAATCGTATCTCTTAAAGCCGTTGTCGAACTCTGAACAAATCAATGACGCGTCCATTAGATTAGGGATCATATATTCCTCCATTCTAGATATCATATGGACTGAGACACGGATTATAATCATTCTCTTTGTCCATTTGTTGTTTCCTGATTTCCGATTTATGACGACTGACTAATTGAACAAATCAAATCAGTCCTGGCCCGGCCGAGGACTTCCATTTGTCATCATAAAGTCATCGAGGGGCCCACAGATATCACTTTTATCCCGAAGGTAAAAGGAATGGATAAACTTCGACTCATATGGCTTGTTCTACTACTTGTTGAATCATACACAAAGGCACGTTTTATAACATTGAGTTACCAATACGTTTTCGTGCAACCAATGTATAACCAAATCATAGTAACAACTCATATCTCTAGGTTTGAAGAATATAAGATATTATCGTCTTATGATGACTCGTGATAAAATCCATGAAGTGATTCCAATGAGCGCGGGTTGAATCCAATACTCAGAACTTATGAGCACTCATGAGTGTTGTAGCACCACCTTGTCCAACATCTTAGACCTCTACAAACCCAACCCATGACAGTCTTGATTCATATCTACTTCCAACATATGACCGACTGTGGATGGTTTGAATAACTTAGTCAATCAGAACAATGACCTAGTTATTCTGGAAGTCAAAACATGCAAAGTGAAACACAATAATAATCGAATCCAATATGGTCTCAGAACATATGAATATAAATAAAACACCTTTTATTTATCACCATATGATTACACATTATTCATTTTATACTGTTTCAGCTATCAACTTTATCCTTGAATTATAACAACAGTTGTCCCATGGTCCAAGCATGTAGAATATGTTTTTCTAAACACTAGTCATGCCACACACCAAGTATGCATACTATGTTTGTCTATGATCTTTACTTTGTGAAATAGATCAATTGAACATAACTCCAATGATTCTCATTTCACAGTCCCAAATCTTACTGCAAATGCAAGAATTCCAAATTCATGCCATTTACCGAAATCTGTTAGATTCTAAACTTATATGCATTGATCCTCTTGTAATGATTATGCACAAATTCACAAAGACTTGGCAACAATCATTACAGAGTATTCCAAAGGAGATCAAATCCTTGAAAACATCCTTCTTGCATTAAGTTTCCTAATCATACAGATTGAATACTTTCTAACTTTGAAGCATTTCCATACTCCATTTTGACTATCACTTCTGAACAAGAGTTGCCTCCTTACAAATTATGTCAATATGGTCCTTCCAGAATTAATACTATACTTCCAACTGTCCTTGAGCAACCAATCTTTGGTAAACCTTAGATTGTCCTCAACAATTGCTTAATCATTTTAGTCATATCAATTTCTAGACCTTTTTCCCTTCTTCATGCCCTAGGCATTTGGAAAAACTGGGAAAGAGTGAATATAACACATGTAATCAATCCAATATCCGAAGCATATGGGACACGATTCATGATGTCTCGCATAAAGACTAAACCAGTCTTTTGCTATAATATTTCCATTTCTATTTTCCAAGTTCTCATAATTCAGATTATGAAAAGGGATGTCGTAATCATAATCGAATTTTAGAACGCAAATAATGAACCCATATATAGAATTTCCTTATGTTGAGCCATCCCAACATGAAATTCATATATATTCTTGACTAAATACGATTAAGACCTCAATCTAAGCTTTTAGATTTGAGATGAAGTATAATTTCCTCTCCCTTAATTATAGCAAAACAAAATTTTCAACCCTTGCAACCTCACGAATTGAAACTTTTTTTTTCTATAACTAACATTGCTAACTTGCAATACTTATCATAATTATCATGCTCCCACTAACATGATGATTATTAGCATAACACTTATGCTCCCACTAGCTTTGACATGTACCTAGAAATCAACAGAACTTCTAGAAATCAATACTTTATTGACTTTCTTACCAAAGTTCAGATTTCTGATACTAGATTGCCTTGATAAGACTTTATCAATATCATACACCTCTCTTAGATAGCTCACATGTGTGTCTAAACAATGATGAAGAGGGATGCCGTAATCATAATGTTTAGACATTTTGTCACTTCTCACAAGTCCATGTTAGTGTGCCGGTTAACCACATAGCTCCACTAACGACTTTGAGAATGCAAATATCATAATTGCTATCTACTTCAAATCTACTTGGTGGAAGTGTTTCATCACTATCATTTTCATGAATCGGAGAGAAACCTTTATGGCCCTTAGATTTAATGGTGCATGTGTTCTTATCCATGTGAATTGTCAAAAACATAGTCACAAGACAAGGATAATGACAAATCCAAACTCATATGGATTGAACTTGTGCAATCTTAACTTCTTGCCACCTGGCAGCTCAAGGGCATTCCATTTCTTCCAAGTAGTTATGCAAACAATTGAGAACATGTAGAACTCAAATGTATAGCCAACTTAACTGGAATGGGCACAGAAATGTCAGCACGATAGGTTATAAACCTCTACTTGTGTGCTAGTGATGAAATACAGGTTTTATTCTTGATTACTTCTTGAAACCTTTTTCAGGATCTTTTAGACTCCCACTGTCTCCTTGACCTATATGACTTTCTTGCCAAATATTCAAGAGATAGTGTGGATTCTAATCAAGACAGACACTTAACACAATTAGCCTTAGTTGGTCTTTGTTTTATCCAAAACATCACAACTTACCAATTTCAAATGTACAAGAGTAGAAAACTTTTACTCTTATATTTGAAAAGTGTTTTAAACCTTCTTTAAGACATGTCACTCAATTTACAATCTTAGAGTATAACTCTATGAATTGTTTTGGAATGAAGTATAAATCATATTCTTGATTTAACCACTTCAATAATTCATAACTCCTGTTCTTAACTATCAGAATGTACTTAGAGGATGAATTGTGATAAGGTCTCAAAATCATTAAGATGACCTTAAAACATGAGACTAAAGTACTCTCCCATCTTTTCAGATTTGAGAAACTTTTATCCTTCTGCCTAATTTGATTCTTCTTATTCGTTCGTTCATACATTGAAAATTTTCCAAAGTTTCAGAATTATACTTAAGCTTGTAAGTATAATCATATTTACTAAACCTTAGTAAATCATGACGAATAGTCTTATCCATCTTTTGTGGTGGACTTTGACAAGTGCACAAGAAAGTGTACTTGATCCCTTAGTCCTTCTCTTGACTCACACATCCATGTGAACAAGTAGTTAGTCTTAATTTTTCCAATGCTCGAAAGTTCTCATTCATTATACTATACAACTTGCATGATTCCAAGTTTGGGTCCAATTGAAACTTGGGTGATGAGAATCTTTCCTTATTTGGTAAATTTAGACACTACCACAAATGAACGAATCAAATTCATATTTCCAATATTGCTATAAACATACAAACATCAAGTTTTCATGAATGCCATTGTAAGGAGATAAAAATAAAGTAAAACAAACTTTTATTTATTTTAAAATGCGGAAAAAACTTTTTCCTTACAATGTAACTTGAAATGAAAACTATGTTATTACTTGTTTCCTAGTAATCTATCATATCTCCTAAGAGTAGCTCAAGAATCCAATCTTCAATCAAGCGATAGAAATCCATCTTCGCGATCAGATTCAACATACTCTTCCTTTAAGTTTCCTTCACTTTTCCTTTGATTCTTAAACATCAACATGTGACCCAGTCACATCTTGTAATAAGAATCTCAGAATAGAAACTTAACCGAGTTAGATAGTGGACCTTACCTGAAATAGAGTCAAACTTATTGACTTTACTAGCCTTATGATCTTTCAGGTAAAATTGACAGCTTCACAACCAATGCCCTTTCCTTTTGGCAATAGGACCATATGGATCCTTAAGTAATAGTAAATGGGACCATCTCAAACTTAGCCTTTCTCTTTACCATTTGGTCAACCGGGTTGACTATGGCCGATCCCTTTCCATTGGGAAGAGAATGCTTTTTTGGATTTCCTGTGTCACTATTGTCCCTGTCCATAAAGTTTTGGGAAGTTGATCTCCTAATCAAATTTGCTTTACTAGTACACTAAATTAATTCTGATTTAGCAGCATAAAGCAAATAGATAAGATCATTAAGGGTCTTGTCATAGTCTGTTTCATAGGAGTCCCAAGGAACTCACTATGTGACTTAGAAAGTGATTGAACCACTAACTTTCTTAAGACTTTAACACCCAACTCTCCCGGCTTGTCAGTATGTGACTTCATCTCCAAGATGTGATCACACCTAGACCTTGCCTTGCCAATAGGGCTTGAGTGACCTTGAACTTGTGGGTTAGGGAGAATAATTGGAGGAGGTGGAGGAAGTGAAGTTCCAAGATATTTGGGAAGATCATAGATGTCTGAACTAGACATATTTTGGGAGATATTCAAGATACTTTTAATAAATTGACCTAATTCAACTCGTGTAGTAAAGTGACTCAAATTTTACAAATAATTAGTTTTTCATAAAATCAAGTAATTATCATAAAATTTGACACACTTCATGCTTTTTTTCTTTCTTTCATCAACTTGAAAAAAATACACTTGCATCAAATATAGTAGAAAACAACCCATGGCTCTGATACCACTGTTGGGTTTTGGTATAATACAACATCCTATGGTGCACATACAACCCTAAATACCTTGGATCTATGTTTTCACTAATTATACATGCAAATGGTTTCCAAGGCATTAAACCTATAACTAGCATGCATTTGACATAAACCATATAATATACTAGTTAGGGAAACATACCTTTTATGTGGCTTGAAGTCTTGATGTATTTGGAGTTAAGAGCTTAGCACCAATAGTATGAAATGCCTCAAATGGAATGACAACACACCTAGGGCAAAGGTGGCTCTTGAGAGAGAATTCCATGCACCAAAACACCTCCATATTTCTCTAAGAAAAGAAGTGGTGATTTTGGCTATGGGGTAACCTATTTATATGTAGGATTCCAAGGGTCATGGGTATAACCCATAATCCATACCCATGGGTTTTATGATCCATGGTTCATGTGGCCCAACTCTTTATGTATCCATACATAAACTTGGCCCAACATGGGTCATAAGCCCAACACATATAAATATAACTAATTATCATAATTAGTCCCCATAGATTTAATTAGTCTCTTTTGATCACTAAATTAATTCCAAATTAATTCTTGATCGATACTAATTAAAATATATGATTTCATATTAATATATTATAACTTATAATATATTAATAAACCATAAATAACCTTCTCTAAAAATTCCATCCTAACAAATTGTCCTGATGATATGCAACCCAAATGGACCATGCTACTCTCAGGTCAAGTACATACCAATAATAGTTATGGGCTTAGACATCTAATCCAACAATCATATCGTAGATTACTCGCAATAGTATGGAGGCCTCCCCTGTGATTTTCGGTACCATCAAGGAGGGGATTATGGAGATGTTGGATGAGCGACTTGGGAACTTTCGGGATGAGATCGTGGCAGGACAATTCAGAGCACAATCTCCTTCTTTTCGAAAGTTCAAGGAATGTGGATCTACGGAGTTCTTTGGGGGATAAGGACCCCATTTCTAGCCGCCGATGGATCACTGACATGGAGAATGTTCAAAAGATGAGCTTCTTCCCTGAGGAGATAAAGGTGGGATATGTATCCTGCCTTCTGAGGGACCTAGCCCATGATTGGTGGGAGGAGGTTAGTCATGCACTAGGATCTGCGGTTGAGGTGGCCATGACTTGGGAGGATTTTAGGACTAGGTTCCAGGAGGAGTTTGCACTAATGATTAAGGTGTAGTACCTGACGTGGGAGTTTCCGGACCTTCGCCAGACTACTAAGACTATAGCATAGGACGCCGCCAAGTTTTGAGAGAGGGATATGTTGGTTCCATAGTATGCTGCAGATGAGGAGATGAAGAAGACAAGATAACATGATATGTTGAGAGACGATATCAGAGAGTTTGTGAGCTTTTCGGGGTGCAAAACCCTGAATAACATGGTTGTGTCAGCCCGGGAACGGGAGCTGGATCTTTCGATTAAGCGCTAGCCGAAGAAGGTACCATCAGTTGCGGGTCAGAAAAAGGGCCCAAGTAGGGGCCAACAGGGTTGGATCCGTTGTGGCAAGTGCAGCAAGTCGCACTACAAGGCTCGTTGAGTAGTGGGGTCGGGTTGTTTTAGATGTGGGCAAACTGGTCATATGAGTAGGGGTTGCCTCTAGGGTGCACTAATTTGCTTTCATTGCAATTAGATTGGCCATAAAAGGCCGATTGTTCGAGACTGACGAGAGGAGTAATGGTTGCACCTACACCGGCCACCTTGTGGATCACCGATGTAAGCCAGGGGAAAGCGGAGACACCAGTGGTGAAGAACAAGGCATTCCAGTTGACTACTGATGAGGCTCGAGCAGCGTCGGATGTGGTTATCAGTATGTGTCCTTACCATATCTTTTACTTATAACATCCTAGAAATACTAATAAATTTTTTTATTTAAGATCAACCAAACCATCAACCATATATTTGAAAAACTATCAAGTATATCATAATAGAAAAACAATTATTAGATTACAATCTTAAAATCGTAAAATATTAGACACAGGTGGATGTGATGCAATCATGATAGGACCTTACCTTTTGAACCGAAAGTACCTGAGAAACATTTAAACATAAATCGTGAGCAAAAATCTTAGTGAGTTCCCTAAAATACCACATACCATACATGCACATCGTACATACATATCATACTAAAATGTGTAACGAGTTTATTTCACCCCTGAGTCCCTTTCGAATCCATTAGTCCCTTCCGACTCCCTGAGTCCCTTCCTACTCATCGATATCTTTCAAGCAGTATGGGTCTATTTCACCCCTACAAGTAAGCATATAGTCATACTAGCAAGAGTCACAAAGAAAAAAAGAACATACATGCATATCAGTAAGTATCACGAAGACCACTACTATCCTAAAACATAATCCAGTGGTTTGGTGCCTTCGACCCACAAGTATAGTGAGGAGACTCACGTCAGTCTGATGATAAATAAATCATACCCTCGGGCTGATGCTACCACGGCTCCTTGCGGTGAACATATCCAAAATATATCCTAATTAACAATGTAAATCTCGGTAATTCTCCAAGAGTAAGAAGCTAGAAGAAGCACTAAGGACTTGAAGAGAGCCTGTAGATCCAGAAGTTTGGCATCTTTTCTGACCCATTTGAGGTACCAAGATCCAACCTTGACCATTGCACGCTTAGATGTAGTCATGGGGTGTTTTATGTAACATTTTGGTCCCATATTTGAGGTCCTTCGTGACAACCCGAAATTTCCATTCTGAACAAACCATATCAAGCCAATAGAAGTTAGAACAGTTACAGTGAAATTCCAAACTTTGGGTATAAGTTTCACAGTTTTTCAGGATTTACACTTAAGGAGATATCAGGAGAGTGGATGCACTAGGGTTTTGTGCAACACTGTTATTCCTATACTCTAGGATATTAGAGTTCATTCCGGGAATAAAATATTTTTCTGCCAAAAATCCCAGGACTATATATAGAAATCTGAGCAATATTCATTCATTAGTTACATTTCCAACTAGAGAAAAGTCAAATTCTCTCTCACGGATCTTTGGGTTTTTATCCCAAATTGTGAGTATTTCTATCTAGTTGTATTATATAGCTTAGATTGTGTTTTATAACAACAAAATCAGATCAAAACCCCAAGATTCGGGAGTTTACCGCCCCAAGAACACTTTGAGAGTAAACTCCTTTTTAAGGGCCAAAAGAGTGCCCAATGTCCCTCAAAGCCTTGGAACTCAAACTAGAAGCCACCATTGCCTGCTTTAGACCACAAAACAATTAAGAATCAAGGCTAGAAGTGAGTTCACGGCCAAGGAAGTTCTTGGGCCGTGAACTCCATTTTTAAGTGTCAAAATGCCTTAAAAACCTTCCTTAAGCCAAGAGACTAATTTAGACATGTACCCTAAAGTGTTTATAGCCTAGAAAACAAAAGGAATCACAAGGATAAAGGAGTTTACGGCCAAGACAAGTTCTTGGGCCGTAAACCCCTATAAATGGGACAAATGACACCCTAACTCCTTCCTTATGCCTAGAACCCAACATAGATCATATCCTTGATGTGTTAGGAACCTCAAAACATCAAATGGTACTCCTTACCATGAGTTTACGACCGTAAACTCATGGGGGAGTGGTCCCAGGGCCGTGAACATCAAGTAAGGCCATTTTAAGACCTTAAACCCACCCAAACACTTGTTTAAGCCTTGAAGCACTTCACCACTTGAGTTGTAATAATGTTAGGCTTCATTTAGTGACCCTAAAGAGAATTTACGGCCAGGAGTTTACTCCCCTTGGCCGTAAACTCCAACACATATGGTCTTTTGACCGTAAACTCCCATAAGAGGTCTTGCACTCTTTTGTTGCAACCCATTAGCCTCCTAGCACTTGACCAAAAGTGTTTTCCTCGCATTAGGATGTTTTTACGTGTTTAATTAGTGTTATAATCACTAATTGTTTATATACATATGTCTTCATATGTAATTAGGACCATTGTGTGTGTGTGTGTGTCTAAAGTCTTTACTTGACACCTAGCAGTCCTACCTCTTCAGTTCATCTATATCACCCACAACAGGTGAGTTCATACCCCTTAATCAATGTTTAAACTGTTTTTAAATGTTTTATGGGGGGGGGGGGTACAAGTAGAAATATGCTAATTATTATATCAATCACATGTGATTAATAAGCAGCATTCAAATGATTGGCTACTCATTAGCCATTTTACCAAACAATTTCCTTCAAATGTTTTTCATAAACACTTTATGTGTTTAAAACTCCTTCTTACACTGTACCTTTTATTCTATATGTTTCAATTCAAACTTATTTACAATTGTTTTTCAAACAAATGTTTCTTTATACTAAACTATTTTATCAAACCCATGCCTTCAAACCGTTTTATAGATTGACATCAAGTCGATCTTTTCTTAGATGATAATTATGTTCAAAGGTTTTACAAAACTTATTTTATTGCTTTTATATTATAAATTGCATGCCTCTATATGTATAGTTATATAAGAAATGTTTATAAGAAATGCCTCTATATGTATAATACATTACTATACATGCTAGATAGAGAGAGAACACACATTACAGCTAGCACACGTAGAACATTACAGTACATTACTATACTATTACATGATCACACTTACATGAGTACAATTACATGATCACACTTACATGAGTACGCTTACATATACATAGAACAGACGTCACTAGGTGCTATAGCACGGAACCAGTTCAGGATCTAACTATACCGATTAATCACAACGCAATTGTGATAGTTATATCGAGTATACATGATCATAGTAATGTGGATGCTCACGGCTTGCATACATGCAAGGGTCGTGGGTAGGTCCCAAAATCCCTTTGATAGGGGAGCATATAGTCTGGGATCTAGACATCACATTATACCTTATCCCTCAAATAAGGCAGTTGAGTACCGATGTAGTTATTTACTACAAATGCTACAGTACTTAGAAGAATTACCCTAGACTTAAGGTAATTGGTACGGTTGTAGTTCGACACTACACCATTGTACTATTTCATTTTTCCCATTTCATCCACTTCGTGAATATTCACACGACGCACAGTAATGTAGAAAACTATATTTTTGGTTAATGATAGTCAGACTTGGGAAAATACACATTCTTACTAGAGACACACACACACAGACACTTGATGCCTTGGTAGAAGGCTACATAAAGATCAATTAAGTCTTGGTAGAAGACTCCTTGTTATAATAGTAGGAATCATAGGGATTTCTAGAGTTTTTCAAACGTTTACAGTTGTTTTACATACATTTTCAATACTTACGATTTACATACATTTTCAATACATACAAATTCTTACATACAAATTAAGACACTAAAATACTTATGATCTCACCATCTTCAAAGCTGATACTCGCTTTCAAAATTTCTTGTATCCTCAGGTCATCAATAGACAGGCACCGATACAAGGTTTAGAGAAGATGGAGCTTGTTCAAGACTCATCTTTCATTTTGATTTATGCTTTAGTGTCTATTATAATTTGATAGAACACACTTGTATAATAATTATATTATTAATTCAATGGATGACGTTGTTGCTTGTTTACTACTTTTCATTGTTATGATACTGTACATGACGTCCTCCGCCCCAGAACGTTTCCGCCGTTCATGGTTTTGGGGTGTGACAGATTGGTATCAGAGCATTGTTTATAGTGAATTAAGTATATCAACCCATAAAAGATATACTAACTATAAATACATAAGGGATTAAAATACTCTGACCAAGAGTTTATACTTTAAATAATAAAATATTTAATAAAGTATACGTGCCTGCATTCATACTAAAATCAGTGTCACTAGGACAATACAAAAGAATTACGATTGTTGGGCAACACAAGTTGGCTTAGAGACATATGGTCAAAACTGGGAAGATATAGCCTGATCACCTATATTATCCGAGGGTTGACTAGCATGTGCCTAAGTGTAGTTGTGTGGTTGTAACAAATCTCAAATCTTATCAACCCTACCACAATGAGAACAGTAGAACATAACATTAAACGTAAAATACTATAGGAGTATTTGGTGTTACTAGAAGTACGTTATACTTGAGAACTAAAACGGGATCTTCATTACCAAGTTGATAGTTGCTAAGTGGATACACTAAGGCTATATGTAATTAGGATGTTATAAACTTAGAATCTGTGAAAATTTTACTTCACCTCTATTCTGTGTGAATATGGAGTTAAGATCACTTATTCGAAGGCCTATCCTGTTTAGATTACATATAACTGGTATGCACTTCACAAATAGCGATGTAACTAATGAAGATTTTCTAAATATTTATCTAGATAGTTCATCTAATAATTATTTTGTTACCCCAATTCTCGTGTAGATAACATGGCTGGACTCCATACCCACGGCAACCAGTATCTTCCGAACGAAGTCATAGCTGGTTGGTTTGGAGAAGAACCAGGGAATGATCATCCTATCCCTGTGAATGATCACCATGATGAAGACCTTTCGGACGATGCTAACTCCGAACCCGAGGTTGAGAACCTACCTCAAGCAGATCCCTTTCCAATTCCTAACCCTCGTCCGACTTTTCATGGCCCGACGCCTGAGTGGGTGGAATGCTTGGAAACATGGAGCCAAGGACAAGACCAGCCCATTCCATTTAATGGTGACCGAAGCTTTTATGACCTAATCAATGGGGGCTTAGCAGACAGAACCTTGCCAATCTTGGTCCGTAGAGTGGACCGAAATGAGATTCAAGGCAGGACAGCCCTACATCAGATTACCGAAGTTGTCGCCGATGCGAGAATGCATACCCTCCACACCATTCGTCTAGAAGATGCTCGCGAGAGATCAGAGAGAAACCATGAAACCCTACTGCAAGCACTGGATGAATCACGAGCCGAAGTCATAGAGCTCCGAGTACGCTAGAGGGTGTACGAAAGACACCTACTTGATATGGATTGTCAACTGGCTGAACTGAGAGTTCACCAGAGGGATAACCGTCACCAGTAGTAGATGCTTTAATTTATTTTCCTTATTAAACGGAATCGTTTTTCTGTCTATGCCCGATGTGGCATTTTCTATGAAATTATCTTGTACTGTAAGTACTTTTAGTTAGGTCTTTATGCTGTCAAGAACTATCTTCTCTAGATATGATGTAAGACCTTTTGCAAGGTCATTTTCCCGAACTTTTACGTCATGAATATCAAAGATATTGACAGTCAGCTAACTTCTGTGTCTTTTCCTTTATTCAAGTACTCTCATCATATTTTCGTTGGAGTCTATCTGAAACCTGCTTTAGTCAAGTCATTGGACTGTAGTAATTTAGCTCCGGAGACATTTCCAAGTCTCTTTTAGTGGTTGGATCCTGTTATTCACCAACCCACGATACCTCAGCTTGAACGGCAAATGTCTTGAGACCATTCTACAAACTCACTTCCATTCCGTACTAGGACTGCATCATAGGGATGTAGGTCAAACCTTCGCGATCATACCTCCAATCCGTACTGGGACTGCATCATAGGGATGTAGGTCAACCTTTCGAGAACATACTCTTACTCTTTGATTGAGCAATCGATGTACACCTAGGGTCAACCAGAATCGCTCACAAAATCCTTATCTTTCGTGTTACAAAATCATGTCGTCATCCGGAAGCAATCAATCGAACAACGAAACCTCCGCTTTCCCCATGGACTCCGCTACCTTCCAAATCGCTGTTACAACTACCGTGATGGCTGCTGTGACAACTGTCCTTGTGCACCGTAGCGCTATCAGCACAATCAATGCTAATGATGGGATTGAAGTTTCCAATCGTGGTATCCATCCAGGAAGTAGCCAAACAGTAACAGTCACAGGCTCGCAAAGCCGAAAGACAGAGAACAAGAAACAAAAGCGTCAAGCCCAGAAAGAACGCAAGAAATCCCAAAAACTTGCCATGCAACAGCAACAAGTGGAAACCCCTGCCATCCCCGTACCGAGCATGCCATATGAGGGAAAACTCCCGAAGTGTGATAAGTATAGTTTCCATCATCATGGGGCTTGCCATGAGATGCAATGTTGTAATTGCCTAAAAATAGGGCACCATGCTCGTAGCTGTGGAGCACCGGCACGACCCATCACTCAAGTCCCTTTCATTAAGACCAACCCTACACACGAGAGTAGTGATAAAGCCGAACGCTTTAGGAAGTAATTTCCAAGGTGGAGTAATGAGGAAGGCACTCGTGTCCACATAACACTGGCTAAACACCTCACTTCCACCACCAATGTTGGTGCTGTCCAGATATGTCACCAATGCGGTGAAATTGGACACCTCAAGAAGGATTGCCCGTTAGTGAAGAACTCGGTTGCTGATGGGAAGGTTCTCAGGATCACAACTATAGGAGAGACTACGTCGAACCCTCGTTAATGTAATTTAGGCGTGTTGTTGTAACAGACTTATAAACTATCCGAAACTAGTGCAGCTAGAGTCTTGTCTTTTGCGAGATCCCTTCCGTATAGGGATGCTCGTGCAGCGTATACTTGTCTTTTGTAGTATACCTTATTCACAGCGATAACCTTGTAGTAAGTCTAAAGTACTGTAACTCTGTTCATGGTTGCACGGTTGTGTTTTGTGTGTAAACGCCTTATGTTTAAATCTAATGTTTTTAAGTTTCTGTATGATCCCGACATTATCATACAACTAGATTCAATTTGACCCTCACAAAAACAGCTTCACACGTACGTCTCGTTACCAGTAAACGTCGTTTTAGCAAAGCCGTCATATCAGAACACCGAAGTACTCATGCATGGAGTACCTCATAGTTCTTTTCTTTCCGAAGAAATCCCCGAAGTACCACTTGTGTAGTACGTCAAGTTCAATCCAAGGATTCATACGATTGACCTATCACTGAGGAATGTATACATAAGAGTGATATATAATCAAGGTTCTACAGGTTTAGAATTGATGATTCCACTTTAACTTCTTTTTCCTCAATGGGATGTGAGCTTAAAGAAGAATCAGTTATTCGACTACCTTTTCAATCTTAATTATATACGAATCGTATACACGAGATTATGATTGTAAAACCCTGTATGAATTCTAATATGAACTTCAAGACGGAGATCTGCCCAAGCCTAAAAGTAATCGCATCGTCATGTGAACAAACTTAGGACCCAGTACGACTCCTGTAAACCGATCGCCCTACAGCCTAAACACCTACGGAGACACAAGAACAGTACAGAAAACTTAGCAAACTACACAAAAATAGAATTAGAAAACTAGGCTTCTCACCTTGGAGAACCCCGGTCATATTCTTCCAGAGATCGACGGATTGCATCATATGTGCCTCGGCTATCGAGGGCTCCGTCCAAATTTTTCTGTTAGAAATCGTTGTCTCTGCCTCGCATAGATGAATTGGTTGAGCAAACGCAAGGAAATAATTACTTTCAGAAATGGACCTGAGATCCGAATATCACCAGTTCGAGTGTTAGGGAAGGATGCCCGGAAGACTATCTTCCGAACTCGATGCGGACACTTCGAGTCCGTAGTGATACCCTTCGGACAGGACCAATACGCATATAGTTTTCATGAGCTAAATGAGTAGGGTACGTCTTTCTTACTTGGATCAGTTCATCATTTCTCCATGTAATGACTTACTTATCTACCCTCGTAGTAAGAAGAAACCCCTGGGAACATTACCTTTAGAGGAACTTTCGTGAAGTTCTCTAAGCACAAGTTTTGAAATTGAAGAGTCAGGTTCCTATGACACACTGTTAGTGATGTAGGAATTTTTAAGTACTCTTTCAATTTGTCAAAACTGTTGAGAATTTGTCGACACCAGAGACGCCGGCAGTCACTCACCAAATTCTAGGTCTTACAGACCTATTGTCATAGTCCATCCAGAACCCCTCGCAAATCACAGAAAATCGTACGACCTTGACGCAGCAAGGAGTGGCCCTTGACTAGGAAGTTAAACAAGAAAAGGAAACCTTGGAGATTCCAAGTGAGAGACCAAGTTCTTTAGGAAAACTCACTCTGGGAATGGCTTAATACGCTTCTTAAAGCGTGGAAAGATAAATCCAAGATAGATAGGACCTCCGAGATTCTTACCAGAATCGGTCCTATGCCTCGCACAAACTAGACCTACTCCGCGAACTTAGTAGCGTACATTTTACTCTTCGCGTCTCGATCGTGAAACCGTACATTTCCGTTAGGACTCTTGTAAGCCCACTCGACGAGGTCAAGATTAACGAGATCCTCTCCTTCGTATTAGAACCGTAGTGATCCTCGACCGAGAGGTCAAGCGGACGAAGCAACGCCATCGCCCGTTAGTGAAGGTTCGTTGGGATACCAACCGAGAACCCGATTTCACTTAGGATCGCTAGAACCAATCAATTAGGAAGTTTCCTCCTCATGACTCGATCATTCGTACCTACTTCCTTACCTAAATTCTAATTTCAGGACGAAATGCCCTTCAACAGGGGGATGATGTGACAACCCAAAATTTCCATTCTCAACAAACCATATCAAGCCAATAGAAGTTAGAGCAGTTACAGTGAAATTCCAAACTTTGGGTATAAGTTTCACAGTTTTTCAGGATTTACACTTAAGGAGATATCAGGAGAGTGGATGCACTAGGGTTTTGTGCAACACTGTTATTCCAATACTCTAGGATATTAGAGTTCATTCCGGGAATAAAATATTTTTCTGCCAAAAATCCCAGGACTATATATAGAAATCTGAGCAATATTCATTCATTAGTTACATTTCCAACTAGAGAAAAGTCAAATTCTCTCTCACGGATCTTTGGGTTTTTATCCCAAATTGTGAGTATTTCTATCTAGTTGTATTATATAGCTTAGATTGTGTTTTATAACAACAAAATCAGATCAAAACCCCAAGATTCGGGAGTTTACCGCCCCAAGAACACTTTGAGAGTAAACTCCTTTTTAAGGGCCAAAAGAGTGCCCAATGTCCCTCAAAGCCTTGGAACTCAAACTAGAAGCCACCATTGCCTGCTTTAGACCACAAAACAATTAAGAATCAAGGCTAGAAGTGAGTTCACGGCCAAGGAAGTTCTTGGGCCGTGAACTCCATTTTTAAGTGTCAAAATGCCTTAAAAACCTTCCTTAAGCCAAGAGACTAATTTAGACATGGACCCTAAAGTGTTTATAGCCTAGAAAACAAAAGGAATCACAAGGATAAAGGAGTTTACGGCCAAGACAAGTTCTTGGGCCGTAAACCCCTATAAATGGGACAAATGACATCCTAACTCCTTCCTTATGCCTAGAACCCAACATAGATCATATCCTTGATGTGTTAGGAACCTCAAAACATCAAATGGTACTCCTTACCATGAGTTTACGACCGTAAACTCATGGGGGAGTGGTCCCAGGGCCGTGAACATCAAGTAAGGCCATTTTAAGACCTTAAACCCACCCAAACACTTGTTTAAGCCTTGAAGCACTTCACCACTTGAGTTGTAATAATGTTAGGCTTCATTTAGTGACCCTAAAGAGAATTTACGGCCAGGAGTTTACTCCCCTGGGCCGTAAACTCCAACACATATGGTCTTTTGACCGTAAACTCCCATAAGAGGTCTTGCACTCCTTTGTTGCAACCCATTAGCCTCCTAGCACTTGACCAAAAGTGTTTTCCTCGCATTAGGATGTTTTTACGTGTTTAATTAGTGTTATAATCACTAATTGTTTATATACATATGTCTTCATATGTAATTAGGACCATTTTGTGTGTGTGTGTGTGTCTAAAGTCTTTACTTGACACCTAGCAGTCCTACCTCTTCAGTTCATCTATATCACCCACAACAGGTGAGTTCATACCCCTTAATCAATGTTTAAACTGTTTTTAAATGTTTTATGGGGGGGGGGGGGTACAAGTAGAAATATGCTAATTATTATATCAATCACATGTGATTAATAAGCAGCATTCAAATGATTGGCTACTCATTAGCCATTTTACCAAACAATTTCCTTCAAATGTTTTTCATAAACACTTTATGTGTTTAAAACTCCTTCTTACACTGTAACTTTTATTCTATATGTTTCAATTCAAACTTATTTACAATTGTTTTTCAAACAAATGTTTCTTTATACTAAACTATTTTATCAAACCCATGCCTTCAAACCGTTTTATAGATTGACATCAAGTCGATCTTTTCTTAGATGATAATTATGTTCAAAGGTTTTACAAAACTTATTTTATTGCTTTTATATTATAAATTGCATGCCTCTATATGTATAGTTATATAAGAAATGTTTATAAGAAATGCCTCTATATGTACAATACATTACTATACATGCTAGATAGAGAGAGAACACACATTACAGCTAGCACACGTAGAACATTACAGTACATTACTATACTATTACATGATCACACTTACATGAGTACAATTACATGATCACACTTACATGAGTACGCTTACATATACATAGAACAGACGTCACTAGGTGCTATAGCACGGAACCAGTTCAGGATCTAACTATACCGATTAATCACAACGCAATTGTGATAGTTATATCGAGTATACATGATCATAGTAATGTGGATGCTCACGGCTTGCATACATGCAAGGGTCGTGGGTAGGTCCCAAAATCCCTTTGATAGGGGAGCATATAGTCTGGGATCTAGACATCACATTATACCTTATCCCTCAAATAAGGCAGTTGAGTACCGATGTAGTTATTTACTACAGATGCTACAGTACTTAGAAGAATTACCCTAGACTTAAGGTAATTGGTACGGTTGTAGTTCGACACTACACCATTGTACTATTTCATTTTTCCCATTTCATCCACTTCGTGAATATTCACACGACGCACAGTAATGTAGAAAACTATATTTTTGGTTAATGATAGTCAGACTTGGGAAAATACACATTCTTACTAGAGACACACACACAGAAACTTGATGCCTTGGTAGAAGGCTACATAAAGATCAATTAAGTCTTGGTAGAAGACTCCCTGTTATAATAGTAGGAATCATAGGGATTTCTAGAGTTTTTCAAACGTTTACAGTTGTTTTACATACATTTTCAATACTTACGATCTACATACATTTTCAATACATACAAGTTCTTACATACAAATTAAGACACTAAAATACTTATGATCTCACCATCTTCAAAGCTGATACTCGCTTTTAAAATTTCTTGTATCCTCAGGTCATCAATAGACAGGCACCGATACAAGGTTTAGAGAAGATGGAGCTTGTTCAAGACTCATCTTTCATTTTGATTTATGCTTTAGTGTCTATTATAATTTGATAGAACACACTTGTATAATAATTATATTATTAATGCAATGGATGATGTTGTTGCTTGTTTACTACTTTTCATTGTTATGATACTGTACATGACGTCCTCCGCCCCAGAACGTTTCTGCCATTCATGGTTTTGGGGTGTGACATCCTTTGAGTCTGGGAAGAATATTTCCATAAGAGCTGTCCTTTTGAGCTCTTGGAATCATTTAGGACCATAAAAATTAGATCTTGATGGTTTAACCCCAATCATGCAAGTGATAGATGGCTACAAAGTGAGCTTATGGACTTAATGGGTGTCTTAATCCCCATCCATGCATGCAAAAGCATAAAGTTCATAACTTTATGGTTAAGGACATTGTTAGGAGCCTAGATATATGTTATGGACATTGGAACTTAATGGATTATGTCAAAAGAAGGATTTTAGGGTGAATGGCAGGAATGCTGGGCGTACCCCCAAGTACGTTGCGCGTTCGGGGTCAGTTTCTCGCTTCTGGTCAAGGCCAGTGTACGCCGGGCGTACGTGCCAGGTACACTGCGCGTATGCATGCAGAGTGGTTAACGTGGGTTTTTGGGCCTTGGGAGATTGGGCTAGAAATTGTTGGGCCTCATGACCCACTATGGAGTAAGGCCTCTGGGCCTAGGACTGGGATTTATGGTATCGGGCCTTTTTGGGCCTTATTGGGATTTAAAGCTTAAAGGAATGGACTTGGGCCTTAAATTGTTATGGGTTGGACCTTGAGGGAAAAGGCCCATTAGGGAAAGGACTAGGGGACATTGCCTTGAGACATGAATTAGAAGTTGGGCCATAAGGGAGTCATGCTTGGACCCAATAACTAACTAGGGGACTTATTATGCTTTAGGGGGAGGAGTCCCGAGCCATCCGAGGAATACGATTTTGGCACACACAGTTGAGGTGAGTTACCTTCTCGGTATAAGTGGGTCGAAGGCACTAATGCTAACCTACTAATAGTTTTGTACATTAGAGATGATTGTCTTTGTGATAATTGTCTGATATGACACTATCTGTTGAGATTTATGTGCTTGTATGCTATGTTATTATGTGGTAGTGGTAGGGGTGAAGTAGACCCCGTAACCAGTCGAAAGAGATTGAAGGGGTAAGCCAACACCCAATATGCTAGGCGGTATGTAATTTATGTGCTTATATGCTAGGATATTATGTGGTAGTGAGAGGGGTGAAATATACCCCATAATCGGTAGAAAGAAACCGAAGGGATAGGCCAGCGCCCAAATATGCTAGGCAGTTATCAGTTGAAAGAGACCGAAGGGGTAGGCCAACACCTTGATATGCTAGGAGGTTACCGATTGAAAGACACCGAAGGGGTAGGCCAACAACCTGATATGCTAGGTAGTACCGGTTGAAAGAGACCGAAGGGGTAGGCCTGTATCCGGATATGCTAGATAGTATGTTTATTGTATGGTATGTGGTATGATGGGGGAACTCACTAAGCTTCGTGCTTATTATTTTCAGTTTTGGTTTCAGGTACTTCTACTTTGAAGGGAAAGGAGCCGACATGATCGCATCGCATCACATTATGATTTTCTGCACATGGGATCTTTGGGATTTGGACTATGATGTTGTTTTAATATGACATGTTTTGGTTATTGAGACATAGGTTTTGATTATGATATGGGATGACACTATGGATGTTTTCAGATTACTGGTTTTTATAAATTACTAAATTAAAAATGAAATTATTTGTCATGAATTTTGGGATGTTACAAATAATCAGGTTAATAACCTCTAATCAATGGTCCCGATCATATTCTATCATGCTAAGGGTAAAAGATCATTTTACCCTTTCCATACTTGAGCCATCTAACCATGCCCAAACCCATAATTACCCAAGGCGTAAAAATGGCCGAATTGTTGTTTTGGTGTGTACGCCATGTGTACCATCCCATTACGCCCAACGTTTTGGGCTTCGACAGAAGGGGTAATCTGGATCAACCTGTTACATCGTGCGTACTAAGAGGGTATGCCCAATGTATTTCACTGATGAACAAAACTTTCCATTAAGCACTTAATGCTCAAAGACCAAATGCCCAATTCACAGATCTAACTCTTAAGAAGGTCTTAACTGATAAAGTTGGTAACTTAAAGCTTTTTCATGGCTTAATAAGACCCAACACTGAACCCCAGGTCCATAACTTCATAAAAAGACCAACAAGTCATGCATGGGTGGACTATAACCCCCAGGATTTGATTTTTACGACTTAACAAACTCAAAAATGGCTAGAAATGATGCTCAAAGGTTCTGGAGGAACTTCTACTCACAAGATCCAAGCCATGGGACCAAAACATGCCAAAAACATAACCTAGAATTAGATCTACACTAAAGGGCCATAAAGTTAGAAGCTTTATACCTCCAGAAGATGCAAAATGAAAAACCAAGCCTGGATCTACAAGCTCCAAGCTTCCCAACACCTATCCAATGAACTCTTTCTTCTTGAAAATGAACCAAAACACAGAAGAATCACTCTAAGAGCTCAAGGACCTCACATGGTGGCTAGGGTTTTGAAACGATGCTTTGGGACAATGGAGGCTGGTGATGAGATATATGAAACGTTTCAAAACTTAAGACTAAAATTTTTGATTTTTAAACTAATAAAACCATTATCCAAGACAACATCATCAAAACCATAGTGAATCAAAGTGTATCAATAATATCTAAATATATCATAGTAATATAAAATGTGGAGAGATGTGGTGTGTGCACTGCAATCATCCTAGGTTCTTCCCCTTCGAACCAGAAGTAGCTGAAACATAAATCGAAAACCGCAAGCACAAATCTTAGCGAGTTCCCTAAAATAACACATAACTTACATATCAACCATATAATGGGCCCCACCCAATGAGTGTAACGGGCCCCACCCTAACTCGCATAATGGGCCCTTCTCATTGAGTATAATGGGCCACACCCTAACTCGCATTACGGGCCCCGCCCACTGAGTATAACGGGCTTCGCCCTAACTCGCATAACAAGCCCCGTCTAACATACAAACATACAAGTATAACAAAGGTAGTAGTATACATAATAACTATCGGGACCTAGCAGTAAGCATACAAACACATACACATGCAAGAGTCACGTAGACATCTAGCATCCTAACATAACAAAACATGGGCCGACATTGGTGACTTTGACCCGCTAAGCATGGTGAGGAAACTCACCCCACAATCTAAAGGAATAGCTGCAATAATCACTCTGTAAAACTCTAAATGATATCCTAAGTCATAAACTTTATGCACTTAAAGTGACCCAAAGCTCCAAACACCTAAATCTAGCTAGATCGAACAATTTCATCATCAAGATTCGAACTTTATACCTCTAGAAGAAAGACCAAGATGAACAATTTCTGGATCTACAAGCTCCAATGCAACCAACACTTATTTAATGAGTTCCTTCTTCTCCAAGATGCACGAAGAACACTCCGAAGCACTTAAAACACCATATTTTTCTCACAAGGCTTAATGTAGGGTTAGGGTTATATGAGAGGTTGTTGGACAGGTGGAGGCTGAGAATGGAGTGGGGTTGGGGAAGTTAAGGAGCTTAAATAGGGACCAAACCAAGAAATAGGGTTTGGGCACTGATCGCGTACGCACAACGTACTCAGGCATACTTAGTACGCCCAACATACGCGGCTGACCCAAAAGTCGTCCTAACGTCAAACGATCGTAAATTCTTCGTTCTGCTCCATTTTTGATGTTCTTTTATATCCTCGAAAAGGTATTGAAGAGCTCTAAAATATTATCTAAATATCTTCGACTAAAAATTTCTCAAACAAAAATCCATATTTCATGCAAGAACACGACCTATGAGTTTTCCCTTTCTACCTTTTATCCCAAAACACAATTCAAGGGTTAAATCTATAAACCAACATTACCTCCTTCCACAAGGACTAAAATTTATCTACTTAAGGGTCAAAGCCTTACACAATCAAGTTACGGCCCACAACCCAAAAATGGCAGGAAACCGGATGTTACAATTCTCCCCCACATAAATTAGATTTCGTCCTCAAAATCCATCTCGGTTACTGTTAACGTATAGCTCAAGGATAACATCAAAAAAGGAGAAGACTAACTAATGCCAGTCTTGGCTAGGTCAGAGCCCGATTAGATTTAGAATGAGGCCAGGGTCGAGCGTTCTCCAACACAAAGATCACTGGTATGATGGTTAAGGTGCAGAACTGTGCCTTAACCTCTTCTCCAAGGAATAACACCCTGGAACACGTGGGATCAATCAAAGTGTTCCAATTACCCATCGGATGATAGCCACGGTCATCATAATATCCAAAGATTCCCTTCCAGCCGATGGGGGGGATGAGGCAAAAGACGTGGTAGAGGATCCTCCAATGTGGGTTTGCCACATCACAACTCACGAGGGAATGCTCAAAAGAATCAGTTGAGGGGCACACACCTCTCAAACAGGTATAAAAGGATCCTTCTTCCTCACGAAGAGGGGGACGAACTCTTTTTCCTGTGATTTACCCTTACTTTGCTTAGATCTCATTCTAACTTGATCGTCGGAGCTTCGTCCCAGGAATTCCTCCCAGACGTCGACTAATGATCATCTTTCCCTTTTGCACTATGATATCAAGAGACAGAACCTGCACGAATCCCATCTGTAACCTCAATCAAACCATGTCCATCATATCACAACATTTGGCGGCATCTAGGCGTATCTCTAGAACGATGCAACCACGAAACAAACTGAAAGAGCAACAATGGCAGGTAAAATCCCAGTGGCGTCAGGAACAGTGGAGAGAAGTATGTTGTGTCCAATGCAACCACTTGATGGGGGGAAAACAATCGTACATGAAGAGCACGCTTCAAACCATACACCGGTTTCACAGACGCTATCCAACTCTACAGCTGAAACGATGACAACTTGTACAAGCAGCCTATCGCGCCCAACAGCTAACACAACTCCGCTAGTAGCGATTATAAACATAACTCCACAAATCATCACAATACAAAAAATAGCGATCACTTTTTTGCAACAACAATCCTTCCCAAATAATTCAGGCACTGGCACCTGGATCCCTCACACCATTCAACTGTAGCCACAATATCCCCCGATGGTTTACCCACACGTCACCATGACAGGTTTGCCTCAAGTGCCGCTATTCGTACATCAACCACCAATCTTTGAACCGCTTGTACAACAGAGCCCAGGTTCAATCCCTGCACTATCTCAGCCGCAAGCCACAACAACGCAAACCTCGACCAACCAGGGATCCAATTCTTATGGATCCGACATTCAGTTCTCAATAGCATCTGAATTTAATCCCGTTGCAGCAACCAATCAATCTTTCAATCTGTACACGCAAAAATACTCAGAGGCTAACCCATATATTGCCCCCGACAGGCCAATACGGAAACCAACAATTTGGATTGCCGCCAAACTCACAGCAGTACCAACCGTACGTCTCGCCGGTGGCCATGCATAACCAGATGTATCCGAGCCCCTGTCAGATGCAGTAATACCTCGCCTTTGGCGGTATGTTACCCTCTTATATCGACAACCCCACGCGAAGCGGAAGCTCTAATTTCAGCCATGAACTGCTGCAAGATGAAATCCCGCACACTGCAGTGATTCCGAACAAGCTAAAGTACGATGATACTATAGACCCAGATAACCACATCGATAATTACGAATGCACAATGACATCTAATAAAATGGATCATCGATTCACCTGCACTTATTTCCCTTGCACCTTAACGGGAAATGCAGGCAAGTGGTTCAAGTCTTTAACGTCGGGCAGTATCTCGAGTTTTGAGCAGCTGAAATACCTTTTCCTCAACAACTTTATGCAGTTGAGGAAAGGAAATGGGGATGCTAACTCCGTCATGGCGTGTAAACAAAAAGAAGGAGAATCGATTCGTAACTATTATGATCGATTCATGCTAGCTACCTAAATGTTCTAGGACATGAAGAGTTCTTAGTAACAGGCGCCTTCGCCCAAGGTCTACTTCCTGGAACCCTATCGAGCAAAATGCAAGGAATAGTCCCTAGATCCAGGGATGAACTCAATTACAATGTGGAGAAATATCTGTGACAGATCGAAGGGGAAGAGCGGAAGGAGGCCAATCTCAAAGTTGTAGCTAACGAATATCTCAAACAAGAGGAAGCGTTGTCCAGACCAAACTCTGCCTAGCAGGAGGGGCATGATGGTAATCAACAGAGGCACAATTGCCACTCCAGGCACATATCGAGGAGATACAGACCGTTAACCATGGATGATAATAGGAGTGGTCATAATGATGATCATGCGATCAACAAAGCTCCGGCGAAGGAGAGCAAGGACGAAACCAAGTTCTGTGTGTATCATAAAGTCAAAATACATGATACCAATGAGTGCACGATATTCAAGCGGGAGATTGATGAGAAACAACTAGTGGGAAACATCGTTGACATAGCCAAAGACCTCAGGGAAAATTTGATGAGTATAAACAGCAACCCGAAAATCAAAAGGATGAGGGAAGGGATCACGAAAGGAGGGCAGAGATAGTTACCATCACCGGGCCCCGGTCATGCAACATCCACTAGAGCCAGCATGTAGGCACGAAGGTATACCATCAAAACAACCTCAACATAGAATTTTCGATGAGCGACCCTAGACCAGAGCACTGGGATCCAAATGAACCATTGCACATCACTGGATTCTTTAGCCAAAACCGTGTTGAGCAAGTGTACATCGATACCGGAAGCAGGGTCAACGTGATTTATGAACACTTCCTTCGACGGTTACCAATTGAATGGAAAAAGCACTTTCAGCCACCATGCCAGGGCCCCCTATTTGGGTTCACCAGTCACAAAATCTGGCCAATAGGAACAGTTATGCTCCTGTTTACGTTGATCAGTCATGATGGGGGCATAACAGATAACAAGGGTCTTGAATTCTTGGTTGTTGATTGCCCAACTGAACACAACATTCTGCTAGGCCGGCCAGCACTTTTCAAGCTCGAAGTGATCCCGTCTACTCGCCACGGTATCCTCAAATTCAGCACGAGTGACGGGTCGAAAACTATAGTAGCAATCAAGCCAGACAATGGATGCGATGCCCAACGAGAAAGGAAGTAAAAAACCCAATTGTGTAGAGGTGAATGTTGCTAGAAGGTGGAGGTCTGTGACAGCACAAGTGCTGGACCATGAGTCCTGGAAAAGACAAAGAGATGTGATCAGTTGGATCACCACATCCCCCCCCATAGAAAGAAATGGGCGCTGACCTGAGGATGGATTAGCCAAAGTATAGAGCGAAACTCGCGAAGAAAAGAAGCGCCTATCCACGGGCAAGGGTACCAGCCTGGTCCGCAATCGATGGCCGAACCATGCCCAACCAGGGAGCGATTAGGGCCTCGAAGCTGATCTTGGCCGATGTCGAATGTGAATCAAAATCCCGTGGAACGAAAGAAATAAGTGCCTGGCATAACAAAAGTAAAGGCAGATTGCCACTCATTTTAACAAGCAGGCCTTCTTATAGAAGAGAACGGACAAGGGCCTCTGGTGAAGTAGACAACACCCTAAGTGACAGTGTGACCCGCATGGTCGATAGGCATGTAGAAAAACATAGGTGGAACCCTTGCCCAGCCAAGGGGAGGCGCTTCCCATGGTCTTAGCGCGTGCTGATTCAAGAAGAAGGGAAAGTGCATGCGCCTCCAGAACAAGAAAGACAAAATACCACCCTCTCACGCTGGGCCCCGATGGTAGCAACAAGAGGAAATCCCAACCTGTTAAGAAGCACTAGCAACAAATTAGGAAAAAGCACACAGCTACGATGAGTTAGTCATAGAAGAACACTTAATAAAGCGGAGGCCAAGAAAAAGGAGTACGGTCATACTCCACACAGGATAACCATATTCCAGGTGCTAATGCAAAAACCATGCATGCGCCCTGATAACTAGACATTCAGAGTCTATTGTTTCATGTTTTACTTCTTTTGTTTTTCTTAAGAGTTAATATAATTTGCATTTTGAAAGAGCTTTCCAGAATTCTTTTTAAAAAATTGCAACAACGCAAAGTAGAGAGGTTGTGTGTATTTTCCAAGTAGCAACAATGGCTTATCACATACGGTACTTGAGCAAAATCTATACAAGAATGCATCCGTGGGTCTTAAAAGAGTCATAATCTTTACTTACAACGTGCCAATAACATCTCAGAGCTGAGAATACATAAATCCTAACTAATGGCACAAAAAAACGGGTTCTAAAAGATTCATAAATTTTCCCCTGCTAAAAAATAGTAACAAGTCTTGAGGTGACGATCTCGGCCAGTATGCAGGCAGCTTGACCTCAAAATATAGTCAAGCAAATTGACCAACAGATCTTGAGTTGACATAGAGAATCCTGGTTACAACATACAAATTAGTGCAATATGAGTCAAAAGTAGATGTTATACGACATCTTAAGCACACATTAACCAATTAATGCAAACACAATATAAAAATCGAATAACCTTAGCCTAAAGATACCAGACGTCAATTCAAGATATATACATACAAAAAGAGAAGGAAGAGAACACTTCGGTGACCAAATACAAAACAAAATATACAATTCATGGCTCTTAACAACCAGTATAGTTCCATACACATATAGTACATGGGGATGCAAATACATCACATAATTAACAAAAGGGACAAAAAGAAATTAGTCCTCGAAATCTAAGGAAGAGCTTACCGGACTTGACCTATGAAAAAACTAGTGGAAGCTATCATAATCCAGTTCCCCCAGAAGTAAAAGGCCCAAAAAATCCGTCTCAGCAAGAGACATAACAGCAATATCCACATCTTTAGCTCTCCTCGCGACACGGCCAGGATCTGGGGCTTCGTATTCGCTGGAAATGGTAGAACAACCAATTTGTTGTTTCCCCTTCTCAAACCCAAGGGCTTCACACGCCCTATGAATGCCCTGGATCCCATTGGCAAACTCTGCACTCTCAATAACTTTATCAATTACACGAGCCACTCCCTTCTCCAGCATCCATCATAAACCACCTCGAGCAACTGCACCATCAACACGGGCACGAGCCAGTTGACGTTGGCACCTAGCCAATTCGATCGCTAACACACCCTTTTCCTGAGTAAGAAAACTCACTTAACTTTCGAGTCGCTCTATTTGAACCTCCAAAGTGGCCACATGATCTTCCAAGGCGGCCTTTTTGCAACCTACAATGCGATTTTGCTCAGAAAGTACTTGACGCTCAGCCTCTGAATCCTGGAGTTCCTTCCTTATGCCCACCGCAACCCCTTGCAAAGATTTTAACTGCATTTTACTCACGTCGGCACGACAAACCCGGTCGGCGGCAACAACCATGAGGGTAGAAGCCTGAACCACGACATAATGAAGGTCACCGACCATACGAACGTTTGAAAAGAATGATTGTTTAGTGTGAGGGTATAGTCTATGTATATGTCGTTAGTGTTTCCACCTTTCCATTTTCCATTTCGACGGTGAATGTTTCTTTTAATTATTTTTGTGTTTGATTGAGTAAATGTTTAAACTTGTGGATCACAAAAATCCTCTCCGCTCCACTATCAAACAGTATGCATGCATAAGAGTCATTGCGGAGAAACGTACCCGTGAACATGGTTGGGTTTGCTATTGCCTCCTCCAGTACCATTTTCAGTACTCTTCCTACTCCCCCTACATTCCTTGTTGTCGGGTAATCCCTCTTAATGTGCCCTGTTTCTCCGCATCCGTAGCAAGTGTAGCTTGCCCCTATATTCGCGGTTGGGGCAGCTAGTTGTGCTAGCTCTTTGCAGAAACGGACTGTGTGTCCTTTCTTGTTTCACTTCGTGCAATACATTTCCTGACATGCACCGACATGGTGGTACTTATACATATTGTATTTCGGTAGATTCCAAACATAGTGTTTAGTGGGTGCTGGGGCTGCTGGGACAGTGACGACGTGAGCTGCCACCACTTGTTGTCTTTTGGAAGTTTCCTTTCTTCTTTTGCTCTTTCTTTTGTTCCAAGTCCTTTTCTATTGTCACTTTCTTTCAGTTGTTCAGGGGCGACTGTTATCATGCCCTGACGGACTCCGTGATCAATGAGTCGCTGCGCCAAACGTTTTGCGCTGTTGAAGGTATAGGGTTGGAAGTTATTACGTGCCCTTAGATCTGGGGTGCCAATCCCCATATGTATCTTTCCACCTTCTTTTCTTGCGGGGTGACCATCCCGGGACACAATACGACTAGATCATTGAACCTTGTCGGGTAAGCGGCGAGGTCAGATCCAGTCATTTTAAGGGTCTATAGCTCGTGCTCCAATTTTTCAACTTCGCCCCTTGGGAAATATTCCTATAACATTAAGACCTTCAGGTCTTCCCAAATAATGGAATTTGCCAATGGGAGGGTTAATACCTTGACATGGCTTTTACACCAAGTAAGAGCTCTGTCAGAGAAGGTGCAAGCTGCATATGTGACTTTACTTGCTTCCGGACACGCGTATATTTCAAAGACTGATTCAGTGTTTTTGAACCATTGCATTAGTGCAATTACGCCTCCACTCCCGTTGAAGGTTTTAGATTTTCTGTTGGTATAGTCTTTGTATGAACACTCCCTGGGGTGTCCATGACTTTCTCCATGGTTCGAGTGGTTAGTACCATTGCCCGCTCCACTGGCATCGCTTGTGTTTATTTGTGTTATGGCGGTTTCTACTATAGCAGTTACTGCAACTTGGAACATAGTGAGATCATATTGTGGAGGTGGTTGCGGTGGTGGAGTATTGTTGGAATGTCTGGGATTCTTTCTTGGTGAAAAGACGGTAAGTCTTCAGTAATAATTGTAAGTTGGGTGCTAATGAACTAACTATATCAGTTTCTACAAGCATTATGTTCCGACTCATAATATGTTTTGTATTCAATTCCCAATAGAAATTTATGTAAGAATAAATTTATGAATTTCAATAGTAATACTCTCAATAAAGTAAAATGATTGTCAGTTTCTTTGATATATTGATAAATAATGTTTGGAAAATTTGACCTTGACACCGGTCTATAATACATCACAGTTTAAAGGAAAATCTTGACAACATTACAATTCCCTGCATAGTTTAAACGCCTAGACACAGGGTTGGGTTTATATGTATATAAGAGTAATATTTAACACATATCCACAGTCCTAGTATATATAGAAAATGTGAGTAGTATAAACACTACTCGTGGTGAGTGCTACTCTTAGTACTGGACTCTGCCACTTCATGTTCGACTTCCATCAAATGTCGCTCCAGCATAGCCTGATGCTCCCGGAGTGGTCTAATTTTAGCTCGGGAAACAATCATTTCATCTTGAAAAGCTTCGGTGTGTTTCCTGGTCTGATCATGATCTTTGTCTAGACGGAAAGACGGACAACAGTAATCTCGACGGTAGCACCAACCTCCATGATTTGGTTGGCGGATGCCCTTGCCTGTCCCCCCGGGTTAGCGATGCGGGGAACTATGTCCGAGAGAGCCCTATCTGCTGAACCTCCTTTGTAGAGGTTATAGAAGTCTCTTTCCATCCTGTAAGGAGGGCCATGGCTTTGTTCTTGGCTCCATCTTTGTAGGTTTGTAGCCCATCTTGGCGTCGGGCCATGGATGTTCTGTCTGGATATGGGGTACCAGACAACTTGCGATGGATTGTAGACCTCTGGGTTTGAGTCGATGTCTTCCGAATCCTCTTCGTTTTCATCTTCCATTGGTTCTTCTTCGGAATGCTCCTCTAGATCTTCCACGATCCAACCTTTGTTTCCTTGATTTGGGAAATAGTGGTCTCCATGGGGGTGGAATCCTTCCATTGTGTCTGTGCGAGAATAGGGATATGAGGAATACATAAAAACTTAAGTGTATACATCAAAGCCTAAATATAGTAGTTACAGTTATTATGGTATTACAAAATACTCCTATAGTATTTTTAAATTTTTTGTTTGGTTCTCGAGGTTACGAGGTTGGTAAGTTTTTAGATTTGTTGCCCACTATGACTATTACCCAAATTATGCTAGTCACCTCGCGAATAAATATAGTTGATCAGACTATATTCATTCCAGACCTGATTACATACTCTCTGACGTACTCAGAGTGCTCAACGCATCTTTAATACTTTTGTTTTGTTTTTATTACGATACTGTTCTTAGTATGTATGTATGCATGTATACTTTTTTTTTTTATAAAAATATTAATATATTTTAAAAAGTATAATTCGTGGTCAGAGTGTTTTAGTCCCATTGTATTTATAGTTATATATATATCATATGTTTCGATGTACTTAGTTCACTATAAACAATGCTCTGATACCAATCTGTCACACCCCCAAACCTGAACGGCGGAAACGTTCGAGGGCGGAGGACATCATGTGTAGTATCATAACAATTAAATAGTAAAGAAAGTAAACACAACCATCATATACATAATTGAAAAAGTTACATCATTATAAGTGTTTACATGTTTCAAAAGTCAATTACAATATGATGTCAAAAGTTTTGTTTAATGCCCTAGCGTCAAATCTTCAAAAGATGATGATAACCTGTTTTACTGGTTTCCCGAGAATACAAGTTATTTGAGAAAAATGGTCAACATTTAAGTCGATGAGTTCATAAGTATTTGTATGAAAAAATGTATGCTATTCAATGAGATGAAATCACGTTTGTTTCCAGAAAATACGATATTTTCTATACAATAAACTGTAATTTGTTTGTTTATAAAATGAGAGTGTTTATCCCGGAAAATCCTATATTTTCCATAAAGCTGAATTGTAAACTGTTTGTTTTTAAGGTAATCCTTTCTATCCTGGAAAATCCTATGTTTTCCATAAAACTGATATGTAGTCTTATCAATTCCAAGACAGAAAAGTGCAAGTATATATATGTCATACTTAGCTTTGTAGTATGTAGTTTACTAGTATTTGCGTAAAATAAGCGTATTATCGATTTCACGTAAAAATAACGTATTTTTGTTTATCATGTGAGTTGTCATAACCGTGCTAAAAATGAATTGAATGCATCAACGTTCTTCAGGCATCAAAAAAATATGACATTTGTCACCCATAACCTGCCGGCCGTGCTGTAGCTAACAGCTAGGGTGCGGGATCATCAGTCACGTATAGATCTAATACACAAGTATCACGCTCTCCGAGAGGAGACTATGTGTAACACCTGATACCCGATATGCATGTTATTCAAGCATTTCTTGTGTTTTTCTCTGGGACTCGACGAGTCAGAGGCCTAACTCGTCGAGTAGAGTCGAGATCCGCGGACAATTTAAGTGACCTACTCGACGAGTCGGAAGACTGACTCGGCGAGTAGGTGCTGTTTGGGTAAAACCCTAAATTGAGGGTTTGCACCCTATTTAAACACCTTATCTCAGCCTCCATCGTCCTATATACCCCCAGAAGACATCTTATCAAAACCCTAACTGTTTTTGTGAGTTCTAAGGCCATTTTGGTGCTTTTTGGTGGATTGTGAAGCTTGAGAAGAGGAAAGGAGATTGTGAGGCAAAGGGGAAACAAGAAGATCCATAGTTTGGAGCTCATTTCCAGCTTATTGGAGGTATGATGTTGAACCTTTGTCTATAGATCTTGATTTTGGGCCTTTTCCTTCATCTTTCTAAGCCCTAGAGAGGTTGTATTCGGGATTCAGTGTTGGAAGTCAGTGTATGCTTTAGATCCAAGTCTATTGGCGGGTTTTATGACACAAAGGTGACCATTTTATTTCGATGAACACCCCATGCACCTTAGAGGCCATCTTTTATGGCTTTTTAGGCCAAATACCCCTTGCATGCGTACGAAGTTTGGAACTTTACATGTAAAATGGACATTAGGAGGCCAGATCTATGGTTTTGGTTTGTTAAGCCCTACTGAAATCGACTGTATAGTTTTGGACAAGGAGGGACTTGGTGAATCACTTGGTTGACTCGGCGAGTCGAGACGCTTTATCCCCCAAAAAGTCTTCTGGAATGGTTTTGGTTGAGCGAAAGGAACGCTTAGCCTTCTAGGGGGGTTTGCCTTGGACCTGGAAGTCATGGGACTCGACAAGTGCTAGAACAGACTCGGCGAGTCCAACGCAGTCTCCCAACCTTTGAAGATGGACTCGACGAGTTGTTCATACAACTCGGTGAGTCGGATGAAAATGGTCCCGATGGTTTGAATGAAGGAGAACCCGTCGAGTTCTTGCTAGACTTGACGAGTCAAGTCGGGGTTGGATCGAGTTAATGGGGTATGGACTCGACGAGTTGGTAGACCAACTCGGCGAGTCAGGTCAACTGGGTGTTGACTTTTCCTGGTTTTGGTATTGACCCTGGTTAGGGTTGTATGTTCTGTTTGATGACTTGGGGGTTGTCGTGTAGGGATTGAGGATTCGAGTAGAGCCGACCTTCACGCCGAGCACAGTTCAGACACTACACGACATCAAGGTGAGTTACCTTCCAGTAGATAGGGGTGTTCACGGGGCGGTTCGGTTCGGATAGTAATAAAATTGTCAACTGTGACCACGGGGCGGGTACCTCACGCGCACTAACCGAAACCGAACCGTATTGACAAAAAACCGAACCGAACCGAACCGTATGAAAGCGGGTAACCACGGTTCGGTTCACGGGTACCCGGTAAAATATCAAAAATTAAATTCAATTGAAACTACATACTCCATTTTAATTATCTCTTTCTTAAAATTAGTAAGTCAAAGAGTTAAAAAAAACCATAATTTATTTTAAAAAACGTAATGAAGTTCAAATATGATATATTATAAGTTGTATAATAAATACAATAATAAAAATAACAAGAAAAGCAAATGAATTTATAATTACAAAATTGGAGTTGTCGATATGGATTTTTGTTTAGGTTATTGGACTCGTAGATCGATCAAAACAATACTAATGAATATATATATATATATATATATATATATATATATATATATATATATATATATATATATATATATATATATCAAATGGTTCGGTTCGGGTATCCGCGGATAGCTAAATATGAAAACCAAAAACCAACCCGTTGATATCCGGTTTTTTCGGTTTCGGTTTTTTTCGGTTACGGTTTTTTTCGGTTTTGGTTTTTTCGGTTTCGGATTGACCGGTTCGGCTTGGTTTTTCGGTTTTGCGGTTTTTTTGCATACCCCTACCAGTAGAAGTGGGTCTACGACACCAAGGCCGGCCCACTAGTAATTGTTAGTTGGGATGCTTATCTTTGTGATAATTGTCTGGTCTGTTATTGTTGGAAATGTGAGTATGCTAGATTGCTTGATATGTGAGTACCCTAGTTTTCTAGTTGCTATGTTATGTGAGATAGTATCAGTAGAAGGCGGACTAGACCCCGATTCGGTCACTAGGACCAATGGGTAGATCAGACACCCCAGATATGCCTGACAACATGATTATGATATGATATTATGTGTTAGTAGTAAGGGTGAAATAGTCCCCGTGTTCGGTTGAGATAGACCGGAGGGTAGGTTGGCACCCTAGAATGGCTTGACATGGGTAGGTCAGCGCCCCAGAATGGCATGACATGGGTAGCTCATTACCCTAGAACGAATTGACATGGGTAGGTTAGCACCCCATAATGGCTTGACATGGGTAGATCAACACCCCATAATGGGTCGACATGGGTAGGATGGGCGCCCCATAATTGCCCGGCAGTATGTATGCTATGTGATTGTATGGTCTATGGTCTGTTGGGGGAACTCACTAAGCTTCGTGCTTACAGTTTTAGTTTTTGGTTTTAGGTACCTCTTCGTTTAAGGGGAAGGAGCCGGCAGTGTAGCAGCTCAACACACACTCATGATTTCCGCTTAGAGTTTTCTGGGATTGTACTCTGATATTTTGCTACTTCAAGATGATTTGGTTTTGAGACATGATATTATGGTTTTATGTATTGACATGATCTTTGCAATGTTTTGATAAACTAATTTATAAATCACTTAATTATAAACAAAATTTTTGGCCTCAAATTTTTGGATGTTACAAGTTGGTATTAGAGCCCTGGTTTAAGGGATTCGGACACACCCTCGAGGGTGTCTGGACTCAAACCGAGGGACTAAGAGATTTTCTCAAAGAAAATAGTTTCTAAAATTTTAAGTTAAAGAATTTTGAGAAACGACACGGTGTGTGATGCGTGCGACCGGCCGAGCTCAAGTAAGTTTTCCTCAAGATACCCATACTTGTAATGTTATGTGTATGATTTATGATTCTGAGAATTGAATGCTAGATTAGGTCTAAGGATCTTGGAGGATGCCTTGTTTGTCTGATATATGATTCTGAGAATTGCATGCTAGATTAGGCCTGAGGAATTAGGAGGATGCCTTAAATGCCTATTCTATGAGTTGTATGCTAGGACTGTTTAGCCAGCGGTAGGATAGCCTGATTAGGTTATGCCTGATGTGGTTACTCAATTCACGAATGCTGTTTGCGTTATGATAAGGGGGTTGCGGCTAACTTTAACTAACTAGTGAGCGGATATGTAACAGTATTCGCGAGGTAGTTAGGGAAGGGAAGGATGGACTCCTAGTGCAGCTGACGGTGGAGAGTAGGTCAGAGGGTGCCCTAGGAATGCCTAGGATGAGATCAGATGGAAAGGGATATTGGAAAGGGGACTTGGTGAAGTTGAGGAAATCCTTGAGGAGAGTACGGATAGATGTGGAAGGCAGTATGGGCGTGTACTACTGAAAGCAGAGGATTCGTACTCGAGTCAAGGAGGGTCAAGATGGAACCAGGAAACCGGAAGAGTGTGTGAGGCCTCTCGGGAGTATGTACGATCCTGACGTTTACGTGTTTATTTTCAGTATGGTGGTCACACGACATGGAGCAGGAGCCTCAGGATCTGGGTCAAGATCAGGATCGGGCTCGGGGACAGGATCCAAGCAGGTTGATGACGGGCTACGCGAGTTCATCGTGTCTGAGATCACGAGAGGTATCCTTGAGCTGACCCCGGTTATTTTTGGGTCGATCAAGGAGGGGATTATCGAGCTGATGGAGGATCGCCTCCGAGCATTCAAGAGTGATTTGGCGTCTGGCCATGCGGGTACGCGCATACTGCCCTTCAAGGACTTCATAGGGAGTGGTGCGCCGGATTTTCACGGGGTGAAGGACCCCATTGCTGACAGGAGATGGATCACATACACTAAGTCTGTGCCATTGACTGGCTTCTGCCCAGAAGGGTCGAAGGTCCGCTTTGTTGCGGGATGTCTGAGGGATAGAGTTAGAGACTGATGGGAGTCGGTTGGTCACTCGTTTGGAGCCCCAGCCGTCGAGGTTATAACTGTTGGGTTATGTGCATTCTAACACTTCCTAAGTGTACATGCAACCCTAAATACCTTGGATCTATGTTTTCTCTATTATACATGCAAATAAGAACATCCAAGGTATTATCCTAATCTAGCATACAAAAACTATGAATGTAACAAGATAGAATACATACCTCTTGATGTAGCTTGATGTCTTCAAGCTTTAAGAGCTTAGCCCCAATAGTGTGGAAGCCTCAAGTGGAATCACAAATCACCAAGACACCTTGGAATACTTTAGAGAATATGATTACTTGGTTCTCTCTAGTGAAATTGGCTAGCCCTTCTTTAGTGTATCCACACTAGTGCCTATTTCACCAACCAAAGACATCTTTATATAGTATGGAGGATTAGGGTTAAACCCTAATACCCATGACCTTTCATTTCCAAGGATCCATGGGTTAAACACTCCATGGACTATCCATGAAAGCTTAGCCCAACCTAAATGAACTTGGCCCATTCCATATATATAAGAGTCCATATTTAATTAGTTCCTTTTGATCACTTAATTAATTATAAATTAATTCTTGATCAATACTAATTAAATAATATGATTCCATATTAATATATTAGAACTTATAATATATTAATATTAATCATAAACATACTATTCTTAAAAGATTATCCATATAGATTGTGTCGGTGAAGTGCAACCCAAATGGACCATGCCGGGTCGGGTCAAGTACATACCAAATATAGTTATGGACTTAGACATTAATCCAACAGTCTCCCACTTGGATAAGTCTAAAACTATTATTGCGTATGTCTTCAAACCTAACTGGCAATCGTAGCTCTTAAAGCTGCTGTCGAACTCTGATCTTGTCAACGAACTTGTCCATTAGATAAGGGATCATATATTCCTCCATTCTAGATATCATATGGACTGAGACATGGATTATAATCATTCTCTCTGTCCATTTGTTGTTTCCCGATTTCTGATTTATGACGACTGACTAATTGAACAAATCAAATCAGTCCTGGCCCGGCCAAACACTTCCATTTGTCATCATCAAATCATCGAGGGGCCCACAGATATTGCTTTTATCCCGAAGGTAAAAGGAATGGATAAACTTCGACTCATATGGCTTGTTCTACTACTTGTTGAATCATACACAAAGGCACGTTTTATAGCACCGAGTTACCAAATGTGTTTTCGTGCAATCAATGTACAACGAACTCATAGTAACAACTCATATCTCTAGGTTTGAAGAATATAAGATATTATTGTCTCATGATCACTCGTGATAAAATCCATGAAGTGATTCCAATGAGCGCGGGTTGAATCCAATACTCAGAACTTATGAGCACTCATGAGTGTTATAGCCCTTTGTCCAACACCTTAGACCTCTACAAGCCAACCCATGACAGTCTTAATTCATATCTACTTCCAACATATGACCGACTGTGGATGTTTGAATAACTTAGTCATTCAGGAAGAATAACCCAGTTTATTCGGGAAGTCAAAACATGCAAAATAAAACACAATAATAATTGAATCCAATATGGTATCAACCCTTTGAACATAAATAAAACACCTTTTATTTTATCACCATATGATTACACATTATTCATTGTATACTGTTTCAGCTATCAACTTTATTCTTGAATTTAAAACAATAGTTGTCCCATGCTCCAAGCATGTACACTATGTTTTCTTAAACACTAGTCATGCCACACACCAAGTATGCATACTATGTTTGTCTATGATCTTTATTTTGTGAACTAGATCAATTGAACATAACTTCAATGATTCTCTTTTAACACTCCCAAATCCTTACTGCAAATGCAAGAATTCCAAATTCATGCCATTTACAGAAATCTGTTAGATTCTAAACTTATATGCATTGATCCTCTTGTAACGATTATGCACAAAGTCACAAAGACTTGGCAACAATCATTACAGAGTATTCCAAAGGAGATCAACTCCTTGAAATATCCTTCTTGCATTAAGTTTCCTTAATCTTACACAGATTGAAAATTCTAACTTTGAAACATTTCCAGATTCCATTTTGACTATCACTTCTGAACAAGAGTTGCCTCCTTACAAATTATGTCAATATGGTCCTTCCAGAATTATCACTATACTTCCAATTGTCCTTGAGTAACCAATCTTTGGTAAACCTTAGATTGTCCTCGACAATTGTTTAATCCTTTTAGTCATATCCAGTTATAAACCTTTTCCCTTCTTAATGCCCCAGGCATTTTGGAAAATTTTAGAACGAATGAATATAGCACATGTAATCGATCCTATATCCGAAGCATATGGGACACGATTCATGATGTCTTACACAAAGACTAAACCAGTCTTTTGCTATAATATTTCCATTTCAATTTGCCAAGTTCTCATAATTCAGATTATGAAAAGGGATGCCGTAATCATAATCGAATTTTAGAACGCAAATAATGGACCCATATAGAGAATTTCCTTATGTTGAGCCATTCCAACATGAAATTCATATATATCCTTGACTAAATGATTAAAACCTCACGATCTAAGCTTATAGATTTGAGATGAAGCATAATTTCCTCTCCCTTAATTATAGCAAAACAACTTTTTCCCAATTGAAACTTTTGTTTTCTATAATTAACATTGCTAACTTGCAATACTTATCATAATTATCATGCTCCCACTAACATGATGATTATTAGCATAACACTTATGCTCCCACTAGCTTTGACATGTACTCAGAAATCAGCTGGACAGTCTGAAATTTAGATTCACACACCCTTTCCGTAGATAGCTCACCTGTGTGTCTAAGCAATTTCAGGAACCATGAAAAGGGATACCGTAATCATGGTCTCAATTGCTTAGGCATTTGCCATTTCTTACAAGTCCATGTTAGTGTGCCGGTTAACCACACGCGCTCCACTAACGACTTTTGAAAATGCAAATAACACAATTGATATCTTCGTAAAATCTACTTAGTGAAAGCGTTTCCTCACCATCATTTTCATGAATCGGAGAGAAACCTTATGACACTTAGATTTATATGGTGTATGATTTCCTACCCATATGAATTTGTCAAACCATAATCACAAGACAAAGATAATGACAAATCCAAAACCATATGGATTGAACTCAATCTTAACTTCTTGCCACCTGGCAGCTCAAGGGCCTGCCATTGCTTCCAAGTTGTTATGCAACAAACTGAGAACTCTAAGAACTCATATGCAAATCCAACTTTAACTGGAATGGGCACAGATATGTCAACACGATAGGTTATAAACCTCAAGTCGTGTGCTAGTGAAGAACTTCAGGTTTTATTCTTGATTATTTCTTGAGACTTTCAAGACCTTTAAGACTCCCACTGTCCTCTTGACATATAAGACTCCCTTGTCAAACATCCAAGAGATAGTGCGGATTCTAATCAAGAAAAACACTTTACCCAATTGGCCTAAGTTGGTCTTTGTTTTATCCAAAACATCACAACTTACCAATTTCAAATGTACAAGAGTAGAAAATTTTTACTCTTACATTTGACAAATGTTTTAAACCTTCTTTAAGACATGTCACTCAAATGACAATCTTGGAGTATGACTCTAAGACTTGTATTGGAACGAAGTATGACTCATCTTCTTGATTTAACCATTTCAACAATTCAAGTTCCTCTTCTTAGTCATAAGAATGCACTAAGATTTCCTTAGAGAACTAATTTTGATATGGTTTCTTAATCATTAAGATGATCACAAAACTGATACTAAAGTACTCTCACATCTTTTCAGATATGAGAAACTTTTATCCTTCTGCCTAATTTGATTCTTCTTATTCGCCCTGCCATACATTGGAACCTTTTCCAATGTCTCAGAGTTACACTTAAGCTTGTAAGTATAATCATATTTACTGAGCTTTAGTAAACTATGACGAATAGTCTTATCAATCTTTTGTGGTGGACTTAATCAGTGCACAAGAATGTGTACTCGATCCCTTAGTCCTTTACTTGACTCACACATCCATGTGGCCGAGTAATTAGTCTTAATTTTCCAAAACTTGAAAGTTCTCATTCATCATGCTATACAACTTGCATGATTCCAAGTTCCGGTCCAATTGAAACTTGGGTGATGAGAATCTTTCCTTATTTGGTAAATCTAGACATTACCACAAATGAAAGAATCAATTTCATATTTCCACTCTTGCTTTTAATGGAATCATATAAGCAACAATTTTTCCTCAAAAGCCATTGTAAGGATATTTTAAAATAAATAAAATCAAAAAATTTTTCTTTTATTTTAAAACTTTGTGGAAAAACTTATCCTTACAATCCATATGAAAACTTGTTGTTATCTATTCCTAAGCAATATCTCATAACTCCTAAGAAGTTGCTCAAGAATCCGATCTTCAAACTATGCGATAGAAATCCATCTAAGCCATCAGATTCAGCATATTCTTTCTTTAAGTTTCTTCACTTTTCTTTGATTCTTAAAACATCACCATGTGACCCAGTCACATCATGTATCAGGAATCTCAGAATAGAAACTTAACAGAGTTAGATAGTGGTCTTTACCTGAAGTAGAGTCAAACTTATTGACTTTAACATCCTTAGGTAAATTTGGCAGCTTCGCAACCAATGCCCCTTCCCTTGGCAATATAAACATATGGACCCTTTGATAATGGTACACGAGACTATCACAGACATAGCTTGTCTCTTTACCATTTGGTCAACCGAGTTGACTATGGCCGATCCCTTTCCATTGGGAAGAGAATGTTTTACTGGATATCCAATGTCATCATTGTCAATGTCCATAAAGTTTTAGGAAGTTGATCTTAGCAAATAGATAAGATCGTTAAGGGTCTTGTCATAGTCTGTTTCATAGGTGTCCCAAAGGAACTCACTATGTGACTTAGAAAGTGATTGAACCACCAACTTTCTCAAGAATTTGACACCCAACTATCCCGGCTTGTCAATATGTGACTACATCTCCAAGATGTGCTCACACCTAGACCTTGCCTTGCCAATAGGGCTTGAGTGACCTTAAACTATTCAAGAACTTGTGGGTTGGGGAGAATAATTGGAGGAGGTGAAAGAAGTATGATTTCCAAAGGACATCATCTTCATTTAGGAAACCTTGTTTCACTAGATTTGGGAAGATCATAGGTGTCTATTACAGACATCTTTTGGGAGATATTCAAGATAGTTGATTTAAAGTCCTTAAGATGACACCCAATATGAAATATTAAGGCTAGGACCCAACAAACTATTTTATAAATTAGAAGAGGTATGCCGTAATCCAAGCTATAAAATATTTGAAGGTAGGTGAATGACGATTCACCAATTTCCACCAAGATAAACGAAATGAATTATTAGGTTTTAATTGGTTTTGAAACTCCTAGATCTTTGAGATTCATTGAACTTTTCAAAGGCATGTTTCAATCTCGAGTGTGCCCTTCAGGTTTTGTGACTGGGATGCCGAGGATCACAAAACAAGGTGTGAAGTAACCATGCAAATCACTTGGTACCCTTAATAAATTACCCCTCAATCGATTTGCCGGTTAACCACACACGCTCCATCGATACTATGAAAAATATTAAGTCACCCTTTACCTACCTTGTTAAGTCCAAGTTAGTGTGCCGGTTAACCACACACGCTCCACTAACGACTTAGACAAAGTGTAAAGTGTAATTTCATGGGTTAGCACCTTATTCACATTTTTCCTATGTAACTAAGATTGGGTATTATTAAGAGTTTAGTTACTTAGTATTATCATTAATACTTTTAATGAAGGGAGAATTCTAGTCCTGTCAAACCCGTTCGGCTAACGACCCTCCACCAGTCAAGCAAGCGGTGGGTGAGAGTGGACACCCATTAAGTTGCCATTTTATAGGCTACAACCTTATACCCACCTTATAGACCGACTTCGTGAATGAGGCGTACTAGCGGTAAGACTGACTTTACTCTTATACATATATATATATATATTATTAACTTATAATATTATAAAGTATAAGGGTTGAATTTTAACTTTTAAAATTCTAAGTGCTAACTTGGAATTAAAGTATTCATAAGTGAAAACTTTACAAATTCCAAAACTTGAGGGCAAGTTTTGAAACTATTCAAAACTAATTAATTCCATAACTTATGTGTTTAAAGTAGTTTTAATCCAAAAACTCTTCAAGTTCCATAACTTGAGGACAAGTTATGGAAGACTTTAAACTAAGAAAAGAATTAACTTTTCTTTATTTTATAACTTATGGAATTAATTAAGGTTACACCTTTTTTTTATTTTATTTTATTTTATTAAATGAAGAGACTCTTGGTCCTCCATAACTTGAGGACAAGTTATGGAGTCATAAAACCATTTAATTAGAACTAGACTCTTCATTTTTGTAACCTTTGCCAATTTTTATGAGTTTTATGATTCTTAAATGTGACTTTTCATATAACTTGAGGACAAGTTACAAAAACACATTTTAGAATCAATTCTTAGATTAATTTGGATTAAAACCAACTATCACATAATTTTATTCATTAATCTAAATTCACTCATAAAACAAGGTAACACAAAAAACTTTTGGTGATCCATAACTTATTCTTAAGTTATGGAATCCTTTAAAACATTAACACCAAATTTTGTAACTCCAAAAAAAAAACTTTGAATCAATTTTTTTTTTTAAAACCTTTTCATATCCATAACTTATGGAGGTTTCAAAAAATAAAACTCTTTAGATCAAACTTTTAAAACTAATAAAATAATCATATTATTTTATCTTTTATTAAATTTGACCTAATTCAACTCATAAAGCAAATTATTCAAATTTTACAAATAATTAGTTTTTCACAAGAACAAGTAATTATCTTAAAATTTGACAAACTTCATGTTTTTTTTTTCAACTTTGAAAATAAAATATTTGCATCAATATAACAGAAAACAACCTGGCTCTGATACCACTGTTGGGTTATGTGCATTCTAACACTTCCTAAGTGTACATGCAACCATAAATACCTTGGATCTATGTTTTCTCTATTATACATGCAAATAAGAACATCCAAGGTATTATCCTAATCTAGCATACAAAAACTATGAATGTAACAAGATAGAATACATACCTCTTGATGTAGCTTGATGTCTTCAAGCTTTAAGAGCTTAGCCCCAATAGTGTGGAAGCCTCAAGTGGAATCACAAATCACCAAGACACCTTGGAATACTTTAGAGAATATGATTACTTGGTTCTCTCTAGTGAAATTGGCTAGCCCTTCTTTAGTGTATCCACACTAGTGCCTATTTCACCAACCAAAGACATCTTTATATAGTATGGAGGATTAGGGTTAAACCCTAATACCCATGACCTTTCATTTCCAAGGATCCATGGGTTAAACACTCCATGGACTATCCATGAAAGCTTAGCCCAACCTAAATGAACTTGGCCCATTCCATATATATAAGAGTCCATATTTAATTAGTTCCTTTTGATCACTTAATTAATTATAAATTAATTCTTGATCAATACTAATTAAATAATATGATTCCATATTAATATATTAGAACTTATAATATATTAATATTAATCATAAACATACTATTCTCAAAAGATTATCCGTATAAATTGTGTCGGTGAAGTGCAACCCAAATGGACCATGCCCTAGAATAGGAGTATAACAATAAAAAGTCTGACGAAAATGGGCGTCGGATAAAGAAGTTACGGATTTTTAACGAAGTTATCGTGTCCCGACCTATTAATTAAAATATAATTAAAAATAAATTCAAAATTAGCCGACGGAGTCTAAATGAAAGTTGTAGAGCATTTTCTCACCTTCGCGTGGATATAAAGAACGTCAAAAACAGAGCTCGTACGCGAAAGTTACGGGTTTTTGAAGTTCTTGGCACGCACTTCAAAGTCTTATCCGAAGGAGTACGCCCCGCGTACTCGGATACAAGGCTCCGGATCAGCCACAGCGACCAGACGCTTCTACCGAGGATGCGGTAAGCAGTGACGCCAATGAACGCCCCGCGTACCCTCGGAGTACGCCCCGCGTACCGAGGACCTCCAGCCTCTATAAATAGATTGCGAAGGTGCCGGCTATTTTCACACAAATGCTTCAATTCTCTCTCATTTTCGCCTCGTTTTTCGTGCCGACAACATCCCGACTTCCCGGTTTCATATCCAAGCCCCGACGAAAGTCCGAAGCCCCGAGATTCCCGAAAATCTCGCCACTCTCCGGTCGAGGTGCCGCCCGGGAAAATCTCGTTTTCTTCAAATCACGCACTTTCTTCGGTGAGTTCATACCCCTATAATCTACATTTTAAATGTGTTATCAATATTGTTTTAATATACACTTTTAAGAGGGGGAATACAAGTAAACACACGATTATTATCGTGTGTAACTCAAAGATTCACTAAATACTCATTTTTATCAAGTAAATCATATGTGATTCACAACCATTATGTGGAATCTTTCATACGGAAAACATAACACGATATCGTCTGATATATATATATCGAAATTAAATATGTTGTTATACGTATACGAATCAAACAGTTTATTTATACCTCGAGTTTAAGTGTTCATTATGTCACCACAAAAAGTTACACATTTCATAACAAGTGAGCATCACACTAGAATTACTATACAAACGAAACGAACTTTTGGAAAAACTATAATAGTTTAAGACAAACATTTATACATGTTAAAAACTCTTTATCAAACTGTCTTACATACTTTATGATTCCTTTCAAACGCTGTCAGAATCATGTTTCTAACAAAGGTCTTCCTATATTTAAAACTGTTCTTATCAAACAAACTACTTTCAAATTATTTTATAAACTGACATCAAGTCATCATTTCTTATTTATTAAACTTTTCAAAGGTTTTACAAAAGTCTTTTATATTTTTGTGCTTGCCTATACATGTATACTTATATAAGTAATGTTTGAAGGACTTAGGACGGCTAGCTCGCTTTATTTCCTTTTCCTCGTTGGGATGTGGCCTTAGGGCATCGGTTATTCGTCCGAATGTCGTCTAAATATTAGTTGTAATAATATGTACATATTTAGACATAAAAGTTTCCGTCAGTTCATTTAGTACCTTTGAGTAGCAAAGGCATATTTCGAATTATACACACACATTATCAATAACTATAATAGGTATAGTTAAGACATACTATTTACCATTCCATGTACCAGGAATCATACAAGATGTAGTCTATTCATGTGTCAACACAAATACATTACATACTATGCGAAGAGGTACAATTACATACAATTACAAAAGCATACAACTTCGAGACATACCATTTCAAGGAATACATTTACATGAGATAGTATACTAGATATTCATAACGTTTTATATACTACAAGTACCATATCAAGAAGGTATTTTCATACAAAAACAAATGGACATTTTCATACGTAAATTTGTTTTATACTAGGTTGTGAGACAGCTTCACGTACTTTCGAGTATGCATTATTAAGTCCTGTATTATATACCTTAATCCCTTGTAGAAGGAGCGTGATAATTGTGTATAGATCTATAAGGGATTGACAATCCCACACCTAAGCTGTTATGTAACAACGCAAATTTTCAAACAAATTTTTCATTTTAAAAATAAAGTATTTCCATTCAAAACAAGGCATAAATAATTTAGGTGTCATGTCAAATACAAATTGTCTAAATCCCAAGATCATAAAAAACATCCTTCAGTGTGTATCGATCACGCCGGCGCCTTCCCACGGTCCTCGCTAGTACCTGTAACACATACATAACAACTGTAAGCATAAATGCTTAGTGAGTTCCCCAATATACAACTTACGCACATACGCCTTTCCAGGCCCTGACCTTCCGGTCCATGTGTCTCAGGGGACTTCCGTCCCTGCTGGGTAAACCTTCCGGTCCTACCCACGCCGACCTTCCGGTCCATCACACAACATATTGCCTTCCGGCCCATAACATATTGCCTTCCGGCCCATAATATAATCGCCTTCCGGCCCATAATATAATCGCCTTCCGGCCCATGACATACATAGCACACATAACAAATAACTTACCACATATAGCATACATATCACATATCATATCCGACCTTCCGGTCACACAGTCAAACCCTTCCGGGTACAGTATAGTGAGAAGACTCACCTCGTGAATGCTGAAAGCTAGCAAATCCTGAAATCACTCGTGCACAATCCGACGAGCTACAACCTCCCTATAACATCACATAACCCTCATTAACACTTATATCTTCTAAGTGTGACTATCCCTAAGAAGTCAAACTTAGGTCAACTCTGGTCAACGGTCAACGGTCAACTCGACCGGACTCGGCGAGTGCCATGGCGACTCGGCGAGTCTAGATGTCCTCCCCAACTTCCCCTAATGTTCCCTTTCTACTCGTCGAGTATCCCTCTTGGCTCGACGAGATCCTCGTGGAAGAATCGCGGGGCCACCCCGACTCCACTCGCCGAGTCTGAAGAACAGCTCGACGAGTTCCAGTCAATCTCCAAGCTACTCGCCGAGTCTGTTCATCGGACTCGGCGAGTCCATGCCATGCAGTCGATCAAACTGCTTCCTGAGATAAGTTTTGTCCCGAAATACACAAGCATGGGACCTTCTGGACCTCTAAAGGTCCTAATACCGGGTTATAGTCGATTGGGTAACAAGGTAATAATCCATCTAATCACCAAATGGGTTCCATAAACCCTAGATCCATGCACACATCAAAATAACAGAAATGATCCGAAATGTTACCTGAATAACGCACCCTCTGCGTCCCCAAACCTCAGAACTCGAATCCCTTGCAGTTCCTTTAGCCAAACTCTTCTCCTCCTTGCACCACAACTTCTTCAAGTCACCAATGGCCTTCAATCTTGCTCTAGATGCCCACAGCCGCTTAGGGTTCTTCTCAGTCGACTAAAGACGGACAATGACGGCCTATAAGTGCCTTATATACGTTCCAAAACCAGACGGCTAGGGTTTCCGCTGAACAGCGTCGACTCGCCGAGTCCATATCTGGACTCGTCGAGTCCAGTCGCGATCCCGCGACCTAGTCTGCGATCCTACTCGGCAAGTCTTGGCTCCAACTCGCCGAGTCCCCTCTTAAATCACCCCAAAAACATAATTTAATAATACCTGAGATTCCGGGCTGTTACAACTCTCCCCCACTAGGATTAGACTTCGCCCTCGAAGTCTCATTCTGAAAATAGTTCCGGATGTTGCTCCCGCATCTCACGTTCCGGCTCCCAAGTCATTTCCGATCCCTTACGGTGTTGCCACTGAACCAACACCAGAGGTACCTCCTTGTTCCTCAGAACCTTGATCTTCCGATCCCTGATGGCCACTGGTCTCTCAGCATAATTCAGGCTCGCATCCACCTGAATATCCTCTAATGGAACCACTGCCGACTCATCGGCTATGCACTTCCTCAATTGCGACACATGAAAGGTGTCGTGGATCTGTCCCAACTCCGCTGGCAACTCCAACCGATAGGCTACCCGGCCTATCCTTGCAATCACCCGAAATGGCCCAATATACCGGGGCCCCAACTTGCCCCTCTTCCTGAATCGAATCACTCCTTTCCAAGGAGAGACCTTCAGGAGAACGAAGTCGTCGACTTGAAACTCAAGCTCGGATCGGCGCCTGTCTGCATAACTCTTCTGTCGGCTCTGGGCGGTCAACAACCTCTGTCTAACTTGCTGAATCTGCTCTGTCGTCTGAAGCACGATCTCTGTGCTGCCCATCACCCTCTGTCCCACCTCTCCCCAGCAGATGGGGGTCCGACACCTCCTACCATACAACAGCTCAAAAGGTGGCATACTAATGCTCGAATGATGGTTTTTGTTGTAGGAAAACTTTGCTAAGGGTAAATATGCATCCCAGCTACCCCCGAAGTCTAACACACACGCTCGAAGCATGTCCTCCTGCGTCTGAATCGTCCGCTCGCTCTGACCGTCTTTCTGGGGATGGTATGCGGTACTAAAATGCAATTTAGTACCCAGCTCCTCATGGAATTTCTTCCAGAACCTGGAAGTGAAGCGCACATCACGGTCTGAAACAATCGAGATCGGCACTCCATGCCGAGATACCACTTCTCTCACGTATATCTCCGCCAACTTCTCCGCTGAAGAACTCTCGCTGATGGCAAGGAAGTGTGCACTCTTTGTCAACCTATCCACAATCACCCAAATTGCGTCAACTCCCCTAGCAGTCCTCGGCAATTTGGTGATGAAATCCATAGTGATCTGTTCCCACTTCCACTCGGGGATCTCCAATGGCTGTAACTTGCCAGGCGGTCTCTGGTGCTTGGCCTTAACCCTACGGCAGGTCAAGCACCTCTCAACGAACCATGCCACGTCCCTCTTCATACAGGGCCACCAATACTCTTTCCTCAAATCCAAATATATCTTCGTAGCACCGGGATGGATCGAGAATTTCGATCTATGAGCCTCTTCCATCAAAGTAGTACGCGTACCGCCCACGAACGGTACCCAGATCCGACCCTGGAACGTCAGAAGTCCTCGTCCATCCTTAACGAACTCTGAAATTAACCCAACGACCCGCTCTTTCTTCTGTATCTCTGGTCGTACAGCCTCGGCCTGTGCCCCACGAATAGCATCCAATACTGGAGTCATCACAGTCAGTCTCAAGCATACATCTCGCAATGGAGTGCTCTCCGCCCTGCGGCTCAATGCATCGGCTACCACATTAGCCTTGCCCGGGTGGTACAAGATCTCACAATCATAATCCTTGACTACATCCAACCACCTCCTCTGACGCATATTTAGGTTGGGCTGATCCATCAAATATTTCAAGCTTTTATGGTCCGTGTATATCGTACATCGAACCCCATACAGGTAGTGACGCCAAATCTTGAGAGCGAACACTACTGCCCCCAACTCTAAGTCATGCGTGGGATACCTCGCCTCATGAGGCTTCAGCTGCCTCGACGCATAAGCTATCACATGACCCCTCTGCATCAACACTGCACCCAGTCCCGAAATCGATGCGTCACAATATACTACAAAATCTTCCATTCCTTCCGGGAGAGCTAATACCGGGGCTTCGCACAACCTCTGGCGAAGTGCCTCAAAGGAGGTCTGCTGCTCGGGCCCCCATGAGAATGCCACACCCTTCCGGGTCAATCTGGTGAGCGGCACTGCGATCTTGGAGAAATCCTTAATGAATCTCCGATAATACCCTGCCAACCCAAGGAAGCTCCTGATCTCAGAAGGTGACTTCGGCACCTCCCAACTCATCACCGCCTCAACCTTGGCCGGATCGACCAATATCCCTTTCTGATTGACAACATGTCCTAGAAATTGGACCTCCCGCAACCAGAAGTCACATTTGGAGAACTTTGCATAAAGCTTCTCTGACCTCAATACCTCGAGGACCTCCCTCAAATGCTCCTCATGCTGCTCTCTAGATCTAGAATACACCAGAATGTCGTCGATAAATACAATCACTGACCGATCCAACATCGGTCTGCATACCCTATTCATGAGATCCATGAACACAGCCGGGGCATTGGTGAGCCCGAAAGGCATCACCACAAACTCATAATGCCTATATCGCGTCCTAAACGCTGTCTTCTGGACATCCCCATCCCGTACTCTCACCTGATGGTACCCTGACCTCAGATCGATCTTGGAAAACCAAGACGCTCCCTGCAACTGATCGAATAAATCATCGATCCTCGGTAACGGGTAACGGTTCTTGACCGTCAACTTGTTCAACTCCCGGTAATCAATACACATCCGGTGTGAACCATCCTTCTTCTTGACGAACAGAATAGGTGCTCCCCATGGCGAGCTGCTCGGCCGAATGAATCCCTTCCCCAGCAACTCCTGGAGCTGCGAGGACAACTCTTGCATCTCTGGAGGTGCAAGACGATAAGGCACCTTAGCAATAGGCGCGGCCCCCGGAACCAGATCGATACCAAACTCTAGTTGCCTCACAGGAGGTACTCCCGGCAGTTCCTCGGGGAAAACATCTGGAAACTCACGCACCACTGGGACCTCCTCCACTGACTTCGGTCTCTCGGAAACTTCCCGCGTATCCATCACATACGCCACAAAACCCTTACAGCCCTGCTGTAGACACTGCCTCGCCCTAGCGGCCGAACAAAAAGTAGATCCCGAACGGGTACCCTCGCCGTACACCGAAAGAACTCCCCCACTATGGTCTCGTATAGTCACCAGCTGACGCTCACAGTCGATGACAGCGCCGAATCGGCTCAACCAGTCCATGCCCACGATGACACAGACGTCACCCATCGCTATAGGAATCAGGTCTATCGGGAATTCAACCCCGAAGATCTCTAGAACGCATCCCCGAAGAACCTCTGTGGCATAAATCACTTTCTCGTCAGCTATAGAAACTCTCAAAGGTCGGCTCAACAACTCACGACTAACGCTGATATGCTGACTAAAGGCTAAAGATACAAAGGACCTACTCGCACCCGAGTCAAATAACACTAAGGCAGGCACAGAGTTCACAAGGAAAGTACCTACGCATATAATAACATAAGCATAACATCTCAATTTTAAAATAAATACATGAATTACATCATACCTGCCACAACATCGGGCGCAGCGCGGACCTCCTCCGCAGTCAGCTGAAAAGCTCTCCCCCGAGCCCTCGGGGCCTCGGCCTTCACCGGTCGAGTCGCAGTAGCTCTCGCAGCAGGTGCAGATCCCTGAAGAAGCTGAGGGCACTCGGCCTTCCTATGGCCTGTGTGGTTGCAATGATAGCAAACCGTAAACCCCTTGGGGCACTCCCTAGCAATGTGCCCCTCCTTGCCACACTTGTAGCAAGCACCAGATCGACATACCCCATCATGACTCTTGCCGCACTTCCCGCAAGTGCGGCCCTTCGAACCTCCTGTCCTTGAATCGGCGGACTTTATCCGCTTGGCTGCCGGCTGGGACTGAGCCGGTCGCCGGTCCACCCGCTGAGACTCGGCCTCCTCCCTGGCCTGGGTCTCCAACTCGATCTCGCGCTTCCTGGCATTCGCCTGGAGCTCAGCAAAAGTATGGTAAGTGGAGTTTGACACAAACTCCCGGATATCTCTCCTCAACACTCCCAAGTACCGGCTCATCCGAGCCTGATCAGTGGACACCAGCTCGGGGCAGAACATCGCCCTCTCATGAAACTTTCGCGTGATCACCGCAACAGAATCAGTACCCTGCTTGAGGGTTAAGAACTCCTGAACCAATCGTTCCCTCTCCACCGGGGGAACGTACTCATCTCTGAACATGGCAGTAAACCCCCTCCCATGTTACTGCTGTAGTCTCTGCCAAAGTGAAGTTCGCCGTCACGAACTTCCACCAGTCCTTCGCTCCCAGACGGAGCTGCTTCAATGCGAACCGTACCCTCAGGTGCTCTGGGCATGAACAAGTGTAGAAGCACCCCTCTATATCCGCGATCCACCTCATCACAGCAATCGGATCCTGCGTCCCATCGAACTCAGGTGGCTTCGTGTTGCTGAACTCCCGGAACAGCAGCGAGTCACCCCCTGTGGCCTGGCAGCGGCCACAGCTGCGGTAGCTGCAGCGGTTGCAGCCTCAGTCAATGCGGCGTACCGCTCATCAAACGTCTCCATCAGGGTGGTCTTAATAGACCCAAACATCTCCGGGATCTCAGCCCGGATCGCCGCAGCTACCTCCTCGTGAATCATCTGACGAATCTCCTCGTCACTCACACCGCTCGTACTCGCTCCGTGGCGTGGTCTAACCATGATGTCTCTGAAATACAACATAAAACTATCAGAGACTCCATCGAGTGTAATCGCACTCGATAATGCAACTCTACTCAGTCTCCGATATCCAGGGATTCTTACTTGGGCCTCCCACTGACCCGGTGTCTTCGGTAGTACGGGCCCAATACTACCGACCACACCGCATCAGCAGTCATCCCAAATCTTCCTCCCCAAACCCCGGATAGTGAGTACTCTACTTCTGTTATGCACTATCTACTTGCACACTAACAAAGCATCTCATATCGACAAACTTCCCTAGACTAAGGCATCACAAATCAGGCCACTCCAGTCCTATCATGAATACCTAGTCTTCTAGCATGCATAACAATTCATATCATATAATATTGTAAGGTATTTTGGGGATCTTTACCGTTCGGGCGCTGACTGATCGTACACACTGCTTCTTTCTTGCTTACCACAAAACCATTTACAAAAGTTTATGCCTTTATTTAAAAAGTTTTCCTCAAATCCTCGGTTTGAGTTCAGCTACTCCCGAAGGTGCACCCGAATCCCTCAAACCAAGGCTCTGATACCAATTGTAACAACGCAAATTTTCAAACAAAATTTTCATTTTAAAAATAAAGTATTTCCATTCAAAACAAGGCATAAATAATTTAGGTGTCATGTCAAATACAAATTGTCTAAATCCCAAGATCATAAAAAACATCCTTCAGTGTGTATCGATCACGCCGGCGCCTTCCCACGGTCCTCGCTAGTACCTGAAACACATACATAACAACTGTAAGCATAAATGCTTAGTGAGTTCCCCAATATACAACTTACGCACATACGCCTTTCCAGGCCCTGACCTTCCGGTCCATGTGTCTCAGGGGACTTCCGTCCCTGCTGGGTAAACCTTCCGGTCCTACCCACGCCGACCTTCCGGTCCATCACACAACATATTGCCTTCCGGCCCATAACATATTGCCTTCCGGCCCATAATATAATCGCCTTCCGGCCCATAATATAATCGCCTTCCGGCCCATGACATACATAGCACACATAACAAATAACTTACCACATATAGCATACATATCACATATCATATCCGACCTTCCGGTCACACAGTCAAACCCTTCCGGGTACAGTATAGTGAGAAGACTCACCTCGTGAATGCTGAAAGCTAGCAAATCCTGAAATCACTCGTGCACAATCCGACGAGCTACAACCTCCCTATAACATCACATAACCCTCATTAACACTTATATCTTCTAAGTGTGACTATCCCTAAGAAGTCAAACTTAGGTCAACTCTGGTCAACGGTCAACGGTCAACGGTCAACTCGACCGGACTCGGCGAGTGCCATGGCGACTCGGCGAGTCTAGACGTCCTCCCCAACTTCCCCTAATGTTCCCTTTCTACTCGTCGAGTATCCCTCTTGGCTCGACGAGATCCTCATGGAAGAATCGCGGGGCCACCCCGACTCCACTCGCCGAGTCTGAAGAACAGCTCGACGAGTTCCAGTCAATCTCCAAGCTACTCGCCGAGTCTGTTCATCGGACTCGGCGAGTCCATGCCATGCAGTCGATCAAACTGCTTCCTGAGATAAGTTTTGTCCCGAAATACACAAGCATGGGACCTTCTGGACCTCTAAAGGTCCTAATACCGGGTTATAGTCGATTGGGTAACAAGGTAATAATCCATCTAATCACCAAATGGGTTCCATAAACCCTAGATCCATGCACACATCAAAATAACAGAAATGATCCGAAATGTTACCTGAATAACGCACCCTCTGCGTCCCCAAACCTCAGAACTCGAATCCCTTGCAGTTCCTTTAGCCAAACTCTTCTCCTCCTTGCACCACAACTTCTTCAAGTCACCAATGGCCTTCAATCTTGCTCTAGATGCCCACAGCCGCTTAGGGTTCTTCTCAGTCGACTAAAGACGGACAATGACGGCCTATAAGTGCCTTATATACGTTCCAAAACCAGACGGCTAGGGTTTCCGCTGAACAGTGTCGACTCGCCGAGTCCATATCTGGACTCGTCGAGTCCAGTCGCGATCCCGCGACCAAGTCTGCGATCCTACTCGGCGAGTCTAGGCTCCAACTCGCCGAGTCCCCTCTTAAATCACCCCAAAAACATAATTTAATAATACCTGAGATTCCGGGCTGTTACATGTTAGCTACAGCTAGGCCGGCAGGCCTGGGGTGACAAATGTCATAACAGTTCCAACGCCTGAAGAACGTTGTTACAGGCCATCAGTGTCATTAACATGGTTATAAAACTCACATGGAGTATTAAAAACACATTGATTTACGGAGTTTTCATATACCTTAGCAATTATAACTGTACACAAAGCTACTATTTTAGACATGAAAAACATCATGGTAGTTTCATTTTGGGACTTTTAATGTACCATCTACTTACGAACAAATATTGGATTTTTGAAACAAACATTTAAAACAGTCGAGCCTTGGTAGAAGGCTACACTTTATACTAGTAGAACATATGGGATTTTCTAGAAGTTTCAAACGTTTACAATTACTTACAAACATATTCGTTGGTACAAACTTTCTTTCAAACAATTACATGTCTTTCTTTACAGCTTTACAAATCAAAGTCACATAAATACTTATGAACTCACCAACATTATTGCTGATACTCGCTTTCAAAATAACTTGTATTCCCAGGATACGGATAGACAGGTACGACTACCAGGTTCTGTGAAGACGGAGAAATCAAGACTCGTCTTTTATTTTTGAATATTCATTTTGTAGAATTATACTATGAAAGAACTCAAATGTAATTAAAATTATACTATTAATGCAATGGATGATGTTGTTGCTTTGTTTACTACTTTGCATTGTTGTGATACATTACATGACGTCCTCCGCCCAGAACGTTTCCGCCGTTCTCGGTTTTGGGGTGTGACAGATTGATATCAGAGCATTGTTTATAGTGAATCAAGTATATCAACCCATAAAAGATATACGAACTATTAATACAATAGGGATTAAAATACTCTGATAAAGAGATTATACTTTTAAATAATAAAATATTTAAGTAAGTATACGTGCCTGCATACATACTAAAATTAGTATCACTAGGACGGAACAAAAGTATTACGATTGTTGGGCAACACAAGTAGACTTAGAGACATATAGTCAAAACTTGGGTGATATAGCCTGATCAACTATATTTTCCAAGGGTTGACTAGCATGTGCCTAAGTGTGGTTGTGAGTTGCAACAAGTCTAAAAACTTACCCACAACACCACAATGGGAACAATAGAACGTAAACCTAAAATACTATAGGAGTATTTTGTGTATTCTATAAACTACTTATGTGTTAGATTCTTATACCCCAAATTACCGTATAGATAACATAGTTGGACCCCATCCCCACGACAACTCGTACTTCCCGAACAAAGGGAGTGCTAGATGGTTCAGAGAAGAACCAGAGAATGATCATCCAATCCCTTTTGAATGATCACCATACTGAAGATCTTTCGGACAATGATAACTCTGAACTCGAGAATGAGAACCTACCCCCGGTGGCTCCCAATTCAAACCCTAACCCTCGTCTAGCTCTTCATGGCCCGACGCCTCCTTAAGAAGGATACTTGGAAACATGGAGCGAAGAACAAGATCGACCTTTGTCGTCAAAAGGAGACCGAAGTTACTACAACTTAAGCGAAGGGAGCTCAGCAGACAAAGTTCTAACAATCCCGATCCGCAGAGTTGGTCGAAACGAAATTCAAGGTAGGACGACTCTCCATTATATCAAAGAGGTTAAATACCAACGCGAGAATGCACACCATCTACACCAATCATCTTGAAAACACTCGTGAGAGATCTGAGAGTTCACCAGAAGGATGACCTCCGTCAGAAAGAAAGGCTTTGTTTCCTTACCTTGTTTAAATGGACTGTTTTTCTGTCCATGCCCGATGCAGCATTTTCTATGAAACTATCTTGTACTGTAAGTTGGGCCTTTATGCTGCTAAAACCTTCCTACTCTGAATATGATGTAAGACCTTCTTCAAAGTCAATTTTTTCCTAAGCTTATTACATCGTAAAGCATCGATGATATTGACAGTCGGCTAACTCCCGTGTCACCTTTGGTTCAAAAACCCTCATCATACCTTCGTTAATATACTTTAGTCAAGTCATTGGACTATAGTAATTTAACTCCGGAGGCATTTCCATGTCTCTTCTAGCGGTTGGATCATGTTATCCACCAACCAACTATAGCTCAGCTAGAACGACAAACGTCTTGAAAGACCATTTTACAAACATACTTCTACTCTATACTATGATTGCATCATAGGGATGTAGATCAAACCGTCATGAACATACTTCCAATCCGTACTAGGAGTGCATCATAGGGATGTAGGTCAAACTTGCGAGAACACACTCTTACTCTTTACTTAAAGCAATCGAAGTACATCTAGAGTCAACCAGAATCACTCACAAAAATCTTTATCTTTCGCATTACAAAAAAAAAATCATGTCGGCATCCGGAAACGATCCGATGAGCAACGAAAGACCCTATCCTCCATATCGACACCGCTTCATTACAAGCTGCAGTAGCAGCTGCGGTGACAACTTTCCTTACACACATCAACTCAGGCAACACAAGCAAGACCGACAAGGAAGTCGAGAGTTCCGATGGTAATGCCAAACCGGGAAAGCAACAAATGGTAACTCCTGCAGAACGCTTTAGAAAGCAGTTTCCAAGGTGGTGTAATGAGGAAGGCACTCGTGTCCACATAACTCTGGCTCAACACCTCACTCCCGCAACCAAGGCTAGTACTTGCCAGTCATGCCACCAATGCGGGGAGATAGGGCATCTCAAGAAGGATTGTCCTATAACAAAGAACTCTGGCAAAGACGGTAGGATTCTCAGGATCACAGCTGCAGGAGAACCTACTACGAACCCACGTTAATGTAATTTAGGCGTTTCATTGTAACAGACTTATAAACCATCCAAAACTAGCACAATCAGAGTCTTATACTTTGCGGGATCCCGTCAGTATAGGGATGCTCGTACTGTACCATTTATAGTATACCTTATTCACGGTAATAGACTTGTAGTAGTCTAAAGTACTGTAACTCTGTTGATGGTTGCACGGTTGTGTTTTGTCTGTAAACTTTTCATATTCAAATCTAATGTCTTTAAGTTTCCTGATGACTCCAACATTATCTTACGACTTGATTGAATTTGATCCTCTCAAAAACAGCTTCATACGTACATCTCCTTCTCCGAAAACGTCTTTCTAGCGAAACCATCATTCCAGAACACCGAAGTACTCCTGCATAGAGTACCTCCTGTTTCTCATCCTTTCCAAGGAAACCGCAGCAAACCTCTCCGAAGTATCACTCATACAGTATGTCAAGTTCAATCTAAAGACCCATATGGTTGATCTGTCTCCGAAGAATGTATACATGAGGGTGGTATATAATCAAGATTCTACAGGTTTAGAATTGATGATTCCACTTTAACTTCTTTTCCTCGTTGGGATGTGAGCTTAAAGAGGAATCATTTATTCGACTACCTTTTCAATCTTAATTATATACGACTCGTATACCCGAGACTGTGATGGATGGACCAGGTATGAGTTCTACTATGAACTTCAGGACGGAGACTACCCAAGACTACGAGTGATCGTGCATCAGCGAGAATAAACTCAGAAATACCTACCCTTTTTCCTAATTCAGGAGTAGTTATACGTTCTTTTAGATCTTCACGACAGCTAATCCACCCCAAAGTTTTGACATCATAATCAGTAGGAGTTGGTTAAGTCTACATCGAGCCGACATCAGGTGCTTTGATAAAGCAGTTCGTCCCAACCTCCCTAAAACAACAAAGCCCTAGTTATTTACAGCCACGAACCCAGTAAAGACCCTCTCATCTTTTCGTGTATGCATACTTAGAAATGCTTGCGAAAGGAATATCATGTATTCCTTGCACACATCGCCGAGACGTGCCAAGAAGTGAAGGACATTCAGAACGTCCAAGAAGTATGCGGCTTTTCCCAACACCTTTCCGAAAGGACAACCGAGACTACCAACACGGCGTCAAGTCAAATTCAGAGTCGACTTAGTTCCAGTAACCAAATCACCTTATTCTCTAGCTCCAACCGAGGTGCAAGAACTTCTTAACAAACTTAACAAACTCCTCAGAAGGGGATTCCTTAGGACAAGTTTCTCACGTGGAAGAGCATAGTAATTATCTATAAACAAGAAAGAGTGTTCCAAACACTAAAGTAAGTCTGATGCATCGCACCAATATTATCCCTACCAAAAGAGGATAAAATATTGCATGGTGTAATGCGATACATCTAACCAAGGGCTTGGTTGTGTTCTTATGCAAGAGGAAAGATCACTACCTATACCTCAAGACAGTTTAAGACCCAAGAATTTGATTGTTCAACACATGACCTTGATTCAAGAGCAGCGTTGATTGCTCTGAAGATCTGGAGACACTACTTGTAGGGTACAAGGTGTAATACTCTCACCGAACATGGAAACACACAACACACATTCGACAAGGAAAGGATATCATACCAGCAAAGTCAAACGAAAGAAGCAAAGTAGTATCCCGATAGTGAAAGGTTCGCTGAAATGCCAAGCGAGAACCAGAGTTCACCTGAGAACACGAGAAGCAAACTCATGTCCGTAGTATGATTGTTAATACTACTTAAAACTCGAATTTCGGGACGAAATTCCCTCTAACAGGGGGATGATGTGACAACCAGATATTTTGAGATGATGAAATGTAACGCCAGTCAAATTTAAGCCAAAAATTAACTTTCCTAAAATCATATTTGGGTTAAATGAAGTGGTAGGACTCGTATCAAGGTTTTCGTACATATAAAGAACACTAAAATCCGAGTTATAACGAAGAAGTTATGACCAATCAAAAATTCACGGCGAGAACCGGCAACGCTGGTAGACGTAAAACGCAAAGTTTCGATACAATAATTTTTAGCCTTAGGTATCTAAACGAAAGTTGTAGATTACGTTAAACCATGATCATGCATAAAAAGAACGCCCAAATTTGATTTCTTATGAGGAAGTTATGATTTTCCGAAGTTTCTAACCTAGCAGTAGACAGCTAAAAACTCGAAACAGAGATCGAGCGATATTTAGCCGACACAACCTAAACGAAAGTTGGAGAGCCCTACAATAGGAGTATAACAATAAAAAGTCTGACGAAAATGGGCGTCGGATAAAGAAGTTACGGATTTTTAACGAAGTTATCGTGTCCCGACCTATTAATTAAAATATAATTAAAAATAAATTCAAAATTAGCCGACGGAGTCTAAATGAAAGTTGTAGAGCATTTTCTCACCTTCGTGTGGATATAAAGAACGTCAAAAACAGAGCTCGTACGCGAAAGTTACGGGTTTTTGAAGTTCTTGGCACGCACTTCAAAGTCTTATCCGAAGGAGTACGCCCCGCGTACTCGGATACAAGGCTCCGGATCAGCCACGGCGACCAGACGCTTCTACCGAGGATGCGGTAAGCAGTGATGCCAACGAACGCCCCGCGTACCCTCGGAGTACGCCCCGCGTACCGAGGACCTCCAGCCTCTATAAATAGATTGCGAAGGTGCCGGCTATTTTCACACAAATGCTTCAATTCTCTCTCATTTTCGCCTCGTTTTTCGTGCCGACAACATCCCGACTTCCCGGTTTCATATCCAAGCCCCGACGAAAGTCCGAAGCCCCGAGATTCCCGAAAATCTCGCCACTCTCCGGTCGAGGTGCCGCCCGGGAAAATCTCGTTTTCTTCAAATCACGCACTTTCTTCGGTGAGTTCATACGCCTATAATCTACATTTTAAATGTGTTATCAATATTGTTTTAATATACACTTTTAAGAGGGGGAATACAAGTAAACACACGATTATTATCGTGTGTAACTCAAAGATTCACTAAATACTCATTTTTATCAAGTAAATCATATGCGATTCACAACCATTATGTGGAATCTTTCATACGGAAAACATAACACGATATCGTCTGATATATATATATCGAAATTAAATATGTTGTTATACGTATACGAATCAAACAGTTTATTTACACCTCGAGTTTAAGTGTTCATTATGTCACCACAAAAAGTTACACATTTCATAACAAGTGAGCATCACAATAGAATTACTATACAAACGAAACGAACTTTTGGAAAAACTATAATAGTTTACGACAAACATTTATACATGTTAAAAACTCTTTATCAAACTGTCTTACATACTTTATGATTCCTTTCAAACGCTGTTAGAATCATGTTTCTAACAAAGGTCTTCCTATATTTAAAACTGTTCTTATCAAAAAAACTACTTTCAAATTATTTTATAAACTGACATCAAGTCATCATTTCTTATTTATTAAACTTTTCAAAGGTTTTACAAAAGTCTTTTATATTTTTGTGCTTGCCTATACATGTATACTTATATAAGTAAAGTTTGAAGGACTTAGGACGGCTAGCTCGCTTTATTTCCTTTTCCTCGTTGGGATGTGGCCTTAGGGCATCGATTATTCGTCCGAATGTCGTCTAAATATTAGTTATATATATATATATATATATATATATATATATATATGTACATATTTAGACATAAAAGTTTCCGTCAGTTCATTCAGTAGCTTTGAGTAGCAAAGGCATATTTCGAATTATACACACACATTATCAATAACTATAATAGGTATAGTTAAGACATACTATTTACCATTCCAAGTACCAGGAATCATACAAGATGTAGTCTATTCATGAGTCAATACAAATACATTACATACTATGCGAAGAGGTACAATTACATACAATTACAAAAGCATACAACTTCGAGACATACCATTTCAAGGAATACAATTACATGAGATAGTATACTGGATATTCATAACGTTTTATATACTACAAGTACCATATCAAGAAGGTATTTTCATACAAAAACAAATGGACATTTTCATACGTAAATTTGTTTTATACTAGGTTGTGAGACAGCTTCACGTACTTTCGAGTATGCATTATTAAGTCCTGTATTATATACCATAATCCCTTGTAGGGGGAGCGTGATACTTATGTATAGATCTATACGGGATTGACAATCCCACACCTAAGCTGTTAGCTACAGCTAGGCCGGCAGGCCTGGGGTGACAAATGTCATAACAGTTCCAACGCCTGAAGAACGTTGTTACAGGCCATCAGTGTCATTAGCATGGTTATAAAACTCACATGGAGTATTAAAAACACATTGATTTACGGAGTTTTCATATACCTTAGCAATTATAACTGTGCACAAAGCTACTATTTTAGACATGAAAAACATCATGGTAGTTTCATTTTGGGACTTTTAATGTACCATCTACTTACGAACAAATATTGGATTTTTGAAACAAACATTTAAAACAGTCGAGCCTTGGTAGAAGGCTACACTTTATACTAGTAGAACATATGGGATTTTCTAGAAGTTTCAAACGTTTACAATTATTTACAAACATATTCGTTGGTACAAACTTTCTTTCAAACAATTACATGTCTTTCTTTACAGCTTTACAAATCAAAGTCACATAAATACTTATGAACTCACCAGCATTATTGCTGATACTCGCTTTCAAAATAACTTGTATTCCCAGGATACGGATAGACAGCTACGACTACCAGGTTCTGTGAAGACGGAGAAATCAAGACTCGTCTTTTATTTTTGAATATTCATTTTGTAGAATTATACTATGAAAGAACTCAAATGTAATTAAAATTATACTATTAATGCAATGGATGATGTTGTTGCTTTGTTTACTACTTTGCATTGTTGTGATACATTACATGACGTCCTCCGCCCCAGAACGTTTCCGCCGTTCTCGGTTTTGGGATGTGACAGATGTCGTGACCAGATTCAGGGCTTAGTTTGTGCCGGCTGTGGAGCTTTAGCAGCTCGCCAGGGAGTTTTTGGATATTTGGCAGACGACTGAGACAGTGGCGGAGATCATCGCCAAGTTCAGGAAGAGGGACCGGTTAGTACCCCAATACGCGGGGGATGAGGAGATGCGGAAGACCCGCTACCATGATATGTTGAGGGCTGATATTTGGGAGCATGCCAGCTATTCAACCTGCCCGACCCTGGAGTCCATGTTTGCCAGGGCGCGGGAGAGGGAGATCGATTTGGAGCACATTAGGAAGAGGAAAACAAAGACTGAGCAGGTAATAGGGGTTTCGGGGAAGAAACCCAAGGGATCCGACGTTAGGTCGAAGGGCCAGCCGAGCCAGAGCCTCTGTAGGAAATGTGGAAGACCGCATGAGGGAGCTTGTAGAGTGGGATCATCGAGCTGCTACATGTGCGGAAAGACGGGGCACTTTGGCAGGGATTGTACTTTCCCCGCCCCCACAGTGCAGCTGTCAGACCTAATTTGCTTCCATTGCAATTAGAGGGGCCATAAGAAGGCCAACTGCCTTAGATTGACAGCGGCGATAGCAGCAACGCCAACGGTGGCGCCGACCCCAGCATGAACATGGGTTATGGATGGCCGAAAGGCCCTGGTAGAGGCTCCAGTGGTGCGGAGCCAAGCATTTCAGTTGACAGCCGAGGATGCACGCGCTGCACCCAATGTGGTGATGGGTATGATTTATTGCTTATGCTTTTATGTTATGTCGCTGTGATTCTTATATGTTATGTATGTGCTCCGTTTAGGATCGTTCCACGTGAACGGTATCCTAGTTCGGGTATTGTTTGATTCGGGTGCTACCCGATCGTTTGTCTCTCTTGCGCTTAGCAAGAAGTTTCCTGAGTCTTCGGGCATGTTGGATTGCCCTCTAGAGGTTGAGATTGCGGACGACTAGTCAGTGCGAGCATCAAAGGTCTACTGAGATTGTGTCTGGAGGCTGTTCGAGGAGTGTTACCTGGAAGATCTTGTTCCCATACCTTTGTGGAGGAGCAAGGCTATTATTGGTGTGGATTGGCTAAGCCCCAATGAGGCAGCGATTGACTGCACGCAGCAGTTGGTGCGGATCAGGACCCCGAGTAGGGGAGAGCTGGTGATTCAGGGTGAATGGCCACATCAACCCACTTTATGATCAACAGCTAGAGCTGGGGGCTACCTTCAGCAAGGTTGCACATGATTTGTTTCCTATATTATGGATACCCGGGAGGCGGGTAAGGTGACGGTGGGTGATGTGCCCATGGTACGAGAGTTTGTGGATGTATTCCCTGAGGAGTTGCCTGGGATACCTCCGAAGAGGCAAGCAAAGTTCAAGATCGATCTAGTCCCTGGTGCGGCTCCGATAGCCAAGGCACCGTATCGGTTGGCTCCTCCTGAGATGCAGGAGTTGTCTACATAGCTGTAGGAGCAGTTAGACAAGGAATTCATTAGACCGAGTAGTTCACCCTGGGGAGACCCGATTCTGTTTGTGAAGAAGAAGGACGAGTCGCATCGAATATGTATAGACTATCAGGAGCTCACCAATGCTCCTTCCGTGTTCATGGATCTCATTAACCGCATGTGCAAACCGATGTTGGATCGGTCTGTGATAGTTTTCATCGATGACATCTTGGTTTATTCCAAGACGCGAAAGCAGGATGAGGAGCACTTGCAGGAGGTTCTAGATACTTTGAGGAGGGAGAGCTTGTATGCTAAGTTCTCCAAGTGTGAGTTCTGGTTGTGCAAGGTGCAGTTTCTTGGGCACCTTGTCGACTAGGACGGGATTTCGGTTGATTCGGCCAAGGTGGACGCCGTGATGAGGTGGGAGGTTCCGAGGTCTCCATCTGAGATTCGAAGCTTCCTGGGACTGGCAGGCTACTATCAGAGATTCATTCAGGACTTCTCCAAGATAGCCGTGCCCCTGACCCGGTTGACGAGGAAAGCCGTGGTCTTTTGCTGGGGGCCTGAGCAGCAGGCTGTGTCTGAGACATTGAGACATAGATTATGTGAGGCGCCAATCTTAGCCCTGCCGGAGGGCATGAATGATTTTGTTGTGTACTGCGATGTGTCCATCTCAGGTTTGGGCACGGTATTGATGCAGAGGGGGCATGTTATAGCTTATGGTTCGAGGAAGCTAAAGCCTCACGAGGCGAATTATCAGACACATGATTTGGAGCTAGGGGCTGTTGTTTTTGCCTTCAAGATTTGGCACCATTACCTCTATAGGGTTCGTTGTACCATTTAGACAGAGAACAAAAGCCTGAGGTATCTTATGGACCACCCGAATCTGAATATGAGACAGTATCGGTGGCTTGATGTGATGAAGGATTATAATTGCGGCCGGGGAAGGCCAATGTTGTGGCCGATGCGCTTAGCCGCAAGGCGGCACTGATCTGGGACATCTTTTTGATGATGATAGTTGTGACTTCATTGTTGGAGCAGATTTGGGAGGCCCAGTAGGAGGCCATGAAGGAGGAACTTCGGAAGAGCGATCAAATTGTGGGTCAGGTTTCCTCCTTTGACTATGATAGCCAGGGATTGTTGACTCTTCGCCGTAGGGTGTGGGTCCCTTATCATGGGGGTGTGCGCTAGGTATTGATGGTAGAGGCGCACAAATCCATGTTCTCTATCCATCCCGGGGCGACAAAGATGTAGAGGGATCTTCGTCTTGATTATTGGTGGCCCTGTATGAAGAGGGGCGTAGCTTGGTTCGTGGAGACCTCACGATAAGGTCCAGCCGTTGGATATCCCATTGTGGAAATGGGAGGATATTACTATGGACTTCATTACTAAGCTTCCCAGGACCGCGCGAGGAGTGGATTTGATTTGGGTCATTGTGGATCGATTCACGAAGAGCGCCCATTTTATTCCGATTCAGAAGAGTATTTCGGCCGAAAAGTTGGCCGATATCTATATCAGGGAGGTAGTGGCGCGACACAGGGTGCCAGTTTCAGTGATTTCAGACAGGGACGTGCGGTTCACTTCTAGGTTTTGGAAGATGTTTCATGACGATTTAGGTACTCGACTGCATTTTAGCACCACCTTTCACCCGCAGACGGATGGCCAGAGTGAGCGGACCATCCAGAATCTGGAGGATATGCTGCGGGAGTGTGTTTTAGACTTCAGAGGTAGTTGGGATACTTACCTTCCATTGGCTGAGTTCTCCTATAACAATAGTTATCATGCGAGTATCGATCGTCCTCCTTTCGAGATGTTGTATGGGAGGAAGTTTAGGACCCCGATATGCTGGGGAGAGGTTGGACAAAGAGTCATGGGGAGTACTGAAGTTGTACTCAAGACTACGGAAATGATCTAGCAGGTTCGGAGCAGGCTTCAGACTGCTCAGAGTCGGCAGAAAAGTTATGCTGACAAGCGACGGTCCGACCTGGAGTTTCAGGTCGGGGATATGGTTCTCCTGAAGGTGTCGTCGTGGAAGGGCGTCATTCGGTTCAGGAAGCCGGGCAAGCTGGGCCCCAGGTATATTGGACCCTTCAGGGTTATAGATCGGGTGGGCAAGGTAGCATATAGGCTGGATCTTCCAGCTGATCTTAGTCAGATTCATAACACTTTTCATGTCTCCTAGTTGCGAAAATGCTTGGTAGATGATTCGGCAGTGGTGCCTTTGGAGGATATTCAGGTTGATGACAGCCTGAACTACATCGAGTGGCCAGTGGCAATCCTTGACTGGAAGTCAAGGGATCTGAGGAACAAGAGGGTGAAGCTGGTAAAGGTGCAATGGCAGCACTACAAGAGCTCGGAATGGACCTGGGAGCCGGAGGACGAGATGAGGGAGCATTACCCCGAGCTTTTTCAGGATCGAGCAGTAGACTTTGAGAACGAAGTCTAAGATAAGTGGGGGAGATTTGTAACACCTGATACATGGTATGCCTATTATTCAAGCATTTCTTGTGTTTTTCTCTAGGACTCGATGAGTTGGAGGCCCAACTCGTCGAGTAGAGCCGAGATCCACGGACAGTTTAAGTGACCTACTCGATGAGTTGGAAGACTGACTCGATGAGTAGGTGCTATTTGGGTAAAACCCTAAATTGAGGGTTTGCACCCTATTTAAACACCTTATCTCATCCTGCATCGCCCCATATACCCCCAAAAGACATCTTATCGAAATCCAAGCCATTTTTGTGTCTTCTAAGGCCATTTTGGTGCTTTTTGGTGGATTGTGAAGCTTGAGAAGAGGAAAGAAGCTTGTGAGGCCATGGGGAAACAAGAAGATCCAGAGTTTAGAGCTCATTTTCAGCTTATTGGAGGTATGAAGTTGAACCTTTGTCTATAGATCTTGATTTTGGGCCTTTTCCTTCTTCTTTCTAAGCCTTAGAGAGGTTGTATTCCGGATTTAGTGTTGGAAGTTTGTGTATGCTTTAGATCCAGGTCTATTGGGGGGTCTTATGGCATAAAGGTGCCCATTTTGTTGCCATGAACACCCTATGCACCTTAGAGGCCATCTTTTATGGCTTTTTGGGCCAAAGACCCCTTTCATGCGTACCAAGTTTGGAAATTTACGTGTAAAATGGACATTAGGAGGCCAGATCTTTGGTTTTGGTGTGTTAAGCCCCACTGAAATCGACTGTATAGTTTTGGACAAGGAGGGACTCGGCCAGTCACTTGGGTGACTCAGCGAGTCGAGACACTTTCCCCGCCTAAAAACGTCTTCTAGAATGGTTTTGGTTGAGTGAAAGGAATGCTTAGCCTTCTAGGGGGGTTTGGCTTGGACCTGGAAGTCATGCGACTCGACGAGTGCTAGAACAGACTCGGCGAGTCCAAGGCAATCTCCCAACCTTTGAAGATGGACTCGACGAGTTGTTCATACAACTCGGCGAGTCGGATAAAGATGGTCGCGATGGTTTGAATGAAGGAGAACTCGTCGAGTGAAGTCAGGGTTGGATCGGGTTAATAAGGTTTGGACTCGACGAGTTGGTAGACCAACTCAACGAGTCAGGTCAACTGGGTGTTGACTTTGCCTGGTTTTGGTATTGACCCGGGTTAGGGATGTATGTTTTGTTTGATGACTTGGGGGTTGTCGTGTAGGGATTGAGGAGTCGAGGAGAGCCTACCTTCACGCCGAGGACAGTTTAGACACTACACGACATCAAGGTGAGTTACCTTCCAGTAGAACTGGCCGACCCACTAGTAATTGTTAGTTGGGATGATTATCTTTGTGATAATTGTCTGGTCTGTTATTGTTGGATATGGGAGTATTCTCGATTGTTAGATATGTGAGTATGCTAGTTTGCTAGTTGCTATGTTATGTGAGATAGTATCAGTAGAAGGGGGACTAGTCCCCGATTCGATCGGGAGGACCAATGGGTAGGTCGGACACCCCAGATATGCCTGACAACATGATTATGATATGATATTATGTGTTAGTAGTAGGGGTGAAATAGTCCCCGTGTTCGGTTGAGATAGACCGGAGGGTAGGTCGGCACCCCAGAATGGCTTGACATGGGTAGGTCAGCACCCCGTAATGGCTCGACATGGGTAGGACGGGCGCCAAAGAATTGCCCGATAGTATGTATGCTATGTGATTGTATGGTATATGGTATGATGGGGGAACTCACTAAGCTTCGTGCTTACAGTTTTAGTTTTTGGTTTTAGGTACCTCTTCACCTAAGGGGAAGGAGCCGGTGGTGTAGCAGCGCAACACACACACATGATTTCCTCTTAGAGTTTTCTGGGATTGTACTATGATATTTTGTTACTTCAAGATGATTTGGTTTGGAGACATGATACTATGGTTTTATGTATTGACATGATCTTCGCAATGTTTTAATAAACTAATTTATAAATCACTTAATTAAAAACAAATTTTTTGGCCTCAAATTTTGGGATGTTACACTCTGGTTATAAAACAGGACTTCCATGGATACATTTGGTAGGTATACTGAAGACGAATGACTCACAAATTTCCAACGAGATACGTGTTTTGAAATGAAAATAATCATGCATGAAATTGTTACTAATTTCATCATATTTAATATGTATATAAAAATAACCGTATTTTTATATAATCGTTTCTTTGCCCTGAAGGGTAAAATAATGTGAATATGTCTCAAACTATGCCTATTCTACTGTAAAAGGTATTGTTTCTTTGAAAATGATAACCGTTACGTTTTAACGTGTGTTGCATATAACCGTTTGTAATTTGGTAATAACGTTATGTCGCGTGTTTGATATTCTTACGTAAAAGATATTTGAACGTAATAACACATAAAATAATGGTTTGTATATCAAAAAAAGTTTCTTGTGTTTTATTGTATTCCCCCGCTAAAACATGGAAAAAGTTATGAAAATATAGGGGTATGAACTCACCTTAAATGTTATAGCGGTTTTGAATATGAAATAGAAACGGTGACCTTCGGGTTAGTTTACGGACAGGATATCGTGATCCTAATGATTTTAAACACATAATCATGTGTGATTAAGTTGATATAAGTAATATATATGTGTTATATAACATAAGTTTTATGAATGAAACATTCCAAAACTTATAACTTTTAAAGAAGATTGTCTCCTGGAAGTGTGATCTTCTAACTTTAAGAATGAAAAGAAATGTGCTTTGCTATTTGTGAGAGATCTGAGATGATTTCGTATACTGAATGTGTGAAAGTGAAGAAATGATCTTATGTGTGACTTATATATGAAGTAAATATGAGGAGGAGAGGTGATGTTTATGTTGGTAAACACAATTATCTTCTTGGAAAACTAACCTACTCAATCAAGTGGCACCACATGGACATAATTAAGGGTAAATTCGGTTTCAAGGAGTAGAATTCGGCCATAGATGACCGAAATCCGGTGAATTCATTCCATAAGGAGGGAATTCAGTCCTAGGACAAAAGAGAAAAAGGAATTCGACCTTAAAGTCAAATAGATAATGAAATTTGGCCGAGGCCTTCTAGGTGGAGGTGATTTCAGTTTTTGCTTTATTCCAAAGAGTGAATTCGGTTTTGAGTTTGGGATAAGATTCCCCAAACCGAATTCTATATATACAAATGATATATTAAGATTTTAAGTTAAGTATTATACGATAGCATGCTCATATACATATTACTTGAATTCGTGTTGACTTCTTTGAGTCCTTAATGCTTTTTCTAACTTGTATTTGCTTATAACAGCTTAAACTACCATGGGTTATTACAACACGTACTTAAATCAAACCCACAAGTATGGCTCATGAAAGTAATATTTCTATTGCATCCAATTACATTGTAAATCTATTGGTACATGGTTGGAGTTTTAGACTTGAATTGTTCTAGGAAAATTCCAGTTGTGACATCATCCCCCCATTAGAGGGAATTTCGTCCCGAAATTTGAACCTTAAGTGGAACTTCTAGTATTGGGTAAAAGATGTGGATACTTCTGTTTCATTTGATCTTCTCATTCCCATGTGAACTCATGTCCTCGTTTGGCATTACAGCGGACCTTTACTATTGATATGCGAATTTGTTTTGTTCTCTTGACTTCACGATCCAAAATTTCCACAGGTTCTTCCAAGAAGTGAACACTCTTGTTAATCTCGATTTCATCGGGTGGAATAACTAGAGCTTCGTCTGATAAACATTTCTTCTGATTGGACACGTGGAAGGTAGGGTGTATATTACTAAGTTCTTGTGGTAGTTGGAGCTTATATGCTATTGGACCAATCCTTGCGTTGATCTCAAATGGTTTAATGTACCTTAGATTCAGTTTTCCATGCTTTCCGAAGCATATCATGCCCTTCCAGGGTGAGGCCTTTAACAAAACACGGTTACAACCTGAAATTCCAAGGGTTTTCTTCTCTTGTTTAAATAGCTCTTTTGTTTGTCTCGAGAGGCTTTTTGTCGTTCACAGATTTGAACAATCTTCTCGGTCATTTCCCTGATGCTCTTCGGACCAGTGAGAGTGCTGTTAGGAACTTGTCCTTTAGCTAACTGTAAGGTCCTGAAAGGATCTTACCATTGATCAAACAACAAATACAATCAGTTAATTAAATAAGAACGAGTAGAATAGAGAATCAAACAAGCTTGCACACACTTTTCTATTAGAATCACGTCTGGTACAATTTGCAGTTTACAAGAGCTGAGAATACCGAGGCATCAACAACCACAAAAGACCTAGCATACCTTTATATATACTATCATGGTCCGGCCTTGGTTTTACGACCGTAAACAGGCTTACGGCCGTATACTCATTACAGTGACCGTAAACTCCAAACAAAATACTATAAGCTATCAAATGACCAAAAGAACCTATTACATGGAAAGCCTAGACCAAACCACTAATTGGACCCTTCAATCTCCCCCTTGGTTTGGAGCTAGCTTTAAGTTAATCTTTGTCCATGATGATTACATCATCCAGCCCCATCGCCCCATTCCACATCTGCTTGTTGATAATTTCAGCAACCATCGTGGTATATTCTTTCGCAACAGACTCAAAAATCTCCTCAGCAACCTGAATCTGGAAATGACTCAAATGGTGAATGTCCCATTTTCCAAACTGGTATAAATCCCTTCTGTCATATAAACGAATACACCCCTCCTTCAGTTTGATGACAGCAGATGCTGTGGTTTCATCAAACACCCAGTAAATCATAGAGCTTGGAGATCCATCCGAGTAATCTTGAAGCACTGGAATTTGTTTGACCTGATTTGTAGCAGGCCAAATCACCACCTGAAGCGGATTGCCAGTCTTGGGATCAATAACATCAGGATGATCCATTATCACATACTCAACAGTCTTCATAGCTGGAAATCCCTTCTTTACTTGGTCTGCCAGAAAGTGCTTGAAGCTTTTTGCTTGCTGGTTATCAGTCGGGTTTGAGAACGGAGATTGAGATAGCTCTGAAAGATCCACTCTGGTCCAAGAGTTAAACTCATGACAGGCCTTGTAGAGCTCTGTATTGCTGCTCTTTCTGCGAACAATCCACATTTTTAGTGGATCATGAGAACCCCAAGAGATGATACCTGACCTATCACCATACGTGTCTTTAAACCTTACGGTTTCGAGGTCCGTAATAGTGATTTTGAACTGATTTCCCGGTGCATTCTTGTCAGAACTCCTCTTGAATAAGATCTGTCCCTTCTTGGCAGCCTTCTCTTGTTTATCCCGAATGATCTCTGAAATATGCGGGACATGAATAGGCTCTTTTTCGAAGCGATTCACGACCCGTGAGGTATCAACTGTTGGCACAACAATGGGATGAGCCTGAGAGTGAAGATTAATTCTATATCCATCAGCAGTAGTCTTGTACTTAACACCCAAATCTTCTTCAAGCTTCTTCTTTAGTTCAAAGTAACTGGAGGTCAAGAGATTAAAATGAGCTTTGAGCTCAGATATCTGTTTGGTCTTTGTCACCCCATCTTCTTTGAGATCAGAGACTTGAATCTTTAAATTTATATTTTCACATAGAAGATCTTCAACTTGGATGCTAAGCTCAATGTTCTTCTGATCAAGCACATTTACTCTTTTTTGAAGTTCATTGATTACAAAATCTTCATCTCTAGACTGACCCTCATTAAAAACGATCCCTTTTGCCTTAGAAGCAGTTGCACCGGTTTGCTCTTGAGCCAAAAATTGAGCCAAATGAATGGAATCTTCTTCATGATCAGCCTCTAGAGGAGAGAACCCTGGTGGTATTGAGGGAACACCAGTTTCAAAAACGGTACTAGGGCCTTCACTAAATGGTTCTGCGGTTACGATAGCCGGAGTAGTAGTTGGAGTAGTAGGCACGCCTTGAGAAAGGCCAGAGTCCAAAAACCCGACCCTAGGATCTCTTCTTCTCCTTTTTTATAGAGGCCGCACTGACTGATCTTCTTGTTGATCATCTTTAAGTGGTTCAAATATGGGCAATGCACTGTCAAAGGGAGGAATCCCTGACACTGTCACCGTAGGAGTTGAAGAACCAACCACTTGCTCTTGAGAAACGGGGGTTGAATTAAAAACGTCTTCCTTTTCCCTTGTCTCCGTTACTGGGATAGTAACATCACTGACATTATCTAGCAAAGAGTTGAGATTTATGCTTGTTAAGAATGTTGGGTTTTGAGCATTCTAACACTCCTATGGTGTACATGCAACCCTATAAACCTTGGATCTATGTTTTCTCTATAATGCATGCAAATAAGAACTTTCCAAGGCTTTAATCCTAACTAGCATATTATGAAGTTCTTATACTACAAAGTACTAGTTAGATGACATACCTTCTGATGTAGCTTGATGTCTTCAAGCTTTAAGAGCTTAGCCCCAATAGTGTGGAAGCCTCAAATGGAATCACAAATCACCAAGACACCTTGGAAGACTTTAGAGAATATGAATACTTGGTTCTATCTAGTGAAATCGGCTAGCCCTCTTAGTGTATCCACACTAGTGCCCATTTCACCAACCAAGGAAATCTTTATATAGTATGGAGGATTAGGGTTAAAGCCTAATACCCATGACCTATCATTTCCTAGGATCCATGGGTTAAACACTCCATGGACTATCCATGAAAGCTTAGCCCAACCTAAATGAACTTGGCCCATTTCATATATATAAGAGTCCATATTTAATTAGTTCCTTTAGATCACTTAATTAATTATAAATTAATTCTTGATCAATACTAATTAAATAATATGATTCCATATTAATATATTAGAACTTATAATATATTAATATTAATCATAAACATACTATTCTCAAAAGATTATCCATATAAATTGTGTCGGTGAAGTGCAACCCAAATGGACCATGCCCGGTCGGGTCAAGTACATACCAAATATAGTTATGGACTTAGACATTAATCCAACAAAGAAGTCATCATTTCTTCCAAAAGTCTTCAGAATATCATCTTGATGAAATCCGGTAAGATCATGGTCTTCAAATTGGTTAGGTTGGGCAGTGTTCTTAGATGATCCCTCATTGTAATCTCCTTTGATTTGAACATTTTGTAGATTATGTTCCTTTGCAACTGATACTGCATGAGCATCAATTTCTTCTCCTTCTTGATCCGATATTGTAACCACATCTCCTTCTGAAATAACCCTTTCTGATGAAGTATGCTCTGAAGAAATTTTGTCTGACGATCCATGAGACTTGGTTGCTTCGTTCGGTTCGGCTAATCGTCCGAACTTGACCAATGGATGCAACCCTTGAAAGACTACCTTCCCCCTATAGTTTTACTTAGTTAGCCCTATAGTATGAGGACCCAAAGACTTCATATCCACTGTTTCTCCATCCTTCACCAAATTGGGAAATTGCTTGTTGATGAAGAGTTGAATAAATCGAGGGTACATTAAGAAAGTATCCCGAGTAGTGGCATTAATGTTGACCACAAACTCGTCTAGAATAAATCTAGAAAAGTTGAAGTCGATCCCTGCAGCGAGAGAAACAATAGCGCCAGTGTTTCTCAGGGAAATCTCATCAGCACTGGACCTTCTGCCAGAGATACAGCTCACGAACATGTGGGCTAGAAATCTCCAATAGGGCGGCAAAAGTTTCTTCATTGTTGGTGGAGTATCACCCTCGTATACCGTCTTCCTTAGAATCTTTTGAGCATCACTAATAGCAATTTCCATGGGAAAGGTCGGAAGGTCGTTAATCAGCGGAGTCTCTCTCATAAAGGTCTCATCAATGACAATCTTGCATCCCTGATCGATCGCATCTACACTGACAGCTCCATTATCGTCCCTTGTCATCTTGGCAGCCTGCCAGAACTCACGAATCATTTTCTGGTACACAACAGTGTTCATCATAATGGTAGAGGCCAAGCAGCATTCTCGAAGTCCATGAATCATCGACTTGAAATCCTGATGTGCCACCGGAGGGTCAGCAAGAATCATCGCCAGGTTGTGCATATCTGCAAATTTCAAAGCTACCATTTTATCTGCACTAAAACATACCAAGTAAGACAAAAGAGAAAAATAAGCAATTAAAATTTTAAATGATTTAATTTTTGACCGCAAAATGAAATAATAATAACTTTTTTTAAATAAAATTAGGTGAAAGTCAGAGTTTGCGGTCAACATCAGATTTTTTGCGGTCAACGAGGGTTTACGGCCGTAAACCCTTGACCACATGCTAATGACCACTTGGGGGAATTTACGGACGCAAACACCTTACGGCCGTAAGCTTCGACCGTAAACTCCGAAACCCTTTTTTTTGTCGATTTCAGCCTCAAAAACACGGTTAATCACGAAACGAGATGCATATTCCTGGTCGAAAATGCAGTACCTTCAAGACTATCGGATTAATTTCGCAAAAATTGATGAAATTTTTTTCGGTGGAGAGAGAGGATGAGAGAGTTTGCGTCCGGAATCAAGAAAATGATGGAGATTTCGGCTGTAAACCTCATTTTATACCAACCTTTCATTTACCTGATAACCACACAATATAAGGCAGTCTCCAACACAGTCCAGTTATTATTTTTTAAAAATTAAAAAAAAAACAAATCTTTTGAGGATTAATATTTAAACTAAAATTAATAATAAAATAAAATAAAATAAAATTAACTTCGCAAAATTTAAAATTAAAAAAATAATTTTTTATTTTAGCAGTTAACAATATAAAAAATAAAAATAAAAATAAAAATAAAAGTAAAAGTAAAATTAAAATTAAATTGGCTCCAACTAAAATATACAATTTAAAAATTTAATTATTGAGAATAAATTTGTGATGCTGGGATCAAAGTTGTTGGACAACCTTATACCACTTGTCGGTACCCTTATTTTCACGTCTTCGTCTGATCGATCGCCAGTATTGTGGTCCAATTAAACACGAAACATTTGTGACATAATTTTGAACAATTTACCAATAAAATGACATTTTTAGCCCTTATTCTTAAGTAAATTTCTTAGGGACCATTTATCTAACGATAACCAGGGATATTGTTGTCCACCTAAATCGAGCAGCGAGATCTACAGACAATCTGTATGTGTTCAATTTTAATTGTACTAAAATGTGTTTCCCACTTCCTGATATGCCCCAGCCGTTAAGGACTTCCAGAATACTCCTTACACCGGGTGACTAGACAATTACTAAGAGAGAAGATAGATTTAGAATGCATATGTTGTACATCCAGGTCGGATCTCTTCCAATCACGCAAAGGATGAAACATATGACTAACTGAGGTTTTTAGAGGGATTGAGAAGAGAATGGTGCATATACTATGTACCGGGTCGGATTTTGAGTCACGCAAAGGAGACAATATATGGCTAACAGATAGAAAGAATTGCATAGAGAGAAGATGCAGAGAGATAGAATTGCATATGTTATAGTCCAAGTCGGATCTCTCGATCACGCAGAGGAGGCAACATATGACTAACAGACAGAAACAAAGAAAATAACCTTCTACAGAAGTAATTTATCGGAATTCCCCAATCACCACATCCAACCGGAATTAAGGACAGAATCCGCACATTGAGGAAAAGTAAATCCACAGTTCTAGATACGGGTTCATTAGTGTGACTGGTAGATTCTCATGTATATCTCCCTGCTCAACCTATCCGAGCGTCATATTGTCATGCTAAACGGATCTAACTAGGTCAATGTTTGTCAAGTCCTTGAATTCACTCTCCCTAGTCAAGTCCATTTAAAATCTTTCGTGCCTACCAGCGCATCGAGCACAGAGCGTAGACGATTCAACTTAGGTACATGACGCATATTCAGATTGCCCGTTATCACTTGCTAATTTTATTTCCCATCACAACACCTGCGAAAAGGACTATCAGCAATATTTTTAATTTTCTGGATTTTTTATTGTTTTTGGATTCCCCGCCCCCTAAATTTGTGCATGAGTGAGAATAAAAATAAAATGAAATGCGTAAATTTAAATTAACCTTCCTACAGAAACCAAAACAAATTTAAAAAATTTAGTAGAATTAAGAAAAAAATAGAGAAAAAAAAACTTAATACGAATCATTTTCAGAAATCCCACAAGCACATCGAAGCGAGCTTTGTTAAAGGCTTAGTGAACAGATCTGACACATTATTAGCAGTGGGAGCCTGTTCTAGCTGGATTAGTGAACGTTCATAACAGTCTCTGATAAAATGAATTTTAATATCGATGTGCTTGGGTTTAGAGTGCTGGACTGGATTTTTGGCAATTTGAATTGCGGTCTCGTTATCAGAGTAAATGGGGGTTTCTAAATAATTCAAACCGTAGTCCAACAGTTGATGTTGGATCCAAATAACTTGAGAGCAGCAAGCAGATGCAACAACGTATTCCACCTCTGCTATAGACGTTTCAACAGTGTGTTGTTTCTTGCACTGCCACAACACTAATCTGTCACCAAGATATTCACACCCTCCCGAGGTAGATTTCCTGTCAAGCTCACAGCCTCCATAATTACTATTAGCAAAAGCATATAAATCAAATTCAGAATTCTTCAGATACCAAAGACCCAATTTTGGGCTACCTTTGATATACCGAAAAATTCTTTTGATAGCAATAAGATTTGAAAGTTTAGGATTAGCTTAATAACGTGCACATTGACAAACTGCAAACATGATGTCAGGTCGGCTTGTAGCAAGATACATCAGCGATTCGATCATTGATCTGTAGAGCGTCTGATCTACGGATTCGTCATCAGGATCTGGAGTCAAGAGAGGTCTTTCAGCCATTGGCGTCAATGCAGATTTGGCATCGGGAAACCCAAACTTCTGAAGAATATCTTCCACATACTTGGCTTGATGTAACAGGATCCCAGTTGAATTTTGTTTGACCTGAAGCCCCAAAAACATGGTCATTTCCCCCAACGAACTCATTTTGAACCTCTTTTTCATAACACCTTCGAATTCTTTGCAGAGCTGCGGACTGGTCGACCCAAAGATGATGTCGTCAACATAGATTTGCACAAGTATCTGATCATTACCGACATGCTTGATAAACAAAGTCTGATCGATAGTGCCACGAGAGTAACCATGCTCGAGAAAATGCTTTGTCAGAGTTGCATACCACGCTCGAGGAGCTTGATGTAACCCATACAATGCTTTGTCCAACTTGTAGACATGATTAGGAAACTTTGAGTCAACGAACCCAGGAGGTTGATCAACATAGATTTCTTCCTTCACCTTGCCATACAAGAAGGCGGTCTTGACATCCATTTGGTAAAAGGTAAAGTTCATGTAGGAAGCATATGCAAGGAAGATACGAATAGCCTCCAAGCGAGCTACTGGAGCATAAACTTCAGTGTAATCAAGACACTCGACCTATCGAAACCCGCGAACCACGAACCTAGCTTTGTTCCGCACTATAACCCCTGAATCATCCTGCTTGTTTCGATAGACCCATCGTGTTTCAAGAGACTTTTTGCCCTTTGGCAACTCAACCAACTTCCAAACCCCAAGTTTTTCAAATTGATGTAACTCTTCATGCATTGCATCTACCCAGCTGGGCTCATTCAAAGCCATTTCAACATTCTAGGGCTCTATTTGAGAAATAAAGCAAGAGTAAAGACATGTATTGACATCTCCAATCTAACTTCTAGTTTTAACACCGTCTCCCAGCTGACCAATGATGTTGCCGATCGGATGATCACGTTGAATCCTTGAGGGCATTTCTTGGCTGATGTCATTAAGCGAGACAGGAAGATTGTGAATATTGACACCTCCCTCATTTGCTGATTGAGCCGTGCCAGACGACTCTGCCAGAAACTCATTTGAAAAGTCTTTAGGAAAGAGTAGCTCGATAAATGTTGAAGTAGCAGCGGAAGAGTCTTTGGAAATGAACTCTCTTTCTATAGGAGTGACTGGTGTTGTTTCAGCATCAGGAGTAGTATTCTGAACTGGAGATTTTGGACTATCAAGATGTATAGATGACTCCCCCTCAGGTGAAGCGAAGGACTCCCCCTCAGGCGAAGCAAAGGACTCCCCCTCAAGCGAAGCAGGAGTCTCCCCCTCAGGTTGTGAAGAGGATACCGTTGAAGGTTTGTATACAAATTCTTCGTCTTCGTCTTCAGAAACATTCTTCAAACTGGAGATAGATCCAGATGAGCTACCTGAAGACACATTTATAGATTTGAACAGAGATGTGTAATAAAACAACCAATCCGGACCTACTCGAGCATCCGTCTCATTTTCTTCCAACCAGCGCACGTCATAAGATTCTACATTTTTCTTTGTCTTCTTATTAAAGACCCTATAGGCGGTGCAAGCAGCATACCCTACGAAGTAACAGTCATCGGCTTTGGCGTTGAACTTTGGGTTGGACTCTAAGTGAAGAAGGGTGCAAGGGCAGCCAAATACATGGAAATGACTGACTGAAGGCTTGTGACCATATAGAATCTCGTAGGGAGTCTTCATTTGAGCTTTTTTGATCAACACGCGATTCTGAATGTAGCAAGCAGTGTTTATCGCCTCAGCCCAAAAGAAGACTGGCAGTTTGGAGTCACACAGCATCGTCCTTGCGGCATCTTTCAAACTTCTGTTTCTCCTCTCAGCAACACCATTTTGTTGGGGTGCGTGAGTGGAGCTGTATTGACACATAATACCCTTTTCTGCACAGAAGTGATCGAGAACAAAGTTCTTAAACTCTGATCCATTGTCAGTACGAAGCGCCTTCACCCTGTTGTTAGTTTGGTTCTCAATTAACACAATGAATTTCTTAATCAAATCAGTAACTCCAGCTTTATTGGATAGCAAGAAAACCCATGTAAAACGTGAGAAATCATCAATCACGACTGGACAATAGGAATTTCTGTTAATGCTGAGATCGTTTACTGATCCGAACAGATCCATATGTAGCAATTGAAGCACCTGAATAATTGAGTTGACCTGTTTTGGCAGGTGTGGTTTTCTATGATGCTTACCTTGGGTACATGACACACACTGCTCAAACATGATAAAGTCCTTGACAGGCAAACCACGGACCATCTCATTCTTTGCAAGACGATTCAAGTTCTTGGCGTTAGCATGACCGAGTCTTCTGTGCCATAGCATTGCAGTTTGTTCAGAAATCTTTGAGAAGAGGCACGTAACTTGTTCTGGAAGATTGATATTCATATCAATGATGTAGGAATTCCCATCCCTTTTAGATTTTACAAGAATCCACTCTTCTGGAATGACAAAGCCTGGCTTGAGAATCATACATTCCTTCTCAGTGAAATGTGTAGAATAGCCTTTGTTGCATGTCTGAAACACAGTCAACAAACTATGCTTCAATTCTGGAGCAAAGTTGACATTTTCGAAACTCGAAACCCCATTTGTGACAGTTCCTCTTTGAGTGATTTTGCCACCTTCTCCATCCGCAAATGAGATGTATCCCTCTTTAAAGGATTGAATGTAGTGTAGTTGGGCGATATCTCCTGTCATAAGTCAGGAGCAGCCGCTGTCGACGAACCAGGGTCTGACGACATTCCCTCGCAATTGTCCCTGCAAGATGTGCGGGTTTAATTAGATTTGGGAACCCAGGTGATTATTTTCCGGGGTGGTCCCGATGCCTTCTCAGATTCACTACTAGAAAAAAGCCTTTTACGACGCTCATTGAGCGTCGTAAAAGGCTCAGACGACGCGCAAATGCGCGTCAAGGAAGGCCTTGTCATAAAGAGAGACGACGCGCATTTACGACGCTCAGTTACGACGCACAATTACGACGCGCGTTTACGACACACAATGCGTATCAAGGAAGGCCCTGTTATAAAGGAAGACGACATGCATTCGCGTGTCGTAACCTTAGGACGTGCGTGTTAATGAGACGCAATGCGTATCAAGAAAGCCTCTGTCAAGAAAGGCCATGTCATAAATGAAGATGACACACATTTTTGCGTATCATAATTTTAAATGTTTAAAAAAATATTATTTATAGATTTTCTAATTTTCAAATTAAATAATACATTAAAAATATCATAATACAAAATAAAATACCATAAATAACACAGATAATTCATTTCACTAATATGTCAAATACAAATAATTATTCCAATAGTGAGTAAATGTTATAAAAAAAATAAACTTATTTATATACAATTGCATTATCTAGCTTACTATGTGCCAACAACTCTCTGTGTTTACTTTTGCTTGAGTCTCGTTTCCTATAAAGCTTCTAGCCATGCCAAAAATATGATATCTTAAATTCATCAAGTCCTTGGCGTGAAGTCTTAGATAGAAGCTTAACTACAGTCTCCAATCCTTCTAGCAGACCCTAAAGATCATTATTGGCCATATAGTAGGATCAACCTGCAATCTCTTTTCTGTCTTCTTATTACTTGCAGCATCTTCTGCCTGTTTGACCAAGGTTGTGCCTTCAGCAGCAACATGCTACATTGCGTCAAAAAGATAAAAACAGATGACAACAAATACAAATAACTGCATTCTACTTAAAAAAAAATACAAACCTGTTTAATTCGTGCACACATACTACTAGAAAAACGCTCAGACCATTGTCTGTAATTGTAGAAGTATAAAATTTGAACAATTAGACACTATGAATCCACCAAGAACTCCTACATGTTCATAGTCTTAATAAAATGTATAAGTAAAAAGCACATGCAATAGATATTAACAACAATGATCATAATAATACCTGAAGCTCATGTTCAGCAGCAAACCTGTAACCCAAGATATCTTCTATATCAAATACTTTCTCTATTTGGTCCAACTCCAAGACAATTTCATTATCCAGAGGCTGATCATAATTCATACACACCAAATAATGTTTGAATCATATACACCATATAATGTTTAAATCAAGAAAACTATATGTGTAATGACTAATGACCTCACCTGCTCTTTTCGTAGACATTCCAGTTTCAACTTGTACAACTTAACATATCGTCTTTTTCTGCCTCTGTACAAGTAAAAGATTTTAAAAGGTTTAAGATTTCAAGCATTCCATGATGAAAATGCACACAACAAATAGTATAACATGGTAGATCATAGATGTTAATCTTGAAGAAAGAACAACTTACAGACGTTCTCCTAATTATTTCCATGAAGTTTTCTTCATTCTTTTACGAACATCAGATAACACAGAGTTTTGAGCATAATGCCACCATTGCATCTTCCATCCCAAAGGTCTTTATGATATAGGTATCCCCCAAGGGCGATATCGTCCATATCTAAAAACATTAAAAGACCAATGTGCCTCACAATCTAAAAGTGTAATTAAAAAAGGATAACACTAATGAGACAACATTCCACTTACTTCTCTCTTAGCTGACAAATGCATAGATACTCATACAGATACAATATTTGCTGCAATTGATCTTCATCAAGGGACAAGACCTAAAAGTTGGTGACATGCTGACATGTCAGTTGAATTTTATGTAATCTGACCTAATAAACTAAGAAATGATTAATTAGTTACTTATAATTACAAAAGTTAAGAAACTAACTAAGCTAGATAACTCGATATCAACCGAGTATTGTGCTGCATTATTCTCAAGCCTTCCAGACCTATTCACCTACAATGTACAACATTAAAAATCTATCTAATGTGCAAAGTACAACTGCTCTAAATTTGTTATGAGATGATGCATACCGAAAGAGAAGGAGATACATCAACTGGGGACAACAAGTGAACATGTTCATTATTTTGAAAGCTTTCAGCAACCATTGACATGGAGTCTTCAGGGCGTGCTTTTTTTAGTTAATCTTGCCTGCTTTCTATGCTTTACAACATTTTGTTGCTTGATTTCAGAGTTCAATGGACCAATCCTGCAATACACAAACATAAGTTTAGAGATAAAGTGTGGGTGTGTGTGTGTGTGTGTGAGAGAGAGAGAGAGAGAGAGAGAGAGAAAGAGATTGGTGCTTGCATTCTGCAGCATCCAAGAAAAAGAAGACATGATTCCAAAGGTCTAGGAAATATATAATGAAAAAAACATATACATATTGATACACCTGTGACACTCCCACTAGATATTTCAGGAAGTATGGTGAGAGGTCTAATGTAAAAGGAGTATCTATCTGAATATACGTTTATAGATTTTTTTTTTGGAAAACTAGTTGCAAGTAGGAAAGAAGGAAGCGTTACTTCAGTTGTTTCATAGGGTGTAAAAATGATCCTTAAGTTTACTGATGTTTTAAGTAAATATAAGTTGACTGAGTCTAGGAGGTAAGTGTGTCTATTAACCATATATAGTAGTAAAAGTTAGGATGGGATGAAAGAGGGTAGTTGAGAGCTTACCCTGATCTCTGAAATTGGGGTTGTCATTTTTTGTTCGTCTTTTGTTTTATTCAAGCCAACACAACACAGATTGAAATGTTCACTGCTGACAGCTTCAAGATGCTTACTCAATTAAAAGAAGCAATCTGGTACTTCTGCAAGAGGAAGTTCTACAACCCATGTAGATCGTCTCTTTGTAGTTTTACAGTTACAGATTCTTTGTTTATAAAAGCTTTTGCAAGTTCTCTTTCCCTTACATCCTTTGCGCACATGTAGAAGTCATTGTTGCGAGGATGACAGACCTTGTTATCGATCACAGTTCCTGTTATAATAATAGTAATTCCACTTTTAAACCATCTCATTTCTAAAACTGAACTATTTTATTGAGTAGTAACATATTACCAGGCTGGACATTGTCTTGAGATCCTTGCTGGAAAAACTTGCTGTGGTGATTCTTCTGAGCAATTGTCACAAGAAACTTTGGGTTCCACTTCTCATCAAGGAATTTGCAGGCCTACTACACAATAATTACAATTTAAATCAAATTTACTTAACAAAATAAGAAACTATTATAAGAAATACAAATACCTCGATAATTTGGTCCAGTTCAATGTTCAAAACCTGGTTGAACTGCGACTCGCTCACACTGTCCCAATTACAAATAAAATTCTAAATTATTACAAGGAATCTTGATGTTTCCAATGTACACAAAGAAAGAAAGGTTTGGGCTTTTGTTCTTAGTTTAAAGAAAATGACAGCAGAATATATTAAAATGACCAGAAGTCAAAGAAAAGAATTGACCTGAAGATGATCATCTGGTCTGGCTTACGCTTGGCTGAACTTGTATAGAAGTCCAAGAGAAGCTCCCTGCCCCAAAGAAAAGAAAATCTCATCATCATGTGATGTGAATCTCAAACTTCAAACTATTTATTTGTGTATATATATATATATATATATATATATATATATATATATATATATATATATAAGATTCTTAACAGCCAAAAGGACATGCTTGGTTCACAGATTCCATTCTATGGCATCTTTCATTGCAGCAACAACCGAGTTTGAATCCATCTCTTTGCCATTAACATGGTCCACACCATTATCTTGTGTTCCACTTCCACCCATGGCAAAAGTCTCAAACTTATCTAATGGAGATGTTTCATATTATTCCTGCGTTTAATTATGACCGTTTTTGTTCCGGGTAAACACTGCAACAAAAACTCGGCTTTTTCTTGAAACCGAGGTGGGCTCGACTGGATTTGGAGACATCAGTAGGGCATGCAGACCATGCTAGCCTCAGAAGAAATAGTGCGTCCAATGCAGCTTCTTGTGTTGCTTCTAAGCCAGTTTTGAGTGATGTCACCAAATGTGGGATGCTTAATGTTGCAGGCTTACCAAATCCATGAAGGGGGTCAATGTAATCAAAATCAAACACACCCCTACTTACTCCAGCATTAGTGCTGCCGGATTTATTCATCTTGTGAACTGTTTCCAATGGATCAATAAAAACACTTGGGGGTGATGTGACAGGTGTTGAGGCAGTTTCTAGAACCACAAATGGATCATCCATTGCTTTAGACGAGACTGAATTGAAGATACGAATTGATAATGTCGTCCCATTATATCTACAGTAGCATCCTCCTCTGTGAGAGGACCTGAAATTAAAAAAAAAAAGAGCATCAGTAGACAAAAAAATTACAAAAATACCCTTGTTCTAGTTAAAAATACAAACCTATCCTTTACAAGTGCTCGTGAAGCAGGACTGGAACAAAAGTGGTGACACTGGAATTGTGGTATAGGAAATTGAAGAAATTGTAGAATAGGAGTACAGAAATATGGAATATATAATCAATTGAGTGTAGAAAAATATTGCAACTGATAGTAAAAAAAATTGTGCAACTGATAGTAAAAAAAAAAAAGAAAAAAACAATTGTTGACACCTTGGAATTCAAGCTCCAAAACATGTATTTCATCTTATTTGTTATAAAGTATAGACCTTTCATGAATAATTACCAGTTAGTAACATACTAAGTAACAACACCAACCAAGAAAAATAAATTAATCAAATTTTCAGCATTTTTTTCTTTAACTTTTTAGCATACCCATATCCTTATTACCCCAATACATACAAAACGAACATACATGCCATGCCCTTTTAGGCTACAGGATACACTAACATACCACAAGGGTAAAAGAGTAATTCAACATCTTAAGATCTCTATCGTCTTACTTTGTTCAAAGTCTTACCCTTGAAAAATTCACAAAGCATCCGATCAAGTGCCCTGTAATTGTAAAAAACAGAAAACAAAATATTTGTTTACTTTTTTTTTCATTTATTTGAGCCTGAGAATTGAGATAGATCACACAAAAAATATGTACCCAAAACATTTAATGAAAGATATGTGTACAGGCAACAAGACTTCAATAATTGCCAGTCTGATAGATTCTCTAACTCTAATCTCTGTGTCAGGAGCGGTCCATTGAGATTGTCTTTGATGAAGCTCTTCAAATTGACCATTGAAGATCTTCAACCTAAAGTTAAACCACCACATTTCAATTTATATATCAACTAATTTTTTAATTCTTTTTTAAAGATATAACAGATAGTTGAAAAGACAAACCTATACTTCATAAGAGCTCGTGAAGCTCCACTTCTGTTACCAACTGCATCACCACCAACAGAAATGTACAAACAGCCTCAAGAGCAACTTCTAGAGCCCTAAACTCTCAGGTGAAGTGTTACCAAACAAAAGGTTTTTAATACCCCAATATAATTGGTCATCATCCCTGAATTTCTAAGACATCTAAACACAGATCAAGGTTAATTAAATGAAAAAAAGGTCTTGGATATCTTCCTGAACTACTCACTCATAGGAAAGAAAAAAATTTTCAAGTGTAACTACAAAGCAACAAAGAGTGAATGCAAAGAATGAATCAAAGTTTGCAATTTCTTTTGTTTTCCAACCACGAACATATCATTTTATTGCAAATGAATCAACTTTATATCTCTTAAACCTGTAATAAACAACACAAGAAATTGCACACTGCAGATAGTTTTCTATTCATTAATTTTTACACGCACACACAGTCTCTGTCTGTCTCTCTCTCTCTCTCTCTCGATTTCTCTCTAGATTTCTTGTAGTATGGACAACCTGATGAAGGTGATCGAGAAATAAGCTCCGCCATGTTGTTCTATGGAATATTCTTATGTACTTCTTGCAGATAAAATGATGAAATAACTTCTTTTGTTTTAGAAATCAGGAATCTATAACTACAAGAAGAGAGTGAAAGACCTCTATATTGTATATGCATAATCTATTGATGAAAGTTGAAAAGACAGAATCTGTATGAACATGTAAATGGGCATATATAAATAGACCAAAAATAATACCTTTGAAGAAGAAAGAACACCTCTTTCAAGGAGATCACCTCTTTTTAATCTCTCTTCAATGGAAGGTAGTCTTAAAAACCCTAAAAACCATGCATAGGTACCCTAAGGATCTATTAGAATTTCCCATTCGGCTGTTCAACTTTGCCCCTTCAGATTGCCACACCACACCAACCCCTGTAGCTTTCAATCGTCTTTGTAATTCCACCACATATGGTAACACATAGCTATCAAGAGAATTCAAAAGCAGAACTTTATCAGGTGTTATGATGCATGACTAAGGTTTATAGCTGATGTAGGTTTTGGTGGGAGGAGATGCTCTTTTAGGTCAGCCATTGTGACTGATATCACAACAGATATAGAGTAATCCAACACGTAATTCCATAATCAATGACACAATGAAATCACAGTAAATACTATAAAAAGTTCCAAGTAATTAACACAGAAATTGGGTACTATACCGCAATTTTTCCGTATCCTCGAGGACCCATAAGCAGTATCGAATTGTTACAGCCTCAGTTACCGAATTTGATACGATAAATTTCAACTTGCTGAAATTTGTTCAAAGATTAAATACGTCACAATGGAGGATGAGAAAAAAAGAGATTATGATATTCACGTATACATAATTGGAAGATATACATAATATTCGAATAACCATCAATCGAACCTGTAGTTGATGTCGGGAGAATCGGAGAAGAGGGAGAAGATGAAATTGAGATCACATAGTCTTCTATGAAGAAGGACTAGCGCTTCCTCTTCTATTCCCCGACCCATTAGGCTCATCCGTACACTTTTCTCTCTGGTAGACTTCAACTATCAATCCGGTGTGAGAATACAGGGTTCTTGATTCCCAGGGTTATAAGAACACGTAGAACCAAAATCCCCTATTCCCCAAAATACATCTTCTAAAATACCAAGGCGCTTACCCTTTTTTGTTTCTGAGCATCAAAAAGGGGTGAGCGTGTATTTGGGTTTTCTGCAAAAGATGGAAACAAAGGAATTTAAGGTCAGCTGACGATGAGATCTTCGATGAGGAGAAGTAAGAAAGGGGTTGTCGGAAGCGAGGCGAGGTCGTCAGATCGATGTTAGAGAGCGCTGAGTGAGTGAGTGTTTTGAGTCTTAAAAAAGCCCTAGAATTAATATCAATATCGGTCCTTGTGATTTTGTTATAAGAGACGCGCATTTGAGTAAAATTATAAAAATGTAGAGGACATACGCTTAAGATAAGCATCCTCCGTGTTTTTAATTTTTTTTGTTAAGACACTAATTTTAGGGGCACGCAAAAATGCACGTCCTTGATCCTTCAAATTTTGTGAGAGATGACATTATTTTTAGCACACACACTTTAGCGTATCGTAAATTAGTGCGTGTCATTGTTTGCGCGTCATAAAAGGCTATTTTTCTAGTAGTGATTTATTATCCTTTTCGGATTTTTCAGAGGACACAGATGATAAATTGGAAGCTAATTTGGGTAACCGATGATAATTAGGTTTTATAACAGTCCCGGGTGGTTTTGTAATCAAATGTTTATTAGTTTGCTTGAAGCATTTGGGTTTTCTACTAGAATTAGCTGAAGACCCACTGCTGCTTCTTGACGAAACCGACCTTGGCTTGGCCATGCTCAATTTTGGCAAACTGCTTGGGACTTTTTTTTGAAAAACCTTTTTATGTTTTTGAAAAATAGCCTGTTTTCTACTCCGATCATTTTTCCAATCATCATTCCGAGAACGATTTCTAGAGGACTTTCTAGTTAAAGACCTTCCTCTGAATTCGTTCTCTCCTCTTCGAAATTCAAATGTACAAACATACGATTTTGAAAATTTCTAGCTATATGAACACCAATACCACAATTGAAACAAATCTGTTTGTTATTGTTATAACTTGTGCTACATTGATCAGATTTGTTTTCCATACTAACACCATTGCTTCTCTCACAAGAACAGGAACAAGAATTAGGTTGTGAGACAAGTGAGGGTACATTAGATGGAGAAGCTTGTGAAACTGGTGGTTTTTCAAGATTATAATCACAAACATTAGAATTGTCAACCAAATTATTCAAAATAGTATCAGACACTTTAAAACCATTCAAAACAGTATCAGAAGAAACAAAAACACCACAAAAAACATTGTCACTTGAAACGTCAGAAAAATTATTGTCTTTATTTAAAACTAAAACTTTAGGTTCAGACTCAGTTTTATTTTCAGAAATAGATGCTTCAACTTCGTGCTTTGACTGATTCAAGGATTGATCTACAAGAGAAGTAGAAATGTTAGTACTTTCAACATTAATAAATCCTCCCTAAACATAACCAGATGGCTTGCCATAAACCGTGAATGGTTCATTGGCCATCTCTTCTTTAAACAGGGGTTGAAACTGATATGTATGATTGAAAGGAGGAGGCACTTGATTATACCCTAGACCCTTTGATTGATTTCTTTTAAATTTCATGCAGTGGTCTATCATATTTGCAACTACCTCACTCGATACATCAAATTTTCTAAAGTCAAAATCAACAGTTTCAAATTTGCCCTTTAATGATTCAATTTCAGCCACTAGTCCAGTGTTCTGTTTCATTATATAATCATAATTTTGCATTTATTACTATAGTCTTCCTGAAGTCTCCTAAAGTCCTTTATTTTAGATTCTAATTGGGCTTTAAGAGATTTTTGACCTTTTCTGAGTTGGTAACCTTCATATCTAAGGTCTTCTACTTCCCTTTTTCGCGAGTCGTTAAGTTCACGGAGAATTTTAAGGTTCTCTACTTTGCTACCTAATGTTTTAATTTTCTCATTCATAATTTTAACATAATCAATACAAGCTTAAGAGCATGAGGGTAGACTTACCTCGTTTTTATTAGGTTCATGAGAAGAAGATACCATCAATGCAAACTGCAGCTCCATCATTTGATCTTCAGCTGCAACAATCTCTGCCGGAGCATCATCACTAACCTATGCAGGTGGGCATTTTCAGGTCCATATAAGTTCAGGGCCTGCATCTGTTCCTCCCAGTCAAACGATTGTGCAACCATAGCCTTCTCGTTGTTGACCTGAGCACCGGTTCGATTGTTCCCAACTGCAACTATTGTCCTGTCATTATTTAATCTTCTATCTGGCTGTGGACAATCACGAGAAAAATCACCTGGCTTGTGGCAGTTGAAACACCGCAGCTTTCCCTTGCTGAACCCAACCTTCTTTTCAGCACTCATCCCCCAATTGTTCTTTCCGGTCTTCTTGGAAAACTGTTTCGCCTGAAAACTCCCATGGCAATTTTCCATGTAATATCCATCTCTTCAATGTGTTCAGGGTGAATCTGATCAAGATCGGCGAATGATAGTTGAAGTGGAAGATCTCCAGCTACGAGTGCATTGTAACAATTGACAAGCCCTGTAGCAAGAGCGAGATTTTCATCACCCTCCTTTCCTTTTGAAGAAGAAACCACATTGGAGGAGGAAGCAACTTGAGTAGCCACGAACGATTGGTTCTGAGAGAGGGGCATGGCTGATGCAGGGGAAGCTGATGGAGTGGGGTAGGACTAAACCTGAGCTTGCTGAGTAGCAAATGATCGACCTGCAGAAGAAAAAGTAAGAGATGAAAGAGCATTATTAGAAGAGATTCCAAGGTTTGCAGCTGAGTATGAGTTCACATGGTTGATCTCTCGCTGCTTGTCATCAATATCACAGGCCTTGATGATAGCCATCACTTCAGCAAGAGAGAGTCGGCTAACATCCTTAGTCTTCTTTATGACAGCTACATTCATGTCCCAAGACTTTCGGAGAGCATTCAGTAGCTTATTTTTTATCTCATACTTTGTGTAGAAAATCCCGGCTACAGTCATTTTAGTGTTAAGAGATGTGAACCGCTGCAGTTGTGCTTCAAGAGTTTCTCCAGGAACGTAGTTGAACATATTGAAACATTGTCGGAACATATCTTGGCGACTCTCCTTCATATCTTCGTTCCCTTCATAGACCTCAATTAGGGCTTCCCACAAAGCCTTAGCAGAAGTGTACTCTCTGAAACCTTGAGCAATGTCTGGAGATAGTGCCATGGTCAAGGTGGAGAAAGCGTTTTCTTGCTCTTCAACCTTCTCGAAGTCTTCATCAATGTAGTTTTCCATCTTCTTGTCAACCACTTGCCCTACAATAGTAGTGGTTATTCTGACAGGACCTTTTATTATGCTTCTCCAGATTTTGAAGTCCTTCATTTTTATTAACTGCTCAGTTCTATACTTCCATTCTGGGAAACCTTCAGCGGATAAGAGTCTAGGAATTCGGGTGGTTGTTCCCATAACTGAATCCAGCTCGTGGTGGTGTGTTTGACTTTGAGAATCCATTATTATTGTTTAATAATATGAAACAGAAATTAAATTATTTACGATTAAATTAAGTTTCTGGTTAAACACAATCAAAACAATATTTGTGGCCGTAAACAGAGTTTACAGTCAGAGGAGAGTTTGCGGCCGTAAATTCTGAGTTTACGGTCATAAGGTGTTTACGATCCAAAGTTCACGGTCCAAGAACAATTAGTTTCCAGTTTGTTGAGAGAAAAACTTTGAGACACACTTGAACAAAATGGTTAGAACAAGTATATAGCGGAATAGTAATCTCGAAGGATCTGTTAGCTCAACAATAATATTAATAGTTAAAAATGAGTGAGTTAGATGAAAAAAGTAAAGTAATGTAAATGACAACAATTGTTATATCAAGATTACACGTAAGTTGATTCATAACTTGGAATGCATTCAAACCAATGTTAGTAAGTGAGATCAAACTTAGTGAAGAAGTCACAAGGACTTGCTCCGAAGAGAGATTATGATCAGGTATGATAGTAAGAAGTGAGATAGAAGAGAATTTCTGAGATAAGTAGTAAAGATACTTGAAGATGCATTGATGATTCAGAACAAGTGAGATCTATTTATAGAGACTCAAGCATTACAAAAGATAACTCTCTAGAAGTAGCCATGCAAGGCATACTGGAAAATAGAAAGTGTAAAGAAAAGTCAAAATAGACTAAGTACAAAAACTTGTTGTCTTCTGACTTCGGATGACCGTGGTAGAAGCTTTCATTGTGGTAGTAATTTGGCTACGGTTCCAAGAAAGTTTAAGAGGGTTATTTTCAGTGTTCTAACAATTTCCCCCTAAGTGACCTCTTTAACTTTTATCACTTATCAAGATGGAGATGCTTGATTAGGATCCACCAAAACTTCCTGACACTTTCTAACCAAGTGATCATCCTTAGAATTTCATACTTGACTTCCGGAGTGGTATATTTTGACTTTTCAACTACGGTCCGATAGATGTCAAGCTGCTTCTTTGTTAGATGATCTATAGCAGAGGTAGGGATGAAATATTTGACATTATCAATTTTCCTTTTGAAGATGACACCGAGTTCAGGGAAGTTGGATGCACCTAAGGGTCTTTCTTCAAATCCTTCAGAGGGCATCGGTGCTGGATCAAGTAGAGGTAATTCATGCTTCTTCGTAATGGTGGGATAAATATCTGCATCGATTTTAGCAAAATCGCATACAGTATCCATCAGAAAACTGTTGACTCTATCAAGTGCAATTTGCATCTTCGGATACTTCTCAGCCTTGCCCTGGAACACTCTTGCAATGAGGAAAATCTCCTTCGGATTCATGCAAGGAAATTCAGCTTGGTTCCGGACATAATCTTGTTCCCTTCAGGTCAGAGTGTACTGGAAAAACTCTGCCTTCATGAATTTTCTGACTTTGTAGTTCACAACTGCGGATGGTCGATCATTTGACCATATGTGCTCAAAGGAAGAGGCATGCTTTGCATAGAATTGACATAGTCTCTCAAATTCCATAGGCAATCGTTTGGCATCCGGAAGGCTTTGATCAAATGGCTCAATTACAGTGAAGTATTTGGCATTGGGTGAGATGGGGTATCCTAGTAACCATCAGTAGGAGGCTCAGCATATGTAAGATGAGGAACATAATCTTCATCTAGCAGTCTTCAGTGGGGATTAACCCAAGAATTGATAAGAGTTTCATCCTTGACTGTGTCAAATGCGCATAGCCTCCAGTTCTCTTCACCAAGTTTGGCTGCCCTCCGGTCTTTCTTACTTTGGATGGTGGTAGGAGAATCTGTGTAGATTGAAGATGACATATGTTCCTCATGTTGTTTGAAGTGTGGGGGAGTTTCAGGTTTCTCCGGAATGTGAGGCGCAGTGTGAGATGATGGTTGCGGTGAGGGAACTTTGCCAGTGATGATGGGTGGGGGGGGGTTGATGTGGTGAAATTGATTGCTGAGATTGATGAACTTCATCTGATTAATGAGATTGATGGGCTTGATCTTGAGAGTGATGGGCTTGATCTTCTTCACTTCCCCCTCTTGAGGAAGTCCAAACCGGAGCTTCCTTAAGCCATGTCCGAAGGCCATCAATTTTGGAGAAGGCCTCCTAGAATTGAGCCTTGATAGCATCTGTGAGTTGTTGATTGGTTGGAGAGGAGGATTTGAACAACAGGCGATGAATCTCCTTAGTGAGTTGAAGGATTTCAGAGCCATGAAACTTGGTTGTTAAGGATCGTTGAAAGCGGTTGATGGTAGAGTGAAGAACCGAGATGGTAGACTCATAGGTGATATGAGTTTCATCTATTAACTTCTAAGACTGAGAGGCTTGATCATTGATAGCAGTTTGAAGATCATTTTTGCTTGCGGTGACTTCTGAGATAAGACGTTCAGTGGCATCCATGAAACCTTTGTGGTCTGCTTTGCGATTGTTTTCGAGGGACCGGATTCCCATTTTGACTTTTAAAGAGATGCGCTCCGCAGCCAGTCGTTCTCTTGTTTCCAGTCTTTCAATCCTTTCTATCAATGATTGTGGTCTAGGAACATCCTCCCAACTCAACCGCAACCAGGATTTGATCGACTTTGGCCTGGAGAGATAGAAACTCTTTTCTTGTTACTGCGTTCTTCTTCTTCTTCTTGGGATTGGAGGTGGAGTGGTGAGAACCACTTGATTCTTCACCTTGATCGAACATCATTAGATCATCTTCAGAAGGAGAGGGTTTGTTTACCTCTTGTACCTCGTCATCATCAAGATCGAAGGTAGGAGCTGAGCTGATTGCGATCTCAGGACCTTCGTCTTGTGATGTTTCAAGAACCGTAGTGGGAGGAACTTGGGAGGTATGTTGGGCCGCAGATGCCGCTTGTGCTTTGAGGAGTGAATCGGCCATCTGAGACATCCAGTCTTGAATACGAAGAATCCCTGATACAATATAAGCATTGTTGATTGCATCAGCCCAATACTTAGCAATCATCTGAAGTTCTCGTTCCTTCTGCTGTTGTTGTTTGATTTGTTGATCCTTTCGGGCTTGGAATGCCCTTCGAAAGGCAGCATATTTCTTGATTTCGGCATCAGTAGTTGGTTGATACTGACTCCATGAATCACTTGAATCGTCTCCATCAATTCTTTGAGTGCGCACCAAGGTGTCCATTGGGTTCATGGATCTTTGCACATGTGTGCTCACCGTGCCTAAACCACCTGTAAATGATGGAAGCAGAGTAGGATTTCATGGGCTTCCTTAGTCTCCTTGACCTGTGGTTAAGTCTGGCCTCGGCCCAATTCTGGCATGAGCGAAGAAGTGCCCTGCAGATGGTCAGGTGTTTGAAGTGTTTGGGATATGTTCAAGATGATGGAGTGTAACTCCTCAGGAGAAAATAAATGCAGTCGGGAAGCCCTTGAGAGCTTAGGGCGATGACCAGATGTATCTACTTGAGATTTAACTGGGGGGGGGGTGTCTCCACTTTCAGATGATGATGATGATGAAACAGGCTCACTTGATGAGCTTGAGTGGTATTCGATGGTGGTAATGGTATTGAATGGAGCTGCGGCAACCCAAGGACTACCTGAGCCTGTGGAGAGGCTGAGGTATCAGTCCGGTCATGCATTTGGCTAGAGGTATTGGTGGTCTTTCTTTTCTTGAGGATCGATATTGGTTGCATGTCCTCTTTAGAATCACTGCTTGATACAGTGGTTGGTTTAGTTTTGCGTTTCTTGGTGGGTGTGGTTGGTTTGGGAGCATCCTACTGTGGTGTTATTTGTTTCCTTTTGGATGCCAACTTCTTTCTTCTTTGAGAAAGATTGGATAGAGTAGTGGCAGAGGGGACTGCGGTACCCTCAGGGATAATGGATGCGGATGGAAGAGGCGGGGTAGAAGGGTATGGGGCAGTAGCCTCCGTAGCCTCAATATGGTCTGATACATCAATAGTCTTGGGACCAAGAGTAGAGAGAATATGGGTGGGAAGCCTATGGATTGGTCCAAAGAGAGTTTGATCGGATGAAGGAGTGTACCTTTTGATATCTTTTGTAGCAAAAAGATTGGTGTCGTTTCCCATGGTGTTGTCTGCATCGGTGTGAAGATCCAGGATGCACAGTGACCAGAACCTAGCAAAGGTAAGTTTTGTTGGGTTTTCCTTGCGGTGTTCCTTAGGGATGTATTGAAGGAAGTCATCCCATAGGATTTTCCCGTAATTCACATTGTGCCCTGTGAATATGCTCCAAACCAACTCAATGAGCTTAAGCCCCATATTGTCGGTTCCTCCGGTTCTGCCGGATAGGCTTCGGATGATGAAGTGGCACACATATTGCCATACTGCGAGCAGTTGATTTTTCTTGAATTCACCGATACCCTTGATTCTTTTCTGGTATCCCATTTGGTATAGAGAAGCAGTGATATCCGCCATTGATGGAGAGAAGAACTTGATCGACGGATGAACCAGTAGATTGATGGACCTTAGAAATTTCTCCTTGGTCAGAATGACCAATGCGTCATTCACGAGATTGAGATGCACTTCTTGAGGGTTTTGGAGTGGTCGATATGCCGAGAATGCACATTTGAACAATGTTGAAATTGGTACGATTTCTGTAAATGCATCAAAAGGTCCAAACAGAGGGTGATTCTTGAGGAACTTGATCATGAGCTTGATGTGAGCATTGTATGAAGGATGATCTTCAAATATAACTTGGAAATTGCTTGAAGCGATTAAAGGAGAGTCTGAACCAGTTGGATTCACAGAACCTGAAGCCTTGGATTGCTACTTGGATGCACCTGATTTTTGCATTGTGGAAAAGGAAAAACAGAGTTCTTGAGAGTTATGGAGGTTTTTGAAGGTTGAGAGAGACAATCGATATTCAGAAAGCGTATAGGATTGATGGGGATGAAGATGGGTTTATAAAGGGGGGTGAAAAGGTTTTACCCTAGGTAAAAGGTAAGGTTAGGGTAAAATGACGATTGGGGTTTTTGGGGGGAATCGATGAATTATGGATTGAATCTCAGCCACAGATATTAAAACGGATTGGAAAAGATTTTGGGAGACTTCCAAAAAGGCTTTGCAATTAATGTAAAGTCGGACACATGTTTATACATCAGGTAATCGTGGGGGTGATGGGAGAGGAAGGGGTAACGGATGGGACGTGTTTGGGAGGGGAAAGGACAAATTAAGGATGAGTTTATTGGAAATACGTTCTTTTTGTCATCATCCCTAAAATAGGTCTGATAAAAGGATTTTTCAGAAAGAGAAGATGACAATTTTTAATGAGAATGTTTTATTTTATTTAATGTAATATTCAATGACAAGTCTTTAAATAGCACACCATTATTCAAACATTAAATGGCACACCATCTTTGCGGATTGGAAATGGTAGCGCGGTTGGACACATTGTTGAGGTTGAAAACTTCATTTTGGTTGAGAACGTCATTACGGATGGCCAAAGTAAAGACTGCAGTGAGAAGCTGAGAGAAACACTTATACAAAAATTAGTAAACATAAACAAGAAGGATCCATGAAAGATAGATATAAGATATGGTTACGGTACATAGACTGCAGAACAGGAAATGTTCCAAAACCATCTATTATAAATAACTTTCAGTAAGGACTGCAATGGAGACCAGGAGGGTCTGCGGTACGATTTAATTCAAGAAGAATTTTGGATCCGGATTCATCATTCCCAACATTTGTAGGAATACATTGAGTATTATAGAGTCAAGTGCTTTGGTAAAAATATTAGCAATCTCTTCATGAGTAGGAACAAAGATGAGTTCAATATTACCTTTCAGAATATGATCTTTGATGAAATGATACCGTAACTCAATATGTTTTGTCTTTAAGTGCTGAATAGGATTATGAGAGATCGCTATCACATTTTCCAAGTCATAATAAGTTGGACTTGGGAATAGCAGCTGGCTGTGGCCACGTATTCTTCTTCTGCGGTAGATAGAGATACACAACTTTGTTTTCCCCAGGACCAACTGACAAGTCTTCCACCTAAAATTGGCATCCACCAGATGTACTTTTTCGATCAAGTTTGCATCCGGCATGATCCGCATTAGTAAATGCTTGAAGATTGAAGTGATTGCCTGCGGGGTACCATAGATCCAGAGATTTGCGTCCTTTTAGGTACTGAAGAATTTGTTTGGCTGCGGTCATGTGTGACACTTTTGGATCAGCCTGGTACCTTGTACACACACCAGTTGCGAATACAATGTCAGGTCTGCTTACGGTGAGGTACATTAGCGAACCAATGATACCTCTATAAGTCTTATGATCCACAGATTCACTAGAGGGATCAGCAGAGATCTTATATCCGAATGCCATAGGGACCTTAGCAGAAGAGCATTTGTCCATAGAATATTTCTTCAGAGGTTCAGTGGTGTATTTCTCTTGATGAATGAATATTCCTTGCTGAAGTTGTTTGACTTGGAGACCTAGAAAGAAGTTAATCACTTTATTCATGCTCATTTGAAATTTGTTTGTCATGAGCTTATCAAATTCATCCACCATTCCTTGATCAGATGACCCGAAGATGATATCATCCACATATATTTGTACAAGCATCAGGTGAGTCCCGTTTGTTTTTTTAAATAGTGTGGGATCAATCACTCCTCTTTTGTATCCTGAAGAGACTAAGAATATAGAAAGAGTTTCATACCAAGCTCTAGGGGCTTGTTTCAGACCATAGACAACTTTTTGAAGTTGTAGCAGTGATTAGGGAACTCGATATTTACAAATCCTGGAGGTTGTTAAAGATAAACTTCTTCTTTTGATTCCCCATTGATAAAAGCACTCTTGACGTCCATTTGGTGTACTTTGATGTTTCTGTGAGAAGCATATGCTAAGAATATTCTGATTACTTCCATTCTAGCTACCAGAGCATATGTCTCGTCGTCGTCAACACCTTCCATTTGGCTATAACCTTGAGCAACTTGCCTTGCCTTATTTCTGATGACTGCACCAGATTCATCTAGCTTGTTCTTGAAAAGCCATCTTGAACCAACAACAATATGAACTTGTGGAATGGGAACAAGTTGCCATACTTTGTTTCTTTCAAATTCTTCGAGTTCTTCTTGCATTGCAGAAATCCAATCTGGTTCCAATAAGGCGTCTTTGATAGATCGAGGCTCGACTGCGGACATAAATGTTGCATAGTAACAGTGATCAGATAAATCTTTGGCAGATCGAGTTTGGATACCTGCAGACGGATTGCCAATAATTTGACGTGGGGGTGATCCTTCGTCCATACATGTAGGCGAGGCATCAGATGATCAACAGCTGCGGTAGAAGGAATGTTTTCAATATCAGAGGTTGCTTGGGATGGGGAAGGAAGTTCCCCCTGGATTTGAGAACACCCTGTTGAGTCATCCTGACTAGCTGGAGTGAGAGCGACATTTTCTTTGATAGGTTCCCCCTGGATTGCTGAAGGGAGTCTATCTGGAACCTGAGAGGGTTCCCCTGGATTGCGGATGGGAGAGTGACAATTCTTGGATCAGATTGAGTATCAATATTCTTTATGAGTTCATCATCCGAATCCGAAGATACGTTTGATGGTAATGCTTCTCTGCGGGCAGGAATTTGAACAACATCAAGTACTGGAACCTCGATGGTTGCGGCTAGATCTGGAGTAGAGCTTTCCCCCTCAACCAGAGAGGTGGAAGTATTAAGAGATACTGCTTCGGATGGAGATGATCCAGAAATGTCAGCATGTTGTTGTTGAGCTGCTGGAGACACAAGAACTTCTGATAGTTTTGCCGTTTCAACAGGTTCAAAGAGATCATCATAATTGACTTCTACTAGATTTAAAGGACCAGAAGTGGTAGGAATGTCACATTCCATGATTGCGGTGGTTTCAGTGGATGTAGGGGCATCGCGGATGTGAGAATCATCGAATTTCACATCGAAGCTTTCAATGATCAGTCTTTTTCGTTTGATAAGCACTCGATAAGCAACCTTGTTAGTGGAATAACCAAGGAAGATGCCTTCATCGACTTAGGTGCAAATTTATTAAGCTGCTATCTGTTGTTGATCACGAAACATTTACACCCAAAGATATGAAAGAAACGAACATTCGACTTGCGGTTGTTAACACCTTCGTATGGTTTTTTGTGGAGACGTTTACATACAATGCTTCGGTTTTGGACAAAGCATGCAAATGCTACAGCTTCAGCCCAGAAGTAGAGAGGAAGATGGGCGAAGTTAAGCATGGATCTGGCTACTTCTACTAATGTGTGGTTTCTTCGTTCGACAACACCATTTTGTTGCGGAGTGTAGGGTGCTGAGAAGTTGTCAGAAATGCCCTTGGAAACCAAGAAAATGTTGAGAAGATGATTAGTGAACTCGGTTCCATTATCACTGCGGATGCGTCTGACTAGAAGCTTGATCTGAAGTTCTATTTCTTTGATGAAGTTTATGAGAATCTGCGGTGTTTCTGATTTGAGTTTGAGAAAGAAGACCCATGTGAAGTGAGTGAAGTCATCAACAACAACCAGTAAGTATTTCTTGTGATGGAGACTGGCTATAGTGGAAGGACCGCAGAGATCCATGTGTAATAATTCCAAAGGTTCTGAAATAGACGAATCCATTATCAGAGGGTGACTTGCTTTGACTTTTTTTCCACAATCACAAGCTGGACAGAGAGTATCGTTGTTGAATTTGAGAATAGCGAGACCGCGGAGAAGTTCTCCAGTAACTAGATTGTCGATGTATCTGAAGTTTAGATGAGCTAGCTTGCGGTGCCATAGCCAGTTGACTTCGGATACAACTTTAGAAAGAAAACACAGCTGCGGTTTACCAATGATGATAGATATATCTAGAGGATACATTGTGCCTTCGGAGCGAGACTTAATTAAGCAAGTGATTCTGTCACCCAACATTATGTAACAAAATTGATCATCAAATTCCACTCGATGGCATGCTTTACATAGTTGGCCAACATTGATGAGATTGTGTTTAAGGCTTACAACATAAGCAACCTTCTGAATTGAAAAGTTCCCCGTGGTGAGAACACTATAGCCTCGTATGATGCCATTTGCATTGTTTCCAAACGTGACATTTCCACCACTGCATATAGGCCTGAAATCCCGAAGGTATTCTAACCTTCCGATCATGTGCAAGGAGCAGGCACTGTCGATTAACCATTCTTCTTCTTGATCTTCCTTGCACAATGCCTACAAAAACTAAGTGGTTAATTTGGGCACCCAAGTGAGTTTGGAGCCCGAGGTCACATGCGATGTGTTAATCAATGCATGATGCGAGGTGGTAGGGACTGATTTTAAGTCAACTTTCAAACCTAGTCCTGGGTGTTTGAAGTTATTTGGAGTTTTGTGAGATTGTGAGTAATTGTGAGTATTTTTGAAGATATTAGAATTGACCCTGAAATCCTGGGTGTTGGAAGTTCTTTGAATTCTTTTACATTGACATTGACAAGATAACTTTTTTTCATTTTTCCTGACATTTGACCTATTCTGAGTTTTTGAAGAAAAAGTATGTTTTTGTCCATTCCGAGGATTGTCAGATTTGACCTTTTTGTTTGTGTGTTTTGAAAAGGTGTTTTGTGCAGGTTTGGCAGGTGTGAAGGAACGTGCAGAGCTTTTGTGATGTGATTTTTAAACGTTTGAGATGACCTTTTGGGTGCCGGAGTTGGCAAAATTCGTTTCCATTTTTGGTATTTTGACATTGAAAACGTTGGAGTAGGTAAGATACCTTTCCATTTTGGATCATTGATAGAATAGATTTGAAATCCATTTGAACGAAAAGACTTATCCTCGTGTTTGGATTTTTTTGAGTATTGTCAGAGACAGTGAACTCCTTTCTTTTTTGTTTTCTTGGAAACTGTTTTCTTGAAATGATAATTTGAAAAAGTAAACTTCTCAGGAATTTTTGATTTAGGACATTTCACAGATTTCTTAACTTTTGAGCAAATTTCTCGTTGTTTGCCACGAGAGCGAAATTCTTCTTTAAAAACTCTTTTTGATTTGGTCTTAGGAGAACCGCAGTTAGTGATATTTAATTGCGGTTTCTTAGAGTCTTTTGAGGATTTTGAAAAATAGTGACTCGATTCATCCGAACTTGAGAAGTTAGGACTTTGAGAACATTGACCAAATTCAAAATTTTCAATTGGTAATTCATGATTAATTGGCTCAATTGTCACAGAAATCTTGACTTCGATCAGTGGAGTAGTGCTTTGGACTACCGCAGAGTAAGTCTTGGTGAATATTTCTTTGGAACAATTAATATTTTGTAATGGGACAGATTGCGGTATGTGAAAGCAGGCAGAGACACTGCGGTCAAACTGTAAGGATGGGAAGTCTAAAGGGACTTTAGGACTTTTAATAACAATCTCGTCATCAACTACGGATGATGTCTCAGAATCTGTGTTGTTGACATGAGTAGAAGATTCAGGGAAAATTTCTTCTATAATAATATTATTACTCAGATCATGAAGTTTTCCAAAGTGGTCTTGGATATCCTCAGGAAATGTTTTGTCATTGACTGGAAATAAGAAGTTGCGGTCTGGTGGGACATAGGGACATTCCGGTGTGAACCGAGGCGATGAGTCCTTTGCGGTTGGGTAACCATTGGACCAACCCCAGTTAAAAGTGTTATCAACATTCCCATTATTAACAAGATTCTCAATGGCCTCATTTTCATTAAACAACTTTTCAATTAAAAGATTTAAACGTACAATTTCATTTTGTGCTAGATCTCTTTGATTTAAGGCTATTTCTAATCGAGTTTCACTAAGCATTCTAGCATCTTTTTCTAACATTAAATCCTTCTCTAACATTGCCATTTTGAGTCTCTTATTATCCAAACGTCCTCTAACATGGAACATCTCTTGCGAAGCGATGTTCTTCTCATCTAGGGCTTTATTGTAGTTTGTAAGGACGGCAAAACAAGTGTCATTGAGTGTGTCTATGAAAGGTTGACAATCATGCATGTTGTTATTTAAAGTTTGAATCATGAGTTTTACCTGTTCCACAATGCTGAGAGTTCTATCTTTAGCTATATAGCAATGGTTCTTCTTTAGATTGGTTGAGCCATCTTCATCAGCAGTTGCCACCATACAGATCTTGCCTTTCCCTTTGCTAAGGACTTTTTCATCTTCATCTCCTGATGACCATACTTGATGATTCCTTTTCACTTGAGCAACGTAGGCCTTTCCCTTTTCTTTATCTTCCAGTTCTTGAGCCATTCGAAGATAGAAGGCTCTATCTTTTACTACATTTGCCTTGCAATCTTTGGCAAAATGGTTTTCCTTATTGCATTTGTGACATATGATGACATCACTCTTGTCTTCTACAGAGGTACCTGAGTTAGTTGATTGGGACTGCGGTGGTACTTCTTTGGACTGAGTCTGCTATGACTGTGGTGGAAGGAGAGGGTTTTTGGTGGAACGGAAGTGATTGTTTTGAAAGTTACGGTTGAAAGGTGGTCGATTGAATTGTTGGTTTTTGTGAAATGAAGGTGGTAAGCGATTAAATTTTTGACTGATAAGAGCAATGGCATTCTGAAACTCTTCTTCGTCGTCATATTCTGAGTCAGCTTCATATGACCGGTGGAGAGTCATATGAGGTGGGATAGGTTTGAGTGTGAGGTGATTGGGCTCCTATTGCGAGTGGTCCTCCGAAGTCTGAGCAGTCCTTGAGTACAATGGACTCTTGAGCTTGCAGTTCTCCATAAAGCTTATAGAGAGATAAGGAGTGAATCTTCCTGTCACCTTGTACAATCATTTTGGCTGTTGTCCAGTGTCTTCCTAAGCCATTAAAAAACTGCAGATTTGTTTCATGATTGCTGCGGATGGTACCCGCATTGGACAGTTTTGTGACAATCAAGTTGAACCTTTTAAGTGAATCTTCCAAAATTTCACCGAAGTGGGATTTAAAGTTATTCAATTCGTTGAGTGCTGTAGTGAGCTTCTTGTCTTGAGCCTGCTCTGAACCTTCATAAAAGTTTTTAAGAACATCCCAAATCTCCTTTGCTGATTTGCAATTTATGATGATGTCAAAGAGTTCAGGAGCAACTCCACAAGAGATTTCATAAAAGGCAATAACATCACTTTCTATTTTGTCTAGATCATCTTTTGTGGGACGATTCAAAGCTGGTTGACCTCCTCCGAGCCTTGCTATGGCTCCATCAGTTTGAACAAGGGTAACGACTGGAATGTTGGGTCCTTCTTCTATATATCTCCAGACATCTCTACCAACACTGTTGGAAACATTCAGTGATAATGATTGTGCCATTTGAAAATTTGGTTTAGAGATGAGCTTTAGTGGTATAGAGGGCTCTTTGAAAATTCAGAGTTCAGATTTTCAAAAAGCAACCACTCTGGCTCTGATACCAATTGTTGAGAGAAAAACTTTGAGACACACTTGAACAAAATGGTTAGAACAAGTATATAGCAGAATAGTTAATCTCGAAGGATCTGTTAGCTCAACAATAATATTAATAGTTAGAAGTTAGTGAGTTAGATGCAGAAAGTAAAGAAATGTAAATGACAGCAATTGTTATATCAAGAATACACGTAAGTTGATTCATAACTTGGAATGCATTCAAACCAATGTTAGTAAGTGAGATCAAACTTAGTGAAGAAGTCACAAGGACTTGATCCGAAGAGAGATTATGATCAGGTATGATAGTAAGAAGTGAGAGAGAAGAGAATTTCTGAGATAAGTAGTAAAGATACTTGAAGATGCGTATATGATTCAGAACAAGTGAGCTCTATTTATAGAGACTCAAGCATTACAAAAGATAACTCTCTAGAAGTAGCCATGCAAGGCATACTGGAAAATAGAAAGTGTAAAGAAAAGACAAAATAGACTAAGTACAAAAACTTGCTGTCTTTTGACTTCGGATAACTGCGGTAGAAGCTTTCATTGCGGTAGTAAGTTGGCTGCGGTTCCAGGAAAGTTCAAGAGGGTCACCTTCAGTGTTCTAACACGGTTTATGAATACTCTTTATTCACGACCCAAGAACACAATTTACGGTACAAGAACTACGAAGAATTTGTGGCCGTAAACTGAGATTACGACCGTAAGCTCTTAAACTTGAGAGAATTTGTAGATTTTTGATGAAACTGAGAACCCTTTTGCAGTAATCACCAACTTTAGTCGCAAACAGATGAGAACCTGGTCCAAAATTGATTGTAGAGTGCTTTTGATGCTGGTCTCGGTTTGATACCAATTGTAAGGTCCTGAAGGATCTTACCAGTGATCAAACAACAAATACAATGAGTTAATCAAATAAGAACCAGTATATTATAGAGAATCAAACAAGCTTGCACATGCTTTTCTATTAGAATCACGTCTAGTACAACTTGCAATTTACAAGAGCTGAGAATACCGAGGCATCAAGAACCACAAAAGACCTAGCATACCTCTATATATACTATCATGGGCTAGCCTTGGATTTATGGCCATAAACAGGCTTACGGCTGTAAACTCATTACAGTGACCGCAAACTCCAAACAAAATACTATAAGCTATCAAATGTCCAAAAGAACCTATTACATGGAACGCCAAGACCAAACCACTAATTGGACCCTTCACTAACTGTGTATCACCCACTTCCGCCCAACATAGAGGTGATCTGCACTTGCGGCCATAGAGGGCTTCAAATGGAGAAAACTTGATGCTGGTGTGATAACTGTTGTTATATGAGATATCGACAAGTGGTAAATGGGTATCCCATGCTTTACCAAAGTCCATCACATAAGCTCTCAACATGTCTTCTAGTGTTTGGATAGCTCTCTCACTCTGCCCGTCTGTTTGTGGGTCGTAGGTTGTACTCATGTCCAACCTAGTTCCCAGGGATTTTTGAAGTGACTGCCATTACCAAGAGGTAAATCGACTATCACTTTCAGAGATAATAAATATTGGTACTCTATGTAATGGTACTATTTCCCTGATGTATGTTCTGGTTAGTTTTTTCCATCTTGTCTGTTTCTTTGATTGGTAGGAAGTGCGCCGTCTTAGTTAACCAGTCAACGATCACCCAGATGGTGTCGAGGCCACCCGTTGTCTACGGTAACTTGGTTATGAAATCCATTGTAAGCCGCTCCCACTTCCACTTAGGTATCTTTGGTTATTGTAGTAAACCTGAGGGCTTTTGGTATTCTACCTTTACTTTGGTGCAAGTCAGACACTTGCCCATGTAGGTAGCAATTTTTGCTTTCATGTTCGGCAACCAATACAATTTCTTAAGGTCCAGATACATCTTGTCTAAACCTAGATGAATAGAGTATCGAGACTTGTGTGCTTCCTTCATGAAAACTTCTCTAAATCCACCAAACTTCGGTGTCCAAATCCGATTCATGAGATAACAAACTCCGTCACCCTTGATTTCTAAGTTTTTAGCAATTCCTCTTAGGGCGTCACTAGTCATCTTTTATGGTTTCAAGGCCTCCAATTGAGCTACTTTGATTTGTGTTGATAGGTGGGAAAGGATAGTCATGGTTAGTGCTTTTACTTTGCGACCCGTGTACTCTTTACGACCGAGGGCTTCTACTACTACATTGGCTTTGCCGTGATGATAACAAATTTCGCATCTGTAATCATTGAGTAGTTCTACCCATTGTCGTTGTCTCATATTCAAATGCTTCTGATTGAATATGTGCTGAAGACTTTTGTGTTCTGTAAAGATGCTGCACATTGTACCGTAGAGGTAGTGTCTCCAGATCTTTAGAGCAAACACTACAACTCCTAGTTCAAGGTCATGAGTAATGTAGTTGACCTCGTGTGTTTTTATTTATTGTGAGGCAATGCGATAACTTTCCTCGCATCAAAAGTACACATCCTAGTCCTTTATTGGAAGCATCACAATATACAATAAAGTCTTCTGTCCCTTCAGGAAGAGACAAAATAGGCGTGCTGCATAAAGAAGTTCTATATGAATCGACAGTAATAACCAGCAAGGCCTAAGAATTGTCGGATTTTCGTTGCTGTTTTCGGTGTTGACCAATTCTTGATTGCTTTTATTTTGTAGGGGTCCACGTGTATTCCTTCTTCACTAACCACGTGACCTAGGAAATCTACTTTCCAAATCTAAAATTTGCATTTTGAGAACTTCGCATAAAGCTTTTTCACTCGCAATGTTTCCAAGACCTGTCGAAGGTGCTGACTATGCTCATCCTCGCTTCGCGAGTAGATGCGTATATCTTCTATGAACATAATCACGAATTTGTCTAGGAAAGGACAACATACCCTGCTCATTAAGCCCATGAACACTGTGGGTGCATTGGTTAGTCCGAAGGGCATCACTACAAATTCGTAGTGACCATAATGCGTTCGGAATGCCATTTTGTGAACATCGCTTGCCTGGACTTGTAATTGGTGATATCCGGATCTCAGGTTGATCTTTGAAAAGTAGTTTTCTCCTTGGAGTTGATCGAACAAGTCGTCTATTCGCGGTTGTGGGTATCGGTTCATAATGGTGAGCTTGTTTAGTTCGTTATAGTCGATTCACATTCGGAATGATCCATGCTTCTTCTTTTCGAACAAGATCGGTGCTCCCCAAGGTGAGAAGCTCGGTCGAATGAATCCCTTAGTTGGATGGATAATTCCTGCATCTCAGTTGGGGCTAGATGATATGGTGATTTGGCTAATGGGGTAGCTCCAGAATAAGATCGATTCTAAATTCGACTTGTCGCGTAAGAGGTACTTCCGGAGGATCCTTAGGAAATACGTCTAGAAAATTACAGACTTCAAGAATGCTTTTGAGGTCTTTCAATTCTTGATTTTTATTCATGACATGTGCCATGAATCCGTGGTATTCTTTGCGTAGGTATTTCTGAGCCTTGACGCAAGAAATGATGTGAAGCTTCGTACTTGGCTTATCTCTTTAAATGACGAGGGTTTCGTTATTTGGCAGATTAATGTGAACGACTTTCTCGTAGAATAGAATATCACAACGATGGGGACATAGCAAATCCATGTTGATGATGACATCGAAGCTTTTTATTGAGATTGGCATGAGGTTGATTTGAAAAGAATGATAGTTTAGTGTGAGGGTACGGTCCATGTATATGTCGTTAGGGTTTTCCGTCTTTCCATTTTCCATTTCGACAGAGAATGTTTCGTTTAATGATTTTGGTGTTTGATTGAGTAAATGTTTAAACTTGTGACTCACAAAACTCTTCGCTGCTCCACTATCAAACAATATGCATGCATAAGAGTCATTGAGGAGAAACGTACCTGTGACCACGGTTGGGTCTGCTATTGCCTCTTCATGTCCCATTGTCAGTACTCTTCCTACTCCCCCTGCATTCCTTGTTTTTAGGAAATCCCTCTTAATGTGCCTTATTTCTCTGTATCCGTATCAAGTGCGGCTCGCTCCTAAATTCACGGTTGGGGCAGCTTGTTGTGCTGGCCCTTTACAAAAACGAATTGTGTGTCATTTCTTGTTTCACTTCGAGTAATACATTTCCCGACATGCACCGACATGGTGATAGTTACACTTATTGCATTTAGGTAGATTCCCAACATATTGTTTAGCGGGTGTTGGGGCTGCTGGGACAGTGACGACGTGAGCTGCCACCACTTGTTTTCTTTTGGAGGTTTCCTATGTCGTTTTGCTCTTTCTTTTGTTCAAATACCTTTTTCTATTGTTACTTTATTTCGGTTGTTCAGGGGCGGCTATTATCACGCCTTGGAGGACTCCATGATCAATGAGTCACCGCGCCAAGCGTTTTGCGTTGTCGAAGGTAATAAGGTTGAAAGCTATTATGTGCCCTTGGATCTAGGGTGCCAACCCCCATATGTAGCCTACCGCCTTCTTTGCATCCGGGGTGACCATCCCGGGACACAATATGGCTAGCCTTATGTATCTAGACAAAAGTCGTAGAGTTCGTTAAACCGTAAACCTACATAAAAAGATCGCCCAAATTGGACCTCGTATGAAGAAGTTACAAATTTTCTAAGTTTCATAACAGCGGTAGAGAGCCAAAAACTTAAATTAAAGATCGAACGATATTTAGCTAACGCAACCTAAACGAGAGTTGAAGGTCTCCACAATAGGAGTAACATGATAAAAAGACAAACGAAAACAGACGTCGGATAAAGAAGTTATGAATTTTGAACGGACTTTAGCAGTCCCGGCCTATTAAAAACATAGTATTAAAAATAAATTCAAAACTAGCCGACGGAGTCTAAATGAAAGTTGTAGAGCATAGTCTCACTTACGCATGGATATAAAGAACGCGAAAAATGGAGCCTGTATGTGAAAGTTACGGAATTTAGAAGATTGATGCTGGAATTACGCCCAGCGTATTCAGGTGCAGGGTCGAGTCCCATCGGCTGCAAGCTCTACGCCTAGCTAGACCCGAGTCGTAAGCCATGACGCAAAGTTACGCCCAGCATACTCACGCCTTCAACCCTATGAATAGAGGGCATGAACTCTGGATTTTGGCACACTTTTCTCAAACTCTCACTCACTTTCACACACTTGCAAGCACCAGAGGCCATCCCGACACCCTCGGTTCCACACCCGAGCCCCCGATGAAGGTTCTACGCTACCGAGATCCCCGAGAAGCTTGAAGACGCAACATTCTGCAGTTGAAGTTCTGCTCGACTCTAGTCTCACTCTCTTCAAACCGAACAACTGAGTTCATACCCCTACTTTTCAAGTCTTTTCATGTTTTAGGGGGAAAATACAAGTGTAATACAAGAAAACGTATTGTTTTATGTAAATATAAATACGACCTCTATCTTATTATTATTCGATACCAACATCTTACTTTATGTATAAAGTTTAGTAATTCACCAAGTTATTTTCACCAAATGGAACATACTTTCTGAAAAACTATAATGGGTATAGTTTGCGAGTTATTCATACATTCTTACGTATACATCTTGAAAAACGAAATACTTTCATCTAAAGTGAAATAAAGACTTTCTTATCGTAAATCTATTTATACTAAGTAATGTTAGATATTCAACCTCAACATACTCTTAAGTATGCATTTCAAGTCCTGTATTATAAGCCATAATCTCTTGGAAGGAGAGCGTGATACTTGTGTATAGATCTATATGGGATTGACAACCCCGCACCTAAACTGTTAGCTACAGTTAGACCGGCAGGTCTGGGGTGACAAATGTCATAACACTACAACACCTGAAGAATGTTGTTATAGGTTGTCTGTGTCAATAGTATGGTTATAAGACTCACACGAAAGTATAAAAACAAGCTTGATTTACGAGACTCATATATGCATTCATTATTTACATTATTTTGAGTACAAAATTCATCTTTATCATTTAAGTACGAAAGATACTAACGCTCTCCAATTTTGGGAACTTTTCAAACTATATGTGGAAAATATTGGACTTTTTGGAAACTACGTTCATCTATTTTCTTCCAAACAGACATACTTTTTCAGTACAAAAATACTTATGAACTCACCAACTTTATTGTTGACACTTTTTCGAAACCACTTGTACTTCTCAGGAAATCAGTAATACAGGTAATTACCAGCTTTTGAAGAAGGAACGCTAAAGGCGTTTATTATCAAACATTCTAAATCATCATATTATAATATTCTTTTGGAAACATGTATAACGCAACAATGTACGTTTTTATTATATATATGATGGTTGTGTTACTTTCTTTATGATATTCAATTGTTATGGTACTACGTGAAGTCATCTACCCCCGAATGTTTCCGCCATTCTGGTTTGGGGGTGTGACAGATTGGTATCAGAGCATTGTTTATAGTGAACTAAGTATATTGAACTACATAAGATATACAAACTATAAATGCAAAGGGACCAAAAACCCTCTGACAAAACATTTTCATAAACAATATATTTTCTTTTAAAAATATACATTTTTACACGCATGCATCGGTCTTGTATCATAACAAAGTTTTCTAAAAAGTATTAAGTCAAGTTGCGACACTACGATTGGGCCTCGAGGTATGTAATCAAATCGAGAATAAATATAGCCTGATCGACTATATTTATCCTAGTTTTGACCAACGTACGTCGAGGAATGGTCGTAGTGGACAACAAGTCAAAAACTTACCAAATAAAATTTCTAGACTTGCAAATTTGAAATACTATAGGAGTATTGTTATAAAATATAAGGACAATGAAAAACCTGCACACCACAAGATATAGTTAAACTTAGGATGTCGTTAAATAGAAATTTCTTTTCTTATAAAATTCTTATACCTATATCCTAGTATAGACAAAATGGTTGGATTCCATATACCGGGAGATCACTACTACCCAAACCAGGGTAACGGTGGATGGATAGAAGAAGATCCGAAAGAAGACCCAGAGGAAATCGAAGAGGAAGTCGGAGAGGAATTCAAAGTCGACGAGGAAGTCGAAGAGGAAGAAGAGCCTATAGAGGAGGAAGAGGAAGTTACGGATGGAACAGACTCCGAGCCGGAAGTAATCAACCCTCCCGCTCCTAGTCCTCCCGAAGTTAGAATGGGTTACCAAGGTCCCATTCCCATTTGGGGAAGCCATCTCTACCATTGGAGCCGTCAACTAGGTGTACGCCCTCCCTTCGACATGTGTAGGGAGTTTTACAATGTCAGTGGGGGAGGCTCAGCCGATCGAGCGCTTCCCGTTCTTGTGGGCACAATAGCCACCCAGAACTACCATTCGGACATGCAAGCGGCCAGAATTCGTGAGATTAATGCTGCTACACAGGGTAACGCCGCAAACATCCGTCGTCTGGACAGACTACACGAAGATACCCAACTCCACACAGGGACGCTTCAAAGCCAAATGTAGGCAGCACTTGCAGAAATAAGAGAGATGAAGGAACAACAAACGGTTCTTGAGAGGCGTTTAATGGGAGTCAAACAATCGGATGCCGAGCCTAGCTCCAAACGCACAAAACGCTGCAAGTAGAACTTGCCCAACTCCAACAATTTTGATATAGAATAGGACCTCAAATAATGTTTTTCTTACTTTCTTTGAACTTGTAATTGGAGACCTCTTAATAGGTCAAATTTTCCTAAACACGAAGCATTATGTAACGCACCGTATGTGTGACATATATATATGAAGTATTTCTTTACATACCTCTCGAAACTTATAGGATTATCTAAATTGCAATATCTACTTTGAAACCATTAACTAAAGTCAAAAAAAATTACAAGATATAACTAACCCTCTAGTGCGCGATTGTCAAATCATTAGAAACGTATAGTCTTTATTATTATTTCTCTACCAGAACATGCCTCCTCGTAGATCATCACACAGAAACTCAACTCCAACACCACCTCTACCACCCCCTCCAACTATGGATGCACCTATGTTCCAAGCTGTAAAATGACTCCATACATTATCCTTTCATCCTAGTTATTAACCATAACTCTTATGTCTCTTCTAACAAGTTTCTAACTCTTGTACTTCTTGACTGTTGGCGGTGCTTAATCTTGCACCCACTCTTTATCCTATGTTACACTTTCAATTGTAACCTTCAAGTAAAAATATCCATCCTTATTGGAGACTCCTTCTTCTTCTTAACAACTTAAGATAAGTTCTTTCCTTCAATTAGCATAGTAGACCGATGGGTCATGTTCTAATGACCTTTCATCGTATGCTATAACGCTTAGACTCAGGTCTTTTAGAGTCAAATTCTAGAATGGAAGTTTGCTTCCTTCATGTTCTAATGTGATATAACCACATTCTAGCATGTAGCACTTCAAGCAACAAACTCTTAGAACGCTCGTGAAACTTCTGGTGATCGCTTCGATTATCTTTCCTATCAATCGCCTGGCTTAAGTCAAATGCTAGATCGATTATGGTTCTCTTAACCATGTAACATACTCATCTTAGTCGGACTCGATTTGATATGACCACTAGGGTCAAAATGACAATCATCTTCTTAGTCATTACCGAAACGATAGTAACAACATACATGAATAAAACAAAATCAACTAGTAACGCCTTGGTAACCTTGTGACTTTCCCTGATCCAATTGTGAGTCATGTGCTTTCGGTAATATAGGCCTCTACTATCTTTCACACCTACTCATACTCGTCCTAAGTATTGTCTCGCAGTTCTTCAAGTCACCATACAAGTATTTTAAATAGTCATTTAACACATCGGATAACATAACTAAGTTTTAAATTATTTCTTGAAACGATTACATAGATGTTCAAGTTAACCCTACACTAGACCTCTTAATATGCTACACCACATGATACTATCTATATAGCTACTTCAGATCTCGATATTTGGGTGTGTGTGTGTGTGTATATATATATATATATATATATATATATATATATATATATATATATATATATAGATCGTCTCTCCTGATCCCTTGTATTGTCACATGCTTCGTCAAGGATCATCTCGGATGCTCTTTCCTTTGGCTTTGGAGGCGCATTCGTTCTTGCTCCTTTATCTTTCTTCAGGCAGTCCCTAGAAATATGCCCTTCTTCCTTACATCCATAACACATCATATTGTTAAATTCATTGGCATAATGCCCAGTTTTCCCACACTTGAAACAAGTCGCCTTCCTATGATATTTTCCAGAATATTTCTTTTTGCACTTCTCACACAATTTTTCATTACCTCCTCCTCCTCCAAACTTTGAGCACATGTCGTTCTTGTTGGACCTTGAAGATCCCTCAAGTTTCCTCATCTCGCCAACTTCAACCTAGATGGCGACCTCGTGAGTAGGTGTCTGGTGTATTGGCACTGTAGGTTCATCCTTATTTGGCTGAAGTAAATGCCTTGTCTCTTCCATCTGACAATCAAAAATCTTCTGCATCGTTGTTTTTACCCATTCCATCATGATTGGCTCGGGTGCAGCTGCTACTTTTGGTGCACGCTCAATCACGTGTGGCACACGCTGCGAGTTACCGCATTCTAATACGCTTCGAGTTCTCACCATGTCAATCTACACACCAAATCAGACGTTTGGTGTGTAGTGACGACAATTTAGATAGCGAAAGCTTTATTTACGATAGACGTATAAATACCCTTATCACTCCGAATAGTTACATGCCATTTTTAATATCGTAATTAAACATTTAGAAATCTAAGCATATAAAGTTTACAGATCCGGTCGACAACATACCATAGATCAGATCAAATAATAACATATAAGACATCTTTATAGCTATAACATAATTCATTTAGCACATAAAAGCAACTTAGGTATCTTTCCTAAATAAGCTAGTGGTTGTGTCTATTCAGGTGTACTAGTTAAGATATATTAGACACACTCCTCATGATCATTACTTATAAATCTAAGTTGAAGTCTAGAAATTTCGTACAAATTCCTAGTTCGCTTAAACTAATGCTCTGATACCAACTGTGACATCCACAAACTCATGGTCATTTTTTAAAAATTTTATTTATGCTTATTCGAAAATCAGAGTATTCATTTTAAAGAACAATAATGTGGAATATGTTCCTAGAAAAAATGATAAATATATTATCAAAGCATTCTGGAGATATGTATTTTTTTATATTAAAACTTTGGGATGTCATCTTCAATATAGAAACACAAGCGTAAATAGACCTCACATTCATTTAAACTAGAGATTTACGTCTCCTTTAATCTCTAAGTGTAATGTAGCTTCGTATCGACACCTGTGATACAAATAAACTGAGTGGGTCAGGTTGGGAAACCTGGTGAGTACATAGAGTTTTCAACCCACAATAAAATTATAATTATGTTGCATCAGCAAACAATTAACCCGAATACCCATCCCCATTATCTTTTTTATTCTTAAGTATATTCCCTAAGAATCATCAAATCCTCAATATTTATTCCTAACAATTTTCCTAAGGAATAGGCACGCAATCTATCGTTTTCAAGGTTTATTTAAAATGCACTAAGTCTATAGCTGCCGATGTTTTCTATTAGGCACTATGTCCATAGCTACCAATGTTCATATATAGGGCACTAAATCCATAGTTGCCAACGTTTATTTGTAAGGAACTAAGTCCATAGCTACTAATGTTTATTTGTGAAGCATTAAGTCCATAGCTACAAGGGTTTTTAAAGTACATAAGGTGAACACATCATTCACACCACCTACCGGTTGTGAGACTGTTAGCGTTCCACTGGACTGTCTTGAATAGTCTGTGGTTGTCATCTAAAACTTGCTAGATGACTTGTCCATCACTTAGGTCATGGCATCTCAACATCTTTCACCTCTCATCATCTATATCATCTTTCATCTCTCATCTCATCTTTCATCTACCCATCATAATTATAGGTATAAAGTAAGTATACAATTTAAATCGAATAAAACATGTATATTTTGTTCATATAGCATAAGAACATCGATAATATGCACACATAGCATTTAATTTATATTAAAGATTTCATATCTATGTGTAAGATGAAAGTAACTGTGCACTCACTTGTTATAGTGATGACTCGAAATTCGGACAGCACTTCGCTTCTAACAATCGTCTTTTTCTTCGATGAAAAACGACATTATTATTGCTCATTTTTAGTCTAATATTTTTTGTGACTAATTAAGTCAAGGTCTACAAGAAATATTTTTTTATAAGTGTTAAACAATATTTTTCAACTACTATGTACAGATAGGGGCCATACATGAAACACCGGAGGGCAGGACCATTTTGGCATTTAAGCTATTTTGAAATCCAACAACCCTATGCGCCCTTCAAACCAGATTCCCCGTACCACGAGCAATTAAAAGGTATTATAATAAACTTTTCATATTTTATAATACTTACATATATTTTTGATAGGTTCATAATAATGATAATGAACTTAAATATAAGCTATACTTATAGTAGGGTAAGCATAACTCACTTACAAGGGGGTTTGGCTAGGAACCGTGCCTTGCACGGGCCGGACTTCTGAGCCAAAAGCTCTTCTTCTCGGAGCCAATGCTTCTGGACTCACCTCTAACACTTAGGAAGTGCTTTGCAAGGGGAGGGATAGTTTTGGAGTATTGAGAGAGACAGAATGGGAAAAGTGTGAAGAAGAATGAGGTAGCTCGCAGCTACGGACTACGTTGGGCGTAATCCTCGGAGTATGTTGCGCATACGAGGCCTATGCTATGTGTATGAGGGGGAAGGTGTCAGCTCCGCATGCGATGCCTTGGGGAGAAAATAAGGGCCGAGATTATGCCGTGTGTCCCCCTTCGCATTAGCCTATTCTTGACTTATAAATTCTGTAACTTTTGCATATGAACTCCGTTTTTGACGTTCTTTATATCCACGAGTAGATGGCGACATAATCTTCCACTTTCGTTTGGATACCGTCAGCTAATTTTGACTTTATTTTTAAATTTATATTTTAACAGACTTAGATAACTAAAATTCATTAAAAATTCATAACTTTGTCATCCGATGTCCATTTTCATCTGTCTTTATATTGTTGTGCTCATATTAACGAAATCTTCGATTTTCGTTTAGATTGTGTCAGCTAAAAATCGATCGATCTAAAATTCAAATTTTGTGTTGTGCACTTCTATGCAAAATCTTAGAAAAATCATAACTTTCTCATACAGAGCCAGATTTTGACGTTCTTTTTATGCACGCTCTCGGTCTAACATACACTATGACTTTCGTTTAGATCACTAAGGCGAAAGTAATTTATCAAAAATTCACTTTTTACGTTACGTGGTTCCGTGCCGGTTTAACCAAAAAACATCGACAAGTCATAACTTCTTCGTTATAACTTCAATTACAGTGTTCTTTATATGTACCGAACCCTTGTGGTATATACTATAACATGGTCAAGATTATTTATTCTAAATTAGCTTGTATAAAAAAAAGTTATATTTGATGTTTATCATCACGAAATTGACTAGACCGAATCTGCAGGCGTTACAATTATCTCCACCTTAGGTGATTACGTCCTAGAATCGTCAACGAAACAGGGCTTGTATAATGACTCCATATGTTATATTTTCATCATAACTAGTAACCGTAACTCTTATGTCTTTTCTAATGAGTTTCTAACTCTTGGACTTCTTGACTGTTGGTGGTGCTCAATCTTGCACCCACTCTTTATCCAATGTTAGACTTTACATTGTAACCTTCGACTTAAAAAATCAATCCTTATTGGAGACTGCTTCTTCTTAACAAATTAATATAAGTGTTTTCCTTCAATTACCATAATAGACCGATGGATCATGTTCTAATGACCTCTCATCGTATGATGCAACGCTTAGACTCAAGTCTTTTAGAGTCAAATTCCAGAATGGAAGTTTCCTTCCTTCATGTTCTAATATGATATAACCACATTCAAGCATGTAACACTTCTAGCTACAAACTCTTACAACAATCGCAATACTTCTAATGATTGCTTCGATTATCTTTCACTTCAATCGTCTGGCTTAAATCAGATGTTACATCGATCTTGATTCTCTAAACCACATAACATACTCATCTTAGTCGTACTCTATTTGATATGAACACTAGGGTCGGAATGACAATCATCTTCTTATTCATTATAGAAACAATTGTAACGACATACATGAATTAAACAAAATCAATTACTAGCACCTTTGTAACCTTGTGACTTTCCTTGATCCAAGTGCGAGTCATGTGTTTTCAGTAGTATATGCCTCTACTATCTTTCAAAACTACTCATACTTGTCCCAAGTATTGTCTTGCAGTTCCTCAAGTCACCATACAAGTATTTCACATTGTCATTTAACACATCGGATAACATAACTAAGTTTTATATTATTTCTTGAAACGATTAGATAGATGTTCAAGTTCACCCTACACTAGACCTGTTAATAGGCTACACCACATGACACTATATATATAGCTACTTCATATCCCGATCTTTGGATATATATATATATATATATATATATATATATATATATATATTCCTGATCCCTTGCATTGTCACTTGCTTCGTCAAGGATCATCTGGCTTTGGAGGCGCATTCGTTCTTGCTCCTTTATTTTTCTTTTGGCAGTCCCTAAAAAATATGACTTTCTTCCTTACATCTGTAACACATCCTCTTGTTAAATTCATTCGCGTAATGCCCAATTTTCCCACACTTCAAACAAGTCACCTTCCTACGATATTTTCTAGAGTGTTTCTTTTTGCACTTCTCACCCAATTTTTCATTACCACTTCCTCCTCCAAAGTTTGAGAACATGTAGTTCTTGTTGGACCTTAAATATCCCTCAAATTTCCTCTTGTCGCCAACTTCAACCCAGATGGCTGCTTCATGAGTAGTTTCCTGGCGTATTAGCACATTCGGTTCGTCGTTATTTGGCTGAAGTAAATGCATTGTCTCTTCCATATGACGATCCTGCATCATTGCTTTTGAAGGGTTTTGAGCATTCTAACACTCCTATGGTGTAGATGTAACCTTAGATTCTTTGGATCTATGTTTTCTCTAATTATACATGCAATATTATTTCCAAAGCATTAAGCCTACAACTAGCATACAAATGACATAAACATCATAGAAATGAGCTACATAATTAGCTCTTTGTTGTAGCTTGTAGTTTTGGCCTTTACGAGCTTAGCACCAATAATGTCAATGCCTCAAGTGGAATCACAACACACCTTTAGACGAACGATGAATTTTGAGAGAATATGGTGTACACAAATCGGTTATGGCTCTCCAAGAACATTGTAGTCGATCTAGTCCCGATTTCACCAACAAGGGGTTTCTTATATAGTGTGGCACAACTAGGGTTACACCTTGTAAAACCTAATATGCATGACTTTCCACATTCCTTAGGCTCCGTGGGTTTTAACCTCCATGGAGTATCCATGGGTCACCACATGGGTTTAGCCCAACATAAAGAACTATGGATCATAAGCCCACTTTATAAGAATGAATGATTTACACAATCAATACCCATATATTTAACTACTCTCTTTTGATCACAAAATTAATACCATATTAATTCTTTATCAATACAAATTAAATAATATGATTTCATATTAATATATTAGAACTTATAATATATTAATAAATCATAAATAACCTCTTATCAAAATTCCATCCTATCAAATTGTCCTGGTGATATGCAACCCAAATGGACGTAGCTTCTCTTGTCACACCCCTGAACCAGACGGCGGAAACGTCCGAGGGCTCGCGTGACTTTAATTGAAAATCATCACAGTGAATATAAATGAATCATAACATAAGCATCACCATGCATCAATATATTACAACTGGAATTGTTCACATCAAGTACATTGTTTCATCACTACACATTCATAACCTAAATAGTTTGAGTACATTTAACAACATGACATCTAACATTACTTCTTATAAATCTTCCGCTTACATGTTACCTGAAAATACAAGTTATTTTGGAAAAACGTCAACATATGAAATGTTGGTGAGTTCATAAGCAATGTTGTGGTAAAATGATCTGTGTATTTTGTAAAACCCAGAAAATCTGATATTTTCTGAAAAGACTTTTGAATATCAAAGTGTGAAGATCCATAAGTTGATGCATGAATGATTTTAAAAACATATATATATATATATATATATATATATATATATATATATATATATATATATATATATGTAAACGGTATTTTGTAATATTGTTATAAAGTTTCGAACAAGTAGTATTAAATTCCCCGGAAAACCCGATGTTTTCCGATGTTGAAATGTATTCGTAATTACTGATTTTTGTATTGTCTTAAAGAATGATTATTGGTTAATCCATATTATATACCGTCCTAATTTTTATCTACTTTGATTTCTCGTAAGCCTTAACAAATGAAGAGAAGAGGAGTATTATGTCCCACTACTATCGTAAGAACCTTAGGCTGTCGTAGATGCGAAAGACACCATGGTCCAACTCGCACTTGATTACTATGCCCTTACTAGCTTTTCTAACGGGACACTTTGGCCCACTAGCACATAAAACTATTGAAAGTCCTTTTATAAAATATTGGGTCATTGATGGCCCAATAACATATAAGCGTTATCCCTTTGGGTCCAAAGATCATGTTGGTGGGCTTGCAAGGCCCAACAAGTATACTTTGAAACTCATAAGCCCAAAGTTTGTAGATTTATTCCTTTTGGTCATCACATATCTATTTGAGAGTTTTGTTTTAGCGATTGTTGTTTTGTATTGATTCGAGACCGAATCAATTCGTTTATAACGATATTTGGTATTGAAGGTGTATTTGTTTTTCGTTTTGTCGCTAGTCGGATATCTTGTAATTTGTCTTAATGAATTAATTTGTTTAGAAGTATGACTTTGACCTTTTCACTACCTTTCTTTTATAAAAATAATACTTTTAGTCCTTTGTATAAAAGAATTTCATTTTTAGTCCTTAAAAACATTTTCTTGACACTTTTGTATCATAAACTTGTTGAAAAGACATTTTTGGAATTTAAAAGCATTTTTGACCTTTGAAATAGTTTTATTTCACTTCATGTCCCCTTTTTTAAAGAATGTTACAATTCAACCCCTTAAAACTTTAATTTTCGCAATTTTTGGGCTTATTGGGCAGAAAAGCCCAAACTTATCCCATTAAGCTAAATTTTTGCATTCTAAGTCCTTTGAAAATTATAATATTCAGGAAATTGATTATAGAAACTGTTTTGGCTCTTTTCACCCTCAAGAAAACCGTGAGTTTATAGTTTTTAACCCAAGTTTTGTATTTTTGACAATTTAAGTCCTAAAATGGGTTTTATGTTAAAATATATCCCTGATAACCTTTTAAGCTATTTTTATTAGTTAGTTTAGTGTAAAATAATTTAGTTGATGTTTGTTTCTTTTCTCATGTCATAAATCTCGAATTATCACCCCTTTTTGTTCGTATTTACCACAAAAACACATAATATCACACATACATGCATAAAATCACACATAGCATACACATACACATAGATCTACACATTTTCTTGTATTCTCCCCCATAAAACATATGAAAAACCGAAAAGGAGGGGTATGAAGCTCACCTTGAGTTGTAGTTTCGGTTGGAAGAAGAATAGAAGAAGAAATTTCGATCCTAGCAAGTCTTCTTGGAGGATTTCGAAGTTAGATGCTTCTAAGGTGCAAGATCACAAGATTGAATGGATTCAGAAGAGATTTTTTTTTGATGAAATGAAGTAGCTAGATCATGGATTTAACATCAACTTACCTTAGTTAATGTGTTTGTGGGAAAAATCCCCTTGAAAGCTCTTAAATCTCGAAAGTTTTGAAGGAGAAATGAGAAGATGTTCTTGAAGACTTGGAGAGAGTTTTAAGTGTTTTGTATGTGTGTGTTTTCCTTTGCTCTCGGCCGAAGATAGAATAGAGAGAGAAGAGGGAGTTTTGAAGTGACCATGCATAGGAACATGAGAAAAATGCATTGTTCTCCCATGAACAATTGTGAGGTGGCATAAGAAAAAGTCAACTCTTTCTTTCTTTGTGGGCTTGGGCCGAGATTTGAGAGGGAAAGAGGAGAGTTTTGGGCTTTTTGTCCTTAAGCCCATATTCTAGTTAAGTTAGATGATGCTTGACTCAAATGAATCAAAGTATAATTTTTATGACCTATTAGGGCTAAATTAATTTGGTTGTGACGCATTAAGGCCCAAAATATTATGTTTCATGTATATGAGTCCATTTAGGGCCCATTAGAGAGTTCTAGATTCAAGATGGATAATTAGGAAGTTTATTCGTCCATTAGGCCCAATAAGGAATCCTAGTCCAAAATGAACTCAAATTGGAATTTCAAAGGTTTCCAATACTGTTTGAGATGTTGATAGGATTGGATTGACAATCTTCCAAGCTTGATCGTTTAACCTGTTGCAAGATTAGACTTGTAATATGTAATATTAGGGCAAAACGAATAAATAATGAGATACGTCAATTATGGAGTGACGGCTCAATAAATATCAGTTAATGCGGAATAAACCCTAATCGCTTCTTTCACAGAAGAGATGTGTATGAATTACATAGCCTCCTGCTCTGATACCAATTGATGAGTTTATCAAACTCTTAGATCGTTTAGATCTTATAACAGGTAAATCACGAAAGCAAAAAAAGTAATGTAAAACTCAAGAATGAATCTGAATGTGTCGAATGATTCAAAATAAATCAATCCTCATCAGAGCTCGATGAAGAACTTCCGCTTTAGAGGATATTAGGGTTACAAAAGATAAGAACAATGAACGGTATTAAATTATCTCTCAAAATCTTACGTTCTAGGATGCATGCAAGCATCTATAAATATAAAACCCTACAAAGTAACTCACGGATGGACAGGACCATACCGGAGATTAAATGGACTAAATATCGAGCCCAAGACGCAACACCTTCTGGACCTAACAAGCTCCCCCTTTGCGTCAATTGGAGCGAGACTATCACTTCTTCTTGCGGGGTCCAGCTGCTGGAACTTTCTTAGTAGTTTCAAAAAGACGTGGGATGAGAGCAAGGATTGTCTGTCTGAAGCGAATGTACCACTGGATCATGTCATCGAAGTACTTCTTGTCGTCTGCTAAATTCTACTTGCAACGATGAATGATTCCCAGAACGTGTTCCAGGCATGCAATGGTGTATAAATGTTTGTCTGCCAAAGCGAACAGGCATTTTTGGCCTTCATTCCTTGTAAACATGACATAATTTCGTTTCGGGTCAATCTTTCCCATCTGCATCATGTTCAAATCACTAGCTGAGCCAACAGGTGAGATAGTGGGCTTTTTCTTGAAAATGCTAGCGATCTCCTGATCCATCTTGGCAACTTCCATAATGTAGCATACAAGCATCCTTTTGAAGTGAGCAATAATCGGACTATACTCTATTTCATTTGTAAGGAGGATGTTGTGCAAAATAATCCAATCATGTGGATTCAGGTTGGGAAGATCAGCAAGCGATATGGCATGTTCGGTCTTAGCAGAACCCCTCAGCACCTTGAACCGAACGTTCGTGAAGTTCCCCTTTCGAAACAGCTTGAGGACCCGAACGTTGACAATCTTCTGAGCGCTCCAAGTTTGATACTGTGGTTGGGCAAACTTCAGATAGAATTCGACGAGATCCCTATCAACCTTTGGATGAGGATGAGGGATATCAACAACGTTATCAAAGGCATGGAAGATGAAGGCCTTTCGGGTCAGTGGCATGTCAAACTGTGAATCGATCGAGTTGATGCGATCCAATGAAATCACCGGTTTAAGCCACAAAATGCTGGGAGTTTCAATCGCTTCTTTCAACAGCTTCTCAAGAGTCCATGGAGGAAAAAGGGTTTTCCTACTCTCAAGAAGGTCATGAGCCTCTTTCATTTTTCTTTTAGTTGCCTCAGCCTCTCTGGCAACGCGAGCGCTCATATCAGCATCTTTATCACGACCTTGCTTCTTTAAGAGATCTGCAATCGTCTCTTTATCATCATCACTATCTTCATAAATTTTCTTCCCTTCGGTGTGAGCTGTCATCATAAAGTAGAATAACCACGTGTAACATTATGAGCCACAACACTTTCATTACTTCCAATTCCATTGCGAAAAAATGCCTTGTAAGGAATGAAACCAGAATTGTGGAAAATCAAAAAAGATTTTCGTGCTTAGTGTATAAAAGAAAAAGAAATAGAGCAACACATATGTGGGAAATTGTGATGTCAGTAAAGACACGAAACAATGGATCCCGGGCACGAATATCTTCCTTCAAGGTCAAGAGAGACCTTAAAGTGTTTGTTTGCTTTCCCGTTGAATTACGATCAGACACTTATTGAGAAGTGTTGAAAGACATCTTTTAATCAGGCTAATTTGGGTTTCACTTAGCACGTAGTGGCACGAAGCTAAGATCATGAACACAGAAATTTGTACCCATAAACCTCAATGGTAATTTCTGAGAGTCTCAAGGGTTACGTGTATGAGATCGAAATATGATGGAGAAAAATATTTGAGATGGTGTAAGGAAACCAAAGTACCTCTTCTGATAAAATAAGGACCAAGCAGAAAACTCTTATCTCATGTGAGAAGAGAGTAAGGTAGCTCATGATTAGAATAAATATAAAAGCCTAATTGGGAAGACAATGTTTGTATATACCAAGTCAATAAGGCTATTATTCAGAATCAGGTGAGACTTTGGACAAATACAGCAACATGCTTTTAGGGACACTTAACTAATAAAAGAATTCGCCCACAAATGTCCACACATAGAAATTAGCGAACGCAAACAAAAGAAAAAAATATTTTTGGAGTTTTTGATTTAAAGAAAGAAAAATAATATATTTTGGAAACAAAAAAACAAAAACAAAAAGAAAAATTAAATTTGGAACCGAACCCGAGCGTTCGGTCTATTTCGGTTAAGAAAAAAAATTTGAAAAATAAGAGAGATGAAATCGAGAAAAAGTATACATAAAGTTTACAACCAAAGAGACTACCTTTAAGTGATAAGAGAAGACAAGAGAATAGGACCAAACCCGAGCGCTCGGTTCATTTTGGCACACACGTGAAACGAACCTGAATGTTCGGTTCATTTCGCTTCTAACTTTTAGATTGGAGAAGTAATTTTTGGTACTGACTCTGATTCCATCATACCTAGCCCTTGTAGAATTTTATTGAAACTTGCTTCAGGAAGAGCTTTGGTGAAGATATCAGCCAGTTGATCAGTGGTTCGAACAAAGTGAATTTCGACGTTTCCATCTTCCACATGATCCTTAATAAAGTGATACCTCAGTGCTATATGCTTGGACTTGGAGTGATGCACTGGGTTATGACAGATCCTAATTGCACTTTCTGAATCGCAATATAGTGGGATCTTTTTCATATTGAGTCCATAATCACGGAGTTGACTTTGGATCCAAATCACTTGAGATGTGCAAGAAGCGGCTGCAATGTATTCTGCTTCGGCTGTAGACAATGAAACAAATGTTTGTTTCTTAGATTGACAGCTCACCAACTTCCCGTCGAGGAATTGACAACCTCCTGTAGTGCTTTTCCTGTCTAAACCACATCCTCCAAGGTTTGCATCTGAGTAGGCTTGAATAAAGAAACATGAGTTTGAAGGATACCATAGACCAAGGGAGGTGGTTCGTTTCAGATACCGGAGTACGTTTTTCACTGCTAGCATATGTGGTTCACGAGGATTCGCCTGTGGGAAAAATCCCCTTGAAAGCTCTTAAATCTCGAAAGTTTTGAAGGAGAAATGAGAAGATGTTCTTGAAGACTTGGAGAGAGTTTTAAGTGTTTTGTATGTGTGTGTTTTCCCTTGCTCTCGGCCGAAGATAGAATAGAGAGAGAAGAGGGAGTTTTGAAGTGACCATGCATAGGAACATGAGAAAAATGCATGGTTATCCCATGAACAATTGTGAGGTGGCATAAGAAAAAGTCAACTCTTTCTTTCTTTGTGGGCTTGGGCCGAGATTTGAGAGGGAAAGAGGAGATTTTTGGGCTTTTTGTCCTTAAGCCCATATTCTAGTTAAGTTAGATGATGCTTGACCAAAATGAATCAAAGTATAATTTTTATGACCTATTAGGGCTAAATTAATTTGGTTGTGACGCATTAAGGCCCAAAATATTATGTTTCATGTATATGGGTCCATTTAGGGCCCATTAGAGTGTTCTAGATTCAAGATGGATAATTTGGAAGTTTATTAGTCTGTTAGGCCCAATAAGGAATCCTAGTCCTAAATGAACTCAAATTGGAATTTCAAAGGTTTCCAATTCTTTGTTGACCATTTGTAGGGCTAGAATGAAGTATTTGGTGAAGTCTTGTTGTTATAGAATAAGCATCATGCATGCTTTCAGGTTATTGATTCATAGTTGTTATAAGTGTTGTAATTACAAGGCACAAAAATTTCTAGTTGTGACATCATCCCCCCGTTAGAGGGAATTTCGTCCCGAAATTCTTTTGAAAGCTTGATTTGAGAAAGCGAGAATAGATGAGGGTACTTCTGCTTCATTTGATCTTTGCGTTCCCATGTAAATTCTGGTCCGCGTCTTGCGTCCCATCGAACTTTCACGATCAGAATGTGGCTCTGCTTGGTATGCTTTAACTCTCGGTCCATAATTTCAACCGACTCTTCGATGAACAGAAGATTCTCATTGATTTCGATTTCCTCTAATGGAATGACGAGAGTCTCGTCGGATAAGCACTTCTTCAAGTTGGAGATGTGGAACACAGGGTGGATACTGCTGAGCTCGGCGGGTAGTTTCAATCTATAAGCCACTGGACCGATTCAGGCAAGAATCTCGAAGGGTCCAATGTATCGAGGGTTCAGTTTGCCCTGCTTCCCAAAACGAATCACTGCTTTCCAAGGAGAGACTTTTAGTAACACCCTGTCTCCAACTTCAAATTCCAAGGGCTTTCGTCGTTTATCGGCATAGCTCTTTTGTCTGTCCCGTGACGATTGCATCCGTGCTTTGATCTGAATTATCTTCTCAGTCATCTCGTGTATGATCTCCGGTCCCGTTAAGGCGTTGTTTGGTGTTTTCTCTCTCGCTAACTGGGTGTCTCCTACCTCGGCCCAGCACAACAGTGATTTACACTTGCGCCCGTATAATGCTTTGAAAGGAGCGAATTTGATGCTCGAGTGATAACTGTTGTTATTCGAGAACTCGATAAAAGGAAAGATGGTATCCCATGATTTTCCAAAGTCTATTACGCACGCGCGAAGCATATCTTCTAGCGTTTGGATGGTTCACTCGCTTTGGTCTTCCGTCTGTGGGTGGTAGGCAGTGCTCATGTCGAGTTGTGTTCCCATAGCTTTCTGAAGCAATTGCCAAAAGAGTGAGGTAAATCTACTATCTCTATCTGAGATGATAGACACAGGTACTCCGTGGAGTCTCACAATTTCTTTGATGTAGATTCTTGCCAGGCGCTCCATCTTGTAGGATTCTTTTATTGGTAGGAAATGGTCGGATTTTGTTAGTCTATCAACTATTACCCAGATTGTGTCCAAACCGTCCGTCTGTTGGGTTTTGAGCATTCTAACACTCCTAAGTGTACATGAAACCCTAAATACCTTGGATCTATGTTTTCTCTATTATACATGCAAATATGAACATCCAAGGTATTATCCTAATCTAAGCTATAAAACAATGAATATAACAAGTTAGAGTACATACCTCTTTGATGCAGAATGTCTTCATGAAGCTTGAGTGCCTAGTGCCCCAAGTGTGCAACCTCAAATGGTTCACACAACATCTTATGCTTTTGGAATAACCTTGAGAGAAAATGTAGAACACTTGAAATCGGCTAGCCCTTCTCTATCTTACATAGTGGCCGATTTTTCCAAGAGTATGATCTTTATATAGTGTTACAATTAGGGTAAACCCTAATTGTCGCGACTTTCCATTTCCTTGGATCCATGGGTTCAATTACACCATGGAGCATCCATGTAGCATCCTATGGGTTTTAGCCCAACTTGATAATCTGTGGAGCATTAGCCCAATATACAAGTATGGATGATTTACACAATCAACCCATATATTTAATTAGTCTTCTTTTGATCACTTAATTAATCCTAGATTAATTCTTGATCAATACTAATTAAATAATCCTATTAATATATTAAAACTTATAATATATTAATAATCCTTAAGTGTTATTTCTGTCATTATAGTCTATCCAAATGCATGATGCCATTCAACCCAAATGGACCATGCGGGTCGGGTCAAGTCTTACCAATTATAGTTATGGACTTAGACATTAATCCAACAGTCTCCCACTTGGATAAGTCTAAAACTATTATTACGTATGACTTCAAGAACCGACTGGAAATCGTAGCTCTCAAAAGCTTCTGTTGAACTCTGACCTTGTAGATGAACTCTGACCTTTGTCGATGACTTGTCCACTAGATAAGGGTTCATATATTCCTCCATTCTAGATATCATATAGACTGAGACATGGATTATAATCATTCTCTCTGTCCATTTGTTGTTTCCCGATTTCCGATTTATGACGACTGACTAATTGAACAAATCAAATCAGTCCTGGCCCGGCCGAGCACTTCCATTTGTCATCATCAAATCATCGAGGGGCCCACAGATATTGCTTTTATCCCTATGGTAAAAGGAATGGATAAACGTCGACTCATATGGCTTGTTCTACTATTTGTTGAATCATACACAAAGACACGTTTTATAGCACCGAGTTACCAAATGCGTTTTCGTGCAATCAATGTACAACCAACTCATAGTAACAACTCATATCTCTAGGTTTGAAGAATATAAGATATTATCGTCTCATGATCACTCGTGATAAAATCCATGAAGTGATTCCAATGAGCGCGGGTTGAATCCAATACTCAGAACTTATGAGCACTCATGAGTGTTGCAACACCACCTTGTCCAACATCTTAGACCTCTACAAACCCAACCCATGACAGTCTTGATTCATATCTACTTCCAACATATGACCGACTGTGGATGGTTTGAATAACTTAGTCAATCAGAACAATGACCTAGTTATTCTGGAAGTCAAAACATGCAAAGTGAAACACAATAATAATCGAATCCAATATGGTCTCAGAACTTATGAATATAACTAAAACACCTTTTATTTAACACCATATGATTACACATTATTCATTGTATATTGTTTCATCTATCAACTTTATTCTTGAATTAAAACAATAGTCGTCCCATGCTCCAAGCATGTACACTATGTTTTTCTAAACACTAGTCATGCCATACACCAGGTATGCATACTATGTTTGTCTATGATCTTCACTTTCTGAATTAGATCAATTGAACATAAATCCAATGATCCTCTTTTCACAGTCCCAAATCCTTACTACAAATGCAAGAATTCCAAATTCATGCCATTTACTGAAATCTGTTCGATTCTAAACTTATATGCATTGATCTTCTTGTAATGATTATGCACAAAGTCAGAAAGACTTGACAACAACCATTACAGAGCATTCCAAAAGAGATTAGCTCCTTGGAAACATCCTTCTTGCATTAAGTTTCCTAATCTTACACAGATTGAATAATTTCTAACTTTGAAACATTTCCAGATTCCATTTTGACTATCACTTCTAAACAAGACTTGCCTCCTTACAGATTATGTCAATATGGTCCTTCCAGAATTATCACTATACTTGCAACTGTCCTTGAGCAACCAATCTTTGGTAAACCTTAGATTGTCCTCGACAATTGTTTAATCCTTTTAGTCATATCCAATTCTAGACCTTTTCCCTTCTTAATGCCCCAGGCATTTGGAAATTTTTAGAAAGGATGAATATAGCACATGTAATCGAGCCTATATCTGAAGCATATGGGACACAATTCATGATGTCTCACATAAAGACTAAACCAGTATTTTGCTATAATATTTTCATTTCTATTTGCCATGTTCTCATAATTCAAATTATGAAAAGGGATGCCGTAATCATAATCGAATTTTAGAACGCAAATAATGGACCCATATATAGAATGTTCTTATGTTGAGCCATTCCAACATAACATTCATATATATATATATATATATATATATATATATATATATATATATATATATATTCTTGACTAAATACGATTAAAACCTCAATCTAAGCTTTTAGATTTAAGATGAAGTATAATTTCCTCTCCCTTAATTATAGCAAAACAACTTTTTCCCACGTGAAACCTTTTTTTTTTCTATAACTAACATTGCTAACTTGCAATACTTATCATAATTATCATGCTCCCACTAACATGATGATTATTAGCATAACACTTTTGCTCCCACTAGCTTTGACATGTACTCAGAAATCAGTTGACTTTCTTACCAAAGTTCAGATTTCTGATACTAGATTGTTTTGATAAAACTTTATCAAAATCATACACCTTCCCTTAGATAGCACACTTGTGTGTCTAAGCAATTATGAAGAGGGATGTCGTCATCATAATGGTGAGACCTTTTTGCCACTTCTCACAAGTCCAGGTCAGTGTGCCGGTAAACCACACACGCTCCACTAACGACTTTGAGAATGCAAATATTACAATTGCTATCTAGCTAAAATCTACTTAGTGCAAGTGTTTCCTCACCATCATTTTCATGAATCAGAGAGAAACCTTATGACACTTAGATTTACTGGTGTATGTGTTCTTATCCATGTGAATTGTCAAAACCATAGTTAGAAGACAAGGATAATGACAAATCCAAACTCATATGGACTGAAGTCAATCTTAATTTCTTACGACCTGGCAGCTCAGGGGCCTACCATTGCTACCAAGTTGTTGTGCAACAAATTGAGAACTCTAAGAACTCATATGCAAAGCCAACTTTAACTGGAATAGGCACAAAATATGTCAACACGATAGGTTATAAACCTCAAGTAGTGTGCTAGTGAAGAACTTCAGGTTTTATTCTTGATTAGTTCTTGAGACTTTCAAGACCTTTAAGACTCCCACTGTCCTCTTGACATATAATACTTTCTTGTCAGATATTCAAGAGATAGTGTGGATTCTAATCAAGACAAACACTTCACACAATTGGCCTAAGTTGGTCTTTGTTTTATCCAAAACATCACAACTTATCAATTTCAAACGTACAAGAGTAGAAAACTTTTACACTTACATTTGACAAGTGTTTTAAACCTTCTTTAAGACATGTCACTCAAATTACAATCTTGGAGTATGACTCTAAGACTTGTATTGGAACGAAGTATGACTCATCTTCTTGATTTAACCATTTCAACAATTCAAGTTCCTCTTCTAAGTCAAAAGAATGCACTAAGATTTCCTTAGAGAACTAATTGTGCTATGGTTTCTTAATCATTAAGATGATCACAAACTAATACTAAAGTACTCTCCCATCTTTTCAGATTTGAGAAACTTTTATCTTTCTGCCTAAGTTGATTCTCTTATTCGCTTTGCCTTACATTGGAACCTTTTCCAATGTCTCAGAATTACACTTAAGCTTGTAAGTATAATCATATTTACCGAGCTTTAGTAAACTATGATGATTAGTCTTATCGATCTTTTTTGGTGGACTTAATCAGTGCACAAGAATGTGTACTCGATCCCTTAGTCCCTTACTTGACTCACACATCCATGTGAACAAGTAATTAGTCTTAATTTTCCAATACTTGAAAGTTCTCATTCATCATGCTATACAACTTGCATGATTCCAAGTTCCGGTCCAATTGAAACTTGGGTGACGAGAATCTTTCCTTATTTGGTAAATTTAGACACTACCACAAATGAAAGAATCAAATTCATATTTCCAATCTTGCTCTTAATGGAATCCTATAAGCAACAAAAATTTTCACAGATGCCATTGTAAGGATATTTTAAAATAATTAAAATCAGAAATTTTCCTTTTATTTTAATACTTTGCGGAAAAACTTATCCTTACAATCCATATGAAAACTTGTTGTTGTCTATTCCTAAGCAAAAATATCATAACTCCTAGGAAGTAGCTCAAGAATCCAATCTTCAAACTATGCGATAGAAATCCATCTACGCGATCAGATTCAACATATTCTTTCTTTAAGTTTCTTTACTTTTCTTTGATTCTTAAAATATCAACATGTGAATCAGTCACATCATGTATTAAGAATCTCAGAATAGAAACTTAGCAGAGTTAGATAGTGGATTTTACCTGAAATAAAGTCAAACTTATTGACTTTACCATCCTTAGGTAAAATTGGCAGCTTCGCAACTAATGCCCCTTCCTTTGGCAATTTAACATATGGAAGCTTTGGTAATGGAGCATGGGACTATCACAGACTTAGCCTTTCTCTTTACCATTTGGTCAACCGAGTTGACTATGGCCGATCCCTTTCCATTGGGAAGAGAGAGCCTTACTGGATATCCAATGTCATCATTGTCAATGTCCATAAAGTTTTAGGAAGTTGATCTTAGCAAATGGATAAGAGCATTAAGGGTCTTGTCTTAGTCTGTTTCATAGGAGTCCCAAAGGAACTCACTATGAGACTTAGAAAGTAGTTGAGCCACCAACTTTCTCAAGACTTTGACACCCAACTCTCCCGGCTTGTCAATATGTGACTACATCTCCAAGATGTGATCACACATAGACCTTTGCTTGCCAATAGGGCTTGAGTGACCTTAAACTTTTCAAGAACTTGTGGGTTAGGGAGAATAATTGGAGGAGGTAAAAGAAGTATGATTTCCATGGGACATCATCTTCATTTAGGAAGCTTGTTTCAAGAGATTTGGGAAGTTCATAAAGGTCTAAACCAGACATCTTTTGGGAGATATTCAAGATAGTTGATCTAAAGTCCTTAATATGACACCCAATATGAAATATTAAGGCTAGGACCCAACACAATATTTTTATAACTTGGAAGAGGGACGTCGTAATCCAAGCTATAAAATATTTGAATGTAGGTGAATGACGATTCACCAATTTCCACCAAGATAAACGAAATGTATTATTAGGTTTTAATTGGATTTGAAACTCCTAGATCTTTGAGATTCATTGAACTGTTCAATGGCATGTTTCAATCTTGAGTATGCCCTTTAGGTTTTGTGACTGGGATGCTGAGGATCACAAAACAAGGTGTGAAGTAACCATGCAAATTACTTGGTACCCTTCAGTGTTTACCCCTCAATCGATGTGCCGGTTAACCACACATGTGTTGGATTAATGTCTAAGTCCATAACTATATTTGGTATGTACTTGACCCGACCCGGCATGGTCCATTTGGGTTGCACTTCACCGACACAATTTATATGGATAGTCTTTTGAGAATAGTATATTTATGATTAATATTAACATTTTACAAGTTCTAATATATTAATATGGAATCATATTATTTAATTAGTAATGATCAAGAATTAATTTATAATTAATTAAGTGATCAAAATGAACTAATTAAATATGGACTCTTTTATATATATATATATATATATATATATATATATATATATATATATATATATGGAATGGGCCAAGTTCATTTAGGTTGGGCTAAGCTTTCATGGATAGTGCATGGAGTGTTTAACCCATGGATCATATGAAATGAAAGGTCATGGGTTTAACCATAGTCTGCGTACTATATAAAGATGCCATTGGTTGGTGAAATTGGCACTAGTGTGGGTACACTAAGAAGGGCTAGCCGATTTCACTAGAGAGAACCAAGTATCCATATTATCTAAAGTCTTCCAAGGTGTTTTGGTGATTTGTGATTCCACTTGAGGCTTCCACACTATTAGGGCTAAGCTCTTAAAGCTTGAAGGCATCAAGCGACATCAAAGGTATGTCATCTAACTAGTACTTTGTAGTATAAGAGCTTCATAATATGCTACTTAGGATTAAAGCCTTGGAAAGTTCTTATTTGCATGTATAATAGACAAAAAACATAGATCCAAGGTTTATAGGGTTGCATGTACACCATAGGAGTGTTAGAATGCTCAAAACCCAACAGTGGTATCAGAGCCTAGGCTTGTTTTCAATTATACTTGATGCAAATTGCTTAAAAATGCTGAAAAACTCGATTTTCTGGCTTTCTGGGCATTGGACTCGCCGAGTCCACTGATGAGCTCGCCGAGTCCAAGAGTAAAATCATCCTACTCGCCGAGTAGGTTCATACACTCGACGAGTAGGAGCCCCAGACAACATATTTTCGAGGTTTTTGGCTAGAAATGGATTAGGAACAATACCCTAAGTTGTTTTTGAACTTATAAACTTGTTTTTGATGTGGTAATGTTCATGCTAATCCAATTTCAAAGATAATTGTCAATAGATTCATGTTTTGAATTAGTTTAGTGATTAGGCTAATTACATGAAAAAGTTTGACTTGAATTATCTTGTTCTCATGAGTTGCTTAGATTAATAGAAAGTTATGTGCAATTATTGTTTTCAATCCAAATTAATCTAAGAGTTGATTCTAAAATGTGTTTTTGTAACTTGTCCTCAAGTTATATGAAAAGTCACATTTAAGTTTCATAAACCTCATAAAAGTTGGCAATGGTTACAAAAGATGAAGAGTCTTGTCCTTAAGTTATGGAGGTTTAAGAGTCACTTCATTAAGTAATAAAATATGTAACCTTCATTAATTCCATAAGTTACAAAATAAAGAAAAAGTTACATTCTTTAATAATTTAAAGTCTTCCATAACTTGTCCTCAAGTTATGGAACTTGAAGAGTTTTTGGATTAAAACTACTTTAAACACATAAGTTATGGAATTAATTAGTTTTGAATAGTTTCAAAACTTGCCCTCAAGTTTTGGAATTTGAAAAGTTTTCACTTATGAATACTTTAATTCCATGTTAGCCCTTAGAATTTTAAAAGTTAAAATTCAACCCTTATACTTTATAATATTATAAGTTAATAATATATATATATATATATATATATATGTATATGAGTAAAGTCAGTCTTACCGTTAGTAGGCCTCATTCACGAAGCCGGTCTATAAGGGGGTATAAGGTTATTGCCTATAAAATGGTAGTTTAATGGGTGTCCACTCTCATCCACCGCTTCCTTGACCGGTGGAGGGTCGTTAGCCGAACGGGTTGGACAAAGACTATAAATTCTCCATTCATTAAAAGTATTAATGATAAATACTAAGTAGATAAACCTTTTATAAATACCCAATCTTAGTTACTTAGGAAAATGTGAATAAGGTGCTAATCCATGAAATTACACTTTGCACTTTGTTTAAGTCGGTTAGTGGAGCGTGTGTGGTTAACCAACACACTAACTCGTATTTAACAAGGTAGGAAAAGGGTAACTTAATGTTTATCATAGTATCTATGGAGCGTGTGTGGTTAACCGGCACATTGATTGAGGGGTAAACAGTTAAGGGTACCAAGTAATTTGCATGGTTACTTCACACCTTGTTTTGTGATCCTCGGCATCCCAGTCACAAAAACCTGAAGGGCACACTCGATATTGAAACATGCCATTCAACAGTTCAATGAATCTCAAAAGATCTAGGAGTTTCAAAACCAATTAAAACCTAATAATACATTTCGTTTATCTTGGTGGAAATTGGTGAATCGTCATTCACCTACCTTCAAATATTTTATAGCTTGGATTACGGCATACCTCTTCTAAGTTATAAAATAGTTTGTTGGGTCCTAGCCTTAATATTTCATATTGGGTGTCGTATTAAGGACTTTAGATCAACTATCTTGAATATCTACCAAAAGATGTCTGGTTTAGACATTTATGATCTTCCCAAAACTCTTGAAACAAGCTTTCCTAAATTAAGATGATGTCCCATGGGAATCATACCTCTTTCACCTCCTCCAATTATTCTCCCCAACCCACAAGTTCAAGGTCACTCAAGCCCTATTGGCAAGGCAAGGTCTAGGTGTGATCACATTTTGGAGATGTAGTCACATATTGACAAGCCAGGAGAGTTGGGTGTCAAAGTCTTGAGAAAGTTGGTGGTTCAATCACTTTCTAAGTCACATAGTGAGCTCCTTTGGGACTCCTATGAACCAGACTATGACAAGACCCTTAATGATCTTATCTATTTACTAAGATCAACTTCCTAAAACTTTATGGACATTGACTATGATGACATTGGATATCCAGTAAAGCTCACTCTTCCCAATGGAAAGGGATCGGCCATAGTCAACTGGGTTGACCAAATGTGTAACATCCCGGAATATCCAGAGTAAATTTGAAGGGCTAAAAGAGTAAATTGGGAAGGGGAACTCGGCGAGTCCATAGGTGGACTCGGCGAGTAGGGTTGTGACTTTGGTCGCGTGTAAAGTGGCCGACTCAGCGAGTCAGCGGATGGACTCGGCGAGTAGGCGCTGAGTGGAGAAAACCCTAAATTCGGAGGATGAGCCCTATATAAAGAACATAACATCCTTTCCCCCAGCCTCTCTACTCTCTCTTAAGTCCAGAAACCCTAGTTGTCATGTGTGAGAGGATCAAAGTGCAATTGGAGGCTTGAAGAAGTGATTGTTGAGGAAATCTTGAAGGTTAGGAGGCTTGGAGCAAGGGGCTTTGCTTAGATTCGGGTTTCATTGCTGTTGGGGCTTCCTTTTGAGGTATTATCTCGTTCTTGGGCTGTTATTCATATAGATGCATCATTTTGGGGTTTATGGGGAAACATATCTTGTGATGTATTGGAGTTTAGAGGTTAGATCTGAGGTTGCTACCTCAGATCTGGAATGGAAAAGGGTTAGAATGCATAAAAGTCCCTGTTTATGAGTGATTGAAGGAGCTATCTTGTCCCAAACCCAAACCCTAGAGTGAAAATGCCTATATCTCCTTGGATTCACGTAGAGTTTTCCACTTTACGTGATGGATGGCCTTAGGAATGGTAGATCTATGGTTTGGATCATCTGCATGGCTTGGAAAGCCTCGGTATGGATTCAGACCCGGTGGTACTTGGCGAGTCACATGGGTGGACTCGGCAAGTTGCTTGAAGATAGGCTGGAACTCGGCGAGTTGGATGAAGATGGCCTGGAACTCGGCGAGTTGGAAGAACAACTCGGCGAGTAAGTTGAAGATAGCCTTAGACTCGACGAGTCTGTTTTTGGACTCGGCGAGTCTTGTCGAAGAGTCCCAATCTTTTCTGGTTGAGCCGAGAATCGGTGAGTCAAGGGATAACTAGGTGAATGATGTGTGAGTGGACTCAGAGTTGTTGGGCTCGGCGAGTCTCGGGGTGACTCGGCGAGTTGAGTCGCGAATTGGGGATTTTCTGAGCATGGGGACTCGACGAGTCATCGGGTTGACTCGGCGAGTAGAGTCAGTCAGGGGTTGACTTTTACTTTGACCAAGGGTTGACCAATGTTTTACAGGGGCATTTTGGTAATTGTTGGATATTGTTTTGAGTTCAGTACCTTGGTGGTTGTCTAGTGGTGGAGATCGTATCAGTGATCGGAGCAGCTTGGATTATCTGTTCAGTCGGCAGTTTCGAGGTGAGTTATCCTCACATCCTCACTATATCAACAGGGTCTAAGGCACCAAGGCCGGCCCTTTATCGGATTGAGATCCGGGTATTTTTTGTATGTTATTGCTTTGATATGTTGCATCCTGGTAGCTAGGATGGTATATGTTAGAGACCTGGTTGAGATCAGTATCTTGAGATGTAGGGTGATGCTATGCTCATGACCGGTTAGGTCGGTATCCTGGTTAGGATGATGGTATGTTATGTGATCTGTTTAATCGGATTGTTGACTATGAATTGTTATATGCTTGTATGTTTATGTGCACATGGTTGTTTGGATTGGAGTTGGGTTGAGGCGGGCCCTGCTTTGTGCTGTAGGCCAAGATACCCAGGGCGGACCGGTTGTGCCGAAGGCCCAGGGAGCGGTCCGGATAGGCTGTAGGCCCCAAGAGGGCACACCAGACGTGCCGAGGCTCTGAGAGTGGACCAGGCCGACTGAAGGCCCGGCGCGGGCGGACCAGTCATACTGTAGACTCAGAGAGTGGACCGGGTGGATTGAAGGCCTGGTGCGGGTGGACCAATCACACTGTAGACTCAGAGAGTCGACCGGGTGGATTGTAGGCCCGGTGCGCACGGACCAATCACATTGTAGACTCGATGTATATGGCTAGACTCGGAGGGTGGACCAGGTGGACTGTTGGCCAGTGCGGCGGACCAGTCACACAGTAGACCCGAAGTGCATGGCTGTTATGTGATCGGATATGATATGGCATGCTATGCGTGTATGGTATATGTGGTTGGTATTTTGGGGATATCTCACTAAGCCTTCGGGCTTACAGTTGTGGTTTAATGTTTTTCAGGTTCTTCAGGAGACCGTGGCAAGGCAAAGGCGTGATCGTACCGCTCCTCATGTTTATGTTGTGATGAGATTCTGGGAATACTTTAATTTAACTGTAATGAAAACCTTTTCGTAATAAATTAATGAAATCGGGGTGTTTTTGAAAAGTTTAAATTGGTTGGAATTTTTAGAGTGTTACAAGTTGGTATCAGAGCCTTGGTTTGAGTGAATTGGAGGAACACTCGTGTGACTCCAGTCTCAAATAGAGGAGAGTTTTCAAAAGGGAATTTAAAATGGTTTTCAAAATGAGTAAAGGAGGACGTGGAGGTACGATCAGCCGAAGCCAGTAGGTAACCCCAAAATACCATACATGATATTTGTTTTTGAGCTTTGTTAGAACAACATGCTAGTGCTAGGCTAGGGATCTTCAGGATTTCATGATAATGCTGCCTGATTGGTGATGCCTGTAGCCTACGGTTTCCTTGTAGGAGATTTCCAGTGTTCCTCTAGTGGTGAGGGTTGAGCGCTTGTTTGTATGTTTCTCTAGGGCGTTGTGGTAGTACTTCATACAAATATGGGTCGGTGTGGAAGGTAGTATGGGCCCGTACTACTGAAAGAACAGGACCCATACGTGTATCAGGGAAACGATGACGTCTAGTGTGGGGTTAAGAGTTGGTTCCTGGGTTAGTGGGAAGTGTCTGAGATTTTCTGGTGTTATTTCAGTATGGAGATTCCGAGACATGCTGGGAGTGGATCCGGATCAGGATCGGGAGCAGGAGAGGTAGTTTTGGGCGGGTCAGTACCGCTCGAGGTTATTGGTCAGATGAGCACGTGCGAGTTGGATGCGAGGATTCGTGAGATCCTGCATGATGAGGTTGCTGCGTTGTTCCGGGCCGAGTTGTCGAAACTGTTTGGGTCGATCAAGATCGCCATGGTTGAGTATTTTGATGAGCGCTATGCAGCTCTCACAGAGACGGCTGCCGCGGCGGCTACAACGGCTGTAGCAGCGGCAAGGGGAGGAGCTGGTCGGGGTTTTCAGTATTGGGACTTCGATAATACGAAGCCTCCCACCTTTGATGGAGTTCAGGACCCGATTGTTGCTATGAGATGGTTATCGGATGTGGAGGGGTGTTTTTTCACGTGTTCATGCCCTGCTGATCAGAGGGTGAGGTGTGCTCTGAACCTGTTGAGGCTCGGGGCGAAGGATTGGTGGAGATTGACCATGGGGTCGTATTCGGATGCGCAAAGGGCTGCAGTTTCATGGGATCAGTTTAGAGAGATGTTCAACACTTGTTATCTTCCGCGAGTTGAGAGAGAGAGAGATTGGCTCAGGAGTTCCTTGAGCTGAAGCAGGGTTCGGAGTCGGTGACTGAGATCACCAGGATGTTCACTGAGAGGGCGATGTTCTGCTCTGATTTGGCTTCGGAGCAGGCTCAGATGTCTCGATATCTGAGCATGCTCAAGAGGGATATCAGACAGTTTGTGTCTACGCAGAGGTGCGAGACTTTGTTGGAGTTGCAGGAGGTCGCCAGGCGGCGTGAGTTAGAGATTGAGTTGCAGTTGCGTGAGCTGAGGCAGGCTCCGGTGCAGTCGCAGCCGGCGCCAAAACGGTCCAAGACCGTTGATTCTAGAGTGGGAAACCTGAGTAGCCACACTTGTGGGAAGTGTGGGAGGATCCACACCGGAGTTTGTAGGTCCGGTGTTGCATGCCACAAGTGCGGAAAGGAGGGGCACTATGCGAGGGATTGTCGGCAGTCAGCGCCGGTTCGGGATTTGAGGATTTGTTATCATTGTCATCAAGTTGGACATTTGAGGGTCAACTGTCCACAGCTCGTTGCAGGACCGGTGCAGGCTCCAGCACCGGCCACTTTGAGGATCACGGGTGGAGGTCAGGGTGGAGCGGAGCCCCCAAGGGCTCAGGGTCGTGCTTTTCAACTGACAACAGAGGAGGTCAGAGCAGTGCCGGAGGCAGTCACGGATATGTTTCCTTCTTGATGTCTTGATTATCTTGTGGTTATTTTGGAGTATTGTTTATCTGCTAGTCTTATTGTGTGGTTTTCAGTGTGGTATTTGTTGTTCTTTGAGGGTTATGGTTTGGTTATGGATCAGTGTTGGAAATTTCGTTGGTTATCATTCATGAGGGTTATTAGTGGAAATTTGGCGTTGGTCGGAATGCCTGGTAGCATCTGCTTTCTGAGGAGTGGTTCGCTGCAGATTGAGTTTCTTTCGAGCGGGATGATCGGTGTGGAAATGTGATTTTTGTGAAGGTTGCTAGTGCTAGTGGGAATCAGTCCGCGTGTAAGTGTTGGTTTTGTGCAGGGTTGTTTTGGGAGGTCGGTGATAGCAACCGGTGGTTGATAGTCAGTGCCCTACGTGGGGGAGAATTGGAAAATTCTCCGGAAGATCGATGAGTATGTGAGATTGTTGAGCTGTCTGGGATTCAGCAGTGTTCTGTCAGCCAAGAGCGTAGGCTGGTATGAGTAAGTGGCAGGCATGCGGGGTCGGGATACAGACCTAGGGCATTTGATTGTGGAAGGCCTGGGATCGGTTCGGGATCAAGTAGGTATGATAGAGATAGAGTTCGGAACCCCTAGAGGGCTAGAACAGTATGCGCGGGAGGATTTCTTGGAGAGATAGTTCGGAATGATGAATGTTAGTTGAGCGGTCCGGATAGACTGAAGGCTGGTAGGCGTACCAGTCCGGCCGAAGGCTCGGAGAATGGTCCAGCCAGACTGAAGGCACTCGAGGGCGGTCCGGATTGGCTGAAGGTTTTGAGAGTGGTCCAGATTAGCTGAAGGCCTGTTAAGGCGGTCCATCATGCTGAAGACTCTGCGGGTATTGTTAGATCAGTTCGAGGATGTGTATGTTGCAGTGTGATAGCATTAGAAGGTCTGGCCCCGGGTATTGATTTTGATCAGTGAAGATAGTGCGTGGACTCAAGAGTCCTGGCGAGCAGATTCAGAGCATGTGTGTTGCATGGATAGCAGTTATGCTATAAAGGAGTGGTGTAGCGTGGGGCGAGCACCGTGGCACTTGTCATAGTGACAAGGCGGCCAAGTGGATTTCCCTGGTAAAGGAAAGAGAGAGGAGTGTAGCTCCGAGAGGGAGTGCAAATTCACGGAAGTGAAAGCAGCAGCGCAGAGTTATGTTTGGAGTAATCCAAGTATGGTCATTGAGCAGCGTGTTTGCGGCAGTGGAATGGAATCACATCCGGTTTGGGATGTCTTCTGAGGTCGCGGAAGGAATTCCGCGGGTGTAGAGCCAAGAGGGCTCAGAAGGGATGCAGGGAGGGAGTCTTGGGCTCTCAGTGTGATTCTGATCAGGGAATTGTGTATGTAGTAGTGGTTCATCCTGGGGGATGTTTGGATATGTCGTCAGTGTAACGGGTTTTCCCAACCCGAGGGTGCTAGAGCTAGTTCAACATGTGTATGTGATTCCAAGAGGAGAACTCATGGGAGTTGCCCTGAATAATGTGTCTTTCTGTCAGTGGAATGGGTAGAGTTGGACTCGAATCGGGAATCCGGTGGTGCATGGTTATTTCTAGCTCACATGGGTCGCGTGATGGTTGCGATTTGGAGCAGTGTTGCATCATGAATAGTACTCAGTTGTTAAGTGGGGTTATCAGAGGGTGAAGCCGGTGGCTGGCTTGAGACGGTGGTCAGGACACCGTAAGAAATGAGAAAATGAGTTCAAGTTTCGATGATTGTGCCTTGAGGAACATGGTCTGGTTAATGCCAAGTGGCGCGTTGCGGGAGTATTTCTAGAGTTGACTTGCCGCAGGCTTCGAGGGCGAAGCCTAATTTAAGTGGGGGAGAATTGTAACATTCCGGAATATCTAGAGTAAAGTTGAAGGGCTAAAATAGTAAATTGGGAAGGGGAACTCGGTAAGTCCATGGGTGGACTCGGCGAGTAGGGTCGCGACTTTGGTCGCGTGTAAAGTGGCCGACTCGGCGAGTCAGCGGATGGACTCGGCGAGTAGGCACTGAGTGGAGAAAACCCTAAGTCCGGAGGATGAGCCCTATATAAAGAACATAACATCCTTTCCCCCAGCCTCTTTACTCTCTCTTAAGTCCAGAAACCCTAGTTGTCATGTGTGAGAGGATCAAAGTGCATTTGGAGGCTTGAAGAAGTGATTGTTGAGGAAATCTTCAAGGTTAGGAGGCTTGGAGCAAGGGGCTTTGCTTAGATTCAGGTTTCATTGCTGTTGGGGCTTCCTTTTGAGGTATTATCTCGTTCTTGGGCTGTTATTCATATAGATACATCATTTTGGGGTTTATGGGTAAACATATCTTGTGATGTATTGGAGTTTAGAGGTTAGATATGAGGTTGCTACCTCAAATCTGGAATGGAAAAGGGTTAGAATGCATAAAAGTCCCTGTTTATGAGTGATTGAAGGAGCTATCTTGTCCCAAACCCAAACCCTAGAGTGAAAATGCCTAGATCTCCTTGGACTCACGTAAAGTTTGCCACTTTACGTGATGGATGGCCTTAGGAAAGGTAGATCTATGGTTTGGATCATCTGCATGGCTTCCAAAGCCTCGGTATGGATTCAGACCCAATGGTACTCGGCGAGTCACATGGGTGGACTCGGCGAGTTGCTTGAAGATAGGCTGGAACTTGGCGAGTTGGATGAAGATGGCCTAGAACTCGGCGAGTTGGAAGAACAACTCGGCGAGTAAGTTGAAGATAGCCTTAGACTCGACGAGTCTGTTCTTGGACTCGGCGAGTCTTGTCGAAGAGTCCCAATCTTGTCTGGTTGAGCCGAGAATCGGTGAGTCAAGGGATAACTCGGTGAATTGTGTGTGAGTGGACTCAGAGTTGTTGGGCTCGGCGAGTCTCGGGGTGACTCGGCGAGTTGAGTCACAGATTGGGGAATTTCTGAGCATGAGGACTCGGCAAGTCATCGGGTTGACTCGGCGAGTAGAGTCAGTCAGGGGTTGACTTTGATTTTGACCAAGGGTTGACCAGTGATTTCCAGGGTCATTTTGGTAATTGTTGGATATTGTTTTGAGTTCAGTACCTTGGTGGTTGTCCAGTGGTGGAGATCGTATCAGTGATCGGAGCAGCTTGGATTATCTGTTCAGTCGGCAGTTTCGAGGTGAGTTATCCTCACTATATCAACAGGGTCTAAGGCACCAACGCCGGCCCTTTATCGGATTGAGATCCGGGTATTTGTTGTATGCTATTTCTTTGATATGTTGCATCTTGGTAGCTAGGATGGTATATGTTAGAGACCTGGTTGAGATCAGTATCCTGAGATGTAGGGTGATGCTATGCTAGTGACCGGTTAGGTCGGTATCCTGGTTAGGATGATGGTATGTTATGTGATCTGTTTGATCGGCTTGTGATGAGATTCTGGGAATACTTTAATTTAACTGTAATAAAAACCTTTTTGTAATAAATTAATGAAATCGGGGTGTTTTTGAAAAGTTTAAATTGGTTGGAATTTTTAGAGTGTTACAAAATAGTAAAGAGAAAAGCTAAGTTTGTGATAGTCCCGTGTACCACTACCAAAGGGTCCATATGTTTATATAGCCAAAGGAAGGGGCATTGGTTACGATGCGGCCAAATTTACCTAAGGATGTTAAAGTCAATAAGTTTGACTCTACTTCAGGTAAAGTCCACTATCTAACTCTGCTAAGTATCTATTCTGAGATTCTTGTTACATGATGTGACTGGGTCACATGTTGATGTTTTAAGAATCAAAGGAAAGTGAAGAAACATAAAGTAAGAATATGTTGAATCTGGTCGCGTAGATGGATTTCTATCGCGTAGTTTGAAGATTGGATTCTTGAGTTACTTCTAAAGAGTTATGATATATTGCTTAGGAATAGATATCAACAAGTTTTCATGTGCTTTTGCACTGTAAGGATAGTTTTTCCGCAAAGTTTTAAAATAAAAGGAAAAATATTGATTTTATTTATTTTAAAATATCCTTACAATGGCATTTGTGAAAAGTTTTGTTGCTTATAAGATTCCATTAAGAGCAAGAGTGGAAATATGAATTTGATTCTTTCATTTGTGGTAGTGCCTAAATTTACCAAATAAGGAAAGATTCTCGTCACCCAAATTTCAGTTGGATAGAAACTTGGAATCATGCAAGGTGAATAGCATGATGAATGAGAACTTTCAAGTATTGGAAAAATTAAGACTATTTACTTGTTCACATGGATGTGTGAGTCATGTAAACGACTAAGGGATCGAGTACACATTCTTGTACACTGGTCAAGTCCAACACAAAAGATCGATAAGATTATTCGTCATAATTTACTAAAGCTCGGTAAATATGGTTATACTTACAAGCTTAAGTGTAATTCTGAGACATTGGAAAAGGTTCCAATGTAAGGCAGAGCGGATAAGAAGAATCAACTTAGGTAGAAAGATAAAAGTTTCTCAAATCTGAAAAGATGGGAGAGTACTTTAGTATTAGTTTTGTGATCATCTTAATGATTAAGAAACCATAGCACAATTAGTTCTCTAAAGAAATCTTAGTGCATTCTTATGATTAAGAAGAGGAACTTGAATTGTTGAAATGGTTAAATCAAGAAGATGAGTCATACTTCGTTCCAATACAAGTCTTAGAGTCATACTCCAAGATTGTAATTTGAGTGACATATCTTAAAGAAGGTTTAAAACACTTGTCAAATGTAAGAGTAAAAGTTTTCTACTCTTGGACATTTGAAATTGGTAAGTTGTGATGTTTTCGATAAAACAAAGACCAACTAAGGCCAATTGTGTAAAGTGTTTGTCTTTATTAGAATCCACACTATCTCTTTAATATTTGACAAGGGAGTCTTATATGTCAAGAGGACAGTGGGAGTCCTAACGGTCTAGAAAGCCTCAAGCACTAATTAAGAATAAAACCTAAAGTTCTTTACTAACACACGACATGAGGTTTATAACCTATCGTGTTGATATATTCTATGCCCATTCCAATTAAAGTTGGCTTTTCATATGAGTTCTTAGAGTTCTCAATTGGTTGCATAACAACTTGGAAGCAATGGCAGGCCCTTGAGCTGCCAGATGGCAAGAAATTGATATGGAGTTCAGTCCATATGAGTTTGGATTGGTCATTACCCTTGTCTTGTGACTATGGTTTTGACAATTCACATGGATAAGAACACATACACCAGTAAATCTAAGGGTCATAAGGTTTCTCTCCGATTCATGAAAATGATGGTGAGGAAACACTTTCACTAAGTAGATTTTTAGCTAGATAGCAATTGTAATATTTGCATTCTCAAAGTCGTTAGTGGAGCGTGTGTGGTTTACCGGCACACTAACCTGGACGTGTGAGAAGTGGCAAAAAGGTCTAACCATTATGATTACGACATCCCTCTTCATAATTGTGTTAGACACACAAGTGTGCTATCTAAGGCAAGGTGTATGATTTTTATAAAGTTTTAGCAAAGCAATCTAGTATCAGAAATCTGAACATTGGTAAGAAAGTCAGCTAATTTCTGTGTACATGTCAAAGCTAGTGGGACATGTCAGTGGGAACATGATAATTATGATAAAGGTTGCAAGTTAGCAATGTTAATTATAGAAAAAAAAGGTTTCAATTGGGAAAAAGTTGTTTTGCTATAAGTAAGGGAGAGGAAATTATATTTCATCTCAAATCTAAAAGCTTAGATTGAGGTTTTAATCGTATTTAGTCAAGAATATATATGAATGTTATGTTGGAATGGCTCAACATAAGAAAATTCTATATATGGGTCCATTATTTGCGTTCTACAATTCGATTATGATTACGACATCCCTTTTCATATTCTGAATTATGTGAACTTGGCGAATAGAAATGGAAATATTATAGCAAAAGTGATAGTCAAAATGGAATATGGAAATGCTTCAAAGTTAGAAAGTATTCAATCTGTAAGATTAGGAAACTTAATGCAAGAAGGGTGTTTCCAAGGAGTTGATCTCCTTTGGAATACTCTGTAATGATTGTTGCCAAGTCTTTGTGAATTTGTGCATAATCATTACAAGAGGATCAATGCATATAAGTTTAGAATCTAACAGATTTCAGTAAATGGCATGAATTTGGAATTCTTGCAATTGCAGTAAGGAATTGGGACTGTGATATAAGAATCATTGGAGTTATGTTAAATCGATCGAGTTCACAAAGTAAGGATCATAGACAAACATAGAGTGCATACTTGGTGTATGGCAAAGCTATTGTTTAAGAAAAACATAGTGTACATGCTTGGAGCATGGGACAACTAGTGTTTTTAATTCAAGTATAAAGTTGATAAAACTGAAACAATGAATAAAGAGTAATCAGTATGTTGATAAACAAAAGTGTTTATTTATATTCATAGGGTTTGATACCATATTAGATTCAATTATTCTTCTGTTTCATTTTGCATGTTTTGACTTCCAGAATAAACTAGGTTATTCTTCCGGAATGACTAAGTTATTCGAACCATCCACAGTCGGTCATATGTTGGAAGTAGATACGAATCAAGACTGTCATGGGTTGGCTTGTAGAGGTCTAAGATGTTGGACAAAGGGCTACAACGCTCGTGAGTGCTCATAAGTTCTGAGTATTGGATTCAACCCGCGCTCATTGGAATCATTTCATGGATTTTATCACAAGTGATCATGAGACAATAATATCTTATATTCTTCAAACCTAGAGATATGAGTTGTTAGTATGAGTTGGTTGTACATTGATTGCATGAAAACGCATTTGGTAACTCGGTGTTATAAAACGTGCCTTTTTGTATGATTCAACAAGTAGTAGAACAAGCCATATGAGTCAAAGTTTATCCATTCCTTTTACCCTCGGGATAAAAGTGATATCTGTGGGCCCCTCGATGATTTGATGATGACACATGTGAGTGCTTGGCCAAGCCAGGACTGATTTGATTTCTTCAATCAGTCAGTCATCGTGAATCGGATATCGGGAAACAACAAATGGACTAAGAGAATGATTATAATCCATGTATCAGTCCATATGATATCTAGAATGGAGGAATATATGATCCCTTATCTAATGGACAAGTTCATTGACAAAGATCAGAGTTGGACAACGGCTTTAAGAGCTACGATTGCCAGTTAGGTTTTGAAGTCATACTCAATAATAGTTTTAGAATTATCCAAGTGGGAGACTGTTGGATTAATGTCTATGTCCATAACTATATTTGGTATGTACTTGACCCGACCCGGCATGGCCCATTTGGGTTGCACTTCACCGACACAATTTATATGGATAGTCTTTTGAGAATAGTATATTTATGATTAATATTAATATATTATAAGTTCTAATATATTAATATGGAATCATATTATTTAATTAGTATTGATCAAAAATTAATTTATAATTAATTAAGTGATCAAAATGAACTAATTAAATATGGACTCTTATATATATATATATATATATATATATAAATATTGGAATGGGCCAAGTTCATTTAGGTTGGGCTAAGCTTTCATGGATAGTCCATGGAGTGTTTAACCCATGGATCAGATGAAATGAAAGGTCATGGGTTTAACCCTAGTCTCCATACTATATAAAGATGTCATCGGTTGGTGAAATTGGCACTAGTGTGGGTACACTAAGAAGGGCTAGCCGATTTCACTAGAGGGAACCAAGTATCCATATTCTCTAAAGTCTTCCAAGGTGTTTTGGTGATTTGTGATTCCAATTGAGGCTTCCACACTATTGGGGCTAAGCTCTTAAAGCTTGAAGACATCAAGCAACATCAAAGGTATGTCATCTAACTAGTACTTTGTAGTATAAGAGCTTCATAATACGCTAGTTAGGATTAAAGCCTTGGAAAGTTCTTATTTGCATGTATAATAGAGAAAACATAGATCCAAGGTTTATAGGGTTGCATGTACACCATAGGAGTGTTAGAATGCTCAAAACCCAACAACATGCTCCATCGATACTATGATAAACATTAAGTTACCCTTTGCCTACCTTGTTAAATACGAGTTAGTGTGCCGATTAACCACACACGCTCCATTAACCGACTTAAACAAAGTGCAAAGTGTAATTTCATGCATTAAAACCTTACTCACATTTTCCTAAGTAGCTAAGATTGGGTATTACGAAGAGTTTAGTTACTTAGTATTTATCATTAATAATTTTAATGAAGGGAGAATTACGGTCCTGTCAAACCCGTTCGGCTAACGACCCTCCACCGGTCAAGGAAGTGGGTGAGAGTGGAGACCCATTAAGCTGTCATTTTATAGGCAGTAACCTTATACCCCCCCCCCCTATAGACCGGCTTCGTGAATGAGGCCTACTAACGGTAAGACTGACTTTACTCTTATACATATATATAATTTATTAACATATAATATTATAAAGTATAAGGGTTGAATTTTAACTTTTAAGATTCTAAGGGCTAACTTGGAATTAAAGTATTCATAAGTGAAAACTTTTCAAATTCCAAAACTTGAGGGCAAGTTTTGAAACTATTCAAAACTAGTTAATTCCATAACTTATGTGTTTAAAGTAGTTTTAATCCAAAAACTCTTCAAGTTCCATAACTTGAGGACAAGTTATGGAAGACTTTAAACTAATAAAAGAATTAACTTATCTTTATTTTATAACTTATGGAATTAATTAAGGTTACACTTTTTTTTTATTATTATTATTTAATGAAGAGACTCTTGGTCCTCCATAACTTGAGGACAAGTTATGGAGTCATAAAACCATTTAATTAGAACTAGACTCTTCATTTTGTAACCTTTGCCAACTTTTATGAGTTTAATGAAACTTAAATGTGACTTTTTGTATAACTTGAGGACAAGTTACAAAAACACATTTGAGAATCAACTCTTAGATTAATTTGGATTGAAAACAACTATTTCACTCAACTTTTCTATTAATCTAAGCAACTCATAAGAACAAGATAATTCAAATCAAACTTTTTCTTGTAATTACTCTAAACCTTAAACTAATAGAAAACATGAATCTATTGACAATTATCTTTGAAATTGGATTAGCATGAACATTGCCACATCAAAAGCAGGTTTATAAGTCCAAAAACATCTTAGGGTAATGTTCCTAGTCCAATTCCAGCCAAAAAAGTCGAATATATGTTTTCTGGGGGTCGAACTCGTCGAGTTCACAAACCAACTTGGCGAGTTGGATGCATTTTGCTTTGGACTCGGCGAGTCCATCCATGGACTCGGCGAGTCTGCTGGGCAGACAACATCAAAACTCGATTTTTCAGCTACTTTTGCAAGTATAACAAGAAAACAAGAAAACAAGCCTAGGCTCTGATATGACTGTTGGGTTTTGAGCATTCTAACACTCCTAAGTGTACATGCAACCCTAAATACCTGGGATCTATGTTTTCACTATTATACATGCAAATATGAACATCCAAGGTATTATCCTAATCTAAGCTATAAAACAATTAATATAACAAGATAGAATACATACCTCTTTGATGTAGAATGTCTTCATGAAGCTTGAGTGCCTAGTGCCCCAAGTGTGACACCTCAAATGGTTCACACAACATCATATGCTTTTGGAATAACCTTGAGAGAAAATGTAGAACACTTGAAATCGGCTAGCCCTTCTCTATCTTACATAGTGGCCAATTTTTCCAAGAGTATGATCTTTATATAGTGTTACAATTAGGGTAAACCCTAATTGTCATGACTTTCCATTTCCTTGGATCCATGGGTTCAAATACACCATGGAGCATCCTATGGGTTTTAGCCCACTATACAAGTATGGATGAATTATACAATCAACCCATATATTTAATTAGTCTTCTATTGATCACTTAATTAATCCTAGATTAATTCTTGATCAATACTAGTTAAATAATCCTATTAATATATTAGAACATATAATATATTAATAATCCTTAAGTGTTATTTCTCTCATTATAGTGTATCCAAACGCATGATGCCATGCAACCCAAATGGACCATGACGGGTCGGGTCAAGTCTTACCAATTATAGTTATGGACTTAGACATTAATCCAACACCTTCGACTTGGGTAGTTTGGTCACAAAATCCATGGTAATCCTTTCCCATTTCCACTCGAGAATTACTGGCTGCTGTGGTAATCCAAAGGGCTTCTGATATTCCACTTTTACTTTAGCGCAAGTGAGGCACTTGCTCACATAAGTGTCAATCTCTGCCTTCATACTTGGCCACCAATAATGTTGCTTAACATCTAAGTACATTTTTTCTGAACTCGGATGGATGGAGTATCACGTCTTGTAAGCCTCATTCACAACTACCTCTCTGAATCCCCCAAGTTTAGGGACCCATATGCAGTTCATGTAGTACTATGCTCCATCTTCCTTTACCTCCAAGTTCTTCTCCATTCCACGTAGTGCTTCACTTGTCTTGTTTTCCGCCTTCATGGCATGTGACTGGGTCGTTCTGATTTGCGATGTCAGGTGGGATTGGATGGTTATCGACGGAGTTTTCACACGACGACTTGAGTATTCTTTCCGACACAAGGCATCGGCTACTACGTTAGCCTTGCCTGGATGATACTTGATTTCGCACTCGTAGTCAATTAGTAGTTCGACCCATCTTCGTTGCCTCATGTTTAGCTCCTTTTGATTCAAGATGTGCTGAAGACTCTTGTGGTCAGTGAAGAGAGTGCACTTGGTACCGTATAGGTAGTGTCTCCAAATCTTCAGGGCGAAAACCACAGCTCCCGGATCTAGATCGTGGGTCGTATAATTCACTTCATGCGTCTTTAGCTGCCGAGACGCGAAGATATCACCTTTCCATGCTGCATGAGTACACAGCCTAAACCCTGATTTGACGCATCGCAGTAGACTATAAAGTCATCCGTTCCTTCGGGTAGCGACAGCACTGGCGCACTGCAGAGTGCTTGCTTCAGAGATCGAAATGCAGCTTCCTGCCTATCCTTCCATATGAAGGGTACGCCCTTTTGCATAAGCATAGTAAGCGGTTTGGCCGTCCTAGAGAAGTTCTGGATGAATCTCCTGTAATAGCCTGCGAGACTAGAAACTAGCGAATTTCTGTGGGTGTTGTTGGGATTGACCATTCATCGATAGCTTGGATTTTTGAAGGATCCACATGAATTCCTTCCTGACTAACAACATGTCCCAAAAAGTTCATGCTTCGGAGCCAAAACTCACACTTGGAGAGTTTTGCGTATAACCTTTCGGTTCGCAGGGTTTCCGGGATTTGTCGAAGATGTTGGCCATGTTCTTCTGCACTTCGGGATTATACTAGGATATCATCGATGAAAACGATTACGAAATTATCAAGAAAAGGTCGGCAAATTCGATTCATTAGGTCCATGAATGCGGCAGGAGCATTTCTTAGACCGAAGGGCATTATGACGAATTCATAATGTCTGTAACGAGTTCGGAAAGCGGTTTTTGGAATATCCTCCTCCCGGACCTTGAGTTGGTGGTATCCAGACCGCAGATCTATCTTTGAGAAGTGACTAGCTCCTTAGAGTTGGTCGAATAGGTCGTTGATTCGTGGAAGTGGATATCGGTTTTTGACAGTAAGTTTCTTAAGTTCTCTATAGTCGATACATATCCTGAATGTACCGTCTTTCTTCTTGACAAAGAGAACTGGAGCTCCCCAAGGTGATAAACTAGGTCGGATGAATCCTTTATCCAAACAACTCTTGCATCTCCGTAGGAGCCAATCTATAAGGCGATTTGGCGATAGGGGTAGGTCCTGGTACAAGGTCGATTCGAAACTCGACTTGTCTTCCTAGGGGTATCCCCGGAAGATCATCAGGAAAGACATCTGGGAATTCGCAAGCTACTGGAATGTTTTGAATGTTGACCTCTTTCTTGGATTTGTATACTATGTGAGCTAGGAATGTTAAGTCCTTCCTTCGTAGGTGCTTCTGCACCTTAATGCACGAGATAAGACGAAGGTTCGTGCTGGGTTTGTCTCCGTAAATAACTAGGGTTTCGTGGTTTGGGAGATGAAGGCGAACGACCTTCTCATGAGACATAATTTCAGCATGGTGGGGGCTTAAACAATCCATGCCAATAATCACATCAAAACTCCTAATGGAAACAGGCATTATGTTTATTTGAAAGACATGGTGATTTAAGGCTAGGGTACATCCGATATAGATTTCCCCAGTGGATTCTGTCTTCCCATTAGCCATTTCCACCGTGAAGGTTTCATGAAGCTTCTGGGGTTGTTGATTTAACAAGTGTTTGAATTTATTTCTCACAAAACTCCGTTCTGCTCCAGTGTCAAATAGGATGCATGTATAAGTGTCGTTTAGGAGAAACGTACCAGTAACAATAGTGGAATCCTGAACCGCTTCTCCCTGACCCATTGCTAGCACCCTCCCTGTTCCTGCGTTCCCAGAGTTGTTGGTGTTGGGGCAATTCCGATGGATATGCCCTGTCCTTCCACATCCGGAGCAAGTGGGGCTTGATCCAGTGTTGTTGTTGCTGTTGTTGTTGTTGTTGTTGATGTTGTTGTTGTTGTTGTTGATGTTGTTGTTGTTGCGGTTGCCATTGTTGTTGTTGTTTCCTTGTGGTTGATTCTGGGGAGGATAGGTCCTGCAATACTTTGCAGTGTGACACTTCCGATTGCAACTGGTGCAATGCATTTCCCTGCAGTCGCCGTTATGGTGGTAGTAGAACTTGTTGCACTTTGGGAGATTCCCAGAATACTGCCTAGGAGCACTTGGATTAGCTGCAGCTGGAGCATGTGGTGTGAAGGGTACTTGAGGGGTTTCGGCGTTGACCGTCACTGTTTGTTGCTTCTTTGCCGATTCCGAGCCTTGTCGCCCTTTCCTCTTGTTGTTCTTCCCTTTCTTGTTGTCATCCTCTTTCTTGCCCTCAACTTTCGCTGGCTTCCGGCTGTTTTTGTTGTTGTGGTCGTACAACTTCTTGGCCAACCTCTTGTCACTGTCGAACGTTTCAGGTTTTGCAGCGATCACATTTCTTTGAATCGGGGAGGTCAATCCCCAAATGAATCGTTCGATTTTCTTTCCTTCAGACGAAATCATGCCAGGGCACCATAATGACAGCTCGCTAAACTTTTATATGTATGCATCTATATCAGAGTTTCGGGCGGTGAGATCCCTCAGCTCTTGCTCCATCTTTTGGATTTCGCCACGAAGGCAGTACTCAGCCATCAACATTTCCTTTAGCTCCGTCCATGGCATCGAGTTGGCTACAGGTAGAGTCATGGCCTTTATATGTCCATTCCACCACGTGAGAGCCTGGTCGACAAAGGTGCACGCGGCGAACTTCACTTTCAATTCATCGGGACACTCACGTATTTCAAAGATTCCACCTTCTCAATCCACCTTTTCAGGGCTATGACACCACCCATGCCATTAAAGGTTCGCAACTTGGCATTGGTGAAATCCTTGTAGGAACATGTTTTGGTCGGTCCTTGATTGATCCCGTTGTTCGAACTTCCTGCCCCTTGTCCGTTGACTCCTCCATTGTTCCTTTGGTGAATCTGCGCCATTGCTGCGGTGACCGCAGCAGATACAGGGTTACTGCGAGTGGGTCGTCGAGGCATCTTTCTGTCATGGAACGGAAAGATGTTGAGTGCCTATGGTTTCGTGAGATTGTGATCCTATAAACTATGTGTGTGGCACGAACTTACGCAGTTTCGCAATTTAGCATACAATCTTGGATATATATAACACATAGCAGATTACAACATCACAGTGGAATACATAAAACTTTTCATTAATATTATCCGCATTTTTGATACATGAAAATTTTGCTCGGAAGAGAAATACATAAGTGGTGCGATTTCGGCAGCATAACGGCTCTATGAGTAGTGTAATCACTTAAACATAGAGTGGGGGTACATAGCATAGATCTTAGTGACATACTACAAAAGACGAGTATGACTAGTCCTAGTCGTGGTGGGATGTGCCACGGGATGGTGCTGAGCAAGTGGACGCTCCCTGAGAACGAGCCACCTGTCGTTCCGCATCTCGCAGTCGAGCCTCCGACCTCACCTGTCTCATGTGGAACTCTCAGATAACCTCTCGCCTTTCCTTCTCTACGCCCTCGACCATAGTACGCATCTGGTGCATCTGCTCGGCGGTGCTCTGAGCTAGGTCGCCAGTGTTCCGCAATCGTCTCACCATGACCGGAAGAGCACGATCGGCCGGTCCTCCATCCCTCAGGTCATAGAACTCGCGTGACATGCCGAACGGGGATCGATGTCCCTGCTGCCTGCTCCACCTCCAAATGTCGATACCCCAAGGGGGTGTAGGACTAGTGGGGCCTACCCGATAAGTGGGCACCCTAATCGGATAAGGGGGTTGATGACTTCGGACTCTGCGTCCTAATCACCATCTTCGTCTTCGTTGGGTTCTTCCTCGAGATCTCCTTCGGATTCCTCCTCCTACTGGTCCACCACTGGCTCGGTAGGTCCGCCTTCAGCTTCCGCCTCACGTTCCCCCTCGGATTCCTCCTCGGGGTCTTCCTCGGGTTCCTCTTCAGAATCCTCCTCGGGGTCCTCTTCAGGTTCCTCCTCTGATTCTTCCAGCCATCCGTTATTCCCCTAACTGGGGAAATAAGGATCTACAGGGTGATGGAAGCCAACCATGCTATCTGCGAGGGTGTATAAACATGCTAATATCATTCCGAAGACGTATGGATTGAGTCGTTGTTCTCTTTTTGGTGCTAAAGGGGTATGCTTTTAGGTTTTCCTACCGTCGCGGTTTCCTCGAGACATGTGATAGTTGTACCTTGAAGGAAATGTAGTTGATCAGGCTACATCCTCTCCTTGATACCACCATGAACAGTCCCGACTTTCCCGAGATGATAACATTATCTTGTTTGGTTTGTATTATATTCTGTTTCCTAATTCACACAAGCAAAGATGTTTTTATAGTTGTGTTTTTCTTTTTTTATTTCTTTTGTTTTGTTCAGAGTTGGGTTAGTCCCTTTTTGGTTTATAGTAGCATATCAATGTGTGGGTAGATATGCTAGGTCGCTATAAACAATGATCTGATACCAACCTGTCACACCCCCGAACCAGACGGCGGAAACGTCCGAGGGCTCGCGTGACTTTAATTGAATATCAACACAATGAATATACATGAATCATAACATAAGCATACCATGCATCAATATATTACAACTGGAATTGTTCACATCAATTACATTGTTTCATCACAACACATTCATAACCTAAATAGTTTTAGTACATTTAACAACATGACATCTAACATTACTTCTTGTAAATCTTCCGCATACCTGTTACCTGAGAATACAAGTTATTTTGGAAAAACATCCACATATGAAATGTTGGTGAGTTCATAAGTAATGTTGTGGTAAAATAATCTGTGTATTTTGTAAAACCCAGAAAATTCGATATTTTCTGAAAAGACTTTTGTTTATCAAAGTGTGAAGATCCATAACTTGATGCATGGATGATTCTAAAAACATATATATATATATATATATATATATATATATATATATATATAGAGAGAGAGAGAGAGAGAGAGAGTTAGGTTCATGTGAGACGGCCTAATTTTGTGAGACCGTAAGATGCATTTTTTTATTTTTTTTAATTTTTTTTTAGTTAATTCAAGTTCCGAAAATAATATTTAAAGAAAGAATTTTTGGATTTTTCCATTTATTTTGCATTTTAAAATTATTTTTTAGAATATGTACAGTGTAATATTCTATTAGAATATTTCACGTATTTTTAAAAAAAATGGAATTTATTTTTATTTATTTATTTTTTTTAGTTAATTCAAGTTCCAAAAATAATATTTAAAAAAAGAATTTTTAGATTTTTCCATTTATTTTGTATTTTAAAATTATTTTTTGGAATATGTCAGTGTAATATTCTATTAGAATATTTCACGTATTTTTCAAAAAAAATGGAATTTTTTTATTTATTTTTTATTTATTTTTATTTTTTTTAGTTAATTCAAGTTTTGAAAATAATATTTAAAAAAAGAATTTTTGGATTTTTCCATTTATTTTGTATTTTAAATTTATTTTTAGATTTAGTCTCACGGTTTCACAAAATTAGAATGGTCTCAAATGAACCTGAACCTATATATATATATATATATATATATATATATATATATATATATATATATACACGAAGGGTATTTTGTAATATTGTTATAAAGTTTCGAATGAGTAGCATTAAATTCCCCGGAAAACTCGATGTTTCCGATGTTGAAATGTATTCATAATTACTGATTTTTGTATTGTCTTAACGAATGGGTATTGGTTAATCCATATTATATACCGTCCTAATTTTTGTCTACTTTGATTTCTCGTAAGCCTTAACAAATGAAGAGAAGGAGAGTATGATGTCTCACTACTATCGTATGAACCTTAGGCTGTCGTGGATGCGAAAGACACCATCGTCCAACTCGCACTTGATTACTGTGACCTTACTAGCTTTTCTAACAAAAAACTTTGGCGCACTAGCACATAAAACTATTGCAAGTCCTTTTATAAAATATTGGGTCATTGAAGGCCCAATAACATATAAGCGTTATCCCTTTGGGCCCAAAGATCATGTTGGTGGGCTTGCAAGGCCCAACAAGTATGATTTGAAACTCATAAGCCAAAAGTTTGTAGATTTATTTATTTTAGTCATCACATATCTATTTGAGAGTTTTGTTTTAGAGATTGTTGTTTTGTATTGATTCGAGACCGAATCAAATCGTTTATAACGATATTTGGTATTGACGGTGTATCTGCTTTTCGTTTTGTCACTAGTCGGATATCTTGTAATTTGTCTTAATGAATTAGTTTGTTTAGAAGTATGACTTTGACCTTTTCACTACCTTTCCTTTATAAAAATAACACTTTTAGTCCTTTATATAAAAGAATTTCATTTTTAGTCCTTAAAAACATTTTCTTGACACTTTTGTATCATAAACTTGTTGAAAAGACATTTTTAACCCAAAGTATATTTAGTAAACAGTTTTAGCCCTTCCAGAATGGTGTTTCTTGGTTAGAACCCCAAATTTCGCAATTTTTTCAATTTTGGCCCAAAATATAAAAAGTTTACATTTTTTATCCTTTTTGGAATTTAAAAGCATTTTTGACCTTTGAAATAGTTTTATTTGACTTCATGTCCCCTACTTTACAGAATGTTACAATTCAACCCCTTAAAACATCAATTTTCGCAATTTTTGGGCTTATTGGGCCGAAAAGCCCAAACTTAGCCCATTAAGCTAAATTTTTGCATTTTAAGTCCTTTGAAAATTCTAATATTCTGGAAAGTGATTATAGAAACTGTTTTGGCTCTTTTTACCCTCAAGAAACTGTGAGTTTACAGTTTTTAACCCAAGTTTTGTATTTTTGACAATTTAAGTCCTAAAATGGGTTTTATGTTAGAATATGTCCCTCATAACCTTATAAGCTATTTTTATTAGTTAGTTTAGGGTAAAATAACTTAGTTTATGTTTGTTTCTTTTCTCATGTCATAGATCTCGAATTATCACCCCTTTTTGTTCATATTTATCACAAAAACACATAATATCACACACATACATGTATACAATCACACATACAATACACATACACATAGATCTACACATTTTCTTGTATTCTCCCCCATAAAACATATGAAAAACCGAAAAAGAGGGGTATGAAGCTCACCTTGAGTTGTAGTTTCGGTTTGGAAGAAGAATAGAAGAAGAAATTTCGATCCTAGCAAGTCTTCTTGGAGGATTTCGAAGTTAGATGCTTCGAAGGTGCAAGATCACAAGATTAAATGGATATAGAAGAGATTTTTGGATGAAATGAAGTAGCTAGATCATGGATTTAACATCAACTTACCTTAGATGATGTGTTTGTGGGAAAAATCTCCTTGAAAGCTCTTAAATCTTGAAAGTTTTGAAAGAGAAATGAGAAGATGTTCTTGAAGACTTAGAGAGAGTTTTAAGTGTTTTGTATGTGTGTGTTTTCCCTTGCTCTCGGCCGAAGATAGAATAGAGAGAGAAGAGGGAGTTTTGAAGTGACCATGCATAGGAACATGAGAAAAAGGCATGGTTATCCCATGAACAATTGTGAGGTGGCATAAGAAAAAGTCAACTCTTTCTTTCTTTGTGGGCTTAGGCCGAGATTTGAGAGGGAAAGAGGACATTTTTGGGCTTTTTGTCCTTAAGCCCATATTCTAGTTAAGTTAGATGATGCTTGACCCAAATGAATCAAAGTATAATTTTTATGACCTATTAGGGCTAAATTAATTTGGTTGTGACGTATTAAGGCCCAAAATATTATGTTTCATGTATATGGGTCCATTTAGGGCCCATTAGAGAGTTCTAGATTCAAGATGGATAATTTGGAAGTTTATTAGTCCATTAGGCCCAATACGGAATCCTAGTCCTAAATGAACTCAAATTGAAATTTCAAAAGTTTCCAATTCTTTGTTGACCATTTGTAGGGCTAGAATGAAGTATTTGGTGAAGTCTTGTTGTTATAGAATAGGCATCATGCATGCTTTCATGTTATTGATTCATAGTTGTTATAAGTGTTGTAATTACAAGACACCAAAATTTCTAGTTGTGACATCATCCCCTCGTTAGACGGATTTTCGTCCCGAAATTCTTTTGAAAGCAAGAGTTGAGAAAGCGAGAATAGATGAGGGTACTTCTGCTTCATTTGATCTTCGCGTTCCCATGTAAATTCTGGTCCGCGTCTTGCGTTCCATCGAACTTTCACGATCGGAATGCGACTCTGCTTGGTACGCTTTACCTTTTTGTCCATAATTTCAACCGACTCTTCGATGAACAGAAGATTTTCATTGATTTCGATTTCCTCTAACGGAATGACGAGGGTCTCGTCGGATAAGCACTTCTTCAAGTTGGAGATGTGGAACACAGGGTGTACACTGCTGAGCTCGGCGGGTAGTTGCAATCTATAAGCCACTGGACCGATTCGGGCAAGAATCTCGAAGGGTCCAATGTATCGTGGGTTCAGTTTGCCCTGCTTCCAAAAATGAATCACTCCTTTCCAAGGAGATACTTTTAGTAACACCATGTCTCCGACTTCGAATTCCAAGGGCGTTGTTTGGCGTTTGCTCTCTCGCTAACTAGGTGTCTCCTACCTCAGCCCAGCACAACGGTGATCTACACTTGCGCCCGTATAACGCTTCGAAAGGAGCAACTTTGATGGTCGAGTGATAACTATTGTTATACAAGAACTCGATCAAAGGCAAGTGGGTATCCCATGATTTTCCAAAGTCTATTAAGCACGCGCGAAGCATATCTTCTAGTGTTTGGATGGTTCGCTCGCTTTGGTCATCCGTCTGTGGGTTGTAGGCAGTGCTCATGTCGAGTTGTGTTCCCATAGCTTTCTGAAGCGATTGCCAAAAGCGTGAGGTAAATCTACTATCTCTATTTGAGATGATAGACACCGGTACTCCGTGGAGTCTCACAATTTCTTTTATGCAGATTCTTGTCAGGCACTCCATCTTGTAGGATTCTTTTATTGGTAGGAAATCGGCGGATTTCGTTAGTCTATCAACTATTACCCAGATTGTGTCCAAATCGTCTGTCGACTTGGGTAGTTTGGTCACAAAATCCATGGTAATCCTTTCCCATTTCCACTCAGGAATTACTGGCTGCTGTAGTAATCCAAAGGGCTTCTGATATTCCACTTTTACTTTAGCGCAAGTGAGGCGCTTGCTCACGTAAGTGGCAATCTCTGCCTTCATATTTGGCCACCAATAATGTTGCTTAACATCCAAGTACATTTTTTTTGAACCCGGATGGATGGAGTATCGCATCTTGTGAGCCTCATTCATGACTACCTCTCTGAATCCCCCAAGTTTAGGGACCCATATGCAGTTCATGTATTAGTATGCTCCATCTTCCTTTACCTCCAAGTTCTTCTCCATTCCACGTAGTGCTTCACTTGTCTTGTTTTCCGCCTTCATGGCATGTGACTGGGTCGTTCTGATTTGCGATGTCAGGTGGGATTGGATGGTTATCGACGGAGTTTTCACACGACGACTTGAGTATTCTTTCCGACACAAGGCATCGGCTACTATGTTAGCCTTGCCTGGATGATACTTGATTTCGCACTCGTAGTCAATTAGTAGTTCGACCCATCTTCGTTGCCTCATCTTTAGCTCCTTTTGATTCAAGATGTGTTGAAGACTCTTGTGGTCAGTGAAGATAGTGCACTTGGTACCATACAGGTAGTGTCTCCAAATCTTCAGGGCGAAGACCACTGCACCCGGCTCCAGATGGTGGGTCGTATAATTCACTTTGTGCGTCTTTAGCTGCCAGGATGCGCAAGCTATCACCTTTCCACGCTTCATGAGTACACAGCCTAAACCCTGATTTGACGCATCGTAGTAGACTAAAGTCATCCATTCCTTCGGGTAGCCACAGCACCGGCGCACTGCAGAGTGCTTGCTTCAGAGATCGAAATGTAGCTTCCTGCTTATCCTTCCATACGAAGGGTACGCCCTTTTGCGTAAGCATAGTAAGCGGTTTGGCCGTCCAAGACAAGTTCTGGATGAATCTCCTGTAATAGCCTGCGAGACCCAGAAACTGGCGAATTTCTGTGGGTGTTGTTGGGATTGCCCATCCTTCGATAGCTTGGATTTTAGAAGGATCCACATGAATTCCTTCCTAACTAACATGTCCCAAAAAGTTCAATATTCGGAGCCAAAACTCGCACTTGGAGAGTTTTGCGTATAACCTTTCGGTTCGCAGGGTTTCCAGGATTTTTCGAAGATGTTGGCCGTGTTCTTCTTCGCTTCGGGAATATACTACGATATCATCGATGAAAACGATTACGAAATTATCAAGAAAAGGTCGGCAAATTCGATTCATTAGGTCCATGAATGCGACAGGAGCATTCGTTAGACCGAAGGGCATTATGATGAATTCATAATGTCCGTAACGAGTTTGGAAAGCGGTTTTTGGAATATCCTCCTACCGGACCTTGAGTTGGTGGTATCCAGACTGCAAATCTATCTTTTAGAAGTGAATAGCTCCTTGGAGTTGGTCGAATAGGTCGTCGAGTCGTGGAAGTGGATATCGGTTTTTGACAGTAAGTTTGTTAAGTTCTCTATACTCGATACACATCCTGAATGTACCGTCTTTCTTCTTGACAAGGAAAACTGGAGCTCCCCAAGGTGAGAAACTGGGTCGGATGAATCCTTTATCCAAAAGCTCACTAATTTGACTGGACAACTCTTGCATCTCCGTAGGAGCCAATCTGTAGGGCGATTTGGCGATAGGGGTAGGTCCTGGTACAAGGTCGATTCGAAACTCAAATTGTCTTTTTGGGGGTATCCCCGGAAGATCTTTAGGAAAGACATCTGGGAATTCGCAAGCTATTGGAATGTCTTGAATGTTGACCTCTTTCTTGGATTTATCTTCTATGTGAGCTAGGAATGTTAAGTCCTTCCTTCGTAGGTGCTTCTGCGCCTTAATGCACGAGATAAGACAAAGGTTCGTGTTGGGTTTGTCTCCGTAAATAACTAGGGTTTCGTGGTTTGGGAGATGCAGGCGAACGACCTTCTCGTGACACATAATTTCAGCATGGTGGGGGCTTAAACAATCCATGCCAATAATCACATCAAAACTCCTAATGGAAATAGGCATTAAGTTTATTTGAAAGACTAGATTTCCCCAGTGGATTCTATCTTCCCATTAGCCATTTCCACCGTGAAGGTTTCATGAAGCTTCTGGGGTTGTTGATTTAACAAGTGTTTGAATTTATTTCTCACAAAACTCCGTTCTACTCCAGTGTCAAATAGGATGCATGCATAAGTGTCGTTTAGGAGAAACGTACTAGTAACAATAGTGGAATCCTGAACCGCTTCTCCCTGACCCATTGCTAGCACCCTCCCTGTTCCTGTGTTCCCAGAGTTGTTGGTGTTGGGGCAATTTCGACGGATATGCCCTGTCCTTCCACATCCGGAGCAAGTGGGGATTGATCTAATGTTGTTGCTGCTGTTGTTGGTACTGTTGTTGTTGTTGTTGTTGCGGTTTCCATTGTTGTTGTTGTTTCCTTGTGGTTGATTATGGGGACGATCGATCCTGCAATACTTTTGCAGTGTGACACTTCCGATTGCAACTGGTGCAATGCATTTCCCTGCAGTCGCCGTTATGGTGGTAGTTGCACTTGTTGCACTTTGGGAGATTCCCAGAATACTGCCTAGGAGCACTTGAATAAGCTGAGGCTGGAGCATGTGGTGTGAAGGGTACTTGAGTGGTTGCAGCGTTGACCGTCACTGTTTGTTGCTTCTTTGCTGATTCCGAGCCTTGTCGCCCTTCCTCTTGTTGTTCTTCCCTTTCTTGTTGTCAACCTCTTTCTTGTCCTCAACTTCTGCTGGCTTCCCACTATTTTTGTTTTTGTGGTCGTACAGTTTCTTGGCCAACCTCTTGTCACTGTCGAACGTTTCAGGTTTTGCAGCGATCACATTCCCTTGAATCGGGGAGGTGAATCCCCAAATGAATCGTTCAATTTTGTTTCCTTCAGACGAAATCATGCCAGGGCACAATAATGACAGCTCACTAAACTTTGATATGTATGCATCTATATTAGAGTTTCGGGCGGTGAGATCCCACAGCTCTTGCTCCATATTCTGGATTTCGACACGAAGGAAGTACTCAGCCATCAGCATTTCCTTTATCTCTGTCCATGGAATCGAGTTGGCTACAAGGAGAGTCATGGCCTCTATATGTCCATTCCCCCAGGTGAGAGCCTGGTCGACAAAGGTGCACGCGGCGAACTTCACTTTCAATTCCTCGGGACACTCACATATTTGGAACACTGATTCCACCTTCTTAATCCACCTTTTCAGGGCTATGACACCACCCGTGCCATTAAAGGTTCGCGGCTTGGCATTGGTGAAATCCTTGTAGGAACATGTTTTGGTCGGTCCTTGATTGATCTCGTTGTTCGAACTTCCTGCCCCTTGTCCGTTGACTCCTCCACTGTTCCCTTGGTGAATCTGCGCCATTGCTTCGGTGACCACAGTAGACACAGCTGCTTGGAATGCAGCTGAGTCAACCTCTGGAGGGGTTGGTCCAGGGTTACCGCGAGTGGGTCTTCGAGGCATCTTTCTGTCATGGAACGGAAAGATGTTGAGTGCCTATGGTTTCGTGAGATTTGATCCTATAAACTAAGTGTGTCGCACGAACTTACATAGTTTCGCAATTTAGCATACAATCATGGATATATATAACACATAGTAGATTACAACATCATAGTGGAACACATAAAACTTTTCATTAATATTATCCGCATTTTTTATACATGAAAATTTTGCTCGGAAGAGAAATACATAAGTTGTGCAATTTCAGCAGCATAACGGCTCTATGAGTAGTGTAATCACTTAAACATAGAGTCGGGGTACATAGCATAGATCCTAGTGACATACTACTAAAGACAGGTATGACTAGTCCTAGTTGTGGTGGGATGTGCCACGGGATGGTGCTGAGGAAGTGGACGCTCCCTGAGGACGAGCCACCTGTCGTTCCGCATCTCGGATTCGAGCCTCCCACCTCACATTTCTCATGTGGAACACTTGGATAACCTCTCGCCTTTCCTGCTCTACGCGCTCGACCCTAGTCCTCATCTGGTGCATCTGATCGGCGGTGCTCTTTGCTAGGTCGCCAGTGTTCCGCAATCGTCTCACCATGACCAGAAGAGCACAATCGGCCGGTCCTCGATCCCTCAGGTCATAGAACTCGCGTGACATGCCGAATGGGGGTTGCTGTCCCTGTTGCCTGCTCCACCTCCAATGGTCGATACCCCAGGGGGGTGTAGGACCAGTGGGGCCTACCCGATAAGCGGGCACCCTAATCGGATAAGGGGGGTTGATGACTTCGGACTCTGCGTCCGAATCACCATCTTCGTCTTCGTTGGGTTCTTCCTCGAGATCTCCTTCGGCTTCCTCCTCCTCCTGGTCCACCACTGGCTCGGCAGGTTCGCCTTCGGCTTCCGCCTCAGGTTCCCCCTCAGATTCCTCTTCGGAGTCTTCCTCGGGTTCCTCTTCAGACTCCTCCTCGGGGTCCCCTTCAGACTCCTCCTCGGGGTCCACTTCAGGTTCCTTCTCTGATACTTCCAGCCGTCCGTTATTCCCCTGACTACGGAAATAACGATCTCCAGGGTGATGGAAACCATCCATGCTATCTGCGAGGGTGTATAAACATGCTAATATCATTCCTAAGACGTATGGATTGAGTCGCTGTTCTCTTTTTGGTGCTAAAGGGGTATGCTTTTAGGTTTTCCTACCATAGCGGTTTCCTCGGGACATGTGATAGCTGTACATTGAAGGAAATGTAGTTGATCAGGCTACATCCTCTCCTTGATATAACCATGAACAGTCCCGGCTTTCCCGAGATGATAGCATTATCTTGTATGGTTTGTATTATATTTTGTTTCCTAATTCACACAGGCAAAGATGTTTTTATAGTTGTGTTTTTTTTATTTGTTTTGTTTTGGTCAGAGTTGGGTTAGTTCCTTTTTGGTTTATAGTTACAAATCAATGTGTGGTTAGATATGCTAGGTCGCTATAAACAATGCTCTGATACCATCCTGTCACACCCCCGAACCAGACGGCGGAAACGTCCGAGGGCTCGCGTGACTTTAATTGAATATCAACACAATGAATATACATGAATCATAACATAAGCATCACCATGCATCAATTTATTACAACTGGAATTGTTCACATCTGTGTATTTTGTAAAACCCATAAAATCCGATATTTTTTTAAAAGACTTTTGTTTATCAAAGTGTGAAGAACCACAAGTTGATGCATGGATAATTTTAAAAACATATATATATATATATATATATATATATATATATATATATATATATATATATATACACGAAGAGTATTTTGTAATATTGTCATAAAGTTTCGAACGAGTAGTATTAAATTCCCCGGAAAACCCGATGTTTTCCGATGTTGAAATGTATTCGTAATTATTGATTTTTGCATTATCTTAACAAATGATTATTGGTTAATCCATATTATATACCGTCCTAATTTTTGTCTACTTTGATTTCTCGTAAGCGTTAACAAATGAAGAGAAGGGGAGTATTATGTCCCACTACTATCATAAGAACCTTAGGCTGTCGTGGATGCGAAAGACACCGTGGTCCAACTCGCACTTAATTACTGTGACCTTACTAGCTTTTCTAACGGGACACTTTGGCCCACTAGCACATAAAACTATTGAAAGTCCTTTTATAAAATATTGGGTCATTGAAGGCTCAATAACATATAAGCGTTATCCCTTTGGGCCCAAAGATCATGTTGGTGGACTTGCAAGGCGCAACAAGTATGATTTGAAAGTCATAAGCCCAAAGTTTGTAGATTTATTCCTTTTAGTCATCACATATCTTTTTGAGAGTTTTCTTTTAGCGATTGTTATTTTGTATTGATTCGAGACCGAATCAATTCGTTTATAACGATATTTGGTATTGAAGGTGTATTTGTTTTTCGTTTTGTCGCTAGTCGGATATCTTGTAATTTGTCTTAATGAGTTAGTTTGTTTAGAAGTATGACTTTGACCTTTTCACTACCTTTCTTTTATTAAAATAACACTTTTAGTCCTTTATATAAAAGAATTTCATTTTTAGTCCTTAAAAACATTTTCTTGACACTTTTGTATCATAAACTTGTTGAAAAGACATTTTTAACCCAAAGTATGTTTAGTAAACAGTTTTAGCCCTTCCAGAATGGTGTTTCTCGGTTAGAACCCCAAATTTCGCAATTTTTTCAATTTTGGCCCAAAATATAAAAAGTTTACATTTTTTTATCCTTTTTGGAATTTAAACACATTTTGACCTGTGAAATAGTTTTATTTCACTTCATGTCCCCTGTTTTATAGAATGTTACAATTCAGCCCCTTAAAACTTCAATTTTCGCAATTTTTGGGCTTATTGGGCCGAAAAGCCCAAACTTAGCCCATTAAGCTAAATTTTTGCATTTTAAGTCCTTTGAAAATTCTAATATTCAGGAAATTGATTATACAAACTGTTTTTGCTCTTTTGACCGTCAGGAAACCGTGAGTTTACAGTTTTTAACCCAAGTTTTGTATTTTTGACAATTTAAGTCCTAAAATGGGTTTTATGTTAGAATATGTCCCTCATAACCTTATAAGCTATTTTTATTAGTTAGTTTAGTGTAAAATAACTTAGTTTATGTTTGTTTCTTTTCTCATGTCATAGATCTCGAATTATCACCCCTTTTTGTTCATATTTATCACAAAAACACATAATATCACACACATACGTGCATAAAATCACACATAACATACACATACACATAGATCTACACATTTTCTTGTATTCTCCCCCATAAAAGATATGAAAAACCAAAAAGAGGGGTATGAAGCTCACCTTGAGTTGTAGTTTCAGTTTTCAAGTAGAATAGAAGAAGAAATTTCGATCCTAGAAAGTCTTCTTGGAGGATTTTGAAGTTAGATGCTTCTAAGGTGCAAGATCACAAGATTGAATGGATTCAGAAGAGATTTTTTTGATGAAATGAAGTAGCTAGATCATGGATTTAACATCAACTTACCTTAGTTAATGTGTTTGTGGGAAAAATCCCCTTGAAAGCTCTTAAATCTCGAAAGTTTTGAAGGAGAAATGAGAAGATGTTCTTGAAGACTTGGAGAGAGTTTTAAGTGTTTTGTATGTGTGTGTTTTCCCTTGCTCTCGGCCGAAGATAGAATAGAGAGAGAAGAGGGAGTTTTGAAGTGACCATGCATAGGAACATGAGAAAAATGCATTGTTCTCCCATGAACAATTGTGAGGTGGCATAAGAAAAAGTCAACTCTTTCTTTCTTTGTGGGCTTGGGCCGAGATTTGAGAGGGAAAGAGGAGAGTTTTGGGCTTTTTGTCCTTATGCCCATATTCTAGTTAAGTTAGATGATGCTTGACTCAAATGAATCAAAGTATAATTTTTATGACCTATTAGGGCTAAATTAATTTGGTTGTGACGCATTAAGGCCCAAAATATTATGTTTCATGTATATGAGTCCATTTAGGGCCCATTAGAGAGTTCTAGATTCAAGATGGATAATTAGGAAGTTTATTCGTCCATTAGGCCCAATAAGGAATCCTAGTCCAAAATGAACTCAAATTGGAATTTCAAAGGTTTCCAATACTGTTTGAGATGTTGATAAGATTGGATTGACAATCTTCCAAGCTTGATCGTTTAACCTGTTGCAAGATTAGACTTGTAATATGTAATATTAGGGCAAAACGAATAAATAATGAGATACGTCAAGTATGGAGTGATGGCTCAATAAATATCAGTTAATGCGGAATAAACCCTAATCGCTTCTTTCACAGAAGAGATGTGTATGAATTACACAGCCTCCTGCTCTGATACCAATTGATGAGTTTATCAAACTCTTAGATCGTTTAGATCTTATAACAAGTAAATCACAAAAGCAAAAACAATAATGTAAAACTCAAGAATGAATCTGAATGTGTCGAATGATTCAAAATAAATCAATCCTCAGCAGAGCTCGATGAAGAACTTCCGCTTTAGAGGATATTAGGGTTACAAAAGATAAGAACAATGAACGCTATTAAATTATCTCTCAAAATCTTACGTTCTAGGATGCATGCAAGCATCTATAAATATAAAACCCTACAAAGTAACTCACGGATGGACAGGACCATACCGGAGATTAAATGGACTAAATATCGAGCCTAAGACGCAACACCTTCTGGACCTAACAATCTCCCCCTTTGCGTCAATTGGAGCGAGACTATCACTTCTTCTTGCTGGGTCCAGCTGCTGGAACTTTCTTAGTAGTTTCAAAAAGATGTGGGATGAGAGCAAGGATTGTCTGTCTAAAGCGAATGTACCACTGGATCATGTCATCGAAGTACTTCTTGTCGTCTGCTAAATTCTGCTTGCAACGATGAATGATTCCCAGAACGTGTTCCAGGCATGCAATGGTGTATAAATGTTTGTCTGCCAAAGCGAACAGGCATTTTTGGCCTTCATTCCTTGTAAACATGACATAATTTCGTTTCGGGTCAATCTTTCCCATCTGCATCATGTTCAAATCACTAGCTGAGCCAACAGGTGAGATAGTGGGCTTTTTCTTGAAAATGCTAGCGATCTCCTGATCCATCTTGGCAACTTCCATAATGTAGCATACAAGCATCCTTTTGAAGTGATCAATAATCGGACTATACTTTGTTTCATTTGTAAGGAGGATGTTGTGCAAAATAATCCAATCATGTGGATTCAGGTTGGGAAAATCAGCAAGCGATATGGCATGTTCGGTCTTAGCAGAACCCCTCAGCACCTTGAACCGAACGTTCGTGAAGTTCCCCTTTCGAAACAGCTTGAGGACCCGAACGTTGACAATCTTCTGAGCGCTCCAAGTTTGATACTGTGGTTGGGCAGACTTCAGATAGAATTCAACGAGATCCCTATCAACCTTTGGATGAGGATGAGGGATATCAACAACGTTATCAAAGGCATGGAAGATGAAGGCCTTTCGGGTCAGTGGCATGTCAAACTATGAATCGACCGAGTTGATGCGATCCAATGAAATCACCGGTTCAAGCCACAACATGCTGGGAGTTTCAATCGCTTCTTTCAACAGCTTCTCAAGAGTCCATGGAGGAAAAAGGGTTTTCCTACTCTCAAGAAGGTCATGAGCCTCTTTCATTTTTCTTTTAGTTGCCTCAGCCTCTCTGGCAACGCGAGCGCTCATATCAACATCTTTATCACGACCTTGCTTCTTTAAGAGATCTACAATCGTCTCTTTATCATCATCACTATCTTCATCAATTTTCTTCCCTTCGGTGTGAGCTGTCATCATAAAGTAGAATAACCACGTGTAACATTTTGTACCACAACACTTTCATTACTTCCAATTCCATTGCGAAAAAATGCCTTGTAAGGAATGAAACCAGAATTGTGGAAAATCAAAAAAGATTTTCGTGCTTAGTGTATAAAAGAAAAAGAAATAAAGCAACACATATGTGGGCAATTGTGATGTCAGTAAAGACACGAAACAATGGATCCCGGGCACGAATATCTTCCTTCAAGGTCAAGAGAGACCTTAAAGTGTTTGTTTGCTTTCCCGTTGAATTACGATCAGACACTTATTGAGAAGTGTTGAAAGACATCATTTAATCAGGCTAATTTGGGTGGCTTTTGCTTCAATTCAGAATTCCTGATCTTGACATAATATAGAAATAAACTGAAGTACTTGTGAGACCAATGCAGTCTGTTGAACAAGTAGGTGTGAAGAGAATTTAAGTGGCGTGGTGAAAATATTTGTAGGTGAAATCTCGAAAAAAATTAAAACTGGATTCCAGGGGAAGAACTGTTATGGGATTTAACAATTTCATAGGAATCACACAAAGAGAAAATTCAGAGATTTCAAGGTACAGCCTCAAGGGTGAATTCGTCAATTCTGTAGTGAAAACTAGAGCAAATTTAATTGTTCACCGTCAATGCATAGAAGGTAGTGAATTTTGGGTTTCACTTAGCACGTAGTGGCACGAAGCTAAGATCATGAACACAGAAATTTGTACCCATAAACCTCAATGGTAATTTCTGAGAGTCTCAAGGGTTACGTGTATGAGATCGAAATATGATGGAGAAAAATATTTGAGATGGTGTAAGGAAACCAAAGTACCTCTTCTGATAAAATAAGGACCAAGCAGAAAACTCTTATCTCATGTGAGAAGAGAGTAAGGTAGCTCATGATTAGAATAAATATAAAAGCCTAATTGGGAAGACAATGTTTGTATATACCAAGTCAATAAGGCTATTATTCAGAATCAGGTGAGACTTTGGACAAATACAGCAACATGCTTTTAGGGACACTTAACTAATAAAAGAATTCGCCCACAAATGTCCACACATAGAAATTAGCGAACGCAAACAAAAGAAAAAAATATTTTTGGAGTTTTTGATTTAAAGAAAGAAAAATAATATATTTTGGAAACAAAAAAACAAAAACAAAAAGAAAAATTAAATTTGGAACCGAACCCGAGCGTTCGGTCTATTTCGGTTAAGAAAAAAAATTTGAAAAATAAGAGAGATGAAATCGAGAAAAAGTATACATAAAGTTTACAACCAAAGAGACTACCTTTAAGTGATAAGAGAAGACAAGAGAATAGGACCAAACCCGAGCGCTCGGTTCATTTTGGCACACACGTGAAACGAACCTGAATGTTCGGTTCATTTCGCTTCTAACTTTTAGATTGGAGAAGTAATTTTTGGTACTGACTCTGATTCCATCATACCTAGCCCTTGTAGAATTTTATTGAAACTTGCTTCAGGAAGAGCTTTGGTGAAGATATAAGCCAGTTGATCAGTGGTTCGAACAAAGTGAATTTCGACGTTTCCATCTTCCACATGATCCTTAATAAAGTGATACCTCAGTGCTATATGCTTGGACTTGGAGTGATGCACTGGGTTATGACAGATCCTAATTGCACTTTCTGAATCGCAATATAGTGGGATCTTTTTCATATTGAGTCCATAATCACGGAGTTGACTTTGGATCCAAATCACTTGAGATGTGCAAGAAGCGGCTGCAATGTATTCTGCTTCGGCTGTAGACAATGAAACAAATGTTTGTTTCTTAGATTGACAGCTCACCAACTTCCCGTCGAGGAATTGACAACCTCCTGTAGTGCTTTTCCTGTCTAAACCACATCCTCCAAGGTTTGCATCTGAGTAGGCTTGAACAAAGAAACATGAGTTTGAAGGATACCATAGACCAAGGGAGGTGGTTCGTTTCAGATACCGGAGTACGTTTTTCACTGCTAGCATATGTGGTTCACGAGGATTCGCCTGAAACCTAGCACAATAACACACAGGAAACATTATATCGGGCCTGCTAGCTGTGAGGTACATCAAGGAACCAATCATCTGGCGGTATAACGTTATATCGACTGCCGGTTTTTCCAAGGATGGTGTGAGCTTGGTGCCGAACGGCATTGGAACTTTGACCTTTGAGTCTCCCATCATGCCGAATTTAGCAAGAAGAGTCTTGGTGTATGCTTCCTGGTTGATAAAGATGCCTTCTGGTCCCTGTCTAATGTTTAAACCAAGGAAAAAGTTAATCGGACCCATTGAGCTCATTTCAAATTTAGTCTCCATCAGCTTTCTGAATTCAGCTGTTAAGCTAGGATTCGTTGAGCCAAAGATGATATCATCGACATAGATTTGAACTATCATAAGGTGGTTACCTTCCTTCTTTCGAAAGAAGGTTGGGTCAACCGAACCTTGTTTGAATTTAGACATCTTTAAGAACTTAGTTAGCGTTTCATACCATGCCCTAGGCGCTTGTTTCAGACCATAAACTGCCTTGTCTAGAATATAACAGTGATTTGGGTGCTTTTCATTCACAAAACCAAGAGGTTGCTCCACGTAAACCGTTTCTTCAAGTTCTCCATTCAGAAAAGCGCATTTTACATCCATTTGGTAGACCTCGAAGTTCTTGTGTGCAACGTAGGCAAGAAATATTCGAACAGATTCCAGCCTTGCTACCGGAGCAAAAGTTTCTTCATAATCAATTCCTTCTTCCTGGCAATATCCTTTCACCACTAGACGAGCTTTATTTCGAATCACATTTCCCTCCTTGTCCATTTTGTTTCTGAATACCCATTTGAGACCAACAACAGAGTTTTGCATGTATAATTCTTTCAAACTCATTGAGTTCATCTTGCATAGCCTGAACCCAGTCAGAGTGATCAAGAGAAGTATTGACTGTTTTTAGTTCAACTTTGGATACGAAAGAATTATACATGCAAAACTCTACTTTGGAAAATAGGGAGGATTGCTTTGCTTTCACTTGAGATCGGGTCAGGACCTTTTCAGATACATTACCCACTATCTGAGATACAGGATGATCTCTGGTCTATTTAATGAGGGGAGGATAGTTTGGATCATAGGATGGATACAATTCGGCGTTCACCATTTCTTCGAATTCAGATTGACTATTGTCATCATAGAATATATCGGAATTCTCCCCCTCGACAGACGATGAATCATTTGGTTTTTCAGGTGCTACAGGACTTTCGGTTGTAGCTGGGCTTTCGGGTGCTACAGGACTTTCGGGTGTAGCTGAGCTTTTGGGTGCTACAGGACTTTCGGGTGTAGCTGAGCTTTCGGGTGCTACAGGAATAGAATTCTCCCCCTGGAAGTGTGAGTTCGGTTGATTTGAAGAAAATAGATTCTCCCCCTCAGCTGAAGTGTCGTGCTGAGGAGGTTCGTTTGGAACTTGTTCTCCTTCACCCATTTGTTTGGCTGCATCTTCGACAATTTGCTTCAGATGATCGATTTTGTTGTCTGCTGCCTTGGCTTCTGAGAGAGTGGCTTTCTCAAGTTCATCGAATAAGTACACAAACTGATCGAACAAATTAGCAATCGTGGCTGTGACTTGACCTGTTTGAGAGAAAATCTCTTCAATTGCTCCTTCAGTAGTCTTTAGCTTCTTGATATAGCTATCATCGAAAGTCACATAATATGCTTCTTCAATCTTTCTAGAACGCTTATTTAAAACCCGGTATGCTTTTGAAGTAAGAGAGTATCCCAGAAAAATTCCTTCATCTGCTTTAACGTCAAACTTGTTACGATGTTCTTTGGAGTTGAAGATGAAACATCGTGAACTAAACACATGGAAGAATTTTACGTTCGGCTTCCTGCTATTGATGATCTCATAAGGAGTAAGAGAGAAACTCTTGTTGAGATAAGACCTATTCTGCGTAAAACATGCTGCAGCAATAGCATCAGCCCAGAAATATAAGGGAAGAGAAGCGAAACTTAGCATGGTTCGGGCCGCCTCACACAAGGATCGGTTTCGCCTTTCGACAATACTATTCTGTTGAGGCGTGTAGGGGGATGAGAAGTTGTGACTGGTTCCTTTTTCTGCCAAAAAGTCTTCAAATTCTTTGTTCTTGAATTCCAGTCCATTGTCACTCCTAATGTTTCGAATGACTTTTCTCAGTTGCAGTTCAACCTGCTTGATGAACATCTTTAGCTTAGGAGTGGCTTCAGATTTGTGCTTCAGAAAGAACGCCCATGTAAAACGTGAGAAATCATCAACAATAACAAGAATATACTTGCTACCGCCAATGCTTTCGATTGATGATGGACCACACAAGTCGATGTGAAGCAAATCAAGTGGTTCAACGAATTTTGTGTTTATAATAGATGGGTGACTTTGACGACTTTGTTTCCCCATTTCGCATGCAGTGCACAAGTGTTCTCGATCAAACTTGAGCAAGGGAAGACCCCGAACATGACCTCCGGTGACAAGCTTGTTGATGTCTTTCAAGTTGAGATGTGAGAGCCTTCGGTGCCACAACCAACTTTCGTCATAATGAGCTTTGGACAAAAGACATATAGCTGGATTTACTTTGATTGGATTGAGATTTAGAGGAAACATTTCGCCTTTTCGGTCTGATTTGAGGATGACCTTGTTGGATTTCTTCTCTATAATCTCTGAACCTTCGTCGTCGAAAGAAACTTTGAGACCGGTACCTCCCACCAGTTCAGATACACTGATGAGATTATGCTGCAACCTTCAACGTACGCCACCTTTCTTATTGTGAAATCTCCATTAGTTATCATTCCATAACCCTTTATAGTTCCATAGGAGTTGTTACCGAACTTGACATTGCCACCATTTTGAAGAGATCGAAACTCCCTTAGCTCTTCCTTCCTTCCTGTCATGTGACGTGAGCAGCCACTGTCAATTTACCATTCTTCGTCGAACTGCTCGTCACTTATAACCTGCAAAAATTAAGCAGATTTAGGAACCCAAAGTTTCTTGGGTTCACGTGAGCCTTTCATAGGAACAGGAATAGTAAGAGAAACATCAACAAGATATGTTCTTTTTATTAATGTTGTTTCATCTTTTCTTTTAATAGTAAACACTTTGATTTTGTTAGGGTTAGCTACAATCATTTTGGTTTCAGGTTCTGGTGTATGGGCATTAGTATGCTTTCGGTCATCCTTGACTGAGGAAATCTTCGATTTTCCTTTCAAGTTCGTTGATGATTTTGAATTTTGTGTAGGAACAGAATTGGGTTTAGAAGAGGATTGAGAATGAGAAGAATCAGAAAGAGATAATTTAGAATGGGAGTTTTTCCTGACTTGAGGTTCGAAATGACCCTTTTGTTTATGGTCATTAGAGGGACCGAACCTGGATCTTTGGTAGCCGTTAGCTGATGAGCCGAAGTTGGATGTTTGATTGTTGTTGGTCGGACCGAACCTATCCTATTGGTTGCTGGTGCTTTCGGGACCGAACCTATCCTTTCGGTTGCTGGTGCTTTCGGGACCGAACCTATCCTTTCGGTTGCTGGTGCTTTCGAGACCGAACCTATCCTTTCAGTTGTGTTCCTCATGTGGCCCGAAAGTCTTTTTCGCTGACTTTGAATTTTTATCAGGATAAGAGAAATGAGTATTTTGAGAGCGCCAAAACTGATTTCGCTCTGAGAGATTTTTTTTGTATCTCAGGTTTCTCTGCTGCTTTTGATTTTTCACCTGTTTCGGTTGCCTGTGGATATTAGCTTTTTGTTTCAGCTTCTTGGCAGCCGGTTCGCCCTTCATAGATGAGGGTTCGTTTGTGGAGGTGCTTCTTCTACAGGAATTTCTTTAGTGCCATTTGTACTTGGTACGTCAAAGTTAGCAGGCTTATTCAGCGGCTCTGGCACATATCTTCCTTTGGTTTTCCATGATGTTCGCTCGGACAGACCAATTGTTTTGTCTGCATTGTCTATAGGAGCTGACCAGAAAAACTCATCACAACCATCAGCATTGTCTTCATTCACCATGGCGGTGAGTTCAACTGTTTGATGTTTGGTTACTCTTGTGACTTTATATACCTGATTTGGAGTAGTTCTAACCTTCTGAAACACAACAGCTTTTTCTCTAAGGACTGGGGACTTAGATTTGGACAAGCGAGCGAATTCTACAGAATTTTCAGAAATCAGGTTTTTGTGGTTTTCAGATTCGCTCTTGACAAATTCTGAACAATCGACTTCATCCTCTATAGAACTTTCACTCATATCATCGTCCTCATTAAGTTCAGATGCGTTTTCAACATCAACTTTGTTTTCTGAACTTAAGTTGGCACTCAATGAGTCAAATTTTTGTATAGTTTCGGTCTTGACTTTCAGCTTATCATTTTCATCCAGAAGATTTTTAAGCATGTCCTTATGGTCTTTGGACTTTATAAAAGATTCTATTTTGTCTAGACCATACATATAAGTAGGATTCACATCATCGGAAGATACAACACTTTCACAGTTGTATGCTTTAGCATCGATTTCATCTTCCTTAAACTCAAGGAAGGGTAAAATCATGCGATGTATCTTCTGTCCTATTTCACAATTCAGATGCAGTTGAGTAATGTTAGCATAAAGCCTTTTAGCAATTAAACAAAAAACACTCCTTTGTTTTAACAATTTTAAAATGTCTCTTTGCAAATAAAGGTTTTCATCTCTAGTCTTAATGATCTCCAACTCCTTTTGCTCAATCCACATCCTTTGCTCCTCACTCCTAGATGACACCCTGCTTATTTGGTCAGTCAGGTTAGAATTTGTGACCCGTGTTTGAGTTAAACAACTATCTAGATTTGAGATTCTTGAATTCAAGTTATTTAATTCCATTTTATGATTTCTGTGGAATTTTGAATGAAATAAAAAGAGATTGTACCTTCTTGATCAGTTCATCAAGTTCACTGATCTACACACTGAGAGGTTTTGCTGTGAAGCATAAGTCCTCTCGCTCCTTGGCGTCTTCATTTCCACCATCAGTATTATATCGCCTCATGTGAGATACGTCAGTCGCCATCAGACACTTTCCACCGCTTTCACCACCTCTTACGACATAAGCCTTTCCATGAGAAGGCTTTCTCACCTCATCATCTTCTGAGTCGGTCGACCAAACCTGTACGCCACCGAACTCATCATCCTCTGCCGAACCCTGTACAATAAGAGCATTCATAGAAGGATTAGTTGCAACTTTCTTCCTTTTAATCTCTTCAAGCTTTTTCATCAGGATTTCCTCTTCATCTTTCTCCTCATCTTTCTCTGTCATTTTCTTCAAAACACAATCTTTGGCGTAATGATTCTTTCCTCCACAGTAATAACAGCTGACACCAGAATCCGCTTCAACCTTCACCTCTTTCTTTGGTTCTCCAGTCTTCAGCTCCTCCCTTACTTTTTCAGAACTGTAGCTTCCCTGCCAATTTCGGTTCTTATTGGTAGGACACTTCTTCTTGATGAACCTTTTGGGATTGGACACCATCATAGCATAATCTTCTAAAGTTAGATCATAGTCCTCAAGGTTCAGATCTTCGTCTTCTACTGCATTCTTACTCTTAGACAGGAGGGCCAAGGACCCCAAGTTTGAGACCACACTATTCTCTTGCATCACTATCTTTTCTTGGGATTTCAGAATTCCCACCAGTTTCGCCAGTGAATATGATTTGAATTGCTTGTGTGCTTTAACTGTAGACACAACAGCTCTCCATTCGGATCTTAAGCCATTCAGAAAAGTAACCTTCTGTTCAATAAGCTTCCTTTCGATATCATGTTTGATCATCTTGCTGAGAAGATGATTGAAGCGATCAAACGTCTGGGTAATGGACTCATCAGGATTTTGCTTGAACTCTCCAAACTCAGACAAAAGCAAGGTCTGAATTGAGTGCTCCAAATCTTCATATGTGGAATACAGCTCTCGCAGCCGATCCCAGATTTCTTTAGCAGTACTGCATGAGCTCACCAATCTAAACGTGTCAGATTGAAGAGCGAATCGAATCAGCCTCAATGCTTTGATATTACACTGAAATTTCTCCTTTTCGTCCTGAGCGACGTCTTTTACATCTTTTAACAAATCATTATACTCCTTTTGAGTTTTAATGATTCTGGATGTTCCTGAATGAGCAAATAGTCCAGACACAATAGCTTCCCATATTAGATACCCATTATCTTCAAATCCAATGAAGTAGTCTTCAAAATGATGCGCCCAAACCTCGTAATCTTGAGTGTAAAGAATCGGAATCTTTGTTGTAGATCCAATACTGTTTGAGATGTTGATAGGATTGGATTGAGAATCGTCCAAGCTTGATCGTTTAACCTGTTGCAAGATCAGACTTGTAATATGTAATATTAGGGAAAAACGAATAAATAATGAGATACGTCAATTATGGAGTGAAGGGTCAATAAATATCAGTTAATGCGGAATAAACCCTAATCGCTTCTTTCACAGAAGAGATGTGTATGAATTACACAGCCTTAGATCTTATAACAGGTAAATCACGAAAGCAAAAACAATAATGTAAAACTCAAGAATGAATATGAATGTGTCGAATGATTAAAAATAAATCAATCCTCAGCAGAGCTCGATGAAGAACTTCCGCTGTAGAGGATATTAGGGTAACAAAAGATAAGAACAATGAACGCTATTAAATTATCTCTCAAAATCTTACGTTCTAGGATGCATGCAAGCATCTATAAATATAAAACCCTACAAAATAACTCACAGATGGACAGGCCCATACCGGAGATTAAATGGACTAAATATCGAGCCCAAGACGCAACACCTTCTGGACCTAACTTCATGCATGCTTTCATGTTATTGATTCATAGTTGTTCTAAGTGTTGTAATAACAAGGCACCAAAATTTCTAGTTGTGACAACTCTCGGGTCAAGTACATACCAATTATAGTTATGAACTTAGACATTAATCCAACAATCTCCCATTTAGATAAGTCTAATAACTATTAGTGCAAGTACAACTCCACAACCCAACTAGCAATCGTAGCACTTAAAAGCCATTGTCGAACTCTGACCTAGTCAATGACACGTCCATTAGATAAGGGATCATATATTTATCCATCCTAGATACCATATGGACTGAGACATGGATTATAATCATTCTCTCTGTCCATCTGTTGTTTCCCGATTTCCGATTTAGGAATACCGACTAATTGAACAAATCAGATCAGTGCAGGCTTGGCCAAGCACTTGGGGGGGTCATCACTAAATCATCAAGGGGCCCACAGATATTGCTTTTATCCCTCCAAGTATAAAAGGAATGGATAAACTTCAACTCACATGCTTTCTCTATCTACTCATCAAATCACACACTATGATATGTTTAATAACACCGAGTTACCGGTGTATTTACATATCATCAATGTGCAACCGACTTGTAAACTGCAACTCATACCTCTCCGTTTGAAGAATATAAGATATTATCGTCTCATGATCACTCTTGATAAAATCAATGAAGTGATTCAAATGAGCGTGGGTTGAATCCAATACTCGAATCTTATTCCAGGAGCACTCATGAACATTACAGTTATGCCTAAAACACCTAGATAAACTACATACCCATTCATGACAGTCTTGCCTCAATAGCTACTTCCAAAGTCTGATCAACTATGGATGGCTTGAATAACCTAGTTATTCGGGAAGTCAAAACATGCAAAGTGAAACACAAGAATAATACTAATCCTATATGGCCTCAAAACTTTTGAGCCATATTGAGTACTCATTATGTATTGTATAGTGTTTCGAATAATCGAATTAATACTTGAATTAAAACAATAGTCTTGCCATGCTCCAAGCATGCACGATATGTTTGTCTAAACAATAGTTATGCCATGCTCCAAGCATGCACACTATGTTTTTCTATGGTCCTTACTTTGTGAAATAGATCAATTGAAAACATTTCAATGTTACTCATTTCACAATCCCAAATCCTTACCGTAAATGTAAGAATATCAAATTCTTGCCATTTACTATAATTTGTTAGATCTGAACTTATATGCAATGATCCTCTTGTAATGACTATGCACAAAAGTCACAGAGACTTGGCAACAGACATTACAAAGGATTCCAATGGAGAGCAATTCCATGGAAACGAAGTGTCAAATTCAAAGTACATAACTTTAAACATCCTCCTTGCATTAAGTTTTATAATCTTATACAAATTTAAGGATTAACCTACGTCTATGGAAACATATCCATATTCCCATTTTGACTATCACTTATGAACAAGAGTTGCCTCTTTTCAGAATATGTCAATATGGTCCATCCATTTTTATACTTCCAACTACAAGTGACCAATCTTTGGTGAACCTTAGATTGTCATTAATAGTTATTTAGCCACTTTAGTCATATCCGGTTCTATTCCTTTTTCCTCCATAATGTCCTACGCATTTGGTAATTTTTAGAACGGATAAATATTATAGCACTTGTAATCAATCCTATATTCGAAGCATACTGGACATGATTCATAAAGACATGATACCTAACTAGTCTTTTGCTACAGTATTTCTATTTGCCATTCTCTCGTAATTCGAATTTATGAAAAGGGATGTTGTAACCATAATCGAATTGTGAGAACGCAATTAACATAATCATGACTACATTTGATTTAAAAATCTCACAATCTAAGCTTGAAGTATAATTTCCTCTCCCTTAATTATAGGAAAACAACTTTTCAAATTCTACGACTTGCGAATTGAAACTTTTATTTTCGATAATTAACATTCCAAACTTGCAACATTCACCATAATTGATTATGCTCCCACTAGCATAATAATTAGTATCTTACTAGCATAGCAGTTATGCTCCCACTAGCTTTGACGTGTACTCAGAAATCAGTTGGAAATATTGAAATCAATACTTCATTGACTTTCTTCCAAAAGTTCAGATTTCTGATATGCGATACTTCTATAAGACTTTATATAGGCTTCTCAAACTCATGCACATTTCCTTAGACAGCTTACACGTGTGTCTAAACAATTTAAGAACTTACATCAATAAGTCTCAAATGTTTAGAATTTTTGCCATTTCTCACAATTCGAATTATAAAAAGGGATTCCGTAATCATAATCAAATTTGAGAATGCAAATGTCATAAATGCTATCTCCTTAAATTCCACTTAGTGAAAGCGTTTCCTCGCCATCATTATGATGAATCGGAGAGAAACTTTATGACAATTAGATTTTATGGTGTATGTGTTCCTATCCATGTGACTTTGTCAAACCATAATCAAAAGACAAGGTTAGTGATAGATCCAAACTCATATGGATTGAACTTGTTCAATCTTAATTTCTTGCCCCCTTGCAGCCCAAGGGGATGCCATTGCTTCCAGGTTGTTATGCAAACAACTGAAAACTCATAGAACTCAGATGCATAGTCAACCAACTGGAGTGTGCTAGTGTTTAATAATAGGTTTATTCTTGATTAGTTCTTGAAACTTTCAAGAGCTTTAAGACTCCCACTGACCTCTTGACATATAAGATTCACTTTGTCAAGGAACTATATTTGACAAAGAAATATTCAAGAGTTACTGCAGATTCTAATCAAGACTAACACTTCAAACAATTAGTCTTAGTTGGTCTTTTGTCCTTACCAAGACATCACAACTTACCAATTTCAAATGTACAAGAGTAGAAAACATTTTACTTTACGTTTGATAAGTGTTATAAACCTTTCTTAAGATTATGTCACTCAAGGCTCAATCTTGGAGTGTGACTCTAAGACTTGATTTTGGAATGAAGTATGACTCATCTTTTAGATTTAACCATTTCAACAATTCACGATTCCTCTTCTTAGCCATACAAATGCACTAAGATATCGTTAGAGGATCAATTGTGATATGATTTTTCACATTCATGAAGATGATAATAAAATACGATACTAAAGTACTTTCACATCTTTTTAGATTGGAGAAATTTTTATCTTTCTGCGTAATTTGATTTTTCTCATTCGTTCTGCCATACATTGAAACTTTTCCAATGTTTCAGAATTATACTTAATCCTATAAGTATAATCATATTTACTAAACTTTAGTAAATCATGACGAATAGTCTTATCGATCTTTCTGGTGGAACTGACCATCGCACAACCAAGCGTACCCAATCTCCTAATCCTTCACTTGACTCATACATTCATGTGAACAAAGAATTAGTCTTAATTTACCAAAAGACAAAGGTTCTCATTCATCGCACAATCCTAGTTACATGATTCTTAAAGGATCTAGGAATTTCAATCAATTTAAAACTTACATATTGACAAGCTGTGGTTGAGAGTGGCACCCATTAAACTACCATGAATTATTGGAGAAGGGATAATTATTGGAGAAGGGATTAATCTTTCACCTTGATCGCCTTGTGGAAAATCATCTTTATAAAGAACGTCTTTTAAAAAAATTCGGGAAGACCATAGTTGTCTGAACTAGACATCTATAACGGGAGAAATTCAAGTTTAGCCGATTTAAGTCCTTAATATAACACCCAACATGAAATATTAAGGCTAGGACCCAACACAATATTTTACAATACGGAAGAGGGATGTCGTAATCCAAATTTCAAAATATTTGAAGGTAGGTAAATGACGATTTACCAATTTCCACCATGAAAACAAAATTGATTATTAAGTTTTAAATTGATTGAAATTCCTAGATCCTTTAAGATTCATTGAACTTTTCAATGGCATGTTTAAATACCTATTGTGCCCTTCAGGTTTTAAATGGATTGAAATTCCTAGATCCTTTAAGATTCATTGAACTTTTCAATGGAATGTTTAAATACCTATTGTGCCCTTCAGGTTTTAAATGGATTGAAATTCCTAGATCCTTTAAGGTGTGAATAACCATGCAAATTAGCTTAGTACACCCAATGTTACAACCACCTAATCAATGTGCTGGTTAACCACACACGCTCCATTGATCTATGATTAACATCAGGCTACCCTTTTCCACACACTATCAGTCCAGGTTAGTGTGTCGGTTGACCACACATGCTCCACTAACGACTTAACAAGGTGCAAAGTGCAATTTCATAAGTTATCACCAAAATCACATTTTTCCTCAAGTAACCATGAATGGGAATTGAATAAAAGTTTAGTTACTTTATAATTATCATTATACTTATAATAAAAATTAAAATGTCACGTCAAAACTGTTCGAGAAACGACCCTCCACCAGTCAAGGAAGCGGTGGTTGAGAGTGGCACCCATTAAACTACCATTTTATTGGTAGTAACCTTACACCCCTTTATAGACCGGCTTCGTAAATGAGGCCTACTAACAGTAAGACTGACTATACTCTTATACATACATATATATATATATATATATATATTAAACCTATAATATTATAATAGTGTAAGGGTTGAATTTTAAACCTTAAAGTTCTAGGGTTTGGAATTAAATGTTTCAAAAGTTAGACTTTTACAATTACACATTCCAAAACTTGAGGGCAAGTTTTGAATTATTAAAAACCTTTTGGAATCCATAACTTATGAGTTTAATATAGGTTTTAATGAAAAGACTCTTGAAAATCCATAACTTGAGGACAAGTTAAGGAGCTCATAAAAACATTTATGTAAAAGACTCTTCACTTTCCCAAAACCTATGAGATTTAATGACTTTTAAAAATAGAGACTTTTCATTTTTCCATAACTTGAGGGCATGTTATGGATTTCATTTACAAACATTTAGATCAACTATTTTAACTTACAAAATGAAACAATTTGCAATGATCTAAATTAATCTCATAAGAACAAGACAATTCATATCAAAAAAATTTCATGTAATTAGCCTAACCATATAAACTAATACAAACCATGAAACTTTGACAATTAGCTTTTAAATTGGATTAGCATGATCATTAAAACATAAAAAACAAGTTTATAAATTCAAAAACAGTTTAGGGTAATGATCCTAGTCCAATTCTAGCTTAAAAATCAAAACTCTCCACTCTAGAGCACCAACTCATCGAGTGCATGAACTGACTCGGCAGGTTGGTTACATTTCGGAGGTGACTTAGTGAGTCCCCCAGTGGACTCGGCGAGTCCACTATCCAGACAGCCAAAAAAATCGATTTTTAAAGAATTTGAAAGCAAGTAGCATCAAGTATATATGAAAACAACCCTAGTCTCTGATACCACTGATGGGTTTTGAGCATTCTAACATTCCTATGGTGTACATGAAACCCTAGATGCTTTGGATCTATGTTTTCTCTAATTATACATGTAATATTGTTTCCAAAGCATTAAGCCTACAGCTAGCATACAAATGACATAAACATCATAGAAATGAGTTATAAAATTACATCTTTGTTGTAACTTGTAGTTTTGGCCTTTAAGAGCGTAGCACCAATAATGTGAATGCCTTAAGTGGAATCACAACACACCTTTGGACAAATGATGACTTTTGAGAGAGTATGGTGTACACAAATCGATTATGGCTCTCCAAGAACACTCTAGTCTATTTAGCCCCAATTTCACCAACCAAGGGGTTTATTATATAGTGTGGCACAACTAGGGTTACACCTAATGTGCATGACTTTCCACATTCCTTAGGCTCTGTGGGTTTTAACCTCTATGGAGTATCCATGGGTCAGCACATGGGTTTAGCCCAACATTAAGAACTATGGATCATAAGCCCACTTTATAAGAATGAATGATTTACACAATCAATCCTCATATATTTAATTAGTCTCTTTTGACCACAAAATTAATTCTGATTATATTCTTGATCAATACTAATTGAATAATATGATTTCATATTAATATATTAGAACTTATAATATATTAATAAATAACCACTTCTCAAAAGTCCATCTTATCAAATTGTCTCGGTGATATGCAACCTGAAGGGACCATGCTAATATCGGGTCAAGTACATACCAATTATAGTTATGGACTTTGACACTAATCTAACAACTTTTACCCCTAAGATCGTGATTGGCTCGGGTGCAGCTGCTACTTCGTGCGCATGCTTAATCACTTGTGGCACATTCTGTGGGTTAGTGCATTCCAATACACTTCGAGTTCTCACCATGTCAATCTAAACACTAAATTAGACGTTCATGTAGCGACGAGAATTTAGATAGGGAAAGCTTTATTTACGATAGACGTATAGATACCCTTGTCACTTTGAAAATCTACATGACAGTTCAAATATCGTAATTAAACGATTAGAAATCTAAACATATAAAGTTTCCAGATCCAGTCGGCAACAGACCATAGATCCGATCAAATAATAACATATAAGACATCTTAATAGCTATAACATAATTCATTTAGCACATAAAAGCAATTTAGGTATCTTTCTTGAATTAAACTAGTGCTTGTGTCTATTCAGGTGTACTGCTTAAGATATATTAGACACAATCCTCATGATCATCGCTTAGAAATCTAAGTTTAAGTCTAGAAATTTCCTACAAACTCCTAGTTCGCTTAAACTAACACTTTGATACCAACTATGACATCCCCAAACTCACGGTCATTTCTAAAAAAATTATTTATGCTTATCCGAAAATAAAAGTATTCATTTTATAGAATAATATTATGGAACTTGTTCCTAGAAAACATGATAAGTATATTATCAAACCATTTCCGAAGAATTGTATTTTGTTTGTATTAAAACTTTGGGATGTCATCATCAATACATAAACATAAACATAAACATACCTTACATTCATTTACACTAGTGATTTACATCTCCTTTAATCTCTTAGTGTAATGCAGCTTCATATCGACACCTGTGATACAAATAAATTGAGTGGGTCAAGTTGGGAAACCTGGTGAGTACATAGGTTTTCAACCCACAATAATATTGTTATTATGTTTCATTAGCAAACAATTAACCAAAATACCTATCCCGATTATCTTCTTTTTTCATAAGTATCTTCCCTAAGAATCATCTAATCATCAATATTTAATCCTTAGGATTGTCCTAAGGAATAGGCACGAAGTCTATCGCCTTCAGGGTTTATTTAACAGGCACTAGGTCTATAGCTGCCAATGTTATCTGTTAAGCACTAAGTCTATAGTTGCCAATGTTCTTATATAGGGGACTAAATCCATAGCTGCCAACATTTATTTGTAAGGCACTAACTACATATCTTCCAACGTTTAATTGTGAGGCACTAAGTCCATAGATACCAGGGTTTTTAAAGTACATCTGGTGAACACATCAGTCACAATACCTACAGGTTGTGACCCTGCTAGCGTTCCACTGGACTGTCTTGAATAGTCCGTGGTTGTCATCTATAAATTGCTAGATGATGTGGTCATCGCTTGGTTCAAGGCTTCCCATCATCTTTCATCTTTCATCATCTATATCATCTTTAATCTCTCATCTCATCTTTCATCTACCCATCTTTACCCATTATAATTATACGTATAAAATAAGTTTACAGTTTAAATCAAATAAAACATGTATATTTTGTTCATACAGCATAAGAACATAGATAATTTTTACACATAACACGTAATTTATATTAAATACTTCATATATATGTGAACTCACTTGTTAAAGTGATGACTCGAAATTTAAACAACACTTCGCTTTTAACAATCGTCTTTTTCTTCGACGAAACCTAACATTACTGTTGCTATGTTTTAGTGTAATATTTATTGTGGCTAATTAACTCAAGGTCTACGAGCGATATTTTTGTATTAGTGTTAAACAATACTTTTCAACTACTATGTATAGACAGGGCCAGACATGAAACACTGGAGGGCAGGACCATTTTGGCATTTTAGCTGTTCTGAAATCCAACAACCCTATGCGGCCCTTCAAACCAATTTTCCAGTACCGCGAGCAGTTAAAAGGTATTATAATAACACTTTTTACATTTTATAATACTTACATATATTGTTTATAGGTTCATAATAACGATAATGAACTTACACATAAGCTATACTTATAGTAGGGTAAGCATAACTCACTTACAAGGGGGTTTGGCTAGGAACCGGGCTCTGCACGGGAAGAACTTCTGAGCCGAAACGTCTTCTTCTCGAAACCTTCTAGTGCTCCGGGACTCGCCTCTATTATTTAGGAAGTTCTACGAAAGGGGAGGGGTAGTTTTAGAGTATTGAGAGAGAAAGAATGGGAAAAGTGTGAAGAAGAATGAGGAAGCTCACATCTTATTTATAGGGGCAGCTTCGGACTACGTTGGGCGTAATCCAGTATGTTGCGTGTAAGAGGCTTACCCTGCACATACGAGGGGAAAGGGGTCAAATATGCATGCGAGGTCGTGGGGAGAAAACAATGGTTGAGATTAAGCCATGTGTCCACTTGCGCTTCAGGTTATTCCCGAATTCTAAATTCTATAAATTTTGCATACGAGTTCCATTTTTGACATTCTTTATATCTACGAGTACGCGGCGACATAATCTACAACTTTTGTTTAGGCTCGTCAGATAATTTTGACTTTATTTGTAAAGTCATATTTTAACAGACTTAGACAGTTAAAATTCGTTAAAAAATCATAACTATGTCATCTGACGTGTTGGGTTTTGAGCAATCTAACACTCCTAAGGTGTTCATGCAACCCTAAAACCTTGGATCTATGTTTTACTAAGAATACATGCAACTTTGTTTTTCCAAGGTTCATAACCTATATAGCATGGCATGGGGAACATTAAACATAATGGCTAGAAGAATTACATACCTTTCAATTATGATTCGATTCCTTGGAGTTTAAGAGCCTAGCACCAATAATGTGAATGCGTCAAATGGAAATCACAAATCACCACAAACTTGGAAAAACCTTTTGAGAGTGTATGCAGCTTATAGAAATCGGCCACCACTTTTTACACACACAACTATTGTCATTTCAAGCATCACAAGCTCTTTTATATAGTGTGGAGGATTAGGGTTACATCCATCTAAACCCTAATACCCATGACTCTTCCTTTCTAAGGATCCATTGGTTAAAAGCTCCATGGACTATCCATGGACTCCCATTCATGCCAAGCCCATTCCATATGAATATTAGCCTACACTTATATAAATACAAGAGCCCATATTTAATTAGTCACCTTTTTTATCACCAAATTAATTCTAAATTAATTTATGATCAATACTAATTAAATAATATGATTTCATATTAATATATTATAACTTATAATATATTAACAAATCATAAACGTATAATTCTCAAAGGTTTAACCATAAATAGTCCGGGTGATGTTCAACCCAAATAGACCATGTCGGGTCGGGTCAAGTATATACCAAGTAAAGTTACGGACTTAGACACCTTATCCAACAGTCTCACACTTGGATAAGTCTAATAACTATATTTGCGTATACTACTTCAGGAAGCAACCGCAATCGTAGCTCTCAAAACTTTGTTGAACGATGAAGCACCATTTTCGATAAGTGATCCTATAATCCTCTGTTGTAGATATCAGTCGGACAAATACATGGAACAATGTCTTACTTATTGTCCAACAGTTTGTTTCTCAATTTTGCGCTTTGTTTGACATAGAACTTAATTGAACACATCAAGTTAGTTCTGATCGGGCCCGGTAAATGGGTCAACACAAAATCATCGAGGGGCTCAGATATCGCTTCTAATATAAGAAGGAACAGATAAACTACGACTCATATGCCTATTCTACTACTTGTTGAATTATACACAAAGGCACGTTTTATAACATCTAGTTACCGATGCGTTTACGTATAATCAATATACAACCAAATCATAGGCAACAAGTCATGTCTCTAGGTTTGAAGACTTATATGATATTACCGTCTCACGATTACTCGAGATAAATTCCATGAAGTGATGCAAGTGAGCGTGGGTTTATTCCAATACTCAGAACTTATGAGCACTCACGAATTTTGTAGCAACCATTGCTATAGCTAAACACCTTTAGTCATCTACAAGCCCAATTCATGATAGTATTGATTCATACCAACTTCCTATGTATGACCGACTGTGGAAGTTTAAATAAAGTAATTTATTCTGGAAGTCAAAACATGCAAAGCTGAAAACAATAGTAAATAATTGACAAAAGACAGTAACACCTTACTCATAAATAAACACACCTTTTATTCATCATCAAATGTTGATTACATTTTACAAGTTTCAGAAATAGCTATCTAATCTGTAAAACTAATATCATCCTTCAGCCCGATGCGCCTCTCATGCTGTCAGTGCCTAACCCTCGACAGTCCCTTCGTGAGGGGATATGCAGGATTCTCTTATGATGATACCCTCTTTGCCACGAGGAGTCCTTCTTCTATCTTGTGTCTTATGAAGTGATATTTTCTGTCAATTTGTCTAGATCTACCATGATCTCTCGGTTCCTTGGCTAAGGTAACCGCACTATTGCTGTCACAGGAAAACTCCATAGGCTCCTTGATATATGGTACAACTCCAAGGTCTCCAATGAAGTTCTTCAGCCATATTGCCTCCTTTTCCACTTCATTCGTTGCTATGTACTCTGATTCACAAGTCGAATCAGCTACCATCTCCTGCTTGGAAGTCTTCCAAGTGATTGCCCCTCCATTTAGGGTAAAGACCCAGCCCGACTGAGAGCGGAAGTTATCCCTATCAGTTTGGAAACTTGCATCACTATACCCTATTACTCTCAAGTCATTACTCCCACCAAGGGTAAGAATCCAATCCTTAGTCCTTTATAGGTATTTGAGAATATTCTTTACCGCAGTCCAATGGGCCTTGCCAGGGTTCCCCTGATATCTGCTGACCATGCTCACAGCAAAGGCCACATCAGGGCAGGTACGAGTCATAGCATACATGACCGAGCCAACAGCAGAAGCATATGGAAATCGACTCATCTCAGCTATCTCAGCCTCTGTAGTCGGGCTCTGAGCCTTACTCAGTTTGGCATTGCTTTTGATCGGTAATTCTCCTTTCTTGGAGTTCTGCATGTTAAACCTTTTCAACACCTTATCCAAGTAGGTAATCTAACTAAGTTCAATTATTCTTTTACTCCCGTCTCTTAATATCCTTATCCCTAGGATATAGGCAGCCTCTCCAAGGTCCTTCATAGCAAAATACTTCCCAAGCCAGGACTTCACCTTCTACAAAGTTGGGATGTCGTTTCCTATGAGTAGTATGTCATCCACATACAACACCAAGAAGCTAAATATACTCCCACAAGCTCTGACATAAACACAAGACTCATCTTCACTTCTTGAAAAGCCAAACTCTTTGACTTTCTCATTGAAACAAAGATTCCATCTGCGAGGTGCTTGTTTCAATCCATAGATGGACTTCTCAAGCTAACACACTTTATTCGGGTGCTCTGTACTAACAAAACCCTCTGGCTGACTCATGTAGACATCCTCAGCCAACTTCCCTTTAAGGAAAGCGGTTTTGACATCCATTTGCCATATTTCATAGCCATGAAATGAAGCAATGGATAACATAACCCTTTCAGATTTAATCTTTGCTACTGGTGAAAAGGTCTCATCATAATCAACTCCCGAAGTTTGAGAAAAGCCCTTTGCAACCAGTCGCGCCTTGTAAGTGTGTACATTACCATCCATGTCAGTCTTCTTCTTGAAGATCCATTCGCACCCAACTGTCTTACGACCTTGTACATTGTCAACTACGTTCCAAACTTGATTGTCATACATGGACTATATCTCACTGTCCATAGCCTCTTTCCATTTAGCAGCCTCAGGGCCTACCATGGCTTCCGTGTAGCTGTTAGGTTCATCCAGATTTACCGGTGTACTATCACTGATAAGTGTGTCACCTTTCGCAGTAATATGGAAACCATAGTAATTCTCATGTGCATTCCTAACTCTCGTGGAACGCCTCAGAGGTACAAACTCGTCAGTTAGATCAATAGGAGTTTCCTCCTCAGGTGCATTGCTAGGATTTGAGGTTCCTTCACCACTTGACTCTTGACGTTATTCAAGGTCAATTTGCATGCCACTGTTTCCTTGGATCATGAACTCTCTTTCACGAAAGAACCCTCTCCTTGCTACAAAGACCATATTCTCACTAGGTTTGTAGAAGAGGTAACCAAAGGATTTCTGTGGGTAGCGTATGAAAATACACCTCTCACTTCAAGGTTCGAGCTTATCGTGAGTCTCGCGTCTCACAAAAGCCTCGCAACCCCAAATCTTGATGTGGTCCAAGTTGGGAACTTTCCCAGTCCACATCACATGAGGTGTTTTGGCAACCTTGTTTGTAGGGACTAGATTAAGGATATGGGTGGCAATCTCTAAGGCATACCCCCAAAAAGAGATTGGTAGGTAAGCTTGACTCATCATAGAGCGAACCATATCCAACAAGGTCCGATTACGCCTCTCAGCCACACCATTCAGTTGTGGTGTCTTGGGAGGTGTCAATTGTGAGACAATCTGACACTCCTTAAGATAGTCGAGGAACTCTGTGCTAAGATACTCACCACCTCGATCAGATCGAAGGAACTTAACGTTCCTGCCCAATTGATTTTCTACTTCCTGTTTAAACTCTTTAAACTTATCAAAATTTTCTTACTTATGCTTGATTAGGTAGACATAACCATATCTACTATAATCATCAGTAAAAGTCAGGTAGTAGTGATTAGCATCCCTTGTGGCGGTTTTGAAGGGTCCACATACATCAGTATGTATAAGGTCTAACAAACCCTCACCCCTTTCACAAGAACCAGTGAAGGGTGATATTGTCATTTTTCCAAGCAAACAAGATTCACAACTATCATCTGACTTTAGGTCAAATGGCTCCAAGACTCCATCCTTTTGGATTTGGGTTATGCGTTTCTTGTTTACATGTCCAAGACGACAATCCCACAATGATGCTTTATCAAAGCTAGTAGAAGAATCAATACACAACACATTATTTCCTAGGTTATCTACAACCGACACAGTTTCATACACACAATCACAAGGTAATGCTTTAAAATAAAGAACATTATTAAAGAAAGAATTAATACTACCAATTTCATTATCAAAAGAAAAGGTCAACCATTGTTTGTACAAACTATGAAAGGAAATAATATTCCTCACCATTTCGGACGAGTAAACACATTTATTCAAATTTAACTTTAACCCACTACTAAGCAACAAAGTATAAACTCTAATCTTGGTAACATGTGTAATCTTCCTATTTCCCATGATTAAGTTTATCTTCCCGTGCTCCACATCATCACTTCTTCTTAGGCCCCACATATCACAACATATGTGAATACCACAACTTGTATCAAGGACCCCAAGAGTTAGAATATGGTGAATTATTAGACAGTATAGTGTAAGTATCTGCATGGGAGGGTTTCACTTTCCCATCCTTGACATCCTGCAAGTACTTTGGGGAGTTTCGCTTCCAGTGCCCCTTATTCTGGCAATAGAAGCATTCAACGTCCTTAGGGATGGCAGAAGGAGTACCAGAACCACCTTTGGTTCCACTTGACGAGGAGCCATCAAGAGACTTTCCATTGGTACCCTTCGACCGGGTCTTCCTCTTCTTCCCTTTGCCTTGCCCGATAGCTAAAACAAGGGTAGTTGTAGGAGTAGGAGTGGTAACATCCGACTTACCTTTAAGACCACTTTCGTTGGTCTTTAGAAGTGCTTGAAGCTTGATGAGTGTGACTTCCTCCTTGTTCATGTGGTATGTCATCCAGAATTGATCATGACAAAAAAGGTAAGGAGTGCAAAATGATGTCAATTGCCAACTCCTCAGGGAAGTTTACATTCATTTTCTGCAAACGGTCCACATACCTTTGCATTTTCTGCATGTGTCCCATGATGGGTTTGTTGGATATAGTGTCTAAGTCCATAACTATATTTGGTATGTACTTGACCCGACCCGACATGGTCCATTTGGGATTCACTTCACCTGAACAATTTATGGATAATGTTTTGAGAATAGTATAACTTATGATTTATTAATATATTATAAGTTCTAATATATTAATATAAAATCATATTATTTAATTAGTATTGATCTATAATTAATTTGGAACTAATTTAGAAATAAAAAATATGACTAATTAAATATGGGCTCTTGTATTTATACATTGTGGGCTAATGCTTATTTGGAATTGGCTAGGCTTGCATTGAAAGTCCATGGATACTCCATGGAGCTTTAACCCATGGATCTCATGGAAATGAAAAGACATGGTTATTACGGTTTACATGGATGTAACCCTAATCCACCACACTATATAAAGGAGGCTTTAGTTCTTGAAATCACACTAGTTGTGGTGAGTATACTTAGAGGTCCGATTCCAAGAAAGGTTGTGACTATTCTCTCAAGTTTCCAAGTTTTTGGTGATTTGTGACTTCTATTTGAGGCATCCACACTATTGGTGCTAGGCTCTCAAACTCCAAGCAATCAACTACAACTACAAGGTAAGTAATTCTACTAGCTTTATTTGATTCAAGTACCCCATGCCATGCTAGTTAGGATAAGAACCTTGGAAAAAATAATTATTTGCATTTATCTTAGTCAAACATAGATCTCAGGTTTCTAGGGTTGCATATACACCATAGGAGTGTTACAATGCTCAAAACCCATCTGTGGTATCAGAGCCTAGGCTTTTTTACTTGATACTTGATGCAAACTACTTGAAAAATCGAAGTTTTTGTTCACTGAACGTATGAACTTGCCGAGTCCATGGGGGGGGGGGGGGGCTCGTTGAGTCTGTTCATGCACTCGATGAGTAGAGGTTGCAGTTTCCAGATTTTCGAGTTTTGCTGCTGGAAATGGACTAGAAACATTACCCTAAACTATTTTGGTGTTATAAAGCTTGTTTTAGATGGTGTAATACTTATGCTAATCCATTTACAATGGCTATTATCAAAAATTACAAGTTTTATATAAGTTATTTATGATTCTTGAAATTATTGATAATCATGTTCTTGAACTTATGAGATTAGATGATCATAGGAATTGTTTGTAACCTCCTTCGTAGTTTAATTCTTGATCATTATGTGTTTTAATAGAGTCCATAACTTGTCCTGAAGTTATGGAAAACCAAAGGTCACACTTTAATTAAAAAAGAAAACCCATTATAAGAACACATGAGTTATAGAAATGAAGAGTCTTCATTTTAATACTCAATTAACTCATATGTTATGAGAAATGTAAAGTTTATGTAAAGTTACAAAAGTTTCCCTCAATTTCTTGAACATCTAAAGTCACCTAGTAAACTTTAAATCCAATCCTTAGAATTTTAAATGTTAAAATTCAACCCTTATACTTTATAATATTATAAGTTTAATAATATATATATATATATATATATATATATATATATATGTATAAGATCAAGTTGTTTTACAGCAAGTAGGCCTCATTCACGATGCCGGTCTATAAGGGGGTATTAGGTTGTTGCCTATAAAATGGAAACTTAATGGGTGTCCACTCTCACCCACCGCTTCCTTGACTGGTGGAGGGTTGTTAGTCGAACAGGTAGGACAATGACTTAAAATTCTCATTAAAAGTATAATGATTATTATAAAGTAACTAATTTTTTTTTATAAATTCCCAATCTTAGTTACTTTAGGAAAAATGTGAATAAGGTGCTAATCCATGAAATTACACTTTGCACCTTGTTTAAGTCGTTGGTGGAGTGTGTGTGGTTTACCGGCGCACTAACTTGGACTTAACAAGGTAAGCAAAGGGCGACTTAAGGTTTTTCATGAGGTCGGAAGGGGTGCGTGTGGTTTACCGGCACAACGATTAAGTGAAAAACATTAAGAGTACCAAGTAATTTGCATGGTTACTTCACATATTGTTTTGTGATCCTCGGTATCCCAGTCACAAAACATATAGGGCACACTCAAGATTGAAACATGCCATTGAAAAGTTCAATGAATCTCAAAGAATCTAGGAGTTTCTAGAACCAAATAAAACCTGTGACAACCCGATATTTCAACTCTTTGTAATGGCCTAATAAGTCAAGTATTGTAAACAATTTTGAGTTAAAGAAATTAACTTTGATAATAAAATGTCCAAAAAGTTTCTATTTAACTGCCTACTATGTTTAATATCATTAAACCGGGATCGTACGTAAAAAGAATGCCCAAATCCAGCTTCGTATATTGAATTTTATATTTTTCCAAGTTCGGCTTAGCAGCAGACAGCTAAAAACTCGAATCAGAGATCGAGCGACTTTTGGCCGGAATGACCTAAACAAGAATCGAAGGTCTCGACAATGGTATTTCAGCGGTGAAAAGTCTGGCAAAAACCAACGTCAGATAAAGAAGTTATGAATTTTTAAAGAAATTCCTTAATCACGTCATTTTATAAATAAATAATAAAAATAATTTCGGAATTTGCCAATGGAGTCTAAACGAAAGTTGTAGAGCGTAGTCTCACCTACGCGTGGATATAAAGACCATCGAAAACGGAGTTCGTATGAAGAAGATATGATTTTTTGAAATTTATTAAATAAATTATATATAAATTTAATTCAAAATCCGGTAATATCTGAAGGAGGAGTCAGCGTCCTCATCCGAGTTACGCGCCGCGTAACCTCGTACGCCCCGCGTAAGCGAGGGCCTTGGTCTCGGTCTGTCCACGTCGCCCCTATGCGAAGTTATCCCCTTTCCGTCCCATCTGAAGCCGAGGCAGTCGAGGACTCGGTCATGCATGACGTACGAGTACGCGCTGCGTACGAGCGTACGCCCCGCGTACCAAGGCGGTTTAGCCCTCTATAAATAGAAATGCGAGGGTTCCCGGAAATTTTTGCTCATTCTCTCTCTATTTTCTTGCGTTTTGCCTCGTTTTCCATGCCCGCACTACCCCGAAGCTCTGGTCTTTTTGCTCAAGTCCCGAGGGTCGATTTTACTCCCGAGATTCCCGAGAATCCCAAGAAAAATCCGTTTCCCGAGACAAAACTCTTACCGGTTTTCCATCTCGCTATCTTCAAACATTCAAGTGAGTTCATACCCCTTAATTAACCCTTTTTAAATATTCTAAATGCTTTTATATGCTTTCTAAGGGGGGGAATTACAAGTAAAACACACGACTACTATCGGGTGTTATATATAAAGATTTTTATACACTTTTATTAAGTAGAATCATATGTGATTTATAAACTTTATAGGGAACTCTCGTATACAAAATATATTACAATAGAATCCTATCTTTAAAAATATAAATTGTTGTAATGCATGTATAAACTAAACATTTTCTTAGATTATATGTATACTTGCCCACCTTAGGCTCTGCAAAAATCTATACAGTTATAAAATGTGATTCCTTTTCTAGGCATTTTTCTAAACAAACAAGTCACACTTTTAGAAAACTATAATAGGTATAGTTTTACGAGGATATTGCTAACTTTTACATACTAGAAACATGATTTACAAGAAGTCACTTTCATATGCAAGAACAAACGAACATTTTAACACGTAAATCTGTTTATATACCACGGTTTTGTGAGATATTAACTTCACGTACGTTCGAGTACACATTTCAAGTCCTGTATTATATACCAGAATCCCTTGGAGGGGGAGCATGGTGTTTGTGTATAGATCTATACGGGCTTGACAACCCGCGCCCTGACTGTTAGCTACAGTCCACCATTTGGGGTGACAAACGTCGTAACATTCCAACACCTGAAGAACGTTGGGTATAGGCATTCCGAGTCAATAGTATGGTTATAAAACTCACATGGGGTATTCAAAATGCATTGATTTACAAGGTTTTCAAACACATTGGTTATTTTACACTTAAATACATTTTAGAAACAAACATTGTTCTTGAGAGAAGGCTACTTTTATACTAGTAGAAAATATAGGATTTTCTAAACACAACACAACCAAGGACAAAACATTTCATTTCATACAAACATTGTCATTTAAATACTTATGAAACTCACCAGCTTAAATGCTGATCTACTCTTTCAAAATTACTTGTATGTCCCAGGGAATCAGTAATTTCAGGTATCATTATGCTTTTGATGAAGGGATGCTACGGCGCCAGTTTAATCTCATATTTTGACATCATATTGTAATTGGTTTTGAACATGTAACTTTTTGACAAATGTAAACTTTCAATTATATATATGATGGTTGTATTGCTTTCTTTACTATGTATTCAATTGTTACGTTACCATATGAAGTCATCCGCCCCCGAACGTTTCCGCCGTTCAGGTTTGGGGGTGTGACAGATTGGTATCAGAGCAATGTTTATAGTGAACTAAGTATATCGAACCACATAAGATATAAAAACTATAAATGCTTAAGGGACTAACACTCTCTGGCAAAACATTTTTTATTTTTACGCTTAAGCAGCGTTACGTTTAACTTAAACTGATAGTTCATTTAAGTACAATGACCTGCATACAACAAATTATTTTCATGATATCTAACTATACAACAAGTATTTAGACAAGTTGACACTACGATTAAGCCTCGATATATGTAATCAGATTTTGGACAAATATAGCGTGATCAACTATATTTGCCCGAGATTGGACCAACGTATATCGAGGAATGATCGTAGTAAGAAATAAGTCAAAACTTACCAAACCGTTACTAGAATCAAGCACAAGAATTTAAATACTATAGGAGTATTTGCTACCTAAACTAGTTTAACTTACATGTTTTACAAGTTTCAACTTTATTCAACTCTTATAACCCTATTTCTCGTACAGTCAAATGGCTGGATTTCACCACCCCGGCGACCCTACTTTTCCAACCAAGGCAACGGAGGATGGGTCGAAGATGATCCCGAAGAGGACGAGGAACCCATAGAAGTGGATGATGGCTCCGGTACCGACTTAGAACCGAAAGTGATCGATCCACCACCCATTCAACCTCCCGTCTTCGTAAGGAACTTTCAAGGACCGACTCCCGTCTGGGGAAGTCACCTCCATCATTGGAGCCAACAACAGAACTTACGCCCTCCCTACGGCATGTGCCGGGACTTCTATGATGTCCGCAGCGGAGGTTCGGCTGATCGGGCACTCCCAGTAATGGTGGGTAAGCTAGCCAATCAGTCCTATCAGTCCGGAGTTCAAGCTAGCCAATTCTGGGATGTCAACGTGGAAGTGCAGGTTCACACTTCTGACATCCGTAGGCTGGACAAGATACAAGACAATGCTCATCTCCAAACCGAGGCATTCCAAGCGCAAATGATTGCAGCCCTCGCTGAACTGAGGGGACAACAAGCCGCTTTTGATAGGCGTCTAATGGAGTCGAAGCAATCAGATGCAGAGTCAAGCTCCAAGCGCAACCTACGTCGCAAGTAGTGCTTGTCAAAGACTCAAATTTTTTTATAGCTTAGGACCTCGACTAAAAGTCTTTAAATTTCTCGAACTTTGTAATCGGAGACCCTTATAGGGGTCAAATTTTCATGATCGTTGTATCAACTTTTATATTAATATAAGTGACACTATTATTACTACGTTGAGTATTTCGTTCAAACCTTGAAAAGTCTTTGAGAAACCAAATACTTGTTTCATACTTTCAGTCTTACAAATAACTTTCATTCTTCTATTTTAAGACTCATACTAGCATCTGTTGTTGAACTATAGCAATTTAGTTCATGAGACACATTAATTTTCTATTCTATGGAATTCTTATCTTTACCTTTTCAACCTATAGTTGAAGGATGCCTCCGCGTAGGAATCCAAGGCGAAGCAACGGTGGGGAAGCACCTGTACCACCACCACCTCCACCACCTCAATTTGATGATCTTATGTTCCAAGCAGCAGTCACCGCAGCGGTAGCAGCTGCCATGTCACAGATCAATAACTCGAGTACTAATGGCTCGGGATCTGGCACACACCCATCCAACCATGGCGAGAGTCATGGACCACCCCGAGAATGCACCTATAAGGACTTTACTAATGCCAAGCCCCGGATTTTTTATGGATCTGGTGGTGTGATAGCCCTGAGACAGTGGATTGAAAGGACATAGTCAGTCTTTGAAATCTGCTCCTGTCCCGAGCACAACAAAGTCAAATTTGCAACTTTCACCCTTATTGATAGAGCTTTAACTTGGTGGAATGGCCACGTTAAAGTACTTACCCTGATAGTGGCAAACTCCATAAGATGGGAGAGCCTAAAAGCCATGATGATGAGAGAATACTGCCCACGGGGAGAGATTCAAAAGCTCGAACACGAACTATGGACTCTCGGAATGGTTGGTACCGACATCACAACTTATACCAACAGATTTTGCGATTTGGCAATCCTTTGCCCAGATATGATTGCTCCCGAGAGCAAGAAAATAGAAAGGTACATCTGGGGACTGACGCCCCAAATACGATCAAGCGTGTTACCTTCCAAACCTGACACCTTTGAAAGTGCTAAGGAACTGGCACAATCTCTGATTGACTACGGAGGTCATCAGAACTCAACCGTTTCTGCACCAGAACTACAGAAAGGAAACAACAACAACAACAACAACAACAACAACAACAGGAAGAGAGTATGGAATAAAGGGAAGGGTGGGTCTTCCCAAGAATCCGCAAAGAAACAACTGGTTCCAGTGAATGCTGCCACTGTAGCTACTACAGTCCCTACAAATCCCTACCCCACAAAGCCTTATATAGGTAACCTTCCAAAGTGCACCAAATGCACTTACCACCACCATGGACCTTGTCGGGAAATGCAGTGCGCCAACTGCAACAGAAAGGGACACACAGACCGTTTTTGCAAGGACCCCGCAAAACCGATCACTCAAGTTCCCAGTGCGGGTGTAGGCCAGACTTGCTATGGTTGTGGCGAGGTGGGCCACTACAAGAGGAACTGCCCTAAGGCAGCAGGCACCGTCGGCGTGGGACGTGTTTTGGCGATAGGCCACGACGAAGCTGTAGCTGACCCAACTGTAGTTGCTGGTACGTTCCTTCTCGATAATTCATACGCATGCATATTATTCGATAGTGGAGCGGAGAGAAGCTTCGTGAGTCAAAACTTTATTCATTCACTTAAACCTAAACCTAGCAAGTTAGAAAAATCATTCACTGTAGAGATGGCCAATGGAAAAACCGAAAACACTAACTGCATATACATGGGCTGTACGTTAACTTTAGACGGCCATTCTTTTCCAATCAATCTCATGCCGGTCCAAATCAAAAGTTTCGACATCATAGTCGGCATGGATTGGTTGAGTCTTCTTCGCGCCGACATCATGTGCTTTGAGAAAGCAGTCCCTCTAAATCTCCCTAACAACGAAACATTAGTTATCTACGGCGACAAATCAAGTACAAACCTTCGCATCATTTCGTGCATCCAAGCTCGAAAGTGCTTGCGGAAGGATTGTCGAGCATTCCTAGTGCACATCGTTGATACAAGTCAAGAACTGAAGGACATCAAGAACATTTCAGTAGTACGCGACTTTCCCGATATCTTTCCAGAAGAACTACCAGGATTACCACCACAACACCAAGTCGAATTCAGAATCGACTTAGTTCCAGGGGCTACCCCAGTAGTGAAGTCACCTTATCGTCTCGCACCAGCAGAGATGCAGGAAATTTCTAGTCAACTTAATGAACTCCTTCAACAAGGATTCATAAGACCAAGTTTCTCACCTTGGGGAGCACCGGTCCTATTTGTAAAGAAGAAAGACGGATCGTTCCGTATGTGCATCGACAACAAAGAGCTGAACAAACTTACTGTCAAGAACCGTTATCCTCTACCCCGTATTGACGACCTATTCGATCAACTTCAAGGAGCAAACTACTTCTCAAAGATAGATCTACGATCCGGATATCACCAATTACGAGTTCTAGAAGGGGATATTCGAAAGACAGCTTTCCGAACTCGTTATGGACACTACGAATTTGTAGTGATGCCGTTCGGATTAACCAATGCACCAGCAGTATTTATGTACCTAATGAATAGGGTATGCCGTCCTTAGTTGGATCAGTTCGTCATCGTCTTTATCGATGATATACTTTTCTAATCCCGAAGTGAGGAAGAGCATAGTCAGCACCTACGAAAAGTCCTAGAAACACTGCGAACGGAGAAACTCTATGCGAAGTTCTCTAAATGCGAATTTTTGATTCGAATAGTCGAATTTTTAGGCCACGTTGTTAGCGAGAAAGGGATACACGCGGACCCCTCCAAAATTAAGGCCATTGAGAACTGGCCGGCACCAAAGACACCTACAGAAATTCGTCAATTTCTAGGTCTCGCTGGCTACTATCGCAGATTCATAAAGAACTTCTCAAGCATTGCGAAACCTCTTACTACATTAACCCAGAAAGGCGTGGCCTTTGGCTGGGAAGCGAAACAAGAGAAGGCATTCCAGACGCTAAAACATGCCTTGTGCACCGCACCGATACTATCCCTCCCCAAAGGGATAGAAGACTTCGTAGTGTATTGCAATGCGTCAAATCAAGGACTTGGTTGTGTTCTTATGCAGAGAGGGAAGGTTATTGCCTATGCCTCCCGACAGGTTAAGACACACGAAGTGAACTATACGACACACGATCTTGAGTTAGGAGCAGTGGTATTTGCTCTGAAGATCTGGAGACACTACTTATACAGAACAAAGAGTACTATTTTCACCGATCACAAGAGCCTTCAACACATTTTCGATCAAAAGGAACTCAACATGCGGCAACGACGATTGGTTGAGTTACTAAATGACTACGAATGCGAAATTCGTTATCATTCTGGCAAGGCCAACATGGTAGCTGACGCCCTTAATCGAAAGGAATACACTGGTCGGAGGGTCAAATCTCTGACTATGACTATCCATTCCCACTTATCCACACAAATTAAGGCGGCACAAACTGAAGCTTTGCAACCTGAAAATGTGGCGGTTGAATCCCTGCGAGGAATGGAAAAGAATCTAGAAGTCAAGGGTGGCGGAGCCTACTATGTCATGGGCCGAATCTGGACCCCGAAACATGGTGGTTTCAGAAACGTAGTCATGACCGAAGCACACAAATCAAGATATTCCGTTCACCCCGGTTCAGATAAAATGTATCTGGATCTTAAGAAACTGTACTGGTGGCCTAACATGAAAGCAGAAATTGCTACCTTCGTAAGTAAATGCCTTACTTGCGCTAAGGTTAAGGTCGAGTATCAGAAACCGTCAGGATTACTACAACAACCGGAGATACCAGAATGGAAATGGGAGCGGATTACTATGGACTTCATAACCAAGTTACCCAAGACGACGAGTGGACTCGATACCATATGGGTCATCGTCGACAGATTAACCAAATCCGCACATTTCCTACCCATCAAGGAGACTGAAAAAATGGAAAAGCTTACAAGAACTTACTTAAGGGAAGTAGTGCGACTGCATGTTTTTCCGATATCCATTATCTCCGATAGAGATAGTAGATTCACTTCAAGATTCTGGCAGTCACTACAAAGTTCCCTGGGGACTAGGCTAGACATGAGTACAACCTACCACCCACAAACAGACGGGCAAAGTGAGAGAACGATACAAACTTTAGAAGATATGATAAGAGCCTGTGCGATTGACTTTGGAAAGGCATGGGATATCCATTTACCCCTTGTCGAATTTTCATACAACAATAGTTATCATACAAGCATAAAGGCTGCTCCGTTTGAAGCCCTCTATGGTCGAAAGTGCAATTCCCCTCTGTGCTGGACTGAAGTTGGCGATACCCAGTTAGCTAGAGGAAGAGTTCCTGAAAGCACTCTCATTGGTCCGGAAATCATACGAGAAACGACAGAGAAGATCGTTCAGATTCGTGAACGATTGAAAGCCTCTAGAGACCGACAGAAAAGCTACGCTGACCAAAGGAGGAAACCTTTGGAATTCCAGGTAGGAGACCACGTTTTATTAAAGGTATCACCGTGGAAGGGTTTAATACGCTTTGGAAAGCGTGGGAAACTAAATCCAAGATACATAGGGCCTTTCAAGATTCTTGCCAGAATCGGCCCTGTGGCTTATAAGCTTAACCTACCGCGTGAACTTAGTAACATACATCCAACCTTCCACGTCTCGAACTTGAAAAAGTGTCTGTCCGATGAGACTCTTGTTATTCCACTCGATGAGATCGAGATCAACGAGAGCCTCAACTTTGTGGAAGAACCGGTAGAAATCATTGACCGAGAGGTCAAGCAAACAAAACAAAGTCGCATACCTATCGTGAAGGTTCGCTGGAACGCCAAGCGGGGACCTGAATTCACATGGGAACGCGAAGATCAGATGAAACAAAAGTACCCCCATCTCTTTCATGTTCACTAGTATCTTTATTACTTTAAATTTTGGGACGAAATTCCCTCTAACGGGGGGATGATGTGACAACCCGATATTTCAACTCTTTGTAATGGCCTAATAAGTCAAGTATTGTAACCACTTTTGAGTTAAAGAAATTAACTTTGATAATAAAATGTCCAAAAAGTTTCTATTTAACAGCCTACTATGTTTAATATCATTAAACCGGGATAGTACGTAAAAAGAATGCCCAAATCCGGCTTCGTATATTGAAGTTAAGATTTTTCCAAGTTCAGCTTAGCAGCAGACAGCTAAAAACTCGAATCGGAGATCGAGCGACTTTTGGCCGGAATGACCTAAACGAGAATCGAAGGTCTCCACAATGGTATTTCAGCGGTGAAAAGTCTGGCAAAAACCGACGTCAGATAAAGAAGTTATGAATTTTTAAAGAAATTCCTTAATCACGAAAGTTGTAGACCGTAGTCTCACCTACGCGTGGATATAAAGACCATCGAAAACGGAGTTCGTATGAAGAAGATATGATTTTTTGAAGTTTATTAAATAAATTATATATAAATTTAATTCAAAATCCGGTAATATCCGAAGGAGTAGTCAGCGTCCTCATCCGAGTTACGCGTCGCGTAACCTCGTACGCCCCGCGTACGCGAGGGCCTTGGTCTCGGTCCGTCCACGTCGCCCCTATGCGAAGCTATCCCCTTTCCGTCCCATCCGAAGCCGAGGCAGTCGAGGACTCGGTCATGCATGACGTACGAGTACGCGCTGCGTATGAGCGTACGCCCCGCGTACCAAGGCGGTTCAGCCCTCTATAAATAGAAATGCGAGGGTTCCGGGAAATTTTGCTCATTCTCTATCTATTTTCTTGCGTTTTGCCTCGTTTTCCATGCCCGCATTACCCCGAAGCTCTGGTCTTTTTGCTCAAGTCCCGAGGGTCGATTTTACTCCCGAGATTCCCGAGAATCCCGAGAAAAATCCGTTTCCCGAGACAAAACTCTGCCCGGTTTTCCATCTCGCTATCTCCAAACTTTCAAGTGAGTTCATACCCCTTAATTAACCCTTTTTAAATATTCTAAATGCTTTTATATGCTTTCTAAGGGGGGGGGAATGAAAAGTAAAACACACGACTACTATCGGGTGTTATATATAAAGATTTTTATACACTTTTATTTAGTAGAATCACATGTGATTTATAAACTTTATAGGGAACTCTCGTATACAAAATATATTACAATAGAATCCTATCTTTAAAAATATAAATTGTTGTAATGCATGTATAAACTAAACATTTTCTTAGATTACATGTATACTTGCCTACCTTAGGCTCTGCAAAAATCTATACAGTTATAAAATGTGATTCCTTTTCTAGACATTTTTCTAAACAAACAAGTCACACTTTTAGAAAACTATAATAGGTATAGTTTTACGAGGATATTGCTAACTTTTACATACTAGAAACATGATTTTCAAGAAGTCACTTTCATATGCAAGAACAAACGAACATTTTAACACGTAAATCTGTTTTTATACCACGGTTTTGTGAGACATTAACTTCACGTATGTTCGAGTACACATTTCAAGTCCTGTATTATATACCATAATCCCTTGGAGGGGGAGCATGGTGTTTGTGTATAGATCTATATGGGCTTGACAACCCGCGCCCTGACTGTTAGCTACAGCCCACCATTTGGGGTGACAAACGTAATAACATTCCAACTTCTGAAGAACGTTGTGTATAGGCATTCCGAGTCAATAGTATGGTTATAAAACTCACATGGGGTATTCAAAATTCATTGATTTACAAGGTTTCAAACACATTGGTTATTTTACACTTACATACATTTTAGAAACAAACATTGGTCTTGAGAGAAGGCTACTTTTATACTAGTAGAAAATATAGGATTTTCTAAACACAACACAACCAAGGACAAAACATTTCATTTCATACAAACATTGTCATTTAAATACTTATGAAACTCACCAGCTTAAATGCTGATCTACTATTTCAAAATTACTTGTATGTCCCAGGGAATCAGTAATTTCAGGTATCATTATGCTTTTGATGAAGGGATGCTGTGGCGCCAGTTTAATCTCATATTTTGACATCATATTGTAATTGGTTTTGAACATGTAACTTTTTGACAAATGTAAACTTTCAATTATATATATGATGGTTGTACTGCTTTCTTTACTATGTATTCAATTGTTACGTTACCACATGAAGTCATCCGCCCCCGAACGTTTCCGCCGTTCAGGTTTGGGGGTGTGACAAAACCTAATTACAATATTTCATTTTCACGATTGGTGAATCTTCATTCACCTACCTTTCAGATATGTTATAGCTCGGATTATGTCATCCCTCTTCTAAGCTATAATATATTGTGATTGGTTCCTAGCCTTAATATTACATTTGGGTGTTTTATTAAGGATTATCTCTATATCTATACTAAACTTGTTTTCTTCTTTTCAAATGTCTTCCAACAATGTTGCTTCTGGATCAAACCCTACCTGCTCCTTCTCTCTCATGAACCTTTGTAGGAGAGTCATCTTTGATGGATCCAACTTTACAGACTAGATCAGAAACATTAGGATGGGTAATCAGTATGAGAACAATGAATACATTCTCGACAAGGAGTTGAAGGTACCCGAGCAAACTGCTACTCCTGAAGAGCTTGCTGAATATGAGGTACATGAAAGAGATGCTACAAAAGTGGCATGCATCATGATGGCCACCATGACAGCCGAGCTCCAAAAGTCCTATGAGGACTACTATCCTTTTGAGATGCACCAGGACTTGATGGACCGCTACCATCGAAGTGCTCGTCAAGAGCGATATGACATCATCTCCTCCATGATAACAACCCGAATGAAGGATGGTGAACCCATCACGGGCCACATGCAGAAAATGCAAAGGTATGTGGACCGTCTAATGAAGCTGAATGTGAACTTCCCTGAGGAGTTAGCAATAGACATCATTTTTCACTCCTTACCATCGTCTTTTGATCAATCCCGCATGACATATCACATGAACAAGGAAGAATTCACCCTTAGCAAACTTCAGGGACTCTTGAAAACAGCCGAAAGTGGTCTAAAGGGTAAATTGGTTGTTACCACTCCTACTCCTACTCCAAAATCCGCACCTGTCCTGGCAATCGGGAAAGGTAGAGGGAAGAAGAGGAAGAAACCTTTAAAGGGTACCAAGGGTAAGACCCTTGATGACTCCTCTTCAAGTAGAACCAAGAAAGGTTTCTTCACTCCTTCTTCTGATCCCAAGGAGGCTGAATGCTTCTATTTCCATGAAAAGGCGCACTGGAAGCGAAACTGTCCAAAGTACCAGCAAGATTTGAAGGATGGGAAAGTAAAACCCAACCATGCAGGTATTTACACTATATTATCTAGTAACTCACCCTATTATAACTCTTGGGTCATTGATATCGGTTGTGGTATTCATATTTGTTCTAGTTTCCAGGGACTAAGAAGAAGTGAGAATGTGGAGCATGGAAAGATAAACTTGATCATGGGGAATAGGAAAGCTTCACCTGTCACCAAGTTTGTAGTTTATACTTTGTTGCTATGTAGTGGGTTTACTTTAGATTTGAATAAATGTTATTATTCTTTTGAAATGGCAAGAAATATGATTTCCTTTCATGTTGTGTACAAACAAGGGCTTACTTTTTCTTTTTATAATGAAATTGGTGGAATAAATGCTTTCTATAATAATGTGTTTTATTTTAAAGCATTACCTTGTGATGGTGTATATGAAGCCGTGTCTGTGATAGAAAACATAGGAAATAATGTGGTGTGTATTGATTCTACTAATGATAACAACTTGGATAAAGCATCATTATGGCATTGTCGTCTTGGACATGTAAGCAAGAAAAGCATAGGCTGACTCCAAAAGGATGGTGTTTTGGAATCATTTGACATGAAGTCAAATGATTGTTGTGAATCATGCTTACTTGGAAAAATGACAAAGTCACCCTTCACAAGTTCTTGTGCTAGGGGTGAAGGTTTGTTGGATCTAGTGCACACGGATGTGTGTGGACCCTTGAAAACTGCCACAAGGGATGCTAATCGTTATTATGTGACTTTTACGGATGATTATAGTAGATATGGATATGTCTACCTAATCAAGAATAAGTCAGAGATTTTCGAAAGGTTTAAAGAGTTTAAATAGGAAGTAGAGAATCAGTTGGGCAGGAACATTAAGATGCTTCGATCCGATCGTGGAGGTGAGTATCTTAGTACAAATTTCCTCGACTATCTTAGGGAATGTGGGGTTGTCTCACATTTGACACCTCCCAGGACACCATAGTTGAATGGTGTAGTTGAGAGGCATAATCAAACCCTGTTGGATATGGTTCGTTCAATGATGAGTCAATCTTCGCTACCAATCTCATTTTGGGGATATGCCTTAAAGCCTTCTGCCCATATCCTTAATCTGGTTCCTACAAAGAAGGTTGCCAAAACACCTCACAAGGTGTGGACTGGAAAAGTTCCTAGTCTAGCCCACATCAAGCTTTGGGGTTGTGAAGCTTTCGTGAGACGCGAGACTCACAATAAGCTTGAACCCCGAAGTGAGAGGTGTTTTTTCATCGGCTACCCACATAAATCCTTTGGTTAAATCTTGTACAGACCTAGTGAGAATGTGGTCTTTGTAGCAAGGAGGAATGTCTTTCGAGAAAGAGAGTTCGTAAGCCAAGGAAACAGTGGGAGGCAAATTGACCTTGAAGAAATTCAAGAGTCATGTGGTGAAGGAACCACAATCCCTAACCATCTGGTTTGAGGAGAAAGCTCATGTTGATCCAATTGTACCTCCAAATGTGCCTCTGAGGCGTTCCACAAGGGTTAGGAATGCACCTGAGCATTACTATGGTTTCCATTTTACTGCGGAGGGTGAGACACTTATCAGTGATGAGACACGGGTGAGTCTGGATGAACCTAACAACTATGCGGAAGCCATGGCATGCCCCGAGTCTACTAAATGGAAAGAGGCAATGGACAACGAGATATAGTCCATGCATAACAACCAAGTTTGGGACTTTGTTGACAATGTATCGGGTCGTAACACAGTTGGGTGCAAATGGATCTTCAAGAAGAAGACCAACATGGATGGTAATGTACACACGTATAAGGCGCGACTGGTTGCAAAGGGCATTTCTCAAACTCTGGGAGTTGATTATGAAGAGACCTTTTTGCCAGTAGCTAAGATTAAGTCGATAAGTTTCTTGTTAGCCATTGCTGCATTTCATGACTATGAAATATGGCAAATGGATGTCAAAACCGCTTTCCTTAATAGGAAGTTGGTTGAGGATGTTTACATGAATCATCCAGAGGGTTTTGCTGTCACAGAGTACTCTAATAGAGTGTGTAAGCTTGATAAATCCATCTATGGATTGAAACAAGCACCACCAGATGGAATCTATGCTTTGATGAGAAAGTCAGAGAGTTTGGTTTTTCGAGGAGTGAAGATGAATCGTGTGTATATGTCAAGGCTAGTGGGAGTATAGTTAGCTTTTTGGTAATCTATGTGGATGACATACTAGTCATAGGAAATGACATCCCAACCTTGTAGGATGTAAAGTCCTGGCTTGGGAAGTGTTTCACAATGAAGGACCTTGGAGAAGCTGCCTATATCCTAGGGATAAGGATTTTGAGAAACAGGAGTAAAAGACTAATTGGACTTAGTCAAAGCACCTATGTGGACAAAGTGTTGAAAAGGTTCAACATGCACATTTCCAAGAAAGGTGAGTTACCTATCCAGTGTAATTCCAGACTGAGTAAAACTCAGAGTCCGAGTACCGAGGTTGAGGCTGAGATGTGTCGAGTACCATATGCTTCCGCTATAGGCTCGATCATGTATGTTATGACCTGCACTCGACCTGATGTTTCCTTTGCTTTGAGCATGGTTAGCAGATATCAGGGGAGTCCTGGCAAGGCTCACTGGACAACGGTAAAGAATATTCTCAAGTACCTACAAAGGACTAAGGACTGGGTCCTTACCCTTGGTGGGAGTGATGACTTGAGAGTTGTAGGGTATAGTGATTCTAGCTTCCAGACTGACAGGGATAATTTCCGCTCTCATTCGGGCTGGGTCTTTACCTTAAATGTAAGAGCAATTACTTGGAAAAGTTCCAAGCAAAAGACAGTGGCTGATTCAACATGCGAATCAGAGTATATAACAGCAAGCGAGGCAGCAAAAGATGCTATATGGCTAAAGAACTTCATCGGAGAACTTGGAGTTGTACCAGCTATAAAGGAACCAATGGGGATTTTCTGTGACAACAATAGTGCGGTTGCCTTAGTCAAGGAACCAAGAGATCATGGGTGATCCAGACACATTGATAGAAAATATCACTTCATCAGACATCGAATAGAAGAAGGAATCCTCGTGGCAAAGAGGGTATCATATGATCAGAACCCAACAGATCCCCTCACGAAGGGGTTGACTCGGGTTAAGCATCTCCAGCATGCTCGAAGCATAGGGCTGAAGGATGATATTAGTTTTAGTAGTTAGATAATCTTGAAATTTGTAATATTTAATTGATATTTGATGATAAATAAAAGCTGTTATTTATAAGTAAAGTGTTGCTATCTCTTGTCAATCGTTTACTATTATTTCTTTTTTTTTTGCATGTTTTGACTTCCAGAATAATTATGTTATGGTATATATCATATTATTCAAACTCTCCACAGTCGGTCATATGTTGGAAGTAGATATGAGTCAAGACTGTCAAGGGTTGGCTTGTAGAGGTCTAAGATGTTAGACAAAGCGGGGCTACAATACTCATGAGTGCTCATAAGTTCTGAGTATTGGATTCAACCCACGCTCATTAGTATCACTTCATGGAATTTATCTCGAGTGATCATGAGACGGTAATATCATGTAAGTCTTCAAACCTAGCCATATGATTTGCTGGCTATGAATTGGTTATGCATTGATTGCACAAAAACGCATTGGTAACTCGATGTTATAAACCGTGCCTTTGTGTGTAATTCAACAAGTAGTAGAGCAAACATATGAGTCGAAGTTTATCTGTTCCTTCTAGGATTAGAAGTGATATCTGGGCCCCTCGATGATTTTGTTTTGACCTATGTGTCGGGCCCGGTCAGAACTAAATTGATGTGTTCATTTAAGTTCAATGTCAAACAAATCGGAAAACGGGAAACAAATGCTAGACAATAAGAAATACCATGTTCCATGTATTTGTCCGGCTGATATCTAGAATAGAGGATTATACGATCACTTATCTAAAATGGCGCTTCATAGTTCAACAAAGTTTTAAGAGCTACGATTGCTGATTGGTTCCTGAAGTCATACTTGCAACTATAGTTATTAGACTCATCCAAGTGGGAGACTGTTGGATATAGTGTCTAAGTCCATAACTATATTTGCTACGTACTTGACCCGACCCGGCATGGTCCATTTGGGTTGCACTTTACCCGAACAATTTATGGATAATCTTTTGAGAATAGTATAACTTATGATTTATTAATATATTGTAAGTTCTAATATATTAATATAAAATCATATTATTTAATTAGTATTGATCTATAATTAATTTAGAATTAATTTAGAGATAAAAAATATGACTAATTAAATATGGGATCTTGTATTTATATAGTGTGGGCTAATGCTTATTTGTAATGGGCTAGGCTTGCATGGAAAGTCCAGGGATACTCCATGGAACTTTAACCCATGGATCACATGGAAATGAAAAGACATGGGTATTAGGGTTTACATGGATGTAACCCTAATCCACCACACTATATAAAGGAGGCTTTAGTTCTTGAAATCACACTAGTTGTGGAGAGTATACTTAGAGTGCTAATTTCAAGAAAGGTTGTGGCTATTCTCTCAAGTTTCCAAGCTTGTGGTGATTTGTGACTTCCATTTGAGGCATCCACACTCTTGGTGCTAGGCTCTCAAACTCCAAGCAATCAAGTACAACTACAAGGTAAGTAATTCTTATAGCTTTATTTGATTCAAGTACCCCATGCCATGCTAGTTTGGATAAGAACCTTGGAAAAAATAATTATTTGCATGTATCTTAGTTAAACATAGATCCAAGGTTTCTAGGGTTGCATGTATACCATAGGAGTTTTAGAATGCTCAAAACCCATCAGGGTTCACCATCCTTCATGGAGGAGATGTTTTTATATCGCTCTTGATGAGCACTCTGATGGTAGTGGTCCATTAAATCCTAGTGCATCTCAAAAGGATAATAGTCCTCACAGGATTTTTGGAGCTCGGCTGTCATAGTGGTCATCATGATGCATGCCACTTTGGTAGCATCTCTTTCATGTGCCTCATATGTAGTGACCTACTCATGATTTGCAGTCGGATCAAGATCCTTAAGCTCCTTGTCTAGGACATATTCCTTGTCCTTGTAACAAGTGACCATCCTGATGCTCCGGATCCAATCCATAAAGTTGGAACCCTCGAAGATGACTCTCCCACAAAGGTTCATGAGAGAGAAGGAGCCAGTAGGGTTTGAACCCGAAGCATTGTTGGAAGACATATGAAAAGAAGAAAGACAATTTTAGATTAGATATATAGACTCCTTAATCAGACACCCAAATATAATATTAAGGCTAGGACCCAACACAATATATTATAACTTAGAAGAGGGATGCGGTAATCTTAGCTATAACATATTTGAAGGTAGGTGAATGACGATTCTCCAATTTCCGCCAGAAAAAGAATTGAATTATTAGGTTTAATTGGTTTGAAATTCCTAGATTCCTTTTATATTCATTGAAGTTTTTAATGGCATGTTTCAATCTCGAGTGTGCCCTTCAAGTTTTGTGACTGGGATGCCGAGGATCACAAAATAAGGTGTGAATAACGATGCAAATTCATTTGGTACCCTTAATACCATCACCTAATCGATCTGCCGATTAACCATACACGCTCCACCAATATATGATAAACATTAAGTCACCCTTTATTATCCTTACTAGTCCAAGTTAATGTGCCGGTTAACCACACATGCTCCACCAACGACTTGGTAAGGTACAAAGTGTGAATTTCATGGGTTAGCACCGTTTTCACATTTTCCTAAAGTAACTAAGATTGGGAATTACTAAAACATTTAGTTACTTTATAATAATCATTATACTTTTAATGAGAATTAAAGTCATTATCCTACCCGTTCGGCTAACGACCCTCCACCGATCGAGGAAGCGGTGGGTGAGAGTGGACACCCATTAAGCTGCCATTTTATAGGCAACAACCTTATACCCCCTTATAGACTGGCTTCATGAATGAGACCTACTAATGGTAAAACGACTTGATCTTATACATATATAAATATTAACCATTAATATTATAATAGTATAAGTGTTGAATTTTAACTTTTAAAATCCTAAGGGTTGGAATTTAAAGTGTGTGTGTCTTTACAAATTCCAAAACTTAAGGAAAAGTTTTGAAACTCTTCAAAACTTTTCATTTCATAACTTATGATTTAAGGGTTCATATGTGACATCCCCATTTTCATGGTCAGAAAAGACCGATTATGTTTATGCTTTATAAAAATCAGAGTACTTGTTTTCATAAAAACGTTGTGGAATTTGTTCCCAGAAAATATGATAAATACGTTATCAAAACATTTTCGAAGAAACGTATTTTATTCATTTTAAAACATTTGGGATGTCATTGTCAATACAGGAACATAAGCATAAACGGAACTTACGTTTATTTACACTAGTGATCTACATCTCTTAAATCTCTCAGTGTAATGTCACTTCATATCGACACCTTTGATATAAATAAACTGAGTGGGTCAGGTTGGGAAACCTGGTGAGTACATAGGGTTTTCAACCCACAATAATATAATCATTATGTTTAAACAATTAAACAATCAACCCAATTACCCATCCTCATTATCTTCTTTATTCTTAAGGATCTACCCTAAGAATCAGCTATTCCTCGTTCATTTATTCCTAAGGAGTATCCTAAGGAATAGGTACGAATTCCATTGTTGTAAATGACACATCTGTTAAGCAAAATCTGCTAGTTCTGTCACTAGGGCGTAGTTACCAAAATTGTGACATTTTCTATGGGGCGCATCTGCCGAAATAGTCCTTTGGGCGCATCTGCTGGGTTTATTGACAGTATCGTTTTTGAGAGTCCACTCACAATACATATCAATGGGTTTTTAGAGTACACCGGTGAACATGTCGTTCACAACACCTACAGATTGCGAGCCTGCTAATGTTCTACTGGACCGTCTAGAGTAGTCCGTGGTTGTCATCCATACTCTGCTGAATGACGGGGCCATCATTTGGGAAAAAGGCTTCTCACATCGTCCACCTCTCATCCTCACCTCACGGTCTATTTCACCTTTCAACTTATCATCCAACTCATATTTCATCTATTACATCTACCCATGTCTTACGCCAACATTTTCGTAGATATAAAATACATATATAGTTTAAATCATTTAAAACGTGTATAAAATCGTTCATCCAGCATAGATAGCAAGTATTCAGATAATATGCACACATAGCATGTAATTTATATAAAATACTTCATATCTATGTGTAAGCTTAAAGTAACTATGCACTCACCTGAAAGGTGGTGACTTAGCACTCGGACAACGCTTCGATACTCTCAAAACAATTATCCTTTGATAAAACCTAGTATCCATACCACTAGGGTTTAGTCTAACGATAACCGCGACATATTAACAGTCTGACTATTATTACTATTATATAAGTGTTAAACGATACTTATATAACTCATAATAATAGCCCAAATAATTATTTTAAGGACCTAATAATATTACTATAATTATTTGAAAGCTATATTAAAAATTGCGTAAGCGTAGCTCACTTACAGCGGATTTTAAAGAAAACAGGGCTTTGCTCGGAGCAGCACTTCGAAACCGAAAGACCCTTTTTCTCGGGACTCCGGGAGCCTCGGGGCTTCCTTTAGGTGCTAGGTATTTTTCCTAGGGCTTAGGGGTGGTTAGGGGAGCTAGAGAGAGAAAGAAGTTAGAGAGAGAAGTGAGAAATGGTGTGGAAAGTCGGCTGCCTTCGCTGCCTTTTTATAGCCTGCGAGGCCTCAGTACGCTGGTAGTACCTCGGACCTACGTTGGGCATAACGCTTCGTTTGTACAACACGCGTCGCACTTCGGATGGTGGTGCGTGGTTCATTTGGGTTCGCAGAGCACAGCTGTACGTTGGGCATTCCGAGCTCGGACGCTGGGCGTACCGAGGGCAAAGTGTCCGAATCCGAAGCGAGTATCTTGATCATCAATGGAGGGTTGGGATCGTGCCACGCCATCACTCTCCTTGCAATTTCATAGTTTTCTTTCCCGATTTCTAAAAATCATAAATTTCGCATATGAGCTCCATTTTCGATGTTCTTTATATCCACGCGAAGGCGGGAACGTACTCTACAACTTTCGTTTACACTCCGTCAGCTAATTTTGAATTTATTTTAAAAGATATATTATTAACAGGCCGGGACATGATTGGCCCGTTAAATTCTCATAACTTCTTCATCCGACGTCTGTTTTCGTCTGTCTTTTTATCGTTACGCTAAAATTTACGAGATCTTCGATTCTCGTTTAGGTCGTTCCGGCTAAAAGCCGATCAATCTATTATTCGAATTTCGGGTTGTACACTGCTAATCCGAAATTTCGAAAAATCATAACTTCTTCATACGAAGTCAGATTTGGGCGTTCTATTTATGAATGTTCTCGGTTTAACGTATACTACAACTTTGGTTCAGATCACTAAGGCTAAAAATCGCTCCATCGTAAATTTACTATTTACGCTTCCCGGTGTCATGCCGGTTTTGACGTAAAACTTCGACGGGCCATAACTTCTTCGTTATAACTAGGAAGTCAGCGTTCTTTATATGTACATAAACCTTGAGACATATTCTACAACTTGGTTAAGACTATTTATTATAAATAATATTTTGCCTAAAAGTCATTTTCGACACTTATGGTCTCTAAATTAACTAGCCGGGATTTACGGGCGTTACAATTATCTCCCCCTTAGGATGATTACGTCCCGGAATCATCAACGAAACAGGGCTCACATGATGACTCCATACATTATCTCTTCATCCTAGGTAATAATCGTAACTTTCTATGTTTCTTCGAATGCGTATCTAACTCCTGGCCTTCTTGACTGCAAACGGTGCTTGATCTTGCACCCGTTCTCTATGTCTTGTTACACTTTCAATCATGACCTTCATGTCACAAACTTGCTCTTTATCAGAGACTCCTTCTTATTGTTAACAAACATATGATAAGATTCTTCTATTACTACAATGGATCGATGTGTCATATTCTAATGACCTATCATCGCATATTGTAAAGCTTATACTCAGGTCTCTTAGAGTCAAATTCCAGAACAGACTATACCTTCCTTCATGTTCTAAATCACATCTTAAAAAGGTAGCATTTCTAGCTACAAGCAACTATCGCGATACCTCTACCGATTGCTTTGATTATCTTTTATTTCAATCTTCCGGCATAAGTCAGATGCTACATCAAAATTGGTTCTCTGAACCACGTAACATACTTATAGTAGTCGGACTCAATTCGATATGACCACTAGGGTCAGAATAACAATCATCCTCTTAGTCATTACCGAAACGATGGTAAAACATATTTGAATAAAATGGTATCAATTACTAGCTTCGTGGTAACCTTGTGACTTTCCCTGATCCAAGCATGAGTCCTGTGCTTCCGGTAGTATAGGCCTCTACTATCATTCACACCTACTCATACTCGTCCCAAGTATTGTCCTGCAGTTTTTCCAAGTCACCATACAAGAATATCACATAACAGCTTAACACATCAAATATCAAAACGAAGGTTTTTATTATTCCTTGAAACTATTACATAGGTGTTCAAGTTCAACCTATACTATGCCTTTAATAGGCTACACCACGTGGTACTATTTACACGACTACTTCATAGATCCTCATTCCTGATTCCTTGCATCATCGGCTGCTTCGTCTAGGATCATATGGAATGCTCTTGCCTTTGGTTTTGGCGGCACATTTGGCTTTGTTGCCCCTTCTCTCTTTGGGCAATCTTGCTTGAAGTACCCTTCCTCGTTACATCCGTAACACACCCTTTTGTTGAATGTACACTTGTTGGCATAAAGCCCATGCTTCCCACACTTGAAACAAGTTACCTCCTCACTGCATTTTCCAGAGTGTTTCTTTTTGCACTTCTCGCACTATCTTTCTTCGCTCGCTCCTCCTCTAAACTTCCTTGTACTGGACTTGCTTATCTCATCGGGCTTCGCAGACCCCTCAAACTTTCTCTTTTTGCCAACCTCGGTCTTGTTGGTGGCTCTTCCCTTGATCATCTCCTCAACTGACTTGGCAGCCCAGATAGCTGCTTCCAAAGTAGGTGCCTGGCATACTGGCACTGCATATTCCGATGGAAGTCCTTTTGCATACTTGTTGATTTTCTTCAGCTCATTTGGAACAAGACGTAAGGCGAACTCCATCTTCTCTGTGAAGTTCTTGGTGTATTCATCAATACACATGCTTCCTTTCTTCAAGGTAAGGAATTGGTTTTCTAGCTCGAGCAGATTTTGGGTTGAGCAGTACTTATGTTTGAACCGCACCAAAAACTCTGCCCACGTCAGTTGTAGGGGCTCATTGGGTCTTAGAGTCTTCCCCAGAGTGTTCCACCAACGAACTGCACCTCCTCTGAACTGGTGTACCGCAAACATGGTTTGTAACTTGCCTCTTCAACCGCATGTCATAAAAACTAACTCAATTTCTGAGATCCAATCCATGACTCCGATCGGATCTTCCTTCCCAGTGAAGGTCGATGGCTTGCAAGTCAGAAAATCCTTGTACTTGCATCTGTTTCTCTCGACTCCATTATCCTGATCGTTTCTCCTAATGACTGGCGGATCAGCTTGGCCTACAGACCTATTGTAGTTTCCTTCCTCAGACTTTCCGTCATTCAGCTCAGGCTCTACGATTAGTATGGTAGCTTCCTTGCGATTTTGCTAGAGCAAATGTTTTGTTTCCTCCATTTGGCGATCCAACATCGTCTGGATCATCGCTTGCACTCCGGCCATCGTTATTGTATCAACAGCAGCCACCACAACCGGTATTTTCTCAATCATTGGGGGCTGATCTCGGTTCCCATTTGCATTCACGTTTCCGCTTCGGGTCCTTGCCATCTTGATCTTTACACCAAATAAGGTGAATCTAGATCTTTATTTAGGGTTGACATTTAAATCATCCTTATCACCCCGAAACGTTTATATGCTAGTTCTAATATCGTAGTTAAACGCTTAGAATCCTAAACACATAAGGTTTCCAGATCCGGTCGGCAATAGACCATAGATCCGAACAAATAACAACATATCAGGCATAAGCATTTAGCACATAAAAGCATTTTAGGCACAATCCCTAAAATAAGCTAGTGCTCACACCTCACAATCATCGCTTAGCATTCTAAGTTTAAGTCTAGAAATAAATCCATAATCCTAGTTCAACTAAACTAATGCTCTGATACCAATTGTGACATCCCCATTTTCACGGCCAGAAAAGACCGATTTTGTTTATGCTTTATAAAAATCAGAGTACTTCTTTTCATAAAAGTGTTGCGGAATTTGTTCCCAGAAAAATATGATAAATACGTTATCAAAACATTTTCGAAGAAACGTATTTTATTCATTTTAAAACCTTTGAGATGTCATTGTCAGTACAGGAACATAAGCATAAACGGAACTTACATTTATTTACACTAGTGATCTACATCTCTTTAATCTCTCAGTGTAATGTCACTTCATATCGACACCTGTGATATAAATAAACTGAGTGGGTCAGGTTGGGAAACCTAGTGAGTACATAGGGTTTTCAACCTACAATAATATAATTATTATGTTTAAACAATTAAACGATCAACCCAATTACCCATCCCCATTATTTTCTTTATTCTTAAGGATCTACCCTAAGAATCACCTATTCCTCGTTCATTTATTCCTAAGGAGTATCCTAAGGACTAGGTACGAATTCCATTGTTATAAATGACACATCTGTCAAGCGCAATCTGCTAGTTCTGTCACTAGTGCGCAGCTACCAAAATTGTGACATTCTCTATGGGGCGCATCTGCCAAAATAGTCCTTTAGGCGCATCTGCCAAGGTTATGAGGTTCTCTATTAGGCGCTTCTGTCGGTAGAGTCCTTTAGGCACATCTGTCGGGTTTTATTGACAGTATTGTTTTCGAGAGTCCACTCGTAATACATATCAGTGGGTTTTTAGAGTACACCAGTGAACACGTCGTTTACAACACCTACAGGTTGCGAGCCTACTAGTGTTCCACTGGACTGTTGAGAATAATCAGTGGCTGTCATCTATTCTCTTCTGAATGACGGGCCATCATTTGGGAAAAAGGCTTCTCACATCATCCACCTCTCACCCTCACCTCACTATCTATTTCACCTCTCAACTTATCATCCAACTCATATTTCATCTATTACATCTACCCATTTCTTACCCCAACATTTTCGTAGATATAAAATACATATACAGTTTAAATCATTTAAAACGTGTATAAAATCGTTCATCCAGCATAGATAGCAAGTATTCAGATAATATGCACACATAACACGTAATTTATATAAAATACTTCATATCTATGTGTAAGCTGAAAGTAACTGTGCACTCACCTGAAAGGTGGTGACTCAGCACTTGGATAGCGCTTCAATACTCTCAAAACAATTTTCCTTTGATAAAACCTAGTATCAATACCACTAGGGTTTAGTCTAATGATAACCGTGAGTCTGACTATTATTACTATTATATAAGCGTTAAACGATACTTATATAACTCTTAATAATAGCCCAAATAATTATTTTAAGGACCTAATAACATTACTATAATTATTTCAAAGTTATATTAGAAATTGCATAAGCGTAACTCACTTACAACGGATTTTAAAGAAACCGGGCTTTGCTCGGAGCAGCATTTCGAAACCGAAAGACCCTTTTTCTCGGGACTACTGGAGCCTCGGGGCTTCCTTTAGGTGCTAGGTATTTTTCCTAGGGCTTAGGGGTGGTTTTGGGAGCTAGAGAGAGAAAGAAGTTAGAGAGAGAGAAGTGAGAAATGGTGTGGAAAGTCGGCTGCCTTCGCTGCCTTTTTATAGCCTGCGAGGCCTCGGTACGCTGGGCGTAACGCTTCGTTCGTACAACACGCATCACACTTCGGATGGTGGTGCGTGGTTCATTTGGGTTCGCAGAGCACAGCTGTATGCTGGGCATTCCGAGCTTGGACGCTGGGCGTACCGAGGGCCAGGTGTCCGAATCCGAAGCGAGTATCTTGATCATCAATGGAGGTCTGGGATCGTGCCACATCATCACTCTCCTCGCACTTTCACAGTTTTCTTTCCCGATTTCTAAAAATCATAAATTTCGCATACAAGCTCCGTTTTCGACATTCTTTATATCCACGCGAAGGCGGGAACGTACTCTACAACTTTCGTTTAGACTCCGTCGATTAATTTTGAATATATTTTAAAAGTTATATTATTAATAGGCCGGGACAGGATTGGTCCGTTAAATTCTCATAACTTCTTCATCTGACGTCCGTTTTCGTTTGTCTTTTTATCGTTACGCTACAATTAATGAGATCTTCGATTCTCATTTAGGTCGTGCCGGCTAAAAACCGCTCGATCTATTATTCGAATTTCGGGCTGTACACTGCTAATTAGAAATTTCGAAAAATTATAACTTCTTCATACGAAGTCAGATTTGGGCGTTCTTTTTATGAATGTTCTCAGTTTAACGTATAATACAACTTTGGTTTAGATCACTAAGGCTAAAAATCGCTCCATGCTAAACTTACTATTTACGCTTCCCGGTGTCGTGTCGGTTTTGTCGTAAAACATCGACGGGCCATAACTTCTTCGTTATAACTCGGATTTCGGTGCTCTTTATATCTACGGAAACCTTGAGACATATTCTACAACTTGGTTAACACTATTTATTATAAATAATCTTTTGCCAAAAAGTCATTTTCGACACTTATTGTCTCTAAATTGACTAGCCTGGATCTACGGGCGTTACATCGTAAAAGTGAAGACTTGATGTGTGTAAACTCAACTAGTTTTAATCCTAATTTTAATTATAAAATAAACACACAAAGGAAGTGGACCTATCAATTGTGGTAAAGCTAAATAAGTAGGGTATCGAACACAGGGAAGGGAGAATTAAAACTAAAAGCTAATTTTATCTAAAATTAAGTAATAAAAAGAGGTTTTCTCTAGTTTTAAAAGACTAGAAACTTACCAACTAATACTTAAACTAATTAACTAAAAACTAGATAAGCAAAGATTCAATTACGAAGGGAACTTCTGTTTAGTTTAACTCAGTTGATCCTATGGTTCATATTATGGCAATAGTGCAATGGATTAATTCTTCTATTGGCTACCGATTCAAGTGATTAGATTCACGTTCGCTGCACTAATCCTTAGAGAACAAACTAACTCAAACAGTGTCCAGTTGTCTAATTTAATTTAATTCACTAGGTTATTTATTCGGGTTAATTTAGACTTGTACTGGTTAACTAATTTGGTCCTTTAATTAACCTCTTGTTGATGGTCATCACACAAGCTCACGCATGAATTTACCTATTTTTCTATTAAGTCTGGTTTCACAGTCGCTAATCCTAGTCATATAATAAAGTGGTCACATAAATTATATGAGGTAACAATTAAGAGATGTTCATGCAGCTTAATTATCTTCCTATTAACAGAAAAATAGTTATCATTCACACATAAGGTTCTTTAACAAGCTAGAATTAACAAAATCACCATTATTAAATCAATCCTACCATAGATCAAACCATAGTCTCAAAATTGTCTCCCCAAACAGAAGTTAAAAGGTTTTAGCTCATGATTGAGGTAATTGACAGCACAAAAACGAAATCTAAAAGTCTAAACATGATGAAGAACAATAGATTAAAGTAAGAATGATGTAAATTTGCCTCAAATCTCCTTCGGAATTGGGTTTAGGGTTGTATCTTCATTCTCCAGATCTCTCCTGATTGTAATTCGCAGCTTGCTCCTCCCCCATAGGAGTCAATATGGTACCTTAAACTCTTGCTAAGCCTAGAAACAATTTGTGGCAACCCGATATTTCAACTCCTTGTAAGGACCAGAATGGGTCAAGTATTGTAACCGCTTCTAAGTAATAAAATTTACTTTCATAATAAAACGTACAAATAGTTCTATTTAATTTCCTTCTATGATTAAATGTCTTTGAACCATGATCGTATGTGAAAAGAACGCCCAAATCCGACTTCATATAGCGAAGATGTGATTTTTCCAAGTTCGGCTTAGCAACAGACCGCTAAAAACTCGAATCGGAGATCGAGCGACTTTTGGCCGGAATGACCTAAACGAGAATCGAAGGTCTCGACAATGGTATTCCAGCGGTAAAAAGTCTGGCAAAAACCGACATCAGATAAAGAAGTTATGAATTTTCTAAGAAATTCCTTAAACACGATGGATTTTTAATAAATAATAAAAATATAATTTTGGAATTTGCCGACGGTGTCTAAACGAAAGTTGTAGAGCGTAGTCTCACCTACGCAAGGATATAAAGACCATCGAAAACGGAGTTCGTATGAAGAAGATATGGATTTTTGAAGTTTATTAAATATATTATTTATTTATTTAATTCAAAATTCGGATATTATCCGAAGGGGAGTCAGCATCCTCCTCCGAAGTACGCGCTGCGTACTCCTGTACGCCCCGCGTAACCGAGAGGATTGGCCTCGGATCGTCCACGTCGCCATATCCGAGGAATCCGATCCATCCGACCCGTCCGACCCGTCCGACCCGACGTCCCATCCGACCCGGCGTCCCATCCGACCCACCTCCCCAGCAACCCGTCCCATCCGACCCGAGAACCCAACAACCCGTCCCATCCGAACCGAGGCAGTCGAGGCTTCGGTCATGCATGACGTACGCGTACGCAGCGCGTACGAGCGTACGCCCCGCGTACCGAGGCAGACCAGCCTTCCTATAAATAGAATGCGAGGGTTTCCAAAGAAAGGGTTCATTTCTCTTCTCTCTCTCCCAACTTTGCCTCGTTTTCCGTGTCCGTTCAAACCCGAAACTCTGGTCTTTTTGGCTCAAGTCCCGAAGGTCGATTTTACTTCCGAGATTCCCGAGAATCCCGAGGAAAATCCGTTTCCCGAGACGAAACTCTGCCCGGTTTTCCATCTCGCTATCTTCAAACTTTCAAGTGAGTTTCATACCCCTAAATCAACCTTTTTAATTAGTCTAAATACTTTTATATGCTTTCAAAGGGGGGGGATTACAAGTAAAACACACGAGTATTACCGTGCGTTACATAAAGAAATTCTTTTATATACTGTTATATATTCAAATCACATGCGATTTATAAACATTTAAAGGAACTTATATATATATGTATATATGTATATATATAACATATGTCACAATAGCATTTTCCCTTTTTAAAATATAATGTTGTTGTAATGCATGTATAAACTAATCTGTTCTGAGATTTTTCTTGTCTATCCTAGACTCTACACCCAAAAATCTATACTTTCATAAACAAGCGATTCCTTTTCTCAATGTTTCTAAACAAACAAGACACGCTTTTTGGAAACTATAATAGGTATGGTTTTACGAAACAAATTTCTAACTCTTATGTAGTAGAATCACATATTTCAAGAAGTTCACTTTCGTGTACAAGAACAAACGTAACATTTTAACAAGTAGATCTGTTTTTATACCACGGATTTGTGAGACACTAACTTCATGTACGTTCGAGTACATATTTCAAGTCCTGTATTATATACCAGAATCCCTTAGAGGGGGAGCATGGTGTTTGTGTATAGATCTATACGGGCTTGACAAACCCGCGCCCTGACTGTTAGCTGCAGTCCACCGTTTGGGGTGACAAACGTCATAACATTTCAACGCCTGAAGAACGTTGTGTATAGGCATTCAGAGTCAATAGTATGGTTATAAAACTCACAAGGGGTATTAAAATGCATTGATTTACAAGGTTTTCAAACTCATTGGTTCTTTTACATTTACATACATTTTAGAAACAAACATTGGTCTTGAGTGAAGGCTACTTTTATACTAGTAGAAAATATTGGATTTTCTAACCACAAACAAACGAAGATAAAACATTTCAGTTCATTCAAACATTGTCACTTCAATACTTATGAAATTCACCAGCTTAAATGCTGATCTACTCTTTCAAAATTACTAGTATGTCCCAGGAAATCAGTAATTTCAGGTATTCATTTCGCTTTTGATGAAGGGATGCTGCGGCGCCAGTTTAATCTCGTATTTTGACATCATATTGTAATTGAGTTTTGAACATGTAACTTTTGGACAAATGTAAACTTTCAATTATATATATGATGGTTGTATTGCTTTCTTTACTATGTATTCATTTGTTACGTTACCACATGAAGTCATCCGCCCCCGAACGTTTCCGCCGTTCAGGTTTGGGGGTGTGACAGATTGGTATCAGAGCAATGTTTATAGTGAACTAAGTATATCGAACCACATAAGATATACAAACTATAAATGCTTAGGGGACTAATACTCTCTGACAAAACAAATTTTCTTTTTACACTTAAGCAGCATTTCGTTCAACTTAAATTGGTAGTTCATTTAAGTACAAATACATGCCTACCACGAACTATTTTCATGTTATACAACTATACAAGTATTTAGACAAGTTGACACTACGATTGGGACTCGATATATATAATCAGATTTTGGACAAATATAGCGTGATCAACTATATTTGCCCAAGATTGGACCAACGTATATCGAGGAATGATCGTAGTAAGCAACAAGTCAAAACTTACCAAACCATTACAAGAATCAAACACAAGCACTTAAATACTATAGGAGTATTTGCTATCTAAACTAGTTTAACTTACATGTTTTACATGTTCCGGCTTTACTCGATTCTTATAACCCTTTTTCTCGTACAGTCAAATGGCTGGATTTCACCACCCTGGCGACCCCTACTTTCCCAACCAAGGCAACGGAGGATGGATCGAAGATGATCCCGAAGAGGACGAGGAACCCATAGAAGTGGGTGATGACTCCGGTACCGACTCAGAGCCGGAAGTTATCGATCCACCACCCATTCAACCTCCCGTCTTCGTAAGGAACTTTCAAGGACCGACTCCCGTCTGGGGAAGTCACCTCCACCATTGGAGCCAACAGCAAAACCTACGCCCTCCCTACGGCATGTGCCGGGAATTCTATGATGTCCGCGGCGGAGGTTCGGCTGATCGAGCACTCCCGGTAATGGTGGGTAAGTTAGCCAATCAGTCCTATCAGTCTGGAGTACAAGCTAGTCGACTCCGGGATATCAACGTGGAAGTGCAGGTTCACACTTCTGACATCCGTAGGCTGGACAAGATGCAAGACAACGCCCAATTTCAAGCTGAATCGTTTCAAGCGCAAATGATTGCAGCCCTCGCCGAACTAAGGGAACAACAAGCCGTTTTCGATAGGCGTCTAATGGAGTCAAAGCAATCAGATATGGAGTCAAGCTCCAAGCGCAACCTTCGACGCAAGTAGTGCTTGTCTAGGACTCAAATTTTGTTATAGCTTAGGACCTCGGCTAAAAGTCTTTAAACTTCTCGAACTTTGTAATCGGAGACCCTTATGGGGGTCAAATTTTCATGATCGTTGTAACAACTTTTATATTAATATAAGTGGCACTATTACTACTATGTTGAGTATTTCGTTCGAACATTGAATGGTCTTTGTGAACCCAAACACTCGTTTCATACCTTCAGTCTTACAAATAACTTTCATTTTTCTATTTTAAGACTTATACTTTCATCTGTTGTTGAACTATAGCGATTTAGTTCATGAGACACATACATTTTTTCCATTCTATGAAATTCTTATCCTTGTCTTTTCAATCTATAGTTGAAGGATGCCTCCGCGTAGGAATCCAAGGCGAAACAACGGTGAGGAAGCACCTATACCACCACCACCTCCACCACCTCAATTTGATGCTGTTATGTTTCAAGCAGCAGTCACCGCGGCAGTGGCAGCTGCCGTGTCACAGATCAATAACTCGAGTACTAATGGCTCGGGATCTGGCACACACCTATCCAACCATGGCGAGAGTCATGGACCACCTCGAGAATGCACCTATAAGGACTTCACTAATGCCAAGCCCCGGATGTTTTATGGTACTGGTGGTGTGATGGCCCTGAGGCAGTGGATCGAAAGGACGGAGGCAGTCTTTGAAATATGCTCCTGCCCCGAGCACAGCAAGGTCAAATTTGCAACTTTCACCCTTCTCGATAAAGCTTTAACTTGGTGGAATGGCCACGTTAAAGTACTCACCCTAATCATGGCAAACTCCATAAGCTGGGAGAACTTGAAGGCCATGATGATGAGAGAATACTGCCCACGGGGAGAGATTCAAAAGCTTGAACACGAGCTATGGACTCTCGGAATGGTTGGTACCGACATCGCTACTTATACCAACAGATTTTGCGAGCTGGCAATCCTTTGTCCAGATATGATTGCTCCCGAGAGCAAGAAGATAGAAAGGTACATCTGGGGACTGACGCCCCAAATGCGATCAAGCGTGTTAGCTTCTAAACCTGACACCTTTGAAAGTGCTAAGGAACTGGCACAATCTCTGATCGACTACGGAGGTCATCAGAACTCAACCACTTCTGCACCAGCCCCACAGAAAGCAAACAACAACTACAACAACTACAACAACAACAATGGCAGGAAGAGGGCATGGATTAAAGGGAAGGGTGGATCTTCCCAAGAATCCGCAAAGAAACAGCTGGTGTCAGTAAATGCGGCCACTGTACCTGCTACAGCCCCTACAAATACCTACCCAACAAAGCCTTATATAGGCAACCTCCCAAAATGCACCAAATGCAATTACCACCACCATGGACTTTGTCGAGCTATGCAGTGCGCCAACTGCAGCCAGAAAGGGCACACAGCCCGTTTCTGCAAGGAACCCGCAAAGCCGATCACTCAAATTCCCGGTGCGGGTGTAGGGCAGGCTTGCTACGGTTGTGGCGAGGTGGGCCACTACCAGAGAAACTGTCCTAAGGCAGCAGGCACCGGAGGTGTGAGACGAGTTTTCGCAATAGGCCACAACGAAGCTGTAGCTGACCCAACTATTGTTGCTGGTACGTTCCTTCTCGATAATTCATACGCATGCATATTATTCGATAGTGGGGCGGAGAGAAGTTTCGTGAGTCAAAACTTTATTCATTTACTTAAACCTAAACCTAGCAAGTTAGAAAAATCATTCACTATAGAGATGGCCAATGGAAAAACCGAAAACACAAATTGCATATACATGGGCTGTACGTTAACATTAGACGGCCATTCTTTCCCAATCAATCTCATGCCGGTTCAAATTAAAAGTTTCGACGTCATAGTCGGCATGGATTGGTTGAGCCTTCTTCGCGCCGACATCATGTGCTTTGAGAAAGCAGTCCGTCTTAACCTCCCAAACAACGAAACATTAGTTATCTACGGCGACAAATCTAGTGCAAACCTTCGCATCATTTCGTGCATCCAAGCTCGAAAGTGCTTGCGGAAGGATTGTCGAGCATTCCTAGCGCACATCGTCGATACAAGTCAAGAACTGAAGGACATCAAGAGCATCTCGGTAGTACGCGACTTTCCCGATATCTTTCCAGAAGAACTGCCAGGATTACCACCGCAACGCCAAGTCGAGTTTAGAATCGACTTAATTCCAGGAGCTACCCCAGTAGCGAAGTCGCCTTATCGTCTTGCACCAGCAGAGATGCAGGAACTTTCCAGTCAACTTAATGAACTCCTTCACAAAGGATTCATAAGACCAAGTTTCTCACCTTGGGGAGCACCGGTCTTGTTTGTAAAGAAGAAAGACGGATCGTTCCGTATGTGCATCGACTACAGAGAGCTGAACAAACTTACTGTCAAGAACCGCTATCCTCTACCCCGTATCGACGACCTATTCGATCAACTTCAAGGGGCGAACTACTTCTCCAAAATAGACCTGCGATCCGGATATCACCAATTACGAGTTCTAGAGAGGGACATTCCAAAGACAGCCTTCCGAACTCGTTATGGACACTACGAATTCGTGGTGATGCCGTTCGGATTAACCAATGCACCAGCAGTATTTATGGACCTAATGAATAGGGTATGCCGCCCTTACTTGGATCAGTTCGTCATCGTCTTTATCGATGATATACTTATCTACTCTCGAAGTGAGGAAGAGCATAGTCAACACCTACGAAAAGTCCTAGAAACACTGCGAACGGAGAAACTCTATGCGAAGTTCTCTAAATGCGAATTTTGGATTCGAAGAGTCGAATTTTTAGGTCACGTTGTTAGCGAGAAAGGTATACACGTGGACCCTTCCAAAATTAAGGCTATTGAGAACTGGTCGGCACCAAAGACACCTACAGAAATTCGTCAATTTCTAGGTCTAGCTGGCTACTATCGCAGATTCATAAAGAACTTTTCGAGCATTGCGAAACCTCTTACTTCATTAACCCAGAAAGGAGTGGCCTTTGACTGGGAAGCGAAACAAGAGAAGGCATTCCAGACACTAAAACAGGCCTTGTGCACCGCACCGATACTATCCCTCCCCGAAGGGATAGAAGACTTCGTAGTGTATTGCGATGCTTCAAATCAAGGACTTGGTTGTGTTCTTATGCAAAGAGGGAAGGTTATCGCTTATGCCTCCCGACAGCTTAAGACACACGAAGTGAACTATACGACACATGACCTCGAGTTAGGAGCAGTGGTATTTGCTCTGAAGATCTGGAGGCACTACTTATACGGAACAAAGAGTACTATATTCACCGATCACAAGAGCCTTCAACACATTTTCGATCAGAAGGAACTCAACATGCGACAACGACGATGGGTTGAGTTACTGAATGACTACGAATGCGAAATTCGTTATCATCCTGGCAAGGCCAACGTAGTAGCCGACGCCCTCAGTCGAAAGGAATACACTGGTCGGAGGGTCAAATCTCTGACCATGACTATCCATTCCCACCTATCCACACAAATTAAAGAAGCACAAATGGAAGCTTTGCAACCTGAAAATGTGGCGGGTGAATCCCTGCGAGGAATGGAGAAGAATTTAGAAGTCAAGGGTGGCGGAGCCTAATATCTCATGGACCGAATCTGGACCCCAAATCATGGTGGTTTCAGAAACGTAGTCATGACCGAGGCTCACAATTCAAGATATTCCGTTCACCCGGGTTCAGATAAAATGTATCTGGATCTTAAGAAACTGTACTGGTGGCCTAACATGAAAGCAGAAATTGCTACCTTCGTGAGTAAATGTCTTACTTGCGCTAAGGTTAAGGTCGAGTATCAGAAACCGTCAGGACTACTACAACAACCAGAGATACCGGAATGGAAATGGGAGCGGATTACTATGGACTTCATAACCAAGTTACCCAAGACGACAATTGGACTCGATACCATATGGGTCATTGTCGACAGATTGACCAAATCCGCACATTTCCTACCCATCAAGGAGACTGACAAAATGGAGAAGCTGACAAGAACTTACTTAAGGGAAGTAGTGCGACTGCATGGTGTTCCGATATCCATTATCTCCGATCGAGATAGTAGATTCACTTCAAGGTTCTGGCAATCACTACAAAGTTCCCTGGGAACTAGGCTAGACATGAGTACAGCCTACCACCCACAGACAGACGGACAAAGTGAGAGAACAATACAAACTTTAGAAGACATGCTGAGAGCCTGCGTGATTGACTTTGGAAAGGCATGGGATATTCATTTACCCCTTGTCGAATTTTCATACAACAATAGTTATCATACAAGCATAAAGGCTGCTCCGTTTGAAGCCCTCTATGGTCGAAAGTGCAGATCCCCTCTGTGCTGGACTGAAGTTGGCGATACCCAGTTAGCTAGAGGAAGAGTTCCTGAAAGCACTCTCACAGGTCCGGAGATCATACGTGAAACAACAGAGAAGATCGTTCAGATTCGTGAACGATTGAAGGCCTCAAGAGACTGACAGAAAAGCTACGCTGACCAAAGGAGGAAACCTTTAGAATTCCAGGTAGGAGACCACGTCTTATTAAAGGTCTCACCGTGGAAGGGTTTAATACGATTTGGAAAGCGTGGGAAACTAAATCCAAGATACATAGGGCCTTTCGAGATTCTTGCCAGAATCGGCCCTATGGCTTACAAGCTTAACCTACCGCGCGAACTTAGTAACATCCATCCAACCTTCCACGTCTCAAACTTGAAAAAGTGTCTGTCCGACGAGACTCTTGTTATTCCACTCGACGAGATCGAGATCAACGAGAGCCTCAACTTTGTGGAAGAGCCAGTAGAAATCATGGATCGAGAGGTCAAACAAACAAAACAAAGTCGCATACCCATCGTGAAGGTTCGCTGGAACGCCAAGTGGGGACCCGAATTCACATGGGAACGCGAAGATCAGATGAAACAAAAGTACCCTCATCTCTTTCATGTTCACTAGTATCTTTGCTACTTTAAATTTCGGGACGAATTTCTCTCTAACGGGGGGATGATGTGGCAACCCGATATTTCAACTCCTTGTAAGGACCAGAATGGGTCAAGTATTGTAACCGCTTCTAAGTAATAAAATTTACTTTCATAATAAAACGTACAAATAGTTCTATTTAATTTCCTTCTATGATTAAATGTCTTTGAACCATGATCGTATGTGAAAAGAACGCCCAAATCCGACTTCATATAGCGAAGATGTGATTTTTCCAAGTTCGGCTTAGCAACAGACCGCTAAAAACTCGAATCGGAGATCGAGCGACTTTTGGCCGGAATGACCTAAACGAGAATCGAAGGTCTCGACAATGGTATTCCAGCGGTAAAAAGTCTGGCAAAAACCGACATCAGATAAAGAAGTTATGAATTTTCTAAGAAATTCCTTAAACACGATGGATTTTTAATAAATAATAAAAATATAATTTTGGAATTTGCCGACGGTGTCTAAACGAAAGTTGTAGAGCGTAGTCTCACCTACGCAAGGATATAAAGACCATCGAAAACGGAGTTCGTATGAAGAAGATATGGATTTTTGAAGTTTATTAAATATATTATTTATTTATTTAATTCAAAATTCGGATATTATCTGAAGGGGAGTCAGCATCCTCCTCCGAAGTACGCGCTGCGTACTCCTGTACGCCCCGCGTAACCGAGAGGATTGGCCTCGGATCGTCCACGTCGCCATATCCGAGGAATCCGATCCATCCGACCCGTCCGACCCGTCCGACCCGACGTCCCATCCGACCCGGCGTCCCATCCGACCCACCTCCCCAGCAACCCGTCCCATCCGACCCGAGAACCCAACAACCTGTCCCATCCGAACCGAGGCAGTCGAGGCTTCGGTCATGCATGACGTACGCGTACGCAGCGCGTACGAGCGTACGCCCCGCGTACCGAGGCAGACCAGCCTTCCTATAAATAGAATGCGAGGGTTTCCAAAGAAAGGGTTCATTTCTCTTCTCTCTCTCCCAACTTTGCCTCGTTTTCCGTGTCCGTTCAAACCCGAAACTCTGGTCTTTTTGGCTCAAGTCCCGAAGGTCGATTTTACTTCCGAGATTCCCGAGAATCCCGAGGAAAATCCGTTTCCCGAGACGAAACTCTGCCTGGTTTTCCATCTCGCTATCTTCAAACTTTCAAGTGAGTTTCATACCCCTAAATCAACCTTTTTAATTAGTCTAAATACTTTTATATGCTTTCAAAGGGGGGGATTACAAGTAAAACACACGAGTATTACCGTGCGTTACATAAAGAAATTCTTTTATATACTGTTATATATTCAAATCACATGCGATTTATAAACATTTAAAGGAACTTATATATATATGTATATATGTATATATATAACATATGTCACAATAGCATTTTCCCTTTTTAAAATATAATGTTGTTGTAATGCATGTATAAACTAATCTGTTCTGAGATTTTTCTTGTCTATCCTAGACTCTACACCCAAAAATCTATACTTTCATAAACAAGCGATTCCTTTTCTCAATGTTTCTAAACAAACAAGACACGCTTTTTGGAAACTATAATAGGTATGGTTTTACGAAACAAATTTCTAACTCTTATGTAGTAGAATCACATATTTCAAGAAGTTCACTTTCGTGTACAAGAACAAACGTAACATTTTAACAAGTAGATCTGTTTTTATACCACGGATTTGTGAGACACTAACTTCATGTACGTTCGAGTACATATTTCAAGTCCTGTATTATATACCAGAATCCCTTGGAGGGGGAGCATGGTGTTTGTGTATAGATCTATACGGGCTTGACAAACCCGCGCCCTGACTGTTAGCTGCAGTCCACCGTTTGGGGTGACAAACGTCATAACATTTCAACGCCTGAAGAACGTTGTGTATAGGCATTCAGAGTCAATAGTATGGTTATAAAACTCACAAGGGGTATTAAAATGCATTGATTTACAAGGTTTTCAAACTCATTGGTTCTTTTACATTTACATACATTTTAGAAACAAACATTGGTCTTGAGTGAAGGCTACTTTTATACTAGTAGAAAATATTGGATTTTCTAACCACAAACAAACGAAGATAAAACATTTCAGTTCATTCAAACATTGTCACTTCAATACTTATGAAATTCACCAGCTTAAATGCTGATCTACTCTTTCAAAATTACTAGTATGTCCCAGGAAATCAGTAATTTCAGGTATTCATTTCGCTTTTGATGAAGGGATGCTGCGGCGCCAGTTTAATCTCGTATTTTGACATCATATTGTAATTGAGTTTTGAACATGTAACTTTTGGACAAATGTAAACTTTCAATTATATATATGATGGTTGTATTGCTTTCTTTACTATGTATTCATTTGTTACGTTACCACATGAAGTCATCCGCCCCCGAACGTTTCCGCCGTTCAGGTTTGGGGGTGTGACACAATTCCCCTCTAAGGTTGTAGTACTTCTAAGCTCCATTTCATGACTTGGTTGAGAGTTTACGGCCAGGAGCTTACTCCCCTGGGCCGTAAACTCCAATGAATATGGTCTTTTGACCTTAAACTTCCATTAGGGGCATTGCACTTCTTTGTTGCAACCCATTAGCCTCCTAGAACTTGACCAAAAGTGTTGTCCTCGCGCTTAAATGTTATTACTTGTATAATTAGTGTTATAATCACTAATTATTTATATACATATGTTTCATATGTAATTAGGATCATTGTGTGTGTCTAAGTCTTCACTTGACACCAAGCACTTGTCCGATCCTTCCATACGATAACAGCCGTTCAATTCCAGTCTCATACTGCAGGTGAGTTCATACCCCTTAACTAATGTTTTAAACTATTTTAAATGTTTTATGGGGGGGATACAAGTAGAATCATGCTACTTATTACGTCAATCACATGTGATTAGTAAGTAGGATTATATTACTTATTACATCAATCACATGTGATTAATATACAGCATTCAAAAGATTTGGCTACTCATTAGCCGTTTTACCAAACAGTTTCCTTCAAATGATTTTTATAAACATTTTATACGTTTCAAACTACTTATTACACTGTACCTCTTACTCTGTTTATTATATTTCAAACTTATTTACAACTGTGTTTTCAAACAAATGTTCCTTGTACTTATATTGTTTTATCAAACAAATGTTCCTTGTACTTATATTGTTTTATCAAACAAATGTTCCTTGTACTTATATTGTTTTATCAAACAAATGTTCCTTGTACTTATATTATTTTATCAAACTTATGCCTTCAAATTGTTTTATAGATTGACATCAAGTCGATCTTTCCTTAAACTAATATTTATGTTCCAAATGTTTTACCAAACTTATTTATGCTTTTATATTATAAATTGCATGCCTCTATATGTATAGTTATATAAGAAATGTTTAAAAGGCTTAGGAAGACTATCCACCCTATTTCCTTTTCGCGCTAGAGATGTGGTCTGGTGGGATATCGGATACTCGTCCGAAGGTCGTTTAAATATTAGTTATATATCATGTGTACATATAAAGTCATAAAAGGTCCTTCCAGTTCATTTTATGCCCTTGGGTAGCAAGGGTATACACCCACGTCCGTACGTACCACTTAGATTACTAGTAAGCTACCATATGGGTAGTTCAGGAAGATACTAGAACCATTACTAGAACACGATATCATACAACGAGTCAGTTCATTCATGAGTCAATACTTTCTAGAACATTACTGTACATTACATATACAACTATACTAGGACGAGAACATGTACAACTATACTTGCTAGAACAGTTCATTACATTACTATACTTGCTAGATAGAGAGAACACACATTACAGCTAGCACACGTAGAACATTACAGTTCATTACATTACAGCTAGAACAGTTCATTACATTACTATACTTGCTAGAACAGTTCATTACATTACAGCTAGAACAGTACATTACATTACATATACGAGAATACATTAATTACTGTGATTTAAATCGGAGCATGACTTAAAACCTCATGACTTGAGTTGCGGCCAGAGTCTCTTGATGGGGGAGCGTTGAGTTTGCGTATAGATCTATGCTGGATTGACAATCCTACACCTTGCTGCTAGCTACAGCCGGACCGGCAGGTCTGCAGGTGCCAAACGACATTTCTTTATTACGACCATTCATTATGTCGTTGTTACTAGTCGATAGTATGGCGCAATTTATCACACAGTGCCTTTGCCTAAAATCCGGCTTAAGGTAGTTAGTACGGTAGCAGTCCATTTAGAGCTACGTTTTAGTACTATGTTAATTTTTTCCATTACATATTTTTAGTGATAACTTCACTTAAACATAAATGTACAAACTATATTTTTGGATAATGATAGTTATACTTTGGGAAGATACATACTCTTACAAGAGCCACACACACACAGAACAGATAGGTCTTGGTAGAAGACACCTTCATATACTAGCAGGAATCATAGGGATTCTAGAGTTTTTCATACATTTACAAATTCTTACAATACATACATTTACAAATTCTTACAATACATACAAATTAAGCCACTAAATACTTATGATCTCACCAGCTTTAAAGCTGATACTCGCTTTCAAAATTACTTGTATCCTCAAGTCGTCATAGACAGGTACCGATGCAAGGAGAAAGGAAGATGGGGCTTATTCAAGACTTATCTTTCATTTTGATTTATGCTTTAGTGTTTATCAAAATTTGACAGAACACAATTGTATAATAATTATTTTATTAATGCAATGGATGATGTTGTTGCTTGTTTACTACTTTACATTGTTGTTGATATTATACATGACGTCCTCCGCCCCAGAACATTTCCGCCGTTCTTGGTTTTGGGGTGTGACAGATTGGTGAATTAAGTATATCAACCCATAAAAGATATACAAACTATAAATACATAAGGGATTAAAAATACTCTGACTAAGAGTTTATACTTTAAATAGTAAAATATTTAAGTAAGTATACGTGCTGCATTCATACTAAAATATGTGTCATTAGGACAATACAAAAGAATTACGATTGTTGGGCAACACAAGTGGGCTTAGAGACATATGGTCAAAACTGGGAAGATATAGCCTGATCACCTATATTATCCGAGGGTTGACTAGCATGTGCCTAAGTTTAAGTGTGTGGTTGCAACAATGCTAAAATCTTACCAACCCTACCACAATGAGAACAATATAACATAACATTACAAATTTAAAATACTATAGGAGTATTTGGTGTTACTATAAGTACTTTATACTTGAGAATTTAAAACGGGATCTTCATTACTAAGTTGATAGTTGCTAAGTGGATACACTAAGGCCATATGTAATTAGGATGTTATAGACTTAGAATCTGTGATAATTTTGCCTTACCCCTATTCTGTGTGAATTTGGAATTAAGGTCACTTATTCGAAGGTCTATCATGTTTAGATTACACATAGCTGGTATGCAATTCACAAATAGCGATGTAACTAATGAAGGTTTTCTAAATAATTGTCTAGATAGTTCGTCTAATAATTATTCTCTCACCCTAAATTCTCGCATAGAAAACATAGTTGGACTCCATCCCCTTTGACAACCAGTATCTTCCGAACGAAGTCATAGCTAGTTGGTTTGGAGAAGAACCAGGGAATGATCATCCTATCCCCTTGGATGATCACCATGATGAAGACCTCTCGTATGATGCTAACTCCGAACCAGAGGTTGAGGACCTACCCCAAGCAGCTCCTTTCCAATTCCTAACCCTCCTTCGGCTTTTTCATGGCCCGACCCTGAGTGAGTGGAATGCTTGGAAATATGGAGCCAAGGACAAGAGCAGTTTATGCTATTTGATGGCGACCAAAGCTTTTATGACTTGAGTAATGAGGGCTTAGCAGATATAGTCTTGCCAATCTTGGTCCACAGAGAGGCCCGAAATGAGATTCAAGGCAGGACAACCCTACATCAGATTACAGAAGTAGTCACCTATACTAGAATGCATACCCTCCGCATCGTTCGTCTAGAGGATACTCACGAGAGATCAGTGAGAAACCATGAAACCCTGCTGCAAGCACTGGCTGAATCACGAGCCAAAGACATAGGGCTCCGAGTACGCCAGATGGTGTGCGAAAGACACCTACTTGACATGGAACGTCAATTGGCTGAACTAATAGTTCACCAGAGGGATGACCGTCGCCAGTAGTAGATGCTTTACTTTATTTCCCTTATAAAAAGGAATCGTTTTCTGCCTATGCCCGATGTGGCATTTTCTATGAAATTATCTGGCTCCGTAAGTACTTTAGTTAGGTCTTTATGCTGTCAGGAAATATCTTCTGTGGATATGATGTGAGACCTTTAAAAGGTCATTTTCCAGAATCGTTACATCGTGAATATCAAAGATATTGACAGCCGGCTAACTTCTTTGTCATTCTTCATCCAAGTACTTTTATCTTACTTTCATTGGAGTCTATCTAAATCATACTTTAGTCAAGTCATTGGACTATTGTGATTTATCTCCAGAGGCATTTCCAAGTCTCTTTCAGTGGTTGGATCTTGTTATTCACCAACCCACGATACCTCAGCCCGAACGACAAACGTCTTGAGACCATTCTATGAACATACTTTCATTCTTTACTAGGACAGCATCATAGAGATGTAGGTCAAACCATCGCAAACATACTTTCATTCTTTACCAGGACTGCATCATAGGGATGTAGGTCAAACTTTCGAGAACATACTCTTACTCTTTACATGAACAATCTAAGTACATCAGGGTCGACCAGAAGCGCTCACAAAATCTGTACTCTTTCATTTTACAGAATCATGTCGTCATCCGGAAACAACCAGCCAAGCAACAAGACCTCTACTTTTCCTATGGACGCCGCTACCTTTCAAACGACATTTACAGCTGCCGTAGTGGCTGCCGTAACCGCGGTCATTGCGCACCGTAGCGCTATCAGCACAGTCGATACTGCTGATGGGAACGAAGCTCCCAATCGTGATATCCAACTAGGAAGTCACCAAACAGTAACAGTCACAGGCTCGCAAAGCCAGAAAGCAGAGAACAAGAAACGAAAGCGTCAAGCCCGGAAGGAACGCAAGAGAGCCCAAAAGCTGGCTATACAATAGCAGCAAGTGGAAACCCTTGTCGTTCCCGTACCGTGCAGGCCATATGAGGGAAAACTCCCGAAGTGTGATAAATGTAGTTTCCATCATCATGGGACTTGCTATGAGATGCAATGTAGCAATTGCCTAAACATAGGGCATCATGCTCGTGACTGTGGAGCACCGAAACGACCCATCGCTCAAGTCCCTTTCATCGAGACTAACCCTGCGCAAAAGATGAGTTATAAAGCAGAACGACTTAAGAAGCAATTTTCAAGGTGGAGTAACGAAGAAGGCACTCGTGTCCACATAACATTGGCTAAGCATCGAAATCCCGTCACCAAAGCTAGTACTAGCCAGTCATGCCACCAATGTGGTGAGACAGGGCACTTCAATAAAGATTGCCCGATAACAAAGAACTCTGGCATAGATGGGAGGATTCTCAAAATCACAGCTGCAGGGGAGCCTGCTCAGGAACCACGTTAATGTAATTAAGGCGTTAGTTGTAACAGACTTATAAACTATCTAGATCTAGTGCAACTAGAGTCTTACCTTTTGCGAGATCCTGTCTGTATAGGGAGTCTCGTGCTGCATATACTTGTCTTTTGTAGTATATCTTATTCGCAGCAATAGTCTTGTGGTAAATCTAAAGTACTGTAACTCTGTTCATGGTTGCATAGTTATGTTTTGCCTGTAACCGTCTTATGTTTAATTCTAATGTCTTTAAAGTTCCAGTATGATTCCGACATTATCATGCAATCAGATTCAATTTGATCGACGCCAAAACAGCTTCATACGTACATCTCTTTCTTCTAGATCACTTTTCCAGCGAAGCCGTCATATCAGAAATCCTCGAAGTACTCATTCCAAGAGTACCTCCTAGTTAATTTTCTTTCCGAAGAAATCCCCGAAGTACTCATTCCAGGAGTACCTCCTAGTTAATTTCTTTCCGAAGAAATCCCCGAATTACTCGTTCCAGGAGTACCTCTTAGTTATTTTCTTTCCGAAGAAATCCCCGAAGTACTCATTCCAGGAGTACCTCCTAGTTAATTTCTTTCCGAAGAAATCTCCGAAGTACCACTCGTGCAGTACGTCAAGTTCAATCCAAAAATTCATGCGGATGATCTATCACTGAGGAAGGTATATGTAAGAGTTATATATAATCAAGCTTCTACAGGTTTAGAATTGATGATTCCACTTTAACTTCTTTTTCCCCGATGGGATGCGAGCTTAAAGAAGAATCAGTTATTCGACTACCTTTTCAATCTTAATTATATACGACTTGTATACCCGAAGTTGTGATTGTGAAACCATGTATAAATTCTAAAATGGACTTCAGGACGGAGAACTGCCTAAGTATACGAGTAATCACATCGTCATGTGAACAAACTTAGAACCCAGTATGACTCCCGAAGACAGATCGCCCTATGGTTTAAACACCCACAGAGATATAAGAACAGTCCGGACAACTTAACGAACTACACAGGAATAGAATTAGAAGACTAGGCTTCTCACCCAAGAGAACCCCGGTCAGATTCTTCCAGAGATCGATGGATCGCATCATATGTACCTCGGATAGCGAGGACTCCGTCAAAGATTTCCATAGAAATTGTTATCTCTGCCTCGCATAGACGAAATAGTTGAGCAAACACTAGGAAAGAATTACTTCCAGGAATGGACCTGAGATCCGAATATCACCAGTTCGAGGTGTTAGGGAAGGATGTCTGGAAGACTATCTTCCGAATTCGATGCGGACACTTCGAGTCTGTAGTGATACCCTTCGGATAGGACCAGTACGCCCATGGTTTTCATGAGCTAAATGAATAGGGTTACGTCTTTCTTAATTCGATCAATTCATCATTTCTCCATGAAATGACTTACTTATCTACCCTCGTAGTAAGAAGAAAGCCCATGGGAACATTCCTTCAGAGGAACTTCTCGGGAAGTTCTTTAGGCACGAGTTTCGAAATTGAAGAGTCAAATTTCTATGGCACACTGTTAGTAATGTGAGAAATTTTGAGCACTTCTTCAATTTGCCAGAACCGTTAAGCATTTATCAACACCAGAGACACCGACAGTTTTTCGCCAAATTCTAGGTCTTACTGACCTACCGCCTTAGTTCAATCAGAACTCTTCGCAAGCTACAGAAACTCGTACGACTTTGACCCAGCAAGGGGTGGCCTTTGACAGGGAAGTTACACAAGAAAAGGAACCTTTGAAATTCCAAGTGAGTGACCAAGTTCTCCAGGATAACTCACTCTGGGAATGGCTTAATACGCTTCGTAAAGCGTGGGAAGCTAAATCCAAGTTAGACAGGACCTCTGAGATTCTTATTAGAATCGGTCCTGTGCCTCGCCCAAACTAGACCTACTCCGCGAACTCAGTAGCGTACATTCTTCCCTTCGCATGTCGATCGTGAAACCATACCTTTCCGATTAGGACTCTTGCAAGTCCACTCGTCGAGATCCTCGCCTTCGTACTAGAACCGTAGTGACCCTCGACCGAGAGGTCAAGCGGATGAAGCAACGCCGTCACCAATTAGTGAAGGTTCGTTGGAATGCCAACCGAGAGCCCGATTTCACTTAAGTACGCTAGAACTAATCGATTAGGAAGTTTCCTCCTCACGACTCGATCATTCGTGCATACTTCCTTGCCTAAATCCTAATTTCAGGACGAAATTCCCTTTAACAGGGGGATGATGTGACAAACTGAAATTTCCATCCAAATCAAACCATTTCAATCCAATAGTAGTAGAGCAGTTACAGTGAAAATTCAAACTTATGGAATAAGTTTGGCAGTTTTCAGGGTTTTACACCTAAATAGATATTAGGAGAGTGGATGCACTAGGATTTTTTGCAACACTGAAATTCCGTTACTCTAAGTCATTAGAATCCATTCCGAGAATAGAAATATTTTCTGCCAAAAATCTCTGGACTATAAATAGAATTCTGAACCAAATTGGTTCATTATTTGAATTCCAATTAGAGAAAAGCCAAATACTCTCTCACGGATCTTCAGGTTTTCATCCCAGATTGTGAGTCTACTTTCATAGATGTGTTTTAATACTTGTTATATGCTAAATAACATTGTTTACATGTCCAAAATACAAGATCCGGGAGTTTACCGCCCAAGAACGTTCTTGGGGAGTAAACTCCAAAATCAAGCCTAAAGGCCACCTAGTCCCATTTCCGTGTTAGGCATCTAACTAAGGACTTTATGTATGAGCATTAGAGGCTAGAAAAAAATCAAAACCAAGTAGTTTGAGGAGTTTACAGCCAAGGAACACCTCTTGGGCCGTAAACTCCAAGTAAAGGGCACAAATGAGTGCCTAATGTTCCTTTAGCCTTAGAACAAAAACCTAGAAGCCTTAAACTCATGATTTAGGCCAAAAAAACAATTAGAAATCAATTCTAGAAGGGAGTTTACGGCCAAGTAGCTCCTTGGGCCGTAAACTCTAAGATTAAGTGCCAAAACCCCTTCAAACTCTTCCTAAGGCTTAGTCTTCATTTTAGGCAAATACCTTAAAGTGTTTAGGACCTAGAAACCTCATGAAAAGCTCAAGTGTTGAAGAGTTTACGGCCAAGAGTATTTCTTGGGCCGTAAACTCCTATTAAGGGGTCAAAGGACACCCTAGACACTTGCTTAGGCCAAGAGACTTTTAGGGCAAGTACCTAGATGAGTTTTGGACTAGTTAAAATTCTTAGAACCTCAAGTGTGAGGGAGTTTACGGCCCAAAGAGTTCTATGGCTGTAAACTCCATAAAATGGTACATATTTGTGTTATGAACCCTCCTAAAGCCAAGTACTAAAGCCTAGACTTGTTCCTTGAAATGTTGGAGACTTGAAAGAACAATAAGAACCCTCCCAAGGGAGTTTACGGCCGTAACTCCAAGGGAAAAGGGTCTTTGGGCCGTAAACTCCCCATAGGAGTCAATATGGTACCTTAAACTCTTGCTAAGCCTAGAAACAATTCCCTTCTAAGGTTGTAGTACTTCTAAGCTCCATTTCATGACTTGGTTGAGAGTTTATGGCCAGGAGCTTACTCCCCTGGGCCGTAAACTCCAATGAATATGGTCTTTTGACCTTAAACTTCCATTAGGGGCATTGCACTTCTTTGTTGCAACCCATTAGCCTCCTAGCACTTGACCAAAAGTGTTGTCCTCGCGCTTAAATGTTATTACTTGTATAATTAGTGTTATAATCACTAATTATTTATATACATATGTTTCATATGTAATTAGGATCATTGTGTGTGTCTAAGTCTTCACTTGACACCAAGTACTTGTCCGATCCTTCCATACGATAACAGTCGTTCAATTCCAGTCTCATACTGCAGGTGAGTTCATACCCCTTAACTAATGTTTTAAACTATTTTAAATGTTTTATGGGGGGGGGGGTACAAGTGGAATCATGCTACTTATTATGTCAATCACATGTGATTAGTAAGTAGGATTATATTACTTATTACATCAATCACATGTGATTAATATACAACATTCAAAAGATTTGGCTACTCATTAGCCGTTTTACCAAACAGTTTCCTTCAAATGATTTTTATAAACATTTTATATGTTTCAAACTACTTATTACATTGTACCTCTTACTCTGTTTATTATATTTCAAACTTATTTACAACTGTGTTTTCAAACAAATGTTCCTTGTACTTATATTGTTTTATCAAACAAATGTTCCTTGTACTTATATTGTTTTATCAAACAAATGTTCCTTGTACTTATATTATTTTATCAAACTTATGCCTTCAAATTGTTTTATAGATTGACATCAAGTCGATCTTTCCTTAAACTAATATTTATGTTCCAAATGTTTTACCAAACTTATTTATGCTTTTATATTATAAATTGCATGCCTCTATATGTATAGTTATATAAGAAATGTTTAAAAGGCTTAGGAAGACTATCCACCCTATTTCCTTTTCGCGCTTGAGATGTGGTCTGGTGGGATATCGGATACTCGTCCGAAGGTCGTTTAAATATTAGTTATATATCATGTGTACATATAAAGTCATAAAAGGTCCTTCCAGTTCATTTTATGCCCTTGGGTAGCAAGGGTATACACCCACGTCCATACGTACCACTTAGATTACTAGTAAGCTACCATATGGGTAGTTCAGGAAGATACTAGAACCATTACTAGAACACGATATCATACAACGAGTCAGTTCATTCATGAGTCAATACTTTCTAGAACATTACTGTACATTACATATACAACTATACTAGGACGAGAACATGTACAACTATACTTGCTAGAACAGTTCATTACATTACTATACTTGCTAGATAGAGAGAACACACATTACAGCTAGCACACGTAGAACATTACAGTTCATTACATTACAGCTAGAACAGTTCATTACATTACTATACTTGCTAGAACAGTTCATTACATTACAGCTAGAACAGTACATTACATTACATATACGAGAATACGTTAATTACTGTGATTTAAATCGGAGCATGACTTAAAACCTCATGACTTGAGTTGCGGCCAGAGTCTCTTGAAGGGGGAGCGTTGAGTTTGCGTATAGATCTATGCTGGATTGACAATCCTACACCTTGCTGCTAGCTACAGCCGGACCGGCAGGTCTGCGGGTGCCAAACGTCATTTCTTTATTACGACCATTCATTATGTCGTTGTTACTAGTCGATAGTATGGCGCAATTTATCACACAGTGCCTTTGCCTAAAATCCGGCTTAAGGTAGTTAGTACGGTAGCAGTCCATTTAGAGCTACGTTTTAGTACTACGTTAATTTTTTCCATTACATATTTTTAGTGATAACTTCACTTAAACATAAATGTAGAAACTATATTTTTGGATAATGATAGTTATACTTTGGGAAGATACATACTCTTACAAGAGACACACACACACACAGAACAGATAGGTCTTGGTAGAAGACACCTTCATATACTAGAAGGAATCATAGGGATTCTAGAGTTTTTCATACATTTACAAATTCTTACAATACATACATTTACAAATTCTTACAATACATACAAATTAAGCCACTAAATACTTATGATCTCACTAGCTTTAAAGCTGATACTCGCTTTCAAAATTACTTGTATCCTCAGGTCGTCATAGATAGGTACCGATGCAAGGACAAAGGAAGATGGAGCTTATTCAAGATTTATCTTTCATTTTGATTTATGCTTTAGTGTTTATCAAAATTTGACAGAACACGATTGTATAATAATTATTTTATTAATGCAATGGATGATGTTGTTGCTTGTTTACTACTTTACATTGTTGTTGATATTATACACGACGTCCTCCGCCCCAGAACGTTTCCGCCGTTCTTGGTTTTGGGGTGTGACAACCAGCTCCTCCTTGCCTTGCACTTATCCTTTCTTCCCAACTTGGAACATATGGAAATTGTCCCCATCTAGATGTTGGATGTGGAAATGTCCAAATAATTGGACTAGAGATTGGTTTGTGAAATTTGAACTCCGAGCCAAATCATCCAAATATCTCCTTCCTTCCTCATTATACCACTCCTTAGGAACATTGTCTTCGACCAGAATAACCGGTGGATCATGGTGTGCTTGCTCCCGTCTTGGTCGAACCCGCCTTCCCGGTGCCACGGGTCCGATCACGGCATCGTCATGTAGGATAGCGTAATGACCCCTCCATAATCCTCAATAATGCGAGAACTGCGAAAAAGAAGAGGATTAAAGGGAGATGTCGGGATATCCGTTAGCAAGTTCCAAGCACCACTAGTCATTAACCCATAAGAATGGGCTAATCGTGTCACGAACATGCCACCATTAATTTTTGAAGTTTTGCGGTCCTTGACCACTCCCTCTGCCAAGTACGAAGCTATGCACCATGGAATGTTGCAGAAAGTATTAGGTGTAATGATGCTCCAAAGAAAGAAAACATCAAGGTTAGAAACCTTGTCATCATCCTTCCTTTGGTTAATGGTGTTTGAAATAAGACGGTGAATAAGGCGGTGCGTCGGTGATCGTATGCTCCCTTCTTGAGCTAACTTCGGAATGTAAAATTTATTAGCAATGGTGTTCCACCAACTTGAACTTGTGATCCCATCCAGAAATGCTTTATGGCAATGCTCCAAAAGGGTACGAAATGCATCCGTGTTGACCACTTGTTGGTCATATATCCCCAATCTCTAAGCCAACTCCACCATAGAACAATGACGAACCTCGCCCCCAAGACAAAAAGTAATACTTCTGGGGTTACAATAATCATCCACACCCTGGAAATGTATTGTGGAAAAGAACTCCAAGCACAGCTCACGATATATCGGTTCTTGAATACGGAAGACACGACGCCATCCATCACATGTGATGGATACTCCATTGTGTACAAATGTCTTGATTATATAAGGAGCGAACTCCTCTTCATAACGAGCTCTCTCCAACCTTTCCCAATCAATTATGTTGGGAACATAAATCTCTTTTTTCTGAAGTTCCGCAAGCTTCTTCTTCCACTTATTCCTTGTTGAATTTGAGTCGATTTATGGAAAATGCAACCAAGGAAAATCTCCTTGACTTCCTCGAGAGCTTTTTCCTCATGAAAACATGGTTCCTGAAAAACAAAGAACAAACAATCCAGAAGACACAGAAAGACATTAAAACAAAATATTTCTGGGTTCCCGACTGGACTCGTCGAGTTCATGCCCGACTCGGCAAGTCTGATAAACTGCGCGAGTCAGTCGATGGGTCGTGTGAAATTCGACCATAAAAACTCAAAATTTGTCCAAGGGTTTATCCAGGGATGTCCATAAGGTCTATTAGAGCAAGAACATCCATCCAAAACACCACAATTAATCCAAAATCACAACCCTAAAAATTCACTAAACTTCAAAAACGGGTGTTCTATCAAATCGACTCTTCTAATCATCTAAAGATCATGACTTTAACAGAAATAAAGAAGAAATTAAGTACCTTGCTTGAAGAACTTTGAGAATTTTGAAGAAAATTGGAAGAAGTCGGATGAATGCTAGAGAGGGAAAGGGGCGAACATCGAGTGTGTCGGCTGATACTATGTTGCAAATTAGGGTTAAAAATCTAGTTTAACCGGTTGTAAAAGAAAATGTTTTTTTTCAGTAAATATTTTCGACTCGTCGAGTCTGGTCGCGAATGAAAGGTATCCGGAAACGAATTGACTCATCGAGTCAGTACCTTAATTCACCGAGTCACTTGAAAACATTTCAAAAATTACATCATTTTGTCATCTATGAATAAAAATTGTTCAATCCACCCCACACTCAGACTATGCGTACCCTCAAGCAAACATTTTTTATGAATTAGAAGAGGAAAACAAAAAAGTCCTAAGAAAATCAAAACAAAAAGTAAAACGAGAACGATAAAAGAAAGCAAACTCTCATAACGGGTTGCCTCCCGCCAAGCGCTTGTTTTTAGGAGTCGTTAGCTGGACTCCTTCCCGCTCTACGTTTCTTCACTTTCCTGCATCGAGAATGCACGCCTAATCTTTTGCGGTTTATACTTCGTCTTGTAAGCGTGTATCTTCTCTTATATGTTCTCTTATATGCCCGTCTCAATTCTTCTTTATTTTTCCTTGTGGCATCTTCTTCAATTGCATTCGTGTTTCATTTCCTAACCTTCTTTTTCTTCACCCCACTCTTTGGCACCTTCTTTTGTACTTCCCCTTCTTTGAAGGTAATTACTTCATAATTGGAAAAGACTCGGGCTCGAGGTTTGGTTGCATGTGACTCAATGAACGAGTTATTTGTATCACCATTCCCAGCCTTTGCATTCTCATATTCCCCCAAGCTTTCCTCCTCATCAAGTCGCATTTCTTCATCTCCTTGTATCACCGTGTCAAGGTATGCTACTTGAGCATTTTGGAATTCACAATACGTTTTAAGAATTACGTCTTCTGCTCCTGGATCTTCTAAAGAATTAGGAAAAATCTTCATGTCAAAATCAGGCAAGGGACTGGTAACAAGCATATCAAGGTAATCTGAACTGCTGAAGTTTTTGACTGGACTCGTCGAGTCAGTCGATGCGCATTCCTCACTTTCCATTGATTTTTCTGAATCAGTTCCCTTCAGCAGCTTCTTTATCTCCTCTAAGTCTTTCTCAGCATCACCATTTCCTCCAAAAGATAGTAGAAATTTATTTAGATCTTCTTTTTGTAAGAGTGTAAGTTCTTTTTGTAGTATTGCATCATCCAAATCAATGTAGGAAATTTCTTCTTCTCTTGTTTCTTCTTGCTTAACCTCTTGTATAGCCTTAAACACTGCTGATTCATCTCCTACCCTCAATGTTAGTGTGGACTCGCATACATCTATCAATGCACATGCGGTATTCAAAAATGGTCTTCCCAAAATAATTGGAATTTTGGGGTCTTCTTCCATGTCCAGCACTACAAAATCCACGGGGAATACAAATTTGTCCACTTTTATGAGAATATCTTCACAAACACCTCTTGGACAAATGATTGTCTTGTCCGCTAGATTGATCTTCATATTAATAGGCTTTGGCTCCAGCAGATTCAACTTCTTGAAGAAAGAAAAAGGCATTAGGTTAATACTTGCACCCGAATCGGTCAATGCTTGAGTAGCAAGTATATGTCCAAATTGACAAGGAATTGAGATGCTTCCCGGATCACCCTTCTTTTCTGGTAGCTCATCTAATACTAACTCCGCTACTTCAGCCATATCTTTTCTAGCAGCAAAGAGACCCTTAAGCAAGTTTAAATATTTAGGTGTTTGAAGCATCGTTTCAGCAAATGGGATGTTGACTTGAAGGGATTTAACATGTTCCATGAAAGTTCTGTATGCTTTAACCTTTTCATCAGGCATGGCACGAATTGGAAATGGCAAAGGTGGCCTGTAAGTCTTGAAGAAACATCAGTTTTGTCATCAGACCATGACTCGTCGAGTCTATTGATGCGACTTGGTGAGTGGTGTCAGGTTTAGCTGCACTCGACTCTTCTGTCTTTTCTGCATGCACCTTAGCTGAGAACTTCTGTGCATGGGTCAGAGGAGTGAAAACTTCCCCATAACTAAATGTTATAACATTCACATTCTCCATTCTCGGATTATTCTCGGTTTTACTTGGAAGTTCACCCGGTCTTCTCTCGTTCACTTGGTGTGCCAGTTTCCCAAGCTGTTTTTCAATGTTGAGAATAGATGCTTGCTGATTCCTAAGTATTGTTCTGGTCTCTTGTGTTGCAGCATCATGATCATTGTGTCTTTTCCCGGACGCGGCTATAAATCTTGCGAACATCTCTTCTAAATTGGCTCTTTTTTCCACAACTGGTTCTTCCTTTTGATAGAAGCCCCTCTCTTTTTGCTTGTATTTATCTTCCTTTGCCTTTTTGTATTCTTCATACAGGAGCCATTCTTTTTTGGGTTTCCGCTAAGTTTCATCGTACCTGTCACCAATTGAATAGAAAACTTGCACATTTTTGTTTCCATTCTCATCCAAGTCACACTCTTTAGTTAAGTGAGGTCCCCTACAATTTTCACATCCTACCTGGATAGCATGGATTGTTTGATCCATCTTCGTCATTCTTCTATCTAGACTGTCTAGTTTAGCCATCATTGCTGCCATACCATCGTTGACCGTGTTCACTACCCCCTACTTAATTCATTTCGTGGGTTGTGATATTCTCTAGAATGTTTAGAGAACTCTTCAATTAATTCTTTGATCACCGGGGGTTGCTTCTTTGTGAGCGGGCCTTGCGAGTCAAGTAACTGCCTTGTTGTGACATTGACTCCGTCATAGAAGATGGAGACTTCTTGTTGGCTCTTGTACCTCTCCCAAGCTTCATATAGTGACTTTCCAGCTTGCTGTTCAAAGTTAGCAATGGCCTTCTTCAACTTGGCTATTTTAGAAGGTGGGCAAAAGTGGTCAACAAATTCTTCTTTCATCTTAGCCCATGTGGTGACCGACCCGGGAGGGAGTGACTCGAGCCAATCTCTTGCAGCACCCTTGAATGTAACTGGAAGCATGCGAAGTAGCTGGGTCTCGCGAGGCAAATTTGGAACAATAATGTAATCAGCTACATCATTGACTTCATCCAAGTGCTTGTAAGCATCTTCGTGGTATTTTCCATAGAAAGGAATCTCCTTTAGTTGAGTGAGTATGTGGCCCTTTAGTTCGAAAGTAGCAGTAGCAGGAATTGTGGGTTGCACAAGTCCCGGGCCGGTATCGTCACACATTGTGACATCCCCATATATCTCGGCCAGAAAAGACCGATTTAATTTATGCTTTTTAAAATAAAATCAGAGAAATCTTTTTATAAGATATTGCGGAATTGGTCCCCAAACAATATATGATAAAAGTTTATCAAAATCCTTCATTAAGAAGGTATATATTTTCCATATATATATATATATATATATATATATATATATATATATATATATATATATATATATATATATATATATATATATATATATATCAAAACCTCGGGATGTCATATTCCGAAACAGATCAAAAGCATAAACAAGACATTATAAGGCTTTCAACAGTTATTTACAACTACTGGCCTATAATCCAAAAATCTCTCATCGTCCTCCGACTATGCTCTGGGTCCACTACCTGTAATCATAAAACTGAGTGGGTCAAGCTTGGGAGCCTGGTGAGCATATAGGGTTTTCAACCAACAATAATAATATACTTATTAAGTTCACCAATCAACATAAACCCTGATTACCCATTCTCGTTGTCCTTACTTTACGTCCCTAAACACCTATCACAAGGGACCTAGCCTAAGGATTATCATCGGGATGGACACTACTGCTAAGGGGTTTCCTCAGCCATACATGTCCTTAAGGCAACCATGAGGGGGATGAAGTACGCCAATGAACATTTAATTCATCAACACCTACAAGTTGCGAACCTGCTAGTGTTCCACTGGACTATCTAGAAAGTCCGTGGTTGTCATCTATACTTCGCTAGATGACTACAACAACAACAACAACATCGACATCGAGGCCTCTCACCATTTTAACACACATCAACTATTTCATCTACCCATGTTCTACCCAACATATTTTGTAGATAAAAAGCATATACAGTTTAAAACTTGTCTAAAACATCAATTCAACAGTCACCTCGAATAAACAATTAGCATATTTACACATAACATGTATTTCAAGGTAAATACTTCATATCTATGTGTAAATTGAAAGTAACTACACACTCACATATTTTGGTGAAAATCGGGCAGCAATTCGTTTCCTAAAACGATCGTTTCTAATAAAACCGGGAGTTTTATTGAGAAACCGGGCTCTACAAAAGTCGGGCTTCGAAATCGAAAAGATAAATTTTACGGGCTTCTCGGGCACTTCGTGGGGTATTCAGGGCTTTACAATTGATACTGGGGCTTTGCGGGATGTTAAGATGAAGAAAATATGGAGAGAGGGGCTAAAAATGGCTAAATTCCAAAAGTAACCGGAAACCCTCGCAGGTACCCTTCTATATATAGGGTCCGAAGTTTGATCCAACGGCTGAGAAGTCTCCTGATCCGACGGCTAAGAGGCTTCGCAGAGGGGGTCTCGCACATGGATCGCATGGCTCGCACATGGCTCGCACATGCGAGGGCTCGCTGTCGGCTTCTAAGTGGACCGCGACTTGCTGGCGCACCTGCGAGGCTCGGAGCCAGGCTATGCGAGGCTCGGACACACGCGGCAGCTGGGCGAAGCTTCGGCTGGGGAGCTGGCTGCTTCGGATTGGGCCTCCTCCTCGGTCGAATCAGAAGAGGACACGTGGCTCGCATGACTCAGCAGCCTCGGTGACTCAGCAGCCAGGTGACTCAGCAGGACACGTGTCACTTTCTAAGCGAGGGTGACGTGGCAATTGTGACTTTGCGAAATTTCTCGGTTTTCGTGCCAAAACTTCTAAAATCCATAACTTTCGCATACGAGCTCCGTTTTTGACGTTCTTTATATGCACGCGTAGCTAAAATTACGATCTACAACTTCCGTTTAGACTTCGTCGGATAATTTTGACTTTAAATTTTATATTATTATTTTTAACAGACCGGGACAGGAAATCCGTTAAAAAATCATAACTTCTTCATCCGACGTCCATTTTCGTCAGACTTTTTACCGTTGTGCTCCTAATGACGAGACCTTCAATTCTCGTTTAGGTTGTGTCGGCTAAAAACCGCTCGATCTAAAATTCGAGTTTTTTAGTTGTCTACTGCTACGCTGAAACTTCGAAAAATCATAACTTCCTCATACGAAGTCAGATTTGGGCGTTCTTTTTATCGAACTTCTCGGTTTAACGAATACTACGACTTTCGTTTAGATTACTAAGGCTAAAAAGTAGTTTATCAAAAACTCACTTTTTACGACATTCAGCACCGTTCCGGTTTTGTCTCGAAACTTCGACAGGTCATAACTTCTTCGTTATAACTCGGATTTTGGTATTCTTTATATCCCCGAAATCCTTGTTTTGACCACTACAACTTTATGTAAAGATATCAGGCTTATCTCACACTTGAATTTTGACGCTTATTTTTAATCTTAATTAATTAAGCCCTAATAATTAAGCATAAAACACATAATTCACATAATATTCACATAACTCCTTTTCATTTCTTCAAAATGAGTTACAAAGGTTAACCTAGACTATCAACTCAATATAAATGCCTAGGCTAGAAACACGAGTGTTACAATTCTCTCCCCCTTAGGATGATTCCGTCCCCGGAATCACATATCACCAAACAACTGCGGGTAGCGACTCATCATGTCACTCTCCGTTTCCCAAGTGAGATTTGGACCATTCGTATGTTTCCAGCGCACAAGCACTAAATCGACCATCTTGCGTCGTAACTTCATAGTCTTACGGTCAACGATTGCCTCAGGTTCTTCGATCAACCTCTTGTTTTCATCCAACCTTAACTCAGAAATTAGAATTATTTCGGGCACATCTCCTGTGAACTTTCTCAAGTAACACACATGAAAGGTGTTATGAATACCTTCCAGTTCTTCCGGTAACTCTAGCTTGTAAGCTTGATTCCCGATCCTCTGAAGAACTTTAAATGGTCCAATAAACCTTGGACTCAACTTCCCTCGTTTCCCAAATCTTATAAGTCCCTTCCACGACGAGACTTTAAGTAAAACCGAATCTCCAACATCGAAGGATATCGATTGTCTTTTCTTGTCAGCATAACTCTTTTGTCGATCTTGAGCAGCTAACATCCTTTCCCTTATCACTTTCAACTTTTTAGCAGTCTCATGGACTATTTCAGGTCCCATAAACTGCTTTTCCCCAGCTTCCAACCAACATGATGGCGTTCGACACTTCTCCCCATACAAAGCGTGATAAGGTGCCATCTTAATGCTTGAGTGGAAACTATTATTATAGGAGAATTCTACTAAAGGTAAGTGTTCATCCCAGTTACCTTGGAATTCTAGGGTACATGCTCTCAGCATATCCTCCAATGTTTGAATCGTTCGCTCGCTCTGACCATCGGTTTGCGGATGGTAAGCTGTACTCAAACACAACTTAGTACCCAATTCCTCTTGTAGACTTCTCCAAAACCTTGAGGTAAAACGGCTTTCACGATCGGACACAATCGTTAACGGAACACCGTGAAGCCTCACAATTTCCTTTACGTAAGAATTCGCAAGTTTATCCATAGACCATTTCTCTTTGGCCGCTATGAAATGCACACTCTTAGTGAAGCGATCAACGACTACCCAAATCATGTCGTGACCGTTCCTTGTTCTGGGCAGTTTAGTCACAAAATCCATGGTGACGTCTTCCCATTTACCCATGGGTATGGGTAAAGGTTCTAAACTCCCATACGGTTTCTGATGTTGTGCCTTAACCCTAGCACAAGTTACACACTCGGCCACATACTTAGCAACATCGAGCTTCATCGTCGGCCACCAATAATAGGGTTTTAGATCCCTATACATTTTCGTACTGCCGGGATGAATTGAGTACATGGTCTTGTGAGCTTCTTCCATCAGAAGATCTCTTATTCCGCCCGTCTTAGGTACCCAAATTCTATCTTGAAATACCTTCAACCCTTGGTTGTTTGTACCGAACACTAACGTTTTGCCCAAACGTTCTTCCTTCCGGTCATTTTTCTCTAAAGCTTCCTCTTGAGCTTTCTTTATACTTTCCACAATTGTCGAGACAACTTCTGTGACAACCCGATATTTCGAGACAATGTAATGTAAAAACAATCAAATTTAGGTCAAAATATAACTTTCCTAAAATCTTATTTGGGTTAAATAAAGTAGTAGGAATCGTATCAAGGTTTTCGTACATATAAAGGACCCTAAAATCCGAGTTATAACGAATAAGTTATGACCAACCAAAGATTCTCGGCAAAACCGGCAACACCGATTAAACGAAAAACGCGAAGTTTCAATAAAATATTTTATAGCCTTAAGTATCTAAATGAAAGTTATAGATAACCTCAAACCGTGAGCGTACATAAAAAGAACGTCCAAATCTGACTTCGTATGAGAAAGTTATGATTTTTCCAAGATTCGGGTATAGCAGTAGACAGCTAAAAACTCGAAATAGAGCTCGAGATACTTTTGACCAAAACAACCTAAATGAGAATCTAAGGTCTCAACATTAGTAGCGCAACGGCGAAAAGTCTGACGAAAACGGACACCGGATGAAGAAGTTATGAAATTTTAACGGACTTTTCGTGTCCCGGCCCGTTAAAAATAAATAATTAAAAATAAAGTCAGAATTTTCCAATGAAGTCTAAACGAGAGTTGTAGATCATGTTTTTAGCTACGCGTGCATATAAAGAACGTCGAAAACGGAGCTCGTACGCGAAAGTTATGGATTTTACAAGTTCGAGGCCCAAAATCCGAGGCTGTCAGGCCCCCACGACGTGGCACAAGCTTGCCGCGACCCGGCAAGTGACTGAGGGCGTCCAATCAATGGAAGAGGATAGGTTTGACTCCCCACGACGTGGCCATCACTTTCCACGACGTGGCACACCCCAAAAATGCCCCTATAAATAGATTTCAAGGGCTCCGAGTTCCATTGCTCAGTTCCCTACTTTCTCGCGCCGAAACTCTGCGTTTAAGCCCCCGAGACCCTCCCAAAGCCCCGGTTTTCACCTTCAAGTCCCGAAGGAAGGTTTTTTGTTCTCTAGATTCCCGATATTCCCGAGAATCCCAAGATTTTCCCGCGTTTTCAACTCTTCCTGTCGAAGTTCTGCTCGATTCTTCTCTCGACTTCTTCAAATCAACCACTTCAATCAAGTGAGTTCATACCCCTAATCAATGTTTTAAATGAGTTTAAATGCTTTAATGGGGGGGGGGGATACAAGTACAAACAAACACGTTATTAAATCATTGATATGTATTTTATAACTGTGTTTGTCATTTAACAGATTTCACATGCTACAAAATGTGATGCATGAAATGGTTTTACATCCTAACAGCACATTGTTACCAAATGTTTTACTTTTGAAATGGGTATTCAAATGACATCAAGTCATTTTTATTTATTGTTCAAAACCCATGAACTGTTTTACAAAACCATTTTTCATTCTTGAACTAAACTATGCATATACACTTATGTTCCTATATAGGTATTGATGTTACAGTCGCATCTTTCATTTAGTTTCTCACACCTTTGATTTGTAAGAGTGTGTAAACTTACATGAGCAACTAGTTATATTACAGTAGATTATCATAGGGATAATTTGAAGATATCAAACATTACTTCTATTACAAGAAGTCACACAAGAGTCAGTTCATTCATGAGTCTATACTAGTACATTACCTGATACATGAGTACTTACAGATGTTTACCTGATACATGAATATGTTTACATATACAACATGATACATGAACACGTTTACATGAACGCATTACATAAGTACCTTTACGTAGATACACTTAACTGTGTACATTAACATGAATACTTGTATCTCGAATTGCGAGGATGATTTATTAGTACCTTTTGTGTAAATCTTCCTGCATATCCCCCAGTACCTCGGGATATTTAGACAGGACCCTATCCCCAGTACCTCGGGATACCTAGATGGGCCTCTATCCCCCAGTACCTCGGGATATACGTACGGGACTAACCATTCCGGAACCCATCTGTTAGCAACAATGGGTAATGAACATCTCCGGATGCCTACGGTTATTACTTATACTAGGAGTACCTTTACAGGGACTAACCATTCCTTCCACCTGCTGCTGCTACAGAGGAAAAATTGGACAATCTTCGGATGTCCATTAGGTTATATGTAATATGTTAGCCCTAGTACCTCGGGTCAACATTTACATTCGTCTTGTTAGCACCAGTACCTCCGGCTAACACTTACATGATTATATTTTTCCTGTTTACTTTATTTTGTGATACATTCACATAAACGATGAGTTATACTAAGCACTTTTAGTACTAGTCAATACAAAGGAAAAACTATCATTTTACAAACAGAACATTCGAGTCTTGGTAGAAGACTACACTTCATACTTACAAAACATTCGGGTCTTGGTAGAAGACTACACTTCATACATACAGAACATTCGGGTCTTGGTAGAAGACTACATTTCATACTTATAGAAAATAAGGGTTTTTCTAGGGATTTCATACTTACCTCAACATTTACATTCGTCTTGTTAGCACCAGTACCTACGGCTAACACTTACATGATTATATTTTTCCTGTTTACTTTATTTTGTGATACATTCACATAAACGATGAGTTAGACTAAGCACTTTTAGTACTAGTCAATACAAAGGAAAAACTATCATTTTACAAACAGAACATTCAGGTCTTGGTAGAAGACTACACTTCATACTTACAAAACATTTGGGTCTTGGTAAAAGACTACACCTCATACGTACATAACATTCGGGTCTTGGTAGAAGACTACATTTCATACTTATAGAAAATAAGGGTTTCTCTAGGGATTTCATACTTACCTCAACATTTTCATTTAAAGGTTTACATGGCTTTCATAAGTTATTTTCACAAACAAGGCAATGACACTTATATACTTATGAATTCACCAGCTTTAAAGCTGATACTCGCTTTCAAAATTACTTGTATCCTCAGGTCATCATAGACAGGTACCAATGCAAGGAGAAAGGAAGATGGAGCTTGTTCAAGACTTATCTTTCATTTTGATTTATGCTTTAGTGTTTATCAAAATTTGACAGAATACAATTGTATAATAATTATTTTATTAATGCAATGGATGATGTTGTTGCTTGTTTACTACTTTACATTGTTGTTGATATTATACATGACGTCCTCCGCCCCAGAACGTTTCCGCCGTTCTCGGTTTTGGGGTGTGACAGATTTGTATCAGAGCATTGTTTATAGTGAATTAAGTATATCAACCCATAAAAGATATACTAACTATAAATACATAAGGGATTAAAAATACTCTAACCAAGAGTTTATACTTTAAATAGTAAAATATTTAAGTAAGTATACGTGCTGCATTCATACTAAAATTAGTGTCACTAGGACAGTACAAAAGAATTACGATTGTCGGGCAACACAAGTGGGCTTAGAGACATATGGTCAAAACTGGGAAGATATAGCATGATCACCTATATTATCCGAGGGTTGACTACCCTGTGCCTAAGTTTAAGTGTGTGGTTGCAACAATGCTAAAATCTTACCAACCCTACCACAATGAGAACAATAGAACATAACATTAAAATTAAAATACTATAGGAGTATTTGGTGTTACTATAAGTACTTTATACTTGAGAATTAAAACGGGATCCTCATTACTAAGTTGATAGTTTCTAAGTGGATACACTAAGGCTACATGTAATTAGGATGTTATAGACTTAGAATCAGTGATAATTTTTCCTTACCCCTATTCTGTGTGAATTTGGAAATAAGGTCACTTATTCGAAGGTCTATCCTGTTTAGATTACACATAGCTGGTATTCACTTCACAAATAGTGATGTAACTAATGAGGGTTTTCTAAATAATTATCTAGATAGTTCGTCTAATAATTATCCACTTACCCTAAATTCTCGCATAGAAATCATAGCTGGACTCCATCCCCTTGACAACCAGTATCTTCCGAATGAAGTCATAGCTGGTTGGTTTGGAGAAGAACCAGAGAATGATCATCCTATCCCCTTGGATGATCACCGTGAAGAAGACTTTTCGTATGATGCTAACTCTGAACCAGAGGTTGAGAACCTACCCCAAGCAGCTCCTTTCCAATTCCTAACCCTCGTCCGGCTTTTCATGGGCCGACCCTGAGTGAGTGGAATGCTTGGAAACAGGGAGCCAAGGACAAAATCAGTTTATGCTATTTGATGGCGACCGAAGCTTTTACGACTTGAGCAATGGGGGCTCAGCAGATAGAGTCTTGCCAATCTTGGTCCGCAGACTGGCCTGATATGAGATTCAAGGCAGGACAACCCTACATCAGATTGCAGAAGTAGTCGCCTATGCTAGAATGCATACCCTCCACACCATTCATCTAGAAGATGCTCACGAGAGATCAGAGAGAAACCATGAAACCCTACTGCAAGCACTGACTGAATCACGAGTCGAAGTCATAGGGCTCCGAGTACGCCAGATGGGGTGCGAAAGACACCTACTTGACATGGAACGTCAATTGGTTGAACTAAGAGTTCACCAGAGGAATGACCGTCGCCAGTAGTAGACGCTTTACTTTATTTCCTTATAAAGAGGAATCGTATTTTTTCTGTCTATGCCTGATGTGGCATTTTCTATGAAATTATCTTGTACCGTAAGTACTTTAGTTAGGTCTTTATACTGTCAGGAACTATCTCCTATGGATATGATGTAAGACCTTTACAAGGTCATTTTCCTGAACCTTTACGTCGTAAATATCCAAGATATTGACAGTCGGCTAACTTTTGTGTCATTTCCTTCATTCAAGTACTCTTATCATACTCTCATTGGAGTCTATCTGAAACCTGCCTTAGTTAAGTCATTGGACCATAGCAAGTTAGATACGGAGACATTTCCAAGTCTCTTTCAGTGGTTGGATTTTGTTATTCACCAACCCACGATACCTCAACTTGTACAACAAACATCTTGAGACCATTCTACGAACTTACCTCTACTCATTACTAGGACTGCATCATAGGGATGTAGGTCAAACCTTCGCGAACATACTTTCATTCTGTACTAGGACTGCATCATAGGGATGTAGGTCAAACTTTCAAGAACATCGTTGTACTCTTTACATGAACAATCTAAATTCTCAGGATCACATCTACAGGAGAGCCTACTCCGGAACCACGTTAAATGTAATTTGGGCGTTTCATTGTAACAGACTTATAAACTATCGAGAACTAGTGCAACTAGAGTCTTACCTTTTGCGAGATCCTGTTTGTATAGGAATTCTCGTGCTGTGTATACTTGTCTTTTGTAGTATATCTTATTCGCAGCAATAGTCTTGTGGTAAATCTAAAGTACTGAAACTCTATTCATGGTTGCACGGTTGTATTTTGTCTGTGAACGTCTTATGTTCAAATCTAATGTCTTTATATTTCAGTATGATTCCGACATTATCATACGACTCGATTAAATTTGATCCTCACGAAAACAGCTTTTTACGTACATCTCTTTCTTCTAGATCATTTTTCTAGCGAAGCCGTCATATCAAAACACCGTAGTACTCATGCCAGGAGTACCACTCAGTTATTTTCTTTCCGAAGAAATCCCCGAAGTACCACTCGTGCAGTACGTCAAGTTCAATCCAAGGATTTATACGATTGATCTATCACTGAGAAATGTATGCATAAGAGTGATATATAATCAAGGTTCTACAGGTTTAGAATTGATGATTCCACTTTAACTTCTTTTCCCGGATGGGATGTGAGGGTAAGGAAGAATCAGTTATGCGACTACCTTTTCAATCTTAATTATATACGACTCGTATACACGAGATTGTGATCGTGAAGCCCTGTATAAATTCTAAAATGGACTTCAGGACGGAGAACTGCCTAAGTATACGAGTAATCACATCGTCATGTGAACAAACTTAGAACCCAGTACGACTCCCGAAAACAGATCGCCCTATAGTTTAAACACCCTCGGAGATACCAGAACAGTACAAACCACTTGACGAACTACACAGAAAGAGAATTAGAAGACTAGGCTTCTCACCCTAGAGAACCCCGGTCATATTCTCGCGGAGATCGACGGATTGCAACGTATGTGCCTCATATATCGAGGACTCCGTCAAGATTTTCATAGAAATCATTATCTCTGCCTCGCATAGACAAAATGGTTGAGCAAACGCAAGGAAAGAAACTACTTCCAGGAATGGATCTGGAATCCGAATATCACTAGTTCGAGTGTTAGGGGAGGATGTCCGGAAGACTATCTCCTGAACTCGATGCGGACACTTCGAGTTCGTAGTGATACCTTTCGGATAGGACCAATATGCCCATAGTTTTCATGAGCTAAATAAATAGAGTTACGTCTTTCTTACTGGGATCAGTCATCATTTCTCCATGTAATGACTTACTTATCTACCCTCGTAGTAAGAAGAAAGCCCATGGTAACATTCCTACAGAGGAACTTTTAGCAAAGTTCTCTAGGCACGAGTTTTGAAATTGAAGAGTCAAATTTCTAGGACACACTGTTAGTAATGTGAGAAATTTTGAGTACTCTTTCAATTTGTCAAAACCGCTGAGCATTTATCGACACCAGAGACGCCGACAGTTTTTCGCCAGATTCTAGGTCTTACTGACCTACCGCCTTAGTTCATTCAGAACTCCTCGCAAGCTACAGAAACTCATACGACTTTGACCCAGCAAGGGGTGGCCTTTGACTTGGATGTTACGCAAGAAAAGGAACCTTTGAGATTCCAAGTGAGTGACCAAGTTCTTTAGGATAACCCACTCTGGAAATGGCTTAATACGCTTCGTAAAGCGTGGAAAGCTAAATCCAAGTTAGACAGGACCTCCGAGATTCTTATCAGAATCGGTCCTATGCCTCACACAAACTAGACCTACTCTACAAACTCAGTAATGTACTTTCTACTCTTCGCATCTCGATCGTGAAACCATACCTTTCCGTTAGGACTCTTTCAAGTCCAATCGTCGAGATCCTCGCCTTCGTATTAGAACCGTAGTGACCCTCGACCGAGAAGTCAAGCGGACGAAGAAACGCCATCGCCAGTTAGTGAAGGTTCGTTGGAATGCCAACCGAGAACCCATGATCACTTAGGTGCACTAGAACCAATCGATTAGGAAGTTTCCTCCTCACGACTCGATCATTCGTGCATACTTCCTTGCTTAAATTCTAATTTCGGGACGAAATTCCTTCTAACGGGGGGATGATGTGACAACCCGATATTTCGAGACAATGTAATGTAAAAACAATCAAATTTAGGTCAAAATATAACTTTCCTAAAATCTTATTTGGGTTAAATAAAGTAGTAGGAATCGTATCAAGGTTTTCGTACATATAAAGAACCCTAAAATCCGAGTTATAACGAAGAAGTTATGACCAACCAAAGATTCTCGGCAACACCGATTAAACGAAAAACGCGAAGTTTCAATACAATATTTTATAGCCTTAAGTATCTAAATGAAAGTTATAGATAACCTCAAACCGTGAGCGTACATAAAAAGAACGTCCAAATCTGACTTCGTATGAGAAAGTTATGATTTTTCCAAGATTCGGGTATAGCAGTAGACAGCTAAAAACTCGAAATAGAGCTCGAGATACTTTTGACCAAAACAACCTAAATGAGAATCTAAGGTCTCAACATTAGTAGCGCAACGGCGAAAAGTCTGACGAAAACGGACACCGGATGAAGAAGTTATGGAATTTTAACGGACTTTTCGTGTCCCGGCCCGTTAAAAATAAATAACTAAAAATAAAGTCAGAATTTTCCAATGAAGTCTAAACGAGAGTTGTAGATCATGTTTTTAGCTACGCGTGCATATAAAGAACGTCGAAAACGGAGCTCGTACGCGAAAGTTATGGATTTTACAAGTTCGAGGCCCAAAATCTGAGGCTGTCAGGCCCCCACGACGTGGCACAAGCTTGCCGCGACCCGGCAAGTGACTGAGGGCGTCCAATCAATGGAAGAGGATAGGTTTGACTCCCCACGACGTGGACATCACTTGCCACAATGTGGCACACCCCAAAAATGCCCCTATAAATAGATTTCAAGGGCTCCGAGTTCCATTGCTCAGTTCCCTTCTTTCTCGCGCCGAAACTCTGCGTTTAAGCCCCCGAGACCCTCCCAAAGCCCCGGTTTTCACCTTCAAGTCCCGAAGGAAGGTTTTTTGTTCTCGAGATTCCTGATATTCCCGAGAATCCCAAGATTTTCCCGCGTTTTCAACTCTTCCTGTCGAAGTTCTGCTCGATTCTTCTCTCGACTTCTTCAAATCAACCACTTCAATCAAGTGAGTTCATACCCCTAATCAATGTTTTAAATGAGTTTAAATGCTTTAATGGGGTGGGGGGGATACAAGTACAAACAAACACGTTATTAAATCATTGATATGTATTTTATAACTGTGTTTGTCATTTAACAGATTTCACATGCTACAAAATGTGATGCATGAAATGGTTTTACATCCTAACAGCACATTGTTACCAAATGTTTTACTTTTGAAATGGGTATTCAAATGACATCAAGTCATTGTTATTTATTGTTCAAAACCCATGAACTGTTTTACAAAACCATTTTTCATTCCTTCACTAAACTATGCATATACACTTATGTTCCTATATAGGTATTGATGTTATAGTCGCATCTTTCATTTAGTTTCTCACACCTTTGATTTGTAAGAGTGTGTAAACTTACATGAGCAACTAGTTATATTAAAGTAGATTATCATAGGGATAATTTTAAGATATCAAACATTACTTCTATTACAAGAAGTCACACAAGAGTCAGTTCATTCATGAGTCTATACTAGTACATTACCTGATACATGAGTACTTACAGATGTTTACCTGATACATGAATATGTTTACATATACTTACATGATACATGAACACGTTTACATGAACGCATTACATAAGTACCTTTACGTAGATACACTTAACTGTGTACATTAACATGAATACTTGTATCTCGAATTGCGAGGATGATTTATTAGTACCTTTTGTGTAAATCTTCCTGCATATCCCCCAGTACCTCGGGATATTTAGACAGGACCCTATCCCCAGTACCTCGGGATACCTAGATGGGCCTCTATCCCCCAGTACCTCGGGATATACGTACGGGACTAACCATTCTGGAACCCATCTGTTAGCAACAATGGGTAATGAACATCTCCGGATGCCTACGGTTATTACTTATACTAGGAGTACCTTTACAGGGACTAACCATTCCTTCCACCTGCTGCTGCTACAGAGGAAAAATTGGACAATCTTCGGATGTCCATTAGGTTATATGTAATATGTTAGCCCTAGTACCTCGGGTCAACATTTACATTCGTCTTGTTAGCACCAGTACCTCCGGCTAACACTTACATGATTATATTTTTCCTGTTTACTTTATTTTGTGATACATTCACATAAACGATGAGTTAGACTAAGCACTTTTAGTACTAGTCAATACAAAGGAAAAACTATCATTTTACAAACAGAACATTCGAGTCTTGGTAGAAGACTACACTTCATACTTACAAAACATTCGGGTCTTGGTAGAAGACTACACTTCATACGTACAGAACATTCGGGTCTTGGTAGAAGACTACATTTCATACTTATAGAAAATAAGGGTTTTTCTAGGGATTTCATACTTACCTCAACATTTACATTCGTCTTGTTAGCACCAGTACCTCCGGCTAACACTTACATGATTATATTTTTCCTGTTTACTTTATTTTGTGATACATTCACATAAACGATGAGTTAGACTAAGCATTTTTAGTACTAGTCAATACAAAGGAAAAACTATCATTTTACAAATAGAATATTCCGGTCTTGGTAGAAGACTACACTTCATACTTACAAAACATTTGGGTCTTGGTAGAAGACTACACCTCATACGTACAGAACATTCGGGTCTTGGTAGAAGACTGCATTTCATACTTATAGAAAATAAGGGTTTTTCTAGGGATTTCATACTTACCTCAACATTTTCATTTAAAGGTTTACATGGCTTTCATAACAGATTTTCACAAACAAGGCAATGACACTTATATACTTATGAATTCACCAGCTTTAAAGCTGATACCCGCTTTCAAAATTACTTGTATCCTCAGGTCATCATAGACAGGTACCAATGCAAGGAGAAAGGAAGATGGAGCTTGTTCAAGACTTATCTTTCATTTTGATTTATGCTTTAGTTTTTATCAAAATTTGACAGAATACAATTGTATAATAATTATTTTATTAATGCAATGGATGATGTTGTTGCTTGTTTACTACTTTACATTGTTGTTGATATTATACATGACGTCCTCCGCCCCAGAACGTTTCCGCCGTTCTCGGTTTTGGGGTGTGACAACTTCAATTCTCAACGCTCTTGGCCTTTTCTTTTCAAGGTTTACCTTCCGACTAAGAGCATCGGCAACAACATTTGCTTTACCAGGGTGGTAAAGTATCTCACAGTCGTAGTCCTTGAGTAACTCTAGCCAACGTCGTTGCCTCATGTTCAATTCCTTCTGATTAAAGAGATATTGGAGACTCTTATGATCAGTGAAAAGTTTACACTTGGTGCCATAAAGATAATGCCTCCATATCTTCAAGCCAAATACTACCGCTGCCAACTCCAGATCATGAGTGGGGTAGTTCTTTTCATGTTCCTTCAATTGCCTCGATGCATACGCGATCACTTTATCCTTTTGGGTCAGAACACAACCTAACCCAACTCCGGATGCATCGCTATAAACTGCAAAGTCATCAACTCCTTCGGGCAATGAAAGAATCGGTGCTTCACACAATCTCTTCTTCAACTTTTCAAAGGCTTCCTTATGCTTCTCATTCCAAGCATAAGTGGCTCCTTTGTAGGTCAAAGCTGTTAATGGAGTAGTAATCGAAGAAAAGCCTTGGATAAACCTTCGGTAATATCCAGCTAATCCTAAAAAGCTTCGAATCTCTGTAGGACTTTTTGGTTGTTCCCACTTAATTACAGCTTCAATCTTTGCTGGGTCGACCATTATCCCTTCTTGGTTAACCACATGACCTAAAAATTGGACTTCTTGAATCCAAAACTCACACTTGGAGAACTTTGCATACAACTTCTCCTTTTTCAGGACTTCTAGCACTTCACGCAGATGCTTTTCATGCTCCTGCTTGCTTTTCGAATAAATCAAGATATCATCTATGAATACTATCACGGATTTATCTAAGAATGGTTTACAAACCCTATTCATCAAATCCATGAAAGCTGCTGGGGCATTGGTTAGTCCGAACGACATAACCAAAAATTCATAGTGTCCATATCTCGTTCTAAAAGCAGTCTTTTCGATGTCCTGCTCTCTCACCTTTAGTTGATGGTATCCCGACCTAAGATCGATCTTCGAGAAATAGCTCGAACCCTGCAACTGGTCGAACAAGTCATCGATCCTTGGTAACGGGTACTTGTTCTTTATCGTCACTTTGTTCAGCTCTCTGTAATCGATGCACATTCTCATGCTTCCGTCTTTCTTCTTTACAAATAACACAGGGGCTCCCCAGGGTGATGAACTAGGTCGAATGAAACCTTTGTCCAATAACTCCTGAAGTTGTGTCATAAGTTCTTTCATTTCGGTTGGCGCTAATCGATAAGATGCTTTCGCTATCGGCGTCGTTCCTTGTAACAAGTCGATACGAAATTCTACTTGTCGATCAGGGGGCAATCCGGGAAGATCTTCGGGAAAGACTTCCGGATAATCACACACCACCGGAATATTCTGCACCTCTTTCTTTTCCATCTTGGCATCGATCACGAACGCTAGATATGATGTACATCCTTTGGCCAAACACTTTCTGGCTTTCATGAGGGAAATGATTCCAGAGTTTACTCTGCTTTTGTCTCCGTACACCATAAACGACTCTCTCCCTGGTGGGTTTACTTTTACTATCTTCTTTCTACATAGTATTTCTGCGTCGTTGGCGCTAAGCCAATCCATTCCTAAAACTATGTCGAATCCATTTAACTCGATAGGCAATAGTTCCTCTTGGAACTTATTCCCATCCAAGTCAATGAGGATGTTTTTCATACGATGGCTAACAAGTACAAACTTGCCACTAGCAATCTCGACTATTATAGCATTAACTAGCATATCTACAGGCAAAGCTAGCTTTCTACCAAATTCATGCGATATAAAGGAGTAATTGGCTCCAGAATCAAACAAAATTTGGGCAGGCAATTCGTTTACGAGAAAGGTACCTGAAGCGACATCGGCTTCTTCTTTCGCAGCTTCGAGCGTCATCTGGAAGGCTCTCGCCTTCGGCTTTGGTGGTAGATTGGGTTTTGCTGCGTCCTTCTTCTTCGGGCAGTCCCTCAAAATATGCCCTTCTTCATTGCACCCAAAACATACGTTCTTATTGAAGGTGCATTCATTGGCATAATGCTCTGGCTTTCCACATTTGTAACAAGTGACTTCCACGCTGCACTTCCCAGCATGTTTCTTCCTACACTTGTCACACCACTTGGCTTCGCTTCCTCCTCCAAAATTTCTCGAACCAGTCTTTGAGAATTTGTTCTTTTTATTGGAACCTGAAGTTCCTTCAAACTTTCTCTTTTCGCCAACTTCAACCTTGCTGGCGGCTCTCCTTTTTATCATATCTTCAACAGACTTGGCAGCCCAGATAGCTACCTCCAAAGTAAGTGCCTGACGTACTGGCACCGCATACTCCAATGGAAGTCCCTTTGCGTACCTGTCTATTTTTGCCAACTCATCTGGGACAATACGCAAAGCAAACTCCATTTTGTCTGTTAAGTTATTTGTATATTCGTCAACGGTCATACTCCCCTTCTGCAACGTTAGAAATTGGTTTTCTAACTCAAGTACGTTTTGGGCCGAGCAGTACTTGCGCTTGAAGTGCACTAAGAATTCTGCCCAAGTTAATTGCAGTGGCTCATTAGGGCTTACGGTTTTCCCCAAAGTGCTCCACCAACGAGCAGCACTACCCCTGAACTGACGTACTGCAAACGTAGTTTGTAACTTGCCTTGGCAATCACAAGTCATGAAAGCCAACTCCATTTCCGAGATCCAGTCCATTACTCAGATAGGATCTTCTTTTCCATTGAAGGTCGATGGCTTGCAGGTCATAAAGTCCTTATACATGCACCCATTTCTCTCCACTCTACCCTCGTGGTTATTCCTCCCAACCACAAGCGGTTCACTATGACCCACCGATCTGCTATTGTTCCCTTCTTCAGATCGATCGTCATTTAGTTCATGTTGTTCAACAGGAACTGAAGGTTCATCCCTGTCGTTCAGCAACATTTGCCTCAATTCCTCCCTCTGTTCAGCCAACATGGCCTGAATCATAGTTCGTACTTCAGCCATAGTGATGGGTTCGGGTGCAGCTCCTACTATAGGCACCTGTTCCACCACTGGAGGTTGAGGTTGTTGGTTTCTGTTTGCATTTCCAGCTCCACTCCGAGTTCTTGCCATTACAATCTATATACCGAATAAGGCGAAATTTAGGTCTTTATCCTTGTTAGACATGTCAATTCCCTTTTCACTCTGAAACGTTTACATGTTAGTTCTAATCTCGTATCCATACACTTAGAATCCTACACACATAAGGTTTCCAGATCCGGTCAGCAACAGACCTTACATCCGAACAAATAATGGCACACATGGCAAACACATAGCATTTAGCACATAAGGGCATTTTAGGCATCTTCCCTAAAATAAACTACTGCTCGTGTCCAAAATATGGTAGACACTCATCTCACAATCATCACTTAGCATTCTAAGTTCAAGTCTAGAAATTCTACAATTTCTTAGTTCGCTTAAACTAATGCTCTGATACCAACTGTGACATCCCCATATTTCTCGGCCAGAAAATACCGATTTAATTTATACTTTTTAAAATAAAATCAGAGAAATCTTTTTATAAGATATTGTGGAATTGGTCCCCAAACAATATATGATAAAAGTTTATCAAAATCCTTCATTAAGAAGGTATATATTTTCCATATATATATATATATATATATATATATATATATATATATATATATATATATATATATATATATATATATATATCAAAACCTCGGGATGTCGTATTCCGATACAGATCAAAAGCATAAACAAGTCATTATAAGCCTTTCAACAGTTATTTACAACTACTGGCCTATAATCCAAAAATCTCTCGTCGTCCTCTGACTATGCTCGGGGTCCACTACCTGTAATCATAAAACTGAGGGGGTCAGGCTTAGGAGCTTGGTGAGCATATAGGTTTTTCAACCCACAATAATAATATACTTATTAAGTTCACCAATCAACAATAACCCTGATTACCCATTCCCGTTGTCCTCACTTTACGTCCCTAAACACCTATCACAAGGGACCTAGCCTAAGGATTATCATCGGGATGGACACTACTGCTAAGGGGTTTCCTCAGCCATACATGTCCTTAAGGCAACCATGAGGGGGATGAAGTACGCCAATGAACATTTAATTCATCAACACCTACAAGTTGCGAACCTGCTAGTGTTCCACTGGACTATCTAGAAAGTCCGTGGTCGTCATCTATACTTCGCTAGATGACTACAACAACAACAACAACAACAACATCGACATCGAGGCCTCTCACCATTTTAACACACATCAACTATTTCATCTACCCATGTTCTACCCAACATATTTTGTAGATAAAAAGTGTATACAGTTTAAAACTTGTATAAAACATCAATTCAACAGTCACCTCGAATAAACAATTAGCATATTTACACATAACACGTATTTCAAGGTAAATACTTCATATCTATGTGTAAATTGAAAGTAACTACACACTCACATATTTTGGTGAAAATCGGGCAGCAATTCGTTTCCTAAAACGATCGTTTCTAATAAAACCGGGAGTTTTATTGAGAAACCGGGCTCTGCAAAAGTCGGGCTTCGAAACCGAAAAGATAAATTTTCCGGGCTTCTCGGGCACTTCGTGGGGTATTCCGGGCTTTACAATTGATACCGGGGCTTTGCGGGATGTTAAGATGAAGAAAATATGGAGAGAGGGGCTAAAAATGGCTAAATTCCAAAAGTAACCGGAAACCCTCGCAGGTACCCTTCTATATATAGGGTCCGAAGTTTGATCCAACAGCTGAGAAGTCTCCTGATCCGACGGCTAAGAGGCTTCGCAGAGGGGGTCTCGCACATGGATCGCACATGCGAGGGCTCGCTGTCGGCTTCTAAGTGGACCGCGGCTTGCTGGCGCACCTGCGAGGCTCGGAGCTAGGCTATGCGAGGCTCGGACACACGCGGCAGCTGGGCGAAGCTTCGGCTGGGGAGCTGGCTGCTTCGGATTGGGCCTCCTCCTCGGTCGAATCAGAAGAGGACACGTGGCTCGCATGACTCAGCAGCCTCGGTGACTCAGCAGCCTAATGACTCAGCAGCCAGGTGACTCAGCAGGACACGTGTCACTTTCTAAGCGAGGGTGACGTGGCAATTGTGACTATGCGAAATTTCTCGGTTTTCGTGCCAAAACTTCTAAAATCCATAACTTTCGCATACGAGCTCCGTTTTTGACGTTCTTTATATGCACGCGTAGCTAAAATTACGATCTACAACTTCCGTTTAGACTTCGTCGGATAATTTTGAATTTAAATTTTATATTATTATTTTTAACAGACCGGGACAGGAAATCCGTTAAAAATTCGTAACTTCTTCATCCGACGTCCATTTTCGTCAGACTTTTTACCGTTGTGCTCCTAATGACGAGACCTTCAATTCTCGTTTAGGTTGTGTTGGCTAAAAACCGCTCGATCTAAAATTCGAGTTTTTAGCTGTCTACTGCTATGCTGAAACTTCGAAAAATCATAACTTCCTCATACGAAGTCGGATTTGGGCGTTCTTTTTATCGAACTTCTCGGTTTAACGAATACTACGACTTTCGTTTAGATTACTAAGGCTAAAAAGTAGTTTATCAAAAACTCACTTTTTACGACATTCAGCACCGTGCCGGTTTTGTCGCGAAACTTCGACAGGTCATAACTTCTTCGTTATAACTCAGATTTTGGTATTCTTTATATCCCCGAAATCCTTGTTTTGACCCCTACAACTTTATGTAAAGATATCAGGCTTATCTCACACTTGAATTTTGACGCTTATTTTTAATCTTAATTAATTAAGCCTTAATAATTAAGCATAAAACACATAATTCACATAATATTCACATAACTCCTTTTCATTTCTTCAAAATGAGTTACAAAGGTTAACCTAGACTATCAACTCAATATAAATGCCTAGGCTAGAAACACGAGTGTTACACACATCCTCTTCTTCCATTCCCCTATGGGGACTTCATCGATGTTAGCCATGATAATGGCTAATTCGTCGTCGAAGTCGGATTCGTTCCCGAAAGTGGGGTCTTCTTCTCCTTCGGTTTCGTACTCGGTGTCCTCTTTGATCGGGTCTTCTATTGCTATAGAGGCGCTGGAAGCTCCTGATTTGCTGCTCTTCTTCTTGTTGAAAACGGACATTAGATTCTTCAACGGTGAGTTCTTGGAAGAAATAGATTCTCCAACGGATTTTCCTTTGTTCTTCCTTACGGCGGAATTCGGGTCTTCTAGTGGAGGGACCAAAGGTGTCTCAGATCATCGGGTCATAAAACAATCACAAATAAAACAAGAGAAAAACGCGTAAAAAGAACAAAAATAAAATAAAAACTAAAACTGTGAACAACGATGGACTCGCCGAGTTGCTTCGAGTGCACTCGGTGAGTTCAAGGCAAAAACAGAAAAGTTTGACAGATTTAAAATAAAACGATTAAAAACCAATAAATACTAAAACCTAACCTACTTACTAAATTACCTAAGAATTAACTTTGTGTAAGATAAATCTCACACAAAGGATCGATAAAAATAGAAGTTAGTGCTAATTTAGAATCGTTCCCCGACAACGGCGCCAAAAACTTGATGTGTGTAAACTCAACTAGTTTGAATCCTACTTTTAATTATAAAATAAACACACAAAGGCAGTGGACCAATCAATTGTGGTAAAGCTAAATAAGTAGGGTATCGAACACAGGGAACGGAGAATTAAAATTAAAAACTAATTTTATCTAAAATTAAGTAATAAAAAGAGGTTTTCTCTAGTTTTACAAGACTAGAAACTTACCAACCAATACTTAAACTAATTAACTAAAAACTAGATAAGCAAAGATTCTATTACGAAGGGAACTTCTGTTTAGTTTAACTCAATTGATCATATGGTTGATATTATGGCAATAGTGCAATGGATTAATTCTTCTATTGGCTACCAATTCAAGTGTTTAGATTCACATACGCTGCACTAATCCTTAGAGAACAAACTAACTCAAACAGTGGCCAGGTGTCTAATTTAATTTAATTCACTAGGTTATTTATTTGGGTTAATTTAGACTTGTAATGGTTAACTAATTTGGTCCTTTAATTAACCTCTTGTTGATGGTCATCACACAAGCTCACACATGAATTTACCTATTTTTCTATTAATTCTAGTTTCACAGTCGCTAATGCTAGTCATATAATAAAGTGGTCACATAAATTATATGAGGTAACAATTAAGAGATGTTCATGCAGCTTAATTATCTTCCTATTAACAGAAAAATAGTTATCATTCACACATAAGGTTCTTTAACAAGCTAGAATTAACAAACTCACCAATATTAAATCAATCCTACCGGAGATCAAACCATAGTCTCAATATTGTCTCCCCAAATAGAAGTTAAAAGGTTTTAGCTCATGATTGAGGTAATTGACAGCACAAAAACGAAATCTAAAAGTCTAAACATGATGAAGAACAATACATTAAAGTAAGAATGATGTAAATTTGCCTCAAATCTCCTTCGGAATTGGGTTTAGGGTTGTATCTTCGTTCTCTAGATCTCTCCTGACTCTAATTCGCAGCTTGCTCCTCCCCAAGGGTTCCAGAATTGATTGTGTCGATCTGAAAAGTCGTTTTTATAGATTCGCACCGACTCGCCGAGTCCATGACTGAATCGTCGAGTCTATCACTTAATTCTCGTGCACAGTAAGTCAGAGAGTCCTTATGTTCTCGATTCTTCGATGCGACTCGCCGATTAGTCGACCCTACTCACTGAGTACCTTGTATTTTTATCATTTTTCTTCTTTGTTCAACTCCCGAGCTCCCAACCGCTTCTCCTGCTTCCTTTTGCTTCCGAGCTTCGCTTTTGGACTAAAAACATAATTCAAACACTTGTAAGTATCTTTTGTCCATGGTATGCAATAAATTAGCTAATAAGTGATAAAAATCTATACTTAATATAAGGATAAATATGCAAATATCAAGACTCTTCATTTTTATGTAACTTATGTGTTTAAATGTGTCACACCCCACAACCGGAACGACGGAAACATTCTGGGGTGGATGACATCATGTCAAGTATCACAACACATGCATTATAGTAATCAAAGTACAACAAATCATTGCATTAATAGTAAAAGTTTTACATGATTTACATTACAATACAACAAAGTAATGCAAGTAATAGAATAATTACGGCGTGGTACTAAGCTATATTCATCAACAGCTCCTAGGATGTACCTCTCTAATGCTAACCTGAGAATCCAAGTTATTTGAAAAGCAAGTATCAACATTTTTACAAATGCTGGTGAGTTCATAAGCATTTAGTGACATTTTTATTCAAATAACTTTAATAAAAGTAGTAGTTTAAGAGTTTACAGTGTATTAGAGTTCTTTCCAGAAAATCCTATATTTTCTTTAATAACAACAGCTTTCTACCAAGGCTGGACGGAGTTATGTGGTAAAAAGTAGTTTCCCTTAACCGCTATCATTATCAAAATACTGAATTTGATTATTAAAGAAAGCAAGAGAAATCAGGGAAATAACACATGCCTTAGCAGTGAGGACTGCTAACTAAGGCAAAGGAATCGTAGACTCTAGGAGAGTATCGAGCGAACGACACGCCTGGTTCCATCTACCAAATGGAGAAACAGACCCCAGAAGGTACCAAATGGAAGGTACAGCTGGTACGGTCTAAAACAGTGAATACAGACCGCAGACAGTATCAAATGAAAGATACATCTTGCAAGGTCAAAACAGAGAACACAGACCGCAGACAGTATCAAATGAAAGATACATCTTGCAAGGTCAAAACAGTGAATACAGACCGCAGACATTATCAAATGAAAGATACATCTTGCAAGGTCAAAACAGTGTGACTCTGAAACTGAGTTACCAGCATACAGTGTAAATTGCCGGTGAAATACCGTTACCTTAAAACCACGAATTATAAGGCAACCTGGGATACTCGTAACCATACTAACCGATACTAGAGTACCAGACGCCCTACAAGCGTCTAGAGAATGTGACATTTGTCACCCCTTGGCTTGGTAGGCCGTGGACTGTAGCTAGCAGTCAGGGTGCGGGGGTGTCAATCCCGTATAGATCTATACACACAATGTCCGCTCTCCCTACAGGAGACTCTGTTTACCAACTAGACGACGGGGAAGGCCGTGTCCTGAAGATGCATCCCAAATAGTGGGTAAAGACTTCCAAATAGTGGGTTTCTAATGTAAGTGCTGAACTAGAGGTAAAGAGTCATAACTGAACTGACTGAAGTAAACCCATATGTCTATGCTTGTGTACATAGTATATAACTAATGAATCAAACGACCTTCGGATGGACATCCGATCCCACCAGACCACATCTCTAAAAAGAAAAGGAAATAGGGCGGACAAGCCTTCATAAGTCCTTCAAACATTATTTATATGCATCTAAACAAGCACAGACATACATCTAACTACGCTTGAGTGTGTATCAAGTGGAATCATATCGTGAAGTATAAGTGTACAGTGTGGAATAACCGACTTGTGAAGTATAAGCGTACAGTGGAAGATCTGGGTCGTGAAGTATAAGCGTACAGTGGAATATCCGAGTCGTGAAGTATAAGCGAACAGTGTGGGATAATCGAATCGTGAAGTATAAGTGTACTTAGTATAAGTGTATCACGAAGTGGAAACGACAACTGGTGAAGTAAAAGCGTCTATCAAGTATAACTGGCTACAAGTATAAGCGATATAGAGACAATAACCGGTATAAGCGTATCACGAAGGAGATGCATTATCAAGTAGGAGTTTTGAATAAGTAAAAGCGAATTAGCAGTAAAAAACAAGTAAAAGTATACGTCGTAAAAGAGAAATTTGATGAAAACCTTGGAAAACCTTTATACTTAGGAAAATCACATTTTGGTATTCTTTGGTAAAATAAGTTTGAACACCTGTAGAAATCTTTGGAACCTTTATAAACCAGTTTGAAATGATTTTAGATACAACAGTATAAGTAAGAGCTTTGAAACAATTGAAAACCTTTTTGAAAACCATTATAGTATCCTACTCGGTAAAACATTGTACAGTGTGGTAAAATCTCGTGCATGCGGGTTATCAATCGCATGTGATTGATATGATAACTGGCATGTTTAACTTGTATTCCCCCCCTATAAAACATATAAAAACATTTAAAAGGTTCATTCAGGGGTATGAACTCACCTGGTGTAAGTGGATCCGACGAAGGCGCCGGTTGGGTGCTCGGTGTCAAGTAAAGACTTGGACACACTTAGTGACCTATTAAACATATGATAACATATGTTTACATACAATTAGTACATATAATACCTATTAAACAAGTATACACACCCTAAAGAGCAGAAAACACCTTGGTTAAGTGTTTGGGGTGTCCCGGGTAACAACTAAGGGCTCAAATGGCTTAGGAATGGAGTTTACTCTCCAAGAGTAAACTCTAAACTTCGAGTTTACGGCCGTAAAATCATGGTGAGGGGCTCTAGGGTGTTTTAAAGCCTGAATCTTGTTCGTGGGATTTTTCTAGGTCCAAAACTAAAAGGCATGAGTGAGTTTAAGGTCATTAAGGGTATCATAATGGAGTTTTGTCACACCCCCAAACCTGAACGGCGGAAACGTTCGAGGGCGGATGACTTCATGTGGTAACGTAATAATTGAATACATAGTAAAGAAAGCAATACAACAAGCATATATATAATTGAAATTTTACATTTGTCAAAAAGTTACATGTTCAAAACCAATTACAATATGATGTCAAAATATGAGATTAATCTGGCGCCGCAGCATCCCTTCATCAAAAGCATAATGATACCTGAAATTACTGATTCCCTGGGACATACAAGTAATTTTGAAAGAGTAGATCAGCATTTAAGCTGGTGAGTTTCATAAGTATTTAAATGACAATGTTTGTATGAAATGAAATGTTTTGTCCTTGGTTGTGTTGTGTTTAGAAAACCCTATATTTTCTACTAGTATAAAAGTAGCCTTCTGTCAAGACCAATGTTTGTTTCTAAAATGTATGTAAGTGTAAAATAACCAATGTGTTAGAAAACCTTGTAAATCAATGCATTTTGAATACCCCATGTGAGTTTTATAACCATACTATTGACTCGGAATGCCTATACACAATGTTCTTCAAGCATTGGAATGTTATGACGTTTGTCACCGCAAATGGTGGACTGTAGCTAACAGTCAGGGCGCGGGTTGTCAAGCCCGTATAGATCTATACACAAACACCATGCTCCCCCTCCAAGGGATTCTGGTATATAATACAGGACTTGAAATGTGTACTCGAACGTACGTGAAGTTAATGTCTCACAAAACCGTGGTATGAAAACAAATTTACGTGTTAAAATGTTCATTTGTTCTTGCATATGAAAGTGACTTCTTGAAAATCATGTTTCTAGTATGTAAAAGTTAGCAATATCCTCGAAAAACTATACCTATTATAGTTTTCTAAAAGTGTGACTTGTTTGTTTAGAAAAATGCCTAGAAAAGGAATCACATGTTATAACTGTATAGATTTTTGCAGAGCCTAAGGTAGGCAAGTATACATATAATCTAAGAAAATGTTTAGTTTATACATGCATTACAACAATTTATATTTTTAAAGATAGGATTCTATTGTAATATATTTTGTATACGAGAGTTCCCTATAAAGTTTATAAATCACATGTGATTCTACTTAATAAAAGTGTATAAAAATCTTTATATATAACACCCGATAGTAGTCGTGTGTTTTACTTTTAATTCCCCCCCCCCTTAGAAAGCATATAAAAGCATTTAGAATATTTAAAAAGGGTTAATTAAGGGGTATGAACTCACTTGAAAGTTTGAAGATACCGAGATGGAAAACCGAGCAGAGTTTTGTCTCGGGAAACGGATTTTTCTCGGGATTCTCGGGAATCTTGGGAGTAAAATCGACCCTCGGGACTTGAGCAAAAAGACCAGAGCTTCAGGGTAGTGCGGGTACGGAAAACGAGGCAAAACGTAAGAAAATAGAGAGAGAATGAGCAAAATTTCCGGGAACCCTCACATTTCTATTTATAGAGGGCTGAACCGCCTCGGTACGCGGGGCGTACGCTAGTACGTAGCGCGTACTCGTACGTCATGCGTGACCGAGTCCTCGACTGCCTCGGATTCGGATGGGACGGAAAGGGGATAGCTTCGCATAGGGGTGACGTGGACGGACCGAGACCAAGGCCCTTGCGTACGCGGGGCGTACGAGGTTACGCGACGCGTAACTCGGATGAGGACGCTGACTCCTCCTTCAGATATTACCGGATTTTGAATTAAAATTATATATAATTTATTTAATAAACTTCAAAAAATCATATCTTCTTCATACGAACTCCGTTTTCGATGGTCTTTATATCCACGCGGAGGTGAGAATACGCTCTACAACTTTCGTTTAGACTCCGTTGGCAAATTCCGAAATTATTTTTATTATTTATTTATAAAATGACGTGATTAAGGAATTTCTTTAAAAATTCATAACTTCTTTATCTGACGTCGGTTTTTGCCAGACTTTTCACCACTGAAATACCATTTTCGAGACCTTCGATTCTCGTTTAGGTCATTCCGGCCAAAAGTCGCTTGATCTCCGATTCGAGTTTTTAGCTGTCTGCTGCTAAGCCGAACTTGGAAAAATCTTAACTTCAATATACGAAGCCGGATTTGGGCATTCTTTTTACGTACGATCCCGGTTTAATGATATTAAATATAGTAGGCAGTTAAATAGAAACTTTTTGGACATTTTATTATCAAAGTTAATTTCTTTAACTCAAACGTGGTTACAATACTTGACTTATTAGGCCATTACAAAGTGTTGAAATATCGGGTTGTCACATCATCCCCCCGTTAGAGGGAATTTCGTCCTGAAATTTAAAGTAATAAAGATACTAGTGAACATGAAAGAGATGGGGGTACTTTTGTTTCATCTGATCTTCGCGTTCCCATGTGAATTCAGGTCCCCGCTTGGCGTTCCAACGAACCTTCACGATGGGTATGCGACTTTGTTTTGTTTGCTTGACCTCTCGGTCCATGATTTCTACCGGTTCTTCCACAAAGTTGAGGCTCTCGTTGATCTCGATCTCGTCGAGTGGAATAACAAGAGTCTCATCGGACAGACACTTTTTCAAGTTCAAGACGTGGAAGGTTGGATGTATGTTACTAAGTTCACGCGGTAGGTTAAGCTTGTAAGCCACAGGGCCGATTCTGGCAAGAATCTCGAAAGGCCCTATGTATCTTGGATTTAGTTTCCCACGCTTTTCAAAGTGTATTAAACCCTTCCACGGTGAGACCTTTAATAAAATGTGGTCTCCTACCTGGAATTCCAAAGGTTTCCTCCTTTGGTCAGCGTAGCTTTTCTGTCGGTCTCTAGAGGCTTTCAATCGTTCACGAATCTGAACGATCTTCTCTGTCGTTTCTCGTATGATTTCCGGACCGGGGAGAGTGCTTTCAGGAAATCTTCCTCTAGCTAACTGGGTATCGCCAACTTCAGTCCAGCACAAAGGGGATCTGCACTTTCGACCATAGAGGGCTTCAAACGGAGCAGCCTTTATGCTTGTATGATAACTATTGTTGTATGAAAATTTGACAAGGGGTAAATGGATATCCCATGCCTTTCCAAAGTCAATCACACAGGCTCTTAGCATATCTTCTAAAGTTTGTATCGTTCTCTCACTTTGCCCGTCTGTTTGTGGGTGGTAGGCTGTACTCATGTCTAGCCTAGTCCCCAGGGAACTTTGTAGTGACTGCCAGAATCTTGAAGTGAATCTACTATCTCTATCGGAGATAATGGATATCGGAACACCATGCAGTCGCACTACATCCCTTAAGTAAGTTCTTGTAAGCTTTTCCATTTTGTCAGTCTCCTTGATGGGTAGGAAATGTGCGGATTTGGTTAATCTGTCGACGATGCCCCATATGGTATCGAGTCCACTTGTTGTCTTGGGTAACTTGGTTATGAAGTACATAGTAATCCGCTCCCATTTCCATTATGGTATCTCCGGTTGTGTGTAGTAATCCTGACGGTTTCTGATACTCGACCTTAACCTTAGCGCAAGTAAGGCATTTACTTACGAAGGTAGCAATTTCTGCTTTCATGTTAGGCCACCAGTACAGTTTCTTAAGATCCAGATACATTTTATCTGAACCGGGGTGAACGGAATATCTTGAGTTGTGTGCTTCGGTCATGACTACGTTTCTGAAACCACCATGTTCCGGGGTCCAGATTCGGTCCATGAGATAGTAGGCTCCGCCACCCTTGACTTCTAGATTCTTTTCCATTCCTCGCAGGGATTCACCCGCCACATTTTCAGGTTGCAAAGCTTCCGTTTGTGCCGCATTAATTTGTGTGGATAAGTGAGAATGGATAGTCATAGTCAGAGATTTGACCCTCCGACCAGTGTATTCCTTTCGACTGAGGGCGTCAGCTACCACGTTGGCCTTGCCAGGATGATAACGAATTTCACATTCGTAGTCATTTAGTAACTCAACCCATCGTCGTTGCCGCATGTTGAGTTCCTTTTGATCGAAAATGTGTTGAAGGCTCTTGTGATCGGTGAAAATAGTACTCTTTGTTTAGTATAAGTAGTGTCTCCAGATCTTCAGAGCAAATACCACTGCTCCTAACTCAAGATCGTGTGTCGTATAGTTCACTTCGTGTGTCTTAAGCTGTCGGGAGGCATAGGCAATAACCTTCCCTCCCTGCATAAGAACACAACCAAGTCCTTGATTTGACGCATCGCAATACACTACGAAGTCTTCTATCCCTTCAGGGAGGGATAGTATCAGTGCGGTGCACAAGGCCTGTTTTAGCGTCTGGAATGCCTTCTATTGTTTCGCTTCCCAGCCAAAGGCCACGCCTTTCTGGGTTAATGTAGTAAGAGGTTTCGCAATGCTTGAGAAGTTCTTTATGAATCTGCGATAGTAGCCAGTGAGACCTAGAAATTGACGAATTTCTGTAGGTGTCTTTGGTGCCGACCAGTTCTCAATGGCCTTAATTTTGGAGGGGTCCGCGTGTATCCCTTTCTCGCTAACAACGTGGCCTAAAAATTCGACTCTTCGAATCCAAAATTCGCATTTAGAGAACTCCGCATAGAGTTTCTCCGTTCGCAGTGTTTCTAGGACTTTTCGTAGGTGATGACTATGCTCTTCCTCACTTCGGGAGTAGACAAGTATATCATCGATAAAGACGATGACGAACTGATCCAAGTAAGGACGGCATACCCTATTCATTAGGTCCATAAATACTGCTGGTGCATTGGTTAATCCAAATGGCATCACTACAAATTTGTAGTGTCCATAACGAGTTCAGAAAGCTGTCTTTGGAATATCCCCTTCTAGAACTCGTAATTGGTGATATTCGGATCGTAGATCTATATTTGAGAAGTAGTTTGCTCTTTGAAGTTGATCGAATAGGTCGTCAATACGGGGTAGAGGATAACGGTTCTTGACAGTAAGTTTGTTCAGCTCTCTATAGTCGATGCACATACGGAACGATCCGTCTTTCTTCTTTACAAACAGGACCGGTGCTCCCCAAGGTGAGAAACTTGGTCTTATGAATCCTTTTTGAAGGAGTTCATTAAGTTGACTGGAAAGTTCCTGCATCTCTGCTGGTGCGAGACGATAAGGTGACTTCGCTACTGGGGTAGCCCCTGGAACTAAGTCGATTCTGAATTCGACTTGGCGTTGTGGTGGTAATCCTGGTAGTTCTTCTGGAAAGATATTGGGAAAGTCGCGTACTACTTAAATGTTCTTGATGTCCTTCAGTTCTTGACTTGTATCAACGATGTGCGCTAGGAATGCTCGACAATCCTTCTGCAAGCACTTTCGAGCTTGGATGCACGAAATGATGCGAAGGTTTGTACTTGATTTGTCGCCGTAGATAACTAATGTTTCGTTGTTAGGGAGATTAAGACGGACTGCTTTCTCAAAGCACATGATGTCGGCGCGAAGAAGACTCAACCAATCCATGCCGACTATGATGTCGAAACTTTTGATTTGGACCGGCATGAGATTGATTGGAAAAGAATGGCCGTCTAAAGTTAACGTACAACCCATGTATATTTAGTTAGTGTTTTCGGTTTTTCCATTGGCCATCTCTACAGTGAATGATTTTTCTAACTTTCTAGGTTTAGGTTTAAGTGAATGAATAAAGTTTTGACTCACGAAGCTTCTCTCCACTCCACTATCAAATAATATGCATGCATATGAATTATCGAGAAGGAACGTACCAGCAACTACAATTGGGTCAGCTACAGCTTCGTCGTGGCCTATCGCCAAAACTCGTCCCACACCGCCGGTGCCTGCTGCCTTAGGGCAGTTCCTCTTGTAGTGGCCCACCTCGCCACAACCGTAGCAAGTCTGGCCTACACCCGCACTGAGAACTTGAGTGATCGGTTTTGCGGGGTCCTTGTAGAAATGGGTTGTGTGTCCCTTTCTGTTGCAGTTGGCGCACTGCATTTCCCGACAAGGTCCATGGTGGTGGTAAGTGCATTTGGTGCACTTTGGAAGGTTACCTATATAAGGCTTTGTGGGTTAGGGATTTGTAAGGACTGTAGTAGGTACAGTGGCAGCATTCACTGAAACCAGTTGTTTCTTTGCGGATTCTTGGGAAGACCCACCCTTCCCTTTATTCCATACTCTCTTCCTGTTGTTGTTGTTGTTGTTGTTGTTGTTTCCTTTCTGTGGTTCGGGTGCAGAAACGGTTGAGTTCTGATGACCTCCGTAGTCAATCAGAGATTGTGCCAGTTCCTTAGCACTTTCAAAGGTGCCAGGTTTGGAAGCTAACACGCTTGATCGTATTTGGGGCGTCAGTCCCCAGATCTACCTTTCTATTTTCTTGCTCTCGGGAGCAATCATATCTGGGCAAAGGATTGCTAGATCGCAGAATCTGTTGGTATAAGTTGCAATGTCGGTACCCAACCATTCCGAGAGTCCATAGTTCGTGTTCGAGCTTTTGAATCTCTCCCCATGGGCAGTATTCTCTCATCATCATGGATTTTAGGCTCTCCCAGCTTATGGAGTTTGCCGCTATCAGGGTAAGTACTTTAACGTAGCCATTCCACCAAGTTAAAGCTCTATCAATAAGGGTGAAAGTTGCAAATTTGACTTTGCTGTGCTCGGGACAGGAGCAGATTTCAAAGACTGACTCTGTCCTTTCAATCCACTGTCTCAGGGCTATCACACCACCAGATCCATAAAACATCCGGGGCTTGGCATTAGTAAAGTCCTTATAGGTGCATTCTCGGGGTGGTCCATGACTCTCGCCATGGTTGGATGGGTGTGTGCCAGATCCCGAGCCATTAGTACTCGAGTTATTGATCTGTGACATGGCAGCTGCTACCGCTGTGGTGATTGCTTCTTGGAACATAACAACATCAAATTGAGGTGGTGGTGGTACAGGTGCTTCCCCACCGTTGCTTCGCCTTGGATTCCTACGCGGAGGCATCCTTCAACTATAGGTTGAAAAGGTAAAGATAAGAATTTCATAGAATAGAAAATTAATGTGTCTCATGAACTAAATTGCTATTGTTCAACAACAGATGCTAGTATGAGTCTTAAAATAGAAGAATGAAAGTTATTTGTAAGACTGAAAGTATGAAACAAGTATTTGGTTTCTCAAAGAGTTTTCAAGGTTTAAACGAAATACTCAACGTAGTAATAATAGTGTCACTTATATTAATATAAAAGTTGATACAACGATCATGAAAATTTGACCCCTATAAGGGTCTCCGATTACAAAGTTCGAGAAATTTAAAGACTTTTAGCCGAGGTCCTAAGCTATAACAAAATTTGAGTCTTTGACAAGCACTACTTGCGACGTAGGTTGCGCTTGGAGCTTGACTCTGCATCTGATTGCTTCGACTCCATTAGACGCCTATCAAAAGCGGCTTGTTGTTCCCTCAGTTCAGCGAGGGTTGCAATCATTTGCGCTTGGAATGCCTCGGTTTGGAGTTGAGCATTGTCTTGTATCTTGTCCAGCCTACGGATGTCAGAAGTGTGAACCTGCACTTCCACGTTGACATCCCGGAATCGGCTAGATTGTACTCCGAACTGATAGGACTGATTGGCTAGCTTACCCACCATTACTGGGAGTGCCCGATCAGCCGAACCTCCGCCGCGGACATCATAGAAGTCCCGGCACATGCCGTAGGGAGGGCGTAAGTTATGTTGTTGGCTCCAATGATGGAGGTGACTTCCCCAGACGGGAGTCGGTCCTTGAAAGTTCCTTACGAAGACGGGAGGTTGAACGGGTGGTGGATCGCTCACTTTCGGTTCTGAGCCGGTACCGGAGTCATCATCCACTTCTATGGGTTTCTCGTCCTCTTCGGGATCATCTTCGACCCATCCTCCGTTGCCTTGGTTGGGAAAGTAGGGGTCGTCGGGGTGGTGAAATCCAGCCATTTGATTGTATGAGAAATAGGGTTATAAGAGTTGAATAAAGTTCAAACTTGCAAAACATGTAAGTTAAACTAGTTTAGGTAGCAAATACTCCTATAGTATTTAAATTCTTGTGTTTGATTCTAGTAACGGTTTGGTAAGTTTTGACTTGTTGCTTACTACGATCATTCCTCGATATACGTTGGTCCAATCTCGGGCAAATATAGTTGATCATGCTATATTTGTCCAAAATTTGATTACATATATCGAGGCTTAATCGTAGTGTCAACTTGTCTAAATACTTGTTGTATAGTTAGATATCATGAAAATAATTTGTTGTATGCATGTAATTGTACTTAAATGAACTATCAATTTAAGTTAAACGTAACGCTGCTTAAGCGTAAAAAAAAATGTTTTGCCAGAGAGTGTTAGTCCCTTAAGCATTTATAGTTTGTATATCTTATGTGGTTCGATATACTTAGTTCACTATAAACATTGCTCTGATACCAATCTGTCACACCCCCAAACCTGAACGGCGGAAACGTTCGGGGGCGGATGACTTCATGTGGTAACGTAACAATTGAATACATAGTAAAGAAAGCAATACAACCATCATATATATAATTGAAAGTTTACATTTGTCAAAAAGTTACATGTTGAAAACCAGTTACAATATGATCTCAAAATATGAGATTAAACTGGCGCCGCAGCATCCCTTCATCAAAAGCATAATGATACCTGAAATTACTGATTCCTTGGGACATACAAGTAATTTTGAAAGAGTAGATCAGCATTTAAGCTGGTGAGTTTCATAAGTATTTAAATGACAATGTTTGTATGAAATGAAATGTTTTGTCCTTGGTTGTGTTGTGTTTAGAAAATCCTATATTTTCTACTAGTATAAAAGTAGCCTTCTCTCAAGACCAATGTTTGTTTCTAAAATGTATGTAAGTGTAAAATAACCAATGTGTTTGAAAACCTTGTAAATCAATGCATTTTGAATACCCCATGTGAGCAATATCCTCGTAAAACTATACCTATTATAGTTTTCTAAAAGTGTGACTTGTTTGTTTAGAAAAATGCCTAGAAAAGGAATCACATTTTATAACTGTATAGATTTTTGCAGAGCCTAAGGTAAGCAAGTATACATAAAATCTAAGAAAATGTTTAGTTTATACATGCATTACAACAATTTATATTTTTAAAGATATGATTCTATTGTAATATATTTTGTATACGAGAGTTCCCTATAAAGTTTATAAATCACATATGATTCTACTTAATAAAAGTGTATAAAAATCTTTATATATAACACCCGATAGTAGTCGTGTGTTTTACTTGTAATTCCCCCCCTTAGAAAGCATATAATCGCATTTATAATATTTAAAAAGGGTTAATTAAGGGGTATGAACTCACTTGAAAGTTTTAAGATAGCGAGATGGAAAACCGGATAAAGTTTTGTCTCGGGAAACGGATTTTTCTCGGGATTCTTGGGAATCTCGGGAGTAAAATCGACCCTCGGGACTTGAGCAAAAAGACCAGAGTTTCGGGGTAGTGCGGGCACGGAAAACGAGGCAAAACACAAGAAAATAGAGAGAGAATGAGCAAAATTTCCGGGAACCCTCGCATTTCCATTTATAGAGGGCTGAACCGCCTCGATACGCGAGGTGTACGCTCGTACGCAGCGCGTACTCGTACGTCATGCATGACCGAGTCCTCGACTGCCTTGGCTTCGGATGGGACGGAAAAGGGGATAGCTTCGCATAGGGGCGACGTGGACGGACCGAGACCAAGGCCCTCGCGTACGCGGGGCGTACGAGGTTACGCGGCGCGTAACTCGGATGAGGACGCTGACTCCTCCTTCGGATATTACCGGATTTTGAATTAAATTTATATATAATTTATTTAATAAACTTCAAAAAATCATATCTTCTTCATACGAACTCCGTTTTCGATGGTCTTTATATCCACGCGTAGGTGAGACTACGCTCTACAACTTTCGTTTAGACTCCGTTGGCAAATTCCGAAATTATTTTTATTATTTATTTATAAAATGACGTGATTAAGGAATTTCTTTAAAAATTCATAACTTCTTTATCTGACGTCGGTTTTTGCCAGACTTTTCACCGCTGAAATACCATTGTCGAGACCTTCGATTCTCGTTTAGGTCATTCCGGCCAAAAGTCGCTCGATCTCCAATTCGAGTTTTTAGTTGTCTGCTGCTAAGCTGAACTTGGAAAAATCTTAACTTCAATATACGAAGCTAGATTTGGGCATTCTTTTTACGTACGATCCCGGTTTAATGATATTAAACATAGTAGGCAGTTAAATAGAAACTTTTTGGACATTTTATTATCAAAGATAATTTCTTTAACTCGAAAGTGGTTACGATACTTGACTTATTAGGCCATTACAAAGAGTTGAAATATCGGGTTGTCACAAGTTTACGGCCCAGGGACAACTCCTAAGGGAGTTTACGGCCGTAAACTCTTATCCTTTGAGTTTAGTGAAGTTTCAAGCCCTTATATCACTTCTAGTATTTTATAATGAGGTATGAGGCCATTTGGGGGAATTAAAACTACCTTTTTGGTATGTTTAGGGGTGTTTACGGCCCTGGTACATGCCTGGCCGTAAACTCCCTTTACTCCCTCAAATCTTAGTGTTTAAATGATCTAAACCCTAAATGGTATGCCCCTAATTTATGTATTAAGCCCTAGGGTGTTTTTAGGAGTGTTTTTGGGGCACTTTTGCAAGTTTAAGAGGTGTTTACGGCCTAAGCATGTGCTTGGGCTGTAAACTCTCTTTTAGGCCCTAAATCATTGTGTTTTCATGTTCAAACACTCCTAGGTAATTCCCTTAATTGGTTCCTAGGCTTAATGGGACAAGTTTGGGTCTTTTTGGCCTCAAATAAGGGGTTTACGGCCTAAGGAGGATCTTAGGCCGTAAACTCCGTTCTACCAGCTTCTAAGTCCGATTTTTAAGCTATAAACATGAATCATAATGTTTAGAACAAGCTAGGATAAGCGGACTTACGATTTGGAAGTGTTTGGTTGCGGATTTGGCTCAAAAACGGGTCTAGTGAGAGAGTATAGAGAGAGAGAAGGTGGAAAAGGCTCCAATGGACTCCACTCACCCTTATATAGGGGTTCGAGTTGGGGCTTAGTGGAATTCTACCCGATACTGTCGTTATACGGGGCTTTTGGTCGCACCCGATTTAGTGGTCGTAATAATAAAAACTAATTTTTCCAATTAAATGGAAATGTGTATTACGAGTTTTTATTTCTCTTATCACGACTTAACGAAATAAAGATATAAATAAATGAAACGTTTATTTACTTGACGACCTCTAATTGACGGAGCTTTTAAAAACTAGAATATTCCGTTAACGGTAACGGGGTAATGTAACAGAATAACTTGGGTTGTCACATCATCCCCCCGTTAGAGGGAATTTCGTCCCGAAATTCAGGTCTAGGCAAGGAAGTAGGTATGAATGGCCAAGTAGAGTAAGAGAGTACTTCCTATTCTGTTTTTCCTCGCATTCTCAAGTGATCTCTGGTCTGTGTTTGTCATCTCAACAAACCTTCACCTACGGGATGCGGATTCCGCCTCGGTAGCTAGTGGGTTCCGACTGGTGTATCTACGAGGTTAGGGTTCTCAATGGTCTCTATCAAGATTAGTGGGGTACGAAGAGTGGCGTCGGGTAATCGCATATCTAGTCTTAGAAGTGGATCGATCGGGTATGAAACTTGTGGAATATCCGAAAGTAGTAGTGGTCTGACGAAGGTTGAACCAACTCTCCATGTGAATTCTCAGATGGTCCTAAGCTCTTAGAAGGGTAGAGCTTTTCAGTACTTAGAACATAGTGTACTTCTATGGCAAGATCATCACTGGCGTGATCGCCATTCCGAAGTTCCTAACGTTCTCTCCCGTACTGGTAGTGTAGTCCTTCAGGTTGGTTCTTAGGAAGCTCGGGTTGTCTTTGGTTTTGCGTTTCCTGACTATTGGCTTTCAGGGCTTTCTAGATCATCGGATGGGTTGCGTATCTACGGTTATCTGTCTGCTGTAGAGTGTCTATCTCAAGCTCGTGCAAAATGAACTTGCACTAACGATTCTTGAGATATGGAAACCCTTAAGGTCGGGGAGATAGGTTTTCACCAGACGAGTGTTGGACTATCTCGGGAGGTGGTTCTACTATTTCTACGCAAGATAGTATTCATGGAACACCTAATAGTCCAATGAATCTCTAAGTCTTTGGTTTATTCTAGTGCGGAAAGCGCACGTTCCTGCATAACCCCTCGACTAACACCAAGGCTGGTGTCAAGTCTATGATCTCTTCGGGATATGGGTCATGAGGGCTCACGCAACTACTTTCGCACTTGATCAAGTATTCTTGGCTGCGAAGGCTATGATGTGGTTCTCGGTATTCTAGTGTTCACTTCGGAGAATGAAGTCTATCGTCTACAGGGCGACGACGATTTCGTCCATGCGAGAGGGTGGAGGATCATAGGCACTACTCGTCTATAACGGGGTGGACGAAGTGCCTGAGTAGTGTGAGCATCTAAACTACTCCTCCGAAGGTTCTGAGTTCTTTCTTTCTAGGTCAAATCTAGTGAGTATAGGTTCCCATCACTCGGAACGTAAATCTTTTCATCCACTCTTCTTAGAGTTTACTTTATCGCAGCTCCCGGATTTCCGGGATATTCGCTACGATGCCTAATTCGGGGGATTAAGCGTGAATGGATGGTCGTATTCAATGTCCTTGACTCTTACGACTCAGGTTTCTTTATCAACCGAGGGTGTTAGCTACTATGTTGGCTTAACCGGGATGACAACAAATTTCGGATTCGTGGTCATTATGGTAGCTCAATCCGTAGGGTTCCCTTGAATCTAGCTCCCGTTCCATGGGATAGGATGAAGGGTCTTTCTAGGGAATCTACTAGGTATGCTTCGGGTGGTTATCGTCTTCTGGAATGCATGCAGTGCCTTTCGCTTCAGTTCTTATCTGTCTGAGGAGGGTTGGTTAACAGCGCTCAGTACCCCTCTCCTGGGTACTTCGGAAGGTTTGAGATAAGAGGGACGACTAACGGATCGTATTAAGTTTGATTATTTGTGTTATGTTTTAGGTTCGGAAGAACCTTTATTTGCCGACATGGCTACGGAGAAAGTTCTTTTTACACAACACTAAGGATGTACACATGGTTGCACTACGTCAAACCATGATTGATAGAGGCGTCAAAGTTGGCATACCTCGACATGATATAAAGTGAAGATCGATAGATTCATGTGCCGAACAGGCACACAATTTCTAGGCGTCTCGGGTTTCGTCCTGTGCATCGCTACCGTGGATACTTGGATCGATAGAGTCGACGCGGAACTATAGAGAGTCCTAAGTGTTTCTGAGTAGAGTACCTTTTCATTAATGGATTCTCACGATGCATTTCTATAATCGCCTAACATATACTAGTCATGTAGAGTTAAGGTGGGGAGGACTGTTGACTGAGCGACTCCGCCCTAAATCCATAACCAAACGAGGAACAGGAAATGAGGCGGCATTCACTCACTCTAGGTCTATCCATCTTAACTATACATGGCTGTAACGCATACGTTTAGCCATTATAGTTTTACCTAATGAATTTTAAATTTTATAACAGTCTGTGACTTTCGCCTTAATGGCGAAGTATTTACATTTTGAATTAATCCTTTAATGTTTTTAGTTTAGTTATCTGGGATCGAGAGACGTACCAAAAATCTACCAGGTTCCTTGATGCTTCTCCCTAAGCATTAGAGTCAGACTCCTCCTGTATCTTTGTCTTTCCCTTCGGTTGGTCAGTCCTTCTTGAAGTGTCCCATTTCACCACATAGGTGGAAAACTGTATGGGTCACCACATTGGTGGTTGATGTAATGAACTCAACCGGGGTTCTGCAGACGCGAGCAGTATGTCCCAACATGTGGCACCTAGCACAATAGAGCTCCCGGCAGACACCATGATGATGGTAGCTGCACTTGCTACAATGGGGAAGGTTTCCCAAGTATGGTCTCCTAGGTGTAGGGATGGAAGGGTTGGTAGGGAATTTGACCATCTCAGCTCGTTGCCCCTCAGAAGGTCTTTGAGTCGAGGTACTTCCCTCCTCGATCTTGATCTTTCTCTTCAGTGGTTTGAGTGAGGTTCTTGGGTGGCTGGGTATGAAGGTGTTGGTTGCTGCTGTCTATTGCTCGGATCGGAAATCCCGATAGGGCTCTTGCTAAGATTGGCGTTGTTAGCATTCAGGTGAGCCATGACAGCTGCTACGGCTACCGATACTGCAGCTTGGAACGTAGGTTCATCGAATAAGAGATTAGGTTTCTTGCTTGTGGAATGGTTGCGTTTCTTTGGAGGCATGGTTTTTCCTACACGGAAGGAATACAAGATAATGAGAGACGATGGATAACCCTGGACATATCTGTCCTGACTGTATTAGGCATAAATTTTCCCGTGCCTCGGGTACTGGTTGTCTGAGTGTCGACCTACATCCCTATGACGTAGTCCTGGTAATCAAGGTAGGAGTGTGAGTATCGGAAAAAGGCCATAAGATGCGAGTCGTTCCTACTAAGTTACCTTTATACTGGGAAGGTTTCACTCTCTGGCCTGGAAAGCTTTGAGAAAAGTTCAGAACGAAGACCATGGAAAGAAAGGCTCATGAAGGCTTATGGCTAGATACTTTCAATAGAGGTGCGGGGATCCACTCTAATCGTCTAACTGGCAACGGGAAACGAAGATTTACCTAACACATAGCGTGAGTAATGTAACCACTAACTCACTAAATTGTATTATTCTATGGGTGTATTAGCGTGACGAACACGAGGAAAAAACACTTCTTGGGTTCCATGTACTGGCTCCCTCTGTCTGCCTCATATCTTTGGCTGGAATCGGCATTGGTTTCCTTCGGGTAGTTACGTAGGGTTCTTCTCTTGTGAAGACATATTGAATTTCTACTTCGCCTTCCTTCTGATTCTGACTCTGGGTGTCATCACTTCATGATGGATGACTGGGAATCTCCGAAGTTTAGGCGAATTTCTCACCGATGTCCTTAAAAGATTTAGGCACTTGGTGAATTCAATAGTCTCCACCCAGTTCATTTATTTCCAAACGGGAAATCTTCTCAATGAACCTCCTCTGGGTCAGAATCAACTCTGCTGTCAAGCACTGAAGTGGATAGGGTTGTCTACAGGGTTCGTGCGAGAATGGAAATGTCTAAAGAATCCTAAGAGATTATTAACATTTCACTGGATGATCCATATCGAATCCTGCTACGATTACACATGGTATACAAATCATATATAGCTTAGATCCGATAGGCCTTCGAATATGTGGTACTACTCGGTATCCACATCCAAACAAGGAAAAGGAAATAGAGCGAAACCACACATTCTTAGCCTATGGGATCCTTATTATATATAACCTTGGGAGTATACCCTCTGTAGTTGTAGGTATATCAATAAGGATCTTTTTAGTTCTTCACACAAGGTTGGTTATGGATTCTAAAATACCCGTATGGTATTTTAATTTCTTGTTTGGTTCTTATCTTCTGAATATGGTTCTGGGATTAGTGTGAATCTTTTAGTGTTCCAAAATACTCCTATAGTATTTTGACTTTATGTTTGGCTCTAGCATTCCTAGTTGGTAAGTTTCATACCTGTTGCAACACTACTATCACTCCCAAGCACACGTTCATATCATCTCAAATAAATGTAGTTGATCAGGTTACATTTATTCCAGCTTACGATTACATAACTGCCCAGGTTTGACGGTAATGCTCAACATCCGAAGACTTTTATTCTTGTTCTTCTTGTGATACTTGTGTTCGAGTGTTTAGATTCTGGATGTTATTATACTTTGGTAAAATATGGTTATATTTTAAAATATAATTCTTGGTCAGAGTATTTTATACCATTGTATTTATAGGCTCTATATCTTTTATGAATTGATATACTTAGCTCACTATAAACAATGCTCTGATACCAATCTGTCACACCCCAAATCCGGAACGGCGGAAACGTTCTGGGGTGGATGACGTCATGTCAAGTATCACAACACATGCATTATAGTAATCAAAGTACAACAAATCATTGAATTAATAGCAATAGTTTTACATGATTTACATTACAATACAACAAAGTAATACAAGTAATAGAATAATTACGGCGTGGTACTAAGCTATCTTCATCAACAGCTCCTGGGATGTACCTCTCTAATGCTAACCTGAGAATACAAGTTATTTGAAAAGCGAGTATCAGCATTTTTACAAATGCTGGTGAGTTCATAAGCATTTAGTGACGTTTGTATTCAAATAACTTTAATAAAAGTAGTAGTTTAAGAGTTTACAGTGTATTAGAGTTCTTTCCAGAAAATCCTATATTTTCTTTAATAACAGCAGCCTTCTACCAAGGCTGGACGGAGTTATGTGGTAAAAAGTAGTTTCCCTTAACCGCTATCATTATCAAAATACTGAATTTGATTATTAAAGAAAGCAAGAGAAATCAGGGAAATAACATATGCCTCAGCAGTGAGGACTGCTGACTAAGGCAAAGGAATCGTAGACTCCAGGAGAGTATCGAGCGAACGACACGCCTGGTTCCGTCTACCAAATGGAGACACAGATGCCAGAAGGTACCAAATGAAAGGTACAGCTAGTACGGTCTAAAACAGTGAATACAGACCGCAGACAGTATCAAATGAAAGATACATCTTGCAAGGTCAAAACAGAGAATACAGACCGCAGACAGTATCAAATGAAAGATACATCTTGCAAGGTCAAAACAGTGAATACAGACCGCAGACAGTATCAAATGAAAGATACATCTTGCAAGGTCAAAACAGTGTGACTCTGAAACTGAGTTACCAGCATACAGTGAAATACCGTTACCTTAAGACCACGAATTATAAGGCAACCTGGGATACTCGTAACCATACTAACCGACACTAGAGTACCAGACGCCCTACAAGCGTCTAGAGAATGTGACATTTGTCACCCCTTGGCTTGGTAGGCCGTGGACTGTAGCTAGCATTCAGGGTGCGGGGGTGTCAATCCCGTATAGATCTATACACACAATGTCCGCTCTCCCTACAGGAGACTCTGGTTACCAACTAGACGACGGGGAAGGCCGTGTCCTGAAGATGCAGCCCAAATAGTGGGTAGAGACTTCCAAATAGTGGGTTTCTAATGTAAGTGTTGAACTAGAGGTAGAGACTTCCAAATAGTGGGTTTCTAATATGCATCTATAAAAGCACAGACATACATCTAACTATGCTTGAGTGTGTATCAAGTGGAATCATATCGTGAAGTATAAGTGTACAGTGTGGAATAACCGACTTGTGAAGTATAAGCGTACAGTGGAAGATCCGGGTCGTGAAGTATAAGCGTACAGTGGAATATCTGAGTCGTGAAGTATAAGCGAACAGTGTGGGATAATCGAATCGTGAAGTATAAGTGTACCCAATATAAGTGTATCACGAAGTGGAAACGACAACTGGTGAAGTAAAAGCGTATATCAAGTATAAGTGGCTACAAGTATAAGCGATATAGAGACAATAACCGGTATAAGCGTATCACGAAGGAGATGCATTATCAAGTAGGAGTTTTGAATAAGTAAAAGCGAAGCAGCAGTAACAAACAAGTAAAAGTATACGTTGTAAAAGAGAAATTTGAGGAAAACCTTGGAAAACCTTTATACTCAGGAAAATCACATTTTGGTATTCTTTGGTAAAATAAGTTTGAAAACCTGTAGAAATCTTTGGAACCTTTATAAACCAGTTTGAAATGATTTTAGATACTACAGTATAAGTAATAGCTTTGAAACACTTGAAAACCTTTTTGAAAACCATTATAGTATCCTACTCAGTAAAACAGTGTACAGTGTGGTAAAATCTCATGCATGCGGGTTATCAATCGCATGTGATTAATATGATAACTGGCATGTTTAACTTGTATTCTTCCCCTATAAAACGTATAAAAACATTTAAAAGGTTCATTCAGGGGTATGAACTCACCTGGTGTAAGTGGATCCGACGAAGGCGCCGGTTGGGTGCTCGGTGTCAAGTCAAGACTTGGACACACTTAGTGACCTATTAAACATATGATAACATATGTTTACATATAATTAGTACATATAATACCAGTTAAACAAGTATATACACCCTAAAGAGTGGAAAACACCTTGGTTAAGTGTTTGGGGTGTCCCGGGTAACAACTAAGGGCTCAAATGGCTTAGGAATGGAGTTTACTCTCCAAGAGTAAACTCTAAACTTAGATTTTACGGCCCTGGGACAACTCCCATGAGTTTACAGCTGTAAACTCATGGTGAGGGGTTCTAGGGTGTTTTAAAGGCTCAATCTTGTTCGTGGGATTTTTTTAGGTCCAAAACTAAAAGGCATGAGTGAGTTTAAGGTCTTTAAGGGTATCATAATGGAGTTTACGGCCCAGGGACAACTCCTAAGGAAGTTTACGGACGTAAACTCTTATTCTTTGAGTTTAGTGAAGTTTCAAGCCCTTATATCACTTCTAGTATTTTATAATGAGGTATGAAGCCATTTGGGTGAATTAAAACTACCTTTTTGGCATGTTTAGGGGTGTTTACGGCCTTGGTACATGCCTGGCCGTAAACTCCCTTTACTCCCTCAAATCTTAGTGTTTAAATGATCTAAACCCTAAATGGTATGCCCCTAATTTATGTATTAAGCCCTAGGGTGTTTTTAGGAGTGTTTTTGGGGTACTTTTGCAAGATTAAGAGGTGTTTACGGCCTAAGCATGTGCTTGGGTCGTAAACTCTCTTTTATGCCCTAAATCATTGTGTTTGCATGTTGAAACACTCCTAGGTAATTCCCTTAACTGGTTCCTAGGCTCAATGGGACAAGTTTGGGTCTTTTTGGCCTCAAATAAGGGGTTTACGGCCTAAGGAGGATCTTAGGCCGTAAACTCCATTCTAACAGCTTCTAAGTCCGATTTTTAAGCTAGAAACACGAATCATAATGTTTAGAACAAGCTAGGATAAGCAGCCTTACGATTTGGAAGCGTTTGGTTGCGGATTTGGCTCGAAAACGGGTCTAGTGAGAGAGTATAGAGAGAGAGGGTGGAAAAGGCTCCAATGGACTCCACTCACCTTTATATAGGGGTTCGAGTTGGGGCTCAGTGGAATTCTACCCGATACTGTCGTTATACGGGGCTTTTGGTCGCACCCGATTTAGTGGTCGTAATAATAAAAACTAATTTTTCCAACTAAATGGAAATGTGTATTACGAGTTTTTCTTTCTCTTATCACGACTTAACGACATAAAGATATAAATAAATGAAACGTTTATTTACTTGACGACCTCTAATTAACGGAGCTTTTAACAACTAGAATATTCCGTTAACGATAACGGGGTAATGTAACGGAATAACTTGGGTTGTCACAAAATGTTCATTAAAAGAGGTGACCTTTGGAAATCCATAACATGATGACATATTATGGATTCAATTAAAAAACACAATTGATCAAGAATTAATCATTAAGCAATTTAGAAAGTAATTCTTGTGATCTAACAATAACTCATAAGAACATGAATATCCATATCAACATTTCAAGAACATATGAACACATATAAACATGGGATTTTGATATTAGCCATTGTAAATGGATTAGAACACCCATTACACCATCTAAAATAGGTTTTAAAACATCAAAACAGTTTAGGGTAATGTTTCTAGTCCATTTCCAACAGCAAAAATCGAAAAACTGCATTCTGTGTCTCCTACTCGTTGAGTGCAGGAGCCTATTCGATGAGTAGGATGAATTTGTGCTTGGACTCATCGAGTCCCCCTATGGACTCGGCGAGTCTAATGCCCAGACAGCTTAATTTTGCGACTTTTCAACAGTTTGCATCAAGTATTCTAGAAAACAATACAAGTCTCTGATACCACTGTTAGGTTTTGAGAAAGCTAACACTCCTAAGGTGTTCATGCAACCCTAAAACCTTGGATCTATGTTTTACTAAGAATACATGCAACTTTGTTTTTTCATGGTTCCTAACCTATATAGCATGGCATGGGGAACATTAAACATAATGGCTAGAAGAATTACGTACCTTTCAATTTGTGAGTTGATTCCTTGGAGTTTGAGAGCCTAGCATCAATAATGTGAATGCCTCAAATGGAAATCACAAATCACCACAAACTTGGAAAAACCTTATGAGAGTGTATGTAGCTTATAGAAATCGGCCACCACTTTTTACACACACAACTAGTGCCATTTCAAGCATCACAAGATCCTTTATATAGTGTGGAGGATTAGGGTTACATCCATCTAACATGACTCTTCCTTTCCAAGGATCCAATGGTTAAAAGCTCCATGGACTATCCATGGACTCCCATTCATGCCAAGCCCATTCCATATGAATATTAGCCTACACTTATATAAATATAAGAGCCCATATTTAATTAGTCACCTTTATTATCACCAAATTAATTCTAAATTAATTTATGATCAATACTAATTAAATAATATGATTTCATATTAATATATTATATTATAATATATTAACAAATCATAAACCTTCAATTCTCAAAGGTTTAACCATAAATAGTCCGGGTGAAGTGCAACCCAAATGGACCATGTCGGGTCGGGTCAAGTATATACCAAGTAAAGTTATGGACTTAGACACCTTATCCAACACAACGTCCGTTTTTGTGTTTATTTATATTGTTGAGCTCCTATTAATGATATCTTCGATTGTCGTTTAGATTGTGTTGGCTAAAAATCAATCGATCTAAAATTCGAATTCTAGGTTGTGCACTGCTATGCAAAATCTTCGAAAAATCGTAACTTCCTCATATGAAGCCATATTTGGACGTTCTTTTTATTCACGCTCTTAGTGTAACGTATACTACGACTTTCATTTAGATCACTAAGGCGAAAAGTAACTTATCAAAATTTCACTTTTTACGTTACGTGGTGTTCTGCCGGTTTAGCCATAAAATTTCAATGAGTCATAACTTCTTCGTTATAACTTCAATTTCAGCGTTCTTTAGATGTACCAAACCCTTGTGACATATACTATAACATGGTCAATATTATTTATTCTAAATAATTGTAACGCCTGTGTTTCTGGGCCTGTCATTAATGTTGATATAATAGTCTAGGTTAACCTTTGTAACCCGTTTTGAAATAATAGAAGTGTATTATTTGAGTATTATGTGTTTTGTGCTTAATTGCTTAATTATGTGGTTGGATTAATTAAGAATAAAATAAGCGTCAAAATTTCAGTGTAAAATAAACTTCATATCTTTGGATAATGTTGTAGTAGTTGAAACGAGGTTTCCGAATATATAACGAACGCCCAAATCTGACTTCGTATGAGGAAGTTACGATTTTCTGAAGTTTCGACTTAGCGGTATGCAGCCTGAAATACTCGATTTGAGATCGAGCGGTTTTTAGCCGAAACAATCTAAACGAGAATCGAAGATCTCGTTGTTGGTATCGAAGCGATAAAAAGCTAGGCGAGAACGGACGTCAAACGAAGAAGTTATGAATTTATAACGAAGTTTTTCTGTCCCGACTTATTAGAAATAAATAATAAAAATAAATTCAAAATTAGCCGACGGAGTCTAAACGAAAGTTGTAGAGCGTAGTCTCACCTACGCGTGGATATAAAGAACGTCGAAAACAAAGTTCGTATGAAGAAGATATGAATTTTTGAAGTTTATTAAATAATTAATAATTAAATTTAATTATTAAATCCGACATTATCCGAAGAGGAGTCATCGGACTCATCCGAAGTACGCCCAACGTACTAGCGTACGCCCCGCGTAGAGCGAAGCATGACATGCCTCGCACTCGAGTTCTTCGGATACGTAAGCAATGACGATTCTGAGGCAGTACACCCCGCGTAACGCAATACGCCCTGCGTACTCCGAGGCTCCAGCCTCCTATAAATAGGATGCGAGGGCAGCCAACTCCTTTGCTATTTTTCTCTCTTCTCTCTCCTGTTTTGCATCGATTTGCGTGCCAGAAGTACCCCGAAGCCCCGGTATCATTGTCGAGCCCGAAGCAAGTCCCGAGATCCCGAAGATCCCGAGAGGTGCGATTTCTGAGCCGAAGCTCTGCCCGCGAGAAGTTCGATTTTTGTAGAGATCTTCCAGATCTGCTGAGGATTACTACTTCTGCAAGTCGTAGTGCTGTCCGATCATCTTCTGGTCAAGTGAGTGTATACTACATTTCATAAACACGATAATAATACAAGTATGGTTTGAGTGTATTAAGTATATTGTGGTTTATACGTGTGAGTGTGTAATTACTTTCTTCTAACGCATAATTATGAAGTATTTTATACGAAATACGTGTTATGTGTATAATTTTGTTGTTATATGTATGAATGTATATTCATTCTCTTCTATCTCATAGATCTGATTTATTTTCTATGAAATACGTGTTATGTGGGTGTGCCTCATCCGTTATGTGGAATATGTATTGAATGAAAATGATATACAAGTTTTAAACTATGTATAAAAATATATATTTTTATCTACTAATATGTTGGGTAGAACATGGGTAGATAGTTGGTGTGTAATAAACAGATGAGAGGCCTCGATGTTGTTGTTTTTGTTGATCTAGTTATTCAGCGGAGTATGGATAACGACCACGGACTCTTTCTAGACAGTCCAGTGGAACGCTAGTAGGTTCATAACCTGTAGGTGTTGTGAACGATGTGTTCACCGGTGTACTCTATCCCCCTCATGGTTGCCTTTAGGATATCTATTGTTGAGGAAACCCCTTAGCAGTAATGTCCGTCCCGATGAAAATCCTAGATTAGGTCCCTTGAGATAGATGTTTTTTTAGGGACGTAAAGTGAGGATAACGGGAATGGGTAATCGGGATAGTGATTGGTTGGTGAAATTAAATATAATTTATTTATTGTGGGTTGAAACCCCTATATGTTCACCAGGCTCCCAAGCCTGACCCACTCAGTTTTATTTGTATTACAGGAAGTGGCGCAAGGGCATAAGATGGATGGATCATCGAGTTGTTTTCTTTACAAGTCTGTATATGTATATATTTGTTGAATGACTTGTAATGTTATCGTTTATGCTTTATGGTCTGTATCGGAACATGACATCCCGAGTTTTGATTATATAATGAAAATGCATCTCTTGATGAAATGCCTTGATAAATATTATTTTATCATGTTTTGTTTTGGGAACAAATTCCGAAACACTTTTAAATCAAAAGGATTTACTCTGAAATTATTTTAAAAAGCATAAATGAAACCGGTCTTTTCTGGCCGTGATTTTGGGGATGTCACAATAATCTTCTATCAAAAAAGTCATTTTTAACGTTTATTGTCTCTAAATAAACTAGTCAGAATCTGCAGTCGTTACAATTATCTCCCGCTTAGGTGATTACGTCCCAGAATCATCAACGAAACAAGACTTATATAATGACTCCATAAATTATCTTTTCATTGTAAGTAATAAACGTAATTCTTATGTCTTTTCTAACGAATTGTAACCTTCGAATTAAAAAATCAATCCTTATTGGAGGCTCCTTCTTGACTGTTGGCGGTGCTCAATTTTGCACCCGCTCTTTATTCTGTGTTAGACTTTCAATTGTAACCATTGGATTAAAAAATCAATCCTTATTGGAGGCTCCTTCTTCTTAACAACTTAAGATAAGTTCTTTCCTTCGATTACCATAATAGACCGATGGGTCATGTTCTAATGACCTCTCATCGTATGATGCAATGCCTAGACTCAGGTCTTTTAGAGTCAAATTCCAGAATGGAAGTTTCCTTCCTTCATGTTCTAATGTGATGTAACCACATTCTAGCATGTAGCACTTATAGCTACAAACTCTTACAATGATCGCGATACTTCTGTTGATCGATTCGATTATCTTTCACTTCAATCGTTTGGCTTAAGTCAGGTGCTACATTGATCTTGGTTCTCTGAGCCACGTAACATACTCATTTTAGTCGGACTCGATTTTATATGACCACTACGGTCGGAATAAAAATCATCTTCTTAGTCATTACCGAAATGATGGTAATGACATACATGAATAAAACAAAATCAATTACTAGCACCTTTGTAATCTTGTGACTTTCCCTGGTCCAAGTGTAAGTCTTGTGCTTTCAGTAGTATAGGCCTCTACTATCTTTCACACCTACTCATACTCGTCCCAAGTATTGTCTCATAGTTCATCAAGTCACCATACAAGTATTTCATGTAGTTATTTAACACATCGGATAACATAACTAACTTTTATATTATTTCTTGAAACGATTACATAGATATTCAAGTTTTATATTGATAGGCTACACCACATGATACTATCTATATAGCTACTTCATACCCCAATATTTGGATATATATATATATATATATATATATATATATATATATATATATATATATATATACTCACTACTGATCCCTTGCATTGTCACCTGCTTCGTCAAGGATCATCTGGGATGCTCTTACATTTTTCTTCGGGAAATACCTAGAAATATGCCCTTCTTCCTTACATCAACATATCCTCTTGTTAATTTCATTGGCGTAATGTCCAGTTTTCCCACACTTGAAAGAAGTCACCATCCTACGATATTTTCCAGAGTGTTTCCTTTTTCACTTCTCACACAATTTTTCATTACCTCCTCCTCCTCCAGACTTTGAGAACATGTCGTTCTTGTTGGACCTTGAAAATCCCTCAAATTTCCTCTTCTCGCCAACTTCATCCTAGATGGCTGCCTCATGAGTAAGTGTCTGGTGTACTGGCACATGAGGTTCGTCTTTATTTGGTTGAAGTAATTGCCTTGTCTCTTCCATCTGATGGTCCAGCATCTTTTGCATCATTGCTTTTACCCCTGCCATCGTGATTGGCTCTGGTGCAGCTGCTTCTTCTGGTGCACGCTGAATCACTTGTGGCTCAGGCTGTGAGTTAGCGCTTTCCAATACGCTTGGATTTCTAAACATGTCAATCTACACACTAAATCAGACATTCAGTGTGTAGTGACGAGAAGGTAGATAGGGAAAGCTTTATTTATGATAGACGTATAAATACCCTATCTCTCCTAAAATTTACATGCCAGTTCGAATATCGTAATTAAATGTTTAGAAATCTAAACATATAAAGTTTCCAGATCCGGTCGGCAATAGACCATAGATCCATTCAAATAATAACATATAAGACATCTTTATAGCAATAACATAATTCATTTAGCACATAAAAGCAATTTAGTATCTTTTCTAAAATAAGCTAGTGCTTGTGTCTATTCAGGTGTACTACTTAAGATATATTAGACACACTCCTCATAATTATCGCTTAGAAATCTATGATTAACTCTAGAAATTTCCTACAAATTCCTAGTTCGCTTAAACTAATGCTCTTATACTGACTGTGACATCCCCAAACTCATGGTCATTTTTAAAAATTATATTTACGCTTATCAGAAAATCAGTGTATTCATTTTATAGAGCAATATTGCGGAATTTGTTCCCAAAAAACATGATAAATATATTATCAATGCATTTCTGAAGAAATGTATTTTGTTTATATTAAAACTTTGGGATATCATCGTCAATACAGAAATATAAGCATAAACATACCTTACATTCATTTACACTAGTGATTTACATCTCCTTTAATCTCTCAGTGTAATGTAGCTTCGTATCGACACATGTGATACAAATAAACTGAGTGGGTCAGGTTGTGAAACCTGGTGAGTACGTAGGGTTTTCAACCGACAATAATATTGTTATTATGTTACATTAGCAAACAATTAACCCAAATACCGATACCTATTATCTTCTTTATTCTTAAGTATCTTCCCTAAGAATCATCTAATCCTTAATAATTATTCCTTTGGATTGTCCTAAGGAATAGGCACGAAGTCTATCACTGTCAGAGTTTATTTAACAGGCACTAAGCCTATAGCTGCCAATGTTATCTATTAGGCACTAAGCCCATAACTGCCAATTTTCATCTATAGGGCACTAAATCTATAGTTTCCAACATTTATTTGTAAGGCACTAAGTCCATAGCTGCCATCGTTTATTCGTAAGGCACTAAGTCCATAGCTAATAGTGTTTTTAAAGTACATCTGGTGAACACATCATTCACAATACCTACAGGTTGCGAGCCTGCTAGCATTCCACTAGACTTTCTTGAATAGTCTGTGGTTGTCATCTATAATTTGCTAGATGATGCGGTCATCGCTTGGTTCAAGGCTTCTCATCATCTTTTACCTTTCATCATGTATATCATCTTTCATCTCTCATCATTCATCTCTCATCTTTCATCTACCCATCTTTACCGATCATAATTATAGGTATAAAATAAGTTTACAGTTTAAATCAAATAAAACATGTACATTTTGTTCATACAACATAAGAACATAGAGAACTTTTACACTTAGCACATAATTTTTATTAAACACTTCATATCTATGTGTAAGATGAAAGTAACTATTGTCACACCCCACTAAAGCGGAAACACGAGGCATGGCAGTATAAAGGGTTTCATAGCAAAAGTTAAAAGACAACACCAACCATAGTATTAAAAATCATTACAAATTTACAATGGGTTTGAACAACTTTTAAAAGAAATTACAATGAAAATTGCAATACAACACATGCGAATGCTCCTAACAGTGAAGTGTCCCTAAGTGCCACTTACTCGATGATTCCTGAAAAAGCATGTAAAACGAGCGTCAACTATAAAAATAGTTGGTAAGTCTCACAAGTTTGAAAATAATATTGGTTTCATGAATCGAAATCAAAATTTTGATATAAGTTTCCATAGATAAAAATATATTGCTAAAATGAGTAAATAAGTTTGTGTAAAAAAAGTTCGTTGTCATCATGAGAAATAAAGTATGTTGCCCAAAAGAGATGCAACGTTCATATCCTCATGGGAAATAAAGTTTGTTACTAAAATGAGTAATCAAGTTTCATTGCTACAAGGAGCAAACAAGTTTGTTACTATAAGAAGCAACCAAGTTTGTTGCTAAGACAAGTAAATAAGTATTTAGTAACAAAAGTTCGTTGTTATAATGAGATAAAACTGTATTGCTATAATGAGAAATACAGTTGATTGCTATAATTGATAAACGAGTTTATTGCCATAATAAATAACAAGTTTGTATGTGTATGAGCAAATAATGAGTTCTCAACCGAACCTATGACTAAAGTCCTATCAAGATCTATGCTTATCGTTCCATAGATGAATATGGTATCATGCACTCCAGTAATAGGGCGAGTGAGGAGTTGTCAATTCCTAATAGCGCTATCCATAATGACCATTGGCTCAAAGAGTTAATGGTTAGAGATAAGGGAAGGGCCTTGATACGATAAGTTCTCATGTTCCATGTTGCATAGACATACATAGAGAGATAGCAATAAAACAACAATCATGTTTGATACAAATCAATTTAAATACAACATTCAAATAATAGTTTTTCGGGACATGCTTTTCCACCCAAAACATAAAAATTGAAAATAGGGGAGTGCGTGAATACTCACAATACATTCAGATGATGCAAATGGTGCCTTGAGCTAAGTTCTACTTGTACCACTATCGATTCCTACAGCGACGTTACACACTAATGAGTCCCTAATTGAAATATAATACTAGTATACTTGCTACTACAATAGAATTATGCCAATAATGTGTCAAAATTGAATATTGATAAATTAAAAACATATTTCTATGAAAATTAAATTTCAAAGAATCAATTGTTATATAACAATTTAAGTGGAAAATTCTCATTATTGAAATGTTAATATTTAACATTTTAAGAGGTGTTCCAATGATCAAATATTCAAAAACTAAATCATTAAGATCTAAAGTTTCCCAAACTTTGCATTTCAGTTTTAATTGAAGTCAAAGACCTCAAAATAAATTTTCTTGAATTTTTGATTTGTCTAACTATTTTTCACCATTTTAGTTTCTTGAATAACCATAAAATCATGAAAAATACTAAACAGTAATTAAAAATTACAAAACTTCCGATTTTGGTTCCAAAAACATTAAAAGACATCCAGATAAATTTTCATGGATTATAGATATGCATAACCAGTTTTCTTGTATTCAATTCCCTAAATAGATAAAAATTCTTGAAAAATAGAAATCAGTTTCTAAAATTACCCAAACATTTTATATTACTGTTATTAAACACTATTAAGCTGGGAAATATATAAAAATTGATTTCTAAACTATTTAACCCAATTTTATGATTTTTGATCATATATTATAATAAAAATTGAAATAAATAGAAAACAGTTTCCAAAATTGCCCAAAATTTTTGTAACACTTTTATTATACACGTAGAAGCTGTGAAAAAATATAAAAGATATTTTGCAGTTAGTGTTGCTATTTTTCCTTGTTTAGTCCTCTTAAATAATCATTAATTGAATAATAATTATTAAATAGTTAAAGTAAATTACCAAAACTTTTTTAAACTTCATTTACAGAGGAAATAATCTGGGAAAAATACCAAATGTGGTTCTTATATACTGAAATCCAATTTTGTGTATTTAAGTGTATTTAATCTTTGAAAATAGGAGAAAAATAGTATACAGAAGAGAACAATTATCAACATTTTTATGTAGCCTCCGAATCTAATACAAGGTGTTCTGGAAAATTTGTATGAATTTTGGATAAGCAGAACTAGTTTTTCTATTTTTAGGTCATTATAAATACAAAAATCGGGGAAAAATAGGAATGCACCATGAAAACTTCTGAACGTATTTTTGTGAATTTCAAAACTCTGGTAGCAACTGCGAAAATTGTTATATATCATTTTTACATTTTTTAAAGTGGTTTTATGATTTATTGGAGCCAAACAAAAAGACAATTCACAACCATATTAAACAGTAACAAAAATTGATGAAATTTAATGTGGTATCATTATTTACCATAGGAGTGATCCACGAATTTAACTAGGATTTATAGACCCCCGAAAGTATTTTATATGATTTATTGCCCTATTTTCTTGCATTAATTATAATAATTCGAGAAAAAACGGTTTATTTTCTGAAAATTTACAGATCATCTTATATTGTTGTTTGGTTTCTGGGAAAAATATCATTTGAATAGAAAAGAAGTTTTTATGTATTTATTTGGGAATAAATCTTTTATGAACATATTTGAAAGCTTTTAACAACAAACTTTGATCATCAAGCATCTAAGCTTGAAGATCATCACATGCATGTTGGTTTGAAGATCATTAATGAGTTTCATATGTTCAAAAATCGTTTTTGATAGAAAACATAGGGTGCATGTGGTGTTTTTCCACCAAAACATGTAGAAAAGTGCATTTCCTTGATTTTGACATAGGTTTAGGTCCTTGGATTTCACCATTTACAACATGCATGTTGTTTTTCGGTGAAATCCTACCACCATCATCATCAAAACCGTGAGTGTGTGTGTTTTCATGTTTATGTTTTCATGATCTTTCATTAGAATGGAGTAGAAGGTGGAGAAAATGCAAGAAGACATGTAAAACTTGAAGGAAGATGAAGGAAAATCGTGTTCTACCTTAATGAACACCACTAGATGATCAAGATTTTGAGTTTGAGGTGTGTTCTTGGACTTATTTTCTGGAAAATTTCGTGGATATAGAGAGAGGAAGAGAGCAAATTAAGTGGTAGTGATGAAGAGTGTGAGAGAGAATGAGAGGTAGAGTGAGAGAGAAGATGGAGAGGAATTGATTGTGTGTGTTGGGAAGAGGAGAAAGAGGAGAGAGAGGGAGAGATCCGATTTTGAGGTTTTTGGCTTATAAATTAAGGGTAAATGTTAATGACTTAATTAAATCTTTTGTAAAAAATATCAAAGTTTTATAAAATATACAACTTAACCTAGCTTTTATCCACAAAACCTTGGTTTTTGGCTTATAAATTAAGGGTAAATGTTAATGACTTAATTTTATTTTCCTTAAAAGCATTTTCATAAATTTTATTATTATAAGATCATATTATAAGTTTCATAACTATTTTTATAGAATTCTTGATGTTAAGCTTTATAAAATTTAAGTTTTAGGGTTTTTAGGGTTTTTGAGAGTTTGTAAATCTTTGGATATCAAAATAAATAGAATATTTGATACTTTAAATTATATTATAGTATTATAACTCTTTTATAGTTATAAATAATGTTTGTAATTTATTTTTATCGGTTTATTGACATTCTATGTAGTGATTCTAAGATTCAAGCAAAATTCAGGAATCAAGTATACTAGTCCTAGTCTTCAGCTTTGACTTAAGTTTCTATGAGACTTTGACCTAATTTCTACTACTAGGTCAAGTGCATGATATGTGTATATGATTCATGAAATGGTGTTCGAGTAAAAGAGTGACCCAAATATGGATAGTCACTACAGTTAAGTAGTAGTAGAATTCACATATCAATGTGAAATCTAAGTACACTATCATTCGATCCTACTTGTTTTCAAGTTTCTAGTAGGTTATAACTTAGCTTCTAGTTACTAAGTCTATTATGTGTCGTGCCTATATGTGCAACTAAGTTTATTCAAATTTTGAATAGACTCGAATTTTGACGGATGTCACAGTCTCCCCCGATTGAAAGAATTTCGTCCCGAAATTCAATTTGTGACGAATTCTATTAGAACTCAACCGAATCCAATTGTACAATTGGAGAGGTGGTGACTTGCAGTGTTATTTGATTACTTCGGGTGTATTTCCTCAAAGGAAGAATCCAATTCTTTAGCTATAGTCAAATTAATGTTTCCTTAATTCGAGTTCTACAATTTAGATTGCGAGAAATTAGGATCATGGAAATCATGATCCAAAAATGGAGACCTAGTTGAAAAAGATCATCTAGTTAGATATTATTTGAATTAAGAGAGCGGCATAAGTTTTGCTGATACACCAACTGCACTGAGCGTTAAATCCACATTGATCCTTAAGTCGCATTTTAAATTAGCACTAAGTGTAAATTCGCCACCTAATAAAGAAGAGATTAGGAACAATTTGGTCACTTTCGGGTTGGCTACTATATCTGGAAAAGATATATTCCGAAATAAGAAGGGGTATCATGAATGAAAGGGAAGAGATTGAGGTTAAGTTCCTAAAAATACGTTCTAAGGGTAGGCAACGAAGTTTTGGTACATCTCCAATGTAAAGGCTATTTAAGTGTAGTCTACAAAATAAGTCACGAAATGATTGAGGATCTCCGAGGCTATAATTACTACTACGGTTACTCTTACAATGATAGAACTATATTCGAAGAATATATATATTTAGAGAGCCAATGTTGCAAATGGAGGCGATGAAATCACATTTGTAGATAGCATTTTAAGTGTTTAGAAGTGATAAAAATCTCACTGTTATCAAAATATGTAATAATTCCAAGATAATGAAAATACATGTATGTCGATCAAATAAAGTAGTAAAATAATATAAAGATTAATTAAGGTTAAAGGTTTAAGTCGTCATTAAAGGAATTTATATAGAAATACTTGTATTAAACTTTTGAGAAATTGTCCAATTGTCTAAGTCAGGACAAATTCAAGTTTACGAGGAGTCATAATACTTATGAAAACAAGTTTGAGAGTTTAGGAACTCACTGAAAATTGCAAAGTAAAATGCTATTTTAAGAATGGTGTAAAAATGTTGATCTTTGAAAATAATGCATTCTTAGATTAGTGTTTCTACGAAAACAATCATTTAGAGAATAGATAATCGTAAAATTCAAAACTTTTGATGTTTTGAAAGAAAAGAAAAACATAAGGAAACATATCCTTCACATATAATTATCGAATATAGAAAAATGATAAGCATAAGAGTATTCATCTTGTGCATTAAGTATAAGGAAAAATTTAATGAAAATTGCATTTTATATCATGTTTTTGAATTTAGAACGAAAGAGCAAATGTAAATAGGGATCAATTGTTTATAGTAGATTTCAAAATAAAACAAGATGTATATGATAAAAGGCGTAATTGAACATATCAAAGTTGACTAAACTTAAAGTATGCCTCATGACTATACACGTATTAATCGCTCAAAACGAAAGGGTAGACTTCTAGTCTATATGTGTACGAACATGGTACCATGAGAAGCAAAATAGACAGAAACAAAGTTAGACAATGTATTATGTTAATATTATGTCGTGCGAGATCTAAAATCAGAAGGAGAGCGAGAAATAAAGTTTGGGGAAAGAAAAAGGAAGGTAGCGGCGACAATGATTGTTATTGTTAAAATTATAAGAACAATACCTATAGGTAGATTTAAAACCTGGTTGAGATATATTTCAAACTTCAATATTTGATGGATATTGATGATTAAGTAGACATGTGGGAGTTTTAATATGTTTGCTAAGGATTTCTAAAAATTCATAAGTTATCTATCAAGTTAAACTTCATTTGCGAAAAAGAAGAAGCCCTACAAATGGCAATTGAAAATCTGACAATTTTGACTTCTTAGACTGAAGTCCAATAATGATTAAAATTGATAAGGTAAAGACTCAATATATTTAGAAGAATAATTATTCACTGTTGAGAGTGTATCAGTGGAAATTTAAAAGTGAACACCAAGTTTTCAAATGCTATAAATTTTAAAAACTTTATAGATTATAAAACCATATTGAAGCAAAGTACACAAATAAGGTATGTTTTGAAATACAAGAATTAGAGATGTCTTATAAACATGTTTGAAGTAGAAATTTGCATAAATATCATGGTGTGTTTTCGAGAAAACACATTAAAGTAAATTACAATGCCTAAATGAGAAAGCGGTTAAATGTGTCAAAACAAAAGTGGTTTGGAATAAATAGAAAAAAGTTTCCAAAATTACCCAAACATTTTGTATTAGTGTTATTAAACATTATTAAGCTGGGAAAAATATAAATATGGATTTCTAAACTATTTAACCCAATTTTATGATTTTTGATCACATACTTTAATAAAAAATTGAAATAAATAGAAAACAATTTCCAAAATTGCCCAAAATTTTGGTAACACTTTTATTATACATGTAGAAGCTGAGAAAAATATAAAAGATATTTTGCAGTTAGTGTTGCTATTTTTCCTTGTTTAATCCTCTTAAATAATCATTAATTGAGTAATGATTATTAAATAGTTAAAGTAAATTACCAAAACTTTTTTAAACTTCATTTACAGAGGAAATAATCTGGGAAAAATACCAAATCTGGTTTTTATATACTGAAATCCGATTTTGTGTATTTAAGTGTACTTAATCTTTGAAAATAGGAGAAAAATAGTATACAGTAGAGAAAAATTATCAACTTTTTTATGTAGGCTCCTAATCTAACACAAGGTGTTCTGGTAAATTTGTATGAATTTTGGATGAGCAGAACTAGTTTTTCTATTTTTAGGCCATTATAAATACAAAAATCAGGGAAAAATAGGAATGCATCAAGAAAACTTCTGAACATATTTTTATGAGTTTCAAAACTCTGGTAGCAACTGCGAAAATTGTTATATATCATTTTACATTTTCTAAAGTGGTTGTATGATTTATTGGAGCCAAACAAAAAGAAAATTCACAACCATATTAAACAGCAACAAAAACTGATGAAATTTAATGTGGTATCATTACTTACCATAGGGGTGATCCACGAATTTAACTAGGATGTATAGACCCAAGAAAGTCTTTTATATGATTTATTGCCCTATTTTCTTGCATTAATTATAATAATTCGAGAAAAAACGGTTTATTTTCTGAAAATTTACAAATCATCTTATATTGTTTTTTGGTTTCTGGGAAAAATATCATTTGAATAGAAAAGAAGTTTTTAGATATTTATTTGGGAATAAGTCTTTTATGAACATATTTGAAAGCTTTGAACAACAAACTTTGATCATCAAGCATCTAAGCTTGAAGATCATCACATGCATGTTGGTTTGAAGATCATTAATGAGTTTCATATGTTCAAAAATCGTTTTTGATAGAAAACATAGGGTGCATGTGGTGTTTTTCCACCAAAACATGTAGAAAAGTGCATTTCCTTGATTTTTACATAGGTTTAGGTCCTTGGATTTCACCATTTACAACATGCATGTTGTTTTTGGGTGAAATCCTACCACCATCATCATCAAAACGTTGAGTGTGTGTTTTCATGTTTATGTTTTCATGATCTTGCATTAGAATGGAGTAGAAGGTGGAGAAAATGCAAGAAAACATGTAAAACTTGAAGGAAGATGAAGGAAAATTGTGTTCTACCTTAATGAACACCACTAGATGATCAAGATTTTGAGTTTTGTGGTTTGTTCTTGGACTTATTTTCTGGAAAATTTCGTGGATATAGAGAGAGGAAGAGAGAAAATTGAGTGGTAGTGATGAAGAGTGTGAGAGAGAATGAGAGGTAGAGTGAGAGAGAAGATGGAGAGGAATTGATTATGTGTGTTGGGAAGAGGAGAAAGAGGAGAGAGAGGGCGAGATCCGACTTTTTGAGGTATAATACCCTCTATTACTCTTTTCTCTTTATAATAATTAAATCTTTTGTAAAAAATATCAAAGTTTTATAAAATATACAACTTAACCTAGCTTTTATCCACAAAACCTTGGTTTTTGGCTTATAAATTAAGGGTAAATGTTAATGACTTAATTTTATTTTCCTTAAATGCATTTTCATAACTTTTATTATTATAAGATCATATTATAAGTTTCATAACTATTTTTATATAATTCTTGATGTTAAGCTTTATAAAATTTAAGTTTTAGGGTTTTTAGGGTTTTTAAGAGTTTGTAAATCTTTGGATATCAAAATAAATAGAATATTTGATACTTTATATTATATTATAGTATTATAACTGTTTTATAGTTATAAATAAGGTTTCTAATTTATTTTTATCGGTTTATTGGCATTCTATGTAGTGATTCTGAGATTCAAGCGAAATTCAGGAATCAAGTATACTAGTCCTAGTCTTCAGCTTTGACTTAAGTTTCTATGAGACTTTGACATAATTTCTACTACTAGTTCAAGTGCATGATGTGTGTATATGATTCATGAAATGGTGTTCGAGTCAAAGAGTGACCCAAATATGGATAGTCACTAAAGTTTAAGTTGTAGTAGAATTCATATATCAATGTGAAATCTAAGTACACTATCATTTGATCCTACTTGTTTCCAAGTTTCTAGTAGGTTATAACTTAGCTTCTAGTTACTAAGTCTATTATGTGTCGTGCCTATGTATGCAACTAAGTTTATTCAAATCTTGAACATACTTGAATTTTGACGGATGTCACAACTAACCACTCACTTGTTAAAGTGATGACTTTATATTTGAACAGCGCTTCGCTTCTAACTATCGTCTTTTTCTTCAACGAAACCTAACATAACTATTGCTATGTTTTAGTCTAATATTTGTTGTGGCTAATTAACTCAAGGTCTACGAGCGATATTGTTTTATAAGTGTTAAACAGTACTTTTCAACTACTATGTACAGATAGAGGCCAGACATGAAACACCGAAGAGCAGGACCATCTTGGCATTTAAGCTGGTCTGAAATCCAACAACCCTATGCAGCCCTTTAAACCAGATTCCCTGTACCGCGAGCAGTTAAAAAGTATTATAATAACACTTTTTTATATCTTATAATACTTACATATACTGTTTATAGGTTCATAATAACGATAATGAACTTAAACATAAGATATACTTATAGTAGGGTATGCATAAGTCACTTACAAGAGGGTTTGGCTAGGAACCAGGCTCTGCACGGACATAACTTATGAGTTGGAAGCGCTTCTTCTTGGAGCCTTCTGGTGCTCCGGACTCGCCTCTAACATTTAGGAAGTGCTAGGAAAAGGGGAGGGATTGTTTTAGAGTATTGAGAGAAAAAAGAATGGGAGAAGTGTGAAGAAGAACGATGAACCTCGCATCTTATTTATAGGGGCAACTTTAGACTACGTTGGGTGTAATCCTCGGAGATTGTTGTGCGTACGAGTTCTATGCTAGACGTACAAGGGGGAAGGGGTCAAATACACATGCGAGGCCATAGGGAGAAAGTAAGGGCCGAGATTAAGCCACGTGTCCGCCCTCACATCAGCCTATTCCTGACTTCTAAATTACGTAAATATTGCAGACGAGTTCCGTCTACGACATTCTTTATATCCATGAGTAGGTGGAGACATAATCTACAACTTTTGTTTAGACTTCGTCAGCTAATTTAGACTCTATAGTTTAGACTTTGAATTATGGATTGTGCACTGGTATGCAAAATCTTAGAAAAATCATAACTTCCTCATACGAAGCTAGATTTGGACGTTCTTTTTATGCCTGCTCTTGGTGTATCATATAGTACGACTTTCATTTATTTTGCTAAGGAGAAAAGTAATTTATCAAAAACTCACTTTTTACCTTACGTGGTGCCGTGCCAATTCCGCCGTCAAACTTGGATGGGTCATAACTTCTTCGTTATAACTCGAATTTCAGCGTTCTTTATATGTAACGAACCCTTGTGACATATACTATAACTTGGTCGATTATTTATTCTAGATAATTTTCTATCAAAAATGTTATTTTTGATGCTTATTATCTCTAAATTGACTATCTCGAATATGCTGGTGTTACAATTATCTCCCCCTTAGGTGATTACGTCCCAAAATCATCAACGAAACAAGGCTTGTATAATGAATCCATATGTTATCTTTTCATCCTAAGTAATAACCGTAAATCTTATGTCTTCTCTAACGAGTTTCTAACTCTTGGACTTCTTAACTGTTGGCGGTGCTCAATCTTGCACCCACTCATTATCCTATGTTAGACTTTCAAGTGCAACCTTCGAGTTAAGAAATCAATCCTTATTGGAGACGCCTTCTTCTTGTTAACAACCTAAGATAAGTTCTTTCCTTCAATTACCATAATAGAATGATGGGCATGTTCTAATGACCTCACATCCTATGATGCAACGCATAGACTCAGGTCTTTTAGGGTCAAATTCTAGAATGGAAGTTTCCTTCCTTCATGTTCTAATGTGATATAACCACATTATAGCATGTAACACTTCTAGCGACAAACTCTTACAATGATCGCGATAGTTCTATTGATCGCTTAGATTATCTTTCACTTCAATCGTCTGGCTTAACTCAGATGCTACATTGATCTTGGTTCTCTGAACCACGTAACATACTCATCTTAGTCGGACTCGATTTTGTGACAACCCGATATTTCAACTCTATGTAATGACCTAAAAAGTCAAGTATTGTAACCACTTTTGATATAATGAAATTAAGTTCGAAAATATAATGTTCAAAAGACTCTATTTGGTTATCTACTATGTTAGATATCATTAAACCGTGATCGTACATAAAAAGAATGTCCAAATCTGACTTCGTATAAGGAAGTTATGATTTTTCCAAGTTCGGCATAGCGACAGACAGCTAAAAACTCGAAACAGAGATCGAGCGACTTTTGGTCGGAATGACCTAAATGAGAATCTAAGGTCTCGACAATGGTTTTTCAATGGTAAAAAGTCTGGCAAAAATAGACATCGGATAATGAAGTTATAGATTTCTAACGAAATTTTTTACCGTAAACTTTTAAAAATAAATAATAAAAATTATTTCAAAATTTGTCGACGGAGTCTAAATGAAAGTTGTAGAGCGTAGTCTCACCTACACGTGGATATAAAGAACGCCGAAAACGGAGTTCGTACGAAGAAGATATGAATATTTGAAGTTTGTTAAATAATAAAAATAAAAATTTAAATTAAATTTCGGTATTATCCGAAGGAGGAGTCACCAGGCCAATCTGAGTTACGCCTAGCATACCCTCGTACACCCAGCGTACTCAAGGACTAGGCCTCGATCGTCCACGTCGCCCCCTATGCGAGGCTATGCCCCGTCCCATCCGAAGCTCCGAGGCAATCGAGGATGCGGTCACACATGACACATGCGTACGCCCAGCGTACCGAGGTGGTCCCCAGCCCCTACAAAAGGGATGCGAGGGTTCCGAAGAGAAGGCTCAATTCCTCTCATATTTCTTGCGTTTTTGCATCGTTTTTCCGTTCACGAGATATCCCGAAGCCCCAGTTTCCTTGCTCAAGTCCCGAAGGTCAGTTGTCATCCCTCTGGTGAACTCTCAGTTCATCCAGTTCACGTTCCACATCAATTAGGTGTCTTTCGTACACCCTCTGGCGTACTCGGAGCTCTATGACTTCGTCTCGTGATTCAACTAGTGCTTGAAGCAGGGTTTTATGGTTTCTCTCAGATCTCTCGTGAGCAGCGGAGGGTATGCATTCTCGCATCGACGACAACTTCTGTGATCTGATGTAGGGTAGTCCTGCCTTGAATCTCATTTCGGGCCACTCTGCGGAACAAGATTGGAAAGGTTCTGTTTGCTGAGCTCCCATTGCTCAGGTTGTAAAAGATTCGATCACCATTAAATGACATGGGTTGATCTTGTCCTTGGCTTCATGTTTCCAAGCATTCCACCCACTCAGGCGTCGGGCCTTGAAAAGTCGGACGAGGGTTAGGAATTGGAAAGGGAGCTGCTTGGGGTAGGTTCTCAACCTCGGGTTCGGAGTTAGCATCGTCCGAAAGGTCTTCATCATGGTGATCATTCACTGGGATAGGATGATCATTCTCTGGTTCTTCTTCAAACCATCCAGCAATGACCTCATTCGGAAGGTACTGGTTGCCGTGCGAATGGAGTCCAGCCATGTTATCTACGCGAGAATTAGGGTAAGAAAATAATTATTAGACGAACTATCTAGATAATTATTTAGAAAATCCTCATTAGTTACATCGCTATTTGTGAAGTGCATACCAGTTATATGTAATCGAAACAGAATAGGCCTTCGAATAAGTGACCTTAACTCCAAATTCACACAGAATAGGGGTAAAGTAAAATTTTCACAGATTCTAAATCTATAACATCCTAATTACATATAGCCTTAGTGTATCCAGTTAGCAATTATCAACTTAGTAATGAAGATCCCGTTTTAGTTCTCAAGTATGAAGTACTTATAGTAACACCAAATACCCCTATAGTATTTTAAGTTTAATGTTATGTTCTACTGTTCTCCTTATGGTATTGTTGGTAAGATTTTAAACTTGTTGCAACCACACAACTACACTTAGGCACATGCTAGTCAACCCTCGGATTATATAGTTGATCAGGCTATATCTTCCCAGTTTTGACTATATGTCTCTAAGTCCACCTGTGTTGCCCAACAATCGTAATTCTATTGTACTGTCCTAGTGACACTGATTTTAGTATGAATGCAGCACGTATACTTACTTCAATATTTTATTATTGAAAGTATAAACTCTTGGTCAGAATATTTTTAATCCCATTGTATTTATAGTCTGCATATCTTTTATGGGTTGATATACTAAATTCACTATAAACAATGCTCTGATACCAATCTGTCACACCCCAAAACCATGAACGGCGGAAACGTTTTGGGGCGGAGGACGTCATGTACAGTATCACAACAATGAAAAGTAGTAAAAAAGCAACAACATCATCCATTGCATTAATAATATAATTTTAATACAAGTGTGTTCTTGTCAAATTATGATAAACACTAAAGAATTAATCAAAATGAAAGATGCGTCTTGAACGAGCACCATCTTCCCTGAACCTTGCATCGGTACCTGTCTATGGTTGACCTGAGGATACAAGTTATTTTGAAAGAGAGTATCAACTTTAAAGCTGGTGAGATCATAAATATTTTAGTGTCTTAATTTGTATGTAAGTATTTGTATGTATATGAACTGTAAGTATTGAAAATGTATATGAACTGTAAGTATTTGAAAATGTATCTGAACTGTAAGTATGAGAATGTTTTGTATGATCCTAGGAAGCCCTATGTTTCCTACTAATCGTATGCTTCTACCCAGGCATCTAGTGTCTGTGTTTGGGTCTCTTGTAAGAGTGTGTATTTTCTCAAATCTGACTATCATTAACCAAAAATATAGTTTCTACATTACCGTGCGTCGTGTGAATGTTCACGAAGTGAATGTAATGGGAAAATGAAATAGTACTATGGTGTAGTATCTAACTACAACCATACTAACCACCTTAAATCTAATGTAATTTAAAGTAACATGTGAACGACCTGTATCCTGTTACCGACTATAGTAAAACAACGATGTAAGACACCGTAAGAAATGACATTTGGCATCCGTAGACTTGAAAGTCCCACTGTAGCGAGCAGCAAGGTGTAGGATAGTCAATCCAGTATAGATCTATACGCAAACTCATACGCTCCCCAATTAAAGAGATTCTCGACATAAAAACGGAAATGGCAGGTAGTGCCATGACCCGTTTAATGGCTCACCTAACTAATGTAATGTATATGTAATGTATGTGCTAGCTTTATTGTGTGTTCTTCCTCTGTCTAGCCTGTATGTTTGTTTCTCATCACTATGTATTATGTTTGTTTCTCATCACTATGTATTATGTTTGTTTCTCATCACTAAGTATTATGACTCATGTATGAACTGACTCTTTGTGTGATTCATTGTTCTAGTAAACGTATTAGTATCTTCCTAAACTACCCATATGGTAGCTTACTAATAATATAACTGGTACGTATGAACATGGATGTATACCCTTGCTACCCAAGGGCATTGGATGTATTGGGAAAACCTTTATGACTATATATGTACATATGATATATATAACTAATATTTAAACAACCTTCGGACGGATACCCGAAGTCCCACCATACCACATCTCAAGCGCAAAAAGGAAATAGGGTGGATAGCCTTCCTAAGTCTTTTAAACATTTCTTATATATGTATACATATATAGGCATGCAATTGATAAAATAAAAGCATAAAATAAGTTTTATTATCTAAGAAAAGACCGACTTGATGTCAATCTATAAAACGGTTTGAAAGCATGGGTTTGATAAAACAGTTTAAGTATAAAGAAACATTTGTTTGAAACACAACTATATATGAGTTTGAAATGAAACATAAAGAGTAAAATGTACAGTTTAATAAGGAGTTTTAAACACATCAAGTGTTTATGAAAAACATTTGAAGGAAACTGTTTGGTAAAACGGCTAATGAGTAGTAAATCATTTGAATGTTGCTTATTAATCACATATGATTGATATAATAACTAGCATAATTCTACTTGTATCCCCCCCCATAAAGCATTTAAAAACATTTAAAACATTGATTAACGGGTATGAACTCACCTACTGTGAGTGGTACGGATGAACTGAAGAGGTAGGACGGCTAGATGTCAAGTGAAGTCTTGAACACACACTATGATCCTAGTTAACATATAATATCACATATATGTATCAAATTAGTCTATAAACAACTAATAAAGAAGTCAAGACACCCTAGGACATGCTAAACACCTTTATCAAGTGTTATTAGCCTCTTGGATTGCATCTAAGTGTTGTATGGAAAAGCTATTGTGTGTAGGGTTCAAGGAAAACTCCATAAGGGAGTTCACGGCCCTAATATCACTAAAAAATGAGTTTGCGGTCATAAACTCATGATTTTACGGCCGTAAGCTCATACTTATATGACCATTTTGTGTTTGATGCTCTACAAGACCCTAAGAAGCATTTCTACTTAATGGCTTGGTCTATGGAAGAGTTTTGGGCATTATATAACTCCTTTTAGGTGTTTACGGCCCTGGGACCAAATACCATGGAGATTACGCTCGTAATCTCACTTGGAAGGGTGTTTTTAGTGTTTTCATGTCCCTAATTTAACTAGGAACTAAACTAGGCTAGTGTACAAGGCTTTAGAAGAGGTTATAGCACCATTTGGCCCTATTGTTTGGAGTTCACGGCCCTGGAACTTCTTGGGCCGTGAACACCTTACTCTTGGTGTTCTAAGGTTGTTTTCTAGTCCTAAGCACATTAGGGTACAAGTCTAAACTAGTTTCATTTCTTAAGGAAAGCATTTAGGGCATTTTGGCACCTTGAAATGGAGTTCACGGCCCAAGAACTTCCTTGGCCGTGAACTCACTTTTAGCCCTTGATTCTTAATGTTTTTGATGTCTAAACAAGCCATGGGTAGTTTCTAGGTTCAGTTCCAAGGTTTGGAGGGACATTGGGCACACTTTTGCCCTTATAAAAGAGTTTACTCCCCAAGGTGTTCTTGGGCGGTAAACTCTCAAATCTTAGTGTTTTCCTATGATTTATAGTGTATTAAGCATATAAGAAGCTTTAAAACAACACTAGATAGAAGTACTCACTTTCCGGAATGAAAGTCCGAAGATCCTTGAGAGAGAATTCAGCTTTTCTCTAGTTGGAAATGTAACTAATGAATAAATATGGTTCAGAACCCTATATATAGTCCTGGGATTTTTGGCAGAAAATATTTTATTCATGAAATGAACTCTAATATCATAGGGTTTTGAAATAACAGAGTTGCACAAAACCCTAGTGCATCCACTCTCCTGATATCTCCTTAAGTGTAAATCCTGAAATACTCAAACTTATACCCAAAAGTCTGGAAATTCTCGGTAACTGTTCTAACTTCTGTTGACTTGATATGGTTTGTACAGAATGGAAATTTCGGGTTGTCACATACAGTACACCATTTGGGGTGACAAATGTCAGAACATTCCGACACCTGAAGAACGTTGTGTATAGGTCGTCCTAGTCAATAGCATGGTTATAAAACTCACATGGAGTATTAAAAACACATTGATTTACGGGGTTTTTCAGACGTCTGGGCAACTTTACACGTACATAAATTAACTACTTTAGGCATGAAAAACATTTTTGTGTTACAGTTTTAGAACTTCTAAACTGCCACCCACATACAGAAAAACATCAATTCTCTAGAAACAAACATTTGTCTTGATAGAAGGCTACATTTATACAAGTAGAAAATATGGGATTTTCTAGGAACAAACAAACAAAAACAAACCATTTCATTTTAGTTCATACAAACATTGGTCTTGATAGAAGGCTACATTTATACTAGTAGAAAATATGGGATATTCTAGAAACAAACAAACAAAAACAAACCATTTCATTTTAGTTCATACAAACATTGTCATTTAATACTTATGAAACTCACCAGCTTAAATGCTAATCTACTCTTTCAAAACTACTTGTATGTCCCATGGATTTTGTAAATACAGGTAACAAACAACTTTTGAAGAAGGGACACTGTGGCGCCAGTTAATTTCATATTTTGGCATCATATTGTAATTGGTTTTGAACATGTAGCTTTTAACAATGTAAACTTTCAATTATATATATGATGGTTATATTGCTTTCTTTACTATGTATTCAATTGTTACGGTACTACATGAAGTCATCCGCCCCTGAACATTTACGCCGTTCCAGTTTGGGGGTGTGACAGTTTTTATATGACCACTACGGTCGGAATAACAATCATCTTCTTAGTCATTACCGAAACGATGGTAATGAAATACATGAATAAAACAAAATCAATTACTAGCGCCTTGGTAACCTTGTGACTTTCCCTGGTCCAAGATTGAGTCTTGTGCTTTCGGTAGTATAGGCCTCTACTATCTGTCACATCTACCAATACTCGTCCCAAGTATCGTCTTGCAGTTCTTCAAGTCACCATACAAGTATTTCACATAGTCACTTAACACATTGGATAACCTAACTAAGTTTTATATAATTTCTTGAAACGATTACGTAGATGTTCAAGTTCACCCTACACTAGGCCTCTTAATAGGCTACACTACTTGATACTATCTATATAGCTACTTCATATCCCGATCTTTGGATATATATATATATATATATATATATATATATATATATATATATCCTCACTCCTGATCCCTTGCATTGTTTCCTGCTTCGTCAAGGGTCATCTGGGATACTCTTGCCTTTGGCTTTGGAGGCACATTCGTTCTTTCTCCTTTATTTTTCTTTGGGTAGTCCCGTGAAATATGCTCTTCTTCCTTACATCCGTAACACATTCTCTTGTTAAATTCACTGGCGTAATGCCCAGTTTTCCCACACTTGAAACAAGTCACCTTCCTGCGATATTTTCCAGAGTGTTTCCTTTTGCGCTTCTTACATAATTTTTCATTACCTCCTCGTCCTCCTCCAGACATTGAGAACATGTCATTCTTGATGGACCTTGAAGATCCCTCAAATTTCCTCATCTCGCCAACTTCAAAACAGATGGTTGCCTCATAAGTGTTGGATAAGTTGTCCAAGTCCATAACTATTGCTGGTATGTAGTTGACCCGACCCGGCATGGTCCATTTGGGTTGCATGGCACCATGCAAATGGATAGACTAAATAAGAGAAGTAACACTTGGGAATTATTAATATATTATAAGTTCTAATATATTAATAATATTATTTAATTAGTTTATCAAGAATTAATTAAGTGATCAAAAGATAACTAATTAAATATATGGGTTGATTATGTAAATCATCCATAACTTGTATAGTGGGCTAAGAGGCTCCATGGATTATCAAGTTGGGTTCCACCCATAGGATGCTCCATGGGAGTTACAAATCCACGGGTCATGGAAATGAAGAGTCATGACACATTAGGGTTTACATGGTGTAATCCTAGATGTGTCAACACTATATAAAGAACATATTCTCCACCAAAATCGGCTACACATAAGAAACAAGAGGGCTAGGCCGATTTTAGAAGTGTGTATTCTCTCTAAAGTCATTCCAAAAGCATTTGGTGTTGTGTGAAGCATTTGAGGCGTCACACTTGGGGTGCTAGGCTCACAAGGTTTCAAGGGTCAAAAGCAACAACAAGGTAAGTTATTCTATCTTTCATGCAAGTTAAAAATTGTTCCCCATGTATGCTAGATAGGAATATAACCTTGGAATTCAACTTTGCATGATAATTAGAAAAACATAGATCCAAGGTTATTAGGGTTGCATGTACACTTAGGAAGTGTTAGAAGGCTCAAAACCCATCAATAAGTAGGTGTCTGGCGTACTGGCACAGTAGGTTCGTCCTTATTTGGTTCAAGTAAATGCCTTGTCTCTTCCATCTGACGATCCAACATCATCTGCGTCATTTCTTGTACTCATGTCATAGTGATTGGCTCGGGTGCAGCTGCTACTTCTGGTGCATGCTCAATCACTTTTGGCTCAGGCTTCAGGTTACTGCTTTCCAATCCGCTTTGAGTTCTCACCATGTCTATCTATACATCAATGCAGACGTTGGGTGTGCAGTGATGAGAATTTAGATAGGAAAAGCTTTATTAACGATAGACGTATAAATACCCTTATCACTTTGAAAAGTTACATGCCAATTCTAATATCGTAATTAAATGTTTAGAAATCTAAACATGTAAAGTTTCCAGGCCCGGTCGGCAACAGACAATAGATCCAATCAAATAACAACATATAAGACATCTTTATAGCTATAACATAATTCATTTAGCACAAAAAAGCAATTTAGGCATCTTTCCTAAAATAAGCTAGTGCTTGTGTCTATTTTGGTGTACTTATGATATATTAGACACACTCCTCACGATCATCGCTTAGAAATCTAAGTTTAAGTCTAGAAATTTCCTACAAACTCCTAGTTTACTTAAACTAACGCTCTAATACCAATTGTTGCATCCCCAACCTCACGGTCATTTTAAAAAAAAAAATTATGCATATCTGAAAATTAGAGTATTCATTTTAAAGAACAATATTGCAGAATTTGTTCTTAGAAAGCCTGATAAATATATTATCAAAGAATTTCCGAAAAAATGTATTTTGTTTATATTAAAACTTTGGGATGTCATCGTCAATACAGAAACATAAGCATAAACATATCTTATATTCATTTACACTAGTGATTTACATCTCCTTTAATCTCTCAGTGTAATGTAGCTTCGTATCGACACATGTGATACAAATAAACTGAGTGGAACAGGTTGGGAAACCTGGTGAGTGCATAGGGTTTTCAACCCATAATAATATTTTTATTATGTTTCATCCGCAAACGATTAACCCAAATACCCATCCCCATTATCTTCATTATTCTTAAGCATCATCGCTAAGAATCATCTAATCCTCAATATTTAATTCTAAGGATTGTCCTAATGAATAAGAACGAAGTCTATCGCTGCCAGGTTTTACTTAACAGACACTAAGTCTATAGCTGCTGATGTTATTTGTTAGGCACTTAGTCCATAGCAGCCAATGTGCATCTATAGGGCACTAAATCCTAGTTGCCAACCTTATATGTGTAAGGCACTAATCTATAGCTGCCAACGTTTATTTGTGAGGCACTAAGACCATAGCTACCGGGATTTTTAAAGTACGTCTGGTGAATACATCATTCACAATACCTACACTTAGCGAGTCTTCTAGTATTCCACTAGACTGTCTTGAATAGTTCGTGGTTGTCATCTGTAATTCTCTAGATGACTCGACCATCGCTTGGGTCAAGGATTCTCATCATCTTTCACCTCTCAGCATCTATATCATCTTTCATCTCATCATTCATCTTGATGGTTTTTGTACAAACAATCCTATGTGTGCATGCAACCCTAGAATTGGATCTATGTTTTCACTATTAGATACACAACATTATGAACACATAATAAAACCCTATTATGGCTTACTATTTTTCGAAATTCACCAAGAAGGTTAGATTACATACCTCTTGTTGTTATAACGCAATAACAACTTAAATCTTCAAACCCTAAGTCTTGAAAGCAAGCACCATAAGTGTAGTGCCTCTAATGGCTCACAAACACCACAAGCAATTGGAGAAGATATAGAGAGAGAAGAGGAAGGTAGAAATCGGCCCTATGATCTCTTAGAATCAAGTCCATGAATTCATGTGGCTTAGGGGTCTTTATATAGGGTTGAGATTAGGGTTTCAGTCCTTATCCTTATCTAGTTGCTTGCCCACCAAGTAACAATAAGATAAGCCTTGAAAGCCCTAATTTTTGGACGATTTCAAGGATCCATATCCTCTTGATTTCGTCCAACCCATATCTAGGATAATCCTTACCCTACTTTGTAACTATCACATAATTACAATTCAACCCCTCTAGTTTAATTAATTACATTTGATCACAAAATTAATTCCTAATTAATTATTGACCAATATTAATTAAACAGATATGATTTCTCCTTTAATATATTATTCTTATAACATATTAATAAATCATAATAACCTCTTTCTCTATTATTTCTCCAGTCAAGTTGCTTTGGTGAAGGCAACCCAAAAGGACCATGCACAATCGGGTCAAGTACTTGACAAATATGGTTACGGGCTTAGACACTAATCCAACAGTCTCCCACTTGGATAAGTCTAGTCACTATAATAGTAAGTACAACCCGATTAGCAACCGTAGCTCTCAAAGACGCTGTCGAACTCTGATCTTATCAGTAACCTGTCCTTTAGATAAGGGATCATATATTCCTCCATTCTAGATATCGTATAGACGTGAGACATGGATTGAAATCATTCTCTCAGTCTATGTGTTGTTTCCCGATTTCCGATTTACGACGACTAACTAATTGAACAAATAAAATTAGCCTTAGCCCGGCCGAGCATTTACGCTTGTCATCACTAAATCATCGAGGGGCCCACAGATATCGCTTTTATCCCACTTTGGATAAAAGGAACGGATAAACTTCGAATCAATGTTTGCTTGCACTTACTCACCAAATCACACACAACAATATGTTTTATAACACCAAGTTACTGGTGCGTTTACATATTATCAATGTGTAACCGATTCGCAAGATACAACTCACACATCTCAATATCAAGAATACAAGATATTATCATCTCAGCAATCGCTCGTGATAAAATCCATGAAGCGATCCAAGTGAGCGTGGGTTTAAACCAACTCAAAATCACATTCATAAGCACTCATGAACGTTGCAGCAAACCTTTGCTATGTTTAATACACTTTAGACAATCTACAAACCAATTCATGACAGTCTTCATTCATACCTACTTCCAACGTATGACTGACTGTGGACCGTTTGAATAATTCGATTATTCTTAATAAACTCAATTATTCTTGAAGTCAAAACATGCATAGTGAAACACACAAAAATAATACTAATCCTATATGGTCCCAAATCTTTGAGTATAAATAAAACACCTTTATTTAATCACCATATTGATTACTCATTATCCATTGTTTAACGTTTCAGATAATCAACTCTATAACTCGAATTATAACCACAATTGTCCCATGCTCCAAGCATGCACACTTTGGTTTCCTATGGTCTATACTTTGTGAAATAGATCAAATGAAAAACATTTCAAATGAAACTCATTTCACAATCCCCAATCCTTATAATTAGTGTAAGAATACCAAATTCTTGCCACCTTTTAGAATATGTCAAATTCTAATATTTTATGCAATGATCCTCATGTGAAGTCACGGCAAAAAATCACAAAGACTCGGCCAACGAAATCACAAGGTACTCTATCAAAAATTGTTACAGAACAATTCTATAGATGTGATGTCTCTCACTCAAAGTACATTCCTTTGAACATCCTTTTGCATAAAATTTTCTAATCTAGACATAAATTCTTAATTTTCAACTCCCAATTATGGAAACATTTCCATATTTACCATATGAGAACTCATTCTTAATAGAATCTTATCTATTCATAATAATGTCGATATGGTCAATTCAATACCATACTTCCAATTACTCACAAGCAACCAATCCTCAGCGAACTTTGGATCGTCCTTTGATAGTTGTTTAATTATCTTAGTCAATACCAATTCTTGTCCGTTTTCCTTCTTAATGCGCTAGACATTTGGAAAATTTTTGAACGGTCAAATATTATAGCATATGCAATTATTCCTATACCCGAAGTGTATGGGACATGATGCATAATGTCTTACATAAAGATATGATACTTTATCAATCTTTTGCCATAATATTTGTGACAACCCGATATTTCAAGACGATATGTTGGGACGCAAGTCAAATTTAGGTCAAAATTTAACTTTCCTAAAATCTTATTTGGGTTAAATAAAGTTGTAGTGGTCGAAACAAGGATTCCGAAGATATAAAGAATGCCGAAATCCGAATCATAACGAAGAAGTTATGACCTGTCGAAGTTTTACGGCAAAACCGGCACGACACCGGGAAGCGTAAATAGTGAATTTACGATAGAGCGAGATTTAGCCTTATCAATCTAAACAAAAGTTGTAGAATATGTTAAGATAAGAGCGTCAATAAAAAGAACGCCCAAATCTGACTTCGTATGAGGAAGTTATGATTTTTCTAAGATTCGGCTTAGCAGTGCACGACCCGAAACTCGAATTTTAGTTCGAGCGGTTTTTGGCTTACGCGACCTAAATGAGAGTTTAAGGTCTCATTAATAGGAACTCAACGGTAAAAATATGGACGAAAACGGAGTTCGTATGAAGGAGTTACGAATTCTTCGCGGTCATTTAACAGTCTAAACACCTCCTACTATTAAATTTGAGATCGGTCAAGATTTAGCCAACGGAGTCTAAACGAAAGTTGTAGATCTTGATTTTACCTACGCGTGGATATAAAGAACGTCAAAAACGGAGCTCGTATGCGAGAGTTATGATTTTTCTAAGTTCGAAGGCTAACACGCGATAGGGGTGACGTGGCACCACCCAGAAGTTGACACGTGGCACCACCAGAAAGCCGCCACATGGACCAACTCGGCGAGTAGGTGTCCCCTACTCGGCGAGTATGGACCAACTCGGCGAGTAGGTGTCCCCTACTCGGCGAGTCCATCAGATATTTTCACTATAAAAAGGATGCGAGGGTGCCGGCCAAAATTGCTAATTTCCTTCCTTTCTCGCGCCGAAGCTCTGCGTTTCAACCCTCGAAATCATCCCAAAGGCCCGGTTTTCATATCCAAGGTGGGAAGAAAGTTTTACACTCCCGAGACTCCCGAGATTTCCCGAGAATCTCGAGAGATCCGCTTTCTCGAGTAGAAGTTCTGCTCGGTTTTCGTCACGCTTTCTTCAATCAATCAAGTGAGTTCATACCCCTATAATCCACACTTTTAAATGTTTTATAAATATTTTTATATGCTTTTAAGGGGGGGGGGGAATACAAGTAAAACACACGATGATTATCGTATGTTATATAAAGTTTCGTTTTACACTTTTTATCAACGGAATCGCATGTGATTTATATTTATTATAAAGAAACTTTCGTATGCAAAATGTATCACGATAACATCATATCTTTTGAAATGAAAAGTGTTGTTATTTATATATAAATCAAACACTCTGCTTATACTGTATGTATATGTGTCCACCTATCATACTACAAACATACGATTATTTTGGCACGAAAAACATCAATATTTTGGGATACTTCTTGTTAATAAATCAATCTTATGTGATTTATAATTAGTATACAAATGGATTTACTACAAGTTTAACAGTTTCACTAAACATATTACTTCAAATGACTTTCTTAAACGTTTTTACATGATTAAAGCTCGTTATCAAACTGTCTTACATACTGTAAGCTGCCTTTCAAAATCAGTTACAAAGGTGTTTTCAAACAATGGTTTTACGTGTACTTAAACTGTCTTATCAAACAAAATACTTTCAATCATTTTATAAACTGACATCAAGTCACAAATTCTTTATTAGACTTTTCAACGGTTTTACAAAACTTCTTTATGCTTTTATATTATAAATTGCATGCCTCTATATGTATAGTTATATAAGAAATGTTTAAAAGACTTAGAAAGGCTATCCACCCTGTTTCCTTTTCCTCGATTTGGATGTGGTCTGGTGGGATATCGGGTACTCCTCCGAAGGTCGTTTAAATATTAGTTATATATCATGTATACATATATGGTCATAAATGTTCCACCAGTTAATTTAGTTTCGATACTCCTGGGTAGCAAAGGTGTATAAACCTACTTGGACACTCATCAATTACATTTTAGTAAACTATTATAGGAATAGTTTAAAGTAAACAAAACATTATCACTACTACAAGAAATTACACCGGAGTCAGTTCATTCATGAGTCTAGACTACATGTTATATGAAGGAATACTCTTACATGAATACTTATACATGAATACTTTTACATAGACATTATATGGCAAATTACTACTACATGTTATATGAAGGAATACTCTTACATGAATACTTATACATGAATACTTTTACATAGACATTATATGGCAAATTACTATTACATGTTATATGTCTAGATACAGTTATATCGTTCGCCTTTCTATCTTTACCTTGTGATTCAATCACATCATCGACGAGATAGACTGGGACTTTATCTCCTAGTACCACATCATACTTTGAGGGACTAACCATTCCGACAACCACTGTTAGCTACAGAGGTAAATGAACAATCTACGGATGTTCTAGGTTGATACCATCGTGGGTATACATAAGGGACTAACTATTCCTAAACCCGGCTGCTAGCAACAGAGGTAAATGAATAATCTACGGATGTTTTAAGTTGATACCATTTCAGGTATACTTATGGGACTACTAATAAGAGTTAAACAAGGAAAAACCATCACATTTTCAAGAGATGCGTACTTTCAAAACAGTCAGGTCTAGGTAAAAGACTACTTTCAAAACATTCGAGTCTTGGTAGAAGACTACTTTTATACTAGTAGGAAATATGGGATTTTCTAGAGCTTTTCATACTTATACTAAATGTTTCATCATTCATTTACCAGTCTTTCATATCAACTAATCAAAGCAATGACATTAAATACTTATGAACTCACCAGCTTAAATGCTGATCTACTCTTTCAAAATAACTTGTATTCTTAGGTTACAAATAGACAGGTGTCGATGCAAGGTTTAGAGAAGAAGGAGCAGTCAAGACTCGTCTTTTATTTTGATCAGTTATCATGCTGTCTTGTACTATGAAAGAAAACACTTGTAACTAAAATTATACTATTAATACAATGGATGATGTTGTTGCTTGTTTACTACTTTACATTTGTTGTGATGCTTACATGACGTCCTCCGCCCCAGAACGTTTCCGCCGTTCGTGGTTTTGGGGTGCGACAGATTGGTATCAGAGCATTGTTTATAGTGAATTGAGTATATCAACCCATAAAAGATATACTAACTATAAATACAATGGGATTAAAAATACTCTGATTTAGAGTTTATACTTTAAATAATAAAATATTTAAGTAAGTATACGTGCCTGCATTCATACTAAAATCAGTGTCACTAGGACAGTACAAAAGAATTACGATTGTTGGGCAACACAAGTGGGCTTAGAGACATATGGTCAAAACTGGGAAGATATAGCCTGATCGCCTAAGTTTAAGTGTGTAGTCGCAACAATGCTAAAATCTTACCAACCCTACCACAATGAGAACAATAGAACATAACATTAAAATTAAAATACTATAGGAGTATTTGGTGTTACTATAAGTACTTTATACTTGAGAATTAAAATGGGATCCTCATTACTAAGTTGATAGTTGCTAAGTGGATACACTAAGGCTACATGTAATTAGGATATTATAGACTTAGAATCAGTGATAATTTTGCCTTACCCCTATTCTGTGTGAATTTGGAAATAAGGTCACTTATTCGAAGGTCTATCCTGTTTAGATTACACATAGCTGGTATGCACTTCACAAATAGCGATGTAACTAATAAGGGTTTTTCTAAATAATTATCTAGATAGTTCGTCTAATAATTATCCACTTACCCTAAATTCTCGCATAGAAATCATAGTTGGACTCCATCCCCTCGGCAATCAATATCTTCTGAACGAAGTCATAGCTGGTTGGTTTGGAGAAGAACCATAGAATGATCATCCTATCCCTTTGGATGATCACCATGATAAAACCCTTTCGGCCGATGTTAATTCCGAACCAGAGGTTGAGAACCTACCCCGAGCAACTCCCTTTCAAATTCCTAACCCTCGTCTTGCTTTTCAAGACCCGACGCCTGAGTCGGTGGAATGCTTGGAAACATGGAGCCAAGAACAAGATCAGCCCATGCCATTTATTGGCGATCGAAACTTTTACGACCTGAGCAATGGGGGCTCAGCAGGTAGAATCTTGCCAATTATGGTCCGTAGAGTGGCCCAAAACGAGATTCAAGGCAGGACAGCCCAACATCAGATTGCCGAAGTTGTCACCGATGCGAGAATGCATACCCTCCACACCACTCATCTAGAAGATGCTCACAAGAGATCAGAAAGAAACCATGAGAAACTGCTGCAAACACTAGCTGAAAACCCGAGCCAAAGTCATAGAGATCCAAGTACGCCAGAGGGTGTACAAGAGACGCCTACTTGACATGGAACGTCAATTGGTTGAACTAAGAGTTCACCAGAGGAATGACCGTCGCCAGTAGTAGACGCTTTACTTTATTTCCCTTATAAAAGAGAAATCGTATTTTTCTGACTATGCTTGATGTGGCATTTTCTATGAAATTATCTTGTACCGTAAGTACTTTAGTTAGGTCTTTATGCTGTCAGGAACTATCTCCTGTGGATATGATGTAAGACCTTTACAAGGTCATTTTCCTGAACCTTTACGCTGTAAATATCCAAGATATTGACAGCCGGCTAACTTTTGTGTCATTTCCTTCATTCAAGTACTCATATCATACTCTCATTGGAGTCTATCTGAAACCTACTTTAGTTAAGTCGTTGGACCATAGCAAGTTATACGGAGACATTTCCAAGTCTCTTTCAGTGGTTGGATTTTTGTTATTCACCAATCCACGATACCTCAACTGGTACAACAAACGTCTTGAGAACATTCTACGCACTTACCTCTATTCATTATTAGGACTGCATCATAGGGATGTAGGTCAAACCTTCACGAACATACTTTCATTCTGTACTAGGACTGCATCATAGAGATGTAGGTCAAACTCTCGAGAACATCGTTGTACTCTTTACATGAACAATCTAAGTACATCAGGGTCAACCCTTTATACACACACTTCCATCCAGCACTAGGACTGCATCATAGGGATGTAGGTCAATCCTTCAAGAACATACTTCTATTATTTACATGAACGATCGAAGTACGTCTAGGTTCAACCATACTCGCTCATAAATTCATTTTTCTTTTCATATAACAGAATCATGTCGCCGAAGAAAAACGATCAACCCATCTACCAAACACCAACTCTTCAGATGGATGCAGCTACCTTTCAAGTTGCAGTCTGGGCTGCCGTGTCAGCTGTTCTGACCCTCCTTAACGCTAACAACGCGAATGTTAGCGGGATCGTTAACAATAATTCCAATCCAAGTAACAGTCAAGTACCTCAACGAGAAACAAACTACCACGACACCCCGAATCCCAAGCCCAAGAATAACAAACGAAAGTTATGGGCTAAGACTAAAGACAAATCACCCCAAGGGACGAGCAAAAGACAACAACATGTGGCAACCTTCGCAGCCACGACTTCTGTACCTCATACTACCATCCCTAACCCGGCCAGACAGTATGCTGGCAATCTCCCAAAGTGTAACAAATGCAAATATCACCATCATGGATTTTGTCGGAAAATGCAGTGCTTAAACTGCAATAAAAAGGGACACACCGTCTGTTACTGCAAGAGTCGGATCCAACACATTACTTCAACCACCAATGTCGAAATCTCTCGAATATGCCATCTATGTGGCGTAATGGGACACTTCAAGAGGCACTGTCCAACAGAGGAGAATGATGGTGAATCCGGAAGAGTTTGACCTCATAATACAAAGAGACAACGAAGGACCCTACCATAGTATAGGTTCACTTCCAACCGTCAGTAATATGTATGTTTTTATAAACCATCTAGAACTAGTGCAACTACAGTCTTACCTTTTGCGAGATCCTGTCTGTATAGAAATTCTCGTCCTGCGTATACTTGTCTTTTGTAGTATATCATATTCGCAGCAATAGTCTTGTGGTAAATCTAAAGTACCGAAACTATGTTGATGGTTGCACGGTTGTTTTGTCTGTAAACATCTTTTGTTCAAATCTAATGTCTTTAAGTTTCCTTATGATTACGACATTATCATACTACTTGATTCAATTCTATCCTCACAAAAACAGTTTCATACGTACATCTATTCCTCCAAAATCGTCTTTCTAGCAAAACCGTTATTCCGGAACAACAAAGTACTCGTTCATAGAGCACCTCATGTTTCTCATCCTCTCCAAAGAGAAATTTAGAAAACCGCCCGAAGTACCACTCGTTCAATACGTCAAGTTCAATCCAAAGACCCATACGGTTGATCTATTGTTGAAGAATGTATACATAGGGGTAGTATATATTCAAGGTTCTACAGGTTTAGAATTGATGATTCCACTCTAACTTCTTTTCCTCGTTGGGATGTGAGCTTAAAGAAGAATGATTTATTCGACTACCTTTTCAATCTTAATTATATACGACTTGTATACGCGAAACTGAAATTGATGAACCAGGTAGGAGTTCTAAGATGAACTTCAAGATGGAGACTACTTAAGACTACGAGTGATCATACTGCCATGCGAATAAACTTAGAAGCCAACACGTGCCCTTTTTGTCGATTGGGACAAGAAAGTCAGATAGAACAAAAGTACCTACCCTTTTTCCTTAAGTCATGAGTAATCATACTTTATTTTAGATCTTCACGTCATCTAATCAACCACAAGGTTCTGACTTCATAATCAGTATGAATTGGTTTTGCTCTTATACAAGAGGAAAGGTCACTGTCTATACCTCGAGACAGCTTAAGACGCAGGAAGTTAACTATACAGCACATAATCTTGAGTCAGGGACAGCGATAATTGTATGGAAGATCTGGAGGCACTGCTTGTAGGATACAAGATGTACTATCCTCACAGTCCACAAAAACATTCAACATACGTTCGACCAAGAGGAGTTATCACACCGGTGAGGCCAACAAAAGAAACAAAGTCGTTCCCCAATAGTGAAAGGTTCGCTGGAAGGCCATGCGAGGATCTAAATTCACTTAGGAATACAAAAGATCAAATAAAACTTCTATCTGTAGCGTAGTATCAATTCTGCTTAAACTCTAATTTCGGGACGAAATTCCCTCTAACGGGGGGATGAAGTGACAACCCGATATTTCAAGACGATATGTTGGGACGCAAGTCAAATTTAGGTCAAAATTTAACTTTCCTAAAATCTTATTTGGGTTAAATAAAGTTGTAGTGGTCGAAACAAGGATTCTGAAGATATAAAGAATGCCAAAATCCGAGTCATAACGAAGAAGTTATGACCTGTCGAAGTTTTACGGCAAAACCGGCACGGCACCAGGAAGCGTAAATAGTGAATTTACGATAGAGCGAGATTTAGCCTTATCAATCTAAACAAAAGTTGTAGAATATGTTAAGATAAGAGCGTCAATAAAAAGAACGCCCAAATCTGACTTCGTATGAGGAAGTTATGATTTTTCTAAGATTCGGCTTAGCAGTGCACGACCCGAAACTCGAATTTTAGTTCGAGCGGTTTTTGGCTTACGCGACCTAAATGAGAGTTTAAGGTCTCATTAATAGGAACTCAACGGTAAAAATATGGACGAAAACAGAGTTCGTATGAAGGAGTTACGAATTCTTCGCGGTCATTTAACAGTCTAAACACCTCCTACTGTTAAATTTGAGATCGGTCAAGATTTAGCCGACGGAGTCTAAACGAAAGTTGTAGATCTTGATTTTACCTACGCGTGGATATAAAGAACGTCAAAAACGGAGCTCGTATGCGAGAGTTATGATTTTTCTAAGTTCGAAGGCTAACACGCGATAGGGGTGACGTGGCACCACCCAGAAGTTGACACGTGGCACCACCAGAAAGCCGCCACATGGACCAACTCGGCGAGTAGGTGTCCCCTACTCGGCGAGTATGGACCAACTCGGCGAGTAGGTGTCCCCTACTCGGCGAGTCCATCAGATATTTTCACTATAAAAAGGATGCGAGGGTGCCGGCCAAAATTGCTAATTTCCTTCCTTTCTCGCGCCGAAGCTCTGCGTTTCAACCCTCGAAATCATCCCAAAGGCCCGGTTTTCATATCCAAGGTGGGAAGAAAGTTTTACACTCCCGAGACTCCCGAGATTTCCCGATAATCTCGAGAGATCCGCTTTCTCGAGTAGAAGTTCTGCTCGGTTTTCGTCACGCTTTCTTCAATCAATCAAGTGAGTTCATACCCCTATAATCCACACTTTTAAATGTTTTATAAATATTTTTATATGCTTTTAAGGGGGGGGGGGAATACAAGTAAAACACACGATGATTATCGTATGTTATATAAAGTTTCGTTTTACACTTTTTATCAACGGAATCGCATGTGATTTATATTTATTATAAAGAAACTTTCGTATGCAAAATGTATCACGATAACATCATATCTTTTGAAATGAAAAGTGTTGTTATTTATATATAAATCAGACACTCTGCTTATACTGTATGTATATGTGTCCACCTATCATACTACAAACATACGATTATTTTGGCACGAAAAACGTCAATATTTTGGGATACTTCTTGTTAATAAATCAATCTTATGTGATTTATAATTAGTATACAAATGGATTTACTACAAGTTTAACAGTTTCACTAAACATATTACTTCAAATGACTTTCTTAAACGTTTTTACATGATTAAAGCTCGTTATCAAACTGTCTTACATACTGTAAGCTGCCTTTCAAAATCGGTTACAAAGGTGTTTTCAAACAATGGTTTTACGTGTACTTAAACTGTCTTATCAAACAAAATACTTTCAATCATTTTATAAACTGACATCAAGTCACAAATTCTTTATTAGACTTTTCAACGGTTTTACAAAAGTTCTTTATGCTTTTATATTATAAATTGCATGCCTCTATATGTATAGTTATATAAGAAATGTTTAAAAGACTTAGAAAGGCTATCCACCCTGTTTCCTTTTCCTCGATTTGGATGTGGTCTGGTGGGATATCGGGTACTCCTCCGAAGGTCGTTTAAATATTAGTTATATATCATGTATACATATATGGTCATAAATGTTCCACCAGTTAATTTAGTTTCGATACTCTTGGGTAGCAAAGGTGTATAAACCTACTTGGACACTCATCAATTACATTTTAGTAAACTATTATAGGAATAGTTTAAAGTAAACAAAACATTATCACTACTACAAGAAATTACACCGGAGTCAGTTCATTCATGAGTCTAGACTACATGTTATATGAAGGAATACTCTTACATGAATACTTATACATGAATACTTTTACATAGACATTATATGGCAAATTACTACTACATGTTATATGAAGGAATACTCTTACATGAATACTTATACATGAATACTTTTACATAGACATTATATGGCAAATTACTATTACATGTTATATGTCTAGATACAGTTATATCGTTCGCCTTTCTATCTTTACCTTGTGATTCAATCACATCATCGACGAGATAGACTGGGACTTTATCTCCTAGTACCACATCATACTTTGAGGGACTAACCATTCCGACAACCACTGTTAGCTACAGAGGTAAATGAACAATCTACGGATGTTCTAGGTTGATACCATCGTGGGTATACATAAGGGACTAACTATTCCTAAACCCGGCTGCTAGCAACAGAGGTAAATGAATAATCTACGGATGTTTTAAGTTGATACCATTTCAGGTATACTTATGGGACTACTAATAAGAGTTAAACAAGGAAAAACCATCACATTTTCAAGAGATGCGTACTTTCAAAACAGTCAGGTCTAGGTAAAAGACTACTTTCAAAACATTCGAGTCTTGGTAGAAGACTACTTTTATACTAGTAGGAAATATGGGATTTTCTAGAGCTTTTCATACTTATACTAAATGTTTCATCATTCATTTACCAGTCTTTCATATCAACTAATCAAAGCAATGACATTAAATACTTATGAACTCACCAGCTTAAATGCTGATCTACTCTTTCAAAATAACTTGTATTCTCAGGGTACAAATAGACAGGTGTCGATGCAAGGTTTAGAGAAGAAGGAGCAGTCAAGACTCGTCTTTTATTTTGATCAGTTATCATGCTGTCTTGTACTATGAAAGAAAACACTTGTAACTAAAATTATACTATTAATACAATGGATGATGTTGTTGCTTGTTTACTACTTTACATTTGTTGTGATGCTTACATGACGTCCTCCGCCCCAGAACGTTTCCGCCGTTCGTGGTTTTGAGGTGCGACAATATTTTATGTGTCATGTTCTCACTATTCGAACTATGAAGAGGAATACCTTAATCATAATCGAATTTGAGAACACACTATGTATCCTTGACTAAATTTATTAACGTTCCACAATCTAAGCCTTTAGATTTGAAATGAAGCATAGGATAAGAACTTTTCAACCCTTACGACTTTACAAAGTATAACTCTTGTTTTCTATAATTAATATTGCTAACTTGCAATACTTACTATAATAATCATGCTCCCACTTACATGATGATTATTTCATTACCAGCATAACACTTATGATCCCACTAGCTTCGACATGTATTCAGAAATCAGCTGAACTTCTAGATAACAATTTATTAAGTTAATATTTCTAATACTAGATGCTTTGATAAGACTTTATCTAAGCTTCTCAACCTCATACACTTTTCCTTGGACAGCTCATATGTATATTTCTAAATGATTCTAGGACTCATATCAACAAGTCTAAAATGTTCAGAACCATTTGCCATTTCCCATAATTCGAGCTATGAAGAGGTATGCTGTAATCATAGTTGAATTTGAGAAACCTAAATCACATAATGCTATCTTCAAACTCTCTCTTAGTGAAAGCGTTTCCTCACAACCATTCTCATGAATGAAAGAAACCTTATGACACTTAGATTTTGTGGTGTATGCATTCCCATCCATGTGAATTCGTCATAACCATAATCACAAGATAATGTTAGTGACAAATCCAAACTCTTATGGATAGAACTTCTTCTTCTTAATTTCTTGCCATCAAGGGTCCCACCATTACTTCCAAGTTATTGAGCAGGCCACCCCTTCATTTCAATGTACTTTCCATTTAACAAGGTGTCTTGCCCCTATACAATCCATTGAGAACTCCTAGAACTCACATGCATAATTAACTCAATTGGAATGGCATAGAAACAAAATTAGTGTCAACACGATAGGTTGTAAACCTCAAGTCGTGTGCTAGTGATGATTGATAAAGTTTATTCTTGATTTGTTCTTGAAACCTTTCAATACCATTAAGACTCCCACTGACTCCTTGACATATAAGATTCTCTTGTGAAGAAACATTTCTTGACAAACAAATATTCAAGAGTTAGTGTAGCTGTTATCTAGACAAACACTTCACATAATTGGTCCTAGTTGGTCTTCGTCTTATCCAAGACAGCACAACTTACCAATTTCAAATGTGCAAGAATAAGAAAATCCTTTTTCCAAATTCCACATTTGATGAATGTTATAAACCTTCTTAAGAATTGTCACTCAATTCACAATCTTGGAGTATAACTCTAAGACTTGATGTTGGAAGGAAGTATGATTGACTTCTTGATTTAACTATTTCCATAATTCTCGATTCCTCTTTTTAGACATACAAATTGTACTAAGATTCACTTAGAGGATCAATTGAGACATTGTTCTTAATCATTAAGAACCATCATAAAACATAATAAAAGGTAATCTCCCTTCTTCTTAGAACAGAGAAACTTTTATCTTTCTGCCTACTTGATTCTTCTTATTCATTCTGCTAATGATTGAAACTCTTTTAATCAACTCAGAATTATACTTAATCTTATAAGTACAACCATATTCACTAAACTTTAGTAAATCATGATGAATATCTTTGTTACTCTTGTGGTAGACTTGATCAACGTACGACCTAGTGTATTCAATCTCTTAAATTGACACTTTGTCAAAGTCTAGTCTAACTTTCCCAAATGTGAAAGTTTTTCATTCATCATAAAATACTTGTTGCATGATTCCAAGTTCCTATCCACTTGAAATTTGGGCGATGAGAAACTCTCCCTATTTGGAAAATTCTTGACACTTCCACAAATAACCTAATTAAGAATCAAACCCATTTTTTGCTAATAGTAGAAGTACACAACCATTATTTTTTTTTCATATATGCCATTGTAAGGATAAACAAATAAGATAAAACAAAATTTATTTTATTCATTAAAGCAGCGGAAAACATGTCCTTACAATGCAAAATTCAATTGAAAAACTATGTAATCAAATACTCCTAACAATTCTATCATAACTTCCTAAGCTCAAAATCTGATCTTCGAATCCATGCAATCGTAATCCATTTCTTTGTGATCAGACTCATCTTGTTCTTCCATCAAACTTCCTCTCTTTTCTCTAATTCTGCAAAACATGCAAATGTAATCTTATCACATTATGTATAAAGAATAAGAATTTAAATGGAGTTTGATGGTGGATTTTATACCTGAAGTAGAGCCATACTTCTTGACTCTCCCATCTCTTAGACTCTTCAGGTCCTATGGGTAGCTTCATATCCATTTCCCCTTCTTTTGGCAGTAGAAACATGTGGCTTCTCCTAGAACGTCCACAGAAGCATGGTTGGTTGATTTACTAGACAAATATGCTCCATTACTTCGCCAAATCATTTCTGATTCAGCAGCAATAAGCATGCAAGTTAAGTCAATGAGGGTCGTGTCAATGTCCATCATATAATACTCTCTTATGAACTTATCATATGATTTAGGGAGTGACTGAAGAACCCAGTCCACAGCCACCTTATTGGGGAAAGACGCACCCAACATAATCAACCTATCGATGTGTGATTTCATCCCTAGGACGTGACCACACACAGGTTTACCATCTTCATGTTGCATTGCCAATAGGGTCTCGGTGATCTTGAACCTTTCAAATCTTCGATCTTGTGGGTCGGGGAGAACAACGGGAGGAGGAGGAGGGAGTGAGATCAAGCTAGTCCACATTGATCCTTCACTTTGGAACAATCTATTACTTTCAATAGGAACACCTTTTCCTTGGGATCCGGGAAGACCACGGTTAGAGTCAGACATCTACAAAATGGGAGAAATTTCAAGTTAGTTGATTTAATTGTTAATGAAACACCCAAATGAGACATTAAGGATAGGATCCAACAACATTATTTACACATTAGAAGAGGGATGCCGTAATCCAACATGCAAATAATTCGGAGGTAAGTGAATGGCGATTCACTAATTCTTCATCATGAAAAACATAAAGGCTTAAGTTTTAAATGTATTAAGAATTCCTAGATTTCCTTTGAGATTCATTGAACTTTTCAATGGCATGTTTAAATCTCGATATGCCCCTCTTGTTTGTGACTGGGATGCCGAGGATCACAAAGTGGGTGTGAATAACCATGCAAATCTACATAGTGCCCTCACTGTTACAATCACCTATTCGATGTGCCGGTAAACCACACACGCTCCATCGAACTATGACAAAAATTGAGTCACCCTTTGCCACCTTTGCTTAGAAACAATTAGTGTGTCGGTTAACCATACACGCTCCACTAACTTCTTAGCAAGGGTGCAAAGTGTAATTTCATGGGATTGCATCAATTTCACTTTTTCCTAAAGTAACTAGGATTGGAAATTTTTAAAAGCGTTTAGTTACTTTACATAGATTCATTATACTTATTAATGAAGAGAGTATTGCCCTATCCTACCCGTTCGGCTAATGACCCTCCACCAATCAAGGAAGCGGTGGGTAAGAGTGGATACCCATTAAACGACCATTTTATAGGCCATAACCTTATACCCCCCTTTTAGATCGGCTTCGTGAATGAGGCCTACTAACGGTAAGACTAGCATTTTAGTTATACATATATAATATTAACCTTTTAATGTTATACATAGTATAAGGGTGTATTTTACACCTTTTAAAATACTAGGTGGTTTGAATTACACTTTTAATTAACCAATATTATTATGGATTTATTAACTCTCCTTTAATTATACACTTAATTAATTTAATAAAACCATAAGGGTTTAATTTGAATTTTTCAAAATTAGGGTTTTAGAATTTAAACTTTCAAAATTAAACTTTTAATCAACAATTTAAATTCCAAAACTTGAGGGCATGTTTTGAAACTTTTCAAAACAATTAGGTTTTAATCTCAATTAAAATTTTCGAATTTAAGACATTTAAATTAAAATTTTAAATATTAAAACTCTTGATTTAATAATTATATTGAATTAAACTATTAATTTAAATTATCAAATCATAAGGGATTATCTAAATCATAAGGATAATTAGCATTTAAATATTTAACTTATCCTAATCCCTTAAACTTTTATATAGATTTCGAAAATAAGGATAAGATAATGCAAAATCTTTAATTACCATATATAACAATTAAAGGATAATTACAAGATATGGGATAATCCAAATCCCTAAACTTTAGGATCTTATCTTGGGAAGGAGGCTAATTTCGAAAATCAAGGGTTTTTGAAAAACCCTAGATTTCGAAATCTTAAGGCTTAAGGAAGGGATTTGAAAACCCTTTCAAAATTTCGCAAATTAGGGTATGGAAACCCTAATCTTGAAATTTATACCCTCCTAGGCTTTATTGGCTATAAACCCTAGTATGTCAAGTTCATACAATTCTATAATACTAATTGAAAACAAGTTAACCAAAGCTCTGATACCACTGATGGTTTTTGTACAAACAATCCTATGTGTGCATGCAACCCTAGAATTGGATCTATGTTTTCACTATTAGATACACAACATTATGAACACATAATAAAACCCTAGTATGGCTTAATATTTTTCCAAATTCACCAAGAAGGTTAGATTACATACCTCTTGTTTTTATATCGCAATAACAACTTAAATCTTCAAACCCTAAGTCTTGAAAGCAAGCACCACAAGTGTAGTGCCTCTAATGACTCACAAACACCACAAGCAATTAGAGAAGATATAGAGAGAGAAGAGGAAGGTAGAAATCGGCCCTATGATCTCTTAGAATCAAGTCCACAAATTCATGTGGCCTAGGGGTCTTTATATAGAAGGGTTTCAGTCCTTATCCGTGTCTAGTTGCTTGCCCACCAAGTAACAATAAGAAAAGCCTTGAAAGCCCTTATCTTTGGACGATTTCAAGGATCCATATCCTCTTGATTTCGTCCAACCCATATCTAGGATAATCCTTACCCTACTTTGTAACTATCACATTATTACAATTCAGCCCCTCTAGTTTAATTAATTACATTTGATCACAAAATTAATTCCTAACTAATTATTGACCAATATTAATTAAACAAAAATGATTTCTCCTTTAATATATTATTCGTATAACATATTATAAAATCATAATAACCTGTTTCTCTATTATTTCTCCAGTCAAGTTGCTTTGGTGAAGGCAACCCAAAAGGACCATGCACAATCGGGTCAAGTACTTGACAAATATGGTTACGGGCTTAGACACTAATCCAACACATCTCTCATGTCATCTTTCATGCACCTATCTTTACACATTATAATTATAAGTATAAAATAAGCATACAGTTTAAATCGAATAAAACATGTATATTTTGGTCATACAACATAAGAACACAGATAATATGCACACATAGCACGTAATTTATATTAAATATTTTGTATCTATTTGTAAAATGAAAGTAACTATGCACTCACTTGTTAAAGTGATGACTCGAAATTCAGTCAGAGCATCGCTTCTAATAACCGTCTTTCTCTTTGACGAAACCTAGCATTATTATTGCTAAGTTTTAGTCTAATATTTATTGCGACTAATTAACTCAAGGAGTATGAGAGATATTGTATTATAAGTGTTAAACAATACTTTTCAACTACTATGTATAGACTGGGGCCAGACCTGAAACACCGAAGAGCAGGACCATTTTGGCAATTAAGATGTTCTGAAATCCAACAACCCTATACGGCCCTTCAAACCAGATTCCCTATACAACGAGCAGTTAAAAGGTATTATAATAACACTTTTTTTATTTTATAATGCTTACATATATTTTTTATAGGTTCATAATAACAATAATGAACTTAAACATAAGCTACATTTATAGTAGGGTAAACATAACTCACTTACAAGGTGGTTTGGCTAGGAACCGAGATCTTCATGGGGCAGAACTTCTAAGCCGAAAGCTCTTCTTCTTGGAGCCTTCTGGCACACCAGGAATCACCTATAACACTTAGGAAGTGCTAGGGAAGGGGAAGGATAGTTTTGGAGTAATGAGAGAGAAAGAATGGGAAAAGTGTGAAGAAGAATGAGGAATCTCGCATCTTATTTATAAGGGAAGCATCAGACTATACTGGGTGTAATCCTCAGCGTAGGCTACATGGACTCAGTATGTTGTGCGTACGAGGGCACAGGTGTTAGCTCCGCATGCGAGGCCGTGGGGAGAAAGCAAGGGCCGATATTAAGCCACGTGTCCCCCTTCGCATCAGCTTATCCCCAACTTCTATATTCCGTAACTTTCTCATACAAGCTCTAGTTTTGATGTTGTATATATCTGCGCGTAGGTGGCAACATAATCTATAAATTTCGTTTAGACTACATTGGTTAATTTTGACTTTATTTTTAAAGTTATATTTTAACATACTTAGGCAATTAAAAATTCATAACTTTGTCATCCAACGTGCGTTTTCATCTTTCTTTATATCGTTGATCTCCTATTTACGAGATCTTCGATTCTTGTTTCGATGTTGTCGGATAAAAATTGATCGATCTAAAATTTGAATTATGGGTTGTGCACTGCTATGCTAAATCTTAGAAAAATCATAACTTCCTCATACGAAGTCATATTTGGACGCTCTTTCTATACACGCTCTGATTTTAACGTATACTACGACTTCATTTAGATCACTAAGGCTAAAAAGTAATTTATCAAAAATTTACTTTTTTACGTTATGCGGTGTCGTGCCGGTTTAGTCGTAAAACTTCAATGGGTCATAACTTTTTCTTTATAACTCGGATTTCAGCGTTCTTTATAGGTACGGAACCCTTGTGACATATACTATAACTTGGTCAAGATTATTTATGCTAAATAATCTACTACCAAAAAACTTATTTTTGATGCTTATTATTTCTAAATTGACTAGACCGAATATGAGGGCGTTACACATAGCTTCTTTCGAATTGGCCATAGGAGTATAGAAGTTGGGCTTTACCTTTTACCCACCGGACTCTCCAATGTGTGCTTTCCCTTTCCACTTGGGTTAAGAAAGAGACTTTTCTTCCTACACTTGCCTTTTTGAATTGCCATGACTGGGGAAGTTACAACACTATCAGAAAGAGACTTCTTCTTTCCTACTTCAATTGTCTGCAACATATTGTGAAGCTCAAAAAATATGGTATCAATATTGTTCAAATGATAAGTCAAGATGAATTGATAATAACTACTAGGAAAGGAGTTGAGCATCATGTCGGTGGCAAGCTATTTTCAAAGTTTAAAATTGAGCTTCTCTAGTATTTCCACGTGTCTTTGCATCTTCTGCAAATGAGCACACACAAATTCCCTATCTTTGAATTTGCATGCCACAAGGGCCTTGACGACTTCATAATGCTTTTTTTCTTGCTTTCTTTAGAAACATATTGGAAAGAGCCAAGTACATGTCATATTGCTCGTAGTGATTATTGGTCTTCTGGATTTTAGGTAACATGCTTGCAATCATAATGCAATCGGCCTTTGTTGCGTCATCAATGAGCTGGTTATATTCATCAAATTCCTTAGGAGTAGGAGATTCTCTATCAATTTCTAGGATTGGATTCTCAAGAACATATTATTTGTTCTCATATCTCAACAACATCTTCAAATTGCGCAACCGGTCCATGTAGTTGGTACCGGTGAGTTTGTCTTTTGAGAGCTTAGACAAAAGAGTGAAGTTGTGAGTAATTAGAGAAGGAGGTGGAAGATCACCATTTCCATACATCTAAAATAGGAGATAAGATTTTAGTTAGTTGATTCATTTCCTTAATATTTTAACCTAAAGTAATATTCAAGGCTACAATCCATAAATACAACTAGAAATTATGAAGAGGGATGCCGTAATCGAATTAAAAATTTAATTTAGGTAGGTAAAGCTTTTTACCAATTTAATTCTAATATAAAATTCCTAGATCATTTAAGATTCATTGAACTATACAATGTCATGCTTAATCCTTGATTATGCTCCTAATTTGTGACTGGAATGTTGATGATCACATATAAGATGTGAATAACTATGCAAACCCGCATGACATGCTCAAGATCACTTATGATCTTGTATTGACGTTCCAGTCAACCACACATGCTCCATAAACAACCATAATTTCAAGTATGTTCCACCATTTCATCTTTGTAGTAACACATTAGTGTGTAGGTTAATTAACCACACATGTTCCGCTAATGACTTAGAAAGAAATGGTGCGTGTTTTAATGTATTAGCATACAATTTCACATTTTTTCTAAAGTAATTAAAGTGGGATTATATTGAAGGTTCTAGTACTATATACATTATTCTTTTAATGTGATTATGTCCTATAAAATCCATTCGGATAACGACCCTCCACCATATAAAGAAGGGATAGGTGAAAATGACACTCATTTCAAGGTCATTTTATAGGCAGATTCCTTCTAACTCTCTTATAGTATGGCTTCGTGCATGAGGCGTATTAAAGATTTCATTGATTTTTATGATAGACATAGTATTATATGTTGGGTTTTTATTCAAAATTCGGTTTCACAACCGGTAAAAATGACAATAGAAGCTTTAAAAATGTTGAATAAAACTAAAACTATTTTACCCGCCAAGCATCATTTTGCAAGAAGTGGAAGAAGAGGAGTTGCAAGAAGTGTATCAAAAACCCTTCCATGTTCTCTCTTATATAATGGCCAAAAAGTGAAAGGAGGCCATAAAGTAAAAGGAGAGACAACTTTGTCCCAAGCATGGTAAAAGAAGACCATACTTGGTCTCCTCTCTTAAATTCGAGAAAAGCATGTCCAAAAGAACACAAAAGTTGTCTCATGGCTAGTTTATATACACATACATGTTATCTTTATAAAAATCAAACATTTTTATAAAGAATTCCCAACACACACACACACACACACACACACATATATATATATATATATATATATATATAGTCATATATAAATATCTTACTTTATATAAAAATATATTTTATCTAAATTGTAACTAGTTTATTAAGATATAAATATGACTTATAAATAATCATACTTTATGATATATTTCATAAGTTGTTATTTCTCCAATAAATATTAATTCCACAAATAATAAATTCCCAATTAGTAAAATATTGTTTCCATGAAATAATAATTTTCCAATTAAATACAAGTGTTGATATATTTATTATTAATCAAATTATACTAATAAATAATCAATTGACGATAACTTGCTATATGGTGTGACCATATATGATCATATATTATTAGCAACACCATTCTATAATGACTCTTGGGCATACTAGATCTTTCAATCTCCCACTTGCACAAGACTTATCATAGATTTATATAGACAGTGGTGAGTATCTAGTAACATTTCACTGCCCCCAATAGCATATGATGAAGGTTGCTGTTCATCGACATCCAATTCCCAAAATATCTAAGCTTTAATTGATGTATGAAGGTAAGTTTATCAATTAACCCTTTGTTACAGACATCCTGTTGAACATGAGCTTTGGATCACAATCAATCTCATTTGTAATCCAACTTTGGGTAACACGCGTTAGATGTCTAAGTCTAAACAGATAAGAGGAACAAATCCCATCTTGACAACATAAACATCTTACATAGTTCACACCATACCTAGATATGACTTTTATAACTGCCCGGTAAACATAAGTCGCTTGCATAATTCACACCATACCCGAATATGACTTTTATAATTTCCCAATCAAGGAAGAACATTTAGTCATATAAAATCACAACACTCCCTACACTTAAGTCCCACTATGTATCTGAATGTTAAGGATACAAAGATAGTACCTTTAATCAAGTATCACTCATAACTACGATCTATGAGATGATCTTGATGCTAGTCCATTCAGTACTAGTTCTTTGACAAGTACCTATGAAACTTGGTTACAACCACTTTCCTACTTTCATCTAGTGAGAGTCAACCAATCCATTTCATATTAGTCTTACTTTATAATTGCTTCCACAATCATGACCGACTATGAACCTTTAGAGCAATAAGATTATTCATGGATTAAACATGTTAATATAGAACACAACAAGTATTAATGTAACGATCATATCCCAGTATATCAAAACATTATTTAATATTTTTTGTTACAATGTTCCAATATCCAAATACTAAATTAAAATCAAAATCCCATTACTATAATAATAAAAGTTTTATGGCTGAAGTGTGACCACTCATACTTAGCATAAACGGAAAGACTTTATTAATGGGTTCGACTAAATTTAGTTTGTGTGAATTCTGCGAATACAATCATCTCCATATTTTACAATACTCTAAGTATAGTTAAATATTTTGGAGAATAGAATTAGTGCTCTTATGCGACATATAGTTTCTTAGCTTGATTAAGTACACTCAATTACTCACAAAATATTTATAGGTTATTCCTAACTGGAAGGATTCAACCTAGTTTTTGAATGATCTAGTTATCCAATTATATTTGATTTCAACTTCTTGAAAAATAGTGTATTATTATTTAGTAGATTGTGCTCTTTTGTTTTGCTTGGATCTCATCCCAACTAAACTTACTCTTCATTCCAAAATGAAGTCATAATCTAATTATAATTCATAATTATCTATATTTATTTAGAAATCAAAATCCTATGTAGATCCTTACATTAAGATTTCATTCTAAACTGATTATCTCATATACATTCTCCTAGCTCTTCTTAAGTACTCTTAGAATTTTCTCACAGTCATTTAGTGATTTAACCATGTATTCAATTTTGTGTCTCATGATATGAAATAAATGATGGATTCATTTTTCAAGCTAATAGAATATACATCATTTTATCTAAATCAAACCTATGTTCTAGATTCACTTGATACAAACTCGAAAATGGTGTCATGTGACAATGTCAATAATCTTCCAAAGGAATCTTGTATCTTAACCTCTTTCAAGATATTGTCATTTCTTGCAAAAATAATTTTAAACCCTTTAGCATTCATATTTATCTATCTCTTATAGATTTTACATTCCAAGAATGTATCTTGTCATTCCTAAGTCTTTCATTTTAAGAATACTTTCCGAGTCAAGGTGAAAACCACCTTGCATAGTCGGAATTTCATTTCAAATGATTAAGTATGTCTGTTTCAAACAAGATCAAGAATATCACTATCCTCCCATTAGTTCTTAGTAAACACACACACGTTCTTTTTTATTTTGATATAAAAGCATACCTTATATCTTTATATTAAAATGAATATTCCAACCTTGAGATGTTTGCTTTATATCCATAAGTGGATCTTAAGCGTTAAACATTTGGTTAGGATAACATGGATTAAGAAAACCTCCAGGCTCATCTATATAGATATCTTCTAGTAGATGTCTATTAAGAAAAGCGGTATTTCTTGAAATCTATTTGCTATATCTCATATTAAGAATATGAAGTTATAGTAAATAATATCCTTGTTGATCTAATAATAGCTACTTGTGAAAAGGTTTAACCATAGTTAATGGCATGAGTATGATAAGGACCATAGTCAATGACATGAGTATGCGAAAGTCCTTATATAACAAGTATTACTAAATGTGTATATATATTCTTTCTAGAAGAAACTCTTACCCCTTCTAGCCTTGCTATAGAGAGGAAGATTAATCAAGCCCATACTTGATTATTAAAAATGGATTACATCTTAGTGTTCATGACACTAAGTCATTTGTTAGATTCAAGATCTTATATAACATTTTGGTAGTTGATAGTTTAACTAGAAAACATCAAGAACTCATCAACGAGAGATTCCACATTTCTCAAGTCATAGATGATTTTTACCATTATTGTGAACAATTCGTGTTTATGAATAGTTACTATTCATGTTCAACAATTCCTTATTGAACTAGTGCAAACAATTTTTACATCCAACCATGGTTCTTGAGCTGCTTCAAGTTCCACGTGCCTCCCACTTGTTTTGTCATTAGAAGCTTGCTTTTTGCTAACCCGGCTTTCAGTTGAATAAATGAACTTATTCTTGGTGGGTTTGTATATAATAATTTAAATGCCCTTTTAGAATATTCTACAATTATATAATTAGTTGGTGTTTGTATTCTAGATACAATTAATATTGATTGAAGTATAATCCCAAGAAACATGGTGCTTTTAGATCACACAGGGTGACTCTTTTAGCCATGCACTATTCCAACAAAATATCACTATATTTAATGGAATATTGTTTAACATGATATATATATATATATATATATATATATATATATATATAAAAATTATCCAAACTTCTTAGAAGTCATGCATAATTGTTCGTATTATGATGTTAAAAGCATCTTGAGCATCACTATAATGTATTTAATAGATATCATATTTAGGTCTATTGCTCAAAGCAATTTTTTTAGGAATAGGTCCTTTAAGTTTATACAATTTCACATCTCTCACGAGATTGTGTCTTAAGACATGAACTCATTCATTGAAGTTGTATTTATTGAATGTTTTTGTTTCATTAAGTCATTTAAATAGAAATGACAATTCATGGTTATGAGAGTGGATTATATATCTACAAAATTTGTTAACAAAATTCATTTAGTATTTTCAATATTTAATCTTTAATAATTAATACCCCTTTTAGTTTCTAAAAACATTAATTATCAAAGTCTAGGATCCAAGTGGCAAAACAAATAAATGGTTAGGTATACTTTATCCCATTCATCCAAATTCAACCAAATAGATATCGATTATCAGTTATATCTTACCATATAATTCCTAGATTTATGGGATCGCTAATAACACATTTAACTAAACATGTTTGATCATATCTATGCCTCGAAACACTCTTACTTAAGTATCCTTTATCACAAGAGATTTTCGATCAAATCATCCAATTTGAAAAACTTGTGTAATTGGCCTATAACTTGGTTATAAAAATCGCGAAAACACCCCGACCATCGAAAGATAACATTAAGCGGTTAGGTATCATTTATTCCTCTAGTGCATACAAGAGACGTGCGAGTGTTCTTTAAAAAGGATTGCATAGATTGCATGCATTCAATAAACTATGGTATATTTTAAAAAACTTATTTTATGTGAAAATCACATTTTTAACAATGTTATATATATAAATCTCGGTTTTATATAATTGACTCCATCAAAGTTTTTAATAGCTAGTATTAAGTGGATGCTTGAGCGCTTTACAACATTTTTAAACCCTTTTAATAAAAATTTCTTTTATAAATTAAGGTTTGTAGTTTGATAAGTTTAGAAATCTCTATTTTTAACTTATACAATTTTAATTCCGAAATTTTACCGGTTACTAGTTTTAACAATAAAGCTTGTTTTATTTTAAAACTATTTTTAGCATCTTATGTTAAAAGGTAAATTTCATTAAAACGAAACTCGTTGTGATGTTTATTTATGTTCAAAATATTATTTATCATTTGAAAAATAGTTTATCAACCATAACATAATAATAACATAAATATAAAACAACATAAGCATGCATAAAAATTACAATATATTTGCATAAAACAAGCCATAAACTAGTAATAATTTTGTGAGCCATCACAAAATTATCAAGTCTATTCCTAAAGAGACATAAGAAACCTTTATCTTGTAAAGTCTTCATGTGCTCCCACTTGCTTCAACATCTTGTAGCAAGTTTATAAAAATAATTTTATAAAGTTAGAGAAACTTTAATAAAATCAATTTTATAAATTCTTGATCTTCAAAATGGCCACCATTTTCATTCATGTTACAATTTTATAAATATAAACTATTTTTAAAACTAATCTATTACTTACAAAAGTTAACAAATGAAAACTATCTATTTAATTATTACAAACCATATGAATAAATAAATAATTCTAATCATTTTAAATAAATCAACACATGCAACAACACCAAGATCCATAGCAAGTTTATGCACATCATACATATTTGTTTATACTAAAAAATATATAAAACAACTCTTTGTTTTTCTAAGACAACTTTTATGACCAAAAAGATGCATGTAAACATTTGGTCAAAAATAATAATTATAAACATTTTAAAGTTGTCATAAAAAATATGTTTGGATTTTTCTTGCAAAGAGAAAACCGTCCATGTTTTCCAAAAAGAAAGATTTCATCAACTAAAGAAATAATCTAACTAATCTTGCAAATATGGCTCTGATACCAATTGTTGGGTTTTTATTCAAAAATCTAGTTTCACAACCAGTAAAAATGACAACGGAAGCTTTAAAAATGTTGAATAAAACTAAAACTATTTACCCACCAATGATCATTTTGCAAGAATTAGAAAGATTAAAACAACCATAGAAGGGAATGAATAACAACCTTTGAAGATTTTGATCCTCATGGGAGGTTGGAAGATCCTCATGGGAGGTTGGAAGTTGATGAAGTGTGGCATGAAACTCTAAAAAAATAGTTCTCTACAAGTATCCACCAAGCAATAGTAGAACCATCAAAACATGCTAGTATTCACTTGTAATTTGTTGTTCATAAGCCTTTGAAATATATATCAAATATATGTTCAAAGGTGAAGGAACAAAGGGGATTTATCTAGCATAAAAGTACAAGAGAATGGAGAAGAAGATGAGCCTTTAAATTTCGAAATTTAGCAATCCTCAAGAGAGCATGGAGCTCACGAATTTGACTCTAAGAAGAGGAAGAAGAGGACTTGCAAGAAGTGTATCAAAAACACTTCCATGCTCTCTCTTATATAATGGCCAAAAATTGATATGATACAATAAAGTAAAAGGAGAGACAACTTTGTCCGAAACATGGAAAAAGAAGACCATGCTTGGTCTCCTCCCTTAATTTTGAGAAAAGCATGACCAAAAGAAGACAAAAGGTGTCTCATGGCTAGTTTATATACACATACATGTTATCTTTAAAAAAATCAATATATATATATATATATATATATATATATATATATATCTTATTTTATATAAAACTATCTTTTATCTAAATTGTAACTATTTTATAAAAATATGAATATATAAATATTTTATTTTATATAAAATTACCTTGTACAAAAATTGAACTAGTTTATTAAGATATAAATATAAAATATATCGATTTATGTTTATCTTCTAATTAAACCATTAATTAAATATTATATCTAATACATTAAGGATAATTCCATTTAATTATCTTATAATTAAATATTTGGTTTCCTAATTTACTTCCTTAAAATTCAAGTTAGGGTTTCAAAGTTATCTGGTATTTTTTTCTTTGTATTTTTTTTAGATAAAATTGCAGATAATTACTAATAATTAACCCACTAATTGAATTAGGCATGTAAAGAACCGAAAATCGGATATCTCAAAAGCATTGGTGGGCCCTATGATTTTTTTTGTTTTTCAAGTTTCATATTCTATATACATTAACAGAAAAGCATGGCTCTAATACCACTATTGGGGTTTTTAAGTTACAATTAATTTGTACATGCAAAAATATCACTTAACTCTTAAGGGTACATGTAACCTAAATTGGATCTGTCTTTTCTCAATTAAAAGCAAAATACATATGAAACAAAAACTATAAACCTATGAAATCAAATTCATGAATAAAACCACATACCTTTTATTTATTCGAAACAAGCTAACCAAAAGCCTTGTAGTCTCCTTAAAAAACTACCTCCAAAAGTATGACCGCTTCCAATGCATCAAACCCAAAACTCAGAAAACCCAAGGATTAAAGTAGATTGAGGGAGAGAGAGAGAGAGAGAGTTTGGAATTCTCTTGTGTGTTAGGAGTGGATGAAAATCACAAGGGGTTATCCCCTTTATATAGCTGCCTGATAATCCTAGAAACCCTAGATTTGATCCTAAAATAATAATAATTCAAATCCTTAATTATCTAGCTTCCTTTTTCTAGTTGGAGGCTTGCAGAAGCTCTATCAAGAGCCTCCAAAACCGTCCAAACAAAGAAGGATTCTAGATCCTCTCTTTTGTTCAACTATTGAACAATCGCAGCTTAGCTCTTGCGTCTTTAGTTGATTCTAATTAACCTAGAACTAATTCCAAATTAATTTTGATTAATTATTAATTAATTATTACTATTTATAATTAATATATGAATTATATAGCATATTAATAAACATTATCTATCACCTTTGATCAATCTACGCCAGTTCCTAGTTATAAGGGCAACCCAAAAAGGACTTAATTTTATTCATCAATATTGTACCAATTTAGTTTGGACCTTAGACACCTTAATCCAAAATATTTTATATCATTCTAACTTATGTAAAAGGATCCTTCATGGTTTAGCTCTATAATGGTCTAAATAAACTAATTTTTTAAATACATTTGTTACCGTTTTTAAGAAAAGCTCTCTATTTTATGTATCAAAACACATCAATTTGCACCTTTTTGACTTCCAGTCATAATTTAGAAAAGCCTCAAAAGCTTAAATCTATTTTTATCAGTTCTAGTTTTATTACGATCACTTTCCCTAGAAATCCTTATCTCCGAGATCACCATCAGTTGCTCACTCCCCTCGAAAACTACCATCTTCAAGATTCACTACCACATTCAAAGCGAAAATTTACAAGAATGGACCCTATTATAAGTCTAAGTTCTTTTTTAGTAGTCCTACTAAAGGAACGAATTTCAAATCATCTGACAAGAAGCTTCTAAATAAATCCACTTCGATTTATCAATGGAGAGTTAAGGAAACATTTTGTCCACCTAGGATTGAATATGATTTATGGATAAATGAAAAGACTCTTACCTTTTCATTTTCCCGGAAGAACAACGAAAAAAGGCATCTGAAAGTGCTATTATTCTGAAGTCACTAACCAAGTCCAAAGCCAAACTTAAGGTCCTTGTTGCTAACAATGAGAATTTTTGTAGGCTTTATGTGTAGAGGAACAAGAAACAATATGGTATATTGATAGTGCTTATTCTATGCACATTACTAGCAAGATGGACATCTTTCATGAACGTAAGCTCTCTTCAAATGGTGGTTATGTTACTTTAGGAAATAACATAAACTGTATCATCAAAGGTTATGAGATTCTCACCAAAGGAAATTTCACCATTTCAAATGTGGCTTACATTGCTGTCCTTAAACACAATCTTATCAGTGTGTCCCAACTCACCGATGCACATCGTCGAGTTGAATTTTGCAATAATCATAGCTACATCATGAATTAAGATCGGTTGAACTATCTAATTTAATCTGATTAGAAAAAAAATATGTATCCACTGGATATCAATCTCATAATTAGAAAACCTCAAATGTGCTTTGTTTCCAGAGCAGTCCCTGATGTCAGCTGGTTGTGGCATTGAAAAATTTCTCATTTAAATTTCTGATATATGCATGATCTGGTTGTTAGTGAAATGGTCTGAGATCTACCTCTTTTTATGTCTAAAAAAAGAACACATGTGTATTGGATGTGAATGTGGGAAGCAGTCGAAGAAAGGTCATCATGTGCTAATTGAAAATTCCATTTCAGAACCTCTTAAGCTTCATCATGTCGACCTTTGTGCACTCTAAGCTGTTGAGAGACTTCACCACAAAAAAATACATCTTACTGCATGTTGATGATTACACTCAGCTCGCATGGGTTATATTTCTTAGCTTAAAATCTAAGACTGCTTCCGAGCTCATCAACTTCATCAAAGGAATCAAGGAGTTAACCAAATTAATTATTAGAAGAGTTTTGAGTGACAACGAACAGAGTTCATAAATGCAACTTTCCACAAGTTCTTAGTTGAGAAGGGTATTTATCATAATCTCTCTGCTCCATACACTCCATAAGAAAATGGTGTTGTCGAACGAAGAAACGGAACCCTTGTTGAAGTAGCTCGATCGATGTTGAACTCTGCCAACTTGTTTCTACATCTTTGGGCTGAAGCAGTTCGTACTGCATGATTCACTTAAAACCAAAGTATCAACAATCACCATCTCAACATGACTCCTTACGAAGCCATGAATCATCGTCTCAACATGACTCCAATGCTTACAAGGTTCTAAATCATTGAGCAAGGGTGATCGAAGAAAGAATCAATATTTCATTTTAGATAAATTCATTCATCAATGATAGCCATTTTATGCTACAACTCATATCATGGAGTCCGACGCTCCATCTTCAGGTTCTCCCAATCGGCAGATCGTATATGAAGTTGACATCGAAAGCTAATTTGGTTTTCTATAAATTACGTCAAATTCAGATATTTGTTAAAGTCTAAGTTCATCGGATTCTCAAAGCTTTTCTGGTCCATCACCATCAAATTCCTCATTTGACTCCTAAGTGTACCCTTCTCATGTTATGGGGGAGAATAGTAATCCAACCTCCGAGTCAAACAATGAGAGGTTCTCAGATGCAGCAGATCAATATGCAAATATTCATCCCTTTACAAAAAATGATGATGATATGAATTTCTCTGATTTCCGGTTCAGACGTCCATGGGGAGGATCATCTAATTATCCAAGAAATTTAGATGGGGCAACATAACCCTGTAATCGACGTCAGATCATATGTTGCTAAAGAACATCCAAGACTTCACATTTGGACAAAGAACCACCCAAAAAACCCAATTTATTGGAAATCCAAATGAAAGAGTGCAAACCGAAGCCACCATTGACACTCAAAATGAATGTCATTATCCAACTTTTATCTCTCTTGTTGAATCAAAGTCCATCAAGGAGGCTTTTTGATCACCACAATTGGATAACTACTATGCAAGAAGAGTTGGGAGAGTTTGATCGAAATCATGTTTGAACTCCGGTACTGTTGGGTTTTGAGTACTATAACACTCCTATGGTGCACATACAACCCTAAAGCATTGGATCTAAGTTTTCTCTATTTATACATGCAATTTAATTTTTTCCAAAGCATACATCCTAACTAGCATGCAAATGGAGATAAACAACATAAATATAGTTAGATAAATACCTATTTGTTCTAGCTTGTAGTTCTTGGCCTTTCAAGAGCTTAACAACTCACGTGTGATGCCTCAAATGAGTCACAAACACCACCAACAATTGAAGGATAATGAGAGAGAGCTTCTAGGCACCAACATCAGCTATGGTTACTTCATGGAACTCTTGGGTGCTGATTTTAGCAAGCCAGGGTTTAATTTATAGTTTGGAATCCTTAAGGTTTCATACATAAAACCATAAAACCTTTGGTAATCCAATGATCCATATAATAGGCCGTTTGGACTAACTCTTCATGTACTTTCACATAGAATTAGCCCATCCCTAATCAACATGGATCATTAGCCCACAATATAAATATTACTGATTTACCTAATCAGTCCCTGTAAATTTAATCAGTCTCTTTTTATCACTAAATTAATTCCAAATTAATTCTTGATCAATACGAATTAAATAATATGATTTCTCAATTAATATATTATTCTTATAATATATTAATAAATCACAAATAACCTCTTTCTGAAATATCCTTCCTATCAAATTGTTCTAGTGAAGGCAACCCAAAATGGATCATGCTACTATCGGGTCAAGTACATACCAATTATAGTTATGGGCTTAGACACCTAATCCAGCAAGTACCTCCTCCTTTGGATCACCCTATGGTTGGCACAAAATGGGTTTTTTGAAACAAGTTGGATGATATTGGGTTAATCATATGCAAAAAAACTAGACTTGTGGCAAGGGTATTGATACAAATTGAAGGCTTGGATTATGATGAAACCTTCGTTTCCCATGTATGTATTGAAGCCAATAAAATTTTTCTTGCTTATGTTGCATACAAGGCCTTCAAAGTACAGTAGATGGACATTAGAAGCACCTTTCTAAATAGATAAATCAAAGGAGAAGTTTATCTTCAACAGCCACCTTGGTTTGTCAATCTTGATTTCTCTAATTACTATTATAAACTTCAAAAACATATGTATGGTCTTAAATAGACAACTCGTATATGCAACTTTGTTCATAAGGTCAAATACAAAGCATCTTATGCTTGTCCAGGTCTATGTGGATAACATTATCTTTAGGTTGACCGATCCAACCATGGTTCAAGATTTTGCCAAGCTGATGGCAAGAAGAATCCAAATGAGTATGAATCCAAAAGCTGAGCTTTGTCCTCTGACTACAAATCAAGCAAACAAACTAATGCACATTCATCCATCAAGAGAATTATGTCTCCAAGGTCTTGAAAAAATAGTCTACGGATTCTTGTGCCTCTGCTAACGTACCTATGGGCTTTGGACAGAAGATATTTTCTGACCTATCTGGTGAGCCTGTTGAACAGAAAAAGTATAAAGGCATGATATGATCACCTCTCTACCTAACGACAAGTCGACCACTCACATTGTTTTCAACATGACTGTGTATTTGGTACCAAGTTGCTCTGAACATGTCACACCTACTCGCTGTAAAGCAAATTTTCTGATATCTCAATGGAACCAAAAGCCTCTGATTTTGGTACCTAATTGAAAATGGTTTCTCTTTGAAACTATATTCCAACTCAAACTATGGTGGTCTCCATCTAGACCGAAAGAGTACTTCTAGAGGATGCCAGTTCCTTGGAGGAAGACTGGTTAGTTGGTCATCAAAGAATCATAATTACATTGCCCTGTCCACCGCCGACATAGAATACAACGTTGCTACAAGATATACATCTTAGCTTCTTTGGACGAAATCTCAAATGTTAGATTGTGGATATTCGTTCAAGAAAAAATTAATCTATTGAAACTCAACAAGTGTCATTGCGATTTCTCATAATCAAACTCAACACTCCATGACGAAGCATACGTACATCCGGTATGATTTCATATAAGACCATGTACTCAATGGAAACATGAATTTCATTTTCGCTCCATGCGATGATGAGATCGTTGATGTATTTACTAAGGCATTACATGAAACGAAGTTTAATGGTTTCTTGAATAAAATGGGAATGATGCATCCCGATCCTCAGTTATTAAAGGAAGTTTGCGCTCTCAAATGCTTGCATCGGAAAGTCAAATAATTCCAAGCTCTCTATTTTTTTTCTCATAGTAGGAGTATTCAATCTTGAAAATAATAATTTTTTAATGTCTTGTTTGTCTAACCTATCCATTAGTTCAAGAGTCAGATGTTTTCAGTAAATCTTAATCCATGAACTTTCATACAACAATCAGAAGGTATATTCCGAGACATCATTTTCCGAACAAACTAGTCTTCAAAACAACCTCAGAATTCAAATTCTAGATGATAATGACAATTTATTCTATCTAAATCTCGTCTAACGTTTGCTTCATCAAATATCAGAGAAAATCATATATCTATGTTTTTCAAAATCCGACCTTTAAGATCTTCTTCCTTCATTTTTCACTTCAGATATCCATTCAAGAAACCTAGTTGTTTCTCGGATATATATCATGTATTAGAGTATGTTTTTGTTTAGAAAAAAAGCATCTTAAGTCATCATCTCATAAATATTTTCTAAATAAATTATGATTTATGATTATCAGTTAATCCTATTTATCGAAACGTCCAAAGTTTAAGTCCAACAGTTACTTGATTATCTTTTAAAATCCAAATATACATGTTTTTTGCACAAATAATAAGACAATGACAGTTTGTAATTCTGAAGCTGAAATAAAATTTACTTTTTTCCTGAACAAGTGTCACAATAATATGTATTAACCGTCACTTACGGTGGGTTTTGAGTACCCCTCATTTAATGCAACACGTTTACTGTCGGGTTTCAATAGTGTAGTTATCAACCTAACCCGAAACAAACCCTTATATAACTTAATTTTGAAATAAATTGTTCATCTTTTACGCTATCATAATCTCCTTCAAGCCTAGAACATATTTCTCAATAATCTCTCTCAAAGCATTCAACCGCATCCATGGCTCGCAAAACTTCAAAATCCCCATCGAAGAAGAACTAATCAAAGAGAATTTCTGATTCTTCTTTGTCTATGTAATTCCTTGGGAATACTGCCCAATTGTTCTCATTGAACCCAAAAGACTACGATGAATCTGTTAGAGTGATGATCGAGTACATCTCCCTTCATCCCATTGTCGTTCCACTCACCAAATAACTAAACCCTAGGTTTCCTCTTTGTCTTCTACTCATATCCTTTAAACATGTTATTGTCCTAGAAAATACCATTGAAATCTTCATAACTGATGATACAATCATTGAGGTCTTGAAGGATTTGTTTCATAGGGCCATTGGGATTTCACCAAATCATGAGGGTTTTATAGTCGATGAAACCTCAAATGAATAGTTTTAGGATTTTCTATCTCAAATTGGGTTTAAGGATGTGTACAATCCAAAGGAATTCAAGAAATCGATTGTTCCTGGGTTGTAGACTGTTTTAATGCATATCATTAGGAGAGTTCTCTTAGGGAAACATGGATGTTCAATATCCATGACCAAGGACTATTTGTATCTAGTGTACAACGTCTTCACCAGAAGAACAAACACAATAGATCTCCTCGAAGTACTCCGGAGAGACTTTTGGAAGTTTACACATCGTCGTAAATATGAGATACCATGCCCAAGGTTCTTGACTCTCACCCTACAAAAAGTGTACACATATAGGCATGAACTTGTTCTTCTCGTCACTATATCTCATGAGGTGTATTATTCTTTTGAAGTTTTTAAATCATATAGACTTCCAAACCATACTAAATTTTGTCATGTTTAACGCTTGCCCCATCCTATATTGGATACCCTTCATTCTGAATCTCCTTTTAAAATTCAAAATCTCGAGGTTTCAGAATTAGTTGACTTACTAATTCCTACCCAGACCTTGGATATTATTCCCTTGGAAGAGAAGATGGTGGATACTTCATGTAGAAGAATTAAGATGAATGTTAAGAAGAGATCTCATTCCTTATCCAAACTCAAAGCTAAAGAGAGATCCACAACCGAAAATTCCTCGCAACATGAATCATAGATTGGTGTTTGACCTGACTCTTGGTCACAACCTACTACACCATCCATTAATCTGAAATACCCTTCAAAGTCTCAAACACACATTCACACAGTCACGGGGTATTAGCACATAATCTACCCCCACCCTCCTAATAGGGTGGTGTTTGTAATTAACAAAGTTCCTTGAATCCCCCTAGAACACACTCACGTGTCATCTTGAAATCCTTTCCTTCTCCATATTCATGATTTCTGGTCTCTGCCAGGAATCCAATGCAATCTAATGTTGAGATTGTCCATCCTCGCTTGGAGCCCTCAACAGAACCGATATCCAGCAAGGGTAAAAGACGTTTGGGTGTTACTGATTTTTTTGTTACCCATATAGTTTTTTGTAGGAAATACAATAGAATTCCCTCTTAGACTCTTAAATAGATCGTATTATTTATTTGGAAGAAACAAGAAAGATCCATTAGGAGATTTCATAATAACAAGTATATAAACAATATTTTTGATGAAGATCTTATCTCGAAAGCTGATAGATTCTAGTCTACATATGATGATGTCCCTAGTCTTTGGATGATCCATCAGTTGGTGCTATAAACAAATCGAGTGTAGAAGTTCCTGAGATCTCTCTCCCAGATGATCCACCTCAGAAAAAATATTGACGATGATGTTCCCAAGTCTTTGGATGATCCGTCGTATGACATGACCAATAAATCGAGTGCAAATGTTCCTGTGATGACTTCTCTCTCAGACGATCCTCCTCTAACAAATGGTAGTAAAGGTGATGTTCGATAATTAAATGTTATTTGGATGAACCACCTCATGTTACAAAAAATCCAGAAGGAGATATGCTTCAAGAAATAAAAGTTTAAGAGGATCCTATAAATGAAGTAAACTTTGACGAAGAATATGGTGCTAGTATAAAGATGATTTTCTACAAAGACGATACGACGTTCATAAGTGTTTAGAAGCTGATTGAATCTATCTAGTTCGTGCAACCCTCCTCATCTGAACCAAAAGCGGATTTCGATATGCAATCCTCATCAGACGAAATGGAGGTTGGTGCTTGTAATGGTCAGGGAAATAAAGATTCTGAAGATATGGGCCATGATGATAAAGACAATGATGATGGTATAGATAAATGAAAATTTGATGGTGAGGGAAATAATGACTCATTAGAAAAAAAATATATTGTTTTTTGCTTTGCTGGAAACGAAAGAAAAAGTTGATAAGGTTGATCCAAAGGTCGATTAGGTCAATGATCAGGTCGGATCGCTTGATTCCAAACTGGATTTAGTTGTCAAATCCGTTTCGAAAATCAAGTATGCCACTCCCTCACTTCAAGACCAATAGCGACATTTTGATTACCTTAACTCCCTACGCCTAAAGCATAAAGTGGAAGAATTCGAAAAACACTATGATGAAAACCTCTACAATCAAATCGATACAATCGAGTGGATGCTAAAGAATCATGACGACATAACTTCTACTACAAATGAATTGATCAACTAGACTCATGTTTGTCATGAGAAAAAAAATCAAAGATTAGAAAGGGAGACAAGGGAACCTCAATCTACAACAAGTGCCAATCAAAGTGAATCATTCTACTCAAGACTTCGTACACATTCCAAATTACAAGTTCGATGAAGTTTCTTTTTTCTTTGAAGAACATTTGGATGTTATAAAGAATCAAGCCCTAACCGATGAAGCTTATGAAAATCATATCAAGATTTCAACATCATCTTTCAAAAATTGTTCAACAAGTTTGGGGAATTGAAGGAACAGGTTGAGCTTCCACCAAAGGTTGGGCCATCCTATGCAAGAGGTGGAGAAGAAACTACTAAATGCTCGAAATGGACAAAAAACTTCTAGTTTCTATATGAATCATCAGATGGAGAGGCCCTAAATGAAGAAATACAAGTGGTTTATGTAGACCAACCTTCCTTTAGAAAGCTTCTATCCGAGGAAGAGCAAGCGAAATGGTTGAATTAGCCTTTAACACTTGCATATTTTCTTAATTGAAGTATCTAAGTAGCAAAGGCCAAAACTCAACCCAAGATTGATGCCTTCAGAGTCCAAAACTAAAACAAATTCTAGTCATCTGCCCAATCGATGAGGGTTCTCCAGTGGAAACTCATGATAGATTACCTGCCCTAGAATTAACAACTCAAATTTCGGAAGTATTGGGAATCCCTTCTACACAAAAAAAATCCCAAGTCGATCCATTCTAGTTGCATGATAACTAACATTACCTGAAAATCATTTCTTAATGTAAAAAGGAATTATGTTATGATTGAACTAATATATAATGATCTATTTGGTTTGTATGAAACTCCATCCTTAGGTAATAAGAAATACATGATTATATTTATAGGCTATAATTCTCGTTTTTGTTATGTATACTTATTACACTCTAATAATGAAGCCATTGATAAATTCAAAATTTACAAAACTGAGCTTTAGTTGCAACAAAATGATTTAATCAAAAGGCTTCGAACTGATAAGGTTAGTGAGTATTATTTTTTGGGTTTTTATTCAAGAGTAGTCTAATTATAGTGCCAAATTCCACATAATTGGAAACAAGACTATTTCTAGATTTGAATAAACTAAAACCCTTTTACCCATGAAGGATCATTTTGCAAAGGTTAGAAAGATTAAAACAAGCATAGAAAAGTAAAAGATCACAACCTTTGAAGCCTTCGGCTCCTTTTGGCAGTTAAGAAGTTGATAAAGATGGCAACAAGCTCCAAAGAAGATGCCCTCTATAGTGTTTCCACTAAAGCAAGAATAAACCTCTAAAACGTGCTAGTGTTCACTTGTATATATGTTGTTGTTAAGCTTTAACATTTATACCAAATAAACCTTTAAGAGAACCAACATAAAAGTACTTGTATCTTGCACCAAATTGCAAGACAAAGAGGAGAAGAAAGGGAGAGCACAACCAAAAAATTGGCTGCCATATTTCAAGAGAATGAGATAAAAAAAACAACACCATTCACTAGAAGAGCATTCTTTATATACTATTCGATGTTTAATAAAGTCTAGACAAGAGAGTGAAAGAGTAAGCCTTTTCTTAAAGGCATGGGATGATTTAATAAACAATTCAATACTTCGTGCACCATCATATTAAAGTAGTGACTTGTAAGAAGCATGGGTTGAATTATTAATCAATGAAATAAAATATAACTCCATAACTAGCTAGTTGGAAACTAATCAAGTTTTCTTGTTCTAATTATTATTATTTGCTAGAAACAATAATTCTCAATATGTTGGTAAATATTATTTTCATAAACTAATGTTTTTCCAATTAAATACAAGTGTTGATAATATCTATTAATTATCAAAATTACTCTAATAAACAATCATAGAGTAGTAACTTGATATAAGGTGTGACCTTATAGGATCATATGCTATTAGCAATATCATTCTATAATGACTCTTAGGCATAAATATTTTACAATCTCCCACATGCACATGACTCATCATTGATTGATATAGACAGTGGTGAACATCTAACAACATTTCACTCCCCCAAATAAATTACGATGAAGAATATCATCCATCAACATCTAATTCCCAAATTCTTAAATCTTCAATTGATGTATAAGGTAAGTTTGTAAGTTATCTCTTTGTTACATACATCTTGTTGAACATGAGACTTGGATCGTAATCAACCTCATTTGGTGGTCAACTTTAGGTAACACACATTAGATGTATAACTCTCAAAACATAAGTGGAAAACATCTCATCTTGACTACATAAGCCTCATGGATAATTCACACTATACCTGAAAATGGATTTTATGTAAGGTCACACCTTATGATCTGATGAGTCAAACACTCTACACTCTATACGTCAGCACCAACGTCAAAGATCAACATGCGCCAGTGTCTCAAGTCTATCAGCGTCAACGTGTAGATAGTTATTCTATGTAAAATTTTTATATTAGGTAATGACACATATAAGTATATAATAAATAGCAGATCTGATACCTTTATGATAAGGATCGATTCTTAACATATATTAGATATAATCCCTTAAATAAAGGGATATAGTTGTATATACCATTATATATTCAACATTAGGGTGAAACCCTAATGTACATGTATTGGTGACCGTCTTTGTGACAACCCCGTATTCTTGGTGAAAACAACCCCTTTCTTGGAGAAAGACAATTTGGTTAATCCTCTATGTTATTTACTTGTCTGTTCTTTAATGGTTAGTAATTTTGTTCTTGTTTGTAATCCTTGAAGTGTATCTGATCGACACAAAACTTCAATTGGTATCAAAGTACATTTTTGACACACTCATGTAATCATGTCAACTTCCAATAATCCCAAATCCTTTGGTCTTAACAATATTCCTCCTTTCGATGAGCACAACTTCGCCATAACAAAAACTAAGGCCATGGTGGTTCTTGAAACCATGGACTATCAGATGCGTAAAATTGTTCAAAATTTTTCTCACCTTCATATGTATGAACATATGGCTAACAATGCTCTCGTTGGTCCCTTCAAGCAAAATCTAAAGACTAGCTATGACGACGATGACAAGAGACTAATTAATCTTTATGTAAAAGCTAGAGCAGCGATAGGAAACTCTCTTCCCTATCAATTGTATCATCTTGTGTACAATTGTGACTCAACCCAAGAGATGATGGAAACGCTAACAGTAACTCATGAAGGCCTTGTGGAAGTTAAGGCCATAACCATCAACAACCTGAATCGAAGATATGAGCATTTATTTGCTCAACAAGGTGAGTCCTTAACCCAAACCTTTAATAGGTTTAACTGTTTGGCTAATGATATGCATAGGCTTGGAATCGTCAAGCATTCTTCTCATTTGGTTCTAAAGTTCCCGGATTCTCTTGGTACAAGTTAGGAACGTCACACTGATGTCCTTAAGAATAGTGAATAGATCAATGTCATGGATATGAACTCCTTGTTTGGAAATCTACAAAAATTGCGAAGTGACCAAAGCTCTTCATAAAGACATCCTGAAGGACTCACGTAAGGAAAATTTTGTAGCCTTGGTTTCTCGAAAGGAAGCAATGAAGCACATCAGCGACTCAGATGACTCAGATCAGGGTGAATAGAGTAGTGTGGATATCATTGATGAACTATTTGTCAGTCTTACACTTATTTTCAAATGTTATTAATAAGCATATTAATTGGGGGTCAAAGAGCTCAGTTCAAGGGAGACAGTTAAACGAGAAGGTCCCCTTTAGAAAAGAAAAACTCAGGTAATTTTCTTCATTTTTGAATCCCTGACCATTTTTCCAGGGATTTCAAAGAGAAGAAATAAGCTCAAGGTCTAGAAAACTATGAAGTCTTGTACAAGAAACTATTGGCCCACATGAAGAAGGAAAACATCTCTCTACCAAAGGATTTCATTTCAAAACAAGAGGATCATGAAGAACATGTGGAATAAAAGAAAACATCTAAAGATGAGGGGTTGAATGTTAAGGGTCTAGTGGCTCTTGTCAATGATTCCCATTATGGTAATCTCAATGTATGTGATGCTAATACCTCTCGAGCTGTCCGAGGATTAACATAAAATCTAGAACATTCTTGGTACCTAGACAGTGGATACTCTAGATACATGACTAGTCTTCAGTCCCTCTTAACAGAGGTGGTTTTTCGCAACAACAATGAAGAGGGGGTCATGGGCATTGGAACTTTTGAGTTTAGGGCGTTCAAGCTAAAGGATGTGTTCTATGTCAATGGCCTAAAAAGCAATCTCATCTCTATTAATCGTCTTTGTGATGTTAGTTATAAAGTTTTTTTCTATTACCATGATGGAAAGGTGTTTGATTCTTAAAACATTTGTGCTTACTGCTCTTAGGGACAACGACATTTATATGGTTTGATTTAACATGTTTAGACAAAGCTACTTTGTGTTTTTGACTTTATGCCTCGCTACTTTAATTTTTCTGAACATAAGCTGCTAGTTTTAATTTTCTATGTCTTTCTTGATTCAAAAAATTCTTTTTAAGTTTTTATTTTACCAATGAAGCATACATTGTACATTATTTTTCTAACATTTCCTTTACATTTTCTTCTCTAACGATAGTAACATTCACCAATTTCCTCATTTTGAAAGCATCAGCGTGTTATACCTTGAATGCAACACCTTCCTAGTAGAGCTAGTTGAAGCTAGCTCTACATCTTTTCTTCAACGCCAACCAATCTCTCCTTAATGTTGATGCTAATGCTAATTGACTAGTTTCATCATGTTGATGAGACCAGATAGGAAAGAACTGTGCCACTAAGTGTTCTTCTAGACACATATCTTTTACTTCTTGAATAGCCTATCTTTGTTGAAATGGAATGAGGTGAAGTTGGGTAACATAGCACATCTATTTTTATATATGCTCTCAATGAAACACCAACTCCCCTTAGAAATCCAGAGGCGTCTTCAACAAGACAGTGGTCCCACCTTCTCTTCCTTCAAGGATCACAACGAGTAGAACCTTCGAGTCTTGTCTTAGTGAGTCTCATAACTTGAAGGTTACAAAGATTGGATCCTCATAACTCACTGTTTACAAATACTGGTTCATATTCTTCTCTTTTTCTTGGTGAACATGAAGCTTGGAATCAATCTGAAAAACCTCAACAATTAAAATCATTCTCTTTCCTTGTTTACTATGAATTGTATTTCTGTTTGATGTGGTTGATCTTGTTTGCTCTCTTTTATAGACAGTATCGAGGAGTAGATATCTTGGAAAATGGAAGTTCATTTACGCCCATTCAATTTAAAAGATTTGATGGATCGAGTATTTATCATTCTTCTAAAACAAGTTGCAAAAATATCGATTGTAGAATATTTCTTTATTTGACGGTGGCGATTCATAAGCCACGTATGTAAATTTGGACAAATCATCGTCCCTGGAAGCATTCTTATCGTATGCATCAAGTCTCATATTCTACTGAAACATTGAGCAAAACGCAATGGCTTACCCTAATTGCACAGTCATCAACGTAAGATTTACTTGTCTGGTCCTCAAATAACAAAGGGTTATTGATGTTGTAACATTCCGTTTGAAATTAAGTATATAAATCATAAACCCTAAAACTCACGATGAAAATTTATATTTATATATTATTTTATTTTAGTCCTAAATCCATAATATTTTAGCAGGGTGTTAGTTCTGGAAATAAAATGTCATAATTTTGTGTTTAATGGGTTAAAGTGGAATATACGGGGTGGTTTTTGTAAAGAAATTCTGAAGTAGGGGGATGTTTGGTAAATATTGGAGTTATGTTGAAACGTTTTGGTGGAGGAGGGGCCAAACTTGTAAAAAATGTGACTCAACGAGTTGTAGGCCCCAAACTCGTATGTAACGTTTTGATCCTGGTATGTATTTTAAACCAAATTATTCATTTTTGCAAAAGGGCTCGACGAGTTCTAGGCCCTAAACTCGTCAAGTAGGAACGGATTTTGGACACGGGACTTGAAGCCTACTCGACGAGTTAAGAATGCTCAACTCGGCGAGTAGGGCTGCCAGAGTGAAACCCTAATTTTTAGGGTTTACACCCTATTTAAGCACCTTAACCTCCAAGGGGTGGCTTCATTTGTAGCCTCCATCACCCCCAAACCCGAGCTACGAAACGCTAATACGTTTTTGAGTGTTTTGAGCCATTTTTGGTACTTTCTTAAACTTTTGAAGAAGAGGAGGCTTGACGAAAGATCAATGAAGTGAAGAGGAAGAGTAGATCCAAAAGTACAGCTAAATTTCTGGTTCACCTGAGGTATAAAGCTCTTACCTTGCTTATTGAGTGTTTACATCTAGTTTTAGGGCTCTTTCTCCATGTTTTGGTTCAATAATGGTGGCCTTTGGGATTTGATGACTCCTGTGGAAAGAACCTTCAGATCTCGAGTCGTTGAGGGACTCCATGGCATAAAGGTGCCAACTTTATGGCCATATGAGTCCCATGAAACTTGTGAACCACCTTTTCGATCCTTTTGAGCTAAATAACCCGTGCATGGATGTAAAGTTAGCAACATTATGCGGTAACTTGGTCCTATGGGACCAGATCTATGGTTTGAAAGCATTGAACCCGACTGGAAATGAATGAATGGATTTATAATATGGGGGACTCAACGAGTTGTTGATACAACTCGGCGAGTTGGGTCAGGGTCCCCAAACCTTTTTGCGACTTGGCAAACTCGTCGAGTCTATGAGATGAATCAATGAGTTGGACATGGTTTTTGGGTGTTTAGGATTGAAGAACTCGACGAGCTCAAGGAGGAACTCGACGAGTGGTGAGTAAAATGTCTTGATTCGCTTATGAGGAAGAACTCGACGAGTTCACGAAAGAACTCGATGAGTAGGATGGAGATTCCAGGGTTTTATGGATCATGGAACTCGATGAGTTCATGAAAGAACACGACGAGTAGGATCGAGATTTTGGGTTTTAAGGATCATGGAACTCGACGAGTTGATGGACCAACTCGGCAAGTTGAGTCAACCAGGAAGTTGACTTTGACCCGGATGTTGACTTTGACTTTGACCATTGACCAAAGTTGACCATTAAAGGGGTTATGAGCATGAAAGGGTAATTAAAGGAGATTGTTATGTGTAGGAGTTTGAAAGGAGTTGATCCCAGAGCCTGGTTCAGATCAGTTATTTCACGACATTGAGGTGAGTTACCTTCGAGTAGAAGTGGGTCGATGGCACTAATGCCAACCCACTACTAAGAGCTATAGTAGAGATGATTGTCTTTAGGATAATTATCTAGTATGTCACTATCTGTTATGCTTTATGTGCTAGTATGTTATGTGTCACAACTAGAAATTTTTGGTGCGTTGTAACTACAACACCTATGACAACTATGAATCAAAAACATGAAAGCATGCATGATGCTTAATCTATGACAACATAATTTCAATCAAACACTTCATATAAGCACTACAAATAGTCAACAAATAATTGGAAACCCTAGAAATCCTTGTTTAAGTCCATTTTGGACTAGGACTTCCTTATTGGGCCCAATGAACCAATAATCTTCCAATGGGAATATCATGGGCTTAGAGCTCTTGAATGGGCTCTAATTGGACCCACTTTCATTTATTTTAATATTTTGGGCCATATTGAGCCTAGAATGAAACAAAATATTTAAATGAACTTCATTGGGCCATAACTAACCTAATTAGCCCTAATGGGCCATAAAAATCATTACTTGATTTATTTTGGGCCAATAGTTATCTAAATTAGCTATGATTTGGACTTAGGCATTTAAGGGCCCAATTCCTTCCTTTTTCTCTCCAAATCTCTACCCAAGCCCAAGAGAAAGGGAAGAGTTAACTTCTTGCAGGCCACATCATTTTTGAATGGGGGATAACTAGGCATTACACTTCAAACATCCATGCACCATCTCATGTTTTCATGAAAATCAATTCAAAAACCTCTCTTCTCTCCTCTCTCTTTTGCTCTCGGCCGAACCCAAGCGCACACACACGCACAAACATTTCACTCATAATTCTCTCAAGAAAACTCTCTCCACTTCTCTCCACATTTTCGAGATTAAGGAAGCTTTCAAGGAGATTTAACCCATAAACACATCATCTAAGGTAAGTTGATGTTAGATCTATAATCTAGCTATTTCCTTTTATTCAGGAATCATCTCTTAATTCATTCAAACTCATGATTTTGCATCTTAGAGAACATTAAGTTCGAGATCCTACAAGAAAGGTTGCTAGGATCGAATTTTTCTTCATCTTCTCCATGAAAAACCGAAACCACACTCAAGGTGAGTTTCATACCCCTTCCTTTTTGGTTTTTATGAGTTTTATGGGGGAGAATACAAGTAAATGTGTAGATCTATGTGTAAATGTATGCTATGTGAGATTTGATGCATGTATGTATGTGATATCGTGTGTTTTGTGATGAATATGTTATCAAAAACTGTGTAAAAAAACAAGATCTAAGGCATGAGAAAGGAAATAAACATAACTTAAGTTATTATACACTAATCAAGTCAATAAAAATAGTTTATGAGGTTAGGATGGACACATCCTAACATAAAACACATTTAGGACTTAAAATGTCAAAAATACAAAACTTAGGGTACAAACCGACAAATTTATAGTTTCTCGAGGGTCAAAAGGTTCCAAACAGTTTCTATAATAATTTTTATGAACAACAACATTTTTAAGGGACTTCAATTGTAAATTTTGAACCTGATGGGCTAGATTTGGGCTTTTCGGTTCAATAAGCCTCAAAATGCGAAATTTATAAGTTTGAGGGGCTGAAAATGCAATTTTCTATAAAACAGGGGATTTGAAGTGTATTAAAACTATTTCAAAGGTCAAAAATGCTTTTCAAATTCAAAAAGGATCAAAAATGTAAAAATTTTCTATCTTGGGGCAAAGCTGTAAAAGTTGCGAAACGGGGAGTTTTAAGCGAGAAAAAATCGTTCTGGAAGGGCTAAAGTTGTTGAAAAAATAAATTTTGGGTTAAAATGTCTTTGCAACAAGTTTATGATACAAAAGTGTCAAAAAAATGTTTTAAGGACTAAAAATGAAATTATTTTATATAAAGGACTAAAAGTGTTATTTTTATAAAAGAAAGGTTGTGAAAAGGTAAAAAATTTACTTTTAAACAAATTAATTCAATAACACAAAATACAAGATCCACGACTACCGACGAAACTGAAAAACAAATACACTCTCAACAACAAATATCGTTACAAAACGAATTGATTCGGTCTCGAATCAATAACAAAACCAAAAATCAATAACCCAAGTAATTCGTTAAACACACGACAACTGTGATGAGTCAACATACAAACTTTGGGCTTGAAAGTTTCAAATCGTGCTTGTTGGGCCTTGCTAGCCCAATAACATGATCTTTGGGCCCGAAGGGAATACGCTTACGTGTTAATGGGCCTTCTATGACCCAATTCCATGTAAAAGGACTTCAATAGCTCTAATGTGTTATTGGGATCTAATGACTCATTAGTACTGCTAGCGAGGTCGAGAAGTCAAATGCGAGTGGGATTAAGTGCTTTTGCATTCCCGATAGCCTGGAATAACTCATGGAAGTAAAAGGGGGCTTCGTACCCTCCTTTCTCCTCGGTTGTTGGGCTTATGAGAAATCGAGTAAACAGATTCGTGGCGTTAATCAAGAGAAGTCAGGGTGTTTGGATTATGTGAGTAGTACGGACGACGCCTTAAGGATTGTGCATAACCTGTGGTTATAAACTAGTCATTTTCAATAATGCGTGATTGTAACAACTCACAAACCCTAAGTAATCCAATGTCACCTGGGTAATCAAAAACATTCGTCATATCGGTATAACAATAAACAAGTCATGTAGTTTACGTATTGGGGAAACACCGGGTTTTCCCTGGAAGTTCAACATTTTCACCTATGTGATGTATACAAAGTTCAACAATTATACATGTTTTCAAAATCGACAAGCATATTTACGGATCTTCACACTTTTTATAAACAAAACTCTTTTTTTTTCAAAAAATATCGAATTTTCTGGGTTTTTCAAACTTCACAAAAACCATTTTTCCATAACATTACTTATGAACTCACCAACATTTCATATGTTGACGTTTTTCCAAAATAACTTGTATTCTCAGGTAATAGGTAAGCCGAAGAATAAGTATCAGGAAAGGTGATGGTGTTTTGCTTAAATTATCTATCAGACAGTTTAAGTTATGGAATTGTAATGTCGAAGACAACGTACCGAATGTAAACAATATCAGTTGTAATATTCCAATGCATGGTGTTGAATTATGTTATGATTCATGTATATTCATTGTGATAGTATTCAATTCGAGTCACAAGAGCCCTCAGATGTTTCCGCCGTCCGGTTCGGGGGTGTGACAGGTTGGTATCAGAGCTCTATTTATGGTGAACTAGCATATCTAACCACATATTGATATGAAACTATAAACCAAAAAGAGGGACTAACACAACTCTGAACAAAAAAAGTAAAACATAACAATAAAAAAAACATCATTGCTTGTATTAGGAAAAAGAACGTAATACCGAACCAAACAAGATAATGCTAGTATCTCGGTTAAGCCAGGACTGTTCTTAGTCGTATCAAGGAGTGGATGTAGCCTGATCAACTACATTTCCTCCAATGTACAACTATCACATGTCCTGAGGAAATCGTGATACCTAGGGAACCTAAAAACATACCCCTTTATCCCCAAGAAGAGAACACCAATTCAGTATATTTAACAACTAAAGCGGCGTAGGTATGATATTAGCTTAATTATACACTCTCACTGACAACATGGCTGGTTTCCATCACCCCGGGGATCCTTATTTCCTAGACCATGGAAATAATGGTTGGTTGGACGAAGAGCCTAAAGAAGAGCCCGAGGAAGACCCCAAGGAAGAATCTGATGGGGAATCGGAGGCAGAAGTCGAGGGCGAACCTACCGAACCAGTAGAAGAACAGGAGGAGGAAGAAGATGAAGGAAGCCTCGAGGAGGAACCTAGCGATAACGAAGGGGGTGATTCGGACGCGCAGTCCGAAGTCATCAACCCCCTTACCCGATTACGGTGCCCGCTTACCGGGTGGGCCCCACTGGTCCTACACCCCCCTGGGGTATTGATCTTTGGAGATGGAGCAGGCACCAGAGACAGCGACCCCCATTCGGCATGTCACGCGAGTTCTTTGACCTGAGGGGTGGAGGATCGGCCGATCGAGCCCTTCCGGTCATGGTGAGACGATTACGGAACACCGACGACCTAGCTCAGAGCACCAGCGACCAGGTATGCCAGATGTGGACTAGGGTCGAGCGTGCAGAGCAGGAGACACAAGACGTCCTTCGAGAGTTCCACATGAGGCAGGTGAGGTTGGAGACACGACTCCGGGACGCAGAACGACAGGTGGCTCGTCTTCATGGAGCATCCACTTCCTTAGCACCACCCCCGGGCACATCTCACCATGACTAGGGATAGCGGTATCATTCATTAGTACTATGTCATTAGGATCCATGATATGTACCCCGACTCTATGTTTAAGTGACTACACTACTCATAGAGTCGTTATGCTATCGAACTAGTATCACTTATGTATGCTCTTTCGAGCAAAATTTTCATGTATCAAATGCGGATAATATTAGTAAAAATTTTATATGTTTTACTTTGATGTTGTAATCTGCTATGTGTTACAAATCCATCATTGTGTGCCAAATTGTGAAAGTACCTAAGTTCTTACCACACACCTAGCTCATAGGATCACACTCTCGCAAAAAGCACAGATACTCAACATCTTTCTGTTCCATGGCAGAAAGATGCCTTGACGACCAACCCACGGAAACCCTGAGCCAAACCCTCCCGAGTTCAACTTTGTTGCTTTTCAGGCAGCGGTGTCGGCTGCGGTCACCGCGGCTATGGCCCAAATTCACCAAGGGAACAATAGAGGAGTCAACGGACGAGGCGCTGGAAGTTCAAACAACAGGGTGAATCAAGGACCTACCAAAACATGCTCCTACAAGGACTTCACCAACGCCAAACCACGAACCTTCAACGGCACTAGAGGACTAATTACCCTGAAATGATGGATCGAGAAGGTGGAATCGGTATTCGAGATATGTGAATGCCCTAAGGAGATGAAAGTCAAATTTGCTGCATGCACTCTTGTTGACCAAGCGCTCACTTGGTGGAACAGACACGTGGAAGCCATGACACTCCCCGTAGCCAATTCCATGCCATGGGTAGAAATGAAAGATATGCTGATGGCCGAATACTGCCCTCGTGGTGAAATTCAGAAAATGGAACAAGAGTTGTGGAACCTCACCGTCCGAAACTCAGATATAGATGCATACATATCAAGGTTCAATGAACTGTCTCTGCTATGCCCTGGCATGATTACCTCAGAAGGTAAGAAGATCGAGTGATTCATCTAGGGACTAACCTCCCCGATCCAAGGAAACGTGATAGCTGCAAATCCCGAAACTTTCGACAGTGCCAAGAGATTGGCCAAGAAGTTGTATGACCACAACAACAAGAAGGGTGAGAAGCCAGTGGAGACTGAAGTTAAGAAGGAAAATGATAGCAAGAAGGGGAAGAACAACAAGAGGAAGGGACGTCATGGCTCCGAATTGTCCAAGAAGCAACAAACAGTGGCAGTTAATGTTGCGACCACTCAAGTTCCATCCACACCACATGCTCCAGCCTCAGCTGCTCCAAGTGCTCCTAGACCTTATTCCGGTAATCTTCCCAAGTGCAACAAGTGCGGTCTCCATCACAATGGAGAATGCAGAGAGATGCAGTGCACCAGTTGCATTCGGAAGGGGCACACGACAAAGTACTGCAGGACTTACCCTCCTCAGAACCAACAACGGGGAAACAACAACACCGAAAATGGAGGCAACAATGCAGGACCAACTCACACCTGCTATGGATGTGGACGGACTGGGAATTTCCATCGAAACTGCCCCAACAACAACAATCCCGGAAATAGAGGAACAGGAAGGGTGCTGACCTTGGGTTAGGGAGAAGCGATTCAGGATCCCGCTGTCGTTACCGGTACGTTCCTCCTAAACCACACTTATTCATGCATCATATTTGATACCGGAGCAGAGCGAAGTTTTGTGAGCAATAAGTTTAAACATTTGTTCAAACAACAACCCCAGAAGCTCAATGAAACCTTCACGGTGGAAATGGCCAATGGGAAAACCGAATCCACCGGGGAAGTCTACATCGGATGTACCCTAACTCGAAATCAACACGTCTTCCAAATAGACTTAATGCCTGTTTCCATTAGGAGTTTTGATGTGATTATTGGCATGGACTGGTTAAGCCCCCACCATGCTGAAATTGTGTGTCACGAGAAGGTCATTCGCCTTCACCTTCTCGATCACGAAACGCTAGTTATTTACGGAGACAAACCTAGCATGAACCTTCACCTCATCTCGTACGTCCAGGCACAGAAGCATCTGCGAAAGAACGACTTGACGTTCCTGGAGCATATAGTGGATAAAACCAAGGAAGAGGTTAACGTTCGAGACATTCCAGTAGCACGTGAATTCCCAGACGTATTTTCTGAAGATCTTCCTGGAGTACCCCCAGAGAGACAAGTTGAATTCCGAATTGATCTTGTTCCAGGAGCAACTCCCTTCACCAAATCGCCTTACCGACTAGCTCCTGCGGAGATGCAAGAATTGTCCAGCCAACTCAGTGAACTCCTGGGCAAAGGATTCATCCGACCCAGCTACTCACCATGGGGAGCTCCGGTTCTCTTTGTCAAAAAGAAGGACGGATCTTTTAGGATGTGCATCGATTATAGGGAGCTAAACAAGCTCACTGTCAAAAATCACTATCCACTCCCACGAATCGACGATCTATTTGACCAGCTCCAAGGAACCAGTTACTTTTCTAAGATAGATCTACGATCTGGGTACCATCAACTCAAGGTCCGGGAAGAGGATATTCCCAAAACCGCTTTCCGAACTCGTTACGGACATTATGAATTTGTCGTAATGCCCTTTGGTCTAACGAATGCTCCTGCCGCATTCATGGACCTAATGAATCGAATATGCCGACCATTCCTCGACAACTTTGTTATTGTTTTCATTGACGACATTGTAGTCTATTCCTGAAGCGAAGAAGAGCATGGCCAGCATCTCCGACAAATCCTGGAAACCCTACGAACGGAGAAGCAATACGCAAAACTCTCCAAGTGTGAGTTCTGACTCCGTAGTGTGAACTTTTTGGGTCATGTTGTTAGTCAGGAAGGAATACATGTGGATCCTTCTAAAGTCAAAGCCATCGAAGGATGGGCAGTTCCAACAACACCCATAGAAATTTACCAATTCTTAGGCCTAGCAGGTTACTACAGGAGGTTCATTCAGAACTTCTCTAAGATCGCCAAGCCACTTACCTCGCTTACACAAAAGGGCGTACCATTCAAATGGACGGACAGACAAGAAGTTGCATTCCGAACTCTGAAGCGAGCACTCTGCAGTGCCCCGGTACTATCTCTACCAGAGGGAACAGAAGCTTTCGTGGTCTACTGTGACGCGTCAAATCAGGGTTTAGGTTGCGTTCGCATGCAGCGTGGAAAAGTGATAGCTTACGCATCCCACCAACTAAAGACACACGAAGTGAATTATACAACCCACGATCTGGAATTGGGAGCAATGGTCTTCACTCTGAAGATTTGGAGGCATTACCTCTATGGTACGAAGTGCACCATCTTCACGGACCACAAGAGTCTCCAGCACATCTTGAATAATAAAGAGCTGAATATGAGGCAACGAAGATGGGTTGAACTGCTAAACGATTACGAGTGTGAAATCAAGTACCACCCAGGCAAGGCCAACATGGTAGTTGATGCCTTGAGCCGGAAAGAGTACTCTAATAGTCGTGTGAAAACTCTCTCAATAACCATCCAATCTCACCTAACCACTCAGATCAAGGTAGCCCAGTCAGATGCCATGAAGGCGGAAAACAGAACAAGCAAAGCATTACGCGGAATGGAGAAGAATCTCAAGGTGAAAGAGGATGGGGTATACTATTTCATGAACCGTATTTGGGTCCCTAAACTTGGAGGATTTAGGGAGGTAGTCATGAATGAAGCTCACAAGACGCGATACTCCATCCATCCAGGTTCGAACAAAATGTACTTGGATATTAAACAACATTATTGGTGGCCTAACATGAAGGCAGAAATTGCCACCTATGTCAGCAAATCCCTTACTTGTGCCAAAGTAAAGGTGGAATACCAGAAGCCCTCGGGGTTATTACAACAACCAGTAATCCCCAAGTGGAAATGGGAAGGGATTTCTAAGGACTTTCTGACCATGCTACCCAAGACGTCAGATGGATTAGACACTATATGGGTAATAGTTGACCGACTTATGAAATCCACCAATTTGCTGCCAATAAAAGAATCCTACAAGATGGAGAGGCTGACAAGAATATACATTCGAGAAATCATAAGGCTTCACGAAGTGCCAGTATCTATCATCTCAGACAGAGATAGTAGGTTCACTTCACGTTTTTGGCAATCACTTTAGAAAGGACTGGGAACCCATCTCGACATGAGCACTGCTTAGCACCCACAAACGGATGGTTAAAGCGAACAAACCATCCAGACGCTCGAAGACATGCTTCGCGCATGTGTGATAGACTTTGGGAAGTCATGGGATAACCACTTACCCTTAGTTGAATTCTCGTATAACAACAGTTACCATTCGAGCATCAACGTCGCTCCTTTCGAAGCGCTATATGGACGTAAGTGTAGATCACCATTGTGTTGGACAGAAGTGGGTGACACCCAGCTAGCAAAGGAACTAGCATCAGACAAGACATTAACGGGACCGAAGATCATATGTGAAACCACGGAAAAGATAGTTCAAATCAGAGCTCGACTACAAGCATCGCGCGGTCGACAAAAGAGCTATGCTGATAGACGACGAAAGCCATTGGAGTTTCAGGTCGGGGATCGAGTATTGTTAAAAGTTTCACCCTGGAAAGGAGTCATTCGTTTTGGAAAACGGGGAAAACTGAACCCACGATACATTGGACCTTTCGAGATCCTTGCCCGAATTGGTCCAGTGGAGTACAAACTGCAGCTACCCGTTGAGCTCAGCAGTGTACACCCCGTGTTCAATGTTTCAAATCTAAAGAAGTGTTTATCCAACGAAACTCTCGTCATTCCCCTTGAAGAACTTGAAATCAACAAGAATCTCCTGTTCGTTGAAGAACCAGTCGAAATCATGGACAGGGAAGTGAAGCGTACTAAGCAAAGTCGCATTCCGATCGTGAAAGTTCGGTGGAACACGAAGTGCGGGCCAGAATTCACGTGGGAACGCGAAGATCAAATGAAGCAAAAGTACCCTCATCTATTCTAGCATTCTCAAATCTAGCTTTCAAAAGAATTTCGGGACGAAATTCCCTCTAACGAGGGGATGATGTCACAACTAGAATTTTTTGGTGCCTTGTAACTACAACACTTATAACAACTATGAATCAAAAACATGAAAGCATGCATGATTCTTACTCTATGACAACAGAATTTCAATCAAACACTTCATACAAGCACTACAAATAGTCAACAAATAATTGGAAACCCTAGAAGTCCTTATTTAAGTCCATTTTGGACTAGGACTTCCTTATTGGGCCCAATGGACCAATAAGCTTCCAATGGGAATATCATGGGCTTAGAGCTCTTGAATGGGCTCTAATTGGACCCACTTTCATTTATTTTAATATTTTGGGCCATATTGAGCCTAGAATGAATTAAAATATTTAAATGAACATCATTGGGCCATAACTAACCTAATTAGCCCTAATGGGCCATAAAAATCATTACTTGATTTATTTTGGGCCAATAGATATCTAAATTAGCTATGATTTGGACTTAGGCATTTAAGGGCCCAATTCCTTCCTTTTTCTCTCCAAATCTCGACCCAAGCCCAAGGGAAAGGGAATAATTGACTTCTTGCATGCCACATCATTTTTGTATGGGGGATAACTAGGCATTACACTTCAAACATCCATGCACCATCTCATGTTTTCATGAAAATCAATTCAAAAACCTCTCTTCTCTCCTCTCTCTTTTGCTCTCGACCGAACCCAAGCACACACACACACACACATTTCACTCATAATTCTCTCAAGAAAACACATCATCTAAGGTAAGTTGATGTTAGATCCATAATCTAGCTATTTCCTTTCATTCAAGAATCATCTCTTAATTCATTCAAACTCATGATCTTGCATCTTAGAGCACATTAAGTTCAAGATCCTCCAAGAAAGGTTGCTAGGATCAAATTTTTCTTCATCTTCTCCATCAAAAACCGAAACCACACTCAAGGTGAGTTTCATAACCCTTCCTTTTTGGTTTTTAAGAGTTTTATGGGGGAGAATACAAGTAAATGTGTAGATCTATGTGTAAATGTATGCTATGTGAGATTTGATGCATGTATGTGTGTGATATCATATGTTTTGTGATGAATATGTTATCAAAAAGTGTGTAAAAAACCGAGATCTAAGGCATGAGAAAGGAAATAAACATAACTTAAGTTATTATAGACTAATCAAGTCAATAAAAATAGTTTATGAGGTTAGGATGGACACATCCTAACATAAAACACATTTAGGACTTAAAATGTCAAAAATACAAAACTTAGGGTACAAACCGACAAATTTATAGTTTCTCGAGGGTCAAAAGGTTCCAAACAGTTTCTATAATAATTTTTCTGAACAACAACATTTTTAAGGGACTTAAAGTGTAAATTTCGAACCTGATGGGCTAGATTTGGGCTTTTTGGCTCAATAAGCCTCAAAATGCGAGATTTATAAGCTTAAGGGGCTGAAAATGCAATTTTATGTAAAACAGGGGATCTGAAGTGTATTAAAACTATTTCAAAGGTCAAAAATGCTTTTCAAATTCATAAAGGATAAAAAATGTAAAAATTTTCTATCTTGGGCCAAAACTGTAAAAGTTGCGAAACTAGGGGTTTTAACCGAGAAAACATCATTCTGGAAGGGCTAAAGCTTTTTACAAAATAAATTTTGGGTTAAAATGTCTTTTCAAGAAGTTTATAATACAAAAGTGTCAAAAAAATGTTTTAAGGACTAAAAATGAAATTCTTTTATCTAAAGGACTAAAAGTGTTAATGGGCCTTCTATGACCCAATTCCATGTAAAAGGACTTCAATAGCTCTAATGTGTTATTGGGCTCTAATGGCCCATTAGTACTGCTAGCGAGGTCGAGAAGTCAAATGCGAGTGGGATTAATTGCTTTTCGCATTCCCGATAGCCTGGAATAACTCATGGAAGGAAAAGGGGGCTCCGTACCCTCCTTTCTCCTCGGTTGTTGGGCTTATGAAAAAATCGAGTAAACAGATTCATGGCGTTAATCAAGAGAAGTCAGGGTGGTTGGATTATGTGAGTAGTACGGACGATGCCTTAAGGATCGTTCGTAACCTGTGGTTATAAACTAGTCATTTTCAATAATGCGTGATTGTAACAACTCACAAACCCTAATTAATCCAATGTCACCTGGGTAATCAAAAACATTCGTCGTATCGGTATAACAATAAACAAGTATGTAGTTTACGTATTGGGGAAACACTGGGTTTTCCCTGGAAGTTCAACATTTTCACCTATGTGATGTATACAAAGTTCAACAATTATACATGTTTTCAAAATCGACAAGCATATTTACGGATCTTCACACTTTTTATAAACAAATACTCTTTTTTTTTTCAGAAAATATCGGATTTTCTGGGTAATAGGTAAGACGAAGAATAAGTATCAGGAAATGTCATGGTGTTTTGCTTAAATTATCTATCAGACAGTTTATGTTATGGAATTGTAATGTCTAAGACAATGTACCGAATGTAAACGATATCAGTTGTAATATTCCAATGCATGGTGTTGAATTATGTTATGATTCATGTATATTCGTTGTGATGGTATTCAATTCGAGTCACAAGAGCCCTCGGACGTTTCCGCCGTCCGGTTCGGGGGTGTGACATTATGATGTTATGTGATAGTGGTAGGAGGGGTAGGTTAGCACCCGGATATGTTAGACCATATGCTTATTGTATGGTTTGTGGTATGATGGGGGAACTCAATAAGCTTTGTGCTTATGGTTTTTAGTTTTTGTTTCAGCTCCTTCTTCTTCGAATGGAAAGGAATTGGTATGGTAACAGCACATCACACACACGATTTTCTGCATATGAGATTCTCGGGATTTGTACTCTAACATTATTACTATCTTATGAAACGCTTTTGAGACACATGATCTATGTTTTTTATGAAATAAGGTAACTTCATGAGGTTTTCTATAATTTTTTTTATGCATCACTAAATCAAAAATAAAATTTCTGGTCTTGATTTTTGGGATGTTACAATTTGGTATCAGAGCCATGGTTTGAGGGATTCAGACACACCTTCGGAGGTGTTTGGACTCAAATCGAGGGCTTGAAATATGTTTTACAAGAAAATAGCTTTTTCTAAAATTTAAAATAAAGAGCTTTAGGAAAGAACAAGATGTGTGATGCGTGCAATCGGCCAAGCTCAACTAAGTTTTCCCCAAGATACCCATACATGTTTGTTATGATATACGATATGATTATGAGAATTTCATGCTAGATTAAGGCTGACGATCTAAGAAGGATGCCTTATCTGCCTATCGTATGTGTATAAGAACTGCGTGCTAGATTAGGGCTAAGAATCTAGGAGTATGCCTTACGTGCCTGCTATATGTGCTTATTGAAGTACATGCTAGAAGTGATTAGTGAGTGATATGATGGCCTGAATAGGATATGCTTGGTTTGGTTACTCAATGCCCGAATGCTGCTTGCTTTGTGCTTTTAGGAGTTCTAGTTATCTTTAACTAATTAGTAAACGAATGCGTTAAATTACATATTGCAAGGATCAAATAATTTCAGAAGGTTAGGTCTAGCCCTCTTTCGCAACTCTTGTTTGAGTCCAACTGCTGTAGTGTAGGACCTCTCATTCGAAGAATTATCTGGTCTTTGTGATATGTAATGGTATTCATGAGCTACTTGGGTAAAGGTAGCAGGGAATTCTTATGCAGCTAATGGCAGAGAGTATGTTGGAGAGTTACCCTAGGATAAGCCTAAGATGAGATTACTACAACAAGTAGTAGTAGTGAAAGGGACTTTGTGAAGTCAAAGCAATCCTTGAGGAAAGTATGGATAGATGTGGAAGGTACTATGGGCCCATACTACAGAAAGCAGAGGATCCGTACTCGAGTCAAGGATGGCTGACATAGAACCAGGGAACTTGTAGAGTGTGTGATACCTCTCGAGGTTATGGATGACCCTAATGATTATGAGTTTTGTTTCAGAATGGTGGGGACATGTCACAAAACAGGAGGTTCAGGGTCTGGGTCAAGATCAAGTTTAGGTTCGGGTGCAGGTTCCGAGCCGGTTGATGATGAACTACACGAGTTCATCGTGTCCGAGATTACGAGAGGCATCCTTCAGGCGACCCCGGTGATTTTCAGATCGATCAAGGAAGGGATCATCGAGCTGATGGAGGAGCATCTTAGGGCATTCAAGAACGACATGGCATTTGGCCAGTCAGAGACACGCACACTCTCCTTCAAGGATTTCAGGGGATATGGTGTGCCAGACTTTCACGGGGTGAAGGACCCCATTGTGGCCGGGAGATGGATGGCAGACATCGAGTCTGCATAGTTGAAGAGCTTCTGTCCTGAGGAGTTAAAGGTCCGATATGTTGTAGGGTGTTTGAGGGACAGAGCTAGAGACTGGTGGGAGGCAGTCAGTGATTCGTTAGGAGCCCCAGCCATTGAGGCTATGACCTTGTCGAACTTTGTGATCAGGTTTAGGGCTGAGTTTGCGCCAGCTGTGCAGATTCAGCAGCTGGCCAGGGAGTCTCTTGATACGAGATAGATGATTGAGTCGGTGGCGGAGATTACCACCAAGTTCAGGGAGAGGGCCTTACTGGTGCCTCGGTACATGGGTGATGGGGAGATAAGAAAGGCCTGGTACTATGATATGTTGAGAGCTGACATCTGGAAACATGTCAGCTACTCAGCATGCCTGAATTTGGAGGACATGATAGCGAGGGCGGGAGAGCGGGAGATTGACATAGAGAACATCAAAAAGAGGAAGGTGGAGGCTGGGCAGGTTACTGGGGTTTCGGGGAAGAAACCTAAGGGATCTGACACTAGGTTGAAGGGACAACAGGTTCAGAGCTATTGTGGGAAATGCGGCAAGACATATGAGGGAGTTTGTAGACTAGGGTCATCGAGCTGCTATAGATGCGGCAAGCTTGGGCATTTTGGCAGAGATTGTACTGCCCCTGCCCCCACTCTTCAGACATCAGACCTGATTTGCTTCCATTACAATCAGAAGGGTCATAAAAGGGCCAACTGGCCGAGATTGACATCAGGGGCGCCAGTGGCGTCGCCAGCTCTAGCGACCTTGCACATCAGTAATGGCCGACAGGACAAGACGGATGCTCCAGTGGTGAGGAGTCGAGCCTTCCAGCTGACTGCCAAGGAGGCGTGTGACGCACCAGATATGGTGATGGGTATGTTTTCTTCTCCTTAACTCATATTACATGTCAGTTATGATATTTATGTTCTATGTTTTATGTGTTATGCGTAGGATCGTTCTATGTGAACGGTATCCCAGTATTGGTGTTATTCGACTCGGGGGCTACCCGAGCATTTGTCTCACTTGCACTTAGCAAGAGGTTTTCTGAGTCTTCGGGGATGTTGTATTGTCCTTTAAAGGTCGAGATTGCTGACGACTGATCTGTCCGGGCATCAGAGGTTTTCAGAGAATGCGTTTTGAGGTTGTATGATGAGCATTACCTCGTGGATTTGGTTCCCATTCTGTTGCGTGGGAAGACGGTTATGATAGGCATGGATTGGCTAAGCCCTAATGGGGCAGTGATCGGTTGTGCGCAACAGTTGTTGCATGTCAGGACCCTAAGTGGGGGAGAGTTGGTGATTCAGGGCGAGAGGCCGCAACGTGGACCAGCTTTGTGTTCGGCAGCGAGGGCTATGCGTTACCTTCAGTAGGGTTGCGCAGGGTATGTCGCCTATGTTATGGATACTTGGGAGGATGGTAAGGAGGTTGTGAGTGATCTACCAATGGTGCGAGAGTATCCGGACGTATTTCCAAAGGAGCTGCTTAGGATACCTCTGGAGAGACAGGTGGAGTTCAGGATTGACCGAGTCCCTGGTGCGACTCCGATAGCCAAGGCACCATATCGGTTGGCTCCTACGGAGATGAAGAAGTTGTCTACATAGGTACAAGAGCTGTTAGACAAGGGATTCATTAGGCTAATCAGTTCATCTTAGGGAACCCCGATCCTATTTGTGAAGAAGAAGGAAGGGTCGTACCGGATGTGCATAGACTACCAGGAGCTGAACAAGTTAACGGTGAAGAACCATTACCCACTCCCGAGGATAGATGATCTATTCAACCAGCTACAGGGGGCATCATAGTTTTCCAAGATAGATTTGCGTTCAGGCTACTACCAGATGCGAGTCAGAGACAAGGATGTACAGAAGACTGCTTTCTGAACCCACTATGGCCACTACGATTTCGTGGTGATGCCCTTTCGGCTACCCAAGGCACTTGTCGCATTCATGGACCTCATGAACCGCGTATGCAGACCGCTGTTGAATCGGTCTGTGATAGTCTTTATTGATGACATCTTAGTTTAGTCCAAGATGCAAGAGCAGCATGAAGAACACTTGCAGGAGGTGTTGGATACCCTCAGGATGGATAGCTTGTACACCAACTTCTCCAAGTGTGAGTTCTGGTTGCGCGAGATGTAGTTTCTGGGGCACCTTGTCAATCAAAATGGTATTTTGGTCGACCCAGCCAAAGTGGAGTCCGCGATGAGATGGGAGGTTCCGAAGTCTCCATCTGATATTCGGAGTTTCCTCAGGTTAGCACGCTATTACCGAAGATTCATACAAGATTTCTCCAAGATAGCAGTACACTTGACCCGGATGACGAAGAAGGCCATTGTATTTTGTCGAGGGACTGAGCAACAAGCGGCATTCGAGACATTGAGGCAGAGGTTGTGCGAGGCGCCGATCTTAGCCCTGCCAGAGGGCGTGGACGACTTTGTAGTGTATTGTGATGTGTCCATTTTGGGTTTGGACACAGTGTTGACGCAGAGAGGGAACGTCATCGCTTACGCCTCGAGACAACTCAAGCCTCACGATGCAAACTACTCGACATACGATTTGGAGTTGGGGGAAATTGTTTTCGCCCTAGAGATTTGGCGACACTACCTCTATGGGGTCTGTTGTAACATTTACACGGACCACAAGAGCTTGAGGTACCTCATGGATCAACAAAATTTGAACATGAGGCAGCACCGGTGGCTAGATGTGGTGAAGGATTACGACTGTAAGATCGTCTACCACCCGGGGAAGGCCAATTTTATGGCCGATGCGCTTAGCTGCAAGGCATCCCCGATCAAAGACATTTTCTTGAGGATGACGGTGGTGACTCCACGTCTGGAGAAGATCCGGCAGGCCCAGCAGGAGGCTATGATGGAGGAACACCGGAAGAGTGAGCATACTATGGACCAGATTTCCTCCTTCGACTATGATAGTCGCGGGTTGTTTACACTACACCGCCGATTGTCGGTTCATTACACAGGTGGTGTGCGCCAGATTCTGATGGAGGATGCGCACAAGTCCATATTCTCCATCCATCCCCGGGCGACGAAGACGTATAGAGATCTTCATCTAGAGTACTGGTGGCCCTGTATGAAGCGGGATGTAGCCTGGTATGTGGAGAGATGCTTGACTTGTAAAAAGGTTAAGGCAGAGCACTAAAGGCCTCACAACAAGACGCAGTCGTTGGATATCCTTGTGTGAAGTGGGAGGATATGTTGGATAAGGTGTCTAAGTCCATAACTTATTTGGTATATACTTGACCCGACCCGGCATGGTCCATTTGGGTTGCATCTCACCCGAACTATTTATGGATAATTTTATGAGAGTTATACACATATGTTTGTTAATATATTATAAGTTATAATATATTAATATGAAGTTATGTTATTTAATTAGTCTTAGTCTTAAATGAATTATGAATTAATTTAGAGATTAAAAGGAAGACTAAATAGATTATGGGCTATTGGTTTTATATGGTGTGGGCTAACACTCATTTGTTAATGGGCTAGGCTTATATGGAAGTCCATGGATGATCCATGGAGCTTTTAACCCATGGATCCTTGGAAAGGAAAAGACATGGGTTATTAGGGTTTCACCCTAACCATGCACACTGTATAAGCATGCTTATGGAGCATGAAATGGCAACTAGTGAACTAGTGTGTGTGAGCTTGTGTGTGGCCGAAATATACAAGTGTGTATACTCTCTCAAAGTTTTCCAAGAGTTTGTGGTGTTTTGTGATTCCATTTGAGGCATTCACACTATTGGTGCTTGGCCCTCAAACTCCTCAAGAACCAAACTCATCAACAAAGGTATGTAATCTCTTCTAACTCTTGTATGTTGAAATGTTCCCCATGCCATGTTAGATAGGTTATAAACCTTGGAAAATTATTATTTTGCATGTATTTAGACAAACATAGATCCAAGGTTTATTAGGGTTGCATGCACACTTAGGAAGTGTTAGGTTGCTCAAAACCCAAAAGTGGTATTAGAGCCTAGGCTTGCTTGTTTGAATACTTGATGCAAATTGCTGAAAATCGAAGATTTTATGCTGTCTGCCCAGCTGACTCGCCGAGTACATGAAGGGACTCGACGAGTCCAAGGCAAAACTCATCCAACTCGGCGAGTTGGTTCATGCACTCGACGAGTTGGAACCCCAGACAGCATATCTTCGAGTTTTGGTGCTGGAATTGGTCTAGAATCATTACCTTAAACTGTTTTGGACTCATAAAACCTGGTTTTGATGTGGTAATGATGATGGTGGACCAATTTCAAAGTTATAATCAAAATTCCATGATTTTATGTGTTCATATAATTCTTGAAATTTTGATGATCATGTTCATGTTCTTATGAATTTAGAAGATGATAGGAATTATTTGCTGAATTGTTTAGAATTAATTCTTGATCATTTATGTGTTTTAATGGAGTCCATAATTTGTCCTCAAGTTATGGATATCCAAAGGTCACTTTTCTTTAACACACACTTAAAACACATAAGTTACATGAAAATGAAGAGTCTTCATTTTTATGAACCTTTAATTCATAAGTTATGAAATGAAAAGTTTTGGATGGTTACAAAAGATGAAGAGTCTTGTCCTTAAGTTATGAAGGTTCAAGAGTTACTTCATTAATAAATATATAAATAAAGTGTAACCTTAATTAATTCCATAAGTTATAAAAATAAAGAAAAGTAATTCTTTTATTAGTTTAAAGTCTTCCATAACTTGTCCTTAAGTTATGGAACTTGAAGAGTTTTTGGATTAAAACTACTTTAAACACATAAATCATGGAATCAATTAGTTTTGAATAGTTTCAAACTTGCCCTCAAGTTTTGGAATTTGGAAAAGTTTCACACACTTTAATAAACTTTAATTCCAACACTTAGAATTTTAAAAGTTAAAATTCAACACTTATACTATTTATAACATTAATGGTTAATTATTATATATATGTATAAGAACAAGTCGTTTTACCGTTAGTAGGTCTCATTCACGAAGTCGGTCTATAAGGTGGGCATAAGGTTGTTGCCTATAAAATGGCGACTTAATGGGTGTCCACTCTCACCTACCGCTTGCTTGATCGGTGGAAGGTCGTTAGCCGAATGGGTAGGACAATGACTTTAAATTCTCATTAAAAGTATAATGATTATTATAAAGTAACTAAATATTTTTTTTATTTAATTCCCAATCTTAGTTACTTTAGGAAAAATGTGAATTTGGTGCTAGCCCATGGAATTCACACTTTGTACCTTACCAAGTCGTTGGTGGAACGTGTGTGGTTAACCGGCACACTAACTTGGACTAGTAAGGATCACGAAGGGTGACTTAATGTTTGTCATAGATCAATGGAGCGTGTGTGGTTAACCGGCACATTGAATAGGTGATAATATTAAGGGTACCAAGTGAATTGGTATGGTTATTCACACCTTGTTTTGTGATCCTCGGCATCCCAGTCACAAAATTTGAGAGGGCACACTCGAGATTGAAACATGCCATTGAAAAGTTCAATGAATCTCAAAAGATCTAGGAATTTCAAATCCAATTAAAACCTAATAAATTATTTCGTTTTTCATGGTGGAAATTGGTGAATCGTCATTCGCCTACCTTCAAATATTTTATAGCTTGGATTACAGCATCCCTCTTCCAAATTATAAAATATTGTGTTGGGTCCTAGCCTTAATATTTCATATTGGGTGTTATATTAAGGATTTTGAATCAAGTAACTTGATTTTCTCCCATTATAGATGTCTGGTTCAGACAACTATGATCTTCCCAAATCTCTTGAAGATGGTGTCCCTCAACATCATGCTTCACTTCCTCCACCTCCTCCAATTATTCTCCCTCACCCACGAGTTCTTGAAAAGTTTAAAGTCACTCAATCCCTATTGGCAAGCATAGTCTATGTGTTCTCACATCTTGGAGATAAAGTCACATATTGACAAGCCGGGAGAGTTGGGTGTCAAAGTCTCGTGAAAGTTGGATGTTCAATCACTTTCTTAGTAACATAGTGAGTCTCTTTGGGACTACTATGAGGCAGACTATGACATGACCCTTTATGATGTTATCTATTTGCTTGGTGTTGTGGAATCAGCAATGATTTGGAACACCAGTAAAGCAAATTTGATTAAAAGAACAATTCCCAAGTCTTAAATGGACATTGACAATGGTAGCATTGGATATCTAGAAAAAGATTTCTCTTCCAAATGGAAAAGGATCGGCTATAGTCAACTCGGTTGACCAAATGGTAAAGAGAAAGGCTAAGTCTGAGATAGTCCCATGTGCCATTACCAAAGGGTCCATGTGTTTTGTTGCCAAAGGAAGGGGCATTGGTTGCGAAGCTGCCCTATTCACCTGTAAGGTTGATCAAGTCAAGAGGTTTGACTCTACTTTGGGTAAAGTCCACTGTCTAACTCTATTAAGTTCCTATTTGGAGATTCGTATTACATAATGTGAATGGGTCACATGTTGATGTTTTAAGAATCAAAGAAAAGATAGGAAGCTTAAAGTAAGTATATGTGGATTCTGATTACAAAGGTCGGTTTCGATCGCATGGTTCGGCAATCAGAATTTTGAGCTCTTGCTTAAGAGTTATAATATATTGCTCATGAATAGATAACAACAAGGTTTTCATGTGGATTGTAAGGATAAGTTTTTCCGCAAAGTTTTAAAATAGAAGAAAAAAAAAGGGTTTTAATTTTATTTATTTTAAAAAATTATCCTTACAATGGCATCTGTGGAAAATTGTTGCTTATATGTTTCCAGTAATAGCAATATTGGAAAGTGGATTTGATTCTTTCATTTGTGGTAGTGTCTGAATTTACCGAATGAAGAAAGTTTTTCATCACCCAAGTTTCAATTGGACAGAAACTTGGAATCATACAAGTTGTATTGTATGATGAATGAGAATTTTCATCTTTGAAAATTAAGACTAATTCTTTGATCACATGTATATGTGAGTCAGTTGAAGGACTAAGGAATTAGGTACACTGGGTGTGCGCTGGTCAAGGTCCACCACAAAATTGATTTGTCATGATTTACTAAAGATTAGTAAATATGATTATACTTATGAGGTTAAGTATAATTCTGTAACATTGGAAAGGTTACAATGTATGACAGAACAAATGAGAAGAATCAAATTAGGCAGAAAGATAAAAGTTTCTCAAATCTGAAAGGATAGGAGAGTACTTTAGTATCGTATTTGATGATCATCTTAATGATTATGAAACCATATCACAAATTCATACTCTAAGGACGTCTTAGTGCATTGTTATGGCTAAGAAGAGAGGTCATGAATTGTTGGATTGGCTAGAATCAAGAAGATGAGTCATACTTCGTTCCAAAACAATTCTTAGAGTCATACTCCAAGATTGTAACTTTGAGTGACATAACGAAAGATTTATTAACACTAGTCAAATGTAAGAGTAAAATGTTTTCTACCCTTGTACATTTGAGATTGGTAAGTTGTGATGTCTTGGATGAGACAAAGACCAACTAAGACCAATTGTGTGAAGTGTTAGTCTTGATAAGAATCCGTACTATCCCTTGAATATTTGTTTTGTCAAGGAACGGTTCTTGATTGGGGAAACTTATATGTCAAGGGGACAGTGGGAGCCTTAAAGATCCTGAAAGAGTTTCAAGATTTAATCAAGAGTAAAACCTGTAATTTATCACTAGCACACGACTTAAGGTTTGCAACCTATCGTGTTGACATAATTTTTATTTCTGTACCTACATCAAATAAGTTGAATTTGCATGTGAGTTATCAGAGTTCAACTTGGAAGCATTGGTGGGCCTTGTGCTACCAAGGTGACAAGAAACTAAGATTGAACAAAATTAATCCATGTAAGGCTGAATTTGTCACTAACCTTATTTTGTGATTATGGTTTTCACAAATTCACATGGATAGGAACTCATACACTATAAAATCTAAGTGTCATAAGGTTTCTCTCTGATTCATGAAAATGATGGTGAGGAAACGCTTTCACTAAGTAGATTTTATGTAGATATCAATTGTGTTATTTGCATTTTCAAAAGTCGTTAGTGGAGCGCGTGTTGTTAACCGGCACACTAACATGGACTTGTGAGAAATGGCAATTGCCTAAGCAATTAAGACTATGATTACGGTATCCCTTTTCATAGTTCTGAAAATTGTTTAGACACACATGTGAGCTATCTAAGAAAGGGTGTATGAATCTAAATTTCAGAAGTCCAACAGATTTCTGGAAATATATCAGAGCTAGTGGGAGCATAAGTGTTATGCTGATAATCATCATGTTAGTGGGAGCATGATTATTACGTTTAGTGTTGCAAGTTAGCAATGTTAATTATAAAAAACAAAGTTTCAATTCATGAAGTTGCAGGGGTTGAAAAAGTTGTTTTGCTATAATTAAGGGAGAGGAAATTATACTTCGTTTCAATTCTAAAGCTTAGATCTAGATTTTAATCATATTTAGTCAAATATATATGTATGAATTTTATGTTGGAATGGTTCAACTTGAAGAAATTCTATATATATTGCGTTTTCAAAATTCGATTATGATTATGGCATCCCTCTTCATAGTTAAATTTTGAAAACATGGCAAATAAAAAATATTGTACCAATAGACTGGTCTAGTATCATGTCTTTATGTGAGACATCATGAATCGCAAAAAGACTGGTCTAGTATCATGTCTTTATGTGAGACATCATGAATTGTGTCCCATATGCTTCGGATATAGGATCGATTGCATGTGTTATAATATTCATCTTTTCTAAATTTTCCAAATGCTTAAGGCATTGAGAAGGGAAAAGTCTAGAACTGGATATGACTAAAGTGATTAAGCAATTGTCGAGGACAAATCTGAGGTTCGCCAAAGATTGGTTGCTCAGGGAAAGTTGGAAGTATGATGTAAGTTGTCGGAAAGGACCTTATTGACATGTTATGAAAAGAAGTAACTCTTGTTCGGAAGTGATAGTCAAAATGGGACTATGGAAATGTCTCCATAGGTCGAAGTTATTCAATCTATGTAAGATTAGAAAACCTTAATGCAAGAAGGATGTTCAAAGCAATGTACTTTGAATATGAGACTTCCGTTCCATAGAAGTTGACCTTCTTTGGAATACTCTGTAATGACTGGTGACAAGGTTTTGGTGACTTTGTGCATAATCATTACAAGAGGAACATTGCATAAAAGTTTAAAATCTAACAGATTTTTGGTAAATGATAGAAATCGGGAATTCTCACATTTACAATAAGGATTTGGGATTGTGAAATGAGTATCAATGGAATCATGTTCAATTGATCTACATCACAATGTAAGGATCATAGACAAACATAGTGTGCCTACTTGGAGTATGGTATAACTATTGATTAGAAAAACAAAGTGTACATGCTACGAGCATGGGACGACTGTTGTTTTTATTCAAGTCTTAAGTTGATTGTTTGAAACATTATACAATGAATAATGTGTAATCAATATGGTGATAAATAAAAGGTGGTTCTATTTATATTCAAAAGGGTTCTGAGACCATATTGGATTCGATTATTATTGTGTTTCACTTTGCATGTTTTGACTTCCAAAATAGCTAGGTTATTCTTTCCGAATGACTAAGTTATTTAAACACTCCACAGTCGTTCATATGTTGGAAGTAGGTATGAATCAAGACTGTCATGAATCGAGTTTGTAGATGGCTAAATGGGTTTAGTCATAGCAATGGTTGCTACAACATTCATGAGTGCTCATAAGTTATAAGTATTGGAATAAACCCACGCTCACCTGTATCATTTCATGGAATTTATCTCGAGTGATCGTAAGACGGTAATATCATATAAATCTTCAAACCTAGAGATATGAGTTGTTACCTATGAGTTGGTTGTGCATTGATTGCACGTAAACGCATCAGTAACTTGATGTTCTAAAACGTGTCTTTCTGTACAATTCAACAAGTAGTAGAACAAGCATATGAGTCGAAGTTTATTTGTTCCTTCTAGAAATAGAAGCGATATCTAGGCCCCTCGATGATTTTGTTGTGACCTATGTACCGGCTGGTCAGAACTAAATTGATGTGTTCAATTAAGTTCTTTGTCAAACAAATCGGAAATCGGGAAACAAACTGCTGGACAATAAGTACGACGTTGTTCCATGTATTTGTCCGGCTGATATCATGAGAACAGAGGATTTTATGATCACTTATCTAAAATGGCGCTTCATAGTTCAACGGAGTTTTCGAGAGCTACGATTGCTGGTTGGTTCCTGAAGTAACATACGCAAATATAGTTATTAGACTTATCCAAGTGGGAGTCTGTTGGATAAGGTGTCTAAGTCCATAACTTATTTGGTATATACTTGACCCAACCCGGCATGGTCCATTTGGGTTGCATCTCACCCGAACTATTTATGGATAATTTTATGAGAGTTATACACATATGTTTGTTAATATATTATAAGTTATATATATTAATATGAAGTTATGTTATTTAATTAGTCTTAGTCTTAAATTAATTATGAATTAATTTAGAGATTAAAAGGAAGACTAATTAGATTATGGGCTATTGGTTTTATATGGTGTGGGCTAACACTCATTTGTTAATGGGCTAAGCTTATATGGAAATCCATGGATGATCCATGGAGCTTTTAACCCATGGATCCTTGGAAAGGAAAAGACATGGGTTATTAGGGTTTCACCCTAACCATGTACACTATATAAGCATGCTTATGGAGCATGAAATGGCAACTAGTGAACTAGTGTGTGTGAGCTTGTGTGTGGCCGAAATATACAAGTGTGTATACTCTCTCAAAGTATTCCAAGAGTTTGTGGTGTTTTGTGATTCCATTTGAGGCATTCACACTATTGGTGCTTGGCCCTCAAACTCCTCAAGAACCAAACTCATCAACAAAGGTATGTAATCTCTTCTAACTCTTTTATGTTGAAATGTTCCCCATGCCATGTTAGATAGGTTATAAACCTTGGAAAATTATTATTTTTCATGTATTTAGACAAACATAGATCCAAGGTTTATTAGGGTTACATGCACACTTAGGAAGTGTTAGATTGCTCAAAACCCAACAGGATATTACTATGAATTTCATCACGAAACTTCCCAGGACCGCACGGGGAGTGGATTCGAGTTGGGTCAAAATGGATCGGTTGACCAAGGGTGCCCATTTCATCTTGATCCAGGAGAGCATTTCGGCCAAGAAGCTGGTCGACATCTACATCAGATAGGTAGTAGCTCGACACGAAGTGCTAATTTCCGTGATTTCTGACCGAGATGTGCGATTTACTTCCAGATTCAGGAATAAATTTTATGAAGAGATGGGTACTCGTCTACACTTTAGCACAACTTTTCACTCGCAGACAGATGGTCAGAGAGAGCGGACGGTCCAAACTCTACAGGATATGCTACGGGCATGCGTCCTGGACTTCGGTGGTAGCTGGGATACCTACCTTACCTTGGCATACTTTTTCTATGATAATACCTACCACACGAGTATCGACCATCCTCCCTTTGAGATGTTATATGGGAGGAAGTGCAGAACCCCGATATGCTGGGGTGAGGTTGGATAGAGGTTCATGGGGAGTACCAAAGTGGCAGTCAAGACGACAGAGACTAAAGGGACTCGACGAGTCACATGGTCAACTCAACGATTCGGATGATGATTGGCCGTGGTGGGTTTCTGCATGGACTCGGCGAGTCAGTGAGACGACTCAACGACTCACTTAGGGTTTTCCCGACATTTGGACATGCATGGACTCGACGACTTGTTTTGAAACTCGGCGAGTCATCTAGGGTTTTCATGATTTCTCGAGTTCTAGAAGGAATCAACGAGTCAGTGAGCTGCACTCGATGTGTTGGGTCAATATAGACTATTGACCTTGACCGTTGACTTTGACTTTGAGTAATGGTTGACCAGTTTGACTTCTAGGGGTATTTTATTAATTTGGAGATTTATGGAAGTGGATCATTGGTAGATATTGGTGGTGGAGTTGGAGCTGTAATTGGAGGAGTTTGACATTATCACTCCGAGCTACTTGTGAGGTGACATCCTCTCATTAAATCAACAGGGTCTAAGGCACTAATGTTGGCCCTTTTCGGATTTGTATTCGGGTTTATTGCATGATATTCTTATTGATTTGCATTCTTATTGATTTGCATTTTGGTAGTTAGGAAGGTCATCTGCTTAGCGACCTGGTAGGTCGGTATCCTGATATATATAGGATAATGCTATGTTAGTGATCGGTTAGGTCGGTATCCAGGTTATAGGATGTTGCTATGATTAGTAATCTGTTAGATCAGTTTGACTAATATATATGCTAGCGTATCATATTTATGTGCACATGTTTGTTTGATTTAGGGGTTGGGTTGAGGCGGACCTGCTTTGTGCTGAAGGCCAACATACCCTAGGCGGATTGGATATACTGCACACCCAGGAGGGCATACTAGTAAGGCCGAAGGCCCAAAGAGGTGGTCCAGACATGCCGATAGCTTAGAGAGCGGTCCAGATAGACTAATGGCCCTGCGAGGCACTCCAGTCAGACTGATGACTCCTTACGCATGTTGTTTGTGTATATGATATGATTATGATTGTAAGGCGTTGGTATTTTGGGGGAGCTCACTAAGCTTTGGTTTAAACTTTTTAAAACATTCGAAAACCAACAATTATTACAAAACGTGTTTTCAAAATAGCTTAGTGTTAGAGTCTCTCATAATCAAATCATGAAAAACATAAGGAGGTGTACGATCACGCCTTCGCCTTCCCACGATCATCAGAAGTATCTGAAAAAAAATCAACAACTGTAAACCCGAATATTAGTGAGTTCCCCCAAAATACCAACGCCACACAATCATAATCATTTCATATAAACAAATAGCATGCATAATGAGCCTTCAGCCCGACTAGACCGACTCGCAGGGCCTTCAGCCTATCTGGACTGCTCTCCACGCCTTCGACACGTTTGGACCACCTCGCAGGGGCTTCAGCCTATCCGGACTGCTTGTCGGGCCTAAGGCCTGACTAGTACGACTCCCAAGCCTGTAGTCTATTCGGTATGCCCTGGGTATGTTGGCCTTCATTACAAAGCAGGAACGCCTCAACCCAACCCCAAATCAAACAAACATGTGCACATAAATATCATACACTAGCATATATAACAGTCATACCGATCCAACAGATCACAAATCATAGCAACATCCTATAACCAGGATACTGACCTAACCGGTCACTAACATAGCATTATCCTATATACCATGATACCGACCTACCAGTTCACTAAGAATATCACCATCCTAACTACCAGGATGCAAATCAATAAGCATATCATGCAATAAACCCGAATACAAATCCAAAAGGGTCCGTATTGGTGCCTCAGACCCTATTGATATTGTGGGAAAAAATCACCTCACAAGTAGCTCGGAGTGATAATGTCAACCTCCTCCAAATATAGCTCCAACTCCCACACCAACGTCCACCAATAATCCACTTCCATAAATTCCTAAATTACTGAAATACCCCTAGAAGTCAATCTGGTCAACCCTTGGTCAAATTCAAAGTCAACGGTCAAGGTCAACTGTCCATGTTGACCCAACTCGTCGAGTGCACCTCACTGATGCATCAATACCTTCTAGAACTCGAGAAATCATGAAAACCCTAGTTGACTCGTCGAGTTCCAAACCAACTCGTTAGGTCCATGCGATGTCCAAATATCGGGAAAAACCCTAACCAACTCGTCAAGTCTTCTCACTGACTCTTCGAGTCAATGTAGAACTAATACAGGCAATCTTCATCTGACTCGTCGAGTTGACCATGCAACTCGTCAAGTCCCTTAAGTTCATTTCTCATTTAGACATTTTTAAGCTACCCCAAAGTGTTGGGTTTTGGTATACTACAACATCCTATGGTGCATATACAACTCTAAATATCTTGGATCTATGTTTTCACTAATTATACATGCAAATGGTTTCCAAGGTAGTAATGTTATAACTAGCATGCATTTAACATAAAGATATAATATTCTAGTTAGCATGACATACCTTTTGATGGAGCTTGAATTCTTGGTGTATTTGGCCTTAAAAGCTTAGCCCCAATAGTGCGGAAGCCTCAAATGGAATCACAACACACCATGGACAAAGGATGAACTTGATAGAGAATTCCATGCACACAAAAGACACCATGAACTCTAAAAAGATACAAGTGGCGATTTTGGGCAATGAAGTATCTATTTATATATGGGGTTTCTAGGGTCATGGATATAACCTAAAGCCATACCCATGGGTTTTATGATCCATGGTTCATGTGGCCCAACTCTTAATGTATCCATACATAAACTTGGTCCAACATGGATCATAATTCCAACACATATAAATATAACTAATTATCATAATTAGTCCCATATATTTAATTAGTCTCTTCCGACCACAAAATTAATTCCAAATTAATTCTTGATTAATACTAATTAAAACATATGATTTCATATTAATATATTATTACTTATAATATATTAATACACCATAAATAACCTTCTCTCAAAAGTCCATCCTAACAAATTGTCCTGATGATATGCAACCCAAATGGACCATGCTACTCTCGGGTCGAATACATACCAATAATAGTTATGGGCTTAGACACCTAATCCAACACAAAGCTCCAAATTGCAGATCTAACCTCCTAGGGCATGGTTTCCACATAAAGTTGCAAACTTTACGTACATGCATGGTCCTAAATGACAAAACCAAGCTAACCCAAAGAGAAAGGCCAATGCTTGCTAAACATGTCAACTATATGACTATAGGGACATAGAGGAGTCTAGATCTGAAGTTACAACTTCAGATCATGAAAAATACCTGAAATGGTTCACAAATATACTAAAATGGCCTTAAACCTAAGAAAAAGGGGATGTAATGCTTGAATGATCAAGGTAACTAGTTGCCTTCAAATGGATGCCTAAACGTTGTGGATGCTGGATCTACGAGCTTCTTCCCATTCCAAGCTTCTCAACCTTCCAACTTCTTCAACAAAATACACCAAAAGCACTCATTTAGTCTCACAAGCTCAAGGAAACAACAAATGACGGCTAGGGTTTCTTCTTTGGGTAATGAAGTGGTAAGGGAGGCCACAAGAGGCTGATTAAGTTGTTTACATTGGGGGCAAACCCTAAAAATTAGGGTTTCATTTCCCAGCTCCTACTCGTCGAGTCGGGGTCCTCCAACTTGTCGAGTAGCCCTCATAAATCACGCGTCTTGATCCACTTCTACACGAGGAGTCGGGGGCAACCAACTCATCGAGTAGGTCTAATAATATCACTTTAAGCTTTTAAATTTTATACCTGGGAGTCGGGATGTTACAGTTCTCCCCCACTTGAACTAGACTTCATCCCCAAAGTCTGTTGTGGTAAAAAACTCAGGGTAATACTCTCGCATCTCTGTCCATCTCCCACGTCCACTCAGATCCCCTCCGATGCTGCCACTATACCTTTGCCAAAGGTACTTCCTTGTTATCTAGAACCTTTACCTTCCCCTCAATAACGGTCACTGACCTCTACACGTAATTCAGGCACTCATTGACCTAAATATCATCTAGCGACACTACCGCCTCCTCATCCAGTATGCACTTCCACAACTGTGACACATGGATAGTGTTGTAGATCTGACTAAGATCCTCTAGAAGATCTAGTTTATACACCACCTTGACAACCCGGACAATGATCCTGAATGGCCCAATGTATCGGGGACCCAATTCCCCCCTCTTCATGGAACAAATCACACCCTTCCAACGTGATACCTTTGCTAAAACCATGTCTCCTACCTGGAACTCCAGCTCAGATCGACGCTTGTTGACGTAAATCTTCTGCCGACTCTGAGCGGTCTGCAGTTGCTACCTGATCTGCTGAATCCTCTCGGTAGTCTGCAGAAGTACCTCTGTCCGTCCCATCACCCTGTGTCTAACCTCACCCTAGCAGACTAGGATGCGACATCTTCGTCCATACAACTACTTATATGGTGGAGCACCAATACTGGAATGAAAGTTGTTGTTGTAGGAGAACTCTGCAAGGGGTAGGTAGGAGTCCCAACTCCCACCGGAGTCAATAACACAGGCTCTTAGCATATCCTCTAAGGTATGTATGGTCCTCTCACTCTGGTCGTCTGTCTATGGATGATAGGTTGTACTGAAGTGCAGTCGCGTGCCCAGTGTTGGATTAATGTCTAAGTCCATAACTATAATTGGTAAGACTTGACCTGACCCGGCATGGTCCATTTGGGTTGCATACCATCATGCACTTGGATAGACTATAATGAGAGAAATAAGACACTTATGGTTATTAATATATTATAAGTTCTAGTATATTAATAATAAGAATAATAAGATTATTTAATTAGTATTGATCAAGAATTAATCTAGGATTAATTAAGTGATCAAAAGAAGACTAATTAAATATATGGGTTGATTGTGTAAATCATCCATACTTGTATAGTGGGCTAATGCTCCATGGATAATCAAGTTGGGCTAAAACCCATAGGATGGTCCATGGATGCTCCATGGTGTATTTGTACCCATGGATCATGGAAATGAAAGGCCATGTCAATTAGGGTTTACATGGTGTAACCCTAACTATATAAGCATCTTATTCTTGACCAAATCGGCCACTAGTGTGTGAAGTAAAAGGGCTAGCCGATTTCATGAGTTGTAGAATTCTCTCAAGTTATTCTAAAGTGTTTTGGTGATTGTGATTCCATTTGAGGCTTCCACACTATTGGGGCTAGGCACTCAAGCTTCATGAAGACTTTCTACATCAAGAGGTATGTATTCTATCTTGTTACATTCATTGTTTTTGTATGCTAGATTAGGATAATACCTTGGAAGTTCTTATTTGCATGTATAATAGAGAAAACATAGATCCAAGGTATTTAGGGTTGCATGTACACTTAGGAGTGTTAGAATGCTCAAAACCCAACACCCAGTTCCTCGTGGAACTTCTGCTAGAAACAGGAGGTGAACCGAACATCTCGATCTGAGACAAAAGAGACTGGCACCCCATGGCATGAAACGATCTCATGGATATTCAAGTCGACCAGCTTCTCGGCCGATGAACTCTCCAGTATCGCTAAAAAGTGTGCGCTCTTAGTCAATCGATCCACGAAGACCCAAATAGCATCGTTGCCCTTTGCTGTCCTCTGAAGCTTGGTGATATAACCCATCGTGATTCGCTCCCATTTCCACATGGGGATCTCCAGAGGCTGCAGCTGACCATGCGGCCTCTGATGCTCGGCCTTGACCATCCAGCAGGTCAAGCATCTCTCAACATACCATGCAATCTCCTTCTTCATTCATGGCCACCAGTAACTCAATCGCATATCCTGGTACATCTTGGTGGCCCCTGAGTGAATAGAGAAGTGAGACTTATGAGCCTCCTCCAGAAAAATCTGTCTGACCCCACCAAACATCAGAACCCGGACCCGACCATAACGGTTCAATAATCCCTGGCTATCTTGCATAAACCGAGTGTTCTCACCCCTAATCTTCTCAAGCTTCCAATCTCCTGATGCATGCCCTCAGCTTGAGCTTCCCTGATCAAGCTCACAAGTGGAGAATCTATTGATATCAACATACATGTCACTGGAGTAGAAGATCCAACTGACTTGTGGCTCAGAGCGTCCGCAACCACGTTCTCTTTACCTAGGTGGTAAAGGATCTCACAGTCGTAGTCCATGACTACATCCAGCCACCTATGTTGTCTCATGTTTAGGTTCGGCTGGTCCATGATGTGTCTCAAACTCTTATGGTCCGTGTATATGGTACAGTGGACCCCATAGAGGTAATGTCTTCAAATCATGAGAGAAAATACCACCGCTCCCAAATCCAGATCATGAGTAGGGTATCTCATCTCGTGCGTCTTCAACTGTCACGACGCATACGCTATCACGCGTCCTCTCTGCATGAGGACCGCTCCCAGTCCCGTGATGGATGCGTCACAAAACACTACAAAATCCTCAAATCCTTCCGGGGAGTCAAGACTGGAGCCTTGCAAAGTCACTTCCTGAGGGTCTCAAATGCCCTCTGTTGCTCAGGACCCCACCGGAAATACACCCCCTTCCTCGTCAGACGAGTGAGTGGTACTGCAATATTGGAGAAATATTGTATGAATCTCTGGTAGTACCTCGTCATTCCCAAGAAGCTCCAGATATTTGGGGGAGATTTTAGAACCTCCCACTGCATAATCGCATCGATTTTGGCCGGATCGACCAAAATCCCCTCCTGATTAATGAGGTGTCCAAGGAACTGAACCTCTCGTAACTAAAACTCGCACTTCGAGAACTTGGCATATAGTTGTTCTCGCCTTAAAACTGCTAATAGCTCCCAAAGATGCTCCTCATGCTGCTCTTGAGTCTTGGAGTACACCAAGATATCATATCTGAACACAATGACCGAGCGATCGAGCATCGGTTTGAGACCCAATTCATCAGGTCCATAAATACCGTCGACGCGTTGGTGAGCCCAAACAGCATCACCACAAACTCGTAATGTCCATAACGAGTCTGGAACGTAGTCTTCTCCACTTCCTCCTCCCTAACCCTAACGTGATGGTACCCGGACCTCAGGTCTATCTTAGAGAACCAAGATGCTCTCTACAACTGATCGAAAATATCATCTATCCTCAGGAGTAGATAACGGTTCTTCACCATCAAATTGTTTAACTCCTGGTAGTCAATGCACATCCGGTGTTAATCATCCTTTTTCGTGACGAAGAGAATCAACGCTCCACACGCAGAACTGCTTGGATGAATGAACTACTTGCCTAGTAGTTCCTGAAACTGTGCCAACAGCTCCTGCATCTTTGGTGGTGCCAACCAGTACGGCGCTTTGGCGATAGGGGCCGTACCTGGCACTAGGTCGATCCTAAAGTCGACCTGCCTCTCCAGAGGCACTCCGGGTAACTCCTCCAGGAACACGTCAGCAAACTCCCAGACCAATGGAACCTCTAAAACTGAAATCCGATCACCGAACTGCGTATCCACCACATACGCTAAATAACCTGCACACCCATGTTGAATGTACTATCGAGCCCTAGCTGTTGAACTAAACCTTGATCCCAATCTGGTACCCTCGTCGTAGCCAATCAGTTCTTCCCGACTTAGGGTTCGAACTACCACTCGTTGACCCTTGAAATCGATCGTGACACCGAAGTAACTAAGCCAGTCCATACCTATGATTACACACGCTTCCCCCATGGGAAGCGAAATCAAGTTTATTGGAAAAGATAACCCGAAGATCTCCAACACGCAACCCTGATAGACGGAAGAAGCACAAATCTCGTGTTCGTTGGTGATAGAGACTCGCAATGGACACTCTAGCTCTCCTACTGTCAGTCTGAACTCCCTACTGAATGACTGAGATACAAACGATCGACTCACCCCCGAGTCAAATAATACCAAAGCAGGTAAAGATTTCACTAAGAACGTACCTAATCACACGTACAAACATATAAGCATAAAATAGATATAATCAGTATGATAAGGTATAGAAATATACCAGCAACCACGTATGGTGCTGCCCTGACCTCCTCTGCTGTAAGCTGGAAGGTGCTTCTGTGAGCCCTCGGGGCGCTGCTCTACCCTGACTCTCGTCAGTAATCCTCAGTGTAGTTGGCACTGGAGCCCGTGCCAGCCTGGCAGTGAGCTGTGGATAGTTGGTATTCACGTAACCAACCTGATAGCAGTGGTAGCAGATCTTCATATCCTAAACCGGGGCTGTCTGGCAACAATCCTTCGCAAAATGCCCCTCCCACCGCATTAGCGGAACGCGCTGCTCGACCTGCAAGCCCCCGAGTCACCATTCCCGCACTTTCCACAAGTGCGGCCTAGGTGTCCTCCCATCCTGGTATCAGCGGTCTCAAACCGCTTTGGCACCGGCTGCGACTGCGCTGGATCCTGCCTCTGCTCTCTCAGCTATAACTCAATTTCAAGCTCCTGCCGCGTAGCGGCCTCCTGTATCTCCAACAAAGTATTACCTCACTAGGTACCAACAAACTGACGGATGTCAGTCTTGAGCATGCTTAGATAACATGTCATCTAAGCATACTCAGAAGTAAACTCTGGGCATAACATCGCCCTCCTTATGAACATATGGGTGATCTCCGTCATCGTCTCAGTACCCTGTCTCAGATCCAAAAACTCCTGAGCCAACCGCTATAGCTCAACCAGAGGAATGTTTCGGGCACGAAACATATCCCTGAACTATTCCCAAGTAACAACAGCTCTCTGATCATAAATGTAAGACCCCGGTCATCAACCTCCACCAGTCCTTTGCCCCGGACCTCATCAGGTTCAGGTCACATCTGACCTTCTGGTCAGTGGGACATGAACACATGAAGAAACAACCCTCCATGTTAGATAGCCACCTCATGGATACAATCAGGTGATGTATCCCATCAAAATTCAGGGGATTCGTGTTATCAAAGTCCCGGGACAGAAAAGCCCGACTAGCTCCTCCCCTATCGCCTATACAGTTGATGTAGCTGCTGTGGAAGCCATCTCAGCAAGGGATGCATATCGCTCATCGAAATACTCAACCATGGCAGTCTTAATAGAAATAAACATCTCCGGAAGCCTTCGATTGGAACAGAGTAGCAACCTCATCATGCAGGATCTCTCGAATCATGGCGTCGAACTCATCCGACCTCATCTGACCAACAACGTTGGGCACTATCGGACCCTCCTGACCGCCATCTCCTGATCCTAATCCGGATCTACTCACAAAGCGTCTCATAACCACCATACTGAAAATACACCATGAAAAATATCGGATAATCCGTATAAATAACGAGGAACTCACTCCCAACTAAAACTTAGGGGTTGTGACTTCCTTGCTATGCGTATGGGTCCTATGATTCAATAGTAAGGGCCCATACTACCTTCCACACTTACCCATATTTGTCTCAAGTATCACAACAACGCCCAAATAATATACATAAACATAGCACGCTGTAGCACCTGGTTGTTGGTGCGCTCTTCATTTTATTTTTATCTATGTATTTCGCATTTTTGGCCGTGGACATTGGGAGTGAAGGACCAACTCGCCGAGTAGAAGCGGGATGGGATGCGGGTTCTAAGCCGTAGACTAGAAGAGTCGAGTCCCAGACTCGACGAGTAAGTGTTGTCTGGACAAAAACCCTAATCCAAGGGTTTGCATCCTATTTAAACAATGTTATGTCGTCCAAAACATCCCTTATGCTCCCAAAACAACTCTCATTGAAACCCTAGCCGTTATTGAAGCAATCTAAGCCTTGTTGGTGGATTTTGGTGCTCGTGGTCTTAAGAAGGAAGGAGAAAAGCTTGGGGAAGCAAGTAGAGACCAAGGGAACCCGAGTTTGTGCACCTTCTACAGCTCATTAAAGGTAAAACGTTGTAACCCTGCTCATTTATTTGTTAGATTCCTCTTTGAGGTGGTTTAGGGCTTTTATAAGCCATTTTTGGTGGCCAACCATGTTTTCAAACATGGTTGGGGGTTAAAGCTTCTGAATCACATCATTTAAGGGGTTACTAGGTAGATTTGAGTGCCTTTTGCACCCATGAAAGGCCCCATGCATCTTAAGAGCTTGTTTTATGTCTTTTTGAGCTCAAAGTCCCATGCAAGCACGTAAAGTTTGTAACTTTACGTGCTAGATCGATTATAGAAGTGTGGATCTATCTTTTGATCAAAGGTTGTACATCAGAAATCAAAGATTTATAGTGTGGACATGGCTGACTCGGCGAGTCCATTCTTGGGACTCGACGAGTCCAAGGCTTTGAGCCCCATATCTGTTGAGGGTCAAAGGAACCCAGTTGAGTATTAGAAGGGTTGTAATCGGACAGAAAGAGTTACCCAATGTATTGGACGTGATTCTAGACCTGGAGTTCATGGGACTCGAAGAGTGCTAGAACAGACTCGGCGAGTCCAAGGCAATCTTCTTAAGGATGAAGATGAACTCGACGAATTGTTCATCAACTCGGCGAGTCGAGGACAGAACTTGTTCATTAGATAAAGGTGAACTCGACGAGTTCTTCACCAACTCGGCGAGTCGGATGAGTTTCATGCGATGTTCATGTGAGGGAGGAACTCGTCGAGTTGACGGCCCAACTCGATGAGTCGGGTCATGGATAAGGACGAGTAAAGGGTGAGGGACTCGATGAGTTGATGGCCCAAATCGGCGAGTCGGGTCAACTTGAAGTTGACTTTGACTAGACTTGGAATGACCATGTGTAGTGTTGTACTTGGTGTGTATTGACTTAAAGGTTGTCGTTTAGGGATCGAGAAATCGAAGGGAGTCGACTTGTGCGCTGAGGATAATTCAAACACTGCTCGACATTGAGGTGAGTTACCTTTTAGTAGGGCTGGGTTTGAGGCCACAATGTCGGCCCACCAAAAAGGGGTATTTAGAAGATAATGGTCTTTGTGATAATTATCTTGGTATGGTTATGTGTTGGTTATGAGATTTATCTGGATAATATGTTATGTGTATAGTAGGGATTAATTTCCCTAACAGTGGTCCGTAAGACCCAAGGGTAGGTCAGTACCCGGATATGCCTGACTATATGTTTATATATGTTGATTGTATGCTAGTGGTAGGGGTGAACTAGTCCCGAGTTACCGGTTGAAAGATACCGATGACGTATACCGGTTGAAAGATACCGATGTTGGTTACCGGTTGAAAGATACCAATGTTGGTTATCGGTTGGAAGATACTGATGTTGGTTACCGGTTGAAAGATACTGATGTTGCTTACCGGTTGAAAGATACCGATGAAGGTTACCGGTTGAAAGATACCAATGAAGGTTACCGGTTGAAAGATACCAATGAAGGTTATCGGTTGAAAGATACCGACGATATTGTATGGTATGTGGTATCATGGGAGAACTCACTAAGCTTTGTGCTTACAGTTTTGGTTTTGGTTTCAGGTACCTCTTCGTCGAAGGGGAAGGAGTCGGCGGTGTAGCAGCGCATCACACACACTCATGGTTTTGCACAAGGAGTTTTTGGGACTGTACTCTGATTTTTATTACTTTTGACATTACTGTTTGGGACACAACAATATGATTTTGTGACGAGTTGTTTATTCCACAATATTTTGGTAAAAATGTTTATGGAATTTTTAATTTAAAAATGAAATTTTTGGGCTTGAATTTTGGGATTTTACAAGTTGGTATCAGAGCCCTGGTTTGAGGGATTCGGACACACCCTTGGGGGTGTCTGGACTCAAACTGAGGGACTAAAATATTTTTACAAGGAAAATGGTTTTCTAAAATCTAAATGGAGGGATTTTAAGTAAGACAAATTGTGTGATGCATGCGATCGGCCGGGCTCAAGTATGTTTTCCCCAAGATACCCATACTTGCTATGTTATGTTATATGGTTTTGATTCGAAAAACTGCATGCTAGAATAGGACTACGGATCTTGGAGGATGCATTGTGTGCCTGATATATGATTATCAGAATTGCATGCTAGTTAGGGCTAAGGGTCTACGGAGGATGCCTTATATGCCTGTTGTATGAGTTGTACGCTAGGACTGTTTAGTCAGCAGTAGGATGGCCTGTGTAGGTTATGCCTGATTTTTGGTTACCCAATGCATGAATGTTGCTTGCTTTGTGCTAGGGGGGTTCTGGCCATCTTCAACTAACTATGAAACGGATATGTAACAATATCCGCAAGCTAAATAGGGGGAGGTGGTGGGGACTCCTAGTGAAGCTGATGGCGGACGGTAGGTCGGAGAATGCCCTAGGGAAGCCTAGGATAAAGTCAGTGGAAATGGTATCGGTAAAAGGGACTTGGGGAAGTCGAAGCAGTCCTTGAGGAAAGTACAGGTAGATCTGTAAGGTAGTATGGGCCCTTACTACTGAGAGTAGAGGAACCGTACTCGAATCAAGGAGGGCCTAGATGGAACCTGGAAACTTGGAAAGTGTGTGAGACCTCTAAAAGGTATATGTGACCCTCACAATCGTATGTTTATTTTCAGAATGGTGGTCACTCGACATGGAGCAGGAGGTTCGGGATCTGGGTCAGGATCGGGCTCGGGCGTAGGATCCGAGCATGTGGATAATGGGTTACGCGAGTTGATCGCGTATGAGATCACGAGGGGTATCCTGGAAGCAACGCCAGTTATCTTCGGGTCGATCAAGGAAGGGATCATTGAGCTGATGGAGGATCGCCTCAGGGCGTTCAGGAGTGACATGGCGACCAGCCAGTCAGGGCCACGTACACTCTCCTTTAAGGACTTCAGAGGGAGTGGTGTGCCAGATTTCCATGGGGTGAAGGACCGCATTGCTGCTAGGAGATGGCTCGCAAACATCGAGTCTGAGCAGCTAACAAGCTTCTGCCCGGAAGGGTCGAAGGTCCGTTTTGTTGCAGGGTGTTTGATAGACAGCCAAATAGATTGGTGTGAGTCGGTTGGTGACTCTCTGGGAGCCTCGGCTGTTGAGGATATGACCTGGGTGGACTTTGTGACCAGATTCAGGGCGGATTTTGCGCCAGTTATGGAGATTCAGCAGCTGGCCAGGGAGTTCTTGGATATGAGACAGACTACATAGACTGTGGCGGAGATCACCGCCAAGTTCCAGGAGAGGGCATTGTTGGTGCCCCAGTATGTGGGTGATGAGGACATGAAGAGCACCCGCTACCATGACATGCTACAAGCTGACATCCGAGAGATGTCAGTTTCTCAGCTTGCCCTACCCTGGATTCCATGATTGCCAGGGCTAGGGAAAGGGAGATTGATCTGGAGCACATACGGAAGAGGAAGGCAGTGTAGGGGCTGACGATGGGGGCTTCAGGGAAGAAGCCCAAGGGATCTGAGGGTAGGCCGAAAGGCCAGTCCGGGCGGGACCGCTGTGGGAAATGCAGTCGGTCGCACGAGGGAGCTTGTCGCACTGGGTCGGGTTCAGGCTGTTGTAAGTGCAGCAAGGTTGGAAATTTTGGTAGAGATTGTACTGCCTCTACTCCTACGATTCAAATATCTGACCTGATTTGCTTTCATTGCAATCAGAAGGGCCATAAAAAGGCCAATTACCCTAGATTGATAGCAGCAGCAGCAGCGCCGGCGGTGGCGCCAACTTCAGCGACAACACGGGTTGTGGATGGCCGGAAGGCCAAGGTGGAGACTCCAGTGGTTCGGAGCTGAGCATTCGGGTGCCACTCGATCATTTGTCTCTCTTGCGCTTAGCAAGAAGTTTCTGGAGTCTTCAGGCATGTTGGATTGCCCTCTATAGGTCGAGATTGCGGACGACCGGTCGATACGAGCGTCGGAGGATCCCCGGGATTGTGTTTTGAGGCTGTGCGAGGAACGTTATCTCGTGGACTTGGTTCCGATACCTTTGCGGGGGAACAAGGTCATTATTTGTATGGACTGGCTGAGCCCCAATGGGGCAGTTATCGACTGCGCACAACAGTCAGTGCGGATTAGGACCCATAGTGGGGGAGAGCTCGTGGTTCAGGGAGAAAGGCCACATCAAGGACCAACTTGATGTTCAGCAGCGAGGGCTAGGCGTTACCTTCAGCAGGGTTGCGCAGGTTATGTCGCCTATATTATGGATACCCAGGAGGCAGGTAGGGTGACAGTGGGCGATGTGCCCGTAGTACAGGAGTTTGAGGACTTATTCTGTGAGGAGTTGCCCGGGGTGCCTCCAGAGAGACAGGTGGAATTCAGTATCGACCTGGTCCTTGGTGCGGCTCCGATAGCCAAGGCACCATATCGGTTGGCTCCTCCTGAGATGCAGGAGTTGTCTACACAAGTGCAGGAGTTGTTAGACAAGGGATTCATTAGACCAAGCAGTTCACCCTGGGGAGCCTCGATTTTGTTTGTGAAGAAGAAGGACGGGTCGCATCAGATGTGTATAGATTATCGAGAATTGAATAAGGTAACAGTGAAGAAGCGTTACCCACTCCTAAGGATTGATGACCTCTTTGACTAGTTACAGGGAGCATCTTGGTTCTCCAAGATTGATTTGCGCTTAGGATATCATCAGATGAGGTTCAGAGAGGAGGATATATAGAAGACGGCGTTCCGTACGCGCTATGGCCACTATGAGTTCGTGGTGATGCCTTTCGGGCTCACCAATTCTCCCACCACGTTCATGGATCTTGTGAACCGCGTGTGCAGACCGATGTTGGATCGGTCCGTGATAGTTTTCATCGATGACATCTTGGTCTATTCCAAGACGCAGGAGGAGCATGAGGACCATTTGCGAGAGGTTCTGGAGATTTTAAGAAAGGAGAACTTGTATGCTAGGTTCTCTAAGTGTGAGTTTTGGTTGGGCGAGGTGCAGTTTCTTGGGCAACTTGTCAACCAAAACGGGATTTCAGTAGATCCGACCAAAGTGGAGGTCGTGATGAGATGGGAAGTTTTGAGGTCTCCATATGAGATTCGGAGTTTCCTAGGGTTAGCCGGCTACTATCGGAGATTCATCCAGAATTTCTCCAAGATAGTCGTACCCCTAACCAGGCTAACGAGGAAGGTTGTGGTTTTTCGTTGAGGGCCTGAGCAGCAGGTTGCATTCGAGAAATTGAGGCAGAGATTGTGTGAGGCGCCAATCTTAGCCCTGCCAGAGGGCATGGAGGATTTCGCCGTGTACTGTGATGCATCCATGTCGGGTTTGGGAGCTGTATTAATGAAGAGAGGGCATGCCATTGCTTACGCTTTGAGGCAGCTGAAGCCTCACGAGGCGAATTACTCGACGTATGATTTGGAGCTGGGGGCTGTTGTGTTCGCCCTCAAGATTTGGCGTCATTACCTCTATGGGGTTCGTTGTACGATTTACAAGGACCACAAGAGCCTGCGGTATCTCATGGACCCGCCAAATCTGAATATGATGCAGCGTCGGTGGCTTGATGTGATAAAGGATTATGATTGCTAGATCCTTTACCATCCGGGAAAGGCCAATGTGGTGGCCGACGCGCTTAGCCGCAAGGCAGCACCGATCAGTGATATCTTTCTGAGGATGCCAGTGGTGACTCTATTTTGGAGCGGATTCGGGAGGCCCATCAGGAGGGCATAAAGGAGGAACATCGGAAGAGCGAGCGGATTGTGGGGCAGGTTTCCTACTTCGACTATGACAGCCGAGGGTTATTGACACTACACCGTAGGGTGTGGGTGTCGTACCACGGGGGTGTGCACCAAGTTCTGATGGAGGAGGTGCAAAAATCTGGATTCTCCATTCATCCCGGGGCAACGAAGATGTATAGAGATCTTCGCATGGATTATTGGTGGCCCTGCATGAAACAGGATGTAGCATGGTACGTGGAACGGTGCTTGACCTGCAGGAAGGTCAAGGCCGAGCACCAGAGGCCACACGGCAAGATGCAGTCGTTGGACATTCCGATGTGGAAATGGGAGAACATTACGATGGATTTTATCACAAGCTTCGCAGGACCGCGTGAGGGGTGGATTCGATTTGGCTCATCGTCGACAGATTGACCAAGAGCGCTCATTTTATTCCGATTCAGGAGAGCATCTCGGCCGAAAAGTTGGCCGACATCTATATCAGGGAGGTGGTGGCACGACACAGGGTGCTAGTTTCGGTGATTTTAGACAGAGATGTTCGGTTCACTTCCAGGTTTTGGAAGAAGGTTCACGATGAGCTAGGTACTCGTCTGCATTTTAGCACCGCCTTTCACCCTCATACGGATGGTCAGAGTGAGCGGACCGTCCAGACTCTGGAGGATATGCTGTGAACATGTGTGTTAGACTACGGAGATAGTTGGGATACCTACCTCCCTTTGGCGGAGTTCTCCTATAACAATAGTTATCACGCGAGTATCGATCATCCTCCCTTCGAGATGCTGTATGGGAGGAAGTGTAAGACCTCGATATGATGGGGTAAGGTTGGGCAGAGGGTAATGGGGAGCACCGAAGTAGTGCTCAAGATGAAAGAGAGGATTCAGCAGGTCCGGAGCAAGCTTCAGACTGCTCAGAGTCGGCAGAAAATTTATGCCGATAAGTGCCGATCAGACCTGGAATTCCAGGTCGGGGCTATGGTTCTCCTAAAGGTGTCGCCATCTAATGGCATTATCTGATTCAAAAAATGAGGCAAGTTGGGACCCAGGTACATTGGACCGTTTAGGGTTATAGCCCGGGTAGGCAAGGTAGCGTATAGGCTGGATCTGCTAGCCGAACTCAATCAGATCCACAACACTTTCTAAATTTCCCAGCTGCGAAAGTGTCTAGTGGACGACTCAGCGGTGGGGCCCTTGGAGGACATTCAGGTCGACGACAACCTGCACTACATTGAGAGACCTGTGGTGATCCTCTACTGGAAGTCGAAGGATCTGAGGAACAAGAGAGTGGAACTCGTGATGGTGCAACGGCAGCACCGGAAGGGCTCAAAATGGACATGGGAGCCGGTGGACGAGATGATGGAGCACTACCTGGAGTTGTTTCAGGAACAAGAAGCAGACTTCGAGGACAAAGTCTAAAATAAGTGGGGAGATTTGTAGCACCTGGTTCTTGGTACGCTCTTGTTTTTATTTTTATCTATGTATTTTGAAATTTTGGCCTTGGACTCGGCGAGTTGAAGGACCAACTCGCCAATTAGAAGCGGGATGGGACGCGGGTTTTAAGCTGTGGACACGACAAGTTGGGTCCCGGACTCGACGAGTAAGTGCTATCTGGACAAAAATCCTAATCCAAGGGTTTGCACCCTATTTAAACAATGTTATGTCATCCAAAACGTCCCTTATGCTCCCAAAACACCTCTCATTGAAACCCTAGCCGTTATTCAAGCAATCTAAGCCTTGTTGGTGGATTTTGGTGCTTGTGGTCTTAAGAAGGAGGGAGAAAAGCTTGAGGAAGCAAGTAGAGACCAAGGGAACCCGAGTTTGTGCACCTTCTACACCTCATTGAAGGTAAAAGGTTGTAACCTTGCTCATTCATTTGTTAGATCCCTCTTTGAGGAGATTTAGGGCTTTTATAAGACATTTTTGGTGTCTAACCATGTTTGCAAACATGGTTGGGGATTAAAGCTTCTGAATCACATCATTTAAGGGGTCACTGGGCAGATTTGAGTGGCTTTTGCACCCATGAAAGGCCCCATACATCTCAAGAGCTTGTTTTATGTCTTTTTGAGCTCAAAGTCCAATGCAAGCACGTAAAGTTTATAACTTTACTTGCTAGATCGATTATAGAAGCGTGGGTCTATCTTTTGATCAAAGGTTGTACATCAGAAATCAAGGATTTAGAGTGTGGACATAACTGACTTGGCGAGTCCGTTCTTGGGACTCGACGAGTCCGAGGCTTTGAGCCCCACATCTGTTGAGGGTCAAAGAAGCCCAATTGAGTGTTAGAAGGGTTGTAATCGAACATAAAGAGTTACCCAATGTATTGGACGTGATTTTAGACCTGGAGTTCATGAGACTCGACGAGTGCTAGAACAAACTCGACGAGTCCAAGGCAATCTTCTTAAGGATGAAGATGAACTCGATGAGTTGTTCATGAACTCGGCAAGTCGAGGACAGAACTTGTTCATCAGATGAAGGTGAACTCGACGAGTTGTTCATCAACTCGGTGAATCGGATGAGTTGCATGCGATGTTTATGTGAGGGAGGAACTCGTCTAGTTGACGGCCCAACTCGACGAGTCGGGTCATGGATGAGGACGAGTAAAGGGTGAGGGACTCGGCGAGTTGACGACCCAACTCGGCGATTCGGGTCAACTTGAAGTTGACTTTGACTAGACTTGGATTGACCCTGTTTAGGGTTGTACTTGTTGTGTGTTGACTTGAAGATTGTCGTGTAGGGATCGAGAAGTCTTGGGAGTCGACTTGTCCGCCGAGGATAATTCAAACACTGCACGACATTGAGGTGAGTTACCTTCCAGTAGGGGTGGGTCTAAGGCCACAATGTCAGCCCACCAAAAAGGGGTATTTATAAGATAATAGTCTTTGTGATAATTATCTTGGTCTGGTTATGTATCTGTTATGAGATTTATCTGGATGATATGTTATGTGTATAGTAGGGATTAGTTTCCCTAACAGTGGTCTGTAGGACCCTAGGGTAGGTCAATACCCGGATATGCCTGACTGTATGTTTATATCTGTTGATTGTATGCTAGTGGTAGGGGTGAACTAGTCCCGAGTTACCGGTTGAAAGATACCGATGACGGATACCGGTTGAAAGATACTGATGTTGATTACCGGTTGAAAGATACCGATGTTGATTACCAGTTGAAAGATACCGATGTTGGTTACCGGTTGGAAGATACCGATGTTGGTTATCGGTTGAAAGATACCGATGTTGGTTACCGGTTGAAAGATACTCATGAAGGTTATGGATTGAAAGATACCGATGAAGGTTACCGGTCAAAAGATACCGACGATATTGTATGGTATGTGGTGTGATGGGGGAACTCACTAAGCTTTGTGCTTACAGTTTTGGTGTTGGTTTCAGGTACCTCTTCGTCGAAGGGGAAGGAGCCGGCGGTGTAGCAGCGCATCACACACACGCGCATGGTTTTCTGCAAGGAGTTTTTGGGACTGTACTCTGATTTTTATTACTTTTGATGTTATGGTTTGGGACACAACAATATGATTTGTGACGTGTTGTTTATTCGACAATATTTTGGTAAAAATGTTTATGGAATTGTTAATTTAAAAATGAAATTTCCGGGCTTCAATTTTGGGATGTTACACACTCACTCAATCCTCACTCCTAGAAGAATGCTAAATATCACATATTGGCCTTCCGACCTCGCATTACTCACCCATGAAACTTCCACAAACCCTGCAGCACTCGTGTATGCTAGCCATACATAACGTTGGACCCTATAAATATTCAAATACCTGATCCTACCCTAAGCCCTTCCTCAAACATGAACATGATATAAGGCCAAACCAAACAATCTCAGGCTATAATATCTTAATTATGTACAGATGTAATACATACACTAAGCAACTACAATAATGATGTCAAATTCATACAAGGAAAACCCTAGGCTACTAGGCATCATATAATCATGCAATTCCTGAAGATCACTAACCTAGTAATAGCATGATGTTCTAACATATCATAAAATCAAATAATTCGTAAGGTATTTTGGGGTCTACGTATTGGCTCTGACTGTTTGTCAACTTGCATCCTCCATTATTATTTTGAAAACCATTTGAAAAATCATTTTAAAATTCTTGTCCTTAGTTTGAGACTGGAGACACACGGGTGTTTCCTCCAATTCACTCAAACCAAGGCTCTAATACCAACTTGTAACACCCATAAAAATCACGCCAAATTTAAACTTTTTAAAACATTCAAAAACCAACAATTATTACAAAACATGTTTACAAAATAGTTTAGTGTCAAAGTATCCCAAAATCAAATTATGAAAAACATAAGGAGGTGTATGATCATGCTTTCGCCTTCACGCAATCATCAGAAGTACCTGAAACAAAATCAACAATTGTAAGCCCGAAGCTTAGTGAGTTCCCCCAAAATACCAACGCCATACAAACCACATTAATATCATATAAACAAAAAGCATGCATAATGAGCCTTCAGCCTGACTGGACCACCTCGCAGGGCCTTTAGCCTATCTAGACCGCTATTCGGGCCTTCGGCATGTGTAGACTGCCTCACAAGGCCTTCAGCCTTTCAGGAACGCCTCAACCCAACTCCAAATCAAACAAACATGTGCACATAAATATCCTACGCTATCATATATAACAGTCATATCGATCTAATAGATCACAAATTATACCAACATCCTATAACCAGGATACCAAACTAATTGGTCACTAACATAGCATTATCCTATATACTAGGAAAACACCCAACCAGGTCACTAAGCATATCACCATCCTAACTACTAGGATGCAAATTAATAAGCATATCATGCAATAAACCCGAATACAAATCTGAAAGGGCCAGCATTGGTGCCTTAGACCCTGTTGATATAGTGAGAAGAACTCATGTCACAAGTAGCTCAGAGTGATAATGTCAAACTCCTCCAAAGACAACTCCAATTCCAACACCTACATCCACCAATGATCCACTTCCATAAATTCCCAAATTACTGAAATACCCCCAAAAGTTAAATTGGTTAACCCTTGCTCAAAGTCAAAGTCAACGGTCAAGGTCAACATTCCATGTTGACCCAACTCGTCAAGTGCAGCTCACTGACTCCTCGAGTCCTTCCAGAACTCAAGAAATCGTGAAAAACCTAGTTGACTCGTCAAGTTCCTAGCCAACTTGCCAAGTCCATGCGATGTCCTCGGGAAAAACCCTAACTAACTCGTCAAGTCTTCTCATTGACTTGTCGAGTCCATGTAGAACTAATATAGGAAATCTTCATCTGACTCGTCGATTTTTCCGTTCAACTCGTTGAGCACCTTCAGTCAATTACTCATTCAGACATTTTTAAGCTACCCCAAAGCTCCAAATTGCAAATCTAACCTCCTAGGGAATGGTTTCCACGTAAAGTTGCAAACTTTATGTACATGTGTGGTCCTAAATTCCAAAACAAGCTAAGGGAAAGATTTTACCCAAGGAGAAAGGCCAAGGCTTGCTAAATCTGATAACTTTAAGACTATAGCGACATAGAGCAGTCCAGATCTGAAGTTACAACTTAAGATTATGACCAATACCCAAAATGGTTCACAAAATATACTAAAAATGGCCTTCAACCTAAGAAAAAGGGGATGTAATGCTAGAATGATCAAGGTAACAGCTTGTTACCTTCAAATGGATGCCTAAACGTTGTAGATACTAGATCTACAAGCTCTTTCCCGTTCCAAGCTTCTCAACCTTCCAACTTCTTCAACAAAATACACCAAAAGAATTATTTTAGTCTCACGAGCTCTAGGAAATAACAAATGATGGCTATGGTTTCTTCTCTGGGCAATGAAGTGGTAAGGGAGGCCACAAGAGGCTGATTAAGTTCTTTATATAGGGGGAAAACCCTAAAAATTATGGTTTCATTTCCCAGCTCCTACTCGTCGAGTTGGGTCCTCCAACTCGTCGAGTAGCCCTCATAAATCATGCGTCCTTATCCCTTCTAAACGATGAGTTGGGGGCAACCAACTCGTTTAGTAGGTCTAAGAATATGACTTTAAGCTTTTAAATTTTATACCTGGGAGTCGGGATGTTACACCGGAGCAGGCTCAGACTACTCAGAGTCGGAAGAAGTGCTACGCGACAGACGCCGGTCGAACCTGAAGTACCACGTCGAGGATATGGTTCTCCTGAAGGTGTCACCTTGGAAAGGTGTCATCTAGTTCAGGAAGCAGGGCAAGTTGGGCCCCAGGTAAATTGCTCCTTTTAGGGTTGTAGTTGGGTGGGCAAGGCGGCGTATTGGCTAGATCTGCCAACCGAGCTTAGTCAGATTCACAATACCTTTCATGTCTCCTAGCTGCAGAAGTACCTGGTAGATGACTATGCAGTGGTGCCTCTAGGGGACATTTAGGTGGACGACAACTTGAACTACATCGTGCGTCCGATAGCCATCCTCGAAAGGAAGACGAAGGATATAAGGAAAAAGAAGGTCGAGTTAGTGAAGGTGCAATGGCAGCACTGCAAGGGCTCGAAATGGAATTGGGAGTCAGAGGACGAGATGAGGGAGCACTACCCAGAGCTATTCCCAGATGCAGCAGACTTTGAGGATGAAGTCTAAAGTAACTGGTGGACATTTGTAATGCTCGGATCCTAGTATGTATTTTAAACCAAATTATTCATTTTTGCAAAGGAACACGACGAGTTGGAGGCCCCAAACTCATAGAGTAGGAACGGATTTTGTACGCGGGACTTAAAGCCTACTCGACGATTTGAGAAGCCTCAACTCTACAAGTAGAACTACCATAGTGAAACCCTGATTTTTAGGGTTTGCACCTTATTTAAGCACCTTAACCTCCAAAGGGTGGCCTCATTTGCAGCCTCCGTCACCCCCAAACCCTAGCTACGAAAACCTAATACGTTTTTGAGTGTTTAGAGCCATTTTTAGTACTTTCTTAAAGTTTAGAAGAAGAGGAGGCTTGAGGAAAGAGCAAGGAAGTGAAGGAGAAGAGTAGATCCAGAAGTAGAGCTTCATTTATGGTTCACCTAAGGTATAAATCTCTTACATTTCTTACTGAGTGTTTAGATCTAGTTCTACAGCTCTTTCTCCATGTTTTGGTTCATGGCATAAAGGTGCCAACTTTATGGCCATAGGAGTCCCATGGAACTTGGGAACCACCTTTAAGGTCCTTTTGAGCTAAATAACCCATGCATAGATGTAAAGTTAGCAAGTTTACGCGGTAACTTGGTCCTAGGGGACCAGATCTATGGTTTGAAAGCATTGAACCCGACTAGAAACGACTAAAGGGGTTTACAATATGGGGGATTCGACGAGTTGTTCATACAACATGACGAGTTGGGTAGGGGTCCCCCAACCTTTTTTGCTATTGGGCAAACTCGTCGAGTCCAGGAGATGACTCAATGAGTTGGACATGGTTTTTGGGTATTTAGGATTAAAGAACTCGACAAGTTCAAGGAGGAACTCGACGAGTTGTGAGTAAAATGTCATGATTCTGTTATGAGGATGAACTCAACGAGTTCATCAAAGTACTTGAAGAGTAGGATCGAGATTCTAGGGTTTTATGCATCATGGAACTCGACGAGTTCATGAAAGAAATCGACGAGTAGAATCAAGATTTTAGGCTTTAAGGATCATGGAACTCGATGAGTTGATGGACCAACTCGGCGAGTTGAGTCAACCAGGAAGTTGCCTTTGACCCGGATGGTGACTTTGACTTTGACCATTGACCAAAGTTAACCCTTAAAGGGGTTATGAGCATGAAAGGGTAATTAAAGGAGATTGTTATGTGTAGGAGTTTGAAAGGGGTTATGAGCATGAAAGGGTATCAGAGCTTTGGTTTAAGGGATACGAGCACACCTTCGGGGTGTCTGGACTAAAATCGAGGGTTTGAAAGCTTTTTGTACAAGAAAATATATTTTTCTAAAATTCAAAATAAAGAGCTTTGAGAAAGAACAGATGACTGATGCGTGCAATCGGCCGAGCTCAAGTAAGTTTTCCCCAAGATACCCATACATGTTTATTATGATATATGATATGATTATGAGAACTACATGCTAGATTAGGGCTGAGGATCTAGGAAGGATGCCTTATGTGCCTATTGTTTGTGTATGAGAACTGCATGGTAGATTAGGGCTAAGGATCTAGGAGGTTGCCTTATGTGCCTGCTATATGTGCTTATTGAATTACATGCTAGAACTGATTAGTCAGTGATATGATGGCCTGAATAGGATATGCTTGGTTTGGTTACTCAATGTGGGGGTTCCCATGGCATTCTAGGCTAAGACTATATGGGGGTTCCCATGGCACCCATTGTAAGACCTTTATGGGTTTCAATGGCATCCTTGTTTAAGACCATGTGGGGGTTCCCATTGCAGTGGGCTAAGAACATGTAGGGGTTCCCATAGCACCCGGAGTAAGACCTTGAAGACTTTCCAGGGCATCCTTATGTGTTTGTATGTATGGTTTATATGTCAGTTAGTTAAGACCATGTGGGGGTTCCCTTGGCAGTGTGCTAATACCTTGTGGTGGTTCCCATGGCACCCTGTGTATGACCTTTGAGGGTTTCCATGGCATCCTTAGATGTTCTCATGCATGGCTTATGTGGTTGATGTGGCTTATGTAGCTTATATGGCAGATATGGTTTACGTGATTATGTGGATTGTGTGGGGTATGTTATGGGGAACTCACTAAGCTTCATGCTTACAATTTTGTTATGGTTTCAGGTATCATTGGTTTGGAAAGGATGGGCCTGGCTTGATCACAGCACACACACCCGTGTTTCCGCAGTATGTGATTTTGGGATGAACTCTGATAAATGTTTTTAATTAGCAATGTTTTTGGAATCCATGGATTTAATAGATATCTGTGTTTTGACTATAATAAAAATGAAATTTTTACCCTTGATTTATGGATCGTTACCAGTTCGTATCCAAGCCTTGGTTTGAGGGATTCGGACATACTCTCAGGTGTTTCTGAACTCAAACCGAGGATCTGGTAAAGTTTTCAAAAGAAAAATATTGGAGAAAATAAACATTCTAAAATAAGAAAAGGTGTGGTGCATGGAATCAGCCAAGCTCAAGAAAGTGGTTCCTAAAATACCAATACATGTTTGTTATCATTATATGATATTCTTCGCATTCTAGATTAGAGCTAAGGATCTAGGAGAGATGCCTTTGTATTCTTGTATGAGCTTGTAGATTTGCATGCTAGAACTAATTAGCCAGTGGCAGAATGGCCTGTTTATGTTATGCCTGATTGTATGAGCCTTAGAATTTCTTGCTAGTAGAGATTCCTGATAAGAGGATGGAATGGCTTGATTGAAGTATGTTGGTTAGATTTTTCGTTGTCCGAATGCTATTTGCTTTGTGATTTCTAGGACTCTTAGCAATGTAAGTTAGCTACTAAGTGAATATGCTAAGTCACATGTGGCACAGGCTGGATAATCTCAGAGTGATGGACTTGACCCTATTGCGCAGCTCTCGTCTGATTCCAACCATTCTAGGGTTGAGTCTTTTACTCGAAGGGTTATCTGATCTTTGTTTCCTGTGGCTATATTCATGAGGTAGCTAGTTGACATTAATGGGAATCTTTCAGCAGCCGAGGACTGAATGGGTTCGGGAACCTAGGAAAGCCTAGGATATGCTTCAGTGAGTTTAGTGAGGCAATTTGGCGAGGTTGGTGCTTTGGTTTGAGGAAGTGACTTAGAGGATTCGAGAGGATTGCTAAGGAAAGTCTGGATAGGTGTGGAAGGTAGTATTGGGCCCGTACTACTAAAAGCACAGGATCCATACTCGAATCGGTGAGAGTCTTGGAGAATCTAAGAAGCTTATAGGAAGGAGAATTCTTAGTTATGCTCTAATCGTGTGGATAGCTGCTTTGCCAGATGAGGATGAGCACACATGGGGAAGGACCATGGTTTGGTCCTGGCTTTGGTGGTCAGCCAGTTAGTGGAAGGACTGCCAATATTTTGAGATCGCATTGGATTAAGGAGATGGAAAGTGTTTTCCGCACTAGTCCCTACCCCTTAGGATCTAAGGTTCGGTTCGCCTTGGATCTCTTGTATCGGGCAGCAAGGATTGATTGTGCGATCTATTGTGCTTTCGGGATTGGAGGCTATTTCTTGGGAGTAGTTTGTAGCCCAGTTTAGGGTAGAGGTTTCTACAGTTATTGCAGTTCAGCTGTTGACGATTGAGATGGTGAGTGTGTCAAGGTGCGAGACCTTGAATGATATGATTTCTAGAGCCCGAGAGCAGGACATTGATTTAGAGCACATTTGGAAGAGGGGACCCGATCAGGTGTATATATTGATCAGGTGCATATATAGGAGGGTCTTAGGAAGAGACCCAAGATTTCGTATTAGCTTTTAAGAGGCCAGCAGGGCCAGATTCAGTGCAACATATGCTTGAAACTGCACGATGGGGTTTTTCATTCCAAGGGTTTGGGTAAGTGTGTCTCTAGGTTTGTTTCCCTACTTATATTTGGGTTATATCTTCAAGTGATGTCATATGTGATTTTCAGGCCGTGAATTATTAGTGCTTAACAAAAGGTCATTTCCCTATTTGCTGGCTAGGAGTGTTCAGTATTATCTTGGTTATGGTCAAGATCGGTTCAGGGGTATTATGTGGAAGGTCTGCGAACAGGGTTCCGCAAGATGGTTATTCAGCATCGCCAGAATCCTGTGGTTTTAGTAACCGTTATTGATTGGCGGATGAATGCGCCAAGGGAAGTGGCTCAATGCTAAGGTATTGGTTGGAGCATCTTTCTTTTGGTCTTCAGGATTTGTGTGTGGTATCATTTCAAGCATTAGGGACTGTCAGTTTCACTAGGATTCAGGAGGTGTTCATCTGGTCTTTAGAAGCTGTGTGGTCTTTGGGGATTGGCTAATGATGGAGCACTAATTGATAAGCGCTAGTTGTCATCGGGTGGATCGTTGTAAGGTAAGAAGGATTAGGAACCCTTCGATTTCCGTGTGCTTTAAGAATTTAGTCGATTCAAAGTGGGGAAGAATCGCCCCAAGATTTAGAAGAAGGAGCGGTTTTAAAACTAGGATAAGTTTTGCATTCTTTTCGGGAAGAAAGACAGCCCAAGTGGCTGTTGGGATTGAGGATTGTGTGAGTTGGAAGTATGGGAAACTTCCCAACAAGTGAGATCATTTTTGCTCGATGTGATAGTAGACATTCGGGAAAATAGGTTGGGGTTTCAGTCAGGACTTGTGTGCAGTCGGGTGTTACACCGGGTGTGTGCTCAACTTTGAGATGTATTCATATCGGTAAATGAGCGACAGGGCCATGGGTAGTAGTCGTGTAGTGTGAGAAGTGTTTTAAGGCTACGGGGTAGTCATAGCATTCACTAGTGGTCAGATAATGTGCTAATTGTTGTAAGATTGTGGGGTAGCCATGGCATTCATGGATTTGTTTAGATGACTTAGGCTAGGGTGGGCCAATTCGCAAGGTTCTGAGTAGGTCATAACATACTTGGAATCGGGAAACTCTAGGTCGAAGGAGACCGGGTATGATGTAAGACTATAGTTATCCTGGTAGCATTCACCTTTTTGCGTAGGATTCACTGGCAACAGTTTATCAACCTATCATGATCGGATTTATCAAAGGATGGAAGGAGCCATGAGTGGTGGTATAGATCAGGCAGTTATTGTCAGACGAGGTATCCTTCAGAGGTCGCGTGGGATTATTGTGTGTGATTTTGGCCCAGTAATCGGTTAGGTGTCTGGTGTTTCGAGTAGTTGACAGATAAGGTGGGATCATAGAGATCTCGGCTGCTTCTAAAAAGCAGCAAGTGGTAGCAAGAAGAGTCGAAGTGGGTTCAGTGACTTGGGATTTGTGTGTGCAGTTGCTTGTATATGAGGTATATGCTAAGTAGTTTGTAATTGGATTAAATAATCTCACAGTGGTTGATTTGACACTGTTGTGCAGCTTTCATCTGAGTCTAACCATTGCAAGGATAAGTCTCCTACGTGAAGGATTATTTGAGGTTCTGTCAGGTATACGTTTTGTACAAAGATATTTGGTCTGTGATTCCGTTTCTCGTGGGAATCTCAAGTTATCAGAAGTTAAGTAGTCAGTTGGCAGATAAGTGGACTGGGTTCAACAATAATGATTCAATATGGGTGGTTTGTCAGGGAGTCAGACCATCTTGAGACTTCAAATTTCAGATTAAGTAAATGTGGTTACGTTGCAAGGAATTTGTTCAGCTACAGACTGGAGAGTTATGCGAGGGCCGGTTTCAGTTGCCTTGGGAAGGATGTGGTATGTTTGGGACTGTCACTATGTTGCTCAGGCTGTTTGGCGTGTTGGGGATAGTAAAGAATGATTTTGAGGAAGAAATCTAATTTAAGTCGGGGAGAGTTGTAACATTTCGTTTGAAATTAAGTAAATAAATCATAAACCCTAAACCTCAAGATGTAAATTTATATTTATATATTGTTTCCTTTTAGTCCTAAATCCATAATACTTTAGCAGGGTGTTGGTTCCGGTAGTAAAATGTAATAATTTTGGGTTTAATGGGTTAAAGTGGAATATCCGAGGTGGTTTCTGTAAAGAAATTCTGAAGTCAGGGGATGTTTGGTAAATATTGGAGTTATGCTGAAAAGTTTTGGTGGAGGAGGGGCCAAACTTTTAAAAAAATGGGTTGATGTTTAAAAGGAACACGGGTTTAGACCCGAAGCTCCCTTCCCCTCCCGCTTGAAGATACATCATCGGGAACCCTAGCCCTAGATCGTTATCCTCCAGCCGCCACCATTTTTGGAGCACCCCCATCCGCCAACCTCTACTTCACCGTTGGACGTCGACCACCACACCCCACTGCCGGTGACGTCGTAAGCAGTCGAAGAGACCACAGAGGCCGAAAGAGAATGTTGTGAATGACTAAGATCAGGTCATGAGCCACCGGAAGCACTCAGTAAGCTAACTTCATCCCATTTCTCTCCTTTCATTGCTCTTTTCGGTAAGTGTGACGTGAGCTACATCCTCACTGCCGCTTTCGGCTCAGCCACCGTTTCTGTTAGCTCCGACGTTTTCAGCTGCCAAAATGGTGGCTGAGGGTGTTGGTCTCATGTCGTGTTATGCTTGTGTGCTGCTAATACCGTAAAATTTGTGGAGGAGACAATATTATGGCCGGAAGTGAGGCGAACCACCATGGCAGCCAACCATGGTGGTTGCCACTGAGTCTCTTTCTCTCGCCGCCACCAGCCATAATGAGGAGGTGGTTGTGTGTGTGTGATTTGGTGTGTGTATGAATGTATTTCATGAGTTGAATGTTGTATGGATTTTTCTTGGCTAGGAAACCGTAGAAAACTCATCACCACCACCGTGAGGTGGTGGCTGCCACCTTCTGCCACCGTTCCGCCACTGCTAACCACCATCTCCGGTGGTTGTGGGATTTCGAGTGCGTTTGGACTGATGTTTGGAGTGATTTTGGTGTTTTTTGGCCTAAAATTATAACCACCACCACCGTGAGGTGGTGACTGCCGCCGTGAACCACTGCCTGAGGTGGTAGTGGGTGGTACCCGACTTATTCGACTTTAATTAAGGTAAACAATTAACCATTGGACAAATTGGCTTATGATTGCGTTGGAAACCCTAATTAGGGTTTATAAAACCCTAATTTTGGAGATGTTATGTTTTGGATTTGTCGGTACCCGCATGTTGGACTAGTGGATTGAAGTTATGACTTATGCCTGAGTACATTGTATGTTTGGCCTAGAGGAGTGATGGACTTAATGGATTAAGTCCTTAATGGGTTAAGTAAGAACACTTAACCCTAGTCGTCATTTTATGTGAAAACTCTAATTGTGTTGGGTTTTGAGATGGGATTTTCTTTTGGGATTAGGTGTTTGGTGTGACAACCCGATATTTCGAGTCAATGTAATGTAAAACCAATCAAATTTAGGTCAAAATGTAACCTTCCTAAAATCTTATTCGGGTTAAATAAAGTAGTAGGAATCATATCAAGGTTTGCGTACATAAAAAGAACGTCCAAATCTGACTTCGGATGAGGAAGTTATGAATTTTTGAAGAAATTCCTTAATCACGTCATTTTAATAAATAAATAATAATAAATAATTTCGGAATTTGCCAATGGAATCTAAACGAAAGTTGTAGATCCTGGTCTCACCTTCGCGTTGATATAAAGAACGTCAAAAACGGAGTTCGTATGAGGGAGATATGAATTTTTGAAGTTTATTTAAAATAAATATAAATTTAATTATAAACTCCCGGTATTATCCGAAGGTGAGTCATCGGATAGGACTGAAGTACGCCCTGCGTACCTTCGTACGCCCCGTGTACTGAGATCAAGGGCCTCGGATCGTCCACGTCGCCCTATCCGAGGTGTCCGACCCGTCCGACCCGTCCGAAGCGTCCGACCCGTCCGACCCGCCGTCCCATCCGACCCGCTGTCCCGTCCGACCCGCATCCCCAGCGACCCGTCCCATCCGAAGCCGAGGCAGTCGAGGCTTCGGTCATGCATGACGTACGCGTACGCGCTGCGTACGAGCGTACGCCCCACGTACCGAGGCGGTTCAGCCTTCCTATAAATAGAATGCGAGGCTTTCCGAAAATTTTGCTCACTTCTCTCTTTTCTCTCACGATCTTGCCTCGATTTCCGTGCCCGTTAAAACCCGAAGCTCTGGTCTTTTTGCTCAAGTCCCGAGGGTCGATTTTACTCCCGAGATTCCCGAGAATCCCAAGAAAAATCCGTTTTCCGAGACGAAACTCTGCCCGGTTTTCCATCTCGCTTTCTTCAATCAATCAAGTGAGTTCATACCCCTTAATTTACCTTTTAAATACTTTATAAATTCTTTTATATGCTTTCAAGGGGGGGGGGGGAATACAAGTTAAATACTTATAGTTATTGCTTCAATCACATGTGATTGCATTAATCACATGTGATTAATAACTAGGGAAAACAGTGATTTTATCACTGTTCAAACTGTCTATCAAACTGTTTTACTTCAAAATGTTTTCCAAACCCATTTACTTTTCAAATTATACTACAACTGTGATTTAAACAAATGTTCCTTATACCTAAACTGTTTTAATCAAATCTATGCCTTCAAATTGTTTTATAGATTGACATCAAGTCGATCTTTCTTTAAAAATAATACTTATGTTTCAAATGTCTTATAAATACTTATTTATGCTTTTATATTATAAATTACATGCCCATATATGTATAGATGTATAAATAATGTTTAAAGGGCTTAGGAAGGCCATCCACCCTATTTCCTTTTCCTCGATTTGGATGTGGTCTGGTGGGATTTCGGGTGACCATCCGAAGGTCGTTTCCATATTAATTATATATCAAATATACATATATAGACATAAAAGTACTTCCATAATCATACGTACTAGACACACCGTTAGCAAGTTACCATCGGGGTAACACAGAATCATACTATTACAACTGCTAGATCAATGAGTCAGTTCATTCATGAGTCTGTACTAGGAAGAGAATATATACAACTATACTATGAGAACATATACAACTATACTAGAACGAGAAACATTTCATCACATATGCAAGAATACGATAACAAATGTGATCCATTGTATCGGAGCATGCCTTAAATGTCATGGCCCGAGTTGTAGCCAGAATTCTCTTGGAGGGAGAGCGTTGAGTTTGCGTATAGATCTATACTGGATTGACTATCCTACACCTTGCTGCTAGCTACAGCCGGACCTGCAGGTCTGCGGGTGCCAAACGTCATTCCGTTATTACGACCATTCTTTATGTCGTTGTTATCAGTAGATAGTATGGTGCAATTATCACATTAAACCTTACTATAAATTCGGTTAAGGTAATTAGTACAGCAGTAGTCACTATAAAACTAAGCTACAGTACTACAATGATTTCCCCATTACACATTTTTAGTGATAACCTCACTTGAATTTTAATGTACAAACTATATTTTGTTAAAAGATAGTTGCACTTGGGAATTTACACACTTTTACAACAAGCGAACCTACAAAACAGTTAAAGCCTTGGTAGAAGGCTACTATTTTAGAAAATATAGGTTTTTCTGAGAGATTCAAACTTTTACAAACACTTACATACATGAACTTATACTTGAGACATGTTCACACGTTTTTGATAACATACACCTACATTAAAAATACTTATGAACTCACCAGCTTAATGCTGATAAACTCTTTCAAAATAACTTGTATTCTCAGGTCATCAGTAGACAGGTACCGATGCCAGCTTTTGAGATGATGGAGCGCACTCAAGACTCATCATTTTATTATTTTGATTTACGTTATATTTTTGGTGTCTAAAACTGTACAGAACACGCATGTATTAAATTTATATATTTAATGCAATGGATGATGTTGTTTGCTTATTTACATTTACTGTGTTGTGATTACCTTACATGACGTCCTCCGCCCCAGAACGTTTCCGCCGTTCTTGGTTTTGGGGTGTGACAGATTGGTATCAGAGCATTGTTTATAGTGAATTGAGTATATCAACCCATTAAAGATATACTAAACTATAAACCCATTAGGGATTAAACTCTGACCAAGAGTCTATACTTTAAATATTAAAATATTTAATTAAGTATACTAGTCTGCATTCATACTAAAACCAGTGTCACAATGACAAGAACAAAAGTATTACGATTGTTAAATATCACAAGTGAGCTCGGGGATGTATGGTCAGTCCTGGGAATGGCATAGCCTGATCAACTATGCTGGTCCTAGGAGTGATTAGCACATGCCCTATAATGGTTGTGATAGGTTAACAAGTCTAAAAACTTACCAACAATACCACAAGAAGATCAGAAAAACTTAAACTTAAAATACTATAGGTGTATTTTGTACTACTAGTTACACGTATACTATATTCGTATACCTCTCTTCTCGCGTAGATCTAATGGCTAGATTCCATCACGGCGACCAGTACTTTCCAAATGAAGGCAATGCCGGGTGGATCGATGAAGAGCCCGATGATGAGCATCCAATCCCTTTGGATGATCACCTCGAAGAAGGCTTTTCTGATGGATCCGACTCCGAGCCTGAAGTCAACAACCTACCGCTAGTAGGTCAAGCCCCGAACAACAACCCTCGACCAGCGTTTCCAGGTCCTACTCCCTTGTGGGCAAGCAACTTGAATCGCTGGAAGTGATGAACAGGGTCAACCCTTACCATACTTGGGGGACCGTAGCTTTCACAACGTCAGCAATGGTGGCTCTGCTGACCGGACTATGCCTGTCATTATCCACAGAATAGCTTGTGAAGTCGAGCAAGGTCGAGCAGCCATCGACCGGGTCATAGAGTTTGATGCCATCTCAGGTGTCAACACAGTCCGCATCCGCCGTCTTGAAGAAGACATGGAACGGACCCGGAGAACAAATAAAACCCTGCAGTAGCAGTTGGCTGCCTCACGAGCTGAAATTTTGGAACTTCGAGCTCGTCAGAGGACTCAGGATCGACACATTCAGGAGGTGTTTCGTCAAGTGCCCGACCGCAGTACTCGCCCGGGATTTTCCCATCGCCGTTGGTTGATGTCTAGTACATCTCCGTGTTTTAATTAAAGGATAGCCTTTAACATCTGTGCTCCAAGTAGCACTTGTGTGTAAAATATTTCTAACTTTCCGTACTTAAATTTGAAATCTAAGAACTGTCAAACTTTTCTATATGGTATGATGTATGACCTACTATTAGGTCGATTTTCCCTGAACTTATTACATCAGTAATACCAGTATTTTTTTGAGATCTATCTATCTGGGGAAAAATCTATACACTTGTGCTTTCCTACTAATATTTCTTATTTTGGTTCCAAGCACTCTTTCAACTGTTGGACTATGTTTAGTTAGTCCATGTGTCACTCTCACGTTGCTTACAAATTGATTCTGATCGTTTTCTTATCTTTATAAACTTATAGCTGAAAGATGCCTCCTCGCAAATCTCCCAGGAATAATCTTGCACCACCACCTCCTCCGCCTCCGGTCATTGATACTATAGCCCTGAATGCTGCCGTAGCTGCAGCAGTGGCAACTGCCATGGCTCAGTATCACTCTTCTGATGCCATCAAAGGTGGAACCCCTGTGGAGTCAACACCGGTTGAAACCCCTGTGCGCTCGAGAGAGTGCTCATACAAGGATTTCACAAATTGCAAACCGAAGCCTTTTTACGGCACCGGCGGAGTCATTGCCCTCTCGCAATGGCTCGAGAAGACTGAATCAGTCTTCGAAATCTGTTCATGTCCTGCGGCGAGTAAAGTCAAGTACGCCGCATGCACTTTTGAAGGAAAGGCCCTGACATGGTGGAACAGCCATGTTAAGGCACTAACTCTCGTCGTAGCCAACGACATGGGATGGGAAACAATGAAAGACCTCATGACTGAGGAATACTGCCCGAGGGGCGAGATCCAGAAACTGGAGCAGGAACTCTGGAACCTGACGATGAAGGGCACCAACGTGGTCGCTTATACTGCTCGATTCAGCGAGCTGGTGGCCCTCTGCCCCAATATGGTTCCCACCGAGGGGAAGAAGATCGAGAGGTACATATGGGGGCTATTGCCTCTGTATCAGGGGAATGTGCTAGCGTCAAACCCCGCTACCTTCGACAGTGCCAAACGATTGGCACAACGACTCATTGACCATGGAGTCAAAACCCCTGCAACCACAACCACCCTAGCCATCCCGGAGCCCTCCAAACCCGCCGATACTAAGCGGAAATTCTGGGATGAAAAGAAGAAGCAGCAGGCTGCCAAAAAGCAGCAAATGATAGCAATTCATGCCGCAATAACCCCTACTGCTACTACTACTGCTCCGGTGAGTCGGTATGCTGGAAGTTCGCCCAAGTGCAACAAATGCAACTACCACCACAACGGCCCCTGCCGTGAAATGCAGTGCTCTAACTGCAACAGGAAAGGACACACCGTCCGATTCTGTAAGTTCCCGGCACAACCTATCAACCAAGTCCCTGGCTCTGGCGCGAGCCCAACCTGCTATGGATGTGGCGAAGCAGGCCACTTTAAGAGGGACTGCCCCAAAGCAAGGAATGCGGGAGGAACAGGGAGGGTACTAGCTATAAGCCACGGGGAAGCAGTTACTGACCCGACAGTGGTGACCGGTACGTTCCTCCTCGATAACTCCTATGCATGCATTATGTTCGATAGTGGAGCGGAGTGAAGCTTCGTAAACCATAAATTTGCTCGCATGCTTAATCAACCACCGCACGCACTCAAAGAACTATTCACAGTAGAAATGGCTAATGGAAAAACTGAAAATACGAGTAGCATATACTTAGGTTGTACCCTAACTCTAGATAATCATTCATTTCCAATCGACCTCATGCCAGTCTCAATAAAAAGTTTCGACGTTATCATTGGCATGGACTGGTTAAGCCTTCATCGTGCCGACATCATGTGCTTCGACAAAGCAGTCCATCTAAACCTTCCGTCTAACGAAACTCTTATAGTCTATGGCGACAAACCCGGTGCAAGTCTTCGTATCATATCAAGTATTCAAGCACAGAAATACCTGTGTAAGGAATACCATGCATTCCTTGCTCACGTCGTCGACACGAGCCTCGAAACGAAAGAACTAAAGAACATCCCTGTAGTGAGCGACTTCCCCGACATTTTCCCAGAAGAACTACCCGGGTTACCTCCGCAACGACAAGTCGAGTTCAGAATCGACTTAGTCCCAGGAGCTACCCCAGTAGCCAAGTCGCCCTACCACTTAGCACCAGCTGAGATGCAGGAACTCTCTGGTCAACTTAACGAACTGCTCAGCAAGGGCTTTATAAGACCAAGTTTCTCACCTTGGGGAGCACCGGTCTTGTTCGTTAAGAAGAAGGACGGATCCTTCCATATGTGTATTGACTACAGAGAACTCAACAAACTGACGGTCAAGAATCGTTACCCTCTGCCTCGCATAGATGACCTATTCGACCAACTGCAAGGGGCGAACTATTTTTCTAAGATTGATCTTAGATCCGGATATCACCAGTTACGAGTGCTAGAGGAGGATGTGCCGAAGACCGCCTTCCGAACTCGTTACGGACATTACGAGTTCGTGGTGATGCCATTCGGATTGACCAATGCGCCCCCAGTCTTCATGGATCTGATGAATAGAGTATGTCGACCCTACTTGGATCAGTTCGTCATCGTCTTCATTGACGACATCCTGATCTACTCCCGAAGTAAGAAAGAACATGGCGATCATCTGCGACAAATTCTAGAGACTTTACGAAAAGAGAAGCTTTATGCGAAGTTCTCGAAATGTGAATTTTGGATCCGGATAGTTGAATTCTTAGGACACGTAGTAAGCGAAGAGGGAATCCACGTGGACCCATCCAAAATTAAAGCCATTGAGAACTGGTCAGCACCGAAGACGCCTACAGAAATTCGTCAATTTCTAGGTCTCGCTGGCTACTACCGCAGATTCATTCAGAACTTCTCTCGAATAGTGAAACCTCTTACAACCCTAACCCAGAAAGGCGTGGCCTTTTACTGGGAAGAGAAACAAGAAAGAGCGTTCCAAACGCTCAAACGAGCCTTGTGCACCGCACCAATACTATCCCTTCCCGAAGGAATAGAAGACTTCGTAGTTTATTGCGATGCATCGAATCAAGGGCTCGGATGTGTTCTGATGCAGCGAGGTAAGGTCATCGCCTATGCCTCGAGACAATTAAAGACACACGAGGTTAACTACACGACCCACGATCTTGAACTAGGAGCAGTGGTGTTTGCTCTGAAGATCTGGAGACATTACTTGTATGGAACGAAGAGCACTATCTTTACCGACCACAAGATTTTACAACACATTTTCGATCAAAAGGAGCTCAACATGAGACAACGACGGTGGGTCGAGCTACTCAGTGATTACGAATGCGATATTCGTTATCATCCGGGTAAAGCCAACGTAGTAGCAGACGCCCTAAGTCGGAAGGAATATTCTGGTCGCAAGATCAAGTCGTTGTCAATAACCATCCATTCACACTTGTCTAAGCAAATTCAGGAGGCTCAACTTGAAGCCATGAAACCTGAAAATGTGACGAATGAATCCCTTAGAGGAATGGACAAGAATTTAGAAGCCAAGGGTGACGGAGCCTTATATTTCATGAACCGGATCTGGACACCGAAACACGGTGGTTTCCGAGACTTGGTCATGACCGAGGCGCACAACACTCGGTATTCCGTCCACCCAGGTTCAGATAAGATGTATCTGGATCTTAAGAAGCTATACTGGTGGCCTAATATGAAAGCAGAAATTGCTACCTTCGTAAGTAAATGCCTTACTTGCGCAAAGGTTAAGGTCGAGTACCAGAAGCCCTCTGGCTTACTGCAACAACCAGAGATCCCGGAATGGAAGTGGGAGCGGATCACTATGGATTTCATAACCAAGTTGCCCAAGACGACGAGTGGACTTGACACCATATGGGTCATCGTTGATAGATTGACCAAGTCTGCACACTTCCTGCCTATCAAAGAAACTGACAAGATGGAGAAACTTACGAGAACATACATTAGGGAAATTATACGGCTACATGGTGTACCTATTTCCATTATCTCCGATAGAGATAGTAGGTTCACCTCGAGATTTTGGCAATCACTACAACATTCCCTAGGAACGAGGCTAGACATGAGCACAGCCTACCATCCACAGACCGACGGACAGAGTGAGAGGACCATCCAAACTCTGGAAGATATGTTGCGAGCCTGCGTGATTGACTTTGGGAAGGCATGGGATACTCATTTACCCCTTGTCGAGTTTTCCTATAATAACAGTTATCACACGAGCATCAAGGCTGCTCCATTTGAAGCTCTCTACGGCCGTAAGTGCAGATCCCCTCTGTGCTGGGCTGAGGTGGGTGATACCCAATTATCCAGGGGGCAAACTTCCGACAGTACTCTCACCAGTCCGGAGATCATTCGGGAAACAACAGATAAAATCGTTCAGAACCGTGAACGATTGAAAGCCTCTAGAGACCGACAGAAGAGCTACGCTGATAAACGAAGGAAACCTTTGGAATTTCAGGTGGGAGACCGAGTCCTCCTCAAAGTCTCACCCTGGAAGGGCTTGATACGCTTCGGCAAGCGTGGAAAGCTTAATCCGAGGTACATAGGGCCTTTCGAGATTCTTGCAAGAGTCGGCCCCGTAGCTTACAAACTCGAACTACCAGACGCACTTCGTAACGTACATTCTACATTCCACGTATCTAACTTTAAAAAGTGTCTATCCGATGAGACTCTTGTAATCCCACTCGACGAGATCGAAATCAACGAGAGCCTCAACTTCGTGGAAGAACCTGTAGAGATCATGGACCGTGAGGTCAAGAAGACAAAGCAAAGCCGTATCCCTATCGTGAAGGTTCGCTGGAATGCCAAGCGAGGACCGGAATTCACTTGGGAACGTGAGGATCAGATGAAACTGAAATACCCTCACCTTTTTGCTTAGTTATTTGTAATTTCTAACTTGCTTAAAATTCTAATTTCGGGACGAAATTCCTTCTAACGGGGGGATGATGTGACAACCCGATATTTCGAGTCAATGTAATGTAAAACCAATCAAATTTAGGTCAAAATGTAACCTTCCTAAAATCTTATTCGGGTTAAATAAAGTAGTAGGAATCATATCAAGGTTTGCGTACATAAAAAGAACGTCCAAATCTGACTTCGGATGAGGAAGTTATGAATTTTTGAAGAAATTCCTTAATCACGTCATTTTAATAAATAAATAATAAAAAATAATTTCGGAATTTGCCAACGGAATCTAAACGAAAGTTGTAGATCCTGGTCTCACCTTCGCGTGGATATAAAGAACGTAAAAAACGGAGTTCGTATGAGGGAGATATGAATTTTTGAAGTTTATTTAAAATAAATATAAATTTAATTATAAACTCCCGATATTATCCGAAGGGGAGTCATCGGATAGGACCGAAGTACGCCCTGCGTACCTTCCTACACCCCGCATACTGAGATCAAGGGCCTCGGATCGTCCACGTCGCCCTATCCGAGGTGTCCGACCCGTCCGACCCGCCGTCCCATCCGACCCGCTGTCCCGTCCGACCCCCCTCCCCAGCGACCCGTCCCATCCGAAGCCGAGGCAGTCGAGGCTTCGGTCATGCATGACGTACGTGTACACGCTGCGTACGAGCGTACGCCCCGCGTACCGAGGCGGTTCAGCCTTCCTATAAATAGAATGCGAGGCTTTCCGAAAATTTTGCTCACTTCTCTCTTTTCTCTCACGATCTTGCCTCGATTTCCGTGCCCGTTAAAACCCGAAGCTCTGGTCTTTTTGCTCAAGTCCCGAGGGTCGATTTTACTCCCAAGATTCCTATGAATCCCGAGAAAAATCCGTTTTCCGAGACGAAACTCTGCCCGGTTTTCCATCTCGCTTTCTTCAATCAATCAAGTGAGTTCATACCCCTTAATTTACCTTTTAAATACTTTATAAATTCTTTTATATGCTTTCAGGGGGGGGAATACAAGTTAAATACTTATAGTTATTGCTTTAATCACTTGGGATTGCATTAATCACATGTGATTAATAACTAGGGAAAACAGTGATTTTATCACTGTTCAAACTGTCTATCAAACTGTTTTACTTCAAAATGTTTTCCAAACCCATTTACTTTTCAAATTATACTACAACTGTGATTTAAACAAATGTTCCTTATACCTAAACTGTTTTAATCAAATCTATGCCTTCAAATTGTTTTATAGATTGACATCAAGTCGATCTTTCTTTAAAAATAATACTTATGTTTCAAATGTCTTATAAATACTTATTTATGCTTTTATATTATAAATTGCATGCCCATATATGTATAGATGTATAAATAATGTTTAAAGGGCTTAGGAAGGCCATCCACCCTATTTCCTTTTCCTCGATTTGGATGTGGTCTGGTGGGATTTCGGGTGACCATCCGAAGGTCGTTTCCATATTAATTATATATCAAATATACATATATAGACATAAAAGTACTTCCATAATCATACGTACTAGACGCACCGTTAGCAAGTTACCATCGGGGTAACGCAGAATCATACTATTACAACTGCTAGATCAATGAGTCAGTTCATTCATGAGTCTGTACTAGGAAGAGAATATATACAACTATACTATGAGAACATATACAACTATACTAGAACGAGAAACATTTCATCACATATGCAAGAATACGATAACAAATGTGATCCACTGTATCGGAGCATGCCTTAAATGTCATGGCCCGAGTTGTAGCCAGAATTCTCTTGGAGGGAGAGCGTTGAGTTTGCGTATAGATCTATACTGGATTGACTATCCTACACCTTGCTGCTAGCTACAGCCGGACCTGCAGGTCTGCGGGTGCCAAACGTCATTCCGTTATTACGACCATTCTTTATGTCGTTGTTATCAGTCGATAGTATGGTGCAATTATCACATTAAACCTTAATATAAATCCGGTTAAGGTAATTAGTATAGCAGTAGTCACTATAAAACTAAGCTACAGTACTACAATGATTTCCCCATTACACATTTTTAGTGATAACCTCACTTGAATTTTAATGTACAAACTATATTTTGTTAAAAGATAGTTGCACTTGGGAATTTACACACTTTTACAACAAGCGAACCTACAAAACAGTTAAAGCCTTGGTAGAAGGCTACTATTTTAGAAAATATAGGTTTTTCTGAGAGATTCAAACTTTTACAAACACTTACATACATGAACTTATACTTGAGACATGTTCAAACGTTTTTGATAACATACACCTACATTAAAAATACTTATGAACTCACTAGCTTAATGCTGATAAACTCTTTCAAAATAACTTGTATTCTCAGGTCATCAGTAGACAAGTACCGATGCCAGCTTTTGAGATGATGGAGCGCACTCAAGACTCATCATTTTATTATTTTGATTTACGTTATATTTTTGGTGTCTAAAACTGTACAGAACACGCATGTATTAAATTTATATATTTAATGCAATGGATGATGTTGTTTGCTTATTTACATTTACTGTGTTGTGATTACCTTACATGACGTCCTCCGCCCCAGAACGTTTCCGCCGTTCTTGGTTTTGGGGTGTGACATTTGGGTTCTTAATGGCACATCTAAGAACAAGTATATGGACTAGGGTTTTTGGATGGGCTTTAGGGTAAGGCCCTTGTGGGGGGTGGGCCCAATTTGGAAAATTGGGCCATAGTTGGGCCTTGGTTGATTATTTGGCTTTTAGGCCTTCAGAGTGTGAGTTTGGGCCTTGGTCTTGAACCAAGCTAGGATGGGGGTAGAATGCTCCTTTTACCCCAAGTATGGATTTATGGTTATGAATTGAATCCCAAATGGTTAATTGGGTGTTGTTTTAATATGGACAGTTCGGGAGTCTGTCATCTAGGAGCTAGAGTTGTATATGTGGGACTTCGGCAATGTGAGGTGAGTCTCCTCACCATACCAATGGGTCAAAGGCACCAAGGTCGGCCCATTATGTGTTATGTGGTATGCTAGTTTATTATGTGTTATGTGGTATGCTAGTAGATTATGTGGTATATAGTATGCTAGTTGTCTTTGTGATACTTGCATGGACGACCCTAGGGGTTCCCGAGGCAACTGGATATAAGACCATGTGAGGGTTCCCATGGCATTCCAGGCTAAGACCATGTTGGGGTGCCCATGGCACCCGGTGTAAGACCTTGGAGGGTTTCCATGGCATCCTTAGTTAAGACCATGTGGGGGTTCCCATGGCACCCTTGGTACGTGGATTTAAAAGATGTTTGTGTTTTGACTATAATAAAAATGAAAATTTTACCCTTGATTTATGGGTTGTTACACATGTCCCTGGCCTCCTAGTTTGAGGTATGACATGGTACCATAATGAATTGATGGTGAATTTTTGGTTTAGATTGCAACTAACTCTATGATGCAAGGATTGAACCATTTCTTGTTGATGGGTTATTACTGTTGATGATTCATGTTGATTCCAACTCAGCATGATTGAACCAATCCGTTCTCTTCTTACTTTCTTCTTTAAATCCTAATGATTCAATGTAATGTACCATATGATGATGAAAGTTTGAAAAATCTATGCCGATGGTTAAGCTAAAACACCACAGCTTATAACACGCATCAATCCATTCTCTCCATATATTGTTCTTTAGAATTTTATGATTCAACGTATGAAACCTCATGCTAATGAGAATTTGAAAATTATGTGTTGATAGGTATATCATTGTCCTTGATGTATTACATGCACCTACCTGTTGTTTCCAAACAATTCTTCTATTAAGAAGTTAATGAATCATTGTATTAGCCATACATTGTTGAAATTTATGACACTCTTTGTCAATGGGTACATTTCATACCAGAATGTATTACACACATCATACCACTCTTGCCGTTTTCTTCTAATAAAAGTGATTAATGATTCAGCATATGAAACCACATGCTGATGAAATCTCGCAATATTATGTCAGTGAATGGTAGTTTAAGCCCACACTATCAGGAGACATCACAAATTTACTGATTTACAAGCTGCAATTTTGATACACTAAATGCTTCCGCTGATGACCATTTTCGCTGATGCTATATCTCACTGATGAAATTTCCTTATCTCAATGGTAACATTTTGGATGAAGATTAAAAGGTCTATCAATATCTTGAGATACGATATTTTTACGGCGTATATCTCTTCAATCATGATTACGTAAAAGGGAAGAAAATTTTTGGTATAAATTGGGAATTTTCTATCCTAGGTCCCTTTTACAAGCTATTCAAGCAATTGGCATTCTCTCTTGGAAAAGGATCTCTCAACCTTCATCTTCCTCAAAGCTCTCACCATGTCAAAGCCCCTCTACGAGTTTTCCCTAATGTTGATTTTGTCAAGGTCCTCATCCCCCTGCTTCTGTCGTCATCATTTAACCAAACAATGTGGCATTCTCTGATGACATCCCAAAGCAGTTCGTGAACTCAAGAATTGAAGATTTTGTTGATTATGTTAAAATCTGCCCTCTTCGTTATGCCTTCTGCGACTTCCCAAATTCATTCTAACCTAAACACGTATGTGAGTTCTACTATTCATTCTTTGTTGATTCTGATGCTCAACCATTACTGATACCATTAGATATGGTCAATGTAGAGTTACTATTGATATGGAATATTTTCAAACTATTCTTCATCTTCCTCGATTAGAAAATTACTCTGAAACTCCCTCGGAAGAAAAGTGCAAGTCCATTCATGTATGGTTAGGATATAATTATAAAATTCAAGACACCAGTCTTGATCCATACAAATACACTCTTCGTTGGTATTTTGGTGTAGGATGGAAGTACTTAACAGGGGTTATTGGCAAGTTCCTTAGACACAAGACTAGGAGATTGGATCAACTGAATCTCTTTGAGCAAAGGATTTTATTTTCTACTGTGTATAATAAAATACTGGAGTTTGCTCAACTTTTTCTTGATCAGGTGATTGATTGCATCACTGGGAACAAGAAGCCAGTGTATGTTCCTATCCTCGTTGGCTTGGATTAATCTTGGCTCATGATGAAGGCGATTCTAAAAATCAGGGGATCTCCATTCCCATTCCTTCCATCTTTTCAAAAATCTTCAATACTGCTCGTACTGAAGATGATTTTTATATTACTATAAGGATACAAAAATGGTTTGAGAATCCATATGTGGTTGAATCCTCTAACTCTGAAGAAGAGGATGATGACGAGGAAAGCACTAATAATGAAGAAGAAGACGCTATGATTGAAGTAAATGAGCCTATCACCAACATAGAAGACTTTGTTTAAGGAATGAACTCTCCTCCAAGGATGAACAAGCACATTCGATTCTCATCCACTTCTTCATCAACTCCCTCTGCATATGATGTTGTGGAACGTGGATCAACTCCACCTCTAGTGGTAACTTCTAAGCCTCTGATCCAATATGAGATCTCACCAAGACCAACATTTCCTTCTCCTCAAGCTAAGAATGTTCCTCCTATGCCAACACCTATTTAGAAAACTACTGTTTATCGGGGGGAATCAAGCTCCAATTTTGAAAACACTATACTCTGTCAACTTTCTCTACTAGTGAAAATAAATCAATCACTGGGAGAAAGATTGTCTAACGTTGAACAAGATGTGGCTGATAAGAAGAGATTTATGGCTTTGGATGATGATAATATCGATGGTATGGTTATTGATGACACCCTACAAATTCTCTAAGTGATAATCCTCCTCCCCCTCTACCACCATCATCAAATCCACCTCCACCCACATCATCATTTGTACCTCTACCATCTACAAATCAGCCTCCGCCATCTAGTTCTCCTCCCTAATTTGATGCTGCCAAAAAGGGGGAGAATAGTCAAGAGAGGCCTGCTCATTAAATGTAAATGGTGGTGATTTCACCAACTCCATCTCAACCTGAGATGTATGAAGCTAGAAGGGTTGACGTTGATTTTCAAAAGGAAATTGTTGTTGCTAACATCCCAGACCATGATGCAACAACTGATGATTAGCCCATTCCAGACACCGGTGATCAATCAGAAACCGATGACTATGAAGGATTTTTTGATCTAGGATTCATGCCACCAGCTGTTGTTCTTGTTGTTCCTTTGAATGTTGTCTACCCTAATTCATATATTTATGGGGAGATTCCTCAAGGAACTAATAATTACATTGAGTATGATAATGATCAACTCAATACTCATAAGAGGAAGGCTTCCTTCTCAGGGGGAGGTCATGACACTGAAGCTGGAAGTTCTTTTACTTCCGGTGATCCTTCAACATCTCCTCCTTCGAAGAAAAGCATGCTCGTTTTTTATTTGAATCTTCTAGCTGGAGTATGGGGCATAATTGTTGATGAAGTGAGAGAAATCATAATAGAGAATAATGTTACTATTCAAGAAAGAAAAGAATCCAGAAAAGGAGAACGTTTTTCTACCAAACTTGCTTAAGATCTTGCTTTCGCTAATGAAAGTGCTCATGTTCAAAGCACTAATGATCAAGTCAAAAAAATTCAACTCTATAATAATAGTTTGGAGAAACAACGCAGGGTTACAGAGTTGAATGATAGGATCAATCGAAATAAGTTTGGAGATGTTCTGACTCAAAGAACAAAACCTGATCCAATTATTAGGGTGAGATGCACCAAAACAAGGAATGAGTCTCTAAAGCTTCACTTGGTCAAGAAGAATATTGAATATGAGTACATTGAGGTTGTATAAGCTCGTGAGCTAGTCAAATTTGGTTACAACGAGCGAATACAGATTCAAGAAATTATCGAAAAACACAACTGTATTCATGCTTAGGAGTTGAATTTGGCAATTCAGAAGCTACTCAACAAAGTCAAGAAGCTGAATCTTGTGCCATCAGCTGGCCCCTCTAGACCATCCACCTCTGGAAGAACAAGCACCCCCTAATAGTCCAAGAATACTAAGTTGCTTCTTCCTTATGGCATTCAGTACATCAACAAGGACCTGCCATTGGGTGTTGAAGTAGTTCAGTATATGTTCATTCGAGAGCCAGAGCATGGCATTTTCTATCTTGGTAGTCAAAATCACATGTGCTTTCAACATAATGATGATCTTCCTGCTGCCCCAATGAACACTTATTTCATCTTAGTATTGAAGGACTCAATCATTTTGAACTGGAAAGAGGATATCATGTGTTGGTCTCTCTGGATCTTAGTAAAAGATTAGACGAACTTCAAATTGATGAATTCAGATGGGTTAAGCCTGATATCTTGAAAGAAGCTGACAAATTCTACAATGGTTATTCTGATGACTCTGAAAAAGAAGATTAGTTTTGACATCATCAGATAAGGGGAGATTGTAAGGTAATACGTTATGATCTTATGAGTCAAACACTCTACACTCTATATGCCAGCACCAACTTCAAGATTAGCATCAGCGCCAACGTCTCAAGTCTATCAACGTCAACATGTAGATAGTTATTCTATGTAACTTTTGTATATTGGGTAATCATAAAGATAAGTATAGAATAGATAGGAGACCTGATATCTTTATGATAAGGATTGGTTCTTAGTATAGATTAGATACAATCCATTCAATCAAGGGATATACTTGTATAGATCAGTATATATTCAACATTAGGATGAAACCCTTAAGTACACGTCTTGGTGACCGTCTTTGTGGTAACCCTATTTTCTTGGTGAAAACAACCCCTTTCTTTGTTAAAAACAATTTGGTGAATCCTCTGTGTTATTTACTTTTATGTTCTTTAATTAATTAGTAATTTTGTTCTTGTTTGTTATACATGAAGCGTATCCGGTCAGCACAAACCTTCATTTTATAACTGCTCAGTTAAGGAACAACATTTGACCGTATAAAAGCGCATCACTCCCTACACTTAAGTCCCACTATGCATCCCATGTATTAAGGATACAAAGATAGTACCTTTTAATCAAGTATCATTCATAATTGCGACCTTTAAGTTGATCTTGATGCGAGTCTGTTCAGTACCAGCTCTTTGAAAAGTACCTATTAGTATGTAATTTGGCCACAAAGGCCCAATCACATGCAAAAGGGTAATTTAGGCCCAATAGGCACGTAAATGGGCCACAAAAGCCCAATAACATGTAACCCAATACTTAGGCCCAAATTAACATGTAAATGGGTCACAAGACCCAATAAACAAGTCCTGGAAAACATTGGGCTCAATACACACATAATTAGGCCCTTAGGGCCTAATGGCCAAGAAATGTGAATATTGGGCCCAATAAATAGTTTTTGACGTAATTCGTTCGTTCTTTTGATCCGGTTGTTTGTTTTAGTTCGAGGCTTAATAGATTGATGATAAAAGGCTTTCACTTTGTAAAAATGACATTTTTGGCCAATAATACTCAAATCTTTAATTAAGGCACAAAGTTTTGTAAAAATGACACTTTAGTCCATAATTTTTAAAAGTTTGCAATTTTGTTCCAAATGTCGGTAAATTTATGGTTTTGACCCAAAATGTTATATTTTCACATTTAAAACCCTATTTCGTAGAAAATTACATTTTCAGCCCCTTCTTGGTAAAAGTTTACATTTTCGGCCCGGTTTTGGAAAACTTTACATTTTTGGTCCAATTTGAAAATAAATGATGTTTTCACCTCTAAATTTGGTTTATTTACATTTATGACTCAAACTTTTTCCCAAAATAACATTTTTAAACCATAAAACTTCATTTTTTTCGCAAATTGGGCCAAAAGGCCGTGAGGCCCAAAAGTTTGCCCAATAAGCTTAAATTTATATTTTTGAACCTTGTAAAAGTATGTTTAGCATAAAAATACCTTTTTATACATGTAGGACCTGTTTGGCTCCCTTTAAAATAGAATTTTCATTTTTTACCTTTATCTTTTGTTTTCTTGACAATTTTGACCTTTAACAAGATTTTTGTTGAATTCTTTTGCATCTTAAACATGTGTTCTTCTTTGGCTTGGTAATATGATATATATATATATATATATATATATATATATATATATATATAGTGTTGTAATTCTTAGATCTTTGCTACGAAATACTTTAAATTTCGAGATTCACTAAGATCTAACACATTTTGGCCAAATAAACTAAGAATTCTCACAAAACATGCATATAACACATAGATCTACACATTTTGGTTTTGAAGAAGAAATGCAGAAGATTTTTGGTCCTAGCACACCTTTGAGTAGATCTTGAGTTTAGGAAGATTTCTAGGAGTATGATCCCCAAAAACTTCGCTTAAAAGAGTGATCTAACAAGATCATGGAGTTATAAAACTTGGATATGTAAAGACTTACCAAGAAGTGATGTTTATCTTGTGAAAACCTTCTTTAAACGCAAGAAAATCTTGAGAATTTTGGAGGAAAAAGATGGATGATCTTTGAGAGTGTTTGAGAGAGTTTAGTGTAGTGTGTGTGTGTGTGTTTGTTTGTTTGTCTTCGGCCGAGAATAGAAGAGGAAAAGGGAGAGAGATGGTGAAAGGACTAGCATGGATACATGATGGTTTAAAGCTTAGTTGCATGTTGGATTTTATGAAGGTGGCACTCCAAAGTCAATTCCATTTCCTTTCTCTTTTTTTTACTCATGGGCCGAAGGTGTTGGGATAGGAGAAAGGGTAGGGTAGTTTAGGTCCAATTCAAGCCTTGATTCAAAACTATAAGGCCAAATCATTATTTTTCGGCCCAATGGGCTCCTTAGGTGGGTTACATCCCAAATAGAATAAAAGAGATGGGCTTTGGTTCACTAAGGTTAATTGGATTAGTTATGGCCCAATAAGGCCCATTAGGGTTAGAACGAATCATTCTACACCCAAATGTCCCAAAATGTTTATGATTTATGAGTTTGGTCCAATTAGAATCCAATTAGGGTTTCTATGTCCAATGTGGTTGAATTGTGTGCTTATTGGTCCATTAGGCTCAATAAGAAAATTCTAGTCCAGAATGGGCTTAAACCGGGATTCTTAGGGTTTCAGACTCTTTGATGGACATGAAATGTGAATCTAAATGTGCATTGAGTGAGATTTACTTAGAAATTGTACCTAAACTACCCTACCCTTTCTCCTATCCCAACACCTTAGAAATCTAAATGGGCTTAAATCTAAATGTGCATTGAGTGAGATTTACTTAGAAATTTTACATGAAAGGTGAATCTAAATGTGCATTGAGTGAGATTCTTAGGGTTTCAGACTCTTTGATGGACATGAAAGGTGAATCTAAATGTGCATTGTGCTCCATCAAACCTTCACAATCGGGATGCGACTTTGCTTTGTACGCTTCACCTCCCTATCCATAATCTCGACTGGTTCTTCGACGAACATGAGGTTCTCATTTATCTCAATCTCTTCTAAAGGAACGAAAAGGGTTTCATCTGATAGACACTTTTTTAGATTTGAGACGTGGAACACTAGGTGTACGTTGCTGAGCTCGGCGGGTAGCTATAGTCTGTAAGCCACTGGACCAATCCGGTCAAGAATTTCGAATGGTCCAATGTATCACGGGTTCAGTTTTCCTCGTTTCCCAAAGCGGATTATTCCCTTCCATGGAGAGACCTTTAATAGCATGTGATCTCTGACTTGAAATTCTAGTAGCTTTCACCGCTTGTCAGCATAACTCTTCTGTTGGTCTCGCGATGCTTGAAGTCGAGCTTTGATTTGGGCTATCTTTTCGTTTGTTTCACGAATGATTTTGGGGTCCTGTAAGAGCACTAGTTGACGATTTCCCTTTTGCTAGTTGAGTGTCACCCACCTCGGCCCAACATAGGGGTGATCTACATTTAAGACCATAGAGAGCCTCGAAGGGAGCAACCTTGATGCTCGTATGGTAACTGTTGTTATAAGAGAATTCAATCAGAGTCAAGTGGGCATCCCATGATTTTCCGAAATCAATCACGCAAGCTCGGAGCATGTCCTCGAGGGTCTGGATGGTGCGCTCACTCTGACCATCCATATGTGGGTGGTAGGCAGTGCTCATATCTAGCTGTCTTCCCATTTCTCTCTGAAGAGATTGCCAGAATCCTGAGGTAAACCTGCTATCTCGATCCAAGATAATAGATACTGGCACTCCATGGAGTCTCACAACCTCCTTGATGTAAATTCGGGTCAACTTTTCCATCTTGTAGGATTCTTTTATTGGCAGGAAATGAGCGGATTTTGTTAATCTATCGACAATTACCCAGATAGCATCCAATCTGTCTGTTGTCTTTGTCAATTTAGTCACGAAGTCCATAGTAATCCTTTCCCATTTCCACTAGGGTATCACTGGTTATTGCAGTGGTCCCAAGGGCTTTTGGTATTCTACTTTTACCTTGGCGCAAGTAAGAAAGTTGCCCACGAAAGTGGCTATCTCTGCCTTCATATTAGGCCACCAATATTGCTGCTTGATATCCAAATACATTTTGTCTGACCCTGGATGAATAGAATATCGCGTCTTGTGGGCTTCGTGCATGACTGTCTCTCTGAATCCCTTAATTTTGGGAACCCAGATTCTACTCATGAAGTAGTAGGCTCCGTCGTCTTTGACTTTGAGCTCCTTCTTCATTCCTCGTAGCGATTCACAAGCGACATTCTCTGGCTTCAATGCGTCCAATTGGGCTTCCTTGATCTGTGAGGCTAGATGAGACTGGATGGTGATCTACAGGGTCTTCACACGACATCTTCAATACTCCTTTCGACTCAGGGCATCGGCTACCAAGTTAGCCTTGCCTGGATGCTATTTGATCTCACATTCATAATCGTTTAACAGCTTAACCCATCTTTGCTGCCTCATGTTTAGTTCCTTTTGATTCAGAATGTGCTGGAAACTCTTGTGGTCTGTAAAGATGGTGCACTTGGTACCATATAGGTAGTGCCTCCAAATTTTTAAGGCCAAGACCACCGCCCCCAGTTCGAGATCATGTGTGGTATAATTTACCTCATGAGTTTTCATTTGTCTAGATGTATAACCAATTTTCCCGCGTTGCATAAGGACACAACCTAAATCCTGATTCGAAGTATCACAGTAAACTATGAAGTCTTCGGTTCCCTCCGGTAAAGATAGCACTAGAGCACTACAGAGGGCTTGCTTCAAGGAATGGAAGGCAATTTCTTGCTTCTCGGTCAAGTTGAAAGGTAAGCCTTTCGGAGTCAATGCGGTGAGGGGTTTGGCCATCTTGGAGAAGTTCTAAATGAATCTTTGGTAGTAGCCTGCGAGGCCTAAGAATTGACGAATTTTTGTTGGCGTTGCCGGAGTTGCCCGACTTTCGATTGCTTTGATCTTGGAGGGGTCCACGTGTATTCCTTCTTGACTAACTACATGGTCCAGGAAGTTTACACTGCGGAGCCAGAACTCGCACTTGGAGAGTTTCACATACAACTTTTCAGCCCGTAGGGTTTCTAAAATATGTCGAAGGTGTTGGCTATGATCTTTTTCACTTCGAGAGTACACGAGAATATCGTCGATGAAAACAATTACTAATTTATCAAGGAATGGGCGGCAGACTCGATTCATGAGGTCTATAAATGCAGTGGGGGCATTTGTTAGACCGAAGGGCATCACGAAGAATTCGTAATGACCGTAACGAGTTCAGAAAGTTGTCTTAGGAATGTCCTCCTCTCGGACCTTGAGTTGATGATAACCGGATCTCAGATCTATTTTAGAAAAGTAACTAGCTCCTTGGAGCTGGTCAAATAGATCATTGATTCGAGGAAGTGGATATTGGTTTTTGATGGTGAGCTTATTTAATTCCCTATATTCGATGCACATCCTGAAGGATCTGTCTTTCCTTTTAACGAATAGAACCGAAGCTCCCCATGGTGAGAAGCTGGGTCTGATGAATCCTTTATTCAGGAGTTCGCTTAATTGGCTTGATAATTCTTGCATTTCTGCAGGATCCAACCTATAGGGTGATTTGGAGATTGGAGTGGCTCCAGGCACTAGGTCGATTCAGAATTCGATTTGTTGTTCTGGGGGTATTCCCGGAAAATCTTCTGGAAACACGTCCGGGAAATCACACGCCATAGGGATGTTGTGAATGCTCGCTTCCTCTTTGGTTTTATCCACCACGTGATCAAGGAATGCGTAGTTCTTCTTTTGTAGACACTTTTGCACCTTGATACTCGAGATAAGGTGAAGATTCACGCTTGGTTTATCTCTGAAGATTATTAGGGTTTCATGGTTAGGAAGATGAAGGCGAACGGCCTTTTCGTGACACATAATATCGGCATGATTAGGGATGAGCAAAAGGACCGAACCGGCCCGAACCGGACCAGAACCGAGAACCGGCTTCGGCCAAAATCAAGAACTGAACCGGCCCGACGGTTCTACCGGTTCCTACCGGTTCTTGTCGTGTCTTCAAATGTTGGAACCGGTCCTCGAAAAATAGCATCATACGGTTTCGGTTTTTGCCAGTTCTACCGGTTTTTCCCGGTTCTACCGGTTTTTCCCGGTTCTACCGGTTCCGATTATATCGGTTCCGGGTCCTACCGGTTCCCGGTTCTAAAAATCCACAAAAATAACATCCCGGTCCCGGCCCGACCGGTTCTAACGGGTTCCGGTTCCGGTGCCAGTTCCGGTACAGGTTTCGGCCGGTTCCCCGGTCCATATGCTCATCCCTAGGCATGATGGGGGCTTAACCAATCCATGTCGATGATCACATCAAAGCTCCTAATATTTACTGGCATTAAGTTTATTTGGAAGGTGTGATTGTTTAGAGTTAGTGTACACCCTACATAGATATCCTTAGTTGATTCAGTCTTCTCATTATCCATTTCCACCGTGAAGGCTTCATTTAGCTTATGGGGATGTTTTTTTAGTAAGTGTTTGAACTTATTACTCACAAAACTTCTCTCTGCTCTGCTATCAAATAAAATGCATGCATACGAGTTTTTAAGCAGGAACGTATTGGTGACAACGGCTGGGTCCTGCACTGCTTCACCCTGACCCATTGTCAGTAATCTCCCAGCTGCTCCTGTTCCTTGATTGTTCGCGTTTGGACAGTTTCGCCTGATATGCCCCGTTTTCCCACATCCGTAACAGGTATAGCTAGCTCCAGTATTGGTGTTGTTGTTGTTGCTGTTGTTGTTGTTTGTCATCTGGTTTTGTTGAAGCTGAGTCCTACAATACTTCGTTGTATGGATTTTCTGACTGCACCTTGTGCAACTCATCTCTTGGCACTCCCCGTGACGTTGGAAGTTGCATTTGTTACACTTGGGGAGATTTCCCGAGTACTGTTTGGAAGCATTTGATGGATATGAGGTTGGAGCATGTGGTGTGGTAATAGCTTGTGTTGCAGCGTGGACAGACACCGTTTGTTGCTTCTTAGATGATTCCGAGTTTTGCTTTCCTCTATGCTTGTTGTCTTTCCCCTTCTTGTTCTCTTCCTCCTTCTTAGCCTTCGCTACCATTGTCTTGGCACTCTTCTAATTGTTGTGATCGTACAGTTTCTTGGCCAGTGTCTTAGCACTATCAAACATCTTAGGGTTTGCTGCAATGACATTCCCTTGAATAGGCTCAGTCAGTCCCCAGATAAACCTTTCAATCTTTTTCTCTTCGGAGGTGATCATTCTGGGACACAGAAGAGATAGCTCGCTAAACCTGGATATGTATTCGTTGATGTTGGAGTTTTGGAACGTGAGGTTCCACAACTCTTGTTGTTGAGTTCTAAATGTTGCGTCTTAGGCTCGATTTGGTTGGCCCAGTTTTGTAACCGGTTTGGGCCTATCCAACCGTGTTTTGTTTTATTCTAGGGTTTTAGTATTTAAGGTGCATGCATGCATCCTTAGTAATCACGGCTTTTATTTTTTTCATCATTGTATTGTAAACCCTAGCTCGCCTCTACAGTGGAATTTCTTAATCGAGCTCTGCTGAGGCGTGACTACATTTAAATCATCAGCATTATCTTGATTTCATCATGTGTTCATTGTTTTGATTGTTTGTTCTTCTTTGATTAACCTGTGAATGATCTAAATGATCTTACAGATTTTATCTCATCAATTGGTATCAGAGCAGGGGGTTGTGTAATTCATACACATCTCTTCTGTTGAAGAAGTTATTAGGGTTTTCCGCATTGATTGATATTAATTGAGCTGTCATTCCACATTGGTGTATCTCATTGATTATCGATCTTGCCCTAACGATAACTTACAAGTCTGATCTTAAGAAGGTTATCGATCAAACATTATCACAATGTCTATGGAAGATTCACAATCAAATCCGATCTATATCTCCAATAGTATTGGATCGACAACAAGGATTCCAATCTTATATACTCAGGATTATGAAGTTTGGGTGCACCACTTCGAAGATTATGTAATCAGTTCAGAAGCTAAAGGGTATTTGATTTGGGAAGCAATCACAGTTGGTCCGTTTGCTCACTCAAGCACTTCAAAAATAATCAAAAAGCAAAATGAGTACAACGAACTACTTGATGATGTGAAGGAAGTTGCTCAAGACGAAAAAGACAAATTTCAATGCAACATCAAAGCATTAAGGATGATTAGATTCGCTTTGCAATCGGATACCTTTCGGTTAGTAAGCTCTTACACTATAGCGAAGGAGATATGGAATAGGCTGAAGGAATTATATTATACTGATGAAGATCTGGAGCATTCGATTCAAACTTTACTACTTTCTGAATTTGTTGACTTCAAATAGAATCCCGAAGAGAAACTTATTCAAGCTTTTGATAGATTTAATCATCTTCTTAGTAAGATGATAAAGCATGGGATCGAAGGAAAGGTTATTGAGCAGAAGGTTACCTTCATGAATGGTCTTAGACCCGAATGGATGGCAGTTGTTTCTACCGTGAAGGCACACGAACAATATAAATCATATTCTCTGGCGAAGCTAGTGGGAATTCTGAAGTCTCATGAGAGTGTTGTGTCAAAGGAAACGAATGTGGTTTCCAGCTTGGGTTCGTTAGCTCTAATCTCCAAGGGAAAAAGGGTAGTTGAAGAAGAAGAAGAGTTAGATCTTGGTTACTATGATCTAACTGGTGAAGAATACTCTTTGATGGTGTCTAATCGGAGAAAGTTTATCAAAAGAAAGTTCCCTGCCAATAAGAACCGAAACTGGCAGGGAAGTCACAGCTCTGAAAAGGTGAAAGAGGAACCGAAGATGGTTTCTAAGATTGAAGAATCGAAGAAGGAAACAAAGATTGGAGGTGACTCGGGCTTTGATTACCATTATTGTGGAGGCAAGAATCATTTTGCCAAAGATTGCATGCTGAGGAACGCATCCGAAAGAGTTGACGAAGACGATGAAGAAGAGAACCTCCTAAGACAATTGGAGGAAATCAAGAAAAAGAAATCAGCAACTAACAATAATACCATGAATGCTTTCATTGTGCAGGGTACTAGTGATGATGATGAGTTTGGTGGAGTTCGGGTGTGTTCCCACTCATGGCAAGGCTCTACTAGTGAAAGAAGAAAAGGTTGAGGGAAGATGTTTGATGGTGACGGTTGGTGTGTCATAGATGCGAGGATACACAACCGATGGTGGACTGGATGACGAGAAGGAGCGAGAGGACAGATGTTTCGCTGTGAAACCTATTAGTGCGCAGATCAACGAATGTGATGAGTTGATCAAGAAGGTACAAACTATTCTTATTTCTCTGAAAATACCCATTACAAACTATGAAAAGGAACTAAATGGATTAAAATCTAAATTTTCTAGTTTAAGTGGCAGTCTTACCCGAACTCGTGTCACAAACTCTAACCTGACTGATCAAATTAGCAAGGTATCGTCGAAGAGTGAGGAGAGGCGAATCTGGATTGAGCAAAAGGAGAAGGAATTAATTAGGTCTAGGAATGACTCAATCTATTTGCAACGAGAAAATATTAAGCTTTTAAAACAACGAAATGTTTTTTTTATTGCTAAAAGATTATATTTTAATATTACTCAGTTACATCTCGATTGTGAAATAGGAAAGTGTTGGGCTGTAAATAGTTTTATTTATGTTGCGTCTTTTGGGCTCGTAGATTAGCCTTGTATTCTCCGGTTTGGGCCTGTCCAACCGAGAGCCTTTTATGTATAGTATTTAAGTTAATGCTTGCATGCATATTAGGTTAAGATTCTAGAGATTATCGAAATAGCGATTTATCAAGAGAACAATATTTTCCAGTAATCGTACTTGTAATCTTCCAATCCTTTACAGTTGATGTTCTTAATCGAGCTCTTCTAAGGATTTTATTTAATCATTCGACACGTTTGATTCAAGCTGTTTGTTCTTATTTTTGCGTTCTACCTTGTTATTAATATTGTGTTCTTGCTGTTTCATATTCATATACTTGTTCAAGATCTAATCGATCTTCATAGATTAAAAGTTGTTTTAATCCCATCAATTGGTATCAGAGCGGGAGGCTGTGTAATCGATACACATCTTTTCTGTGAAAAAGATTTCCATTAGGGTTTTCCGCAATCATTGATATTTATTGAGCCGTCATCTTAATTGACGTATCTTAGTATTTATTGTTTTGCCCTAATCTGCTTTATTACAAGTCTGATCTTTAAACAGGTTTTTACGATCATTATGGACGCAACGCAATCAAACCCTATTAATATTTCCAACATCATCGGTTCGACGACAAAGATTCCAATCTTGTACACCCATGACTATGAAGTATGGGCACATCATTTTGAAGACTATGTGATTGGATCGGAAGACAATGGTTTTCTCATATGGGAAGCTATCATCAACGGACCGTTTTCTCATTCCGCGACATCCAGAGTTATTAAGACGCAAAAAGAGTACAATGATCTGCTTAAGGACGTGACAAATATTGCGCAAGATGAAAAAGACAAATTCCAGTGCAATATTAAGGCACTAAGGTTGATCAGATTCGCCCTTCAGTCCGACACATTCAGACTGGTCAGCTCATGCACTACGGCGAAGGAAGTGTGGGATAGGCTTCGTGAACTGTATTCCACAGACGAAGATCTTGAACATTCCATCCAAACCTTGCTTCTATCTGAATTTGGTGAATTCAGGCAAGGGGCCGAAGAAACTGTGACCCAGACGTTTGATCGCTTCAATCATCTTCTCAGCAAGATGATCAAACACGACATTGAAAGGAAGCTCATCGAACAAAAGGTTACTTTCTTGAACGGACTGCGATCTGAATGGAGAGCAGTTGTTTCCACAGTCAAAGCCCATGAACAGTTTAAATCATATTCTTTGGCGAAACTGGTGGGTATTCTAAAGTCCCAAGAGAAGATTGTGGTTCAAGAGAAGAATGTTGTCTCCAGTCTTGGTTCGTTGGCCCTCCTATCTAAAAGTAAAGCTATGGTGGAGGATGAAGAGCTCAACTTGGAAGAATATGACCTCACAACTGAGGATTATGCCATGATGGTATCCAATCCTAAGAGGTTCATAAAGAAGAGATTCCCCAGCAACAAAAACAGAAACTGGCAGGGGAGTTACAGCTCAGAAAAAGCAAACAATGAACCGAAAGCTGAGGAGCCCAAAAAGGAACCGAAAGCAGATGGCGATTCCGGAGTAAGCTGTTTCTATTGTGGTGGCAAGAACCACTACGCTAAGGACTGTGTTCTTAAGAAGATGGCTGAAAAGGACAATGGAAATGATGAGGAAGCTGTGCTGCAGAGGAGATTGGATGAGTTGAGAAAGAAGAAGTCTACCGCTAACCCTTCTATTAATGCTCTTATTGTGCAGGGTTCGGTCAAAGACGATGAGTTCGGTAGCACCGAAGTTTGGTCTACTGACTCAAAAGACGAAGAAGTGAGGAAGCCTACTCATGGAAAGGCATATGTGGCTAAGGAGGAAAGCAGTGGTGGAAAATGCTTCATGGTGACTGAAGTGTCTCAAATGAGGGGATACAACACCGATGGAGGAAGCAATGGACCGAAGGTGCAGGAGGATATGTGCTTTACGGCCAAACCACTCAGCCAACAGTTCAATGAGCTCGATGAACTGATAAAGAAGGTACAATCTGTTTTTATTTCATCTAAAGTACCATCATCCTCATATGAGAAAGAACTAAAAAACGTTAATACAAGAATTTCTCATTTAGATAGTAGCTTAACTCAAACTCGAGTCACCAATTCTAACCTGACTGATCAATTAAGCAGGGTGGCGTCGAAGAGTGAGGAGCGGCGAATGTGGATTGAGTTAAAAGAGTCGGAATTAATTAAAGTTAAAGACGAAAACATTTATTTGCAGAGAGACAATTTAAAATTGTTAAAACAACGAAATGTTTTTTGTTTAATTGCTAAACGTTTATATTCCAATATTACTCAACTTCACTTGGATTGTGAGATAGGCCAAAAGATCCATCACATGATTCTGCCCTTCCTAGAATTTAAGGAGGATGAAATCGATGCCGAAGCTTACAATTGTGAGAGTGTGATATCTTCTGATGATGTCAACCCAACTTATAAAATTGGACTGGACAAAATTGAGTCCTTCATAAAGTCCAAAGACCACAAGGACATGCTCAAAAATCTTTTGGATGAAAATGACAGACTTAAACTGAGAACCGAAACCATACAAAAGTTTGACTCTCTTAACGCCAAAGTAAGCTCAGAAAATAAAATCGATGTTGAAAATGCATCTGAGCTTAACGAGGACGAAAACATGAGTGAAATTTCTGTAGAGGATACGGTTGACTGCTCAGAATTTGTTAAAAGCGAAACTGAAAACCACAAAAATCTTATTTCTGAAAATTCTGTGGAATTCGCTAGATTGTCCCAACAAAAGTCCCCGAAATTAGTAGAAAAGGCTGTTGTATATCAAAAGGTCAGGACCACTCCAAATCAAGTATACAAGGTGACTGGAGTAACCGAACATCAAACAGCTGAACTTACAGCTATTGTTAATGAAGACAATGCTGATGGCTGTGATGAGTACTTCTGGGAAGCTCCTATTGATAATGGAAACGAAACCGTCGGCCTGTCTGAAAGAACCTCCTGGATGAAGAAAGGGAGATACATACCTGAACCCTTGAACAAGCCTGATAATTTCAGTGAACCAAGCACAAGTGGTACAAAAGGTACTCCTCAAGAGGTTGATCGTTCAGCAAAAGAAGATATTCCTTCAACGCCAACAGCTCGAAGTGAAACTTTATCAGATACTCCTTCCACTTCCTCAGGGGAAACTGAATCCTCTTCAGATATTCCCTCTGCTCCCTCGGCTCAAAGAAAAACTCCTCAAGTTCAAAAGGAACCAGCCAAGGTGACATCAAAAGCGAAAGAGAACGTTCATCATCAACCTAAACAGATGAGGGATAAAAAGATAGAGAGGAACTTAAGATACAGGAAAAACCTTTCTAAAAGGAAACAATTCTGGCACTCCCAGAATGCATACTATTCACACAAGGACAAGAATCTGAAGTATGAAAATAATCCCGTAAGAAAGCCTGATAATTCCAACAACCGAAAGCCAAGGTTCGGTTCGCAAGAAAACAACAACCGAAAGCCAAGGTTCGGTTCGCATGAAAATACCAACCGAAAGCAAAGGTTCGGTTCTGAAAAGGATTTCAACCGAAACCAAAGGTTCGGTTCCAAGAACAACTCCAACCGAACTCAGAGGTTCGGCTCTGAAGTCAGACGAGAACAAGACTCAAAGGTTAATCCCACCAACAATCAAAAGCAAAAGGGTCACCTAGAGTTATCTGCAAGGAAGACATCTCCATCTAAATCCAAATCCTCTCTTCCTAATTCTTCTCGTTCATCTCCATCTTGCTCTAATGCTAATTCCGTTGGTTCTCAAAAACCTCGTCCATCTGCTGAACAGAAGGGAAAGCAGAAGGTTGATGAATCCAAACCTGAGTCCAAATCGAACAAACCCAATCCTAACAAAATAAAAGTCTTCACCATTAAAAAGAAAGATGAAACAACTCTAATAAAACGAACATATCTAGTTGACATCTCTCTTACTATTCCTGTTCCCATGAAAAACTCACATGGACCCAAGAAACTTTGGGTTCCTAAATCTGCTTAATTTTTGCAGGTTATAAGTGACGAGCAGTTTGACGAAGAATGGTACATCGACAGTGGCTGCTCGCGTCACATGACTGGGAGGAAAGAGGAGCTTGGGGAATACAGATCTCTTGCAAATGGTGGCAATGTTAAGTTTGGAAATAACTCTTTCGGCACCATAAAAGGATATGGGATGATAACGAATGGTGATTTTACCATAAGGAAGGTGGCCTATGTGGAAGGACTTCAACACAACCTCATCAGTGTATCTCAGCTTGTTGGAGGTACAGGTCTCAAAGTTTCATTCGATGATGAAGGTTCTGAAATCATAGAGAAAAAGACAAAGAAAGTGATTCTGAAGTCAGAGCGAAAGGGTGAAATGTTTCCTCTGAACATGAAACCCATCAAAGGAAACCCAGCCATATGTCTGCTATCAAAAGCTCAAACCGACGAAAGCTGGTTGTGGCACCGAAGACTCTCTCATCTCAATTTCAAAGATATCAACCGACTTGTCTCTGGAGGTCATGTTAGGGGCCTTCCACTGCTAAAGTTTGACAGAGAGCATTTGTGTGCTGCATGCGAAATGGGAAAGCAGAGTCGTCAAAGTCATCCATCCATAATTAACACAAAAGTTGTTGAACCACTCGAATTGCTTCATATCGATTTGTGTGGTCCTTCATCTATCGAAAGCATCGGTGGTAGCAAGTATATTCTTGTTATCGTTGATGACTTCTCACGATTTACATGGGTGTTCTTTCTAAAGCTCAAATCTGAAGCGACTCAAAAGCTGAAGGTGTTTATCAAGCAAATTGAAGTCCAGCTCAAGAAGGTCGTTTGCAACATAAGGAGCGACAATGGTCTCGAATTCAAGAACAAAGAGTTTGAAGAGTTTCTCACAGAAAAGGGAATCAGTCATAATTTCTCAGCTCCCTACACACCACAACAGAATGGAATAGTCGAAAGACGAAACTGATCCTTGTGTGAAGCTGCCCGAACTATGTTAAGTTTCGCTTCCTTACCTCTTTATTTTTGGGCTGATGCTATTTCTGCTGCTTGTTATACACAGAACAGGTCCTATCTCAATAAGCGATTCACGCTCACACCATATGAGATAATAAATAACAGAAAACCCAACGTGAAATTTTTCCATGTGTTTGGCTCAAGGTGTTTCATCTTTAACTCTAAAGAACACCGCAACAAGTTTGATGTCAAAGCTGACGAGGGAATCTTTCTGGGTTACTCACTCACTTCAAAGGCGTACAGGGTCCTAAACAAACGATCAAGAAGGATTGAAGAGACATACTATGTGACCTTCGACGATAGCTATGTCAAAAAGCTACAGGCCATAGATGACACTGCCAGGGAAATCTTTCCTCAAACTGGTCACGTCACTGTCTCAATCGCCGACATGTACGAGAATTTTCTGGATCTCTTTGACGAACCGGAAAAAGCTTCTCTCTCAGAAGCAGGTGCAGCCGACAACAAAATAGATCATATGAAGCAGATGGTCGAAGATGCTGCAAGAAGACTGCATGAAGGAGAATCGCCCACTGATGAATCTCCAACCAACAATGCTTCAGCCGAGGGGGAGCCAAGTACTCAAGTCGAGGGGGAGCCAAGCTCACAAGTCCAGGGGGAGCCAAGTTCTACTACTTCAACCGAAGGTCCTTCAACAACCGAAGGTACCTCTCCTACCGAAGATCCCTCTCCAAGCGAAGGTGCTTCAACTCCTAAAAATCCAGCACCACAAGAAACCCCTGAACCTCATGTTTCTCAAGACTCATCAATTGAGGGGGAGCATGATGATATGACGCTTGATTTCGATAACCAATCTGAGCCAGAAGAGATGATCAACGCCGAACTAGATCCAACCTTCGATCCAAATTACCCTCCTCTTACCAAATGGACCAGAGATCATCCCATCTCTCAAATAGTTGGTGATGTATCTGAAAAGGTTCTGACCCGATCTCAACTGAAGGCAAAACAGACATCCTTATTTTCAAAGGTTGAGTTTTGTATGTTTAACTCATTCGTATCAAAAGTTGAACCGAAGACAGTGAATACTGCCCTCGATCACTCTGATTGGGTTCAAGCAATGCAAGACGAACTGAACGAGTTTGAAAGGAACAAAGTTTGGCGTCTCATTCCAACGCCTCCAGATGCCTCAGTTGTTGGTCTTAAATGGGTTTTCAGAAATAAAATGGACAAGGAAGGTAATGTCATAAGGAACAAGGCTCGTCTGGTGGTCAAGGGATACTGTCAGGAGGAAGGAATAGATTACGAAGAGACGTTCGCTCCAGTAGCTAGGCTAGAATCTGTTAGAATATTTCTGGCTTATGCTGCTCACAAAAACTTTGAGGTTTTCCAAATGGACGTCAAATGTGCGTTTCTCAATGGAGAACTTGAAGAAACTGTGTATGTGGAGCAACCTCCTGGGTTTGTGAATGAAAAGTATCCAAATCATTGCTACATTCTGGATAAAGCTGTGTACGGCCTCAAACAAGCTCCGAGAGCCTGGTATGAAACGCTTACAAAATTTTTAAAGATGTCCAAATTCAAACAAGGTTCGGTTGACCCAACCTTCTTTCGCAAAAAGGAAGGTAACCACCTTATGATAGTTCAAATTTATGTCGATGACATCATCTTTGGCTCCACGAATCCTAGCTTAACAGCTGAATTCAGAAAGTTGATGGAGACTAAGTTTGAAATGAGCTCAATGGGTCCTATTAACTTTTTCCTTGGTTTAAACATAAGACAGGGACCCGAAGGCATCTTTATCAATCAGGAAGCTTACACAAAGACTCTCCTAGCGAAGTTTGGAATGATGGGAGACTCAAAAGTCAAAGTCCCAATGGCATTCGGCACCAAGCTGACCCCCTCACTAGATAAATCGGCTGTTGACATCACGCGCTATCGTCAAATGATAGGCTCATTGATGTATCTAACTGCTAGCAGGCCTGATATCATGTTTTCTGTGTGTTATTGTGCTCGATTTCAGGCTAACCCACGCGAACCTCACATGCTGGCAGTGAAGAACATCCTACGCTATCTCAAGCGAACCGCCTCCTTAGGTCTATGGTATCCATCCAATTCAGGCTTCTTCGTTCAAGCCTATTCTGATGCTGACCTTGGAGGATGTGGACTCGACCGCAAAAGCACAACTGGTGGCTGTCAATTTCTTGATGGGAAGTTGGTCAGCTGGCAATCCAAGAAACAAACATGTGTGTCGCTGTCTACTGCTGAAGCGGAATACATTGCCGCTGCATCCTGCACATCACAAGTGATTTGGATCCAGAGTCAACTTCGAGACTATGGACTCAATATGAAGAAGATCCCACTATATTGTGACTCTGAAAGTGCAATTAGGATCTGTCATAACCCAGTGCAACACTCTAAAACCAAACATATAGCACTGAGGTATCACTTCATCAAAGATCATGTGGAAATGGAAATATCGAAGTTCACTTCATAAGAACCACTGATCAACTGGCCGATGTCTTTACCAAAGCTCTTCCTGAAGCATCATTCAATAAAATTTTGCAAGGGCTAGGTATGATGGAATCAGAGTCAGTACCTCACACTACCTCTCAAACTCAACCATAAGAAGCGAAACCAACCGAACGTTCGGGTTCGGTTCAATCATCTGACTCGCTCATCACCTCAAAGGTAGTCTTTCTATGTTGTATATTTCTTGTACCATTTTGGTTTTCTCTATGTTAAAAGTATCCATTTCTTTTGTATCTAAATTTCTTAGTTTCTCAAAATTTTCCAAAACCGAAACCAACCGAAGGTTCGGGTTCGGTTTTTCAAAATTTTGTGGAACCGAAACCAACTGAACGTTCGGGTTCGGTTATTCAACATTTTGTAGAACCGAAACCAACCGAAGGTTCGGGTTCGGTTTTTCAAAATTTTCCTGAACCGAAACCAACCGAACGCTCGGGTTCGGTTTTTCAATCTTTTTCCAAGTTTTTTTATTTTTTTTTCCTCTCTCTTTTATAATTTTTTTTAGGTCTTATTTTATTTTTACTATTTTTTCAAAAACTCCAAAAATATTTTCTTTCATTTTTCTTTTTGTGTTCGTTTGTTCATGAGGATATATTTGATAAATTACTTAAGTGTCCCTAGGAGCATGCTGCTGTATGTGTCCCAAGCCTCATAAGATTTTGAATAATTGCCTTCACGACCTGGTATACACAAACCTTGTCTTCCCAATAAGGCTAACTTATTTATTCTAATCGTGAGCTACCTCACACTCTTCTCACATGAGTTAAGAGTCTCCTGCTTGGTCCTTTCTTTCGCAGCAGAGGTACTATGTCTTCTTTCACCATCCCCATTACACTTCTCCATAACATTCGTTTCATCACTGTAACCCTTGAGACTCTCAGAAACTACCACTGAGGTTTATGGTTACACAACATCTGTGTTTATGATCTTAGTTTCGTGCCACTACGAGCTGAGTGAAACCCAAAATTCAACACCAAAGAATTGACGGTGACAAATTAATTTGATCAAGTTTTCACCAAGGAATTGACGAATGTACCTTCATAAAATCTCAATTTTTTTCTGATTCCAATGAAATTATTACACACCATAACATTTCTTCCCATGGGATCCAGTTATAATTTTTTTTTTATCTGAGATTTTATACTTATCCAAGTCACTTAAAAATCAACTCTAACCTACTTGTTCAACAGACTACACCAGTCTCACAAGTACTTTGTTCACATTCGTTCTTATATCAAGAATTGAATTGTTGACTCAAAGCGAAACCACCCTAACTTAGCCTTATTAAAAGAAGCCTTTCAACATTTATTAATAAATGTTTGATCGTAATTCAACGGGATTCCACACTAACACTTTGAGGTCTCTCTTGATCTTGAAGGAAGAGATTCGTGCCCGGGATCATCAGTTTCGTGTCATAATTGACATCACAGATAATCCTAAAAAGAGTTGCTTTATTTCTTTATCTTTTACACTCTTTGCACGAAAATCCTAGATTTTCAAAAATTCCGTTACTACTTATATTACAGGCTGGTTTATTACTGAGGGATTACTAATGAAGTTGTGGCCAAAAATCAGCCACGTGGGTCCTAAATTTAATACAGGTGATTAAAAAGGGGAAAAGACAAAAAGTTGCTGACACGGCGGGAGATCAAAGGATAGAAATTCAAACGACGGTAAAAAGGAGGGCGCGTGAATTTGAAGCGGCTGCGCTCTTTCTGACACTTTTGGACGCGTGTGCAGTATTGAAGCGTCATCCATCTGGCATTAATGGCGCATGTGGAAATGGAAACGGTTCCTCTCTCTGAACCGGCGCTTATTGGGCGGCGTGATCCTAGGAATCTGACACTCTCTCTCCTACGTGATCATCGCACGTCCCAACTGTCACCAATCAGTCACTCAAAAACCCTTCCGTATTTCCACAAGAGATTTCAATCGATCTTTCTCTCTCCTATCACCTACTATAAAAACCCATCAACACCACCTTTTACCTCTTTACTGCCCCATAATTTCCAAAGCAAAAATACCTCCAACCTCTCTCCCGGTTATCTTCTTCTCCAACCTGCAACAATGGTTGAATCCTCTTCCGTCCATGCTACTTCCCAGATTCTTCCAATCCGTCCTCAGCAATGCCTCGTGATTGATCTGAACCCACTGGCCTATGATCCCTACATGTCGCCGGTCATCGAGTGTCTCAAATACTCCCAGCTTGCTCCGGCACTGTCACGGATTGAAACGGTGCCAATGGTGGCCCTATCTCAGGTCTACGCAACGGCTTATTACGACAAGGCCGTCGACAGGGTCTTTTTCGAAGTGGCGGAACACAAGACGTCGATTTCTCATCCCCGCTTCTGCACCATGCTTGGGTTTGCTGCTGACCCATCGCGTGTTCACCCGGAGACGATTCCGGTTGGTATGCTCTACAACATGTTCTACAACATGGGCTACACGGAAGTTCTCACCTCCGTCGCCAGATTCAAGAAATCATGCCTACCGCCCCAGTGGAATGGGTTATTTACAGTTCTCTTCAAGGGACTGTCAGAACGGAGCTCAGGATCGGACGGGGCCAGTCGTCTTTTCCTGTCGATTATGTATGCGGTGTACAACGGGATCAATCTGGACTATGGATTTGTCCTTTGGCAACAACTGATTCAGAGCCTCTCTTCTGCTTCCCGACACTCCGAGGTGTCACTAGCCCGGTTCTGGATCTTGATCACAAGATGGGCTATGGACAGGTTTGATGTCCCAACTGCTGACGGTGCACCGATGTCTTCTATTGGTACGTTCCATACCAAGAAGATCATCGTCTCGGATGCATCAAAATTCTCCTTCATTAGCTCCATCCCGGAGACTATGTATGGTAGTGTGCCTTCAGACAGCAGTATGATCAAGGCGATCAAGGAGTTAGGGCCATCTGGTCCGAGGGAACTGACACCAGACATGTTGCGATCGATTCATGATGCCGACAAATCGGTGGCCAGGGGTAAGAAGGCAGACAAGGGGAAGAAACCATCCAAAGCCCCAAAACCTACTCCCAAGAAGCGCAAACAACCGAAGGCAGCTTCTTCCCCACAACCGAAAAGGAGGAAGACCCAACCGAAGCGAAAGCTCGTCCTTCCCTCCTCCTCCAGTGAATCCGAAGGTGGGAGTTCGGACTCTGGGGGATCCCACGGAGACGAATCTCCTCAGCGAGGTAACACACCCCCTCGCTCACCAACCCCGGAGATGGAACTTCACCAATCCCCAGTTCCTTCCCCTCCACCCACAATCCCTATTTCCATTCCCACCATAAACCCCACAATTCCCCCAACCTCTATCCCTATACCTCCACCCATATTCACCACATCAACCGAAACACCACCTGTAACCGAAACCCCTCCCGTAACCGAACCTCCACAAACCGAAACCCATACACAACCACCACCCGAAACCAACCCCCCACCCACTCAACCTGAACCAACCAAACCCATAACACCCCCAGCTTCACCACCACCTCAATCTCCAGAAGACGCCTCCGATGGCGATGATCAATACCTTGGTGGTGATCACCTGCACTTCGATTCGGTCTACTATAGTCCGTTTCAAGTTCAAAGTGATGAGGAGGATGATGCTCCAGTGACAAAGAAGCATCTCCGCGAGCTGAACGAGAAGGTTGATCAACTTCTCGCCTCCTCTTCCAACCAGCAGTCATCCTTATCTGAAGCTGCCCTTCAGAGGATAGTTGATGCCTTCTCCAGGGCTCAACATGACTCAGTAGCCTCAGCCACTGCTGCCATAGACGCCTCTACCCGAGCCTGTGAGGCGGCGACCGAAAAAGTCGAAAAACTATTCTCCGACGCTTCGGACCTGCTAAAATCTCTGCAGGAAAGCGCCAATGCCACAAAGACAACTCTGGAACCGATTGTTCAACAATTGGCCAAGTTCGTCTCGACGGAGTTGACTTCGTTTGCTACCCTCCGACAAAACCTCAGCGACGACAACTCGGCACTCCGTGCCTCCATCGATGCCCGCTTGGCAAAGCTACAAGAGGATCTTGCGGCTGAAAATTCCCTGATGGACGTCCTGGCGAGTAAGACTACTGCCCTTAAGGTCAAGAGCACACAGCTTTCCAACTCTCAAGAACAATTGGAAGCTCTTCGATCCGAGAGGGAAGTCATAAAGACGTGTGTTTCGGATGTCCACGCCGCTCTATCCAACATCCTGGAAGCACAAGACCCCATCCTTAATCATTCGGTGAGGCGCACCCTCGCTGAAAAGCTCTCCCCGGCCATGGATCTCTTAAGCAAAATTGAAGGCCTTCCGAGTTTCGTGTCCATTCCGAAACAAGGGGGAGATGAGAAGAAAGGATCGAAACCACCTCCGTCCTCCAAAGCTACTCACACAACCGAACCACCCCCAACTGGTCATGCCTCGGGTTCGGGTGTGAAGAACAAAGGCAAACACATAGCAGAGGATGGAGATGAAGATGAAGATGAAGACAAGGAGACTATTGCGGACATGTTAAAGAGAAAGAACAGTCGCCATACTGATGACGATGTCAGTCGTGTGGCACGTGAAGCTGAAGAAGCCGAACGTAAACAAAAAGAAGCCCACGATCTCCTTTAGAGCCGAAAGCTGCTCTTCCCTGCCTGGACCAGGGATCGTTTGATAAAAGAGGCCATAGAGACTCCAAGCATACTATGGCTCGAGCCGGTGATATCGTTCGACTGCAACAACACCATCGATTCGCAGTTCGATATGCCACTGACTCGAAAGGCGTTCATCTTCCACGCCTTCTCCAACATCATTGAAGTCCCGCATCCGAAAGATGAGCTTGACAGGGAGCTCATTGACTTCTACCTGGAGGCCGCTCGCCCTCAATACCTTACATGGAGCGCCCAGAAGATTGTCAATGTTTGGGTGATGAAGCCTTATGCCGTGGGGAGATTCACAAACGTCAAGTTCAAGCTTATCCGTGGATCTGCAAGAACTGCTCACATGATCTCTCTGGCGGATCTGCCCAATCTGAACCCTCATGATTGGATAGTCTTGTACAATATCCTGCTGACAAACGAAGCCGAATATGGTCCCCTCTTAGACCATGTCAAAAGGATGCTGGCATGCTATATCATGGAGGTGGCCCTAATGGATCAGGAGGTTGCCACAGTTTTTAAGAAGAAACCGAAAGTCAAACCTGTAGGATCGGCCAGTGATCTAAATCAAATGCAACTGGGCAAGATAGATTCGAGGCGAAACTCTGTGATGTTCACTAGAGCCGAAGGACAAAAATGTCTCTTCGCTTTAGCTGACAAACATCTTTACACCACAACTTGCTTGGAGCACGTCCTATCAATCGTCAAGCGGTGTAAAGACAATTCGGCTGATGATATCAAGTACTTCAATGATATGATCAATTGGTACATTCGGTTTAGACAGACCATCCTTTCCATAACCAAGTGTCTGTTTAGTACCGTGAAGAAGAAGGTACCAGCTTCAGCCGCCGGCCCAAGTAGGAAGTGAAGGTCTCGCTCCAAATTGACGCAAAGGGGGAGATTGTTGGGCTGTAAATAGTTTTATTTATGTTGCGTCTTTTGGGCTCGTAGATTAGCCTTGTATTCTCCGGTTTGGGCCTGTCCAACCGAGAGCCTTTTATGTATAGTATTTAAGTTAATGCTTGCATGCATATTAGGTTAAGATTCTAGAGATTATCGAAATAGCGATTTATCAAGCGAACAATATTTTCCAGTAATCGTACTTGTAATCTTCCAATCCTTTACAGTTGATGTTCTTAATCGAGCTCTTCTAAGGATTTTATTTAATCATTCGACACGTTTGATTCAAGCTGTTTGTTCTTATTTTTGCATTCTACCTTGTTATTAATATTGTGTTCTTGCTGTTTCATATTCATATACTTGTTCAAGATCTAATTGATCTTCATAGATTAAAAGTTGTTTTAATGAAGATACATAACATGATTCTACCCTTCCTTGAGCTAAATGAGGATGAAGTCGATGCCGAAGCTTACAACTGTGAAAATGTTGTATCTTCTGATGAAATATCTCCCACCTACAAAATTCTTCTTGACAAAATAGAGTCCTACATAAAGTTAAAAGACCATAAGGACATGCTCAAAAATCTGTTGGATAAAAACGACAAACTAAAACTGAGAGCCGAGACTGTATAGAAATTTGACTCGTTGAATGTCAAGTTGAGTTTAGAAAATAAAATTGATGTTGAAAATGCATCTGAACTTAATGAGGATGATGACATGAGTGAAATCTATGTAGAGGATGAGGTTGAATGCTCAGAATTTGTCAAGAGTGAACCCGAAAACCACAAAAATCTCATCTCTGAAAATTCAGTTGAGTTTGCTCGTGTGTCCAAAGATAAGACCAAAGTACTTAAAGAAAAAAAAAAATTTGTATTCCAAAAAGTCTAAACTACTCCTAATCAGGTCTATAAGGTTACTAGAGTAACAGAACATCAAACAGCCGAACTTATAGCGTTAGTAAACAAAGATAATGTTGATGAATGTGATGAATTCTTCTGGTCTTTTCCAATTGACAACGTTGATGAAACTGGTGGCCTATCGGAGAAAACATCCTGGAAAATTAAGGGGAGGTATGTATCAAAACCACTCAACAAGCCTGAAAATTTTGATGTGCCAAGCACTAGTGGTACAAAAGAGGTTTGAGTCGAACCAATAAAAGAGGCAAGAGAAACCTCATCTCTAAAGAGCGAAAGACATGCTCAAAGACTGAAGCAGAAAGCTAACATCCACAAGACCCCGAAACAGGTGTCGGAACGAAAGCACAAACGTAACTTGAGATATAAGAAAAATCTCACAGAAATAAAACATTTTTTTGCGATCCCAGAATCCTCATTACGTTAGGTATGAAAAGACAAACAAGTCGCAAGGAGAAACAATAGCCAATTCCACTTCACGAAATCAGTCTCCCTCACATGGCGAGAACAACCGAAACAAGGATTTCGGCTACTATCATGAAAACAACCAAAGGCATAGGTTCGATTCACAAAGTCACAACAACCGAAAGGAAAGTTTCGGGCATCAGGTGATAAACAACCGAAAGGGTACTTTCGGTCCCCAAAGTAAAACAGACCGAAAGGGTAATTTTGGTCCCCGAGGCAATGACAACCGGAAGGAAGCTTTCGGTCCTCAACATGTAAGCAACCGAACGGATAGGTTCGGTCCCAAGTCCACTTGTGAGAAGAACTGAAGGGAAAGTAGTTTCCATTCTCAACCAAGGAAGAGCAATAACCAAAGGTCTAACTTTGCTTCTAAATCTCCATCTTCTTATTCTCGTTCTCACTCAACAAAAGATTCAAAAGGGAAAGTAAATCCCTTTCCATAAGACGAAAGACGCCCGAAAGAGACCTGACCAAAGGCATAGGTTTGGTTCACAAAGTCACAACAACTGAAAGGAAAGTTTCGGGCATCAGGTGATAAACAGCCGAAAGGGTAATTTCGGTCCCCAAAGTAAAACAGACCGAAAGGGTAATTTTGGTCCCCGGGTCAATGACAACCGGAAGGAAGCTTTCGGTCCTCAACATGTAAGCAACCGAACGGATAGGTTCGGTCCCAAGTCCACTTGTGAGAAGAACCGAAGGGAAAGTAGTTTCCATTCTCAACCAAGGAAGAGCAATAACCAAAGGTCTAACTTTGCTTCTAAATCTCCATCTTCTTATTCCCGTTCTCACTCAACAAAAGATTCAAAAGGGAAAGTAAAGCTCTTTCCAGAAGACGAAAGACGCCTGAAAGAGACCCGAAAGCATGCAGACATCAAAACCACAAATCCTACGTCTAAATCAAATGAGTCCAAATCAAATAAAATCAAAGTTTTTACTATCAAGAGAAAAGATCAAAATACATTAATAAAAAGAACTTATCTGATAGATGTATCTCTTACAACTCCCTATTCTGTAAAAGGATCACAATGACCCAAGAAGCTTTGGGTTCCTAAATCTGCTTGATATTTTGCAGGTTATTCGTGACGAGCAGTTCGACGAAGAATGGTACATAGACAATGGCTGCTCACATCACATGACAGGTAGAAGGGAAGAACTGAGGGAGTTTCGATCCCTCGAAGATGGTGGAGCGGTGAAATATGGCAACAATTCGTTTGGAACAATCAAAGGCTATGGTATGATTACAAATGATGACTTCTCGATAAGAAAGGTGGCATACGTTGAAAGATTGCAGCACAACCTCATCAGTGTCTCACAACTGGTGGTTGGTACTGGTTTAAAGGTTTCCATTGATGATGAAGGCTCAGAAATTGTTGAAGAGAAGTCCAATAATATTCTGATGAAATTGAAGTGAAAGGGAGAAATGTACCCTCTAAATCTCAATCCAATTCGAGGGAAACCATCTGTTTGCCTGCTAACGAAGGCACACTCAGACGAAAGCTGGTTATGGCATAGAAGGCTCTCACATCTCAATTTCAAAGACATCAACAAGTTGGTGCTTGGAGATCACGTTCGAGGTCTTCCTGTTCTAAAATTTGATAAAGAACATTTGTGTACAGCTTGTGAAATGGGAAAGCAAATTCGACAAAGTTATCCTACTATAATCAACACAAAAGTGATAGAACCACTAGAGCTACTACACATCGATCTGTGTGGTCCTTATTCAATCGAAAGCATTGGTGGAAACAAGTATATACTTGTTGTTGTAGACGATTTCTCTCGCTTCACATGGGTATTTTTCTTGAAGCAAAAATCAGAGGCCACTCCCAAGCTCAAACTCTTTATAAAACAAGTAGAGGTTCAACTACGAAAAGTGGTTCGTAACGTGAGAAGCGAAATCGTTCTTTGTGTGAAGCAGCATGAACCATGCTGGACTTCACTTCCTTACCTCTTTATTTCTAGGCTGATGCTATTGTTGCTGCTTTCTACACGCAGAACAGATCGTATCTGAACAAGCACTTCTCAATCACTCCTTATGAGATCTTGAACAACCGAAAGCCAAATGTGAAGTTCTTTCACGTGTTCGGTTCAAGATGCTTCATCTTCAACTCAAAGGAGAACCGAAACAAGTTTGATGTAAAGGCCGATGAAGGGATCTTTTTGGGCTACTCCTTGAACTCAAAGGCATATAGGGTTCTGAATAAACGTTCAAAGAAAATTGAAGAAACCTACTATTTCACTTTTGATGATAAATATGTCAAGAATTTGAAGGCAACTGAAGGTGCTATGCAAGAAATCTTTCCACAATCCGGTCAAGTAACGGTGCCGACTTAAAATCTTTTCGAGCAATACATGTTGCTTTTCGATGGACCAGAGAGAGCTATTAATTCTGAATCCAAGGCTAAAGATAACCAAGTCGACAATCTGAAGCAAATCCTTGACGACGCTGCAAAGAAGATAGCAGAAGAACAACCGAAAGCAACTGAAATGCCAGTGACAAGCGAACCTCCAAAAGATAATTCTCATGTTCAGGGGAAGAGTTCTTTTTCATCAGATAATTCTAAGTCACCAGTCCAGGGGGGAGAATCTATCCTCACCAAGTCCAACCAAAAGTCCAATCGAAGGGGAGTGTTCTGAACTAGACATCAAACTCGTATCATCATTCGAGGGGGAGAATGCAAATACGAATGATGATGATACTCAATCAGAACTCGAAGAAGAAATAAACGTAGAACTGGATCCCTCTTCTGATCCAAATTACCCTCCTCTCATCAAATGGACAAAAGATCATCCTCAAATTCAAATTATTGGAGAATCATCGGAAAAGGTCTTAAATCAATCACAACTGAAAGCGAAACAGGCGGCATTATTCTCTCAAGTAGAATTTTGTATGTTCAACCTGTTCGTCTCCAAAGTTGAACCGAAGACGGTGAATACAGCTCTTGATCATTCCGATTGGGTTCAAGCTACACAAGATGAGCTGAACGAGTTTGAATGAAACAAAGTATGACGACTAATTCCAACTCCAAATGATGCTTCAGTTGTAGGACTAAAGTGGGTTTTCAGGAATAAGATGGACAAGGAAGGAAACGTAATTCGCAACAAGGCTCGGTTGGTTGAGAAAGGCTATTGTCAAGAAGAAGGCATAGATTATGAAGAGACCTTCGCTCTAGTTGCAAGATTAGAATCGGTTCGAATCTTTCTTGCTTATGTTGCACACAAAAATTTCGAAGTCTATCAAATGGACATGAAGTGTGCTTTTCTCAATGGAGAACTTGAAGAAACGGTGTATGTAGAGCAACCGCTAGGCTTCATGAACGAGAAGTATCCAGATTACTGCTACATTCTAGACAAGGCAGTATATGGCCTGAAGCGGGCTCCCAGAGCATGGTATAAAACCCTTACTCGATTCTTGAAAATTTCCAAATTTAAACAAGGTTTGGTTGACCCAACCTTCTTTTGTAAGAAAGAAGGTAACCACCTTATGATAGTCCAAATTTATGTTGACGATATCATCTTCGGCTCCACGAATCCTAGCCTAACAACTGAATTCAAGAAGTTGATGGAAACTAAATTTGAGATGAGCTTATTGGGTCCGATTAACTTTTTCCTAGGCTTGAATATTAGACAGGTACCCGAAGGCATTTTTATCAATCAGGAGGCGTACACAAAGACATTACTTGCTAAGTTTGGGATGTTGGGCGACTCAAAGGTGAAGGTTTCTATGGCGTTTGGCACTAAGCTTACACCATCATTGGAGAAATCGACTGCTGACATGACACTTTATCGTCAGATGATTGGGTCACCGATGTATCTTATAGCCAGTAGGCCAGATATTATGTTCTCAATCTGCTATTGTGCCCGATTCCAAGCTAACCCACGCGAACCTCACAAGCTGGCAGTGAAGAATATTCTTCGCTATCTGAAGCGAACCACCTCTCTCGGTCTATGGTATCCAGCCAACTCAGGATTCTTTGTCCAAGCATTCTCAGATGCTGACCTAGGGGGATATGGATTGGATCGTAAAAGTACTACTGGAGGATGCCAATTTCTTGATGGCAAATTAGTAAGTTGGCAATCTAAGAAACAAACATGTGTTTCTCTCTCCACAACTGAAGCTGAATACATAGCCGCATCATCATGTACATCTCAGGTCGTTTGGATACAAAGTCAACTTAGAGACTATGGCCTGAACATGAAGAAAATCCCACTATATTGTGAATCAGAAAGTGCAATTAGGATTTTTCATAACCCAGTGCAACATTCAAAGACGAAGCACATAGCACTGCGGTATCACTTTATCAAAGATCATGTGGAAGATGGTAACGTAGAGATTCATTTCGTTAGAACCATTGATCAATTAACAGATATCTTTACTAAGGCCTTACCTGAAGCAAGTTTCAATAAGATCCTACAAGGCCTAGGAATGATGGAAGCTGAATCTGTACCGAAATTGGCTTCACTTCATTAAAGGTTGGAAGCGAAATAGAGCGAATTCTCGGTCTATTTCGGGTTCGGTTCACCCGGGAACCGAAATGAACCGAATGCTCGGTCTATTTCGGGTTCGGTCCTACTGAACTCGGTTCGCTTTATTTTTTTAAAAGAAGGAATTTTGGTTGTATACTTTTGTACACTCTTTTACATACTTATTTTTATGTTTTTCTTTTACATTTTTCTTATTTATTTTATTATCATAAAATCCAAAAAATAATTTTCTTTCTGTTTTTATTTCTTTTCCTTTAGAAAATTTTCACAAAATACAAATATATTTTTTTTTCATTTTATTTTATATTTCTCATGATTTCATTTATAAAAGTTATTCTCGATGATGGAGCTTAAGCAAGTATAAATTCTTATCTATGTATTAGTTAAGTGTCCCTAGAAGCATGTTGTTGCATGTTGACCGAAGCCTCTAAAGATTTTGAGTGAAGCCTTAATGACTTGATATATACAAATCATGTGTTCGCAATTAGGCTGTTAAATTCACTCTAATCATGAGCTACCTTACTCTTCTCATATTGAGCTTAGAGTTTTCTGCTTGGTCCTACTTTTTTAGCAGAAGTACATTCGGCTCCTTAACCACCTACAACTTTTTTCTCCATCACACTTCATATCATGAATGTAACCCTTGAGACTCTCAACAATTGTCACTGAGGTTTATGGTTACACAACATCTATGTTTATGATCTTAGTCTCGTGTTACTATGTACTAAGTGAAACCCATAATTCTATACCTATAATGAATTGATGGTGAACAATTAATATGTTCTAGTTTTCACTAATGAATTAACGAAACCACTCTATGTGGAGGTACCATGAAATCTCTTTTTATTTTGTGAGATCCTTTTGAAATTCTCCATCACCAAGACTTTTCTTCCCCAAGGATCTAGTTTTTTTTTTTTTTAGATTTCTTATTGAATTTCCAACAAGTCACTGAATATGTTTCTAACCTACTTGTTCAACAGGCCACATCGGTCTCACAAGTACTTCGTTCTCTTTTGGTCTTATGTCAAGAACTGAAACTTGAATTGAAGCGAAAGCCACCCTTACAAGCTCTATATATAAAAAGATGCCTTTCATTGCTTCTTAGTAAGTACTTGATCGTATTTTAACGGGAAACCACACAGACACTTTGAAGTCTCTCCTGACATTGAAGGAAGAGATTCGTGCCCGGGATCCATTGCTTTATGTCTTAATCGACATCACAATATCCCACAAAAGATTTGATTTATTTCTTTATCTTTCACACTCTATGCACGAAAATCTTTGATTTTCCAAAAATCTGGTTCTATTTTGTATAAGCTATTTTTCATTATATAGCTTGGGTTCTAAAATTGACATGGTTATTCTCAAACGAAATGATCAAGTTGACACCGAATCATGTCATTTATGTTGCTAACGTTTCAATTAAAGAAAAAGGGGTGAGTCATCAATTATCCAAACGTTTAGCGATTTGAAAAAGGCGATTTGTATGGAAAGGGGCGTAAAACTGAAACGTTTTCTTTCTCCTGCGTAATCATAGGGGCTGCCAACTATCTAATCCCCACTGTATCAGGAACTGTTTCGCAAAAGACAAGATTTTGGGCGGATTTTTCTCTCTCTTAATCCCAAGTATAAAAGGTTTCTCCAAATCACCTTTACTCTTTTACCACTTTCTAATCTCCCAAAGCAAAAAAGGTGATTTCTTTCACTGTTCATCATCTCCTCTTCAAGCTCTATCCGTGACGGACTCTTCATCTGTTCAAGACACCTCTGTTCACTCCAACCTTCTGACCATCAAGCCTCACCAAAACCTCTTGATCGAGCTTTCACCGTTCACCTATGAACCCTACATGCTGCAAGTTGTGGAATGCCTCAAATACTCTCCGCTTGTCATCACTCTCTCACAGGTGGAGATAGTTCCCATGTCTTGTCTCTCTCATATCTACTCAAATGCTCACTATGACAAAGTCGCTGAGAGAATCCACTTCGATATTCACAACGAAAAGACTTTGATTTCCAAGAATCGATTATGCACGCTGCTAGGTCTTGCTCACAAAATTTCCATGGTGAACCCTGATTCCATCTCAACTGGTCAACTATTTCTCAATGTTCTACAACATGGGGTATACTGAAACACTAACCACCATGACAAAGTTCAAGAAATCATGCCTTCCTCCACAATGGAATGGCCTCTCCACTCTCCTGTTCAAAGGACTCTCAGAGCAAAGCGCTGGATCAGATAGGGAAGCAAGTCGTTCATGACCATGATCTATCGGTTATACAATGGGATCCATCTCGACTATGGTTCGGTCCTATGGCAACAGATCGTTCAAAGTTTATCCTCCTCTTCTCGCCATTCTGAAGTTTCGTGTGGTAGGTTCTGGACAATTGTCACAAAATGGGCGATGGATCGTTATCATGTCCCGATCATGGCGGACTCGCTTCTCTCCTCCATCGCAACATTCCATACAACGAAGATAATAGTCACTGATCCATCCAAGTATTTGTTTATTGGGCCGATTTCGGCATCCATGTATGCCTGTGTGTCTGAGGCGAGTAATATAATTCAAGAGTACAAGAAGCTTCCTTCTTTGGGCCCAAGGGAACTCACACCCGCAATGATTCGTTCCATTGAGGAAGCAGACAAGCCGACAAAGAGGGGAAAGAAACAAGAAAAGAAGAAGGAAGAAAGGGTTACCAAAGGAGCTAAGGGGAAAACTCCAAAGAAGCGAAAGCAAAAGAAGGGCGCTCCATCACAACCGAAACAAAAGAAACCCAAGAAGGCTGCAAGGAAGCTTATTCTCTTTTCCTCAAGTGATTCTGAGTATATGCCAGCTGGGCATCATCCGGTCACTCAACGCCATGAAAGCGAATCAGAGAGCAAAAGCTCCGATAATGAGGGGTCGGTTCGTGGTGCCACACCACCTCGTTCGCCTGGCCCTGAGGTACATGTTCGATCTCAAGATCCTTCCTTTCCGCCTATCTCCTCACTTATTTCAATATCTATCTCTATTCCTCCCATCTCCACTACAATCCCTTCTCAACCCACGTCTACAATTCCACTTCCTCCTCCTATTTTCTCTGATGCTACAACCACCATAACAACTGAAGTTCAGACCAACGTATCTGATACGGGGGTTCGGTCTTCAGTCCCTGAAACATCCAAACCACTATCTCCTACCCCTTCAACTGAAACCGATACTGTCCTTGGTGGTGAAGGAATGAATTTTGATTTCTTATACTACAGCCTTCAGAGTGATGAAGATGATGATGCTCCCATTACCAAAAAGCAAATCAAGGAGCTGAATGACAAAATAGACAATCTCATGGCATCTTCCTCCTCTCACCATCCCTACTCTGAAGCTACTATTCAGGGCATGGTTGACACTTTTGTCAAAGTTCATGAAGCATCAATTTCTAAAGCCACAGATGTCATTACAGCCTCAACCAAAGTCTGCACAGAAGCGACCGAAAAAATCGATCAACTAGTTCACAACGCTAATATTTTTCTCAAGTCTTTAAAGGGAGCAGCTGAGTTGAACGCTTCTAAAGTGAACAGCACCATTTCCAAACTTGAAAAATCCTTTGCTGCTGAAAAGCAACACTTTGCCTCCCTTCGCCAGAGCATTCAAGAGGATAACGTTGCACTTCAGTCCTCTCTCAATAAACGTCTCACAAAGTTCCAAGCTGATCTGGCCATGGAAAGATCGATCATGGATGAAATCGCTCTCAATACTAGTCAGCTGAAAACCAAAAATCTCCAACTTTCTCAAGCAAACAAGAAGGTTGATCACCTTCAAGATCTGTGTCTCATATGTACATGCCATTTTATCGAACGTTCTGGAGGCTCACAACCATATCTTTACCCTATCTGTTAGACGTCATCTTGCTGAAAAACTCCGTCATGCACTTGCGATGTTGAGTTGCATCGAAGGTGTTTTGGATACTGTGGTACCTCCGAAACAAGGGGGAGAAGGACCGACAACTTCATTGAAACCTCCTCCTACTACCCAACCAGAACAACCGAAGACTAAGCATGCTTCGGGTTCGGGCTTTAAGGATAAAGGCAAGGGTATTGTGGATGAAAGTGATAAGGAAGAGGAGACAATAGCTGATGCTCTGAAGTGAAAGGCAAGGGATAAGGAACTCGATATCAATGCCAAGATTGCAAGGGAAGCTGAAGAGAATAAAAGGAGATTAAAGGAGGCTCATGACCTCCTGGAAAGAAAGAAAACCCTCTTTCCCCTCTGGACTCTGGAGAAGCTAATCAAAGAAGCTATCGAATCCCCTGGCACTCATTGGCTTGAACCAGTAGTGTCTTTAGATTATGAAAATACAAGGGATTCTCAGTTCGATATGCCAATCACCCGAAAGGTGTTTGTTTTCCACAACTTTCTTCTTATCGTAGAAGTTCCTCATCCAGGCCCGAAGGTTGATCGTGAGCTAATCGACTACTATTTGGAGTTCGCTCAACCTCAAAATCTTACTTGGAGTGCTTAGAAAATTATCACAGTTCGTGTCCTTAAGCCTCACGGAGCAGGGAGATTCATCAACGTCAAAGTCAAGGTTACCAGAGGTTCAGAAAAATCTGAGCATATCTTCTCTCTTGTTGATCTACCTAATCTCAATCCTCATGATTGGATTGTTTTGCACAACATTCTTCTCTCCAACCTAGTCGAATACGAGCCAATCATTGATCATCTGAAAAGAATGTTAGTCTGCTACATTCTGGAGGTAGCCAAGATGGATCAAGAGATCGCTTCCATTCTAAGAAAGAAGCCCACCACTGTGCCTGTTGGTTCTGCAAGCGATGTCAACAAGATGCAAATGGGAAAGATTGACCCGAAGCTGAACTCAGTGATGTTCACCAGGCAAGAAGGTTGGAAATGCATGTTCGCTCTAACTGATAAACCTCTCTTTACTACTTCATGCTTGGAGTATGTTCTGGGAATCATTCATAAGAGTAAGCAAAATAGTGAAAGTGATAAGAAGTACTTCACAGATATGATAAGATGGCATATCGAATTTCACCAAGTCCTTCTTGCTATAATTCGAAACTTGTTCAAGGTGGTGAAGCAAGCAGCTGTTAATCAACCGAAGTAAAGGTCTCGCTCCTATTGACGCAAAGGGGGAGTTTGTTGAGTTCTGAATGTTGCGTCTTGGGCTCGATTTGGTTAGCCCGGTTTTGTAACCAGTTTGGGCCTGTCCAACCGTTTTTTGTTTTATTCTAGGGTTTTAGTATTTAAGGTACATGCATGCATCCTTAGTAATCACGGCTTTTATTTTTTCATCATTGTATTGTAAATCCTAGCTCGCCTCTACAGTGGAAGTTCTTAATTGAGCTCTGCTAAGGCGTGACTACATTTGAATCATCAGCATTATCTTGATTCCATCCTGTGTTCATTGTTTTGACTGATTGTTCTTCTTTGATTAACCTGTGAAAGATCTAAACGATCTTAGAGATTTTATCTCATCACTTGCTCCATCTTCTGAATCTCACCTCTAGGACAGTATTCTACTAGCATAATCTCCTTCATCTCTTACCAGGGCATCGCGTTCGCCACCGGGAGGGTCATGGCCTCTACGTGGCCATTCCACTAGGAGAGAGCTTGGTCCAACATCATGGGCTCCCCTTTGTTCCCCTTCCAGATCCTCCTCGAGCACTCCTTGTGCCGCTAGCGCTTGGTAGAAGTGTACCCCTTGTTGATCGTCCTCCATGGTGACTGCATGGGGGCGCAGGAACAAATCATGTTTTGATTATTCCTATAGTATATTTTTAGTAATTTGCGTTTTGGGTTTCCTAGGGTTATTGGAGAATGGGGTAGGCTTTTGGATTCATCTGCCGTTGTGATCACTCCCGAACGCATGTTGGTCACATTCTCAATAAATATAGTTGATCATGCTATATTTAACCCCAATATAACTACATAACTGCCTAGGTTTAATCATAGTGTTCAATTTCCTCAAGAAGCTTTTATTAGGTATTGTTAGGTTATTATCCTAATATACGCACATAAGTGTGAAATTTTTATTTTGTTCAAAGTTATTTAGTCCCAATGTGTTTATAGTTGCACATCATGTATGGTTAGATATGCTAGTTCACTATAAACATTGCTCTAATACCAACCTGTCACACCCCCGAACCAGATGGCGGAAATGTCCGGGGGCTCGTGTGACTAACAATTGAATAATCATCACAATGAATATACATGAAACATAACACATTCATCATCAACATTACATAATACAACCAACATTGTTCACATCAAGTACATTGTTAAAACTACATAAATTCTAATTGTTCAAAGTACGATAAGTGGTGTTACATAAACAAAACCAAACACACTTGCAAATCTTCCAGCTTAACGATTACCTGAGAATACAAGTTATTTTGAAAACAGTCAACATATATAATATTGTATGTTTGAGTAAAAGTCTTTGTATCTTTAATAAAAACCCAGAAAATCCGATATTTTCTGTAAATATGTTTAAAAATGATGTGAAAATCAAGTATAAATGCATGTGTGAATTTCATAGTTATAACTTATATGAGTGTAGTTTTAGATTCATTGTATTTTGAACAAATGATAAGTGTATATGAATAATCTCCCTAGAAAATCTGATATTTTCTGTTTTAATACCTCGTTAGATTTTTATATCATTAGATAAGTCGTTTTGCATTGACACGATTAAAGAATTTTTCTTTAAAAGTTATCTTTTGGTATTGAATCCCTATATGAGCCGTTATAACCATGCATGATAATGACTAGGTCGCCAGTCTTGGTATTTTTCCAAATGTCGGTCTTGCTAAGGATGTTGTCGCCCTAAACTGGCCTAGTCTAGCTGTAGCGAGCAGCTAAGGCGTGGGGGGTCACCCCGTATAGATCTATACACAAAATCCTGCTTTCCTACCAGGAAACTCTGATTATAACTACAGGCTACGATTGTACACTCAGTGGTGCCAACCGACAAGCCTCACTAGATTCTTAACTTCTTTTTGTATTATGTTCAATGTTTACGTATTTGTGAGATATTTTTGTATTCGAAGGGTACTTGAATAAGTTGATGGATTTTAATGACTACATAAGGGTATCGTTACGGCTTACTAACATAAGAAATTTCCATTCCAAGCCCTATTAGTATGTAATTTGGCCACAAAGGCCCAATCACATGCAAAAGGGTAATTTAGGCCCAATAGGCACGTAAATGGGCCACAAAAGCCCAATAATATGTAACCCAATACTTAGGCCCAAATTAACATGTAAACGGGCCACAAGACCCAATAAACATGTCATGGAAAACATTAGGCTCAATACACACATAATTGGGCCCTTAGGGCCCAATGGCCAAGAAATGTGAATATTGGGCCCAATAAATAGTTTTTGACGTAATTCGTTCGTTCTTTTGATCCGGTTGTTTGTTTTAGTTCGAGGCTTAATAGATTGATGATAAAAGGCTTTCATTTTGTAAAAATGACATTTTTGACCAATAATACTCAAATCATTAATTAAGGCACAAAGTTTTGTAAAAATGACACTTAAGTCCATAATTTTTAAAAGTTTGCAATTTTGTTCCAAATGTCGGTAAATTTATAGTTTTGACCCAAAATGTTATATTTTCACATTTAAAACCCTATTTCATAGAAAATTACATTTTCAGCCCCTTCTTGGTAAAAGTTTAGATTTTCGGCCCGGTTTTGGAAAACTTTACATTTTTGGTCCAATTTGAAAATAAATGATATTTTCACCTATAAATTTGGTTTATTTATATTTATGACTCAAAATTTTGCCAAAATAACATTTTTAAACCTTAAAACTTCATTTTTTCGCAAATTGGGCCCAAATGTTGTGAGGCCCAAATGTTTGGCCCAATAAGCTTAAATTTGCATTTTTGACCCTTGTAAAAGTATGTTTAGCATAAAAATACCTTTATATACATGTAGGACCTGTTTGGCCCCCTTTAAAATAGAATTTTCACTTTTTACCCTTATCTTTTGTTTTCTTGACAATTTTGACCTTTAACAAGGTTTTTGTTGAATTCTTTTGCATCTTAAACATGTGTTCTTCTTTGGCTTGGTAATATGATATATATATATATATATATATGTATGTATGTATGTATGTATGTATATATATATATATATGTATGTATATATATAGTGTTGTAATTCTTAGATCTTTGCTACGAAATACTTAAAATTTCGAGATTCATTAAGATCTAACACATTTTGGCCAAATAAACTAAGAATTCATACAAAAAATGCATATAACACATAGATCTACACATTTTACTTGTATTCTCCCCCAAAAATCATATGAAAACCAAAAACAAGAGGGTATGAACTCACCTTTGCTTTGATGTTTCGGTTTTGAAGAAGAAATGAAGAAGATTTTTGGTCCTAGCACACCTTTGAGTAGATCTCGAGTTTAGGAAGATTTCTAGGAGTATGATCACCAAAAACTTTTCTTAAAAGAGTGATCTAACAAGAGCATGGAGTTATAAAACTTGGATATGTAAAGACTTACCAAGAAGTGATGTTTATCTTGTGAAAACCTTCTTGAAACACAAGCAAATCTTGAGAATTTTGGAGGAAGAAGATGGATGATCGTTGAGAGTGTTTGAGAGAATAGAAGAGGAGAGGGGAGAGAGATGGTGAAAGGACTAGTATGGATACATGATGGTTTAAAGCTTAGTTGCATGTTGGATTTTATGGAGGTGGCACTCCGAAGTCAACTCCATTTCCTTTCTCTCTTTTTTTTTACTCATGGGCCGAAGGTGTCGGGCTAGGAGAAAGGATAGGGTAGTTTGGGTCCAATTCTAGCCAAGATTCGAAACTATAAGGCCAAATCATTATTTTTCAGCCCAATGGGCTCCTTAGGTGGGTTACGGCCCAAATAGAATAAAAGAGAGGGGCTTATGGTTCACTAACGTTAATTGGATTAGTTATGGCCCAATAAGACCCATTAGGGTTAGAATGAATCGTTCTAGACCCAAATGGCCTAAAATGTTTTTGATTTATGAATTTGGTCCCAGTAGGATCCAGTTAGGGTTTCTAAGTCCAATGAGGCTGAATTGGGTGCTTTTGGTCCATTAGGCCCAATAAGAAAATTCTAGTCCATAATGGGCTTAAACGGGGATTCTTAGGGTTTCAGACTCTTTGATGGACATGAATGGTGAATCTAAATGTGCATTGAGTGAGATTTACTTAGAATATAAGTATTACAATAATTGAATGATTACATAGGAATAGAGCTACCTAGCTAAAATGCTAGCTGTGACATATTAGTCTTACTTCGTAAATTCTCCCATATATATAACCAACTATGAACATTTCAAATAATAGGATTATTCATGGGTTAAACGTGTTAATATAAAACACAACAAGTATTGGTGTGATGATCATATCCCAATATATCAAAACAATATAATAATTGTTGTCTTAATGTTTTAGTATCTAAATGCTAAATTCATAACAAAATCCTATTTCCAGCATAATGAAATCCTATAGCTGAAGTATGACCATTCGTACTTAGCTTAAAAGAAGGAATTTACTAATGGGTCTGCCTAAATCTAATTTATTTGAATTTTATGAATACTATTGTTGGATAAGGTGTCTAAGTCCATAACTATTTCTGGTCAGTACTTGACCCGACCCGGCATGGTCCATTTGGGTTGCATGGCACCATGCAATTGGATAGACTAAATGAGAGAAATAACACTTGGAGATTATTAATATATTATAAGTTCTAATATATTAATAATATTATAATTTTAGTTTGATCAAGAATTAATTTAGAATTAATTAAGTGATCAAAAGATAACTAATTAAGTATATGGGTTGATTATGTAAATCATTCATATCTTGTATAGTGGGCTAAGAGGCTCCATGCATTATCAAGTTGGGTTCCACCCATAGGATGCTCCATGGATTCTCCATGGGAGTTACAAACCCATGGGTCATGGAAATGAAGAGTCACGACACATTAGGGTTTACATGGTGTAACCCTATATGTGTCAACACTATATAAGAATCTTATTCTCCACCAAAATTGGCTACACATATGAAACAAGAGGGCTAGGCCGATTTCAAGAAGTGTGTATTCTCTCAACAGTCTTTCCAAGAGCATTTGGTGTTGTGTGAAGCATTTGAGGCATCACACTTGGGGTGCTAGACTCACAAGGTTTCAAGGAACATAACCAACAACAAGGTAAGTTATTCTATCTTCCATTCAAGTTAAAAAATGTTCCCCATGTATGCTAGATAGGAATATAACCTTGGAATTCAACTTTGCATGATAATTAGACAAACATAGATCCAAGGTTATTAGGGTTGCATGTACACTTAGGAAGTGTTAGAATGTTCAAAACCCACAACTATCATATCCATATTTGATTTTAATTTAAGTATAATTAAATATCTTTGAGAATATGATTGGTGTTCTAATGTGATTTAGAGTTTATTAAGTTGATTATGTATACTCTTGAACTCACAAAAGCTTTCTACGTGATCATTAAATGGTAGGACTCAACATAGTTTTTTTAATAAACTCATTTATCCAATCATATTTGATTATAACTCCTGAAGTAGCACAATATTCAGATATTACAGTAGACTGTCTTATTATTATTATTATTATTATTATTATTATTATTATTATTATTATTATTATTATTATTATTATTATTATTGTTATTATTATTTTGCATGGACCTCATTCCAACAAAACTTACTCTTCATTCCATAATGAAGTCTTAATCTATTATAACTCATAATTATATCTATCAGTTTTCAAGGTAGCACCTTGTGTATCTCTTTACATAAATATTTTCTTCTAAACTGATTAACTCGTGTACGTTCTCTTAGTTCTTCTTAAATACTTTTTGAATGTTCTCATTTTCATCAAGTGACATACCTATGTAACCAATTAGTATCTTATGTTATGTTCTTAATATGATCATATACTTGGTCTTGTGTATAGTACGGCATAAATGATGGATTCATTTATCAAAGCAAACAGCCTATAAATCATTTATTATAGCTCAAACCTATGTGTTAGGCCATTTTGAGGCTGACTCAAAATGGTGACATGCGGCAATGACAAGAGTCCTCCAAAAGAATCTCGTATCTTGATCTCTTTCAAGATATTATCAATATATGCAAAAAATTTAAAACTTTAACATCATCTTAATGTTTTGATTACTTATAAATTAGTTTTGTGAAATTCATAAGTGAATTTATTCATATTGTGAATATATCATTCACTTTCAGAATTCACAATGGAAATATGAATTACTATTATTCACACTGTAACTATATACTAAATATAATTCAATTTCCAACATTTACAATGTGAATCTAAGATAAAACTTCAAAAAAATTATTTTTGTGCATCAATACGAATGTTTATTTAAAGAGTACAAACAGTTATTAATTTTGCTATATTTATTTTACCCTTTTTGATAAAAAAAAAACCAAAATATTTAAAAAAAAAAACACAAAATGGATTTTTTGGAAATTAGTTTTGTAAAAATTTACAAATTCATTTATTCACACTTGTGAATCTGAATTGTATATAATTCGTAAATCTAAATTGTATAAAACTCGATTTTTAGGGTTGACAATGTGAATTTGAATTATTAATATTCACACTATGAATCTGAATTGTATATAATTCAATTTTCAACATTCATAACATGAATTTGAAAAAAAAAAAATCAATGTTTTTTCATTTTGATTTTTTTCTTCTTTTATATCATTATTACCAAAAAATATGAACTTTGATATATTTATTAATTTTTAATAAGCCTCATCTTTTCAATAAACAATGAAAACGAAGTTTTTTCTTGAAGGATAAAAAAGTCGTTTTTTTATATATCATTATCAATATCTATTAAGAAAGATAAAAAAAAAATAATGAACAACTATATATTCGGTTTTTTCGTTAAAAACATGGTCTAAAAAACTTAATAAATAATAAAAGTGATATTTTTAATATAATCTTAATACATGTATCTCCAATACACAAATATTCAAAATTTATCAATTAAATACGACCTTAAAATCTGAAAATCATAAGAACACATAATTTGCAATATTTTAATTTTCCAAATCACATTAGCAGGGAAATACTCTTAGAAATAAATCAAATATCTTTTCGATTTGGGATCTTAGAAGGATAATAAGATAGGATTTTTGTCAAAAGAATTCGAGAGCTAAGATGCAAAATTCATATAACAAATCGATGAATATTAAAAAAAATTAACATGAAAAAGCGTATTTTTATTGAAATGACAAAATGATATCCTCAAACTATTAGATAAGCTTTATATTTTTTCATTTTTGCGAATATATGTAAATATAACATATTATTTATAGTCGTAAAAATAATAATAATTAGAAGTGGAAGTAAACGAAAAGGAATAGTAGCAAATGTACAGCGAGGGGAAAAAAAGAAGGTGATAGGATGGGGTTGATTCAATGGTCGTTGTCTGAAACTGAACGATTAGTCATGTCGCGCCAGCTATAACATTATCATTGTTTTGTGGGCTAGGCCCTTGATCCATTTATTATATATATATATATATATATATATATATATATATATATATATATATATATATATATATATATATATAAACCAATTACCAAGTGATACCTATAAATTTCTTTATATATATAATATAAGTAATGTATTATGAAAGTTATCTATGTAATTACTCCAAAGTGATATGTTGTCATGTTTTTATTGGTTCCAACATGTTTTGTCCTAATTATTTATTTTTCATATAACTCTTCCCTTTTATATATATATATATATATATATATATATATATATATATATATATATATATATATATATATATATATATATAGAGTTTTTCAATGAAAACCACAAAAAATTAAGAACCATAAGAATGCTCATTTCATAAGTAAATATGTATTGTGAATATTAATAAATATGTTCAAATCTCAATTTTTGACGTTTTGGTAAGAAAATGGCAAAATCGTAAAAAAAAATTAGTCCAATATTTCCATTCATGCATTCATTCATATTTAAACACAAAATTTATATAAAATACAAATTTATACAGTTTTTTTAAAGTTTAATACACAAAATTTACAATTAATACAATCAACTTTACACTAATTCACAAATTCAGAGAATTGTCAAACCCAAACGCTACCATCACTACCATCACCATAGGCCGCCACCAACCACTTGTGTCATCATCACAACCATTTTTTTCCTTACAAATCAGATGTGCATATAAAATAATGCAATGACAAGTTAAATACTACATTCATAGTTTATAACTTATTAATTTACTCATTTCGAACTTAATAAAAAACAATTATAAAAACGAAAGGTTTCTTACATAAGGATACAACACAAAAATAAATATATTCACAAGAGTATTTATATAAAAATTTATACATAAAGCTTTCATGTTTTAATAAAAAAAATTAATAAAAAACATTCATAGCAAAATGCAGTCAATTCACAACTTATTATAGTCAATTACCGTTTAAGATGTAAAATTTATAGCTTAATATATTAATTAACAATTTAATAAACGGAAATGTCATATTCTTAACTAAAAACTTATATTTATACATTCGGATATGGATCATCATCCATCGGTGCCAACACCGCCAACATCCTTCCCTAAAAAAATCAGATTTGGATAAAAAAAATTAGAATTCACAATTTAATTCATCATTTCAGCTAGTAATTCATAACTTACTTTAATATTTCAACGTAGTCCCAGTTTAAAATTTAAATATTTCATTCAAAATTAGAGAAAATCATATATATGTATAATGTTTCTTTTATCTCGTATTAAGTTCATAAAAAATCACAGCTTATTAATACAATTAATTTATAGCTTAATACAATCAATTCACAACTTAATACAACCAATTTACGGTTTAATACATCAAATTTACAACTTAATATAATAAATATATAGTTTAATATAAAAATCCACCACTTAATACAGTTAATTAATAACTTAATATAGTCAATTCAAACCTTAATACAATAAATTCACAATTTAATACATAAATTTCACAACTTAGTATAAAATTTACAATTTAATGCATAAAAATTATGCATTCGCAACCATATTCTCAACTTAATAGACTTGTTCATAACTAATTCACAACTTAAAACTTATAAAACACATGAACTCACTATTTAAAACATATATTTTCTTATAAATAACAGTTAACACAAAATTCATTTAAATTTGACAACTTAATACAGTCAATTTACAGTTTAAACAGAAAATTCACAACTTAATGCAGTCAGTTTATAGTTTAAAACACAAAAATCAGAATTTAATACACAAAATTCACAGCTTAGTATAGTCAGTTCAAGGTTTAAATAGAAAATTCACATCTTAATACAGTCAATTCACGGTTTAAAAAACAAAATAATAGCTTAATATAGAAAATTCACATTCTAATACACAAAAAGTATGCATTAACAACTATATTATCATGTTAAAACTCTTAATACAGTCAATTCACGGGTTAGTACACAAGATTCACAGTTTAATCCAATCAATTAATTCACAGTCTAATAAACAAAATTCACAACTTAGGGGCTGTTTGGCAGGATCTGAATTTTTAAGATCTGGATTTTTAAGAGATCTGAATTTCTAAGAGGGTCTGAACTTTTAAGATCTGAACTTTTAACATGCTGTTTGGTTGGAACCTCTGAATTATAATCTGAATGATGAAAATGACTATTTTACCCTTCTATGGTTCTATGTTGTGCTAAATGATAAATGCATGATAAAAATTACACGTGATCATACCATAACGAAATTAAACATAAATTCTTTTTAATTCACTTCTTTCAATCCATTTAAACATAAAAATCATACAATATAACCAAATTAAACATAAATTCTTTCAAATTCACTTCTTTGAATCTATGGAAACATAAACATCATACAATAGCCAAATAAAAATACTTCTTTTCAATCCATGCTGCAACTAGTGAACTAAAGACCTTCTACTTCATGCACACTTAAGAAACAACCATACAATTTATCAGTCTTTTATAAACAAAAAATTAACCAAAACTTTTCAGCACACATCAATAGAGAAATCATACCATCAGATGTAGAGAAATTAGAGCATCATCCATTTCAACAAGAAATTGACCATTGGCAACATGTACACAAGTTGATAATCAAAGTTCATAACAAAAATTTCAGAATCCAAGTTCATAGTTGTTTCAAGTATCAAAATTCAGCATCATATTTTCAAAAAAATCAGATTTCAAGTATCACCTACATTAACATTTTAAGAGACTGAAATTGATGCTCCTAATAACAGTTTTATCAAAATTTATACATACATCAACTCCTAAAACCCAATCGAAATCTGTTAGAAGCAAAACATTCCAAAAAAACAAATTCATCTCGTATTATCGAGTTTTTAAGGAAAATAGGAGAATATATCACATGCAATTGCAGGGGGTTTTGGCAGCCAAGTCGTTGGTGGATGGAGCAATCCGTTATCTCGGAGAAGAACAGAGCTAGTCCCGGAGATGGAAGCAACGACCATAGAGAGATAATGTAGAGAAGTTGAGAGTGGATTGTGCGCAGAGCTTGAGAGGAGAGAGAAAGAACCGATCGACGATGGCTTGGGGGTTCATTGTTGTTGGAGATGGCAACGCAAACATCGGCGGTGGCCGATTGATGTCGGATGGGATAACGGATGGTTGCAATCGGATGATCGGAGATGTACCAAGAAGGATGGGTCGATATTTGTGAAAGAAGCAGAAGAGAAAAACAGGTGGAGTACCGGGGAAAAAGAGGAATAGGAGTTGTTTTTTTATTTCATAGACGTCCCCAAATCTGAAAAATTAAGAGGCATCTTATAAATTAAGAGCCATAAATTCAGATGTTACCAAACAATCTGGATCTTAAAAATTAAGAGATTGTCTGTTAATTCTCCAAATAAGAGGCTACCAAACAAGGCCTTAATATAGTCAATTCACAATTTAAACAGAAAATTCATAGCTTAGTACATTCAATTTATAGTTAAACACAAATATCATAACTTAATACACAAAATTCATAGCTTTATATAGTAAAAATTCATAGTTTAATTAAAAAAAAGTACACAATCACAACTTAATAACTTACCAAATTTCATTGAGGCATTTCATCAAACATATTGTGTGCATTCTTTTAGAACTTCCTTTTGCATCATCACCAAAGACCATATCTGATGTGGTGGTGGAATTACTGCCAACCACCATGAAATACACCAAATTTGGTTTTAATTAGACTATACGTATGAAAATTCACAAAAAAAAATGACATTCATTATGTTGTGAATGTCAAATTAATACCATTATTAATCTTATAAAACATTGAATTTCTAAAATACAACATTCATTATAATGTGATTTTCAAAACAATAACGTTATTAATTTTACAAAAATTTCGTTTATTGAAAACTATCCATCATTCACAGTTGAATTGTCTATTAACTAACCAATACTATGAAATTGCATCTTATTCAACCGATGAAACATAAGTTTTTTTTATTCATGAACACAATTTATAATTTAATTTTACATTATATTATTAAATAACTAAAATTCATAACATTCAATCATTTTCATTATAATGATTATAAAGAACATAAACATTAAAAGTATCATAAAAACATATAACGCTATTGATTATTTCGCAGCAACCTCTGTTTCAATTACATGCTTCATCTTCTTCGAAGAGAATATCAATCAATGAAGTATGTATATTAAATACTATTGAAAAAGGGCCACTCTCTCGTTAAATAAACAAGCACAAGGAAGCATATTTACATCAATTCCATTAAAACTAAAATAATCATAACTGTGTAAACCAAACTATAGACCTTTTATTCCTACTAATATAAAACTAGAAAAGAACCCCGGGCTTTGCCCCAGGTCAGACACCTAATGGCAATGTACTTTGTTTTTTGGTAAAAAAAAACTCGAAACAAATTGAAAAAAGATATAGAGGAAAAAGATTTAAATTCAAAGTAAGAACCACTTGTTATTAGACTTACAGAAAGTCGTTCTTCACATATTCTCTGACACTAAATGTTGTGGTCAATAATTGGGTTGCTGAATAAACTCAGTTTAATCAAGATTTGAATGCAACTCATCTTGAAAGGAAAAAGATGATCGTTCTTATTGCTTGTTGTCAAGAATCATATTTCCCAAATAAAAATAAATGATAATAGTTCCCTCAAAATAAACGCATTATCTTTGCTCAAGTAGTAAGAAGCAATTTTAAAGTATATGGAGAGCTGGATAAAGCTATAACATAATTTCACCAACCTTCAATCTCACTGATGTCATCTTCTGAGTTGTTATGGAAAAGCAACAAAAATCAACCCACTTATCAGATATCATAATCAAAATATTTCTGAACCCTCAAGGAAATCTCCAAATTCAGAAAATGATAGAAATAAAAAGAAGGTATGTTTAGGAAGAATGATATTAATCCATCACACACCCTATTCGGTAGTTGGGGTTTCTGGCTCTCGTGGTCTCCACAAACTGATCCTCTATCCTGTAGTTTAGCTTAAAATAAATTGACCAAAGTTTATTATCAAAAAGCATGTAAATTGTTGAAAAAAAATTATGTATAAAAATTGTTTGCTTACATGTTATACTTTTGATTCCCGATATCGGTATCCCCTTACATTTGTTCATCAAAGGTGGTTAAATCACTCCAAAAAATAGTTAAATGGAAATAAAATGATAAAATATTATATTGTAAACAATAAACATACCTTTGTTGGCTCGGTTCTCCTTTAACACAGTAATATGTGATCCAACCTGTAATTAGTTTTTTGTATTTCTTAAAGCATATATTTGATAAAATTATTATAAAATTGATGCTAAAGCTTCTAGCACAAAATTTTGACGCAAAGCCATAAATTCAGAAAAGATCAAAACAGAAAACGTGTGTTGCTAGTCGTTCTCACGACTTTTTTTTGGTAAAATGAAAAAACAATAAAGTTGCACAAGGAATATAATAGTTAACAAAATTAAAAAAGAGCATAGATAAAACCAGCCTTTTATTTGATCGATCATTGGAGTATGAATCGTGGTTCACTGATTAAAAAGAACAGAAAAAAGCGATTAGTTTGAAGGATGGTAAAAAGAAGGAAACCCCGAATTCGAGGTGAGACAGAGACAACAATACCTAGAAAGACATATCCATTCAATTGGAAACAGAAAACCCTAATTGAATTGAAAAGGGATATAATTTAATTGACTAACCGTGTTGATGTTATCAACGGCCTGTATAGATTAATCAACATAAGTCACACTCTCTCTAATATTTCACCCAATGAAGATACATCAACTTATGTTGAATGTATAAAGAAAATGGGCTAATACCATACCTCAGTTATGCATACTTACATCACCGGTTCATCAAAAGAAGGCTTGTTGTTTATTGCGGAAGTGACAGGTACCAAACCTAGAGAAAAAATCACCCCACGAGGTTTGGGATTAGTTTATTAAGTTGTAGCAATAAGATCGCAAAAGTACCAGAAAGAATACAAAATAGATAATCTGACCGAATTTCAAGTGTTGCCTATTTAACCACTTATTATGTTTAATAATCACAATCCATTTAGTAGAATATGACCAAATCTGGAGCAAGACTTCAATATGTTTGCCAATTGATCCAAAGTGGGGCATTGATAGATGGCGAATGTGACAAACCGATATTTCGAGACAATGTAATGTAACACCAGTCAAATTTAGGTCAAAATTTAACTTTTCTAAAATCTTATTTGGGTTAAGTAAAGTGGTAGGAATCGTATCAAGGTTTTCATACATATAAAGAACACTAAAATCCAAGTTATAACGAAGAAGTTATAACCATTCGAGGATTCCCAACAAAACCGACAATACGGATAGACGTAAAAACGTGAAGTTTCGATGCAATAGTTTTTAGCTTTAAGTATCTAGATGAAAGTTGTATATATCATTAAACCCTAAACGTATGTAAAAAGAACGTGCAAATCTGACTTCGTATGAGGAAGTTATGATTTTTCCAAGAACCGGATATAGTAGTAAACAGCTAAAAACTCGAAGTAGAGATCGAGAGATTTTTGGCCGATACAACCTAAATAAGAATCAAAGACATCAACAATAGTAGCGCAAAGGTAAAAAGTCTGGCAAAAACGGACGCCAGATGAAGAAGTTATGGATTTTTAACGGGCTTTTCCAATCCCGGCCTGTTAAAAATAAATAATTAAAAATAAAATCAAAATTAGCCGACGAAGTCTAAACGAGAGTTATAGAGTATATTCTCACCTACTCGTGCATATAAAGAATGTCGAAAACGGAGCTCGTACGCGAAAGTTACGGATTTTACAAGTTTAAGGCTCAAAATCCGAGGCTGTCAGGTCTGCCACGACGTGGCAGAATTGGCCGCATCCCGGCAAGTGACTGAGGGTGTCCCATCAATGGAAGAGGATAAGATTTTGCTCACCACGATGTGACACAGATGGCCATGACGTGGCACACCAGAAATGCCCTTATAAATAGAAGCTTAAGGGTGCCGGGTTTGGTGCTCATCTCTTTCCATCTAAGTGCTGTTACTCTGCGTAATTACCTCGAAAAGCCATCCTGAAGCCCCAGTTTTCACACTCAAGTTCCGAAGGAAGGTTCTACACTCCCGAGATTCCCGAGAATCCCGAGAAAATCAACTCTTCTAAGTCGAAGTTCTGCTCGATTATCATCTCGCTATCTCCCATCAATCAAGTGAGTTTACACCCCCATAAACTACACTTTTAAATGTTTTATAAATGCATTTTATACACTTTAAGGGGGGGGGGATACAAGTAAACACACAGTTATCATCGTGTGAAAAACATAAATCTTTTGTTATACTCTTTGTTATATAATCAATCACATGTGATTTATAACTGTGTTTTCGAACAAGGGATTTCTTTTACTTTACACTGTCTTATCAAACAAACTACTTTTTAAATCATTGTATACGCTGACATCAAGTCATTAGTATTTATTATAAAACTCATTCAAATTTGTTAACAAATTTCCTTTTAAACTTATATATTATGTATACATATGTTGATATAAAAGTACTATTCAATCAGTTCAATACCTTTGAGTAGCAAAGGTGTACATTCATTTCTTCAAATACTATAACGGAACTTACTAGTAAACTATAATAGGTATAGTTTAGGAGAATACTATCGTATACAAATACTATAACATAGAATACTATAACCAAAGGAACATACTAATACACTATGACAAGGAGAACATACTAATATACTAAGACAAAGAGAACATACTAGAATACTATAGTATAAGAACACTTACGGATCTAACTATACCAACGTTTTATTTACAAGTATGCATTCTTCATAACAAGGATAATCTTTTCGTACAAAAGGTATTTCATTATATTACTCGTGAACTTGTTGTTAGCAATCATGTAAGACATATGGCTTTGTTAGTACCAAAACGAAAGTCCCCATCTTTAAACAGAGTCTCCTGGAGGGAGAGCGCAAATTTGTGTATATATCTATACGGGTTTGACGAACCCGCACCTAAAATGTAAGCTCCAGTTAGACCGGTAGGTCTGGGGTGATAAATGTCGACATTAGTACCACGTCTAGTATGGTTATGAGAAACTTACAAACCGCGGAAACAACAACTCTTGTACGTAGTAATATACATTTAACTCAATCATGCTCAAGGGGGTAATAACTATACCATGGGATATTATTAGCATGTTCACAATTCCGGATAAACACCCTTTTAACCAGTTTTACTTAAACAAAAGACTCACAGGGAGTATTAAATATATATTGGTTTACAGAGTCAGCAAGTGCCTTAGCGATTTTATACATACATAAATCTATAATTTAGGCATGAAAAACATCATTGTGTTATAGTTTTGGAACTTTTAAACTACCACACACTTATGGATAAATGTTGGACTTTTAGAAACAAATATTCAAAAACAGTCAGGCCCCGATAAAAGGCTACTTTTATACTAGTAGAAAATATGGGATTTTCTAGGAGTTTTCAAAACATATACAAACAATTACATTGAATAGTTTCAAACGTTTTCATCATACTTATACAAAAAATGACATTAATTACATATGATCTCACCAGCTTAAATGCTGACCTACACTTTCAAGATAACTTGTATTCTCAGGTCACCAATAGACAGGTACGATGACCAGGTTTTGCGAAGACGGAGTAGTCAAGACTCGTCTTTTATTTTGATTACTTGTTGTAATGTCTTATTACTATGAAAGAACACACATGTATTAAACTATTACTATTAATGCAATGGACGATGTTGTTGCTTGTTTACTACTTTGCATTGTTATGATACTGTACATGAAGTCATCCACCCTCGAACGATTCCGCCATTCTGGTTTGGGGGTGTGACAGATTGGTATCAGAGCATTGTTTATAGTGAATTGAGTGTATCAACCCATATAACATATACGAACTATAAACACATTGGATTAAAATAGTCTGACAAAGAGTTTGTACTTTAAGTACTAAAATACTTAATCAAAAGTATACAATACCTACATACTTACTACAGAACAATGTCATACTAGAACAGAACAAAAGTATTTAAATTGTTGGACACAACAGTCAAACCTGGACAGTTATGTAATCATATGAGGAATCAATATAGCCTGATCAACTATATTCATTTTTGATATGATGCACATGTGCGTGGGAGTGATTGTGGTGTTGCAACAAACCTAAAACTTACCAAATTCTAGGTCCAAGGAATCCTTTAGAACCAAACATAAAGCAAAATACTATAAGAGTGTTTTAGGCACTATTCATTTAAGAAACAAACTGTCACACCCCAAAACCGGAGCGGCGGAAACGTTCTGGGGTAGATGACGTCATGTCAAGTATCACAACATATGCAGTATAGTAATCAAAGTACAACAACCATTGCATTAATAGTAATAGTTTTACATTACATAGAAGCATCAAAGTAATACATGTAATAATATAGGTGCAGCTTGGTACAAAACTGTCTTCACCAAAAGTGCCTGAGATGTACATGTCTATTGCTGACCTGAGAATACAAGTTATTTTGAAAGCGAGTATCAGCATTTTTATAAATGCTGGTGAGTTCATAAGTATTTTAGTGTCATTCGTGTAAGTTCAAAATAACTTTATAAAAGTAGTAGTTTAGAGTCTACAGTGGATTAGAGTCCTTTCCAGAAAATCCTATATTTTCTAAATGAAAGTAGTCTTCTACCAAGACTTGATAGAGTTATGTTGTAAAAAGAAATTTTCCCTTTAACACTATCATTACCAAAATACGGTGTTTGATTTTAAAGAAAGTAGGAGAATATCAGGGAAAATAACATATGCCTCAGCAGTGAAGACTGTTGACTAAGGCAAAAGAGATCATAGACTCCAGGAGAGTATCGAATGAACGACACGACTGGCTCAGTTTAACAAAAGGAGGTACAGGCCCCAGACGGTATCAAATGCATGATACGTCTAGCAAGGTCTAAAACAGAGAGACGCGGACCCCAGACAGTATCAATTGAATGATACGTCTAGTAAGGTCTAGAAACAGTGAATATAGACCCCAACCATTATCAAATGAATGATACGTCTAGCAAGGTCTAAAAACAGTGAAACGTAGACCCCAGACAGTATCAATTGAATGATACGTCTAGTAAGGTCTAAACACAGTGAATACAGACCCCAGACAGTATCAAATGAATGATATGTCTAGCAAGGTCTAAAAATAGTGGATACAATGTTAATTCCCATTACCTTAAGGCCATAAATTATAAGGTAACCCCGAGATACTCGTAACCGTACTGATAGACACTAGAGAACTTGAAGCCCTGCAAGCGTCGGAAAGAATGTGACATTTGTCACCCATTGGCTTGGTAGGCCGTGGACTGTAGCTAGCAGTTAGGGTGTGGGGGTGTCAATCCCATATAGATCTACACACACAATGCCTGCTCTCCCTACTGGAGACTCTGGTTACCAACTAGACAACGGAGAAGGCCGTGTCCTGAAGATGCATCTCGTATAATGAGTTCTGATGTAAAATATTGGACTAATGATAGAGACTCACAAATAAACTGACCGACGTAAACCTATATGTCAATGCCTGTATACATAATATATAGTTAATGATCAAACGACCTTCGGACGGATATCCGATCCCACCAGACCACATCTCAACAAAGAAAAAGAAATAGGGCGAACTAGCCTTCCTAAGTCCTTTAAACATTATTTATATAACTATACAAGCACAGACATACATTTAACTAAGTAGAAGCATTTATGGAAGTTGAAGTGTTAACAAAGTAGAAGCATTAATAAGTAGGAGCGTTTACAAAGTAGGAGCGTCAACAAGTAGAAGCGTTAATAAGTAGAAGCGTATCACTAAGTAGAAGCGTTAACAAGTAGAAGCGTATCACTAAGTAGAAGCGTTAACAAGTAGAAGCGTAACACTAAGTAGAAGCATTTCACGAAGTAAAAGCGTATCACGAAGTAGGAGCATTAACTAAGTAGAAGTGAATCAACAGTATCTTAACCAAGTAGGAGTATAAAAACATGGAAAAAAAACTTTGATGAAAACTTTGGAAGACCTTTATACTTAAGAAAATCACGACTTGGTATTCTTTTGTAAAATAAGTTTGAAAACCTTTTGAAATGCTTTGAAAACCTTTCATAAACAAGTTTTAAATGAAACTTTGATAAAACATTCAACGCGAGAGTCAATTTGAGGAAAGCTTTGAACAAGTAAAGACGTTTTAGAAAACCATTTACAGTATCATACTTGGTAAAACAGTTAATAGTGTAATCAATCCTTGTGCATGCGGGTTATCAATCACATGTGATTGATATGATAATTGGCATGTTTAACTTGTATTCCCCCCATAAAAGCATGTAAAAACATTTAAAAGGTTAATTCGGGGGTATGAACTCACCTGTCGTAAGTGGATCGGGTGAAGGTGCCGATATAGGATGCTAAGTGTTAGGTGAGGACTTGACCACACATGCGAATCCTATTTAACATGTAATGATACATTTAAGTATCTAATTAGTCATTTAATAACTAATCAAGCAAGTAAGTATGTCATATGACATAAAAACACTTTGCTACAAGTGCTAGAAGTATCAAGGGTTGCATAGAAGGTGTGTATGGACTCACATTGGAGTTTATTCTTCAAATGAAGTCCCTTATGGGTGTTTAAGGTTTCAAGACCCTTTCCCCCATGAGTTTACGGCCGTAAACTCATGGTAGTAGTTGATGGGTTTTAGCCATAAGAACTTTCCTATGTGCGCATGCAAAACCCTAATGCTTGGATCTAGGCTTTCTAATTAAACATGCTTTGAATCCAAGACTTCTAATGACTAATTAGGTATAAGAACAATACTAAATCAGATCTAGAATCATACCTTTGAATCTCTTGTTTGATCTTGTTGTCTTGGAGCTCTAGAGTCACAATTATCACTCCTCTAATGGCTTACAAACACCAGATAGCAAGGAGGATGATTTAAGAGAGAGGAGAGGGGAGGAATTCAGCCAGGGGTTCTCTACTTTAGATCAAGTGCCTATTTCCCTTTGCCATAGGGTCTACTATTTATACTTGTAGACTCCTTAAGGGTTACAGCTTAAACCCTAATTGGATAATCTTCTCTTAAAGAAATCCAAATCCATTCCTTAGATAGCCTTGGATGATTTGAAGCTATCCATAGCTTCTAGAATCCGTCCACTATCTATCCAATATGGATTTACAGTCTAAAGTTTAACTATCAAACAAATGACACTTTATACCCTCTTATTTAATTAATCTCTTTAAGTCACCAAATTAATTCTAATTAATTCTATGACTTATATTAATCAAATAACAATATTATTATTCTTTATATTATTCTCATAATATATTAATAATATTTATTCTCTCTTAATAAATCATCCTATCAAGTTGCTATGGTGAAGGCAACCCAAAAGGACCATGCACAACCGGGTCAAATACTTGCCTAATATAGTTGCAGCCTTTGAAACTATTCCAACAGTCTCCCACTTGGATAAGTCTAGTAACTATATGCACAAGTACAATTCGATTTGCAATCGTAGCTCTCAAAGACGCTGTCAAACTCTGATCTAATCAATTTTGTCCTTTAGATAAGGGATCGTACAGTCCTCTGTTAGATATCATGCTGACAATTCTATGGAATGATTAGTCAAGCATTTAGGTTTCTCGATCTCCGATTTATTTGACATAGAACTTAATCGAACACATCAATTCAGTTCTGACAGGGCCCGGCACATAAGTCAAATCAAATCATCGAGCGGCCGAGATATCGCTTTTACCTTCTTAGATAAAAGTTACAGATAAACTTCGACTTATATGCATTTACTTATTTAATAATCAGCTATACACAACAATGCGTTTTATAACATTGAGTTACCAATGCGTTTTCGCATTATCAATGTACAATCAATTAGCAAATAACAAACCATATATCTAGGTTTTAAGACTATATGATATTATCGTCTCGCGATCACCCTTTTATATCATATTCCATAAGGTGATTCCAGCAAGCGCGAGTTTGTTCCAATGCTCAAAACCAGTTCATAAGCACTCATGAATGTCGCAACAACCCTTTGCTATGTCTAATACCATTTAGACAATCTACGCACCGATTCATGACAATCTTCATTCATATCTACTTCCAACATATGAACGATTGTGGACAATTTGAACAATTCGATTATTCCTAATAAACTCAATTATTCTGGAAGTCAACACATGCAAAGTGAAACAATAGCTAAACAATTAACATAAGATAGTAACATTACTCATAAATAAAACTCCTTTATTTAATCATCAAATATTAATTACATTTATCTATTACACGTTTCTAATACTATCTAATCTATGCTAATATCACCCTTCAGCCCAATACTTCTAGCATGCTGCAAGTGCTTAACCCTACTCAGTCCCTTCGTAAGCGGATCTGTTGGGTTATCTTCTGATGATATCCTCTTCACTACGAGTTGTCCTTCTTCTACACGATGTCTAATGAAGTGATATTTTCTGTCGATATGTCGTGATCTACCATGATCCCTCGGTTCCTTGGTCAAGGCAACCGCTCCTTCATTATCACAGAAAATCTCCATGGGCTCCTTTATGGAAGGTACAACTCCAAGATCACCGATGAAGTTCTTCAGCCATATTGCCTCCTTCGATGCTTCGCTCGCTGCAATGTACTCTGATTCGCACATTGAATCAGCTACGGTTTCCTGCCTGGAACTTTTCCATGTCACTGCTCCTCCATTCAGGGTAGAGACCCAGCCCGACTGCGAACGGTAGTTGTCCCTGTCGGTCTGAAAGCTGGTATCACTATACCCTCGCACCTTCAAGTCATCACTCCCTCCGAGGACTAAGAACCATTCCTTTGTCCTCCGAAGGTACTTAAGGATATTCTTCACCGCAATCCAATGTGCTGTTGCCAGGATTCCCTTGATATCTGCTAACCATTCTCAAAGCAAAGGATACATCAAGGCGAGTACAAGTCATAGCGTACATGATTGAGCCAACTGCGGAAGCGTATGGAACTCGACTCATTTCTGCTATCTCAGCTTTGGTACTCGGACTTTGAGTCTTACTCAACTTGGCATTACTTTGTATCGGTAATTCTCCCTTCTTTGAGTTTTCCATACTAAAATGTTTTAGTACTTTCTCCAAGTAAGTGTTATGACTAAGTCCAATTAGTCTCTTACTTCTTTCTCTTACTATCCTTATTCCCAAAATGTAAGAAGCCTCTACGAGGTCCTTCATAGCGAAGCACTTCCCGAGCCAGGACTTAACCTCCTGCAGAGTCGGGATGTCGTTTCCTATGAGTAATATGTCATCGACATATAGAACAAGGAAGCTTACTATACTCCCACTGGCTTTGACATATACACAAGACTCATCTTCGCTTCGTACAAATCCAAACTCTTTGACTTTCTCATCGAAGCAAAGATTCCATCTGCGAGACGCTTGCTTAAGTCCATAAATGGACTTCTCAAGTTTACACACTCTATTCGGATGCTTCGGATCCACAAACCCCTCTGGCTGAGCCATGTAAACATCCTCAGCCAACTTTCCATTAAGGAAAGCGGTCTTGACATCCATTTGCCAAATCTCATAATCATGAAATGCGGCAATCGCTAGCATCACTCTAATAGATTTTATCTTCGCAACTGGTGAGAAGGTCTCATCATAGTCAACTCCAGGAGTTTGAGTAAATCCCTTCGCAACCAATCGCGTCTTATATGTGTGTATGTTTCCATCCACGTTGGTCTTCTTCTTGAAGATCCATTTGCACCCAACGGTCTTACGTCCGGGCACATAATCAACCAAATTCCAAACTTGGTTATCATACATGGATTGGATCTCGCTATCCATTGCCTCTTTCCATTTCGCAGACTCTGGGCCTGCCATGGCTTCCTTATAGCTATTAGGTTCATCAAGATTTATTAATGTACCATCACTAATATACGTGTCCCCTTCGGTAGTAATATGAAAACCATAAAACTAGGGTAGAACTCTAACTCTATCAGAACGTCTAAGAGGTAAGGATTCGTCAATCGGTTCAACCGGAGTTTCCTCCTCGGGTTGAGTGCCAGCGGTAGAGGTTCCTTCATCTATCGACTCTTGAATCTCTTCAAGCTCGATTTGCCTCCCACTGTCTCCTTGGCCTATGAGTTCTCACTCTCGGAAAACTCCTCTCCTCGCAACAAAGACAACATTGTCCTTCGGTCTATAGAAGAGATATCCAAAGGATGTCTGCGGGTAGCCGATGAAAATACATCGCTCACTTCGGGGTTCGAGCTTGTCGTGAGTATCTCGTCTTACGAAAGCCTCGCAACCCCAAACCTTGATATGTGCCAACGAGGGAGCTTTCCCTGTCCACATCTCGTGAGGTGTTTTGGCAACCTTCTTAGTAGGGACTCGGTTAAGGATATGGGCGGCAGTCTCTAAGGCATACCCCCAAAAAGAGATAGGTAGTAAAGCACGACTCATCATAGAGTGAACCATATCCAATAAGGTTCAATTACGCCTTTCTGCCACACCATTCAACTGCGGTGTCCTAGGAGGCATCAATTGCAAAACTATTCCACACTCCTTGAGATAATCGTGGAATTCAAGACTTAGGTACTCTCCTCCTCGATCGGATCGAAGCATCTTGATTTTCCTGCCCAATTGATTCTCCACCTCATTCTTGAACTCTTTGAACTTTTCAAAAGTTTCTGACTTTTGCTTGATTAAATAGATATACCCATATCTACTATAATCATCGGTAAAAGTCACATAGAAGCGGTTCCCATCCTTCGTGGTTGATCTAAGCGATCCACATACATCGGTATGTATTAAGTCCAATAGACCCTCACCCCTTTCACACGTACTCGTGAAGGGTGACTTAGTCATCTTTCCAAGTAAACAAGACTCGCATGTGTCATCTTCCCTAAGGTCGAATGACTCCAACACTCCATCCTTTTGGATTTGGGCTATGCATTTCTTGTTGACATGTCCAAGACGACAATGCCACAAGGATGCTTTATCCATACTAGTGGAAGAATCTATGTTCAAAACATCATTTCCTAAGTTATCAACAATCATAACAGTTTCATAAATTCCATTACATGGTATAGCTTCTAAGTAAAAGACACCATTTAGATAAGCCAAAATAGAACCATTCTCATTATTAAAAGAAAATCTAAAACCTTGTCTATATAAACCATGAAATGAAATGATGTTTCTAGCCATTTCTGGCGAATAGCAACAATTGTTCAAATCTAAACATAAATTATTCCTAAGAACTAAAGAATACACTCCAATCTTGGTCACAGGCGACGATCTTCTGTTCCCCATGATTAGATTGATTATTCCTTGCTCCACATCCCTACTTCTTCTTAGTCCCTGCGCATTAGAACAAATGTGATAACCACAACCGGTATCAAGAACCCAAGAAATAGAATGATTAGAATCGTTAGATTTGATTGTATATATACCTACGAAAGATGGCTTGATCTTTCCTTCCTTGATGGCTTGCAGGTATTCCGGGTAGCTTCTCATCCAATGTCCTATCTTGTGGCAGTGGTGGCACTCTGCCTCCTTCGGGTTAGGGCAGGGCTTAGCGGGATCAACTTTGGTCCCACTAGAAGAGGCACCATCTCGGGCTTTAACCTTGTGATAGTTCTTAGACGAAGCCTTCCTCTTCTTTCCCTTTCCTTGACCAATAGCCAAGACAGGAGCAGCGGGTGGATTGGGAGTTGGTGCAACAGACATGTCTTTAAGTTGCTCTCAGCGACCCTCAAGAGACCTTGGAGTTTGCTTAGGGTAACCTCTTCTTTGTTCATGTGGTAGGTCATCCTAAATTGATTGTACATCGGAGGCAAAGAGTGAAGCACCATGTCGATCGCCAAGTCTTCCCCAAAGTCAACATTTAACTTGCGAAGGCGGTCGACATACCTTTGCATCTTTTGCAGGTGCACGGTAAGAGATTCTCCATGACCCATCTTAGCGGAAATCATGTTAGTGAAAATCTCATAACCCTCTTGTATCGCGTTTTGGTGGTATCTCTCTAATAAGTCTTGATGCATCTCGTACGGGTACATGTCCTCGTAGGACTTTTGGAATTCGGACTTCATGGTGGCTATCATGATGCAATGTACCTTCGTTGCATCTCGCTCATGAGTTTCAAAAGCGGTAATTTCAGCCGGAGTAGCAATTTCAGGGTTGATTTTCTCGAGCTTCTCATCGAGGACATACTCCTTATCCTCATAGCGAGCAATGGTGCGAATGTATCTTATCCATTCGCTAAAGTTCGTTCCATCGAAGGTGACCTTTTGGCAAAGGCTCATCAACGTGAAAGAACTAGCAGCAGCGTTGTTGGCGTTCGACATCTACAAATAGAAAGGAAAAAGATAGATTAGAATATAAATCCCTAATTATCACCCAATAAGAAAAATTAGGGCTAGGATCCAACAACAACATTTACATATTAGAAAAGGGATGTCGTAATCTAACATGCAAATAAATTGAAGGTAAGTGAATGACGATTCACTAATTCTCCACCATAAAACCTAACTATTAGTCCTAAATGTATTGAGAATTCCTAGGATCGGATGAGATTCACTGAAACTATTCAATGGCATGTTTAAATCTCGATATGCCCCTCTAGTTTGTGACTGGGATACCGAGGATCACAAAGCGGGTGTGAATTACCATGCAAATTCACATGGTGCCTTCATTGTAACGATCACCTATTCGATGTGCCGGTAAACCACACACGCTCCATCGAACTATGATAAACAATGAACCACCCTTTGCCACCTTTGCTTAGAACCAATTAGTGTGCCGGTAAACCACACACGCTCTACTAACTTCTTAGCAAGGGTGCAAAGTGTAATTTCATAGGATTGCATCAATTCACTTTTACTAAAGTAACTAAGATTGGGAAATTTTAAAAATATGTGTAGTTACTTTGTATTTCCTATTATACTTTTAATGAGAGGATTAGGTTGCCCTATCCTACCCGTTCGGCTAACGACCCTCCACCGATCAAGCAAGCGGTGGGTGTGAGTGTACACCCATTAAGCGCCATTTTATAGGCCGCAACCTTATACCCACCTTATAGATCGGCTTCGTGAATGAGGCCTACTAACGGTAAGACTAACATTTTAGTTATACATATATATATATATATATATATATATATATATATATATATATTAATCTTGTAATATTATATTAGTATAGGGTTGTATTTTAAACCTTTTAAAATCTAGGGTTTGAAATTTAAATTGTCCAAATTAAAACTTTTAATCACAAAATATAAATTTCAAAACTTGAGGACAAGTTTTAAACATTTAAAACATGGAGGATCAAATAACAAATAATTTTAATTAACAATTAATTTCCTAATTATCTATATTTGATTTATTCAAGATTTCTTTCAAGATAATTACCAAAATAATCAAAATAATTAATTAATTATCATATAAGGAAATTAAATATTTTATTAGTTGATAAATATCTTTAATTAGATCAAGATAATAGTCATATATATCAAAAAATCGGATTAGGGTTGATCTAATATGATTAAGGTAAGTTTCCATAAGATAATCATGAAGAAATCCCGAATCTGGCCATTCCTGACGCTTGGACTCGCCGAGTCAGGCCAACTCGCCGAGTCCATTATGGAACTCGCCGAGTCCATGACTCAGAAACACAAAAATCGAATTTTGCAGTTTAGTTTCAAACAATTAAGCAACAATTTAATGAAAACCAAGCTAGGCTCTGATACCACTGTTGGGTTTTAGCCATAAGAACTTTCCTATGTGCGCATGCAAAACCCTAATGCTTGGATCTAGGCTTTCTAATTAAACATGCTTTGAATCCAAGACTTCTAATGACTAATTAGGTATAAGAATAATACTAAATCAGATCTAGAATCATACCTTTGAATCTCTTGTTTGATCTTGTTGTCTTGGAGCTATAGAGTCACAATTGTCACTCCTCTAATGGCTTACAAACACCAAATAGCAAGGAGGATGATTTAAGAGAGAGGAGAGGGGAGGAACTCGGCCAGGGGTTCTCTACTTTAGATCAAGTGCCTATTTCCCTTTGCCATAGGGTCTACTGTTTATACTTGTAGACTCCTTAAGGGTTACAGCTTAAACCCTAATTGGATAATCTTCTCTTAAAGAAATCCAAATCCATTCCTTAGATAGCCTTGGATGATTTGAAGCTATCCATAGCTTCTAGAATCCGTCCACTATCTATCCAATATGGATTTACAGTCTAAAGTTTAACTATCAAACAAATGACACTTTATACCCTCTTATTTAATTAATCTCTTTAAGTCACCAAATTAATTCTAATTAATTCTATGACTTATATTAATCAAATAACAATATTATTATTCTTTATATTATTCTCATAATATATTAATAATATTTATTCTCTCTTAATAAATCATCCTATCAAGTTGCTATGGTGAAGGCAACCCAAAAGGACCATGCACAACCGGGTCAAATACTTGCCTAATATAGTTGCAGCCTTTGACAGTATTCCAATAGTAGTGTCATGGGATGTTTAAAGGTCTTAACTCACTCATAGAATCATGCTAGAGTCGAATCAATGGCTAAGGAAGTGATTGGGGCTCAAAATGGACACATTTGGGAGTTTACGGTCCATTGTTCACTCCTTGAGGAGTTTACGGCCGTAAACACATGAGTTTACGGCCGTAAACACATGAGTTTACGGTCGTAAACTCATGTTAGCCCATTCCCTTGGTTGCTTGGTGGTTCTAACTCATGCATGTATGGTTCTAGTGGCTTTTAGAGGCATTGGAAGGTGTTTAGGGCACTTAAACACCTTCGAGAGGTGTTTACGGTCTAAGAAGATGTTCTTGGAGAGTTTACTACCTTAAACTCATGAGTTTATGGTAGTAAGCTCATTTTAGAACATGAATCACGTTTTTGGTGCATCAAACGAAGGATTTCAAAGCTCTAGGGACTCATGGAAGCTTTTGTAAGTGTTTGAGGGGTAGTTTAACACCTTAAAAGGTGTTTATGGTCCATGAATATGGGTTTACGGTCTAAGAACATCCTTAGACCGTAAAATCATGTTTACTCCCCATTTGGTCCGATTTTGGTGTTCTAAGTCCTTTCGGGTAAGCCTCCAAGTCATTGCTAAGCTCCATAAGGGTATTGGAAGGTTTTTTGAGCATTAAAGCCCCTTTATGAGTGTTTACGGTCCATGAAGGTGTTCATGGACCATAAACTCATGTTCTTGGGGTTTTTGGATGATTAAGCGACAAATTTGAAACATAGATAAGATAAACAACGAGCTAGGAAGGTTAACTTACCGATTTGGAGCTCAAAGAGGCGATTTTTCACCAAAACCCGTTTGTAGAGAGAGAGAGAGAGAGAGAGAGAGAGAGTGTGTCTAAGGTGGGAAAAAGGTGGGAGTAAAACCCACTCCTGCCTTATATAGGGTGGAGCTTATGGCCTGGCTGGGTTTCTCCTGACACCAACCGCGAACGGGTTTTTCACGTCTACCGTTAAACACGACAACATTTTAAATTATTCCACCTTAATTTTTGTTCGCTTGACGAATATTATTTAAAATATACCAACGGGTTTAATTCCGGTCAAAAATATTTTCGGGATAAATTTGGAAAATTTTGACGCAACTAATTTCGACGTTAACTTCGACATTAAAACTAACGGAAATTTTTGGGTTGTCACATCATCCCCTCGTTAGAGGGAATTTCGTCCCGAAATTCAGGTTTAGGCAAGGAAGTAGGTATGAATGACCGAGTAAAGGTATGAGGATACTCCCTTATCGGTTGGTCCTCGCACTTCCAAGTGAACTCTGGCCTTCGCTTGGTGTTCTAACGAACTTCACTTATGGGATGCGGACTTCGTCTCGTGCGGTTTTCGATTCCTACTGGTTCGTCTACGAATTTAGGGTTCCCAATGGTTCCTATCAAGATGAGTGGGATACCAAGAGTCACGTTGGGCAAGCATTGATCAAATCGAAGAAGTGGATTGATCTGGGGTGAAACTTGTGGAATATCTGAAAGTAGTAGTGGTCTGACGAGGGTTGGACTAATCTTAGTAAAGAATCTCGGATGGTGCTAAGCTCTCGGAAGGGTATAGCTTTTCAGTACTTAGAACATAGTGTACTTCTATGGCGAGATCATCACTGGCGTGATCGCCATTCTGAAGTTCCAACCGTTCTCTCATACTGGGAGTCTAGTTCTTCAGGTTGTTTCTTAGAAAGCTCGGGTTGTCCTTGGATTCGTGTTTCCTACTGTTTGGCTTTCAGAGGTTTTCCGGATCAATGGATGGATTGCATGTCTACGGGTATCTGTTTGCTGCAGAGTGTCTATCTCAATCTTGTGCAAAATGAACCTGCACTTCTGATTCTTGAGATATTTCTAACGGAAGCCCTCAGGGTCGGGGAGATAGGGTTTCACCAGACGAGTGTTGGACTATCTCGGGAGGTGGTTCTACTATTTCTGTGCGAGATAGTATTCGTGGAACACCTAGTAGTCCAATGAATCTTGTAAGACATGCCCTAATCTCTAAGGCGTTGGTTTATTTCAGTTGCAGAAAGCGCGTGCTCTTGTATAACCCATCGACTAACACCTAGATTGGTGTCAAGTCTATAATCTCTTCGGGATCTGGGTTATAAGGCTTAACGCAACCTACTTCCGCACTTTATTCAAGTATTCTTGGCTGCATAGGTTATCATATGGTTCTTGGCATTCTAGTGTTCGCTTCGGAGTATGGAGTCTATCGTCTACAGGGCGACGGTGACTTCCTCCATGTAAGGGGGCAGAGGGTTCTAGGCACTACTCGTCGGTAACGGGGTGGATGAAGTGCCTGAGTAGTGCGAACAGCTTCTCCAACTACTCTTCCGAAGGTTCTGAGTTTTTCTCGGTCTAGGTCAAATCTAGTGAGTATAGGGTTCCATCACTCGGAACTTTAATCTCCTCACCCACTCTTCTCAGAGTTTAACTTATCGAAGCTCCCAGGGTTCCGGGATATTCGCTGAGATGCTTAATCTGCGGGATTAAGCGTGAGTGGATGGTTGTAGTCAATGTCCTTGACTCTTACGACTTAGATTTCCTTACCAACCGAGGGTGTTAGCTACTATGCTGGCTTAACCGGGATGACAACAAATTTCGGATTTGTGGTCATTATAGTAGCTCAACCCACCGTGGTTCTCTTGACTCTAGCTCCTATTCTACAGAATAGGATGAAGGGTTTTACTATGAGGTTCGTGGTAGAGCTCATACTCGGCTTAACCACTAATACTTGGTGTATGCAAGTTGTATATAATTGAGGTCGGCAGGATGTTCAGTTGTGCAACTCCACCCCAGACTCACAATCCAATGAGGAACAAGGAGTAGGGAGGAAACACACATCTTAAATCTTTTTGATCTCAATTATATACCACCCTTATGCATATACTTAGTTATAGTAGTCACTCCTATGAGTTCTATTCTCTTGATTCACGGACCTGATTGCGAGGTGCGAAGGGTCTTTCTGGGGATCTACGGAGTATGCTTCGGGTGGTTATCGTCTTCTGGAACGCCTACAGTGCCTTTCGCTTCGGTTTCTATCTGTCTAAGAGGGGTTGGTTAACAGTGCACGGTACCTTTCTCCTGGGTACATCGGAAGGTTCGAGGCAAGAGGGACGACTGACAGATCGTATTAGTCTTTATTATTTTATTTTGTTTAGGTTTGAAAGAACCTTCATTTGCCGAAATGGCTGCGGAGAAAGTTCTTTTTACGCAACACTAGGGATTTACACATGGTTGCACGAAATCGAACCATGATCAATAGAGGAGTCGAAGTTGGCACACTTCGACATGATATAGAATGAGGGTCGATAGAGTCATGTGCCGAATGGGCACACCGGTTCTAGGCGTCTCGGGTTTCATCCCGTGTATCACTGTCGCGGATACTTGGACCGACAGAGTCGACGCGGAACTGTAGAGGGTCCTGAGTGTTTCTGAGTAGAGTACTTTTTCATGAATGGATTCTCAAGAGGCATTTCTATAATCGCCTAACATATACTAGTCATGTATAATTAAGGTCGGGAGGACTGTTGACTGAGTGACTCTGCCCTAAATCCACAACCAAATGAGGATCAGGAAATGAGGCGGCATTCACTCACTCTAGGTCTATCCATCTTAATTATACATGGCCGTAATGTATATATTTAGTCATTATAGTTTTACCTGATGAAATTTTAAATTTTATAACAGTGCTGCGCCTTTCGCCTTAATGGGGAAATTATTACATTTAGAATTAGCCTTTTTATGTTTTCGGTTAGTTATCTGAGATTGAGAGACGTACCAAAATCTACCTGGTTCCTTGATGCTTCTCCCTAAGCAGTAGAGTTAGACTCCTCCTGTCTCCCTGTTGTTTCCTTCGGTTGGGCAGTCCCTTTTGAAGGGCCCAATCTTACCACATAGACGGCAAACTGTATTGGTCGCCACATTGGTGGTTGAAGTAATAAACTCAACCGGGGTTCTGCAGACGCGAGCAGTATGCCCCTTCATGTTGCACCTAGCACAATAGAGTTCCCAACATACACCATGATGGTGGTAGCTACACTTGCTGCAGTGGGGAAGGCTTCCTAGGTATGGTCTTCTTGAGGTCGAGATGGAAGGGCTGGCTGGGGTATTGACTGTCTCAGCTCGTTGCCCTTCGGAAGGTCCTTGAGCCGAGGTACTTCCCTCCTCGATCTTGAGTTTTCTCTTCAGTGGATTTAGTTTAGGTTCTTGGGTGGATGGGTATACAGAGGTTGGTTGCTGCTGTCCATTACTTGGATCGGAATTCCCGATAGAGCTCTTGCTATCATTGGCGTTGTTAGCATTCAGTTGAGCCATGACAGCTGCTACAGCTGCCGAGACTGCAGCTTGGAACGTAGCTTCATCGAATAGGAGAGTCGGTCTCTAGCCAACGGATGGGTTACGTTTCTTAGGAGGCATGGTTTTTCCTACACGGAAAGGAACACAAGCTGATGAGGGACGATGGTTAACCCTGGACGTATCAATCCTTACTATATTAGGCATAAACTTTTCCCGTGCTTCAAATATTGGTTGTCTGAGTGTCGACCTACATCCCTATGATGTAGTCCTGGTATTCAAGGTGGGAGTGTGTGAGTATTGGAAAAAGCCATAAGATGGGAGTCGTTCCTACTAAGTTACCTTTATGCTAGGAAAGGTTTCACTCTCCAGCCTGGAAAGATTTGAGAACAGTTCGGAACGAAAACCGCGGGAAGAAAGGCTCATGAAGACTTATGGCTAAATACCCTCAATAGAGGTGCGGGGATCCACTCTAATCGTATTACTTTCAACAGGAAAAGGCGTTTTAACTAACACATAGCGTGAGTAGTATAATCACTAACTGACTAAATTGTACTATTTTATGGGTGTATTAGAGTGACGAATCATGAGGAAAAGACACTTCTCGGGTTCCATGTACTGGCTCCCTCTGTCTACCACGTATCCCTGACCGGGACCGACGTTGGTTTTCTTCAGATAGTTACCTAGGGTTCTTTTCTCGTGAAGACATATTGAATTTCTATTCCACCTTACTTCCGATCCTGACTCTGGGTGTCATCACTTCATGAAGGATGATTGGAAATCTCGGGAGTTTAGGCGAATCTCTCATCGATGTCCCTAAAAGATATAGGCACTTGGTGATTTCAATACTCTCGACCTAGTTCATTTATTTCCGAACGGGAAATCTTCTCAATGAACCTCTTATGGGTCTGAATCAACTCTTCTGCCGAGTACTGAAGTGGATAGGGTTTTCTATAGGGTTCGTGCAAGAATGGAAATGTCTAAAGAATCCTAAGAGATTATTAACATTTCACTGAGTGATCCATATCAAGTCCTGCTACGATTACGTAGGGTATACAAATCATATATAACTTAGATCCGATAGGCCTTCGAATATGTGATACTACTCTATATCCACATCCCAACGAGGAAAAGGAAGTAGAGCGAAACCACACATTCTTAGCCTATGAGATCCTTATTATATATAACCTTGGGAGTATACCCTGTGTAATTGTAGGTATATCAATAAGGATCTTTTTAGTTCTTCACACAAGGTTACCTATGGATCCTAAAATACCCCTATGGTATTTTTAATTTCTTGTTTGTTTCTTATCTTCTGAATATGATTCTGGGATTAATGTGAGTCTTTTAGTATTCCAAAATACTCCCATAGTATTTTAAACTTTATGTTTGGCTCCATCATTCCTAGTTGGTAAGTTTCAGACCTGTTGCAACACCACTATCACTCCCAAGCACACGTTCATCGCATCTCGAATAAATGTAGTTGATCAGGTTACATTTATTCCAGCTTACGATTACATAACTGCCCAAGTTTGACGGTAATGCTTAACATCCGAAGACTTTTATTCTTGTTCTTCTTGTGATACTTGTGTTCGAGTGTTTATATTCTGGATGTTCTTATACTTTGGTAAAATATGGTTATATTTTAAAGTATAATTCTTTGTCAGAGTGTTTTATCCCTATGTATTTATAGGTTGTATATCTTTTATGAATTGATATACTTAGCTCACTATAAACAATGCTCTGATACCAATCTGTCACACCCCAAAACCGGAACGGCGGAAACCTTCTGGGGTGGATGACGTCATGTCAAGTATCACAACATATGCAGTATAGTAATCAAAGTACAACAACCATTGCATTTATAGTAATAGTTTTACATTACATAGAAGCATCAAAGTAATACAAGTAATAATATAGGTGCAACTTGGTACAAAACTGTCTTCACCAAAAGCGCCTGAGATGTACCTGTCTATTGTTGACCTGAGAATACAAGTTATTTTGAAAGCGAGTATCAACATTTTTATAAATGCTGGTGAGTTCATAAGTATTTTAGTGTCATTTGTGTAAGTTCAAAATAACTTTATAAAAGTAGTAGTTTAGAGTCTACAGTGGATTAGAGTCCTTTCCAGAAAATCCTATATTTTCTAAATGAAAGCAGTCTTCTACCAAGACTTGACAGAGTTATGTTGTAAAAAGAAATTTTCCTTTAAACACTATCATTACCAAAATACGGTGTTTGATTTTAAAGAAAGTAGGAGAATATCAGGGAAAATAACATATGCCTCAGCAGTGAAGACTGCTGACTAAGGCAAAAGAGATCATAGACTCCAGGAGAGTATCGAATGAACGACATGCCTGGCTCAGTCTAACAAAAGGAGGTACAGGCCCCAGACGGTATCAAATGTATGATACATCTAGCAAGGTCTAAAAGAGAGAGACGCAGACCCCAGAAAGTATCAATTGAATGATACATCTAGTAAGGTCTAAAAACAGTGAATACAGACCCCAGACAATATCAAATGAATAATACATCTAGCAAGGTCTAAAAACAGTGAGACGCAGACCCCAGACAATATCAATTGAATGATACGTCTAGTAAGGTCTAAAAATAGTGAATACAGACCCCAGACAGTATCAAATGAATGATACGTCTAGCAAGGTCTAAAAACAGTGGATACAGTGTTAATTCCCATTACCTTAAGGCCATGAATTATAAGGTAACCTTGAGATACTCGTAACCATACTGATAGACACTAGAGAACTTGACGCCCTGCAAGCATCAGAAAGAATGTGACATTTGTCACCCATTGGCTTGGTAGGCCGTGGACTGTAGCTAGCAGTCAGGGTGTGGGGGTGTCAATCCCGTATAGATCTATACATACAATGCCCACTCTCCCTATAGGAAACTCTGGTTACCAACTAGACAACGGAGAAGGCCGTATCCTGAAGATGCATCTTGTATAGTGAGTTCTGATGTAAAATACTGGACTAATGATAGAGACTCACAAATAAACTAACCGACATAAACCTATATGTCTATGTCTGTATACATAATATATAGTTAATGATCAAACGACCTTCGGACAGATATCCGATCCCACCAGACCACATGTCAACAAAGAAATGGAAATAGGGCAAAATTTCCTTCCTAATTCCTTTATACATTATTTATATAACTATACAAGCACATGCATACATTTAACTAAGTAGAAACATTTATCGAAGTTGAAGTGTTAACAAAGTAGAAGCGTTAATAAGTAGGAGCGTTTACAAAGTAGGAGCGTCAACAAGTAGAAGCGTTAATAAGTAGAAGCATATCACTAAGTAGAAGCGTTAACAAGTAGAAGCGTATCACTAAGTAGAAGCGTTAACAAGTAGAAGCGTATCACTAAGTAGAAGCGTTTCACGAAGTAAAAGCGTATAAAAACATGGAAGAAAACTTTGATGAAAACTTTGGAAAACCTTTATACTTAAGAAAATCACGACTTGGTATTCTTTTGTAAAATAAGTTTGAAATCCTTTGAAAACCTTTCATAAACAAGTTTTAAATGAAACTTTGATAAAACATTCAGCGCGAGAGTCAATTTGAGGAAAGCTTTGAACAAGTAAAGACGTTTTAGAAAACCATTTACAGTATCATACTTGGTAAAACAGTTAATAGTGTAATAAATCCTTGTGCATGTGGGTTATCAATCACATGTGATTGATATGATAACTGACATGTTTAACTTGTATCCCCCCCCCATAAAAGCATGTAAAAACATTTAAAAGGTTAATTCGGGGGACTTGACCACACACGCGAATCCTATTTAACATGTAATGATACATTTAAGTATCTAATTAGTCATTTAATAAATAATCAAGCAAGTAAGGATGTTTTACGACAAAAAAACACTTTGCTACAAGTGCTAGAAGTATCAAGGGTTGCATAGAAGGTGTGTATGGACTCATATTGGAGTTTACTCTTCAAATGAAGGCCCTTATGGGTGTTTACGGTTTCAAGACCCTTTCCCCCATGAGTTTACGGCTGTAAACTCATGGTAGTAGTGTCATGGGATGTTTAAACGTCTTAACTCACTCATAGAATCATGCTAGAGTCGAATCAAGGGCTAAGGAAGTGATTGGGGCTCAAAATGGACACATTTGGGAGTTTACAATCCATTGTTCACTCCTTGAGGAGTTTACGTTCGTAAACACATGAGTTTATGGTTGTAAACTCATGTTAGCCTATTCCTTTGGTTGCTTGGTGGTTCTAACTCATGCATGTAAGGTTCTAGTGGCTTTTAGAGGCATTGGAAGGTGTTTAGGGCACTTAAGCACCTTAGAGAGGTGTTTACGGTATAAGAAGATGTTCTTGGAGAGTTTACTACCTTAAACTCATGAGTTTACGGTAGTAAACTCCTTTTAGACCATGAATCACGTTTTTTGTGCATCAAACGAAGGATTTCAAGGCTCTAGGCACTCATGGAAGCTTTTGGAAGTGTTTGAGGGGTAGTTTAACACCTTAAAAGGTGTTTATGGTCCATGAATATGGGTTTACGGTCTAAGAACATCCTTAGACTGTAAAATCATGTTTACTCCCCATTTGGTCCGATTTTGGTGCTCTAAGTCCTTTCGGGTAAGCCTCCAAGTCATTGCTAAGCTCCATAAGGGTATTGGAAGGGTTTTTGAGCATTAAAACCCCTTTATGAGTGTTTACGGTCCATGAAGGTGTTCATGGGCCATAAACTCATGTTCTTGGGGTTTTTGGATGATTAAGCGACAAATTTGAAAGATAGATAAGATAAACAACGAGCTAGGAAGGTTAACTTACCGATTTGGAGCTCAAAGAGGCGATTTTTCACCAAAACCCATTTGTAGAGAGAGAAAGTAGAGAGAGAGTGTCTAAGGTGGGAATGAAACCCACTCCTCCCTTATATAGGGTGGAGCTTATGGCCTGGCTGGGTTTCTCCTAACACCAACCGCGAACGGGTTTTTCACGTCTATCGTTAAACACGACAACATTTTAAATTATTCCACCTTAATTTTTGTTCGCTTGACGAATATTATTTAAAATATTCCAACGAGTTTAATTCCAGTCAAAAATATTTTCGGGATAAATTTGGCAAATTTTTGACGCAACTAATTTCGACGTTAACTTCGACGTTAAAACTAACGGAAATTTTTGGGTTGTCACACAAACTTCATAAGAGCAAAAGGTTTTTGTTGATAGTTCTACGAGTACTAAGTGCATGCAACACGGTTATATATATATATATATATATATATATAATTATGTTTAATAGACTGAGAATGCATGACCTATGCTTTATTTCCTTTTTCTTGTTTGGATATGGACATAGAGTAGGGTTATGTATTCGAAGGTCTATTCGACACATGTGGTATATAATTGGTATGCACTATGTTTTCGTAGAAGGACACAGTAAAAGTCATATTATTTAGGATTAGTTGTAAGTTTCTCTTATAGAAACTTGTAATTGTTTATCACTTATATTAGAATTACTAATTTCTCCTTACCCTTATTTCTCGCTTAGATAGCAATGGCTGGTTTTCACCACTCCGGCAACCCTTACTTTCCCGGCCAAGAGAATGAAGGAGGAATAGATGCAGAACCAGAAGCAGAACCTGCAATTCCCTTTAATGCTGAACTTGCTGAAGATTTCCAGGAGGATCCTGAACCCGAATCTGAAGTCGAGAACTTACCTCTAGAAGCCCCAATCCTAATTTAGAACCCTCGTCAAGACTTTCATGGTCCGAAGCCCTTATGGGTGGAAGGCTTAGAGACATGGGATCAAGAACAAGATCAACCTATACCATACAACGAAGACAGAAGCTTCTACAACGTGAGCAAAGGGTGCTCAGCACACAGAGTTCTGCCAATCATGGTCCGCAGGATTGCTCGCAATGAAATACAAGGCAGGACAGCCATCAATTGAATCGTGGAATTGTTGCCAATACTAGGATGAATACACTTCACATCCGTTGTCTGGAGGATGCTCGTGACCAAGAATTATGGGACAACGAAACTTTACTACAAGGATTAGCTAAAACTCGAGCCGAAGTCATAGAGCTCCGAGCACGCCAGAGGGTGTACGAAAGACACCTACTAGATATGGAGTGTCAACTGGCTAAACTAAGGGTTCATCCGAGGGATACCCGTCACCAGTAGGAGTTGCTTTACCTTCCTACCTTTCAGTTTAGGGAATAGTCTTCCTATCTATGCTCTAAATAGCACTTTTTCAATGTAACTATTCCAGTACATTAGGTACTTTTAGTTAGGCCTTCATGCTGTCAAACCTTTTTCTACTTCGGATATGATGTAAGACCCACTACCAAGTCAATTTTCCCCAAACTTATTTCATCTTAAATATCACTAATATTGACAGTAGGCTAATTTCTGTGTCAATCCTTGTTCAAATACATTCATTCTACTATCACTAAGACTTTATCTAAATCTCACCCTAGTCAATCTATTGAACTATGGTAATTTAGCTCAAGGATCACTTTCAAATCTTGTCAAAGGTTAAATCATGTCATACACCAACCAATGATAGCCTAGTTCGAAATAGCAATCGTCTTGTGACCATTCTATGAACTTACTTCTACTCTTTACTAGTACTGGATCATAGGGATGTAGGTCAAGCCATTGAGAACAGTTTAACCAAAGAGAAAAATTTACATTTACATGAATGATTAGAATACATCTAGGGCCGACCATAATAACTCACGAACTCATTTTCCTTATCATGTAACAGAATCATGCCGTCGAAGAAAAGTAATCAACCCATAAACAATACACCAACCCTTCAGATTATGCAGCTACCTTTCATGCTGCGGTCTCAACTGCCGTGACAGCTGTGATGACTCACCTTAACGCTAACAATGTAAATGTTAGCGGGATTGTTATCAATAATTCCAATCCAAGTAACAATCAAGTACATCAATGAGTACCAAACTACCACGACACCCTGAACCTCAAAACCAAGAGCAATAAATAGAAGTTCTAGAATAAATCTAAGTGCAAATCACCCCAAGGGACGACCAAAAGGCAGCAACCTGTGGCAGCCTTCACGGCCACGACAACTGTAACTCCTACTACCATTCCTACTAGCATTCTGGTTACCCCTATCCCAACCAGACAATATGTTGGAAATCTACCGAAGTGTAATAAGTGCAACTTCCATCATCTAGGTAGTTGTCGTCAGTTACACTGCAAGGGTTGCAACAAGAACGGACACACTATCTGTTTCTGTAAGACTCGGATCCAGCATATTACTTCAACCACCAATGTTGAAATTTCTCGGATATGCCATCTATGCGGTGTAATGGAACATTTCAAGAGGGACTGCCCAACAGAGAAGAATAACAGGGGATTAGGAGGAGTTTGACCCCAGAATAACAAAAGGCATCAAAGGATCCTGCTACAATAGGGGTACACTTCCGAACCACAGTAATTATACTGATAAAATTTTAAAATACTAGTGCAACTAGAGTCATATGTTTTGCGAGATCCCATCAGTATTAGGTACGCTCGTGCTGCTTGTACTTGCTTGTTGGCAGTGTACTTTGTTCACAGCTGTAGTATCATAGATGAAATAATGTACCAAAACTCTTTAGTAAGTTGCACCGTTATGTTTTGCAATACCCTTCTGAAATAGTCTAACCCTAGTCGTTCTGACTAAGCCCGACATTGTCGTGTGACTTGAGTTGATCCGAACCTCACAGTGCCCATTTCATGTGAAAATTCTTTTCCCTGTAATCAACTTTCTAGCTGAGCTATCATTCTAGAGTTCCGAAGTACTCACGCGTAGAGTGCCATATGTTTCGTATCCTTCCCAAAATAACCTTAGCAAACCTCCCTGGAATACTACTCGTACAATACATCAAGTTCAAATCCATAGACCCATACGGTTAATCGATCACAGAGGAATGTATATGCAAGGGTGGTACGTAATCAAGGTTCTACAGGCTTAGGATTGATGATTCCACTTTAACTTCTTTTCCTTGTCTGGATGTGAGCTTAAAGAAGAATCATTTATTCGAATGCCTTTTTCAGTCTTAAATTAAATACGACTCGTATACGCGAAATTGTCATTGATGAACCAAGTATGAGTTCTAATATGAACTTCAGGACGGAGACTGCATAAGACTACGAGTGATCGTGCTGCCATGCGGATAAACGTAGAAGCCAAACACATGCCCTTCCTGCCGATCGGGACAAGAGAGACAGATGGAACAAAAGTACCTATCCTTTTTCCTTAATTCAGGAGTAATCATACTTTCTTTTAGATCTTCACGACATCTTATCAACCACAAGGTTTTGACGTCATAATCAGTATGAATTGGTTGAGTCTACATCAAGCCGATATCAAGCGCTTTAGGAAAGCAGTTCATCTTAACCTCCCTATCAAAGAATCTCTAGTTATTTACGACGAAAAATCAAGTACGAACCTTCGCACCAGTTCGTGTATTGAAACTCATAAGTGATTATGAAAGGAATATCATTGCACTCCTTGCACACATCGTCAAGACAAGCCGAGAAGTGAAGGACATTCAGAACATCCCAGAAGTATGTGACTTTCCTGAAACCTTTCCAGAAGGACTACCGGGATTACCACCACAACATCAAGTCGTGTTTAAAATCTACTTAGTTCCAGGGGCTACCCCAGTAGCCAAATCACCTTCTCGTCTAGCTCCAACTAAGATACTGGAACTTCCCAGACAGCTTAACGAACTCCTCATAAGAGGATTCTTTAGGCCAAGTTTCTCACGTGGAGGAGCACCGGACTTGTCTGTAAACAAGAAAGAGCGTTCCAAACGCTAAAGTAAGCCTGGTGCACCGCACCGATATTATCCCTCCCAAAAGGGGATAGAAGATTTTGTGGTGTAATGCGATACATCTAACCAAGGGTTTGGTTGTGTTCTTATGCAAGAGGAAAGGTCACTGCCTATACCTCAAGACAGCTTAAGACACAGGAAGTTAACTATACAACATATGATCTTGAGTTAGGAGCAGCGATAATTGCTCTGAAGATGTGGAGACACTACTTGTAGGGTACAAGGTGTACTATTTTCACAGACCACAAAAATATTCAACATACATTCGACCAAGAAGAGTTATCATACCAGTGAAGTCAAACGAAAGAAGCAAAGCCGTATCCCGATAGTGAAAGATTCGCTGGAATGCCAAGCGAGGACCTGAGTTCACTTAAGAACACGAGGAGCAAATGAAACTTCTATCCGTAGCATGATTATCAATTCTGCTTAAACTCTAATTTCGGGACAAAATTCTCTCTAACGGGGGGATGATGTGACAACCCGATATTTCGAGACAATGTAATGTAACACCAGTCAAATTTAGGTCAAAATTTAACTTTCCTAAAATCTTATTTGGGTTAAATAAAGTGGTAGGAATTGTATCAAGGTTTTCATACATATAAAGAACACTAAAATCCGAGTTATAATGAAGAAGTTATAACCATTCTAGGATTCCCAACAAAACCGACAATACGGATAGACGTAAAAACGCGAAGTTTTGATGCAATAGTTTTTAGCTTTAAGTATCTAGATGAAAGTTGTAGATATCATTAAACCATAAACGTATGTAAAAAGAACGTGCAAATCTGACTTCGTATGAGGAAGTTTTGATTTTTCCAAGATCCGGATATAGCAGTAGACAGTTAAAAACTCGAAGTAGAGATCGAGAGATTTTTGGCCGATACAACCTAAATAAGAATCAAAGACATCAACAATAGTAGTGCAAAGGTAAAAAGTCTGGCAAAAACGGACGCCAGATGAAGAAGTTATGGATTTTTAACGGGTTTTCCAATCCCGGCCTGTTAAAAATAAAGTCAACATTAGCCGACGAAGTCTAAACGAGAGTTGTAGAGTATGTTCTCACCTATGCGTGCATATAAATAACGTCGAAAATGGAGCTCGTGCGCAAAAGTTACAGATTTTACAAGTTTAAGGCTCAAAATTCGAGGCTGTCAGGTCTGCCACGACGTGGCAGAGTTGGCCGCGACCCGGCAATTGACTGAGGGCGTCCCGTCAATGGAAGAGGATAAGATTTTGCTCACCACGACATGGCACATCAGAAATGCCCGTATAAATAGAAGCTTAAGGGTGTCGGGTTTGGTGCTCATCTCTTTCCATCTAAGTGTTGTTACTCTACGTAATTACCTCGAAAAGCCATCCCGAAGCCCCAGTTTTCACACTCAAGTTCCGAAGGAAGGTTCTACACTCCCGAGATTCCCGAGAATCCCGAGAAAATCAACTCTTCTAAGTCGAAGTTCTGCTCGATTATCATCTCGCTATCTCCCATCAATCATGTGAGTTCATACCCCCATAAACTACACTTTTAAATGTTTTATAAATGCATTTTATACACTTTAAGGGGGGGGGGGGGGATACAAGTAAACACACGGTTATCATCGTGTGAAAAACATAAATCTTTTGTTATACTCTTTGTTATATAATCAATCACATGTGATTTATAACTGTGTTTTCGAACAAGGGATTTCTTTTACTTTACACTGTCTTATCAAACAAACTACTTTTTAAATCGTTGTATACACTGACATCAAGTCATCAGTATTTATTATAAAACTCATTCAAATGTGTTAAGAAATTTCCTTTTAAACTTATATGTTATGTATACATATGCTGATATAAAAGTACTATTCAATCAGTTCAATACCTTTGAGTAGCGAAGGTGTACATTCATTTCTTCAAATACTATAATGGAACTTACTAGTAAACTATAATAGGTATAGTTTAGGAGAATACTATCGTATACAAATACTATAACATAGAATAGTATAACCAAAGGAACATACTAATACACTATTACAAAGAGAACATACTAATATACTAAGACAGAGAACATACTAAAATACTATAGTATAAGAACACTTACGGATCTAACTATACCAACATTTTATTTATAAGTATGCATTCTTCATAACAAGGATAATCTTTTCATACAAAACGTATTTCATTATATTACTCGTGAACTTGTTGTAAGCAATCATGTAAGACATATGGCTTTGTTAGTACCAAAACGAAAGTCTCCATCTTTAACCAGAGTCTCCTGGAGGGAGAGCGCGAATTTGTGTATAGATCTATACGGGTTTGACGAAACCGCACCTAAACTGTAAGCTCCAGTTAGACCGGTAGGTCTGGGGTGACAAATGTCGACATTAGTACCACGTCTAGTATGGTTATGAGAAACTTACAAACCGCAGAAACAACTCTTGTACGTAGTAATATACATTTAACTCAATCATGCTCAGGGGGTAATAACTATACCATGGGATATTATTAGCATGTTCACAATTCGAGATAAAGACCCTTTTAACCAGTTTTACTTAAACAAAAGACTCACAGGGAGTATTAAAAATATATTGGTTTACAGAGTCATCAAGTACCTTAGAGATTTTATACATACATACATCTATTATTTAGGAATGAAAAACATCATTGTGTTAAAATTTTGGAACTTTTAAACTACCATACACTTATGGATAAATGTTGGACTTTTAGAAATAAATATTGAAAAACAGTCAGGCCTTGATAAAATGCTTCTTTTATACTAGTAGAAAATATGAGATTTTATAGGAGTTTTCAAAACATATACAAACAATTACATTGAACATTTTCAAACGTTTTCATCATACTTATACAAACAATGACATTAATTACTTATGAACTCACCAACTTAAATGCTGACCTACACTTTCAAAATAACTTGTATTCTCAGGTCTCTAGTAGACAGGGACGATGACCAGGTTTTGCGAAGATGGAGTAGTCAAGACTCGTCTTTTATTTTGATTACTTGTTGTAATGACTTATTACAATGAAAGAACACACATGTATTAAACTATTACTATTAATGCAATGGACGATGTTGTTGTTTGTTTACTACTTTGCATTGTTATGATATTGTACATGAAGTCATCCACCCTCGAACGCTTCCGCCGTTGTGGTTTGGGGGTGTGACAGCGAATCTGTAAAAATTACATAATTTAATTAGAAAAATTGGTTTATTTAATAATTATTTAGCTTAATGACACCTCGCAAATACAATATAGTTACAAATTTCAGAAACTTTTATATATCCAATTAAAATAAGTTTTGCTAATAATAAGAATGTTGATCTTACTTTCACAACATCTTTAGTGATTTTGAGACGGGGAGAGTCTGATTCCTTTTGAACATCTTCTTCAGAGATGGAAGTGAATTGAGCTTCAAAGTACCTATAAGAATTTACAACTTGATAAAATTAAAAGGGTATATATAGAAATACCAATATAAACATGTTAAAGTACCCTAATAGCAATTCTATGGAAGCTGAACCATATCCAAGCTGCAAGAAATAAGACAACAGTCGTTAATTTACTATTGTGAGTTATAGATATTGGAAATAAATATCATAGTAAAACAAAGACACACACCTTCATTGCATTTGGATGTGAGAAAAAAGTAATTTGGTGGCCTAGTTAATTTACTATTGTGAGTGATAGATATTGAAAATAAATATCATAGTAAAACAAAGACACACACCTTCATTGCATTTGGATGTGAGAAAAAAGTAATTTGGTGGCCTAGTTAATTTACTATTGTGAGTGATAGATATTGGAAATAAATATCATAGTAAAACAAAGACACACACCTTCATTGCATTTGGATGTGAGAAAAAAGTAATTTGGTGGCCTAGTTAATTTACTATTGTGAGTGATAGATATTGGAAATAAATATCATAGTAAAACAAAGACACACACCTTCATTGCATTTGGATGTGAGAAAAAGTAATTTGGTGGCCTATTTGTAAAAAAAAAAATATCAGAAAAAAGTAATTTGGTGGCCTAGTTAATTTACTATTGTGAGTGATAGATATTGGAAATAAATATCATAGTAAAACAAAGACACACACCTTCATTGCATTTGGATGTGAGAAAAAGTAATTTGGTGGCCTATTTGTAAAAAAAAAAATATCGGAGAAATAGCGTAAAAATAGTTGAAAAATGTTTTATGGTTCAACTTAAAAGACACCACCCACATTTGCCGACTGCATCACATATTACAATAATACCCTCGTTAGTAATCTTGACATAGAAAAAAGGTTTAAAAAGTACTCACCAAACATGGGAATGTCGCATACTTTGCAATATCCATGAATAACCAACCTCTACCTCCATCGTGTTAATAACCTCTTCAACCTACTGATTACATTACAAATCATAATTGAACATCAATTAGACAAAAAAATTAAAAAAAAACACAATATACATCAAACATTCTTTGACACATTTCATCAAACACCTGATGCGCATGCCCTATTAACCCTTAATACAACGATAAATTGCAATCACAAAAGATCAAAATCAAGTAGCTGTATGGATTGAGATAAACAGTTCTAACCTTTAGGGCGGATTTAGTGTCCATGGGAAGAGCTGAAGGAGGTTTGGTGAGAGTTTTACTGAAGTCGAAACGACTTGGGATTGAAGAGGACGAATTCAAAAAGCGTTTGGTGAAACTGTAATTATAACAGGAGGATAAAGATGGGGAAACGGAATTAAGAGCAAGAGCTGTTGCTGCAGCTATGACAGCCATCAATATTGATGATGTTGCAACTATTTTTAAAAATCCCATATTCCCCAAAACCCAGCCAAAAAAGCCAAGACCAGAAGGCAGGTCAAATACTTCAAGCTAACTGTCAAACAAAAGCAGAATGTTAATTCATGAAAACAAAATCGAAGGTTTAATATGTCGACATAGATACATAAAAGCGAAGTGACATGTTGTCAAAGTAAAGGGCTCACCTTCTATGTTGCGATTGAAAACCATAGTTCTGAAAAGCAACGGGAAACCGAAGGAGATTACGGGCGGAGACAACGGTGGTAGAGCAGTAGAGGATTAATGTTAGTATGAGAGAGGAGAACAATCGACACCTTTTGGAGCAAGAGATGAAAATCGGGATCTTGAGGACGTACCGATGAGGTTGTTTTCATGGATTTAAGAGGCGATAGAGATACAATGAGGTGAAGGTCAGCGGTGGCAGCAGAAGGCTATCCCGTAGTTGAGATCCAGTAGTTGAGGCAGTGGACTAACCCAGGTAGTGTTAAAGTAACCCAGGAACAACAATACACGTGGAATGTGTAAACATCAACCATGAAGCATAAAACGTTCATGAGTAAGCAAGAAAGAGAAGGAAATTAAAAAAATATTGATTAAAAAAAACTTTGTAAAACTGTCAATTAAAAAAAGCTTTCAAGATAGAATGAATCAAATTAGGGGGCCACAAAAACAAATTGACATAAACTTAAGGAGAAACGATGAATGTAAGTATAGGGTCTAAAACTGACAAACAAAAACCAATTTAACTGTTCATAAGGATCATATCTTTAAAATATATATATATATATATATATATATATATATATATATATATATATATATATATATATATTAATTAGGTATTGATATAAGCTACAAGGATGTGTAATTCAAGAGTTATTAACTTGATAATAAATTATTACTCCAAATTGAACACCACTTACGATCATGATCTAGAAAGAAGAAACTGGTATCATTTCTTATTTTATTCATTGTCATACATTCCATTACATCACATGACAATTATCTAAAATTTGGATCGAAAGCTTTTATATAATAAAGAAATCATGTTTAAAATCTATCAATCACAATGAAAGAGTTTTTATTTAAAAAAACAATTAATGTCTAAAATCTCTAAATCATAGAGTTTGTCTACAGTCTCTAAATCATAGAGTTTGATCGATTACCTTATTCTTTAGATTAGATTCAAGTTGTTGGAGGAGGATGACCGCGGTGAAGAAGAGGAGCGGCGGCATAGGAGTTCACGACGGGTGGAGAAGGGGCGGTGGTGGTGGATTTTGTCCCGAACTAAAATTTATTCCTGCTTGCTAATAAACCTCACTTTAAACTTCGATTTAGATTCGACATGTTAGAGGAGAGAGACGACGATGAAGAAGAGAAGCGACGGAAGTGGAGGTTGCGATTGGCGGAGAAGGATATTGGTGGAGGATTTTGGCCGGTGGTAGAAAAAGCAATTAGGGAAGATGAGGGTTGAGATTTTCTAAAAAGCTAAAGATGAAGGAAAGAGAATGACATATGTTCACGGAAGGGCTTATGGAAATTGGCTAGTAATTTTTCTATATATATAGTCAGGTTATTGTGAGAACTAATTTTAAAGTGAGAACTCGTGAGGACACCTTAAGAAAATTAGGGAAAAAAATCTAAAAGAAATACAAATCATAAAATTGAGCATAAATCTATATCCGAGAGAAAAAAAATTTGCATCATTAAAATAGATCCATGATTTAATTTTAATTTTTTATTTTGCATCATTATGAATCATGATTCAATTTTAATGATCCAATTTTTTTCTCCCGGACATAGATCTTTGCTCGATTTTATGATTTGTATTTTTTTAAAGATTTTTTTCAATTTTTTTAAGTTAACCTCACGAGTCCTCACTTTAAAATGAGTAATCACCCAATCCTGTTTATGTATATATATATATATATATATATATATATATATATATATATATATATATATATATATATATATATATATATATATATATATATATAAGAGTATGATCAAATGAGAACACCAAAAAGGTTAAGAACGCGAGAACAATGTATATTCATTTGCGATTCCATGTAATCATTCGTAGGGAAATGAAAAAAATTTACGCATTTAATTTCAATTGAAGAGAAAAATCATATTCATGGTGATTGTGCGTAAAAATTTATCATTTCTCCACAAATGAATACATGGAATCAGAAATGAATATATTTGTTCTCTCGTTCTCAACCTTTTACGTGTTCTCATTTGATCATTTCCCTATATATATATATATATATATATATATATATATATATATATATATATATATATATATATATATATATATATATATATATATATATAAAGAGAGAGAGATGTCAAATAAAAAATATTGAAAATTAAGGAATCATTTTCAGCCAATCATTTATTTTTCTCGTTAAACGTTTTAGTATACCGGGCCGACAAAGGTTGAGTAATATTCATATATGAATACACCACCTCCCTCGACCACCAACCACCACCATTACCAACAACCACCGCCACCTCCAGAACCAAGCACAAGTAACAACCGCCACCTTCACCACCTCCCATCCTCACCATATTCGTATGAAAAATCATTTTTGTTATATTTATTAATATATTAATATATGAATATACGTAATGATATATGAATATTATCTATTCAGTCGCCCCAGTACGCTCAGCACTTAAGCGGGGGATTCGAAATGAGTGTCTCAGATTCATCCTCTTGTTCTCAACCTTTTTTGTTTCTTAATTGAACCATCCCATATATATATATATATATATATATATATATATATATATATATATATATATATATATATATATATATATATATAGGTTCATATGTGGATGAATAATTATTGTGTGGTTGTAGGAACCAATCAGATTTTAAAGTTAAAATAAAAAATTAATTAATCAAATAAGGGTAGTTTGGTAAATGACTTATAAATCATTTAATTGAATTTAAATCAAAGCCTATAATCTTGGTAAGTTGTTTTAGATTGATGCTATATTTATGTTATTTTTTTTGTTCATTGTCTCCATCTGTTCTCAATCACTTGTCGATTTTTTGGAAAAATCATCACGACATATCTTTGTCATCCATTCTTCGTTTACGTATCTTGAATTGCGATTTAGAAGTGCTCCATCAAGCATCATCATCTTGCCATTCTCACAGTGCTGAAATAAAAAAAAAACTCAATGATCAAACAATTCTTCGCCCTTCTTCGATCTTGACTGAACCACACCATGATGTTATAATTTCCAAACATGTTTGTGTTGCAAAATTGGCCTTCTATTTCCATAATTTCTGGATTTCCTCATTAAATTCGTATATGTAGATTGCTGGATTTAGTCATTAAGGTAAAAAGCCTGTACCTTGCTCTTCCATTTGCTAGATCCCATTTTGTGAAGTTTTAGGGCTTTTCTAAGCCATTTTGGTCACCAACCATGATTGCAAGCATGGTTTGGAGTTGATGTTTCCGATCTAGGCCCTTAGAGGGGTTACAAGGCAGAAAGGAGTGGATCTTGCACTGAAAGAAGGCCCCATGCTTTGAGAGGGCTTGTTCAAGGACCTTTTAAGCTCAAAGTCCCATGCAAGCACGTAAAGGTTGTGACTTTACATGCTATATCGATTGTAGAAGCATAGATCTATCTTTTGATCAAGGGTTGTACGTCAGAAATCGAAGATTCGGTGAGTGGTTGTGACCAACTCGGCGAGTCCAAGGTTCTGTCCCATATCAGTTGAGGGTCATAAGGACCCAGTTGAGTGTGGAAAGGTTTTAAAGGGGTCCCAGGGAGTGACCCAACATTCTGGACTAAGCCATTGTTCTGGAAATTCATGGGACTCTGCGAGTGCATGAACAGACTCGGCGAGTCCAAGGCAATCTTCTTAAGGATGAAGATGAACTCGACGAGTTGTTCATACAACTCGGTGAGTCAAGGACATGACATGTGTATCAGTTGATGATGAACTTGACGAGTTGTTCATACAACTCGGCGAGTCGGATGAGGATTCAGTCGATGTTCAATTAGAAGGAAAACTCATCGAGTCATCGCGTAACTCGACGAGTAGAGACGGGTATGAGAATAGATCTATTTGTACCCTTCGGGGTACTGACTAAATCCTATCATTTAGTGTAGCCAGAGTCTCCTGGAGGGATAGCATGAGATTTGTGAATAGATCTATTTGGGACTGAAAATCCCACACCTAAAATGCTAGTTACAGTTAGGCAGGCATGCCTGGGGTGACAAATATCATACCGTCAGAAGCCTGAAGAACGTCACAGAGGTCATCATTCATATCAAGCGTGGTTATACGATTCACAATAGTATAAACTAACCTTTGTTTACGCGATTTCATTCTTCAATAGTTTTATTTTAATTAATAAAACTACTATACATTGCACTGGAGGATTCCACGGGATACAATACATGGTTTTATTTTAAGTAATGAAACTACTATACATACTGGTGGTAACCAGGGTTTTGAAACAGCACATTCTATACATCACTGGTGGTAGCCAGTTCTTTCATACAAAGAGTTTTCATTCAAAACAACATTATTCAATACAACTGGTAGTAACCAGACATACAAACTAATACTTTATGGTATACAATAACAAACACATATGTTAGAAAATATTGGATTTTCTTGGGAAGCATGCAAACACTTTTTTATAGATTCAATGACAGGTTTACATTTCAAAAACATTCTTATGAACTCACCAGCTTAATGCTGATACTCTTTCAAAATCGCTTGTATTCTCAGGAAATCAGTAGACATGTACTCCCGCAGGCTTTTGAGAAGACGAACCATATAGAGTCACGTCTTTTATAATTTACTATACTTTTGATGTATACAAACTATGTATCAAACAGATGTAAATATCTATATTTCAATGTAATGATTGTGTTTACTTTGATTACTATGATGCAATTGCTATGATACTATACATGACGTCCTCCACCCCCGAACGTTTCTGCCGTTTCAGTCTGGGGGTTCGACAAAAGCGTAATTTGAATCTCTTACTCCAACCATGCCCTCGATGAAGGTCCTTCAAAACTGTTGGAGGGAGCACAAATCGGGACGACTAAACCACCCCGTCATACGGGAGAGGAAAACACCAAGAAAACCAGCCCCGTTCCCACAATCGATGGAGCTAGGACAAAGATTGGGTCTTCGCCTTCTCACGGTCTTGCCTCCATCTCTTCTGGTAAGACCACAACCACCCCCGACTGATGAGTTCTCATCTAGATGCTTATAAGCCAGCCTGGTGACTAACTGCTCCATATATTGTCTCTGATCATAACATTGCTCTTGAGTGGTGTCAGTAGGCATTTCCTCCCACCACGATTGAGGCCTTAAGTATCTTTTTTGTCGATCATATGGATGATGGCTTGCGTTACGTTGCCGCCCAAGTGTCGTCTTATTTAGTCGCGGCCGTTGAACACGTCTCCAAGATGGAGACCCTACCGTACGATTCAGACAGAAGGAGCATTGAATGTGAAGAACTAAAGACCCAAGTAGGGAAGTTAGAAGCCGATAAGGGTAGCTTGGAGGCTCGACGGCATGCAATTTTACTTGAGAGGGCAAGCTTGGAGGATCAAGCGGCGAGGTTGGTGAAAGAGGTGGAGGGCCTGAATGCTCGTGTGAGGGTCCTGACGATGGAGAACACCGGTCTGAGCAATCAGACAGCAGAGCTAGAGGTTGATCTGGTGATCGAGAATGCCGCAAGGGGAGCACTGGAAAGGGATATTTCTTGGGTCCTTAGCGACGGGCTAAGCCGGGTTGTGGATAGTTTGATTGAAAGTCCATAATTCCTCCGAGGCTTGTTTTTTTGAAAGAAGCTTGTGTCGCTACGCTGTGGAACAGGGTAAAAAGATTGTCTGGGAGCAGATATCCGTTGGGGAGGGTGACCCAAGGTATAAGGGGAATGTGGTAGCCAGAACTCAAGAGATGGAAGACGCCTTGGTGACCTTCATGGAGATAGACTTTTTTGGCCATCTTCTCTTGGGTGCCCTGTGTTGGGTTTTGAGCAATCTAACACTTCCTAAGTGTGCATGCAACCCTAATAAACCTTGGATTTATGTTTGTCTAAATACATGCAAAATAATAATTTTTCCAAGGTTCATAACCTATCTAACATGGCATGGGGTACTTTTAAACATAAAAGAATTAGATGAGATTACATACCTTTTGATGATGAGTTTGATTCCTAAGGAGTTTGAGGGCCAAGCACCAATAGTGTGAATGCCTCAAATGGAATCACAAATCATCACAAACTCTTGGAAAACTTTGAGAGAGTATATACGCACTTATAAAATCGGTCACACACAAACACACACACTAGTGCCACTAGTCACTCTAGTGGCCATTTCATGCAACATAAGCATGCTTATATAGTGGACATGATTAGGGTGAAAACCCTAATAACCCATGTCTTTTCCTTTCCAAGGATCCATGGGTTAAAAGCTCCATGGATCATCCATGGACTTCCATATAAGCCTAGCCCATTAACAAATGAGTGTTAGCCCACACTATATAAAACCAATAGCCCATAATCTAATTAGTCTTCCTTTTAATCTCTAAATTAATTCATAATTAATTTAAGACTAAGACTAATTAAATAACATAACTTCATATTAATATATTATAACTTATAATATATTAATAAACTTATGTGTATAACTCTCATAAAATTATCCATAAATAGTTTGGATGAAATGCAACCCAGATGGACCATGCCGGGTTGGGTCAAGTATATACCAAATAAGTTATGGACTTAGACACCTTATCCAACAAACTCCCACTTGGATAAGTCTAATAACTATATTTGCGTATGTTACTCCAGGAACCAACCAGCAATCGTAGCTCTCGAAAACTCTGTTGAACTATGAAGCGCCATTTTAGATAAGTGATCATATAATCCTCTGTTCTCATGATATCAGCCGGACAAATACATGGAACAACGTCGTACTTATTGTCCAGCAGTTTGTTTCCCGAATTCCGATTTGTTTGACAAAGAACTTAATCGAACACATCAATTTTAGTTATGACCGGCCGGTACATGGGTCATAACAAAATCATCGAGGGGCCCAGATATCGCTTCTATTTCTAGAAGGAACAGATAAACTTTGACTCATATGCTTGTTCTACTACTTGTTGAATTGTACACAAAGGCACGTTTTATAACATCAAGTTACTGATGCGTTTACGTGCAATCAATGCACAACCAACTCATAGGTAACAACTCATATCTCTAGGTTTGAAGATTTATATAATATTACCGTCTCACGATCACTCGAGATAAATTCCATGAAGTGATACAAGTGACCGTGGGTTTATTCCAATACTCATAACTTATGAGCACTCATGAATGTTGTAGCAACCATTGCTATGAGTAAACCTATTTAGCCATCTACAAACTCGATTCATGACAGTCTTGATTCATACCTACTTCCAACATATGAACGACTGTGGAGTGTTTAAATAACTTAGTCATTTGAAAGAATAACCTAGCTATTTTGGAAGTCAAAACATGCAAAGTGAAACACAATAATAATCGAATCTAATATGGTCTCAGAACCCTTTTGAATATAAATAGAACCACCTTTTATTTATCACCATATTGATTAGACATTATTCATTGTATAAAGTTTCAAACAATCAACTTAAGACTTGAATACAAACCACAGTCGTCCCATGCTCCTAGCATGTACACTTTGTTTTTCTATACAATAGTTATGCCATACTCCAAGTATGCACACTATGTTTGTCTATGATCCTTACATTGTGATGTAGATCAATTGAACATGATTCCAATGATACTCATTTCACAGTCCCAAATCCTTATTGTAAATGTGAGAATCCCCGATTCCTATCATTTACCAAAAAAACTGTTAGATTTTAAACTTTTATGCAATGTTCCGCTTGTAATGATTATGCACAAAGTCACCAAAACCTTGTCACCAGTCATTACAGAGTATTCCAAAGAAGGTCAACTTCTATGGAACGGAAGTATCATATTCAAAGTACATTGCTTTGAACATCCTTCTTGCATTAAGGTTTTCTAATCTTACATAGATTGAATAACTTCCACCTATGGAGACATTTCCATAGTCCCATTTTGACTATCACTTCCGAACATGAGTTACTTCTTTTCAGAACATGTCAATACGGTCCTTTCCGACAACTTACATCATACTTCCAACTTTCCCTGAGCAACCAATCTTTGGCAAACCTCAGATTTGTCATCGACAATTGCTTAATCACTTTAGTCATATCCAGTTCTAGACTTTTCCCTTCTCAATGCCTTAAGCATTTGGAAATTTTAGAAAAGATGAATATTATAGCACATGCAATCGATCCTGTATTCGAAGCATATGAGATACGATTCATGATGTTTGACATAAAGACATGATACTAGACCAGTCTTTTGCTACAATATTGTTTATTTGCCATGTTTTCAAAATTTAACTATGAAGAGAGATGCCATAATCATAATCGAATTTTGAAAACGCAATATATATAGAATTTCTTCAAGTTGAACCATTTCAACAACAAATTCATATATATATATATATATATATATATATATATATATATATATATATATATATATATATTCTTGACTAAAGATGATTAAAATCTCAATCTAAGCTTTAGAATTGAAATGAAGTATAATTTCCTCTCCCTTAATTATAGCAGAACAACTTTTCAACCCCTGCAACTTCACGAATTGAAACTTTTGTTTTCTATAATTAACATTGCTAACTTGCAACACTAAACGTAATAATCATGCTCCCACTAACATGATGATTATCAGCATAACACTTATGCTCCTAATAGCTCTGACATATTTCCAGAAATTTGCTGGACTTCTGAAATTTAGATTCATACACCCTATCTTAGATAGCTCTCATGTGTGTCTAAACAATTTTCAGAACTATGAAAAGGGATGCCGTAATCATAGTCTCAATTTCTTAGACCTTTGCCATTTCTCACAAGTCCATGTTAGTGTGCCGGTTAACCACACACGCTCTGCTAACGACTTTTGAAAATGCAAATAACACAATTGATATCTACGTAAAATCTACTTAGTGAAAGTGTTTCCTCACCATCATTTTCATGAATCGGAGAGAAACCTTATGACACTTAGATTTTTTAGTGTATGAGTTGCTATCCATGTGAATTTGTCAAAACCATAATCACAAGATAAGATTAGTGAGAAATTCAGCCTTACATGGATTAAACTTGTTCAATCTTAGTTTCTTGTCACTTTGGTAGCACAAGGCCCACCAATGCTTCCAAGTTGAACTCTGATAACTCACATGCAAATTCAACTTATTTGAAGTAGGTACAGAAATAAGAATTATGTCAACATGATAGGTTGCAAACCTTAAGTCGTGTGCTAGTGATAAATTACAGGTTTTACTCTTGATTAAATCTTGAAACTCTTTCAGGATCTTTAAGGCTCCTACTGTCCCCTTGACATATAAGTTTCCCCAGTCAAGAACCATTCCTTGATAAAACAAATATTCAAGGGATAGTGCGGATTCTTATCAAGACTAACACTTCACACAATTGGTCTTAGTTGGTCTTTGTCTCATCCAAGACATCACAACTTACCAATCTCAAATGTACAAGAGTAGAAAACATTTTACTCTTAAATTTGACTAGTGTTAATAAATCTTATTTTATGTCACTCAAAGTTACAATCTTGGAGTATGACTCTAAGAATTGTTTTGGAACGAAGTATGACTCATCTTCTCGATCTTAACCAATCCAACAATTCATGACCTCTCTTCTTAGCCATAACAATGTACTAAGACGTCCTTAGAGTATGAATTTGTGATATGGTTTCATAATCATTAAGATGATCATGAAATACGATACTAAAGTACTCTCCCATCCTTTCAGATTTGAGAAACTTTTATCTTTCTGCCTAATTTGATTCTTCTCATTTGTTTTGTCATACATTGTAACCTTTCCAATGTTACAGAATTATACTTAACCTTATAAGTATAATCATATTTACTAATCTTTAGTAAATCATGACAAATCAATCTTTGTGGTGGACCTTGACCAGCGCACACCCAGTGTACCTAATTCCTTAGTCCTTCAATTGACTCACATATACATGTGATCAAAGAATTAGTCTTAATTTTCAAAGATGAAAATTCTCATTCATCATACAATACAGCTTGTAAGATTCCAAGTTTCTGTCCAATTGAAACTTGGGTGATGAAAAACTTTCTTCATTTGGTAAATTCAGACACTACCACAAATGAAAGAATCAAATCCACTTTCCAATATTGCTATTACTGGAAACATATAAGCAACAATTTTCCACAGATGCCATTGTAAGGATATTTTTAAAATAAATAAAATTAAAACCCTTTTTTTCTTTTATTTTAAAACTTTGCGGAAAAACTTATCCTTACAATCCACATGAAAACCTTGTTGTTATCTATTCATAAGCAATATATATTATAACTCTTAAGCAACAGCTCAAAATTCTGATTACCGAACCATGCGATTGAAACCCACCTTTGCAATCAGAATCAACATATACTTACTTTAAGCTTCCTATCTTTTCTTTGATTCTTAAAAACATCAGCATGTGACCCATTCACATTATGTAATAAGAATCTCCAAATAGGAACTTAATAGAGTTAGACAGTGGACTTTACCCGAAGTAGAGTCAAACCTCTTGACTTGATCAACCTTATGACCTTTCAGGTGAATAGGGCAGCTTCGCAACCAATGCCCCTTCCTTTGGCAACAAAACACATGGGCCCTTTGGTAATGGCACATGAGACTATCTCAGACTTTTCCTTTCTCTTTACTATTTGGTCAACCGAGTTGACTATAGCCGATCCCTTTCCATTGGGAAGAGAAATCTTTTTCTAGATATCCAATGCTACCATTGTCAATGTCCATTTAAGACTTGGGAAGTTGTTCTTTTAATTAAATTTGCTTTACTGGTGTTCCAAATTATTGCTGATTCCACAACACCAAGCAAATAGATAACATCATTAAGGGTCATCTCATAGTCCGTCTCATAGTAGTCCCAAAGAGACTCAATATGTTACTAAGAAAGTGATTTAACATCCAACATTCACGAGACTTTGACACCCAACTCTCCCGGCTTGTCAATATGTGACTTTATCTCCAAGATGTGAGCACACATAGACTATGCTTGCCAATAGGTATCGAGTGACTTTAAACTTTTCAAGAACTTGTGGGTGAGGGAGAATAATTGGAGGAAGTGAAGCATGATGTTGAGGGACACCATCTTCAAGAGATTTGGGAAGATCATAGTTGTCTGAACCAGACATCTATAATGGGAGAAAATCAAGTTAGTTGATTCAAAGTCCTTAATATAACACCCAATATGAAATATTAAGTCTAGGACCCAACACAATATTTTATAATTTGGAAGAGGGATGCCGTAATCCAAGCTATAAAATATTTGAATGTAGGCGAATGACGATTCACCAATTTCCACCATGAAAAACGAAATAATTTATTAGGTTTTAATTGGATTTGAAATTCCTAGATCTTTTGAGATTCATTGAACTTTTCAATGGCATGTTTCAATCTCGAGTGTGCCCTCTCAAATTTTGTGACTAGGATGCCGAGGATCACAAAACAAGGTGTGAATAACCATACCAATTCACTTGGTACCCTTAATATTATCACCTAATCAATGTGCCGGTTAACCACACACGCTCCATTGATCTATGACAAACATTAAGTCACCCTTCGTGATCCTTACTAGTCCAAGTTAGTGTGCCGGTTAACCACACACGCTCCACCAACGACTTGGTAAGGTACAAAGTGTGAATTCCATGGGCTAGCACCAAATTCACATTTTTCCTAAAGTAACTAAGATTGAGAATTAATTAAAATATATTTAGTTACTTTATAATAATCATTATACTTTTAATGAGAATTTAAAGTCATTGTCCTACCCGTTTGGCTAACGACCCTCCACCAGTCAAGCAAGCGGTGGGTGAGAGTGGACACCCATTAAGTTGCCATTTTATAGGCAACAACCTTATACCCACCTTATAGACCGGCTTCGTGAATGAGGCCTACTAACGGTAAAACGACTTGTTCTTATACATATATATATATATATATATATATATATATATATATATATATAATAATTAACCATTAATCTTATAATAGTATAAGGGTAGAATTTTAACTTTTAAAACTTCTAGGGTATGGAATTACAGTTTATTAAAGTGTGTGAAACTTTACAAATTCCAAAACTTGAGGGCAAGTTTTGAACAATTCATAAACTTTTTGGATATTCATAACTTATGAGTTTTAATTAAGTGTTTTAAAGCTTTTAATGAAGAGTCTCTTGGAAATCCATAACTTGAGGACAAGTTATGGAGTCCATAAGACATTTATGGGAAAAACTCTTCAAGAAAATGTAACCTACAACTTCTTAAAAAACATTTAAAAGAAAAACTCTTGGAATTCCATAACTTGAGGACAAATTAAGAATTCCATTAAAACACATTAAGATCAAGAATTAACTAACAAACAATTTGCAAATAATTCCTATGATCTAACAAAACTCATATGAACATGAACATCCACATCAACAATTTCAAGAATCATATGAACACATATAAACTTGAAATTTTGATTATAACTTTGAAATTGGTCCACCATCATCATTACCACATCAAAAACAGGTTTTATGAGTCCAAAACAGTTTAAGGTAATGATTCTAGACCAATTCCAACACCAAAACTCGAAGATATGCTGTCTGGGGGTCCAACTCGTCGAGTGCATGAACCAACTCGCCGAGTTGGATGAGTTTTGCCTTGGACTCGTCGAGTCCGTTCATGGACTCGGCGAGTCTGTTGTGCAGACAACACATAAACTTCGATTTTCAGCAATTTGCATCAAGTATTCAAACAAGCAAGCCTAGGCTTTGATACCACTGTTGGGTTTTGAGCAATCTAACACTTCCTAAGTGTGCATGCAACCCTAATAAACCTTGGATCTATGTTTGTCTAAATACATGCAAAATAATAATTTTTTCCAAGGTTCATAACCTATCTAACATGGCATGGGGTACTTTTAAACATAAAAGAAATAGATGAGATTACATACCTTTTGATGATGAGTTTGATTCCTAAGGAGTTTGAGGGCCAAGCACCAATAGTGTGAATGCCTCAAATGGAATCACAAATCACCACAAACTCTTGGAAAACTTTGAGAGAGTATATACACACTTATAAAATCGGTCACACACAAACACACACACACTAGTGCCATTAGTCACTCTAGTGGCCATTTCATGCAACATAAGCATGCTTATATAGTGGACATGATTAGGGTGAAAACCCTAATAACCCATGTCTTTTCCTTTCCAAGGATCCATGGGTTAAAAGCTCCATGGATCATCCATGGACTTCCATATAAGCCTAGCCCATTAACAAATGAGTGTTAGCCCACACTATATAAAACCAATAGCCCATAATATAATTAGTCTTCCTTTTAATCTCTAAATTAATTCATAATTAATTTAAGACTAAGACTAATTAAATAACATAACTTCATATTAATATATTATAACTTATAATATATTAATAAACATATGTGTATAACTCTCATAAAATTATCCATAAATAGTTTGGATGAAATGCAAACCAAATGGACCATGTCGGGTCGGGTCAAGTATATACCAAATAAGTTATGGACTTAGACACCTTATCCAACACCCTGGACATAGTTGGGCTTCATGATCTCTGTCAGGAGTCTCAAAGCGAGGGATCAGTCCTTAGTTCAAGCTTTCCTTCTGATGATGGCAACATTCCTGTTGATAAGTAGTTTTTTTATTTACCTTGTTTCGATGTAACCCCATTTGACAATATTTTCCTTATTTTCTTGTTGTCGTTGCTGCTCTTTGTGGCCGTCTTTTGAGTCCGAGAGTCCGGCTATTTGAACAATGTTTGCTTTTTATGGGTGTGGTTGTTTCATTTTATTACACATACTCTTTTTCCTGGTTACTCCGTGTATGGTTTATGTTGGCCATTACACGATATGTACATAGGGTTTTTTTTTACACCTGGTTAGAGTTCTCTCACCAGTGAACTCTTTGTGCTTTACTGAAACTGGTCTTTGAGACATTTGTTCTAATGTGCTGCTTAAAGACCATGGGTTAGCCAAGATCGTCATCTTGAGGCTCACCTAGTTTTGTTTGCTTTGTTTTTTTTTTTTATATTCGTGGAAGGTTATGACCCTTCTACACTCATGTCACATGTTTTGTAATTGAGGAACATGTTTTGGGAGGAAGGTTATGTGCCTTTCTAATGTAAAATCCTTGGCTGGCTTCTTGTCATGATTTCTCCCGTGTGACGTTGGATGATCAGTCCTTGTTGCCACATGATAAATGGACACAACCTTTTTGTTTCTTAGATTCGAATATAATGAGCATCTGAATTACCCTTTCTATTTACTCTAGTTTTGGTTAGAGCATAACTTAACTGAAATATAGTAAAGTAATTTATGTTGATTACATTTACATAATAAAATTAACATACAATGCGTTAGCTGGCACTGGTTTTACCTTTAACACTTGTTTTAAGAGTAAAAGTGGCGCAGGCTCTGCACATTCCACGTTCTTGGAATGACATTCCCGTTTTGAGCTTTTAGGACCTAGGAACCATTCTGATGTTCTTCTATGCTTTTGTATGGTCCTTCTCACGTGACACTGAGTTTCTCCAATGGTTCAACGTGGCTAGCCTCGTTCTTTCTTAGTACCCATTCTCCAACTTTGAAGTTCTTGGCCCGGACTTGGTAGTTGTAATAGTTTTCGGTTTGTGATTTATATAGTGCTTGGCGCATCAGTGATATATATATATATATATATATATATATATATATGTTAATGTTACCTAACGGTCATGTTAAATATAATAGAGACATTACTGTCTTGGCTAAAACCCGGTCTTGGCCTCTGAGAGCCAAAGCCGAAGCGACAACTCATTTCTCGTAACAAGGGAAGAACATCCCATGTGATCTCCTCATTCAACCATAACCAATGAGAAAGCAACAAATAGCCCGGGTGACGCCCATAACTGACGTCACATGGTGGTTAATTAGTGTGAATAACTCTCCTAGTAATAGGAGGCAACATATCATGCTCAGGAGAGACGGTCCCCACGATCCGTTAACAACAAGTATAAAAGGATCTCTTCTGTCTCAAGGGAGGGATCCATCTTCTTACTCACAAAGATTACCCCAAGATTTCTCTCTCACCCTAGACTAACTTGATCGACGGAGCGACGTCCCCAGAGAACACTCGGTCGTCCTGTAACGGTTCTTCTGTGATTGTGTTCTAAGGAAAGCTCCCAAAGCAGTTACATCCTCAAGCATTCAAACTATATGTGAAAATGTCACAACATTTGGCGCCATTCGGACATATCCTCAGAGTGATACAGCTAAGAGACGATGTTGGTTCCTTGTATAAGGCGGATCTAAACCCAACAACATCTAGGATAGCAGTAAAAGCTCCGTTCATAACGCACGAACCACTCTAGGTGCCGATGACACAGATCCTGCCAATTACGATAAAAACAGTAGAACCAGGGCTTCAGAGCAATTTCCAACAATTGTCATCGGATGTCTCATCACCTCAGATGGTGATATCGCATCCCAATCTGCTGCAGACGAATCCGTATGACGACACTGAGGTATTCACTATCTCTAAATTTTGTAAGAGAAACGCACCTCACCACGCAGAAAACGAGATCGAGGCACTCTCGAGAAACCTACTCAACATCAGTTTCTCGAGTAGCGATCCCAAACTATTAAACTGGGATCCACAAGACCCACTCCTCATATCAAGATTCATTCATAACACGAAGGTCCACCAAATATACATTAACAATGCTATTTGCTCTAATATACTCTATGAACACTGCTTCCGGAAGCTACCTGAAACGTAGAAGGAGGGGCTCTGACCCTCAACCGGTGGACCATTAGTAGGATTCACCGGGCATAGCTTGTGGCTGCTAGGAATTATTCAATTGCCCTTAACATTGGTAAGCCACGATAAAAGGGACCGAATCACAAGGACAGTCGAATTTTTTGTGATCCGATACCCAACATAGCACAACATTCTACTTGGACGATTAGCAATCGCTTTACTACATCTCATACCATCGACAATACATGGCATCATTAAATTTAGCACGCGCCTGAGATCGGTGGTGGTCCTCGCCACAAACACCAAAGCACAACATTGTCACCAAATCATAGCCGCCCTAGAACTCGTGCGCGCACCAAAGAAGTATAAGGAGGGATGTTCCACAGAACAACACCAGATAAGCATGGAGTATCCAGAGCAACTTGTGCGAATCGGCGCCCACTTAACAGACGAAACCAAGGAACGACAGGTGGCGCTTCTGAGGCAATACTCCACCGTCTTCGCCTGGAAGCCAACGGATCTGACAGGCGTCGATCGACAAATCATAGAACACAGTCTTAACATAGCGCATGGGAGAAACCCTGTAAAGAAAAAGAAGCGAGGACAGGTGGCAGACTGCAGTAAGGCTATTAACGCAGAAGTGGTTGATCTGGTGAGTGTTGGCATACTCAAGGAGATAATGTTACCAACATGGATAGCAAACCCGGTCATGGTAAAGAAAGCCAATGGGGCATAGCGAATGTGCATAGATTATTCAGATCTCAATAACACCTACCCAAAAGATTGTTATCCTCTCCTGGAAATCGATCAAAAAGTCTAATCTCTTGAAGGCTTCCAATTCAAATGCTTCCTCAATGCATATAAGGGCTATCACCATGTGCAAATGAAGCGAGAAGATGAAGCAAAAACAACTTTCCATACCAAAAAGGGCACCTTCTGCTATCAGAAAATGCCATTTCGACTCAAAAACCGGGTGCTACTTACCAGAGGCTAATGGACAAGGTATTCGTCAACCAAATTGGAAGGAATATTGAAGTCTAATTTGACGATATGGTAAAAAGCCGCAATGAAGAAATGTTACTCCAAGACGTGGAAGAAACTTTCAAAATGCTAGTCGAAGTGCAGATGAAGTTAAATTCGGCTAAGTGTACTTTTGTAGTCGAGGAAGGGCAATTCCTTGGCTATCAGGTGACCAGGGAAGGGATTTGTTGATACATGAAGTGACCCTCTTAATTTTGTCTACCGCAGTCTACAGCTCTCCGTAGTCAAGCTCCCTCATCAATCACATCCAAAGTCGTCAAAGCTACCGCAGTCTTTCTTTCTGTACTTAGTCTATTTTGTATCTATCTATGGTAATACTCTCTATTGTCCAGTATGCCTTGCATGGTGTCACACCCCAAAACCGGAACGGCGGAAACGTTCTGGGGTGGATGACGTCATGTCAAGTATCACAACACATGCATTATAGTAATCAAAGTACAACAAGACATTGCATTAATAGTAATAGTTTTACATGGTTACATTACAGCAATTCAAAGTATACAAACAAATATAATAAGTACAACAAGGTACTAAGCCGTCTTCATCAACAGCTCCGGTGGTGTACCTGTCTAATGCTAACCTGAGAATACAAGTTATTTGAAAAGTGAGTATCAGTATTTTTACAAATGCTGGTGAGTTCATAAGTATTCAGTGTCATTTAGTCAAATAACTTTATAAAGTAGTAGTTTAAGTGTTTACAGTGGATTAGAGTTCTTACCAGAAAATCCTATATTTTCTTTAATAAAGCAGCCTTCTACCAAGGTTGGTCAGTGTTATGTGGTAAAAAGGTAGTTTTCCCTAAATTGCTATCATTATCAAAATACTGAATTTGATTATTGAGGAAAGCAAACGACATTAGGGAATAACATATGCCTCAGCAGTGAGGACTGCTGACTAAGGCAAGGAATCATAGACTCCAGGAAAGTATCGAACTAACGACACGCCTGGTTCAGCCTAACAAATAGAGACACATACCCCAGACATCATCAAATGAGAGATACGTCTTGTAAGGTCAAAACAGAGGAGACAGACCCCAGACAATATCAAATGAAAGATATGTCTTGTAAGGTCAAAACAGAGGAGACAGACCCCAAACAATATCAAATGAAAGATACGTCTTGCAAGGTCAAAACAGTGTGACTCTGAAAATGAGTTGCCAGCATACAATGTAAATTGCCGGTGAATACTGTTACCTTAAGGCCATGAATTATAAGGTAACCTGGGATACTCGTAACCAAACTGACTAGAGTTCCAGACGCCCTACAAGCGTCTATAAGATGTGACATTTGTCACCCCTTGGCTTGGTGAGCCGTGGACTGTAGCTAGCAGTCAGGGTGCGGGGGTGTCAATCCTGTATAGATCTATACACACAATGTCCGCTCTCCCTACATGAGACTCTGCTTACCAACTAGACGACGGAGAAGGCCGTGTCCTGAAGATGCATCCCAAATAGTGGGTAGAGACTTCTAAATAGTGGGTTTCTAATGTAAGTGTAGACTAGAGGTAGAGACTCTTAACTAAACTGATTGAAGTAAACCCATATGTCTATGCTTGTGTACATAATATATAACTAATGAATCAAATGACCTTCGGATGGACATCCGATCCCACCAGACCACATTTCAACAAAGAAAAGGAAATAGGGCGGAAAAGCCTTCCTAAGTCCTTCAATCATTATTTATATGCATCTATACAAGCACAGACATACATCTAACTACGCTTGAGTGTGTATTAAGTGGAATCATATCGTGAAGTATAAGTGTACAGTGGAACATCCGAGTCGTGAAGTATAAGCGTACAGTGGAGCATCCGAGTCGTGAAGTATAAGCGTACAGAGTGGGAGAATCGAATCGTGAAGTATAAGTGTACCAAGTGTAAGTGTATCACGAAATGGAAACGACGATAAGTGAAGTAAGAGCGTCTATCAAGTATAAGCGACTACAAGTATAAGTGAAATAGAGACAATACCAAGTATAAATGCATCACAAAGTGAAAGTGTTATCGAGTAGGAGTTTAAGAATAAGTATAAGTGAAGCAGCAGTAACTAACAAGTAAAAGTATACATGAAAACCTTGGAAAAACCTTTATACTCAGGAAAATCACATTTGTATTCTTTGGTAAAATAAGTGTGAAAACCTTTAGAAATCTTTGGGAATCTTTCATAAATCAGTTTGAAAATGGAACTTTGATAAAGAAATAAAAGTAAGAACTTGAACAAGTGAAAACCCTTTTTGAAAGCCATTTATAGTGTCCTACTCGGTAAAACAGTGTACTGTGATAAAATCTTGTGCATGCGGGTTATCAATCACATGTGATTGATATGATAACTGGCATGTTTAACTTGTATTCCCCCCCTATAAAACATGTAAAAACATTTAAAAGGTTCATTCAGGGTTATGAACTCACCTGGTGTAAGTAGGTCCGACAAAGGTGTCGTTTGGGCGTTCGGTGTCACGTAAGGACTCGAACACACACAATGACCTATTTAACATATGATAACATATGTTCACATACAATTAGTATATTTAATACTAATTAAGCAAATATACGCGCTCACAGGAGCGGAAAACACTTTGGATAAGTGTTTGGGTGTCCCGGGTAGCGTCTAAAGGTGTGTATGGCTAAGGAATGGAGTTTACTCTCCAAGAGTAAACTCTCAAAGTTGTGTTTACGGCCCAGGGACATCTCACCATGAGTTTATGGCCGTAAACTCATGGTGAGGGTATCTAGTGTGTTTTAAGGCTTCTACTTGTTCATGGGATTATTCTAAGTACTTTTCCAAAAAGGCATGAGTGGGTTTAGGGTCTTTAAGGGCACTTTAATGGAGTTTACGGCCTAGGGACAACTCCTAAGGGAGTTTACGGCCGTAAACTCTCATCCCTTGAGTTTTTTGAAGTTTCAAGCCCTTATATCACTTCTAGTAATTTATTCAAGGCTATAGGGGTGTTTGGGGTTCCAAAAGGGGTCTCGTTTAGTGTTTATGGTCCAAATGACCAACCCTTGAGAGTTTACAGCCATAAGCTCTATGGCTTGGCCGTGAACTCTCATACACCCACCAATCTTTGAGTTTAAGCCCTTAAATACTTCCTAGCATTTTATAAAAATAGTCTAAGGTCATTTGGGGGGAAAAAACCACACTTTGGGCATGTTTTGGGGTGTTTACGGCCTTGGTATAAACCTGGGCCGTAAACTCCTTTTTCCCCTTCATTTTGATGTGTTTAATTGATCCAAACACCAAATACTAAGTCCCTAATTTATGTCTTAAGCCTAAGGGTGGTTTGGGAGTGTTTTTGGGGCATTTTGGCATGATTTAGAGGGGTTTACGGCCTAAGGATGTGCTTGGGCCGTAAACTCTCTTTTATGCCCTAATTTGATTGTTTTAAATGAGCAAACACTCCTAGGCTAATTCCTCTATTTATTTCCAAGCTTTTAGGGACAAGTTTGGGTCATTTTGGCCTTAAATAGGGTGTTTACGGCCTAAGGAGGATCTTAGGCCGTGAACTCCTTTTCATCAGCTTCTAAGTTCGATTTTTGGGCTATAAACATGAATCAATATGTTTAGAATAAGTTAGGATAAGCGGACTTACGATTTGGAAGCGTTTGGTTGCGGATTCGGGGCGAAAACGAGTCTAGAGAGAGAGAGAGTATAGAGAGAGAGGGTGGAAAGAGCTCAAATGGAGTTTACTCCCCCTTATATATGGGTAGGAGTTGGAGCTCAGTGGAATTCTACCCAATACTGCCGTTATACGGGGCTTTTGGTCGCACCCGATTTAGTGATCGTAATATTAAAACTTAACATTTTCCAAATAAATGGAAATGTGTGTCCTGTGTTTTTATTTCCTTTTATCACGAATTAACGGCATATTAAATGTAAACAAATGGGATGTTTATTAAGTTGACGACCTCTAATTAACAGAACTTTTATAAACTGGAATATTCCGTTAACGGTAACGTGGAAATGTACCGGACAACTTGGGTTGTCACATCATCCCCCCGTTAGAGGGAATTTCGTCTCGAAATTCAGGTCTAGGCAAGGAAGTAGGTATGAATGGCCAAGTAGAGGTAAGCGAGTACTTCCTATACGATTTGTCCTCGCATTCCCAAGTGATCTCTTGTGACATCCCCAAAATCTCGGCCAGAAAAGACCGATTTCATTTATGCTTTTAAAATAATTTCAGAGTAAATCCTTTTTTGATTTGAAAGAGTTGCGGAATTTGTTCCCAAAAACAAAACATGATAAAAGAATGTTTACCAAAGCATTTCGTAAAAGAAATGTATTTTCATTATAATCAAAACTCGGGGTGTCATGTTCCGATATAGACCAATAAGCATAAACGATAACATTACAAGTCATTCAACAAATATATACTTATATAGACTTGTAAACAAAACAACTGATGGTTCATCCATCTCATGACCTCGCGCCACTTCCTGTAATACAAATAAAACTGAGTGGGTCAAGCTTGGGAGCCTGGTGAGCATATAGGGTTTTCAACCCACAATAAATAATCATATTTAATTTCCACCAACCAACAATAACCCAATTACCCATTCCCGTTATTCTCACTTTATGTCCCTAAAACAACTAACATAAGGGACCTAGTCTAAGAATTTTTCATCGGGGCGACAACACATGCTTCGGGGGTACCTCAGCAATATAAGTCAAATAAGGGAACCATGAGGGGGATGGAGTACAGCGAATGAACACCCAAGTTCATTAACACCTACATGTGGCGAACCTGCTAATGTTTCCACAAGACTGTCTAGAATAGCCCGTGGTCGTCATCTAAACTCCGCTAGATGACTAAATCAAACAACAACGAGGCCTCTCATCTGTTTATTACACACCAACTATCTACCCTTGTTCTACCCAACATATTAGTAGATAAAAATATACATTTTCATACATAGTTTAAAAACCTGTATAGCATGCTTTAATCAATACATATTCCACATAACAGATGAGGCACACACACATAACACGTATTTCATAGAAAACAAATCAGATCCATAAGATAGAAGAGAGTGAATATACATTCACACATATAAACAACAATATACTTAATACACTCAAACCATACTTGTATTATTATCGTGTTTATGAAAGGTAGTATACACTCACACATATAAACAACTTTATATTATACACATAGCACGTATTTTATAGAAAATACTTAATATTTATGTGTTGGAAGAAGGTAACTACACACTCACCTGATCAGAAGATGATCGGACAGCACTACGACTTGCAGAAGTAGTAAATCTCAGCAGATCTGGAAGATCTTCACAAAAATCGAACTTCTCGCGGGCAGAGCTTCGGCTCAGGAACCGCACTTCTCGGGATCTTCGGGATCTCGGGACTTGCCTCGGGGCTTGAGAATGATACCGGGGCTTCGGGATATTTCTGGCACTCAAAACGATGCAAAACGGGAGAGAGAAGAGAGAAAATGAACAAAAGACTCGGCTGCCTTCGGAATCTATTTATAGGAGGCTGGAGCCTCGGAGTACGCGGGGCGTACTGCAGTACGCGGCGCGTACTGCTTCCGAAATCGTCATTGCATGTGTCATCCGAGCCACTTGTTGCGAGTGTCGACACCTTCGGAGTATGCGGGGCGTACACGTGTACGCGGGGCGTACCTCGGATCAGACCGATGACTCCTTCGGATAATGCTTCCGAATTTTCAATTAAATTTAACTACAAAATATTTAATAAACTTCGGAAATTCATATCTTCTTCATACGAACTCCGTTTTCGACGTTCTTTATATCCACGCGAAGGTGAGACTACGCTCTATAACTTTCGTTTAGACTCCGTCGACTAATTTTTATTTTATTTTTATTATTTATTTTTAATAGGCCGCGACAGAAAAACTTCGTTATAAATTCACAACTTCTTCGTTTGACGTCCGTTCTCGCCTAACTTTTTATCGCTTCGATACCAACAATGAGATCTTCAATTATCGTTTAGATTGCTTCGGCTAAAAACCGCTCGATCTCAAATCGAGTATTTTAGGCTGCATACCGCTAAGCCGAAATTTCGATAAATCATAACTTCCTCATATGAAGTCAGATTTGGGCGTTCTATATATATTCGGAAACCTCGTTTCAACTACTACAACATCAACCAAAGATATTAAGTATATTTTACACTTAAATTTTGATGCTTATTTTTATTCTTAATTAATCAAACCACATAATTAAGCAATTAAGCACGAAAAACACAATACTTAAATAATACAATCTTTATTATTTCAAAACGGGTTACAGAGGTTAACCTAGACTATTACATTGCTAAAAATGGAAAGCCCGGAAACACAGGCGTTACAATTCTCTCCACCTTAGAATGATTCCGTCCCCGGAATCACACATCAACAAACAAATGCGGATAGCGACTCAACATGTCACTCTCCGTCTCTCAGGTGAGATTCGGCCCATTCGTGTGTTTCCATCGGACAAGCACTAACCCAACCATTTTGCGTCGCAACTTCTTAGTCTTTCGGTCAACAATTTCCTCTGGTTCTTCAATCAACCTTTTGTTCTCATCAATTCTCAATTCAGAAATTGGAATTATGTCAGGAACTTCTCCCATGAACTTCCTCAAATAACACACAGGAAAATGTTGTGAATTCCATTCAGTTCTTCTGGCAATTTGAGCTTGTAAGCTTGGTTCCCAATCCTCTGAAGAACTTTAAACGGTCCAATAAACCTTGGACTCAACTTTCCCCTTTTACCAAATCTTATAAGTCCCTTCCACGACGAGACTTTAAGCAAAACCGAATCTCCAATTTCAAAAGTCATCGGTCTTCGTTTCTTGTCAGCATAGCTCTTTTGACGATCCTGAGCTGCTAACATTCTTTCTCTAATTATTTTCAACTTTTCAGCAGTTTGATGAACCATCTCCGGTCCCATAAACTGCTTTTCCCCAGCCTCAAGCCAACAAGACGGCGTACGACACTTCTGTCCATACAAAGCTTGATAAGGTGCCATCTTAATGCTCGAGTGGAAACTATTATTGTAGGAATATTCTACCAAAGGTAAATGTTCATCCCAGTTACCTAGGAATTCCAAGGTACATGATCTCAGCATATCTTCAAGTGTTTGTATTGTTCTTTCACTCTGACCATCAGTCTGCGGATGGTAAGCTGTACTTAAACATAACTTGGTACCCATTTCCTCTTGTAGACTTTTCCAAAACCTTGAGGTGAAACGGCTATCACGATCCGATACAATCATTAACGGAACACCGTGAAGCCTCACAATTTCCCTCACGTAAGAATTCACAAGCTTTTCCATAGACCATTTCTCCTTGGCTGCTATGAAATGCGCACTCTTAGTGAATCGATCAATGACCACCCAAATCATGTCGTGACCATTCTTTGTTCTGAGCAGTTTAGTGAAAAAATCTATAGCAATGTCTTCCGACTTACCCATAGGCACAGGCAATGGTTCTAAACTCCCGTACGGCTTCTGATGTTGTGTCTTGACTCTCGCACAAGTCACACACTCAGCCACATACTTTGCAACATCAAGCTTCATCGTCGGCCACCAGTAGTAGGGTTACAGGTCCCTATACATTTTAGTTCTACCAGGATGAATCGAGTACATGGTCTTGTGAGCTTCTTCCATCAGAAGATCTCTGACTCCTCCTGTCTTAAGTATCCAAATCCGATCTTGGAACACCTTCAGTCCATGACTGTTTACACCGAACACCAACGTTTTGCCCAAATGTTCCTCCTTTCGGTCATTCTTTTCAGAAGCTTCGCTTTGACCTTTCTTTATACTTTCCAAAATAGTCGAGACAACTTCAATTCTCAACGCTCTTGGCCTTTTCCTTTCAAGATTGACTTTCCGACTGAGATCATCAGCAACAACATTAGCTTTACCGGGATGGTAAAGTATCTCGCAGTCGTAGTCTTTGAGTAATTCTAGCCCGCGTCGTTGCCTCATATTCAATTCCTTCTGATTAAAGAGATATTGGAGACTCTTATGATCAGTAAAAAGTTTGCACTTCGTGCCATAGAGGTAATGCCTCCATATTTTCAGAGCGAAAACTACCGCTGCCAACTCCAAATCATGAGTCGGGTAATTCTTTTCATGCTCCTTCAACTGTCGAGACGCATATGCTATCACCTTTTCTCTTTGGGTCAAAACACAACCCAATCCAACCCCATACACATCGCTATAAACAACAAAGTCTTCAACTCCATCGGGTAGAGAAAGTATTGGTGCCTCGCATAGCTTCGTCTTTAGCTTCTCGAATGCTTCTTTATGCTTATCACTCCAAGCATAAGTAGCTCCTTTGTGGGTCAAAGCTGTCAATGGAGTAGCAATCGAAGAAAAGCCTTGGATAAACCTTCAGTAATATCCGGCTAATCCTAAAAAGCTTCGATCCTCCGTGGGACTTTTCAGTTGTTCCCACTTCATCACAGCTTCGATCTTCGCTGGATCAACCATTATCCCTTCTTGGTTGACCACGTGACCCACGAATTGGACTTCACGAATCCAAAAATCACACTTAGAGAACTTTGCATACAACTTTTCCTACTTCAAAACTTCTAACACTTCTCGCAAGTGTCTGCCATGCTCCTCCTGGCTTTTCGAGTAAATCAGAATGTCGTCTATGAACACTATCATGGATTTATCAAGGAACGGATTACAAACCCTATTCATCAAATCCATGAATGCTGCCGGAGCATTGGTTAGTCCAAACGACATAACCAAGAACTCGTAGTGTCCATATGTAGTTTTGAATGCAGTCTTCTCGATATCTTGCTCTCTTACTTTTAGCTGATGATATCCTGACCTAAGATCGATCTTCGAGAAATAGCTCGAACCTTGCAATTGATCAAATAGGTCATCAATCCTCGGCAACGGATATCTATTCTTTATTGTTGCCTTGTTCAGCTCTCTGTAATCGATGCACATTCTCATACTTCCATCTTTCTTCTTCACGAATAACACCGGAGCTCCCCAGGGTGATGAACTAGGTCTGATGAAACCTTTGTCCAATAACTCCTGAAGTTGCATCATTAGCTCCTTCATCTCCGTCGGTGCTAATCGATAAGGTGCTTTTGCTATTGGCGTGGTTCCTGCTAACAAGTCTATTCTGAACTCTACATGTCTATCAGGTGGTAATCCATGAAGATCTTCGGGAATCACTTCCGGATAATCACACACCACTAGAATACTCTGCATCACCTTCTTTTCCTTCTTAGCATCAATCACGAATGCTAAATATGATGTACATCCCTTGGTCAAACACTTTCTGGCTTTCATTAGAGAAATGATTCCAGAATTTACTCTGCGTTTGTCCCCATACACCATAAATGAATCTTTCCCAGGCGGGTTTACTTTAACTATCTTCTTTTTGCACAAAATTTCGACATCATTGGCGCTAAGCCAATCCACTCCCAAAACGATGTCGAAACCATTAAGCTCGATAGGCAATAATTCCTCGTGAAACTTATTCCCATTAAGGTCGATTAAGATGTCTTTCATACGATGGCTAACAGGTACAAACTTGCCACTAGCAACTTCGACTAATAAAGCATTATCTAGTCTATCAACAGGCAAATCTAGCTTTCTACCAAACTCATGCGAAATAAAGGAGTAGTTGGCTCCAGAATCAAACAAAATTTGAGCAGGTAATTCGTTACCGAGAAAGGTACCTAAAGCGACATCAGCTTCATCTTTCGCGGCCTCAAGTGTCATCTGGAAGGCTCTCGCCTTCGGCTTTGGGGGAATGTTGGGCCTCGCTGCCTCCTTCTTCTTTGGACAGTCTTTCAAAATATGACCCTCTTCATTACAACCAAAAGACATCCTTTTGTTGTTCGGACATCCATTGGCAAAATGTCCAACCTTTCCACACTTGTAGCAGGTTACATCCTCGCTACATTTCCCAAAGTGCTTTTTTTACACTTATCACACCACTTCGCTTCACCTCCCTTTCCTCCAAACTTTTTCGAATCAGATTTCGAAAATTTGCCCTTCTTACCGGAACCAGATGTTCCCTCAAACTTTCTTTTCTCACCAACATCAACCTTGTCGGTGGTTCTCCCCATAATCATGTTCTCAACAGACTTGGCAGCCCAAATAGCCGCCTCTAGAGTATGTGCCTGACGTACTGGCACCTCGTACTCCCATGGGAGTCCCTTCGCATACCGGTCCACCTTTGTCAGCTCAACTGGAACGATACGCAAGGCAAACTCCATCTTATCGGTGAAGCTATTGGTGTATTCATCAACTGACATGCTGCCTTTCGTCAATGTCAGGAACTTGTTCTCCAACTCCAACAAATTTTGAGTCGAACAGAACTTGCGCTTGAACTGCACCAAGAATTCTGCCCATGTCAATTGTAGTGGCTCATTCGGGCTTAACGTCTTCCCTAGAGTGTTCCACCAATGAACGGCTCCTCCTCGGAACTGACGCACTGCATAGATAGTCTGCAACTTGCCTCTGCAGCCACACGTCATGAAGGCTAACTCCATTTCGGAGATCCAATCCATAACTCCAATCAGATCCTCCTTTCCATTGAAGGTCGATGGTTTGCAAGTTAGAAAGTCCTTGTACTTGCATCCCATTCCATTATTCCTTCCATCATGTTTGTTTTGCCTAACTATCGGTGGGTTGGCTTGACCAACAGACCCACTGAAGTTTCCACCTTCCGAGTGCCCTTCATTTAATTCAGGCTCCTCCACACGAATTGAGAGTTCTTCAAGATTATGTTGAAGCAACCATCTAGTTTCATCCATCTGACGATCCAACATCGTCTGAATCATCATTTGCACACCAACCATGGTTATTGGCTCAGGTGCTGCTGCTACGATAGGTACTTGTTCAATCACTGGTGGTTGATTTCCGTTTTCGTCAGCATTTCCAACTCCACTTCTTGTTCTCACCATTTTGATCTACACACCGAATAAGGTGAAATTAGATCCTCAATCACGATAGATATTCAAATCATCCTTATCGCTCCGAAACGTTTACATGCTAGTTCTAATATCGTAGACATACGCTTAGAATCCTGCACACATAAGGTTTCTAGATCCGGTCGGCAACAGACCATAGATCCGAACAAATAATATCATATATGGCAACATATAACATTTAGCACATAAAGCATTTTAGGCAACTTCCCTAAAATAAACTAGTGCTCGTGTCTAAAACACAACAGACACACATCTCAAAATTTCACTTAGCATTCTAGGTTTAAGTTTAGAAATCCTACAAATTCCTAGTTCGCTTAAACTAATGCTCTGATACCAACTGTGACATCCCCAAAATCTCGGTCAGAAAAGACCGATTTCATTTATGCTTTTAAAATAATTTCAGAGTAAATCCTTTTGATTTGAAAGAGTTGCGGAATTTGTTCCCAAAAACAAAACATGATAAAAGAATGTTTACCAAAGCATTTCGTAAAAGAAATGTATTTTCATTATAATCAAAACTCGGGGTGTCATGTTCCGATATAGACCAATAAGCATAAACGATAACATTACAAGTCATTCAACAAATATATACTTATATAGACTTGTAAACAAAACAACTGATGGTTCATCCATCTCATGACCTCGCGCCACTTCCTGTAATACAAATAAAACTGAGTGGGTCAAGCTTGGGAGCCTGGTGAGCATATAGGGTTTTCAACCCACAATAAATAATCATATTTAATTTCCACCAACCAACAATAACCCAATTACCCATTCCCGTTATTCTCACTTTATGTCCCTAAAACAACTAACATAAGGGACCTAGTCTAAGAATATTTCATCGGGGCGACAACACATGCTTCGGGGGTACCTCAGCAATATAAGTCAAATAAGGCAACCATGAGGGGGATGGAGTACAACGAATGAACACCCAAGTTCATTAACACCTACAGGTGGCGAACCTGCTAATGTTTCCACAAGACTGTCTAGAATAGCCTGTGGTCGTCATCTAAACTCCGCTAGATGACTAAATCAAACAACAACGAGGCCTCTCATCTGTTTATTACACACCAACTATCTACCCATGTTCTACCCAACATATTAGTAGATAAAAATATAAACATTCATACATAGTTTAAAAACCTGTATAGCATGCTTTAATCAATACATATTCCACATAACAGATGAGGCACACACAAACATAACACGTATTTCATAGAAAACAAATCAGATCCATGAGATAGAAGAGAGTGAATATACATTCACACATATAAACCACAATATACTTAATACACTCAAACCATACTTGTATTATTATCGTGTTTATGAAAGGTAGTATACACTCACACATATAAACAACTTTATATTATACACATAGCACGTATTTTATAGAAAATACTTAATATTTATGTGTTGGAAGAAGGTAACTACACACTCACCTGATCAGAAGATGATCGGACAGCACTACGACTTGCAGAAGTAGTAAATCTCAGCAGATCTGGAAGATCTTCACAAAAATCGAACTTCTCGCGGGCAGAGCTTCGGCTCAGGAACCGCACTTCTCGGGATCTTCGGGATCTCGGGACTTGCCTCGGGGCTTGAGAATGATACCGGGGCTTCGGGATATTTCTGGCACGCAAAACGATTGAAAACGGGAGAGAGAAGAGAGAAAATGAACCAAAAACGGCTCCCTTCAGATCCTATTTATAGGAGGTTGGAGCCTCGGAGTACGCGGGGCGTACTACTTCCGAAATCGTCATTGCATGCGTCATCCGAGCCACTTGCTGCGAGTGTTGACACCTTCGGAGTACGTGGGGCGTACCTCGGATCAGACCGGTGACTCTTTCGGATAATGCTTCCGAATTTTCAATTAAATTTAATTACAAAATATTTAATAAACTTCGGAAATTCATATCTTCTTCATACGAACTCCGTTTTCGACGTTCTTTATATCCACACGAAGGTGAGACTACGCTCTACAACTTTTGTTTAGACTCCGTCGGCTAATTTTGAATTTATTTTTATTATTTATTTTTAATAGGCCGCGACAGAAAAACTTTGTTATAAATTCATAACTTCTTCGTTTGACGTCCGTTCTCGCCTAACTTTTTATCGCTTCGATACCAACAATGAGATCTTCAATTCTCGTTTAGATTGCTTCGGCTAAAAACCGCTCGATCTCAAATCGAGTATTTCAGGCTGCATACTGCTAAGCCGAAACTTCGATAAATCATAACTTCCTTATACGAAGTCAGATTTGGGCGTTCTATATATATTCGGAAACCTCGTTTCAACTACTACAACATCAACCAAAGATATTAAGTATATTTTACACTTAAATTTTGACGCTTATTTTTATTCTTAATTAATCAAACCACATAATTAAGCAATTAAGCACGAAACACACAATACTTAAATAATACAATCTTTATTATTTCAAAACGGGTTACAGAGGTTAACCTAGACTATTACATTGCTAAAAATGGCAAGCCCGGAAACACAGGCGTTAGATCTCTGGTCTGTGTTTGTCATTCCGACAGACCTTCACATACGGGATGCGGATTCCGTCTAGTGTAGCTAGTGGGTTCCGACTGGTGTATCTATGAAGTCAAGGTTCTCAATGGTTTCTATCAAGATGAGTGAGGTACGAAGAGTGATGTTGGGAGATCGCATATCAATTCTAAGAAGTGGATTGATCGAGTGTGAGTCTTGCGGGGTATCCGAAGGTAGTAGCGGCCTGAAAAAGGGTTGGACTGAGTCTCCATGAGGATTCTCATATGGTCCTAAGCTCTCGGAATGGTAGAGCTTTTCAGTACTTAGAACATAGTGTACTTTTATGGCAAGATCATCACTGGCGTGATCGCCATTCCGAAGTTCCTATCGTTCTCTCCCGTACTGGTAGTGTAGTCCTTCAGGCTGGTTCTTAGGAATCTTGGGTGGTCTTTGGTGTCGCGTTTCCTGTTATTTGGCTGATACAGACTTTCTAGATCTTCGAGTGGGTTGCGTGACTATGGTTATCGGTTTGTTGAAGAGTGTCTATCTCAAGCTTGTGCAAAATGGACCTACACTAACGAATCTTGAGATACGGAAACCCTGAGGGTCGGGGAGATAGGGTTTCACCAGACGAGTGTTGGACTATCTCGGGAGGTGGTTCTACTATTTCTGTGTGACACAGTATTCGTGGAACACCTAATAGTCCAATTAACCTCTAAGACTTTGGTTTGATCTAGTGCGGAAAGCGCAGGCTCCTGTATAATCCCTCGACTAACACCAAGGCTAGTGTCAAGTCTATAATCTCTTCGGGATTCGGGACTTGAGGCTTAACGCAACTACTTTCTCACTTTGATCGAGTATTCTTGGCTGTGGGGGTTATCCTGTGGTTCTCGGTATCCTAGTGTTCACTTCGGAGAATGAAGTCTATCTTCTACGGGGCGACGAAGATTTCCTCCATACGAGAGGGTGGAGGGTGATAGGTACTGCTCGGTTATAACTGGGCGGACGAAGTACCTGAGTAGTGCGAGCATATACTGCAACTACTCTTCCAAAGGTTTTGAGTTTCCTCGGTCTAGGTCAATTCTAGTGAGTATAGGGTCTCATTGCTCGGAGCTTTAATAGCTCAACCTGCAGCGATTTTCTTGACTTCGGTTCCTATGTCATGGAATAGGGTGAAAGTGTTTTGCGAAGAGGTTCGTAGTAGAGCTCATGCTTGGCTTAACGACCAGTACTTGGTGTATGCAAGCAGTATACAATTGAGGTCGGCAGGATGTTCAGCTGTGCGACTCCACCCCAAACCCACAACCCAACGAGGAACAGGGAGTAGGGAGGAAACACACACCTTAAATCTTTTTGATCTCAATTATATGCCACCTTTATGCATATACCTGGTTATAGTGGTCAGTCTCATGAGTTCTGTTCTCTGGATTCACGAACCTGATGTGCGAGGTGCGAAGGGTCTTTCTAGGGATTCTTCTGAGTATGCTCCGGATGGTTGTCGTCTTCTGGAGTATCTGCAGTGTCGTTCACTTCGGTGTTCATCTGACTACAAGGGCTCGGTCAACAGCGCGGGGTACCCTCTCTTGGGTACTTCGGAAGGTTTGAGATAAGAGGGATGATTGACGGATCGCATTAGGTTTGATTATTTGTGTTAGGTTTAGGTTCGGGAGAACCTTTATTTTGCCGACATGGCTATGGAGAAAGTTCTTTTTACACAACACTAAGAATGTACACATGGTTGCACGAAGTCAAACCATGATTAATAGAGTCGTCGAAGTTGGCACACTTCGACATGATATATAATGAAGATCGATAGAGTCATGTGCCGAACAGGCGCACAAGCTCTAGGCGTCTCGGGTTTCGTCCTATGTATCACTATCACGGATACCTGGACCGATAGAGTCGACGCGGAACTATAGAGAGTTCTAAGTGTTTTTGAGTGGAGTACCTTTTGATGAACGGATTCTCACGAGGCATTTCTATAATCGCCTCACATATACTAGTCATGTATATTTAAGGTGGGGAGGACTGTTGACTGAGCGACCCCACCCTAAATCCACAACCAAACGAGGAACAGGAAATGAGGCGGCATTCGCTCACTCTAGGTCTGTCCATCTTAAATATACATGGCCGTAATATATATGTTTAGCCATTATAGTTTTACCTAATGAATTTTAAATTTTATACCAGTGCTGCGACTTTCACCTTACTAAGAAGAATTTACATTTGAATTAGTCTTTTATTGTTCTTAATATAGTTATCCAAGATCGAGAGACGTACCAAAATCTAACAAGTTCCTTGATGCTTCTCTCTAAGCAGTAGTGTGAGGCTCCTTCTGTGTCTTTGTCTTTCCCTTCGGTTGGGCAGTCCTTCATGAAGTGTCCCATTTTACCACATAGGTGGCAAACTGTACGGGTCGCCACATTGGTGGTTGACGTAATGAACTCAACCGGGGTTCTGTAGACGCGAGCAGTATGCCCCAACATGTGGCACCTAGCACAATAGAGCTAGGTGCCCCAACATGGGGTTCAGCTGTTTTGGTGCTCTCAAGGTCAAGGTAGCCGCAATGAAGGGCCATAAGGTCCTTTAAATAGGGATTAGGACCGGGAAATTAGGGTTTCATTAAACAGCGCAGACTCGCCGAGTCCATTCCTTGGACTCGCCGAGTCCAGGCGCGAACCCGCGTCCAGAACCGCGATCCTACTCGGCGAGTTTGAGCTCCAACTCGCCGAGTCCCCTCACAAAACACCAAAAATATATGAGTAAATGATACCTGGAAATTCGGGCTATTACAATTCTCCCCCACTAGAACTAGACTTCGCCCTCGAAGTCTTGCTCTGCAAAAAGCTCCGGATGCTGCTCACGCATCTCACGCTCCGGCTCCCAGATCATCTCTGACCCCTTCCGATGCTGCCACTGAACCAACACCAGGGGTACCTCCTTGTTCCTCAGAACCTTGATTTTCCAATCTCTAATGGCCACTGGTCTCCCGGCATAATTCAGGCTCGCATCCACCTGAATATCCTCTAATGGAACCACTGCCGACTCGTCGGCTATACACTTCCTCAGCTGCGACACATGAAAAGTGTCATGAATCTGCCCCAACTCTGCTGGCAAATCCAAACGATAGGCTACCCGGCCTACCCTCGCGATCACACGGAAAGGACCAATATATCGGGGCCCCAACTTGCCCCTCTTCCTGAATCGAATCACTCCTTTCTAAGGAGAGACCTTCAGGAGTACAAGGTCGCCGACCTGGAACTCAAGCTCGGACCGGCGCCTGTCTGCGTAACTCTTCTGTCGGCTCTGAGCGGTCAACAACCTTTGTCTGACCTGCTGGATTTGCTCTGACGTCTGAAGCACGATCTCTGTACTGCCCATTACCGCTGTCCAACCTCTCCCCAACAAATGGGGGGTCCGACACCTTCTCCCATACAACAGCTCAAAGGGTGGCATACCAATGCTCGAATGATGGTTGTTGTTGTAGGAAAACTCTGCCAAGGGCAAATATGCATCCCAGCTACCCTCGAAATCCAACACACATGCCTGGAGCATGTCCTCGAGCATCTGAATCGTCCGCTCACTCTGACTGTCTGTCTGGGGATGATATGCGGTACTAAAATGCAGTCTAGTACCCAACTCCTCATGAAACTTCTTCCAGAATCTGGAAATGAAGCGCACATCACGGTCTGAAACAATCGAGATCGGCACCCCATGCCGAGATACCACTTCCCTCACATACACCTCCGCCAATTACTCTGCTGAAGAACTCTCGCTGATAGCAAGGAAGTGAGCGCTCTTCGTCAATCTGTCCACAATCACCCAAATTGCATCAACTCCTCTGACAATCCTTGGCAATTTGGTGATGAAATCCATAGTGATCTGTTCCCACTTCCATTCGGGAACCTCCAACGGCTGCAACTTACCATGCGGCCTTTGGTGCTCGGCCTTAACCCTACGGCAGGTCAAGCACCTCTCAACAAACCACGCGACATCCCTCTTCATATAGGGCCACCAATACTCCTTTCTCAGATCCAAATACATCTTAGTGGCCCCCGGATGGATTGAAAATTTCGACCGATGTGTCTCCTCCATCAAAATGGTACGCGTTCCTCCCACAAACGGTACCCAGATACGCCCCTGAAATGTCATAAGCCCCCGACCATTGGTAACGAACTCTGAAACCAAACCAACAACCCGTTCCCTCTTCTGCATCTCAGGTTGCACAGCCTCGGCCTGTGCCCCACAAATGGCGTCCAACACTGGAGCTATCACGGTCAATCTCAAACATACATCCCGCAGCGGGGTGCTCTCCGCCCTGCGGCTCAATGCATCGGCTACCACATTAGCCTTGCCTGGGTGGTACAGCATCTCACAATCATAATCCTTGACCACATCCAACCACCTTCTCTGACGCATATTTAGGTTGGGCTGATCCATCAAATACTTCAAGCTCTTATGGTCCATGTATATCATACACCGAACCCCATACAAGTAGTGACGCCAAATCTTGAGGGCGAACACTATCGCCCCCAACTCTAGATCATGGGTAGGATATCTCGTCTCATGAGGCTTCAGCTGCCTCGATGCATATGCTATCACATGCCCTTTCTGCATCAGCACCGCTCCCAACCCCAAAATCGATGCATCACAGTATACCACAAAGTCTTCCATCCCTTCCGGGAGGGCTAACATTGGGGCTTCGCACAACCTTTGGCGAAGTGTCTCAAAGGAGGCCTGCTGCTCGGGACCCCATGAAAAAGCAACACCCTTCTGGGTCAATCTGGTGAGTGGCACTGCGATCTTAGAAAAATCCTTGATAAACCTCCGATAACACCCTGCCAACCCCAGGAAACTCCTGATCTCGGAGGGTGACCTCGGCACCTCCCAACTCATCACCGCCTCAACCTTGGCCGGATCGACCAATATCCCTTCCTGGTTAACGAGACGTCCTAAGAACTGAACCTCCCGCAACCAGAAATCACACTTGGAGAATTTGGCATAAAGCCTCTCCGATCTCAGAACTCCGAGAACCTCTCTCAAATGCTCCTCATGCTGCTCTCTAGATCTCGAATATACCAAAATGCCGTCGATAAATACAATCACCGACCGATCCAGCATCGGCCTACACACTCGGTTCATGAGATCCATGAACACTGCCGGGGCATTGGTGAGCCCGAAAGGCATCACCACAAACTCATAATGCCCATAACGCATCCTGAACGCTGTCTTCTGGACGTCCTCATCTCGCACCCTTACCTGATGATATCCAGACCTCAAGTCGATCTTGGAGAACCAAGATGCTCCCTGCAACTGATCAAACAAATCGTCGATCCTCGGCAACGGGTAACGGTTCTTGACCGTCAGCTTGTTCAACTCCCGGTAATCAATGCACATCCGATGTGAACCATCCTTCTTTTTGACAAACAGGATAGGCGCTCCCCACGGCGAGCTGCTCGGCCGAATAAACCCCTTTCCCAACAGCTCCTGAAGCTGCGAGGATAACTCTTGCATCTCTGGAGGTGCAAGACGATAAGGCACCTTAGCGATAGGTGCGACCCCCGGAACCAAATCGATACTGAACTACACTTGCCTCACAGGAGGCACACCCGACAACTCCTTGGGAAATACATCCGGGAACTCACGCACCACCGGAACCTCCTCAATTGAACTCGGCCTCTCGGAATCCACCCGCGTATCCATCACATACGCCACAAAACCCTTACAGCCCTGCTGTAGACATTGCCTCGCCCTAGCGGCCGAACAAAACGCTGATCCTGAACGTGTATCCTCGCCGTACACTGAAAGAACTCCCCTACTAGGGTCTCGTATGGTCACCAGCTGTCGCTCGCAGTCGATAACCGCACCGAATCGACTCAACCAGTCCATGCCCACAATGACACAGACATCACCGATCGCAATAGGAACTAGATCGATTGGGAACTCAACACCGAAAATCTCGACTACGCACCCTCGGAGAACCTCCGTGGCATATATCACCCTCTCATCAGCTATGGACACTCTCAGAGGCTGACTCAACGCCTCACGACTAACACTGATATGCTGACTAAAGGCCAAAGATACAAAAGATCGACTCGCACCCGAGTCAAATAACAGCAAGGCAGGTACAAAATTCACAAGAAAAGTACCTACGCATAACATAATATAAGCATAATATCTCCAAATCAAAATAAATATACGAAATAATACATACCAGCCACGACATCGGGCGCTGTGCGGACCTCCTCCGCGGTCAGCTGAAAAGCTCTCCCTCGTGCCCTCGGTGCCTCGGCCTTCACTGGACGACTCTCTGTAGCTCTGATGGCCGCAGGGGCAGATCCCTGAGGTGCTCCCTGAGATGATCCTCGCAACTGCGGACACTCTGCCTTCTAGTGTCCGGTCTGATTGCAGTGAAAACACACCGCAAACCCCTTGGGGCAGTCCTTGGCCATGTGCCCCTCCTTGCCACACTTGTAGCAAGATCCCGCTCTACAGACTCCATCATGACCCTTGCCACACTTCCCACAAGTGCGGCCCTTCTGGCTCCCTGGTTTGGGATCAGCGGGCTTGGCCCGCTTGGCTGCCGGCTGAGACTTTGCCGGTCACCGATCCCTCCCCTGAGACTCTGCCTCCTCCCTGGCCTGAGTCTCTAGCTCAATCTCCCTCTTCCGGGCATTTGCCTGAAGCTCAGCAAATGTCCGGTACGAGGAGTTCGCCGCGAACTCCCGAATGTCTCGCCTCAAGATACTCAGATATCGGCTCATACGTGCCTGCTTGGTGGACACGTGCTCAGGGCAGAACGTCGTCCTCTCATGAAACATCCTGGTAATCGCTGTAACCGACTCAATACCCTGCTTGAGGGTCAGAAACTCCTGGGCCAAACGCTCCCTCTCCACCTGAGGAACGTACTCATCTCGGAACATCGCAGTGAACCTCCCCCAGGTCACTGCCGCAAGCTCAGCAGGTGTAAAGTGCGCCGTCACAAACTTCCACCAGTCCTTCGCTCCCAAGCGAAGCTGGTTCAGTGCGAACCGAACCTTCAAATGATCAGGAGATGAGCAAGTGAAGAAACACCCCTCTATGTCATAAATCCACCTCATAGCTGCCACCGGGTCCTGGGTCCCATCAAACTCTGGTGGTTTTGTGTTGTTGAACTCCCGGAACAGCAACGCATCACCACCTTGCGGCCTCATGGCAGCAATAGCTGCGGTGGCCGCTGCAACAGCAGCCTCCGAAAGAGCGGCATAACGCTCGTCAAAGGTCTCAATCATCGTGGTCTTAATAGACCCGAACATCTCTAGTATCTCTGCCCTGATGGCCGCAGCCACCTCCTCGTGGATGATCTGGTGGATCTCCTCATCACTGGTATCACTGCTCTCAGGCATCAAACGTGTCCTCACCATGATCTACCTCTGAAATACAACATACGATAAATTAGATTCCATTCGAGCATACTCACACTCGACAACTCATCCCTCCTTGATCCTTGGTATTCCAAAGATTCTTACTTGGGCTGTACACCGCTCCGGTGCTTTCAGCAGTACAGGCCCAATACTACTGTCCGCACCGTATCATAATACACCCCAAGTCCTCCTCTTCGGATCCCAAATTCCAAGTACTCTATCATGCATAGGCTACTCTCTAATAGATCTCTCATAAACCCCTCGCTGCTACGTACTCACTCTCAAGCATCTCATAGCAGCTCACCTCTTCTTAGGCTAAGGCATCACAAATCAGGCCACTCTAGTCCTATTAGGAATACCTAGCCTACTCTAGCATGCGAATACATCATATCAATATCAATATCACATAACATGAGGGTATTTTGGGAAATCACCGTTCGGGCGCGGGCCAATCGTACACACACTCTGCTCTGCGTTTTTCCAAAATCTTTTACTCTTTTTGAAAATACTTCTCAAATCCTCAGTTTGAGTTCAAATACGCCCGAAGGTGTACTCGAATCCCTCAAACTAAGGCTCTGATACCAAATTGTAACACCGTGAATTTCAAAATAATTTTTCGCATAATATAAAAACATTTTCATTTAATTTTCATAAAACATCAAGTTTAAAACTCCAATCGATATCATACAAAATCCCAAGATCACATATCATAAAATCCCATGCGTGTGTACAGATCAAGCCGGCGCCTTCCCACGGTCATCACTAGTACCTGAAACAAACAACACTAACACTGTAAGCACAAAGCATAGTTAGTTCCCTAAAATACCACACATAACACATATTAGCCACTCGAGGCTATAACTCTGTGGGTCCGTAGACCCTGCTCTGTGAACCCACTGGTTTTGTATCTGGGAACCTTCCGGTTCCAAATCTGTTGTGACATCCCCAAAATCTCTGCCAGAAAAGACCGATTTTCATTTATGCTTTTAAAATAATTTCAGAGTAAATCCTTTTGATTTGAAAGAGTTGCAGAATTTGTTCTCAAAAACAAAACGTGATAAAACAATGTTTACCAAAACATTTCATAAAAGAAATGTATTTTCATTATATAATCAAAACTTGGGGTGTCATGTTCCGATACAGACCAATAAGCATAAATGATAACATTACAAGTCATTCAACAAATATATACATATACAGACTTGTAAACAAAACAACTTGATGGTTCATCCATCTCATGCTCTTGCGCCACTTCCTGTAATACAAATAAAACTGAGTGGGTCAGGCTTGGGAGCCTGGTGAGCATATAGGGTTTTCAACCCACAATAAATAATTATATTTAATTTCCACCAACCAACAATAAACCAATTACCCATTCCCGTTATTCTCACTTTATGTCCCTAAGACAACTAACATAAAGGACCTAGTCTAAGAATATTTCATCGGGGCGACAACACATGCTTCGGGGGTACCTCAGCAATATAAGTCAAATAAGGCAACCATGAGGGGGATGGAGTACAGCGAATGAACACCCAAGTTCATTAACACCTACAGGTGGCGAACCTGCTAGTGTTCCACAAGACTGTCTAGAAAAGTCTGTGGTCGTCATCTAAACTCCGCTAGATGACTAATCAAACAACAACGAGGCCTCTCATCTGTTTATTACGCACCAACTATCTACCCATGTTCTACCCAACATATTAGTAGATAAAAATATACATTTTTATACATAGTTTCAAAACCTATATAGCATGCTCAATCAATACATTTTCCACATAACAGATGAGGCACACACACATCACACGTATTTCATAGAGAAATACTCAGATCTATAAGATAGAAGAAAGTGAATACACATTCACACACATAACAACAAAATATACACATAACTCGTATTTCATATAAAATACTTCATAATTATGCGTTAGAAGGAAGTAACTACACACTTATACGTATAAACAACAATATACTTAATACATTCAAACCATACTTGTATTATTATCGTGTTTATGAAAGGTAGTATACACTCACTTGATCAGAAGATGATCAGACAGCACTACGGCTTCTAGAAGTAGTATCTCTCCGCAGATCTGGAAGATCTTCACAAAAATCGAACTTCTCGCGGGCAGAGCTTCGGCTCGGGAATCACGCTCTTCGGGATTCTCGAGCTTTGGATCTTGCTTCGGGACTCGAGAATGATACCGGGGATTCGGGGTACTTCTGGCATGCAAATCGAGGTAAAACGGGAGACAGAAAAGAGAAAATAGCAACCCTAAACGGCTGGCCCTTCAAATCTATTTATAGGGCAAATTTGGCCCTTGCCACGTCGTGGAAACCTTTTTCCACGTCATGGGCTTGGTCGTCACTGCATGAGTCATCCCAAGTTGCATCTGGGGGCCTTCCGGAGGTGACAGGAGATTTTCCACGTCGTGGCATTGCTTGCCACGTCGTGGTCTCTGACAGTTTTGGGGTTTCGCGCCCCGAACTTCAGAAATTCATAACTTTCGCATACAAACTCCGTTTTCGGCGTTCTTTATATCGCCGCGAATGTGAGATTATGCTCTACAACTCTCGTTTAGACTCTATTGGCTAATTTTGACTTTATTTTTAATATATTATAAGTATATTACTTATATATTATCTTTAGTAGGCCGGGACAGGAAAACTCCGTTCGAAATTCATAACTCCTTCATCTGAACTCCGTTTCCGTCCGTCTTTCCGTCGTTGCACTACTACCGATGAGATCTTCAATTCTCATTTAGATCACTAAGGATAGATATCTATCTACCTTAAATTCACTATTTACGCCGCGCTGGGTCGTGCCGATCCTGTCGCGAAACTTCGACAGGTCATAACTTCTTCGTTATAACTCGGATTTTGGCGTTCTTTATATGCACGGAAACCTCGTTTCAACTACTACAACATTATCCATAGATATCGGATTTATCTAACATTTCATTTTGACACTTATTCTTATTCTTAATTAAATTAAGACACACAATTAAGCACATAACACATAATACTCAAATAATACACTTCTATTATTTCAAAACGGGTTATAAAGGTTAACCTAGACTATTATACCAACATTAATGACAAGCCAAAAAACACAGGCGTTACATCTGTAAACATGCACATCATAAATCACATAGAAATAATGCAGTACAACACATAACATGCATATAGCATACAAATACTCTGTCACATAACTCTGATTACCTACTCAAGGTAAAGTATAGTGAGAAGACTCACCTCGTATATCTCGATAACTCGCGAATCCTGGAAATCACTCATGCTCGATCCTCCGAGCTATAATCCTCCTATAACATCATATATCTCTAATTAACACTTTTACCACTAAGGTTGACTACCCCTATCAAGTCAACACTGGTCAACTCTGGTCAACAGTCAACGGTCAACTTTGACTAGACTCGGCGAGTGCACTAGGGCGACTCGACGAGTCTATACGTGCTCACTGACTCTCTAGGATCCTCTCCTGACACGTCGAGTACACCCCCAACTCGACGAGTTCCACCTGGCATGAATTGCGGGGCCACCACGACTCAACTCGCCGAGTCTCAAGAACAACTCGGCGAGTTCCAGCTCGACTCAGTCCACCTGTCAACCCTCTCTAACTCTCGCTGACTCACTGAGTCAACCCTTAACTCGGCAAGACCACTTGCTGAGTGGTCAAGGACAATCTTCATGCTACTCGCCGAGTCTGTTCTTCGGACTCGGCGAGTCCATGCCATGCATCAACTCAATCTCGCTTCTGAGGTCAGATCCGCTCCATAAACTCATAGATCTGGCCCTCCTAAGCACATTCATCACGTAAAGTCACAGTCTTGGCTACCATGCAATGCCTACAAGGCTTCTTTTGAAGAAATGACCTCTAAAATGGCCACCTAACTCTCCAACCCAAAAGGAAGGACATAAAGCATGGCATTTGGGACTCTCTGGACCTACTAAGGTCCAGATCTAGGTACCATATCCCCATGGGACCTCTCACACTCAAAATACAAGGCAAACAAGGCATGAAGAAACCTTAGATTTGACCATATCAACAAAAACACGAGAATAAGCTCTGAATGATACCTCAAGAAGCTTCCTCTGACGAAATGGAAGTAGATCCAAGCTCCCCAACTCTTCTAGCTTGACTTTCCCCTTCCTTTCTTGCAAACACACACAAAATTGGTAAATAATGGCCTCTTATCTCACTCACAAGAACTCTCAGCTGTTTTGGTGCTCTCAAGGTCAAGGTAGCCGCAATGAAGGGCCATAAGGTCCTTTAAATAGGGCTTAGGACCGGGAAATTAGGGTTTCATTAAACAGCGCGGACTCGCCGAGTCCATTCCTTGGACTCGTCGATTCCAGGAGCGAACCCGCGTCCAGAACCGCGATCCTACTCGGCGAGTTTGAGCTCCAACTCGCCGAGTCCCCTCACAAAACACCAAAAATATATGAATAAAAGATACCTGGAAATCCGGGCTGTTACATATATCGGGAAAGGTTTCACTCTCCAGCCTGGAGAGATTTGAGAACGGTTAGAAACAAAACTGCGGAAAGAAAGGCTCACAAGGGCAGATGGCTAAAATTCTCTCAATAGAGATGCGGGGAACTGCCCTAATCGTGTATCTGGCAACGGGAAACAGCGATTTACCTAACACATAGCGTGAGTAGTGTAACCACTAACTCACTAAATTGTATTATTTTATGGGTGTATTAGCGTGACGAATCACGAGGGGAAGACAATTCCCGGGTTCCATGTATTGGCTCCCTCGGTCTGCCTCGTATCTTTGACTGGAATCGGCGTTGGCTTTCTTCGGGTGGCTTCCTAGGGTTCCCTTCTCGTATGGACATATTGAATTTTCCACTCTGCCTTCCTTTTGATTTCCGACTCTGGGTGTCACCACTTCATGATGGATGACTGGGAATCTCTGAAGTTTAGGCGGATTTCCTCACCGATATCCCTAAAAGAATAGAGGCACCTAGTGAATTCAATAGTCTCGACCCAGTTCATTTATTTCTGAACAGGAACTCTTCTCAATGAACCTTCTCTGGGTCTGAATCAACTCATCTACCGAGCACTGAAGTGGATAGGGTTGTCTACAGGGTTCGCACGAGAATGGAAATGTCTAAAGAATCCCAAGAGATTATTAACATTTCACTGGATGATCCATATCGAGTCCTGCTACGATTACACAGGGTATACAAATCATATATAGCTTAGATCCGATAGGCCTTCGAATATGTGATACTACTCTAGAACCACATCCCAACGAGGAAAAGGAAATAGAGCGAAACCACACATTCTTAGCCTATGGGATCCTTATTATATATAACCTTGGGAGTACACCCTCTGTAGTTGTAGGTATATCAATAAGGATCTTTTTAGTTATTCATGCGAGGTTGTTTATGGATTCTAAAATACCCCTATGGTATTTTAATTCTTGTTTGATTCTTATCTTTGGATTATGATTCTTGGATTAGTGTGAATCTTTTAGCGTTCTAAAATACTCCTATAGTATTTTAACTTTATGTTTGGCTCTAGCAATCCTAGTTGGTAAGTTTCAGACCTGTTGTACACCAATATCACTCCCAAGCACACGTTCATCGCATCTCGGATAAATGTAGTTGATTAGGTTACATTTATTCCAGCTTACGATTACATAACTGCCCAGGTTTGACTGTAGTGCTCAACATCCGAAGACTTTTATTATTGTTCTTCTTGTGATACTTTTGTTCGAGTGTTTAGGTTTTGGATGTTATTATACTTTGGTAAAATATGGTTATATTTTAAAGTATAATTATTGGTCAGAGTGTTTTATCCCCTTGTGTTTATAGGTTGTATATCTTTTATGAATTGATATACTTAGCTCACTATAAACAATGCTCTGATACCAATCTGTCACACCCCAAAACCGGAACGGCGGAAACGTTCTGGGGTGGATGTCGTCATGTCAAGTATCACAACACATGCATTATAGTAATCAAAGTACAACAAGACATTGCATTAATAGTAATAGTTTTACATGGTTACATTACAGCAATTCAAAGTATACAAACAAATATAATAAGTACAGCAAGGTACTAAGCCGTCTTCATTAACAGCTCCGGAGGTGTACCTGTCCAATGCTAACCTGAGAATACAAGTTATTTGAAAAGCGAGTATCAGCATTTTTACAAATGCTGGTGAGTTCATAAGTATTTAGTGCCATTTAGTCAAATAACTTTATAAAGTAGTAGTTTAAGTGTTTACAGTGCATTAGAGTTCTTTCCAGAAAATCCTGTATTTTCTTTAATAAAGCAGCCTTTTACCAAGGCTGGTCAGTGTTATGTGGTAAAAAGGTAGTTTTCCCTAAATTGCTATCATTATCAAAATACTGAATTTGATTATTGAGGAAAGCAAACGACATTAGGGAATAACATATGCCTCAGCAGTGAGGACTGCTGACTAAGGCAAGGAATCATAGACTCCAGGAAAGTATCGAACTAACAACATGCCTGGTTCAGCCTAACAAATAGAGACACAGACCCCATACAACATCAAATGAGAGATACGTCTTGTAAGGTCAAAACAGAGGAGACAGACCCCAGACACTATCAAATGAAAGATACGTCTTGTAAGGTCAAAACAGAGGAGACAGACCCCAAACAGTATCAAATGAAAGATACGTCTTGCAAGGTCAAAACAGTGTGACTCTGAAAATGAGTTGCCAGCATACAGTGTAAATTGCCGGTGAATACTGTTACCTTAAGGCCATGAATTATAATGTAACCTGGGATACTCGTAACCATACTGACTAGAGTTCCAGGCGCCCTACAAGCGTCTATAAGATGTGACATTTGTCACCCCTTGGCTTGGTGATCCGTGGACTGTAGCTAGCAGTCAGGGTGCGGGGGTGTCAATCCCGTATAGATCTATACACAAAATGTCCGCTCTCCCTACAGGAGACTCTGGTTACCAACTAGACGATGGAGAAGGCCGTGTCCTGAAGATGCATCCCAAATAGTGGGTAGAGACTTCCAAATAGTGGGTTTCTAATGTAAGTGTAGACTAGAGGTAGAGACTCTTAATTGAACTGATTGAAGTAAACCCATATGTCTATGCTTGTGTACATAATATATAACTAATGAATCAAACGACCTTCGGATGGACATCCGATCCCACCAGACCACATCTCAACGAAGAAAAGGAAATAGGGCGGACAAGCCTTCCTAAGTCCTTCAATCATTATTTACATGCATCTATACAAGCACAAACATAAATCTAACTACGCTTGAGTGTGTACTAAGTGGAATCATATCGTGAAGTATAAGTGTACAGTGGAACATCCAAGTCGTGAAGTATAAGCGTACAGTGGAGCATCCGAGTTGTGAAGTATAAGCGTACAGAGTGGGATAATCGAATCGTGAAGTATAAGTGTACCAAGTGTAAGTGTATCACGAAGTGGAAACGACGATAAGTGAAGTAAGAGCATCTATCAAGTATAAGCGACTACAAGTATAAGTGAAATAGAGACAATACCAAGTATAAACGCATCACAAAGTGAAAGCGTTATCGAGTAGGAGTTTAAGAATAAGTATAAGTGAAGCAACAATAACTAACACGTAAAAGTATACATGAAAACCTTGGAAAAACCTTTATACTCAGGAAAAGCACATTTGTATTCTTTGGTAAAATAAGTGTGAAAACCTTTAGAAATCATTGGGAATCTTTCATAAATCAGTTTGAAAATAGAACTTTGATAAAGAAATAAAAGTAAGAACTTGAACAAGTGAAAACCCTTTTTGAAAGCCATTTATAGTGTCCTACTCGGTAAAACAGTGTATAGTGATAAAATCTTGTGCATGCGGGTTATCAATCACATGTGATTGATATGATAACTGGCATGTTTAACTTGTATTCCCCCCCTATAAAACATGTAAAAACATTTAAAAGGTTCATTCAGGGGTATGAACTCACCTGGTGTAAGTAGGTTCGACGAAGGTGCCGTTTGGGCGTTCGGTGTCACGTAAAGACTCGAACACACACAATGACCTATTTAACATATGATAACATATGTTCACATACAATTAGTATATTTAATACTAATTAAACAAATATACGCGCTCACAGGAGCGGAAAACACTTTGGATAAGTGTTTGGGTGTCCCGGGTAGCGTCTAAAGGTGTGTATGGCTAAGGAATGGAGTTTACTCCCCAAGAGTAAACTCCCAAAGTTGTGTTTACGGCCCAGGGACATCTCACCATGAGTTTACGGCCGTAAACTCTTGGTGTGGGTATCTAGTGTGTTTTAAGGCTTCTACTTGTTCATGGGATTATTCTAAGTACTTTTCCAAAAAGGCATGAGTGGGTTTAGGGTCTTTAAGGGCACTTTAATGGAGTTTACGGCCTAGGGACAACTCCTAAGGGAGTTTACGGCCGTAAACTCTCATCCCTTGAGTTTTGTGAAGTTTCAAGCCCTTATATCACTTCTAGTAATTTATTCAAGGCTATAGGGGTGTTTGGGGTTCCAAAAGGGGTCTCGTTTAGTGTTTATGGTCCAAATGACCAACCCTTGAGAGTTTACAGCCATAAGCTCTATGGCTTGGCCGTGAACTCTCATACACCCACCAATCTTTGAGTTTAAGCCCTTAAATACTTCCTAGCATTTTATAGAAATAGTCTAAGGTCATTTGGGGGGAAAAACCACACTTTGGGCATGTTTTGGGGTGTTTACGGCCTTGGTATAAACCTGGGCCGTAAACTCCTTTTTCCCCTTCATTTTGATGTGTTTAATTGATCCAAACACCAAATACTAAGTCCCTAAATTATGTCTTAAGCCTAAGGGTGGTTTGGGAGTGTTTTTGGGGCATTTTGGCATGATTTAGAGGGGTTTACGGCCTAAGCATGTGCTTGGGCCGTAAACTCTCTTTTATGCCCTAATTTGATTGTTTTAAATGAGCAAACACTCCTAGGCTAATTCCTCTATTTATTTCCAAGCTTTTAGGGACAAGTTTGGGTCATTTTGGCCTTAAATAGGGTGTTTACGGCCTAAGGAGGATCTTAGGCCGTGAACTCCTTTTCATCAGCTTCTAAGTTCGATTTTTGGGCTATAAACACGAATCAATATGTTTAGAATAAGCTAGGATAAGCGGACTTACGATTTGGAAGCGTTTGGTTGCGGATTCGGGGCGAAAACGAGTCTAGAGAGAGAGAGAGGGTGGAAAGAGCTCAAATGGAGTTTACTCCCCCTTATATATGGGTGGGAGTTGGAGCTCAGTGGAATTCTACCCAAGACTGCCGTTATACGGGGCTTCTGGTCGCACCCGATTTAGTGGTCGTAATAATAAAACTTAACATTTTCCAAATAAATGGAAATGTGTGTCCTGTGTTTTTATTTCCTTTTATCACGACTTAACGGCATATTAAATGTAAACAAATGGGATGTTTATTAAGTTGACGACCTCTAATTAACAGAACCTTTATAAACTGGAATATTCCGTTAACGGTAACGGGGAAATGTAACGGGACAACTTGGGTTGTCACACATGGCTACTCTTAGAGAGTAAATCTATTGTATCTCTTTAGTCTCTATAAATAGAGACTATGCATCTCATATCATAATTATCTTCAAGTTATCTCTTCTTACTCATCTCTAGATCTTAATTATCTTCAAGTTATCCTTACACATCTCATATCTTTCTTACTCTCTAAAATCCTCTCGAACACAACTGATTAATATCTCTCTTCAGAGCAAGTCATTTGTGACTTTATCAATAAGATTGATCTCACTCACTCACTTGGTTTGAATGCATTCCATGTTATGAATCAACTTATGCGTTTACTTGATATATCACCTGTTGTCATTTAAGTTTCTTTATATTTCCGCAACTAACTATCTAACCATCTAACATATTAACTTATTATTGTTGAGCTTTTAGATCCTTTGAGATTAACAAATTCCGCAATAATACTTGTTCTAACGTTTGTTCAAGTGTGTCTTAAGTTTTTGTCTCAACAATTGGTATCAGAGTCATAGTGGTTGCTTTTTGAAAAACAGAACTCTGATTTTTCAAAGGGCCTTTTATACCGCTGAAGCTCATTTTTAACAAAAAACAAAAAAAAAACAAAATGGCAAAAGAACTTTCTCTAAACGTTTCCAACAGTGTTGGTGGTTCAAATCGAGCTCCAATACTGGTCGCAAATGAATCCCATCACTAGTCTCAAAGAATGGAAAGATACTTAAGGAGACTTGGTAGAGATGTATGTCGATCTGTTGAAGAAGGACCACATGTCCCTGTTCTTACACCTGGTCAAACCGATGGCGCCACAACCAGACTAGGAGGAGGACAACCAGTCTTGAACCGTCCCATCAAGGATGATCTGATAAAATGGAAAATGATGCAGTTGCTTTTTATGAAATCTCTTGTGGAGTTGCTCCTGATAACTTCGACATTATCATAAACTATAAATCAGCAAAACAAACTCAAGATAAGAAGCTCACAACTACACTCAATGAATTCAACAATTTCAAAAGCTCATGCTGGTAAAAGTTTAGAGGACTCCTTCAAAAGGTTGAATCTGATAGTTCCTAAGTTATCAAATGTTGGCACCATCTGCAGTAACCATGAAACAAACCTTCAATTTTTCAACGGGTAGGAAGACATTGGACTACTGCAAAGATGATAGTTCAAGGAGATAGAAAGATTCATTCCCTGTCTCTCTATAAGTTATATGGGGAATTTCAAGCACAAGAATCCACCATACTCAAAGACTCTGCTGACTTCGGAGGACCACTTTCTCTTGTAGCACAAGCTCCTCATAACCAGTCTTACTCTCCCTCGTATGACACCACTCTGCAGTCATACGAAGCTGACTCAGAGTATGACGATGAAGAAGAATTTCAAAAAACTATTGCTCTAGTTAGTAAACAGTTCAACCGACTACCACCTCACTGTTTTCGCAAGAATCAACAATTCAACAAACCTCCTTTCAATCGTAAATTCAACCCAATAAACAATCACTCTCATTATCCTAAAAGTTCACACCCACAATCGCAATCTCAAAAAACTTAATCAAAAGAGACATCGCAGTCCATTCAAATCTCTGACTCCAGTATCCCTTCAGAAGACAAAAGTGATGTTGTAATATGTCACAAATGCAACAAAGAGAATTATTTTGCAAAGGGTTGCAAAGCCAACATAGTGAAAGACAGAGCATTCTACCTTAGAATGGCTCAAGAACTGGAGGAAAAGGAAAAGGCTAGGGCATATGTGGCTCATGTTAAAAGAGACCATCAAGTTTGGTCATCCGGAGATGAAGAAGAAAACATTAGCAACATCAAAGGAAAAGGCAAAATCTGCATGCTAGCAACTGCTGATGATGATGGTTCTACGAAGCTGGAAAGGAACTACTGCTACATCGTAAAGGATGGAACTCTAAGCATCGTCGATCAGGTAAAACTCGTGATCCGATCTCTAAACTATAACATGCATGACTGTCAACCTTTCATAGACAATCTTAATGACACATGTGTTGCCGTCCTTTCAGACTACAACAAAGCCTTAGATGAGAAGAACATAGCGTCCCAAGAGATGTTTCATGTTAGTGGACGACTGGACAACAAAAGACTCAAAAATGGCTATGTTAGAAAGAGATTTAAAGGTACAAAAAGATGCAAGAATGTTGAGTGAAACCCAACTACAAATAGCTATGAACCAAAGAGATTTAGCTCAGAGTGAGATTGTATGTTTAAATCTTTTAATAGAAAAATTGTTCAATGAAAGTGAAACTATTGAAAATTTAGTTAATAATGGAACCGTGTACAATACATACAATTGGGGTTGGTCCATTGGATATCCTACCGCAGACGATTCCTCACCCCGGTTTAACAAAGATCAACTTTATGTCCCTCAGGACCGAGAATTTCATTTTCCAGTCAATGACAAGACTTTTCCCGAAGATATCAGAACACACTTCGGTAGACTTCATAATCTAAGTAATAATTGTGTCATTGAGGAAATTGTGCCTGAGGCTTTAGATCACACATGTGATCAACCTCTTATTTGTGGCACAATTAGTCCAAATTCTTAGACCTCATCTATTGTTGATGAAGAAATAGTCATAGAAAGTCCTGAAGTCTCATAGGACTTTCCACCCTTGTCCACAGACCGCAGTGCCTCTCACTGCTGTCATGATTCTTAGAAAAATCCCATTCCCGTCACAACCCAGACTTATGCTACGGTAGCTAAGTCTTCCTTACCAAAGTCCACAATCAAAGGTTCAGTGACTCTTCAACCAATTCACCATGAAGTACCCATAGAAAATTTTGAAGTAGGCCAATGTTCTCAAAATCCTGAATTTTCAAGTTCTGATGAGTCAAGCCCTCGGTATCAAATTTTATCTAAGGCTTCCAGGAAACTGCATTTAAACACTAATGACTGCGGATCTCCAAAAACTTAAACAAAAAGGGCTTTCAAAGAGGATATTCGTTCTCGAGGCACAAATAGACGAACTTTTTCTAAAAACAAAAGACATATCAGATTTCCAAAATCTAAGAGTCCTGAAAAGTTTGTTTTTGCTCACTATCTTTCGAAAAACTCTCCTATCAAGAAACAATGAAAAAAGGAATGTGTAGTTTCAACATCCATTCCTAACTCATCTGACAAAACCCAAAAGAAATAAAAGTCTTTTCAAAACAATGGTTTTTAAATCTATCCCTCAGATAACCCAAAATGGAAGGGTATCTTACCCACTCCAACACTTTTAAAATCACATCAAAATTTCAACGAATGGAAAGGCTTTTTGCCAAATCCCAAGAAAAGGTACAAGATATCTACACGTGTAACATATTCTTCGAGACAAACTTTTTCTAAACCCAACAGCTCACGTGTCAAATCTTACCAACCTCAGACCAGTCACAAATCAACCACACCCTTCCGACAGCTGACCAAACAAAATGTCAATACAAAGGACAAAATTTCAACATGTCAATGTCAATGTAGTTGTCAGAAAAAGTTTTGTCATGTCAAAACTGACCCTTTTCAGAAACCTGGTAACTTTTCAAAAAGGAACTACGCTCCAAAAACTCACAAACACCCAAGACTAGGCATAAAAGTTGACACAAAATCAGTCCCTACAACCTCTTTTCATGCATCAATCAAAAACTCATCTATTGTACCAGGATCCAAACTAGTTTGGATGCCTAAACTAACCGTGTAATTTTCAGGCCTCGTGTAAGGAGGAACAAGAAGAAGAATGGTTAATCGATAGTGCCTGCTCCTTGCACATGACGGGAAAGTTAGAATACCTTCGAGATTTCAGGCCAATTTGCAACGGTGGAAATGTCACTTTTGGGAACAATGCTAATGGGATAAACCAAGGTTATGGGGTTCTCACTATGGGAAACTTCTCTATTCAAAATGTTGCTTATGTAGAAGTCCTTAAACACAATCTCATCAGTGTTGGTCAACTACGTAAAGCAGGCCATCGTGTTGAATTTGATGACCAGTTTTGCTATGTAATGACAAGCGATAGAAGCACTTGCCGGATCAAGTCCAGATTCAAAGGTACTATGTACCCTCTGGATGTATCTTTGATCATAGGAAAACCACAGTTATGCTTTCAATCCAAAGTTGTATCCGAAGTCAGCTGTCTATGACACCGCAAGCTCGCTCATCTTAGCTTCAGATACATTAACAACTTGGTCACCGGAGAACTAGTCAGAGGTCTTCCAATCCTCAAGTTCAGCAATGATACTCTCTGTCATGCATGTGACTGTGGAAAGCAATTCAAGGCAAGTCATCCCATGGTGATTGATTCCTCAATCTCTGAACCATTGGAACTTTTACACATTGATCTCTGCGGTCCATCTACCATAGCCAGTCTTCATCACAAAAAATACATACTGGTTATTGTGGATGACTTCACACGTTTCACATGGGTCTTCTTTCTTCGGCTCAAGTTAGAAACACCGCAGGTGTTGATCAACTTCATCAACGAAATCGAACTTTAGATCAAGTTACCAGTTAGGCATTTCCAAAGTGACAATGGAACCGAGTTTACTAATCATATTCTAAATAGTTTCTTAGTGTCCAAAGGGATTACACACAACTTCTCAGCTCCTTACACACCACAACTAAATGGCGTAGTAGAACGAAGGAACCGCACTCTAGTAGAAGCTGCCAGATTTATGCTCAATTTTGCAAATCTTCTTCTCTACTTCTGGGCCGATGCAGTGGCCACAGCCTGTTTTGTTCAAAATCAAAGCATTGTGTGCAAATGTCTCAATAAAACACCATATGAAGGTCTTAACAACCGCAAACCAAATGTTCGATTCTTTCATATCTTTGGGTGTTGATGCTTCGTCATAAACAACATATATCACCTCAATAAATTTGCACCGAAGTCTGATGAAGGCATCTTCCTTTGGCTACTCCTCTAACAAAGTTGCTTATCGAGTTCTCATTAGACACACAATGTTGATAATTGAAAGCTTCGATGAAAAGTTTGATGACTATCACATTCGCAACTCCGCTCCGTCAACTTAAACGACCGCAATTCTAGAAAGTGATATTCCTGCGTCTTCGGGTCCATTAAATCTAGTTGAAATAAACTATGATGATCTCTTTGATCCTGCTGATACAACCAAGTAATCTGAAGTTCTCGTGTCTCTAGAAGCTCAGCGACAACAAGCAGATGTATCTGGTCCAACAGCGTCCGAAGAAGTATCGCTAAATACTTCCACCTTGCCGTTTGAGGGGGAAAACTCCACTCCGGACCAGACAACAACCATCGAGATTCCAGTACCAGAAGATGAAGCTCCAATCCACAGAGAGTTTCAACCATCAACCGTTTCTTCAGATTCGAATGATGAAAACATAGAAAACATTGAAACAAGAACAGATTCAAGGATTATGACATACTCATCTGCAATCCAGGGGGAACCTTCGCAGGTTCAAGGCGAACTCCCTTCTACACCCTAGGGGGAACCTTCGCCATTTGCTCAAGATAAATCTAATCTCGCCTTCCCAGTTCAAAGAAACTTCAGCAGGATGTTCTCAAGTCCAGCGGGAACTGTCCTCTCCAACTGCCGAGTCTTCTGATATTGAAGACATTCCCTCTACCGCAGCTGTTGATCATCTGATACCTCGTCTACATGTATGGACGAGAGACCACCCACCAGGTCAAATTATTGGCAACCCATCCGTAGGAATCCAGACTCGGTCATCCAAGGACTTATCCGATCAGTGCCACTACGCATCGTTCTTGTCCTCAGTCGAACCTCAATCTATCAAAGAAGCGTTACTTGAACCAGACTGCATTTCCACAATGCAAGTAGAACTGGAAGAATTCAAAAGGAACAAGGTATGGCAGCTTATTTCAAAACCGCAAGGCCGCACCATTGTTGGCACAAGATGGGTGTACAAAAATAAGTTAGATGAATCTGGTGCGGTCGTCAAAAACAAGGCAAGGCTTGTTGCCAATGGATATAGTCAACTTGAAGGCATTGACTATGATGAAACGTATGCTCCGGTAGCACGAATGGAAGCCATCCAGATCTTCTTAGCATACGCAGCACACAAAAACATCAAGGTTCATCAAATGGATGTGAAAAATGCTTTTCTCAATGGGGAATTGAAAGAAGAGGTTTATCTTCAGCAACCTCCGAGTTTCGAAAGCGTTGAATTCCCAGACCACTGCTACAAGCTTGAAAAGGCAGTCTATGGTCTAAAACAAGCCCCTAGAGCTTGGTATGAGACTCTATCTGAATTTCTTATCTCTTCAGCTTACAAAAGAGGAGTGAATGATCCCACTTTATTTCGAAAAGCAAATGGTGATCATCTAATGCTTGTACAAATATATGTGGATGATATCATTTTTGGCTTAACTGATCAAAAGATGGTGGATGAATTTGCTAAGCTCGTGACCAACAAGTTCCAAATGAGCATGAATAGAGAGATTAATTGCTTTCTAGGACTTCAAGTGAAACAAGTTCCTGAAGGGATATTCATTCATCAAGAAAAATACACCTCAGAACTATTGAAGAAATAATCAATGGATAATTGTTCTTCAGATAAGGTCCCCATGGCCTTTAGTTATAAGATTTATGCTGATCCCTCAGGTGAATCTGTTGATCACAAGTCTTATAGAGGTAACATTGGCTCTCTGATGTACCTCACTGCTAGCCAACCGGATATAGTTTTTGCAACGGGTGTATGCGCAAGGTACCAGGCTGATGCAAAAGTGTCTCATATGAACGCAGCCAAATAAATCCTATGATACTTAAAAGGAAGAAAAACTCTTGGATTATGGTACCCCAAAGGAAATTATTTCAGTCTTCAAGCATTTACAGATGTGGATCATGCCGAATGCAAACTGGATCGCAAAAGCACCTTAGGTGGATGTCAATTTCTGGGTGGAAGACTAGTCAGTTGGTCCTCAATAAAAAAAAATTGTGTATCATTTTCCACCGCAGAAGTTGAATATGTTGTCGCAGCTTGCTGTTGTTCTCAAGTCTTATGGATGAAAACAAAACTACTAGACTACGGATACAGAATGCTACGGATACCAATTTGTTGTGACTCTGAAAGTGTCGTAGCGATTTCTCATAATCCTATTCAACACTCCAAGACTAAGCATATTGAACTACGATATCATTTCATCAAAGACCACATCGTGAAAGGTAACATTGAACTAATTTTTGTCCATACTCATGAAGAGATTGCTGATGTATTCACAAAGGTACTTGACTCTACAAAACTCAACACTTTCTTACAAATGTTAGGAATGATGAATCCGGACCCAAAATTCTTTTTGAATTGATAGGTACTGCAAACCATCCTTGGTCTCTGTTGCGGTCCTAATTGAAGTTATTTATGTTAGATGGTTTTAGTATATCTTATGTACCACAACCATATATCATACTTCAATGGTTCTTATTGTTTGTTATTACTAATTCTTGTTCAAGTGTTCCTCTCAGTTCATCTACCATAGTTATCCATCCGACGGCATATGATCCATCCGCAATAAAGTGTCTATCCGCAGTCACTTTAATTGATCTTCAGACTGTTACATTTTTTTTTTGAAAAACAAAAAAAAGACATGGTGTGCTATTTAATGATCTTTCATTAAATAGAGAAAACATTAAAGGAAAACATTCTTTGTGCATCTGTCTCATTCTTTTGAATAAACCTCGTGTCAGACCTATTTTAGGTATGATGACAAAAAGAAAGATTTTCCAAATCAAATCCTTTTTAATATGTCTCTTCCTATTACCCTGAAACATCAAATCCGCTACAACTTCCATTTACCCAACAGATTGATCTCACCCTCACCACATGTTCACCAGACGTGGTCATGAATCTGACATTTCATTAAATGCAACCTTTTTTAATAAACCCCAAATTTCAGATTTAATCCCTCTTTTCTTAATCTATGGCTGAGATTAATACTCTTAATTCAAAATAAACACCCAAACTTTTTTACCCAAATTCACTTAGGGCAAAAAACCTTTCCGCTACCTTAAGCCACTATAAAACCCCTTTCTTCTCCACAAAGAAAAGTTTATGCTCTCTAAACCATAAACCTTTCTATTGCATCCTACTTTCCTTCTTCAAAGCTTCCTAAAAAAACACTCAATAATGGTGAAATCCGGTGTATCAAAGAAACCTTCCAAGGCATCTGGATCAGTGAACCCCGCTGGTTCAGACTCTGCCTCAAGACATCTCACACCGACGATTGCTTCAAGCAACTTCAGCATCGTGTTTGAAGAACATTCTTTCTACAATGCCCCCACAAAACTGACGATCAAGTTCTTGTCCAATCACCCACTATTTGGACCCTTCGATTCATTCACAGACGTTGTCCCTCTCTCAACTCTCTTCAAGTGTGCATTCTCAGCCTATCGACCACTCAAAAACCTTCAAAAAGTGCATCTCAATCTAGTCAACAATTCTCTTGTCATCTTGACCAAGGAGAAATTTCTAACTGCCATAAATCTCCTTGTTCATCCATCCATCAAGGTTTTCACTCCTTCAATGGTGGATATATTGTCAGCGCTCTACCAAATGGGATACCAGAAGAAAATCAAGGGAATTGGGGAATTCAAGAAAAACCAATTGCCTGTGGTCTGGCAATTCGTTTGTCACTTCATCATCCGCAGTCTATCCTGCAGAACCGGAGGCACAGACAATATGGGACTAAAGCTCATAGAACTCGCATCTTCGCAGGGCATGAAGTTAACTATGGTCAGATCCTATGGGATGATTTTCTGCAGTACATTCCAAAAGAAAGCCCATGAGAGAACCCTACCGAACTCACCTTTGCAAGGTTTTGGTCTCTCTGCATCTCCGACCTCCATGCAGATGCAGGAATCAGCATGGGCAACGACATCAACTTCTTTATCACTAAGGATCTCAAAAGGTACAATGGCTCATCTGATCAAACTGTTTTTGGACCAATAAGAAGACTACCCACTCACATTCTTTTTACCCTCAGTCTTGAGACTGTTGATGTCTCAGATCACATTGAGGCTACGGGAGGTATTGCCCCATACCTTCCTACCCCGCCTCTTCCAACCCAATCCGTAGTTATTGATCCCACTAGTACCAGAATCCCATCTTCCACAACTCTTTGCAACATTTCATTATCCCAAAGACACAAGTAGCAAGTCTCTTCTCATAAAGGCCCCCGCAACACGAAGAAACAAGGAACTCTTAAAAACGATGCTACCAAGCCTTCCAAGCCCTCCAAGAAAAGAAAAACTCCACCAGTGATCACTATAGTCGAACCAAGCAGACGTATCTCCAGTAGTGACTCTGATGAGGATGATCAACCTATTGCAATCCTCAAGAAACGCAAAACCGATCCCACTAGCCATATGCTTGACCGGACTGATACCTCAGCCTCTCAACAGGCTCTGATAGTCCTTGGGATGGCCGCACATCCATTCGAAACAACCATCCTATACCACTCAGGCGCAAGTAGTGCGTCTAATTCATCACAACATGGAGACTCCCCCCTAGGTCAATCCCAAGAGTATGGCTCAGGCTCCCGCCCTAAGGTCTCCAGGGCTTCCCGTCTTCACTTCTTTTCCCGTGAGGAGTTGCACTACATTCTTTTTTCTGTCACCCAAACACTTCAAAAACCATCCCAACCGCAAGGCGATTCTTTATCCTTTGCCAGAACTAAGCCGAGGCCAGACTTGACTTTAGGTCAAGGAGACCAAGGAAACTCAGGAAATCCTACTCTGCTTACATCAGTAATAGGTGGTTTAGGCACGGTGAGCACAAATGTGCAAGGATCCGTGAACCCGAGGGACACCTCGGTGAGCTTTCAAGGAATTGACGACATTGATTTGAATGAATCATTGAGTAAGTATCAACCATCCAATGAAGCCGAAGACAAGATATATGTCGCTTTCTGTAGGGAACTCCAAGCAAGAAAAGCAAGACAAACAATGCAGCTTCAGCAGAAGCAACAAGAAATTCTCTCTGTGGCTAAGTATTGGGCAGACGCAATCAACAATGCCAATATTGTAGCTACTTTATGCAAAGTCCATGCCCTGATGGACAACATGGCTAATACCATCCGCAAGGCTCAATAGGCGACTGCTGATCAGACTCCCTCAAAGCCTCCTCCATATCCAACTGCCAGAGACTCCCAAAATGCAGGCACCGAAATCGAAGTTAGTTCTGCTCCTACCTTCGGTTTTGACAATGTTGATCTTCAAGAGGTCAATCAACTAAGCCCTTCGGATGATGACCTTATGATGTATGTTGAAGAAGAAGAATCGAGTGGCTCTCAGCACTCTACCTCCAAGCCAAAGGAGAAGAAAAAGAAGAAAAATATGGTCGTCTCAAGAAAATAATTTCTCAATCTTCAATCCAAGGTTGATCAAATCCTGGACGCAGTAAAGTCTACTCAACCGCAGTCTGATGACAATCATGTGTCACAGTCCTTAATCGAAAGGATTGAACGACTGTAAGAAAGGGAACGAATGGTTGCTGAGAGAATTTCTCTCAAAGTTGAAATGGGGATAAGGTCCCTTGACAACAATCGTCAAGTGGATCACAAGGAGTTTATGGCTGCTGCGGAGCGCCTTATATCTGAGGTATCCGCAATAAAGGACAATTTGCAGGCATCCATTGCGGATCAATCTTCTCTGTCTTAGAAACTGATATATGAGACTCACACTGCATATGAGTCCACTATCTCAGTTCTCCACACAACCATCAACAAAATCCAACGTTCATTGTCATCAAACTTCCATGGCTCCGAAATTCTCCAATTAACAAAGGAGATACCTCGACTGCTCTTCAACACCTCTATTCTTTACAATCAGCAACTGGCTGAGGTTCTCAAATCCCAGCTCCAAGAAGTTTGTGCTAAATTCGATGGCCTTAAACAATGGCTTGAGGAGGCTCCGAGTCTGGACTCCTCAAGAGTGGGAAGTGAAGGAGAACACCATCGAGAAGAATACTACGAAGAAGAACATCATTCCAACACCGCTTCTTAGAAAATCCCTTCACCGCAACCCTCACTGCAACATCACTCTCCTCCACCGCAACAAACAATCATCCCTTCCCCTGCAAGACCTGAAACTCCCCCACACTTCAAGAATCTTGCGAATCACATGTCCTCTCCAAGCTCAAATGACTCCCCTGTAACTAAGCAGAAGAAAGCTGACTGGAAAGCAGCTAAACTTGCAGAGCTCATTTGGAGAGAGTGTGGTTTTGACACTGTGATGGATGAATCCTTAATAAACTCCTGGATCAATCCCCACCACAAACTTCTTGATGACGACTACAAACCATACCTCACGTGAGTTGAACCTCCTTCGGATGGATAATGGGATGTCCCTATCTCCCCAAACGCTAAATACTTCACCGTATTTAAGCAGTTTGACTGCAACCTTCCTGATCACAAGAGAATGCCAATGGAGTTCGAGAGACTTAACCGATTTTATGCCAAGCATGCGTCTCCCATTGAGATGATCTGGTCCAACGACAAACCTTCAGCAGTCAAGAACTTCAAACCTCGCAAATTTATGAAGGTTGATTTTGTGCGATATACACTCACAAGAAGGAATCAGGACTATGTCCGCAACCAAGCTGACTTCCCCTGCATGAACCCAGAAGAAGTCTTCCTGATAGCAAAGGTGTTCCAGAATAAGTGTGAAAATCATCCGAAGATGAAGATAGCACTTGAAAGGGAAAGTACTTATCTGAAAGAAACTGTGTGTGACTTTGCAAATATCGATGCGGAGATCCACCCAATCATTGCCAAAAAGATTGATCTACCTCCTCTTGATCCTGCACCGATGCCAACCAAAGGTTATGAGGAAAGATCCCTTGGTGCTACAAACATTCCTGAACTTGGAGTCATCTTCAAAAGGAAGACTGATCAAGTCAAGTACTTCATCACCATGGCCTCCATGAACCGCCTCACGAAGAAACAACTTGCAATCTATCGAACCGCAGTGGAAAAATCGAAGCATACAACTGCCGAAGTCAAGTTCGAGATTTTAAGAAGGATCACCTGGTTAGAAAATGTCAGGAAATTTTAGTGGATCCTGATCAAGTTCCTTAAACTTGATAAGTGAAGAAATTTAGAGGTCACTTAGGGGGAAATTGTTGATACATGAAGTGGCCCTCTTAATTTTGTATATCGCAGTCTACAGCTCTCCGCAGTCAAGCTCCCTCAGCAATCACATCCGAAGTCGTCAAAGCTACCGCAGTCTTTCTTTCTGTACTTAGTCTATTTTGTATCTATCTCTTGTAATACTCTCTATTGTCTAGTATGCCTTTCATGGCTACTCTTAAAGAGTAAATCTATTGTATCTCTTTAGTCTCTATAAATAGAGACTACGCTTTATCAATCAATATAGATCTCTTCTTACTCATCTATAGATCTTAATTATCTTCAAGTTATCCTTACACATCTCATATCTTTCTTACTCTCTGAAATCCTCTCGAACACAACTAATTAATATCTCTCTTCAGAGCAAGTCATTTGTGACTTTATCACTAGGATTGATCTCACTCACTAACTTGGTTTGAATGCATTTCATGTTATGAATCAACTTATGTGTTTACTTGATATATCACCTGCTATCATTTATGTTTCTTTATATTTCCGCAACTAACTATCTAACCATCTAACATATTAACTTATTATTGTTGAGCTTTTAGATCCTTGGAGATTAACTAATTCCACAATCATACTTGTTCTAACGTTTGTTCAAGCGTGTCTCAAGTTTTTCTCTCAACAGGATTCTACCCAATCCCACCAAGACACAAGAGTTCCTCGAGTCGAAAACCCCCCACAACCTTAAGGGAGTTCAGGAGATTAACGGCAGGTTAACGGCTCTTGGAAGGTTCATTGCCAAATCCGTAGAGAATGCACTTCCTCTGTAGCAAACACTCAAGGGATACCTAGACAAAAAGCAATTCAAATGGACAGAGGAAGCAGATGTGGTCTTGCAAAAAATAAAAGACGCACTGCAGCAATGTAACGCCCGCGTTTCCAGGCTAGGCATTTTCCTTGATGTAATAGTCTAGGTTAACCCTTGTAACTCTTTTGAAGTATTAATGATCAAAAATTTGAGTATTATGTGGATGATGTGAATTATGTGTTTATTTACTTAATTATTATAATTTAATGAATTAAGAATAAATTAAGCGTCAAAATTAAAGTATGAGATAAGCCCGATATCTTTGCATGAAGTTGTAGTGACCGAAATGAGGTTTCCGAATATATATAGAACGCCCAAATCTGACTTCGTATGAGGAAGTTATGAATTTCTGAAGTTTCGACTTAGCGGTATGCAGCCCGAAATACTCGATTTGAGATCGAGCGGTTTATAGCCAAAACAATCTAAACGAGAATCGAAGAACTCGTTGTTAGTAGCGAAACGATGAAAAGTTAGGCGAGAACGGACGTCGGACGAAGAAGTTATGTATTTATAACGAAGTTTTCCTGTCCGGGCCTACTAAAAATAAATAATAAAAATAAATTCAAAATTAGCCGATGGAGTCTAGACAAAAGTTGTAGAGCATAGTCTCACCTATGCGTGGATATAAAGAACGTCGAAAACGGAGTTCGTATGACGGAGATATGAATTTTCAAATTTTATTAAATAATTAATATCTAAATTTATTTATTATGTCTGATATTATCCGAAGAGGAGTCACCAGACTTATCTGAAGTACGCCCAGCGTACTGGCGTATGCCCAGAGTACAACGAAGCATGACACGCCTCGCACTCGAGTTCTTCGGATGACGCATGCAGTGACGATTTCGGAGGCGTACGCCCAGCATACTGCGAGGCCTCAGCCTCCTATAAATAGGATGCGAGGGTTCCGGGCATTCTTGCTCATTTCTTCTCTTTTTCATGCCGAAGCTCTGCGTGTAAACCCCCGAAGCCATCCTGACACCCCGAATCTCATATCCAAGTAAGAAGGAAGTTTTACGCTCCCGAGATCCCGAGAAGTGCGATTCCTGAGCCGAAGCTCTGCTCGCGAGGAGTTCGATTTTTGTGGAGATCTTCCAGATCTGCCGCAGAATACTACTTCTACAAGCCGTAGTGTTGTCTGATCATCTTCTGATCAAGTGAGTGTGTGGTTACTTTCTTCTAACGCATAATTATGAAGTATTTTATATAAAATACGTGTTATGTGCATACTTTGTTGTTATATGTGTGAATGTATAATCACTTTTTCTATCTCTTGGATCTGATTTATTCTCTATGAAATATGTGTTATGTGTATGTGTCTCATCTGTTGTTTGGAATATGTATTGAATGAGAATGCTATACAGGTTTTAAACTATGTATAAAAATATATATATTTTTATCTACTAATATGTTGGGTAGAACATGGGTAGATAGTTGTGTGATAAACAGATGAGAGGCCTCAATGTTGTTTTGATTTAGTCATCTAGCGGAGTTTAGATGACGACCACAGACTTTTCTAGACAGTCCTGTGGAACGCTAGCAGGTTCGCCACCTGTAGGTGTTAATGAACTTGGGTGTTCATTCGTTGTACTCCATCCCCCTCATGGTTGCCTTATTTGACTTATATTGCTGAGGAACCCCCGAAGCATGTGTTGTCGCCCCGATGAAATATTCTTAGACTTGTTCCCTTATGTTAGTTGTCTTAGGGACGTAAAGTGAGACTAACGGGAATGGGTAATTGGGTTATTGTTGGTTGGTGGAAATTAAATATAATTATTTATTGTGGGTTGAAAACCCTATATGCTCACCAGGCTCCCAAGCCTGACCCACTCAGTTTATTTGTATTACAGGAAGTGGCGCAAGGGCATAGGATGGATGAACCATCAAGTTATTTTGTTTACAAGTCTGTATATGTATATATTTGTTGAATGACTTGTAATGTTATCGTTTATGCTTTATGGTCTGTATCGGAACATGACATCCCGAGTTTTGATTACACAACGAAAATACATTTCTTTATGAAATGCTTTGGTAAATATTATTTTATCATATTTTGTTTTTGGGAACAAATTCCGCAACTCTTTCAAATCAAAAGGATTTACTCTGAAATTATTTTAAAAGTATAAATGAAAATCGGTTGGGGATGTCACAAGGAACTCCCGACTCTTGCCTGCCTACTTCTAGGGGAGACTCTACAGATGTACTTAGCAGCGTTTGAAGAGATTATCTCCTCCGTGTTAGCAGTGGAAATGGAAGGCAAACAAATCGCCATTCACTTTGTCAGCAGGGCCTTGTAAGGGCCAGAAGTAAATTATTCGGCCTTGAAAAAATTGGTCCTCGCCTTGTCTACGCAGTGATACATTCACGGAGGTATTTCCAAGCCCACAAGATGGAGGTTTTGACCAGTTACCCAATAAAACAAGTGTTGCTAAGGCTGGAAAAGTCCGAACGCCTAGCCAAGTAGGCCATAGAGTTGGGTGAACACGCCATCCAGTACCACCCCAGAACCGGCATCAAAGCCCAGGCCCTTGCTGACTTCCTGGTTGAAATCCCAAATACCGTCAAGGGAGTACCGACGACAATATATGTCGACCCATCAGAGCTTAAGGCTGGCAAGGAACTTTAGAAGTTGTATACCGATGGCACAACAAGCAAAGAAGGCGAAGAGATCACCTACGCACTACGGTTCAACTTCCAAGTATCTAACAACGAAGCAGAGTATGACGCGCTCCTGGCAGGACTAAGGCTGGATAAGGAGGTTAGTGCAAAACAACTAGCAACTCTTAGTGACTCGTTGCTTATCACAAACCAAATATATGGGGTATACGAGGAAAAGGACCCTAGGATGCAGAAATATCTAGATGCGGTCCGTAATTTAACCACTATGGCTCTGTTACGTTATGACAAGTGACAGAAGTACCTGCTTGATAAAGTCACGATCCGAAGGTACCATGTATCCCTTAGATGTCTCCCTCACCATTGGAAAACCGTAGCTGTGTTTTCTCTCCAAAGTTGTATCCGAAGTTAGATGGTTATGGCACTGCAAGCTTGCTCAACTCAACTTCAAGTATATCAACACCTTGGTTACTGGAGAGCTGGTCAGAGGATTACCCATTCTCAAGTTTAGCAATGACACTCTATATCCTGCTTGTGAATGTGGTAAGCAGTGAAAAGCAAGTCACCCTATGCTGATTGACTCCTCCATATCCGAACCACTCGAACCTCTCCACATTGATCTCTACGGTCCATCAACCGTAGCCAGTCTTCATCACAAAAAGTACATACTGGTTATAGTTGATGACTTCACTCGCTTCACATGGGTATTCTTCCTCAGAATTCAATCAGAAACACCGCAGATTCTCATCAACTTCATCAAAGAAATAGAACTTCAGATCAAGCTGCCTGTAAGACGCATCCGTATTGATAATGGCACTGAATTCACTAATCATCCTCTCAACAACTTCTTGGTTTCAAAAGGTATCTCTCATAACTTTTCAGCTCCGTATACACCTCAACAAAATGGTGTAGTAGAAAGGAGGAACCGTACTCTAGTGGATGCAGCCAGATCCATGCTCAACTTCACACATCTTCCTCTTTACTTCTGGGCTGAAGCTGTAGCAGTTGCATGCTTTGTTCAAAATCGAATCATCGTATGCAACCGCCTCAATAAAACACCATATGAGGGTCTCAACAACCGGAAACCAAATGTCCATTTCTTTCACATCTTTGGGTGTAGATGTTTTGTGATCAATAACAGAGATCTGCTTAACAAATTTGCACCAAAGTCCGATGAAGGCATTTTTCTTGGCTACTCTACAAACAAGGTTGCTTAATTATTGGGTTCTTATCAGACGAACGAGGCTTATCATTGAAAGCTTCGATGTGAAGTTCGATGACACTTACATCCGCAACACCCCTCCATCTATTGAAACCACTACCATCATGGAAAGTGACATTCCTGCTTCTTCAGGTCCTCTAAACCTAGTTGAAGTCAATTATGATGATATTTTCGACCCTGTTGAAATTGCAAAACTATCCGAAGTTCTTGTGTCACCAACTGCTCAACAACAACACGCTGATGTTTCTGGTCCATCTCTATACGAAGTAGGATCTCTCAATACTTTCACCTCTCCGGTTGAGGGGGAAAGCTCTACTCCGGATCAAGCTACAACCATCGAGGTTCCAGTATTTGATGATGCTCAAGCTCCCCTTCCTAAAATATCACTACCATGAAACATATCTTCGGATTCGGATGATGAAATCATAGAGACCATTGACACTCGAACTAACTCAGCAATCCAGGGGGAACCTCTCCAAACTACTCAAGAAAATGTCATTCTCGCTCCAACAAGTCAAGATGATTCCGCAGGTTGTTCACAAATCCAGGGGGAACTTCCTTCCCCATCCGAAGCAACCTCTAATATTGAAAATATTCCTTCTACCGCAGCTGCTGACCATCTGATGCCTCATCTACACGTATGGAGAAAGGATCACCCACCATGCCAAATAATCAGCAACCCATCCGCAAGTATCCAAACTCAATCTGCCAAAGATTTATCTGATCATTGTCACTATGCAACATTTATGTCCGCAGTCGAGCCTCGATCTATCAATGAAGCATTATTGGAACCAGATTGGATTTCTGCAATGCAAGAAGAACTGGAAGAATTTGAAAGAAACAAAGTATGACAACTTGTTCCCGTTCCACAAGGCCATACTATTGTTGGTACAAGATGGGTGTTCAAAAATAAGTTAGATGAATCTGGTGCTGTTATCCGAAATAAAGCACGACTAGTTGCAAAAGGGTATAGTCAACTGGAAGGTGTTGACTACGATGAAACATATGCTCCGGTGGCAAGAATGGAGGCAATTCGAATCTTTTTAGCAGATGCTGCCCACAAAAACATCAAGGTACACCAAATGGATGTCAAAAGTGCCTTGCTCAATGGGGAATTGAAAGAAGAGGTTTATTTGCAACAACCTCCCGGCTTTGAAATATTGAATTCCCTGACCACTGCTACAAGCTTCAAAAGGCAATCTACGGTCTGAAGCAATCTCCAAGAGCTTGGTATGAGACTATTTCTGAATTCTTAGTCTCTTCAGGCTACAAAAGGGAAGTGATTGATCCCGCGCTATTTAGAAAAGCAAATGGTTCTCACCTTATGCTTGTACAAATATATGTGGATGATATCATCTTCGGATCGTCGGATCAAGGAATGGTGGATGAATTTGCTAAGCTCATGACAAACAAATTTCAAATGAGCATGAATAGAGAGATTAACTTCTTTCTAGGTCTTCAAGTCAAACAAATTCAGCAAGGGATATTCATTCATCAAGAGAAATACACCACTAAACTTTTGAAGAAATACTCTATGGACAACTGTTCATCGGCTAAGGTTCCTATGGCCTTCGGATATAAGATCTCTGCTGATCCTTCTGGTGAATCTGTGGATCACAAGACTTATAGAGGTATCATTGGGTCTTTAATGTATCTTACCGCAAGCCGACCAGACATTGTCTTTGCAATTGGTGTATGTGTAATGTATCAGGATGACCCAAAAGTGTCACACATGACCGCAGTCAATCAAATTCTCCGGTACCTAAAAGGAAGCAAATCACTTGGTCTTTGGTACCCCGCAGGCGATGACTTCAGTCTTCAAGCGTTTACTGATGCGGATCATGTTGGATGCAAACTTGATCGAAAAATTACATCTGGTGGATCTCAATTTTTGGGAGGTAGACTTGTCAACTGGTCCTCAAGAAAACAAAGTTGTGTTTCTTTGTCTACCGCAGAAGAAGAATATGCGGCCGCAGCCAGTTGTTGTTCTCAAGTTCTATGGATGAAGACTCAACTATTAGACTACGGTTACAGAATGCTGCGGATACCAATCTACTGTGATTCTGAAAGTGCCATAGCGATTTCTCATAATCCTATTCAGCACTCCAAAACTAAACATATTGAACTACGGTATCATTTCTTCAAAGACCACATTCTGAAAGGTAACATCGAACTCATCTTTGTCCCTACTCATGAAGAGATTGCTGATGTCCTTACAAAAGCACTTGACTCTACCAAACTCAATGCCTTCTTACAAATGTTAGGGATGATGAATCCGGACCCTCAATTCTTCTTGAATTAATAGGTACCGCAGACCTTCTTGGTCTCCATTGCAGTTCTAGATGAAAGACACTTATAACAGATGGTTTAGTTACATTCTGTGTACCACAATCAATGTACCACAACCATATATTATATCTATCTTTCATGGGTCTTTCTTGTTTGTTGTTACTAACTTTTGTACAAGTGCTCTTCTCAGTTTCTCCCACTGCAGTCATCCACAATGACAAGGAAACCATCCGCGATGATGTGTTCGTCCGCAGTCACATTAATTGTTTTACAGACGGTTCATTTTTTTGAAAAACAAAAATAGTGTGCTATTTAATGATTCTTCATTAAATAAAAGCATTCCTTTGAGAAACTGTCACATTCTTTTCTTCCAACACCTCGTGTCAGACCTATTTAAGGTATGATGACAAAATAAAAGATTTTCCAAATCAAATCCTCTATTATGACTTTTCCTATTACCCCAAACCATCTCATCCGTCACAACTTCTGCTTTCTCCTACGGATTTTTCTCAACCCCCTTCCACACGTTCTCTAGACATGATTTTACCTCTGACATTTCATTAAATGCAAAGTTCTTTTTCTGGTTAATCCCAATTTCCATCTTTATCCCTTTTTGTCAATTTGTGGTCAAGATTAAAAGATGCTTATCCTAAGTTAAACCCAAACGTTTTTACCCAAATTTCTTCTAGGTCAAAAACATAAACGTTTCCCACTCCAATAAACGACTATAAAACCCCTTTCTTCTCTAAAAAAGAACTTTTTACGCTCTAAAAAAAAAACTTAATCCTTCTCTGCATTCTTCAAGCTCTCAACAACTAAACAATGGTGAAATACGGTGCTTCCAAGAAACAAACCAAAGCCTCTGGATCAGTAAACCCAACTGGTTCAGATTCTCCCATAATTGCCTCTGGCAATTTCAGAGCAGTGTTCGACGATCAACCCACTTACAATGCACCAACCAAACTGATGATCAAGTTCTTGAGGAATCATCCCCTGTCTGGACCGTTTGATGCATTTACAGACATTGTTCCACTCTCCACCCTCAGCAAATGCGCTTTTTTTGCATATCGCCTACTAGATAATCCTCAAGAAGTTCATCTCAACCTTTTTAATGATGCCTTGGTCATCTTGACCAAAGACAAGTTCCTTTCAGCAATCAATCTTCTGATTCATCCATCTATCAAGTTCTTCACACCATCAATGGCGGACATCACCTCTGCACTATATCAAATGGGATATCATAAGCCAATCAAAGGAATTGGTGAGTTCAAGAAAAATCAATTGCCTGCGGTATGGCAGTTTGTATGTCATTTTATCATCCGCAGTCTGTCCGGCAGAACCGGAGGCACAGACAACCTGGGTTTAAAGCTTCTAGAACTGGTTTGGAGCATCTTCACTGGCCGCGATGTCAACTACGGTTAGATTCTATGGGACGATTTTCGCCAGTACATTCCCAAGGAGAGCCCAAGGCAGAACCTATCTGAGCTTACTTTTGCTCGATTCTGGTCCTTGTGCATATCAGATCTACATACGGACGCCAAAATTGACATATGTGACGACATCAATTTCTTCGTCAACAAAGATATAAAGAGGTACAATCCTTCATCTGATCAAACTATTTTTGGTCCCATCCGCAGACTCCCTGCACACATTCTTTCTTCTCTTGGTCTCGAGACTGCTGATGTCTCAGATCACATAGAGGCTACGGAATGTATTGACCCATACCTTCCTACCCCACCTCTCCCATCCACAGCCTTAAACCTTGAAGGTACCTTAGTCCCTTCTTCCGCTACTCTTTCTAATGTCTCTCAAAGATGCAAACATAAGGTTTCGTCTCTCCATGGTCCCCACATTTCAAAGAAATCTAACACTTCCAAGAAGGATGCCCCTAAACCATCCAAATCATCAAAGAAGAGAATAACCCCACTTGTAATCACAACTGCTGAACCGATTCACCATGACTCCGGAAGTGATTCTGAAGAAGATAACCAACCCATCTCCATCCTTAAGAAAAGGAAAGCTGATCTCACTAGCCAAATGCATGACCGGACCGATACCCCAGCCTCTCCATAGGCTCCGGTAGTCCTTGGGATGCCTGCACATCCATTTGATAACACACTCTTTTTCCTTTCAGACTCGGACAGTGAGTCTGAATCACAACAAAGAGGAGAATCCCCTCCAGTACTTTCCCAAAAGGACATTATTGGTTCTCGCCCTAAAGTCTCCAGGGCTTCCCGACTGCATATTTTTTCATCTGAGGAGTTGAACTCCATCCTCTTGAATGTCACCTATACACTCCAAACACAGTCCCATCCGCAAGGCACTTCTTCCGCCTTTGCCAGAACTGAGCCGAGGCCAAACTTGACCACGGGTCAAGGAGACCAAGGAAGCTCAGGAAATCCTACTTGGCTTACATTACATTCAGGTGGTTTAGGCACGGTGAGCATAAATGTTCAAGGATGCGTGAACCCAAAGGACACCTTGGTGATTTTTTCAGGAATTGATGGAGAAGACTCTAATGATTCTTGGAGCAGATATCAACCCTCTAACGAGGCCGAAGCCAAGAAATATGCCGCTTTTCGTAGGGCATTTCAAGCTCGCAAGGATCATCAGATCAAGCAACAACAACTAAAAGAACAGCAGATTCAAGTTGTGGCAAAGTATTGGGCAGATGCAATCAACAATGCTAGTACCGTAGCCAATATCCTGAAGGTTCAAGAATAGATGTCTGCAATGGCAGCGAATGTTCAACAAGCTCAACAAACTGCTGTTGATCAACATGTTCATCAAGCTCCCCCTTCTCCCCCTACTGCAGGTTCACAGGATGAAGAACCTGAAATCGAAGTGAGCTCTGCTCCAATTTTTGGCTTCAATGATGATGAACCACAAGAGGTAAAGAAACCCTCTTCTTCAGATGACGAATTAATGATGTTCAATGAAGACGAAGAATCTAGTGGGTCTCATCACTCCACAACTAAGCCAAAAGAAAAGAAGAAGAAAAAGAAAAACGTTGTCACAAGAAAAGAATTCCTAAGTCTTCAAGATAAAGTAGATCAAATCTTAGCTGTGGTCAAGCCGAATCAACCGCAACCAGAGGACAGCCCGGGATCGCAGTCCCTGATGGAAAGAATTGAAAGACTGGAAACACGAGAGAGATTGGCTGCGGAGCGCATCTATTTAAAAGTTGAAAGGGGGATCAGATCACTTGACAACAATCGTCAAGATGATCATAAGAAGTTCATCGCTGCTGTTGAACGCCTCATCTTTAAGGTTACTGCTATCAAAACCGATCTTCAAACTGCGATTGCGGATCAGGCTTCACACTCTGAGAAGTTGATTGCTGAAACTCATACTGCTTATGAGTCAGCAATCTCCGTTCTCTAATCAACTATCACCAGAATGCAATGCTCACTCTCCACCAACTTCCATGGTCCGAAGATTCTACAACTCACAAAGGAGATTCACAACCTACTCTTCAATCCCTCCATCCCCAATAACCAACAACTGGTGGAAGATCTCAATGCTCAATTTCAAACCGTATTCGACAAGGTTGATGACCTTCGTCAATGGCTTGAGGAGGCTCCGGGTCTGAACTCCTCAAGAGGGGGAAGTGAAGAAGTCCATCAAGTCCATCATTCTAACCAATCCCTCTCACACCATCAAACTGCCCCATCCTCTACTGGAAAAATTCCCACTCCGCAACCTTCACCGCAACCATCTCATCACACCTCTCCTCACAACTCCCCTCCTCAAATTGACATAAGTCCTGAAAAACCAGAGACTCCCCCACACTTCAAGAATCTGGAGGAGTATATATCGTCTCCGAGCTCTAACGATTCTCCTGCCACTGCTCAGAGAAAAAGAGACTGGAAGGCAGCCAGGCTGGCCGAAGAAGTATGGAGACTCTGCGGATTCGACATAGTTATGGATGAATCCTTGATAAATTCTTGGATCAATCCTCACAAAAGACTTCTTGATGATGACTATGTCCCTCATCTTACATATGCGGAACCCACCTCAGACGGATACTGGGATGTCCCAATGTAACAACGTAAATTTTCAAAACTAAATTTTGATTTCTCAAAAACATGTTTTCATCCAGAACAAGCAATAAAGATCCAATGTATCATATCATAATGAAAATCATAAAATCCCAAGATCATAAATCCTCCATTAGTGTGTACAGATCACGCCGGCGCCTTCCCATGGTCCTCGCTAGTACCTGAAACACATAACACATCAACTGTAAGCATAAATGCTTAGTGAATTCCTCAAGATACTTCTTACGCACATACGCCTTTCCAGGCCATGACGTTCCGGTCCATGCGTCTCAGGGGACTTCCGTCCCAGCCCGGTAAACCTTCCGGACTTACCCGCGTCGACCTTCCGATCCACATCACAATGCCTTCCGGCCCATAACATAAATGCCTTCCGGCCCATACATAAATGCCTTCCGGCCCACATCAAGCATAACATACATAGCACATATAAACGGCTAACTTAATCACATACAATGCATACAAATCATAACATACCCGACCTTCCGGTCACACAATAAAACCCTTCCGGGTACAGTATAGTGAGAAAACTCACCTCGTGGAAAGTCTAGAATCTCACGTGCTCGCTATCTTCGAATCCCAAACGAAGACTCAACCTCGCCTAATCATAACGAACATCATTTTAATTAATATAGACTTCCACCACTAGACTTTACCCCTTGATAATATTCCTCAGAGGGGTAAAATACCATTTTACCCTCCCTTGACTCACAAGTCCACATGTTGACCAAAACCCTAAAAGTCAGTAAAAGTCAACATCTTCAGTACGCGGGGCGTACAAACTGATGTATGCGGGGCGTACATCGACAACTCAATAGTCGGGGTCTCCACCCAGTACGCTGCGCGTACTGGGAGTTACGCCCAGCGTAATAGTCAGATCTATACACACTTCAGTTCTGGTCTTAATCGGTTAAGACACTACTTCAACTTCTAGATTTGGCCTTATTTAAGCATCCTTACTCATAAAGTCGGAACCTTTAAGCCTTGGCATGGCTGTAAAGGCTCTTATACTTCTTAACACCATTCCATTTCAACTCAAGGATCTACACCTCATGCATGGCTAATCATTAACGTCCAAGATTACATTTTTATGGATCTACAACTCAAATGGACCAGAAATATGATGGATCTAAGATAATGGAAACCACTTGCTCATAAAGTCTCCACCTTTGGGACCAAAACCCTATAAAATGGTCCATAAAGCATACCACAATATCTACAAGTCAAGATCCAAACTTTTTACCTTAGAAAGAAGCTCTAACCTTTGCTAAGCCCGGATCTACACTTGAACACCAGCTTCTAGCCTTCACAATGGACTCTTCTTCTCCTTTGCTACCTTGAAATGATGCCACCAAGCTTTGAACACTCACAAAAGGGCTAGGAACGAAGGGACACTCTCTTAGGGTTTGTTTCTGAAGGATGGTGGCTGAGGAACCAAGCCATCTCATTCCTTTTATAGCCAACAACTCAAATTAGGGTTTTGGGTCTGCATCGGTTACGCCCAGCGTAGCCTTAGGTACGCCCAGCGTACCCGGGTGGCAACGCGTTCAATTTAAGTGCGTGAGTACGCGCAGCGTACTCTTTGTACGCCTAACGTACTCGCTCCAACACAAAAGGGCCAACATGACATTTATGAAAAGATGAAGGGCTAAAAGGTTATACCTAAATTCCAGGCTGTTACAATTCTCCCCCAACTAGAACCAGACTTCGTCCCCGAAGTCTTATACCGAAAACAGCCCCAGATACTACTCCCGCATCTCCAACGTGGGCTCCCATGTCAGCTCGGACCCCTTCCGATGCTGCCACTGCACTTGCACCAAGGGCACTTCCTTGTTCCTCAAAACCTTAACCTTTCGATCCCTAATTGCCACCGGTCTCTCAATATAGTTCAGGCCCGCATCCACTTGAATATCCTCTAATGGTACCACTGCCGACTCGTCGGCAATACATTTCCTCAACTGCGACACATGGAAGGTGTCGTGAATCTGTCCCAGCTCCGCAGGTAGATCTAAACGGTAGGCTACCCTGCCTATCCTTGCGATGACCCTGAAAGGTCCGATATATCGAGGCCCCAATTTGCCCCTCTTCCTGAATCGAATCACTCTTTTCCAAGGAGAGACCTTTAAGAGTACAAGGTCACCAACCTGAAACTCGAGCTCGGACCGACGCCTGTCCGCATAAATCTTCTGGCGACTCTGAGCAGTCAACAATCTCTGACTGACCTGCTGTATCTGCTCGGTCGTCTGAAGCACAATCTCCGTACTACCCATTACCCGATGCCCCACCTCTCCCCGGCAGATGGGGGTCTGACACCTCCTCCCATACAACAGCTCAAAGGGTGGCATACCAATGCTCGAATGATGGTTGTTGTTGTATGAAAATTCTGCCAAGGGTAAGTAGGTGTCCCAACTCCCTCCAAAATCCAAAACACACGCTCGGAGCATATCCTCGAGCGTCTGAATTGTCCGGTCACTCTGCCCGTCCGTCTGTGGGTGGTATGTGGTACTGAAATGCAACCTCGTACCTTACTCCTCGTGAAACTTCTTCCAAAATCTGGAAGTAAATCGTACGTCTCGATCTGAAACAATCGACATCAGAACTCCATGCCGCGATACCACCTCCCTCACATACAACTCTGCCAACCTCTCAGCAGAAGAGCTCTCGCTGACAGCAAGAAAATGAGCGCTCTTCGTCAACCTATCCACGATCACCCAAATTGCATCAACTCCTCTCGCAGTCCTTGGCAATTTGGTGATAAAGTCCATGGTAATCTGTTCCCACTTCCACTCGGGAATCTCCAGCGGCTGCAGCTTACCATGCGGATGCTGGTGCTCGGCCTTAACCTGGAGACAGGTTAGGCACCTGTCGACAAACCATGCAACATACCTCTTCATACAGGGCCACCAATACTCCCTCTTTAAGTCCAAATACATCTTAGTGGCCCTGGGATGGTACGCGTCCGGCCCACAAATGGTACCCAAATCCGACTCTGAAATGTCATAAGTCCCCAACTATCGGTAACGAACTCCGACACCTGCCCAACAACCCGCTCCCGCTTTCGGTTCTCTGGTCTTGCAGCCTCAACCTGGGCCCCTCGGATGGTGTCCAATACCGGAGTCATCACCGTCAACCTCATACAAATGTCTCGGATCGGGGCGCTCTCCGACCTACGGCTCAAAGCATCGGCTACGACATTAGCCTTGCCCGGGTGGTACAGGATCTGGCAATCATAGTCCTTCACCACATCCAACCATCTCCTCTGGCGCATATTCAGGTTTGGCTGATCCATCAAGTACTTCAGACTCTTGTGGTCCGTGTATATGGTACACCGAACCCCATATAGATAGTGCCGCCAGATCTTGAGGGAAACACCACAGCCCCCAACTCCAGATCGTGGGTGGGATATCTCGACTCATGAGGCTTCAGCTGCCTCGATGCATACGCTATAACGTGCCCCCTCTGCATAAGCACTGCCCCTAACCCAGATATAGATACATCACAATATACCACAAAATCCTCCATCCCTTCCGGGATTGTGAGCACCAAGGCCTCGCACAACTTCTGACGAAGGGTCTCAAATGCGGATTGCTGCTCCGGACCCCAAGAAAATGCAACACCCTTCCGGGTCATCTTGGTAAGTGGCACGACGACCTTGGAGATATTCTTAATAAACCTCCGATAATAGCCGGCCAATCCCAGAAAGCTCCTGATCTCAGTAGGTGATCTCGGCACCTCCCATCTCATTACTGCCTCAATCTTGGCCGGATCGACCAATATCCCTTTCTGGTTAACAAGGTGTCCAAGGAACTGGACCTCTCGTAACCAAAACTCACACTTGGAGAATTTGGCATATAGCCCCTCCGATCTCAGAACTCCAAGGATCTCCCGCAAATGCTCCTCATGCTGCTCTCTAGACCTCGAATATACCAAAATATCATCAATGAATACTATCACCGACCGATCCAGCATCGGCCTGCACACCCTGTTCATGAGATCCATGAACGCAGCTGGGGCATTGGTGAGCCCAAAAGGCATCACCACAAACTCGTAATGTCCATAACGAGTTTTGAATGCAGTCTTCTGGATATCTTCATCCCGAACCCTCATCTGATGATAACCCGACCTCAAGTCTATCTTGGAGAACCAAGATGCCCCTTGCAACTGATCGAACATATCATCGATCCTATGTAACGGATACCGGTTCTTGACCGTCAACTTGTTCAACTCCCGGTAATCAATACACATCCGGTGTGAACCATCTTTCTTCTTGACAAAAAGGATCGGTGCTCCCCAAGGCAAGCTACTCGGTCGAATAAACCCCTTCCCCAACAGCTCCTGAAGCTGTGAGGATAACTCCTGCATCTCCGGCGGCGTGAGGCGATAAGGCGCCTTGGCGATAGGTGCTGCTTCCGGAATCAAGTCAATACGAAACTCCACTTGTCTTTCCGGAGGCACGCCCGGCAGTTCCTCGGGCAGAACATCCGGGTACTCGCGCACTACCGGAACCTGGTCAACTGAACTTGGCCTCCCAGTGGCCACTCGTGCGTCCATCACATAGGCTATGAATCCACTGCAGCCCTGCTGCAAACTTTGCCTCGCCCTGGCAACCGAACAGAACGCCGACCCACACCGGGTCCCCTCGCCATACACAGTAAGCACTCCCCCACTAGGGTCTCGCATAGTCACCAGCTGTCTCTCGCAGTCAATGACCGCTCCAAACTTACTCAACCAGTCCATGCCCACGATGACACAGACATCTCCCACAACGATAGGAAGTAGGTCTATAGGAAAATCGACACCAAAAATCTCGAGCACACATCCTCGAATCACGTCGGTGGCATATACCGCTTTCTCATCAGCTATGGAAACCCTCAGAGGTCGACTCATCACCTCTCGCTCAATACCAAGGTGCTGACTAAAATCCAGAGATACAAAAGACCGACTCGCACCCGAGTCAAATAATACCAAGGCAGGTACATAATTCACAAGAAAAGTACCTACGCACTTCATAAAATAAGCACAACATCTCAGCATAAAAATAAATACACGAAAGAATACATACCAGCCACGACATCGGGCACCGCGCGGACCTCCTCCGCAGTCAACTGAAAAGCTCTCCCACGAGCCTTCGGAGCCTCGGCCTTCGCCGGTCGAGCCTTAGTAATCCTAGCAGCCGGCGCAGATCCCTGCGCTGATCCCTGGTGTAGCTGAGGGCACTCGACCTTCCGATGGCCGGTCTGGTTGCAATGGAAGCAAACCATAAATCCCTTGGGGCAATCCCTGACGATATGCCCCTCCTTGCCACATTTGTAGCAAACACCCGATCGACAGGTCCCCTCATGACTCTTGCCGCACTTCCCGCAAGTGCGGCCCTTCTGGCCTCCAGTCCTCGAATCAGCGGACTTGGTCTGCTTGGCTGCCGGCTGAGACTGAGCCGGCCGCCGATCCATCCTCTGAGACTCGGCCTCCTCCTTGGCCTGAGTCTCCAACTCAATCTCCTTCTTCCTGGCATTTGCCTGGAGCTCAGCAAATGTCTGGTACGTCGAGTTCAACACGTACTCCCAGATGTCCCTCCTCAAAATACCCAGATACCGACTCATCCGATCCTGCTCAGTAGCCACCTGCTTAGGGCAGAACATCGCCCTCTCATGAAACTTCCGGGTGACCACAGTAACCGAATCATTACCCTCCTTGAGGGTCAAGAACTCTTGAACCAACCGTTCCTTTCCACCGGGGGAACATACTCGTCTCTGAACATGGTGGTGAACCTCTCCCAAGTCACCGCTAAAATCTTTGCAAGAGTGAAGTTCGCCGTCACGAACTTCCACCAATCCTTCGCTCCCAAGCGGAGCTGGTTCAAAGCGAACCGTACCCTCAGATGCTCCGGACATGAACAAGTAATGAAGCATCCCTCAATGTCAGCAATCCATCTCATCGCAGCGATTGGATCTTGCGTCCCATCAAACTCGGGTGGCTTTGTGTTGCTGAACTCTCGGAACAGCAACGAGTCACCTCCCTGAGGCCTGGCACCAGCCACAGCTGCCGTAGCTGCAGCGGCTGCGGCCTCAGTCACCGTGGCATACCGCTCATCAAAAGTCTCCAACAGCGTGGTCTTGATAGACCCAAACATCTCCGGAATCTCGGCCCAGATTGTTGTAGCCACCTCATTGTGGATCATCTGACGAATCTCCTAGTCACTCACACCGCTCGTCTCAGGTATGTGGCGTGTCCCAACCATGATGCCTCTGAAATACAACATAAAAATATCAGAGACCCAATCGAGCATACTCGCACTCGATAACGCAACCCTAATCGACCTCCGATACCCAAAGGATTCTTACTTGGACTGCCCACTGATCCGGTGTCTTCAGTAGTACGGGCCCTATACTACTGAGTACACTGCATCAGCGTTCACCCCAAGTCCTCCTCCTTGGACCCCGGATCACAAGTACTCTATTCTTGCTATGCACTGATTACCTACTCGCTCTCAAAGCATCTCATAGCAGCAGATTTCCCCTAGACTAAGGCATCACAAATCAGGCCACTCTAATCCTAATATGAATATCTAGTCTACTCTAGCATGCATAACATATCGCAACATATCTTATAACACATATTTTAAGGGTATTTTGGGGATTTTACTGTTCGGGCGCTGGCTGACCGTACACACTGCTTCTCCTTTGGTTATTACAAAATCTCTAATAAAATTTTTATGCCTTAATTAATTGAAAAATTCTTCAAATCCTCGGTTTGAGTTCAGTTACGCCCGAAGGTGCATCCGAATCCCTCAAACCTGGCTCTGATACCAACTTGTAACAACGTAAATTTTCAAAACAAAATTTTGATTTCTTAAAAACATGTTTTCATCCAGAACAAGCCATAAAGATCCAATGTATCATATCATAATGCAAATCATAAAATCCCAAGATCATAAATCCTCCATCAGTGTGTACAGATCAAGCCGGCGCCTTCCCACGGTCCTCGCTAGTACCTGAAACACATAACACAACAACTGTAAGCATAAATGCTTAGTGAGTTCCCCAAGATACTTCTTACGCACATACACCTTTCCAGGCCATGACCTTCCGGTCCATGCGTCTCAGGGGACTTCCGTCCCAGCCCGTTAAACCTTCCGGTCTTACCCGCTTCGACCTTCCGGTCCACATCACAATGCCTTCCGGCCCATAAGATAAATGCCTTCCGGCGCATACATAAATGCCTTCCGGCCCATAACATAATGCCTTCCGGCCCACATCAAGCATAGCATACATAACACATATAAACGGCTAACTTAATCACATACAATGCATACAACTCATAACATACCCGACCTTCCGGTCACACAATAAAACCCTTTCGGGTACAGTATAGTGAGAAAACTCACCTCGTGGAAAGTCTAGAATCTCACGTGCTCGCTATCTTCGAATCCCAAACGAAGACTCAACCTCGCCTAATCATAACGAATATCATTTTAATTAATATAGACTTCGACCACTAGACTTTACCCCTTATTAACATTCCTCAGAGGGGTAAAAGACAATTTTACCCTCCCTTCACTCAAACTCCACATGTTGACCAAAACCCTAAAAGTCAGCAAAAGTCAACATCTTCAGTACGTGGGGCGTACAGACTGATGTACGCGGGGCGCACATCGACAACTCAATAGTCGGGGTCTCCACCCAGTACGCTGCGCGTACTGGGAGTTATGCCTAGCGTAATAGTCAGATCTATACACACTTCAGTTCTGGTCTTAATCGGTTAAGCCACTACTTCAACTTCTAGATCTGGCCGTATTTAAGCATCCTTACTCATAAAGTCGGAACCTTTAAGCCTTGGCATGGCTGTAAAGGCTCTTAAACTTCTTAACACCTTTCCATTTCAACTCAAGGATCTAGATCTCATGCATGACTAATCATTCACGTACAAGATTACATTTTTGATGGATCTACAACTCAAATGGACCAGAAATATGATGGATCTAAGCTAAAGGAGACCACTTGCTCCTAAAGTCTCCACCTTTGGGACCAAAACCCTAGAAAATGGTCCATAAAGCATACCACAATATCTACAAGTCAAGATCCAAACTTTTTACCTTAGAAAGAAGCTCCAACCTTTGCTAAGCCCGGATCTACACTTGAACACCAGCTTCTAGCCTTCACAATGGACTTTTCTTCTCCTTTGCTACCTTGAAATGACACCACCAAGCTTAGAACACTCACAAAAGGGCTAGGAACGAAGGGACACTCTCTTAGGGTTTCTTTCTGAAGGATGGTGGCTGAGGAACCAAGCCATCTCATTCCTTTTATAGCCAACAACTCAAATTAGGGTTTTGGGTCTGGACCGGTTACGCCCAGCGTACCCGGGTGGCAACGCGTTCAATTTAAGCGCGCGAGTACGCGCAGCGTAATCACCCCAACACAAAAGGGCCAACATGACATTTATGAAAAGATGAAGGGCTAAAAGGTTATACCTGAATTCTAGGTTGTTACACCCAATCTCACCGAATGCCAGATACTTCACTGTATTTGAGCAGTTCGACAGCAGCCTTCCGGATGACAAAAGACTTCCTATGGAGTTTGAGAGACTTAGCTAATTCTATGCTAAGCATACCTCTCCAGTTGAACACATATGGTCTAACGATAGACCATCCGTAGTGAAGAATTACAAGATCAGGAAATTCATGAAGGTTGAGTTCATCCAGTACACCCTGACTAGAAGGGAGCATGACTACATCTGCACCCAGGCTGATTTTCCGAGTATGAACCCGGAAGAAGTGTTTCTCATTGCCAAGGTCTTTCAGCACAAGTCTGAGAAGCATCCAAAGATGAAGATCGCTCTTGAAAGGGCAAGTACCTTTCTTAAGGAAACAGTTTGTGACTTCGCAAAAATAGATGCAGACATTCATCTCATCATCTCCAAGATTGCTGACTTGCCACCACTTGACACCGCACCCATGCCTACCAAAGGCTATGAAGAAAGATCCTTAGGTGCAACCAACTATCCTGAGCTGGGAGTCATTTTCAAGAGGAAGACTGACAACGTCAAATATTTCATTCCCATGACTGCCAGGCATCGTCTCACCAGAAAACAACTTGAGATCTGCTGCAACGCAGTTAAGAAATGCAAGCATACAACCGCAGAAGTCAAGTTTGAAATACTGAGAAGAACCAACTGGTTAGAGAACGTTAGGAAATTTTGGTGGATACTGATCAAGTTCCTTAAACTTGATAAGTGATCAAAGTTAAAGAGGTCACGTAGGGGGAAATCATTGAATCAAAAAAGTGACCCTCTTGAACTTTTGCTACCGCAGCGCCCAAGCCACCGCAGTCAAGCAACCTCTTCATCAACTGTTATCCGAAGTCTTCAGCACCGCGGTCTATATCTTTACTTAGTTTATTTTGTCTTTTCTGTAATACACTCTAATATCCAGTATGCCTTGCATGGCTACTCTTAGAGTTGTACACTTCTCTATAAATAGAGATCATTTTCAATGTATTCAATACGTGTGAAAATTTCTCCTCAAATTCTAATACACATCAGTTCTTATTCTATCTTACTTATCAAAGTTTCTTACTCTCATCATCTCTCTCTTCGTAGAGCAAGTCACTTGTGACTTAATCACTAAGCTAGATCTCATTTACTAACTTGGTTTGAATGCATTCCCTGTTATGAATCTGCTTTTATGTATACTTGATATAGCAATTGTTGTCATTTACATTCCTTACTTTTTCCCATCTAACTCACTAACTTCTAACACTTAATATTATTGTTGAGCTAACAGATCCTTCGAGATTAACTATTCTGCTATATACTTGTTCTAACGATTTGTTCAAGTGTGTCTCAAAGTTTTTCTCTCAACACTCACCCTGAATGGACAAAACCATTTGTTGATTACTTGCGCAATGGTGTGCTTCCGGACGATCCACGGGAGGCAAGAAACGTCAAAGTCAAGGCACCGCATTTTTCGATATGGGACAATCAGTTGTACCGAAGGGGATATCTAAGCCCATGGTTCAGATGAATTTCTAAGATAGAGGGGTAGGCTTTTCTCGAAGAAATCCATTCCAGGCACACAAGAGCACATGAAGGCACTCGCGCGCTCACAGACAAGATACTTCGCCTAGGAGTATACTGGTCGGACATATACAACGACGTCGCAACCTTAACTAAGAAATGCAAGGAATGCCAAACATTCGCTGCTTTCCAAAATCAACCAGCCATGCCATTGACAAGCATCACTAGCGCCTAGCCTTTCCACTAATCGGGGATCGATATAGTAGGACCATTTCCACCGGCGCCCGGAGGGGTAAAGTTTTTGCTAGTAGTCGTGGACTATTTCACCAAGTGGATAGAGACGGAACCACTGGCCACTGTCAATGGCAAGAAGATGATAAAGTTCATGACAAAGAACATCCTGGCTCGCTTTGGAACCCCCAGGATCCTCATAAGTGATAACAACACTCAGTTTGAAGGCAGTCCCTTCAAGGAATGGTGTGAAGACAAGAAAATCCACCGCCGGTTCACATCAGTCGCGCATCCTCAGGCTAACGGATAGACAGAGATATCCAACAAAATCATATTCAATGGTTTGAAGAAAAGGCTACTCAGATCAAAGTCCTCGTGGGTGGATGAGCTCCCGACAGTGTTATGGTCCTATCGCACCACAACAAGGTCAAGCACGGGAGAAACTCCCTTCAGTCTAACCTATGGGACGGAGGCGGTCCTCCCATTAGAAATAGTCATCGGCTCCTTTCGAACATAGAGTTTCGAGGAGGTGGACATTGAAGAAGGGCAGCGCCAAGACCTGGACATGCTCGACGAAAAACATAATTGGCGGGATATGTGTCATCGGCACCTGGAGTGGTTCGTGCGTTATGAACAGAGCTTCTACTGCCATCCCAAATTTTGTTGGGTTTTGATCCCCCTTATACAAGGAACTAGTGTTATCTATTGGCTGTATCATTCTGGAGATACATCTAAATGGCACCAAATGTTGTGACATATTCGCAGATAGTTTGAATGCTTGAGTATGTAACTGCTTTGGGAGCTTTCCTAAGAACACAATCATAGAAGAACCGTTAGAGGACGACCAGGTGTTCTCCCGGGACGGCGCTCCGACAATCAAGTTAGTCTAGGGTGAGAGAGAAAACTTAGGGTTATCTTCGTGAAAAAAAAAGATGGATCCCTCCCTTGAGACAGAAGAGATCCTTTTATACTTGTTGCTAACGGATTGTGGGGATCATATCTCGTGAGCGTGATACGTGGCCTCCTCTTACTGGGAGAGTTATTCACGCTAACTAACCACCATGTAACGTCAGTTCTGAGCGTCACCCGGGCTATTTGTTGCTTTCTCATTGGTTATGGGTCAATGAGGAGATCACAGGGGATGTTCTTCCCTTGTGATGAGAAATGAGTTGTCGCTCCAGCTTTGGCTCTCAGAGGTCAAGACTGGGTCTCATCCAAGGCAGTAACGTCTTTGTTACATTTAACGTGGCCGTTAGGTAACATTAACATATATATATATATATATATATATATATATATATATATATATATATATATATATATATATATATATATTGTAACAACCCGGATTCCCAGGTATTAGTTACTCTTATAATTTTTGGTGATTTGTGAGGAGACTCGGCGAGTTGGAGCTCAGACTCGCCGAGTATGATCGCGGTGTGGGCGCGGGTTCGCGTCTGGACTCGGCGAGTTCAAAAGGTGGACTCGGCGAGTCCACGCTGTTTAATGAAACCCTAATTTCCAGGGTATGAGACCTATTTAAAGGGGCTTATGGCTGTCATTTGCGGCCACCAACCCCAGAGAGAACCCTAAAGAGTCCTTGAGCGTTTTGTGAGAGAGAAGAGGAAGATCCTTGACTATTTGTGGGTGTTTTTGCATTTAGAAGAGGATCAAGGCAAGAGGAGACCAAAAGAGGTGCTAATCCAGTGATTTTAGAGCTCAGAGACTTCATTTGAGGTAACCATCCGTTCCTTTCTCAGTCCTTGGTGTAAATCTTAGAGTTAGGGTTTCTTGGTGGAAAGAACCATGGAGTAATTGGCCTCTTCTTGTGTTGGTGCTTTAGATCTGGACCCAAAAAGGTCCAGAGACCCTTTTCCCCTAAGCTTTATGAGTGTAAATGGAGGCCATGAGCTTAGAATAGCATTCTAGAGACCATATCATCAAATAAGGCCTTTGAACCTTTGCATGAGCACTAAGATTGTAACTTTACGTGATGAATGTGCTTGGAAGGACTAGATCTATGAGTTGTTGGAACGGATCTGACCTTAGGAGTGAGTTTGAGTTTATGCATGGCATAGACTCACCGAGTCCGAAGAACAGACTCGGCGAGTAGCATGAAGATTGTCCTTAACCACTCAACGAGTGGTCTTGCCGAGTTAAGGGGTGACTCAGTGAGTCAGGGAGAGTCAGAGAGGGTTGTCGAGTGGACTGAGTCAAGCTGGAACTCGCCGAGTTGTTCTTGAGACTCGGCAAGTTGAGTCGTGGTGGCCCCGCGATTCATGCCAGGTGGAACTCGTCGAGTCAGGGAAGTACTCGACGTGTCAAGGGACGATCCTAGGGAATCAGTGAATACATATAGACTCGCCGAGTCGCTCTAGTGCACTCGCCGAGTCCGGTCAAAGTTGACCGTTGACCAGAGTTGACTAGTGTTGACTTGATGGGAGTAGTCAACCTTAGTTGTGAAAGTGTTAATTAGAGATATATTGTGTTATAGGAGGATTATAGCTCGGAGGATCGAGCGCGAGTGATTTCCGGGATTTGCGAGTTATCGAGATACGCGATGTGAGTCTTCTCACTATAGTTTACCTTGAGTAGGAAATCCGAGTTAGGTGACAGAGTATTTGTATGCTATATGTATGTTATGTGTTGTACTGCATTATTTCTATGTGATTTATGTTGTGCATGTTTATAGAGTTGGAAACGGAAGGTTCCCAGAGTTAGAACCAGAGGGTTCATAGAGTAGGTTCTACGGACCCACAGAGTTATAGCCTCGAGTGGTTAATATCTGTTATGCGTGGTATTTTGGGAAACTCACTAAGCTTTGTGTTTACAATGTTGGTGTTATTTGTTTCAGGTACTAGTGATGACCGTGGGAAGGCGCCGGCTTGATCAGTACACACACATGGGATTTTTATGTTATGTGATCTTGGGATTCTTTGTATGACATGGATTGGAGTTTCAAACATTGATGTTTATATGAAAATTAAATGAATATGTTTTTATATTATGCGAAAAAATTATTTTGAAATTCACGGTGTTACAAGTTGGTATCAGAGCCTTGGTTTGAGGAATTCGAGTACACCTTCGGACGTATTTGAACTCAAACTGAGGATTTGAGAAGTATTTTCAAAAAGAGTAAAAGATTTTTGGAAGAATGCAGAGCAGAGTTGTTTCTACGATCAGTCTGCGCCCGAACGGTGATTTCCCAAAATACCCTCATGTTATGTGATATTGATATTGATATGATGTATTCTCATGCTAGAGTAGGCTAGGTACTCCTATTAGGACTAGAGTGGCCTGATTTGTGTTGCCTTAGCCTAGGGAGAGGTGAGCTGCTATGAGATGCTTGAGAGTGAGTAGGTAGCAGCGAGGGGCTTATGAGAGATCTGTTAGAGAGTGGATTATGCATGATAGAGTACTTGGAATTTGGAATCCGAAGAGGAGGACTTAGGGTGTATTCTGATACGGTGCGGACAGTAGTATTGGGCCCGTACTACTGAAAGCACCGGAGCGGTGTACAGCCCAAGTAGGAATCTTGGGAATGCCAAGGATCAAGGAGGAATGAGTTGTCGAGTGTGAGTATGCTCGAATGGATTCTAATTTATCGTATGTTGTATTTCAGAGATAGATCATGGTGAGGACACGTCTGATGCCTGAGAGCAGTGGGGCCAGTGATGAGGAGATCCGCCGGATCATCCATGAGGAGGTGGTTGCGGCCATCAGGGCGGAGATACCAAAGATGTTTGGGTCTATTAAGACCACATTGATTGAGACCTTCGACGAGCGTTTATGCCGCTCTTTCTGAGGCTGCTGTTGCAGCGGCCACCACAGCTATTGCTGCCGCGAGGCGCAGGGTGGTGATGCGTTGCTGTTCCGAGAGTTCAGCAACACAAAACCGCCAGAGTTTGATGGGACCCAGGACCCGGTGGCGGCTATGAGATGGATTTCTGACATAGAGGGGCGTTTCTTCACTTGCTCATCTCCTGAGCATTTGAAGGTTCGGTTCGCACTGAACCAGCTTCGCTTGGGAGCGAAGGACTGGTGGAAGTTTGTGACGGCGCACTTTACGCCTGCTGAGCTTGCGGCAGTGACCTGGGAGAGGTTCACTGCCATGTTCCGAGATGAGTACGTTCCCCAGGTGGAGAGGGAGCGTTTGGCCCATGAGTTTCTGACCCTCAAGCAGGGTACTGAGTCTGTTACAGTGATTACCAGGATGTTCCATGAGAGGGCGATGTTCTGCCCTGAGCACGTGTCCACTGAGCAGGCACATATGAGCCGATATCTGAGTATTTTGAGGCGAGACATTCGGGATTTCGCGGCGAACTCCTCGTACCGGACATTTTCCGAGCTTCAGGAAAATGCCCGGAAGAGGGAGATTGAGCTAGAGACTCAGGCCAGGGAGGAGGCGAAGTCTCAGTAGAGGGATCGGCGACCGGCGCAGTCTCAGCCGGCAGCCAAGCGGGCCAAGCCCGCTGATCCCAAATCAGGGAGCCAGAAGGGCTGCACTTGTGGGAAGTGCGGCAAGGGTCACGATGGAGTCTGTAGAGCGGGATCTTGCTACAAGTGTGGCAAGGTGCGGCATATGGCCAAGGACTGCTCCAAGGGGTTTGCGGTGTGTTTCCACTACAACCAGACCGGACACTGGTAGGCAGAGTGTCCGCAATTGCGAGGATCATCTCAGGGAGCACCTCATGGATCTGCCCCTGCCGCCATCAGAGCTACCGAGAGTCGGCCAGTGAAGGCCGAGGCGCCGAGGGCATGAGGAAGACCTTTTCAGTTGACCGCGGAGGAGGTCCGCACAGCGCCCGATGTCGTGGCTGGTATGTATTCTTTCGTGTATTTATTTTGATGTTGAGATATTATGCTTATATTATGTTATGCGTAGGTACTTTTCTTATGAATTCTGTACCTGCCTTGGTGTTATTTGACTCGGGTGCGAGTCGGTCTTTTGTATCATTGCCTTTTAGTCAGCATATCAGTGTTGGTCGTGAGGCGTTGAGTCGGCCTCTGAGAGTCTCCATAGCTGACGAGAGGGTGATATATGCCACGGAGGTTCTTCGAGGGTGCGTAGTCGAGATTTTCGGTGTTGTGTTCCCGATTGATCTGGTTCCTATTGCGATGGGTGATGTCTGTGTCATTGTGGGCATGGACTGGTTGAGCAGATTCGGTGCAATTATCGACTGCGAGCGACAACTGGTGACCATACGAGACCCTAGTGGGGGAGTTCTTACGGTGTACGGCGAGGGTACAAGTTTTGGATCAGCATTTTGTTCGGCCGCTAGGGCAAGACAGTGTTTACAGCAGGGCTGTAAGGGTTTGTGGCGTATGTGATGGATACGCGGGTGGATTCCGTGAGACTGAGGTCTGTTGAGGAGGTCCCGATAGTGCGTGATTTCCCTGATGTATTTCCTGAGGAGTTGCCGGGTGTGCCTCCTGTGAGGCAAGTAGAGTTCAATATCGATTTGGTTCCGGGGGTCGCACCTATCGCTAAGGTGCCTTATCGCCTTGCACCTCTAGAGATGCAAGAGTTATCCTCGCAGCTCGCCGTGGGGAGCGCCTATCCTGTTTGTCAAGAAGAAGGATGGTTCACACCGGATGTGCATTGATTACCGGGAGTTGAACAAGCTGGCGGTCAAGAACCGTTACCCGTTGCCGAGGATCGACGATTTGTTCGATCAGTTACAGGGAGCATCTTGGTTCTCCAAGATCGATTTGAGGTATGAATATCATCAGGTGAGGGTGCGAGATGAGGACATCCATAAGACAGCATTCAGGACGCGTTATGGGCATTACGAGTTTGTGGTGATGCCTTTTGGGCTCACCAATGCCCCGGCAGTGTTCATGGATCTCATGAACCGAGTGTGCAGGCCGATGCCGGATCGGTCGGTGATTGTTTTTATCGACGACATTCTGATATATTCGAGATCTAGAGAGCAGCATGAGGAGCATTTGAGAGAGGTTCTCGGAGTTCTGAGATCGGAGAGGCTTTATGCCGAATTCTCCAAGTGTGATTTCTAGTTGCGGGAGGTCCAGTTCTTAGGACATCTCGTTAACCAGAAAGGGATATTGGTCGACCCGGCCAGAGTTGAGGCGGTGATGAGTTGGGAGGTGCCGAGGTCACCCTACGAGATCAGGAGTTTCCTAGGGTTGGCTGGGTATTATCGGAGATTTATCAAGGATTTCTCTAAAATCGTAGTGCCACTCACCAGGTTGACCCGGAAGAGTGTTGCTTTTTCATGGGGCCCCGAGCAGCATTCCTCCTTTGAGACACTTCGCCAAAGGTTATGCGAAGCCCCGGTGTTAGCCCTCCCGGAAGGGATGGACGACTTTGTGGTATACTGTGACGCATCGATTTTGGCGTTGGGGCGGTGCTGATGCAGAGAGGGCATGTGATAGCATATGCATCGAGGCAGTTGAAGCCTCATGAGACGAGATACCCCACCCATGATCTAGAGTTGGGGGCAGTGGTGTTCGCCCTCAAGATTTGGCGTCACTACCTGTATGGGGTTCAATGTACGATATACACGGACCATAAGAGTTTGAAGTATTTGATGGATCAGCCCAACCTAAATATGCGACAGAGAAGGTGGTTGGATGTGGTCAAGGATTATGATTGTGAGATCCTATACCACCCAGGTAAGGCTAATGTTGTTGCCGATGCACTGAGCCGCAGGGCGGAGAGCACCCCGCTGCGGGATATATGTTTGAGATTGACCGTGATAGCTCCGGTGTTGGACGCTATTCGTGGGGCACAGGCTGAGGCTGTGCAACCTGAGATGCAGAAGAAAGAGCGGGTTGTTGGTTTGATTTCAGAGTTCGCTACCGGTGGTCGGGGGCTTATGACATTCCAGGGGCGTATCTGGGTGCCGTTTGTGGGAGGAACGCGTACAATTTTGATGGAAGAGGCTCATCGGTCGAAATTTTCGATCCATCCTGTGGCCACTAAGATGTATTTGGACCTGAGGAAGGAGTATTGGTGGCCCTATATGAAGAGGGATGTTGCGTGGTTTGTTGAGAGGTGCTTGACCTGTCGTAGGGTTAAGCCCGAGCACCAGAGGCCGCATGGTAAGTTGCAACCGTTGGAGGTTCCCGAATGGAAGTGGGAACAGATCACCATGGATTTTATCACCAAATTGTCAAGGACTGCCAGGGGAGTTGATGCAATTTGGGTGATTGTGGACAGGTTGACGAAGAGCGCTCACTTTCTTGCTATTAGCGAGAGTTCTTCAGCAGAGAAATTAGCAGAGGTATACATGAGGGAAGTGGTATCTCGGCATGGGGTGCCGATCTCGATTGTTTCGGACCGAGATGTGCGTTTCACTTCTAGATTCTGGAAGAAGTTTCATGAGGAGTTGGGTACTAGGCTGCATTTTAGTACCGCATATCATCCCCAGACAGACGGTCAGAGTGAGCGGACGATTGAGACGCTCGAGGACATGCTTCGGGCATGTGTATTGGATTTCGGGGGAAGTTGGGATACATATTTGCCCTTGGCAGAGTTTTCCTACAACAACAGCCATCATTCGAGCATTGGTATGCCGCCCTTTGAGCTGTTGTATGGGAGGAGGTGTCGGACCCCCATTTGTTGGGGAGAGGTTGGACAGCATGTGATGGGCAGTACGGAGATCGTGCTTCAGACGACAGAGCAGATCCAACAGGTCAGACAGAGGTTGTTGACCGCTTAGAGTCGTCAGAAGAGCTATGCAGACAGACGCCGGTCCGAGCTTGAGTTTCAGGACGGCGACCTTGTACTCCTGAAGGTCTCTCCTTGGAAAGGAGTGATTCGATTCAAGAAGAGGGGCAAATTCGGTACCGATATATTGGTCCATTCCGAGTGATCGCGAGGGTAGGCCGGGTAGCCTATCGTTTGGATTTGCCAGCAGAGTTGGGGCAGATTCACGACACTTTCCATGTGTCGCAACTGAGGAGGTGTATAGCCGATGAGTCGGCAGTGGTTCCATTAGAGGATATTCAGGTAGATGCGAGCCTGAATTATGCTGAGAGACCAGTGGCAATCAGAGATCGGAAAATCAAGGTTCTGAGGAACAAGGAGGCACCCTTGGTTTTGGTTCAGTGGCAACATCGGAAGGGGTCCGAGATGACTTGGGAGCCGGAGCGTGAGTGCGTGAGCAGCATCCGGAGTTATTTGCAGAGCGAAACTTCGAGGGCAAAGTCTAGTTCTAGTGGGGGAGAATTGTAACAGCCCGGATTCCCAGGTATTAGTTATTCTTATAATTTTTGGTGATTTGTGAGGAGACTCGGCGAGTTGGAGCTCAGACTCGCCGAGTATGATCGCGGTTTGGGCGCGGGTTCGCGTCCGGACTCGGCGAGTCCAAAAGGTGGACTCGGCGAGTCCATGATGTTTAATGAAACCCTAATTTCCAGGGTATGAGACCTATTTAAAGGGGCTTATGGCCGTCATTTGCGGCCACCAACCCCAGAGAGAACCCTAAAGAGTCCTTGAGCGTTTTGTGAGAGAGAAGAGGAAGATCCTTGACTATTTGTGGGTGTTTTTGCATTTAGAAGAGGATCAAGGCAAGAGGAGACCAAAAGAGGTGCTAATCCAGTGATTTTCGAGCTCAGAGACTTCATTTGAGGTAACCATTCATTCCTTTCTCAGTCCTTGGTGTAAATCTTAGAGTTAGGGTTTCTTGGTGGAAAGATCCATGGAGTAATTGGCCTCTTTTTGTGTTGGTGCTTTAGATCTGGACCCAAAGAGGTCCAGAGACCCTTTTCCCCCAAGCTTTTTGAGTGTTAATGGAGGCCATGAGCTTAGAATAGCATTCTAGAGACCATATCATCAAATAAGGCCTTTGGACCTTTGCATGAGCACCAAGATTGTAACTTTACGTGATGATTGTGCTTGGAAGGACTAGATCTATGAGTTGTTGGAACGGATCTGACCTCAGGAGTGAGTTTGAGTTTATGCATGGCATAGACTCGCCAAGTCCGAAGAACAGACTCGGCGAGTAGCATGAAGATTGTCCTTAACCACTCAGCGAGTGGTCTTGCTGAGTTAGGGGTGACTCAGTGAGTCAGGGAGAGTCAGAGAGGGTTGTCGAGTGGACTGAGTCAAGCTGGAACTCGCCGAGTTGTTCTTGAGACTCGGCGAGTTGAGTCGTGGTGGCCTCGCGATTCATGCCAGGTGGAACTCGTCGAGTCAGGGGAGTACTCGACGTGTCAAGGGAGGACCCTAGGGAATCAGTGAACACGTATAGACTCGCCGAGTCGCTCTAGTGCACTCGCCGAGTCCGGTCAAAGTTGACCGTTGACTAGAGTTGACCAGTGTTGACTTGATGAGAGTAGTCAACCTTAGTTGTAAAAGTGTTAATTAGAGATATATTGTGTTATAGGAGGATTATAGCTCGGAGAATCGAGCGCAAGTGATTTCCGGGATTTGCGAGTTATCGAGATACATGAGGTGAGTCTTCTCACTATAGTTTACCTTGAGTAGGTAATCTGAGTTATGTGACAGAGTATTTGTATGCTATATATATGTTATGTGTTGTACTGCATTATTTCTATGTGATTTATGTTGTGCATGTTTATAGAGTTGGAACCGGAAGGTTCCCAGAGTTAGAACCAGAGGGTTCACAGAGTAGGGTCTACGGACCCACAGAGTTATAGCCTCGAGTGGCTAATATGTGTTATGCGTGGTATTTTGGGGAACTCACTAAGCTTTGTGCTTACAGTGTTGGTGTTATTTGTTTCAGGTACTAGTGATGACCGTGTGAAGGCGCCGGCTTGATCAGTACACACACATGGGATTTTTATGTTATGTGATCTTGGGATTCTTTGTATGACATGGATTGGAGTTTCAAACATTGATGTTTATATGAAAATTAAATGAATATGTTTTTATATTATGCGCAAAAATTATTTTGAAATACACGGTGTTACATATATATATATATATGTGTGTGTGTGTGTGTGTGTGTATAAAGAGAGAGAGAGAGAGAGAGAGAGAGAGAGAGAAAGTTCAATAGAGAACCATAATTATTGGTTTTCCAATGAACCAATTTTTTTTCAAGTTTTAAATGTTATTGTTTATCGAAAAAAACTAAAAATTTATAAATTAATAACTTCACATTGTGAATGCTAAAAAAATAAATTATATATTCTTTGAGTTCTTTGTGTGAATTTAAATTCACACTGTGAATATGCACAGATTCAGACTGTGAATTTGACGATTTCTTTTATTGAATTTGATATCATTTGAAAAAGGATAAAAAGTTATGAATTTCTATATTTTTAGTTTTTTTATATAAAGAAAAGAAGCTCTAAATGTTGAAAAAAAGATTGGTTCTTAGGTTCCTTGGATAATTATGGTTCTGTATTGAACCTCACCCTATATATATATATATATATATATATATATATATATATATATATATATATATATATATATATATATATATGGAAAAGTTCAATAGATAACCATTATTAATCAAGGAACCAACAAACTAATATAAAACGTCGAGATTTAAAGAGATCAATGCAAAATGAAGGGTTGTAGACTTTACAATAAACGCACATCCATCAGATTATAAGAAACTCACTTCCTCTTTTTAGTTTAATTTTTTTTTAGGTTATGTTTTTTATCGAATGAAACACCGAATAGACTATTGTTTGAGATTTTTCGTCCTCTTTCCATAGAGATCTATATTCACATATAAAATGATTTTTTTTGAAAACTCACATTATTCTCTTTGTTTGTTGAAAAGCTAAGATCTATTTTTTGTAGAAAAAAATTAATAAATATATCAAAATTCATATTTTTTGGTACTCTTTAAACATAGATTCATATTGATTTTATAAAACTATATGGAATATATTTCGATTCATATGTGAATTTTACTAAGTTAATTTGCAAATGAACAAAGAGTTGAAATAGTAATTCAAATTCACATTATGAATGTTACAAATTGAAATATTTACAGTTTAGATTCACAGTGTGAATCTGAACTGATCGAGTTTTTTTTAATCGGTGTTGATGTTTATTAATAGAGTATAAAAAAATAATATTTTTCGTATAATTAGTTCTTTTGGATAAAATAAACTTAAATATTGAAAAAAATAACAAAATGAAGTGAGTTTTTTTCAAAACAAAAAGTTCGGTTTTTATATATCAACACGGATCTCTATTTAAGAGGACGAAAAATCGTGAACAACGGTATATTCGGTTTTTTTTCGATAAAAAATGTGGTCTAAAAAAATTTAACGAAAAAAGAGGTGAGTTTTTTGGTAAGGATGTGAATTTTTTGGTATAATCCGATGTATGTGCATCCAATATACAAGTGTACATCTATTTCTTTGACCGTTGATCATTATGATTTCCGACACTCATGATTGGTTCCTTGGTTCCTTGTTAATTATGGTTTTCTATTGTACCTCACCATATATATATATATATATATATATATATATATATATATATATATATATATATATAACATGAAATCTAACAAAACGAAAATTGTGTGTAATGCATCACTAAGTTTATTTTATCAATGACAAATCATTATCCACAATTTACTTTCTAAAAAAATTACCTAACAATAGTGATATCATGTAAAAAGTTTTGACGGATTAGCCGCACAAAATCACCCACCGCTAGTCCGTCATAAAATTTTGACAAAACTGCAAATTTGGTCCTTGTGATTTGCAAAAACCTTTGGATGGGGTCCAAAAAGTTTTCAACTTGCACTGAATGTCCAAAATCAATGTTTTCCTAGGTTTTTAGTCCATTCCGTCTTAGCTCGTTTGTTTGGAGCCATTAGGGCCATCGCGTGCCCTCCATGTGAGGGCATATTGGTCATTTTGCTTCTCAGCCTCCGTTGTCGCCACTTCAATTAATAAGATTGCAGACTGTACTTCACTCCTTCGTCTTCTCTCATACCTCAACTATCAATCAAGACACAAAAACCCTAACCATTATGTGAAAATCAATTTTTGTCCATGCTTTTGAAAAATGTGGGGACTTAGAAATGTTAGAGAAAATGTTAACGTTAAAGAAGTTTATGGTAATATTCTTTTTATTTGATGATCAACTATCAAACATTGAAACACTCCAACAATCATCTCTTTCTGTTTTGAAGATGATTACCCCAAAATATTCTCTATTGAACTTCATCACGGAGGGAGTTCCACAAAGTTTGCAAATATCAGGTATATTAATTGGCAAGTTAGGTACTTTGATGTTGTCAACATTGATGAATTTTCTGTGCATGAACTAGACTTGATGATGAGAGAATTAGGGTATGATGGTATTGAAATCATGTATTACCATTTTCGTTTGCCTAATGAAGGATTTGACTTTGGACTACGAACATTAGGTAATGGTGATGATGTGCATAATCTCTCATAGTATGTTACCCATAACAAAGTGATTAAAGTGTACACATATCATGGTCAAATGAACTTCCCTACCATTGCTTCCAAGTTGTTATGCAAACAATTGAGCAGTCATAGAATTCACATGCATAGTCAACTTTAACTGGAATGGGCACATAAACAAGAATATGTCAACATGATAGGTTAAAAACCTCAAGTCGTGTGCTAGTGATTAACAATAGGGTTAGTCTTGATCAGTTCTTGAAACTTTTCAAGATCTTTAAGACTCCCACTGACTTCTTGACATATTACATTCTCTTGTCAACAATCATTCCTTGACAAACAAATATTCAAGAGTTAGTGCAGTTTCTTATCGAGACAAACACTTCACACAATTGGTCTGAGTTGGTCTTTGTCTTATCCAAGGTATCACAACTTACCAATTTCAAATGTACAAGAGTAAGAAACACGTTACTCTACATTTGATAAGTGTTATAAACCTTTCTCAAGATTATGTCACTCAAGTGACAATCTTGGAGTATGTTTTGAAACGAAATATGATTCACCTTTTGATTTAACTATTTCAACAATTCACGATTCCTTTTCTTATCCATACAAGTGCACTAAGGTGTCCTTAAAGGATCAATTGTGATATGGTTTTCATAATCATAAGGATGATCATAATACATGATACTAAAGTACTTTCCCTTCTTTTCAGATTGGAAAAACTTTTATCTTTCTACCTAATTTTATTCTTCTTATTCGTTCTATTATTCATTGAAACTTTTCTAACGACTCAGAATTACACTTAAACTTGTAACCATAACCATATTTACTAAACTTTAGTAAATCATAACGAATAGTCTTATCGTACTTTGTGGTGGACCTGACCAGTGCACACCCAAGTGTACCTGATCCCTAGTCCCTCACTTGACTCACATATACATGTGAACAAGGAATTAGTCTTAATTCCCCAAAGACGAAGGTTGTTATTCATCACACAAAACAAGTTGCATGATTCCAAGTTTCTATCCATCTAAAATTTGGGTGATGAGAATCTTTCCTTATTTGGTAAATCTTGACACTACCACAAACGAAAGAACCAAATCCATTTTCCAATATTGCTATCAATGGAAACACATAAACAACAATTTTCACAAATGCCATTGCAAGGAAACTTAAAATAAGATAAAAATAAAAAAATATTTTATTTATAAAATGCAGAAAACCTTTCCTTACAATGCAATTACAAATGAAAAACTATGTTATTACATATTCCTAAGCAACCTATTATAACTCCTAGTAGCAGCCCACAAATCTAATCATCGAACATACAATCAAAATCCATCTCTTCACAACCAGACACAGCTTACTCTTCCTTTAAGCTTCCTTTCTTTTCTTTGATCCTACAAAACATCAAAATGTAATTACATTACATCATGTATGAAGAATATCCAAATAGGAACTTAATAGAGTTAAATAGTAGACTTACCTGAAGCAGAGTCAAACTTTTGACTTTACCATCCTTATGGTCCTTCAGGTAGATACGACAGCTTCGCAACCAATGCCCATTCTCTTGGAAATAGAAAGAAACGGACTCTTTTGGAATGGCACATGGGACAAGCTCAGACTTAGTCTTTCCCTTTCCCTTGGAAAGAGAAATCTTTTATGGACTTCCAATGTTTCCATTGTTAATATGCATGGAAGTTTCGAAAATTGATCTTCCAATCAAGTTTGCATTACTAGTGCGCCAAAACATTGCTGATTCAGCAACAATTAGCAAATAGGTAAGATCGATAAGGGTCACTTCATGATCTGTGACATAGTAGTCTTTAACAAACTCACTATATGACTTAGGAAGTGACTGAAGAACCAAGTCAACAGTCAGCTTCCTTGGGAACACGACACCCAACATTCCCAGCCTGTCAATATGCAGCTTCATGTCCAAGACGTGAGCACATATAGACTTTCCATCTTTATGTTTTCTTGCCAATAAGGCTTGATTGACCTTGAACTTTTCAAGTCGACGAACATGTGGGTTAGGCAGAACTATTGGAGGAGGCGGAGGAAGTGAAGTATGATTTCTGGGAGCATCATCTTCATGAGGAAAGCTTTTTTCCAAAAGATTCGACAAGACCATAGTTGTCAGAACTGGACATCTATATGGGAGAATATTCAAGTTAGTTGATTTAAGTCCTTAATATAAAACCCAACATGAAATATTAAGGCTAGTACCCAACACAATATTCTACAATTCGGAAGTGGGATACCGTAATCCAATTGTAAAATATTTGAAGGTAGGTAAATGTCGATTTGCCAATTTCCACCATGAAAAACGAAAATGAACTTTAGATTTTAAATGATTTGAAATTCCTAGATTCTTTGAGATTCATTGAACTTTTCAATGGCATGTTTAAATCTCGATTATGCCCTTCAAGTTTGTGACTGGGATGTTGAGGATCACAAATAAGGTGTGAATAACCATGCAAATTAGCTTGGTATACTTAATGTTACAGATCATCCAATCATTGTGTCGGTTAACCACACATGCTCCATTGATCCATGATTAACATCAAGCTACCCTTTTTCACACACTGTCAGTCCCAGATTAGTGTGTCAGTTAACTATACACGCTCCACTAATGACTTAACAAGCTGCAGAGTGAAATTTCATGGGTTAACACCAAATTCATATTTTTCCTATGTTACTAAGATTGGAAATTTATAAGTGTTTAGTTACTTTGTATTTTCATTATACTTTTAATGAGAATTAATGTCCTATCCTACCCGTTCGGCTAACGACCCTCCACCAGTCAAAGAAGCGGTGGGTGAGAGTGGACACCCATTAAACCATCGTTTTATAGGCAGTAACCTTATACCCCCCATATAGACCGGTTTCGTGAATGAGGCCTACTAACAGTAAGACTTACTTTTAACTTATACATATATAATTTATTAAAATTTTAATTTTATATAGTTTAAGGGTGTATTTTAAACTTTTAAAAAACTTGATAGTTTAATTAATAAATTATACTCTTAATTTAATTAAACTTAAACCACGTTATTATTTTGGATTTATTAATCTTCTCTTTTAATTAAACATTTAATTAACTATTAATAAAGTCCACAAGAGTTAATTTAACTATTCAAAACATCAAATTAAAATTATTTAATTAATATTAAGTTCTGAACCCATGAGTTACATTTTTGAAAACTTTTCAAATTTCTAGGGTTTTTATGAATTCAATGTTTCTTAATTGAGACTTTTCAACTTTTAAAACTTGAGGGCAAGTTTTTTAATTCTTGAAAAACTTTTGAACTTCATAAAAGTGACTTTCCAAGTTTCATAACTTGAGGGCAAGTTATGAAACTCTTCAAAGCCATTTAAAACAATTTTGTAACCTTCGAAGACTCTTGGAATTCATAACTTAAGGAGTTAATGAATGAGACTTTTCAAATCCATAACTTGTGGAAGTTTCATAAACTCTTTAGATCAAGCTTTTTAAAAAACTTTTCATATCCATAACTTATGGAGGTTTCATAAACTCTTTAGATCAAACTTTTAAAACTAATAAAATAATCATATCATTTTTCTTTTAGTAAATTGACCTAATTCAACTCTTGTAGCAAAATAATTCAAATTTTACAAATAATTAGTTTTTCATAAAATCTAGTAATTATCTTAAAATTTGGCAATCATCATGTTATTGGATGGGGATAATCATTACCATATCAACAAAATCAAAATTTATGAACCAAAACAGTTTTTGGTAATGATCCTAATCCAAAACATGCCAAAAACTCAAAAATTCTGCCATATGATGAGCCAACTCGTCGAGCCAGGTTTTGGACTCGTCGAGTTCATGGAAAAACTCATCCAACTTGTCGAGTCCATCTATGGACTTGTCGATTTCATTAGGCAGTGGCCAGAAAAGTCATTGTTCCAACTTTAAAAATAAAAAATTTGCATCAAATATAATAGAAAACAACCCATGGCTCTGATACCACTGTTGGGTTTTATGTACTATAAAATTCCTATGGTCCACATACAACCCTAATAGCTTTGGATCTAAGTTTTCTCTAATTACATATGAAACAAAATTTCCAAAGCATGAAGCCTACAACAAGTATACAATTTGACATATAGATCATAAAAGTAAGCTATAAGATTACTTCTTTGTTGTAGCTAGTAGGAATTGGTCTTTCAAGAGCCCAACACCTCAAGTGTGATGCCTCAAATGGAATTATAACAAACCAAGAAAAAGAGGAGGAACTTAACAGAGAGGTTTAGAGACACAAAAATCGTGTAAGGTTTCTTAGAATCACTAGTGCACAATTTTTGGCTTACGGGTTACATTTATATAGTGTGGAATCCAAGAGTTAAACCCTAATCCACTTCCTTGGGCCTTAACCCAATAATACATATGATAAGCCCTTTGGAATAACTTAATCCATTACTAATCAATATGGATCATTAGCCCAAACTATATATATGTATTACTGATTTACTTAATCAGTCCCCATTAATTTAATTAGTCTCTTTTGATCAGTAAATTAATTCCAAATTAATTCTTGATTAAAACTAATTAAATAGTATGATTTCTCAATTTAATATATTATACTTAAAATATATTAATAAATTACATTAACCACTTTCTCAAATATCCATCCTATCAAATTGTTCCAGAGTGTTACAACCCAAATGGACCATGCTGTATCGGGTCAAGTACATACGAATTATAGTTATGGGCTTAGACACCTAATCCAACAAAAGGTCCATGGAATGATCAACATATGGTGGACATGGGGAAAAGGGAGTGTAGTTGTAGAAATTGGGAGCTTACTGGAATTCCAGGCAAGCATGCAACTGCAACCCTAAATGAAATGGCAGACAATGCTGAAAAGGTGGGACAACTATACACTTATGTGCATAAGGTGCATTGGCTTGATATATGGAAAGAAAAGTACTCCTTCAAGGTGGAGCCTATCAAAGGTAGAGCCATGTGGCCTAAAAGTGACTGCCTAACAACTCTTGTCCCTCCACCACACAACAAAGCTATAGGCAGGACAAAAAAGAAAATCAGGACTACAGCATAAGGAAGGATTGAAATTCACCAACATAAGAGCCAAGAAAATAGTCAAATTCAGAATGATAATGAAACTCAAAAGTTGAGTATGAAGTTTTTAACTGTGACATGTAGTAAGTGTAAGCACAAGGGGCACAATGTCAAGAGCTGCAAGGGCCAATATGGGTATTGATGTTTAAGTACTTAAGTTATTAATGTATGTGAAGACTTGCTAATGCACTTTAGTTTATTTTGTAATTATTATTTATGTTTGTTTATGATTAGAAACTTAATGTCCTTTTGTTGGTACTTTGATGCCCTTTTTTGGTTCCCTTTTTGTAATGTGATTTGATGCCCTTTTATGGAACATGTTTTGGTAATGTACTTTAATGCCCTTTGTTGGTAATGATTGTGTTTTAGCATTAATCTGCTATGGTATGTAACTTAATATATGCATGTAACCTTTTTTGGTGCCCTTTTGGTAATTTACTTTGTCATTGCTTTATTTTCTCTTGTAAAAGCATGTAGCATGTTATAGCAATGCACTCAATATATGTATGTAAAACCATTACAATTGAATATTTAAGTAAAGACACAAACCATTAGAATTCCATATCATGTCAAGATAAAACCTTTACAATTTCATATTCATATAAAGATAAAACCATTACACTTCCATTTGTAATAAAAGCATTACATATCCAATGATCCAAAAGACAACACTTATAACATATATAAACCACCATTAAACCTTCTAGCACCAAAAGGCAACATTTTTCAAATGGTTATTACCAACAAAAAATCCCTAACCTCTAGTTCTTAATTCCAAAACAACACAAACAATAGAAACAACACCTACGAGGCAACCAATTACATCTTCAGCTGACCCACTTCAACCTCATACCTATTCATTGTTCTCAACAATCCTGGTATGATAACAGTTGATCTTTGATACATAAGGGGGTCGACACCCAAAAAACTCACATCTGGATCCCTACAGGAATACATTAAAGTAGAAGAGTTATTGCATAACTACCAAAATATCATAACCTAATATAAGTTTACTTACCATTTTAGGTCATGCACAGAAACGAATACCACGACTTCGTGAGGTCCATGAGGTTCGCACAACAACAACATTCCCACAGAAGCAGAGCACCAATTTTGAAGCTCATAAAAGTAGAAGTAGATGAGAGACGAAGAAGAATAAGACCTTTTGTTGCTGCTTCTCTATAAATCAAAATGAAGAAGATGAAGGGGATTGCGTATGAGTATGTATATAAAGGAGAAAAATGATGCTATTTAAAATAAGGACCTAAAATTACCAAAATTACATGGAGGGCACGTGATGGCCCTAACGGCTCCAAACAAACGGACTAAGACGGAATGGACTAAAAACCCAAGAAAACCTTGATTTTGGAACTTCGGTGCAAGCTGGAAACTTTTTGGACTAGGGATGTGCTTCGGGCCAGAACCGACCTGAACCCGAACAACCCGAAACCCAAATTGGATGAAAAGTGGGAAACAAAACCCATACCGATAACGCTAATACGGGACCGGGCCGGTTCGGGTAATACGGGTTTCAGTTTGGTTATTAACCCGAAAGGATCAAAATAACCCAAATAAACATTTACCCTATGTTTTCTACCCGAATAACCCAAATCAACTGAAATGGTCCAAATACCCAAATAACCCAAATAAAGAAATTCTATATCTAGTTCAAGAAAAAAAATATTAAACATCAATAATTCATATTCCAAAAATCCACATTTCATAGTCCAAAAATCCACAATTCATGATTAAAAATTAAACATTAAACATCCAAATTAAAATATGAATCTTAATTTTTTTGCAAAATAACAATGACCAAATACAAAAATAACTATTCGTGAATATTGATTGGTTGTTTTCCCTTTCCACCTCCACTACTTATCACGTTTTCAAACTCTTTCGCGACGTCATCGTCTTTCAAAACTTCATCAATGTTGTCCACAATTGGCTTCCTTGATTTCCTTACCCAATCTTGGGTGCAAACCAAAGCCTCTAATATATTAGTGGACAAATTTGTTCGATATGGGTCTAATATCCGCTCAATTATACTAAAAGCCGCCTCGGACGCCACAGTAGAAATTTGTAGTCCCAAAATATCTATCAACATAAACAAAGAAAGTGTTAAAATATAATTATAAAAAAGTACACACATGAATAAAGTTATACCTTTCGCCATACAAGCTAGAATAGGGTAAAGAGATGCGTTTTGTTTCTACCAAAGTAGAATATCAAAATCTTTATTGTATTTAAGTGACCGCTCGTTTAGGTATCATGTCAACTCCGTTTCTGTAGATGTCGATGGGTAATCCGCTGGTACTATTAAATCACCCATGAAGTCATTCCCGTCATCAAGCATAACTACATCTTCATGAGCACGTGTTTGACTTTAAAATGACTCGGTATTGTCGAACTTTGCTTTGTAGAAATTAAAAAAAATCTCAATTTTTTTTCAATGTCCCGTATTAAGGCCTTAGCCTTCAAAGTGACTTCAGAGTTGAATATGCGAGGTTCTCCAGTATTCTTCAATCTAATCAACTTCTCAAAGGCTTGTTGAAGAAACTCAAACTTCAACTGTGGATCTAATTCGACCGCAAAGTACAAAAAGTCATTTAATTTTTCAAGGTCTCCCCAATACTTTTCGTATGCCCCAAAATTGGGGAGTTGACACCCAATCTCTAATGTGTTTGTACACATCGCATATTTCTACAAAAAAAAAAAAAAAAAAAAAAAAAAAAAAAAAAAAAAAACGATGTGCCATAGGTTTTGTTGACGTCAATATTATGTCGATTTTTACCTTGCATATCTCGAGAAATCCAACCATTGCTCTTCAAATTTTGAAATCTTCTTCTACGGGGGATACAACATCTCGAACATATGTAGGCTCTATTAAAATAAAATAAGTGTTAGTTAAAAAAACATAACTTCAATACCCCGTATTTAAGGGCCTATATCTCATTGAATATACAACCAAAAATAGCATAAAATAGAGTAAACTAAATGTTAAATTGTGAACTACATCCTGGAAAAAATCAGGCAAATCGGACAGATAATGAAGAAGATATGATAGCTCAAAGTGGACATAAAAATCTGGAAACATGTTGAATCAGAAAAAACAGCTTTAATACTCCCTGTTTAAGGGCCTATATCTCATTGAACATACAACCAAAAATAGCATAAAATAGTGTAAACTGAATGTTAAATTGTGAACTACATACTGGGAAAAAAATCAGGCAAATTGAACAAATAATGAAGAAGATATGACAGTTCAAAATGGACATAAATATCTGCAAACATGCTTATTTTTTTAAACAAAAAACAATGGAATGCAATGGAATATGGAATTACCTTAACTTCAAACTTTCCAAAAACCTTCTCCAACTCCAACAAAATCTTCAATAACTCGTATGTGGAGTTCTATTGGGTTGGGGAATCATTTCACTAAAACTTCTTGGATTCCACATTTAACTCCTTCATTCATTCGTTGAACCTTTGAATCCATTGAGTGGTTTTTCTAATATATCTAACGGACCTTTGCATGCACTTAATACTAGATTGGTGTTCATCAAACTCATCCTTAACAATAAGGTTTAGGATGTGGGCCATACACCTTACATGTAATTGTTTCCCCCCATCATACAAGTTTGGTAGTTTTTTCATTAGAAATTTAATTGCTTTATCATTTGAAATAGCATTGTCTACGGTTATGGTCATTACATTATTGATACCCCACTCTTCAAGACACTCAACAACGTGCGCCCAATGTCTTCTCCCCTATGACTATCTAAAGATTTAAAGTTGATAACTCTTTTGAGCATGCACTACTAGAAAAACAGCCTTTTACGACGCACAATGTGTGTCGTAAAACGCTCAGACGACGCGCAAATGCGTGTCAAGAAAGGCCCTATCGTAACGAGAGACGACACGCTTTTGTGTGTCGTATAAAGACGACACGCATTTATGACACGCAATGCATATCATTAAGACCGCTATCAAGAAAGGCCATGTCATAAATAAAGATGACACACATTTTTGCGTATCGTAAATTTAAATGTTTAAAAAATATATATTTATATATTTGTTAAATTTTAAATTAAATTTTCATTTAATGTCTCATAATATAAATAGAATACCATATACAAAAAATACAATCCATTGCATATAATTTAATGTCATACAATTCTATTTCTTACAATATCTAAATTTGCATCTAATCTACTCTGTACATCAAATTCCAACTAAGTAAAGTTGCATCTTGCCTTTCATAATTCTTTAAGACTAATGCTCCAAGCATCTGATTATATGGATAAGCAGTTGTACATTGGCCCATCTCACTCAAGAATGACTTAGCCAAATTCAACTCCAAGTCTTTACTGCATCTTGCTGATAATGCTACAAGATTTGAATCAAGTGGCTTCATATTCCTTTCTTCCATCAACTTTACCCGATGCACAAAATACACAGAAACAAAAAAAACATTGTAGGGGAAGGGGTAATTTGGGAAAATGTGAGGGGTATCCTCTACAAAACAAAACAAAAAATATCCTCTGCAAGATTTGCTCTTTAGTATCCTCTGCAAAACAAAACAAAAATATATATCAAAAAATGAAATTTCTTATAGTTTTATATTATAATTATGCCTAGAGTATTGCATACCTAAAGAATCATTTGTTAGCTCTACACACTTTTTGAATCTGAACCTTGTCTTTCATCACTAACACCAGCACCTTTTGTAGCCCAATTACATCGTATCTTCCTACTCCCAAGCCACTTCCCTGATACAACAACATTCCAAAATATACTAAAAGAGTTAGACTCTTAAAATAACTCATAAAAGTTAGAAAAACTAAATATTCCAAAAAAACCCCTAGGACTCTTTTTGTCCCAAAATCTGAATTAAACCACAAGTGATGCTTCGATTTCTTTGTTTCTGGCAACTTCAACATGAAGTGTTCTGATGTTGTATGTGTAAAGTTTCACACTTTCTTTTTCTATGCATGCTAATGTTCCTGAACCCCCATCTAAACAATTGAAAATGGTGAACTTTCCACTTTGGGATGATCCGGTTTCTCTAACAATTTGTCTGCATTTTTCAGTTGAAAAAAGGAATATGTGAGACACAGGGAATAAAGAACTACTAAAATAAAGAATACTTCCCTTGATACTTGATAAATCACATAAAAAACTGGATACAAAAAAACTGAAAGACAATCAAATGAATTTCAAATAAGATATTTTACAAAAGATTGATATCCATTAACCAAACAAAGGGGTTTATGGAAAACATAATCCATGGGTGCTGATTAAGACAGGTGGCTTACCCTAGCCTCCAGGATGATAACCAAAGCTAGCTCCAGGTGGAATAGGAGCATTCAAACCATGAATTTTTAAATGTGGATAAGAAGGTGGAGGGCCATATCTCTGCATATTATAAATTAAATGATCCATCAAAAAATAATAATAATAATAATTAAAAGACAAAAGGCAAAAGTGGTTTATTTATAATTTATTTACTTGCATGTTAAGAAGCCATGGAGGAGGAGCACCTTTTGGCATGCCTAAAGCTTCTTTTAGTTCATGTGATAAGGTTCCTGGTTTCATCTCTCTAAGTTTTACATGTATAATTAATTAAACATGTGAGAAAATCAAATGGATAAAAAAATTATATATATATATATATATATATATATATAATCTCAATAAACGATGAATAACTAATTATTGGCTACATTTTAGTATTGGACGTTGCGATATATTAAATTCTCAAAACTCTGTTTTAATTTCCTTTCTAAATTCTTAGCCTGGTTTTAAACGAAACATGAATTCTTTACATCATATCATTTTCATGAAATACACATTTGATGTTTAACTACAATGCAAGAAAGATGACCAATTTACCTCCCATATTTCTCTACGCCCACAAAGTTAAACATCAACTCCAATACAAGGGTAGAATCGTCAAAAATGCACTGGATAAACATCTCTATACCTGGAACTATCATTTTCACGGTCATATCTGTCCCTGCTTCTGTTGCGACTTCTCCTCCTGTAGCCCCTGTATTCATCTCTATACCTAGAACTATACTAGGTAAAAATCAACTCCAATACAAGGGTAGAATCGTCAAAACTACATTCTCATTATACCTTGGTCTAGGACGTCAGCTCCTTGATCCACCCTTCAAGTTTTCTACTGGTACAAGTATCCTTCCCTTATGACTAAAACAAGAATAAAAACAACCACATTATCCAAACAACCATATACTTTTTCAACTATAATTCTTGGAATTTGGAAATATTATATCACATGTGAATGTGACTCACATTTTTTCAACATTAGGCCCATATTTGGCAAATTGAACCATCATCTCTCTTCCATCAACAACTCGTCTCGAAAGGATTGCCACAAGTGCATTTATTTCAATCCATAAAAGGAAATACATTACAAGAAAATTAAAGATCAAATACTCACCATCAAGCTTTTCAACTGCCTTTATCATACTAAACCATAAGTTTCTCCATGTTTTGTTCTTGTTCCTATAACTCAGCTATTTCCAACATAAAGACTATAGAATCATAGCATACTATATGTATTTTTAATGGAATATATATTTAAAAAAAGTTATTGTTAAGATATGCAAAAAATAAGCAATAACAAATAGAAGCTTTTCAGGTGTTAGAGGACCCAATGAGGGTAGATTCTGTCCTTCCAGCCTTTGGTGGGCCCTGAATGGTGTCTGAAGAGAGAAATGTTTACCCTGAAGTGGGTCCAACCCTGTTTGAACAGGAAAGTTACACTAGCTACTTACCCCACTGTTTGCAGCAGAGTTTGACCTTCTAGATAAGCCTTGAAGAACAGACATCAACTCTGGATTTGGAGGATTTTGAGGTAAAACTGAAGGATCTTGAAGAATGTTAGATTTAGGGGGACCAAACCAAAGAGAGTAAGGACTAGACATAGATTTTTGCCTTTCAAGTTGCATCGATTTTTCAATTTCCATAGCTGGAATCGAAGCAGGGTTCCAAAAATACCCCTGCTGCTGTTGTTCTCTGTTCTCTGCTGCTGTTTCTATTCTGAAAAGTCCACAAAAACTTTTCAAATTCTAATTCATTTTAACTTCTTCCAAGAATTTTAAAACCACCAATGAAATATCCTAGCAGGGAATCTTATGGACAAGAGAACATTGTTTGTCTAAGCATGAACATAACTACTCATAAAACTAAACAATTCCAATCAAAATCATGGGTATATTGTTTAATTTATAGAAACAATATATGGACTTTTTATCAACAAGAACAAACACTAATTTAATTAATTGAGTCAAATTGTTTTCTTTTCTGTTAACCAATTGGAAAAAAAAGATCAACGATAAAACAGAGACCACAAAACACACTTTCAAACAAGCGTTGATTCCATTTTCTTTTTCCATATATTTCTAAATCATCCAAAAAATATGCAACGATCAGAAAAGAAAACGATTGAAAACAAAGGGAAGCTCATCATCATCATGATCATATTATCAACGTAAAGCAGAAAGATAAACAAACATACGTTTCGTATATAACAACGAGGTTAAGAAGGGCGAGCAGGGCAGCTTTGTTGGCTTCCAGTGATGGAGAGCGGAGCATCAACACAAGGGGTTTAATTGCGGCAAAGAATTGTCGGTGACACCGCTGGGAAATCTTGGTGAGTCGACGGGTCTCGCCTAAGACTTTCGAAGAGGAGTGAATCCATCGGCTGGGTCTCGCTGGAAAGTGCCGGAGAGAAGGGGCTCCACCGGCTCCCCCCCCCCATACCATCTTCTTCCCCTCTCGGTGAGTCGACGGATCTCCAGCCACCACCACCTGTTGCTGCTCTGATTTCATTTCGATCGCTGCTTCCTGCCGGTGCTTCTTGACCCACTGTTCCCAATCGTGTTTCGAACCCCCTCCCTGCCGGGACAAGTTCTTGCAAAAGCCCTAGCTATTACAAAGAGGGAAACTAAAGTGGAGGAGGAAAAAAGGAAGGCAGGGTGTTTAAGTTTTTGGGATTTCATTTTACCTTGATGGAACGCGCACGTTATATTAAAATTTATAAAACGATAGTCTTACACGACACACACTTTATTACAGGTACCCTCTGTGTTTTTTTTTGTTTAGACACTAATTTTAGGGCACGCAAAAATGCGTGTCCTACATCCTTTAAATTTTGCAAAACAGACATTATTTTTTAGGGCACGCACAAATGCGCGTCCTCTATCAGCGAGTGTCATTGTTTGTGCGTCATTAAATGGCTGTTTTCTAGTAGTGATGACCCAATCTTTATCAATAAAGTGGGTCATGACCACCATATAGCTCGATCGTGGACATGAACTTGTCCAACAATCGGTGGTCAAATGCACATTCGTTAGGGGATTAAAAAAAACTTATTCACCTTTGCCTTTTCTTCAACATAGTAATCGGAAACTCTTTTTGAAATTGTGGTTCTACATGGCAAAACCACTTTCCCATTCAATGCATTAGTATACTCAATAAATGCTTCATTCTCTACAAACTTGAACGGTAACTCTCTGTAACAACCCGAAATTTCATGTCACTTCTTGTATCGCAACTTGTAATCCGATACGATCAACCAAACGTTAATTTCAATTTCGTTTCCAATTTCGCCATTTTATTAAGTCATTAGTTTATATTGACCTAAAATGACTTAATGGGTGTCTTAATACATTTAGAAATCATTTTAAACACCCAACTTTAGTGATCGGAATATTTCTAGAAATTACCGTATCGGGTTACGGTAACTCAATCGGGTACGTCCAAAAACCCCACTTAACGTCGGTATCTGGTAGAATTCTATCGTGTCCAATTCCCAAACACTATATAAACATGTTTAGGACTCCATTTGAAGCCTTTGGCCAATTTCTCACTAAACTCTTACAACCTCTCTCCTCAAGCTAGAATTAAGGTCCAAATCTCAAGTTTAAGGCTTCAAATCTCTAAGGTAACCTCCCTAGCATGTTAATCAACACCTTTAGCCTTCAAATTGATGAACTAATTGAGTTTTAGGACCATGAACATGAGTTTACGGCCAAGGAGCAAGCTTGGGCCGTAAACTCCATTAAATGGGGTTTTAAGCTCTTAAACTCCTTCCTAAACTCAATTGGACTTTAGATATGGCTATGGGACTTCAAGATATGGACTTAGAACATTTGAAACTTTGATTTTGAGCCATTTGAAGGAGTTTACGGCCAAGGCATAAGCTTGGGCCGTAAACTCATGTAAAAGGGGTTTTTCATATTTCTATGGCTTAGATATGAATTATAGGACCTTGGCTTTAGCATTTGGACACTTGAAACATAACTTTTGAGGGACTTATGTGAGTTTACGGCCAAGGTGAATGCTTGGGCCGTAAACTCCCCAAAAACAAGGCATAATTTCATTTCTAAGGTGTTAGAAAGCCATCCAACACCACCAAAAGCCTTGGAATAAATCAAAGGACCAACCAAAAATAGTTTAAGGGACTTAAGTACATCATTTGTGGGATTTCTAAGAGTTTACGGCCAAGGCTTGTTCTTGGGCCGTAAACTCCAAGAATTTTGGTGTTAGAATGCAAACTAAACACCCCTAAAGCCTTTAGATGAATTTTAGAAGCCCTTCTATGCAAGTTTTAGACCTTGAATCACTTTGTATCAACCTATATAAGAGTTTACGGCCATGAGGAGGGTCTCATGGGCCGTAAACTCCATAACACCTCTCAAATGTTCCATAAAACTCATGCTAGGTCTTGGAATAATCCTAATAATCACATGTGATTTGTTTTAACAACATTTAACACCATTTTCTTGAAGATTAAGGAGTTTACGGCCAGGAGCCTATACTAGGCCGTAAACTCCCATAAAATAATCACTTTGATGATTTAAATTCATTCCAAGTGTTCCAATGCATTTTAGATAATCCATTCTAGCAATCCCCATGTCCATTTAAGCCCTTAGATCATCAAAACCACACCAACATGAGTTTACGGCCGTAAACTCATGTGTGGGTGTGTTTTATGGTTGTAAACTCATTTAAATGTTTACTTATGGAGAGTAAACTCAAGTCCCAAGTCCCTAGTGCCATTACAAGTCCGAAGATGTCACCCGGGTCACTCCAAACGCTCGTTTTGAGGTGTTTAACCTCATTGGAGTGTAATGTTCCATATGATTAGTGAATGTATCTCTAAATGTATATATATGGACATTATTTCATTTTACATAGGGACATCGCGAGTTATCAAACCCCGAACCAACGTCTAGTATCCAAAACTGACACGTTTCCGAGTCCGGTGAGTTCATACCCCTACCTTTTTCACTGTTTTTCACTGTTTTCAGGGGGGAACACAAGCAAAGTACAAGGGTTTTCTTGTACTCAAAACTTATTTTTCGTGTGTGTGTTTCACATTTCTTATGCTTTTATTTCTGATATATGTAACTGATAACCAGTAGATCATACAATTCACTTAAACATTTATTTGTGAAATGGATTTTATAAACGGTTATGTTTTATATATATTTCACAAATGGTTTCCACATTTTATCAGTTAAAAGCATGACATTATAACACATGAACAATATAATTCGTACACTGTCTTGTCCTCGGTAACATTCCACAGAGATACGCGAATGGAGGATTATACTATTATTACTAGTAAATTTGTTATTCCGTATGATTGGAAACACGTCCTCGGCGAACACTCCACATAGATACGCGAGTGGAGGACTACACCCGTAACCAGAATATCTGGGATTTAGAGAGCGTGACTTGAGTGTATAGATCTATACGGGGCTGACTACCCCACACCTGGCTGCTAGCTACAGCCGAACCAAAATGGTTCAAGGGTGACGAAAGTCATAAGGATTGTGGACCACTTATTGCCACAAGGCTGTGGACTACTTATTGCCACAGGTTCAGTCTTTAGTATGGTTATGGAACTCGCAACTAGGATAACAGAGATTTACTAATAGTAATAATGAATCACATACTACATTTTACAGATAACCAAGATTCAGTTTACATCTTTTACATCTTTTACATCTTTTACATATGATAACCAACCTTCAGGAAGGTATGGAACCTTCCTGTGAAATCTTGTACACAACAAGGTCTAACAGAATACATCTTTTACAATGAAAACAAACACAGGAAAGCATGGGGCATTCCTGGGTAACATACACATAATCAGACAAGAGTAACCAACTGAATAACATTACATCTTTTACAATAACTACTCTTCAGGAAAGTATGAGACTTTCCTGGGAATTCACTGATACATTAAAGACATAAAACAATGTATTGGATAACCATACATTACTCTTATGAAACAACAACCAACTTTTAAGAAAATATGGGATTTTCTTGGCGTGTGTTACATTTTCAGAAACATAAAGGAAACATAAACATTTTCACAAAACAAAACTGCTTATGAACTCACCAGCGTTATGCTGATTTTCAAATTGCTTGTGTTCTCAGGTCAACGATAGTACAGGTACCCGAAGACTTACTTGGTTAAGGATCGTGTGCGTGCAAGGCTCGTTCATTTTGTTTATATCTATATTATGTATCGCAACTGTATAAACTGTGTCTTTTGAAACAAATTGTAAAACTTTTAATATGTAATGTAATGTTTGTTTCACTTTACTTACTATGTACATTGGAATTGATACTCAACGTGGTGTCAACCCCGGAAATGTTTCCGCCTTCGGTTTTCGGGGTGTGACAGATTGGTATCAGAGCCCTTGTTTATACTGAATAAAGTATACCAAACCTTACATGGTATAAAACTATAAACACTAAAAGGGCCTAAGTGCTCTGAAATAAAAGTATCTTCAGACTACAAGTATTTTCAAAAATATACAAGTATACCGAACCGTCGAGATTCGTATCTATAAATAGGACAAAACATAAGTAAATGGGTGTTGTGTATTGCAGTTAAACCTGGCCAGTTATGTAGTCGTGTCTAGGGTCAATATAGCCTGGCCAACTATATTCATTCGAGACACAGCCAACATGTGCCTGGGAGTGATTGTGATATGCGGCATGCCTAAAACTTACCCTAATATCACAAACATCGAACTAGTATCGTAGCAAACCATGAAATAATATGGGAGTATTTCTCAAACCATCGTACATGTTTAGACCCCTGAACATTCCATTATCGATAGTTTACTTGCTTCAATAACTCTTTCCTGCTTTACCGCTTAATTGGAGTTAATACCTGTCATATCTCTCGATTCAGAGGACTTATCATCCTCTCTCTTTATTGATCTTATTAGATCAAGATGCCTCCCAGAAGAAGATCCAACTCCAACAACCCTCCACCACCTCCTCCTGAAATCGATCTCGTGTTATTTCAAACAGCTGTTATCGCCGCAGTGGCAGCTGCCATGTCCCAGCTAAATACCGGTGGTTCAGGAGGTAGTAATCAAAATCAAGATGGTAATCAGGAACGCCGTAAGGAGGGTTCCTATAAGGATTTCATGAATGCGAAGCATTCTTTCTTCAATGGCACTGGTGGTGTCATTTCCTTATCCCGATGGTTCGAGAGAATCGAATCCATCTTCAAAATTTGTGCCTGTGATGTGTCCGATAAGGTCAAGTTCGCAGCTTGTACCTTCCTTGATAAATCATTGACTTGGTGGAATGGCCGAGTCAAATCCTTAACTCTCCCCGTAGCCAATGCCATGGGCTGGGAGACTATGAAAGAACTCCTCCTTGCCGAATATTGTCCCAGAGGCGAAATGCAGAAGCTAGAGCACGAGCTCTGGAACCTAAAGATGAAAGGTTCCGAAATTGTTGCCTACACTTCCCGATTTGATGACCTTGCCCTTCTCTGCCCTGGACAAGTCACTCCTGAAAGCAAAAGGATCGAGAGGTTTATTTGGGGGTTAACCAATCCGACCAAAGGTCATATTTTAGCTGCTCGCCAGATACTTATGACAGTGCTAAAACTCTAGCGCAAGATATAATTCATCACAGTGATGATATTGAGGAAGCCACCACTGCTACCCCTGAGTCAACCAAAAGCAGTGGCGAGAAAAGAAAATTCTAGAAGAAAAAGAAGGGTCAATCTTCCCAAGGCTCCTCCAAAAGACAACAAACAGTAGCAGTTCATGCTGATACTACCCCCGTAGCTGCTGCTTCTGTTGTAGGATCCACAACACCAACTCCTACCAACCGATATGTTGGTAACCTCCCTCTTTGTGAAAAATGCAAGTATCACCACAAACCTGGTCCCTGTCGAGAACTATCCTGTACCAATTGTGGTAAGAAGGGGCACACTGTTCGATACTGCAAAGCTTCGACTCAATCAGCGAATCAATCTTCTGGAACAGGCGTTGGTCAAGCCTGTTATAACTGTGGTGAAGCCGGGCACTTTAAAAGGAACTGCCCAAAGAAGACTGTTGCTGGCAACATAGGAAGGGTCCTTGCTATGGGACGAGAAGAAGCAGTTGCTGATCCCAATGTTGTCTCGGGTACGTTTCTTCTCGACAACTCGTATGCTAATATTCTTTTCGATTCGGGCGCTGAAAGAAGTTTTATTAGTCATGCATTCAAACATAACCTAAAACATGATTCCCAACCTCTAACCGAAATGTTTACCGTCGAAATGGCAAACGGAGAGAAAGAGAGTGCGAGTGAGGTATTCGTAGATTGCATTCTCACCTTAAACGACCATTCATTTCCTATTGATCTTATGCCCGTATCCATAAAGAGCTTTGATGTCATTATTGGCATGGATTGGTTGAGTCCCGATCATGCAGATATCCTTTGCTTCGAAAAAGCCATCCGTCTTAACCTTCCTTCGGGTCAAACTCTAGTGATCTATGGCGATAAACTCGGTTCCAACCTTCATATCATTTCCTGCATCAAAGCTCAGAAACTCCTGCGAAAGGAGTGTATTGCATTCTTAGCCCATGTAATTAATGAGAAACAAGAAGTTAAAGACCTCGCGAGCATCCCCGAGGTCTGTAATTTTCCTGATGTGTTTCCCGAAGAGCTTCCAGGAATTCCTCCCGAACGTCAGGTCTAGTTCCGTATTGACCTAATTCCTGGGGCTACTCCTGTAGCGAAGTCTCCGTATCGCTTAGCTCCAGCAGAGATGCAGGAGTTATCCAGTCAACTTAACGAGTTGCTTAACAAAGGATTCATTAGACCGAGTTCCTCACCCTGGGGAGCTCCGGTTTTGTTTGTCAAGAAGAAGGATGGATCCTTTCGTATGTGTATTGATTATCGTGAGCTAAACAAGTTGACTGTCAAAAACCGATATCCTCTTCCTCGAATAGATGACCTTTTTGATCAACTCCAGGGAGCCAGTTACTTCTGTAAGATAGACCTTCGGTCAGGGTACCATCAGTTGCGAGTTCATGAAAGTGATGTGCCCAAAACAGCTTTCAGGACTCGATATGGACACTACGAGTTCGTAGTGATGCCCTTCGGTTTAACCAACGCACCGGCAGTGTTTATGGATCTGATGAACCGGGTGTGTCGTCCTTATTTGGATAAATTTGTCATAGTATTCATCGATGACATACTCGTCTATTCCCGAAGTGAAGAAGACCACAAACAACACTTGAGGTTAGTGTTGGAGACCCTGCAATCCGAGAAGTTATACGCGAAGTTTTCAAAATGTGAGTTCTGGATACGGAAGGTAACCTTCCTTGGTCATGTGATAAGTGAGGAAGGTATTCATGTTGATCCTTCCAAGATTAAGGCAATAGAGAATTGGTCAGCACCGAAGACACCCACAGAAATCCGACAATTCTTGGGTCTCGCTGGCTATTATCGAAGGTTCATCCAAAACTTTTCCCGAATCGCCAAACCTCTAACCACTCTAACACAGAAAGGTATACCCTTTTGTTGGAGTGATAAACAAGAGACCGCATTTCAGACGTTGAAGAAAGCTCTGTGCAGCGCGCCTGTCCTATCCCTACCCGAAGGGACAGAGGACTTTGTTGTCTACTGCGATGCGTCTACTCAAGGTTTAGGCTGTGTGCTTATGCAGAGAGGAAAAGTGATTGCTTATGCCTCTAGACAGTTGAAACACACGAGGTCAACTATACCACACACGACTTGGAGCTAGGAGCCGTAGTTTTTGCATTGAAGATTTGGAGGCATTACCTTTACGGAACCAAGTGCACGATCTTTACTGATCATAAGAGCCTGCAACATATCTTTGACCAAAAAGACTTGAACATGAGACAAAGGCGATGGGTAGAACTACTCAGTGATTATGAGTGTGAAATCCGCTACCATCCCGGCAAGGCCAATGTGGTAGCAGATGCCCTTAGTCGAAAGGAGAGTACCAACAACAAAGTGAAGAGTCAGTCGATAACCATCCATTCCAACCTACCCGTGCAAATCCGAGAAGCTCAGCTAGAAGCCCTGAAACCTGAGAACATGACAACTGAAGCTTTGAGAGGGATGGAAAAGAAACTTGAGATCAGAAGTGACGGAGTCCATTGTTTTATGGATCGAATTTGGATTCCCAAGTCTGGAAGATTTAGAGAGTTAGTCATGGAGGAAGCACATAGAACCAGGTACTCTGTTCACCCGGGCTCTGACAAGATGTACTTAGATCTCAAGAAGCAATATTGGTGGCCAAATATGAAGGCTGAGATAGCTTCATATGTGGGCAAGTGTTTGACTTGCGCCAAGGTAAAAGTTGAACATCAGAAACCCTCGGGTCTGCTCCAGCAACCTGAGATACCTGAATGGAAATGGGAGATGATCACCATGGATTTCATCACCAAACTACCCAAGTGCTTGAATGGGTATGATACCATTTGGGTGATTGTCGATCGTTTGACAAAATCAGCTCACTTCGTTCCAATTAAAGAATCATACAAGATGGAAAGACTTGCACGGATATATATTCAAGAGGTAGTCCGACTGCACGGCGTACCTACATCCATTATCTCTGATCGAGATAGCAGGTTTACTTCCCGCTTTTGGCAGTCTCTTCAGAAAGCCCTTGGAACCCAACTAGACATGAGCACGGCATACCATCCTCAGACTGATGGTCAAAGCGAGAGAACAATCCAAACTCTGGAGGACATGCTTAAGGCATGTGTCATTGACTTTGGAAAGTCGTGGGACGCACATCTACCATTGATCGAATTCTCATACAACAACAGTTACCACACCAGCATTAGGGCTGCCCCATTCGAAGCTCTATACGGTCGCAAGTGCAGATCCCCTCTGTGCTGGGCCGAGGTAGGAGATACACAGTTAGCCAAGAGTCGAGTCCCCGAAAGTGCACTTACCGGTCCTGAAATCATCCGTGAAACCACTGAGAAAATTATCCAAATCCGTGAACGACTAAAGGCCTCACGCGATCGTCAGAAGAGTTACGCTGATAATCGTCGGAAACCACTAGAATTCCAGGTTGGGGACCGTGTTCTGTTGAAGGTCTCGCCCTGGAAAGGCACTGTACGCTTTGGTAAACGTGGGAAACTTAATCCGAGATAGATTGGACCTTTTGAAATCATCGCCAGAGTTGGTCCGGTAGCCTATAAACTTCATTTACCTCACGAACTTAGTAACATCCATCCCGTCTTTCATATTTCAAACCTCAAGAAGTGCCTATCCGATGAAACCTTAGTGATTCCGTTAGACGAGATTGAGGTCGATGAAAATCTCAACTTTGTGGAGGAACCAATCGAAATCATGGATCAAGAAGTCAAACATAAGAAACAGAGTCGCATCCCGTTGGTGAAGGTTCGTTGGAATGCCAAGCGGGGACCGGAGTTCACTTGGGAGCGAGAAGACTCGATTAAACAAAAATATCCACAACTCTTTCTAGGTCAATGAATTGTATATTATCTTATTTCTTGTCTTGAATTTTGGGACGAAATTCCCTCTAACGGGGGGATAATGTAACAACCCGAAATTTCATGTCACTTCTTGTATCGCAACTTGTAATCCGATCCGATCAACCAAACGTTAATTTCAATTTCGTTTCCAATTTCGCCATTTTATTAAGTCATTAGTTTATATTGACCTAAAATGACTTAATGGGTGTCTTAATACATTTAGAAATCATTTTAAACACCCAACTTTAGTGATCGGAATATTTCTAGAAATTACCGTATCGGGTTACGGTAACTCAATCGGGTACGTCCAAAAACCCCACTTAACGTCGGTATCGGGTAGAATTCTATCGTGTCCAATTCTCGAACACTATATAAACATGTTTAGGACTCCATTTGAAGCCTTTGGCCAATTTCTCACTAAACTCTTACAACCTCTCTCCTCAAGCTAGAATTAAGGTCCAAATCTCAAGTTTAAGGCTTCAAATCTCTAAGGTAACCTCCCTAGCATGTTAATCAACACCTTTAGCCTTCAAATTGATGAACTAATTGAGTTTTAGGACCAAGAACATGAGTTTACGGCCAAGGAGCAAGCTTGGGCCGTAAACTCCATTAAATGGGGTTTTAAGCTCTTAAACTCCTTCCTAAACTCAATTGGACTTTAGATATGGCTATGGGACTTCAAGATATGGACTTAGAACATTTGAAACTTTGATTTTGAGCCATTTGAAGGAGTTTACGGCCAAGGCATAAGCTTGGGCCGTAAACTCATGTAAAAGGGGTTTTTCATATTTCTATGGCTTAGATATGAATTATAGGACCTTGGCTTTAGCATTTGGACACTTGAAACATAACTTTTGAGGGACTTATGTGAGTTTACGGCCAAGGTGAATGCTTGGGCCGTAAACTCCCCAAAAATAAGGCATAATTTCATTTCTAAGGTGTTAGAAAGCCATCCAACACCACCAAAAGCCTTGGAATAAATCAAAGGACCAACCAAAAATAGTTTAAGGGACTTAAGTACATCATTTGTGGGATTTCTAAGAGTTTACGGCCAAGGCTTGTTCTTGGGCCGTAAACTCCAAGAATTTTGGTGTTAGAATGTAAACTAAACACCCCTAAAGCCTTTAGATGAATTTTAGAAGCCCTTCTATGCAAGTTTTAGACCTTGAATCACTTTGTATCAACCTATATAAGAGTTTACGGCCATGAGGAGGGTCTCATGGGCCGTAAACTCCATAACACCTCTCAAATGTTCCATAAAACTCATGCTAGGTCTTGGAATAATCCTAATAATCACATGTGATTTGTTTTAACAACATTTAACACCATTTTCTTGAAGATTAAGGAGTTTACGGCCAGGAGCCTATACTAGGCCGTAAACTCCCATAAAATAATCACTTTGATGATTTAAATTCATTCCAAGTGTTCCAATGCATTTTAGATAATCCATTCTAGCAATCCCCATGTCCATTTAAGCCCTTAGATCATCAAAACCACACCAACATGAGTTTACGGCCGTAAACTCATGTGTGGGTGTGTTTTATGGTTGTAAACTCATTTAAATGTTTACTTATGGAGAGTAAACTCAAGTCCCAAGTCCCTAGTTCCATTACAAGTCCGAAGATGTCACCCGGGTCACTCCAAACGCTCGTTTTGAGGTGTTTAACCTCATTGGAGTGTAATGTTCCATATGATTAGTGAATGTATCTCTAAATGTATATATATGGACATTATTTCATTTTACATAGGGACATCGCGAGTTATCAAACCCCGAACCAACGTCTAGTATCCAAAACCGACACGTTTCCGAGTCCGGTGAGTTCATACCCCTACCTTTTTCACTGTTTTTCACTGTTTTCAGGGGGGAACACAAGCAAAGTACAAGGGTTTTCTTGTACTCAAAACTTATTTTTCGTGTTTGTGTTTCACATTTCTTATGCTTTTATTTCTGATATACGTAACTGATAACCAGTAGATCATACAATTCACTTAAACATTTATTTGTGAAATGGATTTTATAAACGGTTATGTTTTATATATATTTCACAAATGGTTTCCACATTTTATCAGTTAAAAGCATGACATCATAACACATGAACAATATAATTCGTACACTGTCTTGTCCTCGGTAACATTCCACAGAGATACGCGAATGGAGGATTATACTATTATTACTAGTAAATTTGTTATTCCGTATGATTGGAGACACTTCCTCGGCGAACACTCCACAGAGATACGCGAGTGGAGGACTACACCCGTAACCAGAATCTCTGGGATTTAGAGAGCGTGACTTGAGTGTATAGATCTATACGGGGCTGACTACCCCACACCTGGCTGCTAGCTACAGCCGAACCAAAATGGTTCAAGGGTGACGAAAGTCATAAGGATTGTGGACCACTTATTGCCACAAGGCTGTGGACTACTTATTGCCACAGGTTCAGTCTTTAGTATGGTTATGGAACTCGCAACTAGGATAACAGAGATTTACTAATAGTAATAATGAATCACATACTACATTTTACAGATAACCAAGATTCAGTTTACATCTTTTACATCTTTTACATATGATAACCAACCTTCAGGAAGGTATGGGACCTTCCTGCGAAATCTTGTACACAACAGGGTCTAACAGAATACATCTTTTACAATGAAAACAAACACAGGAAAGCATGGGGCATTCCTGGGTAACATACACATAATCAGACAAGAGTAACCAACTGAATAACATTACATCTTTTACAATAACTACTCTTCAGGAAAGTATGGGACTTTCCTGGGAATTCACTGATACATTAAAGACATAAAACAATGTATTGGATAACCATACATTACTCTTATGAAACAACAACCAACTTTTAAGAAAATATGGGATTTTCTTGGCGTGTGTTACATTTTCAGAAACAGAAAGGAAACATAAACATTTTCACAAAACAAAACTGCTTATGAACTCACCAGCGTTATGCTGATTTTCAAATTGCTTGTGTTCTCAGGTCAACGATAGTACAGGTACCCGAAGACTTACTTGGTTAAGGATCGTGTGCGTGCAAGGCTCGTTCATTTTGTTTATATCTATATTATGTATCACAACTGTATAAACTGTGTCTTTTGAAACAAATTGTAAAACTTTTAATATGTAATGTAATGTTTGTTTCACTTTACTTACTATGTACATTGGAATTGATACTAAACGTGGTGTCAACCCTGGAAAAGTTTCCGCCTTCGGTTTTTGGGGTGTGACAGATTGGTATCAGAGCCCTTGTTTATAGTGAATAAAGTATACCAAACCTTACATGGTATAAAACTATAAACACTAAAAGGGCCTAAGTGCTCTGAAATAAAAGTATCTTCAGACCACAAGTATTTTCAAAAATATACAAGTATACCGAACCGTCGAGATTCGTATCTATAAATAGGACAAAACATAAGTAAATGGGTGTTGTGTATTGCAGTTAAACCTGGGCAGTTATGTAGTCGTGTCTAGGGTCAATATAGCCTGGCCAACTATATTCATTCGAGACACGGCCAACATGTGCCTGGGAGTGATTGTGATATGCGGCATGCCTAAAACTTACCCTAATATCACAAACATCGAACTAGTATCGTAGCAAACCATGAAATACTATGGGAGTATTTCTCAAACCATCGTACATGTTTAGACCCCTGAACATTCCATTATCGATAGTTTACTTGCTTCAATAACTCTTTCCTGCTTTACCGCTTAATTGGAGTTAATACCTGTCATATCTCTCGATTCAGAGGACTTATCATCCTCTCTCTTTATTGATCTTATTAGATCAAGATGCCTCCCAGAAGAAGATCCAACTCCAACAACCCTCCACCACCTCCTCCTGAAATCGATCCCGTGTTATTTCAAACAGCTGTTATCGCCGCAGTGGCAGCTGCCATGTCCCAGCTAAATACCGGTGGTTCAGGAGGTAGTAATCAAAATCAAGATGGTAATCAGGAACGCCGTAAGGAGGGTTCCTATAAGGATTTCATGAATGCGAAGCATTCTTTCTTCAATGGCACTGGTGGTGTCATTTCCTTATCCCGATGGTTCGAGAAAATCGAATCCATCTTCAAAATTTGTGCCTGTGATGAGTCCGATAAGGTCAAGTTCGCAGCTTGTACCTTCCTTGATAAATCATTGACTTGGTGGAATGGCCGAGTCAAATCCTTAACTCTCCCCGTAGCCAATGCCATGGGCTGGGAGACTATGAAAGAACTCCTCCTTGCCGAATATTGTCCCAGAGGCGAAATGCAGAAGCTAGAGCACGAGCTCTGGAACCTAAAGATGAAAGGTTCCGACATTGTTGCCTACACTTCCCGATTTGATGACCTTGCCCTTCTCTGCCCTGGACTAGTCACTCCTGAAAGCAAAAAGATCGAGAGGTTTATTTGGGGGTTAACCAATCCGACCAAAGGTCATGTTTTAGCTGCTCGCCCAGATACTTATGACAGTGCTAAAACTCTAGCCCAAGATATAATTCATCACAGTGATGATATTGAGGAAGCCACCACTGCTACCCCTGAGTCGACCAAAAGCAGTGGCGAGAAAAGAAAATTATGGAAGAAAAAGAAGGGTCAATCTTCCCAAGGCTCCTCCAAAAGACAACAAACAGTAGCAGTTCATGCTGCTACTACCCCCGTAGCTGCTGCTTCTGTTGTAGGATCCACAGCACCAACTCCTACCAACCGATATGTTGGTAACCTCCCTCTTTGTGAAAAATGCAAGTATCACCACAACCCTGGTCCCTGTCGAGAACTATCCTGTACCAATTGTGGTAAGAAGGGGCACACTGTTCGATACTGCAAAGCTTCGACTCAATCAGCGAATCAATCTTCTGGAACAGGCGTTGGTCAAGCCTGTTATAACTGTGGTGAAGCCGGGCACTTTAAAAGGAGCTGCCCAAAGAAGACTGTTGCTGGCAACATAGAAAGGGTCCTTGCTATGGGATGAGAAGAAACAGTTGCTGATCCCAATGTTGTCTCGGGTACGTTTCTTCTCGACAACTCGTATGCTATTATTCTTTTCGATTCAGGCGCTGAAAGAAGTTTTATTAGTCATGCATTCAAACATAACCTAAAACATGATTCCCAACCTCTAACCGAAATGTTTACCGTCGAAATGGCAAACGGAGAGAAAGAGAGTGCGAGTGAGGTATTCGTAGATTGCATTCTCACCTTAAACGACCATTCATTTCCTATTGATCTTATGCCCGTATCCATAAAGAGCTTTGATGTCATTATTGGCATGGATTGGTTGAGTCCCAATCATGCAGATATCCTTTGCTTCGAAAAAGCCATCCGTCTTAACCTTCCTTCGGGTCAAACTCTAGTGATCCATGGCGATAAACTCGGTTCCAACCTTCATATCATTTCCTGCATCAAAGCTCAGAAACTCCTGCGAAAGGAGTGTATTGCATTCTTAGCCCATGTAATTAATGAGAAACAAGAAGTTAAAGACCTCGCGAGCATCCCCGAGGTCTGTAATTTTCCTGATGTGTTTCCCGAAGAGCTTCCAGGAATTCCTCCCGAACGTCAGGTCGAGTTCCGTATTGACCTAATTCCTGGGGCTACTCCTGTAGCGAAGTCTCCGTATCGCTTAGCTCCAGCAGAGATGCAGGAGTTATCCAGTCAACTTAACGAGTTGCTTAACAAAGGATTCATTAGACCGAGTTCCTCACCCTGGGGAGCTCCAGTTTTGTTTGTCAAGAAGAAGGATGGATCCTTTCGTATGTGTATTGATTATCGTGAGCTAAACAAGTTGACTGTCAAAAACCGATATACTCTTCCTCGAATAGATGACCTTTTTGATCAACTCCAGGGAGCCAGTTACTTCTGTAAGATAGACCTTCGGTCAGGGTACCATCAGTTGCGAGTTCATGAAAGTGATGTGCCCAAAACAGCTTTCAGGACTCGATATGGACACTACGAGTTCGTAGTGATGCCCTTCGGTTTAACCAACGCACCGGCAGTGTTTATGGATCTGATGAACCGGGTGTGTCGTCCTTATTTGGATAAATTTGTCATAGTATTCATCGATGACATACTCGTCTATTCCCGAAGTGAAGAAGACCACAAACAACACTTGAGGTTAGTGTTGGAGACCCTGCAATCCGAGAAGTTATACGCGAAGTTTTCAAAATGTGAGTTCTGGATACGGAAGGTAACCTTCCTTGGTCATGTGATAAGTGAGGAAGGTATTCATGTTGATCCTTCCAAGATTAAGGCAATAGAGAATTGGTCAGCACCGAAGACACCCACAGAAATCCGACAATTCTTGGGTCTCGCTGGCTATTATCGAAGGTTCATCCAAAACTTTTCCCGAATCGCCAATCCTCTAACCACTCTAACACAGAAAGGTATACCCTTTTGTTGGAGTGATAAACAAGAGACCGCATTTCAGACGTTGAAGAAAGCTCTGTGCAGCGCGCCTGTCCTATCCCTACCCGAAGGGACAGAGGACTTTGTTGTCTACTGCGATGCGTCTACTCAAGGTTTAGGCTGTGTGCTTATGCAGAGAGGAAAAGTGATTGCTTATGCCTCTAGACAGTTGAAAACACACGAGGTCAACTATACCACACACGACTTGGAGCTAGGAGCCGTAGTTTTTGCATTGAAGATTTGGAGGCATTACCTTTACGGAACCAAGTGCACGATCTTTACTGATCATAAGAGCCTGCAACATATCTTTGACCAAAAAGACTTGAACATGAGACAAAGGCGATGGGTAGAACTACTCAGTGATTATGAGTGTGAAATCCGCTACCATCCCGGCAAGGCCAATGTGGTAGCAGATGCCCTTAGTCGAAAGGAGAGTACCAACAACAAAATGAAGAGTCAGTCAATAACCATCCATTCCAACCTACCCGTGCAAATCCGAGAAGCTCAGTTAGAAGCCCTGAAACCTGAGAACATGACAACTGAAGCTTTGAGAGGGATGGAAAAGAAACTTGAGATCAGAAGTGACGGAGTCCATTGTTTTATGGATCGAATCTGGATTCCCAAGTCTGGAAGATTTAGAGAGTTAGTCATGGAGGAAGCACATAGAACCAGGTACTCTGTTCACCCGGGCTCTGACAAGATGTACTTAGATCTCAAGAAGCAATATTGGTGGCCAAATATGAAGGCTGAGATAGCTTCATATGTGGGCAAGTGTTTGACTTGCGCCAAGGTAAAAGTTGAACATCAGAAACCCTCGGGTCTGCTCCAGCAACCTGAGATACCTGAATGGAAATGGGAGATGATCACCATGGATTTCATCACCAAACTACCCAAGTGCTTGAATGGGTATGATACCATTTGGGTGATTGTCGATCGTTTGACAAAATCAGCTCACTTCGTTCCAATTAAAGAATCATACAAGATGGAAAGACTTGCACGGATATATATTCAAGAGGTAGTCCGACTGCACGGCGTACCTACATCCATTATCTCTGATCGAGATAGCAGGTTTACTTCCCGCTTTTGGCAGTCTCTTCAGAAAGCCCTTGGAACCCAACTAGACATGAGCACGGCATACCATCCTCAGACTGATGGTCAAAGCAAGAGAACAATCCAAACTCTGGAGGACATGCTTAGGGCATGTGTCATTGACTTTGGAAAGTCGTGGGACGCACATCTACCATTGATCGAATTCTCATACAACAACAGTTACCACACCAGCATTAGGGCTGCCCCGTTCGAAGCTCTATACGGTCGCAAGTGCAGATCCCCACTGTGCTGGGCCGAGGTAGGAGATACACAGTTAGCCAAGAGTCGAGTCCCCGACAGTGCACTTACCGGTCCTGAAATCATCCGTGAAACCACTGAGAAAATTATCCAAATCCGTGAACGACTAAAGGCCTCACGCGATCGTCAGAAGAGTTACGCTGATAATCGTCGGAAACCACTAGAATTCCAGGTTGGGGACCGTGTTCTGTTGAAGGTCTCGCCCTGGAAAGGCACTGTACGCTTTGGTAAACGTGGGAAACTTAATCCGAGATACATTGGACCTTTTGAAATCATCATCAGAGTTGGTCCGATAGCCTATAAACTTCATTTACCTCACGAACTTAGTAACATCCATCTCGTCTTTCATATTTCAAACCTCAAGAAGTGCCTATCCGATGAAACCTTAGTGATGCCGTTAGACGAGATTGAGGTCGATGAAAATCTCAACTTTGTGGAGGAACCAATCGAAATCATGGATCAAGAAGTCAAACGTACGAAACAGAGTCGCATCCCGTTGGTGAAGGTTCGCTGGAATGCCAAGCGGGGACCGGAGTTCACTTGGGAGCGAGAAGACTCGATTAAACAAAAATATCCACAACTCTTTCTAGGTCAATGAATTGTATATTATCTTATTTCTTGTCTTGAATTTCGGGACGAAATTCCCTCTAACGGGGGGATAATGTAACAACCCGAAATTTCATGTCACTTCTTGTATCGCAACTTGTAATCCGATCCGATCAACCAAACGTTAAGTTCAATTTCGTTTCCAATTTCGCCATTTTATTAAGTCATTAGTTTATATTGACCTAAAATGACTTAATCGGTGTCTTAATACATTTAGAAATCATTTTAAACACCCAACTTTAGTGATCGGAATATTTCTAGAAATTACCGTATCGGGTTACGGTAACTCAATCGGGTAGGTCCAAAAATCCCACTTAACGTCGGTATCGGGTAGAATTCTATCGTGTCCAATTCCGGAACACTATATAAACATGTTTAGGACTCCATTTGAAGCCTTTGGCCAATTTCTCACTAAACTCTTACAACCTCTCTCCTCAAGCTAGAATTAAGGTCCAAATCTCAAGTTTAAGGCTTCAAATCTCTAAGGTAACCTCCCTAGCATGTTAATCAACACCTTTAGCCTTCAAATTGATGAACTAATTGAGTTTTAGGACCAAGAACATGAGTTTACGGCCAAGGAGCAAGCTTGGGCCGTAAACTCCATTAAATGGGGTTTAAAGCTCTTAAACTCCTTCCTAAACTCAATTGGACTTTAGATATGGCTATGGGACTTCAAGATATGGACTTAGAACATTTGAAACTTTGATTTTGAGCCATTTGAAGGAGTTTACGGCCAAGGCATAAGCTTGGGCCGTAAACTCATGTAAAAGGGGTTTTTCATGCCCTTAAACCCTTCCAAATCATTTCTATGGCTTAGATATGAATTATAGGACCTTGGCTTTAGCATTTGGACACTTGAAACATAACTTTTGAGGGACTTATGTGAGTTTACGGCCAAGGTGAATGCTTGGGCCGTAAACTCCCCAAAAACAAGGCATAATTTCATTTCTAAGGTGTTAGAAAGCCATCCAACACCACCAAAAGCCTTGGAATAAATCAAAGGACAAACCAAAAATAGTTTAAGGGACTTAACTACATCATTTGTGGGATTTCTAAGAGTTTACGGCCAAGGCTTGTTCTTGGGCCGTAAACTCCAAGAATTTTGGTGTTAGAATGCAAACTAAACACCCCTAAAGCCTTTAGATGAATTTTAGAAGCTCTTCTATGCAAGTTTTAGACCTTGAATCACTTTGTATCAACCTATATAAGAGTTTACGGCCATGAGGAGGGTCTCATGGGCCGTAAACTCCATAACACCTCTCAAATGTTCCATAAAACTCATGCTAGGTCTTGGAATAATCCTAATAATCACATGTGATTTGTTTTAACAACATTTAACACCATTTTCTTGAAGATTAAGGAGTTTACGGCCAGGAGCCTATACTAGGCCGTAAACTCCCATAAAATAATCACTTTGATGATTTAAATTCATTCCAAGTGTTCCAATGCATTTTAGATAATCCATTCTAGCAATCCCCATGTCCATTTAAGCCCTTAGATCATCAAAACCACACCAACATGAGTTTACGGCCGTAAACTCATGTGTGGGTGTGTTTTATGGTTGTAAACTCATTTGAATGTTTACTTATGGAGAGTAAACTCAAGTCCCAAGTCCCTAGTGCCATTACAAGTCCGAAGATGTCACCCGGGTCACTCCAAACGCTCGTTTTGAGGTGTTTAACCTCATTGGAGTGTAATGTTCCATATGATTAGTGAATGTATCTCTAAATGTATATATATGGACATTATTTCATTTTACATAGGGACATCGCGAGTTATCAAACCCCGAACCAACGTCTAGTATCCAAAACCGACACGTTTCCGAGTCCGGTGAGTTCATACCCCTACCTTTTTCACTGTTTTTCACTATTTTCAGGGGGGAACACAAGCAAAGTACAAGGGTTTTCTTGTACTCAAAACTTATTTTTCATGTGTGTGTTTCACATTTCTTATGCTTTTATTTCTGATATACGTAACTGATAACCAGTAGATCATACAATTCACTTAAACATTTATTTGTGAAATGGATTTTATAAACGGTTATGTTTTATATATATTTCACAAATGGTTTCCACATTTTATCAGTTAAAAGCATGACATTATAACACATGAACAATATAATTCGTACACTGTCTTGTCCTTGGTAACATTCCACAGAGATACGCGAATGGAGGATTATACTATTATTACTAGTAAATTTGTTATTCCTTATGATTGGAGACACGTCCTCGGCGAACACTCCACAGAGATACGCGAGTGGAGGACTACACCCGTAACCAGAATCTCTGGGATTTAGAGAGCGTGACTTGAGTGTATAGATCTATACGGGGCTGACTACCCCACACCTGGCTGCTAGCTACAACCGCACCAAAATGGTTCAAGGGTGACGAAAGTCATAAGGATTGTGGACCACTTATTGCCACAAGGCTGTGGACTACTTATTGCCACAGGTTCAATCTTTAGTATGGTTATGGAACTCGCAACTAGGATAACAGAGATTTACTAATAGTAATAATGAATCACATACTACATTTTACAGATAACCAAGATTCAGTTTACATCTTTTACATATGATAACCAACCTTCAGGAAGGTATGGGACCTTCCTGGGAAATCTTGTACACAACAGGGTCTAACAGAATACATCTTTTACAATGAAAACAAACACAGGAAAGCATGGGGCATTCCTGGGTAACATACACATAATCAGACAAGAGTAACCAACTGAATAACATTACATCTTTTACAATAACTACTCTTCAGGAAAGTATGGGACTTTCCTGGGAATTCACTGATACATTAAAGACATAAAACAATGTATTGGATAACCATACATTACTCTTATGAAACAACAACCAACTTTTAAGAAAATATGGGATTTTCTTGGCGTGTGTTACATTTTCAGAAACAGAAAGGAAACATAAACATTTTCACAAAACAAAACTGCTTATGAACTCACCAGCGTTATGCTGATTTTCAAATTGCTTGTGTTCTCAGGTCAACGATAGTACAGGTACCCGAAGACTTACTTGGTTAAGGATCGTGTGCGTGCAAGGCTCGTTCATTTTGTTTATATCTATATTATGTATCACAACTGTATAAACTGTGTCTTTTGAAACAAATTGTAAAACTTTTAATATGTAATGTAATGTTTGTTTCACTTTACTTACTATGTACATTGGAATTGATACTCAACGTGGAGTCAACCCCGGAAATGTTTCCGCCTTCGGTTTTCGGGGTGTGACACTCTCCAACTACAAATAAGTTTAACAAAATTTTTTAATCTTTTCTCATCATGCTTCCAAATGTCAATACTATTCTCCCTGTTTTTTTTTTTAAATTTAAAGTGGTTTGCTTTTTTAAATTTTTCTTCTAAATATTATGGGTTCTTTTTACATCTTTTTGAATGTATAATCATACTAGATGTGTCGTTTTCGTCGGACTCGGTTTTGAGCAACGTGTCACACCATTTGCATTTCCTATGTTGAACGTTGTCAACCTCAAGTTCATCATAACCGGCCCAACAAGCCGCTCTTTTGGCATATATTTTTCTTCTTTGTTGTTAGACCTTTTCCATGTTTTTTGTCAATTTTAGTGTTATCAACCAAAACATCTTCGTTATCAATCTAAAACATAATAACAAAATGATTTTAATATCATAAAATAGTAAAATATGTTCTTTAACATTGAAATACAATCATTATTCTAAATTACAATAAGACAATGATTTACAATCACATAATACATTGAAATAGATTAACAATTTTAACATAGCATATTGTCTTTAATATGATATAATAGCAATGAACTTTCATACATTAGCATTAAACATTCAAATCTCAATAAGTAATATCACATAATAGCACTTTGAAAGAATAACATCATAACAATTAAAAGAATAAAATTTGGAGACTTCGAGTAGTAGATTAAGATATGATGCTTACTTGAGTTTGTTGACTTGGAACCTAATTTTCCATGATTTAGAATGTAGATGGAATTCGATTTCGTGATAGTAGAGTGTAGGTCGAATTCTTGAATGCTTGACTTGATTTTTTTTGGTAATCGATGACAATAAACAAAGGTGTAGAGGAGTTTTTTTTGTGTTGCAAAGCCGATGAATCAATGACTCAATGGAATTGAATCAAGTGCTTAATCGATAAGAGTGGGAATGATGATCGACAAGGGTGAAACAATGATCGACTACATCAAACGATGATCAATGACTTTTTTTTTAAACTTCGATGATTGGGTAACACGGGATACGACAAATTTTTGTATGACGAGATTGGATCTTAGTTGGCTACGCAATACGCACGACCCAAGTGACTATTCATTTCCTGGGTTGGTCTTTTTGGTCCGATTAAACCTTTATTTCAGTTCGGGTGTTCGGTCCAAACGTACATCCCTATTTTGGACCCCATCCAAAGGTTTTTGCAAACTACAAGGGCCAAATTTGCAGTTTTGTCTAAAATTAATAATTTCATACTACCCCGTTCTATAATTTGGTTCCTATTATAAAACATCATTTCTTATATTCTATAAAAAGTGACATTGTTGCATCAATTGGAAAAACTACTAAATATTCTTTAATAAATAAGTAATTATATTCTTGAATAAGATTTAATTTTTATAAATAGAATATATATAGTTAGTTTGGTGGGTTGACCCGTAAACTCAAACATGTAACCCAACCCAACCCAACCCATGAAATAAACGGGTTAATAGGTTCAATGGTCAAAAATCTCAACCCTATGCATTCTATTACGCCTATGTCGATCCTTTTACCTTTTCAAAAGCAACACCATTATTCACAAGACTTGTGCAAATCTTTATTAGCAACATCATTACATTCCCATTTAACATACAATTACATATTTTTTTTAATAAAGCTTATTAAATTTCTATTTTAACGTATACGTTTTATAAGAGCAAATGTATAAGCATCTTATGTTCACAAAGTTACATCTTAAATTTCACAATTGACTTAACCAAATCTCTTGAAAACACGAATATCCAATGGACCATCGATGTGAAGATTGATTGAGGTTTTGTACCTTGGTATCCTGTTTACGTCACTTAACTTGAACACAAAACAACCTAACAAGATAGAAGAAAATATTTTCATCTGCATATATGCGAAATCTCGACCCAAACAAGTCCGTGGTCCAGCCTGTGTATGAAAAATATGAAAAAAATATATGAGGATTAATTATACAATGAAAATGTACATCAAGATGTACTAAATACAAACTTTAATAAAATTACTCCATTACAAGAGTTGTTCATACTTGGGATTAAAACAAGAGAATTTAGCATTTTCAATTAAACATCTACTCTAATAAATGAAGATCCATTTTGCCACATGTCACTCTCTCATAAGTTTTGACACTTGTTATTTTATGGTATTTTTAATATAAATAATATCTACATGTCAATTTCTAGATTTTTTAATTTTTAAATTTAAAAAGCCACATAATACATAGAGCTATATAAGTAAAGTATTAAATGTAATAAATATGATCTTAAATTGCAATAAATATGCTTTTCCTTCCTTATTTTAAAATTTAATTTTAAAAAATAGTTAATGTTTACATTTTGATATTTAATTTTTTTTAATTGATCCATGTAATACATGAGTTTCACACCTAGTGAAAAAATAAAAGAAAAGACATGTGATATGTGATGTAACCTTACTATAATAAACATATCTTTTTAATATTATTATTTGTAATTTCTTATCTACAATTCAATGGCATAATGTAATAATGAGATTCAAAATTATTCTCTTCTTATTTTGAGAATATATTAGACAAGATCGATTCGAATAATTTTTGTTTGAATTAAAACATACGAAAAGAATTGGAAAGATACAAAATGGGCCATAGACACAAGGTATTGCCTCGACACAAGGTATGTGGGGCCTAATCCAAGGTCTACAGTGCTCAGTAAAATATCTAAAATATAGTATGTAATGCTCTAGTGGAAGGTATGTGGTACTACACTATAGCTTGTGATGTGCATCCAGAAAGCTTATTCAAATATTGGTATCTATGGTTTGTTGACACTGACACACAAGTAGTTTTTAGATCAATTTTTCATTACACATAAAATCTACATCTACATTTTTAATCATAAACATAATGTATGTATTACGGTTGTGTATTTCCTATAACTCTAATAAAATATCTTTGTACTACGTTTGTGGATTAGTCGATCATTTTGATCCTGTGAACGATGTAATTTCCTTGTGTTATTGGTTTTTTCACTTATTTATCATGTGAGTTGTGTGTTTATCAATTCTTGATCTTAACAATTTTATTAGTGCTATGATAGTTGATGTAAAGGTTAAAGATCAATATATTTTAATTTCACAATGTTGGCATTTGGCATATGTAAACCAAAGATTATATCTATTAGAAGAAGTTATGTAAACCCTTGTGCAAAAACAAACATGAAGCGGTGAAGAAGGAGGGTTGGAACCTGTCTTTTATCAATAGGATCTTGGTGTTCATAGATTGTCATTAGCGAACCATGTTGTGTATAACATTGTGAACGAAAAGACAAAATTGGTATTTATCAATGTGTTTCAAATATGTACAAAAGGCGCTTGGTTGTGAATATCATTTTCTTGGTTCAACAGTTGATAAATATAAAGGTGAGGAAGGTCAATCAGTTACAAATCATGTAAATAAATATAATGTGTTCCTATCTAGGTTAGTATCAATTGAGTTTCAGTTTGAACTACTAAGATTACTTTTGAAGAAATTTGCAATTTAATACTTGGTGAGTATATTCGTATAAAGGATTCATACCGTCTTCCAACAATCCATTAAGTACCAAGGACTAAGGAGTTATAATCCAATAGAGGGGTTAATGGTAGAGGAATAAAAAAGGTAATGAAAAGAGGTCGGTCTAACAATAAGAAGTATATTTCATTTTGGAATTGTATAGAGAATAGTTACTTCAAAAACCAATGTCAAAACTTTTATAAATAAAGGCAAGAGGGAGATGAATATGGCAGCAAATTATGAGGATCCTTAAATTTTTTAGTTTAGAAAGTTTGATTGAATCCGAAATTTTGAATTTGCATGCTTCGTTTCATGTTATCCATTGAAGAGTAGTGATGTATAATTTTAGGCTTTATGATGGGAAGGTAAGGCTAGTGTATAACAAGCACATTTATGTGACAAATTTTGGGGATATAGTCCTTTACACTAATCTAGGTACGAATTAGAAAATGAACAATGCCATATATATTCAAGTCATAAAGATTAATTTTGATATCAGTAGAGTACTTACATGATAATGTGCATAATGTTGATTTTAATGACTAATTGTAGATGGTAACGAAGAATAACCTAATGGTTACTCAAGGACATAAACAAGAAACATTATATATAGTTGAATTTCCATAGATGTAAAAAATATAATTATTGAATAGGAAACACAATATACTCTATGAACCAAAGACTTGGGCATATGAATGAGAAAGAGATGAATATGCTACCTTCAAAGGGGGAAATTCCATATTTCAAGAGTAAGAGAGTTAACTTTTGTGAGCCATGTGTTCATGAAAAAAAAAATAAGATTAGATTTGCGAAAATGGGACAAACACCCTAGGAAGGGAAGTTTAGGAAGTAGTAGGTGATTGTGAAGGATCTACATATACATGGATCACAAAGGATAGTGGGAGTTTAGACAGTAAAGCAACAAATAAGGTAGAGACCAGAACTCCCACCACCATAAGATGTAGTAGAGAAAGAAGATATTAGTCACATATTCTATTTCATCAAATTAATTGTTTATGAAAGAGAATAGGGATTCAAAATATTATCTAAAGACTTTAAGGATAAAAGAATTCGTATAGTGGAAGAACACAATTGAGGGTGAGTTATGATTATTTAAATAAAATCAAAATTAGTCCTTTTTTAATTTACCATTCGGGATGAAAGAACTACACAACAAGTAGTTATTTCGAGTAAAAGGTGAAGTATATGGAAGTAAGAGGTGCAGGGCCATATTTGTAGTCAAATGTGTCAACAGAAGATGAGATTTTACTACAATAAGATATTCTCACCAATTGTAAGGACCGCCATAATTATATAGGTTCTAGGTATTATAAATGCATGTTGTTTACATAAGGAGATAATAAACCTAAATAAAATATACTGTATTGAGACATTGACAAAGATATCTCCATGGAACAACTAGAAGGCTTTCAGATAACTAGAAGAAAAATGCTATATCTAGGTTGAAGAAATGTTGTGGAAAAAACTCCATGACACTACTAACTGAATGATATTAGTTATGATATCATAATGAAGGATATTTTCCCAAAATGAAACATAGTGTCTATTTAGAAACAAACAAGGTATAAAAGAGGTAGTAAGGGAGACAGAGAGAGAGAGAGAGAGAGAGAGAGAGAGATCCAACCGTTAGTTCTGATATCATTTTGAATGATATTTTCCCATAATGAATTTCTACTCACAATATCAATCATATATACAAATTACATATGCATGTGGGCTATACATAATGGAATATATATATATATATATATATATATATATATATATATACGGTTAGGTTATTTTGTTTTCACTATCTTTTGTGTGCATGTATGATTGATTCTGTACCAATCGTTTTAGTTATTTTAAGAAAGTAATTAATGCATATTACATGTTGAAGATATAATAGGTATTAATTACATATTAAGCATTTAATATGCATTAATTACTTTCTTAAAATAACTAAAATGATTGGTCCAGAATCAATCATACATGCACACAAAAGATAGTAAAAATATTTGAACCTAACTCTCTCTCTCTATATATATATATATATATATATATATATATATATATATATATATATATATATATATATGTGTGTGTGTGTGTGTGTGTGTGTGTGTCTGTGTGTTTTGTGTATGCAAGATAAAGAGAAAAGTAATTATGAAATAGAATTGAGATAAAAAAAACCCGTGAAGATTTTTTTTTAATTTAAAAGGTTACCCTTTTATACTTTAGAATTACACTAACCTGAAAAGCTGTAAATTTAAAGGGGTTCTCTGGATGGAAATTCCCATTTTCATCAAGCCATCTTTTTGGTTTATATTCATGTGCATCATCTCCCCATATGAATTCCATCCTTCCCATTGCATATGGCAAATATGCTACTACATCCCCTTTCTTCACATGATAACCATCAGGCAGAACATCATCTGAAAAACATATCTTTGGGTCCTATATAAAAAATTATAATCATGTCAATGCCATTTTACCTAGCAACGAGTTGGTATAAAATATTGATTTCATTAACAAATAAATAAAATGACGATACATGGAGAGACATATTTAGCCTGATAGTGTCGTGTGTGGCTGTGCAACCTTTAACATATCTTGTAAGAAAAATATTGTTTCACAACTCAACACATGACAAATTGAGATACTGGTTCCTGAAGTCTTGTACTGATTAGAACTCAAAATATGATAATTTAAACATGTGTTGAAAAACATCCCATACCAATGGCAAAGCAGGATAGAGTCTGATAGTTTCTGTCAAAGCTGCATGAAGATATTGCATCTTTTTTAAGGCACCCTCACTCACATAAGCTGCAAAATCTATAATGTTTTTTATTTCCTCTTTCACTTTGGTTGCTTCTTTGATATCCTTTGCAACCTTCTCTTGAACTTCTGGATGTTTGCAAAGCAAGTAAATAAACCAAGACATAGTAAGCCCTATAGGATCTTTACCAGCAAGTACATAGTTAAGTATTATATCTCGTAGGTACTTTGGGTCTTTATATTTCAACTGCAAAAACCTCGATAGGATGTCTTCATTCCTCGATTCAGTTATCTGTAAATTCATAGCCAGATGAAATAATTCCATGCCTTCTTTCATTAATGTCAAGTGTGTACATATATATATATATATATATATATATATATATATATATATATATATATATATATTAAGGGAAGGGTTATTTGGAAAAAAAAAACCCAAAAAAAACCCAAAAAATGCATAAAAAATATTTAGACATCACAAAACTTTTTTTTGAATTTTTTTATGAAAAAATCGCATATATTTTTATAAAATCGCTGAAAAAAAATCGTTTTTTTTTTTTGGTTATTTTTCAAAAAAAAATATTTCAGCGAAATTATAGTAAAAGTAACGATTTTTCGATATAAATAGTAAAATAAAATTGGGGTCTCTATATTTTTTATGCATTTTTTTTTTTATTTTTAGGGTTTTTTGTTTTCAATAGAAACTATATATATATATATATAATGACAACTATGAAAAATATAAAATTAATGGTCCTTTAAAGTCTTAGGGGGAGGTGCTCGGATGCTAAGGATGTCTCAGATATCATCAAATAGAAGATGACGAAGTCCTTTGATGAAGATGTTTGCAATATAAAAACGGGGGAACATAAGATGTACTCACACGTCATCGCGACAAATATTAGCCTGGACAAACTAGTTATCAATTTAAATGTTTTTCATGAGTTGATGTTGAAAAGTGTTTATATAGATATAAATTGCACTAAAATTGTTATAAAAAATTAGGGTTGTTATTGTGAGTAGTGAATGAAGTTCAAGAATCATATTACTTTACAATTAAGACTCGGAGACAATATTTGCAAAGCCTCAGTTAGCTTCTACGATGAAGCATATGATAGTGTCAGTTGTGTTTTGGATGACTATGAAATAAGATTATCACTAAAAATGCATAGTACCCAGAAGTTGATTTGCTGGTATCCAAACACTCACTTAGTTGGCATCGTTGTAAAAAACAATTTGAGTGGATATATATATATATATATATATATATATATATATTTGTTAAGATATAATCCAAAAGAGACATGTTTGACAAGAATACCAAATAATTTGTTTCGAAGCATTAGAGTGGTCGGTGCATGGATCATATATGTGTGATCAGACATGTTTGACAAGAATAAATGTTGTTATGACGGGTAAAGGTGATGTATTGAAAGTTCCCCGAAGAGGCTTCTACATTGTGATGAATCCGTTATAGGGATACCATTGCTTGAACCAAAGTTAGAGGTTGTATCAACCGAAGTTTGAAATGGTTTTATGAGGGTATGTCAGTCTACCCAATGTTATCCTTGGCATAATGGGCCTTACTAAGAAAAAGTCTATGAGGCGTACATGTAACTGAGATGCCTAAATATAAGTTGACCAAGCCAAGATCATCTATGAAGAATTCAAATGTAATTACTACGACTAAATATTGCCAGAGTGTATGGGACAATGTAATGAGGATAATGTATTCCCCTTAAAGTAACAAATTGTTAGGTTATTTAGGTTGCGTTTAGTTACCGAAAAACAATTTTCATTTTCCGTTTTTTGTTTTCCCTTTTCGATTTTCGTTTTCCGTTTTCATTTTTCATTGAAAAATTTAGAAAACATGTTTAGTTAAACTTATTCATTTTTCATTTTTAGTTTTAGAAAATTAGAAAACGTGTTTAGATGTGTATTTTTCTACAGAAAACAGTAGCGGTGGTAGTGTGTGGGTGGGGGTGGTGACTGTGACGGTAGCGGGTCGGCGGCAGTGGTGGTGATCACAGGCGATGGTGGTGGCGGCAGCAATTGTTTCAGTGGTGGTGATGGCGGTGACAGCGGTGGTGGTGGAGCTAGTGATGGGTTAGTGGTGGTGGTGGTGGTAATGGTGATGGTAAGTCGGTGATTGTGGTGGTGGTGTTGGGTGGGTGGGGGTGCGAGTGTGTGTTTGTTTGTGTGTATGTGTGTGTTTAAGGGGGTAGGTGTAGGTTTGTGTGTGTATGTGGGTGTGTGTGTCTGTGAGGGTGGGGGTGGGGGTAGGTGTGGGTTTGTGTGTGTGTGTGTGGGTGAGTATGTATGTGTTTGTGTGTTTATGGGTCGGTGTGTGTGGGTGGGTGGGTATGTATGTGTATGTGTGTGTTTCTGGGTTGGTGTGTATGTGTGTGTGCGGGTGGGTGTGTGTGTGGGTGGGTATGTATATGTGTGTGTGTGTTTGTGGGTTGGTGTGTGTATGTGTGTGTGGGTGGGTGGGTGTGTGTGGGGGTGAGTATGTATGTGTGTGTGTTTGTGGGTGGGGGGTGTTAAGGTGGGGGTAGGTAGAGATGGATGGGGTGGGAGTGGGTGTGTGTTTATATTTTAGAAAAAATTTGGAATTAGAAAAATGTGGAAAACAATGATAATCAATTTTCCAAAAATTTCCAACTTCTTTGTAATTTTAGAAAACGGAAAATTTTCATTTTCCGTGAAAAATTTAGAAAAATAGACGAACTAAACGCGTTTTCAAAATTCTCATTTTTCTTGGAAATTTTTTCCAGAAAACGGCCCATTTTTACGCAACTAAACGCACCATTAGGTTTTCCAAATAAAAGAATTCAAATAAAGCTTGACTGGATAAGCAGGAGTTGCATGTGTGGTTTACTCGGTCATGAGCTATCTGTTTAGATTAAGTATTATCTTTGTTTAGATTTAGTATTCTCTGGTTTTATTGTTATTTAGTTATTTTCTTATTTGTATTTCAAGCTAGTCGGCCTCATGAATGAAGTATTCCATTTTGTGAGCAAATATCAATTGTTACTTCTTTCAAATTGGAATCAGAGCGAAACACTTTCACCAAAGGGAAGCAACCGTGAATGACGATAAGGTGAAGGTTCCAGTCTTCAAATTAAGTATTATCTTTGTTTAGATTTAGTATTCTTTGGTTTTATTGTTATTTAGTTATTTTCTTAGTTGTATTTCAAGCCAGTCGGCCTCATGAATGAAGTATTCCATTTTGTGAGCAAATATCAATTGTTACTTCTTTCAAATTGGAATCAGAGCGAAACACTTTCACAAAAAGGAAGCAACCATGAATGACGATAAGGTGAAGGTTCCAGTCTTCGATGGTCACTATGAGCACTGGAGTGAGATGACTGAAAATTTGTTGTAGGTGTAGAACCTAACAGATCCCGGAATCAGAGAGCCGACGGTCGGGATCACTCAGAGCGAAGCAGAAAAGAAGAAGCTGGAAGAATTGCGAACAAAAGACTTACAAGTCAAGCACTACTTGTATCAAGTGATCAATCGAGTAACCTTTGAGCAAATCTTGGATAGGAAGACATCCAAATAAGTGCGGGATTCCATGAATCAAAGGTTCGTTGGGAATGAAAGAGTGAAGAGATCGATGTTGCAAAAGCTCCGAAGAGACTTTGAAGTGCTCGAGATGAAGGATAATGAATCTATACCTGATTATTTCGGTAGGGTTTTGGTGATATCGAATCAAATGAGAAGCAATGGGCAGTCGATGACTGATTGCAAAATAGTTGAAAAAAATCCTCAGAACTCTAACTAATAAGTACATGTACATGGTGGTCTCGATTGAAGAATCAAAAAACATTGAGGAGATGTCCATTGAAGAATTGCAAAGCACCTTGGTGGTTCACGAACAAAAATTTAAAAGGGTAGGGAAGGATGATGATCAAGCACTGAAGGGAGAGGCAAGTCTCTGTCCAAATGGTCGTGGAAGAGGAAGAGGTCGATCCAATAATAGAGGAAAAGGATGAGGTCGCGGACGTTTGTCATTCAATAAAGAGACAATAGAATGCTATAATTATCACAAGTTGGGACATTATTCATACAAATGTCCTCATACCAAAGAAGCCAATTATGTTGGTTTTGATGAGAATGAGGAAGTGATGCTTATGGATGAGATAGATGTGGAGGAAACAACTTTCATGGTAGATGAAAGTAACAGAAGCAAAGGAATGTTGTGGTTTCTAGATGCAGGTTTTTCCAATCATGTGTGGAAATAAAGAGAGATTTGTCGATCTAAACTCTTGATTCTCAAACTCTGTGAAGTAGGGCAATAACACACATATGACTGTGATTGGAAAAGGGGGTGTGAAACTGTTCCTAAATGGATCAATGTTTGTAATAAATGATGTCTACTATGTACCGGACCTCAAGAACAATCTCCTCAGCATAGGACAACTCTAGCAAAAGGGGTTGTCTTTTCTCTTCCAACAAGATGTATGCAAGGTGTTTCACCAAGAAAAGGGTTTGATTTTCAAATCATACATGAGCACTAATAGGATGTTCCCAATAAGTGAAGAAACAGATGCAGTCATGGAACAAAAGACAAAAGGATGTATGTACACAAGTGATGAAGATAGTTCTAAGTTATAGCATGAAAGGATGGGTCATCTTGGCAATTCAGGCATGGAGATACTTCAAGTGAAAGGAATGGTTCATCTTGGCATAAGGGTTGGGTATATCTGTTGCCAGAAAAGTCTCAAGCTTTTGAAAGCTTCAAGCAATTCAAGAAGAAAGTAGAAGCTGAAACAGGAAAGGTCTGTTGGGTTTTGGTATACTACAACATCCTATGGTGCACATACAACCCTAAATACCTTGGATCTATGTTTTCACTAATTATACATGCAAATGGTTTCCAAGGTATTAATCTTACAACTACCATGCATTTAACATAAAAATATAATATACTAGTTAACATGACATACCTTTTGATGGAGCTTGAATTCTTGGTGTATTTGACCTTAAAGAGCTTAGCCCCAATAGTGTGGAAGCCTCAAATGGAACCACAACACACCATGGACAAAGGATGAACTTGAGAGAGAATTCCATGCACACAAAAGACACCATGAACTCTAAAAAGATACAAGTGGCGATTTTGGGCAATGAAGTATCTATTTATATGTGGGATTTCTAGGGTCATGGATATAACCCAAATCCATACCCATAGGTTTATAATTCATGGTTCATGTGGCCCAACTCTTTATGTATCCATACATAAACTTGGTCCAACATGGATCATAAGCCCAACACATATAAATATAACTAATTATCATAATTAGTCCCCATATATTTAATTAGTCTCTTTCGACCACTAAATTAATTCTTGATTAATACTAATTAAAACATATGATTTCATATTAATATATTATTACTTATAATATATTAATAAATCATAAATAACCTTCTCTCAAAAGTCCATCCTAACAAATTGTCCTGATGATATGCAACCCAAATGGACCATGCTACTCTCGGGTCGAATACCTACCAATAATAGTTATGGGCTTAGACACTTAATCCAACAAGGTCGTCAAAGCATTTCGAACAGATAGAGGTGGTGAAGACTTATATGATGAATTCAAGACATTTTTCTTAGAGCATGGCATCAAAAGGTAACTCACAACCAGTTCTTCACCCCAACAGAATGGGGTAGCTGAACGGAGAAACACAATTTTCATAAATATGGTCGTATCAATGATTGCAGCCAAAAAAATGGCAAAGAAATTTTGGGGAGAGGCAACATTATGGAGTTTTTATGCTTAAACAGGTGTCCCACTAAGCCCTCACAAACATGACACCACAAGAAGCTTGGAGTGGGATGAAACCAACAGTCAGCCACTTTCGTGTTTAGGGATGTCTATCATATGTTCATATCCCTAAACAGAAAAGAACTAAACTCAATGCAAAAAGTTCAATTTGTATTTTGACAGGAGTCAGTGAAGAATCAAAGGCATACAGGCTGGTAGATCCACACACACATAAAATTGTTATAATCAAAGATGTCATCTTTGAAGAACACAAGTCTTGGACTTGGAATCAAGCTGAAGATGGAGAAGATGGGCAAGAAATCATATGGGGTGATTATGACTTCATTGATGATGACTATGAGTTTGTAAATACTCATCATCTTAATCAAGATCATGAAATGATGCAAGATGAAAACACAAATCAACACTCTAGTCCCATGATTACTAAATCTGCTGCTAGTCCTAGCATTCCGATAATCGAAGAAAGGAAGAACTTAGAGACTAAGAAGACCACCTGCTTACTTATCTGATTATTTTGTAGGTGATGAGGAAGAAGTAGAATTCGATGAAGATGAGATGATGTCTGCTGATCTCCTACACCAAGACCCTGTGCATTATGAAGAGGCAGCTAAGGATGAGAGGTGGAAGAAATCCATGGATCTTGAAATTTTTGGTATTGAGAAAAATCAAACATGGCAGCTGGTAGATCTGCCAAAAGAAGCCAAATGCATTGGTGTTAAGTGGGTTTTCAAGACAAATCTCAATGAAAAGGGTGAGATTAAGAAACACAAAGCAAGGCTTAGTTGTGAGGGGATATAGCCAAGAGTATGGCGTAGACTATGAAGAGGTATACGCCCCAATTTCTCGAATGGATACAATTCGATTAATAATTTCTCTTGTTGCTCAAAAGGGATGGAGCATTTACCAAATAGATGTAAAGTCAGCTTTCCTCTATGGAAACCTGGAAGAAGAAGTGTATGTGCAAGAACCACAAGGTTACGTACAAAAGAATCAAGGACACAAAGTTTAGAAACTCCAAAGGGCTCTATACATGCTAAAACAAGCCCCTAGGGCATGGTTCAGCCGAATTGAAGCATATTTTGTCAAGGAAGGTTTCACTAGAATTAGATTTGAACACACTATGTTCATTAAAATGACACTAGATGGAAGTTGTCTTTTTGTTAACATTTATGTTGATGACCTCCTATACACAGGTAACAATGAGCAGATGCTGGAAGATCTCAAATTCTCAATGAAAATGGAGTTTGAAATGATGGACCTAGGGAAGATGAGATACTTCCTATGAATAAAAGTTCTACAAAGCACAGCTGGAATACATATTTCATAGCAAAAGTATGCAATAGAGATGCTAACATGGTTCAACATGTTGGATTGCAATGCAGTCATCAATCCGATTGTTCCTGGGTGTAAGTTGAAATTAGAAAAAGACGAGCCTGTGGATGAAACAAAATTCAAAAGCTTAGTGGGAAGCTTAATGTATATCACAGCTACAAGGCTAGACATTTAGTTTGTGATAAGCTAGATCAGCCGTTTCATGTCTAAACCCACCACTACTCATTTTGTAGTATCAAAGAGGGTGTTACTCTACATACATGATACTTTGTACTATGGTATCTGGTACAAGAAGGGAGGAAGTGGTTCAATGGAAGTATTTACAGACAGTGACTTCTCCGGAGATTGGAATGACCGAACAATACTTATGGGTACTTAATTTTATGGGATGGGGCAGCGGTCTCCTGGTCATCAAAGAAACAGAGCATCATTGCACTGTCTTCGACTGAAGTAGAATATGTGGCAGCAGCAGCCTGTGCCTATCAAGTGGTGTGGATTCGAGGAATTCTTGAAGAACTCGGAATTAAACAAGGAAAGGGAACAGTGATCAGGTGTGACAACACATCTACAATTAAGCTCTCGAAGAATCCAATGTTTCACGGCCGAGACAAGCACATAGGAGTAAAATTTCATTTTCTTCGAGACCTGGTTGGAAAAGGAACAATCGAGTTAAAACATGTTGGAACGAAGGAGAAAGTAGTGGACATCTTCACAAAACCTCTGCATCGTGATATGTTTGTCAAACTAAGAGAGAAGCTTGGAGTATGTTCATCGGAGGACAAACTAGACGTGATTGTCTAGTTTGGGGGAAAGTTTGTTGGGTTATTTACCTTTTGCATATAAAAGAATTCAAATAAAGCTTAAATAGATAAGCAGGAGTTGCATGTGTGGTTTACTTGGTCATTAGCTATCTGTTTAGATTGAGTATTATCTCTGTTTAGATTTAGTATTCTCCAATTTTATTGTTATTTAGTTATTTTCTTAGTTGTATTTAAAGCCAGTCGGCCGCATGAATGAAGTATTCCATGAGAAAATATCAAGTGTTAGTTCTTTCACAAATAAGCAACATAACAAACATAGTAATAGATAAATAAAGATTCATTTCACTTTGTATGTATGTAACTGTTGGTAGATACATAGTTTTCAAACCATTAATACCAAGATTGAGGCACTTGTTTGAGACCATATAATGATTTCTTGACAAAGAACACATAATTTAGATAGGAGTGACCTCGAAATTGCAGAGCTTGAGACATATATATATATATATATATATATATATATATATATATATATATATATATATATATATATTATCTCATAAAAATAACTATTAAGAAATGTGTTTTTTTACATCTAGTTGGTGAATTGTTAATGATTTAAGATCGATATACTTAAGACTATGCTTATTTGTCATAGCTTTAAACACATGGCTAATTTTTCAGTAAAATCTATTCCAAGTTGTTATTGTTGGAATAGTGTCTAAGGCTGTAACTATATTAGGCAAGTATTTGACCCGGTTGTGCATGGTCCTTTTGGGTTGCCTTCACCATAGCAACTTGACAGGATGATTTATTATGAGAGAATAAATATTATTAATATATTATGAGAATAATATAAGGAATAATAATATTGTTATTTGATTAATATAAGTCATAAATTAATTAGTATTAATTTGGTGACTTAGAGAGATTAATTAAATAAGAGGGTATAAACTGTCAATTGTTTGATAGTTACACTTTAGACTGTAAATCCTTAAGTGATAAGGGTTGGACGAATTCTAGGGATTGGGATAACTCAAATCGTTCAAGGCTTATCTATGGTAAGGATATGGATTGCTTTAAGGAAAGATTATCCAACTAGGGTTTAAAGGTGAAACCCTAAGGAGTCTACAAGTATAAATAGACCCCTAGAGCAAGGGGATTCGGTATATCTTCTAAGGAAAGGAAACCCTGGCCGAATTTCTTCCCTCTCCTCTCTCTCAAATCATCCTCCTTGCTAGTTGGTGTTTGTAAGCCATTAGAGGAGTGACAATTGTGACTCTAGAGCTCCAAAACAACAAGATGAAACAAGAGATTCAAAGGTAAACTTCTAGATCTGATTTTGTATTGTTCTTATACCTAATTAGTCATTAGAAGTCTTGGATTCAAAGCATGTTTAATTAGAAAGCCTATATCCAAGCATTAGGGTTTTGCATGCGCACATAGGAAAGTTCTTATGGCTAAAACCCATCAGTTATGATTTCTCATCACCAAAAAGTCACACTTTATTCAAAATTGTAACTTGTTGATTATAGTTTATGGAAAGAGGGAGTGACATAGACATCAATGATTTCATAAGATGGATTTCATTTTTAATGTATCCGTGTTCGTAATTTTAGTGATAATTTTGGAGGATATGATATGAATAAGGAAGGTAGACATTCATAAGGCATGGTACCAAAAACTGGTAGATACATGAGAATGGGATGATAAAGTATGGATGATGTTTGTTGAGTACTCTTACCATGCGTTCGGATTTACCACTTATGGGGAGAGGTGTATGGACAAGAAAAATGGAATTCAAGCCATTATTATAATAAAACTGAGCAAATGAGTGATTATTGTACTTAGTACTATTATCACATTAGAAAGTTTCTATGAATTTTCCAAAATCATTCTAAAAAATGTTTCTTAAGTCTAGAAAAGGGGGACATACTTGAGGTTTATGAAAAGCGGAAAATTCCAAAGAAATTTTGAGAAATCATCAAGGAAAAATATGTAAAAATGATATCCCCTAAACCTAAAGTACGGCAGGTCCTTAAATTACTATGCACAATATCAAATAGAAGGAAGTTAGTGAACTTAAATCATAAAATAGTAATTTAACTTGTGCTCAAGAATTGAAAGATTGATGTATCAGAGAAGGAATAAGTCTTTTCACAGTTATAAGAAATAAAAGTGTTGTTTGTAAGCGAAAAAAACTATTTCGGTAGAGATGGACAAGGCGTCGGTGCCACAAATCTTTAAAAAATCGGAAAATATTTGGATTGTAATCCTCCTTCTTCATTGCTCCAAGTTTATTTTCGGCTAAGGGCACTTGTAAAAAAACACTAAATGATTTCTCACATAGAGTAATAAATGAAAACAAAACTATCAACATAATAATTTACGTGGTTCACAAGATGAGAGTGATCAATTATGTGCACGACATAAATACTAGTTGGTTGACTTAAACTGCCAATAAGTCCAAGCCCATAAATTTTACGAAAATGGACCATGATGAAAATGAAGGCAAATCTAATATAGGAACTAGCACATAATTAGTCTGCCTAGCAGTTATACAGTCAAAGGGTAAATTAGTTTCCACAAATTAATAGTTGTTGTTGTGGTCCTAACCTATTATTCTTCTTTCGGGTACAAGCTAAGAAATTGTTGGATATAAACAATATGGAATGCTACAAGTATATTGGGCCCAAGGTCAATGGAGATAAGCACTCTCTTATTGATGTTGTCGGTTGTGGTTGTTGTTCGACTTGGGGAGGAGCTACATACACCTTTAGTGGGTCCTAGGACCTACCCAAATTTTAATATTATCCAAAAATTATATAGTTGTTTGGAACCTATCTTGTTGTATTGGGAAAATTTAAGGACCTGCCTAATTTTAAATGAGGGAACCACCTTGTTTTCTTTTCAAAATTCATCATTGTTTATGACCTTGTTTTATCCACTCTTACTGCTCGCTTATCCGGTTTTTCCATCACGACAACATCACGTGATATAAGTGGCAACCTTATGATGTTTTGACAGAAAATGGGTGCCCTGTTAGCACTATCTTTGCTGTTGTAAAGGACATAGAAGTGAGCAATTTTATAGAGGAGTTGTGCATTTGTTATATGGTTTTCCACATTTATATAAGTGCCAATATGGATTGTTATTCATAGACTAGTGGTAGAGGATTTGATTTTTGGATCAAAGTAGAAAGTCCATTGTAATTCTTGTTGAGACCTGTAATTAATTGAAACAAGAGACGAAGTTCAGTAATGGTCACATCAACGGTATAGAGTTGGCCGACAATGAATTTTAGCTCTTGCAAATAGGCTAATACATTTGGGAAATCATGAAGTCCGATTCTCAAAAATTCATGCTCTTAGTATATGTCTCTAGAGTTCTTATTTACTTGTCTTAAAATATGTTTGGAAGACAATCCTAAGTTATTGAGCAATGGAATCGAGAAAAATGATGGTCTGGAGAAGGCTAGTAGATTTGTTACAACAAATTCATTGTAAGGCAATGTTGTCTAAGTGGTACTACTGCTCTTTTACTTCAACAATGAAGGAAATGAGGTCATTAGCAGTTGTCTAAGCATGACCTCTTCTCATCCCGTCTTCACATCAGTAGTTTTTGATTAATGGTCAGCAAGAATAAACTCCATGTTGTCTTTACCCCGTCGAAAATAAAAAATTTGATGTTGGAGAGTGTAACGACAACGTGAAATTGATTCTTCATGGACATCAAAAAAGAACATTCAATGTAAATATGGGATGGGAAGATACCGTTAGGGAAAGAGGTGTGGAGAAGGTAAATATGAATTATATAGTACCATATAAGTTAACACCTTACCTTATTTCATTTATATCAATTATGTATATACAATATAGTAACCCTAGCTCTAGGGGCAAGTAAGTTATCTACATGTAACTATGCAAGTTAATGATAACTAGGATAAATATAATGACTAATAAGTACATAGGGTAAAATTCATAGCTACCAAGAGTAAATACTGTGTTTCATTTAGGTAAAAATAAATGTGAAATGATACTCTCTACCTGATTAGGTTCTGTCTATGGTTGTAAACGAACCGAACGTTCGGTGAACCATTCGGAGGAAAGTTCATTTACATTCGTTTATTTAGTAAATGAACGAATATGAACAAAAATTCTCATTTATTTAGTTAAATGAATGAACATTAATAATGGTCTCATTCATTCATTTATGTTCATGAGTGTTCGTTTAAGTTTATTTCATATATGTTCAATTGTTTTTATTACATAGCTATATTATGCATTCGTTAATGTTCATATATTTTCAATTGTGTCTATTTATATTTTTTCATTTATGTTCGTTCGTTTATGTTCATTTAACATGTTAACGAACATAAACGAACGAACATGAACACCGTAATTTTTAAACGAACGAACATGAACAAGAAAACTTGTTTGTTTATCTATTCCTATTCTTTTGTTTGTTTGGAGAACATGAACAAACCTTTGTTCATGTTTGTTTGGTTCGTTTACAACCCTACTTCTATCTATTGACAAATGGTAAAAGTTAGAAGAATGTTGGTAGGTTTGTTGGTTGTTGGTTATTCGTTTTAACATTACATTGAATAATGTCAATTAATATGAGATAATCATAATATGTGATATATAGACACAAATGTTATTAAAACTTTATAGCAGTAACCATATTTTATTTGATATGTTGAAAAATTCTTCACAATGATGAAGATAGTCTTAGTATTTTAATATGAGAACAAAAATATAAGCTTACCGAAAAATCGGTTGTGTTATGAATTTGTTCAGACTTGATCTGGATCAAGTTATAAACAAACTCATCAACAACTTTCATATTTTTCTTTAATTCTGCTTCGGACCCAATATTAAAATACTTCTTGATCTTCCAAGACATGTCAAAAAATCTTCGACTTGTCAACGTGTTTGCGTCATCAAATGCACGACTGAATCTTACAGCTTGTTTACTTGAACCCCATATGTTGTCAAGATCAATTCCAAAAGAAACTTTAAATATTGAATCTAGCGTTGCTTTCATGAACAAATCCTGTATAAACGTGTATCATGAATATATATATATATATATATATATATATATATATAATCAATGGGTATCTAGTTGGTGAATTAAATATTAATGACAAAACGAGAATCTTACATATATATCGATTTTATGGTTGTTATTTGCTGCTTCTAACAATATGTTTCCAAGTTTTATGGCATTCTTCCTGAAAATCACACTGCTAAAATTTCTCAAGACTTTTGTAGAGAATTCATGACTCGATACCTTCCTTTGTTCTCTCCATTTCTCCCCATCAACTGCAAATATTCCATGACCAAGTAGATCCTCTAGAAGGTCGTGGGTATAAGTTCCCTACAATATTTTTTGGAAATATTTTAATTTCTAGGGGAAATGTAACATCAGGGACATGTGTAACAATCTCTCAAAACGTAAAGCCTACAACATTAACCCTTTAGTGTGGAAAAGATCACAATAAAACTATTCGGTTCTTGTACATATAACATTTTTGTCTGGACAAGAGCATAATAAAACCATTCACTCTTGTATATATAACCTTTTAGTGTAGACAAGATAATAATAAAACCATTTGATCGTTATCTATAAGACCAAATAGAGAAAAATCTAAGGATGTAATGCTCAATTCAAACTAGTTTTTGACAATTAGAAAATGAAAAATTATGTATGTACAAAAATGACATGAAAGTAACGATTCATCTCCACTAAAAAACATCAAAGTGGTCCAACAAACTATATGGTAGTCTTCATCTATCTTAAATACGATCAGAATAGCATCTAAAAGTATATGTCTTTTAAATCATTTATATGTTTAATTTTGTATTAAATACCAAGTGTATAATCTTGGGTTGTTTAGTCTTATACTCTTATATTTCGTTTGACATGATTGCCGCTACTGATATTTAGCAATCGGGTATTGCACTATGCTGAAGTCTAGGGTCACAGTTGTGGTACAATGTGTGGTGTCGTATACAATGTGTAAACCGGTTAAGGTTGATGTGCAGTATGAGCGACAGAGTGCGGAGCTTGGTCCTAAGGTTCACATTGCTCGGTTCTCCGGTGTGCAATGCTGAGTTGCAAAACTGTGTTGATCGGCCATACATGATGGTGAAATCTTTGGCTTTTGTGGCCTTGGCCCACAAAAGTCTTGGGTCAAACATTTGTAATTTTAAGGAGATGTTATTGTACCTTCATTACGTACACATAAATAGTGTGTGACGACTGTAAATTCTACGTATATAAAAAAACTAGGAAAATGTGGTGGTAATGTGTCTATTAAAATTACTTAATTATAATTTAGAAAAATATATATTGCTGAAAACCGTTAGTCATAGACATTAGTTATGCAACAATAATTTGTACACTAAGTTGATAAATAAAATCCAACTTCTTTGAAAAATATTATAAGATAAACGTACATTACAATCACCTTTTGAAATGTTTTTTACTCGCGACCTATACATAAATAAAATTAAATATAAGTATCGATTTAGTGTTATTTTTTACCATTGTTAATTTTAATTAATTTAAAAAAAAAATTGATTGAGTTTTATTTTTAACTATTATTATGATTAGTTAATTTAAAAATACTTTTTTACTGAGATTAATGCCTATGGAAACACATTTAGTGAAATACAACAATATCTAAAATATAAGAGAAAATAAAACATAATAATAATAATGCAAATGTTACTTGTTTCATACATATTGTTACGGAAAATAACTTCATATACAATATAAAATTCATTATTTATATAGAAAAAATATGTCTAAAAATATTTTTAAGTCGATTAAAATGACAAATCAAATATTTTTAATAGAAAATAATCAAAGGAAGGTAGTCTATAAATCATATCAAATATGTAAAATAAATGCATGTCTACTTATTAGATAAAAACTTCTAAATTTTATTACATTAAAGAATAATTATAAATAAATTCATCTATTAAGATCTACCCTAATAAATAAGAATGATTTTGCCACATGTCCTTCTCTCATTCAATTTGCCACATGTCATTTTGTCATAATTTAGAGATATATTTATTTTCCACTTGTCATTTATTTCATTTTCCATTTCTAATATATTATTAATTAGTTTCCATAAATTAAACCTACCATAATGATATTAATTTCAAATTTTAAATTTTGAATTTCAATTTCAATTTCAAATAAATTTACAGTTTAAACCTTTGTGTTTAACATTTTATTATAATTAACCTGTTTAGTATATGGGTTTGATAACTAAACAATAATTTTAATTTATTTATCTTTTGCATGTTTTTTTCTCATAATTTTTATTTATTTCAAATTTCGAATTCAAATAAACTTCTTATTTAATCGTTTCTATTTAACATTTTGTTTTAATCAACCCGTATAATATACGGGTTTCACAACTAGTGATATAATAAGTACAATGATCTTATATTAAATATTTAGAATAAGGTCGTTTGAGTTTGAACATTAGTTTTGTATTACTTTCCATTGAGGGCTGGTCATATGCATTACTTATGGTAGATATTTACTATATCGTCATATTGTTTTTCATTAATATTTAATTATTCGTTATATATTATTCCTTCCATCAATGAATGCGTAACAAATATTTTAAATATTTTTGGTTTTCGTTTAGTTAATAGATCGTAAAATGACAACAAATAAAATAGTGTTCATGCCATCTATCATCCCCTAACAAACAATATAACTATTTTAGGTTTTCATTTTGTTAACAAACCGCAAAACAACAATAAATAAATAGTTTTTAAATAAAAAATAGTACAAAAAACAAATATTAAAAAAATAAGATATTAGAAAAATATTAGAAACGATATTTACGATAACAAATAAGATATTATTCATCTTATCTATCATCGTCTAACAGATATTTTTATTATTGTATGTTTTCGTTTTGTTAATAGATCGTAAAAAACCAACAAATAAACTAACTTTTAAATAAAAAATAGAATCGAGAATGAACATTAAAGTGACAAACAAAACATAAAATCTAATATTAGAAACAATAAAAAAATACAAAAGAAGATTAAAACGAAGAAAATGAATAAAACTAAAAACATAATAAGAATATACTTTACCAAAATGTCTATAAAGAAACAAAGTTCTCTCAATGTCTTAACTGCGGTAATAGATTTTTGCATTTTCTCAAGTCATCTTTTTCTTGGATCTTATTCTTGAAAGGGTGAACAAAAATCGCATAGTAATTAAAATTAACCGCAAAAAATGCATAAACCGCAACCGCAATAAAAACTGACGGTGAAGTTCTTTGTTTTTCAAAACCGCAAATTTGCGGTGCGGTGCGGTTATAAGTTTGCAAAAACCGCACTGCACCACATATATTATATACAATTTTTTTTTTATTAATTATGAATATATTAAATATTAAAAATAAGACAACTTTCATGAATGAAAGAATGATAAAATTCTAGAAGACAAAAATGTTGGTTTTTTCGTATGTTTAACTTTGGAAAATGATGAAATTTAACAATTTTAAGATATTTATTGTTAATTACTAATGATTTAAAGTTTTTTAAGATATTAAGTTGAATAATAGATTTGAGAAGTTGGTTTTGTGGTATTCTTCATTTTAATTAGAGATAATTTGAAAAAATAAACTGTTATAACATTGTTTTGTTTTATGCCTTATGTAGGATCTGGGGATGAAGATTAAATGTAAGAAGAGTCAGATGAGTAATTTTGTTGAGCGGTCATGACTTAAAAATGCAATGTGACATTAGTAGATGAGAGCGTTAAACATCATAAAAGAAATACATTAAGCACTACAAAGTTTTCTAATTTTAATATTTACAGCACTTTGCGAACTAATACTAAAAGTATCTCAAATTTTAATCTACACATACACATTTTTAAATCTTAATGGCTTTTAGCTATTAGTTAAACGTTTATGTTAGAGAATAACATCATCATGGTAGTGGTTTTATTATTTTTATTTTTTTTAATTGATCCTTGTAGTCCTTCGTTTAAAAAAATACCTAAGAAAGGAAAATATAACATCAGCACGTTATTATTTCAAATATGTTCAAGATTTGGTATGAAACACATGATAAAGCTTGTTTGAAAATAAAAATGAAGGCATCGCTACATTTACATTAAGTTAATATTCATATTAGAATTACTTCAACAATACACGTATACAACATTCATTGCAGAATAATAACATAAACATAATGTTTTTATGTTTTCATATTTTTACTATTTTTATTTGAACTTATATATATATATATATATATATATATATATATATATATATATATATATATATATATATATATATATATATAGAGAGAGAGAGAGAGAGAGAGAGACACACACACACACACACATATATATATATATATATATATATATATATATATATATATATATACTAGTTTATAACCCGTGTGAAATACGGTTATAAATTTATTAAACCTTCATATTAAAATATCAAAATTATTAATCAATTAATTAAAAAAATTTATTACTTAAAAAATATTTTTTTAGTTATATAAAATTATAATTGTTGATTTAAATAAATCGTGAAGTTATAGCACTTTATAATCTGTATTAGTTTATTTTATTTTCTAATCTAATGTTATTAATTTAATATAATTAAAATGAAAATATTTAAAATTTGAAATTTAAAATGAAGAGTCATACATTAATTTAATGTAATTAAAGTGACAAATTTAAATTTTTAAATTTGAAATAGATAATTAATAGGTCGACAAGTGACATGATAGGTGACATACAATATTAATGATGAGTTTTAATATTGTGACACTTGTTAATATGACAATAAACCTAGTCATTTATTAGAATAAAGATATATATATATATATATATATATATATATATATATATATATATATATATATTCAGTGTATTAATACAATTACTTTTATCATATCAACCGTATTAATCGTTTTGTTCTTAATATTTTTTCATACTTTATTATCTATTATCACAATTTTACTCCTAACATATACCCGAGAAGTTTATTCAACCATATACACCTCCATTGCCCCCACTCATCAAGTAACTATCAACCATCCATGTTGTTACAGTCCTACCTACATTCATATATGGACCCTATAATGTCGGCCTTCCATCCACATTTAAAAATCATTTACCAATTACTAAATTTGAAGAAAGTAAGCTTAACACAAAAAACATAATTATAAACATTTAATTCTAAAGGCGGATATACCTTTCCATAATTTTCGAAATTCGTCTTGAGAATATACTCCACATTCATCGGATCAGTTGTATAGATCTCACCATTGAAAGGGCTTATCAATCTATAAGTTTTGTATTTTTTTGCAAGATTGGTCAAGTAATCATGCACCGTGTTGAAGTGGATGAACAAACTAAATACCGTCCCAGCAACCGGATGATATTTCTTTGTCTTCCTCCCATATGTTTCTTGTTGATTGTAAGCATATAAGAAAACAAGAAGAAAAAAAAGAAGTGCGAGTATGATGATTAGATTTGATAGAAAATCCATGTAAGACGCCATGTAAAGTAAGGGAATGTATTGTTTGATTATAAGTTATGGATGATCCATAAAGGGTTCGAATGTGTTGTATATATAGGCCATTGGTGGACCTGGTATGGGTTCCGAGGGGTCTCGGACCACTAATAAAAAAATTTGTAGCAAGTATTAGGTTGAAAAACAAAATATGGTGCACCAAATTATATATATATATATATATATATATATATATATATATATATATATATATATATATATATATTAGTTAACCCAAAATTGTACGAAAGAACAAAACCATAAAATTCTTGACTGAGGTCTGCGTTTAACATATTTTCCTTAAAACAAATTCGCCATATATGGGTGTTTCTTTCCCAGGATACAACAGTAGAAAACAATTCTTCTAGATTGCCTGAACCCTCACTTGGCTCAGATTATACATTGGTTTTGATATACATTGGTTTTGATTAATTAGTTTTGATCAAGAATTAATTTAGAACTAATTAAGTGATCAAAAGATAACTAATTAGATATATGGGTAGATTAAGTAAATCTTCCATATCTTATATAGTGGACTAAGATGCTCCATGGATTATCAAGTTGGGTTCCACCCATAAGATGCTCCATGGATGCTCCACGGAGTTAACCCATGGATCAAGAAATGAAGAGTCATGGAACATTAGGGTTTACCTAATGCAACACACTATATAAGCAATGTAACTCTCCCCAAAATCGGCTACACTAAGAAAGAAGAGGGTTTGGCCGATTTTTCATGTGTTAGAGTATTCTCTCAAGTTTATTCTTTGCATTTGGTGTTGTGTGAAGCATTTGAGGCATCACACTTGAGGTGCTAGGCTCACAAGGTTTCAAGGAACACTTTCAACAACAAGGTATGTAGTTCTATCTTTTATACAAAGAAAATTGTACCCTATGTATGCTAGATAGGTTCATAACCTTGGAAAACAACTTTGCATGATTATTAGACAAACATAGATCCAAGGTTATTAGGGTTGCATGTACACTTAGTAAGTGTTAGAATGCTCAAAATCCATTAGTGGTATCAGAACCTCGGCTTGCTTGTTTGATTTTGTGCAAACTGCTTGCAAAATCGAGTTTTCTGCTTTCTGCCCGTATGAACTCACCGAGTCCATGGAGGGACTCGACGAGTCCATGACCTAATGCAAGCTACTCGTCGAGTCTGTTCATGCACTCGACGAGTAGAGGCTGCAGTTTTCAGAATTTCGATTTTTGTTGCTGGAAATGGACTAGGAACATTACCCTAAACTGTTTTGGTGTTTTAAAACTTGTTTTAGTTGGTGTAATGTTCATGTTAATCCATTTACAATGACAAATTATCAAAATTACAAGTTTTTAAGTGTAATTTTTGATTCATGAAAGTGTTTATATTCATATTCTTGATCTTATGATGTTTAGATGATCATAGGAATTATTTGTAAACTATGTGGTAGATTAATTCATGATCATTATGTGTTTTAACGGAGTCCATAACTTGTCCTCAAGTTATAGAAAACCAAAAGTCACTTTGTTTTAAAACCATTAAAAGAACACATGGGTTATAAAAATGAAGAGTCTTCATTTTTAATACTCTAATTAACTCATAAGTTACAAGAAATGAAAAGTTTTTAAAGTTTACAAAACTTGTCCTCAAGTTTTGGAACAAGTAAAGTCTTGATTACAACTTTAGTTCCAACTCTTAGAATTTTAAAAGTTAAAATTCAACCCTTATACTTATAATATTATCAGTTAATAATATATACATATATATATATATATATATATATGTATGTATGTATGTATAAGATCAAAGTCGTCTTACCGCTAGTACGCCTCATTCACGAAGTCAGTTTATAAGGTGGTATAAGGTTGTTGCCTATAAAATGGCAACTTAATGGGTGTCCACTCTCACCCACCGCTTGCTTGACTGGTGGAGGGTCGTTAGCCGAACGGGTAGGACAAGGACTTATAAATTCTCATTAAAAGTACAATGATAATACTAAAGTTTTTAAACTTTATTGAATTCCCAATCTTAGTTATTTTAGGAAAATGTGAATAAGGTGCTAATCCATGAAATTACACTTTACACTTTGTTTAAGTCGTTAGTGGAGCGTGTGTGGTTAACCGGCACACTTACTTGAACTTAACAAGGTAGGTAAAGGGTGACTTAATGTTTATCATATCGATGGAGCGTGTGTGGTTAACCGGCACATCGATTGAGGTGTAATACATTAAGGGTACCAAGTAAGTTGCATGGTTACTTCACACCTCGTTTTGTGATCCTCGGCATCCCAGTCACAAAACTTGGAAGGCACACTCGAGATTGAAACATGCCTTTGAAAAGTTCGTTGAATCTCAAAAGAATCTAGAAGTTTCTAAGAACCAAATTAAATATTTTTAATATTTCCGCTTTGGTGGAAATTGGTGAATCGTCATTCACCTACCATTCAAATATGTTATTACTTAGATTACGACATACCTCTTCTAAGTATAATATACTGTGATTGGGTCCTAGCCTTAATACTACATTTGGGTGTTTTATTAAGGACTATCTTTATTTCTAAACTAAACTCTTCTTCTTTTCAGATGTCTGCAAACACTGCTGCTTCTGGCACTAATCCTAATGGCTCCTTTTCTCTAATGAACTTGTGCGGGAAAGTCACTTTTGATGGATCCAACTTTAATGAATGGATCAGAAACATCCAAATGATTACCCGCTATGAGGACAAAGAATATGTCCTCGATAAGGAGATTAAAGAGATTGATGACACAGTTGCTACTCCTCAAGAGATCGTTGACTTTAGGGCACATGAAAGGGATGCCACCAAGGTGGCATGCATCATGATGGCCACTATGACACCCGACCTCCAAAAGTCCTACGAGGACTTCTACCCTTTTGAAATGCACCAAGATTTGATGGAAAGATACCATCAAAATTCAAGACAAGAGAGGTATGAAATCATCTCCTCCATGATAACAACCTGAATGAAGGATGGTGAACCCATCACGGGCCACATGCAGAAAATGCAAAGATTTGTGGACCGTTTGCTGAAGCTTAATGTGAACTTCCCCGAGGAGCTTGCAATAGATATCATTTTGCACTCCTTACCTTCATGTTATGATCAATTCCGCATGACATACCACATGAATAAGGAAGAGGTCACTCTCAGCAAACTTCAAGGACTCTTAAAGACCGTGGAAAGTGGTCTTAAGGGTAAGATGGTTGTTACTACTCCTACTCCTACCAACTCCACCCCTGTCTTGGCAATTGGGAAAGGACGAGGGAAGAAGAGAAAGAGTTCTTCAAAGGGTACCAAGGCTAGGACCCTTGATGACTCTTCTTCAAGTGGAACCAGAAAGGTTTCATCACTCCTTCTTCTGACCCAAAAGAGGCTGAATGCTTCTATTGCCATGAAAAGGCACATTGGAAGCGGAACTGCCCAAAATACCAGCAAGATGTGAAGGATGGGAAAGTCAAACCCAACCATCCAGGTATTTACACTATCTTATCTAATAACTCACCCCATTCTAACTCATGGGTCCTTGATACCGGTTGTGGTATTCATATCTATTCTGATTTACAGGGACTAAGAAGAAGTGAGAATGTGGAGCAAGGAAGAATAAACTTGATCATGGGAAACAGGAAAGCTTCACCTGTCACCAAGATTGGAGTTTATACTTTATCGCTAAGTAGTGGGTTTAGTTTAGATTTGAATAAATGTTATTATTCGCCAGAAATGGCAAGAAATATTATTTCCTTTCAGGCATTGTATAAACAAGGTTTTACCTTTTCATTTGATAATGAAGTTGGTTCGATTAATGCTTTCTTTAATAATATTCTTTATTTTAAAGCATTACCTTGTGATGGTGTGTATGAAACTGTATCTGTGGTTGATAACTTAGGAAATAATGTTTTGTGTATTGATTCTCTTAATAATAATAACTTGGATAAAGCATCATTATGGCATTGTCGTCTTGGACATATAAGCAAGAAACGCATAGGCCAACTCCAAAAGGATGGAGTCTTGGAGTCATTTGACCTAAAGTCAGATGATAGTTGCGAATCATGCTTACTTGGAAAAATGACAAAGGGCACCCTTCACAGGTTCTTGTGAGAGGTGTGAAGGTTTGTTGGACCTTGTACACACGGATGTGTGCGGACCATTCAAACATGCCACAAGGGATGCTAATCGTTATTATTTGACTTTTACTAATGATTACAGTAGATATGGATATGTCTACTTAATCAAGCATAAGTTAGAGACTTTCGAAAGGTTTAAGGAATTTAAACATGAAGTCGAGAATCAATTGGGCAGGAACATCAAGATGCTTCGATCCGATCGAGGTGGTGAGTATCTTAGTTCAGAGTTCCTTGACTATCTTAGGGAATGTGGGATTGTTTCACAATTGACACCTCCTAGGACACCGCAGTTGAATGGTGTGGCTGAGAGGCGTAATCGAACCTTGTTGGATATGGTTCGGTCCATGATGAGTCAAGCTTCGCTACCAATCTCATTCTGGAGGTATGCCTTAGAGACTGCCGCCCATATCCTTAATCTAGTCCCTACAAAGAAAGTTGCCAAAACTCCTCACGAGATGTGGACTGGTAAAGTACCCAAACTAGACCACATCAAGATTTCGGGTTGCGAGGCTTTTGTGAGGCGCGAGTCTCATGATAAGCTAGAACCCCGAAGCAAGAGGTGTATTTTCATAGGCTACCCACAAAGATCCTTTGGTTACCTCTTCTACAGACCTAGTGATAATGTGGTCTTTGTAGCAAGAAGAGGAGTCTTTCGAGAGAGAGAGAGAGAGAGTTTATAAGCCAAGGAGACAGTGGGAGGCAAATTGACCTTGAAGAACTTCAAGAGTCAAGTGGTGAAGGAACTTCAAACCCTAGCCCTGAACTTTAGGAGGAAACTCCTATTGAGCCAATTGACGAGTCTGTACCTCTGAGGCGTTCCACGAGAGTTAGGAATGCACCTGAGCATTACTATGGTTTCCATATTACTGCGGAAGGTGAGACACTTATTAGTGATGAGACACTAGTAGGTCTGGATGAACCTAACAGCTACGCGGAAGCCATGGCAGGCCCTGAGTCTGCTAAATGGAAAGAGGCTATGGATAGAGAGATACAATCCATGTATGACAATTAAGTCTGGAACTTGGTTGAGAATGTACCAGGTCGTAAGACTGTAGGGTGCAAATGGATCTTCAAGAAGAAGACCGACATGGATGGTAATGTACACACTTATAAGGCTCGACTGGTTGCAAATGGCTTCTCTCAAACTCCTGGAGTGGATTATGATGAGACTTTTTCTCCAATAGCCAAGATTAAGTCTATTAGGGTTATGTTAGCCATAGCTGCATTTCATGACTATGAAATATGGCAAATAGATGTCAAAACTGCTTTCCTTAATGGAAACTGAAGATGTTTACATGAGTCAGCCAGAAGGTTTTGTCAGTAACGAGTACCCTAATAGAGTGTGTAAGCTTGAGAAATCCATTTATGGATTAAAGCAAGCACCTCGCAGATGGAATCTTTGCTTTGATGAGAAAGTCAAGGAATTTGGCTTTTCTAGGAGTGAAGATGAATCTTGTGTGTATGTCAAGGCTAGTGGGAGTATAGTTAGATTTTTGGTATTGTATGTGGATGACATACTACTCATAGGAAATGACATCCCAACTCTGTAGGAAGTTAAGTCCTGGCTTGGGAAGTGTTTTTCTATGAAGGACCTAGGAGAAGCTGCCTATATTCTAGGGATAAGGATTTTGAGAGACCGGAGTAAAAGACTAATTGGACTTAGTCAAAGTACCTACTTGGACAAGGTGTTGAAGAGATTAAGCATGCAGAATTCCAAGAAAGGAGAGTTACCCATCCAGAGTAACGCCAGATTGAGTAAGACACAAAGCCCTAGTACTGAGGCTGAGATAGCGTAAATGAGTCGAGTGCCTTATGCTTCGGCAGTAGGCTCGATCATGTATGCTATGACTTGTACTCGACCTGATGTAGCCTTTTCCTTGAGCATGGTTAGCAGGTATCAGGGGAACCCTGGCAAGGCTCACTGGATTGTGGTAAAGAATATCCTCAAGTACCTACGGAGGACTAAGGACTGGGTCCTTACCCTCGGTGGGAGTGTTGACTTGAGAGTTGTAGGGTATTGTGATGCTGGTTTCCAGACTGATAAGGATAATTTCCGCTCTCAGTCAGGCTGGGTCTTCACCCTAAACGGAGGAGCAATCACTTGGAAGAGTTCCAAGCAGGAGACAGTGGCTGATTCCACTTGTGAATCAGAGTATATAGCAGCAAGCGAGGCTGCAAAGGAGGCTATATGGCTGAAGAGCTTCATAGGAGACCTTGGAGTAGTACCAGCTATAAAGGAGCCCGTGGAAATTTTCTGTGATAGTGAAAGTGCTGTTGCCTTAGCCAAGGAACTAAGGGATCACGGGAGATCCAGACATATTGATAGAAAATATCATTTTATCAGACATCACATAGAAGAAGGAATCCTCGTGGAAAAGAGGGTATCATCGGATGAGAACCCAGCAGATCCCCTCACGAAGGGACTAAGTAGGGTTGAGCATCTCCATCATGCTCGGAGCATAGGGGAAGGATGATATAAGTTTTAGTAGTTAGATAAATTATGAAATTTGTAAAGTGTAATTGACATTTGATGATGAATAAAAGTTGTGTTTATTCATGAGTAAAGTGTTGCTATCTTTTGTTAATCGTTTACTATAATTTCTTTTCCATGTTTTGACATCCAGAATAGTATGTTGTGGTTTCACATATTATTCAAACTTTTCACAGTCAGTCATATGTTGGAAGTAGATATGAAGTAAGACTGTCATGAAGTTGGTTGTATGTGTCAGGATATAAGACAACACTTCGTGAGTGCTCATAAGTTCTGAGTATTGGAATCAACCCACGCTTACTGGAATCACTTCATGGAATTTTATCTCGAGTGATCATGAGACGGTAATATCATATAAGTCTTCAAACCTAGAGATATGATTTGTTGCCTATGAATTGATTATGCATTGATTATACGTAAACGCATTGGTAACTCGATGTTATAAAACGTGCTTTTGTGTATAATTCAACTAGTAGTAGAACAAACAGATGAGTCGAAGTTTATATGTTCCTTCTTGGATTAGAAGCTGATATCTGGGCCCCTCGATGATTTTGTTTTGACCTATGTACCGAGCCCGGTCAGAACTAAGTTGACGTGTTCAATTAAGTTCTTTGTCAAACAAATCGGGAATTGGGAAACAAACTGCTGGACAATAAGTAAGACATTGTTCCATGTAATTGTCCGGCTGATATCTAGAACAGAGGATTATATGATCACTTATCTTAAATGTCGTATGGACATCTTCTCAGTTCCGAGAGACCTTGAAAGAGCTACGATTGCGGATCGGTTCCTGAAGTATTGCAGTGATAGTTATTAGACTTATCCAAGTGGGAGACTGTTGGATAAGGTGTCTAAGTCCATAACTATTTCTGGTAAGTACTTGACCCGACCCGACATGGTCCATTTGGGTTGCATGGCACCATGCAATTGGATAAACTAAATGAGAGAAATAACACATATGGTTTATTAATATATTATAAGTTCTAATATATTAATAATATTATTTAATTAGTTTTGATCAAGAATTAATTTAGAATTAATTAAGTGATCAAAAGATAACTAATTAGATATATGGGTAGATTAAGTAAATCTTCCATATCTTATATAGTGGGCTAAGAGGCTCCATGGATTATCAAGTTGGGTTCCACCCATAAGATGCTCCATGGAGTTAACCCATGGATCAAGAAATGAAGAGTCATGGAACATTATGGTTTACCTAATGCAACACACTATATAAGCAATGTAACTCTCCCCAAAATTGGCTATACTAAGAAAGAAGAGGGCTTGGCCGATTTTGCATGTGTTAGACTATTCTCTCAAGTTTATTCTTTGCATTTGGTGTTGTGTGAAGCATTTGAGGTATCACACTTGAGGTGCTAGGCTCACAAGGTTTCAAGGAACACTTTCAACAACAAGGTATGTAGTTCTATCTTTTATACAAAGAAAATTGTACCCCATGTATGCTAGATAGGTTCATAACCTTGGAAAACAACTTTGCATGATTATTAGACAAACATAGATCCAAGGTTATTAGGGTTGCATGTACACTTAGGAAGTGTTAGAATGCTCAAAACGCATCAGTGATATCAGAGCCTAGGCTTGCTTGTCTGATTTTTGTGCAAACTGCTTGAAAAATCGAGTTTTCTGTTTTCTGCCCGTATGAACTCGCCGAGTCCATGGGGGGACTCGACGAGTCCATTACCAAATGCAAGCTACTCGTCGAGTCAGTTCATGCACTCGACGAGTAAAGGCTGCAGTTTTCAGAACTCTTGTTGCTGGAAATGGACTAGGAATATTACCCTAAACTGTTTTGGGGTTTAGGGTTGCATGTACACTTAGGAAGTGTTAGAATGCTCAAAACTCATCAGTTTTTTCATCCGGTGTGTTGAAATAGTCACATAGGCGTTGTATATATATATTACCCAATGTAACCGATGTAATTAAAACAAAATTGTAACTGTCACAATTAAATAAGAAAAGTAATCAAGAAATCAAAACCAAAATCTATGATTAGTTACTCTTAATTCGTTTTTCTAACTGTTAACCAAAAGGAAAAAAATGAAAAAAAAGGTCCATAACCTTTCCTGGTCTACCGGTGGTGCGTTTGTGCCCGCGGGAAGTGCGCTCACACATAAGTTCATTGGCTCATAGCCAATTTGGCTCGCATTTGCACCCCCCTTGTATGCACGTGCAAGAGAGAGCCTTGGTTCTAATAAACCTTAGAAAGGTAGCTAGTCTTTGTAGTTATAAACCAATTTCCTTTTCATTCTTCCACAAATGTGGGATGAATTTTAAAACACACTTAACTCCTTTACTTGCTCTTCCAATTTTCCTACTTTGACAAGTAATTTCTCATTCATTTTTAATCTGTTTTGTACGTGTGATATATCAAAACGAAGATGTCATGGAGGAGAACACGAATATATAATCAATAACTCGTTTGGTTATATTTAGAGTCCAAAATTTGTGCTAAAAATGGAGAAAATTCGTTTTTGGAAATTAACAAAATTAATTTTCCAACAATCCCCCACATGAATGAAAATTGCTTCAGCATCCGCCATTCCAAGTTGCTTTAGGTAAAATCCAGCAATTGAATCATGTACATGATTGATGTGCACGAAAGTACCCACTAATTTTAATATTTATAACCTAACAAACTTAGACTAACTATGCACTTATAGGCAGTGTACCTAGTCAGATTATAATATAGCTTAGGTAAGTCGGCTGTCGATCACAGGGAGCGGTGGTGAATTAATTTAAAATATTTGATTATAGGTTACAGGTCACACGAAAAGAATAAAGAAGTAGTTTAATAAATCTCAAACGAACAATTAATTGACAACTCTCGATAACCTAACATGATAGCAAATCTCTTCAGGTACTTTGGTTTAGATAAATTACACCTTAAAAACATAGACAATTGCATACACAAATTCATTTATTCATGCTCACCGATTCCTAAAATGATTAGATTCGCGTTCATTATAACTAATCCTTTAGCAAACAAGTCAATTCAAACAGTGATCAGTTGATTAAACTAACATGCTTCCTAGTGTTCAGTTCGTATCAAGCAAGACTGGTAAATATAGTTAATCAAATTGGTCGTTCAATTAACCTCTTGTTGATGGTCATCAAACAAGGCTCACACATTAACTTACTTATTCCCAAGTTAATCCTAGTTTCACATTCGTTATTCCTAGACTTATAATCTTGATAGTTATCAAAATCATAAGAGACAAGCAATCAAGCAGATGTTCATACAACTCAATTTACTTAATAATTAACAGCAAATAATTATCATTAACACGTAAGGATCTTTCAACAAGCTTGGCAAGATAAATTAAACATAGACAAACAATTCAATATAGCAATTAGTCCAATAATCAAGGTTTCATTCAATCATAAACACAAAGTAAAAGGTTTTTACACCCAAATCAGAAACTAAATACATAATAGTAACACAGTGGAATGCTAAACATGGTCACGTTAACAACCCATATGATTACCGACATGTATCCGCTCTCCAATCCTTCCGATCTCCGCTCTCATTTGCTTAACGGCCTTCCGGCCGCTTTCTAGATCCTCAAAACGGCTTAACAAAAGTTAATTATCGACCAAATTAGGTTAGAAGTCGAATCCTCCTTTCTGGTTAGTTGATAATCGCCTTTTATAACCCTAGTAACCGACTTATGTACGCTGGGCGTAAGTCGGATTACGCTGGGCGTAGTGAGGATTAATACGCGATGAGGTTATCCGGATGCCAGCCGTTACGCGGGGCGTACATATAGCTTACGATGGGCGTAACTCGTATTTGGCTATTACGCTTGGCGTACATGTCCCTTACGCGGGGCGTAAACGGCTCCTCCAACATTTTCCCTTTCTTTTAGCCCCTAAGCCCGATTTCCGCTTCAGTCTTTTCTTTTGTGCTCTATCGACAACGAATAGCTGCAAATCATAATTCAAAGCATTATAAGTACTTTTTAGTTTTAAAAGAGAATAATAAAGGCCAAAATATTAAGATATAATGTACAAAAATATATATAAAAATACACATATCAAAATACCCCACACTTAGCCTTTTCTTGCCCCCAAGCAAATTTACTTTTATTTTACCAATATCGTACTAAACAATCCATTTAAAACTCAGCCATTATGTCAAGACCGCAACGCATGCATTTGTGTCTAAAATTTTCCTAAAGTACCCCCATACTTTAAATACTCACAATCTTCATAAACACTCGCCCACTTCTTTCGAACAATGCTTATTTTATGCATCCCTCCGAATCCATCCACAGAAAACCTCCTAACCTCAAGGTATTTTTGGTTGAGCAACCTAAGCATACATAATCTAGAATTACAATTTATGATACCACTATGGAGCTTTTTTTGAATTCTTCACTTTCTTGATAATTTGATCTTTGATTTCTTTGAATTCACCACCTTGTTTGATTTGATTTCTGGTATCTTCAATTTTTGAACTCTTGGAATTTTGATCTTTTGATCTTCACTTTAGTTGCTCCAAAATTCTTCAAACTTTTCTTGCAATTCTCTCTCTCTCTCTCTCTCTCTCTCTCTCTCTCTTTTAACATGTACCTTACTTTTTTCACTCAAAACCTACATGCTTAAGCAGGGGCGCTTAACTTCAACCTTTATTAGTTAACAAAAATAATTTTCCTGGATACATTTCTGGTACACGATGCTAAACATATTGCATCCCTCAAACTAAGCGAGGTTGTGTTTTTGTTCCATGATTTCACTAAAATAAGGGAGGCCACAAATGCACTATAACGTGTATTGGCTCAACTAAACATTTGAGTTCTCATCTGATCATCTCATACAATATTAGCAAAAAAAAATTAAATTATCACTAGATTTTTCTAAATTAAACTATTATTTCAAGTTTATAAATTTTTAAATTTTCCTAAATCTAGGAATTTCCAAACTATTTTTTCATTTTTTTTTATAATTTACTTTTACCGACCCACCTACCCCACACTTATTTCATACAATGTCCTCATTGTATGCATAAAACTAATTAAACACATAAAAAGGGAGAAAAGGAACATACTCCCCTGGGTAGTTGTGGCGAGATCGAATGAGGCTGCTACAAGTTGCTTCAAATATTGCTGAAAGACTGAAAACTGGAACTGCTGCTTCTGAATTTGCCGATAAATAAAATCAAGATTGCCGACTTCGAAATTGTGGTGCAAAAGATTGCAAACAAATGCAATGTGTAATAACCATGACGTGGGAAAGTGTCGACCACGTCGTCTCGTCAAGAATGGCAGCCTCTTCTCGCGATGAAAACTCCCCCACAACATAGGAAAGTGTCAACCATGTCGTGGCAGTCAAGATGATACTTCTTCCTCGCGTCGAAATAAAACTCTATGGTGTGGGAACAGCTCATCCATATCATAAGAGTCAAAATATCGTAAAAATGCCAATCTTCTAAATAATCTCTCACGAAATCAACATGCACCCCACACTTATGACAAATTGTGGGTCTTGGCTATAATCTTTGAACTCTCACACGACTCTCTCTAGCAACAGTCGGACCTAGCTGGTGAACTTACTGCCAGCTTTCTAAGGGCGAAAATTTTGCAGAGATCTAAAACACCAAAGAGCACCAACATGGAAAACAAAAGTAAAAAAACCCTAAATTAAACTTAATTACATACCAAATAAAAATACTAATACTAAGCAACACAAAAATAAAATAAAAATAACACAAAAATAAAAATAAAAAGGATAACTAAATCACTCGTCATCTCCGTCATCATGCTGTTGTGTCCCAGAAGTACTGGCTCCATCATGTGGTGACTGGAATGGTGGAGGGAAAGGAATCGAGTACTGAAACCCCTGGTGGGCAAAGAATGCGGTCAACGCATCCCCATACCACTGCTGTTGTCTCTCATTGTGTGCAGCATACTCACCAAGGTTCTGAACCCCCTCGTCAATACGGTCAACGCGCTGAGTTAGGTAACGCATATCAATCTCCGGCTGAGGTCCCTACTGCGCTCCCCGAGGAGCAGGTCTACGCCGCTGGACCCGTCTCGGCTGTGGCTCGACGACACCCTCTTCGTGTGCCACGTCATCTGGTCGTACCCGCAAAACACCATCTCCGCCCCGATCAAGTACACGCATCGGCTCCAATAAATGAAGGGTCATCGGCCTCATATCATGAAACACCATCGATCTCGTGATCTCACGCGTCAACAACTGATATGATCGAGCTAATCGCGTGATAAAATGCCCCCCCCCCCCCCCCCCGAAAATCGGGCTATCCTCCCGAAGTCCCCTGGCCCTCCTACCCAAATACGCGGCTAAAGCAACTGGAAGGTTCAGGTGCCTCCCTGGAGTAACAAGTGCCCATAAGAAATACAAGTCTGTCGAAGGCACTCTCTCACTGTTCTTATGGTACGTGAGAGATATAGAAATCAAATGGTGAAACAGTCTGTATGTATTAGACCGAATCATCCTCCCCCGTGCAGTAGATGGCGTGTATACTCCCCCTGTAATCTCGGCCCAAAAAGTGTTTTCATTATAGTCATCTGGCCGGCCCGTGAGACAATCAGCAAGGAATGTCGGGAAGTGGACACTCCTCGTCTCATCTGCTGTATATATCCCCACTCGAGTCGCAAGCTCTATCACACTGCACTCCCGGCTCACACCTCCTAGTCTGAAGGAAAAGGTTGTCCTATCATCGGGTGTCTTTCTAGGGTCATAGGAAACTGTAGCATAAAACTCCAGCAAAAATTCCCGATAAACAGGCTCCTGGATCCTGAACAATCGTGCCCATCCCTGACATACGAACAAATGCACTCCACTCGCGTCCGAGTGCATGTATTGCAAAAAATCCTGGATCAGCGCAGCAAGTCCAGTCTGGGTCGCCAATTACCAGTCAAATGAAGGTGCTATGTCGATCTCCTTAGTGAGAAGTAGACTCAGATTGTTGACATATCGTTCCCGGGTTGCATCGTTTAGAGTTTGCGGAAATTGTAAGAAACGGTGATCGGTCATGTCCTCGGGTGGGTTGGTCCTTTGAGTTCTTCGGGCCATAATCGGCACAAATAAATACCAACACAAAACAAAAAAAATATTCACAGCATTAACAATTTTTGTGACAACCCAAAAATTTCCGTTAGTTTTAACGTCGAAATTAATTACGTCAAAAATTAGCCAAATTTATCCCGAAAATATATTTTACCGAATTTAAACCCGTTGGAATATTTTAAATAATATTCGTTAAGCGAACCAAAATTTAGGTGGTATAATTTTAAAATTTTTCCGTGTATAACGGTAGTCGTGAAAAACCCCGTTCGCGGTTGGTGTCAGGTGAACCCCAACCAGGCCATAAGCTCCACCCTATATAAGGGTTGAATGGGTTTCATTCCCACCTTTTTCCCACCTTAGACTCTCTCTCTACTTTCTCTCTCTACAAATCGGGTTTGCTCCAAAATCACCTCTTTCAAGCCCCAAACTAGTAAGTGATCTACCCTAACTTGTTGTTTAGCTCATTTAACTTACAAATTCATGTTTAAATTACCCAAAACCCTCAAGAACATGAGTTTACGGTCCAATAACACCTTATTAGACCGTAAACACTCATAGATGAGGTTTTAATGCTCAAAAACCCTTCCAAACCACTTATGGAGCTTAGTTATGACTTAGGCGCTTACATGAAAGGACTTAGAACACAAAAATCGGAACAAATGGGGAGTAAACATGAGTTTACGGTTTAAGAACATCCTTAGACCGTAAACCCATCTTCATGGACCATAAACACTTATTTAAGTGTTAAACTACCCCTCAAACACCTCCAAAAGCTTCCATGAGTGACTAGAACCTTGCATGCATGAGTTAGAACCACCAAACAACAAAAGAAATGGACCAACATGAGTTTACTACCATAAATTCATGTGTTTAAGGTAGTAAACTCCCCAAGAACATCTTCATAGACCGTAAACACCTTTCCAAGGTGTTTAAGTGCCTTTAACACCTTCCTATGCTCATATAAGTGACTAGAACCTTGCATGCATGAGTTAGAACCACCAAACAACAAAAGAAATGGACCAACATGAGTTTCGACCGTAAACTCATCTGTTTATGGCCGTAAACTCCTCAAGGAGTGGTCATGAACCGTAAACTCCCTAAAATGGTCCATTTGGAGCCTAAACCACTTCCTATGCCCTAGAATTAAACCTAGCCTAATTCCGTAAGTGTTATAAGACCTTAATGCATCAAAGAACATACCACCCATGAGTTTACGGCTGTAAACTCATGGGGATAAGGTATTAGGGCCGTAAACTCTATAAATAGTTTACTCTTGAAGAGTAAACTCCCTAACTAGGCCATACACTCCCTTAGATGTTACTCGGGACACTCCTAGCACTTGACCAAAGTGTTTTCCGCATTTTAGGATGCGTATAAGTGTTTAATTAGTATTATATTTACTAATTGTATGTAAACATATGTCATCATATGTTAATAGGTCACTAAGCGTGTTCAAGTCCTTACTTGACACCGAGCACCCAACCGACACTTTCGTTCGATCCACTTACAACAGGTGAGTTCATACCCCTGAATTAACGTTTTAAATGTTTTTACATGCTTTTATTGGGGGAATACAAGTTAAGACATGCCAGTTATCATATCAATCACATGTGATTGATAACCCGCATGCACAAGGATTTATTACACTGTCAGCTGTTTTACCAAGTATGATACTATAAACGGTTTTCCAAAACGTCTTTACTTGTTTAAATCTTTTCTCAAATTGTCTCTCATGTTGTATGTTTTACTTCAAAACCAGTTACAACAGTATTTTAAACAAAGGTTTTCTTCACTTATATTGTTTTATTAGAAATTACATTCAAAACTTGTTTATGAAAGGTTTTCAAAGGATTTCCAAAGGTCTTCAAGCTTATTTTACAAAAGGATATCAAGTTACTATTTTCTTAAGTGTAAAGGTTTTCCAAAGTTTTCGTCAAAGTTTTCTTCTATGCTTCTATACTTTTACTTCATTAAGTACTTCTACTTCGTTATGCTTCTACTTCATTAAATGCTACTACTTTGTTAAGTACTTCTACTTCGTTAGATGCTTCTACTTCGTTAGATGCTACTACTTCGTTAAACGCTTCTACTTCGTTAAACGCCTCTACTTCATTAAACGCTTCTACTTCGTTAAACGCTTCTACTTCGTTAAATGCATGCCTATACTTGTATAGTTATATAAATAATGTTTAAAGGACTTAGGAAGGCTAGTTCGCCCTATTTCCTTTTCCTCGTTTGGATGTGGTCTGGTGGGATCGGATATTCGTCTGAATGTCGTTTAATCATTAATTATATATCATGTATACATGTATAGACATAAAGGTTTACATCGATCAGTTCATTTCCCTTGGGTAGCAAGGGCATCCTCTCACTCGTCACTCATAGATCAGAGACACTAGTAACTATTATAGGAATAGTTAGGAAGCTCTATTCACTCTTTCTAGCACGAGAATTCCACAGGAGTCAGTTCACATGCGAGTCTATATCATTTCTCCAGTGCCTCTAATATAATTCAGAATTCGAGATGCATCTTCAAGACACGGATCTCCCCGTTGTAAAGTTGGTAACCAGAGTCTCCTGTAGGGAGAGCGGGCATTGTGTGTATAGATCTGTACGGGACTGACACTCCCGCACCCTGACTGCTAGCTACAGTCCACGGCCTACCAAGCCAAGGGGTGACAAATGTCATATTTATTCTGATGCTTGCAGGGCGTCAAGTACTCTAGTGTCAATCAGTATGGTTAAGAGTATCTCCATGTTTACCTTATAATTCATGGCCTTAAGGTAACGAGAATTAACACTGTATTTCTGAAACAACACTCTTAGGATCACACTTTGTTTTAGACTTTGCTAGCTGTATCTTTCATTTGATACTGTCTGGGGTCTATGTCTCTTTGTTTTAGAGCTTGCTAGCTTTATCTTTCATTTGATACTTTCTGGGGTCTGTGTTTCTTTGTTTTAGACCTTACTAGCCGTATCGTACATTTAATACCGTCTGGGGTCTGTGTTTCCTTTTGTTAGACTTAGCCAGGCGTATCATTCAGTCGATGCTCTCCTGGAGTCTATGATTTCTTTGCCTTAGTCAGCAGTATTTTCTGCTGAGGCATATGTTATTTTCCCTTAGTACTTTTACTAGTGATATTCTCCTACTTTCTTTAAAGTCAAATACCGTATTTTGGTAATGACAACATTTCAGGGAAAATTTCTCTTTAAAATATAACACTGTCGAGTCTTGGTAGAAGACTGCTTTTAATTAGAAAATATAGGATTTTCTGGAAAGGACTCTAATACACTGTAGACTCTAAACTACTACTTTTATAAAGTTATTTTCAATAAAATGCTTACTTACGCAAATGACACTAAATACTTATGAACTCACCAACATTTATAAAAATGCTGATACTCGCTTTCAAAATAACTTGTATTCTCAGATCAGCAATAGACAGGTACATCCCAGGAGCTTTTGTGGAGACAGCCTAGTACCAAGCTGCACCTATATTATTACTTGTATTACTTTAATGTCTCTATGAAATGTAACTTATGTAAAACTATTACTATTAATGTAATGGTTATTGTACTTTGATTACTATATTGCATATGTTGTGATACTTTACATGACGTCATCCACCCCAGAACGTTTCCGCCATTCCGGTTTTGGGGTGTGACAATTTTTTAGACTAACATAGTGGTCCTTAGGCTTGTTGTACGTTGGGCGTACATCCAACATACGCTGGGCGCACGTCCAGTTTTACAAATCTGTCTTCTGCTCGCTCAAAGGCCATACAATACACAGATAAAGTCATATAACCTGTTCGCAGGAGTATCTTACAAGACATTCAAATATGTGGTCCAAGGCAGTAAAAAAAACGGGACCATCCTTAAGCACATGTCCAAGAATTCAAACCTGCTTCCTGATTGTTCTTTGTCTATCCGTGATTATCAAACATTTAACAATTAAAAACAGGAAGAGTTCGTAGGGCCAGTCAAAATCAAGGAGTCTACAGGCGTACGCTAGGCGTCTGTCCTCAAACTCAAATCGACGGTAATTGGACGGGATTAAGACCAAACTAGGTCCTAGGGTTTAGTCTGTTGACCGAAATCGTGTATTAAGACATAATCAAACACCAAATTTGTATGAAATCGACCCCAATGGACGAAGGGTATAAACGTTAGATTTCGCTTTATGCTCAATACCTCTATTTCCATGAAAATAATCCCAAATGAAAGCAATAGGGTATCTGAATAACATACCTTTATGTCGATTCTACAAGAAAAGAAGCGCAATCGAAAATCTCGTGGGATACGCGATCGTCTCAGTGCGGCGAAGTAGAAGGGAATTGAAAGAATAACAAAAAAGTCAAAGGTAAAAAGATATAACATGTCGCCGATTTACGCTGGGCGTAAAGCGAAGTTACGCTGGGCGTAACCCCAACTCCGAGAAAAAGTCATCCGCGATCAATGGTTCATTACGCTTGGTGTAAATTAAAATTACGCTGGGCGTAATCTTAACTGAAATATTTCCTTTTCCTTATTTGAAATTCCTTTTTTTTCGAGCTAATTAATTTGGGGACTTATAATTATTATTAATTAATTTTTTTCTTTTAATTGCTTCAACAACAGCCATGACTTTCCGATGAGTGACATTTAAAAAAAAATTGAGACGTCATGGTCACTTGTCCTTGTCGAGATCAAACAACAATGGTTGATTAAAACACTTGCACACAAGAATTGGTTTGTGAAAACAACCACTTTTGGGACCCGTTAGAATATTTCCTTTGTTTTCTTCGCACCTTTAACTAAAAGTAGAACAAGAAGTGACCTAACTAGTCAAGAACAGCAAGAGCTCAGTCTTCCACTTAATCACCACAATACGCCTTGCTATACTACGCCTCATGGATTGAGTTGGACAAATCAACAAAGTAGTAGGCTAATCAGGTCAAGAATTCCCTAATCGCTAGCATTCTCGAAACCCATGAAAAAGGTAAAGTCAAACAATGTGTATGATCCCAAATTCCTTCAAATAACAACAAGAACCTTCCCGACAAGTGAAATGATATCAACGAAAATAAAACAAAAAATAAACTAACTAAACTAACTATAAACAATTAACGAATAATAAAATAAACTAAATTAATTACAAGTCGTTCCCTGGCAACGGCGCCAAAAACTTGATGTGCACGAAAGTACCCACTAATTTTAATATTTATAACCTAACAAACTTGGACTAACCATGCACTTATAGGCAGTGCACCTAGTCAGATTATAGTATAGCTTAGGTAAGTCGGGTGTCGATCACAAGGAGCAGTGGTGAATTAATTTAAAATATTTGATTATAGGTAACATGTCACACGAAAAGAATAAAGAAGTAGTTTAATACATCTCAAACGAACAATTAATTGACAACTCTCGATAAACTAACAGGAAAGCAAATCTCTTCAGGTACTTTGGTTTAGATAAATTACACCTTAAAAACATAGACAATTGCATACACAAATTCATTTATTCATGTTCACCAATTCGTAAAATGATTAGATTCGCGTTCACTATAACTAATCCTTTAGCAAACAAGTCAATTCAAACAGTGATCAGTTGATTAAACTAACATGCTTCCTAGTGTTCAGTTCGTATCAAGCAAGACTTGTAAATATAGTTAATCAAATTCGTCGTTCAATTAACCTCTTGTTGATGGTCATCAAACAAGGCTCACACATTAACTTACTTATTCCCAAATTAATCCTAGTTTCACATTCGTTATTCCTAGACTTATAATCTTGATAGTTATCAAAATCATAAGAGACAAGCAATCAAGCAGATGTTCAAACAACTCAATTTACTTAATAATTAACAGCAAATAATTATCATTAACACGTAAGGATCTTTTAACAAGCTTGGCAAGATAAATTAAACATAAACAAACAATTCAATATAGCAATTAGTCCAATAATCAAGGTTTCATTCAATCATAAACACAAAGTAAAAGGTTTTTACACCCAAATCAGAAACTAAATACATAATAGTAACACAGTGGAATGCTAAACATGGTCATGTTAACAACCCATATGATTACCGACATGTATCCGCTCTCTAATCCTTCCGATTTCTACTCCCGTTAGCTTAACGGCCTTCCGGCCGCCTTCTAGACCCTCAAAACGGCTTAACAAAAGTTAATTATCGACCAAATTAGGTTAGAAGTCGAATTCTCCTTTCTGGTTAGCTGATAATCACCTTTTATAACCCTTGTAACCGACTTACGTACGCTGGGCGTAAGTCGGATTACGCTGGGCGTAGTGAGGATTAATACGCGATGAGTTGATCCGGATGCCAGCCGTTACGCGGGGCGTACATATAGCTTACGCTGGGGGTAACTCGTATTTGGCTATTACGCGGGGCGTAAACGGCTCCTCCAGTATTTTCCCTTTCTTTTAGCCGCTAAGCCCGATTTCCGCTTCAGTCTTTTCTTTTGTGCTCTATCGACAACGAATAGCTGCAAATCATAATTCAAAGCATTATAAGTACTTTTTAGTTCTAAAAGAGAATAATAAAGGCCAAAATATTAAGATATAATGTACAAAAATATATATATAAATACACATATCAATGATAGGGAGGTTTGACCCTTTGAACCTTTTCTTAAGATACATATTTATTTTACTAGCGGACCACTAGACTCGATGTCCTTGAACTGTTCTGCCATTTGTGTAAATAATCAATACATGTCTCACGTGGTTCTCCCTGACCTAGTTAGGTTCTCATTGATGTGTCTGTTTTTGGTCGTGGACACTAACCTGGTTTTGTAAGAGCTCTTAGGAACTTGCCCATTCAATTCCCTTTTGAAGTGGCCTCACTTCTCTCTCACATAGGTGATTATATGATAATCATTAAAAGCTAAAGCGTGATGATTTTCAACTTATCACCAACTATTATAAGCTTAACCTGCATCACTGTTATTTATAGGAATGGGTTGGGGTTGACCCCCATAGTGATCCACATATGTTGTATGCAAGTAGGTTGTCCTATTGAACCTAGATCTTTGGATCTCCAGTCAACTACGTTGGCTTCTCCTTCGCAATCGCTTATTCGTTCATGGGTTTTAATCCCATTCATTTTGACGATTTTGCAACTAACTCCCTGTTTAACCCTTTGGTTAGCGGATCCGTAAGGTTATCCTTGGACCTTATGTAGTCAACTAAGATAACTCCAGTTGAGATTAGTTTTAGAATGGTGTTGTGTCTTTGACGGATGTATCGAGACTTACCATTATACATATCACTTTGTGCCTGTCCAATTGCCGATTGACTATCGCAATCGATTGAGATTGCCGAAACTAGTTTAGGCTATCCCGGTATATCTTCCAAAAATCATCGTAGCCATTCAACTTCTTATTTACTTTTATCAAGTGCTATAAATTCAAATTCTATGGTGGATCTAGCTATAACTATTTGTTTTGAAGATTTCCATGATATAGCTCCACCTCCAAGTGTGAACATAAACCTGCCGGTTGACTTGGAGTCTTTAATGTTAAATATCCAATTTGCATCACTATACCCTTCTATCACCTCGGGATATCTTGTATAGTTCAACCCATAATTGCCATTGTACCTTAAGTATTGTAATAATCTTTTAATACTCTTCCGATGTTCATCACTCGGATTACTGGTATATCTACTTAGTCTGCTTATTGCAAATGCTAACTTAGGTTGGGTACAATTCATAGGGTACATCAGACTACCAATAATTCTTGCATATTCGACTTGTTTTACTTTTTCACCTCTATTTTTACTTAGATGATGACTTGTATCAATTGGTGTCCTAGCTACAGTAGTATCACCGGAGTTGAACTTCTTAAGAATTTTATCCACATAATGGGTTTGATTTAAAGTAATTCCATTTGTAGTCCTTGTAATCTTCACACCAAGGATGACGTCTGCCAGACCCATATCTTTCATGTCGAATCTTGCCTTTAGCATGTCCTTTTTTGATTGAACCATTTTATGGTTACTACCAATAATAAGCATATCAGCAACATAAAGGCACAAGATAGTATAACCATCACTTGTGTTTTTAACATAAACACACTTGTTACATTCATTAATCTTGTATCCATTTTCCAACATCACATGGTCAAACTTTTGATGCCACTATTTTGGGGCTTGTTTCAACCCATATAATGACTTCACTAGTTTGCAAACCTTTGATTCTTTTCCTGGGGCAACATACCCTTCTGGTTGTTCCATGTAGATTTCTTATTCTAAATCCCCATTTAGAAAAGTTTTTTTTAACATCCATTTTATGTACTTCAAGATTTCTTATAGAAGCGATTGAAAGTATCAATCTAATGGATGTAATACGTGTGACAAGAGAGTACGTATCAAAGTAATCAAGGCCACTTTTTTGTCTATAGCCTTTAATTACTAGTAATGCCTTGTACTTGTCCATGGTTTCATCCACTTTCATTTTCTTCTTGAAAATCCATTTATAGCCTAGTGGTTTGCAACCTTGAGGTAAATTCACTAGCTCCCATGTATGGTTTTGCAAGATGGAATCCATTTCGCTTTTAATTGCTTCTTTCCATTGAGGTCCTTCTAAGGAGGTGACTGCCTCTTTGAAATTTTGATGCTTTCTTTCAACCATGTAAGTGTAGAAATCATCTCCAAATGACTTCTCCACTCGTGCCCTTTTACTTCTACGGGGATATGTTTCTTCTTCTATTTCTGGTTCATAAGAGGATTCATTGTGCTCAATTTACTTTGAAGCATTTGTCTCAACCTTATGAAGACATGGAAACACATTCTCAAAGAACGATGCATTTCTTGACTCCATTACTGTGCCTTTGTGAATTTCTGGAATTTTTGAGTCATGCACAAGAAATCGATACACACTACTGTTTTGTGCATATCCAAAAAATATGCAATCAACATTCTTGGGTCTTATCTTAACCACCTTGGGTGCAGGTACCATGACCTTTGCAAGGCACCCCTTCACTCAAAGATATTTGTTGGATGGTTTTATACCTGACCATAACTTGTATGGTGTTTTATCCGATTTCTTTCGGGGGACCTTATTTAAAAGGTAGTTACCTGAAAGTATAGCTTCTCCCCACATTGAGGGTGGCAACCTAGAACTTAATAACATGACATTCATCATTTCCTTTAAGGTCCGATTTTTCCTTTCTGCCATACCATTTTGTTGTGGTGAATAAGGTGCATTAAGCTCATGTATGATACCATGAGTTGCAAAAAATTCCTCAAACGGTGATACATATTCACCTCTACGGTGACTTCTTAGTACTTTAATTTTCTTTTTAAGTTGATTCTCAACTTCACTTATATACACTTTAAACTTCTCTATAACCTCATCCTTACTTTTAAGTAGATAGACTTAGCATAATTTAGTGTAATCATCAAAAAAAGTGATAAAGTACTTATTTCCACCTTTAGATGGAATTGATTTCATGTCACACATATCGGTGTGAATTAATCCAAGTGGTTCGGTTATCCTTTGAATGGACTTGAAAGATTGTTGTGTAAATTTTGATTCAACACAAGTGTTGCATTTGTATTTTGAGTCAATGTGAAAGTGTGGTATGTGATTGATTTTAATTAAACGACGAAGAGTATCAAAATTAACATGTGCTAATCTAGCATGCCATATATTTGAAGACTCAACCAAGTAAGTAGAAGAGTTATTCATTTCCTTATCATCCTCACTTGGCTTAAGAGCCATTACATAAAGTTTGAACATATGATGTTGGAAAATGGAAACAAGATTAATGAATTTGACAAGTGTGTTTATGTTAAAAACACAAGTGAGGGTTATGTTATCTTGTTACTTTATGTTGAAGATATGCTTATTGTTGGTAGCAACGATAAACTGGTTCAATCAACAAAGGACATGCTAAAGGCAAGATTCGACATGAAAGATATGGGTTTGGCAGACGTCATCCTTGGTGTGAAGATTACAAGGACTGCAAATCGACTTAATTTAAATCAAACCCATTATGTGGATAAAATTCATGAGAAGTTCAAATCTGGTGATACTACTGTAGCTAGGACACCAATTGATACAAGTCATCATCTAAGTAAAAATAGAAGTGGAGGAATTGCACAAGTCGAATATGCTATAACTATTGGTAGTCTAATGTACCTTATGAGTTGTACCAGATCTGACTTAGCTTTTGCAATAAGCAGACTAAGTAGATATACCAGTGATCCGATTGATGAACATTGGAAGAGTATTAAAAGATTATTACAATACTTAAGGTACACTTACGATTATGGGTTGGACTATACAACATATCCCGAGGTGATAGAAGGGTATAGTGATGCAAATTGGATATTTGACATTAAAGACTCCAAATCAACCAACGAGTTTTTTTTCACACTTGGTGGTAGAGCTATATCATGGAAATCTTCAAAACAAACAGTTATAGTTAGATCCACCATGGATTCTGAATTTATAACACTTGATAAAAGTGGAGAAGAAGCTGAACGGCTACGACGATTTTTGGAAGATATACCAGGATGGACTAAACTAGTTTCGGCAATCTCAATCCATTACGATAGTCAATCGACAATTGGATGGGTGCAAAGTGCTATGTATAATGGTAAGTCTCGACACATCCGTCGAAGACACAACACCATTCTACAACTAATCTCAACTGGAGTTATCTCAATTGACTACATAAGGCCCAAGGATAACATTGCGGATCCGCTAACCAAAGGGTTAAACAGGGAGTTAGTTGCTAAATCGTCAAAAGGAATAGGATTAAAACCCATGAACGAATAATTTAGTGCGAAGGAAAACCCAACCTAGTTGACTGGATATCCCAAGATCTAGGTTCAATGGGACAACCTACTTGCATATAGCATATGTGGATCAATGTGGGGGTCAACCCTAACCCATTCTTATAAATAATAGTGATGCAGGTTAAGCTTATAGTAGTTGGTGATAAGTTAGAAATCATCACGCTTTATCTTTTAATGATTATAATATAATCACCTATATGAGAGAGAAGTGGGGTCGCTTCAAATGGGAATTGAATGGGCAAGTTCCTAAGCTCTTACAGAACCAGGTAAGTGTCCACGACCAAAAACGGACACATCAATTAGAACCTAACTAGGTCAGGGAGAATCATGTGAGACATGTATTGATTATTTACACAAATGGCAGAACAGTTCATGGACATCGAGTCTGCTGGTCCGCTAGTAAAATAAATAAGTATATTAACCTATGCATGATTCAACTGCTGGATTTTACCTAAAGCAGCTTGGAATTGCGGATGCTGAAGCAATTTTCATTCATGTAGGGGATTGTTGGAAAATTAATTTTGTTAATTTCCAAAAATGGATTTTCTCCATTTTTGAGCACAAATTTTGGACTCTAAATATAATCAAAATGAGTTATTGGTTATATATCCGCGCTCTCCTCCGTGATATCTTTGTTTTGATACTTCACACGTACAAAACATATCAAAACAAAGATATCACGGAGGAGAACACGAATATATAATCAATAACTCATTTTGATTATATTAAGAGTCCAAAATTTGAGCTAAAAATGGTGAAAATCAATTTTTGGAAATTAACTAAATTAATTTTCCAACAATCCCCCACATGAATGAAAATTGATTCAGCACCCGCAATTCCAAGCTGCTTTAGGTAAAATCCAGCAGTTGAACATTTCTGGTCGACCGGTGGTGCATTCGTGCTCGCAGTACGTGCGCTCGCACACAAGTTCAGTGCCCCAAATCCAATTTGGCTTGCATTTGCACCCCCTTGTGTGCGCACGCAAGAGAGAGCCTTGGTTCTAATAAGCCTTACAAAGGTAGCTAGTCTTTGTAGTTATAAACCAATTTCCTTTTCATTCTCCCACGAATGTGGGATGAGTTTTAAAATCCACTTAACTCCTTTACTTTCGCTTCTAAATTCCCTTCTTTGACAAGTAATTTTTCATTCATTTTTAATTTGTTTTATACGTGTGATGTATCAAAACGAAGATATCACAGAGGAGAACACGAATATATAATCAATAACTCATTTTGATAATATTTAGAACCCTAAATTTGTGCTTAAAAATGGAGAAAATCCATTTTTGGAAATTAACTAAATTAATTTTCCAACAATCCCCAGTATGAATGAAAATTGCTTGAGCATCCGCGATTCCATGTTGCTTTAGGTAAAATCTAACAGTTGAATCATGCATAGGATTGGTAGGTTTGATCCTTTGAACCTTCCCTTAAGATACATATTTATTTTACTAGCAGACCAGTAGACTCGATGTCCTTGAACTATTCTGCCATTTGTGTAAATAATCAATACATGTCTCACATGATTCTCCCTGACCTAGTTAGCTTCTCAATGATGTGTCCATTTTTGGTCGTGGACACTTGTCTGGTTCTGTAAGAGCTCTTAGGAACTTGCCAATTTAATTCCATTTGAAGCGACCCTACTTCTCGCTCACATAGGTGATTATATCATATTCATTAAAAGCTAAAGTGTGATGATTTCCAACTTATCACCAACTACTATAAGCTTAACCTGCATCACTGTTATTTATAGGAATGGGTTGGGGTTGACCCCCACAATGATCCACATATGTTATATGCAAGTAGGTTGTCCCATTGAACCTAGATCTTAGGATCTCCAGTCAACTAGGTTGGGTTTTCCTTCGCAATAACTTATTCGTTCATGGGTTTTAATCCCATTCCTATTGACGATTTTGCAACTAACACCCTGTTTAACCCTATGGTTAGCGGATCTGCAATGTTATCCTTGGACCTTATGTAGTCAATTGAGATAACTCCAGTTGAGAGTAGTTGTCGAATGGTGTTGTGTCTTCGACGGATGTGTCGAGACTTACCATTATACATAGCACTTTGGGCCCATCCAATTACCAATTGACTATCACAACGGATTGAGATTGCTGAAACTAGTTTAGGCCATCCTTGTATATCTTTCATAAATTGTCATAGCCATTCAGCTTCTTCTCCATTTTGATCAAGTGCTATAAATTCAGATTCCATGGTGGATGTAGCAATAACTATTTGTTTTGAAGATTTCCATGATATAACTCCACCTCCAAGTGTGAAAAAAAACTCGTTGGTTGACTTGGAGTCCAACCCATAATCGTAAGTGTACCTTAAGTATTGTAATAATCTTTTAATACTCTTCCAATGTTGATCACTCGGATTACTGGTATATCTACTTAGTCTGCTTATTGCAAAAGCTAAGTAAGGTCTGGTACAACTCGTAAGGTACATCAGACTACCAATAATTCTTGCATATTTGACTTGTGCAACTCCTTCACCTATATTTTTACTTAGATGATGACTTGTAGCAATTGGTGTCGTAGCTACAGTAGTGTCACCGGAGTTGAATGTGACATCCATATTTTTCACGGCCAGAAAAAGACCGATTTTGTTTATGCTTTATAAAAATCAGAGTACTTTTTTTAATAAAATTGTTGCGGAATTTGTTCCCAGTTAAACATGATAAATACGTTATCAAAACATTTCCGAAGAAATGTATTTTTATTCATTTTAAAACATTTTGGATGTCATTGTCAATACAGAAACATAAGCATAAACGGAACTTACGTTCATTTACACTAGTGATCTACTCCTCTTTAATCTCTCAGTGTAATGTAACTTCGTTTCGGCACCTGTGATTCAAATAAGCTTGAGTGGGTCAGGTTGGGAAACCTGGTGAGTACATAGGGTTTTCAACCCACAATAATATAATAATTATGTTTAAACATCAAATAATCAACCCAATTACCCATCCACTTTATATTCTTTACTCTTAAGGATCTACCCTAAGAATTAGCTATTCCTCGTTCATTCATTCCTAAGGATCATCCTAAGGAATCTGCATGAAATCCATCATTGCCAGGGTTTACTCAACAGGAACTAAGTTGCATAGTTGTTAGGGTTTAGGCACTAAGTCTCATAGTCGCTAGGGTTTATACAACAGGCACTATGTCGCATAGTCGCCAGGGTTTATGCACTAAGTCTCATAGTCGCCAGGGTTTATACAACAGGCACTACGTCGCGTAGTCTCCAGGGTTTAGGCAGTAAGTCTCATAGTCGCGAGGGTCTAGGTACTAAGGCCGTGTTTGTTTTTTATTAAAAACCTCTTCACACCTCTTTGTGCTACGTGGCGCAGCACACGCGCAATACTTTCTATTCCGCAACTGTTTGTTTTATCGTATACTTCGAAGTTAAAAACCTCTTCCCGTCCTCTTCTTGGGACAACACTTGAAAATTACTTCTAACCTCTTCAAACCAACCTAAACCTCAAGAAAACGGCCAACACATTATTACCATAGCTTCTCGTTCCAAGAAGTCGATCGCAGCACCTCTCATCTCGCACCTCCCGTCGACCACACTCCTCCTCCTAGCGCAGCCACCACCGCCACAACCCCCCACCGATGCAGCCTCCTTTTAGCAGTCCCTCATCGTAGGTATGGGTTTTTTTTCATTTTTTGATGCTGAAGGCAGCACATCTGCTCGGGGTCCTGGAATACACATTGATTATCGACTAATTTCAATTTTTTTAAACTGATAAAATATTAGAGCAATAGAGGATCAATGAAAAAGCCAGGTATGTGTTTTGATGAAGACAATCTTTAGAAGGAAACACGAAAATTTTGACCAAGGTGTTCGTGAAAATACCTTAAAGCAAAAGCCATGTGATTTTGGTTCAATGATGATAATATTTGTTCTTGTGGTGAGTTGATGTCATTTCTTCGACTTTGTTTCAAGAAAAAAAAGAACCAAACGGAGCTTTGTTCTAAAGATAAGGAAAGAACAAGCACCAAGCTATTTACCAGGTTTGTTGGAACTACATGAGGCACGAGAAAACTCTCGATATGAAAATCACCGTCCACCTACTTGCGATTTGAAAAGTAAAAGATGATTCTAGATTTGGAAAATGATTCTTGTAGTGATTTCTTCAATGAGTACATCAATTTAAAAAAAATCATGATTTTTGATGATCAAATTTGTATTTTATGTAGTTTCATTTTTGATGATCAAATTTGTATTTTAGTTTATTAAATTACTTTATTTTAATTTTTTTAATATTTGCTGCAGCCTGCAGATGTTAAAAAAATAGACACGCATGTCATTACAGTCTGCAGCTGTTTGGTCCACCTCTTCTGCTACAGAGGTCTGTAGAAATGGTCTGCAGACTTCAGATAGTTTCACTTCGGAAAAACAAATAGCACCTAAGTCTCATAGTCTCCAATGTTTACTTATATCCCCTTTCATCCCTCCTCATTCATCTACCCATGTTTTACCCAACATATTCGTAGATATAAACTACATATACAGTTTAAATCATTTAAAACATGTATAAAATCGTTCATCCAACATCGATAATAAGTATACATGTTATCTGCACACATAACACGTAATTTATATAAAATACTTCAAATCTATGTGTAAGATGAAAGTAACTATGAACTCACTTGTTAAAGTGATGAATCAAAGCTTAGACAGCGCTTCGCTTCTTAAAAATAATTTTCCTTTGACAAACCTAGTATTATTATTATCATATAAGCGTTAGAAAATTATTGTTCACCCACTATGTACAGACATGGGCCAGACATGAAACACCATAGGGTAGGACCATTTTGGCATATAGCACTCCTGAAATCCAACAACCCAAGCAACCATTCAAACCAGATTCCCCATACCGCGATTGGTTAAAAAGATATTATAACGGCACTTATATAACTCATAATAATAGCCCAAATAATTATTATAAAGTCCAAATAATGTTACTATATTTAAATAAAATCTATATTTAAAATAGGGTATGCGTAGCTCACTTACAGCGGGTTTTATTAAAAACCGGGCTTCGCTAGAGCAGCGTTTCCGAACCGAAAAGCTCTTTTCCTCGGAGCCGTCATGAGCTCCGGTGCTTCCTTCTCGTGCTACGGAGGTACCCTAGGCTTTGGGGGAGTTAGAGAGACGTTAAAGAGAGAAAGAAAGGCTTATGGTGTGAAGAAAATATGAAGGATTCATCCTTTATTTATAGGGATTTTATCGTAGAGTAGCCCCTAAGTTCCGTCCATATCTTCCGTGTACGAGCTCTATTTTCTATGTTATTTATATCCACATGTTGGTATTTACGAGTACTATAACTTTCATTTAGACCCCGTCGGCTAATTCTCATTGTATCTCAGATTTACAAAACTGTATCGAATTCGCCGCGCTTGAAGAGTAGAGAATAAGTTTTGTCCACATCTTTCACATACGAGCTCTATTATTGATGTTATTTATATCCACGTGTTGGTATTTACGAGTACAACTTTCATTTAGACCTCGTTGGCTAATTCTTATTCTATCTCAGACTTACAAAACAGTATCGAATTCGTTGCGCGTGAAGAGTATAGACTAAGCTTCGTCCATATCATTTGCATACGAGCTCCGTTTTTCACTGTCTTTTTATCGTTTAACTTCTATAAACGATATCTTCATTTCCCGTTTAGATTATTTTGGCTAAAAATCGACTGATCTAAAATTGGAATTTCGGGTTGTGCACTGCTATGCTAAATCTTAGAAAAATCATAACTTCCTTATACGAAGTCAGATTTGGATGCTCTTTTTATGCACGCTCTCAGTTTAATGAATACTACGAATTTTTTTAGATCGCTAAGGCTAAAAAGTATTTTATCAAAAATTCACTTTTTACGTTACGCGGTGTCGTGACGGTTTTGCCGTAAAACTTCGACAGGTCATAAATTCTTTGTTATAACTCGGATTTCAACGTTTTTATATGTACGAAACCCTTTTGACATATAACTCAACTTGGTTAAGATTATTTATTCTAAATAATCTTCTATTAAAAAGTCATTTTTGACGCTTATCGTCTCTAATTTAACTAGCCCGGATCTGCGAGCGTTACAATTATCTCCCGCTTAGGATGATTACGTCCCGAAATCATCAACAAAAAAAGGCTTGTATACTTACTCCATATGTTATCTCTTCATCCTAGGTAATAACCATAACCTCTATGTTTCTTCGAACGAGTATCTGACTCTTGGACTTCTTAACTGTAGGCGGTGCTCGATCTTGCACACGCTCTCTATCTCACGTCGGACTTTCAATTAGGCCTGGCAATGGAGCGGGTTTTGACCCTGATCCGATCCAAACCCTTAACAATTATACGAGTTTGGAGCATAGTTTTTTATCCGTTTACCCGTTAACGACCCGTACCCGCTAACCCTTTTATTAAAAGGGTCGGGTATGGATCTTCACCGATCCGCTCCATTTATAAGCCGCCCCATATAAATTTTAGAATTATACATAACACATTTATGTTTTATACTGCCTAAATTTTACTTTAAATTCCAATTGAAATTCCAAAGAGAAAAGGCCAAAGAGTAAACTATTTATACATAGGACTTGGGGACTGAACTTCTAGACTTCCAGTCTTCTCCCATGAATCATGATATCATTTCATTTATATTTCATCATGTAATAACCAATTTCATTTATAAATCAATAAATTCAATTATCAACTAGAAGAAAGTATGTAATTGTTATTCTCTATCAATGCAATCGAGGGTCAAAAACCAATTGGAACTAACTACAATGATGATTTTAATTCCAATCGAAAGTCTTCGACTACAAAATGTGTTTTCTAAATCAACATTTTTTTATTTAACAAATGTGATATATTTATGATTTAAGTAAAATGTGTTTTATGATTCAAAAAACCTAAGGGTTACAGGGCGGGTTTGGATATCTGCTGATTCGGTGGATAAGGGTATGGGTTTGATTATTCAAAACCCTGCGGGTTATGGAGCGGGTTTGGATCGTGTTTTGAAATTTGTTAAAAGGGTTTGGATCAAGTTCGATTCGCTCCAAACCCACCCAATTGCCAGGTCTACTTTCATTCGTGACCTTCAAGTCAAAATCTCGATCCTTATTGTAGAAACCTGCTCCTTCAGAAACAGTCTTTACTTCGATTACTGTAACAGACCGATGGGACATGTTCTAATGACATGTTGTCGTATGATGCAACGCTTAGACTCAGGTCTTTTATAGTCAAATTCCAGAACGGAATATACCTTCCTTCAAGTTCTATTGTGATATAATCACATTCTAGCATGTAGCACTTCTAGGTACAAGCTTCCAATCTTAAAAATGGTTGCGATACTTCTATTGATCGCTTCAATTATCTTTCACTTCAATCTTCTGACTTAAGTCAAATGCTACATCGATCTCGGTTCTCGGAACCATGTAACATACTCATCTTAGTCGGACTCGACATGATATGATCACTAGGGTCAAAATAATAATCATCTTCTTAGTCATTACCGAAACAATGGTAATGACATACATGAACAAAACGAAATCAATTACTAGCACTTTGGTAACCTTTTGACTTTCCTTGATCCAAGTGTGAGTCATGTGCTTCCAGTAGTATAGGCCTCTACTACCATTCACATCTACTCATACTCGTCCCAAGTATTGTCTCGCAACTTTCCAAGTCACCATACAAGAAGATCACATAACAACTTAACACACCAGATAACAAAACGAAGGTTTTATATTACTCTTTTAAATGATTACATAGGTATTCAAGTTAACCCTAGACTATGCCTCTAATAGGCAACACCATACAACACTATCCATATGGTTGCTACATAACTTGATAAAGTCCTCATCCTCGATTCATTGTGTTGTTTCCTGCTTCGTCGAGGATCATGTGGAATTCCCTTGGATTTGGTGGTGTGTTTGGCCTCGCTGCCTCGTTTTTCTTTGGGAAATCTCAAGAAATATGTCCTTCTTTGTTACATCCATAGCACACCTTTTTGTTGGGCGCACACTTGTTGGCGTAATGCCCTGTCTTTCCACATTTGTAGCAAGTCATCTCCTCGCTACACTTCCTGAAGTGTTTCTTTTTACACCCCTCGCACCACTTAGCTTCCCCTCTACCTCCAAATTTTGAGAATTTGCTTTCTTTATTGGTCTATGAAGATCCCTCATGCTTCCTTTTCTCGCCAACTTCGACCTTGTTGGCGGCTCTACTCTTGATCATATCTTCTACAGACTTAGCAACCCAGATAGTCGCCTTAAGAGTAGGTGTCTGGCGTACTGGCACCGCATACTCCCATGGAAGTCCCTTTGCATACTTTTCAATTTACTTCAACTCGTCTGGGACAAGGCACAAGGCAAATTCCATTTTATCGGAGAAGTTGTTGGTGTATTCATCGATGGACGTGCTACTTTTCTTCAAAGTCATGAATTGGTTTTCTAGCTTGCTCAAATATTGGGTTGAGTAGTATTTGACCTTGAAATGCACCAAAAACTTTGCCCAAGTCAGTTGCAGGGGCTCATTGGGGCTTAGAGTCTTCCCCAGGGTGTTCCACCAGCGAACATCGCCTCCTCTGAACTGACATACTACAAATATGGTTTGTATCTTGTCTTTGCAACCACATGTCTTGAAGGCTAATTCCATCTCTAAGATCCAATCCATGACTCCGATCGGATCTTCCTTCCTAGTGAAAGTCGATGGCTTGCAAGTCAGAAAATTTCTGCACGTGCATCCATTCCTCTCGACTCCGTCATCTTAATTGTTCCTCCAAATCACCAGTGGATCAGATTGACCAACGTTCCTACTGTTGTTCCCTTCCTCAGACTGCCCGTCATTCAGCTCGGGCTGTTCAATAGGCATCGTCAGTTCCTCTCGATTTTGTTGAAGTAATTGCCTTGTTTCCTCCATTTGACGATCCAACATCATTTAGATCAACACTTGCACTCCGGCCATCGTGATTAGATCAGGAGCGGTTAGTACAGTAGGTATTTGCTCAATCAATGGTGGTTGATTCTTGTTTCCATTTGCATTCCCGACTCCACTTCGGGTTCTTGCCATTTTGATCTATACACTAATTCAGACGTTCGGTGTGTAATGACGAGAATTAAGATAGGAAAGATTTTATTTACGATCAACGTGTAAATCTCCCTAGCGCTCTGAAAAGTTACATGGCAGTTCAAATACAGTAGTTAAATGATTAGAAATCTAAACACATAAAGTTTCCGGATCGAGTCGGCAACAGACCATAGATCCGATGCATATCATGCATATCATAAATAATTTAGCTTCCACCACCACGGTCCTTGCAGTGACTTCAAATGCACCAGGTGCAATAAGAAGGGGCATACATCCCGCTTCTGTAAGGAGCCAGCCCAATAAGCCGCCCCCACTGTTAATGCGGGAGTAAGCCGTGCCTGCTTTGAGTGCGGAGCCATGGGACACTACCGCAGGGACTGCCCGAAGGAAAACAACAGGGATACCGGCGGAAGGGGCCGAGTGTTCGCAATGGGACAGGATGAAGCCGTTGCAGACCCCACTGTTGTTAAGGGTAAGTTTCTTCTCGATAACTCGTATGCATGCATTTTGTTTGATAGTGGAGCGGAGAGGAGTTTTGTGAGTCATAATTTTAAAGGCCTGCTGAAACAAACACCCCAATCATTAAGTGAACCGTTTATAGTAGAAATGGCCGACAGTAAAATAGAAGGCACTAAGGAGATATAGTTATACTGTACCCTAAATCTAAATGATAATCCCTTTCCAATCAGCCTCATGCAAGTCTCGATTAAGAGTTTCGATGTCATCATAGGCATGGACTGGCCGAGTTCTCATCGTGCGGACATTTTATGTTACGATAAGGCCGTTCGCCTTAATCTGCCAACCAGCGAAACCCTCATTATCTATGGCGACAAACCTAGTATCACTCTTCATATTATCTCGTGTATCCAAGCTCATAAGTGCCTACGCAAGGAATGTCATGCATTTTTAGCACATGTTGTGGATGTGAAACGCGAAGTCCATGATTTCAAGAGCGTGCCTGACGTATGTGAGTTCCCCGATGTTTTTCCCGAAGATCTTCCAGGAATACCACCTGCGAGACAAGTCGAATACAAAATCGATCTAATTCCTAGAGCTACCCCAGTAGCCAAAGCGCCATATCGATTAGCCCCAGCAGAGTTGCAGGAGCTATCCAGCCAACTGAATGAGCTACTCAGCAAAGGATTCATCAGGCCGAGCTTCTCGCCTTGGGGAGCACCAGTGTTGTTTGTGAAAAATAAGGATGGATCATTTAGGATGTGCATCGACTACCGAGAGCTCAACAAACTTACCATCAAGAACCGATATCCCCTACCACGAATCGCCGACTTATTCGACCAACTCCAAGGATCCAACTACTTCTCCAAGATCGATCTGAGATCGGAATATCACCAGCTCCGAGTCCTGGAGAATGATATTCCCAAAACGGCCTTACAAACAAGATACGAACATTACGAGTTTTTTGTGATGCCATTTGGTCTAACCAATGCCCCTGCCGTATTCATGGACTTAATGAATCGGGTCGGTCGTCCATTCTTGGATAAATTTGTGATAGTATTCATAGATGACATACTCATTTATTCAAAGAGTAAAGAAGAGCATGGCCAACATCTGAGACAAGTCTTAGAGACATTACGAGCTGAGAGACTTTATGCGAAGTTCTCAAAATGCGAGTTTTGGATTAGGAAAGTGGACTTCCTCGGTCACGTGGTCAGCGAAGAAGGAATCCATGTGGATCCATCTAAAATCAAGCCTATCGAAAATTGGGCTGCACCAACTACGCCAATGGAGATTCTCTAATTTCTAGGCCTTGCTGGTTATTATCGAAGGTTCATTCCGAACTTCTCCAGCATCACAAAGCTTCTTACCTCCCTAACTCAGAAAGGTGTGATCTACAACTAGGGAGAAAAGCAATATGCCGCTCTCCGGACTATGAAACAGGCCCTATACAGTGCACCCATTCTCTCTCTTCCGGAAGGGATCGAAGATTTTGTGGTGTATTGTGATGCTTCAAATCAAGGGTTGGGATGTGTGATAATGCAGCGAGGAAAGGTTATTGTGTATGCCTCCTGACAACTGAAAACACATGAATTCAACTACACCACTCATGACTTAGAACTTGGAGCTGTGGTCTTCACTCTAAAAATCTAGAGGCACTACCTATACGGTACCAAGTTCACCATCTTCACAGACCACAAGATCCTTCAACACATATTCAACCAGAAAGAGTTGAGCATGAGACAACGACGTTGGGTCGAATTGCTCAACGACTATGAATGTGAGATTTGTTACCATCCGGGAAAGGCGAACGTAGTGGCTAGTGCCCTTAATCGTAAAGAGTACTCTGGTCGAAAAGTGAAGTCATTAACTATGTCGATCCATTCGCATATGTCAACACAAATCAAGGAAGCTCAAAGAGAAGCCTTGAAACCCAAAAACGTGACAGGTGAAACCCTTAGAGGAATGGACAAGAATCTAGAGATCAAGAGTGACGGAGTGCACTACCTCATGAACCGAATCTGGACACCAAAGTTTGGTGGGTTCAGAGAGATAGTTATGAACGAAGCACACAAGACTCCATACTCCGTACACCTAGGTTCATATAAGATGTATCTAGATCTCAGACAACTCTACTGGTGGCCAAACATGAATGCAGAAATTGCTATCTATGTGAACAAGTGCTTGACTTGCGCGAAGATAAAAATAGAACACCATAAGCCCTCAGGTCTACTCCATCAAACCAAAATACCTGAGTGGAAATGGGAAAAAATTTCCATGGACTTCATAACAAAACTACCCAAGACTCAGGGTGGTCACGACACCATTTGGGTGATCGTCGACAGACTAACCAAGTCTGCTCATTTCCTACCGATCAAGGAAACTGATAAGACGGAAAAAGCTAACGAGAACCTACATCTGAGAGATCGTGCGACTTCATTGAGTGTCGATGTCTATCATCTCGAACAGAGACACTAGATTCAATTATAGATTTTGGCAATCGTTGCAAAAATCCATGGGAGCAAGGTTGGATATGAGTACAGCCTATCACCCACAAACTGACGGACAAAGTGAGAGGACGATCCAAACCCTAGAAGACATGTTGCGAGCATGTGTAATCGACTTTGGTAAAGCGTAGGATGTTCACTTACCATTAGTCGAGTTCTCATATAACAACAGTTATCATACTAGTATCAAGACTGCTCCATTTGAAGCCCTTTACGGCCGTAAGTGCAGATCACCTCTGTGCTGGGCGGAAGTAGGCGACACGCAGTTGGAAAAAGGTCTAGTCCCTGATAGCACTCTCACTGGTCCGAAGATCATTAGAGAAAGAACTGAAAAGATCGTTCAAATTCGAGAGCGTCTGAAAGCCTCGAGGGATAGACAAAAGAGCTATGCCGACAAAAGACAAAAACCCTTGGAATTTTAGGTTGGTGACCGCGTTCTGCTGAAGGTCTCACCCTGTTGGTGCATGATACGCTTTGGAAAGTGTGGAAAACTAAATACAAGGTACATTGGACCCTTCAAAATTATTTCAAGGATTGGTCCAGTAGCTTATAGACTTCAACTTCCTATCGTGCTTAACAAAGTACATCTAGTGTTTCGCGTATCTAACCTGAAAAAGTGTTTGTCCTACGAAACTCTTATGATTACACTCGATGAAATCGAACTTAACGAAAATCTTAAGTTTGTGTAAGAATCCGTCGAGGCCATGGATAGGGAAATCAAACGAACTAAACAGAGTCGCATACCAATAGTGAAGGTCCGCTGGAATGCTAAGCAGGGACTTGAATTCACATGGGAGCGAGAAGATCAGATGCTACAGAAGTATCCGCATCTCTTTCCCTAGTCCCTAAACTTTTATTTTATTATTAATTTCGGGACGAAATTCCCTCTAACGTGGGGATAATGTAACAACCCGTTATTTCAGGTCAATATAATGACTAAAAGTTGAGTCTTGTAACCTCTTTGTAAAGTAATAAGAAATATCATCGAAAATGAAATGTTCAAAAAGCTCTATTTAGGTACACTATGTGGTAGATATCGTGTTAAGGTTCCCAAATATATAAAGAACACTAAAATCCGAGTTATAACGAAGGAGTTACGACCAATCAAAGATTCGTAACACTACCGGTAAAGCATTGTTAAGCATAAAACGAGAAATTTCAATAAAATACTTTTTAGCCTTAGGTATCTAAATGAAAGTTGTAGATATCTTTAAACCGTGAACATACATACAAAGAAAGCCCCAATCTGACTTCGTATGAGGAAGTTATGATTTTTCGAAGTTTCTGACCTACCAGTAGACAACTAAAAACTCGAAATAGAGATCGAGCGGTGTTTAGTCGACACAACCTAAACAAAAGTTGAAGACCCCGACAATAGGAGTACAACAGTAAAAATTCTGACGAAGATGGACATCATATGATGGAGTTATGGAATTTAAACGGACTTTTCCAGGCCCGACCTGTTAAAAATAATATAATAAACATAAATTCAAAATTAGCTGACGGAGTCTAAACGAGAGTTGTAGAGCCTTTTCACACCTACGCGTGCATATAAAGAACGTCGAAATCGGAGCGCGTATGCAAAAGTTACAGATTTTACAAGTTCGGGACACAAAATCGGAGGCAGACTCAGCCTCACGACGTGAGGGGACCATGGTCACAACGTGAGATCGTGATTGATGGATTCCAGTGTGTCAGCCACGTCAAATCATTGAAGAGGATCATCCTGACTAAGCCTCAGGACGTGAGCAACCCAAACTCACGAGGTGAGACCCCAGATCAGGCCCTATAAATAGAAGCTTAAGGGTGCCAGGTTTGGTGCTCATTTCTTTCCTTCTAAGTGCCGTTACTCTGCGTGATTACCTCGATAAGCCTTCCCAAAGCCCCGATTTTTTACACTTGAGTCCCGAAGGAGGTTCTACACTCCCGAGATCCCCGAGAATCCCGAGATTTCAACTCTCTCTAGCCGAAGTTCTGCAAGATTCTTCTCTCAACTACTTCAAAACCACCACTTCAATCAAGTGTGTTCATACCCCCTTTTATACGCCTTCAAATACTTTATAATGTACTTTTAATACATTTCGGGGGAGAATACAAGTAAACACATGACTAAAATCGTGTGAAACATCGATCTTTTGCTATACTTTTCATACTGTTGTTTTAACTATCATATGAAGTTGTTATCATGCAAAACACCTCACAACACAACTTTACCCTCTTGGGGTACAATATGTTTTATAAATAGAAATTTGTTTTATTTATACGTTTGTATACAAAACTATTACTTTAATAGAGATTTAGTTGAGAATCCGTGAGATGATTATATCTTCAAATGCTACCTTTTTGTTAAAAGGTATTACCTAAAGTCCTGTCTATTATAACCAGAGTCTCCCATGGGAGAGCATGTCAAATGTGTATAGATCTATACGGGAAGTCATGATCCTGCGCGCTGACTATTATCTATAGTCCTTTGGGTGACAGTTTGTCATAAACGTTTCGACGCCTGAAGACCGTCGCCACAGGCATATTATGTTTAGTATGGTTATAAAACTCACCGGATAGACATTTATTATGGTATTCTGATTTTTTTTGGATGAGTAGCTATTAAAACTACTCTTCATCTAACAAGTGCGATCTTCTTATAGCTTTATTATATAAAACTATGCCTTAACCTTTAAGCATGTTAGTTGCTTGCGATTTTCGGTCTTGGATATTAGAGACTGCCTGTTACGTTAGGAAAATAAGGGATTTTCCTGTATCTGAAAACAATCAACTAATAGGAAAATAAGGGATTTTCCTAGTGCAACTATTTACAATTCACAACACGAACATTCATATGCATCTCATACTTTTATAAGAAAATAAGGGATTTTCTTGGAAAACGCACGAACTTTGGAATGGAATACATTTTCTCAAAACCGCTTATGAACTCACCAACTTAATTTTTGACACTTTTCTTTGAAATAACTTGTATTCTCAGGGAACCGCTAAGCAGGTTTGGAAATCATCTTTTGAGATTAGCGTTCTAGCGTTAATGACTTCTTTTGAAACATGTTATTGTATTTATATTTTGAATATGTAACAACTACGATTATGTAAACACTTTTAAATATTTATATATTTGGTGGTGTGTACTTTCCTTACGATAAACTGTTATGATGCTGAATATGACGTCCTCTGCCCGCGAACGTTTCCGCCGTTCTGGTTTGGGGGTGTGACAGATTGGTATCAGAGCAGAGTTTATAGTGAATTAAGTATATCAAAACCATTTTTGGTATACAACTATAAACACATCTGGGCAAATACACTCTGAGTAAGAGTCATACTTTAAAAAATTAAATTTATTTAATTTTTGTAAAGTAGGCATGCATTCATTTCATATTAATAACAGTGTCATAAATAGATCAATATAGAAGTATTATAAATAAATTGTATAGTGCAGGTGTGCCTTGGGACATGTAATCGGAACTGGGATGAATATAGCCTGATCAACTATATTTGTCCGAGAGCCGACTAACGTATGCCAGGGAGTGTCTGTAGTGGACAATAAATTTAAAACATACCAAAGAGCATATCATTAAGAATACTATAGGAGTATTTGGGTATCTTCAACTATAAAACTAAAGGGTAAATCTTTACATGCTTTAGCTTAAAGTCAATTCTTAGCCCTATTCTCGTATTGACTCAATGGCTGGATTCCATCACCCGGGCGACCCCTACTACCCCAACCAAGGTAATGGAGGATGGATTGAAGATGACCCCGAGGAGGAACCCATGGAAGACGAGAAGGAGGAAGATTCGGATAGCTCAGCCTCAGAGCCTGAGGTAATCAATCCGCCAGTCGTCCGACCTCCATCCGTTCGACCTCCTCTCAGGATGGGATTTCAAGGACCAACTACCGTCTGGGGAAGCCACATCCACCATTGGAGCCTGTAGAAAAGACTGCATCCTCCTTACGGTATGTGTCGGGACTTCTACGATGTCAGCAGAGGAAGTACAGCCGATCGAGCACTCCCAGTTATGGTCGGCAAACTTGCCAATCAGGCTTATCAATCTGGAGTCCAAGCCAACCGGATTCACAAAGTTGACATAAGGATGGAGGATAACGCAACTGATATCCGACTCCTTGACATGCTACAAGGGAATGCTCAACTCTACACCAACTCTCTCTAGGATAAAATGACTACGGCTCTCTCCGAAATGAGAGATTTGAGCGAGCAACAAGCTGCCTTTGACAGGCGTCTCATGGGAGCCAAGCAGTCGGATGCGGAATTGAGCTCCAAGCGCAAACTGCGCCGTGAGTAGTACTCGCCTAACTCCCAAATTTTGATATAGAATAGGACCATCGGCTAAAAGTCTTACTTTCTTTAACTTTCTGTAATCAGAGACCTTTAGAAAGGTCAATTTTGTTCTAACTTCAGATGTAACACAAACATATGTTTAATATATATATAGGGCATATCTATTTCGTGTGTTAATTCTGTGCATTTCATCCGAGTTCTTGAGTTTATCTATTGCAATTCAAACTCCAATTGTGAATCAAACTCAAGCCTGTATAGGTCAAATCAAATTCTTAAACTATTAAAGATAATTAACTCATTATCATTCAACCCTCGATCACCAAAACTAATGATCTTTCGTTTTTAATTCTTCGCAGCGCGATGCCTCCTCGTCCAAACCTAAGACCCAGGCCGGGCACGATACCAACAGCACCTCCACCACCAACTTATGATCCGACCATGGTTCAGGCTTCTATCACAGCAGCAATAACTGCCATCCTCTCTCAAATAAACTCCAACGGAAATGGAGGGCCAGGAAGCAGCAAAAATCATCCCAACCATGGCACTGGTCATGGTCAAGTAAGGGAATGTACTTACAAGGAGTTCTCCAACACAAATCCAAAAACCTTTAATGGCATAGGGGGGGGTCATTGCACTGATGCAATGGTTCGAAAAGACCGAAACGGTCTTTAAGATCTGATCTTGCCAGGAAGCGAGCAAAGTCAAGTTCACCGCTTGCACCCTCACTGATCACGCCCTCACCTGGTGGAAAAGCCATGTGAAGTCCGTGACTCTCACCGTCGCCAATGCCTTAAGTTGGGAGGACTTAAAGGTCCTACTACTGGAGGACTACTGCTCAAGGGGCAAGATACAAAAACTAGAGTAGGAGCTCTGGAATCTAAAGATGACTGGGTCTGACCTAGTAGCCTACACAGCCAGGTTCAGCGACCTTGCCGCCTTGTGCCCTGCCATGGTCAACCCAGAACCGAAAAAGGTTGAGAGGTACATTTGGGGGTTGTCACCCAAGATACAAGGTCACGTCTTGGTCTCCAACCGTATCACTTTCAACAATGCTAAGCGCCTGGCTCAGTGACTCATCGACCATGGGGTCAAACAGGGTACTGTTGAAGCTACTGCCGATCCATTAAAAGAGGTACAGGTCCAGGGAAGGCCTTGGAATAAGAGAAAGGGGAAAACCCTACAAGGGAACCCCAAGAAACAACAAGTGGTAGCGGCTCACGTTGTTACTATTCCTACTTCCACTGCGCCCACAATTTCATAAAGTGGGAAATTTCCGAAGTGCAACCAATGCAGCTTCCACCACGACGGTCCTTGCAGTGACTTCAAATGCACTAGGTGCAATAAGAAGGGGAATACGACCCACTTCTGCAAGGAGCCAGCCCAACAAGTCGCCCCCACCGTTAATGCGGGAGTAAGTCGCGCCTGCTTTGAGTGCAGAGCCACGGGACACTACCGCAGGGACTGCCCGAAGGAAAACAACAGGGATACTGGCGGAAGGGGCCGAGTGTTCGCAATGGGACAGGATGAAGCCGTTGCAGACCCCACTTTTGTTAAGGGTACGTTTCTTCTCGATAACTCGTATGCATGCATTTTATTTGATAGTGGAGCGGAGAGGAGTTTTGTGAGTCATAATTTTAAAGGCCTGCTGAAACAAACACCCCAATCATTAAGTGAACCGTTTATAGTAGAAATGGCCAACGGTAAAACAGAAGGCACTAAAGAGATATACTTAAACTGTACCCTAACTCTAAACGATAATCCCTTTCCAATCAGCCTCATGCCAGTCTCGATTAAGAGTTTCTATGTCATCATAGGCATGGACTGGCCGAGGTCTCATCATGCAGACATTTTATGTTACAATAAGGCCGTTCCCCTTAATCTGCCAACCGGCGAAACCCTCATTATCTATGGCGACAAACCTAGTTGCACTCTTCATATTATCTCGTGTATCCAAGCTCAGAAGTGCCTATGCAAGGAATGCCACGTGTTTTTAGCACATGTTGTGGATGTGAAACGCGAAGTCACGAATTTCAGGAGCATGCCTGACGTATGCGAGTTCCCCGATGTTTTTCCCGAAGATCTTCCAGGAATACCACCCACGAGACAAGTCGAATTCAGAATCGATCTAATTCCCGGAGCTACACCAGTAGCCAAAGTGCCATATCGATTGGCCCCTACAGAGATGCAGGAGCTATCCAGCCAACTGAATGAGCTACCCAGCAAAGGATTCATCAGGCCGAGCTTCTTGCGTTGGGAAGGACCAGTGTTGTTTGTGAAAAAGAAGGATGGACCATTTAGGATGTGCATCGACTACCGAGTGCTCAACAAACTTACCATCAAGAACTGATATCCCCTACCACGAATCGACGACTTATTTGACCAAATCCAAGGAGCCAACTACTTCTCCAAGATCGATCTGAGATCGGGATATCACCAGATGCGAGTCCTGGAGAATGATATTCCCATGACGGCCTTCCAAACAAGATACGGACATTATGAGTTTGTTGTGATGCCATTTGGAATAACCAATGCCCCTGCCGTATTCATGGACTTAATGAATCGGGTCTGTCGTCCATTCTTGGATAAATTTGTGATAGTATTCATAGATGACATACTCATTTATTCAAAGAGTAAAGAAGAGCATGGCCAACATCTGAGACAAGTCTTAGAGACATTACGAGCTGAGAGACTTTATGCGAAGTTCTCAAAATGCAAGTTTTGGATTAGGAAAGTGGACTTCCTCGGTCACGTGGTCAGCGAAGAAGGAATCCATGTGGATCCATCTAAAATCAAGACTATCGAAAATTGGGCTGCGCTAACTACACCAACGGAGATTCGCTAATTTCTAGGCCTTGCTGGTTATTATCGAAGGTTCATTCAGAACATCTCCATCATTGCAAAGCTTCATACCTCCCTAACTCAGAAAGGTGTGAACTACAACTGGGGAGAAAAGCAAGATGCCGCATTCCAGACTCTGAAACAGGCCCAATAAAGTGCACCGGTTCTTTCTCTTCCAGAGGGGATCGAAGATTTTGTGGTGTATTGTGATGCTTCAAATCAAGGGTTGGGATGTGTGCTAATGCAGCGAGGAAAGGTTATTATGTATGCCTTCCGACAACTGAAAACACACGAAGTCAACTACACCACTCATGACATAGAACTTGGAGCTGTGGTCTTCACTCTAAAAATCTGGAGGCACTACCTATATGGTACCTAGTGCACCATCTTCACAGACCACAAGAGCCTTCAACACATATTCGAGTAGAAAGAGTTGAGCATGAGACACGACGTTGGGTCCAATTGCTCAACAACTACGAATGTGAGATTCATTACCATCCGGGAAAGGTGAACGTAGTGGCTAATGCCCTTAATCGTAAAGAGTACTCTGGTCGAAAAGCGAAGTCATTAACTATGTCGATCCATTCGCATATGTCAACACAAATCAAGGAAGCTCAAAGAGAAGCCTTGAAACTCGAAAACGTGACAGGTGAAACCCTTATAGGGATGGACAAGAATCTAGAGATCGAGAGTGACGGAGTGTGCTACCTCATGAACCGAATCTGGACACCAACATTTGGTGGGTTCAGAGAGATAGTTATGAACGAAGCACACAAGACTCCATACTCCGTACACACAGGTTTAGATAAGATGTATCTGGATCTCAGACAACTCTACTGGTGGCCAAACATGAAAGCAGAAATTGCTATCTATGTGAGCAGGTGCTTGACTTGTGCCAAGATAAAAATAGAACACCAGAAGCCCTCAGGTCTACTCCATCAAACCGAAATACCTGAGTAGAAATGGGAACAAATTTCCATGGACTTCATAACAAAACTACCCAAGACTCAGGGTGGTCATGACACCATTTGGGTGATCGTCGACAGACTAACCAAGTCTGCTCATTTCCTACCGATCAAGGAAACTGATAAGATGGAAAAGCTAACGAGAACCTACATCCGAGAGATCGTGCGACTTCATGGAGTGCCGATGACTATCATCTCGAACAAAGACAGTAGATTCACTTCCAGATTCTGGGAATCGTTGCAAAAATCCATGGGAACAAGGTTGGATATGAGTACAACCTATCACCCACAAACTGACGGACAAAGTGAGAGGATGATCCAAACCCTAGAAGACATGTTGCGAGCATGTGTAATCGACTTTGGTAAAGCGTAGGATGTTCACTTACCATTAGTCGAGTTCTCATATAACAACAGTTATCATACTAGTATCAAGACTGATCCATTTGAAGCCCTTTACGGCCGTAAGTGCATATCACCTCTGTGTTGGGCGGAAGTAGGCGACACGCAGTTGGAAAAAGGTCTAGTCCCTGATAGCACTCTCACTGGTCCGGAGATCATTAGACAAACAACTGAAAAGATCGTTCAAATTCGAGAACGTCTGAAAGCCTCGAGGGATAGACAAAAGAGCTATGCCGAAAAAAGACGAAAACCCTTGGAATTTCAGGTTGGACACTTCGAAATTACATCAAGGATTGGTCCAGTAGCTTATAGACTTCAACTTCCTATCGAGCTTAACAAAGTACATCTAGTGTTTCACGTATCTAACCTGAAAAAGTGTTTTTCCAACAAAACTCTTGTGATTCCACTCGACGAAATCGAACTTAACAAAAATCTTAACTTTGTGGAAGAACCCGTCGAGGTCATGGATAGGGAAATCAAATGAACTAAACAAAGTCACATACCAATAGTGAAGGTCTGCTGGAATGCTAAGCGGGGACCTGAATTCACATGGGAGCGAGAAGATCAGATGCAACAGAAGTATCCGCATCTCTTTTCCTAGTCCCTAAACTTTTATTTTGTCATTAATTTCGGGACGAAATTCCCTCTAACGGGGGGATGATGTAACAACCCGTTATTTCAGGTCAATATAATGACTAAAAGTCGAGTCTTGTAACCTCTTTGTAAAGTAATAAAAAAGCTCTATTTGAGTACACTATGTGGTAGATATCGTGGTAAGGTTTCCAAAAATATAAAGAACACTAAAATCCGAGTTATAACGAAGGAGTTATGACCAATCAAAGATTCGTAACACTACCGGTAAAGCGCTGTTAAGCATAAAACGAGAAATTTCAATAAAATACTTTTTAGGCTTAGGTATCTAAATGAAAGTTGTAGATATCTTTAAACCGTGAACATACATAAAAAGAAAGCCCCAATCTCACTTCGAATGAGGAAGTTATGATTTTTCGAAGTTTCTGACCTAGCAGTAGACAACTAAAAACTCGAAATAGAGATTAAGCGGTCTTTAGCCGACACAACCTAAACAAAAGTTGAGGACCCCGATAATAGGAGTACAACAGTAAAAAGTCTGACGAAGATGGACACCATATGATGGAGTTATGGAATTTAAACGGACTTTTCTAGGCCCGACCTGATAGAAATAATATAATAAACATAAAGTCAAAATTAGCCAATGGAGTCTAAACGAGAGTTGTAGAGCCTTTTCACACCTACGCGTGCATATAAACAACGTCAAAATCGGAGCGCGTATGCAAAAGTTACAGATTTTACAAGTTCGGGACACAAAATCGGAGGCTAACTCAGCCTCACGACGTGAGGGGACCATGCTCACGACGTGAGATCGTGATTGATGGGTTCCATTGTGTTAGCCACATCAACTCATTGAAGAGGATCATGCTGACTAAGCCTCACGACGTGAGCAACCCAAACTCACGAGGTGAGACCCCAAATTAGCCCCTATAAATAGAAGCTTAAGGGTGCCGGGGTTGGTGCTCATTTCTTTCCTTCTAAGTGTCGTTACTCTGCGTGATTACCTCGACAAGCCTTCCCGAAGCCCCGGTTTTTCACACTCGAGTCCCGAAGGAGGTTCTACACTCCTAAGATCCCCGAGAATCCCGAGATTTCAACTCTCTCTAGCCGAAGTTCTGTTCGACTCTTCTCTCGACTACTTCAAAACCACCACTTTAATCAAGTGAGTTAATACCCCCTTTTATACGCCTTCAAATACTTTATAATGTACTTTTAATACATTTCGGGGGAGAATACAAGCAAACACACGACTAAAATTGTGTGAAACATCGATCTTTTGCTGTACTTTTCATACTGTTGTTTTAACTATCATATGAAATTGTTATCATGCAAAACACCTCACAACACAACTTTACCCTCTTGGGGTACCATATGTTTTATAAATAGAAATATGTTTTATTTATACGTTTGTATACAAAACTATTATTTTAATAGAGATTTAGTTGAGAATCCATGAGATGATTATATCTTCAAATGCTACCTTTTTGTTAAAAGGTATTACCTAAAGTCCTGTCTATTATAACAAGAGTCTCCCATGGGAGAGCGTGTCAAATGTGTATAGATCTATACGGGAAGTCATAATCCTGCGTCCTGACTGTTAGCTAGAGACATATTATGTTTAGTATGGTTATAAAACTCACCGGATAGACATTTATTATGGTATTCTGATTTTTTTTGGATGAGTAGCTATTAAAACTACTCTTCATCTAACAAGTGTGATCTTCTTATAGCTTTATTATATAAAACTATGCCTTAACCTTTAATCATGTCAGTTGCTTGCGATTTTCGGTCTTGGATATTAGAGACTGCCTGTTACGTTAGGAAAAAAAAGGAATTTTCCTGTATCTAAAAACAATCAACTAATAGGAAAATAAGAGATTTTCCTGGTGCAACTATTTACAATTCACAACACGAACATTCATATGCATCTCATACTTTTATAATAAAATAAGGGATTTTCTTGGAAAACGCACGAACTTTGGAATGACATACATTTTCTCAAAACCGCTTATGAACTCACCAACTTAATTGTTGACACTTTTCTTTGAAATAACTAGTATTCTCAGGGAACCGCTAAGCAGGTTTGGAAATCATCTTTTGAGATTAGCGTTCTGGCGTTAATGACTTCTTTTGAAACATGTTATTGTATTTATATTTTGAATATGTAATAACTACGATTATTTAAACACTTTTAAATATTTATATATTTGGTGGTGTGTACTTTCCTTACTATAAACTGTTATGATGCTGAATATGACGTCCTCCGCCCCCGAACGTTTCCGCCGTTCTGGTTTGGGGGTATGTAAGTCCCCAAAATTGCTTGTGTATCAATCAGATCCAATTGATGGTGCGGAATCCCAATCAATTGGATGATGTCAGATCAATATAGAAGAGAAGGAGAAGAAGAATTAAGATGAATCTAATGATGTATTGATGTAATTGAGTGATGCTCCTTACAATAGATTCTCTCTCTCACACACACACACACTTCTTCTCTCTAACTTTCTCTCTCTTCTCTAGCCTTCTTACCTTCTAACCGTACATTCCCACATGCACTCCTCAATTTATATGGACCTCCAGCCATACACATGTGTACAACCGCACACCCTGTGTACGGCCGTACACAGGGTGTGCGGCTGTACACACGTGTACGGCCGTACACACAAACCGCAAACACATACAACATTACATAAAAATATATTTTTCTACAAAAGCAAAGTATAAACCATATTTTTTACCCAACAATCTCCCCCTTGGTTTATAGCTTTCTTTTCTAATTGTCCCAACAAGCTCCCCCTAAAAAGTTGCTGACTTTTCTTGTTAATCTTCATTGGGAGCTTGGCTTTAACATTAATCTTCAAATTGCTTCACAGCAGCAAGATGAACATATGAATCTTAAATAAATGACTTTATCTTGAGCAGTTGGGATTTCTGCCGAATTTGACATTGAACGCACATTGGGTGAGAAGGCTTGATGTACTGATTCTTGAAAGATAGCACTTTCAGGTTGAGAATCTACAGAGAGAACATCAGAGAGAACAATTCTTCTAGATCACTTCAGCAGGTACAAAAATAGCAGTAGACTTATTGAGGAGGATTCAATGCAATCTGTTACATATTCTTCAATTTCAGCTTCACCTTGCTTCTGAGGTTGACAGATTGAATGTCGAAAGAATAATCTTCATTTCTTGCTCCTTCGAATGTGAATTCTTCGATGCTCACAGATGAAGCCTTGGCTCAAAAGATCTTCACTACAGTCTCCACGAGTCTCATCTACACCTGAAATCACTTTTCAAGACAAAACAAAACTAAAAGAAAAATTAGCACACAAAAAAAAATATTTTTGGATTCTTGATATTTTCTAGAAAAATAAAAACAGAAACAAATTAAAATATTTTTGGATTTTTAATTTTCTGATTTTTGTTTGATTTTTGAATTATTTTTAATTCTCCTCCTAAAATTTGTGCATAGAGGAAAACTATGAACAAATTTAACAAAAATAAAATGATATCTAACTTTAAGAATGATTTGGGATCAAAGTTTTTAGACAGCCTTAATTCGCTTGTCGGTACCTTCCATCTCCACGTCTTTGTCTGGTCGATCGCCGGTATTGTTGTCCACTTAAACACGAAAAATTGTGACAAAATTGGGACATACTATAAGTGACAAGACAATGTGATCCTAAATTCCTAGATATTATATTTAAACCTAAGTTTCTAGATACTATATCTTAAGGACCATTCAGCTGACAACGACCAGTGATATTGTTGTCCACCTAAATTGAGCAGCGAGATCTATAGACAATCTGTATGTGTTCAATTTTAAGTGTACTAGAATGTGTTTCCCGCTTCCTGATATGCCCCAACCATCAAGAACTTCCAGAGTACACCTTACATCGGGTGAGCAGACAACCATTCAGAGAGAGGATAGATTCAAAATTCTTCAGAGGGGTTGAGAATAAGAAGGTTGCATATGCTGTGTACCAGGTCGGATTAGAAGTCGCGCAAAGGAGACATCATATGGCTAACATATAAGAAGTTTTTCACACATTTATATATATAGCCTGCAGAGAAATAGAGTTGCATATGTTGTGTACCGGGTCGGATTAGAAGTCGCGCAAAGGAGACAACATATGAATAACAGACGGAAAGAAAGAAAATGATATTCTACAATCTGTTTAGTCTTCTTATTGTAAACCCTGTACGCAGTTCGAGCAGCATATCCAACAAAATAACAGTCATCGGCTTTGGCATTGAATTTGGGATTGGATTCCAAGTGGAGAAGGGTGCAAGGGCAGCCAAATACTCGGAAATGACTGACAGATGGCTTGTGTCCAAATAAAATCTCATACGGCGTCTTCATTCTGGCTTTGTTGATTAGCACACGATTTTGAACATAACACGCAGTGTTAATCGCCTCTGCCCAGAAGAATACAGGAAGCTTGGAATCACAGAGCATCGTCCTTGCGGCATCTTTTAGAGTTCGATTCCGACGTTCGGCAACCCCATTTTGTTGACCTGTTCGAACAGAACTGAATTGGCGCACAATCCCTTTCTCAGCGCAAAAATGATCAAGAACAGCGTTCTTGAATTCTGTTCCATTATCAGTACGCAGCGCTTTCACTTGATTGTTAGTCTGTTTTTCGATCATCACAATGAACCTTTTGATAAGGTTAGGAATTTCAGCTTTGTTAGACAGAAAGAAAACCCAAGTTAAACGAGAGTAATCATCTATCACGACAAGGCAGAAAGAGTTGCGATTGATGCTCAAAACATTAATCGGACCAAATAAATCCATATGCAATAACTCGAGCACATGACTTATGGAGTTTATCTGCTTTGGAAAGTGTGGTTTTCGATGATGTTTTCCCTGGGCACACGAAACACATTTCTCAAAAGTAATGAAATCTTTGATGGGTAGCCCACGAACCAATTCGTTCTTCGCAAGCCGATTCAGGTTCTTGCATTCGCATGACCGAGACGACGATGCCACAACATCGCATTTTGTTCAGAAGCTTTGGAGAAGAGACATGTGACATCATCAGGGAAATTGCTATTCATGTCTATAATGTAGTTATTTCCATCTTGTTTAGATCTTACAAGAATCCAATCGTCAGGGATAATAATGCCAGGTTTTAAGATCAGACATTCCTTATCTGTGAAATGAGTAGAGTAGCCTTTGTCGCATATCTGGGATACACTCAGCAAGCTGTGCTTCAGTTCTGGAGCAAAGTTAACATTCTCAAAATTCAACACTCCATTGGACACAGTTCCTCTTTGAGTAATTTTTCCACCCTCTCCGCCCGCAAAAGAAACATACCCCCCATTAAAAGTTTGAATGTCGTGTAATTGGGATATGTCTCCATTCATGTGCCGGGAGCAGCCGCTGTCGACATACCAAGGTCTGGCAATATTACTCCGCAACTATCCATGCACGATGAATGGAATTATTTAGATTTGGGAACCCAGGTCATCACAATCCTGGGTAGACTCTTTCCTTTTACAAGTTTTTCATTTGATTCTTTCTTTGCTTTTGAATTGGAGATTAATGAAGATTGATCTGAAAAAGATTTTGGAATCCATTGAAAGTTAGGTTTCAAAATTTTATGAGTTTTCTTTGAACCGCTGGATCTCTTACTTGAAGAGTTAGAAGATCCTGTCCTTCTCTTTGACAAATTCGACTTAGGTTTGGCCTGAGTTGACTTTGGCAAACTTCTGTTGTTTTTGCAAAAAACCTGTTTATTCTTTTGAAATCTTTCGCATTTTTTGTTTAATGTTGTATTCAAATCTCCATTTCTAGAATGAGTTTTGGGAATTTTCCTAGTCAAGGATCGTCCCCAAAATTCATTCTCCCCTCCTTTTGTTGTATGAGATACAAACATCCGGTTCATGCAGTTTCTTGCAATGTGTCCAGCAGTGCCACAGTTAAAACAAATTTGTTTGTTATCAGAAGCTTTGGCACTGCTGTTGTCAGTGTTGTTCTTAGCTTTTCCATTTCTAACACAATTACACTTGCAAGATCCATCATAGAATTTAGTAACAGATGTGTTAGATGCAGAGACATGTAAATCAGATTTAGCAGTTTGATCAGTAACAACACTATTAGAATCATTTTCAGACTGAAATAAAATACCACCCGGCACAATAACATTTGTGTTTGATTTTGACACAGACTCATGACTGACACCACACTCAATCACAACATTATTTGACTCAAAAGTTTCTGCAGCATGCTCCCCTAGACTATTGATATATCTGCACTTGAAGCAAAAACATTAGTATGCAAAGTCTCATAACTAGACTGTATTTACTGCTCAGAAGCTGACTTTCCGTACACCATGCAAGGTTCTTTGTCAATTTCTTCTTGAGACAGGGGAATAGCAGTATAATTGTGATTGAAGGGAGGAGGGACACTCTCATAACCTAATCCAACTTTTATTTGATTACCATGAGTGATATCTCTCCAGTGTGATTGACCTTCGATTAATTTTGCAATCTTTTCACTTGACCCATCGTATTTTTTGAAATTAAATTCAGCTTTTTCAAAACTATTCTTCAATGTGTCAAGTTCCATGGTTACAGCAGCAAGTTTTCTTTTGTTTTATTTTCTAATTGAGTTTTTAAGGGCTTTTGATTTTTTCTAAGAGTATATCCCTCATATTTCAAGTCCTCGTTCTCTCTCTTGATTATTTCAATTTGATCTCTCAAAAACTTAACAATTTTAATACAAGATTGAGAACAATCGAATTCACTAACCTCAGATTTGACTGGTTCAGGAGTGGTCTGAACCATGAATGCAAACTGCAAATTCATCATCTCCTCCTCTGGATCTGCTTCCATTTCTTTACTTGCATCCTTGACTTGAGCAAGATTTGCCTTTTCAGGTTCCGAAATGTTTAGGGCCTGAACTTGATCTTCCCAGTTGAACGATTGAGCTACCATTGCCATGTTTGCAGACTGATTGTTTGAAGATGATCCTCTGTTGTTGCTGTGAACGTACGTTACTGGCACCATGGTTCTTTCGGAGTTTTCTTGCTGATTTGGTTTTGGACATTCCCTCACAAAGTGTCCTGGTTCATGACAATTATAACAACGCAACTTTCCTTTGCTAAAACCCATCTTTTTGTTTGAATTGACACCCCAGTTGTTCTTTCCAGTCTTTTTTGAGAAATGTTTAGCCCTGAATACTGCCATTGCCATTTGCCAAGTAATATCCATCTCTTCCACATCTTCAGGATGAATTTGATCAAGATCAGTGAATGAAAGTTGTGGAGAGAGCTCTCCAGCAACAAAGGCATTGTAGCAGTTCACCATCCCAGTAGCTAAAGCCATATTTTCCTCCTTTTCTTTTGCAAATGAGATTTGAGAACCAATTCCATGAGATTGAATTAAAACATCTGTGGAAGGACTAACACTAGAACCAACTTGAGATATGGTTTGAGGGATTTGAGTTTGTTGCATGTTAGGTATGATGTATGGTATGTTTTGATGGACTGTATGAGGTTGAACTTAAGGAACCTGGATTTGAGTATTTTGAAGAGTGGTGAAGCTTGAAAAAGCAGTGTTGTTATTTTGAAGTCCAAGATTGGTTGTAGAGTATGAATTGACATGATTGATTTCTCTTTGTTTATCATCAAGATCGCAAGCTTTGATGATTGCCATTGTTTCAGACAGGCTTAAACGGTTCAGATCTTTTGTCTTTTTAACCACCGAGAAATTCATGTCCCATGATTTTGGAAGAGAATTTAGTAACTTCTTGTTGATTTCAGATCTAGTAACCATCACTCCTGCGGAGCTCATTTCAGTGGTTAATGTGATAAATCTTTGCAATTGATTTTCCAATGTTTCTCCCAATACATAGTTAAACATGTTGAATTTTTGTCGGAGCATGTCTTTTCGACTTTTCTTCATGTCTTCATTTCCTTCATACACTTCTATGAGTGCTTCCCATAATGCTTTTGCTGATGTATACTCACGAAATCCTTGTGCTATTTCCGGAGACAATGCCATAGTCAGTGTGGCAAGAGCCTTTTCTTGTTCTTCAACTCGTTCAAAATCATCATCAGTGTAGTTTTCAACTTGTTTGTCAATTACCGTTCCATCTTGTAAAGTAGAAGTAATCCGAATTGGTCCTCTCAAAATGCTTCTCCAAATTTTGAAATCCTTCATTTTGATGTATTTTTCAATTCGATATTTCCATTCAGGAAATCCTTCAGCTGATAGCAATCTAGGAATACGAGTAGTGATTCCCATTATTGCATCCAAATCTTGATGAACAGTCATGTTTTGAGATTCCATTTTAGTAATTTTAAACTGAACACTAAAACTCTTAAACACACACTCCTTAACCGCACACACATATCCAGCCGCACACTGAATTGAGCCGCACACACCAATCTAACCGCACACTAAACTGACAATCACTTTAACCGCACACACTTTCAACCGCACACACCTTCAACAGCACACACCTTCAACCGCACACACCTTCAACCGCACACACCTTCAACAACACACACCTTCAACTGCACACACCTTCAACAGCACACACCTTCAACCGCACACACCTTCAACAACAAACATCTTCAACCGCACACACCTTAAACAGCAGCAAACCTTCAACAATTGGCAACAAACCTTCAACAGTTGACAGCAAACACTCAAAAAGCAACTTCCATTGATACCAAATTGGCTCTGATACCAATTGTAAGTCCCTAAAATTGCTTGTGTATCAATCAGATCCAATTGATGGTGCGGAATCCCAATCAATTGGATGATGTTAGATCAATATAGAAGAGAAGGAGAAGAAGAATTAAGATGAATCTAATGATGTATTGATGAAATTGAGTGATGCTCCTTACAATAGATTCTCTCACACACACACACACACTTCTTCTTTCTAACTTTCTCTCTCTTCTTTAGCCTTCTTACCTTCTAACCGTACACTCCCACATGCACTCCTCAATTTATATGGACCTCCATCCATACACATGTGTACAACCGCACACCCTGTGTACGGCCGTACACAGGGTGTGCGGCCGTACACACGTGTACGGCCGTACACACAAACCGCAAACACATACAACATTACATACAAATATATTTTTCTAGAAAAGCAAAGTATAAACCATATTTTTGACCCAACAGGGTATGACAGATTGGTATCAGAGCAGAGTTTATAGTGAATTAAGTATATCAAAACCATTTTTGGTATACAACTATAAACACATCTGGGCAAAACCACTCTGAGTAAGAGTCATACTTTAAAAAATTAGATTTATTTAATTTTTGTAAAGTAGGCATGGATTCATTTCATATTAACAAGAGTGTCATAAATAGATCAATATAGAAGTATTATATATAAATTTTGTACAGTGCAGGTGTGCCTTGGGACATGTAATCGGAACTGGGATGAAATAGCCTGATCAACTATATTTGTCCGAGAGCGACTAACGTATGCCAGGGAGTGTCTGCAGTGGACAACAAATTAAAAACTTACCAAAGAGCATATCATTAAGAATACTATGGGAGTATTTGGGTATCTTCAACCGTAAAACTAAAGGGTAAATCTTTACATGCTTTAGCTTATAGTCAATTCTTAGCCCTATTCTCATATAGACTCAATGGCTGGATTCCATCACCACCGCGACCCCTACTACCCCAAACAAGGTAATGGAGGATGGATTGAAGATGACCCCGAGGAGGAACCCATGGAAGATGAGAAGGAGGAAGATTCGGATAGCTCAGCCTCAGAGCCTGAGGTAATCAATCTGCCAGCCGTCCGACCTCCATCCGTTCGACCTCCTCTCAGGATGGGATTTCAAGGACCAACTACCGTCTGGGGAAGCCACATCCACCATTGGAGCCTGTAGAAAAGACTGCATCCTCCTTATGGTATGTGTCGGGACTTCTACGATGTCAGTGGAGGAAGTTCAGCCGATCGAGCTCTTTATATGTACCGAACCCTTGTGACATATAATATAACATGCTTAAGATTACTTAAGTCCAATGCTACATCGATGTTGGTTCTTTGAACCATGTAACATACTCATCTTAGTCGGACTCGACATGATATGACCACTAGGGTCAGAATAATAGTCATCTTCTTAGTCATTACCAAAATGATGGTAAACACATACATGAACAAAACGGAATCAATTACTAGCGCCTTGGTAACCTTGTGATTTTCCCTGATCCAAGTGTGAGTCCAGTGCTTCTGGTAGTATAGGCCTTTACTACCATTCACACTTATTCCTACTCGTCCCAAGTATTGTCTCGCAGTTTTCCAAGTCACCATACAAGAAGATCACATAACAACTTAACACACCAGATAACAAAACGAAGGTTTTATATTACTCCTTTAAATGATTACAAAGGTAATCAAGTTCACCCTAGACTATGCCTCTAATAGGCTACACCATACGACACTATCCATATGGCTGCTGCATAACTTGATGAAGTCCTCATCCTCGATTCCTTGCGTTGTTTTCTGCTTTTTCGAGACTCATGTGTAATTCCCTTCGCTTTGGTGGTGTGTTTGGCCTCGCTGCCTTGTTTTTCTTTGGGCAATCTCTAGAAATATGCCCTTCTTTGTTACATCCGCAAGACACCTTCTTGTTGGGCGCACACTAGTTGGCGTAATGCCCTGTCTTTCCACAATTGTAGCAAGTCATCTCCTCGCTACACTTCCCAAAGTGTTTCTTTTTACACCCCTCACACCACTTAGCTTCCCCTCTACCTCCAAATATTGAGAATTTGCTTTCTTTGTTGGTCTTTGAAGATACCTCATGATTCCTTTTCTCGGCAACTTCGACCTTGTTGGCGGCTCTACACTTGATCATATCTTCTACAGACTTAGCAGCCCAGATAGCCGCCTTAAGAGTAGGTGTCTGGCGTACTGGCACCGCATACTCCCATGGAACTACCTTTGCGTACTTTTCAATTTTCGTCAACTCGTCTGGGACAAGGCATAAGGCAAATTCCATTTTATCGGAGAAGTTGTTGGTGTATTCATCGATCGACATGCTTCCTTTCTTCAAAGTCAGGATTGGTTTTCTAGCTCGCTCAAATGTTAGGTTGAGGAGTACTTGATCTTGAAATGCACCAAAAACTTTTGACCAAGTCAGTTGCATGGGCTCATTGGGGCTTAGAGTCTTCCCCATGGTGTTCCACCAGCGAACATCGCCTCCTCTGAACTAACGTACTGCAAATGTGGTTTCTTGCTTTCCTTTGCAACCACATGTGATGAAGGCTATTTCCATCTCTGAGATCCAATCCATGAATCCGATCGGATCTTCCTTCCAGTGAAAGTTGATGGCTTGCATGTAAGAAAATCTTTGTACTTGCATCCATTCCTCTCGACTCCGTCATCTTGATTGTTCCTCCTAATCACCGGTGGATCAGATTGACCAACGGTCCAACTGTCGTTCCCTTCCTCAGACTGCCCATCATTCAGCTCGGGCTGTTCAATAGGCATCGTAAGTTCCTCTCGATTTTGTTGAAGTAAATTCCTTGTTTCCTCCATTTGATGATCCGACATCATTTGGATCAACGCTTGCACTCCGGACATCGTGATTGGCTCAGGAGCGGTTACTACAATAGGTATTTGCTCAATCACTGGGGGTTGATTCTTGTTTCCATTTGCGTTCCCGAATCCACTTCAGGTTCTTGCCATTTTGATCTATACACTAATTCAGACTTTCAGTGTGTAATGACGAGAATTAAGATAGGAAAGATTTTATTTACGATCGATGTGTAAATCTCCCTATCACTCTGAAAAGTTACATGGGAGTTCTAATACCATAGTTAAATGATTAGAAATCTGAACACAAAAAGTTTCCAGATCCGGTCGGCAACAGACCATAGATCTGATGCATATCATGCATATCAAAAATCATTTAGCATATAAAAGCATGTTAGGTATTTTCCCTAAATAAGATAGTGCTTGTGTCTATTAAGGTGTATTACAAAAAATTATTAGACATGCCCCTCGCGATCATCGCTTAGCATTCTAAGTTTAAGTCTAGAAATAAAACCTTATTCCTAGTTCACTTAAACAAAAACTCTGATACCAACTGTGAAATCCCCGTTTTTCACGGCCAGAAAATACCGATTTTGTTTATGCTTTATAAAAATCAGAGTACTTCTGTTAATAAAAATGTTGCGGAATTTGTTCCTAGTAAAACATGATAAATACGTTATCAAAGCATTTTCGAATAAAGGTATTTTTATTCATTTTAAAACATTTGGGATGTCATTGTCAATACAGAAACATAAGCATAAACGGAACTTACGTTCATTTACACTAGTGATCTACACCTCTTTAATCTCTCAGTGTAATGTAACTTCGTATCGGCACCTGTGATTCAAATAAGCTTGAGTGGGTCAGGTTGGGAAACCTGGTGAGTACATAGGGTTTTCAACCCACAATAATATAATTATTATATATACTATTAATCGTTAAAATCGTGAGGAACAGGAAAGTTTTTTCTCTTTCATTTTTTGCCACCCAACTTCTTCTTCTCATTCAAACGCCATAATTAATCGTATTCTTCTCTTCCTTCTTATCCCACTTTTCCCACCACCGCCTCATCCACCCAATCAGATGTTGCACCGCCATGGAAATCATTCATTATCTTTCTCCTGTGATTAGATCTATTTTCATTCTGAAAGCTCCCATTCTTAGATATCAGTCGATAACCCTGCTCTCCCATCTTCATCACTCTGCTGCTTCACCTCTGCTTAGACCAATGCTAGATAACCTCCTTCTGTATGCCAATATCTATTGCTCATCTATTTTGCCCTAAATTGAACATTATCTCTTGCTTTGGTGGATTTTAAAATTTTTGTGCTTCTGTAGGTGGAATATACTGCTCCTATTGAAGCCGTTCTGAGGAGTCAACCACAATTTAACATCTGATGGCTGCTCTGTTACCTCCCGTACCAGAGGGGGTTATACCTCGGAAGAATTGCAATAATCAACAACTTTCTAGCTCCGTGTTTGTCACTTACGGGTTACGTGAACGGGAATCTGATCCTCAGCCGCACGCGGCGAATCCTCGGTTAAGGAAAATAGAAAAATCAGCCTATGCGCCACCGCACAATTGCGTAAACATTAAGCAGGAATCACGCCCTTTTCGATTACAATATAGATACAAGTTGAGAAAGTAGTTATAGAGAGAAATTAAAACCCCTGTTGAGTTTTGGTATTAAGGAGGCGATCAATGGAGGTGGACGCGAATTCGTAAGCTCAAGTTGTACTGAGAGGTCGGAGACCTGATGCTCTTGTAGGTTTCCATGTCCTTCTGGATGAAATCGTTTGTTCGATACTGACTTTGCTCTCACCTCGTGATGTCGCTCGTCTAGCTTGTGCTAGCAGGTTGTTAAATTTCTTGTCCTTTTCTTCCAAATTCGAAATTCCGATGTATATTATGTTTATAGAAGTAAGAAAAGGTTACTAATTTGGGAGATTTCCATGGATGATCTTACATATGGTCTTCATTAATGATTATGATTAGAATGAATGCTTATTGTGATCTTCAAACAATAGGCAATTCGCTAGTGTGATTTACGTATTCCTTTCAAGTTTTCCATACGTTGACAAAAACTGAACTTAGATCTATCAAAGATCTTACTACATACTTTTTAAATTTTTATAGCAATGTTTACAAAGTAGTTCTCTTGTCACTGTCTTGCTAAGTTCAGAGTAAGAGTTAATTAAGTGAGATTAAATCTGCTTAATTGGGGTTATGATTTGCAGTGTGATGTATATCCTATGCAATGAAGAACCTTTGTGGATGAACTTATGGCTTAATAATGAAAATCGTGAGCTTCAGTACAAAGGATCCTGGAAGAGGACAACACTGCATAGGTATGCTTTCAAAATTTCCTTTTGCTTTAATTCAATTTATATGATATTAATAACACGCCTAATATGAGCTGCAGACTTCAAGTTCTGAGTAAATGTGATGATGATCCTTGTAGAAAACCACTACACTTTGATGGTATTCAATTCTATCACATGTCATAGTTTTCAATTCAACACTTTGGTTGCTTTACTAAATGTTACATGGTTTAACACTTTATTCCTGTATAAGAGATTGTATCGTTGCTATACTCAGTTAAATGGGTTTGCTTTTGATCAAGGAAATGTTGAAAGAAAGACAGACATTCAACTAGATGAGTCCTTCAACAATATGATGCACATAAACCTGTAAGTCATTCATTTAATTCAAAAAGTTATCTGAACTTGTATTTTTATATTATTTGATTCAGAAAGTTATGCTATCTTGCTCCATGTAGGTTCTAATTTCCACATTGGCTGATACTTGGGCTGCAAGAAAAACCTAGACTCCTTAACAACTATTACTCAAATATGGAACTACACCTTTCAGAATCTCTCAAAGAAGTGCTAAAAAACTATCCATGATGTTTGAGGATTATGTGTCCTACATGCAAGAACAACATAATGAGGATCCCTATGCATTTCTGATGACAATGTACATTTTCTTACTCTCATTTATTTCTCCACCTCCCCATTTTCTATTGATACTTTAAAAGAAATGTGGCTTTGTAATTGCAATTTGGAGAAGTTGCACCATATTTATTAAAAGATTACAATGTGCCAAATCTATTCCCAGATGACTATTTTGATGTATTAGCTAATGATCAGAGACCACCTTTTAGATGGCTTATCATTGGACAAGAGAGATCTGGTGCATCTTGGCATATTGACCCTGCTCTTACTAGTGCTTGGAATACTCTTTTGTGTGGGCGTAAAAGGTAATTTTTATAAAGTAATTTTCATAACTTCGATATAAAGTCGATTATTAAGGCTTTAGCTGCTTACATGATTGATACAGTTGTTTCGAGAACAAGATAACAAGGTACTGGTATGATTTTTTTAAGTTTTTTTTAATCAAAAAATTCCAAAATTAACTGCCGTAGGCTTGGATGGAGCTACCTATGGTGAAGAGGAACGAGATGAAAAAAGTCTGTTAGTATACAATTCAAAATGGGTGCTACTGAATATCACATAATGTTGGGAACTGATCATCGGATTGCAACATATCCATTGTCTATGAGGATCAGAGAAGATCAAATTAAGCAAAGTAAGTTTTCCAATTATTAAGTTAATGCATAAATCATAATTAGACTTTTTACAAATTTGCCCTTGGTTTTGTAGTATGGGGTGGATATTGGGTTTATCCAACAGTGAACTACATTGAAGATCCACATCAAGTGATTGATTACAGGGGTCCTTTTAGTAAACTTAACCTTTTCTTTTTAAATAAATGCTTTTATATATAATTTTTCATTGATTAAGCTAACATTTACTTTTCTATTATTGATCATAATAGAAATATAACATCAAAGGATGAAATTGATAAAAGATTGGCATTAAAGAAGGTTGAAAAAGTAAAGGTAATAAATAAGCCTCCATTATTGTTTTTTGTTTTCTTCAATGTATTATTTTCAATTACTCATTTCACTGTTTTCATTTTGTAAACATGTTAAATCAACAGTTTGTGATGATGAAGGTACAGGTAAATCTACGGGTAAATCTGTTGACATGAGTGATGATGAGGGAAATAAAATTTAATGTCGAAAAGTGCTCCTGACCTTTGCAAATCAAAAGGTAATCTTTTTAATCTGTATTCTCTCATTTTACCCATTTGAACCATAATTGAACTTTTTTTGTAAATAGGTCAAAATTTGTCAAGGAAAGGCAAGATGACATTGGAGGAAGCTATTGTCGATTCTCAAAAGTTGACTGATTTGATGTTAGACTTCGATCAAGATAACGATCTTGGAATGTAATTTTACAAGGTACATTACCTATTTCACATTGATTATAAAAAAATTGAATATTCATATGCTATGAAACATCAACTTTGTGAGCATTAAATATGATTGTAAATTAGATAATTGTGGATACTTGATAAATAGAACATGAATCTATGGAAGATGATTTAGAGTTAGCTGAAGGACTGGCTATTTGTTGCATCTTTTTTTATCTTATTTAATGGCCTATTTTTCTTAAACAGTAAATTAATTTTCGGACCAAAGACCCTTCATTTATTATCTCTGTTTCTTGCAGGAGACAAAGAAACAAGAAAGAAAAATTAGAGGGGTAAAAATAGAGCTAATAAAAACCATCTGTTGCTAATGTAGTCGGGGCTATGTAACTAATATGAACATCCCTTGTACTAGGCTGGACCAATATCCAAACCTGAAAGAAGAAAAAATAAAATGACTCAGCGCCAACGGGCTGTCATGATTCCCATCTAGTTATATTTAAACATCGAACAATCGACCCAATTACCCATCCCCTTTATCTTCTTTACTTTTAAGGATCTACCCTAAGAATTAGCTATTCCTCATTCATTCATTCCTAAGGATCATCCTAAGGAATCTGCATGAAATCCATCGTTGCCAGGGTTTACTCAACAGGCACTAAGTCGCATAATCGCCATGGTTTAGGCACTAAGTCTCATAGTAGCGAGGGTTTATACAATAGACATTACGTCGAGTAGTCGCCAGGGTTTAGGTACTAAGTCTCATAGTCGCCAGGGTTTATACAACATGTACTACATCGCATAGTCGCCAGGGTTTAGGCACTAAGTCTCATAGTCGCCAGGGTCTAGGCATTAAGTCTCATAGTCACCAATGTTTACTTATACCCCCTTTCATCCCTCCTCGTTCACCTACCCATGTTTTACCCAACATATTCGTAGATATAAACTACATATACAGTTTAAATCATTTAAAACATGTGTAAAATTGTTCATCCAACTTCGATAAGAAGTATACATGTTATTGTTGGAATAGTGTCTAAGGCTGCAACTATATTAGGCAAGTATTTGAGCCGGTTGTGCATGGTCCTTTTGGGTTGCCTTCACCATAGCAACTTGATAAGATGATTTATTAAGAGATAGTAAATATTATTAATATATTATGAGAATAATATAAAGAATAATATATTGTTATTTGATTAATATAAGTCATAGAATTAATTGGAATTAATTTGGTGACTTAAAGAGATTAATTAAATAAGAGGGTATAAACTGTCAATTGTTTGATAGTTAAACTTTAGACTGTAAATCCATATAGATATATAATGGACGGATTCTAGAAGCTAGGATAGCTTCAAAATCGTCCAAGGTGATATCTATGGAAAGGATTTGGATAGCCTTAAGAGAAGATTATCCAATTAAGGTTTAGGTTGTAACCCTTAAGGAGTCTACAAGTATAAATAGACCCCATGGCTAAAGGAAATCGGCACTTCATAAAAAGCATAGAAACCCTGGCCGATTTCCTCCCCTCTCCTCTCTCCCAAATCATCCTCATTGCTATTTGGTGTTTGTAAGCCATTAGAGGAGTGACAATTGTGACTCTAGAAGCTCCAGGACAACAAGATCAACAAGGAATTCAAAGGTATGATTCTAGATCTGGTTTATCATTGTTCTTACACCTAATTAGTCATTAGAAGTCTTGGATTCAAAGCATGTTTAATTAGAAAGCCTAGATCCAAGTATTAGGGTTTTGCATGCGCACATAGGAAAGTTCTTATGGCTAAAACCCATCAGTGGTATCAGAGCCTAGCTTGGTTTTCATTAAATTATTGCTTGATTAACTGAAACTAAACTGCAAAATTCGATTTTGTATTTCTGAGTCATGGACTCGGCGAGTTGGCCTGACTCGGCGAGTCCCTTTGTGCACTCGGCGAGTCCAAGCGTCAGGAATGGCCAGATTCGGGATTTTTTCATAATTATCTTATGGATACTTACCTTAATCATATTAGATCAACCCTAATCCCATTTTTTGATATATATGACTATAATCTTGATCTAATTAAAGATATTTATCATCTAATAAAGTATTTAATTTCATTATATGATAATTAATTAATTATTTTGATTATTTTGGTAATTATCTTAGAAAGAAATCTTGAATAAAATCAAATATAGATAATTAGGATATTAATTGTCAATTGGAATTATTTGTTATTTGATCCTCCATGTTTTAAATGTTTAAAACTTGCCCTCAAGTTTTGAAATTTATATTTTGTGATTCAGAGTTTTAATTTAGACAACTTAAATTTCAAACCCTAGATTTTAAAAGATTTAAAATACAACCCTATACTAATATGATATTACTAGAATAATATATATGTATAACAAAATGCTAGTCTTACCGTTAGTTGGCCTCATTCACGAAGCCGATCTATAAGGTGGGTATAAGGTTGCGGCCTATAAAATGGCGCTTAATGGGTGTACACTCACACCCACCGTTTGCTTGATTGGTGGAGGGTCGTTAGCCGAACGGGTAGGATAGGGCAACCTCATCCTCTCATTAAAAGTATAATAAGTAATACAAAGTAACTACACATTTTTTTAAAATTTCCCAATCTTAGTTACTTTAGGAAAAGTGAATTGATGCAATCCCATGAAATTACACTTTGCACCCTTGCTAAGAAGTTAGTGGAGCGTGTGTGGTTTACCGGCACACTAATTGGTTCTAAGCAAAGGTGGCAAAGGGTGATTCATTGTTTATCATAGTACGATGGAGCGTGTGTGGTTTACCGGCACATCAAATAGGTGACCGTTACAATGAAGGCACCATGTGAATTTGCATGGTAATTCACACCCGCTTTGTGATCCTCGGTATCCCAGTCACAAACAAGAGGGGCATATCGAGATTTAAAAATGCCATTGAATAGTTTCAATGAATCTCATCCGAACCTAGGAATTCTCAATACACTTAGGACTAATAGTTTAAGTTTCGTGATGGAGAATTAGTGAATCGTCATTCACTTACCTTCAATTTATTTGCATGTTAGATTACGGCATCCCTTTTCTAGTGTGTAAATGTTATTGTTGGATCCTAGCCCTAATTTTTCTTATTGGGTGATAATTAGGGATTCTTATTCTAATCTATCTTTGTCCTTTCTTCCTTTTGTAGATGTCGAACGCAAACAACGCTGCTGCTAGTTCTTTCACGTTGATGAGCCTTTGCCAAAAGGTCACCTTCGATGGAACGAACTTTAGCGAATGGATAAGATACATTTGCACCATTGCTCGCTATGAGGATAAGGAGTATGTCCTCGATGAGAAGCTCGAGAAAATCAACCCTGAAATTGCTACTCCGGCCGAAATCACCGCTTTTGAAACTCATGAGCGAGATGCAACGAAGGTACATTGCATCATGATTTCCACCATGAACTCTGAATTCCAAAAGTCCTACGAGGACATGTACCCGTACGAGATGCATCAAAACTTATTGGAGAGATACCACCAAAACGCGAGACAAGAGCATTATGAGATTTTCACTAACATGATTTCCGCTAAGATGGGTCATGGACAATCTCTTACCGTGCAACTGCAAAAGATGCAAAGGTATGTCGACCGCCTTCGCAAGTTAAATTTTGACTTTGGGGAAGACTTGGCGATCGACATGGTACTTCACTCTTTGCCTCCGATGTACAATCAATTTAGGATGACCTACCACATGAACAAAGAAGAGGTCACCCTAAGCAAACTCCAAGGTCTCTTGAGGGTCGCTGAGAGCAACTTCAAAGACAAGTCTGTTGCACCAACTCCCAATCCGCCTGCTGCACCTGTCTTGGCTATTGGTCAAGGAAAAGGAAAGAAGAGGAAGGATTCATCTAAGAACTATCGCAAGGTTAAAGCCCGAGATGGTGGCTCTTCTAGTGGGACCAAAGTTGATCCCGCTAAGCCCTGCCCTAACCCTAAGGAGGCAGAGTGCCACCACTACCACAAGATAGGACATTGGAAGAGAAGCTGCCCAGAGTACCTGCAAGCCATCAAGGAAGGAAAGATCAAGCCATCTTTCGCAGGTATATACACAATTAAATCTAACGATTCTAATCATGCTATTTCTTGGGTTCTTGATACCGATTGTGGTTACCACATTTGTTCTAATGTGCAGGGACTAAGAAGAAGTAGGGATGTGGAGCAAGGAAGGATCAATCTAATCATGGGGAACAGAAGATCGTCGCCTGTGACCAAGATTGGAGTGTATTCTTTAGTGCTTAGGAATAATTAATGTTTAGATTTGAAAAATTGTTGCTATTCGCCAGAAATGGCCAGAAACATCATTTCATTTCATGGTTTGTATAGACAAGGTTTTAGATTTTCTTTTAATAATGAGAATGGTTCTATTTTGGCTTATCTAAATGGTGTCTTTTACTTTGAAGCTATACCATGTAATGGAATTTATGAAACTGTTATGATTGTTGATAACTTAGGAAATGATGTTTTGAATATAGATTCTTCCACTAGTATGGATAAAGCATCCTTGTGGCATTGTCGTCTTGGACATGTCAACAAGAAACGCATAGCCCAACTCCAAAAGGATGGAGTGTTGGAGTCATTCGACCTTAGGGAAGATGACACGTGCGAGTCTTGTTTACATGGAAAGATGACTAAATCACCCTTCACGAGTACGTGTGAAAGGGTGAGGGTCTATTGGACCTAATACATACCGATGTATGCGGACCGTTTAGATCAACCACGAAGGATGGGAACCGCTTCTACATGACTTTTACCGATGATTATAGTAGATATGGGTATATCTATTTAATCAAGCAAAAGACAAAAACCTTTGAAAAGTTCAAAGAGTTCAAGAATGAAGTGGAGAATCAATTGGGCAGGAAAATCAAGATGCTTCGATCTGATCGAGGAGGAGAGTACCTAAGTCTTGAATTCCACGATTATCTCAAGGAGTCTGGAATAGTTTCGCAATTGACGCCTCCTAGGACACCGTAGTTGAATGGTGTGGCAGAAAGGCGTAATCGGACCTTATTGGATATGGTTCGCTCTATGATGAGTCGTGCTTCACTACCTATCTCTTTTTGGGGGTATGCCTTAGAGACTGCCGCCCATATCCTTAACCGAGTCCCTACTAAGAAGGTTGCCAAAACACCTCACGAGATGTGGACAGGGAAAGCTCCCTCGTTGGCACATATCAAGGTTTGGGGTTGCGAGGCTTTCGTATGACGAGATACTCACGACAAGCTCGAACCTCGAAGTGAGCGATGTATTTTCATCGGCTACCCGCAGACATCCTTTGGATATCTCTTCTATAGACCGAAGGACAATGTTGTCTTTGTTGCGAGGAGAGGAGTTTTCCGAGAGCGAGAACTCATAGGCCAAGGAGACAGTGGGAGGCAAATCGAACTTGAAGAGATTCAAGAGTCGATAGATGAAGGAACCTCTCCCGCTAGCACTCAACCCGAGGAGGAAACTCCGGTTGAACAGATTGACGAGTCCTTACCTCTTAGACGTTCCGATAGAGTTAGAGTTCATCCCCAGTTTTATGGTTTTCATATTACTACCGAAGGGGACACGTATATTAGTGATGGGACACTAATAAATCTTGATGAACCTAATAACTATAAGGAAGCCATGGCAGGCCCGGAGTCTGAAAAATGGAAAGAGGCAATGGATAGCGAGATCCAATCCATGTATGATAACCAAGTTTGGAATTTGGTTGATTATGTGCCCGGACGTAAGACCGTTGGGTGCAAATAGATCTTCAAGAAGAAGACCGATGTGGATGGAAAAGTACACACATATAAAGCATGATTGGTTGCGAAGGGCTTTTCTCAAACTCCCGGAGTTGACTATGATGAGACCTTCTCACCAGTTGCAAAGATTAAATCTATTAGAGTGATGCTAGCGATTGTCGCATTTCATGATTATGAGATTTGGCAAATGGATGTCAAGACCGCTTTCCTTAACGGAAAGTTGGCTGAGGATGTTTACATGGCTCAGCCAAAATGGTTTGTGGATCTGAAGCATCCAAATAGAGTGTGTAAGCTTGAGAAGTCCATTTATGGACTTAAGCAAGCGTCTCGCAGATGGAATCTTTGCTTCGATGAGAAAGTCAAAGAGTTTGGATTTGTAAGAAGCGAAGACGAATCATGTGTATATGTCAAAGCCAGTGGGAGTATAGTAAGCTTCCTCGTTCTATATGTCGATGACATATTACTCATAGGAAACGACATCCCGACTCTGTAGGAGGTTAAGTCCTGGCTCGGGAAGTGCTTCGCTATGAAGGACCTCGGAGAGGCTTCTTACATTTTGGGAATAAGGATAGTAAGAGAAAGAAGTAAGAGACTAATTGGACTTAGTCAGAATACTTACTTAGAGAAGGTACTAAAACGTTTTAGTATGGAGAACTCGAAGAAGGGAGAATTACCGATACAAAGTAATGCCAAATTGAGTAAGACTCAAAGTCCGAGTACCGAAGTTGAGATAGCAGAAATGAGCCGAGTACCATACGCTTCCGCAGTTGGCTCAATCATGTACGCTATGACTTGTACTCGCCCTGATGTAGCCTTCACTTTGAGCATGGTTAGCAGATATCAAGGGAATCCTGGCATAGCACATTGGATTGCGGAGAAGAATATCCTTAAGTACCTTCAAAGGACGAAGGAATGGTTCCTAGTTCTCGGAGGGAGTGATGACTTGAAGGTGTGAGGGTATAGTGACACCAGTTTTCAGACCGACAGGGACAGCTACCGTTCGCAGTTGGGCTGGGTCTTTACCCTAAATGGAGGAGCAGTGACATGGAAGAGTTCCAAGCAGGAAACCGTAGCTGATTCAACGTGCGAATCAGAGTACATTGCAGCGAGCGAAGCGTTGAAGGAGGCAATATGGCTAAAGAACTTCATTGGTGATCTTGGAGTTGTACCTGCCATAAAGGAGCCCATGGAGATTTTCTGTGATAAAGAAGGAGCGGTTGCCTTGACCAAGGAACCGAGGGATCATGGTAGCTCAAGACATATCGACAGAAAATATCACTTCATTAGACATCGTGTAGATGAAGGACAACTCGTAGCGAAGAGGATATCATCGGAAAATAACCCAGCAGATCCGCTTACGAAGGAACTGAGTAGGGTTAAGCACTTGCAGCATGCTAGGAGTATTGGGCTGAAGGATGATATTAGCATAGATTAGAGAGTATTAGAAACGTGTAATAGATAAATGTAGTTAACATTTGATGATTAAATAAAGGAGTTTTATTTATGAGTAATGTTACTGTCTTATGTTAATTGTTTAACTATTGTTTCACTTTGCATGTTTTGACTTCCAGAATAATTGAGTTTATTAGGAATAATCGAATTGTTCAAATTATCCACAATCGTTCATATGTTTGAAGTAGATATGAATGAAGATTGTCATGAATTGGTGTGTAGATTGTCTAAATGGTGTTAGACATAGCAAAGGGTTGCTGCAACGTTCATGAGTGCTTATGAACTAGTTTTGAGCATTAGAATAAACCCACACTTGCTGGAATCACCTTATGGAATATGATATAAAAGGGTGATCGCAAGACGATAATATCATATAGTCTTAAACCCTAGATATATGGTTTGTTATTTATTAATTGATTGTACATTGATAATGCGAAAACGCATCAGTAACTCGGTGTTATAAAACGCATTGTTGTGTATAGTTGGTTAATGAATAAGTAAATGCATATAAGTCGAAGTTTATCTGTAACTTTTATCTAAGAAGGTAAAAGCAATATCTCGGCCGCTCGATGATTTGATTTGACTTATGTGCCAGGCCCGGTCAGAACTAAATTGATGTGTTCGATTAAGTTCTATGTCAAATAAATCAGAGATCGAGAAACCTAAATGCTTGACTAACCATTCCATAGGATTGTCAGCATGGTATCTAACAGAGGACTGTACGATCCCTTATCTAAAGGACAAGATTGATTAGATCAGAGTTGACAGCGTCTTTGAGAGCTACGATTCCAAGTGGGAGACTGTTGGAATAGTGTCTAAGGCTGCAACTATATTAGGCAAGTATTTGACCCGGTTGTGCATGGTCCTTTTGGGTTGCCTTCACCATAGCAACTTGATAGGATGATTTATTAAGAGAGAGTAAATATTATTAATATATTATGAGAATAATATAAAGAATAATATATTGTTATTTGATTAATATAAGTCACAGAATTAATTGGAATTAATTTGGTGACTTAAAGAGATTAATTAAATAAGAGGGTATAAACTGTCAATTGTTTGATAGTTAAACTTTAGACTGTAAATCCATATAGATATATAATGGACGGATTCTAGAAGCTAGGATAGCTTCAAAATCGTCCAAGGTGATATCTATGGAAAGGATTTGGATAGCCTTAAGAGAAGATTATCCAATTAAGGTTTAGGTTGTAACCCTTAAGGAGTCTACAAGTATAAATAGACCCCATGGCTAAAGGAAATCGGCACTTCATAAAAAGCATAGAAACCCTGGCCGATTTCCTCCCCTCTCCTCTCTCCCAAATCATCCTCATTGCTATTTGGTGTTTGTAAGCCATTAGAGGAGTGACAATTGTGACTCTAGAAGCTCCAGGACAACAAGATCAACAAGGAATTCAAAGGTATGATTCTAGATCTGGTTTATCATTGTTCTTACACCTAATTAGTAATTAGAAGTCTTGGATTCAAAGCATGTTTAATTATATGCCTATTGTATATGTATGAGAATTTCATGGTAGAATAGGGCTAGAGGATCTAGGAAGATGCCTGATATGCCTGCTATATGTGTTTATTGAGCTTCGAGATAATCTTGATTAGTCGGTTATATGATAGCTTGGATAGAGTATGTCGGATTGTGTTACTCAATGACCGAATGTTGTTGCTTTGTGCTCCGGGAGCTCTAGTTATCTTTAGCTAACTAGTAAATGAATACGTTAAGTTACATACTACGGGGACGAAATAATTTCAGAAGGTTAGGTCTGTCCCTACTGCATAACTCTTGTTTGAGTCCAACCGTTGTGGGGTAGGACATTTCACTCAAATAATTATCTGGTCTTAGTAATATGTAATGGTATTCGCAAGCTGGTCAAGTAAGGGTAACAGGGGTTGCTTATGCAGTTGATGGTGGAGAGTAGGTCGGAGAGCTACCCTAGGGCGAGCCTAAGATGAGTTTAGCAAAGAGTGCAACAGTAGTCGAAGGGACTTGGTGAAGTTGAAGTAATCCTTGAGGAAGGTACGGATAGATATGGGAGGTAGTATGGGACCGTACTACTGAAAGCAGAGGATCCGTACCCAAGTCCAAGAGGGTTAATACGGAATCAGGGAACTATAGAGTGTATGAGTCTTCCTGAGAGTTATGTATGATTCTAATGATTATTTGTTATGTAGTAGAATGGTGATGATCACACGTCATGGAGGAGGAGGTTCAGGTTCGAGATCAGGTGCCAAGCGAGTTGATGAGGGGATATGCGAGTTCATCGCGTCTGAGATCACGAGAGGCATCCTAGAGGCGCCCCTGTGATTTTTGGTCGATCAAGGAGGGGATCAAAGAGTTGATGGAGGATCGCCTCAGAGCATTCCGAAGTGACATGGCATCCGGCTTGTTAGGGGCGCGCACACTGTCCTTTAAGGACTTCAGGGGATGTGGTGCACCATACTTCCATGGGGTGAAAGACCCTATAGTCTCCAGGAGATGGATTACAGACATGGAGTCTGCTCAATTGATTAGGTTTAGCCCTAAGGGGTCGAAGGCCCGATACGTTGCAGGATGTTTGAGGGTCCGGGCTAGGGATTGGTAGGAGTCAGTGGGTGACTCCTTGGGAGCCTCCGCCATTGAGGCTATGACCTGGTCTGACTTCGTGACCAGGTTTAGGGCAGAGTTTGCGCCGGATGTGGAACTCTAACAGTTGGCCATGGAGTTTTTGGATATGCGGCAGACGACTGAGACGGTGGCGTAGATTACCGCCAAGTTTAGGGAGAGGGCCTTACTAGTACCTTAGTATGCGGGGGATGAGGAGATGCAGAAGACCCGCTACCATGATATGTTGAGGGCTGACATCCGAAAGCATGTCAGCTACTCGGCATGCCCGACCTTGGATGATATGATTGCAAGGGCGAAAGAGAGAGAGGGGGAGAGAAAGAGAGAGAGAGAGAGAGAGAGAGAGAGAGAGAGGTTGACATTAAGCACCTCCGGAAGAGGAAGTCGTAGTCTGAGCAGGTCACGGGGGTTTCAGGAAAGAAACCCAAGGGATTTGACGCTAGGTCGATGGGCCAACAGGGCTGGGGCTGTTGTGGGAAATGCGGCAAGCCACATAAGGAGCCCTGCAAGTCGGGGGGTCGGGCTTCTACAAATGCGACAAGTATAGGCATTTTGGCAGGGATTGTACCACCCCTACCCCCACTATTCAGTCATCAGAGATGTTATGTTTCCATTGCTACCAGCGAGGCCATAAAAAGGCCAATTGCTCGAGGTTGGCAGCAGCAGCGCCAGTGCCGACACCAGCACCAGCGCCCATGTGGATTACTGATGGCCAGCAGGGCAAGTCCGAGGCTCCAGCGGTGAGGAGCCGAGCCTTCCAGCTGACTACTGAGGAGGCACGCACCACACCCGATGTGGTGATGGGTATGACTTCTTCTCCATAGCTCTTATTTTGTGTTGCTATGATAATTATGTATGTGTTTTATGTTTGGTCTAGGATCGTTTCATGTGAACGGTATACCAGTTCAGGTGTTGTTCGATTCGGGTGCTACCCGATCATTTGTCTCCCTTGCACTTAGCAAGAGGTTCCCTGAGCCTTCGGGCATGTTGGATAGCCCTCTAGAGGTTGAGATTGCCGATGACCGATTAGTGCGAGTGTCAGCAGTTTTCAGATATTGTGTTCTGAGACTATTCGAGGAGCGCTACTTGGTAGACTTGGTTCCCATTCTGTTGCGTGGGAACAAGGTGATTATAAGAATGGATTGGTTGAGCCCCAACGGGGAAGTGATTGACTGCGTGCAACAGTTGGTTCGGATCAGGACCCCGAGTGGAGGAGAGCTGGTGATCCATGGAGAGAGGCCACAGCACGGACCAACCTTATGTTCAGCAGCGAGGGCTAGGTGCTATCTACAGCAGGATTGCACTGGGTATGTCGTTGATGTCTTGGATACCCAGGAGGCGGGTAAGGCAATGGTGAGCGATGTTCTGGTGGTGTGAGATTATGCAGATGTATTACCAGAGGAGCTGCCTGGGATACCTCCGGAACGATACGTGGAGTTCAGGATCGACCTAGTCCCTGGTGCAGCTCTGATAGCGAAGGCACCATATCGGTTGGATCCTCCGGAAATGCATGAGTTGTCTACGCAGCTGCAGGAGCTGTTAGACAAAGGATTTATCAGGCCGAGTAGTTTGCCTTGGGGAGCCCCAATCATGTTTGTCAAGAAGAAGGAGGGATTGCATCGCATGTGCATAGACTACCGGGAGCTGAACAAGGTAACGGTAAAGAACCGTTACCCACTCCCAAGGATAGATGACTTGTTCGACCAGCTTCAGGGAGCATCTTGGTTTTCCAAGATAGACTTGCGGTCAGGTTACCATCAGATGAGGGCCACTGATGAGGATATACAAAAGACTGCTTTCTGGACTCGCTATGGGCACTATGAGTTCGTGGTGATGCCCTTCAGGCTCACCAACGCGCCTGCCGCATTCATGGACCTAATGAACCGTGTGTGCAGACCGATGCTAGATCAGTCAGTGATAGTTTTCATTGACAACATCTTGGTTTACTCCAAGACGAATGAGCAGCATGAGGAGTATCTGCGAGAGGTGTTGGATACCTTGAGGGGGGAGGGCTTGTATGCCAAGTTCTCCACGTGTGAGTTTTGTTTGCATGAGGTGCAGTTTCTTTGGCACCTTGTCAACTAGAACGGGATATTGGTTGACCCGGCCAAAGTGGAGGCCGTGATGAGATGGGAGGTTCCGAAGTCTCCATTTGAGATTCGGAATTTCCTCGGATTGGCATGCTATTATCGTATATTCAACAAAGACTTCTCCAAGATAGTTGTGCCTCTAACCCGGCTGACAAAGAAAGCTGTTGTTATTCGTTGAAGGCCTGAGCAACAGGAAACGTTTGAGACGTTGAGACAGAGACTGTGTGAGGCGTCGATCCTCACCCTGACCGAGGGCATGAAGGATTTCGTGGTGTATGGTGATGTGTCTATCTCGGGTTTGGGCACAGTTTTGATGCAGAGAGGGAATGTCATCGCCTACGCCTCGAGGCAGCTGAAGCCTCACGAGGCAAACAACCCGACACATGATTTGGAGTTAGGGGCGGTCGTCTTCGCTCTCAAGATTTGGCGACACTACCTCTATGGGGTCCATTGTACCATCTACACGGATCACAAGAGTTTGAGGTACCTCATGGACCAGCCGAATCAGAACATGAGGTAGCGTCGATGGATAAATGTGGTAAAGGATTACAATTGTGAAATCATTTACCACCCGGGGAAAGCCAATGTTGTGGCCGATGCGTTTAGCCGCAAGGCAGCACCGATCAGAGACATCTGCATGAGGATGACAGTGGTGACTCCGCTGTTGGAGCGGATTCGAGAGGCCCAACAGGAGGCTATGAAGGAGGAACATCGGAAGAGCGATCGTATTGTAGGGCATGTTTCCTCCTTCGATTACGACAACAGGGGTTATTGACACTACATCGTAGAGTATGGGTTCCCTATCATGGGGGTGTGCGCCAGGTTCTGATTGAATATGCGCACAAATCCTGATTCTCGATTCATCCCTGGGTGACGAATATATACAGAGATCTTCGACCCGATTACTGGTGGCCCTGCATAAAACGGGACGTCGCCTGGTACGTAGAGCGGTGCTTGACCTGTAGGAAGGTCACACCAAAGGCCACATGGCAAGATGCAGTCGTTAGACATTCCCATGTGGAAATGGGAAGATATTTTTGGATAAGGTGTCTAAGTCCATAACTATTTCGGGTGTGTACTTGACCCAACCCGGCATGGTCCATTTGGGTTGCATGGAACCATGCAATTGGATAGACTAAATGAGAGAAATAACACTTGGAGATTATTAATATATTATAAGTTCTAATATATTAATAATATTATTTGATTAGTTTGATCAAGAATTAATTTAGAATTAATTAAGTGATCAAAGGATAACTAATTAAATGAATTGGTTGATTATGTAAATCATTCATATCTTGTATAGTGGGCTAAGAGGCTCCATGGATTATCAAGTTGGGTTCTACCCATAGGATGCTCCATAGGAGTTACAAACCCATGGGTCATGGAAATGAAGAGTCATGACACATTAGGGTTTACATTGTGTAACCCTAGATGTGTCAACACTATATAAGAGTCCCATTCTCCACCAAAATCGGTTACACATAAGAAACTAGAGGGCTTGGCCGATTTTAAGAAGTGTGTATTCTCTCAAAAGTCTTTCCAAGAGCATTTGGTGTTGTGTGAATCATTTGAGGCATCACACTTGGGGTGCTAGGCTCACAAGGTTTCAAGGAACATAAGCAACAACAAGGTAAGTTATTCGATCTTTCATTCAAGTTAAAATTGTTCCCCATGTATGCTAGATAGGAATATAACCTTGGAAATTCAACTTTGCATGATAATTAGACAAACATAGATCCAAGGTTATTAGGGTTGCATGTACACTTAGGATGTGTTAGAATGCTCAAAACCCATCAGTGGTATCAGAGACTGGTTTTTTTGTTTGTTATTTGTGCTAAAAAGTTGAAGAAAGTCGAAAAAACTTGCTGTCTGACTGCTGGACTCGTCAAGTCCATGGGGGGACTCGTCGAGTTCACTTGTATCTTCAACCAACTCGTCGAGTAGGTTAATGCACTCGGCGAGTAGGGTCGACAGAGTGCAGATTTTCGACTTTAGTTGCTGGAAATGGATTAGAAACATTACCCTAAATTGTTTTGGTACTTGAAAACTTGTTTTAGATGGTGTAATGTCTTGCTAATTCATTTACAACAAATAGTTATCAAAATTACAAAGTTTTAAGTGTAGTTTTGATTCATGAAAGTGCTTATGTTCATGTTCTTGATCTTATGATGTTTAGATGATCATAGGAATTATTTGTAACCTATGTGGTAGTTTAATTCTTGATCATAATGTGTTTTAATGGTCTCCATAACTTGTCCTCAAGTTATGGAAAACCAAAAGTCACTTGAGTTAAAAACCATTAAAAGAACACAAGAGTTAGAAAAATGAAGAGTCTTCATTTTATTACTCTATTAAACTCATAAGTTACAAGAAATGAAAAGTTTTGAAAGTTTACAAAACTTGCCCTCAAGTTTTGGAACAAGTAAAGTCAAGTTAAAACTTTAGTTCCAACCCTTAGAATTTTAAAATTTAAAATTCAACCATTATACTTATGTTATTATGATTTAATAATTATATATATATATATATATATATATATATATATATATATATATATATATATATAAGAACAAAGTCGTCTTACCGCTAGTACGCCTCATTCATGAAACTGGTCTATAAGGTGGGTATAAGGTTGTTGCCTATAAAGTGGCAACTTAATGGGTGTCCACTCTCACCCACCGCTTGCTTGACCGGTGGAGGGTCGTTAGCCGAACGGGTAAGACAAGGACTTATAAATTCGCATTAAAAGTATGATGAATATTATAAAGTAACTAAATGTTTTATTAAATTCCCAATCTTAGTTACTTTAGGAAAAATGTGAATAAGGTGCTAATCCATGAAATTACACTTTACACTTTGTTTAAGTCGTTGGTGGAGCGTGTGTGGTTAACCGGCACACTAACTTGGACTTAACAAGGTAGGTAAAGGGTGACTTAAGGTTTATTATAGTATCGGTGGAGCGTGTGTGGTTTACCGACACATCGATTGAGTGATAAACTTTAAGGGTACCAAGTGATTTGCATGGTTACTTCACACCTTGTTTTGTGATCCTCGGTATCCCAGTCATAAAACTAGGAGGGCACACTCGAGATTGAAACATGCCTTTGAAAAGTTCATTGAATCTCAAAGAATCTAGGAATTTCTAAGAACCAATCAAAAACCTAATATTTAATATTTCGGTTTTCGTGGTGGAAATTGGTGAATTGTCATTCACCTACCTTTCAAATATGTTATAGCTTGGATTACGACATACCTCTTCCAAGTTATAATATATTGTGATTGGATCCTAGCCTTAATATTACATTTGGGTGTTTTATTAAGGACTCTCCTAATATCTAAACTAATCTTGTCCATTTCTTTAAGATGTCTTCAAACAATGTTGCTTCTGGCTCTAACCCTAATAGCTCCTTTACCCTTATGAACTTGTGTGGGAAAGTCACTTTTGATGGATCCAAGTTCAATGAGTGGATCAGAAACATCAGGATGATTACCCGCTACGAGGACAAAGAATATGTCCTTGACAAGGAGCTTAAGGAGATTGATGAGACCACTGCAACTCCTCAGGAGATCACTGACTTTCACGCACATGAAAGGAATGCTACGAAAGTGGCATGCATCATGATGGCCACGATGACAGCGGAACTCCAAAAGTCTTATGAGGATTTCTACCCTTATGAAATGCACCAAGATTTGATGGAAATATACCATCAAAGTGCACGACAAGAGAGGTATGAAATCATCTGCTCCATGATAACAGCCATGATGAAGGACGGGGAATCCGTCACGTGTGACATACAGAAAATGCAAAGGTATGTGGATCATTTGCTGAAGCTTAATGTGAACTTCCCCGAGGAGCTTGCAATAGATATCATTTTGCACTCCTTACCATCGTGCTATGATCAATTCCGCATGACATATCACATGAATAAGGAAGAGGTCACACTCAGCAAACTTCAGGGACTTCTCAAGACCGCAAAAACAGGTCTTAAGGGGAAGTCGGTTGTTAACACTCCTACTTCAAACTCTACTCTGGTTTTGGCAATCGGGAAAAGTCGAGGGAAGAAGAGAAAGAGCTCTTCGAAGGGTACCAAGGCTCGGACCCTTGATGGCTCTTCTTCAAGTGGAACCAAGAAAGGTTTCATCACTCCTTCTTCTGACCCAAAAGAAGCTGAATGCTTCTATTGCCATGAAAAATCACATTGGAAGCGGAACTGCCCAAAATACCAGCAAGATGTGAAGGATGGGAAAGTTAAACCCAACCATGCAGGTATTTACACTATCATTTCTAATAACTCACCCCATTCTAAATCTTGGGTCCTTGATACCAGTTGTGGTATTCATATTTGTTGTGACTTGCAGGGACTAAGAAGAAGTGAGAATGTGGAGCAAGGAAGAATAAATTTAATCATGGGGAATAGGAAAGCTTTACCTGTTACCAAGATTGGAGTTTATACTTTATCGCTAAGTAGTGGGTTTAATTTAGATTTGAATAAATGTTGTTATTCGCCAGGAATGGCAAGAAATATTATTTCCTTTCATGCTTTGTACAAACAAGGGTTTACCTTTTCGTTTAATAATGAAGTTGGTTCGATTGATGCTTTCTTTAATAATGTTCTTTATTTTAAAGCATTACCTTGTGATGGTGTGTATGAAGTTGTATCTGTTGTAGATAACTTACGAAATAATGTTTTGTGTATTGATTCTATTAATAATAATAACTTGGATAAAGCATCATTATGGCATTGTCGTCTTGGACATATAAGCAAGAAACGCATAGGCCAACTCCAAAAAGATGGAGTCTTGGAGTCATTTGACCTAAAGTCAGATGATAGTTGCGAATCATGCTTACTTGGAAAAATGACAAAGTCACCCTTCATAGGTTCTTGTGAGAGGAGTGAAGGTTTGTTGGACCTTGTACACACGGATGTGTGTGGACCATTCAAACATGCCACAAGGGATGCTAATCGTTATTATTTGACTTTTACTGATGATTACAATAGATATGGATATGTCTACTTGATCAAGCATAAGTCAGAGACTTTCGAAAGGTTTAAGGAATTTAAACAGGAAGTCAAGAATCAATTGGGCAGGAACATTAAGATGCTTCGATCCGATCGTGGTGGTGAGTATCTTAGTTCAGAGTTCCTTGACTATCTAAGGGAATGTGGGATAGTCTCACAATTGACACCTCCCAGGACACCACAGTTGAATGGTGTGGCTGAGAGGCGTAATCGAACCTTGTTAGATATGGTTCGTTCCATGATGAGTCGAGCTTCGCTACCAATCTCATTTTGGGGGTATGCCTTAGAGACTGCCGCCCATATCCTTAATCTAGTCCCTACAAAGAAAGATGCCAAAACTCCTCACGAGATGTGGACTGGTAAAGTACCCAAACTAGACCACATCAAGATTTGGGGTTGCGAGGCTTTCGTAAGATGCGAGACTCATGATAAGCATGAACCCTGAAGCGAGAGGTGTATTTTCATCGGCTACCCACAGCAATCCTTTGGTTACCTCTTCTACAGACCTAGTGAAAATGTGGTCTTTGTAGCTAGGAGGGCTTGCTTTAGAGAGAGAGAGAGAGAGTTCATAAGCCAAGGAAACAGTGGGAGGCAAGTGGATCTTGAAGAAAATCAAGAGTCAAGCGGTGAAGGAACTTCAAACCCTAGCACTCAACTTGAGGAGGAAACTCCTGTTGAGCCAATTGACAAGTCTATACCTCTGAGGCGTTCCACAAGGGTTAGGAATGCTCCTGAACATTACTATGGATTCCATATTACTGCAGAAGGAGATACACTTATCAGTGATGAGACACTGATAGGTCTGGATGAACCTAACAGTTACGCGGAAGCCATGGCAGGCCCTGAGTCGGCCAAGTGGAAAGAGGCAATGGACAGCAAAATACAGTCCATGTCTGACAATCGAGTTTGGAACTTGGTTGAGAATGTACTAGGTCATAAGACAGTAGGGTACAAATGGATCTTCAAGAAGAAGACCGACATGGATGGTAAAGTACACACTTATAAGGCTCGACTGGTTGCAAAGGGCTTCTCTCAAATTCCTGGAGTGGACTATGATGAGACCTTTTCTCTAGTAGCCAAGATTAAGTCTATTAGGGTTCTGTTAGCCATAGCTTCATTTCATGACTATGAAATTTGGCAAATGGATGTCAAAACCGCTTTCCTTAATGGAAAGTTGGCTGAAGATGTTTACATGAGTCAGCCAGAGGGTTTTGTCAACAACGAGTACCCTAATAGAGTGTGTAAGCTTGAGAAATCCATTTATGGATTGAAGCAAGCACCTCGCAGATGGAATCTTTGCTTTGATGAAAAGGTCAAGGAATTTGGCTTTTCTAGGAGTGAAGATGAGTCTTGCGTGTATGTCAAGGCTAGTGGGAGTATAGTTAGCTTTTTGGTATTGTATGTGGATGACATACTACTCATAAGAAATGACATCCCAACTCTACAGGAAGTTAAGTCCTGGCTTGGGAAGTGTTTCTCTATGAAGGACCTAGGAGAAGCTGCCTATATTCTAGGGATAAGGATCTTGAGAGATCGGAGTAAAAGACTAATTGGACTTAGTCAGAGTACCTACTTGGATAAGGTGCTGAAGAGATTCAGCATGCAGGACTCCAAGAAAGGAGAGTTACCCATCCAGAGTAACACCAGATTGAGTAAGACACAAAGCCCTAGCACTGAGGCTGAGATAGCAGAAATGAGTCGAATACCTTATGCTTCAGCTGTAGGATCGATCATGTATGCTATGACGTGTACTCGACCTGATGTAGCCTTTGCCCTGAGCATGGTTAGCAGGTATCAGGCGAACCCTGGCAAGGCACACTGGACTGCGGTAAAGAATATCCTCAAGTACCTACGGAGGACTAAGGACTAGGTCCTTACCCTCGGTGGGAGTGATGACTTGAGAGTTGTAGGGTATAGTGATGCTAGCTTCCAGACTGATAGGGATAATTTTCGCTCTCAGTCGGGCTGGGTCTTTACCCTAAATGGAGGAGTAATTTCTTGGAAGAATTCCAAGCAAGAGACAGTGGCTGATTCAACTTGTGAATCAGAGTATATTGCAGCTAGCGAGGCGGCAAAGGAAGCAATATGGCTGAAGAACTTCATTGGAGACCTTGGAGTTGTACCAGCTATTAAAGAGCCAATGGAGATTTTCTGTGATAGTGAAAGTGTTGTTGCCTTAGCCAAGGAACCAAGGGATCACGGGAGATCCAGACACATCGACAGAAAATACCATTTTATCAGACATCGAAAAGAAGAAGGACTCCTCGTGGAAAAGAGGGTATCATCGGATAAGAACCCAGCAGATCCCCTCACGAAGGGACTGACTCGGGTTAAGCATCTCCAGCATGCTCGGAGCATAGGGCTGAAGGATGATATTAGATTTAGTAGTTAGATAACCCAGAAATTTGTAAAGTGTAATTGACATTAGATGAAGAATAAAAGGTGTTTTATTTATGAGTAAAGTGTTGCTATCTCTTTTCGATCGTTTACTATATTTCTTTTGCATGTTTTGACTTCCAGAATAATTTTGTTTGGTATAACATATTATTCAAACCTCCACAGTCGGTCATATGTCGGAAGTAGGTATGAATCAAGACTGTCATGATTGGTTGCAGAGGTCTAAGGTGTTGGACAAGGCTACAACAATCATGAGTGCTCATAAGTTTTGAGCATTGGACTCAACCCACGCTCACTGGAATCACTTCATGGAATTTTATCTCGAGTGATCGTGAGACGGTAATATCATATAAGTCTTCAAACCTAGAGATATGATTTGTTACTTACAAGTTGGTTATGCATTGATTGTACGAAAACACATTGGTAACTCGATGTTATAAAACGTGCTTTTGTGTGTAATTCAATGAGTGGTAGAACAAACATATGAGTCGAAGTTTATCTGTTCCTTCTTGGATTAGAAGCTGATATCTGGGCCCCTCGATGATTTTGTTTTGACCTATGTACCGGGCCCGGTCAGAACTAAGTTGATGTGTTAAATTAAGTTCTTTGTCAAACAAATCGGAAATCGAGAAACAAACTGCTGGACAATAAGTAAGACATTGTTCCATGTATTTGTCCGGCTGATATCTAGAACAGAGGATTATATGATCCCTTATCTTAAATGGCGTACCATCATCTTCTCAGTTCCGAGAAACCTTGAAAGAGCTACGATTGCCGATCGGTTCCTGATGTACTGGAGTTATAGTTATTAGACTTATCCAAGTGGGAGACTGTTGGATAAGGTGTCTAAGTCCATATCTATTTCGGGTGTGTACTTGACCCGACCCGGCATGGTCCATTTGGGTTGCATGGCACCATGCAATTGGATAGACGAAATGAGAGAAATAGTACTTGGAGATTATTAATATATTATATGTTCTAATATATTAATAATATTATTTGATTAGTTTGATCAAGAATTAATTTAGAATTAATTAAGTGATCAAAGGATAACTAATGAAATATATGGGTTGATTATGTAAATCATTCATATCTTGTATAGTGGGCTAAGAGGCTCCATGGATTATCAAGTTGGGTTCTACCCATAGGATGCTCCATGGATGCTCCATGGGAGTTACAAACCCATGGGTCATGGAAATGAAGAGTCATGACATATTAGGGTTTACATGGTGTAACCCTAGATGTGTCAACACTATATAAGAGTCCCATTCTCCACCAAAATCGGTTACACATAAGAAACTAGAGGGCTTGGCCGATTTTAAGAAGTGTGTATTCTCTCAAAAGTCTTTCCAAGAGCATTTGGTGTTGTGTGAAGCATTTGAGGCATCACACTTGGGGTGCTAGGCTCACAAGGTTTCAAGGAACATAAGCAACAACAAGGTAAGTTATTCTATCTTTCATTCAAGTTAAAATTGTTCCCCATGTATGCTAGATAGGAATATAACCTTGGAAATTCAACTTTGCATGATAATTAGACAAACATAGATCCAAGGTTATTAGGGTTGCATGTACACTTAGGAAGTGTTAGAATGCTCAAAACCCATCAGATATTACTATGGATATCATCACCAAGCTTCCCAGGACTGCACGGGGAGTGATTCAATTTGGGTCATCGTAGATCGATTGACCAAGAGTGCCCACTTCATACCAATCCAGGAGAACATATCGTCCGAGAAGTTGGTCGATATCTACATTCGAGAGGTACTAGCTCGGCACGGAGTGCCAGTTTCAGTGATTTCAGACCGAGACGTACGGTTTATTTCCAGGTTCTGGAAGAGGTTTCACAACGAGTTTGGTACTGTCACACCCCGCTAAAGCGGAAACACGAGGCGTGGCAGTATAAAGGGTTTCATAGCAAAAGTTAAAAGACAACACCAATTATAGTATTAAAAATCATTAGAAATTTACAATGGGTTGAACAACTTTTAAAAGAAATTATAATGAAAATTTGAATACAACACATGCAAATGCTCCTAACAGTGATGTGTCCCTAAGTACCACTTACTCGATGATTCCTGAAAAAGCATGTAAAACGAGCGTCAACTATAAAAATAGTTGGTGAGTACTCACAGATAAAAAGATAATAATAATTTTGGTTTCATGAATCGAAATCAATGTTTTGATAAAAGTTTCCATAAATAGAAATATATTGCAAAAATGAGTATTAAGTTTGCAGAAACAAAGTTTGTTGTTGTAATGAGAAACAAAGTTCATTGCTATAATTAATAAACAAGTTTATTGCCATAATAAATAACAAGTTTGTATGTGTATGAGCAAACAATGAGTTCCCAACCAAGCCTATGATTGATTCCCTATCAAGATTTATGCTTATCGTTCCATAGATTATATGGTATCATGCACTCAAGCAATCAGGCGAGTGAGGAGTTGTCAATTCCTAGTAGCGCTATCCACGATGACCATTGGCTCAAAGAGTTAATGGTTGGAGAAAAGTGTAAGGGAAGGGACTTAAGACGACAAGTTCTCATGTTTCGTGTTGCATAGACATACATAGAGAAATATAGCAATAAAATAGCAATCAAGTTTGATACAAATCACTTTAAATACAACGAAAAAAACAATAGTTTTTCAGACATGCTTTTCCACCCCAAAACATAAAACCGAAAATAGGGGGAGTCATAAATACTCACAAGATGCATTGAGATGATCCAAATGGTGCCTTCAACTACGATCCATTTGTGCCACTATTGATTCCTACACGATGTTACACACTAATGACTCTCTAGTAGAAAGCTAACACTAGTATATTTGCTACTACAATAAAATTATGTCAATATTGTGTCAAAAATTAATATTGATAAGTTACAAACATTTTTCTAAAATGGTAAATTTTTATAACACATGTGATTAAAACAACTTTGGATATTAATTTTCCTGATTTTTTTGTAATATCAATTGAGAGTATTTCAACACATTTAAATGTGTTTTAACATCTTAAAAAGACAAAATAGTATCAAACAGTTTCCAAAATTTCTCAAACCTTTCATTTTGATTCTAAACACAGTAGAGGTCTTGCATAAATTTTCTTTTAAATTTTTTATATGATTAACTATTTTTCCAAAATTTTAAGCCTTCATAACAATATAAATTCGTGAAAAATAGTATCCAAATGATAAAAATTCCCTAACTTCTTATGTTACTGACATTAGACATACTAAGCTGGGAAAAATATAAAAATAGATTTTTAAACTGTTTAACCCAACTTTATGATTTTTGTGCATTTATTCTAATAAAAATTGAAATAAATAGAAAACAGTTTCCAAAATTGCCCAAACATTTTTTTATTAATGTTATTCAACATTCTTAAGCTAGTAAAAATATAAAAATATATTTGTAAACTGTTTAACCCGAATTTATGATTTTTGTTCATTTATTCTAATAAAAATTGAAATAAATAGAAAATTGTTTCCAAAATAGCATATTGTTATTATATATTTAGAAGCTATGAAAAATAAAAAAGATATTTTTCAATTAGTCTTTCTATTTTTATTTGTTTTTTCCTCTTAAATAATCATTAATTGGAGAATAATTATTAAACAGTTAAAGTAAATTTCCAAAAAAAATTTTAACTTTATTTACAGTATAAATAATCTGGGAAAAATCCCAATGGTGATTTTTATATAGTGTAATCTGATTTTTTTGGATTTATGTGTATTTAATTTTATAAAATAAAAGAAAAATAGCATACTGAATAGAAAAATCATCCAAATTTTTATTTAGAGTTATAATATATTATAAGAACGTCTGGAAAATTGTCATGAATTTTGGATGAGCAGAAATATTTTTCTCATTATTAGTCCATTATAAATACAAAAATAAGGGAAAAATAAGAATGAATTATAAAAAATTCTGAAAATATTTTTCTGAGTACTCCACATTCGGTAGGATCTGTGAAAAATCTTATATAGCCTTTTCATATTCCTTAAAGTGGTTTTATGATTTATTTGAATTAAATGAAAAGAAAATTCAAAACCATTACAAACAGTAACCAAAATCGATGAAACTCACTGAGTTGTCATCCTTTACCTTAGGGGTCATCCACGAATTTACCTAGGATTTTTAGACCTCAGAAGGTATTTCATATGAATTTATGCCCTAATTTATTAAAATAAATATAATAATTCGAAAAAAAATTTATTTTCTAAAAATTTGTAGAACATCTCATTTTGTTGATAGAATTCTAGGAAAAATTGAATTTGATCAGAAAAGTTGTTTTAGATATTTATTTGGGAATAAATCCTTTATGAACATATTTGAAAGCTTTCAACTACGATCCACTTGTACCAATAGCGATTCCTACACGATGCTACACACTAATGACTCTCTAATAGAAAGCTAACACTAGTATATTTGCTACTACAAGAGAATTATATCAATATTGTGTCAAAATTTAATATTGATAAATTACAAACATTTTTCTGAAATGGTGAAGTTTTATAACTCATTTGATTAAGACAATTTTGGATATTAATTTTCCATATTTTTTTTTCTAATATCAATTGAGGGCATTTCAACACATTTAAATGTGTTTTAAGCTCTTAAAAAGCCAAAATATTGTCAAACAATTTCCAAAAATTCTCAAACTTTTCATTTTGATTCTAAACACAGTAGAGGTATTCCATAAATTTTCCTGTAAATTTTTTATATGATTAACTATTTTACCAAAATTTTAAACTTTCATAACAATATAAATTCGTGAAAAATAGCATCCAAATGATAAAAAATCCCTAACTTTTAATTGATGAGTTCGAAAACACTTTGATCGATTAGATCTTTGTAACAGGTAAATCAATAAAACAGAAACAATAATATAAAAACACAAGTATGGATCTGAATGTGTCGAATGATTTGATTAACTCAATCCTCAGCAGAGCTCGATGAAGAACTTCCGCTGTAGAGGATTCTAGGGTTACAAAAGATAAGAGCTTGAATGCTATAAAATCTCTATCAAATCTTACGTTAAGAATGCATGCAAGCATCTATATATAATAAACCCTAAACAAAACTCACGGATGGACAGGCCCATACCGGAGACAAAACTTGGACTAGTAAATGAGCCCAAAGACGCAACACTAAACTGGACCTAACAATCTCCCCCTTTGCGTCAATTTGGAGCGAGATTATTACTTCTTCTTGCTTGGACCAGCTGCTGGAACCTTCTTGGTTGTATCAAACAGACGTGGGATAAGGGCGAGGATTGTCTGTCTGAAGCGAATGTACCATTGAATCATATCATCAAAGTACTTCTTGTCATCCGCCGAATTCTGCTTGCACCGATGAATGATCCCTAAGACATGTTCCAGACATGCAGTGGTATAGAGATGTTTGTATGCATAAGCGAACAGTCATTTTTGGCCTTCGTTTCTGGTAAACATAACGGAATTTCTTTTCGGGTCTATCTTCCCCATCTGCATCATGTTGAGATCACTGGCAGAGCCAACAGGAGATATAGTAGGCTTTTTCTTGAATACGCTCGCTATCTCCTGATCCATCTTGGCAACTTCCATGATATAGCAGATAAGCATCCTCTTGAAGTGGCCAATGATCGGACCATATTCTGCTTCGTTTGTAAGAAGGATGTTGTGCAAAATGATCCAGTCGTGTGGATTCAAGTTGGGAAGATCAACAAGCGAGATAGCATGTTCAGTCTTGGCAGATCCTCTCAGCACCTTAAACCGAAAGTTGGTGAAGTTTCCTTCCCTATACGGCTTTAGGACCCGAACATTGATAATCTTCTGAGCGCTCCATGTTTGATATTGTGGTTGAGCGGCCCTCAGATAGAATTCGACTAAGTCCATGTCAACCTTTGGATGAGGATGAGGGAACTCAGCAATGTTGTCAAAGGCATGGAAGACGAACACCTTTCGGGTCAGTGGCATGTCGAACTGAGAATCGACAGTATTAGAACGATCTAAAGACATCAACGGTTCTTACCACAAGATGCTTGGAGTATCGATGGCTTCTTTCAGCTACTTCTCAATAGTCCAAGGAGGAAAAAGAGTTTTCCTACTCTCGGGAAGGTCGTGAGCTTCTTTCTGTCTTCTTTCGGTTTCTTCAGCCTCTCTAGCTACACGAGCGCTGATGTCAGCATCTTTATCATGACCTTGCTTCTTCAGAAGATCGGCAATGGTCTTTTTGTCATCATCGCTCTCCTAAGCAATTTTCATGCCCTTGTCTTTGACACCCGAACCTGAGGCTTGGCCTGTAGGAGGAGGTTCGGTTGTGTGTGTTGCTGTTGAAGTAGGAGGCGGTTGAGACACATTTTCTTTTTCTCCCCCTTGTTTCGGAATGGACACGAAATCAAGGAGCCCTTCAATCTTGCTCAGGAGAGAGAGGGCAGGAGCATGCTTTTCTGCAAGATCACGCCTCACAGAGTAGTTTAGACTCAATGAGAATTGGAGAGTTGAAGACTCTTGACCTTCAGAGCGGTGGTGTTCCTGGCAAGAGCGTCCATGAGAGAATTTTCAGCAGCAAGGTCTTCATGGAGCTTAGTCAGCCTCTCCTCAATCGTCGCTTTAAACGTTGAGTTATCGTCTGAAACAGTCTGATGAAGAGAAGCAAAAGACTTCAGTTCTGATGCAACTGAGATAGCCAGCTGGTTGATAATGGGTTCCAGCTTCGTTTTGGTGGCTTCGGCAGTTTCCTGTAAAGATTGTAACAAAGAGGAAGCATCAGTAAATAGTTTATCGACTTTTTCGGTCGCTGCCTCACAGGCTTTGGTGGAGGCATCAATGGCTGTAGTAGCGGAGTCTAAAGAGACTTGATGAGCTTTGGAAAAAGCATCAACAATCTTCTGAATGGCAGCTTTAGAAATCGTAGATTGGGATGAAGAAGAGGAGGCGATGAGCGAATCTATCTTGTCGTGAAGCTCCTTGAGATGCCTCTTTGTGACGGGAGCATCATCATCGTCATCACTCTGCACTTGATACGGACTGTAATAGACCGAATCAAAGGTCATGTCCTCCCCACCAAGGAATGGTTCTTCGTCCTCAACTGCCTAAGCAGGATATGATGGGGGTGGTGAGGGTGGAGGCTCGGTAGTTGTAGTAGGTTCGGGTTGGGTTGTAGTTTCGGTAGTTGGTGTGGGTTCAGGTGCGTCAGTAGGAACCCCCGTATTAGATACGTTGGTTCTTACTTCTGCGGTTGTAGTGGTTGCTTCGGTAAAAATGGGAAGGGGGACTGGAATGGAGGTAGATGGTATTTGAGTGGTGGAGGTTATGGGGTGAATGGAAATAGGAATTGTAACTGGTGGAGAAGAGATTGGTGAAGTGGAAAAGTGAACTTCTGGAGTAGGCGATCGTGGTGGAGTGTTACCACGCGGAGATGCTTCAGAATCTGAACTATCTTCCTCAGAATCACTTGAGGAGGAAGCGATTATCAGCTTTCGCCTTGGTTGGGTTTTTCTCTTCTTCAATGGAGGGGATTGGACAGCCTTGGTAGTTTTTCACTTCTTGGGAGAAGGGCCTTTCGCTCCCTTACCAACTTGCTTGTCTTTGCCTTTGTCATTCTTCTTTCCCCTTGGCGCAGGCTTGTCAGCTTCATGGATGGGCTTGATCATCTCAGGAGTAAGCTCCCTAGGACCAGAGCGACGAAACACCTTGTAGGTTTTAATGATCCGGCTGTCGGCAGGAACGTCTCCATACATCGACTCAGGGATTGAGCCAATGAATTGAAATTTTGAGGCATCGGAGACAATGATCTTCGTGGTATGGAAAGTACCAATCGAAGACATTGGAGAACCAGCAACAATGGGGACGTGGTACTTGTCCATCACCCATTTTGTAATGAGAGTCCAAAAACGAGCTTAGGAAATCTCGGAATGCCAAGATGTAGAAGACATAATCTGAATGAGCTGTTGCCATAGGACCGACCCGTAGTCCTAGTTGATACCGTTGTAGATTCCATAGAGAATCGAGATGAACACACGACTCGCTCCGTCCGATCCAGCACTGCGTTCAGACAGCCCCTTCAACAGCACTGTAAACAACCAGTTCCATTGAGGAGGCAGGCACGATTTCTTGAACTTTGTGACTGTTGTCAGCACCTCAGTATACCCCATGTTGTAGAACATAGAGAACATGTGACCCACCGGAATCGATACAGGGTTAACCCTAGAAGAATCAGGTTCGAACCCTAAAATTGAGCAGAATCGTTGCTTGGAGATCGACGCCTTGTGATCAAGCACGTCGAAGAAGATCCTGTCGACTGACTTGTCGTAATGAGCAGTGGCGAAAATCTGAGATAAGAACTCCATAGGAACTACTTCAGCTTTGGTGAGTGCAGGAGCAATCGGCGAGTACTTGAGGCATTCGATGATCGGGAACATGAAATTAAAGCATCGTAGACCTGAGGAGTAAGATCAATGATCAAACTCTGTTAGGGACGAATCGACAAGATGTGGGAAGTGGCATGAACTGATGATGAATCCGCCATTTTTGTGAAGAAGTTGGGAGAGATGATGAACAGTAGAATACGTGAAGGATTTCTTGCTCTCTGAAATTTGGGTGCAGTAAAGAGGTAAACAATGGTTGAAGTTACCTTTTATACTGTGGGTAGAGGAGAGAGAAGAATTTGTCCCAAATCTTCGAGGGAAATACGAAGGGGTTTTTGGAAGTGATGGATGCGTGACAGTTGGTATCACCGATGATTACGCATGAGAGAGAGTGTCAGTCCCGATTCACACGCCTTCCCATCAGGCGCCGTTTTTAAATGAAACGGTTCCACTTCGCACGCCTGGCCTTCAAGCGTCGTTTGAAAATCAAATCGATTGGACTCCCGCCTGAGTCAACATCTTATCCTTTTAGATTAAACGTCATCTTAAAGCAAAATTGACCACGTGGATCAATATTAACCACAACCCTTTTATAACTGTAAATCCCATTAAAAATTATGCCTTGTAACTGATGAAACCAGAATTTTAGGAAATCAAAGATTTTCGTGCTTAGTGTGTAAAAGAAATAGAAATAAAGCAACACATATGAGGGATTTTGTGATGTCAATAAAGACACGAAACAATGGATCCCGGGCACGAATCTCTTCCTTCAAAGTCAAGAGAGACTTTAAAGTGTTTGTGTGGTTTCCCGTTGAATAACGATCAGACACTTATTGAGAAGTGTTGAAAGGCTTCATTTAATTAGGCTTATTTGGGTGGCTTTCACTTCAATTCAGAATTCCTGATCTTGATATAAGACAGAAATCGAACGAAGTACTTGTGAGACCAATGTAGTCTGTTGAACAAGTAGGTTTGAAATAATTTAAGTGACAATGTAAAATAGTTGATGTAAAATCTCAAAAAAAAAATTAAAACTGAATTCCAAGGGAAGAAATGTTATGGGATTTAACAATATAATAGGAATCACTCAAAAGGAAATTAGAGATTTTACTTTCCATCCCCATAGATGAGTCTGTCAATTTGTTAGTGAAAGCTAGAGCAAAATTGATTGTTTACCGTCAATGCATAGTAGGTATTGAATTGTGGGTTTCACTTAGTTCGTAGTGGCACGAAGCTAAGATAATAAACACAGAAATTATGTAACCATAAACCTCAGTGGTAATTTCTGAGAGTCTTAAGGGTTACGTTTATGAAGCGAATGAGATGGAGAAAAGTAGTGTAGATGGTGTAAAGAAACCAAAGTACCTCTACTGTTAAAATGGGGACCAAGCAGAAAACTCTTATCTCATGTGAGAACAGAGTTAGGTAGCTCATGATTAGAATAAATATGAAAGCCTAATTGGGAAGACAAGGTTTGTATGTACCAAGTCAGTAAGGCTATTATTGAGAATCAGGTGAGGCTTTGGACACATACATCAGCATCCTTCTAGGGACACTTAACTAATGAAATAATTTCCCCACAAATATCCACAAAAATATGAGACACAAAATAAAACAAAATAATAGAAAAAATAATAAAAAATATTCTTGGAGTTTTTGAATTCAAGAAAAACTTAAAAAAAATAAAAAAAAATGAGACACAAAATAAATTTGGAACCGAACCCGAGCGTTCGGTCTATTTCGGTTAAAAAAAAAAATTTGGAACCGAAACCCGAGCGTTCGGTCTATTTCGGTTGTCAAAAAAAATAAGTTTGAAAAAGAAAAGAACTTTGAAAATAAGAGAAATGAATTCGAGAAAATAATACAAAAGGTTTACAACCAAAGAAACTACCTTTGAGTGATAAGCGAAGATCAGATGATACGACCGAACCCGAGCGTTCGGTTCATTTCGGTATACCAGAACAAGACCCGAACCCGAGTGTTCGGTTCATTTCGGCACACATGTGAACCGAACCCGAACGTTCGGTACATTTCGCTTCCAAATTTTAATTTTGAGAAGTAGTCTTATGTACTGACTCTGATTCCATCATTCCTAGCCCTTGTAGAATTTTATTGAAAGATGCTTCAGGAAGAGCTTTGGTGAAGATGTCAGCCAGTTGATCAGTGGTTCGAACAAAGTGAATTTCGACGTTCCCATCTTCCACATGATCCTTAATAAAGTGATACCTCAGTGCTATATGCTTGGTTTTGGAATGCTGCACTGGGTTATGACAGATCCTAATTGCACTTTCTGAATCGCAATATAGTGGGATCTTTTTCATATTGAGTCCATAGTCCCGGAGCTGGCTTTGGATCCAAATCACTTGAGATGTACAGGAGGCAGCTGCGATGTACTCTGCTTCGGCTGTAGACAGAGAAACACATGTTTGTTTCTTTGATTGCCAGCTAACCAACTTCCCGTCTAGGAATTGGCAGCCTCCAGTGGTGCTTTTCATGTCTAAACCACAACCTCCAAGGTCTGCATCTGATTAGGCTTGAACGAAGAAACCTGAGTTTCATGGATACCATAAACCGAGAGAGGTGGTACGTTTCAGATATCGGAGTATGTTTTTCACGGCAAGCATATGGGGTTCACAAGGATTCGCCTGAAATCTAGCACAGTAACACACAGAAAACATTATATCAGGCCTGCTAGCAGTAAGGTACATTAAAGAACCAATCATTTGGCGATATCACGTAATATCGACTGCCGGTTTTTCCAAGGATGGTGTGAGCTTGGTGCCGAATGCCATTGGAACTTTAACCTTTGAGTCCCCCATCATGCCAAATTTAGCAAGAAGAGTCTTGGTGTATGCTTCCTGGTTGATAAAGATGCCTTCGGGTCCCTGTCTAATATGTAAACCAAGGAAAAAGTTAATCGGACCCATTGAGCTCATTTCAAATTTAGTCTCCATCAGCTTTCTGAATTCAGCTGTTAAGCTAGGATTCGTTGAGCCAAAGATGATATCATCGACATAGATTTGAACAATCATCAGGTGGTTACCTTCCTTCTTACGAAAGAAGGTTGGGTCAACCGAACCTTGTTTGAATTTTGACATCTTTAAAAACTTGGTTAGTGTTTCATACCATGCCCTAGGCGCTTGTTTCAGACCGTAAACCGCTTTGTCCAGAATATAACAGTGATTGGGGTACTTTTCATTAACAAAACCCGGAGGTTGCTCCACGTAAACTGTTTATTCAAGTTCTCCATTCAGAAAGGCGCATTTCACGTCCATTTGGTAGACCTCGAAGTTCTTGTGTGCAGCATAGGCCAGAAATATTCGAACAGATTCCAGCCTCGCTACCGGAGCAAAAGTTTCCTCATAATCAATCCCTTCTTCCTAGCAGTATCCTTTCACCACGAGACGAGTTTTGTTTCTAATCACATTGCCTTCCTTGTCCATTTTGTTTCTGAATACCCATTTGAGACCAACAACTGAAGCATCTTTAGGAGTTGGAATAAGGCGCCAAATCTTGTTTCTTTCGAACTCGTTGAGTTCATCTTGCATAGCTTGAACCCAGTCAGAGTGATCAAGAGCAGTATTCACTGTCTTCGGTTCAACTTTTGATACGAAAGAATTATACATGCAGAACTCTACTTTGGAGAATAGAGATGTTTCCTTTGCCTTCAGTTGAGATCGGGTCAGGACCTTTTCAGAGACATTACCCACTACCTGGGATACAGGATGATCTCTGGTCCATTTAACAAGAGGAGGGTAATTTGGATCATAGGATGGATCCAATTCAGCATTCACCATTTCTTTCAATTCAGATTGACTATCGTCGTCGTAAAATATATCGGAGTTCTCCCCCTCGACTGATGAGCTTACCGGTGTAGCTGGACTTTCTGGTGCTACAGGACTTTCGGGTGTTGATGAGCTTTCGGTTGTAGTTGAGCTTTTGGGTGGAACTTGAATGGAATTCTACCCCTCAACTTGTGAGCTCGGTTATTTTGAAGAAGGTGGATTCTCCCCCTCAACTGAAGCACCATGCTTAGGAGGTTCGTTTGGAACTTGTTCTCCTTCACCCATTTGTTTGGCTGCTTCTTCGATAATTTTCTTCAGATGGTCGACTTTGTTGTCTGCTGCCTTGGCCTACGAGAGAGTAGCTTTCTCAGGTTCATCAAATAGTTCCACAAACTGATCGAACAGATTAGCAATCGAGGTCGTGACTTGACCTGTTTGAGTAAAAATCTCTCCAATTGCTTCTTTAGTAGCCTTTAGCTTTTTGACATCGTTATCATCGAAAGTCACATAATATGTTTCTTCGATCTTCCTCGAACGCTTATTTAAAACCCGGTATGCTTTTGAAGTAAGTGAGTATCCCAGAAAAATTCCTTCATCAGCTTTAACGTCAAACTTGTTACAATGTTCTTTGGAGTTGAAGATGAAACATCGTGAACCGAACACATGGAAGAATTTTACGTTCGGCTTCCTGTTGTTTATGATCTCATAAAGAGTAAGAGAAAAACGCTTGTTGAGATATGACCTGTTCTGTGTGAAACATGTTGCAGCAATAGCATCAGCCCAGAAATATAAAGGAAGGGAAGCGAAACTTAGCATCGTTCGGGTTGCCTCATACAAGGATCGGTTTCGTCTTTCGACAGTTCCGTTCTGTTGGGGTGTGTAGGGGGCTGAGAAGTTGTGACTGGTTCCTTTTTCTGCCAAAAAGTCTTCAAATTCTTTGTTCTTGAACTCCAGTCCATTGTCGCTCCTGATGTTGCGAACGACGTTTCTCAGTTGCACTTCAACCTGCTTAATAAACATCTTTAGCTTGAGAGTAGCTTCAGATTTGTGCTTCAGAAAGAACACCCATGTAAAACATGAGAAATCATCAATAATAACAAGAATATACTTTCTACCACCAATGCTTTCGATAGATGATGGACCACACAAGTCAATATGAAGCAACTCAAGTGGTTCAACAACTTTTGTGTTTATAATAGATGGATGACTTTGACGACTTTGCTTCCCCATTTCACACGCAGCACATAAATGTTCTCGATCAAACTTCAGCAATGGGAGACCCCTAACATGACCTCTTGTGACAAGCTTGTTGATGTCTTTAAAGTTGAGATGTGAGAGCCTTCGGTGCCACAACCAACTTTCGTCAGAATGAGCTTTGGATAAAAGACATATAGTTGGATTTCCTTTGATTGGTTTGAGATTGAGAGGAAACATTTCGCCTTTGCGTTCTGATTTGAGAATCACCCTTTTCGTTTTCTTCTCTATGATTTCTGAACCTTCATCGTCAAATGAAACTTTGAGACCGGTACCTCCTACCAGTTGAGATACATTGATGAGATTATGTTGTAGCCATTCAACGTACGCCACCTTTCTTATTGTGAAGTCTCCATTGGTTATCATCCCATAACCCTTTATTGTTCCATAGGAGTTGTTGCCAAACTTGACATTTGTTGGGTCAAAAATATGGTTTATACTTTACTTTTCTGGGCATTGTATTTTTGTGTAATAATTGTGGAGTTTTCGGTCTAGTTTACGGCCGTAAACACCTTACGGCCGTAAACTCATTTACGGCCCATATGTTTCCGGCCCATATCCAACATGTATAAATAGAGGTGTTAGGGTGAGGAGTAAAGATTGATGAGATTGATGCACTAGAGAGCTTACGGCCAGAGAGAAGAGGGAAACATGTGTGTGAATCGTTTGTATCTTGAGCTTTAATTAATATCATTAATACAATCGAGATTCATCTTATTCCTCTTCTTCTTCTCTTCTATTTTATCTGAAATAATCCGTTTGATTGGGATTCCGCACCATCAAACGGATCTTACTGATACACGGGCAGATTAGGGACTTACAATTGGTATCAGAGCCAAGTTGTATCAGTAAAAAGGTTTTATTTCGTTTGGAATCGAATATTCTATGTTTACGGTCCAAGCTTACGGCCGTAAACACCGAGTTCTTGGGCCGTAAACTCTATTTGGGGCATTATTTGATCTTATTTTCGAAATATTTTTGCGTTTTTGGATAGATCTCGCAAAAATAAGGGGGGTTTGTTCTTTGTGTTTTTCATAAAAAGAGGTTTTTGATCGAGTTTTGGAGCTTCAAAGTCGAATTTTCACGTAACCGGAAACTGTTTACAGCCGGCGGCGGCATTGGTGTTTGCGGCTAGGGTTTCCGAGCTTGCGGCTCAGGGTTTGCGGTCGGCTTGTCTGCGGAGATCTCGGCTCGGCAGCGGCTTGCGACTAGGCGGCTTACGGATTTCGGCTTGGTGAATCGCGGCTCGGTAGCTCGGCTCGGTGGAAGAGGGCTCAGCTCAGCAGCTCGCGTTAGCGCCTTAAAAATAGAAAGGGTTTTGGGGGTTGCCGGGGTTCACAAGGCAGCCACTTAACCAATTCGACCAACTGATTGCTTGTTCCATTCCTCCGAAAATTAAAATATAACCCGTTTTTCTCGGTACCAATTTCACATTTTTAACACTTTTTACTCCAAAACTCAATTTCTTTTAATTTTAAATTCCTCTTTCATATAAAAAAATTAATTAATAAATAATAATAATAATAATAATAAATTGTTTTTCTTTTTTTCTTTATTTTTGAATTTTTATTTTAAATTTTGATTTTGACTTTCAAGTTTGACCTTTGATTTTAAAACTTGACTTTTTCGTTTAACCTTTAAAATTTCAAATTTAACTTTTCGGTTTGACTTTTAAGTTTGACTTTTCAAGTTTAGACTTTTGAGTTTAATTTTTAAAATTTGACTTTTAAGGTTGACTTAAAAAAAAAAAAAAAAGAGGCATTTTAAATTTGACGTTTGCTTCTAGTTGTTTTTTAATTAATTGATTTTAAAGTCTACAAGGGGTTTGAAAACATGAAAGAAAGTCGTCAGGATATGTTAAGACAAAATTTCAACTTTTTCGATTTTATCCCTGGAGAAACCTTGGAAGCTCAGTTGCAGCGATTTACTACACTTACTACTGAGATGAATATAGCCGGGATCTTCTTGACTAAGTCCGAGATAAACAAAAAGTTGCTAAATTCACTTCCGAAATCGTGGGATATGAACGTGGCTATCATCAAGAAGACAAAAGATCTCAATCGTCTTAGTATTGTTGAAGTAATTGAAGAGCTTGACGCTTTAAAGAATTCTGTAAACCTTCCGGTCAATGAAGTGTCATGTTCTCATTCATGTGAAGTTTCATCTTCTCAGTCATGTGAAGATACGATTAAATTTCTTCGAGAACAAATTGATGTATTTAAAAGAGAAGTTGAGGACTTGAGATATGAAGGATATCAACTCAGGAAAGGACAGAAACCCCTGAAGGCTGAATTAGAAGCTAAAACCAAGGACTTTAGGAAACTTCAGGAAGACTACAGTAACAAATGTGAAAACTATGATTATGTAGTCAAACAAAATGCTGAGCTAGTGGCTGAAGTTGAATCTTTGAAAGGAAAGTTTGAAACTGCCAAACTTGATGTTAGAAAATATGATTTCTCAAGTGAGGTGGTTGTAAATATGATAGACCAAAGCATGTAGTTTCAAAGGAATCAACACAAGGGTCTAGGGTATGATAGTGTACCTCCTCCTTACAATCATAACTACACATCCATCCCTATGAAACAAGAAGAAATTGACAGGGAGGCACATCTTAAATACGGAAAACCAGTTGGATTTGTGTCAGGAGGAGTTATTAATGTTGAAAATACTGATGCTTCTGTTACATGTGCAGGTAAAGTAGCAGAGGATGAGAACAAGGAGAGTTCTTCTAAACAAACAAACAACCCCCTGAACTCTGAATCTGTTGCTTCTAATCAACCTCCCATTGGTAAATATAGGCCACCATTTCAAGCTAAACAGAGTGCCTGTTGCAACTGTGTGTGTGGGAAAAGTAAGAGACAAGGCAAGGATATGCCACCAGGGGCAGGAAGAGACAACTCCCCAGTGAAGAAAAGGACATGTTTTCACTGTGGAACACCTGGACACATTGCCAAAAATTGTCCTAATCGCGCGTATGTTCGCTACTACGCACAAGGATGGCAGAACACGCCAAGAGGGAGATACTCCAAAAGAAATCCCTCAAGGTCACGCTCAGACATTGATGACTGGAATGCCAAGAAGGCCAAGAATTCAACTCCCAAGGCCAAGAATCCGAATCCCAAGGGCAAGGAGGGAATGCCGACCAAGAAGTCCAATCCAAGAGATGCCCCAACAAAACCAAGACCGGCTAGGTCAAAGTCATCTCGAAGATCGGCTTCAAGTGCCAAATCAAGTGCCGAGGCACCCATCGGATCAAAAAAGAAATGGGTTAAACCCAACTACAAATGGGTTCCGAAGGCTCAAACTCCCATATCTCCTAATGCTTCTAACGTTTCTACATCTTCTGTTTGTGATAAGCAGGACATGTCATGGGAGAGAGTATCGTGCAAGGATGACAAAGGTCGACCCAATTTCAAAATGGACTGGGTTCCAAAGACCAACTGATCCTGCTTTGTGTCGGAGCAGCTATGGAGGCATATCATCAGACTTTGGTTTGTTGGTAATGGCTGCTCCTGGCATATGATTGGGGACATCTCTCAACTGTACAACATTCAGACCTTTGTTTGAGAGTATGTGTCCTTTTGCGGGAAATGAAGAAAAGAAGGGATCACATGGGGTTAGTGCTTAACGACATGAATAATTTTCGGATCTGTTCTGAGATTACGTGTGCTGTTCTCAGACCTTTTGGATGCAAATTCAATCGGTGACTTACGGTTTGCGTTTTCTTCTCTATACTCCTGAGTTTTTCTGAAGCTGATTCACTTTAAAGACTAATTTTTGTTTTAGGATAGTTTAAATTTGCGCATTTACTTTCGTTTCTCTCTTATGCACAAATTTAGGGGGAGAAATAAAAACAAAACAAAAATTAGAAAATTTAAAAAAAATCCAAAAAATCCGAAAACATTAGAAAATCAGAAAAAGAAAATGTTGGTTATGAAATCTGCTTGAGGGAGATGTTCTGGGAAGTGATATTATCAAGTGATAACAGGCAACCTGAGTCTGCGTAACATACCCGAAGTTGAAGGGTCTATGCTCTGACTTGATGCGTCGGTAGGCATGAAAAATTTTGAATGGACATGACTAGGCCGAGTTGAACTTAGGAAATTTATAGACTTGACAAATCTTGACCTAGTTAGATACGTTCAGCCTGACAATACGACGCTCGGATAGGTTGAGCAGGGAGATATATATGGGAATCTACTCGTCACATTAATTGAACCCGTACTTGGAACCGTGGCTTAACTTTTCCTCGATGTGCGGATTCTGTCCTTAATTCCGGTTGGATGGGGCGACTGGTAAATTCCGATAAATTAGGTTTGTAGAATATCATTTTCTTTCTTTCTTTCTGTTAGTCATATGTTGTCTCCTTTGCATGACCTCTAATCCGACCTGGTACACAACATATGCAACTCTATTTCTCTGCAGGATATATATATATATATATATATATATATATATATATATATATGTGTGTGTGTGTGTGTGTGTGTGTGTGAAATGTATGTGTGAAATACTTCTCATCTGTTAGCCATATGCTGTCTCCTTTGCGCGACTTCTAATCCGACCTGGTACACAGCATATGCAACCTTCTTCTTCTCAACCCCTCTGAAGTAGTTAGCAATAGAATTATGTATCTCTTCTCTCTCTGAATGGTTGTCTGCTCACCCGGTGTAAGGAGTACTCTGGAAATTCTTGATGGCTGGGGCATATCAGGAAGCGGGAAACACGTTCCAGTACACCTAAAAATTGAACTCATACAGATTGTATGTAGATCTCGCTGCTCAATTTAGGTGGACAACAATATCTCTGGTCGTCGTCAGATGAATGGTCCTTAAGATATAGTATCTAAGGAATTAGGATCAAATATAATTTTTAGGAACTTAAGTTCACCTTGTCTTGTAACAAATAGTATGTCCTAAATCTGTCATAATTTTTCGTGTTTAAGTGGACCACAATACCGGCAATCGACCAGACAAAGATGTGAATATGAAAGGTACCGACAAGTGGATAAAGGCTGTCTAAAAACTTTGATCCCAAATCACTCTTAAAGTTAAATATCATTTTTATTTTTGTTAAATTTTGTCATAGTTTCTTCTAATTTAAATATTAAGGGAAAATTAAAAAAAAATTAAAAATAATGAAAAAAAAACAAAGAAAAATAAAAAAAAATTAAAAATCCAAAAATAGTGTTATTTCTGTTTTATTTCTTGTTCAGAAAAATCAAAAATCCAAAAATATTTTTGTTTCTATTTTTTGTGTGCTAAGTTTTCTTTTAGTTTTGTTTTTGTCTTGAATAGTGATTTCAGGTATAGATAAGACTCATGGAGTTTGTGTTGAAGATTTCTGAGCCAAAGCCTCGTCCGTGAGCATCGAAGAATTCTCATTCGAAGGAGCAAGAAATGAAGATTATTCTTTCAACATTCAATCCTTCAACCCCAAAAGCAAGGTGAAGCTGAAATTGAAGAATATGTGACGGATTGCATTGAAGCCTCCTCAATCAGTCTACTGCTATTGTTGTACCAGCTGAAGTGATCTAGAAGATTTGTTCTCTCTGATTTTCTCTCTGAAGATTCTCAAGCTGAATGCGCCATCTTTCAAGAATCAGTACGTCAAGCCTCCTCACCCAATGTGCGTTCAATGCCAAATTCTGAAGAAAACCTCAAGTGCTCAAGATGAAGTCATTCTTTGAAGATTCATATGTTCATCCTGATGCTGTGAAGAAATCGAAGGTTAAAGCTGAAGCCAAGCTCCCATTGAAGATTGACAAGAAGAGCCAGCTACTTTTTAAGGGGGAGCTTGTTGGTTCATTAAGAAAAGAAAGCTATAAACCAAGGGGGAGATTGTTGGGTCAAAAATATGGTTTATACTTTACTTTTCTGGGCATTGTATTTTTGTGTAATAATTGTGGAGTTTTCGGTCTACTTTACGGCCGAGTTTACGGCCGTAAACTCATTTACGACCCATATGTTTCCGGCCCATATCCAACATGTATAAATAGAGGTGTTAGGGTGAGGAGTAAAGATTGATGAGATTGATGCACTAGAGAGCTTACGGCTAGAGAGAAGAGAGAAACGTGTGTGTGAATCGTTTGTATCTGGAGCTTTAATTAATATCATTAATACAATCGAGATTCATCTTATTCCTCTTCTTCTTCTCTTCTATTTTATCTGAAATAATCCGTTTGATTGGGATTCCGCACCATCAAACGGATCTGACTGATACACGGGCAGATTAGGGACTTACAACATTCCCACCATTCTGAAGAGATCGAAATTCCCTTAGCTCTTCCTTCCTTCCTGTCCTGTGACGTGAGCAGCCACTGTCAATGTACCATTCTTCATCGAACTGCTCGTCAGTTATAACCTACAAAAATTAAGCAGATTTAGGAACCCAAAGTTTCTTGGGTCCACATGAGCCTTTCACAGGAACAGGAATAGTAAGAGAAACATCAACAATATATGTTCTTTTTATTAATGTTGCTTCATCTTTCTTCTTAATAGTGTATACTTTGATTTTGTTAGGATTAGTTACAGTCGTTTTGGTTTCTGGTTTTGGCGTTTGGGCCTTGGACTGCTTTCGGTCATTCTTGACAGAGGAAATCTTCGCTTTTCCTTTCAAATCCGTTGAAGATTTTGAGTTTTGTGCCAGAACAGAATGGGATTTAGAAAAGGATCGAGAATGAGAGGAATTAGAATGAGAGAGTTTGGATTGAGAGTATTTCCTAACTTGAGGTTCTCAGTGACCCTTTTGTTTATGATCATCAGAGGGACCGAACCTGGACCTTCGGTAGCTGTTGCTTTCGGGATCGAACCTGTCCTTTCGGTTGTTGTTGCTCTCTGAACCGAGCTTGTCCTTTCGGTTCTGTTCCTCATGCGGCCTGAAATCCTTTTTCTCTTGCTTTGAATTTTTGTCGTCGTAGGAGAAATGGGCATTTTGAGATCGCCAGAACTGCTTTCGCTCTGAGAGATTCTTTTTGTATCTCAGATTCCTCTGGTGCTTTTGATTCTTCACTTGTTTCGGCTGTATGTGGATGTTAGCCTTTTGTTTCAGCTTCTTGTCAGCCGGTTCACTTTTTACAGATGATGTTTCGCTTGTGGAAGTGACTTCTTCTACAGGAACTTCTTTTGAACCACTAGTGCTTGGCACGTCGAAGTTGTCAGGCTTGTTCAGCGGCTCTGGTACATATCTGCCTTTGGTTTTCCAGGACGTCCGCTCTGACAAACCAACTGTTTCGTCAGCATTATCTATAGGAGCAGACAAGAAAAACTCATCACAGCCATCTGCGTTATCTTCATTCACTATGGCAGTAAGTTCGGCTGTTTGATGTTCGGTTACTCCTGTAACCTTATACACTTGATTTGGTGTTGTTCTCACCTTTTGGTACACAACGGCCTTTTCTTCAAGAATCGGGGATTTATTTTGGGACAAACGAGCGAACTCCACAGAATTTTCAGAAATAAGATATTTGTGGTTTTCGGGTTCGCTCTTGACAAACTCGGAACAGTCGACCTCATCCTCTACAGAAATTTCACTCATATCATCGTCCTCATTAAGTTCAGATGCGTTTTCAACACCAATTTTATTTTCTGAACTTAAATTGGCACTCAACGAGTCTAATTTTTGTATGGTTTCGGTCCTTAGTTTCAGCTTATTGTTTTCATCCAAAAGATTTTTCAGCATGTCCTTATGGTCTTTGGACTTTATGAAAGATTCTATTTTGTCCATACCATACATGTAAGTGGGATTCACATCATCAGACGATACAACACTTTCACAGTTGTATGCTTCAGCATCGATTTCATCGTCCTTAAACTCAAGGAAGGGTAAAATCATGCGATGTATTTTCTGCCCTATTTCACAGTTAAGATGCAGTTGAGTAATGTTAGCATAAAGTCTTTTAGCAATCAAACAAAAAACATTTCTTTGTTTTAAAAGTTTCAAATTGTCTCTTTGTAAATAAATGTTTTCATCCTTAGACTTAATCAGCTCAGACTCCTTCTGCTCAATCCACATCCGTCGCTCCTCACTCTTGGATGACACCCTGCTTATTTGGTCAGTTAGGTTAGAATTGGTGACCCATGTTTGAGTTGAACAACTATCCAGATTTGAAATTCTTGAATTTAAGTTATTTAATTCTTTTTCATATGATTTCTGTGGGACTTTGAATGAAATAAAAAGAGATTGTACCTTCTTGATCAATTCATCAAGCTCATTGATCTGCACACTGAGAGGTTTTGCTGTGAAGCATAAGTCCTCTCGCTCCTTGGTGTCCTCGTTTCCACCATCAGTATTGTATCCCCTTATGTGAGATACATCAGTCACCACCAGACACTTCCCACTGCTTTCTCCACCTCTTGCAACATACGCCTTTCCATGCGAAGGCTTTCTCACCTCATCATCTTCTGAGTCGGTCGACCATACTTGCACGCCACCGAACTCGTCATCCTCTGCCGAACCCTGTACAATAAGAGCATTCATAGAAGGGTTTGTAGCAGCTTTCTTCCTCTTGATCTCTTCCAGCTCCTTCATCAAGACTGCCTCTTCATCTTTCTCCTCATCCTTTTCTGCCATTTTCTTCAGAACACAGTCTTTGGCATAATGATTCTTTCCTCCACAATAATAGCAGCTAACACCAGAATCTCCTTCCACTTTCTCCTCTTTCTTTGGTTCCTCAGTCTTCGGCTCCTCCCTTACCTTTTCTGAACTGTAGCTTCCCTGCCAATTTCGGTTCTTATTGGTAGGAAACCTCTTCTTGATGAACCTTTTTGGATTGGACACCATCATAGCATAATCTTCTGAAGTAAGATCGTAGTCCTCCAGGTTCAAATCTTCATCTTCTACCATATTCTTGCTTTTAGACAGGAGTGCCAAGACCGCAAACTTGAGACCACATTCTTCTCTTGCATGACAATCTTTTCTTGGGATTTCAGAATTCCCACCAGCTTTGCCAATGAATATGACCTGAACTGCTCATGAGCTTTAACTGTAGACACGACAGCTCTCCATTCAGATCTTAGGCCATTCAAAAAGGTGACCTTATGTTTAATCAACTTCCTTTCGATATCATGTTTGATCATCTTGCTAAGAAGATGATTGAAGCGATCAAACGTTTGAGTGACGGTCTCATCAGAATTTTGCTTAAATTCTCCAAACTCAGACAAAAGCAAGGTCTGAATAGAATGCTCTAAATCTTCATCTGTGGAATACAGCTCTCGCAACCTTTCCTAGATTTCTTTAGCGGTACTACAGGAACTCACCAACCTAAGTGTATCAGATTGAAGAGCGAATCGGATCAGTCTCAATGCTTTAATGTTGCACTGGAACTTTTCCTTTTTGTCTTGAGCAACGTCTTTTACATCTTTTAACAGATCATTATACTCTTTCTGAGTTTTAATGATTCTGGATGTTCCTGAGTGAGCAAATGGTCCAGAAACAATAGTCTCCCAAATAAGATACCCATTATCTTCAGATCCGATAACATAGTCTTCAAAATGATGCGCCCAAACTTCGTAATCCTGGGTGTAAAGGATAGGAATCTTTGTCGTTGATCCAATGCTGTTTGAGATGTTGATAGGATTAGATTGAGACTCGTCCATGCTTGATCGTTTAACCTGTTTGAAAGATCAGACTTGTAATATGTAATATTAGGGAAAAACGAATAAATAATGAGATACGTCAATTATGGAGTGACGGCTCAATAAATATCAGTTAATGCGGAATAACCCTAATCGCTTCTTTCACAGAAGAGATGTGTATGAATTACACAGCCTCCCGCTCTGATACCAATTGATGAGTTCGAAAACACTTTGATCGATTAGATCTTTGTAACAGGTAAATCAATTAAACAGAAACAGTAATATAAAAACACAAGTATGGATCTGAATGTGTCGAATGATTTGATTAACTCAATCCTCAGCAGAGCTCGATGAAGAACTTCCGTTGTAGAGGATTCTAGGGTTACAAAAGATAAGAACTTGAATGCTATAAAATCTCTATCAAATCTTACGTTAATAATGCATGCAAGCATCTATATATAATAAACCCTAAACAAAACTCACGGATGGACAGGCTCATACCGGAGACAATACTTGGACTAGTAAACGAGCCCAAAGACGCAACACTAAACTGGACCTAACATTAATGATATTGACATTAGACATACTTAAGCCGGGAAAAATATAAAAATGGATTTCTAAACTGTTTAACCCAATTTTATGATTTTTGTGCATTTATTTTAATCCAAATTGAAATAAATAGAAACTAGTTTCCAAAATTTCCCAAACTTTTTGTATTATGGTTATTAAACATTCTTAAGTTGGGAAAAATATAAAACTGTATTTCTAAACTGTTTAACCTGATTTTATGATTTTTGTTCATTTATTCTAATAAAAACTGAAATAAATAGAAAAATGATTCCAAAATTTCCCAAACTTTTTGTAACACCATTATTATACATTAGAAGCTGTAAAAAATAGAAAAGGTATTTGTCAATTAGTCCTGATATTTTTATTTGTTTTATCCTCTTAAATAATCATTAATTGGAGAATAATAATTAAACAGCTAAAGTAAATTACCAAAAAAAAAATTAAACTTTATTTACATTATAAATAATCTGGGAAAAATCCCAATGGTGATTTTTATTTAGTGTAATCCGATTTTGTGGATTTAAGTGTATTTAATCTTATAAAATAGAAGAAAAATAGCATACTGAATAGACAAATCATCCAAATATTTATTTAGAGTTCTAATATATTATAAGGTCGTCTGACAAATTGCCATGAATTTTGGATGAGTTTATTAGTCCATTATAAATACAAAAATAGGGGAAAAATAGGAATGCATTATGAAAAATTCTGAAAATATTGTTCTGAGTACTCCACATTTGGTAGGATCTGTGAAAAATTTTATATAGCCTTTTCACATTCCTTAAAGTGGTTTTATGATTTATTTGAATTAAATGAAAAGAAAATTCAAAACCATAGCAAACAGTAACAAAAATCGATGAAACTCACTGAGTTGTCATCCTTTACCTTAGGGGTCATCCAAGAATTTATCTAGGATTTATAGACCTCAGAAAGTATTTTATATGAATTATTTCTATAATTTATTGAAATAAATATAATAATTTGAAAAAAAAAACAAATTATTTTCTGAAAATTTGTAGAACATCTCATTTTGTTTATGGAATTCTAGGAAAAATCGAATTTGATCAGAAAAGTTGTTTTAGATATTTATTTGGGAATAAATCTTTTATGAACGTATTTGAAAGCTTTTAACAACAAACTTTGATCATCAAGCATCTAAGCTTGAAGATCATCACATGCATGTTGTTTTGAAGACCATTAACGAGTTTGAAATGTTCAAAAATCATTTTTGAAAGAAAACTTAGAGTGCATGTGGTGATTTTCCACAAAAACATGTAGAAAAGTGCATTTTCATGATCTTGACTTAGGTTTAGGTCCTTGGATTTCACCATTTACAACATGCATCTTGTTTTTGGATGAAATCCTACCACCATCATTATAAAAACCATGAGTATGTGTGTATGTTTATGTGTTCGTGATCTTTCATTAGAATGGAGTAGAAGATGGAGAAAGTGCAAGAAAACACAAAGTTATGAAGGAAAAAATGAAGGGATAATGAAAGTTCTGTGATTACCTCAAGAACAACACTTGATGATGAAGGTTTTGAGTGTTATGAGATTATATTTTCTGGAAATTTTCATGGTTTATGGAGAGAGGAAGAGAAAATAGTGGTGGTGGAGTGTGAGAGAGAGAGGAGAGTGAAAGAGAAATGAAGGGTGGAGTGAAGAGTGAATGAAAATGAGTAGTTTGTGAGAAAGAGAGAGAGAGAGAGAGAGAGAGAGAGAGAGAGAGAGAGAGAGAGATGGAGAGAGAGTGATCCGAATTTTTGAGGTATAAAACCCTCTTTCTCTATTACTTTTATAAAAATTTCAATTCTTTTATAAAAATATTAAACTTTTTATAAAATATACACCCTAACCTAATTTTTGTTCATGAAACCTTGATTTTTGACTTATAAATTTAGGGTGAATGTTAATGAATTAAATTTTATTTTCCTTGATTATATTTCCCTAAATTTAATTATTTTAAGATAATATTATAAGTTTCATAACTATTTTTATAGAATTCTTGATGTTAAATTTTATAAAATTTAGGTTTTAGGGCTTTCAGGGTTTTGAGATTTAATAAATCTTTGGATATCAAAATCCATAGAATCTTTGAGACTTCAATTTATCTTATAGTATTATAACTCTTTTTATAGTTATAAATAATGTTTGTAACTTATTTTATCGGTTTATTGGCATTGTATGTAGTGATTCTGAGATTCAAGCGAAATTGGGGAATCAAGTATACTAGTCCTAGTTTTCAACTCTGACTTAAGTTCCAACGAGACTAGGACCTAATTTCTACCACTAGGTCAAGTGCATGATGTGTGTATATGATTCATGAAAAGCTGTTCGAGTCAAAGAGTGACCTAAATATGGATATTCATTACAGTTAAGTAGTTGCTGAATTCACATATCACTATGAAATCTAAGTATACTATCCATTGATTCTAATTGTTTCCAAGTTTCTAGTTGGTTTTAACTTAGTTTCTAGTTACTAAGTCTAGTATGTGTGTGCCTACACGTACAACTTAGTTTATCAAATCTAGAACTGACTCGAATTTTGACGGTTGTCACAGGTACTCGCCTGCACTTCAGCACAACATTCCACCCGCAAACGGACGGTCAGAGTGAGCGGACCATCCAGACTCTAGAGGATATGCTGCGGGCATGCGTTCTAGACTTCGGTGGTAGTTGGAATACCTACCTTCCATTAGATGAGTTTTCCTACAACAACAACTATCATGCGAGTATCGATCGCCCTCCTTTAGAAATGTTGTGTGGGAGGAAGTGCAGGACCCCAATATGTTGGGGTGAGGTTGCTCAGAGGGTCATGGGAAGTACTGAAGTGGTGCTCAAGACTATAGAGAGGATCCAGCAGGTTTGGAGCAGGCTTCAGACTGCTCAAAGTCGGCAGAAAAGTTATGCCGACAAGCATCGATCGGACCGGGAGTTCCAGGTCGGGGATATGGTACTCCTGAAGGTGTCTCCTTGGAAAGGCGTCATTCGATTCAGGAAGCGGGGCAAGTTGGGCCCTAGGTACATCGGTCCTTTCAGGGTTACGACCCGGATGGGCAAGGTGGCATATAGGTTGGATCAGCCAGCCGAGCTTAGCCAGATTCATAGCACCTTTCACGTCTCCCAGCTGCGGAAATGCTTGGTAGATGACTTTGCAGTAATACCTCGAGGATGTTCAAGTGGATGATAGTCTGAACTACATCGAGCGACCGATAACCATTCTAGATAGGAAGACGAAGACGTTGAGGAACAATGAAGTAGAGATAGTGAAGGTGCAGTGGCAGCACTGCAAGGGCTCAGAATGGACTTGGGAGTCGGAGGATGAAATGAGAGAGCACTATCCCGAGTTGTTTTCAGCAGCATCAACGGACTTCGAGGACGAAGTCTAATTCAAGTGGGCGAGATTTATAGCATCCAAGATTTTCTAGGTATTATTATTATTCATTATAATTGAGGTGTGGTGTGGTGTAGGTTGGGCTTGATATTTGGGCCTTGCTAGTGGGCTGAGGGAGTTGTGTACGCGGGGCGTACAATGCCGGGTATGCCCAACGTACTCATGGAAAGGAAGCACAGAGGTCAAGCACGTGCACCCAGCATACCAGGAGTTCGCCCAACATACATGTGCAAATCCTTAAACCCTAAAAGTCATAGTTACTTCCTATATAAAGAACATAACCCCTTTTGGTGCAGCATCCCTTCACTCTTACCCAGCCACCACGAAAACCCTAGCTCCCTTTGTGTGCCTTTGTGTTCTAAAAGCCATTTGAGAGTGTTTGTGTGTTATTCTAGTGAGATAAGAAGAAAGGAGCTTGAAAAAGGAGCAAGGATCCACCAAGAGCTTGTAGATCCAGAGGATTGACACCATTTCTGACTCTTTTGAGGTATCAAGCTCCATACTTGACCATTTTATGCTTAGATTTGTTTATTTAGGATTTTTATGTCCTTTTTGGACCCCATAGTTGGGAGTGTTTGAGCATTGTTGGTTCCAAAGCTTAAGAGCTGTCCTTTTGGACTGTTGGAAGCACCTAGAGTCATAAAAATCGGATCTTGATGGTTAAGCCAAAACCATGCAAGGGCTAGATGGTCATAAAGTTGGAATAATGGACCAAAATCATGTTTTTACCCCAACCTTGCATGCAATCACATAAAGTTCATGACTTTATGGTCCAAGAGGTCTAAAAGGACCTGGATTTACATTTTTGACGTAAAGGCTTAATGGATTAAGTCATGGATGAAGTCCCAAGGAAGCTAGCATGTATGTTGGGTGTACTCCCTGGTACGCCGCGCGTACTGCGTCAACTTCCTGTATGTGGTCAACACTAGCATACGCTGGGCGTACGTGCTAGGTACACTGCGTGTACGTGTGCATAATGGATTCCATGGGTTTTTGGGCCTTAGAGGGTTGGGCCTCGACTTTTGGGCCTCACAGCCCACTGTAAAACATAATTTTGGACCTAGGAATCTAAAGTTAGAAGCGGTGGGCCCTTGGGCCATTTGGGATTATTTTGTTTTGGGCTAAAAGACTTAGTAGAAATTGCGAAAAGGCCCATTTGAAGGGTTGGGCCCAATTTGGACAATTGGGCCAGTTATGGACCTATAGGGAGACTTGATGGGCCATGGGTGCGTTGGATTTAATGCGCTAAAGTGAGGTCTTTTGAATGTTCTCAAATTAAACCAAGGGGTAAAATGGTCATTTTACCCCAAGTAATGTTATAGACTCTGATCGAGTGTTATGTGTCTCTGATAGCCGGGAGTCATCGAAGCAACTGTTAGGAATTTCCTCCGCGAGATTTGACATGCAGTTTACGAGGTGAGTTACCTCCCAGTAGAAGTGGGTCTAAGGCCACAATGCCAACCCACTGGTAGGAGATTGTAGTTAGATGATTGTCTGTGTGATAATTGTCTGGTGTTCCATTATCTTTTACGTTCTATGTGCTAGTATGTTATGATCTTATACGGTAGTGGTAGGGGGTGAAATAGTCCCCGATATCCGGTTGAAATAGACCAAAGGGAAAGGCCAACATCCAGATATGCTAGGCAGTTATCTGGTTGGAATAGACCGAAGGGGAGGCCAGCACCTAAATATGCTAGGCAGTTATCCGGTTGAAATAGACCGAAGGGGAGGCCGGTACCCAGATATGCCTGGCATGTTATGCTATTGTATGGTATGTGGTATGATGGGGGAACTCACTAAGCTTCGTGCTTATAGTTTTCAATTTCGTTTCAGGTACCTCTTCAGCAAATGGGAAGGAGCCGGCGCGGTAGCTGCACATCACATTCACACAGGATTCCGCACTTTCAGATCTATAGGATTGTACTCTGATTTTATTACTATTTTATGATATGTTTTTTTTACATGTTATGATGGTTTATGGATTTATTTTGATATCAACAATGTTTTCTGTAAACGATTTTATAATTTACTTAATTAAAAACGAAATTTTTATTCTTGAAAATCGGGATGTTACACTTCTCCTCAACATTTGCCTCCTTAGCCTTCTTTGGAAGCTTGCTATTTTCAGCCCGATGACCCCGTTGGTCATAGTTATGGCAGTTTCGTTGAAACTTTTTCTTTGGCTCCAAAATTTGAAGCCTTGCCTTTCTTTTGGAATTTCCCTTTCCAGATTTGTTCTATCCAGAAGTTTGAACATGTTCCACCACATTAGCTTTCTCAGAAGTAGGGGTATAACTACTCTTTTCAGCTATCTTATTGTCCTCTTCAATTTGAAGGCAAACAAAAGGTCCTCAATGAACATCTCCTTTCTCTTATGTTTCAAGTAATTCTTAAAATTAACCCAAATAGGGAGTAACTTCTCAATCATGGAAGCAACAGAAAAAGGTTCATTAAATCCCATACCCTCAGCATGCATGTCATGTAGGAGGACTTGTATTTCTTGGACTTGGGACATAACAGGTTTGCCATCCACCATTTTATAGTCAAGAAATCAGGCAGCCACAAATTTCTTTGTCCCGACATCTTTAGTTTTATACTTTTTGTCCAATGGGTCCCATAGTTCTTTGGTTGTCTTAGTTACACAATAAACATTATAAATTGAATCAACAAAGTCATTAAGAACATAATTCCTACACAAAAAATAAGAATGTTTCCAAGCATCAATAGCAATTAAAGCTTTCACATCTCCTTCTCCTTTGGGCATTCGAGGAGGCTCTTCAGTTAAGAATCTAGCAAGATTTAATGTGGTAAGATAGAAGAACATCTTTTGCTGCCACCTTTTAAAGTTCATTCGGAGAACTTCTCAGGTTTCTCAGCATGATTGACCGACATGGTCATCTGTCACAACTAGCATTTAAGGGCTAGGAAATTTGTTCATGTGTAGCTAAGTTTCGATGTATCTTGTAACCCTAAGTATGATGTTATACATGTTATTCATTCAAAAACAACTATTCGAATCAAAAATCAATCGTGAATCTCCAAACCTAATTCAATGCACTACATTCACTCATCTTTGGGTTGTAACCCTAACTTCCCGGTTCAAACTCTTATTGGGCCTGATGGACCAATAAACCCTCAACTTGATTCTTTTGGGCTAAGAAACCTCATTTGGGCCCTAGTTAGACCCACATTAACTAAGCAATAGATTGTTGGGCCATAAGACTCTTCATGGGCCTTATTTGGCTAAAAAACCCATTCCTTTTATCATTTTGGGCCGTAAACACATATGTGGGCCCAATGGAATGAAAAACCTCTATTGGGCCAATGTGTTTTCGGATGCATCTTAAGACCAAGCCCAGTGTTCTTTTCTTTCATCCCCTCTCTATTGTCAATTTTAGATAAAAAAAAAATTATTTGCTTTAAACTTGATGACACCTAAGTTTTGCGTGGTTGTAATCCATGCATTTTGCCCAACAAACATCTAGACAATTAGAAGATTAAACACTAAGCAAGGACCACATTACTCTCTCTCTCTATCTCTCTCTCTCTCTCTTTCTTTCTTCTCTCTTTTTTTAAGATCGCCCGAAGCCACCTCCCCACCACCATCTTCACTTCAAACCGATTCCAACACTCTCCTTCTCTAGCACAAGAAAACTCATCCATTCATTCCATTAAATTTCATGAGTTTGTGTGTGGGTTAGCTCAAGAAGATCTCTTCAAGCTTCACATTCTTCATATGTTACTTCATATTCAAGATGTTATATCCCATTTTATGCTAGATCATTCCTTATGAACATCTTGTTTTCGTGATCATGCTCCTAGAACTCTCTAGGATCCGAAAAGTCATCTCAAGAAGCATCCAAGACCGAAACACCTTCACTTTCTTTCATTTCTTCATCAAAAAATCGATCCATCAACTAGGTGAGCTTCAAACCCCCTTGTTCAGTTTTACCATGTTTTGGGGGAGAATACAAGTTCGTTTTGTGTTAAATCTAAGTGTTTATGCATGCTTGTGTGTATTTTCAGGATATGTTGTGCAAATATGTTATGAATATATGTAAAACCCTCATAAAATCGATATATCCCTCAAGACTTGAAAATTTTAGCAAAACAAGTTACTTATTGTAACTCATTATGATTGTTGAAAGTATAAAACATGTTAATACTTGAAAACTAAATAAAACCTCATGAGGGGCCAAATTTGACAAATAAGCAAAATGTGAGCCATGTTATGAGACTCGCGGTTTTAAAGGGGCCAAAAGAGTTATTTTTGGATAAAAATGGATTTTTATGAGATTCACGGTTTTGTAGGGGTCAAAAGAGTTATTTTTGACAAAATGGGCTTCTTTTGGGCCTTCTCGGATTTAATGAGCTAAAATGGTCATTTTTCATAAAAATGGGCCTTATTTAGAAATTCATGGTTTCATGAGCCTAAAATGTAATTTTTGGCCTTTATGGACGTAAGTTGTCATTTTGAATAAAGATTGACCTAAAATGTAAATTCTCTGTTCAATGGGTCGAAAATGTCATTTTATCAAAATTGGACCGAAAATGTCATTTTATCAAAAATTGGCCGAAAATGTCATTTCTATAAAAAGAAAATGGGCCGAAAATGTCATTTTTTATCAAAATGGGCCTCAAATATGTATTTACATGTTTATTGGCCCTTAAATACCTATTTACATGTTTATTGGGCCTCAATTACCCATTTACCTGCTTATTGCGCCTTGTATATTCATTTCATGTTTATTGGGCCTTAAATACCTATTTACATGCTTATTGGGCCTTCTATACGCATTTACACATTCATTGGGCTTAAATACCTATTTACATGCTTAATTGGCCTTGTATACTCATTTACACGTTCACTAGGCTTAATTGGCCTTGTATACTCATTTACACGTTCACTAGGCTTAATTGGCCTTACAACACATTTTATACTAATAGGGTTAATAACATTAAATACTTGAAATTTTGATAAAAACAAATGGTATTTTATCACCAATGTTTTCTAATTAAATACATACTCGAAACATTATTTAAAGCGGTAAATAATGTAATACACTACTCGCGTCAACTTAGTTAAGGCTCTTGTGAGACGTACCTTCATTCGTACCTACCTAGTGTACAACCGTAAGTCTTGTAGTTATAACCAAAGTCTCCTGGAGGGAGAGCGAGAGTTTGTGTATAGATCTATACGGGGTTGACAACCCCACACCTGAGTTGTTCGCTACAGCTAGACAAGGCCGGTCTAGGGTGACAAATATCTTACCTTAAACAAGGGACGCCTGAAGAACTTCATGACAAGCATATCAGTCACATCAAGAATGGTTATAACAACTCACATAGAGATTAACAAACACTGTAAATTTACGAAATACATATACTATACTCTTAATACATTGTACAGATTATACATTTATTATACTACTCGGGTCTTTGGGTTTTAAGACCACAACTCTTTTACAAGCAGAAAATATTGGATTTCTGGGAAACATACTCTATACATTACACTTTATACATCATACAGAAAATATCAGATTTTCTGGAACACTCATTCTATACACTGTCAAAAACAAGAACACGCATGCTTTAATACAAGATTTTAAACAAAACTCTCAAACCATTTTAACGGAAAATATCGGATTTTCTGGTGTTTACAAATGATACAAAACTTTTTATACAAACACGCTTATGAACTCACCAACGTTATATATGTTGACATTTTCAAAATAACATGTATTCTTAGGGAATCCTTAAGCAGGTTGGTCATCAAGAACACGTGGATTTTTGTTGTATTTTTGCTATCATCATACATTTAATATTTGGAATGTAATTTGTAAACAAACACACTTATGTAAGCTATGATGGTTGTTATATTTCATGTGTGATGATGATGTTGTCTTTGATTCAATTATATACACTGTGATGATATTACAAGATGAAGTCACCAACCCCCGGACGTTTCCGCCGTCTGGTTCGGGGGTGTGATAGATTGGTTTCAGAGCAATGTTTATATTGAACTGTGATATCTAATCATACAAGAATAAAATACATACCTATGTGTGAATTTTAGGGTACGGTCACGAAAAGAACCAATAAAAGTCTTTGGAGGAATTGAACATCGCGGTTGAACCCAGACAGTTATGTAGTCGTATTGGGCATAGATATAGCCTGATCAACTATATTGATTCAAAAACATCGCGGTTGAACCCAGACAGTTATGTAGTCGTATTGGGGATAGTTATAGCCTGATCAACTATATTTATTCAAAATACGACCAACATGTGTTTGGGAGTGAACATGGTGGGCAAAAAATCTAGAAACTTACCAACCTCGTATCCAAAAAGTTTTAAGACACTCAAGCATCAACAATTAAAATACTACAGGAGCATTTTGGGATACCATATAGCTGTCGCACATATAATTTCTACACGCTTTTCACGCCTCCATGTTTGCACAGGCACCATGGCTGAAATTCCACAAGGCGACCTCTACTAACAGGCCTTAGTGGCCAATGGATGGGTTGAAGGAGAACCTAAAATGGTTCAAGAACAAAATCCAGAAGCGAGACCCGAAGAGTATATGGAGCTGGACTATGAGGATAGCGAATCTAACGAGGAGTTGGAGAAAGGAGAACACATTAAGGAAACCCAAAGTGAACTATACCCTTCAGGAATCATACCAGACGAGCACACAGTGCAGGGGAGCAATACCGACCGTATATGCTCTCTAGAGGAAGAAGTAGCCAACCTGAAGCCACAACTCTTTGCGGCTGAAGCTAGGGCAGTTCGGGCAGAGCAAAAGGAGGATGAGATCACTCGTGAGATGAGTGAATTGGTCGAGCTTTGGGTGTGTCACTTTGGCATCAGATTATCACCACCCTTACTGATAGGACCCTCTCTATTTTCATGTACTATTGTAATAAGGACCGACTCTATGATTAAGTGACTACACTACTCATAGAGCCGTTATGCTGACAGATATTATTTTCTCGATGTACTGTACGCCTTAGACAGGCGAATTTTCATGCATTGTACTACAAATTTTATCATTAATGAAATGGTTCTACGTTTTATTTGTGATGTTGTTATCTGCTATGTGTTCTATTTTCCTTATTTCATGATATTGTATAAATTCACCTATATGCACAACTGAACCACCGAAACTGCAATATGCCAAAGGAACCCAAAACCATAGACTGCTATGTACTCACCATCTTTATGTTCCATGACAGAAGATGCCTCAAAGACCGATACGTAGAGACAACAATACGACACCACCACCACTGCTGCCTCTGTCGGAGGTAAACTCTGCTGCATTCCAGGCAACAGTATCGACTACTGTCATGACAACATTGGCTCATATTCATAATGGAAACAATGGCAGTGGAAATGGTCAAGGAACTGGAAGATCGAACCAAGTAATGAACCAAGGGCCTACAAAAGTATGCACCTACAAAGATTTTGTTGAGAAAAACTTTGAGACACACTTGAACAAATCGTTAGAACAAGTATATAACATAATAGTTAATCTCGAAGGATCTGTTAGCTCAACAATAATATTAAGAGTTAGAAGTTAGTGAGTTAGATACGGAAAAGTAAAGAAATGTAAATGACAACAATTGTTATATCAAGTATACACATAAGCAAATTCATAACAAGGAATGCATTCAAACCAAGTTAGTAAATGAGATAAAGCTTAGTGATTAAGACACAAGTGACTTGCTCCGAAGAGAGATGGAGATTGATTATGAGAGTAAGAAGATTTCATAAGTAAGATAGAATGAGAACTTTGAGAGGTGTATTAGAATTTTAAGATTGATTCACATCGGTACAGATTACATGAGAAATGAACTCTATTTATAGAGACAAATTTACAACTCTAAGAGTAGCCATGCAAGGCATACTGGACATTAGAGTGTTTTACAGAAAAGACAAAATAAACTAAGTAGAGATAAATATTGCGGTGCTAAAGACGTCGGATGACTAGTTGATGATGAGATTGCTTGACCGTGGTGGCTTGGAGGCTGCAGTAGCTAAAGTTCAAGAGGGTCACTTTTTTTTTATTCAACAATTTCCCCCTAAGTGACCTCTTTAGCCTTGATCAGTTATCAAGTTTAAGGAACTTGATCAGGATCCACCAAAACTTCCTGACGTTCTCTAACCAGTTGATTCTTCTCAGTATTTCAAACTTGAACTCTGCGGTGGTATGTTTGGATTTTTCAACTGCGTTGCGGCAGATCTCAAGTTGTTTTCTGGTGAGACGGTGCATGGCAGTCATAGGAATAAAATAATTGACGTTGTCAGTCTTCCTCTTGAAAATGACTCCCAGCTCAGGATAGTTGGTTGCACCTAAGGATCTTTCTTCATAGCCTTCAGTAGGCATGGGTGCGGGGTCAGGCGGTGGCAAGTCAGCAATCTTGGAGATGATGGGATGAATGTCTGCATCTATTTTTTTTTGCAAAGCCACAGACTGTTTCCTTAAGAAAGATACTGGCCCTTTCAAGAGCGATCTTCATCTTTGAATGCTTCTCAGACTTGTGCTGAAAAACTTTGGCGATGAGAAACACTTCTTCAGGGTTCATACACGGAAAATTAGCCTGGGTGCGGATGTAGTCGTGCTTCCTCCTGGTCAGGGTGTACTAGATGAACTTAACCTTCATGAACTTCCATATCTTGTAATTCTTCACTGCGGATGGTCTATCTTTAGACCATATGTGTTCAACTGGAGAGGCATGCTTAGCATAGAATTGGCTAAGTCTCTCGAACTCCATAGGAAGTCTTTTGTCGTCAGGAAGGCTGCGGTCGAACTGCTCAAATACAGTGAAGTATCTGGCATTCGGTGAGATTGGGACATCCCAGTAGCCGTCTGAGGGGCGTTCCGCATAGGTGAGATGAGGGACATAGTCATCATCAACAAATCTTCTATGTAGATTAATCCAATAATTTGTCAAGGATTCGTCCATAACTGTATCGAATCCGCAGAGTCTCCATACTTCTTCGGCCAACTTGGCTGCCTTCCAGTCTCTTTTTCTTTGAGCAGTGGCAGGAGAGTCGTTTGAGCTTGGATACGACATATACTCCTCTAGATTCTTGAATGCAGGGGAGTTTCTGGTTTTTCAGGAGTATTTTCAACATGAAGAGGGGAGTTGTGATGAGATGGTTTCGGTGAGAGTTGTTTTTCATGATGCGGTGATAGTTGCGATGTGGGAATTTTTTCAGTAGAGACTGGGGGAGTTTGATGATGTGAAAGGGATTGGTCGGAGTGATGGACTTCTTCACTTCCCCCTCTTGAGGAGTTCAGACCCGGAGCCTCCTCAAGCCATTAACGAAGGCCATCAACCTTGTCAAACACCGTTTGAAATTGAGCTTTGAACTCTTCTGCCAATTGATGGTTATTGGGAATGGAGGGATTGAAGAGTAATTTGTGAATCTCCTTGGTGAGCTGAAGAATTTCCGGACCATGGAAGTTGGTGGATAGTGATCGTTGCATTCTGTTGATAGTAGTTTGGAGAACGGAGACTGCGGACTCATAAGTAGTATGAGTTTCAACAATCAATTTCTTAGAATGTCAGACCTGATCCGCAATTGCTGCTTGAAGTTCGGTTTTGATTGCGGTAACCTTAGAGATGAGGCGTTCCGCAGCAGCCATAAACTCCTTATGATCAGCTTGACGATTGTTGTCAAGTGATCCGATTCCCATTTCATCCTTTAGAGAGATATGATTCGCAACCATTCTCTCTCTGGTTTCCAATCTTTCTATTCTTTCCATCAGGGACTGCGGTCCCGGGATGTCTTTTGGTTGCGATTGATTTGGCTTGACCGCAGCTAACATTTGATCAACCTTAGCCTGAAGACTCAGACATTCTTTTCTTGTGACTGCGTGCTTCTTTTTCTTCTTCTTCTTTTCCTTTGGCTTAGTAGTGGAGTGATGAGAACCACTCGTTTGTTTACCTCTTGTGGTTCATCATCATCGAAGCCAAAAATGGGAGCAGAGCTCACTTTGATTTCAGGTTTTTCATCTTGTGAACTTGATGCAATGGGAGAGGGGGGAGCTTGATGGACATGCTGATCAGCAGCAGTTTTCTGAGCTTGTTGAATATTGTCTGCCATTGTGGACATCCATTCTTGAACCTTTAGGATGGTGGCTACGGTATTGGCATTGTTGATGGTATCTGCCCAATACTTTGCAACGGCTTGAATCTCTTGTTCCTTGAGCTGTTGTTGCTTGATCTGCTGATCCTTACGAGCTTGAAATGCCCTACGAAAATCGACATATTTCTTGGCTTCAGCCTCGTTAGAGGGTTGATATTTGCTCCAAGAATCATTAGAGTCTTCTCTGTCAATTCCTGTAAATCACACCAAGGTGTCCCTTGGGTTCACGGATCCTTGCACATTTGTGCTCACCGTGGCTAAACCACCTGATTGTAATGTAAGCAGAGTAGGATTTCCTAAGCTTCCTTGGTCTCCTTGAACCATGGTCAAGTTTGGCCTCGGCTCAGTTCTGGAAAAGGCAGAAGAAGTTCCCTGAGGATGTGACTGTGTTTGGAGTGTATAGGTGACATTCAAGAGGATGGAGTTCAACTCCTCAGATGAAAAAATATGCATTCGGGAAGCCCTGGAGACTTTAGGGCGAGAACCAATAATGTCCCTTTGGGAAAGTACTGGTTTGTTGTGATTCAGACTCACTGTCTGAGTCTGAAAGGAAAAAGAGAGTGTTCTCAAATGGATGTGCAGGCATACCAAGGACTACCGGAGCCTGTGGAGAGGCTGGGGTATCGGTCCGGTCATGCATTTGGCTAGTGAGATCAGCTTTCCTTTTCTTAAGGATGGAGATGGGTTGGTTATCTTCTTCAGAATCACTTCCGGAGTCATGGTGACCCGGTTCAGCAGTTGTGATTATAGGTGGGGTTTTTCTCTCCTTTGATGATTTGGATGGTTTAGGGGCATTCTTCTTGGGAGTGTTAGATTTCTTTGAAATGCGGGGACCATGGAGAGAAGAAACCTTATGTTTGCGTCTCTGAGAAATGTTAGAAAGAGTTGTAGAAGAAGGAACTGTGGTACCTTCAGGGTTTAAGGCATTTGATGGAAGAGGCGGGGTAGGAAGGTATGGGTCAATACCTTCCGTAGCCTCAATGTGGTCTGAGACATCAGCAGTCTCGAGACCAAGAGAAGTAAGAATATGTGTTGGGAGTCTACGAATGGGACCAAAAATAGTTTGATCAGAGGAAGGGTAGTACCTTTTTAAGTCTATGGTGACGAAGAAATTGATGTCGTCACCCATGTCAATCTTGGCATCCGCATGTAAGTCAGATATGCACAGAGACCAAAATCGTGCAAAAGTAAGCTCGGATGGGTTCTGCCTCGGGCTCTCCTTGGGAATGTATTGGAGAAAATCGTCCCAAAGAATCTGACCATAGTTCACATCACGACCCATGAATATGCTCCAAACTAGTTCTAAAAGCTTTAATCCCATGTTGTCCGTGCCTCCGGTTCTGCTGGGCAGACTGCGGATGATGAACTAACAAACAAACTGCCAGACCACAGGCAATTGGTTCTTCTTGAACTCACCAATGCCTTTTATCTTCTTCTGATAGCCCATGTGATACAGTGCAAAGGTGACATCTGCCATTGATGGAGTGAAAAACTTAACAAATGGATGAATCAGAAGATTGATGGTTGAAAGGAACTTTTCTTTGGTCAGGATGACCAAAGAATCATTAACAAGGTTTAGATGGACTTCTTGAGGGTTATCGACTGGGCGATATGCAGAAAAGGCACACTTGTAAAGAGTGGAGAGTGGAACAATATCTGTAAAAGCATAAAAAGTCCAAAAAGGGGATGATTCTTCAAGAACTTGATCATCAGTTTGGTTGGTGCATTGTAAGTGGGTTGATCGTTGAACACCGCTCTAAAACTGCTCGAGGTAATCGTGGTAGAGTATGAACCAGTTGGGTTCACTGATCCAGAAGCTTTGGATTGTTTCTTGGAAGCGTCAGATTTCACCACTGTTGAGTTGGTGAGAGCTTGAAGAATGTAGAAAAGGATTGAGGGTTTTGAGAGCGTAAAGGTTTCTTTGTGGAGAGAAAAAGGGTATTATGGTGATTTGTAGGAGCGGGAAACATTTAGGTTTTTTTGACCTAGGTGAAATTGTGTAAAAAAACAATTGGTTTATCTTTGAAAGGGCATCTTTAATCTTAACCACATATTGAAAAAAAAGGATAAAGATTGAAATTGGGATTAACCAAAAAGAACTCTGCATTTAATGATATGTCAGATGTAAAATCACGTCTTGAACACGTGTGGAGGGGGTGAGAAAAATCCGTTGGATAAAGTAGAAATTGTAACGGATGGGATGGTTTGGGGTAATAGGAAAAGACATTTTAGAGGATTTGATTTGGAAAATCTTTTATTTTGTCATCATACCTAAAATAGGTCTGAAACAAGGTTTTGGGAGAGAATAATGTGACAGTTTCTCAAAGGAATGTTTTTATTTAATGTTTTTATTTAATAAAGGATCATTAAATAGCACACTGTGTTTTTTTTTGTTTTTCAAAAATAATGAACCGTCTGTAAATCAATTAATGTGACTGCGGATCAACACATCATTGCGGATGGCTTCTTTGGTATTGCGTATGACTGCAGTGAAAAAAATTGAGAAGAGCACTTGTACAAAAGTTAATAATAACACACAAGAAAGACCCATGAAAGATAGATATAATATATGGTTGCAGTACATTGACTGCGGTACACAGAATGTTCCAAAATCATCTATTATCAATAACTTTTAGTTAGAACCGCAATGGAGACCAGGAAGGTCTGCGGTGCCTGTCAATTCAAGAAGAATTTAGGGTCCGGATTCATCATTCCCAACACTTGTAACAACACATTGAGTTTTGTAGAGTCAAGTACTTTTGTAAATACATCAGCAATCTCTTAATGAGTAGGGACAAAGATGAGTTCAATATTACCTTTCAGAATGTGGTCTTTGATGAAGTGATACCGTAGTTCAATATGTTTAGTCTTGGAGTGCTGAATAGGATTATGAGAAATCACTGTGGCACTTTCAGAGTCACAATAGATCACTGTGTATCTGCAGCATTCTGTATCCGTAGTCTAACAGTTGTGTCTTCATCCAAAGGACTTGGGAACAGCAGCTGGCTGCGGCCACGTATTCTGCTTCTACGGTAGATAATGAAACACATCTTTGTTTTCTTGAAGACCAGCTGACAAGTCTACCTCCTAAAAATTGACATCCACCAGATGTACATTTTCGATCAAGTTTGCATCCGACATGATCCACATCAGTAAACGCTTGAAGACTGAAGTCATTGCCTGCGGGGTACCATAGACCAAGAGATTTGCTTCCTTTTAGGTACCGGAGAATTTGTTTGGCTGCGGTCATATGTGATACTTTTGGGTCAGCCTGATACCTTGCACATATACCAGTAGCAAAGACAATGTCCGATCGGCTTGCGGTAAGATACATTAAAGAGCCAATGATACCTCTATAAGTCTTGTGATCCACAGATTCGCCAGAAGGATCAGCATAGATCTTATATCCGAAGGCCATAGGAACCTTAGCCGAGGAGCAGTTGTCCATAGAGTATTTCTTCAAAAGTTCAGTGGTGTATTTCTCCTGATGAATGAATATCCCTTGCTGAATTTGTTTGACTGGAAGACCTAGAAAGAAGTTAATCTCTCTATTCATGCTCATTTGAAACTTGTTTGTCATGAGCTTAGCAAATTCATCCACCATTCCTTGATCCAACGATCCGAAGATGATATCATCCACATATATTTGTACAAGCATAAGGTAAGAACTGTTTTATTTTCTAAATAACGTGGGATCAATCACTCCTCTTTTGTAGCGTGAAGAGACTAGGAATTCAGAAAGAGTCTCATACCAAGCCCTAGGATCTTGCTTCAGACCGTAGACTGCCTTTTCAAGCTTATAGCAGTGATCAGGGAACTCGATACTTTCAAAGCCGGGAGGTTGTTGAAGATAAACCTCTTCTTTCAATTCCCCATTGAGAAAAGCTCTCTTGACATCCATTTGATGTACTTTGATGTTTCTATGGGAAGCATATGCTAAGAAGATTCGGATTGATTCCATTCTAGCCATCGGAGCATATGTTTCATCGTAGTCAACGCCTTCCAGTTGACTATAGCCTTTAGCAACTAGTCTTGCCTTATTTCTGATAACCGCACCAGATTCATCTAGCTTGTTCTTGTACCAACAATAGTATGGCCTTGTGGAATGGGAACAAGTTGCCACACTTTGTTTCTTTCAAATTCCTCCAGTTCTTCTTGCATTGCAGAAATCCAATTTGGTTCCAATAATGCTTCGTTGATAGATCGAGGCTCGACTGCGGACATAAATGTTGCATATTGACAATGATCAGATAAATCTTTGGCAGATCGAGTTTGGATACCTGCGGATGGGTTGCCAACAATTTGACCTGATGGGTGATCCTTCGTCCATACATGTAGACGAGGCAACAGATGATCAACAGCTGTGGTAGAAGGAATGTTTTCAATATCAAAGGTTGCTTCAGATGGGGAAGGAAGTTCCCCCTGGATTTGTGAACAGCCTGCGGAATCATCTTGACTTATTGGAGCGATAATGACATTTTCTTGAGTAGTTTGGAGAGGTTCCCACTGGATTGCTGAAGGGAGTTCCTCTGGAACCTGAGAAGGTTCCCCCTGGACTACTGATGGGAGAGAAATGATCCTTGAGTTGGTTCGACTTTCAATATTCTCTATGATTTCCTCATCCGAATCCGAAGATACGTTTGATGGAAGTGGTTTTCTGAGAATAGGAGTTTGAGCATCATCAAGTACTTGAACCTCGATGGTTGTAGTATGAACCGGAGTAGAGCTTTCCCCCTCAACCGGAGAGGTGAAAGTCTTGAGAGATGCTACTTCGGATATAGAAGGACCAGAAATATCAGCGTGTTGTTGTTGAGCAGTTGGTGATACAAGAACCTCAGATAGTTTTTCTGTTTCAACAGGGTCGAAAAGATCATCATAATTTACTTCAACCAGGTTTAGAGGACCTAAAAAAGCAGGAATGTCGCTTTCCATGATGGCAGTGGTTTCAATGGATGGAGGGGTGTTGCGGATGTAAGAGTCATCGAACTTTAAATCAAAACTTTCAATGATTAGCCTTGTACGTCCGATGAGAACCCGCTACGCAACCTTATTTGTGGAGTAACCGAGAAAGATGCCTTCATCTGACTTCGGTGCAAATTTGTTGAGTTGATATCTGTTGTTGATCACAAACATCTACACCCAACGATGTGAAATAAACGAACATTTGGCTTTCGGTTGTTAAGACCCTCATATGGTGTCTTGTTGAGGCGTTTGCACACAATGGTTCGGTTCTTAACGAAGCATGCGGTTGCTACAGCTTCAGCCGAGAAGTAAAGAGGAACATGTGCAAAGTTGAGCATGGATCTGGCTGCTTCAACAAGGGTGTGGTTCCTTCGCTCTACTACACCATTTTGTTGAGGTGTATACGGAGCTGAAAACTTATGAGAGATATCTTTCGACACCAAGAAGTTGTTGAGAGGATGATTAGTGAATTCAGTGCCATTGTCACTGCGGATGCGTCTTACAGGAAGCTTGATCTGGAGTTCAAATTCTTTGATGAAATTTATTAGAATCTGCGGTGTTTCGGATTTGATTCTGAGAAAGAATACCTAAGTGAAGCGAGTGAAGTCATCAACTATAACCAGTATATATTTTTTATGATGGAGATTGGCTATGGTTGATGGACCGCAAAGATCAATGTGGAGAAGTTCGAGTGGTTCGGATATAGAGGAGTCAATCACATATAGGGTGGCTTGCTTTTGACTGCTTACCACATTCACATGCTGGACATAGAGTGTCATTGCTGAACTTGAGAATGGGTAGACCTCTGACCAATTCTTCAGTGACCAAGGTGTTGATGTATTTGAAGTTAAGATGAGCGAGCTTGCGGTGCCATAACCAGCTAACTTCGGATACGGCTTTTGAGAGAAAGCACAACTACGGTTTACCAATGATCAGAGAGACATCCAGAGGATACATGGCGCCTTCGGATCGTCACTTGATTAAGCAAGTGCTTCTATCACTCGTCATGATGTAACAGAATTGATCATCAAATTCCACTCGATGGCCTGCCTTACATAGTTGGCCAACACTGATGAGATTGTGTTTAAGGCTTTCTACATAAGCAACCTTCTGTATTGAGAAGTTCACTGTAGTGAGTACACCGTAACCTCGGATAATGCCATTCGCATTGTTGCTGAATGTAACATTTCCACCATTGCATATAGGCCTGAAATCCCGAAGGTATTCTAACCTTCTAGTCACGTGAAAGGAGCAGGCACTGTCGATCAGCCATTCTTCTTCTTGATCCTCCTTGCACAAAGCCTACAGAAATTAAGTGGTCAATTTGGGCACCCAATCGAGTTTAGAGCCCGGAGTCACATACGATGTATTAATTGATGCATGATGTGTGGTGGTAGGGACCGGTTTTAAGTCAACTTTCAAGCCTAGTCCTGGGTGTTTGATATCTTTTGGAGTTTTGTAAGATTGTGGATAGTTATGAGTCTTTTGAGAACGATGAGATTTGTCATGAGAGAAGATCTTTTGACACTGACATTGACACATGAATTTTTTGTTATTTCCCTTGACATTTGACTTAGTCTGAGGTTTTGAAGAAACAATATGCTTTTGTCCAGTCCGAGGATTGTAAGATTTGACCTTTTTGTTTGTGTGTTTTGAAAAGGTGGTTTTTGTAGGTCTAGCAGGTGTGTAGACACGTGCAGGCCTTTTGTGAGGTGATTTCTTAAACTCTTGAGGTGATCTTTTGAGTGCCGGAGTTGGCAAAATTCCTTTCCATTTTTGAGTTTTTGAAAGTGACATTGGAAGGGTTGGAGTAGGTAGAATACCTTTCCATTTTGGATTGTCTCAAGAATAGACCTGAAAACCATTTGATTAAAAAGACTTATCCTTAGAGTCAGATGATTTTTTAGTAGTGTCAGAAACAGTGAACTCCTTCCTTTTTGTTTTCTTGGAAACAGTTTTCTTGAAATGATAATTTGAGAAAACAAATTTTTATGGACTCTTTGACTTGGGACATTTCACAAATTTCTTTTGTTTTGAATGAATTTCCCTTTGCTTCCCATGGGAACGAAATTCTTCTTTAAAAGCTCTTTTTGCTTCGGTCTTAGGAGAACCGCAGTGACATTTAATTGCGGTTTCCTTAAATCTTTTGGAGATTTTGAAAAACAAGGATTTGATTCGTCCGAACTGGAGAAGTCTGGACTTTGAGAACATTGACCAAATTCAAAATTTTCGATTGGTAATTCATGATTAATTGGTTCAATAGTCACAGAACTTTTGACTATAGTTTGATATGTAGTGCTTCGGACAACCGCAGAGTAAGTCTTGGTGGACACTTTAGCCTACATGGTAATGGGATGGTGTGCAGTTCATGAATGCGGTTAGGAATACTGTGGTCAGTCTGCAGAGATGGGATGTCTAATGAGACTTCAGGACTTTCTACAACAATTTCTTCATCGGCTACGGATAATGTCTGAGAATCAAAATGAACTATGTTATCAACATGATTAGAAAATTCAGGGAGAATTTCCTCGATAACACAGTTATTACTCAGATCCAGGAGTTTACCAAAATGAGCTTGGATATCCTCAGGAAATGTTTTGTCATTGACTGGGAATAAGAAGTTGCGGTCTGGAGGGACATAGGGACGTTCCGGTGTGAACCGAGGTGAGGAGTCTGTTACGGTTGGGTATCCATTGGACCAACCCCAATTAAAAGTGTTATCAACATTCCCATTATTAACAAGATTCCCAATGGCCTCAGTTTCATTAAAAAAGCTTTTCAAATAAAAGATTTAAGCGTACAATTTTGCTCTGTGCTAAATCTCTCTGATTTAAAGCTATTTCTAGTTGTGTTTTCCTTAACATCCTAGCATCTTTTTCTACCATCAAGTCCTTCTCTAACATTGCCATTTTGAGTCTCTTATTGTCCAAACGTCCTCTAACGTGGAACATCTCCTGCGAAGAAATGTTCTTCTCATCTAAGGCTTTATTGTAGTCTGTAAGGACGGCAGCACATGTGTCATTGAATGTGTCTATGAAAGGTTGGCAATCATGCATGTTGTAATTAAAGTTTGAATCATAAGTTTTACCTGTTCCAAAATGCTGAGAGTTTCATCTTTTTCCATATAGAAATGGTTCTTCTTTAGATTGGTTGAGTCGTCTTCATCAGCAGTTGCTACCATACAGATCTTGCCTTTTCCTTTACTGTGATCGTCTTCATCTTCATCTCCTGATGACCACACTTGATGATTCCTTTTCATTTGAGAAACGTAGGCTTTTCCCTTTTCTTTGTCTTCCAGTTCTTGATCCATTCTGAGATAGAACGCTATATCTTTCACTACGTTTGCCTTGCAATCCTTGGCAAAATGGTTTTCTTTGTTGCACTTGTGACATATAACAATGTCACTTTTGTCTTCTAAAGAGGTACCAGAGTCAGTTGATTGAGACTGCGGTGGTACGTCTTTAGACTGTGTTTGTTGAGGCTGCGGCGGAAGGAGAGGATTCTTGGTGGAACGAAAGTGATTGTTTTGAAAGTTGCGGTTGAAAGGTGGTCGATTGTATTATTGGTTTTTGCGAAATGAAGGTGGTAAGAGATTGAATTTTTTACTGATAAGGGCGATGGCATTCTGAAACTCTTCTTCATCATCATATTCTGAGTCAGCTTCATATGACTGCGGTGGTGAGTCATACAAAGTGGGATAGGTTTGAGTGTGAGGTGATTGTGCTACTAGTGCAAGTGGACCTCCGAAGTCTGAGCAGTCCTTGAGTACGGTGGACTCTTGAGCTTGCAACTCTCCATAGAGCTTATAGAGGGATAACGAGTGAATCTTCCTGTCACCTTGTATAATCATTTTGGCTGTTGTCCAGTGTCATCCCAAGCCATTAAGGAACTGTAGGTTTGTTTCATGATTGCTGTGGATGGTGCGCGCATTGGACAGTTTTGTGACAATCAAGTTGAATCTCTTAAAAGAGTCTTCCAAACTTTCACCAGAGTGAGCTTTGAAGTTGTTGAATTCATTGAGTGCTGTAGTGAGCTTCTTGTCTTGAGCCTGCTCTGAACCTTCGTACAAGTTTTTAAGAACATCCCAAATCTCATTTTTTTGTTGATTTGCATTTTATGATGATGTCGAAGTTGTCAGGAGCTACTCCACAAGAGATTTCATAAAAGGCAATAGCATCATTTTCCATCTTGTCGAGATCATCTTTGATGGGATGGTTCAAAGCTGGTTGACCTCCTCCTAGCCTTGTTGTGGCTCCATCAGTTTGGACTGGTGTGAGAACTAGAACATGTGGACCTTCTTCTATAGAAAGCCAAACATCTCTACCAAGTCGTCTGAGATATCTTTCCATCCTTTGAGACCAGTGATGATACTCATTCACAACCAGTATTGGGGCTCGATTAGAACCCCCAACAGTATTGGATACATTCAGTGATAACGATTGTGCCATTTTGAAGATTTTTGTTTTTAGAAATGAGCTTCAGTGGTATAGAAAGCTCTTCGAAAAATCAGAGTTCTGATTTTCAAAAAGCAATCACTATGGCTCTGATACCAATTGTTGAGAGAAAAACTTTTAGACACACTTGAACAAATCGTTAGAACAAGTATATAGCGGAATAGTTAATCTCGAAGGATCTGTTAGCTCAACAATAATATTAAGAGTTAGAAGTTAGTGAGTTAGATGCGGAAAAGTAAAGAGATGTAAATGACAGCAATTGTTATATCAAGTATACACATAAGCAGATTCATAACAAGGAATGCATTCAAACCAAGTTAGTAAATGAGATCTAGCTTAGTGATTAAGTCACAAGTGACTTGCTCCGAAGAGAGATGGAGATTGATTATGAGAGTAAGAAGATTTGATAAGAAAGATAGAATGAGAACTTTGAGATGTGTATTAGAATTTTAAGAGAGATTCACATCGGTACAGATTACATGAGAAATGAACTCTATTTATAGAGACAGGTTTACAACTCTAAGAGTAGCCATGCAAGGCATACTGGACATTAGAGTGTTTTACAGAAAAGACAAAATAAACTAAGTAGAGATAAAGACTACGGTGTTGAAGACTTCGGATGACTAATCGATGATGAGATTGCTTGACTGCGGTGGGTTGGAGGCTGCGGTAGCTAAAGTTCAAGAGGGTCACTTTTTTGATTCAACAGATTTCTCAAATACCAAACCTCGAAAATTCAATGGAACTGGTGGCGTGATAGCCTTGAAGCGCTGGATTGAAAATACCGAGTCTCTCTTTGAAATCTGCGAATGTCCGATAAAAAGCAAGGTGAAGTTCGCAGCCTGCACATTTGTTGACCAAGCCCTATCCTAGTGGAATGGTCATGTGAAGGCCATGACTTTTTCAGTCGCAAACACTATGCCTTGGGGAGAACTTAAGGAGATGGTTATGGCAGAGTACTGTCCCCGTGGGGAAGTACAGAAACTAGAACAAGAGTTATGGAACCTCACAGTGCAAAACTCAGATATCGAGGATTATATTTCCAGACTTAGTTAATTAGCACTGTTGTGCCCAGGTATGATCACTTCAGAGGGAAAGAAGGTCAAACAATTCATTTGGGGGTTAACGCCTCCAATTCAAGGAAACGTGATTGCAGCGAACCCTGAGACTTTTGAGAGTGCAAAACGGCTAGCTCAGAAGCTTTATGATCACGACAACAAGAAAGGTACCAAAACTGATGAGACTGAGGCCAAGAATGAAGGGAATAACAAAAGAATGGGGTAAATAAATGAAAGGGGCGACAGAACCAGGGATCCTCTAAAAAGCAGCAAACCGTAGTAGTCCACGTTGCTACCGCTCAAGTTGCACCAGCCCCAGCTACTCCAACCTCATCCTCGCAAACTACTACCAAGCCTTACGCAGGAACCTTTCCGAAATGTAACAAATGCAACTACCACCACAACGGCGAGTGCAAAGAAATGTAGTCTACCAACTACAACCGCAAGGGGCACACTGCCCGGTACTGCAGATCTCAAGCCTAACGGAACCAACAACCCAACAACAACAATAATGTTGGGTCCAGTCATACGTGTTATGGATGTGGAGGAAATGGCAATTTTAGGTGATACTACCCCAAAGCCAACACTCAGGGTGAAGGAGGATCAGGCAGGATCCTACCTTTGGGACAAGGGGAGGCAATTCAAGACCTGACCATTGTCACCGGTATGTTTCTCCTCAACAACAGTTACACATGCATTTTATTCGATAGTGGGGTTGAGCGGAGTTTCGTGAGTAATAAATTCAGACACTTACTAAACCAACAACCCCAAAATCTAAGCGAAGCCTTCACAATGGAGATGGCTAATCGGAAAACTGAAACAACAAAAGATATATTCATAGGGTGCACTCTAACACTAAATAATCACTCGTTTCAAATCAATTTGATGCCAGTAGATATTAGAAGTTTTGATGTGATTATAGGCATGGAGTGGTTAAGCCCCCATCATGCCGACATTATGTGCCATGAGAAAGTCATTCGCCTTCACCTACCCAACCACGAAACCCAAATAATCTATGGTGATAAACCTGACGCCAATCTCCATCTTATCCCGTGCATCAAGGCACAAAAATGCCTATACAAGAAAAATTATGCCTTCCTCGCCCATGTTGTGGATAAAACAAAAGAGGAAATAAACATCAAAGTTATCCCAGTGGCATGTGACTTTCCGGATGTATTTCCCAAGACCTTCTGAGAATACCCCCGAAAGACAGGTTGAATTTTGAATCGACCTAATACCGGGAGCCACATCAATTGCCAAATCAACCTACATGTTAGATCCCGCCGAAATGCAGGAGTTATCTAGTCAATTGAGCGAACTCTTAGACAAAGGATTCATTAGGCCGAGTTTCTCACCATAGGGAGCTCCAGTATTGTTTGTCAAGAAGAAGGACGGATCCTTCAGAATGTGCATCGACTATCGGGAATTAAACAAGCTCACCATTAAGAACCAATATCTACTCCCTCGGATTGATGATCTATTCGACCAGATTCAAGGAGCTAGTTACTTTTCCAAAATAGATCTAAGGTCCGGATATCATCAGCTGCGAGTCTGGGAAGAAGATATTCCCAAAACTGCTTTTCGAACCCGATATGGCCACTATGAATTTGTTGTTATGCCCTTCGGTCTGATGAATGCTCCCATAGTATTTATGGACCTCATGAACCAAGTTTTCCGCCCATTCCTAGAAAACTTTGTAATTGTTTTCATCGATGACATACTCATACACTCTCGAAGTAAGGAGGAGCACGGTCAGCATCTACGTCAGATCTTGGAAACTCTTAGAGCTGAAAAGTTATATGAAAAACTCTCCAAATATGAGTTCTAGATTCGTAGTGTGAATTTCTTGGGTCATGTAGTCAGTGAGGAAGTAATTCATATGGATCCTTCCAAGATCAAAGCTATTGAAGGCTGGGCAATTCTGAAATCGCCAACGGAGATCAGGCAATTCTTGGGCCTTGTTGGTTATTGTAGAAGGTTCATTCAGAATTTCTCCAAGATTGCCAAGCCTCTCACTACTCTAACCCAAAAGGGTGTACCCTTCAACTGGAGTGACAAACAGGAAGTTGCTTTTCAAACGCTGAAGCGAACCCTCTGCAGTGCTCCGGTATTGTCTCTGCCAGAAGGAATAGAAGATTTTGTGGTGTATTGTAATGTATCAAACCAAGGGTTAGGTTGTGTGCTAATGCAGCACGGAGAAGTGATACCATATGTGTCCAGACAAATAAAAACCCACGAAGTAAACTATACCAATCATGATCTCGAGCTGGGAGTGGTGGTCTTCGCCCTAAAAATATGGAGGCATTACCTCTACGGTATAAAGTAAACCATTTTCACGGACCACAAAAGCCACCAACATATCATGAATCAAAAGGAATTGAACATGAGATAACGATGATGGGTTGAGCTACTTAGCGACTATGAATGCGAGATCAAGTACCATCGAGGAAAGGCTAACGTAGTGTCCGATGCCTTAAGCATAAAAGAATACTCGGGCCGCCGAGTGAAAACATTAACAATGACCATCCATTCCCACTTGTCTTCACAAATCAAGGAGGCTTAATTGGAGGCCTTGAAACTGGATAATGCTACAAATGAAGCGTTGTGTGGGATGTAGAAGAATCTTGAAGTAAAAGAAGACGGAGCTTACTACTTCATGGAACATATCTGAGTCCCAAAATTTGGAGGATTCAAGGATGTAGTCATGAACGAAGCGCACAAAACACGATACTCCATTCATCCAGGTTTTGATAAGATGCTCCTGGACATTAAACCGCATTATTGGTGGCCGAACATGAAAGAATAAATTGCCACCTATGTGGGCAAGTGTCTCACTTGTGCCAAAGTTAAAGTGGAATATCATATGCCCTTGGGATTGTTACAACAGCCAGTAATACCAGAGTGGAAATGGGAAAGGATTACCATGGATTTGATAACCAAATTACCCAAGACAACAGACGGATTAGATGCTATCTGGGTGATTGTCGATCGGTTAACCAAATCCGCCCATTTCCTACCAATAAAAGAGTCCTTCAAGATGGAAAGGTTAACACGAATCCACATAAAAAGAAGTGGTAAGGATGTATGGAGTGCCGATATCCATTATCTCTGATCGAGACAGTAGATTCACCTCTCGATTTTGGCAGTCGCTCCGAAAGGAACTGGGGACCCAGCTCGATATGAGTACTGCCTACCACCCCCAGACCAACGGCCAAAGCGAACGAACCATTCAAATGTTAGAAGATATGCTTCGAGCTTGTGTAATAGATTTTGGCAAGGCATGGGATACCCACTTGCCCCTAATCACGTTCTCGTATAAGAACAACTATCACACGAGCATTAAGGTGGCTCCTTTCGAAGCTTTGTATGGTCGGACATGCAGATTACCTCTTTGTTGGGATGAGGTGGGAGACACTCAGCTGGAAAGTGGGCACGACTCCAAGCATCACGAGACCGATAGAAGAGTTATGGTGATAAAAGGTGAAAGCCTCTGGAATTCCAAGTAGGTGATCGCGTACTACTGAAAGTCTCTCCCTGGAAGGGGACAGTACGATTCGGAAGGCAGGGCAAGCTAAACCCACGGTACATCAGTCCATTTGAGATTCTTGCCCGGATCGGTCCGGTGGCCTACAAACTATAACTACCCCTAGAACTAAACAACGTACACCCAGTATTCCACGTGTTAAATCTGAAAATGTTCCTATCATATGAAACCCTCATTGTTCCCTTGGATGAGATTAAGGTGAACGAGTATCTCCTGTTCGTCGAAGAGCCGGTTGAAATCATGGACAAAGAGGTAAAGCATACAAAACAAAGCCGCATTTCGATTGTGAAGGTTCGATGGAATGCAAAGCATGGACCGGAATTCACATCGGAACGCGAAGATCAAATGATGCAAAAGTACCCTCGCCTTTTCTCTAGTTCCTAAGAATAACTTTCAAAAGAATTTCGGGATGAAATTCCCTCTAACGGGGGGATGATGTCACAACTAGCATTTTAGGGCTAAGAAATTGTGTTCATGTGTACCTAACTTTCGATGTATCTTGTAACACTAAGTATGATGCTATACATGTTATTAATTAAAAAACAACTATTCGAATCAAAACTCACTCATGAAGCTCCAAACCTAATTCAATGCACTACATTCACTCAATTTTGGGTTGTAACCCTAACTTCCTGGTTCAAACTCTTATTGGACAAGGATCCTCTTATTGGGCCTAATGGACCAATAAACACTCAACTTGATTCTTTTGGGCTAAGAAACAATTGGACCCACATTCACTAAGCAATAGATTTTTGGGCCATAAGACTCTTCATGGGCCTTATTGGGCCGAAAACCATTCACTTGGTCCCTATGGGCCGAAAACCCATTCCTTTTATCATTTTGGGCCATAAACACATATGTGCACCCAATGGGCCGAAAAACCTCTATTGGGCCAATGTGTTTTCGGTTGCATCTTAAGCCCAAGCCCAATACTCTTTTCCTTCATCCCCACTCTATTCTTGATTTTAGATTAAAAAAAATTGATTTGCTTTAAACTTGATGACACCTAAGCTTTGCATGGTGGTAATTGATGCATTTTGCCCAATAAACATCTAGACAATTAGAAGATTAACCACTAAGAAAGGACCACATTACTCTCTCTCTCTCTCTCTCTCTCTCTCTCTCTTCTCTTTACTTTTAAGACCGGCCGAAGCCACCTCCCCACCACCATCTTCACTTCAAACTCCTTCAAACACTCCCCCTCTCTAGCACAAGAAAACTCACCCATTCATTCCATCAAATTTCATGAGTTTGTGTGTGGGTTAGTGTAACATCCCCAAAATCACGTCCAGAAAAGACCGATTTCATTTATGCTTTTAAATAATTTCATAGTAAATCCACTTATTTAAAAAAAGTTGTGAAATTTGTTCCCAAAAACAAAATATGATAAAATAATATTTACCAATGCATTTCATAAAGGAGTGCATTTTCAATAGATATCAAAACTCGGGATGTCATGTTCCGATACAGACCAAAAAGCATAAATGACAAATTACAAGCTATTCAACAGTTATATACAACTACAGGCTTATAAACAAAATAACTTGATGATTCATCCATCTTATGCCCTCGCGCCACTTCCTGTAATACAAATAAAACTGAGTGGGTCGGGCTTGGGAGGTTGGTGAGCATATAGGGTTTTCATCCCACAATAAATAATTATATTTAAATTCACCAATCAACAATAACCCGACTACCCATTCCCGTATCCTCACTTTACGTTCCTAAAACAACATCTATCTCAAGGGACCTAATCTAGTATTTTTCATCGCGACGGACATTACTGCAAGGGGTTTCCTCAACAATAGATGTCCTAAAGGCAACCATGAGGGGGATAGATTACACCGGTGAACATCAAGCCCATAACACCTACAGGTTATGAACCTGCCAGTGTTCCACAGGATAGTGTAGAAAGAGTCTGTGGTCGTCATCCATACTCCGCTAGATGACTCGATTAACAACATCAACATCGAGGCCTCTCATCAGTTTATCACACGACAACTATCTACCCAAGTTCTAACCAACATTTTGTAGATAAAAATATACATATGCATACAGATGCAACTTAAAAACTAATAAGATATTCATTTAATACTCATTCCAAATATACAGATTCATTCCAAGTAACAGATAATATATATCTATATACACATAGAACGTATTCACTAGGAGATACTTTATATCTATGTGTTAGAAGAAAAGAAATATACACTCACTTGATCAGAAGATGATCGGACAGCACTACGGATCTAAAAGTAGTATTTCTTCGGTGAAACCGGGAGATCTTCACAAAAACCAGGCTTCTCGCGGGCAGAGTTTCGGCTCGGAAACTCTGTTTCTCGGGATCTTCGGGGCTTCGGGACTTTCTTTGAGTGTCGGGATGATACCGGGGCTTCGGGGGTATTTATTACACGTAAAACGAGGAAATAAGGAGTGAGAGAGAAGAAATGAGCAACAAATCCTGGACCCCTTGCATTCTATTTATAGGGGAGGCTAACCCTCCGAACACGGCACATTCCCTCTATGTACGTGGGGCGTTCTGCAAACGTGCAACGTTCCTCCGAACGCGGCGCGTAGGATCGGGTTCCAATCCTATCCGATAAGACTTCCGAGTCAGCAGTGACGTGGCTGATCCGAGGCCTCGCAAATGAACACAGGGTGTTCCTCTTCCGAATGCGGGGCGTTCCTGATTTGGGGTGCGTGCCTCGAAATTCAAAAATTCATAACTTTTGCATACGATCTCCGTTTTCGACGTTCTTTATATCCACGCGTAGGTGAGATTATGATCTACAACTCTCGTTTAGACTCCGTCGGCTAAATTTGAATTTTATTTTTATTATATTTTTTTAGTAGGCCGGGACAGGAAAACTCCGTTAGAAATTCATAACTTTTTATCTGACGTCCGTTTTTGTCTATCTTTCTTCCGTTCGACTACTATCAACGAGATCTTAGATCCTCGTTTAGATTGTTTCGGCTAGAAATCCCTCAATCTCAAATCCGAACTTCGGGCTGCATACTGCTAACTCGAAACTTAGAAAAATCAAAACTTCCTCATACGAAGTCAGATTTAGACGTTCTCTTGATGCACGCTCTCGGTTTAACGTATTCTATGACTTTAGTTTAGATCACTAAGGCTAGATATCGCTCTATCTTAGATTCATATTTTACGCCATACAGTGTCGTGTCGGTTTTGTCGCAAAACTTCAACAGGTCATAACTTCTTCGTTATAACTCGGATTTCGACATTCTTTATATACTCAGAAACCTTGTCACGAGCACTATGTCTTCATGTATCAATATTCGGTTTATCTAACATTTCATTTTCATGCTTATTTTTATTCTTAATTCATTTAAGCCACACAATTAAGCAATTAAGCACAAAACACATAATACTCAAATAATACATGCTTATTATTTTAAAATGGGTTACATAGGTTAACCTAGACTATTACATCATCATTAATGCATGGCCCAGAAACACAGGCATTATAGTTAGCTCAAGAAGATCACTTCAAGCTTCACATTCTTGGTAAGTTACTTCATATTCAAGATGTTATATCCCAAATTATGCTAGATCATTCCTCTTGAACACCTAGTTTTCATGGTCATACTCGTAGAACTCTCTAGGATCCGTAAACTCGTCTCAAGAAGCATCCAAGACCGAAAACACCTTCACTTTCTTTCATTTCTTCATCAAAAACAGATCCATCACCCAAGGTGAGCTTCATAGCCCCTTGTTTTCGGTTTTACCATGTTTTGAGGGAGATTACAAGTTGGTTTTTGTCACAACTGGCATTTTAGTCAGGAAATTTTGTGATCATGTAAATGTCATCTATGATAATATTTGTAACTCTAACTTGTTATCATACACTATGTTCATTATATGACAACAAACTTAGTCAGGATCCACAGTTGTAGTTCAAGACTCTATGCAAAACATTTCAGAAAGCCAAGTGGGAGTCGAGAACCATAAAAATCCCGGTTCAAGTTTTTTATGGACTAGGATTTTCTTATTGGGCCTAACGGACCAATAAGCATTCAGTTCAACTATTTTTGGCTTAGAAAACCTATTTGGATTCTCAATGGACCAAATTCATAAATCTATAACATTTTGGACCATTTAGGCCTAGAATGATTCATTCTAACCCTAATGGGCCTTATTGGGCCATAAAAGAATTAATTAGCCCTAATGGGCCATAAACCCATTCCTTTATACCATATTGGGTCGTGAACCCTCCTAAGGTCCCATTTAACATACACGTTTTGAAATCGTGTTTTATGTAAATAATATTATGAAATATTATTTGAATTTGAATGTTGAGTTCTAACAGATAGTTTTTACTAGAATTGAAGTAAAACTATGACTAGAATCATTCAGAAAGTATTGGAAGTCTTATGTGATTCCAATCAAACGTCAAATAGTGAAATTCAACGAAAATATAAAATTTGGAATAAATAAAATTTTATTATTGAAAGTTGTAGATAATCTTGTTAGAAACATTTAGGTGAAAACCTCATCGAAATTCGAGTTATAACGAAGAAGTTATGACCAATCGAAGATCCGCGACAAAACCGGCACCACGCCGAATGACGTAAAAAGTGAGTTTTTGATAAACTACTTTTTAGCCTTATTAATCTAAATGAAAATCTTAGTATCGTTAAACCGAGAAATTCGATAAAAAGAACGCCAAAATCTGACTTCGTATGAGGAAGTTATGATTTTTCTAAGTTTCAACATAGCAGTAGACAGCTAAAAACTCAAATTTTAGATCGACTAATTTTTAGCCGACACAACCTAAACGAGAATTGAAGGTCTCGTCATTAGTAGTACAACGGTAAAAAGTCTGACGAAAACGGATGTCGGATGAAGAAGTTATGAATTTTTAACGGATTTTCCTGTCTCGGTCTGTTAGAAATAATAATATCAAAAATAAATTCAAAATTAGCCAACGAAGTCTAAACGAAAGTTGAAGAGCATAATTTTACCTACGCGTGCATATAAAGAACGTTAAAAACTGAGCCCGTATGTGAAAGTTATGGATTTTAGAAGATTTGAGCCCATTTTCCGAGAAAATTCGCATGGATAAGCTTGGCCACGTCATCCGATCTCGGTGAGTCATCTGTCTCGCATCCGACGCGTGTCACCTGCTGATTTGACCGAGGGTGCGGTCCAATGGCTATCCGAAGCACTTCGCATCAGACTCTACCCCGTGTCCGAGCCAAAGACCCAGTCGATGACGCGCCTGAAGTCGATGACTCCTCGCATCCGAACCTCGCCGAAGCTGCCATCTGGTCCGAGCCTCACAGCCACCTACCCTCTTCGACTCGCTTTGGATCCGAACCTCGGCCCTATATAAGGGGTGCGAGACCTCCTGGGTAAATGTTTGAAATTTGCCACTTTTTACCCCTAAACTTATATTTCTTCTACTTCCACTTCCCCCGAAGCCCCGGTTTTATTTTTGACACCCAAAACATGCCCCGAAGTGCCCAAGAAGCCCGAAAAATTTATCTTTTTGGTTTTAAAGCTCTACATTCGCAGAGCCCGATTTTTAAGAAAACTCCCGGTTTTCAACGAAGAAAGTTATATTTAGAGCCGAAGTGCTGCCCAAATTAATATTTTATCCCCCGGTTATTTCACAGTGAGTTTAATATATAGGAACAATTGTATGTTATGTGTTATATGTGCTATTTGCTTTTTAGTGTTATTATTCCGGGTTATTTTCCCGTGTTATTTTTATTCACTATTTTTAATAGCAAAGAAATACCTTTGACCATGTGATCAGTGAAAGGACTTAGATTAACGTTGATACTGGTATGTAGCCTCTGGCCATGTAGAACATGTCTCCGTAAGAGAGTGATTTATATTCTATGGCATTGGCAGAAGATTAGATAGGGCTGAAAGCCTGAAATCTACCAAAATGTTTAACCAGAAAGCGTATGTCTTCTGTGCCATTTGGGTCGAAGCTTTATTGATGTATATCAAGTATGGAAATCGTTATGTCTCATTGATAGTATATCTTTGAATCAAATTAATGATTGATATGGAAAGTTTGTCACATGATTCGCATATGCCCTTGCTGTTCCTTGTTCCTCTTTACTTCTGCCATATTGAAGTATATATATGACATAACATTATATTGTATCTATTATTGAACCCACTAAGCATCACTGCTTACCCTCTCAATGTTTAACAAATTTGCAGGAGATAAGTAACCAGTATGATCATATATTGTCAGAAGATGTAGAATAGTTTTTACTATTACTTTTGTATTTAGGGATCATGTATGTATAAATGTATACTATCCTGGGTAGTTGTGTAATATATAACACTTTGTAATAGTCAGTTTGTATCCAGTCATTTGTAAACTTTTTATCAATATAAAATATTGTTTTATGAATATGCAAATAGCATGTTTTGAAGTAACTATATTGTCAAGTATGAAAGTTTGGGTCTGTCAGAAATACGAAAGTGAGGGTCTTTCAATCATGGTATCAGAGTAGTAGATTAAGTGAACCAAATACCACGGATTGGTATTTAGACTTAAACTGTTGGAAGTTCAATATATGAACGGATTCATTAGGAGTATATGGATACAAACCATAGGAAATACTTAAGTGGGGTATTGGGTTGTGATAAACCCTAGTATTCTAAGATATCAAGTTACTTCAAAATTTTCAGAGAATTAGTTTAAGTAAACTAGGAATTTTTGTGAATTTCTAGACTTAAACATAAATTGTTATGTGAAGATGATACGATGTGTATCTGGTATATTTAGGTTGAATACCTAAATGGAAACAAGCACTAGAATATTAAAAGGAGATATGCCTTATATTCTCATATGTGCTAAATGATAAATGAATATAACATGCCTTAGGTTTCATTCCTTATTGCTATTATTTAAGAAAGTTTAAGGTCTGTTGCTGACCTTGGTTTAGAATAATTTATGTTCAGAATTCTAATAATTTTCGTAATAGAATTTACATGAAACTTTTCGAAGTGATAAAGAGACTTATGATAGTTGACATCGATACGTTTGTAGATAAACGATCGTGGGATATCGTAAAATAATATGTACCAAGTGAAATCGTAAATAGTGTATTAATACCAATAGAGTGGTGTTGTACATTCAAAGTATAAATTTGATGAAATAATAACATCTTTAGAAGAATGATGTACGTTTGAAACACATTTGGGCTAGATAAATTTGTTGGTACAAATCCATGAAGTTGTTCCACCGATGTCCATATCGAAGCAGTGATTGTTTATAGAGTCAGAAGAACCGAAGATGGTGATAAATACTTATTGAAATTAATGTGGTACAAGATTTAGAAGAATTAAATAAAGATTAAAGGAAAGGCTAATGAAGTTTTCAGACTCAATAGGCCAAGACTTTGTGATGTAGTATGTAGTTCAAGTAGTAACTTTATACAGGATTCTCAGACTAAGTATTTAATAATACTGAGTGATTGTTGACTTCTATCACATACCTATGGAAGTTCCAATGTGTGTTAAGCCGACTTTAACATACATGTTTATGCTGGTGAATTAGGTCATTTAGTAGTAAAAGGTTAAGCAACTTACTTGTTTAAGTAAGGTAGAATGCATGGTTGAAGAAGTAATACACCCATAGTATTCTATGAGAAGAAATGTTGTAGTAAGGAATGACAGAGAACCAAGCTGAAGCTAGTAGAGCGTGCTGAGATACAGCGATAATGTAGACTTCTTAGGATTGACTCCTATGAAGTAGATTTAGACTTATTCAGATACAAGAATGACGATGTCATGGAAGGATAATGAAATGACCAAATGTGCATGGTAAATTACATAAGTTAGAAGATGATGCAAGTAGTTGAAAACCATTTGTCTCTATGCTGCTAGAGTAAATTTTAGGTGTAGTATGTCTTGCAGAGTAGACACTACCCGAGAAAGAATTTATATGAAGAATTGGAAGTAAAATTCTATCGACCTATGAAAAAGTATTAGAATATGCTAGATCGAGCATATGCGTGAGAAAAATCTTAGAAGGCAAGTATAAGTAATCCAAGATATGTTTGATAGAAACGTGAAAACCCTAGTTGAGTCTAGGAGAAATTGTTATATGAACACATTCATGTGTAATAACGTGTTTTGTGTTTTTTAATGGTGACTTGGAAAACTACGAGACAATACTTGGGACGAGTATGAGTAGGTGCGAATGGTAGTAGAGGCTTACACTATCGGAAGCACAGGACTCACGCTTGGATCTGGCAAAGTCAAAAGGTTACCAAGAAGATAGTAAATGATTCTGTTTTATTCATGTGTGACGTTACCTTTGTTTCGGTAATGACTAAGAAGATAATTATCATTCAAATCTTAATGTCATAAAGAGTGGAGTCCGATTAATATAAATCTACAAAGATAAGGTTGATTGGTTTAGAAAGCCATGTATTGAGTAATGACGAAATTTCAGTCAAGAAGGAGATGGTCGATAGAAATATAACGATCTTCATTCAAGAATTGAGCAACCATTAACTAGAGATGTTACCTGCTATGAAGGCGATGAAGAATTTAGTTATTCATGGAAGGATTACAGTATGAAATCCATGATTTCGTAATCAATCGAAATATTCTGTCATTTAATGAAAACTGATGTGTATGTCTGAAAGCACAAATTAGAGATACGTGGTATTATTCTTTCTATTGCAAAGCATCCACGTGTTGATCAAACTCTTTTTTTTTATTCCATTAGCTCAATTTATTCGATCTGATTCTAATACAAGAGTTTGGTTCGTTATGTGTCTTGTGCGATATAAAATCAAAGGTCATTAGAATATGACCATTCGAGTTGTTGTTATTGCAAAAGTAAAGACCTTATCTTGGGTTTAGTCTATAAACCAAGAAGGAGCAGGAGTCTGCAATGAGAATTGAGTTTTAACTCAAAGATTCGGATCAAAGGCTCAATAGAGAATGATGAGCGGGTACCACTAGTAACTAAGAAGTTTGGAGGGTTTGACAATCATTTGGCAAACCAAAAGTTAAATATCGTACATTTTAGATTAGGACCCGAATGTTGTGACTAGTAATTTTCTCGTAAACTCTAGATCCGCTCACATCTTATTTGATTTCGATGTCTCAGATTCTTTTCGTGCCTTATAAATTCGCACATTCTTTTCAAATTGCTTGTTATGCAATTGTCCAACCATTTCATATAGATAACATAGGAAGTATATCATTACTTGTTGATAAAGTCTATAGGGACAGTGTCATAGGAATTGAAGGTTATAATCTTCTTGCTAACCTAATTCCTATCTCCTTGCCCAACTTTGATATTATTCTCGGCATGGATTGGTTGTCTAAGAACCATGCAGAACTCTTGTGCTACGAAGAGATAGTATTCATCCCTATCGAAGAAGAGGATTCTATTTATGTCTACGTTAAAAATAATAACTTCTTTTTTAAAAACTCGTAAATTTATATCGAAAGGATATTCTACTTATCTAGTTAATGCAGTTGATGTCTCAAGAGAGAGGAAGAAAATTGTAAATGATGTTTCCATTATTAATGAAAATATTGATGATCTTCCCGAAGAATTGCCTGGACTACCCCGAATAGGCAAGTAGAATTCCGAATTGACCTTATGCCTGGTGCTACTTTAATTGCCAGAGACTACTAGAATGATAGCATTTGGATAATTGTCAACAAGCTGACTAAGAGTGCATATTTTCTCGCCATACGTACAACGATTCTAATGGAGAAATACGCACAAGTTTACTTAGACGAAATCATCGTGAGACATGGTGTGCCCCTACAGATTATTTCCGATCGTGATACTCACTTCACATCTCACTTTTGGGTGAGTATGAAACGTGAATTGGGATCTCGAGTTGCTCTCAGCATAGTTTATCATCCCCAGACAGAGATAAATATCCAAACAGTAGCAGATATGCTTCGTGCATGTGTCTTGGAATTCGGTGGTAACTGGGACAAGTACTTGTTCTTGTAGAATTTTCGTATGATAACAGTTACCACGCTTCAATCAAAATGCCACCATAAGAAGCATTATATGGTCGTAAATATCGTACTCCTTTATGTTGTCGTGATGTAGGATAGAAGATCCTAGGAGGCCCTGAAATGATTCGAGATACCACTGATAAGATTCATTTGGTATGAGAAGGAATGAGAGTGGCCCAGGATCGACAAAAGTTCTATGCAGAAAAGAGAAGATGACCTATAGAATTCTAGGAGAGTGAATTCGTAATACTGAAGGTATCCACATGGAAAGGAACTGTATGATTTAGAAAGAAAGGAAAACAAAGTCCTAGATTTGTTGACCCTTTCAAAATCATCCAGAGAATTGGAAAGCAAGCATACCGCTTAGAATTTCCTGAAGATTTGGCAGGTATTCATGATGTGTTTCATGTGAGCTATCTGTGAAAATGCTTGACCATCAATGATGAGACAGTTCCAATATCCGAGGTGAATTGGGATAATAAGTTAAGATATGTAGAAGAGCAGGAAGAGATCGTGAATGAAAGAACAACTAAGTTACGTAATAAAGAACTAGAGTTGGTGCTTCTCAAGTGGAAACACCATCGAGGCCCAAATTATACTTGGGAAAATATGATTGAGATAAGAGCAAAATATCCCCATTTATTTTAATCAATGTAATTTCGATGACGAAATCCTCAAAATGAGGAGGTATTTGTAACATACACGTTTTGAAATGGTGTTTTAAGTAAATAATATTATGAAATATTATGTGAATTTCAATGTTGAGTTCTAATAGATAGTTTTTACTAGAATTGAAGTAAATTATGCTTAGAATCATTCAGAAAGTATTGGAAGTCTTATGAGATTCCAATCAAATGTCAAATAGTGAAATTCAATGAAAATATAAAATTTGGAATAAGTAAAATTTTAATATTGAAATTTATTGATAATCTCGTTAGAAACATTTAGGCGAAAACCTCAACGAAATCCGAGTTATAACGAAGAAGTTATGACCAATCGAAGATCCGTGACAAAACCGGCACGATGTCGAATGACGTAAAAAGTGAGTTTTTGATAAACTACTTTTAAGACTTAGTAATCTAAATGAAAGTCTTAGTATTCGTTAAACCGATAAGTTCGATAAAAAGAACGCCAAAATCTGACTTCGTATGAGGAAGTTATGATTTCTCTAAGTTTCAACTTAGCAGTAGACAGCTAAAAACTCGAATTTTAGATCGACCGATTTTTAGCCGACACAACCTAAACGAGAATTGAAGGTCTCATCATTAGTAGTACAACGGTAAAAAGTCTGACGAAAACGGATGTCGGATGAAGAAGTTATGAATTTTTAACGGATTTTCCTGTCTCGATCTGTTAAAAATAATAATATCAAAAATAATATCAAAATTAGCCAACGAAGTCTAAACAAAAGTTGTAGAGCATAATTTTACCTACGCGTGCATATAAAGAACGTTAAAAACGGAGCCCGTATGTGAAAGTTATGGATTTTAGAAGATTTGAGCCCATTTTCCGAGAAAATTCGCATGGATAAGCTTGGCCACGTCATCCGATCTCGGTGAGTCATCTGTCTCGCATCCGACGCGTGTCACCTGCTGATTTGACCGAAGATGCGGTCCAATGGCTATCCTACGCGCCTTGCATCAGACTCTACCCCGTGTCCTAGCCAAAGACCCAACCGATGACGCGCCTGAAGCCGATGACTCCTCGCATCCGAGCCTCGCCGAAGTTGCCATCTGGTCCGAGCCTCACAACCACCTACCCTCTTCGACTCACTTCGGATCCAAACCTCGACCCTATATAAGGGGTGCGAGACCTCCTGGGTAAATGTTAGAAATTTGCCACTTTTTACCCTAAACTTATATTTCTTCTACTTCCACTTCCCCCGAAGCCCCGGTTTTATTTTTAACACCCAAAACATGCCCCGAAGTGCCCGAGAAGCCCGAAAAAATTATCTTTTTGGTTTTGAAGCTCTACCTTCGTAGAGCCCGGTTTTTAAGAAAACTCCCGGTTTTCAACGAAGAAAGTTATATTTAGAGCCGAAGTGTTGCCCAAATTAATATTTTAGCCCCCGGTTATTTCACAGTGAGTTTAATATATAGGAACAATTGTATGTTATGTGTTATATGTGCTATTTGCTTTTCAGTGTTATTATTCCGGGTTATTTTCCCGTGTTATTTTTATTCGCTATTTTTAATAGCAAAGAAATACCTTTGACCATGTGATCAGTGAAAGGACTTAGATTCACGTTGGTACTGGTATGTAGCCTCTGTCCATGTAGAACATGTCTCCATAAGATAGTGATTTCTATTCTATGGCATTGGCAAAAGGTTAGACAGGGCTGAAAGCTTGAAATCTACCAAAATGTTTAATCAGAAAGTGTATGTCTTCTGTGCCATTTGGGCCGAAGCTCTATTAATGTATATCTAGTACGGAGATCGTTATGTCTCATTGATTGTATATCTTTGAATCAAATTAATGATTGATATGGAAAGTTTGTCAAATGATTCACATATGCCCTTGTTGTTCCTTGTTCCTCTTTGCTTCTGCCATATTAAAGTATATATATGGCATAACGTTATATTGTATCTATTATTGAACCCACTAAGCGTCACCGCTTACCCTCTCAATGTTTAACAAATTTGTAGGAGATAAGTAACCAATATGATCATATATTGTCAGAAGATGTAGAATAGTTTTTACTATTACTTTTGTATTTAAAGATCATGTATGTATAAATGTATAGTATCCTGGGTAGTTGTGTAATATATAACACATTGTAATAGTCGGTTTGTATCCAGTCATTTGTAAACTTTTTATCAATGTAAAATATTGTTTTTTATGAATATGCAAATAGCATGTTTTGAAGTAACTATATTGTCAAGTATGAATGTTTGGGTCTTTCAGAAATACGAAAGTGAGGGTCTTTCAGCCCAATGGGCTGAAAATTTATTTTTGGGCTTCATAAATTCGAACAAGTCAAGAGAAGGCCCAAATTTCTTCATCCTCTTTCCTTCTAGCCCATTCTCAAATAATATAGTATTTAAACAAAAAAACTGGATTAAGGAAGAATTATTTAGCAATGACACCTAAGTATTATCTAGAGGTAATCCATGCATTACCCCTCATATTTCCATGCTAAACCCTACATGTAATAATGAAAGATCTCATTACTCCCTCTCTTCTTATCCACTTGGTCGGAGGAACACACACACACACACACACATACTTCTACTTTCAAACTCACTCAAATATACTCTCTAGAACTTCTTCATTACTCTCTAAATTTCGAGACTTTAGGGTGTTTCAAGAGGAATTCTTCATTAAAAACTCATCCATTATGGTAAGATCTTACAAACCCAAGTATATTACTTCACCTTTAAACACCTTTACTCCTCTTACACTCTAGTTTTCATAAATAATGTTCTTAGAACATCTTAGAGCTCAAGACCTACTCAAGGAAAGCTTGCTAGGGCTGAAACCTCTTTCTTCTCTTCAACAAACCGAGAACAACAAGCAAGGTGAGTTCATACCCCCTTGTTTTTGGTTTTTACATGTTTTCGGAGGAGAATACAAGTAACTATGTGCATATCTATGTATTTATGCTTGTTATGTGTGATTTTCTTGGTTAATGTTGTGTTTGTGTGATAAAATTTGATGGATCTATAAAACTTTAACAAAAATAGGTGAGATTCATAAACTAAAACACTCTAGTCACCAAACTACAAAGTTAAAAGTGTTATACATGCCTAAGTTGTGAAAAACAAAACACAAATCTTATATAAGATCATTTTTGACAAATTAACAAAAGATCGGGACAAAAGTGACACTTACGGTTTTATAAGGACCAAAAGGGTCACTTTCACATAAAAAGGAGTTTTTATAACAATCATACTTTCCAAAGGGCCAAAAATGTAAAATTTTGCATTATGGGCCTTATTGTGGGCCTTAAGGCTTTTGGGCCCAAATTGCAAAAATAACAATTTTTATGGATCAAAATGTTATGAAATAAAAACTTGAGCCAAAAATGAAAACGCACGAAATTAGGGGCTGAAAATGACATTTATTTCAAGATTTAGGTCAAAAATGTTAATTTTATAAAAATTGGGCCGAAAATGTCATTTTATTCAAATAAGGGCTGAAAATGTAATTTTCTGCAAAAATAGTCCAAAAATGTCAGTATATGTATTTTTGGGCCAAATCCGTAAATTACTAAACATTTGGGGCGAAAATACAAGTTTTTATAAATTAATGGGTTAAAATGTTATTTTTAATTAAAATGGACCAAAAATGACATTTTATGTAAAAATAAGCCTTTAAATGGTCAATCTAGTTCTTAAGGGACCTAAGTGTAATTTTTATTTAACACGAGTTCAAATTATAGAATTTTGACGTAATGAACTAAAAATATCATTATAACAAAACACTGGATTGTTATAACATCAGGGATAAATTTTCCGACTAAATGAACTATACTATAACAAACAAGCGAAATATAACGACGGTACGAATATTGGGCCTAATATTTCCTATACACGCTAATTGGGCCTTCGTGATCTGTTTGCCTATTTAATGGGCCCAATATAATCATTACATGTCTATTGGGCCTAAGTGACCCAATTACATGCTTAACAGCCTAAATTATCCTTTACATATTTATTAGGCCTTAGCGGCCCATTTACATGATAATTGGGCCTGAACTATTCATTATATGCTTAATGGGTCTTAAGTGTCCTTTTGCATACCTAACAAGCCTTGAAGCAACTTACATGCCTAAGGGGCCTTATCCTTTCACATTCATTAATCATCTTGTGTTGGTAAATCTAAATACATAAACGTTATACATATTCATAGTTGGGATCTAGTGAAACTTGTTGGTTGACACCATTGAGTGTGTGGTCATAGTATGTAGTTATAATCAGAGTCTCTTGGAGGGAGAGTGAGAGTTTGTGTATAGATCTATACGGCGGTGACTCCCCTACACCTTAGTTGTTCGCTACAGTTAGACTAGGCCAGTCTAGGGTGACAAAACCTTGATCAGATACCGGCGTTTGGAAAATGCCAAGGCAAGCGAATTAGTTTTTTATCATGCATGGTTATAACGATTTACATAGAGATCCGTTACCATCATAACATTTTGAAAAGCAAAACTCTACAATTATGTCGATACAAAACAAATCATACAATAATACAAGGACTACAACACTTTTATAAATCAGAAAATATCGGATTTTATGGGGAAATACTATAATTCATTACCTCTTTCTTACAATAGATAGATATAATACAAGGAAATTTTGGATCTTTCATTTATACATGATTTTACAATGGAAATCACACATACATATATACTTAATCAATACATCTTTTTCAGAGAATTTTACAGAAAATATCGGATTTTCTGAGTTATGCGCCCAATACAAAAAATTTCAATCAAATATGTTTATGAACTCACCAACATTATATATGTTGACCATTTTCAAAATAACTTGTATTCTCAGGTAATTGATAAGCTGAGGAACCATCAAGAGTATTTTGGGATTTCTTTTATGCAAACGTCAATCATCGTACAATTTATGTTTTTGAAATATGTAATGTAAAACAATATACTTGATGTGAACAATACTAGCTGTATTATGTATTGTTGGTGATGATTGTGTTATGTTTCATGTATATTCATTGTGATGATATTTCAATTTACAGTCACACGAGCCCCCGAAAGATTCCGTCGTCTGGTTCAGGGGTGTGACAGATTGGTATCAGAGCATTGTTTATAGTGAACTGACATATCTAACCATACATGATATGTAACTATAAATACAATGGGACTAAAACACTCTGAATAAAGTGCATACACTAAAACAATAACATTAAAACTCTCTAGAGGAAATGGAACATTGTGATTAAACCCGGGCAGTTATGTAGTTATATTCGCGGTAAATATAGTCTGATCAACTATATTTATTCAAAATATGACCAACATGTGTTTGGGGGTAATTATGGCGGGAAGTTGACCTAAAAACTTACCTTATATCCAAAACTTCTCAGGAATTCAAACACAAATAATTAAAAATACCATAGGAGTATTTTGAAATTTTATACACACTTCTCAACTCCAGTTTCTTGCGTAGCACACCATGGATGGAGCACATCAGGGCATTCTTTTCTACCAGAACCTAGTGGCTCACGGAGACATGGAAGAAGACCTCGTGGTAGGAAAAGAAGCAGTCTCTGACCTTGAGGGTGAGGAGTATACATATGTGGACTACAAGTTTGACGAGACTAATGACGACAAAGAGGACGATAAGGACACTGATTAAGTTCTCGGCGAGCCTCCTACCACAGAAGTGCATCAGGACCACCCTATGCTGCCAAGGGACTCCGTTGGTGGAACTCGCTCTTCGGAGGAAGAAATTGCCGCTTTTCGACAACAGCTGCTGGCAATGGAGACATGAGTCATGCGAGCGGAACAGGAAAGAGATGAGGTCATTATAGAAATGATCGACATGGCTAATTTAGTAGCGCATCATTTTGGAATATGATATCTCTATTACTGTTAGACGCATCTCGTCACGACTAGGATTCGCCCCCTCGCTTACTAATATCGTCATGTTTCCTTTTATATGTATGCTATTTTATGTAATATCAACCTTATGTTTAAGTGATTACACTACTCACAGGGTCATCATGCTGCCAGGTTATATGCTTCCCCATGTACCGTATGCCTTCTGGCAAATTTTCATGTATTAAAAACAATTAGTATTAATGGAAATGCTTTATGTTTTTATCGTGATGTTGTTATCTGCTATGTGTTTTATTTTATTGTTTTATGTTAATACATGGAATCACTTAGATGCACACTCAATTCGCCGAGTCTATGGGATTCTAAACTTGGAATGCGATACGTACTCAACATCTTTCCGTTCCTTGACAGAAAGATGCCTCAAAGACCCAACCGTGGAAACAACGCAACACTGACCCCACCTGAAATAAACTCATTGGAATCCCAAGCAGCAGTGTCCGATGCGGTCACTGCAACACTTGCACAGATTCGCAATGGAAACAAAGGAGAAGGCGACAGACAGGGAATCGGAAGCACAAATCAAGGAACAGACCACGGAACCACCCGAACCTACACCTACAAGGATTTCACAAACGCCAAACCTCGAACCTTCAATGGAACAGGAGGCGTAATAGCCCTGCAGCAATGGATTGAGAAGGTGGAATCAGTTTTTGAAATTTGCGGGTGTCCGGATGGGCGCAAGGTCAAGATTACAGCCTGCACATTCATTGATCAAGCTCTCTCCTGGTGGAATGGCCACGTAGAGGCCATGACACTCTCGGTGGCAAACGCGATGCCATGGCAAGAACTTAAGGAGATGTTGCTAGCTGAATATTGTCCAAGAGGCGAAATTCAGAAGATCGAACAAGAGTTGTGGAGCCTCACGGTTAAAAACACCGATATAGACGCGTACATATCCATGTTTTGTGAGCTATCTCTCTTGTGTCCCGAAATGGTCACTTCTAAAGGGAAAAAGATTGAGAATTTTATCTGGGGATTGACCACACCTATCCAAGGGAATGTCATTGCGGCAAACCCTAAGACATATGATAATGCAAAGAGGCTGGCCAAGAAATTGTATGATCATGGCATCAAAAGGGTGACAACACAGGAGAAGTAGAGGTTAAGAAGGAAGGTGAGAGCAAGAAGGGCAAAAACAACAAGCGGAAGGGAAAACTAAACTTTGAATCATCAAAGAAACAACAAACAGTGACTGTCCATGCTGCAACTCAAGCTACCACCACACCACATGCTCCAGCCTCATCCACACCAAATAATCCCAAGCAATACTCAGGGAACCTACCTAAGTGCAGCAAATGCAATTTTCACCATCAGGGAGAATGCAGGGAGATGCACTGCACGATCTGCAACCGAAAGGGTCACACTGCCAAATTCTATAGGACATATCTGCAACAAAATCAACACACAAACAACAACAACCGCAACAACAACAACAATGTTGGGGCCAGTTAAACCTGCTATGGGTGTGGAGAAACCAGCCATTTGCGGTGCAACTACCCCAAAGCAAACAATCAAAGGGCAGGAGCAGTAGGGAGAGTGCTGACAATGGGTAAAGGTGAAGCAGTGCATGATCTAGCAGTTGTTACTGGTACGTTCCTACTTAAAAACTCGTACACATGCATCTTATTTGATAGTGGGGCAGAGCAAAGTTTCGTTAGTCATAAATTCAAACACTTACTAAATCAACAACCCCAGAAGCTCAGCGAAGCCTTCACAGTGGAAATGGCTAATGGGAAAACTGAAACAACCAAAGATATCTATATAGGATGCACGTTAACACTAAACAACCACTCTTTCCAAATAGACTTGATGCATGTAAATGTTAGGAGTTTTGATGTGATAATTGACATGGATTGGTTAAGCCCCTATCATGCTGATATTATGTGTCACGAGAAGGCCGTTCACCTTCATCTCCCCAATCACAAAACCCTAATAATCTATGGAGATAAACCCGGCACAAACCTTCACCTTATCTCATGTATCAAGGCACAAAAGTGTCTAGACAAGAAGAACTACACGTTCCTTGCTCATGTGGTGGATAAGACCAAATAGGAAGTGAACATTCAAGACATACCATTGGTATGCGACTTTCCAGATGTATTTCCTGAAGATCTTCCAGGAATATCCCCAGAAAGGCAAGTCGAATTTCGGATCGACCTCGTGCCTGGAGCCACTCCGATCGCCATATCACCCTATAGGTTGGCTCCCGTTGAAATGCAAGAATTATCAAGCCAACCAAGTGAACTCCTGGATAAAGGATTCATAAGACCAAGCTTCTCTCCATGAGGAGCTCTAGTTCTTTTTGTTAAAAAGAAAGACGGACCCTTCACGATGTGCATTGACTATATGGAACTGAATAAGCTCACCATCAAAAACCGATATCCACTTCCACGAATCGATGATCTATTTGAACAGCTTCAAGGGGCTAGTTATTTTTCAAAAATAGATCAGCGATCCAGTTATCATCAACTCAAAGTCCGAGATGAGGACATTCCTAAGACTGCCTTCCGAACTCACTACGGTCATTACTTCGTAATCGTTTTCATCGATGATATTCTAGTATACTCACGAAGCGAAGAAGACCATATTCAACATCTCCGACAGATCTTGGAGACCCTACGAGCTGAGAAGTTGTATGCAAAACTCTCTAAGTGTGAGTTTTGGCTCCGCAGTGTATATTTCTTGGGACATGTTGTCAGAAAGGACGGGATTCATGTAGATCCTTCCAAGGTCAAAGCCATTGAAGGCTGGGAAATTCTGACAACACCAACAGAAATTCGCCAATTCTTGGGTCTTGCAGGCTACTACCGAAGGTTCATTCAGAACTTCTTCAAGATAGCCAAACCTCTCACCACATTGACACAAAAAGGCATACCTTTCAACTGGACTGAGAAGCAAGAGATTGCCTTCCAAACCTTAAAGCAATCCCTCTGTAGTGCACCAGTATTATCCTTACCAGAGGGAACCGAAGACTTCGTAGTCTACTGTGATGCTTCAAATCAAGGTTTAGGTTGTGCCCTTATGCAACGTGGGAAGGTAATTGTGTATGCGTCCAGGCAACTAAAACACATGAAGTAAATTACACCACCCATGATCTCGAGCTGGTAGCTGTGGTCTTTGCCTTGAAGATTTGGAGGCACTACCTTTATGGTACCAAGTGCACCATTTTCACCGACCATAAAAGCCTCCAACATATTTTAAATCAAAAGGAACTAAACATGAGGAAGCGGAGATGGGTTTAGCTGCTAAATGATTACGAGTGTGAGATCAAATACCACCCAGACAAGGCTAACATGGTAGCCGATGCCCTGAGCCAAAAGGAATATTCAAGCCGTCGCATGAAAATTCTATCAATCACCATTCAATCTCACCTAACCTCACAGATCAAGGAAGCCCAATTGGACGCATTGAAACCGGAGAATGTCGCTAGTGAATCACTGTGGGGAATGGATAAGGTATTTGAAGTTAAAGAGGACGAAACTCACTACTTCATGAATAGAATTTGGGTTCCTAAGATTAAGGAATAGTCATGCATGGAGCCCACAAGACGCGATACTCTATTCATCCTGGGTCAGACAAGATGTATCTGGATATCAAACAACATTAATGGTGGCCAAATATGAAAGCAGAGATAGCCACTTACCTGGGCAAGTGTCTTACTTGTGCCAAGGTGAAAGTGGAATACCAAAAGCCCTCGGGATTATTGCAACAGCCAGTGATACCCGAGTGGAAATGGGAAATGATTACTATGGACTTCGTGACCAAATTACCGAAGACAGCAGACGGATTGGATGCTATATGGGTAATCGTCGATAGGTTAACAAAATCCGCTCATTTCCTGCCAAAAAAAGAATCCTAAGAGATGGAAAAGCTGACCCGAATCTACATCAAGGAGGTCGTGAGACTCCATGGAGTTCCAGTGCCTATTATCTCGGACCGAGATAGCAGGTTCACTTCAAGATTTTGGCAATCTCTTCAGAAGGCAATGGGAACACAGCTAGATATGAGCACTGCCTACCACCCACAGACGGATGGTCAGAGCGAGCGTACCATCCAGACACTTGAGGACATGCTCCGAGCTTCCGTGATTGACTTCGGCAAGTCATGGGATGCCCACTTGCCTCTGATCGAATTCTCATATAACAACAGTTATCACACGAGCATCAACGTTGCTCCTTTTCGAGGCCCTTTATGGTCGTAAATATAGACCGCCTCTATGTTGGGCCGAGGTTGGTGACACCCATCTAGCAAAAGGGCAATCGCTATCCAGTGCTCTCACAAGACCAGAAATCATCCGTGAAACGACTGAAAAGATAATCCAAATCAAAGCTCGAATTCAAGCATCACGAGACCGAAAAAAGAGTTATGCTGACAAACGACGAAATCCATTAGAACTTCAAGTCGGGGATCGAGTGTTATTGAAGGTCTCTCCCTGGAAAGGAATGATCCACTTTGGGAAACGGGGAAAACTGAACCCGCGATACATTGGACCGTTCGAGATTCTTGCCCGGATTGGTCCAGTGGCTTACAAGCTATAGCTACCTGCCGAGCTCAGCAACGTACACCTCGTGTTCCACGTCTCGAATCTGAAGAAGTGCCTATCAGATGAAACTCTTGACATTCGTCTAGAATAGATCGAGATCAACGAGAATCTCCTATTCGTCAAAGAACCAATCGAGATATTAGACAAGGAAGTGAAGTGTTTGAAACAAAGCCGCATTCCGACTATGAAGGTTTGATGGAACGCTAAGCGTGGACTGGAATTCACATGGGAACGCGAAGATCAAATGAAGCAGAAGTACCCTCACTTATTCTCTTCTTCATAATCCTAGTTTTCAAAAGAATTTCGGGACGAAATTCCCTCTAACGGGGGGATTATGTCACAACTAGCATTTTAGCCAGGAAATTCTTTGATCATGTAAATGTCATCTATGATAATATTTGTAACTCTAACTTGTTATCATACACTATGTTCAATCTATGACAACAAACTTAGTCAGGATCCACAATTGTAGTTCAAGACTCTATGCAAAACATTTCAGAAAGCCACGTGGGAGTCGAGAACCCTAAAAATCCCGGTTCAAGTTCCTTATGAACTAGGATTTTCTTATTGGACCTAACGGACCAATAAGCATTCACTTCGACTATTTTTGGCTTAGAAACCCTATTTGGATTCTAAATGGACCCAATTCATAAATCTATAACATTTTGGACCATTTAGGCCTAGAATGATTCATTCTAACCCTAATGGGCCTTATTGGGTCATAAATGAATTAATTAGCCCTAATGGGTCATAAACCCATTCCTTTATACCATATTGGGCCTTGAACCTTCCTAAGGGCCCAATGGGCCGAAAATTTATTTTTGGGCTTCATAAATTCAAGCAAGTCAAGAGAAGGCCCAAATTTCTTCATCCTCTTTCCTCCTAGCCCATTCTCGACCCATATAATATATAAACAAAGAAAAGGATTAAGAAAGAATTATTTAGCAATGACACCTAAGTATTATTTAAAGGTAATCCAAGCATTACCCCTCATATTTCCATGCTAAACCCTACATGTAATAACCAAAGATCTCATTCTTCCCTCTCTTCTTATGCTCTCGGCCGAAGGAACACCCACACACACACATACTTCCACTTTCAAACTCACTCAAATATACTCTCTATAACTTCTTCATTACACTGTAAATTTCGAGACTTTAGGGTGTTTCAAAAGGAAATCTTCATTAAAACTCATCCATTGTGGTAAGATCTTACAAACCCAAGTATATTACTTCACCTTTAAACACCTTTACTCCTCTTACACTCTAGTTTTCATAAAATAATGTTCTTAGAACATCTTAGAGCTCAAGACCTACTCAAGGAAAGCTTGCTAGGGCTGAAACCTCTCTCTTCTCTTCAGCAATCCGAGAATAACAAGCAAGGTGAGTTCATACCCCCATGTTTTCGGTTTTTACATGTTTTGGAGGGAGAATAGAAGTAATTATGTGTAGATCTATGTATTTATGCATGTTATTTGTGATTTTCTTGGTTTATGTTGTGTTTGTGTGATAAAATTCGATGGATCTATAAAACTTTAACAAAAATAGGTGATATTCATAAGCTAAAACACTCTAGTCACCATACTACTAAGTTAAAAGTTTTATACATGCCTAAGTTGTGAAAAAACAAAACACAAATCTTATATAAGGATCATTTTTGACAAATAAACAAAAGATGGGGACAAAAGTGACACCTACAGTTTTATAAGAACCAAAAGGGTCACATTCGCATAAAAAGGAGTTTTTATAACAATCATACTTTCCAAAGGGCCAAAAGTGTAAAATTTTGCATTATGGGCCTTATTGTGGGCCATAAGGCTTTTTGGGCCCAAATTGCAAAAATAACAATTTTTAAAGATCAAAATGTTATGAAATAAAAACTTGAGCCAAAAATTAAAACGCACGAGATTAGGGGCTGAAAATGACACTTATTTCAAGATTTGGTCAAAAATGTTAATTTTAAAAAAGTTGGGCCGAAAATGACATTTTATTCAAATAAGGGGTGAAAGTGTAATTTTCTGCAAAAATGGGCCGAAAATGTCAATATATGTATTTTTGGGCCAAATCCGTAAGTTACTAAACACTTGGGGCGTAAATACAAGTTTTTATAAATTAATGGGTTAAAATGTTATTTTTAATTAAAATGGACCAAAAATGACAATTTATGTAAAAATAAGCCTTTAAATGTTCAATCTAGTTCTTAAGGGACCTAAGTGTGATTTTTATTTAACATGAGTTCAAATTATAGAATTTTAACGTAATGATCTAAAAATATCATTATAACAAAACACTGGATTGTTATAACATCAAGGATAAATTTTCCGACTAAATGAACTATACTATAACAAACAAACGAAATACAACAACGGTATGAATATTGGGCCTAATATTTCCTATACATTCTTATTGAGCCTTCGTGATTTGTTTGCCTGTTTAATGGGCCCAATGTAATCACTACATGTCTATTGGGCCTTAGTGACCCAATTACATGCTTAACGGGCCTAAATTATCATTTACATATTTATTAGGCCTTAGCGGCCCATTTACATGATAATTGGGCCTGAACTATTCATTATATGCTTAATGGGTCTTAAATGTCCTTTTGCATACCTAACAAGCCTTGAAGCAACTCACATGTTAATGGGCCTTATCCTTTCACATTCATGAATCATCTTGTTTTGGTAAATCTAAATACATAAACGTTATACAAATTCATGTGGCAATAGTTGGGATCTAGTGAAACTTGTCGGTTGACACCATTGAGTGTATGGTCATATTCTGTAGTTATAATTAGAGTCTCCTGGAGGGAGAGCGAGAGTTTGTGTATAGATCTATACGGTGGTGACTCCCCCACACCTGATTTGTTCGCTACAGTTAGACTAGGTCAGTCTAGGGTGACAAAACCTTGATCAGATACCGACGTTTGGAAAACGCCAAGGCAGGCGAATTAGCTTTTTATCATGCATGGTTATAACGATTTACTTAGAGATCTATTACCATCATAACATTTTGAAAAGCAAAACTCTACAATTATGTCGATACGAAACAAATCATACAATAATGAAAGGACTACAACACTTTTATAAATTAGAAAATGTCGGATTTTCTGGGGAAATGCTATTTTTCATTACCTCTTTCTTACAACATATATAATACAAGGAAATTTTGGATCTTTCATTTATACATGATTTTACAATGGAAATCACACATACATTTATACTTAATCAATACATCTTTTTCAGAGAATTTTACAGAAAATATCGGATTTTCTGGGTTATGCGCCCAATACAAAAATTTTCAATCAAATATGCTTATGAACTCACCAACATTATATATATTGACCATTTTCAAAATAACTTGTATTCTCAGGTAATCGATAAGCTAAAGAATCTTCAAGAGTATTTTGGGATTTCTTTTATGCAAATGTCAATCATCGTACAATTTATGTTTTTGAAATATATAATGTAAAACCATGTACTTGATGTGAATAATACTTGTTGTATTATGTAATGTTGGTGATGATTATGTTATGTTTCATGATAGTCACATGATCCCCCGGACAATTTCGCCGTCTGATTCGGGGGTGTGACAGTTTTGTGTTAAATCTAAGTGTTTATGCATGTTTGTGTGTATTGTCATGGTATATTGTGCAAATATATTATGAATATGTGTAAAAACCCTCATAAAATCGATATATACCTCAAGACTTGAAAATATTAGCAAAACAAGCTACTTATTGTAACTTAGTATGATTGTTGAACGGATAAAACATGTTAAGGGATACTTGAAAACTAAATAAAACCTCATGAGGGGCCAAATTTGACAAATAAGCAAAAAGTGAGCCTTGTTATGAGACTCGCGGTTTTAAAGGGGCCAAAAGAGTCATTTTTGGATAAAAATGGATTTTTATGAGATTCACGGTATTGTAGGGGTCAAAAGAGTTATTTTTGACAAAATGGGCTTCTTTTGCGCTTCTTGGTTTTAATGGGCTAAACTGGTCATTTTTCATAAAAAATGGGCCTTATTTAGAAATTCACGGTTTCATAAGCCTAAAATGCAATTTTTGGCATTTATGGACTTAAATTGTCAGTTTGAATAAAGATGGACCTAAAATGTAAATTCTCGATTCAATGGCTCGAAAATGTCATTTTATCAAAAATGGGCCGAAAATGTCATTTCTATCAAAAATGGACCGAAAATGTCATTTATTTTTTTATCAAAATGTGCCTCAAATACCTATTTACATGTTTATTGGACCTTAAATACCTATTTACACATTTATTGGGCCTTAATTATCCATTTACATGCTTATTGGGCCTTGTATATGATGGGTTTTGAGCATACTAACACTCCTATGGTGTACATGCAACCCTAGAAACCTTGGATCTATGTTTTCTCTAAAATACATGCAAATTTGATTTCCAAGGTTCACAACCTAACTAGCATGTTATGGGGTACTTGTAATACAAAACTTTAAGTAGAATAACATACCTTTCTTCTGTGGTTGATTGCTTGGAGTTTATGAGCCTATCACCAATAGTGTGGATGCCTCAAGTGGTGTCACAAATCACTAAAAACAAATTGGAAGCTCTTGAGAGAATAAGAACACTTATAGAAATCGGCTAACTCTTATGCTCACTCACACTAGTGTCAATTCTAGAACCAAAGACTCCTTTATATAGTATTGAGGATTAGGGTTAAACCCTAATACCCATGACTCTTCATTTACCTAGGATCCATGGGTTAAAAGCTCCATGGACAATCCATGGACTCCACATACTCTTAGCCCATCCTAAATAAATCTTAGCCCAATCCATATATATAAATAAGAGTCCATATTTAATTAGCTCCATTTTGATCACTAAATTACTTCTAAATTAATTCTTGATCAATACTAATTAAATAATTATGATACCATATTAATATATTATAACTAATAATATATTACTATATCATAAACCTCTTATTCTCAAAAGTATATCCAAACAAGTTGTTAGGTGAAGTGCAACTCAAATAGACCACGCCGGGTCGGTTCAAGTTGATACCAAATATAGTTACGGACTTAGACACCTTATCCAACAGTCTCCCACTTGGATAAGTTTGATAACTATAGTTGCAAGTATAACTTCAGGAACCAACCAACAATCGAAGTACTTTAAAACTTTGTTGAACTATGAAGCGCCATTTTAGATAAGTGATCATATATTCCTCTGTTCTCAAGATATCAACCGGACAAACACATGGAACATGGTCTAACTTATTGTCCAACATTTTGTTTCTCGATCTCCAATTTGTCTGACATAGAACTAAATTGAACACATCAATTAGGTTCTGATCAGGCCCGGCACATAAGTCAAAACCAAATCATCGAGGGGCCCAGATATTGCTTCTATTGCTAGAAGGAACAGATAAACTTCGAATCATATGCTTGTACTAACTACTTGTTGAATTATGCACAAAAGCACGTTTTATGACATCAAGTTACTGATGCGTTTTCGTACAATCAATGGATAACCAACTCATAGTCAACAACTCATATCTCTAGGTTTGAAGACATATATGATATTACCATCTCGCGATCACTTGAGATAAATTCCATGAAGTGATACAAGCGAGCATGGGTTTAATCCAGTACTCGGGACTTATGAGCACTCATGAATGTTGTAGCAACCATTGCTATGTTTAATGCACCTTAGACAAATCTTACAAGCCAAATTCATGACAGTCTTGATTCATATCTACTTCCGACATATGACCGACTGTGGAGAGTTTGAATAAAATAATTATTTTGGAAGTCAAATTATGCAAAATTGAAAAAATAGTAAACAATCAACATAGGATAGTAACACTTTACTCATAAATAAATAACAACTTTTATTTAATCATCAAATGTCAATTACATTTTACAAGTTTCAGAAATCTAATTAAACTAATATTGTCCCTCAGCCCGATGCTTCTTGCATGCTGCAAATGCCTAACCCTAGTTAGTCCCTTCGTGAGGGGATCTGTATACCCTCTTTGCTACGAGGAGTCCTTTTTCTATCTTGTGTATTATGAAGTGGTATTTTCTGTCAATGTGTCTGGATCTACCGTGATCTCTTGGCTCCTTGGCTAAGGCAACCGCACTATTTTTGTCGCAGAAAATTTCCATAGGCTCTTGTATAGTTGGCATAACTCCAAGGTCTCCAATGAAGTTCTTCAGCCATATCGCCTCGTTCGCCGCTTCACTCGTTGCTATGTACTCTGATTCACAAGTAGAATCAGCTACTGTCTCCTGTTTGGAACTTTTCCAAGTAATTGCTCCTCCATTTAGGGTAAAGACACAGCCTGACTGAGAGCGGAAATTATCCCTGTCAGTCTGAAAACTAGCATCACTATACCCAATCACTCCCACCAAGGGTAAGGACCCAATCCTTAGTCCTCCGTAGGTACTTAAGAATATTCTTTACCACAGTCCAGTGCGCCATGCCATGATTTCCCTGAAATTTGCTAACCATGCTCAAAGCAAAGGCTACATCAGGGCGAGTACAAGTCATAGCATACATGATCGAGCCAACAGCGGAAGCATATGGAAATCGACTCATCTCAGCTATCTCAGCCTCTGTACTCGGACTCTGAGTCTTACTCAGATTGGCATTGTGCTGGATCGGCAAGTTCCCTTTCTTGGAATTCTGCATGTTAAATCTTTTCAACACCTTATCCAAGTAGGTACTCTGACTAAGTCCAATTAGTCTCTTACTCCTATCTCTCATTATCCTTATCCCTATGATATAGGCAGCTTCTCCAAGGTCCTTCATAGCGAAACACTTCCCAAGCCAGGACTTAACCTCCTGGAAAGGTGGGATGTCATTTCCTATGAGTAGTATGTCATCCACATACAACACCAGAAAGCTAACTGTACTCCCATTAGCCCTAACATACACACATGACTCATCTTCGCTCCTCGAAAAGCCAAACTCTTTGACTTTCTCATCGAAGCAAAGATTCCATCTACGAGATGCTTGTTTCAATCCATAAATGGATTTCTCAAGCTTACACATCCTATTAGGGTAATTTGCATCGACAAAACCCTCTGGTTGAGCCATGTAAACATCCTCAGCCAACTTTCCATTTAGGAAAGCGGTTTTGACATCCATTTGCCATATTTCATAATCATGAAATGCAGCTATGGCCAACAAAACACTAATAAACTTAATCTTTTCTACTGGTGAAAAGGTCTCATCATAGTCAACTCCCAGAGTTAGAGTAAAGCCTTTTGCCACCAGTCTTGGTTTGTAGGTGTGTACCTTCCCATCCATGTCGGTCTTCTTTTTGAAGATCCATTTGCACCCAACTGTCTTATGACCTCGTACATTGTCAACCGAGTTCCACACTTGATTATCATACATGGACTGAATCTCGTTATCCATAGCCTCCTTGCATTTAGCAGACTCAGGTCCTGCCATGGCTTCCCTGTAATTATTAGGTTCATCCAAATCTATTAGTGTACTATCACTAATAAATGTATCACCTTCAGTGGTGATGTGATAATCATAATAAAATTCAGGTGTGATCCTAACTCTAGTGGAACGCCTTGGAGGTACGGTCTCATCTATCGTCTCAACAGGAGTTTCGTCCTCAGGTTGGTTGATAGTGTTTGAGTTTCCTTCACCTCTTGACTCTTGAAGCTCTTCAAGGTCAATTTGCCTCCCACTGTTTCCTTGGGTTATGAATTCTCTCTCACGAAATACTCCCCTTCTTGCTACAAAGACCACATTTTCACTAGGCCTGTAGAAGAGGTGACCAAAGGATCTTTATAGATAGCCGATGAAAATACACCTCTCACTTCGAGGTTCAAGCTTGTCATGAGACTCGCGCCTCACAAAAGCTTCGCAACCCCAAATCTTGATGTGGTCTAGATTGGGAACTTTCCCAGTCCACATCTCGTGAGGTGTTTTGGCAACCTTCTTAGTAGAGACTAGATTGAGGATATGGGCGGCAGTCTCTAAGGCATACCCCCAGAATGAGATTGGTAATGAAACTCGAGTCATCATGGAACGAACCATGTCCAATAAGGTCCGATTGCACCTCTCGGAAACACCATTTAGTTGTGGTGTCCTAGGAGGTGTCAATTGTGAGACTATCCCACATTCCTTAAAATAGTCAAGGAACTCAATACTAAGATACTCTCCTCCCTGATCGGATCAGAACATCTTAATCTTCCTACACAACTGATTCTCAACTGATTCTCAATACTAAGATACTAACACTCCTATGGTGTACATGCAACACTAGAAACCTTGGATCTATGTTTTCTCTAAAATACATGCAAATTTGATTTCCAAGGTTCACAACCTAACTAGCACGTTATGGGGTACTTGTAATACAAAACTTTAAGTAGAATAACATACCTTTCATTTGTGGTTGATTGCTTGGATTTTATGATCCTAGCACCAATAGTGTGGATGCCTCAAGTGGTGTCACAAATCACCAAAAACAAATTGGAAGCTCTTGAGAGAATAAGAACACTTATAGAAATCGGTTCACTCTTATGCTCACACACACTAGTGTCAATTCTAGAACCAAGGACTCCTTTATATAGTATGGAGGATTAGGGTTAAACCCTAATACCCATGACTCTTCATTTACCTAGGATCCATGGGTTAAAAGCTCCATGGACTATCCATGTACTCCATATACTCTTAGCCCATCCTAAATAAATCTTAGCCCAATCCATATATATATATATATATATATATATATATATATATATATATATATATATATATAAGAGTCTATATTTAATTAGCTCCATTTTGATCACTAAATTAATTCTTGATCACTAATAATTAAATAATTATGATATCATGTTAATATATTATAACCAATAATATATTAATATATCATAAACATCTTATTCTCAAAAGTATATCCAAACAAGTTGTTAGGTGAAGTGTAACCTAAATAGACAATGTCGAGTCGGGTCAAGTTGATATCAAATATAGTTACAGACTTAGACACCTTATCCTGCAATATATTCATTTCATGTTTATTGGGCTTTAAATACCTATTTGCATGTTTATTGGGCCTTGTATACTCATTTACATGTTCATTGGGCTTAAAAACCTATTTACATGCTTATTGGGCCTTGTATACTCATTTACACGTTCACCGGGCTTACATACTCATTTCATGCATATTGGGCTTTATGTTCTCATTACATGTTATTTGGACCTTATACACCCATTCACCCTCTTATTGGACCTTACGACACATTTTATACTAATCGGGTTAATAATATTAAATGCTTGACATTTTGATAAAACAAATGGTATTTTATCACCAATGTTTTGTAATCAAATACATACTCGAAACATTATTTAAAGTGGTAAATAATGTAATACACTACTCGCGTAAACTTAATTAAGGCTCTTATGAGACGCAACTTCACCCGTACCTACCTAGTGTACAACCATAAGTCATGTAGTTATAACTAGAGTCCTGGAGGGAGAGCGAGAGTTTGTGTATAGATCTATATGGGGTTGACAACCCCACACCTGCGTTGTTCGCTACAGCTAGACTAGGCCAGTTTAGGGTGACAAATATCTTACCTTAAACAAGCGACGCCTGAAGAACGTCATGACAGACATATCAGTCACATCAAGCATGGTTATAACCACTCACATAGAGATTAACAAACACTGTAAATTCACGGAATACATGTACTTGATACATTGTACGGATTATACACTTATTACACTACTCGGGTCTTAGGGTTTTAAGACCACGACTCTTTTACAAGCAGAAAATATCGGATTTCTGGGAAACATACTCAATACATTACACTTTATACATCATACAGAAAATATCGGATTTTCTGGAACACTCATTTATACACTATCAAAAACAAGAACACACATGCTTTAATACAAGATTTGAAACAAAACTCTCAAACCATTTTTACGGAAAATATCAAATTTTCTGGTGTTTATAAATGATACAAAACTTTTTATACAAACATGCTTATGAACTCACCAACCTTATATATATTGACGTTTTCAAAATAACTTATATTCTCAGGGAAACGTTAAGCGGGTTGGTCATTAAGAACACGCGGATTTTTGTTGTGTTGTTGTTATCATCATACATTTAACATTTGGAATGTAATTTGTAAACAAACACACTTATGTAAACTATGATGGTTTTCATATTACATGTGTGATGATGATGTTGTCTTTGATTCAATTATATACACTGTGATGATATTACAAGATGAAGTCACCCGCCCCCGGACGTTTCCGCCATCTGGTTCGGGGTGTGACATCATCATTAGAGCTCATTGAGCATTAGCAGTACCATTAGGCTTTGGTGGTTGGGAACCTTCACCAGTAGTCATGCTACAAAAAGAAGCAAATATAAAACTATTAAAAATTAAAATTCAATAACAACTAAACTGTTAAGTATTGTCTATTTCCAGAAATCGGTTCTGAAAGGCTATGAAACAAAAGAAAGAATCTGAAAATTGTTTTAGAAAACAGTTTCTGAAAACAGTAAAAGGTTACAGATGCAATAACCTTAAATAGTCAGATACATGTAAACAGAAAAGCAGGAAAAAAACACAGAAAATGTCTTAGAAAACGATTTCTAAAAACAGATTTTGCAAGTGTGATGGAGGAAAAAAATTCGTTTTTATTAGCACTGTAAGATGAAACAAAAAAAAAACAAAAAAAAAAAAAAATCCTCAAGTTCGTTTCATGCAAACAATTTGTTTTAAGACTGTTAGGAAAATATAACCCACAATTGTATGAGAAAACAAAACCATAAAGTTCTTGATTGAGGCCTATGTTTAACATAGTTTCCTTAAAATAAATTCGCCTTATATGGGTGTTTGTTTCCAAGATACAATAGTAGAAATCAATTCTTCTAGATTGCTCGAACCCTCACTTGGCCCGGATTATATCTTGGTTGCAACAAGAGAGCAAAAATGAAGCAGAAGCATAAGAGAGGAAGAGAGTGATTTCGTTTCATCTTGTGTATTGAAACAGTCACATAGGCGTTGTATATACACTACCCAATGTAACCGATGTAATTAAAACGAAATTATGTCACATTAAATAAGAAAATTAAAATTAATCAAGAAATCAAAACCGAAATCTATGATTAACTACTCTTAATTTGTTTTGTAACTGTTAAACAAAAGGAAAAAATGCAAAAAAGGTCGTTGAATTTTTCTGGTCGACCAGTGGTGCATTCGTGCCCGCACGACATGCGCTCGAAAATAAGTTCAGTGGCTTGAAGCCAATTTGGCTCTCATTTGCAGCCCCTGCATACGCGTGCAAGAGAGAGCCTTGGTTCTAATAAGCCTTACAAATGTAGCTAATTTTTGTTGTTATAAACCAATTTCCTTTTCATTCTCCCACCAATGTGGGATGTGTTTTAAAATCCACTTAACTCCTTTACTTTCTCTTCCAATTGCCCTACTTTGATAAGTAATTTCTCATTCATTTTTAATCCGTTCTGGACGTGCGCTATATCAAAACGAATACATCACGGAAGAGAACACGAATATAAAATCAACAACTCGTTTTGATTATATTTAGAGTCCAAAATTCATGCTAAAAAAGGAGAAAATCCATTTTTGGAAATTAACAAAATTAATTTTCCAACATACTTTATATCAACTTAATTGATATTTGTAGAAGTTAATTTACATGTTTTTATTAAATATCTTTATTGATCTATTCATATTAAATGTTGGCCTTTAACTTTGAAGTTGCCCACCATCGATATTCTTGTAAGTTCATCTTGTTGTTTGTGTATAGAACCTACCAAAAACATTTATAAGATTAGTGATTTTTAACAAAAGAAAATTAAAACTAATCACTTAAATTTTATTATATTGAGATAAAAAGAAAGGATGATCACCTAAAATTTAAGTAATTTGTTTTGATCTCATATTGTTAGAGATCATTAATCTTATAAATGTTTTTAGTAGGTTCTATATACAAACAACAAGATGAACCCACAAGAATTTCGATGGTGGGCAACTTAAACTTAAAATCGAAGATTTAAAATAAATAGATTAATAAATAGATTTAATGAAAATGTGTAAATTAACTTTTAGAAATATCAATTAAATTGATCTAAATAAACTAATATAGATATTAATCACCAAAATAACCAAAAAGAATTGTAGGATATTGAAAATTGACAACGTTTTATAACTTTTACAACAAAATAACTATCAAATATTGAAATAGCTTTACCCTTTTTCCCATTCATGTATTCGACGTAAAGTATTTTCAGTTTTGATTCAAGAAACTTGAAAATTTGGTTGAAGATGCTCATATTTTGGCTTTCAAGTTAGCCATATATTAAGAATGTTTTCTATCTACGGGTTTTAGGTTTTGTTTAGGACATTTTGTATGAGTAGCCATGCAAGATCTACTAGACAATAGAAATAAAAGAGATAAGACAATACAGACTGATTACAAAAACAAGACTGCCGATCCGTGGACTTCGGTTGTGGATGACTGAAGTAGAATCTCTTGGTTGCGGTTGTGGTGCTGACTACGGTAGGGAGAAGTTCAAGACGGTCACTTTTAATGACTCAAAAATTTCCCCCTAAGTGACCTCTTTATCTTCTGATCATTTATCAAGACAAAGATATTTGATCAGGATCCACCAGAACTTCCTTACATTCTCTAACCAGGTGATTCTCCTCAGGATCTCAAATTTCACCTCTGCGGTGGTGAATTTGGATTTTTCTACTGCATTGCGGCAGATGTCAAGTTGCTTCCTGGTGAGCCGATGCATGGCACTCATAGGAATAAAGTATTTGACATTGTCGATTTTCCTTTTGAAAATGATGTCAAGTTCTTGGAAGTTAGTTGCACCTAAGGATCTGTCAGCAAAGCCTTCGGTGGGCATCGGTGCGGGGTCGAGAGGTGGTAGATCAATCTTCTCGGAAATGATGGGATAGATGTCCGCATCAATTTTGGCAAAGTCGTACACAGTTTCCATCAAGAAGTTGTTGGCCCGATCAACTACAGTCTTCATTTTTGGATGCTTCTCAGCCTTGTTCTGAAATACTTTGGCTATGAGAAACACTTCTTCCGGGTTCATGTTGGGAAAGTCTGCTTGGGTGCGGAAGTAGTCATGTCCCCTTCGGGTGAGGGTGTACTGGAAGAATTTTGCCTTCATAAATCTCCGAGGTTTGTAGTTTACAACTGCAGATGGCCGGTCATTGGACCATATGTGCTCTATGGGGGAGGCATGCTTAGTAAAGAATTGTGCAAGTCTCTCAAACTCCATAGGCAATCTCTTTGCATCGGGAAGGCTTTGGTCAAACTACTCAAATAACTTGAAGTATTTAGCATTGGGTGAAATGGGAACACCCCAGTAGCCATCCGAAGGAGGTTCTGCATAAGTGAGGTGGGGAACATAATCTTCATCTTGCAGACTTCGGTGAGGATTGATCCAAGAGTTGATAAGGGTTTCATCTATGACATTATCGAAACCACTTAGCCTCCAGATTTCTTCAACAAGTTTAGCTGACCTCCAATCTTTCTTCTTTTGAGCTGTGGTAGGAGAATCGGTTGAGCTTGGAGAGTACATGTGTTCCACAAGGAATTTGAACTGTGGGGGAGTTTCAGGTTTTTCTGGAATAAAAGGTGGAGAGTGATGGGATGCTTGCGGTGAAGGATTTTTCTCAGTGATGATGGGAGGACTCTGATGTAGTGAGATTGAATGATGGGAGTGCTGAGAGTGATGTGAATGATGGGCTTCTTCTTCATTACTTCCCCCTCTTGAGGAATACATCCCCGGAGCTTCCTCAAGCCAAGAACGAAGGCCATCTACCTTAGAAAAAATTTCTTGAAATTGGGATTTCATGGCATCAGCCAGTTGCTGATTATTGGGAATTGAAGGATTGAAGAGAAGTTTGTGGATGTCTTTGACCAGAAGAAGGATCTCTGGAACTTGAAAGTTAGTAGTTATTGAGCATTGCAGCCGGTTGATTGTGGATTGAAGAACAGTGATTGCGGAATCATAAGCTGAGTGAGTCTCAGCAATCAACCTTTTAGAATCAGAAGCTTGATTCGAAATGGCTGCCTGAAGATCCTTTTTAAGTGTAGTGACTTTAGAAATGAGTCGATTAGCAATGGCCAGAAATTCCTTGTGGTCAGATTTACGGTTATTGTCTAGGGAGCGGATCCCCATTTCAACTTTTAGGGAGAGACGCTCTGCTGCCAATCTTTCACATGTTTCTAGTCGCTCAATCCTTTCAATAAGCGACTGCGGTCGTGGAAGATCATCTGGTTGCGGTTGAGTAGGCTTGACCGCAGCCAGGATTTGATCAACTTTGGCTTGAAGAGATAAGAACTCTTTCCTGGTCACCGTATTCTTCTTCTTCTTCTTCTTCTTGGGTTTGGAGGTGGAGTGGTGGGAGCCACTTGATTCTTCACCTTCATCAAACATCATTAAGTCATCATCTGAGGGAGAGGGTCTGTTTACCTCCTGAATGTCGTCATCATCCAGACCGAAGGTGGGAGCAGAGCTGATTGAGATAGCGGGTTCTTCATCTTGAGAAGCTTCAGAAATTGGAGTAGGAGGAACTTTGGATGCTTGTTGGGCAGCTGCATTTGCTTGTTGTTGTTGAAGAGATGCAGCCATTTGATCCATCCAGCTTTGAACTTTGAGGATGGTGGCTACGGTATTGGCATTGTTGATAGCATTTGCCCAATACTTATCCACGGTTTGAAGTTCTGGTTCTTTCTGTTGTTACTGCTTGATTTGTTGATCTTTACGAGCTTGGAAGGCCCTTCTAAAAGCTTCATACTTCTTGATTTCAGCTTCGGTCGTTGGTTGATAACGGATCCAAGAATCACTGGAGTTACTACCGTCAATTCCTTGAGTTCGCACCAAGGTATCCCTTGGGTTCACGGATCCCTGCACATTAGTGCTCACCGAGCCTAAACCACCTGAAACAGATGTAAGTAGAGTAGGATTTCCTGAGTGTCCTTGGTCTCCTTGACCCGTGGTCAAGTCTGGCCTCAACTCAGTTCTGGCATGGGCTGAAGAAGCGCCCTGCGGTTGGGAATGCATTTGCAGTGTTTGGGTGACTGATAAAAGGATTGAGTTCAACTCCTCAGCAGAAAAGAAGTGTAGTCGGGAAGCCCTGGAGACCTTAGGGCGAGAACCAGTATCATTGTGACAACCTGAAATTTCCAACTGTATGAACCTCATCTATTCAATAGAAGCTAGTTCAGTTTCTGTGATTTTCAAGCTTTTCCGAACAAATTTGTGTACATTAGGGTTTATGTTTTAGATGATATCAGGAGAGTGGATACTCCTGGTTTTGTGAAACTTGGGCATTTCAAGTTTCATACTGTTACAGTCCAACATCAGGAATAAAAATATTTTCTGCCAAAATATTCCAGGACTATAAATAGTTTTCTGAATTAAATTAATTCATTATTCACAATTCCAAATAGAGAAAAGCCATATTCTCTCTGACGGATCTTCAGGTTTTCATCCCAGATTGTGAGTCTACTTTTCTATATGTGATTCAATACTTGTTAGGTGTTTATTAACATCAATTGCATGCTTAGATTACAAGATCCGGGAGTTTACCGCCCAAGAACGTTCTTGGGGAGTAAACTCCAAAATGGAACATTATGGCTTCCTAGTCCCGATTCCTTGTTAGACAACTTGTTTAGGAGTTAGGATATGATCTTTATAGGCCTAAATGCATCCAAGAAACACAAGTTCTAGGAGTTTACGGCCAAGGAACTCCCTTGGGCCGTAAACCCCTTTTCAAGGGCTTAAGTGCCCTAAAACTTTCCCCAAATGCTTAAGGACTTTAACTACTAGTACTTGTGCTTGTTTAGAACACCAAAAGCTCATCAAAATCACAAGTTAGTAGGAGTTTACAGCCAAGAACTCCTCTTGGGCCGTAAACCCCTTTTTGTGGGACAAAAATCATTCCAAGCAACCCTTAAGCCTTTAGACAATTTACCTTGAACCCTTGGGACTAGAATGGAGAGTATAACACATAAAAACCACTCCTTGAAAGGAGTTTATGGCCAAGGAACATGTCTTGGGCCGTAAACTCCAAGTGAAGGCACCAAAGTGTGCCTCTTGTCCCCATTAGCCTTAGATAAATTCATGAAAGCAATCCTTGTTGTTTAAGTGCTTCAAATCAATTAAAATCTAAGAGTTTATGGCCGTAAACTCTAGGATGAAGGACCTTAGGCCGTAAACTCCCATATGGAGTTTTCTAGAGCCTTAAACTACTTCATGTGTTATTCCAATAAAGCTAGGAGTGTTCTAGAAGCAAGACAACACCACAAAACACCCAAAAACACCATTTGAGGAGTTTACGGCCATAAACCCATGAGTTTACGGCCGTAAACTCCAAGGTAAGGGGTTTGTTGGGTGGTGAACTCCTATACAAGGCCCTTTGATGTTTCAAACCCTTTTGCCTTGTCCCGTAGCAACTTAGATGCAACCATTTGAACCTTAAACACTCATAAAAGTGTTTAAATGTTTTCTAAGTGTCTTAACTTATTTATTTAAGTTATTATATGTCTAATTAGTTATATATATGCTTATTATATGATAACTAGGCTCGTGTGTGTAAACAAGTCTCCGTTTGCCACCTAGCACGGTAGCCGACACTGCAATTCAAACGACTCACCACAAGTGAGTTCATACCCCTTGAATCAACCTTTGAAATGATTTTAAGTGATTTAAATACTTTATGGGGGGGATACAAGTCAAATACTTATAAGTTATTGCTTCAATCACATGTGATTGTGTTTAATCACATGTGATTAATAACTAGGAAAACAACGATTTTCACCACTGTTCAAACTATTTTTCAACTGCTTTACTATTGAAATGTTTTACAAACTGTTTTACTATCCAAACTTACTTATAGACTGTGATTTAAACAAATGCTTCTTCTACTTAAACTGTTTTACCAACGTATGCCTTCAAAATGATTTATAGATCGACATCAAGTCAATCATCTCTTGAAATTATATTTATGCTTCAAAATGTTTTATGAAAACTTATTTATGCTTTATATATACAATTGCATGCCCGTATATGTATAGATATATAAATAATGTTCAAAAGGCTTAGGAATGCCATCCGCCCTATTTCCTTTTCCTCGATTTGGATGTGGTCTGGTGGGATTTCAGGTGACCATCCGAAGGTCGTTTCCATATTACTTATATATAATATATACATGTATAGACATAAAAGTACTTCCATATTCATAATCATCAGTACATCATTAGCTAGTTACCATCGGGGTAACGCAGGATCAATACATATACAGATATACTAGAAACAATACATATACAGATATACTAGAAACAATACATATACAGATATACTAGAAACAATACATATACAGATATACGAGAAACATGAACATATACAGATACACTAGAACGAGAAACATTACATATACATGAATACTTAACAATTGTGATCCACTGTATCGGGCATGCCTTAAGTGTCATGGCCCGAGTTGTAGCCAGAATTCTCCTGGAGGGAGAGCGTGAGTTTGCGTATAGATCTATACTGGATTGACTATCCTACACCTTGCTGCTAGCTACAGCCGGACCTGCAGGTCTGCGGGTGCCAAACGTCATTTCTTTTATTACGACCATTCATTATGTCGTTGTTACCAGTCGATAGCATGGTGCAATTTATCACATTATACCTTAATATAAATCCGGTTTAAGGTAGTAGTATTTAGTACAGCAGTAGTCTTATTATACAAAGCTACAATACTACAATGATTTACCCATTACATATTTTAGTGATAACATCACTTAAGCATTAATGTACAAACTATATTTTTAACAAATGATAGTTATACTTGGGTAATTACATACTTTTACAACAGACAGGTTTACAAAACAGTTTAGCCTTGGTAGAAGGTTACTTTTATAGAAAATATAGGATTTTCTGAGAGATTCAAACTTTTACAAACACTTTCAAACATTTGCTTACATTTTACAACTTATACATTGAGACAGGTTCTAACGTTTTCACAAGAAACATTGACACTAAAATACTTATGAACTCACCAGCTTAATGCTGATAAACTCTTTCAAAATAACTTGTATTCTCAGGTCATCAGTAGACAGGTACCGAGGCCAGCTTTTGAGAAGATGGAGTGCATTCAAGACTCATCTCATATTATTTTGTGTTTCATTATTTTTGGTGTCTATAACTGTACAGAACACACTTGTATTAAAATTATATATTTAATGCAATGGATGATGTTGTTTGCTTATTTACATTTACTGTGTTGTGATACTATACATGACGTCCTCCGCCCCAGAACGTTTCCGCCGTTCTTGGTTTTGGGGTGTGACAGATTGGTATCAGAGCATTGTTTATAATGAATCAAGTATATCAACCCATAAAAGATATATTGATCTATAAACCCAAAAGGGACTAAAACACTCTGACCAAGAGTCTATACTTTAAATAATAAAGTATTTAATTAAGTATACTAGTCTACATTCATACTAAAATCAGTGTCACAATGACAAGAACAAAAGTATTACGATTGTTGAATATCACAAGTGAGCTCGGGGATGTATGGTCAGTCCTTGGAATGGCATAGCCTGATCAACTATGCTGGTCCTAGGAGTGATTAGCATATGCCCTAGAATGGTTGTGATATGTTAACAAGTCTAAAAACTTACCAACAATACCACAAGAAGATTAGTAGAACTTAAAAACTTAAAATACTATAGGAGTATTTTGTGCTATTAGTTACACGTATACTATATTCTTATACCTCTCTTCTCGCGTAGATCTAAATGGCTGGATTTCATCATGGCGACCCGTACTTTCCCAATGAAGGCAATGCCGGGTGGATCGATGAAGAGCCTGAAGATGAGCATCCAATCCCTTTGGATGATCACCTCGCAGAAGGCTTTTCAGATGGATCTGACTCCGAGCCTGAAGTCAACAACCTACCGCTTGTAGGTCAAGCCCCGAACAACAACCCTCGACCAGCATTTCCAGGTCCTACACCCATGTGGGCAAACAATCTGAATCGCTGGAGTGATGAGCAGGGTCATCCCTTACCATACTTTGGGGATCGAACCTTTTACAACATCAGTGATGGTGGCTCTGCTGACAGAGCTCTGCCGGTAATCATCCGCAGAATAGCTCGTAATGTCGAGCAAGGTCGAGCAGCCATCGACCGGGTCATGGAGATTGATGCCAATTCAGGTGTCAATACATTCCGCATTCGCAGTCTTGAAGAAGACATGGAACGGACCCGGAGAACCAACGAAACTCTGCAGCAACAGCTGTCTGCCTCCCGTGCTGAAGTCTTAGAACTTCGAGCTCGTCAGAGAACTCAGGATCGACACCTTCAAGAGGTGTTTCGCCAAATGTCCGACCTCAGGGATCGCCCGAGGAACTCCCATCGCCATTAGATGATGTCTAGTACATCTCTGTCTTTTGATTTAGGGATAGCCTTGAACTTATGTGCTCTAAATAGCACTTGTCTGTAAAATATTCCTAACTTTCGATACTCTAATTAGGAATCCAGGACTGTCAGTATTGTCCTTATGGTATGATGTAAGACCTACCGTTAGGTCGATTTTTCCTTGAACTTATTACATCATTAATACCCGTACTATTGAAATCTATCTAATCTGTGGGAAAAATTTGTACACTTGTGTATTCCTACTAATACTTTTATTATGATTTCAAACACTCATTCAACTGTTGGGCTATGGTTAGTTAGTCCATGGGTCACTCTCACGTTGCTTACAAATTGATTCTTAACATCCTTCTTGTCTTTATAAACTTATAGCTGAAGGATGCCTCCTCGTAAATCTCCCCGGAATAGGAATAATCCTGTACCTCCACCGCCTCCACCACCTGCAGTCATCGATACTGCAGCCCTGAATGCTGCCGTAGCTGCAGCAGTGGCAACTGCCATGGCTCAGTATCACTCATCGGATGCTAGCAGAGGTGGAACCCCTGTTGAATCTATCCCAGTTGAAATCCTGGTGCGCTCCAGGGAGTGCTCTTACAAGGATTTCACAAACTGCAAGCCGAAGCCTTTCTATGGCACCGGCGGAGTCATTGCTCTCTCGCAATGGTTCGAGAAGACTGAATCAGTCTTCGAAATCTGCTCATGCCCTGCTGCGTGCAAAGTGAAATATGCCGCATGCACCTTTGAGGGTAAAGCCCTAACGTGGTGGAACGGCCACGTCAAAGCCCTAACTCTCGTCGTGGCTAACGACATGGGCTGGGAAACAATGAAGGACCTCATGACTGAGGAGTACTGCCCTAGGGGCGAAGTCCAGAAGTTAGAACATGAACTCTGGAATCTGACCATGAAGGGCACCGATGTGATCGCTTACACTGCCCGATTTAGCGAACTGGTGGCCCTATGCCCCAATATGGTTCCCACTGAAGGGAAAAAGATTGAACGGTATGTATGGGGGCTAATGCCTCCGTACCAGGGGAATGTCTTAGCATCCAACCCCGCTACCTTTGACAGTGCCAAGCGATTGGCACAAAGACTCATTGACCATGAAGTCAAGACCCCTGCATCCACAACCACCCAATCCATCCCAGAACCCTCCAAACCCGCTGGCAACAAGCGGAAGTTCTGGGATGAGAAGAAGAAGCAACGAGCTTCAAAGAAACAACAAATCGTAGCAGTACATGCTGCGGTAACCCCTACTACTGTTACTGCTCCGGGGAAGCAGTATGCTGGAAGTTTGCCGAAGTGCAACAAATGCAACTTCCACCACAACGGCGCCTGCCGTGAAATGCAGTGTAACAACTGCCACAGAAAAGGACACACCGTCCGATTCTGTAAGTTCCCGGCGCAGCCGATCTCCCAAGTTCCTGGCTCAGGCGCGAGCCCAACTTGCTATGGATGTGGCGAAACAGGCCACTTTAAAAGGGACTGCCCTAAGGCAAGGAATACTGGAGGAGCAGGGAGGGTACTAGCAATAGGCCACGGGGAAGCAGTTCCTGACCCGACAGTGGTGACTGGTACGTTCCTCCTTGATAACTCCTACGCATGCATTCTGTTCGATAGTGGAGCGGAGCGAAGCTTCGTAAACCACAAATTTGCTCGCATGCTTAAGCAACAACCACACGCACTTAATGAACAATTCACAGTAGAAATGGCCAATGGGAAAACTGAAAGTACTAATAGCATATACTTAGGTTGTCTTCTAACCTTAGATAACCATTCATTCCCAATCGACCTTATGTCGGTCTCAATAAAAAGTTTCGACGTTATTATCGGCATGGATTGGTTAAGCCTTCATCGCGCCGACATCATGTGCTACGAGAAAGCAGTCCGTCTAAACCTCCCGTCTAGCGAAACGCTTATAGTCTACGACGACAAACCTGGTGCGAGTCTTCGCATTATATCTAGTATTCAAGCACAGAAATATCTGCGCAAAGAATACCACGCATTCCTTGCTCACGTCGTCGACACGAACCTAGAAACGAAAGAACTAAAGGACCTCCCAGTAGTGAGCGACTTTCCCGACATTTTCCCAGAAGAACTACCCGGGTTACCTCCGCAACGACAAGTCAAGTTCAGAATCGACTTAGTCCCAGGAGCTACCCCAGTAGCCAAGTCGCCCTACCGTTTAGCACCAGCCGAGATGCAAGAACTCTCTGGTCAACTTAACGAACTACTCAGCAAGGGCTTTGTAAGACCAAGTTTCTCACCTTGGGGAGCACCGGTCTTGTTCGTTAAGAAGAAAGACGGATCATTCCGTATGTGTATTGACTACAGAGAACTCAACAAATTGACGATCAAAAATCGTTACCCTCTGCCACGCATAGATGATCTATTCGACCAACTGCAAGGAGTGAACTATTTTTCCAAGATTGATCTGAGATTCGGATATCACCAGTTACGAGTGCTCGAGGAGGATGTGCCAAAGACAGCCTTCCGAACTCGTTACGGACACTACGAGTTCGTGGTGATGCCATTCGGATTGACCAATGCGCCCGCAGTCTTCATGGATCTGATGAATAGAGTATGCCGACCTTACCTAGATCAGTTCGTCATCGTTTTCATTGACGACATCCTGATCTACTCCCGAAGTAAGAAGGAGCATGGTGATCATCTGCGACAAGTTCTAGAGACATTACGAAAGGAGAAACTTTATGCGAAGTTCTCGAAATGTGAATTTTGGATCCGAAGAGTCGAATTCTTAGGACACGTGGTGAGCGAAGAAGGAATCCACGTGGACCCATCCAAAATAAAAGCCGTTGAGAACTGGTCAGCACCAAAGACACCTACAGAAATTTGTCAATTTCTAGGTCTAGCTGGCTACTACCGCAGATTCATTCAGAACTTCTCACGAATAGCGAAGCCTCTTACAACCCTGACCTAGAAAGGCGTGGCCTTTGACTGGGAAGAGAAGCAAGAAAGAGCATTCCAAACGCTCAAACGAGCCTTGTGCACCGCACCAATACTATCCCTCCCAGAAGGAATAGAAGACTTCGTAGTCTATTGCGATGCATCCAATCAAGGACTCGGATGTGTTCTGATGCAGCGAGGTAAAGTCATCGCCTACGCCTCGAGACAGTTGAAGACACATGAGGTTAACTACACGACCCACGATCTTGAACTAGGAGCAGTAGTGTTTGCTCTAAAGATCTGGAGACATTACTTGTATGGGACGAAGAGCACTATCTTTACCGACCACAAGAGTTTACAACACATTTTCGATCAGAAGGAGCTCAACATGAGACAACGACGGTGGGTCGAGCTACTCAGTGACTACGAATGCGATATTCGTTATCATCCGGGTAAAGCCAACGTAGTAGCAGACGCCCTAAGTCGGAAAGAATATTCTGGTCGCAAGGTCAAGTCATCATCCATAACCATCCATTCACACTTGACTAAGCAAATTCAGGCGGCTCAGCTTGAGGCCATGAAACCTGAAAATGTGTCGAGTGAGTCCCTTAGGGGAATGGACAAGAACTTCGAAGCCAAGAGTGACGGAGCTTTGTTTTTCATGAACCGGATCTGGACACCGAAACACGGTGGTTTCCGAGACTTGGTCATGACCGAAGCGCACAACACTCGGTATTCCGTCCACCTAGGTTCAGATAAGATGTATCTGGATCTGAAAAAGCTATACTGGTGGCCTAATATGAAAGCAGAGATTGCTACCTTCGTGAGTAAATGCCTTACTTACGCAAAGGTTAAGGTCGAGTACCAGAAGCCCTCTGGCTTACTGCAACAACCAGAGATCCCGGAATGGAAGTGGGAGCGGATCACTATGGATTTCATAACCAAGTTGCCCAAGTCGACGGGTGGACTTGACACCATATGGGTCATCGTTGATAGATTGACCAAGTCTGCACACTTCCTACCTATCAAAGAAACCGACAAGATGGAGAAACTTACGAGAACATACATTAGGGAAATTGTACGGTTGCATGGTGTACCTATTTCCATTATCTCTGATAGAGATAGTAGGTTCACTTCAAGATTTTGGCAATCCCGGCAACGTTCCCTGGGAACAAGGCTGGACATGAGCACAGCCTACCATCCACAGACCGACGGACAGAGTGAGAGGACCATTCAAACATTGGAAGATATGTTGCGAGCCTGTGTGATTGATTTTGGGAAAGCATGGGATACTCACTTACCCCTTGTCGAATTTTCCTATAATAACAGTTATCACACAAGCATCAAGGCTGCTCCATTCGAGGCCCTCTACGGCCGCAAGTGCAGATCCCCTCTGTGCTGGGCTGAGGTTGGTGATACCCAATTAGCTAGGGAGCAAGCTTCCGACAGTACTCTCACTGGTCCGGAAATCATTCGGGAAACGACAGAGAAAATCGTTCAAATCCGTGAACGATTGAAAGCCTCTAGAGACCGACAGAAGAGCTACGCCGATAAACGAAGAAAACCTTTGAAATTTCAGGTGGGAGACAGAGTCCTTCTCAAAGTCTCACCCTGGAAAGGCTTGATACGCTTCGGCAAGCGTGGGAAGCTTAATCCGAGGTACATAGGGCCTTTCGAGATTCTTGCCAGAGTCGGCCCCGTAGCTTACAAACTTGATCTACCCGACACACTGCGTAACGTACATTCTACATTCCACGTATCTAACTTGAAAAAGTGTTTGTCCGACGAGACTCTCGTAATCCCACTCGACGAGATCGAGATCAACGAGAGCCTCAACTTCGTGGAAGAACCTGTAGAGATCATGGACCGTGAGGTCAAGCAGACGAAACAAAGCCGTATCCCTATCGTGAAGGTTCGCTGGAACGCCACGCGAGGACCGGAATTCACTTGGGAACGCGAGGATCAGATGAAGTTGAAATACCCTCATCTTTTCGCTTAATTGTTTGTAACTTTTATTTGCTTAAATTCTAATTTCGGGACGAAATTCCCTCTAACAGGGGGATGATGTGACAACCTGAAATTTCCAATTGTATGAACCTCATCTATTCAATAGAAGCTAGTTCAGTTTCTGTGATTTTCAAGCTTTTCTGAACAAATTTGTGTACATTAGGGTTTATGTTTTAGATGATATCAGGAGAGTGGATACTCCTGGTTTTGTGAAACTTGGGCATTTCAAGTTTCATACTGTTACAGTCCAACATCAGGAATAAAAATATTTTCTGCCAAAATATTCCAAGACTATAAATAGTTTTCTGAATTAAATTAATTCATTATTCACAATTCCAAATAGAGAAAAGCCATATTCTCTCTGACGGATCTTCGGGTTTTCATCCCAGATTGTGAGTCTACTTTTCTATATGTGATTCAATACTTGTTAGGTGTTTATTAACATCAATTGCATGCTTAGATTACAAGATCCGGGAGTTTACCGCCCAAGAACGTTCTTGGGGAGTAAACTCCAAAATGGAACATTATGGCTTCCTAGTCCCGATTCCTTGTTAGACAACTTGTTTAGGAGTTAGGATATGATCTTTATAGGCCTAAATGCATCCAAGAAACACAAGTTCTAGGAGTTTACGGCCAAGGAACTCCCTTGGGCCGTAAACCCCTTTTCAAGGGCTTAAGTGCCCTAAAACTTTCCCCAAATGCTTAAGGACTTTAACTACTAGTACTTGTGCTTGTTTAGAACACCAAAAGCTCATCAAAATCACAAGTTAGTAGGAGTTTATGGCCAAGAACTCCTCTTGGGCCGTAAACCCCTTTTTGTGGGACAAAAATCATTCCAAGCAACCCTTAAGCCTTTAGACAATTTACCTTGAACCCTTGGGACTAGAATGGAGAGTATAACACATAAAAACCACTCCTTGAAAGGAGTTTATGGCCAAGGAACATGTCTTGGGCCGTAAACTCCAAGTGAAGGCACCAAAGTGTGCCTCTTGTCCCCATTAGCCTTAGATAAATTCATGAAAGCAATCCTTGTTGTTTAAGTGCTTCAAATCAATTAAAATCTAAGAGTTTATGGCCGTAAACTCTAGGATGAAGGACCTTAGGCCGTAAACTCCCATATGGAGTTTTCTAGAGCCTTAAACTACTTCATGTGTTATTCCAATAAAGCTAGGAGTGTTCTAGAAGCAAGACAACACCACAAAACACCCAAAAACACCATTTGAGGAGTTTACGGCCATAAACCCATGAGTTTACGGCCGTAAACTCCAAGGTAAGGGGTTTGTTGGGTGGTGAACTCCTATACAAGGCCCTTTGATGTTTCAAACCCTTTTGCCTTGTCCCGTAGCAACTTAGATGCAACCATTTGAACCTTAAACACTCATAAAAGTGTTTAAATGTTTTCTAAGTGTCTTAACTTATTTATTTAAGTTATTATATGTCTAATTAGTTATATATATGCTTATTATATGATAACTAGGCTCGTGTGTGTAAACAAGTCTCCGTTTGCCACCTAGCACGGTAGCCGACACTGCAATTCAAACGACTCACCACAAGTGAGTTCATACCCCTTGAATCAACCTTTGAAATGATTTTAAGTGATTTAAATACTTTATGGGGGGGATACAAGTCAAATACTTATAAGTTATTGCTTCAATCACATGTGATTGTGTTTAATCACATGTGATTAATAACTAGGAAAACAACGATTTTCACCACTGTTCAAACTATTTTTCAACTGCTTTACTATTGAAATGTTTTACAAACTGTTTTACTATCCAAACTTACTTATAGACTGTGATTTAAACAAATGCTTCTTCTACTTAAACTGTTTTACCAACGTATGCCTTCAAAATGATTTATAGATCGACATCAAGTCAATCATCTCTTGAAATTATATTTATGCTTCAAAATGTTTTATGAAAACTTATTTATGCTTTATATATACAATTGCATGCCCGTATATGTATAGATATATAAATAATGTTCAAAAGGCTTAGGAATGCCATCCGCCCTATTTCCTTTTCCTCGATTTGGATGTGGTCTGGTGGGATTTCAGGTGACCATCCGAAGGTCGTTTCCATATTACTTATATATAATATATACATGTATAGACATAAAAGTACTTCCATATTCATAATCATCAGTACATCATTAGCTAGTTACCATCGGGGTAACGCAGGATCAATACATATACAGATATACTAGAAACAATACATATACAGATATACTAGAAACAATACATATACAGATATACTAGAAACAATACATATACAGATATACGAGAAACATGAACATATACAGATACACTAGAACGAGAAACATTACATATACATGAATACTTAACAATTGTGATCCACTGTATCGGGCATGCCTTAAGTGTCATGGCCCGAGTTGTAGCCAGAATTCTCCTGGAGGGAGAGCGTGAGTTTGCGTATAGATCTATACTGGATTGACTATCCTACACCTTGCTGCTAGCTACAGCCGGACCTGCAGGTCTGCGGGTGCCAAACGTCATTTCTTTTATTACGACCATTCATTATGTCGTTGTTACCAGTCGATAGCATGGTGCAATTTATCACATTATACCTTAATATAAATCCGGTTTAAGGTAGTAGTATTTAGTACAGCAGTAGTCTTATTATACAAAGCTACAATACTACAATGATTTACCCATTACATATTTTAGTGATAACATCACTTAAGCATTAATGTACAAACTATATTTTTAACAAATGATAGTTATACTTGGGTAATTACATACTTTTACAACAGACAGGTTTACAAAACAGTTTAGCCTTGGTAGAAGGTTACTTTTATAGAAAATATAGGATTTTCTGAGAGATTCAAACTTTTACAAACACTTTCAAACATTTGCTTACATTTTACAACTTATACATTGAGACAGGTTCTAACGTTTTCACAAGAAACATTGACACTAAAATACTTATGAACTCACCAGCTTAATGCTGATAAACTCTTTCAAAATAACTTGTATTCTCAGGTCATCAGTAGACAGGTACCGAGGCCAGCTTTTGAGAAGATGGAGTGCATTCAAGACTCATCTCATATTATTTTGTGTTTCATTATTTTTGGTGTCTATAACTGTACAGAACACACTTGTATTAAAATTATATATTTAATGCAATGGATGATGTTGTTTGCTTATTTACATTTACTGTGTTGTGATACTATACATGACGTCCTCCGCCCCAGAACGTTTCCGCCGTTCTTGGTTTTGGGGTGTGACAGATTGGTATCAGAGCATTGTTTATAATGAATCAAGTATATCAACCCATAAAAGATATATTGATCTATAAACCCAAAAGGGACTAAAACACTCTGACCAAGAGTCTATACTTTAAATAATAAAGTATTTAATTAAGTATACTAGTCTACATTCATACTAAAATCAGTGTCACAATGACAAGAACAAAAGTATTACGATTGTTGAATATCACAAGTGAGCTCGGGGATGTATGGTCAGTCCTTGGAATGGCATAGCCTGATCAACTATGCTGGTCCTAGGAGTGATTAGCATATGCCCTAGAATGGTTGTGATATGTTAACAAGTCTAAAAACTTACCAACAATACCACAAGAAGATTAGTAGAACTTAAAAACTTAAAATACTATAGGAGTATTTTGTGCTATTAGTTACACGTATACTATATTCTTATACCTCTCTTCTCGCGTAGATCTAAATGGCTGGATTTCATCATGGCGACCCGTACTTTCCCAATGAAGGCAATGCCGGGTGGATCGATGAAGAGCCTGAAGATGAGCATCCAATCCCTTTGGATGATCACCTCGCAGAAGGCTTTTCAGATGGATCTGACTCCGAGCCTGAAGTCAACAACCTACCGCTTGTAGGTCAAGCCCCGAACAACAACCCTCGACCAGCATTTCCAGGTCCTACACCCATGTGGGCAAACAATCTGAATCGCTGGAGTGATGAGCAGGGTCATCCCTTACCATACTTTGGGGATCGAACCTTTTACAACATCAGTGATGGTGGCTCTGCTGACAGAGCTCTGCCGGTAATCATCCGCAGAATAGCTCGTAATGTCGAGCAAGGTCGAGCAGCCATCGACCGGGTCATGGAGATTGATGCCAATTCAGGTGTCAATACATTCCGCATTCGCAGTCTTGAAGAAGACATGGAACGGACCCGGAGAACCAACGAAACTCTGCAGCAACAGCTGTCTGCCTCCCGTGCTGAAGTCTTAGAACTTCGAGCTCGTCAGAGAACTCAGGATCGACACCTTCAAGAGGTGTTTCGCCAAATGTCCGACCTCAGGGATCGCCCGAGGAACTCCCATCGCCATTAGATGATGTCTAGTACATCTCTGTCTTTTGATTTAGGGATAGCCTTGAACTTATGTGCTCTAAATAGCACTTGTCTGTAAAATATTCCTAACTTTCGATACTCTAATTAGGAATCCAGGACTGTCAGTATTGTCCTTATGGTATGATGTAAGACCTACCGTTAGGTCGATTTTTCCTTGAACTTATTACATCATTAATACCCGTACTATTGAAATCTATCTAATCTGTGGGAAAAATTTGTACACTTGTGTATTCCTACTAATACTTTTATTATGATTTCAAACACTCATTCAACTGTTGGGCTATGGTTAGTTAGTCCATGGGTCACTCTCACGTTGCTTACAAATTGATTCTTAACATCCTTCTTGTCTTTATAAACTTATAGCTGAAGGATGCCTCCTCGTAAATCTCCCCGGAATAGGAATAATCCTGTACCTCCACCGCCTCCACCACCTGCAGTCATCGATACTGCAGCCCTGAATGCTGCCGTAGCTGCAGCAGTGGCAACTGCCATGGCTCAGTATCACTCATCGGATGCTAGCAGAGGTGGAACCCCTGTTGAATCTATCCCAGTTGAAATCCTGGTGCGCTCCAGGGAGTGCTCTTACAAGGATTTCACAAACTGCAAGCCGAAGCCTTTCTATGGCACCGGCGGAGTCATTGCTCTCTCGCAATGGTTCGAGAAGACTGAATCAGTCTTCGAAATCTGCTCATGCCCTGCTGCGTGCAAAGTGAAATATGCCGCATGCACCTTTGAGGGTAAAGCCCTAACGTGGTGGAACGGCCACGTCAAAGCCCTAACTCTCGTCGTGGCTAACGACATGGGCTGGGAAACAATGAAGGACCTCATGACTGAGGAGTACTGCCCTAGGGGCGAAGTCCAGAAGTTAGAACATGAACTCTGGAATCTGACCATGAAGGGCACCGATGTGATCGCTTACACTGCCCGATTTAGCGAACTGGTGGCCCTATGCCCCAATATGGTTCCCACTGAAGGGAAAAAGATTGAACGGTATGTATGGGGGCTAATGCCTCCGTACCAGGGGAATGTCTTAGCATCCAACCCCGCTACCTTTGACAGTGCCAAGCGATTGGCACAAAGACTCATTGACCATGAAGTCAAGACCCCTGCATCCACAACCACCCAATCCATCCCAGAACCCTCCAAACCCGCTGGCAACAAGCGGAAGTTCTGGGATGAGAAGAAGAAGCAACGAGCTTCAAAGAAACAACAAATCGTAGCAGTACATGCTGCGGTAACCCCTACTACTGTTACTGCTCCGGGGAAGCAGTATGCTGGAAGTTTGCCGAAGTGCAACAAATGCAACTTCCACCACAACGGCGCCTGCCGTGAAATGCAGTGTAACAACTGCCACAGAAAAGGACACACCGTCCGATTCTGTAAGTTCCCGGCGCAGCCGATCTCCCAAGTTCCTGGCTCAGGCGCGAGCCCAACTTGCTATGGATGTGGCGAAACAGGCCACTTTAAAAGGGACTGCCCTAAGGCAAGGAATACTGGAGGAGCAGGGAGGGTACTAGCAATAGGCCACGGGGAAGCAGTTCCTGACCCGACAGTGGTGACTGGTACGTTCCTCCTTGATAACTCCTACGCATGCATTCTGTTCGATAGTGGAGCGGAGCGAAGCTTCGTAAACCACAAATTTGCTCGCATGCTTAAGCAACAACCACACGCACTTAATGAACAATTCACAGTAGAAATGGCCAATGGGAAAACTGAAAGTACTAATAGCATATACTTAGGTTGTCTTCTAACCTTAGATAACCATTCATTCCCAATCGACCTTATGTCGGTCTCAATAAAAAGTTTCGACGTTATTATCGGCATGGATTGGTTAAGCCTTCATCGCGCCGACATCATGTGCTACGAGAAAGCAGTCCGTCTAAACCTCCCGTCTAGCGAAACGCTTATAGTCTACGACGACAAACCTGGTGCGAGTCTTCGCATTATATCTAGTATTCAAGCACAGAAATATCTGCGCAAAGAATACCACGCATTCCTTGCTCACGTCGTCGACACGAACCTAGAAACGAAAGAACTAAAGGACCTCCCAGTAGTGAGCGACTTTCCCGACATTTTCCCAGAAGAACTACCCGGGTTACCTCCGCAACGACAAGTCAAGTTCAGAATCGACTTAGTCCCAGGAGCTACCCCAGTAGCCAAGTCGCCCTACCGTTTAGCACCAGCCGAGATGCAAGAACTCTCTGGTCAACTTAACGAACTACTCAGCAAGGGCTTTGTAAGACCAAGTTTCTCACCTTGGGGAGCACCGGTCTTGTTCGTTAAGAAGAAAGACGGATCATTCCGTATGTGTATTGACTACAGAGAACTCAACAAATTGACGATCAAAAATCGTTACCCTCTGCCACGCATAGATGATCTATTCGACCAACTGCAAGGAGTGAACTATTTTTCCAAGATTGATCTGAGATTCGGATATCACCAGTTACGAGTGCTCGAGGAGGATGTGCCAAAGACAGCCTTCCGAACTCGTTACGGACACTACGAGTTCGTGGTGATGCCATTCGGATTGACCAATGCGCCCGCAGTCTTCATGGATCTGATGAATAGAGTATGCCGACCTTACCTAGATCAGTTCGTCATCGTTTTCATTGACGACATCCTGATCTACTCCCGAAGTAAGAAGGAGCATGGTGATCATCTGCGACAAGTTCTAGAGACATTACGAAAGGAGAAACTTTATGCGAAGTTCTCGAAATGTGAATTTTGGATCCGAAGAGTCGAATTCTTAGGACACGTGGTGAGCGAAGAAGGAATCCACGTGGACCCATCCAAAATAAAAGCCGTTGAGAACTGGTCAGCACCAAAGACACCTACAGAAATTTGTCAATTTCTAGGTCTAGCTGGCTACTACCGCAGATTCATTCAGAACTTCTCACGAATAGCGAAGCCTCTTACAACCCTGACCTAGAAAGGCGTGGCCTTTGACTGGGAAGAGAAGCAAGAAAGAGCATTCCAAACGCTCAAACGAGCCTTGTGCACCGCACCAATACTATCCCTCCCAGAAGGAATAGAAGACTTCGTAGTCTATTGCGATGCATCCAATCAAGGACTCGGATGTGTTCTGATGCAGCGAGGTAAAGTCATCGCCTACGCCTCGAGACAGTTGAAGACACATGAGGTTAACTACACGACCCACGATCTTGAACTAGGAGCAGTAGTGTTTGCTCTAAAGATCTGGAGACATTACTTGTATGGGACGAAGAGCACTATCTTTACCGACCACAAGAGTTTACAACACATTTTCGATCAGAAGGAGCTCAACATGAGACAACGACGGTGGGTCGAGCTACTCAGTGACTACGAATGCGATATTCGTTATCATCCGGGTAAAGCCAACGTAGTAGCAGACGCCCTAAGTCGGAAAGAATATTCTGGTCGCAAGGTCAAGTCATCATCCATAACCATCCATTCACACTTGACTAAGCAAATTCAGGCGGCTCAGCTTGAGGCCATGAAACCTGAAAATGTGTCGAGTGAGTCCCTTAGGGGAATGGACAAGAACTTCGAAGCCAAGAGTGACGGAGCTTTGTTTTTCATGAACCGGATCTGGACACCGAAACACGGTGGTTTCCGAGACTTGGTCATGACCGAAGCGCACAACACTCGGTATTCCGTCCACCTAGGTTCAGATAAGATGTATCTGGATCTGAAAAAGCTATACTGGTGGCCTAATATGAAAGCAGAGATTGCTACCTTCGTGAGTAAATGCCTTACTTACGCAAAGGTTAAGGTCGAGTACCAGAAGCCCTCTGGCTTACTGCAACAACCAGAGATCCCGGAATGGAAGTGGGAGCGGATCACTATGGATTTCATAACCAAGTTGCCCAAGTCGACGGGTGGACTTGACACCATATGGGTCATCGTTGATAGATTGACCAAGTCTGCACACTTCCTACCTATCAAAGAAACCGACAAGATGGAGAAACTTACGAGAACATACATTAGGGAAATTGTACGGTTGCATGGTGTACCTATTTCCATTATCTCTGATAGAGATAGTAGGTTCACTTCAAGATTTTGGCAATCCCGGCAACGTTCCCTGGGAACAAGGCTGGACATGAGCACAGCCTACCATCCACAGACCGACGGACAGAGTGAGAGGACCATTCAAACATTGGAAGATATGTTGCGAGCCTGTGTGATTGATTTTGGGAAAGCATGGGATACTCACTTACCCCTTGTCGAATTTTCCTATAATAACAGTTATCACACAAGCATCAAGGCTGCTCCATTCGAGGCCCTCTACGGCCGCAAGTGCAGATCCCCTCTGTGCTGGGCTGAGGTTGGTGATACCCAATTAGCTAGGGAGCAAGCTTCCGACAGTACTCTCACTGGTCCGGAAATCATTCGGGAAACGACAGAGAAAATCGTTCAAATCCGTGAACGATTGAAAGCCTCTAGAGACCGACAGAAGAGCTACGCCGATAAACGAAGAAAACCTTTGAAATTTCAGGTGGGAGACAGAGTCCTTCTCAAAGTCTCACCCTGGAAAGGCTTGATACGCTTCGGCAAGCGTGGGAAGCTTAATCCGAGGTACATAGGGCCTTTCGAGATTCTTGCCAGAGTCGGCCCCGTAGCTTACAAACTTGATCTACCCGACACACTGCGTAACGTACATTCTACATTCCACGTATCTAACTTGAAAAAGTGTTTGTCCGACGAGACTCTCGTAATCCCACTCGACGAGATCGAGATCAACGAGAGCCTCAACTTCGTGGAAGAACCTGTAGAGATCATGGACCGTGAGGTCAAGCAGACGAAACAAAGCCGTATCCCTATCGTGAAGGTTCGCTGGAACGCCACGCGAGGACCGGAATTCACTTGGGAACGCGAGGATCAGATGAAGTTGAAATACCCTCATCTTTTCGCTTAATTGTTTGTAACTTTTATTTGCTTAAATTCTAATTTCGGGACGAAATTCCCTCTAACAGGGGGATGATGTGACAACCTGAAATTTCCAATTGTATGAACCTCATCTATTCAATAGAAGCTAGTTCAGTTTCTGTGATTTTCAAGCTTTTCTGAACAAATTTGTGTACATTAGGGTTTATGTTTTAGATGATATCAGGAGAGTGGATACTCCTGGTTTTGTGAAACTTGGGCATTTCAAGTTTCATACTGTTACAGTCCAACATCAGGAATAAAAATATTTTCTGCCAAAATATTCCAAGACTATAAATAGTTTTCTGAATTAAATTAATTCATTATTCACAATTCCAAATAGAGAAAAGCCATATTCTCTCTGACGGATCTTCGGGTTTTCATCCCAGATTGTGAGTCTACTTTTCTATATGTGATTCAATACTTGTTAGGTGTTTATTAACATCAATTGCATGCTTAGATTACAAGATCCGGGAGTTTACCGCCCAAGAACGTTCTTGGGGAGTAAACTCCAAAATGGAACATTATGGCTTCCTAGTCCCGATTCCTTGTTAGACAACTTGTTTAGGAGTTAGGATATGATCTTTATAGGCCTAAATGCATCCAAGAAACACAAGTTCTAGGAGTTTACGGCCAAGGAACTCCCTTGGGCCGTAAACCCCTTTTCAAGGGCTTAAGTGCCCTAAAACTTTCCCCAAATGCTTAAGGACTTTAACTACTAGTACTTGTGCTTGTTTAGAACACCAAAAGCTCATCAAAATCACAAGTTAGTAGGAGTTTATGGCCAAGAACTCCTCTTGGGCCGTAAACCCCTTTTTGTGGGACAAAAATCATTCCAAGCAACCCTTAAGCCTTTAGACAATTTACCTTGAACCCTTGGGACTAGAATGGAGAGTATAACACATAAAAACCACTCCTTGAAAGGAGTTTATGGCCAAGGAACATGTCTTGGGCCGTAAACTCCAAGTGAAGGCACCAAAGTGTGCCTCTTGTCCCCATTAGCCTTAGATAAATTCATGAAAGCAATCCTTGTTGTTTAAGTGCTTCAAATCAATTAAAATCTAAGAGTTTATGGCCGTAAACTCTAGGATGAAGGACCTTAGGCCGTAAACTCCCATATGGAGTTTTCTAGAGCCTTAAACTACTTCATGTGTTATTCCAATAAAGCTAGGAGTGTTCTAGAAGCAAGACAACACCACAAAACACCCAAAAACACCATTTGAGGAGTTCACGGCCATAAACCCATGAGTTTACGGCCGTAAACTCCAAGGTAAGGGGTTTGTTGGGTGGTGAACTCCTATACAAGGCCCTTTGATGTTTCAAACCCTTTTGCCTTGTCCCGTAGCAACTTAGATGCAACCATTTGAACCTTAAACACTCATAAAAGTGTTTAAATGTTTTCTAAGTGTCTTAACTTATTTATTTAAGTTATTATATGTCTAATTAGTTATATATATGCTTATTATATGATAACTAGGCTCGTGTGTGTAAACAAGTCTCCGTTTGCCACCTAGCACGGTAGCCGACACTGCAATTCAAACGACTCACCACAAGTGAGTTCATACCCCTTGAATCAACCTTTGAAATGATTTTAAGTGATTTAAATACTTTATGGGGGGGATACAAGTCAAATACTTATAAGTTATTGCTTCAATCACATGTGATTGTGTTTAATCACATGTGATTAATAACTAGGAAAACAACGATTTTCACCACTGTTCAAACTATTTTTCAACTGCTTTACTATTGAAATGTTTTACAAACTGTTTTACTATCCAAACTTACTTATAGACTGTGATTTAAACAAATGCTTCTTCTACTTAAACTGTTTTACCAACGTATGCCTTCAAAATGATTTATAGATCGACATCAAGTCAATCATCTCTTGAAATTATATTTATGCTTCAAAATGTTTTATGAAAACTTATTTATGCTTTATATATACAATTGCATGCCCGTATATGTATAGATATATAAATAATGTTCAAAAGGCTTAGGAATGCCATCCGCCCTATTTCCTTTTCCTCGATTTGGATGTGGTCTGGTGGGATTTCAGGTGACCATCCGAAGGTCGTTTCCATATTACTTATATATAATATATACATGTATAGACATAAAAGTACTTCCATATTCATAATCATCAGTACATCATTAGCTAGTTACCATCGGGGTAACGCAGGATCAATACATATACAGATATACTAGAAACAATACATATACAGATATACTAGAAACAATACATATACAGATATACTAGAAACAATACATATACAGATATACGAGAAACATGAACATATACAGATACACTAGAACGAGAAACATTACATATACATGAATACTTAACAATTGTGATCCACTGTATCGGGCATGCCTTAAGTGTCATGGCCCGAGTTGTAGCCAGAATTCTCCTGGAGGGAGAGCGTGAGTTTGCGTATAGATCTATACTGGATTGACTATCCTACACCTTGCTGCTAGCTACAGCCGGACCTGCAGGTCTGCGGGTGCCAAACGTCATTTCTTTTATTACGACCATTCATTATGTCGTTGTTACCAGTCGATAGCATGGTGCAATTTATCACATTATACCTTAATATAAATCCGGTTTAAGGTAGTAGTATTTAGTACAGCAGTAGTCTTATTATACAAAGCTACAATACTACAATGATTTACCCATTACATATTTTAGTGATAACATCACTTAAGCATTAATGTACAAACTATATTTTTAACAAATGATAGTTATACTTGGGTAATTACATACTTTTACAACAGACAGGTTTACAAAACAGTTTAGCCTTGGTAGAAGGTTACTTTTATAGAAAATATAGGATTTTCTGAGAGATTCAAACTTTTACAAACACTTTCAAACATTTGCTTACATTTTACAACTTATACATTGAGACAGGTTCTAACGTTTTCACAAGAAACATTGACACTAAAATACTTATGAACTCACCAGCTTAATGCTGATAAACTCTTTCAAAATAACTTGTATTCTCAGGTCATCAGTAGACAGGTACCGAGGCCAGCTTTTGAGAAGATGGAGTGCATTCAAGACTCATCTCATATTATTTTGTGTTTCATTATTTTTGGTGTCTATAACTGTACAGAACACACTTGTATTAAAATTATATATTTAATGCAATGGATGATGTTGTTTGCTTATTTACATTTACTGTGTTGTGATATTATACATGACGTCCTCCGCCCCAGAACGTTTCCGCCGTTCTTGGTTTTGGGGTGTGACAATCATCCCTTTGGGGTGATACAGGTGGGGTGTCTCCACGATGTGATGAAACAAGCTCACTTTATGAGCTTGAGTTGTATTCGATGGTTGTAGTGAATGGATCTGCGGCAATCCTAAGGACTACCCGAGCCTGTGAAGAGGCTGAGGTATCAATCCGCTCACGCATTTGGCTAGTGGTAGTGGTTTTTCTCTTTTTGAGATTGGCAATAGGTAGTGCATCCTCACCGGAATCACTGTCAGATACAACTACAGTTTTTAACTTACGCTTCTTTGTGGCTGCGGTTGCCTTGGGAGTATTCTTCTTGGGATTTGGAGGGGTTTTCTTTAATGCTAACTATTTTCTTCTCCCAGAGACATTGGAAAGTGTGGTAGAGGAAGGGGTTGCGGTACCTTCAGGAACAACAACTGCGGATGGAAGAGGTGGGGTAGAAGGGTATGGATCAATACCCTCCATAGCCTCTATGTGGTCAGAGACATCAGCAGTCTCAAGACCAAGGATTGAAAGTATGTGGTTTGGGAGTCTACGAATAGGTCCAAAGGGAGTTTGATCAGATGAGGGAGAGTACCTTTTAATATCCTTAGTGATGAAGAAATTGATGTCGTCTTCCATACGGATACCTGCATTAGAATGAAGATCCAAGATGCACAAGGACCAAAACCTAGCAAAAGTGAGCTCGGTTGGTTTCTCCTTAGGGATTTCCTTGGGAATGTACTGAAGGAAATCCTCCCAAAGGATTTGGCCGTAGTTGACATCATGGCCAGTGAAAATACTCCATACAAGTTCCAGCAGTTTAAGGCCCATGTTATCGATGCCTTCGGTTCTGCCGGAGAGACTGCGGATGACATAATGGCATACGTATTGCCATACTGCGGGCAGTTGGTTCTTCTTGAATTCACCGAAGCCCTTAATCTTCTTTTGGTATCCCATCTGATAGATAGCAGATGTGATGTCGGCCATTGACGGGGTGAAAAACTTGATGGAAGGGTGAATCAACAGATTGATGGCGTCGAGAAACTTTTCTTTTGACAGTATAACCAGGGAATCGTCAACTAGGTTGAGATGAACTTCTTGGAGATTGTTGAGTGTTCGATATGCAGAGAAAGCACATTTGAAAAGTGTAGATACATGAACCACGTCTGTGAAAGCATCGAATGGACCATACAAAGGATGATTCTTTAAGAACTTGATCATCAGCTTGAGTGGGGCATTGTATGAGGGATGGTCACCAAAGATTGCTCTGAAATTACTAGAAGCAATTATGGGTGAGTCTGTGGGGTTGGAGCTTCGTGATCCAGTGGGCTTAGCTGGTTTCTTTTACACACTTGATTTCACCATTGTTAATTTTGAAAAAGCTTAGAGAATTCAGAGAAAGATTGAGGGTTTTGAGAGTGTAAAGGTTTCTTTGTGAAGAGGAAGAGGGATTTTATGGTGATTTGAAGAAGCGGGAAACGTAAAGGTTTTGACCTAGGTGAAATTGGGTAAAAGGAAATGGTTTATCTGTGAAAAGTTATCTTTAATCTTAACCACATGTTAAAAAAGGATAAAGATTAAAAATTAGGATTAACCAAAATAACGTTGCATTTAATGAAATGTCAGATCACGTCTTGAGAACGTGTGGAGCGGGTGAGAAAAATCCGTTGGATAAAATGGAAGTTGTAATGGATGGGATGGTTTGGGTAACAGGAAGAGACATTTTAGAGGATTTGATTTGGAAAATCTTTTATTTTGTCATCATACCTAGAATAGGTCTGACATGAGGTTATGGGAGAGATGAATGTGACAGTTACTCAAAGGAATGTTTTTTTAATGTTTTATTTAATGAAGGATCATTAAATAGCACACTTTTTGTTGTTTTCTTTAAATCGTCTGGAAGGTAATTAATGTGACTGCGGATGAACACATCAATTCCGGATGGTTCCTTTAATATTGCGGATGACTGCAGTGAAGGAAACTGAGGAGAGCACTTGTACAAAAGTTAGTAATCACACACAAGAAGGACCCATGAAAGATAGATATAATATATGGTTGCGGTACATCGACTGTAGACCAGAGAATGTTCCAAAACCATCTATTATAAATAACTTTCAGTAAGGACCGCAATGGAGACTAGGAAGGTCTGCGGTGCTTGTTAATTCAAGAAGAATTTAGGATCTGGATTCATCATTCCCAACCTTTTTAGAAACACATTGAGTTTTGAAGAGTCAAGTGCTTTTGTAAAAACATCAGCAATCTCTTCATGAGTAGCAACAAATATGAGTTTAATATTACCTTTCAGAATGTGGTCTTTGATGAAATGATACCGTAGATCAACATGTTTAGTCTTGGAGTGCTGAATAGGATTATGAGAGATCGCTATGGCACTTTCAGAGTCACAGTAAATTGGTATCCGCAACATCCTGTATCCGTAGTCTAACAGTTGTGTCTTCATCCAAAGGACTTGGGAACAGCAGCTGGTTGCGGCCACGTATTCTGCTTCTGCAATAGATAAAGAAACACAACTTTGTTTTCTTGAGGACCAGCTGACAAGTCTTCCTCCTAAAAATTGACATCCACCAGATGTACTTTTTCGATCAAATTTGCATCCGGCATGATCCGCATCAGTAAATGCTTGACGACTGAAGTCATTGCCTGCGGGGTACCGTAGACCAAGAGATTTGCTTCCTTTTAGGTACCGAAGAATTTTTTTGGCTACGGTCATGTGTGACACTTTTGGGTTAGCCTGGTACCTTGCACACACACCGGTTGCAAATACAATGTCAGGTCGGCTTGCGGTGAGATACATTAACGAGCCAATGATACCTCTATAAGTCTTGTGATCCACAGATTCGCCAGAGGGATCAGCAGAGATCTTATATCTGAAGGCCATAGGGACCTTAGCTGAAGAGCAGTTTTCCATAGAGTATTTCTTCAAAAGTTCAGTGTTGTATTTCTCTTGATGAATGAATATCCCTTGTTGAATTTGTTTGACTTGAAGACCTAGAAAGAAATTAATCTCTCTATGCATGCTCATTTGAAATTTGTTTGTCATGAGCTTAGCAAATTCATCCACCATTCCTTGATCAGATGATCCGAAGATAATATCATCCACATATATTTGTACAAGCATAAGGTGAGACCCGTTTGCTTTTCTAAATAGTATGGGATCAATCACTCCTCTTTTGTAGCCTGAAGAGACTAAGAATTCCGAAAGAGTTTCATACCAAGCTCTAGGGGCTTGCTTCAGACTGTAGACTGCTTTCTGAAGCTTATAGCAGTGATCAGGGAACTCGATACTTTCAAAGCTGGGAGGTTGTTAAAGATAAACCTCTTCTTTTAATTCCCCATTGAGAAAAGCACTCTTAACGTCCATTTGGTGCACTTTGATGTTTTTGTGAGAAGCATATGCTAAGAAGTTTCTGATTGCTTCCATTCTAGCTACCGGAGCGTATGTTTCATCGTAGTCAACACCTTCCAGTTGATTGTAGCCTTTAGCAACTAGCCTTGCCTTATTTCTGATAACCGCACCAGATTCATCTAGCTTGTTCTTGAAAACCCATCTTGTACCAACAATAGTATGGCCTTGTGGAATGGGAACAAGTTGCCACACTTTGTTTCTTTCAAATTCTTCCAGTTCTTCTTGCATTGCAGAAATCCAATTTGGTTCCAATAATGCTTCATTGATAGATCGAGGCTCGACTGCGGACATAAATGTTGCATAGTGACAATGATCAGATAAATCTTTGGCAGATCGAGTTTGGATACCTGCGGATGGGTTGCCAATAATTTGGCCTGGTGGGTGATCCTTCGTCCATACATGTAGACGAGGCATCAGATGATCAGCAGCTGCAGTTGAATGAATGTTTTCAATATCAGAGGTTGCTTCAGATTAAGAAGGAAGTTCCCCCTGGATTTGTGAATAGCCTGCTGAATCTTCTTGACTTGTTGGATCGAGAGAGGCATTTTCTTTAGTTTGGAGAGGTTCCCCCTAGATTGCTGAAGGGAGTTCATCTGGAAGCTGAGAAGGTTCCCCATGGACTGCTGATGGATGTTCATCTGAATGCGAAGTTTCAGTTGATTTTCTGAGAGTGGGAGCTTGAGCATCATCAAATACTGGAACCTCGATGGTTGTAGTACGAACCGGAGTAGCGCTTTCCCCCTCAACAGGAAAGGTGGAAGTATTGAGAGATGCTACCTCGGAGAGAGATGGTCCAAAAACATCAGCATGTTGTTGTTGAGCTGCGGGAGACACACTAACTTCGGATAGTTTCGCCATTTCAACAGGGTCGAAGAGATCATAATAGTTTACTTCAACCAGATTTAACGGTCCTGAAGAAGCAAGAATATCGCTTTCCATAATGGCAGTGGTTTCTTTAGATGGAGGAGTGTTGTGGATGTAAGAATCATCGAACTATACATCAAAACTTTCAATGATTATCCTTGTACGTCTGATGAGAACCCGATACGCAACCATATTTTTGGAGTAACCAAGAAATATACCTTCATCAGACATTGGTGCGAACTTGTTAAGTTGATCTCGATTGTTGATCACAAAACATCTACACCCAAATATGTGAAAGAAACGAACATTTGGCTTTCGGTTGTTGAGGCCCTCATATGGTGTCTTGTTGAGGCGTTTGCATACAATGCTTCGGTTCTGAACAAAGCATGTAGTGGCTACAGCTTCAACCCAGAAGTAAAGAGGAAGATAGGCGAAATTGAGTATGGATCTGGCTGCTTCAACAAGGGTGCGGTTTCTTTGTTCAACAACACCATTTTGTTGAGGTGTATACAGAGCTGAAAAGTTATGTGAAATCCCTTTTGACACCAAGAAGTTGTTGAGTGGATGATTGGTGAATTCAGTACCATTGTCACTGCGGATGCGTCTTACTGGAAGCTTGATCTGAAGTTCTATTTCTTTGATGAAGTTTATGAGAATCTGCGGTGTTTCAGATTTGAATCTGAGAAAGAATACCCAAGTGAAGCGAGTGAAGTCATCAACTATAACCAGTATATATTTTTTATGATCAAGACTGGCTATGGTTGATGGAGCGCAGAGATCAATGTGGAGAAGTTCGAGTGGTTCGGATATGGATGAATCAATTACTATAGGATGACTTGCTTTTGACTGCTTACCACATTCACAAGCAGGACATAGAGTGTCATTGCTGAATTTGAGAATGGGTAGACCTCTGACCAATTCTTCAGTGACTAAGATGTTGATGTATTTAAAGTTGAGATGAGTGAGCTTGTGGTGCCATAACCAGCTAACTTCGGATACGGCTTTAGAGAGAAAGCACAGGTGCGGTTTACCAATGATGAGAGAGACATCCAGAGGATACATTGTGCCTTCGGATCGTGACTTGATTAAGCAAGTACTTCTATCACTCGTCATTATGTAACAGAATTGATCATCAAACTCCACTTGATGGATTGCTTTACATAGTTGACCAACACTGATGAGATTGTATTTAAGGCTTTCTACATAAGCAACCTTCTGGATGGAAAAGTTCCCCGTAGTGAGAACACCATAGCCTCGTATGATGCCATTTGCATTGTTTCCAAAAGTGACATTTCCACCATTGCATATAGGCTTGAAATCTCGAAGGTACTCTAACCTTCCGGTCATGTGCAAGGAGCAGGCACTGTCAATCAACCATTCTTCTTCTTGATCCTCCGTGCACAAAGCCTACAAAAATTAAGTGGTTAATTTGGGCACCCAAGCGAGTTTGGAGCCCGGAGTCACATATGATGTGTTAATCGATGCATGATGCGAGGTGGCAGGGACAGGTTTTAAGTCAATTTTCAAGCCAAGTCATGGGTGTTTGAAGTTCTTTGGAGTTTTGTGAGATTGTGAATAATTACGAGTGTTTTTGGAGAGATTAGAAGTGACCCTGAAATCCTGGGTGTTTGAAGTTCTTTGGAATTTTTTACATTCACATTGACACGAGAACTTTTTGTCATTTTCCCTGACAATTGACTTGGTCTGAGGTTTTGAAGAAAAAGTATGCTTTTGTCCATTCTGAGGATTGTGAGATTTGACCCTTTTGTTTGTGTGTTTTGAAAAAGTGTTTTGTGCAGGTCTTGCAGGTGTGAAGACACATGCAGACCTTTTGTGATGTGATTTCTTAAACACTTGAGATGACCTTTTGAGTGCCGGAGTTGGCAAAATTCCTTTCCATTTTTGAGATTTTGAAACTGACACTAGAAAGGTTGGAGTAGGTAGGATACATTTCCATTTTGGATCATTGAGAGAATAGATTTGAAAACCATTTGATCGAAAAGACTTATCCTTAGGTTTGGATGTTTTTTTAGTATTGTCAGAAACAGTGAACTCCTTCTTTTTGGTTTTCTTGGAAACAGTTTTCGTGAAATGATAATTTGAGAAAACAAATTTTTCAGGACTTTTTGACTTTGGACATTTCATAGATTTCTTAAGTTTTGAGAAAATTTCCCGTTGCTTGCCACGAGAACGAAATTCTTCTTTAAAAGCTCTTTTTGCTTCGGTCTTAGGAGAACCGCAGTCAGTGACATTTAGTTGCGGTTTCCTAGAATCTTTTGAGGATTTTGAAAAATAGTGACTCGATTCATCCGAACTTGAGAAGTCAGGACTTTGAGAACATTGACCAAATTCAAAATTTTCAATTGGTAATTCATGATTAATTGGCTCAATAGTCACAGAACTCTTGACTTCGGTCAGCGGAAGTCTTGGTGGACACTTCTATGGGACATTTGATATTGGAAAACGGGACAGATTGCAGTACATGACTGCGGTTAGAAACAATGCGGTCATACTGTAAGGATGGGAACTCTAAAGAGATTTCAGGACTTTCAATAACAATTTCCTCATCGGCTACGGATGATGTCTGAGAATCTGTGTTACCAACATGAGTAGAAAATTTAGGGAGAATTTCTTCTATAACACAATTATTACTCAGATCATGAAGTTTTCCAAAGTGGGCTTGGATATCTTTAGGAAATGTTTTGTTATTGACTGGAAACAAGAAGTTGCGGTCTGGTGGGACATAAGGACGTTCCGGTGTGAACCGAGGTGAGGAGTCCGTTGCGGTTGGGTAACCATTGGACCAACCCCAGTTAAAGGTGTTATCAACATTCCCATTATTAACAAGATTCTTAATAGCCTCAGTTTCATTAAACAGCTTTTCAATTAAAAGATTTAAACATACAATTTCATTCTGTGCTAGATCTCTCTGATTCACGGATATTTCTAATTGGGTTTCACTTAACATTCTAGCATTAAGTCCTTCTCTAACATTGCCATTTTGAGTCTCTTATTGTCCAAACGTCCTCTAACATGGAACATCTCCTGCGAAGCGATGTTCTTCTCATCTAGGGCTTTATTGTGGTCTGTAAGGACGGCATCACAAGTGTCATTGAGTGTGTCTATGAAAGGTAGACAATCATGCATGTTGTAATTTAAAGTTTGAATCATAAGTTTTACCTGTTCCACAATGTTGAGAGTTCCATCTTTAGCCATATAGCAATGGTTCTTCTTTAGATTGGTTGAGCAGTCTTCATTGGCAGTTGCTACCATACAGATCTTGTCATTCCCTTTCCTGAGATCATCTTCATCTTCATCTCCTGATGACCACACTTGATGATTCCTCTTCACTTGAGCAACGTAGGCCTTTCCATTTTCTTTATCTTCCGGTTCTTGAGCCATTCTGAGATAGAAGGCTCTATCTTTCACTACGTTTTCCTTGCAATCCTTAGCAAAATGGTTTTCCTTGTTGCACTTGTGGCATATAATAATGTCACTCTTGTCTTCTAAAGAGGTACCGGAGTCAGTTGATTGGGACTGCGGTGGTACTTCTTTGGACTGTGTTTGCTAAGACTGTGGTGGAGGGAGAGGGTTCTTGGTGGAACGGAAGTGATTGTTTGAAAGTTGCGGTTGAAAGTTGATCGGTTATATTGTTGGTTTTTGTGAAATGAAGGCGGTAAACGATTGAATTTATGACTGATAAGAGCAATGGAATTCTGAAACTCTTCTTCATCGTCATATTCTGAGTCAGCTTCATATGACTGTGGTGGTGAGTCATACGAAGTCTGAGCAGTCCTTGAGTACGGTGGACTCTTGAGCTTGCAATTCTCCATAAAGCTTATAGAGAGATAATGAGTGTATCTTCCTGTCACCTTGTACAATCATTTTGGTTGTTGTCTAGTGTCTTCCTAAGCCATTAAGAAACTGCATATTTGTTTCATGATTGCTGCGGATGGTACCCATATTGGAAAGTTTTGTGACGATCAAGTCGAATCTTTTAAATGAGTCTTCCAACCTTTCACCGTAGTGGGCTTTGAAGTTATTGAATTCATTAAGTGTTGTAGTGAGCTTCTTGTCTTGAGCCTGCTCCTGAACCTTCGTACAAGTTTTTGAGAACATCCCAAATCTCATATGCTTATTTGCAATTTATGATGATGTCGAAGTTGTCAGGAGCAACTCCACAAGAGATTTCATAAAAGGCAATAGCATCATTTTCCATCTTGTCTAGATCATCTTTTGTGGGACGGTTCAAAGCTGGTTGACCTCCTCCTAGCCTTGTTGTGGCTCCATCAGTTTGGACTGGGGTAAGGACTGGAACGTGGGGTCCTTCTTCTATGGATCTCCAGACATCTTTACCAAGTCGTCTGAGATATATTTCCATCCTTTGAGACCAGTGATGATACTCATTTGCAACCAGTATTAGGGCTCGATTGGAGCCACCAACACTGTTAGAAACATTCAGTGATAACGATTGTGCAATTTTGAAGATTTTTTGTTTAGAAATGAGCTTCAGTGGTATAGAGGGCTCTTTGAAAAATCAGAGTTCCGATTTTCAAGAAGCAACCACTATGGCTTTGATACTAATTGTTGAGAGAAAAACTTTGAGACACACTTGAACAAAACGGTTAGAACAAGTATATAGCGGAATAATTAATCTCGTAGGATATGTTAGCTCAACAATAATATTAATAGTTAGAAGTTAGCGAGTTAGATGCGGAAAGTAAAGTAATGTAAATGACAACAATTGTTATATCAAGTATACACGTAAGTTGATTCATAACTTGGAATGCATTCAAACCAATGTTAGTAAGTGAGATCAAACTTAGTGATTAAGTCACAAAGACTTGCTCTGAAGAGTGATTGCAATCTGCTATGTAACAGTAAGAAATATGGTTAAGTAAGAACGAGATAGAAAGGATAAATCCGGAGAAGATGTATTAGAAAGTGTAGATGTGTATCTGATACAAAGAGCATGGTCTCTATTTATAGAGACACAAGAGTTACAATACAAAAGATTTTCTATGAGTAGCCATGCAAGATCTACTGGACAATGAGAATAAAAGAGATAAGACAATATAGACTAATTACAAATACAAGACTGCTAATCCTTGGACTTCAGTTGCGGATGACTGAAGTAGAAACTCTTGCTGCGGCTGCGGTGCTGACTGCGGTAGGGAGAAGTTTAAGAGGGTCACTTTTAACTTAGTAAAAATTCCTGAAATAGAATTATGCTATTGTTAGGATGAAGCACCACTATTTACCTCTTGTCACAAGGTTGTGTTTCATAAGATTGAATGTGTTTTTAAGTATCATCCCAAGGCTATTGATAAAAGATTTGATAGTATGTTTATTTTAACAGTCTAATCACTATTCTAATAAAAGAATAGTTTTATTCTCCTTTTGACATGTGTCACCATATTAGGCCTCATAATTAATTCATATTTCATTTTTCTTTTGCTATGTGTCACCCTATTATGTCTCCTAATTAATGTATGTCACTTGTCAACCTATTGATTATCTATTTTAAATTTTCCACTCTAATTACATTAAACTAAAAACATTAGAATAAAAATTAAAATAAAATTAATACAAATTATAAAGTGATATAATTTTTCATATTTATTTAAATCGATGATTATAATTTTATATAACTAAAAAAATTTCTTAATTAATAGTTTATTTAAAATAAGTGATTAATAATTTTGAGATTTTTTACTATTAAAGTTTAATTAAATTTGTAACCTTGGATCCCACGGGTTGTAAACTAATATTAAAATAAACATATCATCAAACCTTGTGAAAATAACATTGGGGCAACATTTAAAAACAGACTTGATCTTATGAAAACATCCTATTGTAGAGGTGCACATTTCAAACCAATTTTTTTAATTTAAGTGAAAAAAACAAATTGATTGAGTTAACACTAAGTCTACTGTTAGAAATAGGATTTAATAAATATTCACAACTAGTTTTTTTCCTGGTTTTTCTACTATAACCAAACCAAACCGATTTTTGAACATAATTGTACTTCAAAAATACCGAAAAACTACTACCATTTATTACTGAAAACATCTTGAAAAAAAAAATTGTTTTAAAAATATTGAATTAGATCAAAATTGGTATATATGCATCTTTATCCCATCCATGGGACAGAAAATAAATAAAGAAGTTTCATCATCACAATATCATAATTTTATTTAAACATTCGGTACAAAGTTTATTTTTATAGTTTGAAAACGAAATCATTTAAGGGGACCCAATATTGTGTACAAGGAAAAAAGTAGGAAATAACATGTTGTTTTAGAATCAATTATTCTTTTAAGTGATTGATGCTTAGGGCACTGGTTCTATTAGCGAAATAACACTGTATAGATTAAAGTTGAAGTGTTAAAAAAATGTTTATAAGGAAAGAAATACAAATATAAGACTTTTATAAATAAATAAAAACTAATTGGCATTCTGTATGGTGTTGAAATAACAATAGATGAAATTTTGGTTTTTTATTAAAAATAAAATAAAATAAAATAAAATAAAATAAAATCTTATGTTTTAAAAAACGTCAAAAACAAAAATCATATTATAGGCACTTTAATGCTTTGCTTAGCGCATAGCCATTACATTTCAATTTTCTCCGGCTCATAGCCACTTTTAATCGATTAGGATTAATTTTTGTCCAATCAATTAAATCAATTTTTTATAAGCCAAAGAAAAAAAATACTATAAATGGTCCCTGTGTTTTTGTAGATCTAAAGTTTATTCCCTAAATTTCAAAAATTTCACAGATAGTCCTTTTACTTTCAAAACTTTTGATGTTTGGTCTTTATTGTTCAATCCATTAAGTTTTGTTCATTAACTGAAGGGCATTTTCATCATTTCACTACCACAAGGACCATTTATGATTTTTTTTATTTAAAAGAAATTCAATTATTTAATATACAAACTCTCTCTCTCTCTCTCTCTCTCTCTCTCTCTCTCTTTCTCTCTCTCGCTCTCGTTTGTTCTAATCGAGGCCAAATTGTGCTTTTTTCATGAGAGATCTCCTATGTGGATCAATTCCATATGACTTTTTGATTTAATTATATGTGAAAAATATAAAACTCGGATGTATAAGCCAATTAGGACAAGTTGGAGGAACTCCTAACTCCGATGTGCTTCAAATTGTACAACAAAAGGCGATATTGTTGTTTGGCAGGAAACCACCGATAATAATTGCTACAAACGGCTCGATGTTCCCAATAACAACCCACCAAAATACGATGATAAGACTGAGCTCGATTTTGCTTGGTACACCCCATTGAGGTCGTGTGTGGGATTAATCTCAAATTGAGCAAAACGATTGCACCAAGCTCCGGATAGGATCGGTGATGTTCGTGGTAGCAGCGCCTAAGACTTCAATCGCATTGATAAGAAATGGAGGAAAAAACGATATTCTTCATATAGACAACCTATTTACATATGAAAGTCATATGTAAACCTTAAACCTTAAACCCTTAGAGTCGAACCAACATGGTGGTTGAGTTTTGAGAATCTAATAAAATTGATTGGTGATTTATTGTAGATGTGAGATGAGATACATGTTGTTGCAAGTGGATTGGATCTTGAGGCCAAACAGGTATGCCATAGTCATGGACTCGAGCTATTTTGTATAAGCAGGTGGAAAGATAACAAAGCGGCTGAGATGGAGTTGTCATGTGTGTGCCCTAAACTAAAAATAAATATTAAAATTCATATGCATGTTGAAGAAATAAACCGCAATCAAAAAACGAAATATGAAATAAACCCAAAATGTTGATTGAAAACAAAATCAGATTGCAATTTCATTTTTCAGATCCAGTAAACATAGTGAATAAAAACACGAACCCATAAATTGCGTTTGTTTTTTTTTTTTGGCATG